>NC_140073.1:98007105-100835374 GCF_964194135.1 Talpa europaea
AGCTGGGATACAGATCAGAGGCACAGGAGGGTGAAAGGATTCACCAGAAAGAGAGGGGACAGAACAGGCAGACGGACCGAAAGAACTGCTGAGGGGAGCAACAGGCGAGACAAGAAAGGTCTGCCGCACCATGTGGGATATTACCCTGACCGCCCGGGAATTGAAGCCACGCTGCAGAGGCTGTGGACAGCTTCATAGTGCTGCGCTCAACATGCTGCACCACCAGGGAGGTCCCCACATGTGTGTGTTTATATGAAAAGATAATTTTACTTATATTCATAAAACAAAATTTAAACAATTTATGAAATGAAAGTTATAAAAGTCTCTTTGTACGATGTATCTTTTTAATAAGTATATAATCCATATATGGCCATATATATATATCCATATATAGTATCTAGAAGAAAGTATATAATGTGTATTCATATATACAGAAAGATCCCATGTCTTATTATAAATCTTCTTATATATGTTTCTATATAGCATATATACATACATTATATGTATATATCTTACTATATATGTACATATAACTGTATATATAAGAAAATACTTTCATATTTTATGTAAATTTTGTATTACAAATTTTATAAATGTATGAAATAAGCACAGAAGCATTCTGTCATATTTATTATTCTACTCTGTCTTTTAATCATCAAACAGATGTTGGGAACCTAAACCTAGGCCTATAGACTATAAAAAAAATCATGGATCCTCAAGATGCTTAGAAGACTCATAATTTTCAGGCTCCTTAAAGGCAGAAAAGGATATTATCCTCACATTTTCCTCTGTTTGTGCATAATATTTCTGCAACAAGAATTTGGAGAATCAGGATACGAAATAGAAGTGGTTTCACTGTTCTAAGGTAATACAGCTTGAGACCCCTACTCGCATGGGCCCCTCCCAAGTCCTCAGGAAAGTCTCTTGCAGGGTATATATATATAAGGGTATATATATTTGGGTTTATAATATTTGTAAGACATTTCTTACCAATTCATTAAGACTGCTGTTTCACTCTGACATTAATTTTCTGTTGCTATATGTTAGAATAATTGTGGGTAGGAGCTTTGGACCAGTCACAGGCATTTCATATCTTTAAATTTGTATCATTTTTCTGAAAAAAAAAACACCAAGTACCAAAATTTATGGTCCCACAAAACCTGTGTCTCCTATTTTCACTCTGAAATAGGAATCATTTAACTACCTATATACATACTATGAAAAATGCAGGCTAAAGTGGACATCCTAGGATCACAAGACTTCAATGGTGTCTCTTTTTGAAAATGTGAAAATAAAGTTTTCTAAAGGAAATGCTTTATTCACAGTATTTCCCTAAGGAAAGGAACACTTTCCTTTTGAATCCTAGTAAAGTTATTATTGTTTAGATGGAGTCTTACTATCTTCCTAAAATGATAAAGATGCTAACAGAAGGCAAAAGACCTTTGTAGCCTGAATTAGAAGTCTGTTCAAAACATTAACATATGCCATATGAACCTGGTAAATGTCTGAACTAAATCCTTTTGACTTTTTAAACTATTATAAGATAGTTTACAAAACCAAAATCCTGTTATGTACTATTTGCAGATTCCAGAAGTTAGGAAAGGACTGGCAGTAAAAGCAGAAAATAAAACCTATGCCATAATGTAAAACAATTCTCATCTAGTTTATCTAAGCAGTGCTAAGTTCTATTCAATGGGAACAGGGAAAAGTTCTATTCAATGAGGATAATCATTTCCTTCTAGCTGTTATGTTGTAGTTATCAAGATTCATAAGAGGACAAACTTCAAAGGCTCCTGAAAGTCTAGAATGTTCTTTACTAAACTCCTTACCAAATATTAGACCCCTCTCATTCCCAAGCAATTATGTCACTCCATGGCATATTCCACACAATTCCTAGAATACCATATATCTACATTCAAAAGATCTTCGAAGTTCTCTGGCCCAAAATGGAAAAGAACATTTACCTTTTACCATAGTTGCAACCCTTTTATTTTGGTGGGGGGCAGGGAGGGAATAAAAGATGGTGATTTGTGTCAGAATTCACACTTCTCTTAAGGAAATTAATAACTGTACTTTCTTGGGGTCATCCTAGAATCTTAAATTCTCAGTTTAGATCCTTATAGGTTGTTAAATGAGCCATCATTACATTCTAAATGAGCAGAGAGAAATTGTATGAGGATACTAAAAGATTAAAGTGGCAAGCTTGGTTATGAATCAGAGAGAACTCCATTTCCTGCTCCAGAATAGATGAGTCCCAAATATATGAGGAGATATTTGGGGAGTCAATGACACAATGACGTCACACAAGCTTACCTAAATTCAACACAGACATGGCTGCAGGTATTATTACTCTTTAGAGTTTTTTCCATTTCAAAAGGAACAAGACTGGGATCTCTCTGGTGGTGCAAGGGGTTAAGTTGCAGCAACTATGGAGCTAGCCACAGCCACTCCCAGGCCTTCAGACCAGGGAGCTAACCCACATAGTGCGGCAGACCTCTCCTGTCTCTCCGCTGTTCCCCTCAGCAGTGCATTTCAGTTAATCTGCCTATTCTGTTCCCCACTCTGTCTCTGGTGAATGCTCTCACCCCCGCATCTCTGGCCTGTACCCCAGTTCTTGTATGCATAATTATAAATCTTTTTTTAAAAAGGAACAAGACTGAAGGTCAGAAAATTTTGAAACTTGGAAAAAGTAAAAAAACAATTGTCAATTTAATTGCATAGAGCCATGTTCACTATTCTCTTGCCACCACATATAATAAGCATTTACTGAGTGCTCCATATGTATCAGACATTATGCTATATCTAAAAGATACAAAGACATTTTTCAGTTCCTCCCTCTAGGAACAAACAGCTTTATTGGAAAGATGAAAGCTCAACAGTAAACAATTAAAATATAATGTCATAACTGCTTGAAGAGAGATATGCTTAGTGAATGATTTCATTTTGTACAGGTTTCTTAAAGAAATGGATCGTGCAAGGAATCGTAAGACCTTTGTTTTGCTAATAACTAGTTATGTTACTTACGGTTCTCTTTCCTAGGACTCTTCCTTCCTCTGCAAAATTAAAGACACTTGACCTGGTGCTCTCTGTTGTTCCAGGTCTACATTCTTATTTCATTGGCATTTTCCTAATTAGTTCCCTGTTAATTTTCTGTATTATGTATGGTAGAATGACACAACCCACTTATCTTTTTCAGTTGAAGGTAAGCAATCTTTCAAAGGAAGTCACTTAGATGTCTTTGTTCATTCCCTATCTTCTCATTACTCTATTTGCTTCTTCCTCCGGTAAAGAAAATGAAGCATTTTATAACTGTTAGTCATTTTTATGCTCAAGAAACAGGTAAGGAAATTATTTTTAAGTGAATTTTTCCAATATTTTCAAGTACAAAATGCTAAAAATACCCTTCATTCTCACAAAATTCTCCAAACCCTGAAGGAAAATTTAGGCTCTCACAATGTATTATAACATTTGGTGGGGGAGACCGCTTTACCATTAAAAAAGGATTACTTCCTGTGTAAGTGGTGGCTAAATTATGATTAACATTGGTCAGAACTGCCACTTACCTGGCTTTTAGGAGAAAGACAGAAATAAGTCCAGAACTTCGTTTCCATAGACTGTACTACAGAGGTCCAAATTCCATGTAGTATCAGGGAAGATAAGTGTTCTGATAAGAAAGAACAGAAACAGAGAATGAAATCATTAGACACCTCTAATTTTCCTTCCCATCATCCATAGTTTTCTAAGCCCTTGGAGCAATGAGGATAAAGACTTCTTTCCAGATAGTATTTTTTAAAAAAAAAAAGATTTTTTTTTTAATTTATATAATAGCTGGGGTACAGGCCAGAGGTGGGGGAGGGTGAGAGGATTCACCAGAGACAGAGCAGGGAGCCGAACAGGCAGATGGACCGAAAGCACTGCTGAGGGGAGCAGCAGGTGCGACAGGAGAGGTCTGCCGCACCATGTGGGAATCTCCCTGGCTGGCCGGGAATCGAACCTGCGCTGCAGAGGCTGGGGACAGCTTCACAGCGCTGTGCTCAACCCGCCTGCGCCACCGGGGAGGCCTCCAGATAATATGTTACAGGTATCAAGGTTAATGCATAAGAGATCCTGTATCTCACACAATGTTTTATGTAAAAAGACTTGGTGATTTCAGTTTACTGAATATTAGTAAACATTCTTCATTAGAATAAACAACTTTGTTCATTACAACATCAACATCCAGCACAGTAGTGAAAGCGATCTCAGGGTCTCACAAATAAGTTGGTACTCTGAGCATCTCTCCACGACATGGCAGTTCCAAAATAGTCACAGGTAGAGATATGCAGTAAATGTCTGGCGGGAACTGAGGAGTGTAGATAGTATTACAGCTATGAAACAAGTTTTGAACTATCTAATTTCAAAAAACACCTAGAAATGAGGATTGTAGTTCAGGGTATCAGGAGCAAGCTTGTGTTATTTGGCTTAAATAGATACTTTGTTGTTAAAAAATAAAAATTGTATTAATAGTCTCTTACGTTGCTACACTTTGCCCTCAACAATTTAAATACTTCAACAATTATTACCTAAGCACCCACTTCACAAAATATTTCATTAGATTGGTATGTACTGTGGTAAATAAAAGAGGATTCTTGTTCTTAAGGAGTCTATGTGTCAATCAAGATCGTAGGCTTATTTATGGCCTAAACAAGACAATGCGTTAATTTATGATTACATTATGGCGGATGTTATGAATGAAAATAGAAAGCTAGGAGAGAGAATAATGGGGTATTGAAATATACTTTTTTTGATACCAAATTAATTTATTCTCCTGCTTTTGCCATTATGAAATACCACAAGCTTAGTGACTTAGAAAAATAGAAATATATTCTCTCACAATTTTGAAGGCCAGAAGTCTGAAACCACAGTATCTGCAGGAGCCATATACTTCCCAAAAGATCTAGGGACAGTCTAGTGTCCTAATCCCTAAAATATATTTTTGTGTATTTAGAGAAGGGCATTTAAGGGGGACTGGAAGGAATAGAGAAAACCATGATCAAAAACACAATGATGGAAAAGAACTGGTATGTCTGAGAACTGAAATAAGGACAGCATAGCTGGAATTTGGTGCCAGATTTTACCAAATTGGTCCTTAACTTAAAAAGACATAGTTCTGACCAATTGTTTTTCTTAATGTTCTCCAGTGGCATAAAGTGAGAAAATGTATGTCAGGCAAAATAAAAGGATCGATGACATGCCAGAAGTACTTGTTAGACCCCTTTCCAATTCCCTACTAAGACAATGGATTAGAAACAATAGAGAAGAGTTTATGTCATAAACTAGAAGTCTGAAAAGGAAGATAGGGAAAAAGAAAACACAGTACGTAAGATGGGACCGAAGGTATTATTTTATTCTTCAATATCATAATGAGTGAAATATTGGCTTAAATGTGTATAAGATAAACTTCAAGATATAATTGGTAGAATTTAAGCAGAAGTTCTTTCTTTTAAATTTCTTCAAAAGACAAAAGCAAACAAAATATGGTCCAAATATCAAGAGAGGAAACAGAGAAAATGGCAAAGAAGCACAGAAAATAGAATCCATAAAACTAAATGACAGAAGTAGGACCAAACATATCAGTTATGACAATGTATGTAAGTGTGCTGAACTCCCCAATTAAAAGGCAAAGACTCTCAGATTGGAGTAGAAAACAACATTCAACAATATGCTGTTTACAAGAGACAAACTTAAAACAAGATGACTTGGAAAGGTTATAAATAAAGGATAGGCTAAGATATATCCGTAAAATGCAAACAAAAAGACAACAGAAGTGACAATATTCATATCAGACAAAGTAGAATTCAAGATAAAAACCATTAACTGTGCGAAGAGAATTATATTGTCTTTATAAGAGATGGAGTCTAAATGAAGTCATCTTCATTATCAAGTCTATGTGCCAAGTAACAAAGAATCCAAATAAAAAGGACAAAAGCTCACATAAATAATTTTTAACAAAATCATAACCATAATAGAAGAGTTTGATACATCACATTAATTTATGCCAAACTAGTTCAATAAAAATGAATAAAGGCCTAGAGATTTTGATATATATTAAAATTCACACCTTCCAGACAGAAAATTCACAGGGACTCATTTAAAAAGTAGCACTATCCTAGGACATGAGGAGAATGGAAATAAGTTTCCTAAAGTATAAACTGTTCAGATTATACTTATGCAATAAAAATATTGTGTTATTAAGCAAAATATCCCACCAACATAAAAAGTTTCAAATTCACTCCTAATTAATACTGAGTCAAAGAAGGAGCATAAATTAGCACTAGTAGAAACAAAAAAATACCAATAACAGCAAATATTTATTGATTGCTTATAATGGGGACTTTGCTAAATGTATTCCATGCAGTAGATCATTTGATTCTCATACCCAAACAATGAGGTAAGTAGTATTTTACTCCCATTCACATTTGCAGAAACTGGGGCTTTGAACAGTTCAATCACCCAATGCAAAACGTAACAAGTGGCAGAGTGAAGATTTCATTGTATAGCTAGAGGATGGGCAAAAACTCAAGCCAGAAATGATTATTAAAATTAAGTTATTTTTTTAATGGAAAAAATAAATTTATGAAGTTAGAAATGGGGCGGAAGGTATATAAGGAAGAAATTAATATTAAATGGGCAGGGCCTCCCCGGTGGCGCAGCGGTAGAGCGCTGGGTTGCGAAGCTGCCCGCAGCCTCTGCGGCGCCGGTTCGATCCCCGGCTGCTCCCCGGCCACCAGAGGAGGGTCCCACATGGCGCGCAGACTTCTCCTGCCGCCCGCTGCTCCCCTCAGCAGTGTACTTCGGTCCTTCTGCCTGCTCTGCTCCCCGCTCTGGCTCTGGTGAATTCTCTCACCCTCCCGCACTTCTGACTGTACCCAGTGCATGTATAAACCAAACAAACAAACAAATAAATAAATAAATAAGACATGCCTCTAGAAAATTTAAAAAAAAAAAATATTAAATGGGCAAACAATAACCTTGAAGACAAAACAGACAAATGTAAAAATAAATCCAAGATATTTGTCTTTGGGAAAAAAACACGTGAAATAGATAAGCATGACAGATATAATCAAGAAAACAAGATTTAAAAATTTGAAAATTTTGAGATAAAATAAAGATGTCAATCTGACATGGAGGAAATTTTAAAATATGTAGGAATATTATATTCAAAACTATGAAAATTTATTTGAGAAGCTTGTGTGAATGCCTGAAAATATTGATTCAACAATTATGGCATAATAGTGAAGAATTTTTGCATAAATGAATTTGAGTGTTTTTAAAAGAAGAATTTATTTCTGGCTTCCTTCAGAGAGGGACAAAAGAAAGCTCTAAAACTGCATTCATCGAAACCCATTTCCTTTCCATTCTGGGCACACAGTGAGACTACACGTCTCAGTCTCTCTGTCAATTAAATTCTGGCCAGAGGAATGTGAATGTACCTATTAAGTTGCTAAGGCTTCTTTGTTATAATAGCTAGCTTTTTTTTTTTTTGCACAATTTATACAGAAAGCTTAATGGATGCTGTTTCTTTTGATTTGAAGAATGAATCGTATGTAGAGATAGAGAAATAGAAAGAAAAATAATTCCAAGCAGAGGAAATAGATTGAGCAAAGGAACTTAGATGGAAATAAAAATAAGTATGGAAAGAGCAAGTAGTTCAAGTGACCTCTAAAACTTTAAATGAATGTACATAAAAGAGACCAGAGGAAGATGAAGCTACAGTTGGGAGTCAGACTATAAGATTTGAATTTTAATGTTAGGAACAGTTTGTCATTACAGGTCAGTGGACAAACAATGACATTACCATAATTATGTTTAAACCACTTGGCAAAATGTATTGAAAAGATGTTAAAGAGAGCTAAATGAGGAAAATTCATTGAAAATATAGAAGTCTAGATGCGGTAAAGAGTATGGGACCCATAGAGGTGAAGGGAGAAGTGAAAAAGAGGTGACAGATGAAGAAATACTGATGCAAGAAAACTGACAGGAGATGGGACCACACATAAGAAGAAAATGTCAGCTAGAAAGAATTTTGGAAATTATCTATTCCAACCATCTCATTTGTCAGATAAACTGAAGCTTAAAACAATTAAATAAGTTGTTCAATGGTCATTGGAAGCTGCTAATTAGTGAATCTAAATCCAAGACCAAGTTCTTCAAATTCCCAGTTCATTGTTTCCACTCTACTGACTTGGTATAAAGGAACACGAGGAAAGACTTAGAAATACTTGGGGTTTTAAATCTAGAATAGGGCTGTGCTATCAAACAAGCTAGGGAGCCCAGGAAGGGAGTCTTATTCAGTTGTAGTTCTAGTAGGGTATCTCACTGAAAACCTGCTGTAAACACATGCCTGGGACCTGTGAATCGAGAATAGAATTATGTATTAGAAGTCCTATTTAAGATTATAGCAATGAAGTATAAAAAAGAAAGCAGAAGATGGTCAGGAAAGGAAAAGCATTGAGACAAGATGAGAAAGCAAACGTTGCGTGCATAGTATTTAGAAGACTGGAAGAAAAACAGGAACTAGGGAAAATACTAATGAAGTGTCAGTGACACCGGAAGTAGCAAACAGATTGTAAATGTAATCTCTCAGGGACAATGTAAAAAGGTCGTATGCATGGGGAGAAAGGTTGAAGTATGTGACATCTGAGTTCTTTCTAATTCAAAGACTTTGATCAATCATTGTTACAAAATGTGAAGTGAACTTTACTGAATAGGACTTCAACATTATCTCTGCTACTGACTGGTGAATTCAGAAATGTTGATTTTATAAGTAGACACTAAAAAGTAAAACTACAAGGACGACCATTTGCACTGTTTTAGATTATGGAAGTGGAAGTTAAATAACACAGCACACACACACACACACTCGGGCATGCAATCATAGCCACATGTTACCTTTGTTGTATGCATAGTTACATTGCAATGACTGCATATATATTTGCAGTAGCCCTCATAGATGATTTATGACATTTCCTTTTGTCAGCTTCAAATATTTGGAAAGTTGCTTTCTGAGGTATGAATAGGTGGTTTTTCAATGTGTGTATCATCTCATTACCTTTTAAAGCATCCTGTATACAAAGTATGGACAATAAATGTAAATGACTGACAGAAGCTACCAACATAACCTCTGTTTATAAAGAAAGAGATGTCAAGTGTCAAATCAAGCACCCAAATATAGCACCCAAATATAGAGGAACACACACGTCTTAGCTGAAGCATTACTGTAAATAGAAAGCAAAAAAGGAGGGCATCCCCGGTGGCGCAGCAGTTGAGCGCTGGGCTGTGAAACTGCTCGCAGCCTCTGCAGCACTGGTTTGATCCCCAGCCGCAGGGTGAGGGTCCCACATGGTGCGAAGACCTCTCCTGCCGCCTGCTGCTCCCCTCAGCAGTGTACTTCGTCAGTCTGCCTGTTCTGTTCCCCGCTCTGGCTCTGGTGAAATCTCTCACCCTCCCATGCTTCTGACTGTACCCAGTGCTTGTATAAATACATAAATCTTAAAAAAAAAAAAAAGCAAAAAAGGAAATTAAGTTCCCTTCTTACCCATACCCTCAGCACATTTTATTTCAATTTTTCTCCAAATCATTTTTTTTTTCCTTTTCAGAACTTCAACATTTTAATTGTGCACAGGTTAAATCTGTTCCTTTCTCTGGGTTTACCCTTGACCCTTCTATTAAGAGGATCTATCTCATATAATAGCAGTTTGTGGAACCTGAAGGTTTGCCAATTCTTACCAAACTGTGGGTTTACTTAAGGTTATATCAAAACTTACTGATTTAAAAGTTCTACTGGGCCTCCCCGGTGGCACAGCAGGTTGAGCACCACGCTGTGGAGCTGTCCACAGCCTCTGCAGAGCAGGTTCTCAGCAGTGCTTTTGGTCTGTCAGCCTGTTCTTGCCACTATGTCTCTGGTGAATCCTCTCACACTCCCCCACCTCTGACCTGTACCCCAGTTCTTGTATAAATAAAATTAATTAAAAAACAAATAAATAGGGGCCTCCCCGGAGGCGCAGCGGTTGAGCGCTGGGTTGCGAAGCTGCCCGCGGCCTCTGCGGCGCTGGTTCGATCCCCCGGCTGCTCCCCGGCCACCAGAGGAGGGTCCCACATGGCGCGCAGACTTCTCCTGCCGCCCGCTGCTCCCCTCAGCAGTGTACTTCGGTCCTTCTGCCTGCTCTGCTCCCTGCTCTGGCTCTGGTGAATTCTCTCACCCTCCCGCACTTCTGACTGTACCCAGTGCATGTATAAACAAAAACAAACAAACAAACTAAATAAATAAATAAATAACATGCCTCTATAAAAAAAAAATAAATAAATAAATAAAAGTTCTTTTCTACTATCTCAGCACAGAACTTCTGCCTTCCCCATTGCAGATTTTCTCTTCCTTCTAGAATCCCTTCAGGAATACCCATGGGAGGAAATGATCCTAAGGCGCTCCCACAATAACCAAAAGAGGCAAAACCTGGATGTTAGCTATAAACTGGCTCAGTAACCTTTTACTAGACTCCCTTCTGGTAGTAGTCTCTCATGTCACCCTGTTCTAGGCCATGTTCTGCTTGTTCTGATGGGATTAAAGCCTGTCACTCTGTCAGGGCAGTCCAGCATGCCACCAACCTCCATCACTGTGTCCTGAATCACTGATGCTCCCTTGGCTTGCAATTTCCACACACAGTGCTCTCAGCTGCTGTGCAATTTTGTTGGACTAGTTCCTGCACCATCACTGCCAGTGCATTCAAGACTTTCTCAAGAAGTTTCTAGCCCCATATAAATCACAGGGCTATAACTAGATGGTAAGAAGAGTATGCATCACTAGCTCACTGACATCACCTGTCCCAACTGACTCGGGGGGTCATTAGGAACTCCTCCCACTTATGACTACTATATTTTCCAAATCAACTGTGAGATATTCCAGGGTTAATAACCCTTTGTCTTCTATGTTCTTGTAGCAGAGCTTACCAGCTACAAATGCTCGATAAATTTTAATGGATGACTTTAAAAAGTTTAAATTAATTAATTGGATCTTTTGGTTATAAAGAGAGGAAATTGTAAAATAAATCTAGAGTGTCAGTTCAAGGTCAATAAAGATAGCTTACATATTTACTAACAAATGTACAAATATTTACTATAGTACTTTAAATGCATAAAACTTATACAACTGACTTTGAGACTCTTCTAAGCAGAAGATAAAACATCACAGTCATGAAAGGATTTGTCAACAATGGAATAAGAACTCAAAAATGAGTGTACAAGGAAATGATCAAGACATTATTATTTATTATTAATTTTGTTTCATATGGCTATTGTTATGGGAGAATCAGTTCTGGTAACAAGTTTGACTTTTTAAGAAATTTAAAATATTTATAATTCAACTATAATTACCACCATTATAAGCAGTAAAATGCCAATATACAAAAGGAATGTGTTAGAACAAGCACAAAAGTAGTTGTTAGTCACAACCCTTCATAGAAAATTCTCTCCCAGAAAGCCCTGCTACCTACATTTGAAAACCACCCATAGGTGAGCATAGAGTATATATGATGTAGGCTTTCTTAAGATAGGAAAGAAAACAAACTGCCTCTCTTTCTAGGATTTCAGAAAGTTAGTCTCTGGCTATATAAATCCCTGCCATTCTCAATCCTCTCTATATCCTTCTAATATGATTTCCTGATGTTATTTGTTACTTGGTGCATTAGTTTTATTTTTAAAGATTTATTTATTTATGCATACAGGAAGTGGGGTAGAGGCCAGAGGTACAGGGGGTGAGAGGATTCACCAGAGACAGAGTGGGGAGCAGAACGGCAGACTGACTGAAATATACTGCTGAGGGGAGGAGCAGGCAAAACAGGAGAGGTCTGCTGCACCATGGGGGTAGTTCCCTGACCAGCATAAGATTGAACTGCAGATAGCTTCACAGTGCAGTGCTTAACCACTTGTGCCACCAGCCACCAGGGAGGCCCTGCATTAGTTTTCTATGGCAATAAACTACAACCAACAGCTTCAAACAAGACAAATTTATAATTTTGTAGTGTTGTAGTTTCAAAGTCTAGTACAGGTCTCACAAGGTATCAGCAGGTTGCATTCCATTCTGGAACCTCCAACGAGGATCTGCCACCTACTCATTGGAGACAGTTGGCAGAATTCAGTTCCTTGTCATTATTTGACAAAGGGCATATTTTGCGTCTTGTAAATTGACAGTCATTCCTACGCTCTAGAAGTCACCATATTACTTGACTCATAATCATTCTCCACCCTCAAAGTCAGCAATGGTGATTGAGTCCATCTCATGTCCAGCCTCGTAGACCTACTTTTGTGCCTCCCTCTTCCACTTTTAAGGGCTCACGTAGTTATATTAGGTCCTTTTAGTAATTCAGGTAACCCCCCCATTTTCAAGTCCTTAACCTAAATCACATCTGCAAAGTCCCCTTTTCCATGTAAGATGACATAAAGACAGTTTCCAAGATTACTATATAGATGTCTTCAGGGGAATGATTCTGCCTATAACACTTAGGCACCAAGGATGTTTATAGTACAAGGACATTCTCTATGAACAGTATTAGACTGTTCCCCCTTTATATCTCTATGTAATTACTTTACAAATTTCCCTATATTAGAGAAATGCACTTGTGTTCATATATATTTTTACTTAAAGGCCAGAATTGTGTGATGCCCTTCCCTGGCATACTCTATAGTTCAGCATCTGCAGATTTACTCAGGCTCCTTAGGCACAGAGAAGACATTTTTATTCATCAATGTGTTCGAGATTGTGATCTTTAAGTGGGACTGTGCAAACAACCATGAAGTCCTAATATCACCCTGAAATGCAAAAAGTTGATCTTTATTTTCAGACTTTAAATTGCTTATCAGATCCTATAAAAGACAAAGTAAAGTGCATAAAAACAAACGTATGGCATTGTTATCTAAAGATGGAAAACTAGGAGAAAAGAAAATCACAACACAATTTTGTCAGCAAACATTACTCTGAAATTCATTTATGGACTCATTTTTGAGTGCTTACTTTCTTCTTTCACTGCTAGGTCCTATTCTCCTACACAAACCATTAATTTAGAAATATAAATAAGACTTTGAAAGCCATTATTAAAGCATCAGAGGAAAACAGGAAATAATAAAGAAAATCAAAACTAAATCTGCTTAGATAATTACAAAAGGCAAGTCATGAATTAAGAATGGTAGTACTGCAAACAAAAATATGGCTTCCAATGTACAGCATCATTTCATAGTATTGATTCTAGGTTGTATTTCTGTTATCAATCTAAGCAATTCTATTTCTTATCAGGTTGTCTTTGATCAGAAAATGCTCCATAAAGTGAATATTTGTCCAGGACTGCCTTATAAGATTTCTCAAATTGATTTCTGTATAAAGCACTACTGCTCCATGCCATCTATGTAGAGACTCCTCTAAGAAATATAGTGTTTCCTAAATTTACTGAACTATAGCATTTTTTATTTTAACAAATAAAACATATAAAGAGCTATTTGATATAGAAGATAATTTGTTATTTAAACAGGGGAGTGATGTGATGAAAGTGGAGTTTATTGTAGATTAATGTAATAAATGTGTGGGATAGACAGGGACTAAGAGATTTGATTCAAAGTGTTCAGATAGGAGAATGCTGTGGCTAATATATAAGGGCTTGGTTTAGGAGAGAAGACATAAAAATTAAGCATTTAATCATGAATCTAAAACAACATTGCCTACAGTGGGCAGTTTCTGTTACTAAATCAGGTTTCATTTGTTTTATTCTTTTACCTATATCAGTGCTAACTTGATTATGTTTATCATTTATTATCATTTAGGAAACTACATCTACCTATCTATCTATCTATCTATCTATTGCCAGATATCCTCCAAATATTTTGATCATACTCATGTAAAACCCAATCCAACAGTACTTCTTTCTATATTGAAAATAATTCTGAGACCTAAAAGGGCTCAGCAAAAAATGCTTTGATTAACTACCAAAGCCTGCCATGATACAGATAACTACAATAGGCAAGTCATGAATTAAGAATGGCAGTACTGCAAACAAAAATATGGCTTCCAATGTACAGAATCATTACATAGTATTGATTCTAGGTTATATTTCTGTTATCAATCTAAGCAATTCTATTCCTTATTGCATTGCCATTGATAAGAAAATGCTCCATAAAGTGAATATTTGTGTACAATGTACTATGTACACAAATATTGTGTACTGTCGTAGCCACACATATGTCTGGTATCCCTTTTATAAACTGGTTAAACTTGACTAGATTACAGTGTGATGGTTAATCTATATTTCTGCACCTCATCAATAACATTAACTGCCTTCCTCTACAGAGGGCTTTGAAAATACTCCAGAGAAGTTTAGATTTGATACTAAACAAAACAGGAATTCATGAAGAATTTCGGGCCATCTTGTCTTCCCATGGGTCTAAAAAACACCAAGACAATAACATGTTTTCATGTTTTTTTCTCTTGTGGTTTCCTCTTCGAATAGGTTATTTTTGTTGTCATCAAGCATGTATGTAATGGATACTTTTCATTAATTTTCAACTTGAACCAAAAAATATAATATTTGCTATAAATAAAAATTCTACTACAGTTTTATATAATTCTACCAACACAGCAGGCTATTATTGAAGCAATGGTTGAAAACAATGGGAAAACAAGGGTTGAAAACAATACTGGCTAACTAACGTATTTTGACCAACAGATGCATTTTTGTTTGGAATAAATATTATTTCAAAAGCTTGAACATGAATGTATATATTTACGCAGAATATATGCTTTCTTTCTCACAGGCCTCACTATGTTTATCATTTTGCTTCAATCACTGAATAACTTCAATCATTGAATTTATTTGCCTAGCTGCTTGAGGACATATGAATAGTAAATACTGACGAAAGGTTCAAGTGATGTTCCTTTTTCATTACATTTAAATCCCTCTACAACCAATTTTAAAATTTTTTATAAATTGTTATTTCCAATTATTGGATATAAAATAGTTTTTATAAATAAAAATGGTACTAGACACACTGCAGAATATGAGGTTAAAACTTGAAGGCTCGCCTTAAAAACCTGCCTTATAGAACTTTACCAAACTTTAAAACATTGATACTCTGCAGTATAACAAAGTCTGCTTAAATTAGATACTTGGAATTGATTCTTGGAATCTGTGGTGTGGGACAAAAAAGTAACGAATAAGACTTCAGTAGGTGAACAGAGGTAGGAAAGATTTTTAAAGACATTGATGAGCAGCTAGACATTAGAAAAATCAACAGAGAAAAGAAACAGAAAAAGAATGGAAGAAAAAACTATGAAAAAATTTTCAGTTTTATTAAATGCTTCCCAGTGGTTAGACAAGAAACACAAAATTATGTCCTTAACAAGAACAATGTGATGATATGAGATCCACAGCACACAGGATGGAATTGAAGAAGACAATAAAAAAAAAAAAGGAGAAAACCTTAAAAAAAAATCCAATAAGTTGGCCTCCCTGGTGGTGCAAGGGGTTAAGACGCAGCCTGTGAAGCTGCCCACAGCCACTGCAGCATGAGATCGATCCCCAGCCAGGAAGCAACCCACATGGCACAGCAGACCTCTCCTGACTCGCCCATTGCTCCCCTCAGCAGTGTATTTCAGTCAGTCTGCCTATTCTGTTCCTTCTCTGTCTCTGGTGAATCCTCTCATCCCCTGCACTTCTGGCCTGTACCCCTGCTCTTGTATGCATAAATAAATAAATCTTTAAAAAAAATCCAATAAGTGAAAAGGAAACAAATAAAAGCTGGGGCAAGGAATATTGACTTATAAAAGAGTTACTTCATGGAAGACTGTAAGAAGAAACACTGTTTTTTCTCAATTACTCTCACACTCACAATACCCTGACACCAGATGTATAAGTATTCCACACTAAACAATTCTGACACTAGCTGCCTGGACTTAGTATAGACCGCAGAGTTTGAGGACTCAGTCACAAGACAGCTTCCAGTTTAGATGCCAACCTTAGGTTATCCACAACCCAGGTTACCCACAACTTCTGTTTGAGTTAATTACAAACTGGAAGTTTCTATAACCTGCTACTTAGATTCACACATTTGCTATAACAGCTTACAGAACTCAGAAAAACATTTTTACATAACAAATAGTATGCCCAAGGTTACAGAAGAACACCTAGCTGAAGATACACATATGACAAGAGCTACAAAGATCCTAAGTGAAGGAACTTCTATCTCCAAGGATATGGGGTGCATCACCCTTCCTGCACATAGATAAGTTCACCATCCAAAAGTTTGTTAAACCACATACTTTGGAGACTCTTCTGGAGGCTTCATTAACTTAGTCTCCAATCTCTCCCCCATTCATGGAGGGCTGGAGTGTGGGGAATAGAAAGCTCTAAGCTTGTAATTATAGTTATTCCAGTAAATAGCTCCCATTTTGAAACTATCCTGATGATCATTAAGAATCACTTCATTTAACAAGACACTACTATCCAGGAAATTTCAAGGGATTTCTCTGTGTAAGAAATCAGAGTCAAAGACAAATTTCAGAAAAAAAAAAAAAAGATGCTGCTAGTGTTCTTACAATTTGGAAATTTAAAGGGTTTTAGGAGTTCTGTGTGAGGAAGCAGGGACAGATGACAGACTGATTGACAAGTAGGTAGGTAGGTAGGTAAATAGACAAATGTCACAGTTGTTTAATAAGGATGAAGAAGAGTATTTACAGTGGAAGAGATTGAAGGTGAGAGAAAAGGGAAGATAACTGGCAGAAAGAACTCTAACAGAGAGGTTGACTTTAAACTGAAGGAGAGATCATTTCCATTCCAGCAGAAACCAACAAAGGGAGCATGGCTTCAGATCCAACTAAGTTTATAAAAGGAGCACAGAAAATTCTCAATAATTCAGAAGAATTAATAAACATTCCACTGAGTATGAACCAATACAGAACAAGAATCAAACTTACTAAAGATATGACGATTGAATCTAGTCAATGATAAAAGACAATAAATTGATAGTGGCATCCACAAAGTTATTGTGTGATATTTTCCAGGAGCATTCATAATAGTAAGGAAGGTAAGTTCATCATGGCTGGAATTTTGACAGTTGACTTGAAAGGCCACTGGGAAAGGATTCATTAAAATAAATGCCATTTGTATCTAATCTGGGGAGTCAAGTAAGTGGGGACTTGGTGGTTGATAGTTGGTTTAAGAGGCTGGATATCCTAAAAGCCTCAATAAAAGTGTAAAGAATGTAACTAAGTGAGAAATTTGGAAGCATAGGGATAAGAGAAGTAATTAGAGATTCAGATATTTAACTTTAAAAATGTCTAAGGTGAAATAGTTCTGGTGAAGAATATCGCCTGGTCATATTTTGTAAGGTGGATTTAAGGTCTAAACTGGAGTAGTGGCATTGAGTTAATTGAGATTGGAGAAACTGTATTTTGAGGTTATATTTTTAATGTTACATAAATGAAGTCCTCCAGAATAATGAAACTCTTCATGGTGGAAGGAGAAACTGAGCCAAGTTCTAAATCTTCTAGTAAATTACAGAGTAATACCTAAGAGATAGCAATTGGCAGAAATAAGTAATGACATAGGTGTGATAATGATCCATGAATTAGTATCTGTTACATGTTTACATCTGTTTACATGGACAAGCAAGCTTCATTTAGGGTACAAAATTGAAAATATTCTGGACAGGTAATTAAAGAAACAAGAGCACACACTTACTGAATGATCACTGAATCAAGTTTGTACAAAGTACTTTATACAATCATTTAGTTTCAGCCTTTCAAATACCTTCTGAAATAAACACCATTATGTCCATTAAACTGATGAGAATAGTGAAACTTAGAAAAAATAGATAAATTTTTCAAAATTACAAAGCTAATAAGTGATTGAAGCAAACTTTTCAACTCAGTAGTGTAAGTCCAATGTTGCACACTACACTTTTTTATTCTATCCTCATCCCTATGCTAAGAAAGAAAGGGGGTTAATTTGCCTTGGATTCATAAAACAAAAAGGAACAATTTGGAAGATTTGTATTTGGATTTGCTGAGACAATAGTTGCCAAATCTCAGCAAAGCAAAAATGCATATTGAGTCAACAGTTTGCTTAATAAGAAGATTACTGATATTTATTATTATTATTTTGTCGTTAATTAGCAATTATTCTTCACTTATTATATGTTGATTGTTGTTTAGCAGGTGAGCAGCTCACCTTCCCATAAATCTGCCAGAATCTAGAATAGTGTTCACTGATGTTGCAGAGGAAGACACTATTGAGTCAACTTGAACCTACTTAAACCTGCAATGAATTGCTCTCATCCAAATATATAAGCCACTTCTCCACATACCTCATTTTTCATAGTCATAAATACACCAACAATCCAACAAGAGGAGTCAGGAAGTGCAAGCATTCTAACTGCTATGAAGGCAAATAAGTGGAAATACTTGGCAATGTAATAATGATTACTGCAGGAATGAAGAGAAAGCGTATACTGATCTCCATTATTTTCTCAGTGAAACAGAAAATAATGTAAAATGATATCAGGATAAGTCTATGAGAAGGAAAATATGCTTGAAATAACTCAGTAGTAGTCAAAAACAGAAATTCAGAGCTATTGATAAAAGTCACCAGCCTTTAGCAAGAAGTAAGTGCATTCATAAACATAAAGCCAAAACACAATGCCTGGCATATAGTTAAGGGTTTGATAAATATTATTTGAACAATAAATTACAAATTTCTAAGTGGGAATCAAGTTACTATGTTTTAAAATAAGCGTATATATATATTAAGAGTTTCTTAATGAAAAAGTGAGATTATGGGTGACTTTCTTTTCTGATCAAGAACTTAAAACAGTTCATTATTACATCCAGTTTATTATTACATTTTAACCAACAACTAGACATTTTTCTTTCACGTCACAGTCAAGTTTCTTATGAGTTGTTTCTTATGAGACAGTTTACTTCCTCTTCTTATCACTGTTCAGCAGCCAGCAATCTTACTCTCCATCTCTTCATTGATAGCAGAGATTTTCTAGCCAAAACTAAATCAACAGTTACTTTTAGCCCTTTTCCTATTTTATCTCCATCTTCAAAAAACCAAAATCTTTTCCTTTATAGTATTACATCCTCTAACCCTTTCAATCCTTTCTTCCTTCCTTCCTTCCTTCCTTCCTTCCTTCCTTCCTTCCTTCCTTCCTTCCTTCCTTCCTTCCTTCCTTCCTTCCTTCCTTCCTTCCTTCCTTCCTTCCTCATTTAAATTTTATTTTTATATTCCCCTTACAATTACAACCCCCCAATCCCTTCTTTCCCCGCCCCCCAACCCCCATAGAGCGTCTATGGTTCATAGTTGTTTGTTGATTTTGATATTTTCTTTCTTATAGTTACTCTTTTTCCTGGTCCCTTATTTAAGTTTTCTAGATTCCTGCTATGAGTGAGACCATCCAGTATTTTTCTTTTTCTTTCTGGCTTATTTCACTTAGCATGATCCCTTCCAGCGCCATCCATGTTGCTGCAAATTGCATGTGTTTATCTTTTTGAATGCTGAGTAATATTCCATGGTGTATATGTACCACATCTTCTTGATCCAGTCATCTATTTTTGCGCATTTGGGTTGTTTCCAAAGCTTAGCTATTGTAAACAGTGCTGCTATAAACATAAGGGTGCAGGTGCTCTTTGGAATTGATGTTTCTTTGTCCTTTGGGTAAATACCTAGGAGTGGAATTGCTGGATCTTATGGAAGCTCTATCTTTAGTAGGTCAAGAAATCTCCACACAGCTCTCCATAGTGGCTGGACCAGTTTGCACTCCCACCAACAGTGCAGAAGAGTTCCTTTTTCTCTACAACCTCACCAACATTTGCTGTTGCTAGTTTTTTTAATATGTGCCATTCTCACTGGTGTAAGATGGTATCTCATGGTAGTTTTGATTTGCATTTCCCTGATTACAAGTGATGTTGAACATTTCTTCATATGCCTGTTGGCCATTTGAATTTCCTCTTTGGAGAAATTTCTTTTTAGCTCTTCTGCCCATTTTTTGACTAGATTATTTTCTTTGTTTTTGTTGAGTCTCATCAGCTCTTTGCAGATTTTTGTGATCAGTCCTTTATCATTAGTGTTGTGTACAAAAATGTTCTCCCAGTCGGTGGGGTTTCTCTTTGTTTCTGTTATTGTCTCTTTTGCTGTGCAGAAGCTCTTTAATTTGATGTAGTCCCAGCTGTTTATCTTTGCCTTCACTATCACTGCTTTGGGTGATGTGTCTGTAAAGATGTCTTTGATTTGCATATCATGTAATGTTCCACATATATTTTCTTCTATGTATTTTATGGTTTCAGGTCTTATGTCTAGTTCTTTAATCCATTTTGAGTTGGATTTTGTGCATGGTGTTAGGTAGTAGTCAAGCTTCATTCTTTTGCATGTAGCGACCCAGTTTTCCCAGCACCATTTATTGAACAAACTTTCTTTGCTCCAATGCATATTCTTTGCTCCTTTGTCAAAGATTAGTTGACCATAAATCTGTGGGTTTATTTCTGGATTTTCTATTTGATTCCATTGGTCTGTGTGTCTGTTCTGGTTCCAATACCATGCAGTTTTGATTATTATGGCTTTGTAGTATAGTTTGAAGTCTGGGAGTGTGATGCCTCCATTCCCTTCTTTTTTTTCAGGAGAGCTTTGGCTATTCGGGGGTTTTGGTGATTCCATATGAATTTCATCAATAATTGTTCTATTTCTTTGAAGAATGACATTGAAATTTTGATTGGAATAGCATTGAATCTGTATATTGCTTTTGGTAGGATGGCCATTTTAATAATGTTTATTCTTCCAACCCATGAGCAGGGGATGTCTTTCCATTACTTTGTGTCTTCTTCTATTTCTTTTAACAGTGCTTTATAGTTTCTTTGTATAGGTCCTTTACCTCTTTTGTTAGATTTATTCCCAAATATTTGATTTTTTTTTGTTTCAATAATAAAAGGGATTTTTTTTATTTCTTCTTCTTCAGATTTATTATTTGTATATATGAAGGCTACTGACTTTTGCATGTTGATTTTGTATCCTGCCACTTTACTGAACTGATTCAGTAGTTGAATTAGTTTTTCTGTGGCGTTTTGGGGGTTCTCTATGTATATTATCATATCATTTGTGAATAGTGATAGTTTGACTTCTTCTTTTCCTAGTTGGATTCCTTGTATGTCTTTCTCTTGTCTTATTGCTCTGGCTAGGACTTCCAGTATTATATTGAAAAGCAGTGGTGAGAGTGGACATCCTTGTTTTGTTTCAGATTTTAACGGTAATGATTTCAGCTTTTTGCCATTGAGAATGATACTGGCTGTTGGTTTGTCATAGATGGCCTTTATGATGTTGAGGTATGTTCCTTGTATCCCAAGAATTTCAAGGGCTTTTATCATGAATGGGTGTTGCACTTTGTCGAAAGCTTTCTTGGCATCTATTGATATTATCATATGGTTTTTATATATCTTTTTGTTGATGTGTTGGATAACGTTGATTGATTTTCAGATGTTGAACCATCCTTGTGTCCCAGGAATGAATCCTACTTGGTTGTGGTGAATTATCTTATGGATACATTGTTTGATTCTCAAAGCTAAAATTTTATTGAGGATTTTTGCATCAGTGTCCATCAGGGAGATTGCCCCGTAGTTTTCTTTTTTTGTGTTGTCCTTGTTTGGTTTTGGTATTAGTGTAATGTTGGTTTCATAGAACGTGCTTGGTATTATTTCTTCCTACTCAATTTTTTGGAGGAGTTTTTTTTTAAGGATAGGCACTAATTCGTTTCTGAACGTTTGGTAGAATTCATTTGTAATTCCATCAGGTCCTGGGCTTTTGTTTTTGGGGGAGGTTTTTGATTACCATTTCAATTTCGCTGCTTGTAATTGGTCTGTTTAGGTGTTCTATTTTTTCTTTACCTAGCTTTGGGTGATTGTAGAGTTGTAGGAATTTGTCCATCTCCTCTAGATTGTTGAACTTGTTTCCATTTAACTGTTCATAGTAGTTTCTGATTATTCTTTTCATTTCTGCTGTGTCCGTTGTGATTTCTCCTCTTTCATTTATGATCCTGTTTATCTGTGCTTTCTCCTTTTTTTCCTTTGTGAGCCTTGCCAGGGGTTTGTCTATTTTATTGATTTTTTTCAAAGAACCAGCTCTTGGTTTCATTGATCTTTTGGATGGTTTTTTTTAGTTTCAATTTCATTTATTTCTGCTTTGGTTTATATTATTTCTTTTCTTCTACTGGTTTTGGGTTTTTTTTGTTGTTGTTCTTTTTCTAGATCTTTGAGCTTCGAGATTAGGTTGTTTCTTTGAGTTCTATCTTGTTTCTTGATGTGAGCCTCTATTGCTATATATTTTCAGCTCCTTCTTCGCATTTGGGAAGTTCTCTTCAATTATCTCCTTGAATATTTTCTCTGTTCCTACATCTCTCTCCTCTCCTTCTGGTATTCCTATAACTCTTTTTTATTTTATTTTTTTTTTTTGTGCTGGTCTTAGGACATTGTTGAGGCCTTTCTCCTGTCAATTTCTCCAGGTTGTTTCTTTGAGTTCTTTCTTGTTTTTTGATGTGAGCTTCTATTGCTATATATTTTCCTCTTATTACTGCTTTTGCTGCATCCCATACATTTAGGATATTGGTGTCCTCCTTGTCATTCAATTCAAAGTATTTTTTAATTTCTTCTTTGATCTCCTCGTTAGTCCAGTGGTCTTCCAGTAGTGTGGTTTTTAATCTCCATGAGGTAGGATAGTTCCTTGCCTTCTTTTTATGGTTTATTTCTAGTTTGATGCCTTCGTGGTCAGAAAAGATGGTTGGTATGATTTCAATCTTGGTGAATCTGTTGATGTTTGTCTTGTGCCCCAGTATGTGATCGATCCTGGAGAATGATCCGTGTGTACTTGAGAAAAATGTGTACTCCGTTTTTTTTGGGTTTAGTGTTCTATAGATGTCTGTTAAGCCCAAATGCTCTAGGTCCTTACTTAGAGCTTTAGTTTCTTTACTTATTTTTTGTCTTGTTGATCTATCCATTGTTGATAGTGGTGTGTTGAAGTCTCCCACTACGTATGTGTTTTCTCTGATGTCTGTTTTCAGAGAGGACAACAGTTGTCTGATATATTTTGGTGCTCTTTCGTTTGGTGAGTATATGTTAATGAGTGTTATTTCTTCTTGAAGTATTGTCCCCTTGATCATAATGTAGTGACCATTGGGGTCTCTTTTTATTTTTTTGAGTTTGAAGTCTGTTTTATCTGATATAAGTATAGCTGTTCCTGCTTTCTTTTTTGGCCCATTTGCTTGTAGGATTGTTTTCCATCCTTTGACTTTGAGCCTATTTTTATCTTTTGTAGCTAAATGTGTTTCCTGGAGACAGCAAAAGGTTGGGTTTTGTTTCTTAATCCAGGCTGCAACTCTGTGTCTTTTTATTGAAGAGTTTAGTCCATTTACATTTAGAGTTAATATTGATATGTTAGCATCTGTATTTGTCATTGTGTTTGTCTTTCCTTTGATTTTATTTATTTATTCTTTTAATAACTTTTTTTTTTTTGGTCTTCTTTCATTGTTATTCGTCCCTCTGAGGTTCTGGCTTTAGGATTCCTTGTAGTATTTTTTTGAGTGGGGGTTTAGTCTTAATGAAATTCCGGAGTTTCTCTTTGTCTGGGAAGGTCCATATTCTTTCTTCATGGAGGAAAGAGAGCTTTGCGGGATAGAGTATTCTTGGTTGGCATCTGTTTTCTTGGAGTCTGTTGACTATGTCCCTCCACTCTCTCCTTGCCCGTAGTGTTTCTTCAGAGAAGTCTGATGTCAGCCTGATTGGTTTTCCTTTGAATGTTATCTGTTTCTTCCCTCTTGTCAACTTCATTATTTTTTCCTTGTCCTGGATTCTTGGGAGCTTTACTATTATGTGTCTTGCTGTGTTTTTCCTTTCGTCGTGGAAGTTTGGTGTTCTTCTTGCTTCTTGTATATCAATTTTCAGCTCCTTCTTCGCATTTGGGAAGTTCTCTTCAATTATCTCCTGGAATATTTTCTCTGTTCCTACATCTCTCCCCTCTCCTTCTGGAATTCCTATAACTCTTATATTTTTTTCCCATGGAATCAGATAGTTCCCGAAGTCTTTCTTCATTCTTTTTCCTTCGTACTTCTCTTTCCTTTTCTGTTTTGGTTCTTTTTATTTCTGTGTCTTCAAGAGTACTTATTCATTCTTCCATTTCATCTATTCTGCTTTCATTGCTTTTCCCAGAGTTCTTTAGTTCCTCCATTAATTCTTTGATCTCCTGCATTTCTTTTACTTCCCTCTTTAGGGACTCAATTTCATTCTTCTGACCATTGTTTTCCCTCTTTAGGGACTCAATTTCATTCTTCTGATCTATCACTTTTTTAATCATGGCAATTTTAAATTCTCTTTCTGAAAGGCTCAGAAGTTCTTCCAAGTTGCTGTTGTTGCAATCTGGGGAGTGGTTTTCTTTTTGTGGTGTGCTTCTTTCCTGAGGAGTTGTTAGGTTGCGTGTGGTTCTTCTACTCCCTACTGTCTGTTTTCTAATTTGTCGTATGCATTGGGACACTGTGTTGCTCGGACTGGCTGGCATCTTGGGTGAACTTCTCTGCTCCCCTCTGGCTCTTCCAGGAGCCATCTCTGGCTTCTGGGGGAGCTTTCTGCTGGTTTTAGGCAGTTTTTACTGAAGAAATGTCCCTGTTCTAAAATGGCGAAGCGGGATGCAGTCCCTGCGCCTCCGGTTTCAGGCACACTCTTCTGCGCACCCGGTCTGCCCCGGACGTGGGTGCCTGCTCCCTCTGTGGGCTCAGACTGCTGGTCGGAAGGGGCCTGGCGTGGGCTAACTTCCCGGCTGGCCACTGGGTCCTCCAGAAGCCTTCTGCCCTTTTCAAACAGTCTTAAGAAATTTCCTGTTCTATGGGGTGTTAGTGACTTTTTTTTTCTGGTCACTAGGTGGCGCCAGAGATCTCTCCTATTGTCCTTGGGGGGCTGTTTTTCGCCTCCCCCCACCCCGTGGGACAGGGAACAGAGCGGGAATGGTAGGGTAAACCTCAACAGCTTTGGTGTGCTGTGTCTGCCTTGTGCCCCACCGTCGTGGAGAACCCACGCCCCGAATTTTCGTGCCCCGGGTCTCAGTTCAAAGCCCTCAGTTCCCGGACGCGGGCTGTAGCCCAGTTCAGTGGTGCGGGATTGGCGCCTTTTGCACCGCTCCCGTGCCTGGGCGCCTGGTTCCTGCTCACTCAGTGAGGGACTTTCACCCCTGTGAGGGCCTCCGCGCGTCTCCCCACAAGCCTAGGTTGCAGGCGCGGGGACCTGGGCAGCCGCGATCCAGGTCTGCATTTGCTTTTCAAGCGCGCCAAGCGCGCCGCTTTTCCGCGCAAGCTTACCGGCAGCCCAGGCTGTGTGCGGGTCTCCCGGGGTCTCTGTTCTTCTCTAATGGCGCCCGGAGCCGTTCGCTCACCGCCGCAGCGAATCCTGCAGGGTTCTCCACAGCTCCCGTTCACAGGGTGTGGTGGCTGCAAAAGTTCCTTTCCACTCCCAGTCCCGCTTGCTGCGTCGTTTGTTCTTGTTGGCCGTTTTGGTTTGTTGTTTTCCTCCTCTCTGCCGGTCGGAGAGTGCCGACTCTGTGGGCAGGGAGGGGAGCAGGGTTCTGCGCTTTCCTCCCTTCTGGTCCTCTTTTATGGCAACTTTCTTCTTTGGGTAGTTTGCTGGAGTCGTCCGTTTATCTTCCGTGTCCCAGTTCTCACTGGGACCTGCCGCTTTTCCTCCCTATTAACTTTTTTTAATGGGAGATCTTACTCGCAGCGTCTCCTCGCCGCCATGTTCTGGTATTCCTATAACTCTTATATTTCCTTTCCTCATGGAGTCAGATAGTTCCCGAAGTCTTTCTTTGGTCTTTTCCCTTCTTACTTCTCTTTCCTTTTCTGTTTTGGTTCTTTTTATTTCTGTGTCTTCAAGAGTACTTATTCGTTCTTCCATTTCATCTATTCTGATTTCATTGCTTTTCCCAGAGTTCTTTAGTGCCTCCATTAATTCTTTGATCTCCTGCATTTCTTTTACTTCCCTCTTTAGGGACTCAATTTCATTCTTCTGATCGTTGATTATTTTTCCCTTATCATTGTTTTCTTTTATGACTTCTGTCAGTTTTTTAATCATGGCAATTTTAAATTCTCTTTCTGGAAGGCTCAGAAGTTCTTCCAAGTTACTGTCATTGCAATCTGGGGGGTGGTTTTCTTTTTGTGGTGTGCTTTTTTTCCTGAGGAGTTGCTATGTTGCGTGTGGTTCTTCTACTCCCTACTGTCTGTTTTCTAATTTGTTGTATGCATTGGGAAACTGTGTTGCTGGGACTGGCTGGCATCTTGGGTGAACTTCTCCGCTCCCCTTTGGCTCCTCTAGGAGCCATCTGTCGGTTTCAAGCAGTCTTTACTGAAGAAAGGTCCCTGTTCTAAAATGCCGATGTGGGGACACACTCCCCTGCGCTCCTGGTCTTCCCTGGCGGTGGGTTCCCACTCCCCCTCTAGGCTCGGACTGCAGGACAGAAGCGGCCTGGCGTGGGAGAACTTCCCAGCTCACCTCTGGCTCCTTCAGGAGCCTTCTGCTGGTTTCAGGCAGTCTTTACTGGAGAAATGTCCCTGTTCTAAACTGGCGATGCGGGATGCACTCCCTGCGCGCCCGGTCTCAGGCACACTCTTCTGCGCACCCAGTCTGCCCCAGCCGTGGGTGCCCGCTCCCCCTCTGGGTTCGGACTGCTGGTCAGAAGGGGCCTGGCGTGGGCAAACTTCCCAGCTCACCACTGGCTCCTCCGGAAGCCTTCTGCTGGTTTCAAGCAGTCTTTACTGAAGAAAGGTCCCTGTTCTATGGGGTGTTGGTGATTTTTTTTCTGGTCGCTAGGTGGCGCCAGAGATCTCTCCTAGTGTCCTTGGGGAGCTGTTTTTTTCACCCCATGGGGCAGGGGAACAGAGTGGTAATGGTGGGGAAAGCCTCAATGGCTTTGGGGTGCTGTGTCTGCCTTGTGCCCCACCGTTGTGGGGAATCCACACCCCGAATTTCATGCCCCGGGTCTCAGTTCCAAAGCCCTCAGGTCCAGGACGCGGGCTGTAGCCCAGTTCAGTGTCGGCAGAAATGGCACCTTTTGCACCCCGCTCCCGTGTCCAGGCGCCTGGTTTCTGATTACTCAGTGAGGTGATTACATTCACCTCAGTGAGGGCCCCCGTGCGTCTCCCCGCAAGCCTAGGTAGCAGGCATGGGGACCTGGGCAGCCACGATCCGCGTTTGCTTTTCAAGCACTGCTTTTCCACACAAGCTCACTGGCTGGCCCAGGGCTGTGTGTAGGTCTCAGGGAGTCTTTGTTTTTCTCTAATGGCGCCTGGAGCAGTTCGCTCACCTCCGCAGCGAATCCTGCAGGGTTCTCCACAGCTCCAGTTCACGGGGTGTGGTGGCTGAAATAGTTCCTTTCCACTCACAGTCCCACTTGATGCGTAGTTTGTGCTTGTTGGTTGTTTTAGTTTTTTATTTTTTTCCTCCTTTCTGTTAGTTGGAGAGTGCCGACTTTGTGGGTGGGGAAGGGTAGCAGTGTTCTGAGCTTTCCTCCCTTCTAGTCCTCTTTTATGGCCACTTTCTTCTTTGGGCAGTTTGCTGGAGTCGCCCATTTATCTTCCGTGTCCCAGTTCTCATTGGGACCTGCCGCTTTTCCTCCCTATTAACTTTTTTTTAATGCAATTTAATGCATTTACTCGCAGCATTTCCTCGCCGCCATGTTGATGCGCCTCATCTGTCCTCACATAATTTTTATCACCAAGCCATTCATATGTGGAGAAACAAATTAAAAGAACAAATCCTGACAATTTTTTTTCCAGTTGTGATTGGATATACTAGGTGAGCACACCTTGCCACAGTAGAGATGATTCAGTAGATGCAGATGTTGCAAAAGCATTTTGCCTTCAATGCAATACAATCATCTTGCTTCTGATCACTGTGGCATTTTAATGATCTCATTCTGATAAGCAATTACTCCATCAAAGGAGTTAGAAAAAGGTCTTTACTTTAATACTAATTCTTAAGTCAAAAGGAGGAAATTTCTTTCCTATATTGAATTTTTTTAAGATTTATCTATTTATGCATACAAGAGCTGGGGTACAGGCCACAGATGTGGGGGGGGCGGTGACAGGATTCACCACAGACAGAATAGGGAACAGAACACGCAGAGTGACTGAAATACACTGCTGAGGGGAGCAGCGGGCGAGACAGGAGAGGTCTGCTCGCCAAGTGGGTTGCTCCCTGGCCAGCCAGGGATCGAACTCATGCTGTAGAGGCTACAGACTGCTTCATAGTGCGGTGCTTAACCCCTTGTGCCAACAGGGAGGCCCTCCTATATTGAATTGTAAAAGAGGCAAATAAGTATTCTCTCCTGATAGTGGAACTGTTTCCCTTCTCTGGTAGTCTCCAAGTGGTTTAAAAACAGTAATATTATCTCCTAAATCATAGCACCTAATAACCTATTTTTATCTAGAAAATTAGGATACACCAAATAAAGAATTGTTGGACACAAATGAAAGAAAATATTCAAGAAAATCCCAAATATTAATTTTATAATTGTGAGAGGACAATTTTGATAGCTATTGGAAGTAGAAAAGTGAATTCATTTTCTGTTTTAATGATGCATGTCAATAACCAAATACTGATCCTCTGTTTGCTGTCAGATTCATTCCTCATCTTTTCACTGCCCATTATTATATCATAGGGGGCAATATTTCATGCTTTCCTAACAATATTTCCTGTCTCCTGACAGTAGTTCAACTCATGGGAGGTAGTGGTGGAAGACTGGGGGCAGGATGGGCAGGATGGTCTCCTCCTTTGTTCTCCTCCTCTGCCCTCATCCCTTACTCATGCCCCTTTTCCTTTCTATTTTCTTCCTCTCTCCCTCCCCCTACTCCTATCTCCTATAGGTAGCAACCCCAGGAGTGGGTACTTTTCTTCCCTGGCTCTAGTTCCTTCTGAACACGACATCCCATGAAGTCCCCATCTTCCACCAGATAGACTCACTGTGGTTTAATTTCCACTAGGTGGCCTCAGATTTGGGTTCTGTTATACTACCTCTTATTTTTGTACCCCTAGTACTGCAGAGACAGAAGGTTTATGGTATGACTAGTCTCTCCATTGCCTCCCCATTTTCTCAAATGTTACATTACTTCTATAAACAATTCCGTGTATTAATTTTTTGTTTAAACTATCTGGTTTTCTCACTGCACTCCAATGACAACAAGTCTAAATCAATTTGAGCAATACTGATGAATTAATGAAAATAGAGAGACCAGATTAAGATTAGTATCATTCCTAGTATTCTGCAGTGATCAAACCACACAGTTCATTTAAGAAGAAAATGTTTTATCAGTGTTTCTATTTGGACATGAGGCAAAATAAAAGGACTGCAGGGTGTAGATATAAAAATCATCTTGTCTATTGAAAGTGTTGTCACACTGAAGAAAAAAATGACTCATTTTTGTTGTTCTGTGAGAAAGATGAAAACATTATAAATGAACATAAAAGAATATTTCAATGAATGAAAATGAATGGACTGCTTCATAAAGTTTGAGTTCTAAGTCATTAAAAAGGGACAAGCAAATGCTGCAAGGCTATATTCAGTAGAGTTCTGTACTGTGTGAAGCTGTACGAGAACAGATATATCTTTTCCACGTTGAAACATACATGGCATAGAACAACAAAAACATAAGACTTGATAAACTGGATGGCCTTAAAATTTTAAACTTCTGCTCTGAGAAAGAGAAAGAGCAGAGAATAAGGCAAGTGAATAAGACAACACACAGATGGAATAAAATATTTGCAAAAGCCATATCTGAACTTCACCTAAAGTTACAAGGAACTCTCAAAACTCAACAATAAGAAAATAAATAACCCAGGACAAAGACTTTATCAGACATTTACCAAAGAAGATATAGAGACTATAAATGAGCATATGAAAGATATTCTAATCAATGTGGAATTGTAGAAAAATGCAAATTCAAACAATGAGATACCACTATATACCTCTTAAAATAACCCAATTCAAACCACTGAAAAAAACAAATGTTGAAGAGGGTATAAAATAAGAACTCTCATTCTTTGCTGGGAGGAATGGAAATGGTACAGTCACTTTAGGAGAGAGTTTGGTGGTTTTCTACAAAACTAAACAAACCCTCATGATATGATCCAGCAAACACACCCCTTGGTATTTACCCAAGGAGTTGAAAACATGTCCTGCATGAATATCTGCATGAAACATGAACTCCTGTATGTGGATTTATAGCAGCTTTATTCATAATACCCAAAACTTGGAAGCATCTAATATGTCTTTCAGTAGGTGAATGGATAAACAGTGGTATGTCCAGACAATGGAATATTATTCAGCACTAAAATGAAATGAGTGATCAAGTGGAAATAAGATGTGGAGGAAATTTAAATGCCTATTACGCAGTGAAAGATGCCAATCTCAAAAGGCTGTGTATTTATTTTTCCAACAATATGACATTCTGGGAAAGTAAAAACTTTGGAAACAGTAAAAAGATCAGTGATTTCCAGGGGTTGGGGGCAAGACAGGGTGATGAGGTAGAGCAGTGAATGTTTTTAGGGCAGGGAACTTACTGTTTGATACTACAATTATGGATATTTGCCATTCTACATTATACATCACAAACCCACAGAACATACAACACCAAGGGAATCCTAATGCAAACTATGGACAATAACGACATATCAGTATAGGTTCATCCATCACAAGTGCACCACTCTGGGGAATGTTAATAACAGGGGAGGCTTTGCCTGTATGGGAACAGAAGATATATAGAAAAATCCTTGCACTTTCCTTTTAATTTTGTCTCACCCTAAAAAAAAATGAATTTAAAAGTACATTGCCAAACCAATGTAGGTCTCTAAAGCCAAATCAATTATAGTGGCAGGATGACGAGGCAGTGTCTCTGAATTAGTGAGGTCTAACATTTCCTCGGTTTAAAGATACTTATATAAACCAATGAAATTCAAGGCTATCCACCCATTTTGAAAGCACCTTACAGTTGGCAATTTACATTTACAAGAACACTAAGATATGGCTCATTTTATATCATTTTTCTCTCAAAAAAGACTGTCAATTTGTGGCATGCTGAATGAAAATTATCAAGAAGGCTGCTATTTCAATAGGATTGATACTCGCCCATCTGGGTAGATCCATATCACAACATCACTGATAGACATATTTTGATATAAAACCTAAATCTTGTTTTACCTCTACAGATTTTTTTTCACCTCGCTTTCTCCTTGATTTTATCCCAAGTATTTTGAAAGTGCTCCAATTTTGACACCAATCCAATTGCTGAGAACTCTAGCATAAAATGAAGAAAGACACATGAAAAGAACAGCATTAACCATATAAAACACATTCATGTCACATTTATAAGGCAAGCGGAGAAAACATACATACCCAAGATATGCAGTCTTACATGTGTAACCATCTATCTTATAAAGGAATAAATCTTTCAATTATTTTTATATATTTTATTTTAATAATAACTAGAATTATTAAAATAATTTCTATATTTCCATGATTAAAACTTATATTCCTCATGTATTATCTGTGACAAACAGCTATTTACATCTATTTTTCTTGACATATTTGTATAAATAACTTACTACTTTGGGCTCAACTCAAATAAAAATAAGGCATGTCTATATGCAACAAAATAATGATTATATGATGAAATACCCCCAAAACTCGGTGACTTAAAAATATGAGCATGTACTCAGCTTACCAGTCTTCAGTAGCTGATCAGGCTAACCTGCTGGGCTAGTCTCAGCTAGGCTCACTCACATTTTTTATGGTAAGCTGTCTGCAGTTACAGCACTGACTAAGCCATTTGACTTTCATCCCTCAGCAAGCTAGCCTGACTACATCTTAAAGGAGAGAATTTATAAGAAAAAGAGGAAATAGAAATCTGTAAGTGCTTTTCCAAGATTCCCTGGCTTCAAGAATAAACCAAACCATTGTCCAAAGATGTCATATGGCCAATCACTTAAGAAAGTACAACCAATGAGTGCAAGTGCAGCATGACTGAATAAACTGAGGCCACTGAAGACACATAAAACAAATAAAAAATATTAGGAAGTACACAGTATATAATTATACATATGTAACAACCATTGTAACAAAGGGCTAACTCCTGTTACCTGTGCTGAAAAATAGGCTAAATGTTTTTTTATTTAACAATAAATTAAAAATTCAGATACCACCTAATGTAATATTTTCCTGACTGAAATTTAAAAATACTTCATAATTAGAATTTGCAAATAAGCTTGGTTATTTACATTTACTCTACTTTATATCTTTGTAAGTGTCTTTTCATTTTTACCCAATGAATAAATAAAAAAGCAAACCCCTTTCTGTGGTTGCTGTCAGTTGCTGGAGAGACTCTGCTTGTATAGAGATGCCAACTGTTTATTTTCATGAGTCAAAAGCAAAATTTAAACACACTAAATTGTTCACTGTCCATGGTTGAATGTTTAGCAAACATAACGCAGTAACTTAAAGAAAGCTATAGACATGATTACCACTTGTTTGACACACAGAATTATTCATCATCAGCTCCTGCTTTTCATTCTATGTTCTCTTCCCACTCTTCAGGAAAAAGTGAAATTATCATTATGTAGCCATAGCTGAAAAAATTAGTAGTCATAAACCTCACCCCCTTTATCAAAAAAGTTTTCTTAAATAATTTTTTTTAATTCAGGAATAAACAATCCAAGTAGCTTTTGCATTCTGTTAAACCACAATTTTATTAAAGGTTCACATAAACCTGGACCTCTTCAAACTTCTGTTACACAGAAAGTAGACAAGTATTATTACAAATATTACTTTCCTGCCTCTTTGCAAAGAGGCTTTTTAGAGAAGACACTACAGTAGTAGATAGAAACTAAACGACAATTACATCTGAAATTTCCCTTTTGTTTTATTTTCTTGGACTCCAAAGGACACTCACACATTGGCATGAATGTCACTTGTCTCATTATGAGTAAGTATCTAAATAAATGAACACATTTTAAATCAACAAAGAGTGCAAAAGTTCAGTCTTCTGGAAAATGTTTGAAAGATACTGTGAATTTTTCCATTTACAAAAGCATTGTTGTTATTTTCCATTCTACATCTGCTGTTCCATTGAATGATTTCCCAATAACTCAGTGAATAAAGTTGTCAAATGCTACTGGTAATTTTCAAGTATCCTCTTCCTTCTCTTTTAAATAAAAAAAAATTTAATACATAGAAATGTACTTACTTCCATACGAACTTGTATTCAGATTCCAAACTATATATCCTTTTTTTTTTTTGGTGAACTTATTTTATGAAAATACAGTGCACTGGAAGTTAGGGCAATTGAATGTAAGAGAAATACAACATAGCATTTAGCTTGCATCCTTCAATCACTTAAACCCAAGAAGCTAGAATCACTTCAACCTGACTCTCACAGAGACTGCTATGAAAACTTGGCAATTTCTCTAAGCCCTAGTTTCCTCATCTGCTTATAATTTTTATAACTACAGCTATAACATAAATGTCTCAGACTGAAAAAAATCTGGAGAAAATGATTCAGTAAAGGACAGTATTCTGTGACATAGATCCCCAACTCTCTTTGTAGATGTGAATTTTGCATTTTGAATATCCCTAAAAGGAGGCACATCTATATTTCTACAATAAACAGCCACAAAACTTCCTTAGTATAAGGGCCAAAAATATAAAAGTAACAGTGTTTTTGTCCCACTGGCACAGATGCTTTAAGCTTTAAAAGAACCTCCTACTTCTTAATCCTTCTCTCCCTATTCTTGCCAAGCTCTCTGGAAATCTGAGTTTTGGACAGCCTCCAATACCACATCTCATCCATATGCCGGCCCTAGAGGAAGACATTCCGCAGGCTCTTTCCTTCACTGTATGAATGATTCATGTGTTAAGATCTTAAATACTAGCTGAACCAAGGACCTAATGGCTTGAAAACATGATCTGACGTCAAGGAAATGTGCTGTTTTAGGGGCATGCTATTAAGACTGGTTGTTTATCCTTGTTCAATCCAAAATCAAAAAGTCCTTTATTAGGCAAGCACAGGGCATGACAGCATCCCTTTTTTTGAGATCTTTCTGAGACTCACATCAGCTCTGATATCAAAGCAGGGAAACACATTTTTGCTGACAATAATATATTTAAGTTTTCACTAGAAAAAGTAAGTGGAGAGTTAATGCAATTAATTTCCTCCAAGACAAGTACATTGTACTGAAAAATCATTTTCACCACCTACAGCATGATCAGAAAATAAAATGCCAACAGGAAGAGGTTGATAATTACAAGAAGAGAGTGGGCATCTGGCAATGGTCAAACTAGAGCGCATGTCCAGTACGAAAGGAGGCGGCCCCTGCTCAGCTACAGTGCCATGGTTTTAAATGAGCACGTGGAATCAGAGATGTCAGAGCTTCCAGAACTTGAATAGAAGCCATAAATCTTTACAGTTATGTGAAATCACCCAATTTTAATTGTTGGCAATAAATTCAGACAAAGGTGAACACTGTATAAGCCAAACCTGCACATCTGTAGGCCAGATTTGGCCTGTACTGCCAACTTTGCAGCCTTTAACCTACAGCTTTACTTCCTATTATTTCATTTAAATGTGTTTTAAATAATTTAGATAAAAATAAAATGCAATTCAGATTCTTCAAAAAGTCAGTAAAACTCTGTTACAAGACTATAAAGTGGTAAGAAAATAATTTCACTTTATGGAACAGGGAACGAGCTCAGGTTGTCAGAGATAGATGGTTATGAGTTAAAATCCTAGCTCACCTATCTACTAATTGTGGGAAGTAGAGAATGTTACCTAAACTCTTCAAACTTCAGTTTGTAAAATGGCAATAATAAAATTCATTTCATGTGGTTATTGTAAGATAATGTGCCATTTACATGATTTACTTTGTTCCATAGTTCCCAGCATATTTTAAGAATTTAAGTGCTAACCATACATTTTTGCACAATTTCCATGACTATTTTAATAATAAAACTAAATAGATGATTAAGGAAAATAATAATAACAATATTTGTTGAACCCTTACCAAATAATAGACACATTTTTAGTTCTAATATTTTTAATCATTAAAGCAATCCTGAGCAGTAGTTGTATTTTTAACTCCACTTTACACACAAAAAATGGGCCACCACCAAATATGGCTAATTAACATACTCAAGAACACACAAATAATAAAGGGACCAGTAGAGGCAGGACAGGATTTAAACAAAGGCTGCCTGCCTTTAGCATCTGAAGTCCTGGCCATTATACTAAATTTGAAAGTATGCTATATTCAAACTAATCTTCAATTTTTTCCAAGTTATAAAGGTCTTGGTATTGGAAAAGGCATTTCAAGAAAGAGGAAATGTACTCTTCTGACTGCAAAAGACCATCCCAAGCAATCAGGTATAAATATTTCTTTTTTTAAACTTGACAAAAAATCCAGATATATTCTGAAAATCGCATGATAACCTCTGGATGTCAATATCTTTTCCTATTATGTATTTGCATGACTTTAAATCACTCACCTGGATGAAAATTAGAGCATTCTTTGTATGAGTAATTTGTACTTAGTTATTAAGAAGATTTTGATAATAATCATACATAATTAGTTTTATTTAGAAAAAAAGCAGAGGATCCTGCAAAAAAGCATAGATTGCATATACTGACAGCAGATAAGAAAGCCTTTTTAACTTAAATCCAATAATTTATCGTTCTAAAAACAGAATAGCCAGCTTTCATTTTTCTATAATTTTTCTTTCTATCAGAACCTCAACTCTACTCAGTTGGAAGATGAGCTCATCTCCAGTTACAGAAGTGGGTCCTGGTTCATCCCCAAATTACTTTCTCTTGATGTTCCCTGCTGACTTAGAGGCAGGCACATGACCTGAGTTGACAGTCTGGGAAAGATTTGCATTCTGTACTTGACAGAAAAGATTTGTCTCTGGTTCCCACTGGCTGAGAACAAGATCTGTATAGACAATTGACCCAGGAAACTTCTTTTGCAACTATAAGAAGCACAGGAATCATGCAGAGCAGAAAGAATAGAGGTTTTTTTTTCCATGAAACTATTGATTCATTCGAGTCCACTGATATGTCGCTTTTTTCTTCTGTATGATAATAAATCACCATGTTATCATCAGGAATTTTTGTTACTAGTAGTTAAAATCATTCTATGTGATGAACTGATTTCTCATACTATATGATTAATAAATAGTTGGAGAATTTTAAATCATTCCGTATATTTGTTCATTCTATTAACTCTGCCATGGCAAGCCAAACAATTCAGATCCTAATGCTATGGCCCAGTAACCACTTCTATCTTATGGTATGAGGTGGTCATAGTACCTAAAAAGAGTCCAAATAGCATCTGCAAAGAGAGGCTACTAAAACTTTCAATCTTAGCCAGAGAAGGGAAGTTTTCTACCATTCAAATTGATACAACCAGGGCCTTCCTGGTGACGCAAGGGGTTAAGATGTAGCCTATGAAGTTGTCTGCAGCCTCTACAACACGAGATCGATCCCTTGGCTGGCCAGGGAGAAACCCACATGGCACAGCAGACCTCTCCTGCCTTGCCCACTGCTCCCCTCAGCAGTGTACTTCAGTTAATCTGCCTGTTCTGTTTCCACCCTGTCTGGGGTGAATCCTTTCACCACCACCCCCACATCTCTGGCCTGTACCCCAGCTCTTATATGCATAAATAAATAAATCTTTATTAAAAAAAATGGATACAACCAGAGACAGGGAGGGCCCCATCAGGATCTCAACAAAACTGTGTGGAACTGAGAAAGGGCTGTTCCTGCAGTCAGAGGTGAGCTGAAACCCCACAGGAGCCGGGCCCTACCAGTGCCATGAGACGGAGCCCAGAGGGGGATCCAGCCACTGCTGGGGCAGACAACACACACAGGGTAGTGTTCCCCAAGCATGCCATCTTTAAGACAGGGAGATTCAAGTCCAGACCTCACCAAAACTGTCAGAGCTTCCGACATCCCAGAAGGAGCTCACCAAAGAGATGCTAGCCAAAACTAGAAGTGTCCCAACAGTGTCCCAACACACAGGACAAATCAGAAAACAAGCAGTACGGAGAAGAAAAACTACAAGCAATCAGGCAAGCCCTCAGGGAAAGGACACACCGCAAATGAAAATCAACTACAAGACTGCAACAACAGTGACTTGGAAAAACTTCTGAACCTTCCTGACAGAGAATTTAAAATTGCCATGGTTAGAAAACTGAAAGAAGTCGAAAATGATATGGGAAAAATAATCAACAATCAGAAGAATGAAACTGAGTCCTTAAAGAGGGAAGTGAAAGAAATGCAGGAGATGAAAGAATTAATGGAGGAGCTAAAGAACTCTGGGAAAAGCAATGAAAGCAGAACAGATGTAATGGAAGAATGAATAAGTACTCTCAAAGACATAGAAATAAAAAGAACCAAAACAGAAAAGGAAAGAGAAGTAGGATAGAAAAAGATTGAAGACAGACTTCGGGAACTATCTGACTCCATGAGAAAAGGAAATAAAAGAGTCATAGGAATCCCAGAAAGAGAGGAGAGAGACCTAGGAACAGAGAAAATAATTCAAGGAAATAATCGAAGAGAACTTCCCAAACATGAAGAAGGAGCTGAAAATAGACATACAAGAAGCAAGAACACCAAACTTCCATGATGAAAGGAAAACTACAGCAAGGCATATAATAGTAAAGCTCCCAAGAATCCAAGACAATGAAAAAATAATGAAGCTGACAAGAGGGAATAAACAGATAACATACAAAGGAAAAACAATCAGGCTGACATCAGTCTTCTCTGAAGAAACACTATGGGGCAAGGAGAGAGTGGAGGGACATAGTCAAAAAACTCCAAGACAACAAATGCCAACCAAGAATACTTTATCCCACAAAGCTTTCCTTCCTCTATGAAGAAAGAATAAGGACCTTCCCAAACAAACAGAAACTCCAGAATTTCATCATGACTCAACCCCCACTCCAAAAAAGACTACAAAGATTCCTAAAAATGGATCCAACAGAGGGATGAATAAGAATGAAACAAGACAAAAAATAAAACCACAGAAAAGGCAAAATGGCAAATACAAATGCTAACATATCAATATTAACTATAAATGTAAAAGGACTAAACTCCTCAATAAAAAGACAGAGTCATAGCCTGGATTAAGAAACAAAACCCAACCTTTTATTGTCTCCAGGAAACACATCTAACTACAAATGATAAAAATAAACCGAAAGTGGGCCTCTCCTGGTGGTGCAGGAAGTTGAGCACCACGCTGTGAAGCTGTCTGCAGCTTCTGCAGCGCAGGTTAGATCTCGGCTGGCCGGGAGAGTCCCACATGGCGCAGCAGACCTCTCCTGCCTCACCCACTGCTCCCCTCACCAGTGTATTTTGTCACACTGCCTGTTCTGTTCCCCACTCTGTCTCTGGTGAATCCTCTCACCCTGCCACGCATCTGGACTGTACCCTGGCTCTTGTATAAATAAATAAATAAATAATATAAAAAAAGACTATTTACAAAAAAAATAAATAAACTGAAAGTAAAAGGATGGAAAACAATCCTACAAGCAAATGGACCAAAAAAGAAAGCAGGAACAGCTATACTTATATCAGATAAAACAGATTTCAAACTCAAAAAGGTAAAAAGAGACTCAGATGGTTACTACATTATGATCAAGGGACAATACATCAAGAAGACATAACACTCATTAACATATACTCACCAAATGAAGGTGCACCAAACTACATCAGACAACTATTATCATCTCTGAAAACAGACATCAGAGAAAGTATGTATGTAGTAGGAGACTTCAACACACCACTATCAACAATGGATAGATAAATGAGACAAAAAAATAAGTAAGGACAGTAAAGCTCTAAACAAGCATTGAGACCTCTTGGGCTTAACAGACATCTATAGAACACTACACCCAAAAATATCTGAGTACACATTTTTCTCAAGTGCACATGGATCATTCTCCAGGATCGAGCACATACTGGGACACAAAACAAACATCAACAGATACACTAAGATTAAAATCATACCAAACATCTTCTCTGACCACGAAGGCATCAAATTAGAAATAAAACATAAAAAGAAGGCAAGGAACCCTCCTACCTCCTGGAGATTGAAACCCACACTACTATAAGATCACTGGACTAATGAGGAGATCAAAGAAGAAATTAAAAAATAGTTTGAGTTGAACTCAAGAAGGACACCAATTTCCTAAATGTATGGGATGCAGCAAAAGCAGTAATAAGAGGAAAATATATAGCAATAGAGGCTCACATCAAGAAACAAGATAGAACTCAAAGAAATAACCTAATCTCACAGCTCAAAGAACTAGAAAAAAGAAAACCAAACAACAAAAAAAAAAACCCAAAACCAGTAGAAGAAAGGAAATAATACAAATCAAAGCAGAAATAAATGAAATAGAAACTAAAAAAAAATCCAAAAGATCAATGAAACCAAAAGTTGGTTCTTTGAAAAACTAAGTAAAATAGACAAACCCCTAGCCAGGCTCACAAAGGAAAAATGAAAGAAAGCACAAATAAATAGCATCACAAACGAAAGAGGAGAAATCTCAACAGACACAGCAGAAATCAGAAGAATAATCAGACACTACTATGAACAGTTACATGCAAACAAGTTCAACAATCTAGAAGAGATGGACAAATTCCTACAACTTTAAAATCACCCAAAGCTAGATAAAGAATTAGAATACCTAAACAGCCCAATTACAAGCAGTGAAATTGAAATGGTAATCAAAACCCTCCCCAAAAACAAAAACCCAGGACCAGATGGATTTATATGAATTCTACCAAACATTCAGAAACAAACTAGTGCCTATCCTTCACAAACTCTTTCAAAAAATTGAGAAGGATGGGATAATACCAAACATGTACTATGAAGCCAATTTCACACTAATACCAAAACTGAAGAAAGACAACACAAAAAAAGAAAACTACAGGCCAATCTCTCTAATGAACATTGATGCAAAAATCCTCAATAAAATTTTAGCTAACAGAATCCAACAATGTATCCATAAGATTATTCACCATGACCAAGTAGGATTTATTCCACGGTCACAAAGATGGTTCAACATCTGAAAATCCATCAATGTAATCCAACACATCAACAATAAAGGAATATAAAAACCATATGATAATATCAACAGATGCTGAAAAAGCTTTCAACAAAGTACAACACCCATAATGGTAAAGGCTCTTAAAATTCAGAGGATACAAGGAACATACCTCAACATCATAAAGGCCATATATGACAAGCCCATAGCCAATATCATTCTCAATGGTGAAAAGTTGAAAGCATTACCATTAAGATCTGGAACAAAACAAGGATGTCCACTCTCACCACAGCTTTTCAACATAATACTGAAAGTCCTAGCCAGAGCAATAAGACAAGCGAAAGACATATGAGGAATCCAAATAGGGAAGGAAGAAGTAAAACTATCACTATTCACAAATGATATGATAATATATATATAGAGAGAACCCAAAAAACTCCACAGAAAAACTAATCAAACTAATCAATCAGTTTAGTAAAGTAGCAGGGTACAAAATCAACACACAAAAATCAGTAGCCTTCCTATACACAAACAATAAATCTGAAGAAGAAGAAATCAAGAAAACATCCCTTTTATTATTGAAACAAAAAAAAAATCAAATACTTGGGAACAAAAATAACAGAAAGAGGTAAAGGACCTACACAAAGAAAACTACAAAACACTGTTAAAAGAAATAGAAGAAGACACAAAGAAATATAAAGACATCCCCTGCTCATGGATTGAAAGAATTAACATTATCAAAATGGCCAACCTACCAAAAGCAATTTACAGATTCAATGCTATTCCAATAAAAATTTCAATGACATTCTTCAATGAAATAGAACAAGTATTCATAAAATTCATATGGAGCCACCAAAAACCCTGACTAGCCCACGCTCTCCTGAAAAAAAGGAAGGGAATGAAAATATCACACTCCCCAGACTTCAAACTATACTACAAAGCCATAATAAGCAAAACTGCATGATACTGGAACAAGAACAGACACATGGACCAATGGAACCAAATAGAAAATCCAGAAATAAACCCACAGATTTACGGTCAACTAATCTTTGACAAAGGAGCAAAGAATATGCAACGGAGCAAAGAATGTTTGTTCAATAAATGGTGCTGGGAAAATTGGGTTGCTGCATGCAAAAGAATAAAGCTTGACTACTACCCCACACAATGCACAAAAACCAACTCAAAATGGATTAAAGAACTAGGCATAAGACCTGAAACCACAAAATATATAGAAGGAAATATAGGTGAAACACAACATGACATACACCTCATAACATCTTTAAAGACACATCACCCAAAGCAGTGATAGTGAAGGCAAAAATAAACAGCTGGGACTACATCAAATTAAAGAGCTTCTGTACAACAAAAGAGACAATAACCAAAACAAAGAGACACCCCACCAATTGGGAGAAAATTTTTGCACACAACACTAATGATAATGGACTAATCACAAAAATCTACAAAGAGCTGATGAGTCTCAACAAAAATAAAGAAAATAACCCAGTCAAAAAATGGGCAGAAGAGCTAAAAACAAATTTCTCCAAAGAGGAAATGCAAATGGCCAACAGGCATATGAAAAAATGTTCAACATCACTTGTAATCAGGGAAATGCAAATCAAAACTACAATGAGATACCATCTTACACCAGTGAGAATGGCACATATTAAAAAAAAACTAGCAATAACAAATGTTGGTGAGGATGTGGAGAAAAAAGAACTCTCCTGCACTGCTGGTGGGAGTGCAAACTGGTCCAACCACTATGGAGAGCTGTGTGGAGATTGCTCAATCTTCTAAAGATAGAGCTTCCATATGATCCAGCAATTCTACTCCTAGGTATTTACCCAAAGGACACAGAAACATTAATTCAAAGGGCACCTGCACCCCTATGTATATAGCAGCACTATTTACAATAGGTAAGCTATGGAAACAACCATCCAAAAATAGATGACTGGATCAAGAAGATATACACAATGGAAAATTACTCAGATATCAAAAAAGATAAACTCATGCAATTTGGAGCAACATGGATGGTGCTGGAAGGGATCATGCTCAGTGAAATAAGCCAGAAAGAAAAAGAAAAATATCAGATGGTCTCACTCATAGCAGGAATTTAGAAAACCTAAATAAGGGACCAGGAAAAAGACTAATTATTATAAAGTAAAAATCAAAATCAACAAGCAACTATAAACCAGAGACACACTATGGGGGGAGGGAGGGAGAAGAAAGTAAGATCAAAACAAGCGAGGTGGGAATTGTACGGGGACTACAACAAAGATGAAAATGCATACATTGTGCAAAAACAAAAAATGATGTAAAAAATATATAAAATTAAATTAAATTTAAAAAATACTACCATGTAAAAAAAAAACAAATTGATACAACCAGAATTTTAGCTAATACCTTTTTCTGGGAGGCAAAAATATTTTTTTCTGTTACCTAGTAAGTTCCCTAAAGTCGAAAGTCACATTTGTAAATGCAATTAATCAAATGCAAATAATATTTTCCCTCCCATTCAATTGAGATTAGGGACATGATAAATTTTCTTAATCTGATGACAATAAAGGAAAAAGATGAGAAATGCATTAATATCTCTTAGTTTAATCAGTAGTGCCAGCTTTACCAGAACAACAGAATTATCAGTGGAGCATTTAAAGTATATCTCTGCCTCCTCCCTATTCCCAGAAACTTATTTTTCACTGGTCAGGATGGGACCTAGTAATACAAAGCTGATGAAAGTTTCCACCTGATATTAACGATGGTCTGGATTATGACACAGTTGTTTAAACTCTCTAAGTGGAAGTCTCAAAGCTATATTGCTGTTTTTTTTTCAGATGGAAATTCAGCAGTGTTTCCATGTAAGTATAACACATTCCTACTTTCTGTATATATTTTTCAAAAGCCTCAAATGGTTCTTGGTATAGCTGGATCATTTTCAAACAATCAGTTATAGTATCCTAGATGCTGAATGGTTATTCAGACTTCAAACTTTTTTTCACCAATTTTTAAAGCATAGAAGAAATCCAGAGCAGATTTCATGATAATTTTCTGTTCTACAAGTCTGTGAGTCATTAAAAAAAAAAGTGTTTTGCTCATATTCCTAACAAGAAATCAGGGAAACACTTCCAATGTAAAAAAATGACTCAAGGAAGTCGAAGTGCAGACTGACCTTAGAGATTACCCCTTCCAGTATTCCTCAAGGTATAGTCTTCAGCCTGATTGTACATGTGCTTATTAAAATGCAGATTCTAGGGTTTCACCCATGATCTACTAAATCAGGTCTCTGAGGCTGGAACCCAAGAATGAAATTTCAAAGGAGACCACAGATGATTCTAATGTATACTAATAAACTCTAAACTTTGAGAATCACATAATATTTCCATCCAATCAGATTCCATATTTGAGAAACTCTTGAAATCTTTCCTGTCTCCCTTTATATACCCCTGTGACCCACTGAGACTCTTACAACTGATTAGTAAAAGAAGAAGTCTTAATCATCCCATAATCCTTGATGCTCACTTAGCAGCAACTTGGATGGCTACACTTGATGATATCCTCTATATATAACCACATTTCTATATTATGAAATTACTACATAAATATTTTTGGATAAGTCCCTCATGGAGGCAGCCATTTCCATAAGAGAAGACACACAAATATTCATATACTGAAGTTTTATATTTGTTTCTTGAAAATGTATAACATACCTATGGACTTTCAAAAAGTATTAAAAACATCAAAGTCTCTACCAGGATGAAATAAACCCCTCCCAAAAAATCAATCACATTGACAGTTTTCAATTATAAAGCACTCTCTAAATCTTCCCACAAACCCCAAGAGGTAGATGATAGTTTGAGACTGGCAGCATGACTTGCCCCCACCTTCACGTTCATGCTTTCAAACTGCTGCTCTACTGAAAAGTAAGTATTTTTCTCTCTCATCTCTTATGCACCTGCCAAGGGATCTTCTCTTCTCGCTATAAGAGTTTGTCCCTTCTTAACTCAGTACTGTGTAAATAAATTTTCTCCTTTATGAGTTTCTCAAAGCAAGAGTAATTCTCTTATCTCCCTCTCATTCAAACAAGAGATTTATTCATTTTTCTCAAAGGGCACATGTTACAACAGGGATACTTCCTGTATGGGAAAAATAAGGGCCCACTTCTGGGCCCAGCAGACAATTACTGATCCCATTAAGCATTTGCTCCTTTCTGTCACTGTTACCCCATGGTCAGAGATCAGCTCTTGAGTACTCTTGTCAACAACTCAATACCAAACATTATTGAGCGCCACTGTTCCCTATATAATGCATCAGCCAACAGGACACCAGAGCAGCAGGGAATGTAACTGAGGCTCCTCCTGTCAGCCTGAGTCAACCTAAGACACAGACACCTTTTTATAAATGGTATACCTAGAAGGGAGTACCTTTTCAGAATATGTGCACTTGAGGAAAGCACCTTCCACTAATTTGCATTAAGGCATTTATATGCCCTGGTGAGTCTTCCAATGTGCCTCTCAGGAGGAAGAGGTAGAAAAAAAAGCTAGAGTGTTCAAGCCTAAATTTTGTTTTGTTTCCCAGAGATAGTTTTACAGTTTGTGCAGATTGGAAGTTTGCAATCAAAGTGAAATCCAGTTTTCATTTATTGCCAGTTCAAGCATATGATTATCACACCATCATTCACTAGGTCTCAGGTTAGGGACAATGAGATCAAATTACATCCAACTTCAGGACGTCATAAAACTGAGACTTACCACTACCACTACAAAATCAGTGAGTATTGTAAGAGTCATGGATGAGAATAAGAACACAGAATTCATGTAACAATAGGAAGTTCCAGGGCTGTGTATTCCCAGACCTTAGTGTTACATACGACCCACCTGGAGAGCTTGTAAAATATGCTGATTCCTGGTCCCACCCCAGATACACTGATTTGGATCTGGGGTAGGGCCAGCTCCATATCCATAATTCTACGAAGGGTAGGGTTTAGTGGAGGCCATCTGGTTGGAAGAGGAAGTTGGGAGCTTTCCATGAGGCTATGTTTGCAAAGCAAGCACAATCTTTTTAACTTAGTGTGCATGTTACAGAGCAATATCGATATTAAAGTTTCCTAAACACATTTTTATGCACACTTTACATAAGAGTGGTTAAATTGGTCATATTAGAAGTAATATTTTCATTTGCAAATAGAGGTAGCTGATATAGATTCAGCGTAGCTACTACCTTTGGCACCAACACTAAATGAAACCCAGATGCCACCTTTTAGCCATCACCATAGAAGTCATTCACTCAGCAAAGTACTTATTGTGTTACCAGTAACATGCCAGGCATTGTTCTCAGCAGATTCTTGGGACATAGTGATAACAATAACAATTAATAATAATAGTGGTAATAACAGACAAAAGTCTTTCCCCATGGGTTATATTTTAGTCAGGGGAAGCAGACAATAAATAATAACTATACTATGTGGAGAATTATGTAGCATGCTAAAAGATGTTTTTCATCTATGAGAAACAGAATCTTAGGAAACAACACATTCCTTAGTTAAATGCCTCCCTATTATATATTTAGATTATTACTAGGGCATATCCCTAGGGGGCTAAATTCCTAGAACTAGAGATAAAGTAGATATGCCTCCCTAGGCTCCAAAACGACAGATGCCAAGCTCATGTGGGTTTGGAGGGGGAACTGTATCTGTATACACATCGGTATAAGTTTAAACACCTCATGGACATCAAATCTTACTCTTTATTCTCTAAATCCTTTGCATAATATAATGCTGCCTTTCCAAGGAATTAAGCAAAGCTTTTGGAACATATGAAAGGACACTTGTGAACTGAAGCAGTTCCATGCTTAAGCATTTATATAATCAACAAACATATAAAGACATCAATAGAAATATAAAAATAGCTCAATAATTCCTTTTTCCTACATCGGAAGATGTGATATTCATTTAGAAAGCCAAAGAGCGATAAAATTACTTTATACTAATTCCCTTAATTAAATCACACCAACTGTCAGGACAATGTCATTTAAAATACTTTAATGACTTTAAAACAAATGGTCCTTGTAGCAGGAAAATAGTAGAACTAACATTGCTAAAATTAATTTAATTCCTTTGGAATTTAAATAGTAAATGAGCATATTCTATTCCATTTACTTTTTGAATGGTATTAGAAAATACCTGAGGACCTCTCAGCAAAACTCTAACAGGATCCTTTGGTCCGTTCATCAATTTGGTGGAATTATAATTGTGTATGGATTTAGTCTTTAGTCAATTTTATTGGATACATAGTAAAGAGTCGATTACTGCTATGAATGTCTCCCTACAACCTTCCTTTGTGAAGATTCCAGATTTGATTTATCAACAGCAGAAACTTACATAGCTTGGTTGTGTATTCTATATATATTTTTCTAACGTTAATGTGAGTCATCATAGCATATCTCCTTAACCATATGTGCTAGAGCTAAGGACAGACAGTTATTTTAATATTCCTGGCCTAGAATCCTTCCCACAACAAACACATTTGATGCTCATACATGGTCCCTTTCTTGCCGACACTCACGCCTGTCAAAATGGCATGGTGCCTACTCAACATATGGACTGCTAGCTTTTCTCACTGGGGCACAGTTGCCAAAGAAAGATGGGTTAAGCTGGGCACCCTGTGTAGCAAAGCAGGTGACAGCTCTCCCGTCCTCCATCATGTGGCTGCAACTCCTCTAGCCACATGCCACTCTCTATCCTCTTTTTTACAGTAAAAGGAAAAGCAGAGAGATCTTTAACAGTATCCCTTCTACTTTCAGACAGTTTCTACTTAGTGCCTTTGACTTCACTACCTTTTATTCAAAGTGAAGAAATCTATCCTCTGCCAAAAACACACTAAAATTTAAAAATCATTTGGAAGCACAAAGTGTAAAAAAAGTTGATAGCCAGCAAAGGTACTAAGTATATGTGAGTGCATGCATGCAAGCACACAATATACATGCACACACACACGAGAAATTTGTACGCATTCCTTCCCAAATTCTCATTTTCCACCTAGAATAGACCAGAGCTGGGCAATTACAACAATACCAAGGATTAAATAAGAACTTAGTGATTGTTTAAATCTTGCACAAATACAGCTATCTCATTACGTTAATCCAGTGAATCATTTCCTCCCTAGCCAGACTACATCCTGTTTGGTTTGTAATTTTTATTTTAAGATTTCAAAATCAATTTTTATTTGCCTAAATGTGTTTGTTTTGGCAATAACAGAAAAGTATCAAGTTACTTACCCCCAAAAAAGACTTTTAGGTCATGTCTTTGTGTCTTTCTCGTTCTATAGGAAACCAAAATAAGGTCTTTGACCCAAGTCTGATTTCTGAGTCCAGAGAGCACAGATACTTTTACTAAACAATTTTACCAGACTAGTCTATTTGATTCAAAGATATCAGATTTAAACTGTAGTCTGGGGCTGAGAACCACATTAGCAAATGAGTAATCATTAATGCCTCCTCTGCACCAGGCACCTTTATAGGAATTATTTCGCTTGATTATCACCACACTGCTACAAAGCAGCAGTCACCTTTATTGCCATTTTAGAGAGGTATAGAAATAGTATCAATATTCTCTCTTGGTAGCTATTGAGCACCCTTTAATAATAAGAAAGCTAAAATTCATTATAAAGAAAGCTAAAATTCATTATACACTATTCAATAAAACCTTATATTAGCTCATAGATAAAGACAGGTAATCCCTGTCAATATCCATAATGTATAGATGAGGAAATGAAAGCCCTAAGAAGTTAACTGATTTATTCAAGGTCACACTAAGCGCTGATGCCAGATTTCAAACCAAGCTAATATCACTCCAGAACTATGATTTTTGACCACTGCTCTGACTGTATTAAGTGATTCTAACATACATTCGTAGCCAAATCTTTAATCCTTTACATTGTTAGTATCTTAAGAACTAAGAGTCACATTTCCTCTCAAAGTATTGCTTTCATCTTGCTTCTCCTCTAACCAGAGTCTCCTACAATCTTCATTCAAAGGAGTAAAATCCAGATAATCATCTTGGCATTCAATAGACTCCAAGTATATTCTGCTCACTAACCCTCTACACTGAATCTTCCAACTTAGCCACAGATGCTCCATTCTTGAACATTTTATACATTTACTCATGTGTTGTGTTTTGCATTGTTTCCTAATCCAAGTAGTCCTTGCTATAAGACTATTCTTCAACCACATCTCAGGCTCCACTTCTAACCTGAGTAATTCCCCTGTGTACTTTAACTCATAGCAATTCCTCCAACCACTAAATACCTGGGATACTTGCCAATATACCACTTGTTCAGAATGCTTAGCAACACTATTATCCTAAGGGTTGTTCAGAATATTTAGCACATACTGTGCACTGTTTTCAGGTGTGTAGGTATAATCTCTCCAATTAGCATAATTGAGAGATTGCACCACATTATACTATATTTGAGTAGTAGCTATATGGATGTCATACCTGCCATATTTTGTTGAGTGATCCCTCTCCTGACCAGTATCTAATAATGCATCTTTGTTGGCCATCATTATACTCTGTTCTTCTTGTGAGTGACTCTTCAAGAGTATAGACTATGTGAGGCCCCAATTACAGGGCTGGATGTGACTGCTTCATGAAAGTTTACCTTCTAAGAAGTACTACCTATTTGTGTCACTTTGAAAGGTCAGTATCAATCAGAAGATAAAAAAATTCCATTTCAATAACAGATCTCTCAAAGATGTATTCCTCCCAAACATGTTTGATAAAGAGTGAAAGATATTCTAATTGCTTAATAGTTTGGTACTTATACCAGGAAATATGAGGTCATTATTACACTTATTTTATTAAAAAAAAAAAAAACATAGTGCCTGTCATTTGCATGAATCAATCAATACATTACAAAAATGGAAACTTGCATTTCCTAAGAGGTCACGTAGTGTGTCAGAAGTCCAATTTTTCAAAGCCACCTGTTACTTACAATGAATATAAAAGTTCATATAATCATACATGGGCAAATGTTAGTGTTATTCCTGGACTGGCTTTTCTGCAATCTTGCCAGGAGTCCGCAAAACTGACTAGTTCACTTCCCAAGTCTGTTTCAACTCTGATTCTAGGAATCCAGAATTCTTTGCCTGTCTACCCGCCTCTGGTTAAAGGCAACCACTTTGGTCTCATTCTCCCTCACATATATTGGAAGGTCTCCAAGTGTAAAATGGTACAACATATGTAGCCTGCAAGCAGGGCAGGCATAAGAAACACCATAAGGATACACTAAAGCAAACTTCAAGCTGTGGAATGCTGGGAAACAATCACAGGCAACACACCAACTTGGCATAAAACAATCAGAAAATGAGGTGGCTCTTTTTGAGCAAAAACATAATACTGGCTAAGAGGCAAAGAAGACGATAAAAATAGAAATATTGTACCCAGTAGTCCATGCTGCTAGCCAAGGGTGGTCTTCAGAGGTACTCGGAACAAAAGGGCTAAAGGCCACTGTATCCACTTGCATTCACATGCCTGAAAATACTGCCCCAATAGCAGCCTGACTATAGCCACATACCCATGCATGCAAAATAAAACCTATTCTCCGTTTTTAATCCTCCCCCTTGTGAATTCCTAGTCATACTTAAGAAGGCATTTCATGGGGCCTCCCTGGTGGCGCAGCAGTTGAGCGCTGGGTTGCGAAGCTGCCCGCAGCCTCCGCAGCGCCGGTTCGATCCCTGGCTGCTCCCCAGCCACCGGAGGAGGGTCACACATGGTGCACAGACCTCTCCTGCCGCCCGCTGCTCCCCTCAGCAGTGTACTTCAGTCCTTCTGCCTGCTCTGCTCCCTGCTCTGGCGCTGGTAAATTCTCTCACCCTCCTCACTTCTGACTGTACCCAGTGCTTGTATAAATAAATAAAATAAATAAATAAAAACAAATCTTAAAAAAAAATTCTTATAAAATAAAAAAAAAGAAGGCAGCTCAAAGATGAATTCTTTCCAAATGAACTTAACAACTCAGCAACCCCTGACAATCCCAGAGAGTATTAATATTCCCCTCTCTGCAATCTCTCAGTCCTTTATGGCATTTATATGATTTGTGCTATTTAGCAAAATCTAAATTTTGTGTTGCCCTGACAAATACCCCAAGCCCTGATTTTGTCAGGGCTGATATAGCTGTTTATAAGTAGGAAGTATTCCATTAGGTTCAGCCAGATCCAAAGGGAAATCACAATTTTTCTTCCCAAGCAGACCCACCATTAGGCCAGTGTTCAGCATGGCTTGGCAAGTAGAACTCTTTTTGGTTAATGGGCTTTTCCTAATTCCTGATTCATACAGGACTTTCCTTACTCTTTCCCAATTGTACTAACCCTTTGAGCACCACTTTCACATTCTCTACTTCTGACCTCAACCCCATAATCAGTCACCCACCTTCTACCACCATTGAAAATGTTCTGACAGGCTACCAGCGATGCCTCGGTCTTACAGTTTAGACTCCACCCATCAAGTTCTGAAATCAAGCTCATACTTTTGGGAATCCTGCTGTCAGTGTCACTGACTTAGTCATCGCCAAAGTTGAGTCAGTCTCTCTAAGGGGACATTGTCCCTTAGCTTGCCTCCATCCTGTTTTTCTGTATCCTGCTCTTCCAAGCTGCTCTCTATGAAGCACATTTACAATTTAATATATAAAGCTCACTGGAAAACAGTAAATATTTGTAAACAACTTTATTAAAAATAATTTTCCTATATACAGAAGGATGGAATCAAAATTTACACTAGGGTTTACCCAGTATTATTTTGTAAATATGTCCATTTCCTGGGAGAGAACTTAAGAGTTTTCATCAAATTCTCAAGAACATCAATTATAATTTAAAAAATATTAAAAGGGGGCCTCCCTGGTGGCGCAAGGGGTTAGGACGCAGCCTATGAAGCTATCCATAGCCACTGCCGCACGAGTTCGATCCCCAGCCAGGGAGCTACCCACATGGCACAGCAGACCTCTCCTGACTCACCCACTGTTCCCCTCAGCAATGTATTTCAGTCAGTCTGCCTGTTCTGTTCCTCACTTTGTCTCTAGTGAATCCTCTCTCCCCTCCCCCCAACACACACCTCTGACCTATACCCCAGTTCTTGTATGCATAAATAAATAAATCTTAAAAAAATAAAAATTTAAAAAACTAAAAGGCAATAATGAAACAATTAGCTATCACAGGGACAATATAAGAAACATTTGAAATGTGCATGGAAGGTAATGTAGATGTGCCCAAGGCACAGGGAATGTTAAAAGAGAGATTGTTAATCAACACAAACTTACATGGTGGTCTGTGTTCTATGTCAGTTAAAATATTTAAAAACACCACCTAGAAAAACAAATATAGTGCCATTCTTGATCATACATTTTTATGTGAAAGTTTAACTAAAGAAGAATAATTTTGGACATATATGATTTACATGGGATGTTACAAATAATACCTTTGGTAGCAAACTTTGTATATTATTAAAAAATGGTGGCATCTAACAGGCATATGAAAAAAATGTTCAACATCACTTGTAATCAGGGAAATCAAAACTACAATGAGATACCATTTTACACCAGTGAGTATGGCACATATTAAAAAAACTAGCAACAACAAATGTTGGCAAGGGTGTGGAGAAAAAGGAACTCTCCTGCACTGTTGGTGGGAGTGCAAACTGGTCCAACCACTATGGAGAGCTCTGTGGAGATTTCTGGACCTACTAAACATAGAGCTTCCATATGATCCAGCAATTCCACTCCTAGGTATTTACCCAAAGGACACAGAAACATCAATTCCAAAGAGCACCTGCACCCCTATGTTTATAGCAGCACTGTTTACAATAGCTAAGCTTTGGAAACAACCCAAATGCCCAAAAATAGATGACTGGATCAAGAAGATGTGGTACATATACACCATGGAATATTACTCAGCATTCAAAAAAGATAAACACATGCAATTTGCAGCAACATGGATGGTGCTGGAAGAGATCATGCTCAGTGAAATAACCCAGAAAGAAAAAGAAAAATACCGGATGGTCTCACTCAGCAGGAATCTAGAAAACTTAAATAAGGGACCAGGAAAATGAATAACCATAAGAAAGAAAATATCAAAATCAACAAACAACTATGAACCAGAGACACTCTATAAGGGGTGGGGGTGGGGAAAGGAGGGCTTAGGGTCAAAATAAGGGGGTTGTAATTGTATGGGGAATATAAAAATAAAATTTAAATTAAAAAAATCTTTAAAAAAAGAATTATATAAAATAAAATATTTAATAAATTAATAATAAATGCATTTTTGAATGATAAAAAATGGTGGTATCTGGGCACAAGGATATAATATATCCTTTAATTGTAGAAATTATAGATTCACAAGCACTAAAGTAATTGTTTCAGCACACTGAGGTTTGTGGTTCTGTTTTTTATTCCTACTTTTGCTGGAGTAGATGTTGAAAGATGACTTAACCTTTAAATCTCCTTTTCCCCCATAAATTCACAATCAACCACTTGCAAATTATTTACCTTTAGTTCTATTTGGAGCAAATTTTATTTTTTTTAAGATTTATTTATTTATGAACACAAGAGCTGGGGTGCAGGCCAGAGATGCAGGGGGTAAAAGGATTTACCAGAGAATGTGTAGGGAGCAGAACAGGCAGATGTACAGTCAGCCTTGTATCTATATTTACATTTACTTTATTATATATCATTCTCTTTGCTTCCTAGATTTTGTGTGTATGTTATGATATAATGCAAACCTTACTATTTTGTAATATAACAGAGACTAGTTTGCAATAATTTAAAAATGCTAGTTTTTAATTATATTATTACTAAATTATTAATATACCATTATAATAGTTCTGTATGCATATAGTCTATTAAATAAATAAAAATAGAAGTTTGTGGTTACATGCATGCTCAAAAGCTCTAATACCTTATGAGGTGTATGAGTAAAATCAGTTTGGAGATGACTGGTGTTACAATGTGATGCTTAAGCATTCATTCAACACTCAAGTACAGATCCAAATATGGAGAAGGACACTGGGTAAGGATAATGTTCGTTACAAGCCCTCTTGACACATGTGAAGTGGAAATTTAACAAAGCATATTGCAGGGGGGTAACAGAGAAGATCATGTTGTTTAATATATAAGTAAAGGATGTTTCTTTAAAGAGAGCATGAGCATCTTGAAAGTGTCTGATTGAGTATATCTCCCAAACCCCTGTGTCTGTCTCTCTCAGACACGAAGAAGACTATGAGAAAAGCCACAAGTTTCCATTGAATAAAGTAGACTGGATTTTGACTTGTATTGAGAAAGCAAGCATAGAGTGATTATACATTTCAAACAGCACATGTAGCTCACAGTGCAAACAGTCCCAAGCAATAAGGGGGTGACAAAAAAGCCATATAGGTACACCACTGAGACCTCTATGACACTATTTGTCACACTGACCATGAAAATCAAGAACTGAAAGGGTTTGCACCTTCTTTCCACTTTAGGTATTTTCAGAAATTAAATGACAATCAGAGTAATGATTTCCTAAAAATATTGATTAAACTGCAACTATAATATTAATTTGTTCTTGAATTGCAATAGAATGAAAATTCTAGATTCTGCCTTAGCAGACTAGGAGTAAGGTTAGGTCAGAAAAGTTTTACTTGCAGAAGGTAATCTATCTAGTGGTATTTGAGACATTTAGGAAACAACCTAACAATTAGAGTCACCCCAGACTCTTAATAGAAAGTAGCCCAGGAAGAAAGCATCTGCAAAGGACTTGGGTTCCATGGCAGATAGGCACTGCTTGATTCCTAGCACTACATGACTCAGGTTCATGGTGTTACTGTAACGTTAAAAAACAGTAGGGCATTTCAAAAGGAACAAGAATAATAATGCCTAAAAGCTATGTGAAATATGCATATGGCCCAATTTTGAGAAAATACCAGATGTAGAATGGGAGTTCTTTAGATTTCTTCCAACCTCCTGAATTTTTTTTTCAAACCTGAAGGGCTGTCTGTGAGTCAATCCTCCAAACACGTCTCCTCATCTTCCCCCCCAACACCCTCACCCTCCTGCCCACCCCCACATTCCCCCCCCCCATTGCTTTGCAAAGCTCTGTGATACACACTGGGGCCCCTGTAGACGTTTTCTGTTCGCCTTGGTGTTTTTGCTCTCTCCTTCAGCTGTCATTCCTTCTCAGTTTATCATCATCATCTGTAAAGCCTAGAGGTAGCTTGTCTGCCATAAATACTTATCTGATAAAGAAGGGGAAAAGGCTTTTGGAACATGACTAGGTGGCCTGTCTTGTCCTTTATTTGCCTGGGGAAATGTGAGAATTTGTAATCCCTATTGCTAGAGATTTCTGGTCATTTTGAAGCACCATTAAAATGATTATCAAAGCTTTAAATTCAGCAATGAAACACATGATTCTCTTAATGACAAGGTCAACTTAATTGGGTGTCTGTCCTAAGTGAAATATTGCTCATAACTTGCATCCCCAATGCAGTTTAACATAAAATAAGTTGGAATTTTTAAAAAGATAGTGTATAGAAAATGAAACTAAATGATACACCTCCAGGTCTGAGTTTTCTGCCAGATATTACAAGAAAACATAACTAATCAAAAATCTTTATCAATTAAACATATCTTAATTAGTCCTATGCTAGTGGGCAAATCTGCTTCATATCATTTCCAGACCCATCTTTGAAGAAAGACTTGTTTAAAATATGTTAACTTGATTTCTCATTTATTTTCCCTATTAGTAAGGTGTTATGACCTTGCACTTCATTTACTTGCTCCCTATGTCCTTGCCTAGAAAGAATCATAGATAACTTAAGCCTCATGATTAGGTATACTGATAAAAATGTTAATGTTACTGAATTCTCAGTCCAAACAATGTATTAACACTAGTTTATAGATTTATAATACATTTGTGTACAAAGTCCTAATTATTTTCTAATATTCACTGGGTGGTTAGGAATTCTTAAAACTGCCTAGTGCAAAATCACATTTTCACCTACATTTTCTAAAAATTGTAAATACACAGCACAGCAGAAGCTCTCCCTCCTTGACCTCAGAGAAACTGAATTAAATAGCACTTGGCACCAAGTATTCCACGTGTATAATCATTATGGTAGGCCCTGTGCCAAACCTGGTTATACACAACTCTCCGTGTGGAGTATTAAGGAAGGAGGATGGCAAGCATCCCATTGAAGAATTAATTAGCAAACTGCCTTGACTCATCACATCGGTAAATGATTATTCTCTGACAAACTTAGTCAGATGTAAGGAGAAACTGCAGTTTGAATTGATGTTAATGGTCACAGATCATTATATAAAAGCGACCAATGGCTAGATTTTTACATAGGCATTTAAGATAACTGAATCAGTGGTAAGCCATTATGTCACACTTTTCTACCTATAGGCATCCCCAGACTACTTTCCCCACCTACCCCATATTCCTGGGCCAGCTTTTCTTATTCTTGGAACTGAATCCTGGTTCATGCACTTTCAACATTATTAACCTTGGATGCCTATCACAAGTCAAACTTTCCTTTACTAAATTTCCCCCTGATTCACCCCTTTGTCACAGTTGGGAATTTCCTATCAATCTGCTCTTAGCAGAAAATAATTCAAGAATTATTGTCCGCTCAAGATGCTAGTAACCACAGAGAGGTAACATAGTTACTGAGTGGGGGAATTTTAACTGTCTTCTCCTCCACTTTTAGATTACTAAGGACTCCTTGGTACTGCACAGGAACCACACAATTTGATACAATTTTAATATATAGCAACAGAAAAGTCAGTCTCAACCCTCTACCCTTGGGAACAGGAGTATCAGATGGTTAGTAGACACAGTCTTTAACAAAAGGTCAAGCAAAATTGTTCTGGAACTTTGGGAGACTTTAAGTAGCTGCTTAAGACAGGGAGCTACTTACAGAGGTGAGTCCTTTATGCAGGTGTCTCCTTAATGCCTCCATGTAAATTAATAACTCCACATCCTCTTCTGCCCTCTATTTCATTTGCCTCCCATTCATAACCCCATTTACAGACAAAGGCTTGAAAAAAATTGAGATATGCAAGAGGTTATAAATTTAGTGAAATTTTTGATTTAAAAATGTAATTATTTTCAGGCCTCCCCGGTGGCACAGCGGTTGAACGCTGGGTTGAGAAGCTGCCCGCAGTCTCTGCAGCGCCAGTTCGAGCCCCGACCACAGGGTGGGGGTCCCACATGGCACGCAGACCTCTCCTGCCGCCCGCTGCTCCCCTCAGCAGTGTACTTCAGTCTGCGTGTTCTGTTCCCCGCTCTGGCTCTGGTGAATTCTCTCGCCCTCCCACGCTTCTGACTGTACCCAGTGCTTGTATAAATAAATAAATAAATCTTTAAAAAAAAAAAGTTTAAAAAAAAATGTAATTATTTTCCTTGAATGGGAAAAGACTGCATCACAGAGACAACTTTCACTGCCACTTATACATCAGGCAAGAGGCTGGTGAGGAGGAAGCACCTTCTAAAAGTATTTAAATTGAAATCTGAAGTTAGGGAAAATATAATCCTCTGTGAAAATTGGATAATTTTTATAGTGCTATCTTGTTCTCTGAAAGCTTCATGAAAAAATTTGACATGCAATATATCCAGGACTCCTACTAGACAGGTAGATGAAGATTGTTTTTTCAAACATAATTTTCTCTGGTGTCTTACATTTTAAAAGGCAAGACACAGTAAAACTATGAGTTATTTGATCTTAATGAAACTCTTAGAGCAGTGAAGTCTGAAACAGGATTAGCAGATTTTTTAAAAATGAGTAAAGTGTTTGCCCAAGCAAACAAACAAACAATAAATAAATATCAAAGAAAGATTTTGTTGATTGGACAATAGTTAGAAGAGCTAGACATGGTATACAAAGAATGCCTCCTTTGGCTAAGAAGTTGACTGAAAGATATTTATAAGCTCCTCAATTCTCATATACTAAGATGTCCCGACCTATCATATGGAAGGAAAAGAATCAATATGGTATAAGCCAAGAAGTACTTTCAGAATAAAAGAGCAGAAGAAGAATGAAACAATGACATACATGCAAAAGAAGAATGTACAACATCATAAATAGAAAGTACAACTTATTTATTTTTAGAGGACCCTCTCCTATTTTATCTCCCCTCACCTTTGGATCCAAGCACATTTGGAGAACAATTCATTGTGCCTAGCATTTCACAAGCTCAATTTGGTTATCCTAGTTAATGGTCCTATGATTTGATGAAGATTGTATAGTAATATACAGATGTCGGCTACTTGGAGGGACCTCGGTTATGAGCAGAAATAACACATACACTGAGAGTCACAACCCTATTCAGAAACAGATAAAATGAAATGTCCCTATAAATTAAAATTTTCTTTTCATTTTCACCTTCATATTAACATTTTCTACCCAAGGGTGTACTGAGGAGCATTTTTTGGAAATGATAACAAGTGCTTTGAACTCTAATGATTCTTAGGAAATTAAAGTCTTTTGTCAAACATTTTAAAGATATTTTTGTTTTCTCAATGGAAATACAGAGTGCAAAAGCACCATCTGGTGGCTAAAGGGAGAAAGTACTTCAACTGACAAGCCAATCTGAGTCACAACTTTTTTTTCACACATACTTTTTTATGAAATGTTTGTCAAGTTTAATTTTAAGCACTTGGTAACTTTCTCTAAAACAGATGGCTAACTGACTTAATACAATTTAAAATTTAATGTATCTTTAATATATTTGTTTACAGATATGATTCAATATTACAAATCTCAGCACATTATCACCATATGAGATCAAAATTCTTTAGTCAAATTTGAAACAAAAATAGAATTTGGTTTTAATAAACAGAAAATTTAGTCTTTGTAATTTTAATGAAACAGCTTATTAATCATCTTATAACAGAAGTTCACTCAGTTATTTGCAGAATAGGAAGTAGCAATTTTTCTCATTGAATTAATACAAATAAAATTAAGTTTTTAAAATATTAGTATTTGTATATGGCAAATTTCACTGATAGAGAAAAAAGAAGGGCAAATGAGATAAAAATAACTCAAACAGAAGTTGATATGCTGACAGAATTTAACAGAATATGGGGCACATAAACATAAAATGTTTTTATCTTTTACGAATATTAAATATCATCTGTCTTCCTATACATTGCAACTTCATTTCTATTTTATCATTGTTCTCACAACAGAAGTCGGATAATCAAAGTACAAGGAGGTCAAGTAACTTGCCCAAGTTGTCAGAGCTAGGTAAAAGCAGAAGCAGAATTTGAATCAAGAACTTAGGGTTCCCGGGCCTCCCCTGATGGCGCAGCAGTTGAGCGCTGGGTTGCGAGGCTGCCCGCAGCCTCTGCAGCGCCAGTTCGATCCCTGGCCACCGGCGAGGGTCCCACCAATAAAAAAAAAAAAAAAGGACTTAGGGTTCCCATCCTTATTTTCTACTGATTCCTAGATTCTCAGTAACTGTACTGGCTGCACCACAATTACCACAGATGCATTTCCAATCCCCAGAAATTTTTATTTATTTGATTGGTTCCAAAGTTCAAGAATCTATGTTTAAAAAAATTCCCTGTAATTCTAGCATGGGAAGCTAGACTACTTAAGCAAAAGATATAGGCAAGAAAATTTGAAAAAGAAAGATGAAAACTGAATGTCAGTGAATTCTCTTTATTTTAGTTATCAGTCTGAGGATATCTCAATAAGTAATTACAATAATTCAAAATCTTCCACAAAACACACCTACTTAAAAACATTTTCTGATAAATCCAACTCCTTAATTTCTCCTTCACTACATTAACTGGGCATCCCGGGTGGCCTACTGGTTTAGTTTTAGCGCTAACACCACCATGGCCTGAGCTAACCCACATATGGCATAGCAGACCTCTCCTGTCTCTCCCACTGCTTCCCTTAAAAGTGTAAATGTGCCTGTTCTGCTCCCCTCTCTGTCTCTGATGAAACCTCTGGCCTACACCCCAGTTCTTATACATGCAAAGAAAGGAAAAGTAACATTAACAATGAGTATGTAGCAGATATTATGCATCAAGTTCTAGGTATTATTTTAATTAATGTATTATTGGCATACAACATTCTTATTCTTTTTTTTTTAAGATTTTTATTTATTTATTTACAAGAACTGGGGGGTACAGGCCAGATGTGCGGGAGGGTGAAAGAATTCACCAGAGACAGATTAGGGAACAGAACTGGCAGACTGATGAAACACACTGCTGAGGGGAACAGCCGGTGCAACAGGAGAGGTCTGCCACGCCATGTGGAACCCTTGCTGGCCGGCCAGGATCGAACTGGGGCTGCAGAGGCTGCGGACAGCTTCACAGTGCTGAGCTCAACCGCCTGTGCTGCCAGGGAGGCCCCATAAATGAGAATATATTTTAACTATAGTGAAACAAATAAGTGGATAACATTAAGAATGACCCTAAATGTCAGTAGATAAGGTGATGTATGTAAAACCATGTGAGGAACACTAATTTTTCCTACTCACTATTTAAAAGAATCTCTGCCATGGTTGTATACCATGGTTTCTCAAATTTCCATATTACTCTTTCAGGTTCCAGAAAAGACATTCAAATCAATTTGTTATCATTGACAGGACTACAAAAGTTACTTTAGTACATTAGCTACTCATTTTCAAAAAAAAAACTACTTAGGAAGATCAAATTGTTAAGTATTTGGGGGAAAGAAAAAGACAGACTAGACGTCAGACCTAAGAACAACTGCCAGGGGCCTCTCCAGTGGCGCAGTGGTTGAGCACTGGGCTGCAAAGCTGCCCGCGGCCTCTGCAGCGCTGGTTCGATTCCCGGCCATTGGGTGAGGGTCCCAGATTGCATGCAGACCTCTCCTGCCGCCCCCTGCTAATCCCCTCAGCAGTGTACTTCGTCAGTCTGCCTGCTCTGCTCCCTGCTCTGGCTCTGGTGAATTCTCTCACCCTCCTGCGCTTCTACTGTACCCAGTGCTTGTATAAATAAATAAATCTTAAAAATATATATATTTAAGAAAAAAAGAACAAATGCCAGTTTCTATGAAAAGCCACATTAAGAATATGGCAGCCTAAAAGCAAGACAAGCAGTCCAAATAAAAGACGTAACACTTAAAACAGTGCTAAAAACTGCACTAAGATATTTAAGTTTTGTAGAAATTTTGTTTTCCTAAGGGTGACAAAAAACAGAAAATAAGAGGAAAGAGAGCTTTAAGTCTATTGTAGTTTGGATTTCATTTAATTCAAGTAAATGTCAACTGATTAAAATTTTATTATTTATTCAGCTACATCACTATTGCTTAATTTTTGTTCCATTAAACAAATCAATGAAACTGAGATTATAAAGAGACATTTACAGTATTTTGTTTATTCAGGGGAGGGAAGAGCACAAGGGACCATGGTGACAGTTCACAGGTGAGGTGGGGTGGGAGATTTACTGGGACTACACCTGAGGGGTGAAATCAAATACTGTACAAAAATGAACAACAATGATAGAAAATTATAAATTTAATTAAAAATATAAAATATACTGGTTTTTAGTTGGAATGGAAATCAGCGATTAATTTTCATTTCAGTTTAGCCATTAACTGTACTTAATCTCAATGGAGAGTTTCCTTAGCCCCCCTGAGTTTGTTTGTTTTTTTTTTTAAAGATTTATTTATTTATTTATTTATTTATTTATTTATACAAGCACTGGGTACAGTCAGAAGCACGGGAGGGTGAGAGAATTCACCAGAGCCAGAGCGGGGAGCAGAGCAGGCAGAAGGACCGAAGTACACTGCTGAGGGGAGCAGCGGGCGGCAGGAGAGGTCTGCGCGCCATGTGGGACCCTTCTCCCGTGGCCGGGGAGCAGCCGGGGATCGAACCGGCGCTGCAGAGGCTGCAGGCAGCTTCGCAACCCAGCGCTCAACCGCTGCACCACCGGGGAGCCTCCCTGAGTTCCATCCTTATCCATGCAATGAAAATTTTAGATAACTGAACTCTAATACTTTCCTATTTTTTTCCTCTTACCCTTCTGGATTATTATAAGCAAATTCCAGTGATGGTTCATTTTATACATAAATACTTTATACTTGTAAAAAGCAAAGATTTGAATCTTAAGGAAGGTGTCACCCTCGGAGAAAGCATGGAAACTCTGGTGGGAGGCCCCATAGCGGGCCCACTGGGGGCCCGCAAGCCCTGAAAGTGTATGGGTGGGTTAAAGACCCTGAGCTCTGGTTCACATCATTGCCTCCCCCACCACCCACCAAGGGGCATGTAAGCCAGTACCGAGCAGAGTCCCTTACCATATGCCATGTCCCATGTATCTCTTCCATCTAGCAGTTAAATTGTTAATCTAGAATAATCAGGGAGGCACTGCTACAAGCTCAATGTCTCCTCGATTTCTACTGCCTTGCTGTGAAATAAGATATGGTTTAAGATACTGACGATGTCTCTTGAAGAACTATCTACAGAGGCATTGTGCTGGTATGGCACTCTGCAATGAAGCCACAGGGCAAGGTGTATAGACAGAATCCTTGAGTAATTGCTTCCTTCAGGGGTACTAAAGATAGAGTGAGCAGCCATATCTGGACTGGAACCAGGAAAGTGAGGGTAAGTATCAGTAACTTAGCAAGGAAACCATTTCAGAAACCATTCAGAAAGGATAGGAAAGACTGAGAAACATTAAGTCAGGTTTGCCAGGAGGGATACTGTCCCTTCCCCCACCTTTCCTCTGGCTCTCTAGTGGCTCCAGCCTAGGAAGGAGAATGTGTAATCCTCAGTGTGAGTATAGCCAGCTTGGCAGTTGAAGAAGGGTGCATAAATGGCTAGGGACTGGGTTTGGCATTGCGAACAGTCATATGGCTGTCCCTGGTACAGTCTGTGGGCTCCCAGGATTGTCTGTGCCCACCCTGGGGAAACTGGAAGACACCTACCACTTTATGTCCTGCAAGATCTCCACCAATGACTAGAAAGAAACTGCATAAGGTTATAGTGAACCTGGTCTGTTCAGTGATCAATATCTGTGCCTGCCTTGGGGAAACAACCAAAGGGCTGGCTTGGAATCTGTGCCTCATAAAACATAAGCAATATACAGAGTCTACAGCTGTTAATGGATTGGAAAATTTACATTGTTAAATTGCCATTTTACCTAAAGCAACTTAGAGTTTCCATGCAATGCTCATAAAAATCCCAATGACAACTTTCAAAGATATAGAACAATTATAAAATTTATGGAACCACAAAAGGCCCTGCATAACCAAAGCAATCCTAAGATAAAGAAGAAAGATGGAGGTACACACGCCCTGACTTCAAACCATACTACAAATCAATATCAATCAAAAAAGTATGGCCTTAGAATAAAAACAGAAACACATACCAATGGAACAGATCTATAAGCCCATCTATAACAAAGGAGCGATGACCATACAATGGAAAAAGGGAGACACCTTTGACAACTGGTGTGAGAAACTTGGATAGTTAGAAGCAAAAGAGATAGTTAGAACCTCCCTGGTTGCGCAAGGGGTTAAGACGCAGCCTATGAAGCTATCCGCAGCCTCTGCAGCATGAGTTTGATCCCTGGCCAACCAGGGAGCTACCCACATGGCACAGCAGACCTCTCCTGCCTCGCCTGCTGCTCCCCTCAGCATATTTCAATCTGCCTGTTCTGATCCCCAGTCTCTCTGGCGAATCCTCTCACCCCACCCCCCTCTAGCCTGTACCCCAGCTCTTGTATGCATAAATAAATAAATCTTTTTAAAAAGAAAAAAAGGAGGAGGAGGAGGAGGAGAAGAAGAAGAGGAAAGAGAGAAAGAAAGAAACCAGGTCATTATTTAACTTCATACACAAAAACTAATTCAAAATGGACTAAACACTTGAATATTAGACTTTCAACTGTAAAATACATTAAAGAAAACATTTTGACATTTGTGGACATTAGCCACAGAGATGTAGTTGAGAATGAAACTCCAATTTTTGCTTGAGGGAAACTCAAGCAAAAATAAACAAACGGAACTACATCTAATCAAAACATTTTTGCACAGCAAAATAAAACTACCACAAAAGCCAAAAAGCAACTTCTTTTTCCTTCCACCTTTGAGTCCTTGGGCAGAGTCTCTCATTGGTTGAAGCCAAGTGGAATGCACAGAGCAAAGGAGCCCATGGATATAATTTATAAAGATCAGTCAAGCAGGGCCTCCCTGGTGGCGCAGCGGTTGAGTGCTGGGTTGCGAAGCTGCCCGCGGCCTCTGCGGCACTGGTTCGATCCCCGGCTGCTCCCCAGCCACCAGAGGAGGGTCCCACATGGCGCGCAGACCTCTCCTGCCGCCCGCTGCTCCCCTCAGCAGTGTACTTCGGTCCTTCTGCCTGCTCTGCTCCCTGCTCTGGCTCTGGTGAATTCTCTCACCCTCCCGCGCTTCTGACTGTACCCAGTGCTTGTATAAACAAACAAACAAACAAACAAATAAATAAATAAAAACATGCCTCTATTAAAAAAAAAAAAAAAAGATCAGTCAAGCAGGGCACAAGACTGAGTGGAGTAGAGAAGAGCTGAAGGGACACAAAAAAGCTGGATAAACCAGATTCTGTCCATCCATCATCACTTAGTCTCCAGATGAGCATCAAATCTGCTACCAGAACATCTAAAGAGTGTTGGAATGAGAAAAACTGACGGCAAGTTTCTTCTTTTTACTTTTTTTTAAACAAAATAACTTTATAACATGTAAGTTTTGGGTGTGCATCTTTGGAAATTAACATATGTATATACTACACATGTACATAAACATAAACACACTACAGAAATTCAAATAATTTTAAATGGCAAATCACAAAGTCTTCATTCTAAATTTTGACAGATTTTCAAGGAATAGATTGGAGATCACAGAAATTGATCTATGCCCCATAAAACATAAGCAGTATACAGAGTCTACCAACAAAGACTTTCTCGGAGACCTGAGACTATATCTCTTCTTTTTGGTCTAGTCTCACTTCAAAGACACCAGGAAGCCCTCTGTCTATTTTAACCTAGTGTTCCAGAAGTAGTAAGCTTGGTCTGAATAAAAACTTGTTTTGATTAAACTTGAGGCAAGCTGTTCACCAGAATTTCTAAAAAATAAGCCCTTCTGTTCACTTGCTACAGTTGTAATCAACAAGGAATCAAAATAAAAAAATGCTGTTAATCCATTAGGATCTTTAATCAATGAATAAAAGGAAGACTAGTTTACTGATCTGGCAAAATGTTTACCAATGGTTTACCATGAAGCATATGACCAAAAAAAAAATATTTCTTCCCTAAAAACCAATTCTTAATATTCCTTAGTATGTGATTATATATTTTAACATCCATGTCAAAGACAAACATATATGCTGTTGTTTAGAGCTTTATTACAATGAGAGAATGACTTAAGTGGGAAAACACAAACATTTAAAGTAGTATTGCCCAAAATTCTGTTTGTGATACAATATTATTAACTGTTATTATTTACTCAATATAACTCAGTCCTCGTTGACCAACTATAAGAAGACATTGAAGAAATTTAAATCCATCCACATAACAAATTTGAAAAAATCAGAGAGAGGGAAGAAGAGTTGGAAAGAAAAAGATTTAAATTTTTTTTGACTCATTTAGGGTGGTCATGCCCTCCCAAATAATGAGGAGGAAAACAAAAGAAAAAGTTTGACAGTAAGGTATAGTATAAATTTTTCTTCTGATCTTTGTGGAAACTCTTACTTACTTCTAAGAATTTCCTATTAGATTAGGGCTTACAAACAAGAAAATCCTTGAAAGAACAGTCTTGCTTTAGATGTTACCGCTGCTAATAAAAATTATAAATAGATACCAATAATGTCAGCAGTAATTACTTGTGTTTCATAGCTATCTTCACTACAAATTTATGATTGAGAGTACCTGTGTTTATAGATAAGAAAAATGAGGGTCATAATAAGCAAGGAACTTTTTTCAAAGTGATATAAACACTATTCTAAACTTGCTTTCACTTATTCATTCATGTTATGTGTGAATGCGTATTTGTGTGTGTATCCTATCTAAGAAATATTGTGTCATTAATATTCCAAGTGCACTTAAAAGAATATGTATTTTATGATTGTTTTGGCATATCCTATGAATGTTAGTGTGAGAAAATGTTTCATAGTATTGTCCAAGTCTTATTTATAGAGAAATATTAAATTTTCCAACTGTGATTGCAGATTCATGTTTTTATCCTTTCAGGTCTTTAAGTTTTTTTTTCATTTATTTTGAAGCTCTATTATTTGAAGAACACACTTGATGTTGCCATATTTCCTGTATTAAATGACTCCTTTCTCATTTTGTAATATTTCTTTATGTCTCTTGCAATGTTTCTGTTCTGAAGTCTACTTTGTCTAATGCTAATATACCTGCTCCCTCTAAATTTGATTTGTGTTTACATGGTATATCTCTTATCCATCATTTTACTTTGAATCTATCTATATCTTTATATTTACAGTGAGTTTCTAGTAGACAGTATATTACTCATCTTGCTCTTGTTAATTCAATTTGATACTATGTCACTTTTAATAGACATGTTTATACCATTTACATCTAATATAATTATCAATATTATTAGATTTAAATTTACATTTTTACTATTATTTTATAAATGTGTCATATATTCTTTGTTCTTTTTATCCCTCTGCTTTATGCCTTCATTTTGGGTTAAATGAGTATTTTCCTGATTCAATTTTATCATCATCATTAGCTTATTAACTTTAGTTTTTTGGGTTGCTTAGTGTTTTCTATACAACTTTCAATGTACATTTTAACTTCTCACAATCTAACTTGCAAAAATATCACTTCAATAGCAGATGCTGAATCATATACAGTGTTGTAAACCAGTCATCTCAATAAAAATTAAATTAAATTAAATTTAAAAATATAAGAATCACATAAATTTACTTCCACTAATTCCTTGTGTCATTGTTTTCATACATTTTACTCCTAATGATGACATAAATTTCACAATACAGTGGTAATATTTTTGCTTTAGACATGCAATTATGTTTTAAAATTTTAGAGTATTATTCAATATTACGGATCTAAACATTCATTTTGTATATTATTCCCTACTTCTGAAAGAAAAAATTCACTGTCAATTAATTTTATCATTTTGCTGATTAAGTCTCTATTTTACCTTCATTTTTTAAAAATCTACTTTTTGGTAGAAAGTTACAAGTCAAGATAATTTTCTTATTCTTTAGTCTATTAAAGAGCTTGCTGTCTTTCCTCTGGTCTTCTGTATGTGATTTTTCCTTCCTGTCCCCCCAGATGTTCTCAAGATTTTCTCTTCAGATTTTGTTTTGGAAGTAAGTTTGCTATGACTTACTGGTGCTTTTTATTAAAATATTGTGCTTAAAATTTTATGATGTGAATTTTTATTTATTCTCTTTCATTCCTTTTGGAATTTTTTTTTCTTTTTCCTTTCCCCCACTTTTTTGATGAGGACTTCCTTTTTATTGCCAACATTGGTCTACAATGTTGTATATGATTTAGAGGCTTAGGATCTTCCCATTAAGGTGTTACCACACCACACCCACCACTGAAAATTTTAATCATATACACATTATTTTATATTGCCCCACATTTATTGGATACCCTATTGTCTAATTTTTGTTGTTGCCTCAATTTTTCTCTTTTTGCTTCAACTTTGATACTTCTACTGATCTAAATTAAAGTTCACTAATTATTTTCACTCTATCCAGACTGCTGGTAAGCCTATCACATGAATTTTTCTTCCTTGTTAGCATATTGTAACTTCTCATTTGTACAAGCATGTGTTCATCATTTCCATGACACTCTTTAACATGCATATGCCTTAACATATTTAGCATAGCTATTTCAATTCTTATGTTTCATGATATTGGTCACATCTTGCTTTGATTCTATTAACTGTTATTATCTCCTGCAAATGGGTTATTTACTGTTGTTGATATATTTGTATTGTATAATATTTCATTAAATTCAGATATCTAATATAAAAGAAGTAATGAGGTAAATTTACAAAAGAAAAATGGGTACACTTCTGTCATTAGTGTGAAGATTTGGTCAGCCTAAGCAGTAGTTTAACTCATTTGGATATGGTTTCTGTTTTAATTATCTTTAGTTCATCATCAACTTTAAATTCTTTCAGTAGTAGACTGCAATTACCTTGTATTTAGTGTGAGATATAAATTTTTGAAGGATTTTTATCAGTATTCTTTTCCACACTCATCTTTTAGCAAACTTTGTTTGCCTATGCCAAAGAAGTGATCTCTCTCCAGTTTCTTTTCCCTGCCCCAGAAATAGGCTCCCTGCTCTAATTTTTTACCAAAAAATTCTCTTCTCATCATGAAAGCCAAAATCTGCCTCAAGATACTCTGTGGAGTTTCTTATATAAAATTTAGTCTCTTGGTCCTATTCTATATGTTATTAATGCAAGATCCTGCTCTCAATTAAGTTTCTGTAGTTGTAGACAACTTTTTTCTTCTATCCCACTCTACTAGCAGCCACACTTTGCCTGTATCAGGGCTGAAAGGCTATGGAGATTTGACTAACCCTCTCCCAGTGGCAGACACCTATTTTTTCATGTCAGAAAAGATTAAGAGGGCCTCCCCTGGTGGCGCAGGTGGTTGAGTACCACGCTGTGAAGCTGTCCACAGCCTCTGCAGTGACGGTTTGATCCCGGCCGGCTGGTGAGGGTCACACATGGCACGGCAGACCTCTCTTGTCATGCCCGCTGCTCTCCTCAGCAGTGTATTTCATTAGTCTGCCTGTTCCGTTCCCCGCTCTGTCTCTGGTGAATCCTCTCACCCTCCCGCACATCTGGCCTGTGCCCCAGTTCTTGTGTAAAATAAATAAATATTTAAAAAAAAAAAAAAGATTAAGAGCACAGCTGGACATTGCACCTTTCCCTCAGTAGTAGCCAATCAACATTCACATGTCTACACCACCAAAAATTTCTCTCAGATCCCCTACATTGTCTCCAATTCTATTCATGAGTAGCAAGTTAGGGTTTGTGCACTAGCGTTAGTAAGTGCTTGCAGACTCTCCTTTGTGTAGCACTTTCAAGGGTTCTATACTGTTATGATAGCCCATATGTAACTTTTAAGAACTTGTAAAATTTTAGCTTGTATTAGTGAGCATTCTGCAGAGAAACATAACCAATAGGATGTGTGCATATGTATGTAAGCTATTATCTCATGTAATTATGGAAGCTAAGAAGTCCATATCAAGAAAAAAAAATGATGCTCTTCCAGTCTATACTGGAGTCTGAAGACTTAAGAAGTAGGAGAGTTAATAAGTCATAATCCAAATTTGAGACTAAAGGCAGGAAGAAGTCTATGATATCCCAGCTCGAAAACAGTCAAGCAAAGAGAAATAAATTTTCTCACTTAGCCTTTTATTCTATTTTATTCTATTTATTTTATTGAATGAGGCCCACCTACATCAGCAACAGCAATCTGTTTTACTCAGTATAACAATTCCAATTTTAATCTCTATCCAGAAACATTCTTGCAGAAATTTCCAATGATAATGCTAATAATTAGAAAACCCAATTATAATAGATAACATTTAACCAAATATCTGGTAATCTCAAGGTTTTGTAAAGTTTACACATAAAATTAATCATCACACACTTGCTTTCTTCTTACCTGATTTTAGGGCTGCCTCCTCTTTTATTGTGCTCTACCAAATGCAGATCTGTGTAGCCTTCCTCTCCTTGGAGGACCTTGTCATCCTTTGGAATTCAGTGTTCCTAGTTATTTTGCCACCTCAATTCTCTGTTGAGTACAAATAAATTATGATTTTGTAGATTATCCTATATTTTTGTTGTTAAAGTAGGAGTGATCTATATTCAAAGTAGAAGCAGCTTTCCCAAATATTCCTAATTCTCAGCATAAATTCTATTTAGTAAGTGCCTATCTGTTTGACCGGGATTGACTAGATTTTATATTTAAGTTTCCTCATTGTAAATGTATCAAAAAATGGAACTATTTCCCACATAAATATCATTAACATATTGCTATCCATGAATTTAGGAAAATAGCAATTGATTGTTTTTAATAGATGTAGATATGTAAAAACTTATTACCTTTAATTTTTCTTTTTTTATTATAAAAATATGTTTTTTTAAAGTTCAGAATGTAAACATTATCTGGCAACAGAAAAGTTCAAAGGCTTTTGGCACAATGCTTATAAATGTATTATGAACAAAATGATCTTACTCCTACCTTCTTTTGCAAATTCAAGGATAATGATAAAGGCAGAGAGGGTGACAAAAGTCAAACCACTAGTGGTAGCAGCTCTTCAGTTGCTAAACCAAAGAATTTATAAATTAACACAGCAGAAAGAACTCACTGTAGTCCTAATAGGTAGCTAAGTCATTAACAGATAATAAATGTTTATTGCTGTCTTTTAGATTTATATAGGTAAACAGGTAATCACTCAAGCTCCCTTCTAATATGTTGGGAAAAAATAAATGAAGACTGTATTATTTGAGCCTCTTATTTGCTCAACTAATACCTCATTTTCCATTTCTGCTACAAAATTTAAAAATGTGTCTTAAAAAGAAAATACAGAAAAACATACCTGAGGTAAGGAATAATAATTTTTTCTAAACCTATGTGAATCTCAACAGATATAAACCATGCAATATTCACCCAAAATGTGGAGAATTTCATGAAACAATTCAGAATACCATCATATTCTCTTTAATATATGAACTTTGTTTCCCAAAAAATCACCATCTGAAAAAAGGAGCCCAATTACACTGTTGCTGGGAATGTAGTCCAGTTCACTCCCTATGGAGAGCTGGGTGGGGGTTTCTCAAAAGACTAAACATGATCCAGCAATTCCACATCTAGGTATCTAGCTGAAGGATATAAAAACACAAATTTGAAAGGAAGCTTGCAGTAACATGTTTATTGCAGCACTACTTACAAAAAACTAGCTATGGCAACAATCCAACTGCCCCAAAACATGAGTATCAGAAGATGTATATATACACAATGGAATATTACTCATCAATCAAAAAATAAAAATAAACTCATGCAATTTGCAGTGACATGGATGGAGTTGAAAGGGATAATACTAAGTGAAAAGAGTCAGAAGGAGAAAAATAAGTATCAGGTGACTAATACATGGAATATATATAAACCAAACTATGAATAAGAGAAAAACAAATTTAAAAACTGACTCTTGAACAGTAACTATAGAATTGAAACATCCGGGGGTAGTGTGAGGGGTAAGATCAAAGAGAGAAGGAAGCGCAAAATGGACAAAGGTAGTGGACTATGGGTGGTAGGTACCCTAAGTAGCAATACCTGATGGGGAGGAGCATAATATTACCTTAGTTAAGAGAATAAATTAAAAGAAATAAAGTACTGACCAAAAAAATTGCTTCTCCATGCTCCCATCTCCAGGATGTATGGATGGATAGATATAAATACATAAATAGAGATAAAGATATAGCAAGGATAGCATGAGTGTGAAAATTACTACAATTTTGATGCCCTGGAATTTTCTGGAATCTCATTGAAGATGAAACTGTTATATAAAATTATATTTTATATAACTACTTAAGTCTTCTGAGAATTATTCACTAAGGAATAACGGTATCAAGGAAATTTTGTGGGCAGGGGCCAATTTCCACTTGCTTTCCTCCCAATGTTTTCCCTGTTACAACAGTAGAAAGATGTCAGTGCAGTTGGTACTCCCTAACTAGAAATTTTCCACTCTTTCTATGCAGTTCAACAGACTTAGAATAGAACAAACATAATGGTTAAAGAACCCACAATTCTTTGCTACTTGTCTTGTTATTTTTGAAAATATGATATATGATGATTGTCCCCTGAATTTCAATTTTCTGAAGACAACATGACAAATTTATTTAAACTATTCTGATGGAGAAAGCTAATTAAGTAAACTAGTTCAGCAACTGATCACGTTTCACTAATTTCAACCATCTGCCTCAACATTTGTTCCCATGTGTACCAGGTTTCCTGGTTTCTTTCCTCTAATAGCAATTAATGAAACTGTTAATAAGCTACATATATCATACTATGGCATAACAATTTACCAAAGGATAACATTATGAGACAAATTATATTTAACAATTGTAGAAAAATGACTCTGATTATCAAATGTTGTACAACATCAACTAGTTTTCATTTTAACTCATGCTTCTCAATTAATTCTCAGATTAATTTAGCACACATGTATAATTTGTAATTTTAAACTCTTGGTCAGATTTGCCATCTATTTTTTATGCTAACTGCTTATATGAGACACATCAATGAAACACAACCTCTTTGCAAATTACTGATTTCATTTCATTTTCATTCACATTCTGAAGTTCACTGTACTTTTTCATAGGAATGTTTTTCAATTATTATGGAAGTCAGATAGAGGCAAACTGTTCTATTACCCAGTTTTTATAGTATAGTCAAGGAATGGTACATACACAAATACATATATAATAATATATAGCGATTTTAATTTTTAATGGGATTAATTTGTAAACGCCTTGAGCAAAATAGTGCACAAAAAATAAAAATAATAATTGGCTTTGAAAAAATGAGTTCTATCAAACTAATTTAATCTATGAGAGCATGATGGGTCTGGCAATACTCATACAATGAAACACAAAAATTGCAAAATATCATTTAACGTTCCCAAGGAGTTGTGTTTAATTTTTATGGCAATATAGAACAAGTAAGATATGTTAAGATGTCTTTAATATGTTTTCACAAAACAAATTAAATGTTAAAAGCCTACTTAGCCTCTACTGTAATCCAAATATGCAAGTATGCAAATGTATTCACTCATATTCCGTGTCATACTCTTCTCTAGCATGATCACCAAGTTCTGCTCCATTACCACAATTAGAATACTGTGAGAGGGCCTCCCCTTATGTCGCAGTGGTTGAGTGCTGGGCTGCGAGGCTGCCAACAGCCTCTGCAGCACTGGTTTGATCCCCAGCTGCCAGCGAGTGTCCCACATGGCATGCAGACCTCTCCTGCCGCCCGCTGCTCCCCTCAGCAGTGTATTTCGTCAGTCTGCCTGTTCTGTTCCCCACTCTGGCTCTGGTGAATCCTCTCACCCTCCCGCGCTTCTGACTGTACCCAGTGCTTGTATGAATAAATAAATAAATCTTAAAAAAAAAGGAAGAATTTAAAAAAAAAAGAATACTGCGAGAGAGGGGGAAATCCTAGGTATCATGACATTCCAGGGCATCTTACAAAACTGCATAATGTTGTTTGGCTAACACAGACCTAAGCCAGAAATTTTGAATTTTCTTGCCAATTTGTAGTGAATGATATGAACAAGGGAAATATATATATATATATATACATATATATAATAGTACAAATATAAAATGGTTCCACATATATTGAGTAAAAAGGCAATAGGGAGTCTTAATCATCAAACAGGTACATTTACAGTATTAGTCTCATCCTTCACTAATTTATGTATACTTATGACTCACTTCTATCAATACTGGATGTAACTGAAGTACTGCTGGAATATATTTATCAAAAGTTTGTTTATAAGAAGAATATAGGAGTCTTTTGTTGAGGAGCTCATTCTAAATAAGGAGAGAGAAAGAACACAGAAGCACAGCACTGGAGAGGAAGACTGAACAGGAAATTCACCAGTAAGGTTCTATCTAGCACAGTTACATGAATGTAGTTTTTAAAATCTCATTTACTCTATAAGGAGGTGGAAGTCTAAAGAATTTAGGTAACATCATAAAAGCTGAAGAATAACCATGAAGTTATATAGCAGCTTGACTAGAGACATAACTAGCATCGTCTGTACCCAGCTCAACTATTCTTATTCTTTAATTCTTCCCTGCTCCTCAGTCAACTGCAGATTTTTTTGTAATTATTTTGCCCTTTTTTAATGAAATATTTTTTCTTAAATCATTCTTACATCATGATTTCTCCCCTCAGATGTGGTCACTGTAGTTCTCACATCACCAAAATACCCAACTTGCAGATTTTATTTGTCCTTCTCTGCCCCCCAAAATTTAAAACCAAATGATGAAGAACAACTATGCATACATCTCATGAAAAAACTTTTTCTTGCATTTTGCATATCATCATTTCTAAGGATAAATAAATACATATTGATACACTTGCATTTGGCATAAGAGATGAAGGATTATAGACAGAATTTAAATGAATTTGAGAAAATTAAAAAAATAATTCAAAATGTAAGCTAGATTATTGGGAGAATGACAAAAAGGAATTAGGAGCCATACTCGAAAGGTTAAGCTCAAAATAAAAGTATAAATTAGTCTGGCCATAGGTGAACATACCCATTTTTACATGCAAATATCTATCTTTTATTTTATAATGAATAGACCATGGATGAATTAAATTAATCATGTTGAAAAGCCCCTAAATCAAAGAGGCAGTAGAACTGAGAAGCAGTGATTTCTTCAAATCATAGTGGAAGAATTGCACTTCAGGAAAGGTTCGCTGAAGGTGCTTCATCAGTAAATTACTTCATCAGCTGTGTCCATATTAGTTTTCCTACTTAACATAAAAAAAATTGAAAGTCATTAATTACTTCTTAGACTTCATGCAACATTCACTCTCAAATTGAGTACCTATGATACCAAAGGAAAGATATACTAATCACAATTCTGCATTTCTCAATAACTTGATGAGAGAACTAAAAGTCTATGTTATGCTCTTCCTATATCAAACAAAAGGGAGGGAGGGAACAGGGGAAAACTATGTAATGATTATTATGCATGAACAATAGGTAAAGTCATAAAACACAATCAATGTTTATTTCACTGAGTGCTCTGTCAATGATTAATGAGTGAGAGAACAAGAGTACCCAGTTTAGGGCAGTATCACCATGGACAAGTCATGATACGTCTAATGGATTGATTATGACCCAAAACAATTTGTTAGCATTTAAAGGGGCACAGCTCAAGTGCCTTTTGATATTAAACATATATGAGTTTTATTTTCATTTATCACTATCATTCATTGTTGTTCAATTGTTCATTTCTGAAATATTCCACCCTTTTCCCTTTTTTTTGGAGTTTTCTTTTCTTTCTCTTCAGAAAAGCTATTGGAATGTTTCAAAATAATTTCCCATCAAATTTTATTATAAAAGACATACATTAGAAGACAAACGTAGGACTAACACATTACGGCCAAAATAAAGGAGAAAAAAAAATTTGGCACAACATGAAATGATTGTAATATAAAAAATGTAGTAAAAGGTGGATGTAATATTTAATCAGAAAATTTAGTTGTGAATGCTTTTGCAGGCAAGAAAAAAAGAAAATGAAAATATTGGTTTCTACTGCTCTCACCAGAAAGTCTCCTGAGACTGGAGTTTCCTATGGTGAAAAACAGAATACAAACAGCACCTGTAATCCTCACAGAAGGTCCCCAGATGAGCTGAAAAAGTAATTCCTGAGGTAATCTCTTTCTGGCTCCATTCTCCTTTCTTAAAATAACCTCTTAATCTGGACCTCCATAACGGTGGCAGAGGAATAAAGATTGAGACACACACCACAAAATTCAGCAAGTACCTTACAGTGGTTGGCGAAAGGACACCTAAATCCTAAAGGCTTAATAGATCAGGGCTCAAACTTTGTAGGCTTCCAGTGAGTAAACATCACAGACTCTGCCCCTTCCCTTGAACACCACTTCAAATGCAAGGACTTGGCAGCTATACTTTCTTTGTGAGAATGAGTCAGAGATGGTACAAGTTATTGATTTTGCTCATTTCTAATATGCCAGTCATTTTTCCAATAAACCTTTAAAGATTGATATAGTAGTCATTAATCTAATATATCAAGCATTATCAGGAAAATCAATTGGTTAGCACAGGTGTTTTCTCACATAAATGAGGCAAATTCATTTAACAACACTACTTTTTGAAAATCATCTTTTAAAGGAAACTACTTAAACATCTACACTGACAAATTCAGGATTATTATTTTCATTATTAATTATTAAACTGTGTACAATGTAATAACGCCCTAGAAATTCACGAAGCAAATAGGTTTTGTATTTTTTTTTTTATTAATTGTCCCCAATCTGCTTCTCTTCTACATGAGAAGTCCTCTGTCCTTTTTCGGAAATCAGCTATTATTCCCCACAGTTGTCAATATGTTACAGCTTTTGGGTGCTCCCTTATTTTATATCCAGCTGTCTGGGTAAGGTTTGGAAAGTGTATCACTCTCTTCTCAGGAGTAAACTCAACTGTGATTGATATTTAAGGGTTTTTTCATTTTCTCCATGGTTCATAACTCATTTCAGATCATTGGCTAAAATCTGCCTTTTGGATTCATTGAAGTTCACCATATTATATGTGTTTTTGTTGTTTTCCCAGAGAGCATCATGTGTTTAAAATAGATTGGCTTGTGTTAACGTAAATAACAAGCAAGAACTTGCAAAAAGTTTAATATATAGTGTCGTAAACTTGAATAGATATAAGAAATCTTGAAGCTTCATTCTCATAGGCATCTATGATTTCCACCTAACAGAAAGAAAATTAAATAAGAAAAGAAAATATTTATTTTCATTATGGTTAATTCTGTTTCTTTAAATTAGGTCAATTCAAATGCACACATATACTATAAGCCCTTCAAATCAATCAAATATCTACATACAGGTTTATGGTTTTTATCATATACCTTCTCTTACTTATTTCCAATATATTCACTCATTTCATTTTTACTGAGCCTTATTCTTAATCTGTAATTCTATTTTTCCTTCTGATATTTGAGCTTCAGCTTTTCCAGTGAACCTGGCTCTGATGCTTTTTTGGTTTTGACTCTATGGATTATAGAAATTCCTTGCTACAGTTCCAGGGAAAAAAAGAAGCAAATGTCAACCCAGTCATGGGAGGCCAGCTAACCACCTTTCATACTCTATTGAGAGAGAACATATAAACTATCAATTTCAATGCCATTGTGAAACTAGTTCAATTTCCATGATATTTTACATCAACAAGAGACAACTTATAACTCCTGACAAAATGAAAGAGATGTGGAATAAGAAATGATAAAAAAATACTTCATGATTTTTTTCTTTTTACATGCATTTAACCACCTACAAGATTAAGTGTGCAGAAATTTAATAACAAATATGTGAAAAGAAAGCTAGTCATTGCAAAATAAGAACATTAAGCTTTTTGTCAAAACCATAAAATTGCCAATCACTATTTTCAACAACCAACTGACTACAAGATAATGCAACCAGATATTGAGGGAGATTTTTCTTATGGTCTTGGAAATTCTGCTGAAGCTCTAATAATAAATGTGGTAGGTATTTACCTTCTGAGAGAAAAATATTAGTTTTACCTATACTAAACTAAAAGAAACAATCTAATGATTTTATGAATCACAATGACCTACTTCCTGTGTGGAGTAGCAAATAAATTAGAAAGGGAGGGTGAAATGAGTCTTCAAGATTGAGTGTTATGCCAATCATTCCAATCATTTAATTTCCCCAGGCAGTGAAGAAGAAGTTTATGCTTTCTGGTCATATGATCATTAGCAAAGAAAGGCTGTAGTGCCTGCAATTCAGATAGGCATTTAACTTCCCAGTTAAGAATTTGTTAAATTAAGGAGAACTTGAGGAACTGGAAGTGCAGTGGTAAGGTGTTTGGAGAGTTTATGAAGTGTTCCATAGAGACCAGGAATATAGATGGCCGAAGAGATGATATCTGTTTCTTGCTTGAAACAATCTGAAGGCAAGGAACAGGATAACTTGTCAGAGGGGACACTTATGTTATGAGGCAACCTGTCTTTAAACAGCTGGTGTGCTTGGAAAGCCTAGGTCTTCTTAAGCAAAGTGGTTAACACTGGGAGCTGGCCTAAAAGCAACTTACGGAATTCGGTCCCAGTAGGCTGTATTCTGGATTGAGGGGCTCCAAAGTAAGTCGCTAAGTGGTGTGTTCACCTAGGACCAGGAAGTATAAAAGCATCAAGAAGAGACCATTACTGTGTCAGGGAATGGAAGCAAGCTCTGACCAAATGAAAAATTTGTTGTATTATGACCCTAACCTCTCAGCTAAATCCTCTAGTATTCTAGACATGAAACAGATGACTATTTGCCAACGGAATCTTAAGATTCCAAATATTTAGCATGAATTTTAAATGATGGATCATTTAAGCTTAAAATTTAAGCCTTGGGGAAAAAAAAAAAACATAATGGACTATGCTGCAAAAACAGGTTTATATTTAAAATAGTACCAAAAGGTCATGTGTTGAAGCATTCTGGCACATTGTGCACTACCAGTATTCTATGCCTGGTACAGCTCTAAAGGATGTTCAGTGAAAGAAAAAGGGAAATGTGAGTGTGAAAGCCCTAAGTCATTTTAACTCAATGAAATAGGATCATGATTTAATGTTAACAAGTAAGGAAAGTTCGAGTTGGCCTTTTGAAAATAGACATTGAAGAGGATACCTAGAAAGTAGTATGATAATGTAGGCAATACTTCCAAATTGGTGGATTATTACAACTAAAAGGCAAGGATCCAGCAGAAGTGACCATCTCACACACTCACTTAGAGACCATGAAAAACTTGGGATTTAAGCCAGAGTCAATCAAAATACTAAATGGGAACCTATCTCTCTCTTCTATAAAGGACCCTCCAGCTTTAATACAGTGAATCCACTATATAAATGTAAAGACAATCAAAGTCTGACTTTTAAAATAAAAGTTAAAAGAAATACTTCCAAAACTAATGTGGTGTGGTATTCAGTTCCAAATCTGAAAACAGGAAGATAGAGATCAAAATGCACATAGGAAGAGAGAGAAAGATTTTAACTATAAACAAATTATTTGATCATGCTGTAATATCTTTTATTATAAACCCACGCCTTCCAATACTTCCAAAATTTACTCTTCCTTTCCTACACACATTTCTGCCAAGTTTAGATGCTTCTCAAATGTCACAATTTTGATTTCTAAAATAATCTTCTTGAGCCTCCCCTGTGGTGCAGCGAGTTGAGCGCCATGCTGTGAAGCTGTCTGCAGGCTCTGTCAGCGTGGGTTCGATTCCCAGCCAGTCAGGGAGATACCCACATGGCACCGCAGACCTCTCTTGCCTCACCCACTGCTCCCCTCAGCAGTGTCTTCCGTCCATCTGCCTGTTCTGCTCCCCATTCTGTCTCTGGTGAATTCTCTCACCCTCCCGTGCCTCTGGCCTGTACCCCAGTTCTTGTATAAATAAATAAATCTTTAAAAAAAAATAAAATAGGGGCCTCCCTGGTGGCGTAAGGGGTTAAGATGCAACCTATGAAGCTATCCTCAGCCTCTGCAGCACGAGTTCCACCCCCAGCCAGGGAGATACCCACATGGCACAGCAGACATCTCCTGCCTCGCCCACTGCTCCCCTCAGCAGTGGATTTCAGTCAATCTGCCTGTTCTGTTCCCCACTCTGTCTCTGGTGGATCCTCTCACACCCCCACACCTCTGGCCTGTACCCCGTTCATGTATGCATAAATAAATAAATCTTTTTAAAAAAATAAATAAATAAATAAAAAATAAAATAAAATAGGGCCTCCCCTGGTAGCGAAGCGGTTGAGTGCTGCCTGCAGCCTCTGCAGCTCCGGTTTGATCCCTGGCCGCCAGGCAAGGGTCCCACATGGCGTACAGACCCCTCCTGCCGCCTGCTGCTCCCCTCAGCAATGTGCTTCATCAGTCTGCCTGTTCTGTTCCCCGCTCTGGCTCTGGTGAATTCTCTTACCCTCCTGCACTGTACCCAGTGCTTGCATAAATAAACAAATAAATAAATAAATAAATAAATATTTTTTAAATAAATAAAATAATCTTCTTTACATATAACAAGTCATCTTCTTGTTTTCAAAGTCTTTCAATATCATTGAAATAAATATAATTGACCTTTGGAAACAATACATGAAATAGCCTACTGAAAAAGTCTCCAAATTATCTTGAAATTCACCTTAGATTCAACAGTTTGGAAAATAAAGAGGGAATAATATAACATATATTTGGAGTTCTTGTTTTCATTTAACTTGGGGTTTAATTGAACCTAGGATATTTCAAAGTCCAAATATAAGGAATTATGTACTCTTCCTGGTAAGAAAGACATTTTTAAAAAGAAAGTATTATAATCATATTTTCATTTTCTTTTCTCATATTTCCCATATGTCTACTAAATCTATAAAGGACTAATAAGTAATTAAAACACATATTTTCTAAGTCCCAGTAGCATGTTATAAAATGTTACAGTGTTAAGGGTAAATAATACCAGCCATATATTCAGTTAATATGAGAACGAGTGAATGTGATGCTGGTAGGTCCAGATTCCATTCCTCTTGCCTTATTGCCCTTTTTTCTCATTATCTATGTATGTTAGGTAAGGGTGGACCACCTGCAGAAACACTACAAGGCATGAGTAGACTTAAATGATGTACAGAATATAAGGCTCTTATGGTTTATTTATCTACTAAATGTGGCAGGATACACTGGGAAGGACAGGCTGGGGATTGCCTAAAAGTTGACTCAGTCTGAGTTTTTTCTAACTCAGGAATGATTGTTTTTTCTACCATCATGTTCATGCTTAAATGACAAAAAAAAATAAAAAACTTTACATCTGTTAGGTACCACCTACATCTGCCTACAGATCTTCATGACGCAGATTGAGAACAACATGGGTATGTCACTAGGCAGAGGAGGCTGGAGTTCATAGCACGAATCCCATTGGCAAGGATGTATTTTAGTGAGTTGAATTATGCCCATCTGATAAACAACATTTGGGTTCACCACAGGGAGGGCTTGGAAAGAGAGAGGCTGCTCAAGAGGAGATGCTAACACTTGGGAAGAAAGCAGGGAGAAAACGTAACAGAACAAAATCCTATTAACTATTGATGATGGCTTCTAAGCATGAAACTTTGATGGTCATTGCTACTTGGGAAGAAATTATACAGGTACTGATATGCCCATATCAAAAATAAAGGCCATTTTTTGGAACTTCCTCTATTAAATTCATTCTCTTAATAACTCATTCTCTGTGTATGATTCTGCTGGAAAAAAGATGATAAAAAAATAAACTTCAGAGAATTATAAGGCCTGTGGTATAGATTCTCACAGTCAATTGGATTAAAAGCAATTCCACTCCTCTGTCTAAAATTTTGCATTTTATTAGGTGAGTTAGCTAACATTTATTTTTGCATTTAGTTCAACACAACAGTATGTGGAATATATGCAATGGATGTTTCTTAATTTCCTTTATATAGAAATGTTGCTAAATTAACATGTAATTTCTAGGAATTTATCTATAGATGCCACAGTGACATCTGTTTGTTTTTTTCCTTCACAGTTCTTATAATTCCCTTTTCGTGATATACTGCACTGGTTAATACAACCTTGAAAAGAAGTGGTAAATATTCAGCCACATTTTTTCCCTTCCTCAACTCAAAAGGAAACATTTGTATTTTTCATTAAGAAAGATATTTCTGGATATTTTGATAGATACCCTTTATCAAATTAAGAGTTCCCTTCTATTAATAATTTGCTAAGACTTGGAGCATAAAGAACTGAATTTTATGATAAGCTTTTTCTGCATCTATTGAGTTAGTTACATGATTGTCCTCCTTTGATAATTTGTGAAATATACTGATTTTTTAATGAAAAAAACAACTTTGCATTCCTAGAGTAAACCTGACTTAACCATAATCTATATTTTTATGTATATTGTAATATTTAGATTTTCTAATACTTTGTTTAGGGTTTTTATAGCTATGTTCATGAAGAAAATTGACTTATAAATTTCTTACTCTTCATGTCTTTATGAGTTTTTAGTGTCAAGGTTATACTTGTTGCATGAGACAAGTTGAAGAGTGTCCTTTCTGCTGGTAAAATTGCTCTATACAGATGCATTTTTTAAAATGTTTGATAAACAATTTATCAAAGATGACAAGTAGATTGGAAGTAATCTTTGTGCCAGATGGAATTTTGTGGGTTTGAGTTTATTTACCTTTTAAATTCAGAATTCAACATCTTTAATAATTAAAAGGATCATTTTTTTTTTGCATCACTTGTGGTAAATTGTGTGTTTTAGGAATTTATCAATATCTTCAGGAATTTAACAATATACTATTAGTATATATTGATTCATAATATCTTCTTTTGCTATTTTTAATTTCTGAACTCTTTAATAATGCTAACTTTTCCATTCATGATAATGGTTTCTATGTATTTTCAAGGTTTTTCTTTACCATTCTTGCCAGTGTGTATTATTAGTCTTTCCAAAAATAATTTTTTTCTTCACTAATTTCTATTTTCAGTACCTGATCTGTTTTTAGTATGTTGTTTTCTGCTTTTATTTTATTATTGACAGTCTTTTACTGTCATCATGTCTGAATTTCTCTGTCTTTAACTCACTTTTTGCAATTGACTCTCTTCTCACTTACAGCAATTCTTATTTTCTGGACTATATTACAAACTATAAATTTTTCTCTAATCATAGTTTTCCTACACTTCACAACACATGTATTATTTTTACCACCAATCACATTTTTTCTATTTTTATTGCTATTTTTCTTTGTTCTACATGTTACTTGAAAATATGCTTCTTAATTCCCAAATACATAAGCGTTTCCTGATTAACATGCTGACTGATTTCTATTAACTGCACTGTATTCCAATAACTTCTGTTTTCATTTCTTTGAAATATTTGGTACTTGATTTACATACAATGTAAAATAATGTGCCTCTTATAAATATACTGTTGATTTTTTTTAGCATATGAAAATATCTTTGATTAATCCCTCTACCTTCCACTGAATGAAAATGTAGACAAAGGGAGTCCACAGCAGAGTTCTGGGTATGCAATGCGTGTTTGCACACACACACACTCACCCAATTCATATGTTACAGCCATTATCTGATGCTATTTGAAGGTGGGACTTGGGGAAGTAATTGTGTATGAATGTGGAGTCCTCATAATGAAATAAGTGTCCTTATAAAAAGAAGAGATAGCTCCCGTCTCTGTTCACCATGTCAGGAAACTAGGAAGAGTGCTTATGCCAGAATCCCACTCTTCTGTGGTAGTACCCTGCTAGCACACTTACTGTCTCCAAATTTGTGAAATGAATGTGTTTAAAATCTCTTCAGGTACTGATTCTGCCCCATTCTTTTCCTCCTAGAATCTGATTAAACATACATAAACTCTTCCCATTATAGCCCATGTCTCTTACCTTCTCTTGTACATCCCACACACTGAGCATGAATATCTAAAGTGCTCATCAGTCTCTTTTTTCTGCTTATGGTCTCCATCAAAATTAGCAACTTCCCCCAGGAAAAAAATCACCTCTAACCCTGGCACACCGCTCTCTCCAACACCAAGTTTAACCCTTCGTTCAGTTTTCACTCATTCTGCCCACATTCCTGTCTTGTTAGTGCTCAAAAGTATTTAAATGAATGTTTCATTTTCCTGTTTTATCAAAATTTTCCAGTTTTTCTCATTGGATGATAGATTTTATATATTTCATCTACCATCACTCAGTACCTACAGGATGTAAAAGAATAATTAATATATTTTAGGCAAAATGTCATCATAAACTGAATAGTGAAGATGTCTCTTCAACTTTGAAAAGACATCTAAATTAGCAAAACAGAAAGCCATCAAACTATTTTTTGGCTAACATGCATGGTTTCTTATGAAATAAGTAAAATTTGCTTTTAATGTTTATTGGATTCCCTTCTCCAAGAACCCAGTGATCTTTGTTATGTCAAAGGAGATGCATTCAGTCTAAAACTGACCTTTTCTCTTTACACATAAGAATATAAATAGATTAACATACCAGATATGAGGAAAGCTTTAACTTAAAACTAATAAGTTACTGAAACAAGTTATTGGAATATGCAACTGAGCAGTACTGACAAGTTTCTTTCAATTGCATTCAAATAATCACAGCTAAGTATTCCCAAAAACCCATTCCTGAGTAAAAGAAAAATTCTTCAGGGGCAGGATTATGATAATACCTATCAGGAAATTATAGTGCCCCATCATTACTGAATATTGACTACATGACTAGGAACATGCTATATTCTTTTCCTACATTGTTTTATTTCTTCCTCAAAAAATAAAGTGACTTTGTGCCAAAAGATGCTCAATTACCTTTGTGGGACTCACAGCCAAATCATCTCACTTCATGGCTCATGCTCATGCTCTATGAATGGGACATAAATAGCAGGGAAGTGAGTATTTCTGAGGATGATATAATTTTTCAGAGCTTTGAATCTTCATTAATATTCTATGATTCTTCTGCGGCCTCCCCAGAAGCCGGTTAAGCACCGTGTCTGCAGCACAGGTTCGATTCCTGGCCGGTTAGGGAGAAATGCATATGGCATGGCAGACCTCTCCTGCCTCGCCTGCTACTCCCCTCAGCAGTTTCTTTGGTCCGTCTGCCTGTTCTGCTTCCTGGTCTGTCTCTGGTGAATTCTCTCACCCTCCCATGCCTCTGATTGTACCCCAGTTCTTGTATAAATAAATAAATCTTTAAAAAAAAATCAAGACTGCATAGAAATTATTAAAAAAAAATTCTATGATTCTTCTTATAATTTAATTCATAAACTCAGTCCAGTTGATATCTGTTGGTTTTGATTTTGTTTAAACAAATGATAACAAGACCACCATTAGCACATCCCCTGTGTTAATGCCTGGCAAAGCTTTAGGCAATAAGTAGATAATAAAGGATTTTTGTCTTGGAAGCCAGGTTTCATATCTAGGGGAGAATTCCTGGAGAAAAAGAACAAAGTCAAGCCTCTGGACAATTCACAATCACAAACGATAAAGAAATTTTTAAGCAAAGAGGATGCAGGGAAAAAATTCTAACACTTATACTAAGTCCACCTTTCTTTCCTTAACAAAACCACTGAGCACATTAAAGTCCAATTTTCTTGGCATTTACCTAGGTATTTTTATTTTATTATTTTTTTAAAGATTTATTTTATTTATTTATACAAGCACTGGGTACAGCCAGAAGCACGGGAGGGTGAGAGAATTCACCAGAGCCAGAGTGGAGAGCAGAACAAGCAGACCGACGAAAACCACTGCTGAGGGGAGCAGCAGGCGGCAGGAGAGGTCTGCGCGCCATGTGGGACCATCGCCCGGTGGCCGGGGATCTAACCGGAGCTGCAGAGGCTGTGGGCAGCTTCGCAGCCCAGTGCTCAACCACTGCGCCACCAGGGGAGGCCCTACCTAGGTATTTTTAAATGACTGTTTTCCCCATTTTAGAGAACTTGGTATAGCTGGGACAAAACTTTATCCCATTTTGATATCCCATGTGTGTAATACAGTACAAGGCACAAAGTTATTGTGAATGAATATCTAGGAAAAGAGGTAAAGGAAGGAAAAGTCTCCAGATACTTCAGATTATTAAACAGTCTCCTAATGTAAAATTCTTCTCTTGGTGAGTGGTGGTGAGCACAGGGAATAAAGGCTTTAAGTTGGCTTTAGTACAACATCTGAACTATTCTGACACTAAATAAGGTGGCAATTTCCATATTAAATGAAATAAGCTCTCCTTAAAAAGAAAGGGAAAAGTGCACATTTCTGCCAATTATAACGATGTCTAAATTTTCAATATCAATTAGCTACTATGTCACTGTCTTTTTGTTTTAGAAATTATCATTTTGGGAAAAAGTGAAGGAAAATTTTTTTAAAGATTTATTTATGCATATAAGAACTGGGGTACATACAGGCCAGAGGTGCGGGGGTGAGAGGATTCACCAGAGACAGAGTGGGGAACAGAACAGGCAGATTGACTAAAATATATCACTGAGGGAGCAGCGGGTGAGACAGGAGAGGTCTGCTGCACCATGCAGGTTAGCTCCCTGTTTGGGGATAACACTGGTGCTGCAGTAGCTGTGAACAGCCTGATAGTGCTGAGATGTAACCCCTTGTGCCACCAGGGAGGCCCAAGATGAAGGAAATTTTTAGGAAAATGAGTGAAATATTTTATTTGATACAATTCAGTTGGTCAGTTGATCTTCCATAGCTTCTTACAGGGAGTCCCCAAAAACAACCCTCCATACTTTTAAACTTTGTACTCTTGGCCTGAATCCTGAAAATTATTTCTATTACTTTGGTCAAACATTTCCACTGCAAGAACCACTACAGGCTGAATTTCTCTGCAAATACACATATATTCCTATTTATTTGAATATTGTTCCTTCAAAAAATAAGATGGTCACTGTCATACGGACAACTTGATTAGTTAAGCCCATCAGACCCCAATTTTAAAATAGCATTAAAAATGTTATTTTTAAAGATTAAAACTTTCTAATTTCAGTATGGAAAGACTCTTCAAAGTAGTGATAATAGCAGAGCAAGAAAAATTATCTGTGTGACTAGGAACTTCCTCCAGTTAATGACTGGGAAGATAACCTAACAGTGACCCAATATTTTATAGAATACAAAGGGAGCAAAGAGAGAACAATTCTCTCAATTTAAATTATCAGTAGTTATGCAGATTTTATGTAATCTGTATAAATATTGATGTAGTTGTTGTCTGACTGCAAGGAGGGTCACTGTGTTAAGATTTGTAAAGAAAAATAGTCAACTTTTAATTACATGCAAATTTCCTTTTGCTACAAGTGAAAACACACAACTGGGCCAAAATTATCAAAGTACAAATAGTTACAGTGCTCTCCACCACCCAACTCAAAATTCAAGCCAGTGCTGACACTGACCCTAAGTTTAGAACAAGATCTCATTTTATTAGTTAGTGTGGAAAATTTTGCTAAGGTTTGTCAGAGAGAACATTGAGCTGAACTAGGAGTATGAGGAGTTAGTGAAAAGCAGTTAATGAAGAGTAGAGTAATAATCAATTCAAAAGCAGACAAATATTATAAACTTACAGTGTAAAGCAGGAATACTGTACAAGCTAGAGGGCACCATGGCTAGATGAGTGAATGAAGCAGGACACTTTAGACAAAACAGCACTACCCTGAGACCCTGAGTAGGCTAATCATACAGCCATGAGGATAACGATGTGTTAGGCTTCCCTCTTTATTTTTGTTAAAGATTTATTTATGCATACAAGAACTGAGGTGTAAACCAGAGGTACGGCGGGGGTGGTGAGAGGATTCACCAGAGAGAGTGGGGAGCCAGGCAGATCCACTGAAATATACTGCTAAAGGGAGCAGGGGGCGAGGCAGGAGAGGTCCGCTTAACCATGTGGGTTGCTTCCCACCCAAAAACCATGTGGGTTGCTCGCCTGCCAGCCGGGTATGGAACTTGTGCCCTGGCGATAGCCTGACATGGCTGTCTTTAACCACTGAGTCACCAGGGAGGCCCTAGGCTTTCCTCTCTAAACTGGGCTTCCTCAGAGGCTGACATAAATCAGTAAACTAAATTCCTCTTGAAGTTAAATTCTTTAAAAGTCCCAGAGGAGTTCGGGAAAGGGTATATATGAAAATAAGAAGTCATAAAAATAAGTCATCTCAAGCTTTATGTTCTGGATCCTGAATTACTCAAACAACTTCATCATCATGATCATCTTCATTATTCAATCCCAGTCTTAATCTCAATATTATTTTCAAACATGTACTAGACTATTTTGTAGGACAGTTTTAATTTCACAGAAAATTAAATGGTTCCCAATTACCCCTGTCCCCACACCCCCATGGCTTCTCCCACTATCAAGATCTTGCACGAGAGTGGTAGCAATTTTTAAGATATATACATGCATTCTATGGAATTTGTTAAGTATTCGTTCAGCATGTTCCAGAACCCTAAGACTGCTTAAGGCATACAGACACTTTCATAAGCTCAACATGTTGATGAATCTAAAAAGCTTATTACCAGCCACTTCAGAAAAATCAAAAACAAACCTGACACTTGCTAAATATGTTATTTGTCTATTTTTAAAGCCTCTGACTTGTATGAACTCATTCAGTACTCATAACAAATACTGAAAATGGGTAAGTATACACATTTTAATAAACTGTAAGATGTCTTCCTTCTCTCCATTGAATTTATGACATCCATCCAGGTTACCTGTGCCAGAGGTTGATAGAAAAATGCATCCATGAGAGGCTGAAAAAGGTTTAACGCTTCTCAATATATATTCATAGGAAAACATAATAGTCATATCATAGCAGAATCACATGGCTCAGTCTACATATTATCCTATGTACTTGTGTTTCCCTCTAAATAAGCTGGTCAAAATGGGAAAGGGGAATTATTTAAACAGATGGTACAAAATCTATTGGAAATACTGTTCATCATACCAAAATACACATTATTATGAAGAAGCTTGACTCTGTTTTCATAAAATAGATTAAAAATGAAAAGTAAACACACTAATGTCATGGACTTTTTTTCTGAAAGCAATTTCTATGGCATTACAATATTTTAACAGATTCTGCTTAATCAAATGTGCCTTCCAGACTTAGGATAGAATTATTGTTAAAGTCCATGATTATGACCTTGGAATGCGGTAAATCTTGAAATGCCTCTGAGTCAGTATTAAAAGATAAAATAATAGTATCACTGAAGGATTAAGATTGGCCTGCTATATGAATCACTACCTTTTCAAGCATAAGGAACTAAAGAGAAAAAAAAACTTTTTCAAAATTTCATAGTCACCATATATTACAAATGTATTTTCCACACCCTGATATCAATTAAATTCATAGAGATTGTTTTGCTTTAGCTTTGTCTGGTCCTTTGTTTTGTTTCTCTATACTCCACATAAAACAGTTTTGTTTTTTTTTATCTTATCAATGCTTTCTGTACATATGTATCCATGGTGATATCACAGCAGCTTTACAACCTCAAGGGATCTAAATAATCCACACTTTTGTCAGTATTGGTTTGTTATTGTTCTAGTTCCCTTAAAACTAGTTAAAGCATACAGAAACTCTCATATACTCAACATGTAAAATAATTCAAAATTTCTGGTCATGACAGAAAAAAATAAAATTATAGATGACATAATTTGTGCTCTTCTAAGCATTTAACTTATTAATTCATTTAATCCTGACAACCACACAGTGAGCAAAGTGGTATTCCTTTGCCTATCACAGATATAAAAAACAAGCACCCGAAGAGGTTAAAGTAGTTGCCCATGAGCATGGAATAAAATTGAGAGCCCAGAAATAAACCCACACATATACAGACAGCTAATCTGTAACAAAGGAGCTAAGTCTATACACTGAAAGAAACAGAAACCCTTAAATAAACCAATCACAAGCAGAAAACTGAACAGTAATCAAAACCCTCCCAAAAAACAAAAATCTGAGGCAAGATACCATCACATGGTGCTGGAAGGGATCATGCTCAGGGAAATAAGCCAGAAAGAAAAAGAAAAATACCGGATGGTCTCACTCATAGCAGGAATCTAGAAAACTTTAATAAGGGACCAGGAAAATGAATAACTATAAGAATCAAAATCAACAAAAAACTATGAACCAGAGACACTATATGGGGGATGGGGGGCAGGGAAGGGAGGGATTGGGGTCAAAATAAGGGGATTGCAATTGTATGGGGAATATAAAAATAAAATTTATTAAAAAAAGATATTATCACAAATGAGGTTCTATTAAACTTTCAAAGATGAACTATTATCTATGCTGTTCAAACTCTTTCAAAATATGGAGAGAGAAGGAATACTTCTAAACACATTTTACAAAGGAAAGATTACTCAAATACCAAAACCAAAGAAAGATAATACAAAAAAAGAAAATTACAGACCAATTTCCATAATTAACACAGATATAAAAATTCTCAATAAAATCTTAGCAAACCTAGTCCAACAATGCATTAAAACAATCATATATTGTAACCAAGTGGAATTTATGCTAGGGACACAAGAATAGTTAAAAAAAAAAAAAACCTAAGATATTGTTAAAAGAAATAAGACACAAAAACCATGAGAAGACATTCCCTGCTTATGCAATGGAAGAATCAACATTGTCAAAATGGCCATCCTACCCAAAGCAATATAAGTTTCAACACAATTCAATGGCATTCTTCAAAGATATGAAACAAATATTACCGGAATTCATCTAGAACCATAAAAGACCCCAGAGAACTGAAGTTAGCCTGACAAAAAAGAGGAATAAGTATCACACTTCCAGAATTCAAATTACAGTACAAAGGGCCTCCCCAGTGGTGCAGCGGTTGAGCACTGGGTTGCGAAGCTGCCCGCAGCCTCTGCAGCGCCGGTTTGATTCCCGGCTGCTCCCCCGCCACCGGAGGATGGTCCCGCATGGCACGCAGACCTCTCCTGCCGCCCGCTGCTCCCCTCAGCAGTGTACTTCGGTCCTGCCTGCTCTGCTCCCCATTCTGGCTCTGGTGAATTCTCTCACCCTCCCGTGCTTCTGACTGTACCCAGTGCTTGTATGTACAAACAAACAAACAAATAAATAAATAAATCTTTTTAAAAAAAAATACACTACAAAGCCATAATAAGTTAAAAAGCATGGTACTAGAACAAAAACAGACAGATCGACTAATGGAATAGAATTGAGAGCCCAGAAATAAGCCCATACCTATATGGACAGTTAATCTATGACAAAGCAGCTAAGAATTTACACTGCAACACAGAAATCCTCTTCAACATATGGTGTTGGGAAACCTGGGCAGTTGCATGCAAAAGAACGAAACTAGGCCACTATTTCATATCATACACAAAAATCAACTTTAAATGGATAAAAGACTTGGATGTAAGACCTGAAATCATAAAATATATTGAAGGCAATAAGGAAAAGATTCCATGACATAACATTCAGTGATGATTTTGTGGATTCATTTCCAGCAACAATGAAAAGAAAAGAGAATATAAACAATTGGAACTATATCAAACTAATAAGCTTCAGCATAGAGAAAGAAAACATAACTAAAATGAAGAGACACCCTATTGAATGGGCAAAAATATTTGCACACCATCCATACATCTGAAAAGGGACTGATATCTACAAAGAGCTCATACAACTCGACAAAAAGAAAACAGACCAATCAAAAAATGTGCAGAAGAGCTAAGTAGGCACTTCTCCAAAGAAGACATGCAGATGGCTAACAGGCACATGAAAAAAATCTTCACCATCACTAATCATCAGGGAAATGCCAATCAAAACAACAATGAGACACCACCTCACAGCTGTGAGAATGACCCATACCAAAAAGACTAGACACAAAGGGCTGGCAAGGGTGTGACAAAAAAGGAACCCTCTTACACTGTTGGTGGGAATGTAATCTGGTTCACGCTCTATGGAAAGCAGTGTGGAGGTTTCTCAAAAGACTAAACATATGACCCAGCAATTCCACATGTAGGTATCTATCTGGAAAATATTAAAACACTAATTCGAAAAGAAACTTGCACTCCCATGTTTAATGCAGCACTATTTACAATATCCAAGCTATGGCAACAACCTAAGAGCCCCAAAACAGATAAATGTATCAGGAAGATGTGGTATACATACACAGTGGAATACTACTCAGCTATCAAAAAAGATACACTATGCCATTTGCAGAAACATAGATGGATCTGGAGTAAAATAAGCCAGAATGAAAACATAAATACTGGATGGTGTCACTTATATGTGGAATATAGGTAAACAAAGCAAAGGGTCAAAGACAAACTTTAAAACCATCCCTTGAAAGCAGAACATAGAACTGAGACATCCAGTGGGGGAGAAAGAGGGCTGAGAATGGATGGGAAAGAGTACAATGGACTATGGTGAAGGACTATGGGTGCTCTGGTAGTGGGAGTGCTATGGGAACTACACCTCAAAGTGGAAATCCTATACTTCCAAAACACTAAAAGATGCAAATCAAATAAAAAGGCCAAATCAGGATTTAAATCCAGACAGTCTATCTCCAAAATCGTTACCTACTTTTTTTCCAGTGGGGTTCTATTGTCATTTGGGGTGGTCTAATGCTAGACTGTACGCTCAATTTCTGTACACTGTCAGGCATCAAGCATTCCTTCCCTTCTCCCATTAAATGCCAGAGGCATCCCCCACACATTGTGACAATTAAAAGTGATCACCAAACCCCAGATCTTCCAAACATCCACTTTGGAGAGGAACCATTCAGGTGAAAAACACTACAATCCTCATTTCCCCAGGCAATACCACAGCTTACTGAGGGTCTACCCACACACACACACAAAAAAAAACCATACCATTACACACACATACATTCACACACTCATAATCAGGATTTGAGATGAAAATAAAAGTTAACTGAGTTACACATTTTTCTTCTTCGTTTTACTTTCGCAACAAACATTACCTTCACCCCATCCCTCAGGTCTAGAAGGCATGGGAAGGATAAAGAAGAAGAAAGCAGAAACAGAAATTTAAAGGTGATCCAAAAAGTAGGGAGAAAAGAAAAAATAGAAAACTAAAAATCATTATCTCTAGGACCTACTGAAACAGGAACTGGCTGCTATTTCAGAACAGAGATTGCTCAGCAAAGACTGTCGTCCAAACCCCCACCTAACAGAAGAATGCCCCCTACAACTTTTATGACAGATGGTCATGCAGCCTCTGCCACATGTCATTTCCAAGAGCAGGCATATCATTATCTACTTTTAGAAGGAACCCATGTCTCTTTTGTATAATACTAATTGTTCGAAAGTCTTTTTCATTTAGAATAAAAATCTGCTATACTTCAGCATCATTTCTAATCTCTGGAACCATATGGAATTAGTTAAATCCTTCTTCCACATGATGTTGCTCCAAAATTTTGAAGCAGTTATGTTATCTGTGAGTTTCTTCTTATCCAAAATAAACAAATACAAATGTATAATGTGCCCTCCAAAAAGCTGTATACCAGGTAGTATGACCAATGTCCTCAAAAACCCTACTTCACTTCTTTTCTTCCAGAGCTCAAATACAGCACATCTGGTGTGTATTTGTTTGGGTGTGCTCTGTGAACTCTGCACAAATGTATGTGTATAAATACAATATGTGTACACAAGCATAACCCACACCTGTAGTTTGTATGTCTGCACAGACAGACATATATGTATGTGTGTACTTCTTTTTCCCTCAAGTGATCCTTCTCTACATGGCTCCATTCCAGCTCCAACACATGTGGAGGATCTGTCTATATTTAGGCTTATTTCAATGCTCTGGAACAGAGCTGCATTTACATGTCTTAGCTCATTCATTGTGGATGCTTCTATATGCCCATCGCCTGTGTGTCCACTCTTGAGTAGTTAGCCTTAGCTTCCAAGAGTAAGGAAAATACATCAGAAGAGCTAAGTAATGCTTAAAATATGTGATAATGTAAGCAAAATTCAGATCCTGTGATAACTACAGGCTTGACATTAATCTAAACTCATTTTTCTTTTCCTCTCTGAGTCATTTCTAATTACTATTGTTTCCACTATGTCTCAGTTTAAACTTGTCCATTTCCTATCCTATTTTCAGAGAGAAAATAATCCTTTTTTGACATGAAGGGAAATGTCCAAAGGGCCATGAGTTCAAGTCTCTTTCATTTCTTTCCTGGCAATTTGAGTTTCACAGTTCAGTACTTTAGCAAACCTCAAATGGAAGGGTTGTTTCTCGGTTATGAAATCTAATTGGATCCAAAGTCATTGTCATCATTTCATCCCACAGAAAGTTATTTTGATCTTTCTCCTGGGGGCAGGAATTGAGTTGGTGGTGGTGATGGTGGGGAGGGTATTTGAAGCATCTAGCTCTTTTTGAAAGGCTTTCATTTCATCCCACTTCTTCACAGCACATGAAAATTGCCCTCGAATGCCTTCCATATTGCCTGCTGTGTGACTCTCTCACAACACTTCTTTCCTTACTACTGGTGTCTTCTTCTTTCTCTTCTCTTTGCTAAAATGGAAATCATAAAGACAACAGGACGGTTCCATGGTATGGTGATAGAGAAGTGGGAAAAGAGTCAAGACCATCCAAGATAAAGTGGTGTGAGGGCATTATTTGTAGTACCTGAAAATGACATAGAAGCAACCATAAGGTGGCCAGGTAGAGTGCCTTAGAACCAGGACAGAAGGCCACGCACCAAGCTCTCATTCACTTTGCCTGATAATTTCGCTCTGGCCAAGTCCTTAAGAGACTCTACAAAGGTCTTTTTTTTAACTTTTTATGAGAGTCACTGGAACTTTTACGCAAGCAACTGAAGTTAATACAGTTTCCACCAGAGACAGAGGAAAGATTTTTATGGATTAGTAATAAAATTCAAAGGATAAAGCCTCCAATGGACCCTGTATTTATTAATGAATGTTTTCTTCTACCAAAATAACAAAAAATAAATAAATACAGAAACCCTGGTACCTACTTTCTACCCTAACTTATAGAACTTCTACTAATAATTTAAGATCCAACCATTCCACTTCTTATAAGAATTCCATGACATCCCTTCTCCACCAAGCTGGCTGGAAATCATGACCCTATCTGTTCACCATCACCCTTTGTTCCTCTGCCTCATGAATGCTGTGGGACTGTCAATAACCCCCTCTTGTTTTATGGTCATTCAGTCTGTTTTTCTCTAGAGTAGAGGCATTAGTTCAAATGTCAGTAGGATTCTAAGTACTCTCTGACAGCCCCTTACTCTTGTTCTGAGTTAGCAACATTCCTTTCTCATCATACAACTGAGTACAACCTGTACCAAGTATGTTGCTTCCCTTTCCCATGCACTCAACTCATCACTGACTATGCTGTATTCATCTAAAACAATACATTCAAAATAAAATATGCCCTAGTATTTTCCAAAATGAATTAAATAACCCACCTCTGTTCTTAAACCTATTTCCTGTCTCCTCTGGAAACTTATTTTTATTTGATAAGGTCTTATCCACTCCTTATCTTCAATCTTACTACTTCTATGCCTTAGTCTTCAAAAACGTTCAGGTCTCCTCTATTTTCAAATAAGAGATGGTTTCATAAAGTTACTGATTTATCCTTATTTTTTCCATATTTGTAAATAAAGCACTTATTTATGAGATACTATTTGTTTACAAGAAAATATATTCGGCCTCCCTGGTGGCTCAAGGGGTTAAGCACCACATTATGAAGCAATCCACAGCCTCTGCAGCACAAGTTCGATCCCTGGCCTGCCAGGAAGCAACCCACATGGCACAACAGACATCTCATGTCTCGCCCGCTGCTCCCCTCAGCAGTGTATTTCAGTCAGTCTGCCTTTTCTCTTCCCCAATCTGTCTCCGGTGGCTCCTCTCACCCCCTTACCCCTCATCTCTGTCCTGTACCCCAACTCTTGTATGCATAAATAAATAAATCATTTAAAAATATATACATTCATCTATTTATAAAATTTATTTATAAAAAATTACTATAGAATTATGTTTGTGAACAGCATCACAATGTATTATGTGCGTTTTTCTCAGTGAGGAGATATCATGATGAAAAAGGCAAAAAAATATAGTTCCTGAGGGGGCAAAAAATTCTAAACTGTTACAATGGTTTATGGCCAACAATGGTTTATGGTTTATGACTCAACTAAATAAATACTCAACAAATTAATATTTTTTGGTATTTAATTCATCCCTCTTTAGGGAGGGTTTCATTTTACACATATTTTTTAAGATTTTATTTATTTTTGCATAGAACTGGGGTGCAGGCCAAAGGTGCAGGGTGGTGGGGGAGCAACAGGCAAAACAGGAGCAGTCTGCTGTGCCATGTAGGTTAGCAGCCCGGTGAGCGATCCAACTCAAGAGGACATAGTGGGCCTTCATGGTGGTAGTGTTGAAACTTCAACCTGAGGCCACCAGGGAGGCCCTACTCATAACTTCTAAAGGAAGACATTATTTATTTATTTATTTTTTAAAAGATTTATTTATTTATGCATACAAGAGTTGGGGCACATGCCAGAGATGCGGGGGTCGGGGTGAGAGGATCCACCAGAGAGAATGAAGAACAGAACAGGCAGACTGACAAACACACTGCTGAGGGGAACAGTGGGTGAGACAGGAGAGGTCTGCTTTGCCATGTGGGTCTCTCTCTCTGGCTGGCCGGGGGATCAAACTCTCACTGCAGGGGCTGCAGACTGCTTCACAGTGCGGTACTCAACCCCTTATGCCACCAGGGAGGCCCAATATTTTTATTTTTATTGAATTAACATTGAATTCTAACATTATATAGATATCAGGTGTACTCACTATAAATCAATACAGAAAGGTACTCATATTGGGGAAAAAACACTTTTTACTTTATTTCAGAATGAGAATCGTAAATATATGTGCTATGTTTTGCGATAGGGTTCTACTCACCATTTTTAAATCACTAAGGGAAGAAACAATGTCACCTACTTCATATTTGGGGCATATAGTATAAACTCTCAGTTAAAAATTGTTCACTGATTAAAACCACAATAAAAAGAAAAAGGAACAGCAAAGGAAAGAAAGAAAATGCTCAAATATACTTTCTTCCTAACTACCAAACTCATTCCTCCTAAGTCTTGTATTTGATTTTTGGGAAGAGCTGGCATGTTGTCTTCCACATGTACCCAACACAACTATCACAACAAAGTATAAGCAACAGTGTAAATGGCAATGATTAACATTTGTAGAGTGCAGTCAATAACAGAACTTAAAATAATTTTTTCTAATCTTTGTATAAACCTACAAGACAGAATTTTTTCCATTGCTAAGTAAACACAAAAGCTAACTTGCAAGGTCATACAGACAGAGAAGCTCCTACGTGGTATTTGAGCACATGGTTTATAGTGTCATAAAGACAAATATTCACAATCTAACTCTTCCAATCTCTAGTTCAAATTGTTTGAAGTCTCTAAGCTTTTGTTTACGTGATTACAAATTAAGAGTTACAATTATAACTTCCCATTGGATCATTGTAAGACTTGATCCAAAAGCTTAGCAAAATGTTTGGGATAGTTGCGGGCACACAAACATACACACATTATACAGGCTAACACTAAAGCCTGTGTTTCCACTCATGCCAGATCGCAAAAACCTGTGCTTCCCCTAATGAACTATAATCTCTCTTCATTTCTATGTTTTTGATAATTTTTTGACCTTTCACCTTCAACTAATATTTCTTATATCACAATATATGTAGAAATTGTTCTTAACCATGCCCTAAGTCTAATGATGTTTCTTCAAAAATCATCCATACATCCCAAAACAAAGCTGCAGTTCCACAAAATCCAAGATATTATTCTCTCATATTATTTATTGCTTGTTATATATGGGTCCCCCTGTCTGCTTTCACCCACAGAGTATAAGGTCTCAAAAACAACTGTGTCCTCTTAATCAGTGTCTTTCAATACCAAATATGAGTGTTGAGACATGGAACACACTCAACAAATTCTGGAAGGATGGATGAATTGAGGTAGGCATGGGGGAAATGGTTGAACTACGAATGTTGCCATCCATAAGGATATTTCAAATCAAAGTGAGCAGGCCCTGAATAGAAAGGCAATTAGAGATATAAGAAATGTGTTGTCATGGCTGCATTTATCTGAGTTCCCTTCCTTGGGGTAAAGTACAAAATTAAAGGGCAAGTGCAGTAAAAGACAACTCATAAGGGCCTCCCTAGTTGCGCAAGGGGTTAAGTTGCAGCGCAATGAAGCTATCCGTAGCTACTGTATCATAGCATGAGTTTGATCCTGGCCAGCCAGGGAGCTAACCCACATGGCATAGCAGACCTCTCTTGTCTCACCTGCTGCTCCCCTCAGCAGTGTATTTCAGTCAATACGCTTGTTCTGTTCCCCACTCTGTCGCTGGTGAATGCTCTCACCCCTTGCACCTGTGGCCTGTACCCCAGCTCTTGTATGCATAAACAAATAAATCTTTAAAAAAAGAAAAAGACAACTCGTAAGAATAAAGCACTCAGAATCCTTTTCAAGGAAGAAACTCTGGGAGACTAAATTTATCCGAGCAGGGACACTGTAATCCTTTCAATACAAGAGTAAGAGGGGGCATCACTGTCTGTGGGTCACTGAGTTCCTTGGAGAACAGTACTCCTGGACAGTGCTCCTCAAACATTATGGACAATGTTTACAAAAGATGAAGTTAAAATGTAGATTTGGATTCATTTGTCTAGAAACATATAGTCTTTATTAGGTTTTACTCTGTCTGGGAAGGAATTTCACAGAAATTATGGGCAGTGCTCAACAATCAAAAAAGTATTAGTGAGGCATTTTATTTTAGAACAGTATTTCTTAGCCTTGGCTGACCATCAGAAATACCTGGGAAATGTCTTTAAAACATAATACCAGATCAGTTGTCATCTCTGTCACTTCCTCACCATCAATTAATCACAATTTAGGGGATATTTTCAGAGTGATTCAAACATAAAGCCTGCATGGGAATCACTGCTGTACCAAGTCTGCCTCTTAATCTAGTCCAAGTCCTAGTGCAATCTGGTCTGTGACTAGATAAGTGCCGACATTGAGAGTTTAGCAACTTTTATAGCAATATGACTAAGCATGTTTATGTCTATTGAATCATATAATAAAAACAGATGACTAGTTTAAAAAAATGTTGATTTACAAAGAAACATTTTGAGACCACTCAAGAAACCTTCTGAAAAAGTAAACATCCCTTCTGGTGTTAAGGTAATGCTAGGCTTCTTCTTTAAACTGCTGCCTCTTAATTCTCAAACATTAAGATCAGTGATTAATTACTCAGATCACTGGGAGGCTTGGGTACAAGAGGGTTAATAAGTAGGAATGGGGTAGGTGGGGTTACAAACCAGGAACACATGCCCTCTAAATTAGATAGCTTTCTTTCCGTTTAATTGCCCTTAAAACACACATACTCTCACATAACAAGGAAGGTGAGAGCTGAATGAAGTTTTCTGGGTAATGACTTGAAAATGTTTTCCTTATGAGAAGTGGTGTTAAGTTACAGTGTGCAGACCGAGGACTGGGAGGAGAGAAGCCACAGCCCCAGCCTGGCCCCCACCTTTCCTTGGATTCTGGAGGTGAACATGGGCTCTCAGAGACAAGACCGAGTAAGACGAGTGATATGTTGACCTGTTTAGTGGCTGGAATCAACTGCTCCCAGAGTTACCTAAGGCCAGTGTTTAGCAGGGTTTAGCCAGGGGCCAGCTGAGCAGGCACACATGCTCTGCTATGAAATGCCACGCAGGCAGAGACTGACAAGCAGTAGGAGCTGAGCTTTCCCCTTGGACCGCTGTTTCCTGCTGTGTTCAGGGGAGAGGGGAGCTTTCTGGCAAGTCTGCTGCTGCTGCTGCTGCTGCTGCTGTTGCTGCTACTACTTCAGCTCCCTCTCCACTCAAGGTAAGCAGGCTCAAAGGGAGGGCAGGCTGCAAGGGAAGCCTTTGTACCATGAACAAGATCCGAAAGTTTTTCCGAGGAAGTGGGCGCGTCCTGGCATTTATATTTGTAGCTTCTGTCATCTGGCTACTCTTTGACATGGCAGCTCTCCGCCTCTCATTCAGTGAGATAAACACTCGGGCCCTCAAGGAAGATATCACCAGGAGAGAGCAGAGAGGATTCAGAGTGCAGCCAGGCCAAATGAAGATTCTTTACAGCAACGTGAAGGATATGAAGCCCCCACTGAGCAGATACAGGAAGGGTGTATGGGGCAAAAAGAACTTTAGAAAGACTGAGGAGAGTGTGTTCAAGGTTGAGGATGATTTGGAACAAACCCAGAGGGAAAGAAAAATGCAGAATGCCCGGGGAAGGGACAAGGTTGCACCTCTGTGGTATCCTGCACATCTGCAAAGCCTCCCAGTGACTTTTATCAAGCAAAAAACAGAGACACAAAACATCAAACCCAAAGCCTCCTCTCCCCCCATAACACCAAAGACACCTCAGGGAGCTCAGAAAACTACATTTGTAGCAGCCAGAGGAACTCTTATGGTCCAAACATCTGTATACACGGGACCTGTGGTTAGAAATCCAGAGGCCCAAAAGAGTCATAGTTTGAGCAGTGACACATCAAAACAAGCAGCTGCAAACAACCTGAATGTGACCAGTCTTAATACTGACAGCTCAAAGCAGCAATCACAGGCAGTTGCAAATGAGAAGACACGCCCTGCCAGCCCACCAGTGCCAAAATCTAGGGAAGCCATACCCTTAAATAAAACCAAGATTCAGAGCAAAGAACTAAATGCAAATAAACACACAGCCAATAAGAGCCTTCCCTTTTCTAAATCTGTTGCCAATTCAAATCACTTAAAGAAGCAATCTATTAATGAGACACAGTTGGGAGACTTGCCAAAGGATAATGGAGCCAAAGTGGATGATGGGAAGAAACTCAATTTCTCTGAAAGCCGTGTTGTGATTAGAACCAAAGAGGAGTTAAACACAGACACCAAAGAGGTCCTCAATGCTAAAACTAAAACTATATTTCCTGCAGTATTGGGTCAAAGCCAAAGGAAACACATTTCCAGAAACAGAAGTGAAGCATCTTTCTTTTCACTTGCTCTACGGAGAACAACAGTGTTTCCAAGCAAGCATGCCTTAACTGGGGGGCAAGAGGCAGCAGGAAGCAACTTAACTGCCAAGTTCCAGCCTGTGGAACTTAACCAAAGTCATACAAAAGCCCTTTTACCCAATGACCATGGAATGCACCCCATATGGAGAATTGATGTGACACTTTCTCCAAGGGACCCCAAAGCTCCAGGTCAGTTTGGGCGTCCTGTAGGCGTTCCCCATGGAAAGGAGAAGGAGGCAGAAAGAAGATGGAAAGAGGGAAACTTCAATGTCTACCTTAGTGATTTGATCCCAGTGGACAGAGCCATTGAAGACACAAGACCTGCTGGGTAAGATCCATTCCTCTTCTCTCTCTTTAGTCCCCTGTATTTGGGACTTCTAGATAGAGAAAATTTATTTCTAGATATTTTTGTGTGATTTTTGGTCAACTACAGGATTAAAGCAATATAAATGATAAAAATAGTCCAAATAGTCTACCATTTACACAAAGACAAATTCTGAATTGCCATACTACTATGTTCTCTTTTTACATTTATTTCTCTGAGACTTAGGCCTTAAGCCCTATTCACTCATGTTCCATTTCTTTTCCTCAACTGGAAAACTATTAAAATGATTGGATGAACTCAACTCATAATAGGATGTATTATGAATGGCAGAGCAAAATTATAATTACATTAAAACAGTGGCAAAGAAATGAATTCTCAATATCGGAACTTTTCATTATTAGCAAGTTTGTCAGGAATATATTTGGGAAAGGATCACAGAGAAGGAATCTTCTGGCCTCCTAGGAATCATATCTTAACCCGCAGACTTCTGCCTAATCATGAGTAATGATCACCATAATAGCAAATGAGTAAGTGACTTTACTCCATGAAACTGAATGTCCTTTGTCGGTGGGCTGGTAGACATTTCAGGAGTTCAGTTATACAGGAATAGTAATGTTGGGAAAAAGACAGTCAATAACTAACAAATACCTTCAGGACATACAAAAGCATAATCACCACTTGTATTTCTAGAGTTTCACTATTTAAAAAGAGCCTGTATTCACATCAGATGCATTTCATAAGAACCCAGAAAGGAGGTGGCCTGTTAATGGGTTTAGATTCAGATGAGGTGTGTTCAGAAGTTATGCCCCTTTCCCAAGGTAGCACAACTCTAAAGCTTTGTGAACCAGTTCTTCAGAGAATTAAATTCCATTAATTGTATCACCAAAAGGTGGATTAAGTCACAAACATTTGATCCAATTCAATTTAAGATGAGTTTCCACTTTTTGGTCCATTCATAAAAGAGGGTGTTTTGTTGTTAGATGTTTACTGTCTAATTCCATGTATGTCTTGATGTTTAATTCCTGAGCCAAAGAATATGTGGCTGGTAGTTTAAATAAGTGAATGTGAAAATTCAGTCTAAATGTATGAGCTATGTAAACAGTTCCCTTGGTCGGCCACGGTAGAAAATTCTACTTTGTGATCCAGGGTAGTCAGTGTCACTAGAGGAAAGATTTAGACGAGTGTGTGTTCACATCAGTAAGAGGAGCTTCTTCATTGTAATGTCAGCTACAGGAGGCATTTTCAAATTACTCTCAGCCAAGCACTAACCCTTGGCTTAGGAAAGGAGTGTCAATCATGTTCTTCAACCTGGTGAAACTCATGACCTTGAGAACACAAATATACTCAAAATGAAGAGATAACTGAAGCTCCGAGGTGGTACTTTGCCATAGAACTAGTAATTACAGCAAAATAATTAAAATCCATACTTAAAATTATGCGGTGCTGTTTGTCTCCCATCTCTTGCTAAATTACCCCCCAAAAGGAACATAAAATTACATTGGACCAGCTGTGATATGAAATCCTACACATTACATACTGCATATATCTCTATATGAGATATATAGATATATATATATGTCAGCTTTGAACACAGAAAGCCAGAAAGTGAAGCAGTAGTTAAAGTAGCTTCATATTAACTTCCCTTTAGTGACCTGACAGACTGCTATGGAGCCTGGGGAAGAAGCAGACACTGTGCAGAAGCACAGCTGCAGTTCAGAACCAGAGAAAGGGCAACTGTGTGAGGGTCAAAGGCAAGCAATAGTGATATTATCGTGCATATGATTTACTGAAGCCTCAATGACTCCAAGAACTTACTGGTTTTCAAAATTTTGTCTGTGGAAGTTAAGGGGTGCAGTCCAGGGAAGTTGCAGTCAGACCCCATCCTGGCTGTAGGAGAAACTGGCATGTGTGCTTAGAGATGAGTCAGACAGCATTTGGCCACATCCCCTCCCTCTTATCATACACCCCACCTTGGGTAAACAGAGGTGCTCTCAGCAAATTAACTGCCTTCCAGATGCTCTACTCTAATGAGGTAAAGGTGACAGTTTGATCCCCTCCACATGGGACCCCCAAAGGATTTACAGCACTTTTATGCCACTCTTCATTGAAAGAGGATAAATCATACTTCTGTTCTTTTAATTCAACAATAGTTTTATTTAACTACAAATATGTGCAAATGTATGTGTTCACAAGGATAAAAGTTGTAATAAATTACAAATGAAAAAATGTTTGATTCATCAGGTTGGCACGATTTAGAGTATCGTTTTCCTTGATTTTATTTTTCAGCCTCACTGAAAAAGATGGTTTATAAAAATATAAACAATAATTTTTTTTAAGATAACAAATTTTAAAAGACAGCATAAGGGAAAAATTGTTACAGACTATAATAGGAAAATGTGTGAGTGAGTGTGTGTATGTGTGTGTATGTGTGTGTGTGACAGAGAGAGAGAGAGAGAGCGCTTGAGATCCTAAGAACATAGGAGAACTTGTCTTAAAATTAGCTACCATAGCAGCCCACTGATTGAAACTCTAAAATTTTAAGAGTTCCTAGGAATGAGTATCTCCCTTAGTGCCCTTTACATTTCCCCAAAATCTACCATTACAGACTATCACAGTTACTGGTATATCATATGTGTCGACTGAATACAGGTGGAACAGAAAAAGGATAAAACCATAGATTTGCTAGTATGTTCATGTAAATTTAATTCTTCTCAGTAAGATATTGACTAGTTACTAGTTACCGTCCTCATAAGGATGATTTGACTGCTATGGTAGGAGGAGGTTGGCATTAAGAGGGAGAGGAGACAAGCAGAATTTCTGGGACAAATTTGCATTCTCTACTCCTAAAATCAGATTCTCTTTTCCAAACCTGTCTTTTCCTCCTTTCCTAATGAATCTCAAAAAACTATTTCTAGGGGCCTCCCCGGTGGCGCAGCGGTTGAGCGCTGGGTTGCGAAGCCGCCCGCAGCCTCCACGGCACTGGTTCCATCCCCAGCTGCTCCCCGGCCACTGGAGGAGGGTCCCGCATGGCACGCAGACCTCTCCTGCCGCCCACTGCTCCCCTCAGCAGTGTCCTTCAGTCCTTCTGCCTGCTCTGCTCCCCGCTCTGGCTCTGGTGAATTCTCTCACCCTCCCACGCTTCTGACTGTACCCAGTGCTTGTATAAATAAATAAATAAATCTTTAAAAAAAAAAAAAAACTATTTCTAGAATGCTGAGATGCACCCATGGTCTTTTCCAAAAGCACAAGAACTCCTTTCAGTCATTGACATCATCCCCACTGTCCTTTTCAGTGTCACTGGCATCATCCCCACTGTGCTTTGCAGTGTCTCCCATGTTCCTGCCCCTTGCAGTCTAGCTATGGTTTTCTGTAGGTGACATTCTTCCCAAGGTGGGCCCTCAGAATAAGGAATGTCAGTGTCATTACCCTTTCCTACACAATTTGTTCATTACCACCCTCTGGTGTTTTTACTCACTGGTCCCTGTCCACCATCTCCTGCAGGGATACTCACATCACAGGTTCCTCATCACTTTCTCCCACACCTCTCGATCTGACATTGCTCAGACTCCAACTCAACCTTACCTCCATCTGGACCATGATTTGACAGTGACTTCTAACTTCCAATGACCTTAATGTACTTGCTTCTGAAATGCTCCTTGTGTGCTCTTCACTAACTACAGCCTTGAGAATCTGTTTTGCCTTCTCAGTGAAATTATAAACTTCTGATGGAAACTGGTTTTTGCTTTATTTTCTACTCCCTTAGCATGGCACACAGTGCTGAGCACTAAAAAACACACTTTGCACAATATGATTTTAAAAGACATGTTTCTCTGAATGATTTTTGAAAATTTATACTATTTTTTAAAATACATGAGAATAAGCTTCAAATGAAGCTTGCAGTGAGTGTTTCTGTAAATTAATAATGACATCCTAATTTTCATTATGAATATATGAAATATGTTAGTATCAGGTTTAAGATAAATGCATCCTGTTTAACTCCATGATTTACTCATTAATTTATATTTATCCTTTAGCTCATACTTTTGTTGCTTGGTTTTTAATTTCAATGTTTTGACTTTCAAGGGAAGAAAACTGCCCTATTTTGCATATAGGAATATTTACCTCAAAAAGTAAAGTACAATTTCATTTTTCTCCAAAATTTTTGCCTATAAGACATGCTTCAAATAAATGATTTTATGGTCATTTGAACATTCCATATTTAATCCTTTCTTTATTAAAAGCTAATCCTTATCATTATTCCTCTTAATATTAAAGTTTGTTTCAGTCTGCAATAATCAATACACACACATGGGTTTTGCTCAAACACTGTCCTAGCCACTGAAAATGCAGGATAATTCTCCTTTGACAAGTCTGTGTCATTTGCCTGACAGTTATAGTAAAGATGGCCATCCAAATATGAACTTATTTTCAGAGTGCACTTCCTGAAGCTGCATTTAGAGAAAAATGACTCTAAGAAATTTTTGCTGCCTGCATTAAGTTTTCATATTACAATAAGAATTACAGCATGCTCTTCTACCACTGCTATGTCGTCATTATGTTATTTGATTGCTTAATTTAATACTTCGCTTTTCCTATAGAATCCTGGCAAGCCTCTCAATAAAGCAATTAAAATTAGTCTTTATTCTTTTAGCCAAGAGCTGAGGCTGCCAACCAATAATTTGATTCTTTCCTGCACAGCTAAAGAGTTTTCTTTTTGGCACATATGAAAAGCAAAAGATAGCACCATGCATGCATTTGCCACAAACTAGTCTAAATTGCTGAGGGGAAAAAAAAACCAAATCTGGAGCCTTACTTTCAACCCACCTTCTATACCCCAAATTCTAGTGTGGTCAAAAACCATAATAAATGAATTGAGGAGGAAGAGCAGCAAGTAAGAGAGAGAAAATAAAATGACCACAAATCCCCAGACGTTAGACTTCTAAAAAAATTGGCAGGCTGGGAGAAAAGAAAAACTTTAAAGTTAAATAAACTTCCAATTTTGCATTTTATATGAGATGAATGTTTTTTTTTATTTTTTTATTTTTATTTATTTTTTTTTATAAATTTTATTGTTATATTCCCCATACAATTGCAGCCCCCCATTCTGACCCCAATCCCTCCCCTCCCGCCCCCGCCCCCCTAAAAGTGTCTCTGGTTCATAGTTTTTTGTTGATTTTGATTTTCACTTTCTTATAGTTATTCATTTTCCTGGTCCCTTATTTAAGTTTTCTAGATTCCTGCTATGAGTGAGACCATCCGGTATTTTTCTTTTTCTTTTTGGCTTATTTTGCTGAGCATGATCCCTTCCAGTGCCATCCATGTTGCAGCAAATTGCATGTGTTTATCTTTTTTGAATGCTGAGTAATATTCCATGGTATATATGTACCACATCTTCTTGATCCAGTCATCTATTTTTGGGCATTTGGGTTGTTTCCAAAGCTTAGCTATTGTAAACAGTGCTGCTATAAACATAGGGGTGCAGGTGTTCTTTGGAATTGATGTTTCTGTGTCCTTTGGGTAAATACCTAGGAGTGGAATTGCTGGATCATATGGAAGCTCTATGTTTAGTAGGTCCAGAAATCTCCACACAGCTCTCCACAGTGGTTGGACCAGTTTGCACTCCCACCAACAGTGCAGAAGAGTTCCTTTTTCTCCACACCCTCGCCAACATTTGTTGTTGCTAGTTTTTTTAATATGTGCCATTCTCACTGGTGTAAGATGGTATCTCATGGTAGTTTTGATTTGCATTTCCCTGATGACAAGTGATGTTGAACATTTTTTCATATGCCTGTTGGCCATTTGCATTTCCTCTTCAGAGAAGTTTCTTTTTAGCTCTTCTGCCCATTTTTTGACTGGATTATTTTCTTTGTTGTTGTTGAGTCTCATCAGCTCTTTGCAGATTTTTGTGATCAGTCCTTTATCATTAGTGTTGGGTGCAAAAATGTTCTCCCAGTTGGTGGGGTTTCTCTTTGTTTTTGTTATTGTCTCTTTTGCTGTGCAAAAGCTCTTTAATTTGATGTAGTCCCAGCTGTTTATCTTTGCCTTCACTATCACTGCTTTGGGTGATGTGTCTGTAAAGATGTCTTTGATGTGCAAATCACGTAGTGTTTCGCCTATATTTCCTTCTATATATTTTATGGTTTCAGGTCTTATGTCTAGTTCTTTAATCCATTTTGAGTTGATTTTTGTGTATGGTGTGAGGTGGTGGTCAAGCTTCATTCTTTTGCATGTAGCGACCCAGTTTTCCCAGCACCATTTATTGAACAAACTTTCTTTGCTCCAATGCATATTCTTTGCTCCTTTGTCAAAGATTAGTTGACCATAAATCTGTGGGTTTATTTCTGGATTTTCTATTCGATTCCATTGGTCTGTATGTCTGTTCTTGTTCCAATACCATGCAGTTTTGATGATTATGGCTTTGTAGTATAGTTTGAAGTCTGGGAGTCTGATGCCTCCATTCCCTTCTTTTTTTTTCAGGAGAGCTTTGGCTATTCGGGGTTTTTTGTGATTCCATATGAATTTCATCAATAATTGTTCTATTCTTTGAAGAATGACATTGAAATTTTGATTGGAATAGCATTGAATCTGTATATTGCTTTTGGAAGGATGGCCATTTTAATAATGTTTATTCTTCCAATCCATGAGCAGGGGATGTCTCTCCATTTCTTTGTGTCTTCTTCTATTTCTTTTAACAGTGTTTTATAGTTTTCTTTGTATAGGTCCTTTACCTCTTTTGTTAGATTTATTCCCAAATATTTGATTTTTTTTTGTTTCAATAACAAAAGGGATGGTCTTTTTGATTTCTTCTTCTTCAGATTTATTGTTTGTGTATAGGAAGGCTACTGACTTTTGCATGTTGATTTTGTATCCTGCCACTTTACTGAACTGATTGATGAGTTGAATTAGCTTTTCTGTGGAGTTTTTGGGGTTCTCTATGTATAATATCATATCGTCTGCAAATAGTGATAGTTTGACTTCTTCTTTTCCTATTTGGATTCCTTGGATGTCTTTCTCTTGTCTTATTGCCCTGGTTAGGACTTCCAGTATTATATTGAAAAGCAATGGTGAGAGTGGACATCCTTGTCTTGTTCCAGATCTTAATGGAATTGCTTTCAGCTTTTCACCATTGAGAATGATACTGGCTGTTGGCTTGTCATAGATGGCCTTTATGATGTTGAGGTATGTTCCTTGTATCCCAAGAATTTCAAGGGCTTTTATCATGAATGGGTGTTGCACTTTGTCGAAAGCTTTCTCAGCATCTATTGATATTATCATATGGTTTTTATATTTCTTTTTGTTGATGTGTTGGATAACGTTGATTGATTTTCGGATGTTAAACCATCCTTGTGCCCCTGGAATGAATCCAACTTGGTCGTGGTGAATTATCTTATGGATACATTGTTGGATTCTGATAGCTAAAATTTTATTGAGGATTTTTACATCAGTGTTCATTAGGGAGATTGGCCTGTAGTTTTCCTTTTTTGTGTTGTCCTTGTTCGGTTTTGGTATTAGTGTAATGTTGGCTTCATAAAACGTGTTTGGTATTGTCCCTTCCTTCTCAATTTTTTGGAAGAGTTTGTGAAGGATAGGCACTAATTCGTCTCTGAATGTTTGGTAGAATTCATTTGTAAATCCATCAGGTCCTGGGCTTTTGTTTTTGGGGAGGTTTTTGATTACCATTTCAATTTCGCTAATTGTAATTGGTCTGTTTAGGTGTTCTATTTCTTCTTTATCTAGCTTTGGGTGATTGTAGAGTTGTAGGAATTTGTCCATCTCCTCTAGATTGTTAAACTTGTTTCCATATAACTGTTCGTAGTAGTTACTGATTATTCTTTTGATTTCTGCTGTGTCCGTTGTGATTTCTCCTCTTTCATTGATGATCCTGTTTATTTGTGCTTTCTCCCTTTTTTCCTTTGTGAGCCTGGCTAGGGGTTTGTCTATTTTATTGATTTTTTTCAAAGAACCAGCTCTTGGTTTCATTGATCTTTTGGATTGTTTTTTTAGTTTCAATTTCATTTATTTCTGCTTTGGTTTTTATTATTTCTTTTCTTCTACTGGTTTTGGGGTTTTTTTGTTGTTCTTTTTCTAGATCTTTGAGCTTCGAGATTAGGTTGTTTCTTTGCATTCTTTCTTGTTTCTTGATGTGAGCTTCTATTGCTATATATTTTCCTCTTATTACTGCTTTTGCTGCATCCCATACATTTAGGATATTGGTGTCTTCCTTGTCGTTCAATGCAAAAAATTTTTTAATTTCTTCTTTGATCTCCTCATTAGTCCAATGGTCTTCCAGTAGTGTGGTTTTTAATCTCCATGAGGTAGGAAAGTTCCTTGCCTTCTTTTTATGGTTTATTTCTAGTTTGATGCCTTCATGGTCAGAAAAGATGGTTGATATGATTTCAATCTTGGTGTATCTGTTGATGTTTGTCTTGTGCCCAGTATGTGATCGATCCTGGAGAATGATCCATGTGCGCTTGAGAAAAATGTGTACTCCATTTTTTTGGGGTTTAGTGTTCTATAGATGTCTGTTAAGCCCAATTGCTCTAGGTCTTTATTTAGAGCTTTGGTTTCTTTACTTATTTTTTGTCTTGTTGATCTATCCATTGTTGATAGTGGTGTGCTGAAGTCTCCCACTACGTATGTGTTTTCTCTGATGTCTGTTTTCAGAGAGGACAACAGTTGTCTGATATATTTTGGTGCTCCTTCGTTTGGTGAGTATATGTTAATGAGTGTTATTTCTTCTTGAAGTATTGTCCCCTTGATCATAATGTAGTGACCATTGGGGTCTCTTTTTATCTTTTTGAGTTTGAAATCTGTTTTATCTGATATAAGTATAGCTGTTCCTGCTTTCTTTTTTGGTCCATTTGCTTGTAGGATTGTTTTCCATCCTTTAACTTTGAGCCTATTTTTATCTTTTGTAGCTAAATGTGTTTCCTGGAGACAGCAAAAGGTTGGGTTTTGTTTCTTAATCCAGGCTGCAACTCTGTGTCTTTTTATTGAAGAGTTTAGTCCATTTACATTTAGAGTTAATATTGATATGTTAACATCTGTATTTGCCATTGTGTTTGTCTTTCCTTTGATTTTATTTATTTATTCTTTTAATAACTTTTTTTTTTTTTTGGCCTTCTATCATTGTTATTCGTCCCTCTGAGGTTCTGGCTTTAGGACTCCTTGTAGTATTTTTTGGAGTGGGGGTTTAGTTGCAATGAAATTCCGGAGTTTCTGTTTGTCTGGGAAGGTCCATATTCTTTCTTCAAAGAGGAAGGAGAGCTTTGCGGGATAGAGTATTCTTGGTTGGCATCTGTTTTCTTGGAGTCTGTTGACTATGTCCCTCCACTCTCTCCTTGCCCGTAGTGTTTCTTCGGAGAAGTCTGATGTCAGCCTGATTGGTTTTCCTTTGAATGTTATCTGTTTCTTCCCTCTTGCCAGCTTCATTATTTTTTCCTTGTCCTGGATTCTTGGGAGCTTTACTATTATGTGTCTTGCTGTATTTTTCCTTTCGTCGTGGAAGTTTGGTGTTCTTCTTGCTTCTTGTATATCAATTTTCAGCTCCTTCTTCACATTTGGGAAGTTCTCTTCAATTATCTCTTTGAATATTTTCTCTGTTCCTACAATGAGATGAATGTTTTAATTAATGAAATAAGACTGCTTTGTGACTAATAGTGATTGGAGAATATTATCGACAATTGACTGCAGAAGACAGGGGACTTCCCTCAGGAAAAAAAACAGGCAAGCAAAAAAAAAACAAACAAACAAACAAAAAAACCCTCACAAGAAGAATTTAAAAGGGTTATTTTCAGCTTTCTCCCCATGGCTGTACATAACACACTAGTGCTGTGCAGTATATGTGTGTGTACATGCATTCATGTGCATTTGTGCGTACGTGTGTAGAATACAGTGCACAAATTCACTGAAAAGTCAAGGCAGAGAGCAGGAAATAAAAAGCAAAATTTGTTTTAAAAGTTCAGGCTAGACCATGACTAAGCTAATAATGGCCAAAAGATTATTACAGAACTCTTTAATACTCTCTCCATAACACTCTATTTATCGTATTCTCTCTAAAACTAGGGGAATAATGAGGAGAAAGAGTTTCAGAGGAACTACAACACATTTCTGCTAGTAATTCAAAGAGAGGAAAGCAGCTAAATAGTGCCTAATGATGTAAAACTGCAAAATGTTAAAGCAAATTGGTGACGTTTTCTCCAATATACTGCCAAAACCCTAGAAATATTTCTGGGAGAGATTAATTAGTAAATGGAGGAATTCACACTTTTTACATTTCATTTTTATATATCTAATCCACAGCCTGATTTAACCATCAGCTTAATTTTATCAAATTCTTACCATAATGTTGCCCTGGGTACTCGTGGAGCAAAAAAAAAACTTACCGTTGGGCTATTCTAAGCTGGCCCTTTCACAACACACACTCTCAACAATTTTTGCTTAAGGATCAGAAAATTTGAGGATATTAGCAATTTTAGAAGCTCTTTGTTGCTTACTTTTAAAATGAAAGGACTTTTTTTACAGTCCTTTCTATATTAAAACATTCTCTATTATTCCAATCTAAATTATCTCCCATATCAGCCCTCTTTCTAAAATGTTGGTATATAGATCAGTGACAAGGAGCAATGGAGAGAAACTTGGTACTTGCATGGTCTTTATGATTTGCCTTCTTATTTTGATCCTTAAACCATTCCTTGAGGCAGACAGTATCACCCAGATTTACCCATAGAAAAACTGAGACTTAAAGAGGAAGCTGAGATTTCAGATTGTGGCAAATAATTCAGATAGTGACAGTTCATTTCATTCCATGTGTTACTGCTCACTGCCTATCACGAGCTGGACACATCATACCAGACAGCCAGGGACCTTTCATCTTTATGTACATCATTCTTGTCATCCCTTCAACAACTGTGCCAGATTGATAATATGTTACATCTCCTTATTCACAGAGGAAAGGAAAAATGCAGGGAGAGGCAGGTAACTTGCTCAAGGGTCTATGGTTCACAAATGGTCAATTTGAGACAGAATCCCTAATCTTCTGGCTCTTCTTCACTCAGTAAAAATCGATACCAATAAGGCTGGTTGTCTCCCAGAAGCCAGCTACTCTTCCTCACAATGACCATCATCACCTGTACTTGGGCTTGTGGAGGCTCTCTCTGATACAAGGGATCTCTCCCTGGCTAAGCCTCAGCAAAAAAGTAGTCCAGGCAGTGATATCGTACGCGTGTGTGTGTGCGCACATGTGCACACACACGTAGGTTCTACATGTATGTTTGTTTCTACTTCTAACCAATCCTCACAGGGAACACCATGAAAGATATACTACCTTCCAGTGTTTTATAGATGAGACGGAAAAGTGAGACTTAAAGAATAAATGGTCTATCTTCTGTTCCACACAGTAAGAGCAGGTTGGGAATTCAAAGAGAAAATTTCCTGACTGCTAATTCTAGTGCTTTCCCCATAGAATATGGCTCCTCCTTTTTTTTCTTATAATCATATGACTCTGGCAGAAACTAAAACATTTCTCTTCCTTACGCATGGACCAGAGGTATATGAGGGAATTAGATTGGCATGCCAAGTTCCTAGTCAGAGAAAAAAAAATAAGGGAAATCACTCTCTATAGAGTACCAAACAAAGATGATTCTTTAAGACTGCCCAACAGCCACAGCTTAGTGGTGATCAAATATGTGTGCTCCTATTATGAAATTCAACAATGGGGTCTGGGCCCTGCATGTAGCGCAAAATGTTAAGTAGAAACAAACACAGGGTTCTGGTGGAGTAAAGAAGAGAAAGGCCAAGCCTGACCTGAGAAGGGCAAAAGTGTTTGAGTTGAAGGGGAAGAGAGTTAGAGGCAGGAAAACAATAAAAAGAATGATCCAATAGGAAATGGAGGAGAAACAGGCCTGAATGGGGGACAGTGGTGAGAACGTGAGAGAGGCCACAGAATAAGCAGAATCCTTGCTTATGCATTCCTGAGGGCCAATGGCAAAACATGAAAGATTTAAGGTCATAGAACAATTTAATTTGCCTTTTCTCAGGGACCTCATGACCCAGAGAGAAGCACTGTGCGTACATGAGGCTAAGGCTGCAAAGAGAATCACAGACTGTTAACGCTAGATGAACCTTCAAAAGGGATCTTATCCAGTTGCTTATGTGACAGATTTTAAGTAGGGAAAGTGACTTGTCCGAGGTCACACACTGCAGGGCAGACAGAACTATCCCAAAGGTGCCCTAATCTCCACCCAGAACTATTTCTGCCACTTCACACTAACTCCCACACTTCCTTCATTCCAATATCACTCTGACAGCTGCCTGCTCAAAATAGACTATTGTTAAAGTGGTGAATGTTGATGCTGGTGGTTTGTATTTCTAAGCCTGAGTCCAGTAGCTTTGTTGGCATATACAGTTACCTTCAGCTGGATAAGATCTTTGAAGGAGAGGTGGTGAGTAAGACTGAAACCTTCTAAATTAGCAGCCAAGTGATTCTGATTGAATGTCAGTGGTAGTCTACTTGGGAAAGAACAAAACATAAAAGTAAATTTTTATATAGCCAAACCCTCTTATCAGTGAGAAGAAAAGAATCACCAATAACTCTAAGGTCTTAAAGAAAAGAATATAACTTCAGAGAAAGCTCCTCAGCTGACACTCCATTCTTCTTCTGATCCTCCCAGAGATATGAATGCTTGGGGATTGAAGACCCCTGAAGACTCACATTGAGGCAGTAGTTGAATTGCAAATAGAAACTGAGAAAATATTCTCCTCGACCTTCTGTTCAAACTTGAGAAAACTGAGACTTGACCCACATAGTGCATTTTGACTGCTTTGGAATAAAATGAAAAATTCATAGAAATAAGAGAATGTTATCATTCCCTCAATCTTCTGATTTGAAACCTTCTTTATTTGATAGGCTACATTCAAATCAGGTTAGTGGCTGAGCATTCAGCACACATGGCTCAGAAGGTGAAACACATCACTTCCTGAGTCTCTTGATAAATGATGAGCCTTGACGGATTTGGATTAAAGGGCTGCCTTGGTAAAGGGCAGAACGCCTTGCAAAATGTGTCTATTTGCATTGTGGATAAACCCAGGTCCTCATGCTGGATTTTTACTATGGATCTTATAAAGTATTTTTCTACCTAATATCTCATAAATTTTTCACAGACCTTCTGGGGTGAAGGTGTTCTAATTGTCATCCTAAAAGTGAGGAAACTAAGGTTTTGAAAAGTTACATGACTTGTCCATGGTCATGAAGCCAATAAGTGTTAGCAGGGACTCAAAATTTAGTGCCTTGTCATCCTTCTCAATCCAGAGTCTTTCTGTACCGCCACAGAAGGGTATCAACTCTATGCAGGTTGTTTAAATCCATACATTTGAGTCCCATTTGTTTTCAATACTTAGGATGACTGCAGTAAGCTCAGTCTCCCAAGTTTGGATTAATTTTTAAGGACAGCATGGGGCCTGCAGACTCTAAATACCTAACCTGTGTAATGAATGGGCGTGTAGGATAAAAATAAGATTTCTAAACTTCAAATAAGATTAAAAATCCAGAAAAATCTTGCACTTCGATTTGATGTTACCTGCAACTACTCCCCCCAACACAGCAGAAAACAAGGTTTTCAATGGGTAAATCAGTAGAAAGGAAATTTGGTTCATTTGGGTCAGTGTAGGAGAACTTGAAATCATTTTCACAATCTGTGGAAACTGTCAGTACATAGGAATGGGGAAGAGTTAATAAAACTGAATGTATATCTCATCTGACCCACTGCACCTTGAACAAAACAAGCATGCTGGTTTTTCTAGACACCTAGAAACATATTAAACCCATTTAGTAATGCAGGACACCAGTTATCTATACATTTTAGAGTGGCCTGCCATCTCAGCCACTTGTGCCAAAACTTTGTATTTAAAACCTCTCATATCTCCTTCCATGTCCCTCTTCCTATCCTTAGTGCTACTCAAATCTGCACATTTAGTCTTCCACAGGGTCATCTTTAATGTTATTCCTTAAATACATCTAAAGTATATGTTGGTCAATAATTGGAAAAGGTACTGTCATTTAATGGAATCCTTCATGATTTATCCATATGGGTATCTAATGGTGAAATGAAGGTATCTTGACAGGTTAGGGGGAATGAAGGATCAGATGTTTGATGAGTGGAGGTGACCTTCCCAAAATTTCTCAAATCCAAGAGCTTTTTCTATCTCCAATTTCAGACCAGTTAGCATTACAACATTTCTTAGAATTTCTTTCTGAAAGAGACCAAAAATTTACTAACTTATAATACAAGAAGCTTCATCTGTGTTACCTTGGTTAACTCTACCCAGAGTATTTTCATTTGTAATTAGGTATTTCTAAGTGAACAGACGAAGCTTGCCATGAAGCTACCCATGAAGGCAAGATTTGTCAGTTGAGCCAACAGCCACTGGAAGTTTGATTTAATGCATACAGAGAGGACTTGCTCCACTGATAATCTTGTCAATCATGAATTCTTTCAATTCTTAACTCCATTTGTACCTTCCCTGAAACTCTACTCAGTAGAGGGAGAAGAAAATGTGATTACAAATTTATCCTACATCCCACCTAGCTATCCAATGTCTTTATAATTTCCTCTCAAAGTGGTCTACAAAATGGTCTCCATTCCCTCATCTGCCTTTTATTCTAAATATTGTATTCTAATCCTACTGTTCTCTCCTTGGAAAACTTTAATCTCATCATTTTGGTGTTGATGTTAACCATCAAAGATGCTGAGAATTAGAATCTCATATTAGAGATTTTTTTTGCCTTATGAAAAAATTTCCAGAGTCTAAAGTTTGTCTAGTACTAACACTGTCCTTTAGTTATTGGAATTTTTGGTAATTATGCAGTTAAATATACAATCTTTTATTTAGTGCTTGGAAATTCCTCAATTCATATTTTTTCCTCTCTTTTTCTAATTACTTTTCTATCAAAAAAAATTTGGATGGCAAGAGGATGAAAGAAATTTGAGAAGCATGACAAAGCCTGGATTGCATTCTGGACAGTGTGGGTAGAAATACAGATGTTAAAGATGCTCCAGGCTTTGAAGTAATTGAGGAGCATGGCAAAAAAAAAGCTTTTGTCATCTTTGAGAACACAAGTATCATTGACAGAATTCTGATAGAATAAAGTGAGCATTCTAAGTGCTTCTGAGAGTTCAGAAGGAAATGTGGAACACATTAGGAACAGAAGAAAGGTGATTCATGTCCTGTAGTGGCAGAAACCCTGGCTAAATCATGTCCTACAGTTGTATGGATGGCAGAGTTTTTAAATTATAAACTTGGATATATAGCAAAGGAAAATTTCAGGCAAAGTGTTGAAAGTGTGCCCTGGAATCTTCTTTCTGTTCATAGTAAAATATGAGAAGAGAGAAATTTAAGAAATTTAAGAAAAATATTCATTAATTTGTTATAGTAGCCACAAGAAAGTAACAGAGGCCAGCAATAAAGTCAGGAATCTCATATAATTCAGATTTGCCGATGCTGGATTTTTGGTATAGAATCAGATAAGTTTAAGCTGCTTATGAGTTTATGTTAACATTAGATGCTTGATCACTAAATCAAGATACCTGTTCAAAATGTGTTATTTTGATATTACATCACTTGAAGATTCAGGGCATGCTGCTACCTACCTTCCATTTATTTTTTTTAAAATAAGCCAGAAATGACAAAGAGAATAAAGCAACTTTATCCTAGAGAGTTCAAATTCCCAAACTGGCTTGTTCACAACATGTGGATCATTCTTTGTAATTTAGTTTGTTTCCTTTTTAAGACACAAATTCTCAGACCTTATTCAAAATTTATTTCTTGGGGCTAAGGACTAGATACATATTTTTCCAGTGTGACATGAGTTATTATAATGACCAACCATCTTAGAGAACTACTGAAATTATAAACCACAGGTGGATTTACCTACCATTTCTTAAATACCTCCTATGTGTTAGATATATATTGAGTTTTACATACTACTTGCATTTAATCTTATAAAAAGTAGATTCTTAATCTCTGCTTTGCAGTTGGCAGTTGATGTTTGAAGAAGTACAATTTGTCCAAGCCTACCGGTAATTAGGGGAAATAATGGCTGACCACATATCTATCAGATTCCAAAACTCATACTCTTAATACAGAAAAGCCAACATAGTATAGTAAAATGAAAACAGTTTGTTCACATTTCCACACACATCCTTTCTAGATGAATGATATTGGGTAATTCATTTAATTTCTCAAGTTTCAGTTTGTTCTAGTCAAAAAACATATAATAATAAAGGGCCTCCCTGGTGGCACAGGGTTTAAGATGCAAGCTATGAAGCTAGCTGCAGTGACTACAGCATGAGTTCAATCCCCGGGCAGGGAGCTACCCACATGGCATGGCAGACCTCTCCTGGCTTGCCTGCTGCTCTCCTCAACAGTGTATTTCAGTCAATCTGCCTGTTCTGTTCCCCACTCTGTCTCTGGTGAATCCTCTCACCACCCCCCCACAACTCTGGCCTGTACCCCAGTCCTTGTATACATAAATAAATAAATCTTTAAAAATATATATAATAATACATATCTCAAGCAGATTCCATAAAAATTGAATTTAATTATGTACAAAATAGTATTTTCCCAATTGTAAAACAGCATGCAAATGTATTGTACTATGGTTTTCACTCTTATCTATTTCTTATTTACAGAGTAAGAAAAGGGTAGCTATGTTATCTGGCAGAAGCATCTGCTCCCACAAATGCCACATCTACTGCCAGCTGTCTTTCTTCTGGTGAACTTATGACTTCCTGAATGGTTATTTCTGGAGCCACATTGGACTAGAATTTAAGTCCCAACTCTGTCATTTACTAACATTATAATCATGGGCTAATCTCTCCATAATTTTAATTATTCATCTATAAAAATGGAAGTAGATGCTTCTCTTTTTAGATTTTAGGTTCAAATTGAAATAAGACAAACTGGCTATAATATTTAGTTGTGATCATCATAATTTAGTTATTACTGACAGTAGCTGTGTTAGAAAGATGGCAAATTCTCTTTGTGAGGATCCACTGGGCACCATCTTGGGCACAGTAACACAGGCAGGACAGGGCAGAATGCCAGCAGGGAGGCAGTACACACTGCAGGGCATGGAAATACACCAAAACCAATTACAATCCACCTGAATACCAGCTCCCATGATACCCTGTTCTCATTTCTATGCCAGCAAAATAATTTCAACTATGGCTACTCCTCAACAGAGAATCTCCACAAGGAACCCCTAAAAAGAGAAGCTGAAGAGTTTAACTATTTGGCATAAATAATGCCATAAATACATTCACATGCAGAATATTTCCTTTGGCATTTGGCAGAGGATCAGTTGGAAGGGCAATCATAAACTAGTTGGTAACATTAAATAAGTCAGAATATTCTCTTGTGGCATATAATCTAATTAGGATAAGTAACAGCTACCATTTGGTGAATTCCTATGTCAGGAACTGTGCTAGACACATTATGAGAATTCTCACTAGGCAGAAAATGTCTACTGAATAAGAACCATTACCTCATTTTTTTTTAAAGATTTATTTATTTATTTATACAAGCACTGGGTACAGTCAGAAGTCGGGAGGGTAAGAGAAATCACTAGAGCCAGAGCGGAGAGCAGAACAGGCAGACAGACGAAGTACACTGCTGAGGGGAGCAGCGGGCGGCAGGAGAGGTCTGCGCGCCATGTGGGACCCTCGCCCGGCGACCGGGGATTGAACCGGCGCTGCAAGGCTGCGGGCAGCTTCGCAACCCAGCGCTCAACCGCTGTGCCACCAGGGAGGCCCCCATTACCTCATTTTACAAATGAGGAAACTGAAGTACAGAGAGGTTAAATAAGTTATCAATGGATAAAAATCTGGAAAGCATTATTGGTGGGACTTGATATAGTGTTTAAACACTTATTTAGAAAAGCATAACCTTTCCACTATAACATGACTCTTCCACAGGAATTCCTTACCTTGCATTACTAGTCCTTTTCTAGCAACTACTGTTATTAACTATTCTTCCTCTGCTCTTTTATTTTGCTTATACCTTTCCCCAAGAGAAAGTACATGATAAAATCACTAAGGTCAGTAGGTAGAGAAATATAAACAGATAGATAAGATAAATAGATAATAGTTAGATGGATAGATAGAGGGACAAATGGCTGAATGGGCACCTAGAAATATGCTGGGAGACAGAGACGTGACTGATGGGTAGACAGCCAGCTAGATGGTAGGCAGAGTGTGAGTACATGTGTATATACACACAATCATTCTGTGACTTTTGAAACCATCTTGTGGATCTCATTAGCACATCACTCATGGTCTTCTGTGTCCTGGCCCAGGTGTGCAAAACAGCTAGTCCACAATAGCCTCCCAACCACCAGTGTCATCATGTGCTTTGTGGATGAGGTATGGTCAACTCTCCTCAGGTCTGTTCACAGTGTACTTAATCGTTCTCCTCCACACCTCATAAAGGAGATTCTGCTGGTGGATGACTTCAGTACCAAAGGTAAGAAAACCCCTCTGGACAAAGTTTGAGATGAGACAGTAGCAGTTTGGGTAGATAGTAAAATCACTTGGTAATTTGATAAAACATAAACATTTACAAATGCCAAATCATTATTTCATGTGGTGCCTTCAAGGCATAAATCCTAGAATCTGTGGGTACAGAAAGTCATATCTGCCTACCAGTTGGCTGCTTCAGACTTCTCTGTGACTTCTATACCACATAGGAATTACAATCTTGGGAGAGTGGCGCTTTGAAGTCTCAGAGACCAGATGTTCTGTACCATTGCACGATCTTTTTATTAAATCTAAAAAGCAAATACACCACAATTAACAGGATGCTTTTCTTACTGGTAATAATCAGAATTAGAGTTAGACTCTATGGAAAACAAGGAAACAGAAGGCCTATAGCTTCTTCCTCACCAGCAAAATGTTTAATTAAGTGCTGAGAAGATAAATTGCCAGTAGGACTAAAGAGATGAGGTTCTAACAGAGTTCAGATCCATCATGTCTTTATATTTGCTGTTATTTATTACACTGAGAAATCTCTCTCTTTGGATTGTCAAATAACTTTTGCATGTACATGGTCCCAAGATCACTGAGGTTCCTGACCACTGCAATTATAAATTCTCCCAAATACAAATCACTTCAGAAAATTTTAGAAAACAACCAAGAGCCAGCAACCTTACTATAACAGCTTAGCCTCAATCATGACCACAATGATGTGAGTCAGTTTCCTAGGTCTCAGAGTTCCTACCGGAATCACACTGAACTCTAGGAGCTGTGAGATGCCTGCCAAGTAGACCGTCTCTTTGTTAATGGTAGCGCTAGATTTTGTGGGACCTGAAGTTTATATGATTTCAGGAAAATCTTTTAGAAGAAAAACACAGAATTATTGGGAAAGTGAACCGTGTTAAGTATTCCTGAAAGCAATTCCTACCTGGGTTCTCTGCCTGTAGTTGATGGCACATAGAAATGACTGCAAGTCATATAAACATACTCCAAAAAAACTTTCAACAACATTCCTTCAGCTGGAGCCCCTTGACCATCCAAGAGCAGAAGGGAGGTATGGAAGTATTATAGCAGGGATGTTAGAGTAGGAAGTCACAGTGGGCTTAAACTATTGCAGCTGCAATAACTTTGTTTTGCAAAATTTTCAATTTGTGCACAATGCTTAGCCTCTTCCTTGGGAAGGGTCCTTTGGGGAAAGTTGTGCAGAAGCCTGAGGTTTCTTTCTTTCCAGGTCAAGTTGCCCTGTTGCCCTGTCCTGACAAATACTCAGAAAAGGAAGTCTCTCTTCTGTGTAACTTGGCAACACTGAAAAGAAGGATTTGGGATCTAAGGAAATAGTCAGTTGAGAGTATTGGACCCAGACAAAAATCCATACAAGAAAATAACATCAAGGAAAAAATCCTGGCCAAAGAATACCATTTAGTGACTATAGTAAATGTCATCGCTTTTGGAATTTGATAGTGAAGAGGTGCTGATTCTGGAATCATCCAAATCTAGCTAACTGAAGTGTTTCTTTATCTTTACTCTGATATAGACTACTTAAAAGATAAGTTGGATAAATACATGTCTCAGTTTCCAAAAGTTCGGATTCTTCACCTCAAAGAAAGACATGGATTAATAAGAGCCAGAATGGCAGGAGCAGAGAGAGCAACAGGTAAGAAGCTGCTATCATTTTCCCTTGACTGCTTTTCTGCTTAATTTTTTTTTGTATAGCAAATTTGAAATAATAGTTCAATGAATATCCATATATTCATCATTTAATTCCACTCATTTCTAACCTTTTGTGATATGTGCAGACATATATTTATACACACACACTTTTGCCCCTTACATGTTTGAAAAGATATTTACAGTCAACATAACACTTAACCCTTAACTACTTCAGTAGACATATTTATAGAGACATTCTCTTATATAAGCACAACTTTCACATATAAATATCACCTAATAATATATGCTCTTTTCAAATGTCTTCATTGCTCACAAATGTTTTTTTATAACTGCTTCTTTCTTTTTAAATTTTAGATACAATTAAATTCATGCACTGCATTTGGCCATCTGGTCTTCTTAGTCTCTCAATCTAGAACAGTCTATTCCATACACTTTGTTTACACACCACTAAATTTTTGAAGAGTTCAGGTCACTTTTCGCATATACAATCAATCACACTCTGAAATTTTTTCAGTGTTTTCTCTCGTTACATGAGGAATAAATGGTTTTGGCATGAAAACTATATAGGATTCTATTACATCAGTAATAGGAATTATGTAGCTATTGCTTCAGATAACAAGGCATATGATTTCAGGTTGTCCCACTGGTGGTGATACAATTTTTGAGAACTTGGTTAGGATGTTGTCAGCTAGATCTTTTCTTTTGGTGTAAGAATTGATTTGTGGTGGGACCTCCCTGGTGGCGCAAGGGGTTAAGATGCAACCTATGATGCTACCCGCAACCACTGCAGCACGAGTTTGATCCCCTGGCCAGGGGGCTACACACATGGCACAGCAGACCTCTCCTGACTCGCCCGCTGCCCCCCTCAGCAGTGTATTTCGCTTGATCTGTCTGTTCTGTTCCCCTCTGTCTCTTGTGGATCCTCTCACCCCTCGCACCTCTAGCCTGTACCCCCATTCTTATGTGCATAAATAAATAAAGCTTTTAAAAATTGATTTGTGGGGTGATTCCTTGACTCACACAAATATCCTATTTTCCTCACTTTTTTTTCAATGACTTATGCATTCATTGATGATTTTTGCTTGAATCAATTATTACACTGAGGACTGCAATTTTTTTTTATTTTTATGTAGAAGAACTGGCTTATAGGCCAGAGGTATAGGGGGTATGGGTAGGTAAGAGGATCCACCAGAGACAGAGTGGGAAGCAGAACAGACACATTTACTGAAATGCACTGCTAAGGAAAGAGGTCTGCTGTGCCATATATGGGTTAGCTCCCTAGCTGGGGATCAAACTCAGGCCGTAGTGTTGACAGTGCTGAGATTTAACCCCCAGGCCACCAGGGAGGCCCACAAAAATGGTTTTGATTCTATCATTCCTCTTTCTTTTATTCACTTTTAAAGAAAAATTCTCATTCCCTCCCTCCCTCTCTTTCCTTTCTTCTTTCCTCTCATGCCCACATTATGTTAACTTTATGGCTTAAAAAAATTCAATGTGTATATTATCAGCATTATCTTTTTGCTACTCAAATGATCGCTAATTTGACCCTTCAAGCTTATATCTTTTTGACCTGGTACCATCAGTATTTGAGGGCTTCAGAAGTTTTAAATTCTCTTTTCTCATACCTTTGTCTATCTTGGTATATCCCTTTGTCTTCCCAAAGAGCAATATGTCTTCATCATCTTCTTTTAGCATGTGGGTATTGGAGGTGAGTGGGAGGAGGCAAATTTTTTCTATCCATGAGATTCTAAAATTGACATTAAATAATTTGGTTCACTTTAACATCCTTCTATGAAAGGACCTGTATCCTATAATAATAGCTGGCCTTCTATACCAGGTATCATTCTAAGCACTTGCTATTCTAACAGATTTATTCTAACCTCGCAATAAATCTATGACGTAGGTATAGTCATTTTCCCGTTTTACAGATGCGAGGCACTGTGATGTTATGATTTGACTACATTCTACCAGCTAGCAAGTAGAGCCAGGTAGAGCCAGGATCAGCACTCAAAACCCCTGACTCCAGAATCTGCATACTTATCTACTATATTTTGCTACCTCCAGACAGTGAGCCACTACTCTCTCCCTGTAAGCCATGGCATCGTAGACCTCCACCAGGTTGCATTCAAACATGTTCTGATGGTGAATTACCGTCTCACTCAAGTTTTACTTCCTAGTAAATAGGTCCCAAATGTGGAGCCCTTCTTAGCCCACTGGCTTGCTAACAACTTTCTTCTCTTCATAATGGAAATATAAAATTGACAACAAATGACACATTAAAACAGGCAATGAGGTGACAGCTAAAATTCTTAAGGGCCTCCCTGGTGGCACAGGGGTTAAAGTCTCAATGCTATCAAGCCATCACCAGCCACAGCAACATGAGTTCTATCCCCAAACAGGGATCTAACTCACATGACCCAGCAGACCTCTCAGTCTCTCCCACTGCTTCCCTCAGCAGTGTATTTCAGTAGATCTGCTTGTTCTTCTCCCCACTCTGTCTCTGGTGAATCCTCTCACCCCCTGAACCTCTGGCCTGCACCCCAGTTCTTGTATCATAAATAAATAAAAAAATCTTCAAAATAAATCCTTCTTAAAAATGAGTAACATTCTTAAATGTCAGGCTGTATTTAGAAAAATGAAACAAATTTCATTGTTTGATTACCCTTAGAAAGTAATTATCTACAAAATATGCAAAAAGTAGAACAGTCATGAAACAGTCCAATTAGGTAACTTTGGAGCTGAGATCTGGGTGAAGAGCACTCCCGGGAACTGGAAAAAGTGCAAATGTCCTAATACAGAAACATGCTCTGCATATTCACGTTAAAGAAAGAAGCTTATCGTGACTCCCTGGTGGCGCAAGGAGTTAAGACACAACCTATGAAGCTGTCCACAGCCACTGCAGCACGAGTTCGATCCCTGGCCAGGGAGCTACCCACATGGTACAGCAGAGCTCGCCTGCCTCACCTGCTGCTCCCCTCAGCAGTGTAATTCAGTCAATCTGCCTGTTCTGTTCCCCACTCTGTCTCTGGTGAATCCTCTCACCCCCCACACCTCTGGCCTGTACCCCAGTTCTTGTATGCATAAATAAATAAATCTTTTGAAAGAAAGAAAGAGAGAGAGAGAGAGAAAGAAAGAAAGAGAGAAAGAAAGAGAGAAAGAAAGAAAGAAAGAGAGAAAAAGAGAAAGAAAGAAAGAGAGAAAAAGAGAAAGAAAGAGAGAAAGAGAGAAAGAGAGAAAGAGAGAAAGAGAGAAAGAGAGAAAGAAAGAAAGAAAGAGAGAGAGAGAGAGAGAGAGAGAGAGAGAGAGAGAGAGAAAGAAAGAGAGAGAGAAAGAAAGAGAGAGAGAAAGAAAGAAAGAAAGAAAGAAAGAAAGAAAGAAAGAAAGAAAGAAAGAAAGAAAGAAAGAAAGAAAGAAAGAAAGAAAGAAAGAAAGAAAGAAAGAAAGAAAGAAAGAAAGAAAGAAAGAAAGAAAGAAAGAAGCTTATCATGAATTTTAGGTGCTGACCATAGAGAGCTAATGGAATCATTTGGGGAGAAAGTGAATTGTAGGCTTTTGTAAACTTTTATGCATCATTTAAGGAGTGTTAAGTCCATTCTTGGTATATTGTAAAGCCAATCAAGGACATAAAAAAAAGAAGAGTAAAGTTGCTTGATTTATATTTTTAAAACTCATTGTGGCCATTTCCTACTCCTCAACATAGAGGAGAGGCTCATGAGCTCCTGGAGTTGAAGAGTCCCTGAAATCAGAGATCATCTAAGATACCAGGGTAGAAACTTTCTCGAGAATACATTAACCAAAGAAATCGACGATAAGAATCTGAATCTAGAATATGACCTGCCTTGACAGCTACTGTTCCCAAAGGATTTACTCATTAGTATTCAGAGAAAAGGAGACAGAAACCACAGGCGAGGATGATACTGGAGATCCAAGGACACACAGAAACAGAAATAAAGGATCGGGGAAGTTATCAGTAAGGCTCTCTGAAACTCTGAGAATCTTTTATGAAGGCAAAATAGTAACTATCTGACCACCAGCAATGTGTACTACACTTTCTATTTCCAGGGTATGAGAGGCTTTCATCTGAACCTGATTCAGGCCCAAAAAAAAAAAAAAAAAAAAATCAGGTCTGATCAGTTATCAGGAATGAGTAGTTAGAGAGACTAAACAAGATTTCAACATATGAAGGACAGGCCACAGTCAATGAATTTCTAGGAAAAGTACCTCATATGAAGGTAAAAAAAAGTAAAGATATGGAGTGAGTGAGGTACAAGGGACAAGTCAACCACCGATATGTTGTGCCAGTATTCAATGCGATCCAGGGAGTTACCGCCCTGCCTAAAGGAGCCTGCAGTCAGGCAGGGTCAATGGGACTCTCTGCAGAGTCAAAATAAAGACCAGGGTCTCCTTTCTCTCAATACCATGGCATTTGGAAAAAAAAAAAAAAAAGACATTTCTGAGAACATTCCAAAGAATCATTGGGCTAATTTTAAATCTGTGGATAAGGGACATCTATATTCTGGCCAAATTTGAAGTCTCCTGAAAAGCAATAGTACTTCCATAAATTTCTACAGCAAACAAAACATTAGCGTCACTTATAAATCATCACCTAAAATTAAATGATGAGCCACGTACATATCCCTCAAGGAACCCTAAATACAATACACCAGCACTAATTGGTACTGGCAGCAATACCTCCAGCTAGTCAGTTAAATATAAGTAGAGGTCCATGGAGCCAAAGCCATCTGGCACACTGAGGAGCTCTAGGTTGGCCAATACGTATATACGTATGTACATACATACATACATATGTACATACACACATGTGCATTACAGTGAAACTCATCTACAAACCATTCAGCATCGCTTGGGTATATTCTCAGGAAGCAAGAAAACCTGCCAGGAGGCCATCAGAATTGGGTTAATTATGCTGATCTTTAGCTAAAGCACTCACTGAAAAACAGAAATAATATGAATTACTCATTAAGAACGTGGGTATTCTACAGATCTTAGAACTAGCCCCCCAAGGTAAAAGCTCAAAGAGGCCATGCATCTTATCTGCTGTGACTAGGAGAAGCAAACTTTGAATGGACAGCTCTATGTAATTTCAATCCTAAATTCACTTCTCCTGATCTCCAAGCCTCTCAGGGTCAGGAATAGCATGTGAACTGTCCACAAACAATATCCACTACAAGTAGAAATCCCGCCCAGAGTCCAATACACAGACAGTTCCCCTTCTGAATCCTAAAATCTTACCTTAAGACAAAATGTCTGAAAGTGGAGCAATGACATTTATACATAGGTGAATTCTCTTCTCTGCAAAAACAAAACTATATAAAATTTCAGCCTAAGTTTAGGGCAGGTATTGTTTCCCTTGGGTCCCAGAGACAAATGAATAATAACTTTATGAGGATCTGAGTCCGGTCAGAAGTGAATACAGGTTTGGGGACCCATCATGCTATCACTGGGAACCAAAGATCCAGATACCTCTGATTTATTAAAAGATTGTTAAAGGGACAGAGACAAGAAGACTAATAACAAGTGTGCTCTAAACTTTGGATGTAAATAGCCCTGGACAAGGCATGGTAAGAGAAAGGAGACTACCTTTTTCATATTCTGCAACATTAGCCAAGTGAGAGCACTGCAGATCATGCTTACATATTATACACACCTAGGTAACCCCTGTGACCTTCTCACAACAGGAAGAAGGCTGCACAAAAGGAAACCCATAGGACTCCCTGAGCATGACCAGGAGATGTAACTGTTATCTCCAAGAGCAGGGGATTTAAAGTAAGAGGAGTGGGGCCTCCCCGGTGGCGCAGCGGTTGAGCGCTGGGTTGCGAAGCTGCCCGCAGCCTCTGCAGCACCGGTTCGATTCCCAGCTGCTCCCCGGCCACCATGGCGCGCAGACCTCTCCTGCCTCCCGCTGCTCCCCTCAGCAGTGTACTTTGGTCCTTCTGCCTGCTCTGCTCCCCGCTCTGGCTCTGGTGAATTCTCTCACCCTCCCGCGCTTCTGACTGTACCCAGTGCTTATATAAATAAATAAATCTTTAAAAAAAAATAAAGTAAGAGGAGTGGGGTGCATGGATAGGATTTCTGCATAGTCCAATCTAGTATCTAAAGAGATATCTCAAGAATATTCCCATCAAAAGCGTGACTAAGTTCGGCCCCTTTACTTCTAAGCAAAAGATCCATTTGTTGATCAAGGTAATTAATAAGATAATAAATTACAAGGCCTCCCCGGTAGCGCAGCGGTTGAGCGCTGGGTTGTGAAGCTGCCCGCAGCCTCTGCAGTGCCGGTTCAATCCCCGGCTGCTCCCCGGCCACCGGAGGAGGGTCCCACATGGCGCGCAGACCTCTCCTGCCGCCCACTGCTCCCCTCAGCAGGGTACTTCGGTCCTTCTGCCTGCTCTGCTCCCCGCTCTGGCTCTGGTGAATTCTGTCACCCTCCCGCGCTTCTGACTGTACCAGTGCTTGTATAAATAAATAAATAAATATTAAAAAGATAATAAATTACATAATAATTAATTGAATTCTACAGATTCCAGTGGATAATGATCTATCACCCAGATATCTATTTTCACCTTGTTCCTTGCCTGCTGCTGTCTTCCTTTATTTTAAGGCTTCTTATAATCAAAGCTTTGCCTCTCTCTGGCATTTTTTAGGAAATAGGCAACGGAATGAACTGTTTCTTGCAACCTTGGAAAATTTATCTAAGTTGTTTATTCTCAATTTCCTTATCTCTTAAGTGGGAAAAACAATTAGGCCTGTACTTCAGATTTGCTGTTAGAATTAAATAAGACAACTATGTAGAATGCTAAGAATGGTGTCTATGCTCTTAAGCATTTAAAACACTTAAGCACTTAAAGATGATAACTTAAAAGCTGTAGCATCTTTTAAGGCTTGTCAAGAGTTCAGGGGAAGGCCTCCCCGGTGGCGCAGCAGTTGGGTGCTGGGTTGCGAGGCTGTCCACAGCCTCTACAGTGCTGGTTTGACCCCCGGCCACTGGGCAAGGGTCCCACATGGCGTGCAGACCTCTCCTGCCATGCCCGCTGCTCCCCTCAGCAGTGTATTTCATCGGTCTGTATGTTCTGTTCCCCGTTCTGGCTCTGGTGAATTCTCTCACCCTCCCACACTTCTGACTGTACCCAGTGCTTGCATAAATAAATAAATAAATCTTAAAAAAAAAAAAAAAAAAGAAGAGTTCAGGGGAGCATCCAGGCCCTGGAGTAGTCAATTAAAACAATAAGCCAAGATGAAACTGTCAAGTCTTTCATCGCTATAATAATATAAATAAGAAGCTGAGCAGAACAAAACACTGGCTCCCCAGTGTTTCATTTTTTCCCCAGGGAATGGCACTGGACTTGCTGGTCAGAAGATATGAGGCTCATCTGATGGCACATAAGGAGCCCAAAAGAAAAGACTCCTATTTTATGACCAGGAGTGTGAGAGAGAGGAGGAAGGACGAGGTGTGGAAAAATACTGACTCAGGGCAGAGAAACTGTTTTCAAGATCCACCCACATCCCATAAGATGAGACAGAGAGGCGTTGGCCTGAGAGAGGCCTCCAAATGAGGAGCCTGGGTTAGGAAGGCAGTTATGAGTAAGGGCAAGTCCCGATGAGGGGGCAGAGGTCCTAAGCCTTCGCTGTAACTCCTTTCAGAGGGTTCAAGTAGGAAAGCCATTCTCCCTCATGAGACCTGCCAGGTAAGGCATTTGTAATTGTCTACGGTTGGGCCTGAGGGAGGATACGTGGGATATCTGGTCAGGGGCCAGATTCCTCAGGTCATTATTAATCACACACATGCATGCACATGTGTGCATGTATAAACACGCACATATACAATCCACTTGTTTAAATCATTTGGAAAAGCATAGATGCCACTGAGATTTTTACTGCCCAGAGTATTACTTCACATAACTAGTATGGAAAAAAAGTTCTTAATAGCCTGGTTTCAAGTTTTTTTCTTCTTTTTTTCTCTCCTCTAACACTTTGGTTTATTATGATGAAATATACATAACATAAAATGTACCATCTTGGCCATTTTTTTAAATATACAGTTCAGTTGGGTGAAGTATATTCACACTGCTGTGTAATCAAATTCCTAAACTTTTTCATTTTGCAAAACTAAAACTATACCACTTACTTAATACCACCTTTCTCATCTCCTCCCCTGTAACTCCTTCACATTGCCTTCTCATCTTTCTTGTTTTTAATTTTTTTCATCCCTATTATGTACAATGATTTTCCTCTTCATCATTCCTAAGGCCAAACTTGTCATCTCAAACTCCTCCCAGTCTTCTGCAAAACAGAGTCCCAATCCTCTACCCTCAGAGTTGAGGGGACCCATTCTCCCTAAAAAAGATCATAAACAATCACCTTTATCACTAAGCATTGGCTTCAGAGTCCTGCTGTCCATCCTAAATGATGTGTCAAACATAAATGCTATAGCCCCAGAGGACTGCTGGAAAAAAATTCCCTTCCTGTCATTATAGAATAAAATTATAGGGACCAAGAATACAATGAGAAGAAAAGACTACAGCTTTTACAACCACCTTTCTGAAGCAATCTATAAGATCACTGAATACGAAGTATACACATTCATTATATACCATTATTTACTTATTTATTTTTTTGTCTCTCTAGGTGACGTGCTGACATTCTTAGATTCTCATGTGGAATGTAATGTTGGTTGGTTGGAACCTCTTCTGGAAAGGGTTTATTTAAATAGAAAAAAAGTAGCCTGTCCAGTAATTGAAGTCATCAATGATAAAGACATGAGGTAATATTGTCATATTCTACAAGCTATTTCTAAGTGCATCTTTAACCAGCAGCAGAAGAAAGCACTGGTCATACTCCTACTATGGAAATTTTTACAAATCTAGTAATAGATATCTTAAGAACAGAGCAGATTAAACTAATAACTGATTATCACAAATTCAAAATACCTTAATACCAATAAACCTATAAATCTCGAATTCTAGTAAGTCTTCATATTCATTGTCCAGTACTTTCCCCCTTTATATTCAGCTAAACCCAAAAAAATTTATTTTCCTAAAGTTCAGTTATTTTCATAGGAAATAAATACGTGTGTATATATATATACCTAAGTTTTTTTTCCTCAAAAATAATTTTTTTAATGTATAAAATTCTCAATAATGAACACTATTAAAAGAAAAGTAAGTGAAATGAAAATCCAGGTCCTAATGAAAATTGTATTTGTAATTTTTCTCAAAATGTCATTTAAATTTTGTGATGATCTAAAGTCATCTGCATAAGCATCTGCTTCATTCATTTGAACAAGACATTGTGTTGGATTGATGACGTGTATAATATAAAGATGTGTATGATCTCAGGTAGCACTGTTGGTTTTTTCCCCCCTGAATTAGCTACATGACAGTGGACAACTTTCAGAGGGGCATCTTTGTTTGGCCAATGAACTTTGCTTGGAGAACAATTCCTCCAGATGTTGTTGCAAAAAACAGAATTAAAGAAACTGATATAATAAGGTAAGTGTGTGAAATTTAAGGCTAGGAAGCAATCATGTATCTTTTTATAAAGTCACAGAAAGTAATTCCACAAAACAAGAATATCCCATCATTTTCTTTTTTTTTTTTTTAATAGAGGCATGCTTTATTTATTTGTTTTGCTGGTTTGTTTGTTTTGTTTATACATGCACTGGGTACAGTCAGAAGCGCGGGAGGGTGAGAGAATTCACCAGAGCCAGAGTGGGGAGCAGAACAGGCAGAAGGACCGAAGTACACTGCTGAGGGGAGCAGCGGGCGGCAGGAGAGGTCTGCGCGCCATGTGGGACCCTCCTCTGGTGGCCAAGGAGCAGCCGGGGATCGAACCGGCGCCGCAGAGGCCGCGGGCAGCTTCGCAATCCAGCGCTCAACCGCTGCGCCACTGGGGAGGCCCTATCCCATCATTTTCTAAAACATCAATTATAGTTTTAGATAACAAAAAACAAATACAAGTTTCCTGAGAAATTTGTTTCTCACTACCAAATCTCAATTTTTGAATGGTCACTTGCACCCTATTCAGCCCTAAACCCAGAGAAGTTCATTAACATTATTCTGTTCTCTGGGATTTACAACCAAATAAACATAAGCTAGTTGAATGTGCTTCATAAATGCTATATAAACACACACAATATCAATGTATAATACACACAATATCAATGTCAACATGAGCAAAAATAAAAAGAGTTGTAAAAATAACAGGAAAATCATTACATAAACACTACTGTTAGGATTTTCCTTTAGAACCTAATCCTACTACTCCCATCAGAGTGGTGCCAAATTCTGTGAATGAACTGAGAAATGGACACAGCACCTGCATATAAATTAAAATTTGAGCTGTTAGTTGGAGAAGCTGGATTCAAGAGTATAACCTAAAGCCAAAATGGGGGCTTCCTAATACTACCCCGAGCATCTAGACCTGAGGGCAGGCATGTGGTCAGCATGCTGTGAATCAGGAGTCCTGAAGTTTTCCCTGTTAGACAGAAAACTTAAAACAGACACAAACCGGCAGGGCCCTAGAGAAAGCCTAAGCTGACTGTGCATGGCAGTACGCTTTCCTGGACCTTAGCCCTCAACAGATCACACTTCGCCCCTTCCCAGCGATGATGCCTTCAGATTTGACATTCTTAGTAGTGCAGCAGTACTATCATTTATTATGCATGATGCATTTAGCCCTCTCTGTAACCTGTAAAAAGGCCTTGAGTGTCTACATAACACTAGTTGGGAGATGGTACTCTTCCCCCTTTCAGAGATGAGGAAATTGAGACTCAAAAGAGTTAGGGTAATTTCTCCAGAATATACAACTAATAAAAGAATAAATTGAGATTCAAACTTAGATCTACCTGAATTTCACTCTCGTGCTCTAATCCTACATCTAAAGAAACTCTTTGCCTTGTTCAGACCTACATTTTGATGGTCAGTGTAGTGGTTGTGCTCAGATTATATTGAATATGGTGTAAGAAAAGCATGCATTCTGCATAGTCTAAAGAGGACATTTAGGATAAAAAGAGAATATGTACATACATGGTAGGGAGACGGAGTGGGGTTTGGGCAAGGACTTTACCCGAGATAGCTATATATTCTAAACACAAGGATGCTCTCCATATAAACCATTGCAGCTGGCTTAGCAGAGACCACCATGGCAAGTGATCACTATCTTGTCTAACAGCTGACTCAAATGTAGTTTCTGTTTTCCATGATCAATAACAGAAGCGAAGGATTCGAATCTCAACTCTGCTATTTGTTAGTCGTGTGAGCTTAATCTCTTTGAGTCTGTTTCCTCATTAAGACTAATAGAAAAAGGGCGTCCCTGGTGGCACAGGTGGTTAAGTGCAGCGCTGTGAAGCTATCCACAGCCTCTGCAGTGCCTGTTCGATCCCCGCTGGCCACGGAGATACCCACATCCTCTAGGTGGGGCAGACTTCTCCTGCCTTGCCTGCTGCTCCCCTCAGTAGTGCATTTTGGTCAGCCTGCCTGTTCTGTTCCCTGCTCTGTCTCAGGTGAATCCTCTCACCCTCCCACACATCTGGCCTATACCCTAGTTCTTGTATAAAAATAAATAAATCTTTTTTTAAAAAAAAGACTAATAGAAATAGCTTTCTCTTTAAATGTTTTAAGAACTAAATAAAATATATAATATACTTTCAAAAGTGTCTGCTGCAAAACAGCAAAACTTATCTGTCAATCAAGTTTATGTATCATTGAGATAGTCTAGTTCATGAGAAAGCATAGAATCAAACAACACCCCCTAACCTTGAACCCCAGATGTACATCAATCTTGTCTGTGACCTTGGAAGTGTTTCTTTTTCTGTGTTGCCATTTCTCAGTAGTACATACTCACAGGATTTTTGTAAAGTATGAGTTATTACATATATTATACTTAGACTAGTGCCTGGTATTCCCTTAGCACTAAGTAAGTGTTATTAAAAATAATACCTCTGGAGAATTTGTGTCAGAATCTCATGGACAAGTAGGAATTCTTGTTCTGGGCCCCATCTTTGCTGACCCTGAACAAGTTCTGCCATCATGAACCAGGGTGCTTTCAGTGACTCCACCCCAGTCCTTCCTGAGTTTTGTAGCTATGTTGAAATGCCTCCTTATTCCAACACAACACTATAAGAGACCAAGTCTGAAAGTTTAGCTCCCATGAGACAGAAGTTTTATAAAGAAATTTTTCTTTCTGTAGGTGTCCCGTCATGGCAGGAGGATTATTTTCCATTGACAAAAAATACTTTTTTGAACTTGGAACATATGATCCTGGTCTTGATGTTTGGGGTGGAGAAAATATGGAGCTCTCATTCAAGGTATTATTGCCAAATGCTTATCAAATTCTCTTTACAATTAAAAGTGTATTATATTTGAGTTCATTTTACTATCCAGTGGTAAATAAATTAAAAATAATAAAACATCTTTAAAATTTAAAAAGGAATTGCTGGGTTGAATCAGTAAATTAATAATTTTGCTAATATAATCAGATATGTGACTGCCTCTGGAGGAAGTTTCATAGAAATTTTAGAGTCTGTGGATTAAGGTTTTCATATCCCAAATTGAATTTGGAGATACAATAATTCTTGTGAAATTTACTAGAGTTCCCTAACAGTTTACCACACCATTTCTTCATCTAAATATGGGAGAAATAACTTTCTGCCATTCAGCAAAAATGTTGTGCAATTCATACATGACAAAATAGCTACTGGAACTTTCTCTTTAATCTATTGGATGTAATGAAATTATTCAGTACCAGGCCATCCTGAAGAGGACTAGATAAAGAAGTGCAAAAAGTACCACGGTGCAGTGACTTGGAACATGGGTATTACACAACCATTAATTAACATCTAGGAGAGCACAGCAACATCCACACTGGACGACATCCAAACACCAACTGCTTCCCAAGGAGTGGGATGGTATTTATTTAAAAGAATATTACTTTGACCTCCTAAGAGTGGTTTTTAAATTGTACTCCATGAGCCATAAAGGGGTTTCCCAAGAAGTGAGAAGAGGAAGTTGAAAAAAGGAAATTGATTTACTTTCCCCGATTCAATCAAAGCAGGAACTCTTATCACATATTTTATACATTGGGGTTCCATACAAATTTTTTTAAAAAATAAATTGTAGGGTAACAAGGGAAAAAATATATTTTACTAATCTTTAATGTTCCACAGCAACGTAACTTTCTATTCAAAAAGATTTTAGAAGTTGAGAGGGCTACTTCCAATGGGGTGAATAGCACCAGGTGGTTTCTTGTCATTGTTAATTGTCCGTGAATTGTGGACATTCATTTGATAATTGATGCTTATCATTAAATTGTTTCAGGTGTGGATGTGTGGTGGTGAAATTGAAATCATTCCCTGCTCCCGAGTGGGCCACATATTTAGAAATGACAATCCATATTCCTTCCCCAAAGACCGGATGAAGACAGTGGAGCGGAACTTGGTGCGGGTTGCTGAGGTCTGGCTGGATGAGTACAAGGAGCTATTCTATGGCCATGGGGATCACCTCATTGACCAAGGACTAGATGTTGGAAACCTCACCCAACAACGGGAGCTTCGAAAGAAATTAAAGTGCAAAAGCTTCAGGTGGTACTTGGAAAATGTTTTTCCTGATATGAAGGCACCCATTGTGAGGGCAAGTGGTGTGGTAAGTTTAAGCAGTAATTTAAAATCCAATTCCATAAAAAAAAAAAAAATGCAGAATCTCTTGAAAATGCTGAAGAAACAATGAATTATATTATATATTAACAACAAATATAAGTGTAGATGAGACAAAGTATCACTGAAGGTTAAACACAGGTAAACTTGAGGAAGGCTTCCAAGTGGCCATGATCATTGATAACTCAGCAAACTGAATACCAGGACGTATTTCAGAATTGGATTATAGGGTGATGAATGAAGTAGACTTGATCCCTTCCTTTGGAGATTAAAGTTGAGTAGGGGAGAAAGGTGGAAAAAAAGTAAAGTGTACATTAAAAATACAGTTTTCATTTGGGGAACTTGCCACAAGTGATGAATCCTTCTAAGTTTGAGGGCTCGATTCTCTTTGATGAAATATCGATGGCGAGGCCTGAAGGACAAGTGTCACCCAACCTCCAAAGATGAGAACACTAGACAGGAACTAGACAGGAGTTCTTTCAAGAACTGGAAAAAAGATGAATCTCTCTCTCTCTCTCTCTCTCTCTCTTTCTCTCTCTCTCTCTCTCTCTCTCTCTCTCTCTCTCTATATATATATATATATATATATATATATATTACTCTCTTCCTCCCCCCACCCCTTTGTCTCTCTCTGTCTCTGTCTCTTTCTCTGAATGGTAATGGAAGTTACTGAATAGGGTTAAGCAATGGGATCACATGACTTAGCTAGGGTTTTTAAGATTTCAAAGGCAAGATGAAAAATAACAGAAATTGTCAGACAATAGTGGAGAAAATCCAGGGCACAAAGTAGCATACCAAAAGAGAAGATGTCAAGCTAGATAGATAGATTGGTTAGGGTACAAAGCCAAGAAAAAAAAAATCAAGGAAGAGAAACTAGACAAAAGCCATTTCAAACCTAGAAGTGAGGCTTAAGTTCAAGAGGATGGCAGGACATGAAAACATATTTACCATAAAATGGTTTAGATATGGTTAGTCAAGCTTCAAACAAGCTCTTTTCTGTTATACATACTTTGAATCTCTTCTATTGTTTTGATTTTTAAATATTCCCAGAGTTGTCTCACTTTCTTTTAGAACTTCTTTGTTTTCAAGAGGTTCTCAGACTTGATCATCAAGAAGCCTGCTCTTTCAGACCAAGTATTTTTCATTCTTTCTAGAAAGTGTATTTTACAAACCGTCCATTCTCTCTCTAGCAAATCTCACAATAAGGACCTAGTGCTGTCATTCTCCTTAAGAATCAAGGGAAGTTCTGGAAGAACATGAGCAGAACCTCATCTGAAAAACTGTTGTTTTTATAAATTTCAACTGACAAGTATATGTTACTGTTTCTACGTAACATAGTATACTATGAAATTGCCATCTTTATAGTTTAGAACAGCAGCTACTACAAGTGGTTCAAATGATATTGTATCTTAGGTTAACTCATCAGAAAAAAAATGCCCTGGATTTATACATTGCTGAAATAATATATTTGTAAAATAAACTTACCATTTTAATTCTATCTCTTGAGTAGGAACAGAAATTAAAGAAAATCTCACCATAGTATTTTTTTCCCATCCTAACACAGAATCTCAGTAAGAGCATTACTAAATTTTAACCACCAGAGGGAACTAAAAAACTACCTTTTGCTGCCTCAGAGAAGTTAACTTTTAGTCCCTATAAAATTTTTGAACTTTACGAATGAAATAGCCCTCTGTAGATGCCTGAACTATAATGTATATCAAAGTTCAAAAAGTATTTTTGAAAATTATTTTAACAATTTGGCTCCTATTTTCTTCACTATTTAATACCATCCTTAGACAAATTTTTATAAAGATGTCACTTACTCTCCTCTGAAATAACCAGTAGGGAGCATTATTACCATTAAAAAAAAATGGGAATTCAGAGTAAGATTAGACCATTATTTGGGGTGACAATGTTGAAAATTCTGTGAAAATTAATTTCGCAACTACTTTTTGTTACTTGCTCCACATTTTCACTTCTTTCATCCTACACATTTGGGAATTTAAATCCAGCCAAAGTTTATTTTTTAAAACATTAGACAAATAATTTCTTATTGAAAGAAAACTATTTGGAACTAATAAAAGAGGCTCACAATCATGTGTGTTTATATTAAATGGATAGCCCTATTGTTTAACAATTTGGCAATAAAATAGCAGAAATTTCTACCTTTTAAAATGAAGTTTAGGGCCTCCCTGGTGGTGCAGGCGTTTGAGCACAGCACTGTGAAGCTGGCTGCAGCCTCTGCAGTATGGGTTTGATCACGGCTGGCTGGGGAGATTCTCTCATGGTGCGGCAGACCTCTCCTGTCTCGCCAGCTGCTCCCCTCAGCAGTGTATTTCAGTAGATCTGCCTGTTCTGTTCCCTGCTCTGTCTCTGGTGAATCCTCTCACCCTCCTGCACCTCTGGCCTGTACCCCAGTTCTTGTAAGATAAATAAATAAATAAATAGATAGATAGATAAATAAATAAATAAAGAGGCCTGTTTAAAAAAAAATATGAAGTTTACATACTGTCTGACTTTCTAAAAATGGTTTCGATAACATGATACAGTTCTTAAAAAATGAAAAATCAATTTTAAATACCATTCATAATGACAAAGAAAAACAATTCCTTGGTATTTCATGGATCATTTCCGTATGAAGAAAAGCGGTTTCTTCTGTAATTTCTGATAAGAGGAAGGGAAAACAACCTGGAGACGAAATGAGGGTGGGAAGACAAAGGACAAAAAAGTTTTCTTTCCTTCTAATGCCTTCTCTATTGTGAGAAATAAATACAAAGATATTAGTCAAACTGGGGATTCCCAAACATTGTCCTGGAGAAAGTTACTAGTTGTGCTGCCAAAAATAGGATTCAGTGGTCAAATATATCTGGCAAACACTCATGCTACATTCTTTCTCAGAGCAGCGGCTAAACATTAACATACTGAAGGTTTTGAGAAATTCTGAGTAGGACAACCTGTTCAGCTGTGTCGAAGGCAGTTTTCCAAACCCATTTGAAACAGTATTTTCTGTATAATCCACACATACAGAAATTTACATTTATTTATGTTAAGAGTCAATGATCAATTGGAGAAATATTTCCTTTCTTTAAACCCCAGGATTATTATTATTCATGCACTGCTATTAACTCTCTTCTCTGAAGTTCATGGAGGTTAATTCCTTCTGTGCACTCCAGTCACTTCATTTACTAATAGTGGACTTGTCGATTTGCATTGTGAATAGAGCTTTCCTAAAGATTCTGATCTTCTAGAATTGTTTTAGTCATCATGTACCCCAAAAGTAACCAACCCGGTACGATCAATATTTTTAATGTTTCCATCTTTGTCCTGAAGGTTTGTGGGTGTTCCTTATCCAATGTAAGTAGTGTAAAATTTGCATCTCAAACACAAATGAAGGTTTATTTATTTATTTGTTCATTTACGTAGAAGAACCGGGGTTTTAGGCCAGAGGTGTGGAAGGTGAGAGGATTCACCCGAAACAGTGGGGAGCAGAACAGGAGGATTTACTGAAATACATGGCTGAGGGGAGCAGCAGGCAAGATAGAAAAGGTCTGCTGCGCCATATGTGTGTGTATTAGCTCCCCGGCAATGGATCAAGCTCAGGCCATAGTGGTGATAGCACTGAGACTTAATTTTTAGGCCACCAGGGAGGACCCATATGGAGGTTTAAATAAGAGTTCACATTCCCGGGGCCTCCCCTGGTGGTGCCTCCATATTTGACCCTATAATTCCATTAAAAACCGGGCCTCCCCTAGTGGTGCAGCGGTTGAGTGCTGCTGCGAGGCTGCACGCAGCCTCTGCAGCGCTGGTTCATTCCCAGGCCCCGGCGAGCGTCCCACAAAAAAAAAAAAAAAACACACCTGGGGTTCTTCCAGAAAGTGCCTTTATGCTTGGCTTGGTGTTAGCTTTCATGACTTTCCTGCAATGAATTGTAGCTTGTTTGAGTCCTTAGGAAGATTTTGACAGGGAATCAGCTGGAATCTGCTGTTCAGTGAAGGACTCAACTTATCTATGTTTCAGTGCCTAAGCAGTCAAATAGCTTGGAGGGGACAGCCAGGGAACAGAGTCCATACTGTTGGTTTGATTAAATTACAAGTATGTGCACTGACTTTTTTTTTTAAAGATTGATTTATTTATTTACACAAGAACCGGAGTACAGGCCAGATGCATGGGAGGGTGACAGGATTCACCAGAGACAGAGCGGGGAACAGAACAGGCAGACTGACTGAAATACACTATGTGCATTGACTTTTAATATATGATTCTGACAAACTTGAGACAAGAAAATAAGTATGTTTCATGCCACCATTTGCTCCTTCCCTATTCAGCATGCCAGGCAAGGGTTAATTAAAAGCTTGTGTTTGTTGGCTCTGTGGCTGAATCACAGACTTAAATTGACAGATTGAAGCTGTACTTTAGCAAGATTACATTATGTCTCTGTTAGAGATAGCAACCAATAAAATCATATAGTGCTAAGTAATGCTAAGCTATTAACTATCTTTTAACCTTATTATAGTTCTATATTCTGTGTTCTCTCAATGTGTCTAAATGTCTTGTTCTACTTTTAAATATTTTTTTCTTAATGCATATTTTCTATTTTGCTTCCTAGCTTATTAATGTGGCTTTGGGGAAATGCATTTCTGTTGACAACACTACAGCCATTCTGGAAAACTGTGACGGGGGCAGCCAGGTATGCTGAGATGGGTTTTCTCTCTCATCCAAGGGGATGATCGTTGGTGTAAGTGTGGGAAGTTGATAGTTGGTGCAATAAGTACAGGGTATGTTTACAATCATTACTTACATGAGAAATTCATTTTTGTCTATTGAAATAATTAATTTCTAAATGTCTATGTATTCATAAGACTGGTGACAAGAGAGTGCACCATTGAATGTAAAGAAAGTGACTGCCTGAGTTAAGGTGTAGTAGTGAAGTAATCCCACCATGCACTCAGTTCTGGCTCTGTCACTTCCACAAATGTGTTAACTCCTCAAACTCCTTAACCTTTAGGTAAATGGCAGTGCTAATAGCGCCTACCACTAAAACTGGCATGAGGGTCAAATTAAGTGATACCTATGAAGTATGCAAGACAGGCTCTGACACTAGTTGCTCCAATAATAAAGATTAACGTGAAAAATAACACATTATATGTGAAGATAAAGTAATAAAGAACATAAAAACAGAACATATTTCTAAATAATCTCAGCAATTTTATTATCAATTCCCTTCTTCCTCTCTCTCTAGCCCCCACTATTCTCCTACATATTAAAGGAGTAATGCAAGTCACAAGCTCCATGGTATAAACTCCTACAGCTAAACCCTACCTGACTCAGAGCACAGTGGTAAAGGGATGGGGGAGGGAGTAGGGTCAGGATCAGAGTAGGGGCCCCAAAGCACTGGAGGTGAGCCAGGAGTGATGGCACCTCTCTCTCCAGCATACTTCCCTACCTATTCTCATTCTATGGGGACAGTCACTGGTTTGGATGCCAGATCTCACAGGTGCAGTGATGCACGAGTAAGAACTCGCCTCCTAAATTGCACATCACTCTTTGGTAGAGAAATTATTTTGTGATGATAATCTAGGCTGCCAAGACTGTTATTTGCTTTGATTTGAGATATTGCTTAATTTTCAAGAATGTCCTTATTTCTACCTCTTAATCCAAAGCTGTTTCTTGAAGAAAAGACATTTTTGTCATTTCTGTTGCTATAATTTAGCTGCCGATTGTAAACTTAAGGCTTAGGGAACTTCTTAATTAGGAAAGAGAGGAGACAGAGGAAAGAGAAAAGTGTCAAAAATCAATGGAACAAGGGCTTCCCCGGTGGCGCAGCGGTTGAGCGCTGGGTTGCGAAGCTGCCCGCGGCCTCTGCCGCGCCGGTTCGATCCCCGGCTGCTCCCTGGCCACCGGAGGAGGGTCCCGCATGGCGCGCAGACCTCTCCTGCCGCCTGCTGCTCCCCTCAGCAGTGTACTTCGGTCTTTCTGCCTGTTCTGCTCCCTGCTCTGGCTCTGGTGAATTCTCTCACCCTCCCGCGCTTCTGACTGTACCCAGTGCATGTATAAACAAACAAACAAACAAACAAATAAATAAATAAATAAATAAAACGTGCCTCTATTTAAAAAAAAAAAAAAAAAATCAATGGAACAAGGGCCTCCCCGGTGGCACAGCGGTTGAGCGCTGGGTTGTGAAGCTGCCCGCAGCTTCTGCAGGGCCGGTTCGATCCCCGGCTGCTCCCTGGCCACCGGAGGAGGGTCCCACATGGCTCGCAGACCTCTCCTGCCGCCCGCTGCTCCCCTCAGCAGTGTACTTCGGTCCTTCTGCCTGCTCTGCTCCCCGCTCTGGCTCTGGTGAATTCTCTCACCCTCCCGTGCTTCTGACTGTACCCAGTGCTTGTATAAATAAATAAATAAAAATCTTAAAAAAAAAAAAAAATCAATGGAACAAAATACCGTACTTACTAACAATGCGAAGAGGAAATAAAATCATAAATTGTGAAACAAAACCACAATTAGTCCAAATTAAATGAAAGTAAAGTATTAAAGAATGCAATTCTTGAAGATTCCCCATTGTATTGACTTTTGTGCCAGATTAACCAATGTATCTGAAAATCTGACTCTCCCAAGGGGATACTAAATGTATGAATTATGCAGCCCCTGCCCCCCACAATGCCTTGGTCCCTTTTTGCCTTGTTACTAATTATTAGTTTCTGTCTCCTGTGGTTTGTTTGAATGATAAAAAGTGCACAAGCATGGAGGAAGTTAACTTATTTTTGGCATAATTTACAAGACTTCACACCAAGCCAGTGACTACAGCATTCACCCAAAAATGCTCAAAAAGGTGTAATAACCCAGGACAGAACCATCAGCTTTATCCTTCACCTTGCCTCAAGTCTGCTTAGCTACTATCTTTTCAACCAATTGAGATGTCCCTTTTCAAAGCAATAGCTCCTCTGGTAGCACATGAACTATTTGCATTGTGCCATATATCATGCTTCACAAATTTTAATGTGCACCAAATCACCTAGAGATTTTGGTACAGTGCAGATTCTGACTAACAATGAGACTATGCTACATTTCCAATTAACTCCCAGATAATGCCAATGAAAATCCAGGGACTAGGGCCTCCCCGGTGGCGCAGCGGTTGATCGCTGGGTTGCGAAGCTGCCTGTAGCCTCTGCAGCGCCAGTTCGATCCCCGGCTGCAGCGCCAGTTTGATCCCCGGCTGCTCCCCGGCCACCAGAGAAGGGTCCCACATGGCGCGCAGACCTTTCCTGCCGCCCGCTGCTCCCCTCAGCAGTGTACTTCGGTCCTTCTGCCTGCTCTGCTCCCCACTCTGGCTCTGGTGAACTCTCTCACCCTCCCAAGCTTCTGACTGTACCCAGTGCTTGTATAAATAAATAAAAATAAATCTTAAAAAAAAAAAAAGAAAATCCAGGGACTAGCCTTTGAGCCTTGAGGTCTAGCACGAAGAAATCCTTGGTAACTTAAGTTAAATTGCAATTGTATTGCAAATGATTCATTGGGTAAAAGCACTTAGACAGATTTTACCAGCACTCCATTTTTTTTAACATGTTTACATTAGCACTAAACAACAAATTTATCACAGTTCCAATGTCTAAAGTAAAATTGACCAGGGAGAGAGTACCAGATTTTAAACAACTGAAGAAATACTTTTAAGAATTAAAAACAGGATGCCATTGCCTAAACTGGTTATTTATATTTTAGATACTGATTCTCCCAAACTTAGTTTCTCCAAAAGCAGGTCAAAAAGGGGGAAGTTAATACAGAAGAAATCTAGTGATTCCATGCGATAGCAACAACAACAACAAAAAAGACCTTTAGTCTTTCTGACAGTAAAACAAAGCCTCTCAAATACCAGTCTTCTAGAGAATCTCAACCAAGAAAGCATAATAATTTCCAAACTAGTAACATAGAATAGTGACTTGGTTTCCCTGTAGTCTCAGTGGCTCAGGGACTTTATCATGCAATGGTTTAAATGTTCCAGCACTTCAATCATCAGAGTGGTCTGGATTTAGCACATAAAATAACATCCACTTTCAGCTTTTCTAACTCGACTAAAAATTTGTCTTATTGCAACATATATTGAAAGTTTACTGTGTACTAAACACTTAACAGTCACTATCCCAACCCTCGGAGATAAACAGTATTGCTATTCAACTTTAAAATTATAAAAATGAGATTAGACAGAGTAAATATGCCCATACTTTCAAAATTAAAGGGGCAGTACTAGACCTTTCTCCTAACTATTGCTAAAAATATAGATATTTGACAAAGGCTTTACTTGTGTTTGTTTCCTGAGCTGACCTTCTCCTTATTCATTTCTCCCACAGCTTCAACAATTTAATTATACCTGGTTAAGACTGATTAAACATGGAGAATGGTGCCTAGCTCCCATTCCTGATAAGGGGGCCCTGAGGCTGCACCCTTGTGATAACAGAAACAAAGGACTAAAGTGGTTGCATAAATCAACATCAGTCTTTCATCCAGAACTGGTAAGCAAAATATTTTTACCTCTTCTTTACCACAAATCCAACTTTCAATTTAATGGGACATAAAACCCTCACTGTCAGCTTCCTCAGTCAGAAGCTTTAAATGTATTGTGACAATAGAGTCAGTGTAAAAGTTCACACAGAGAGAGATAAATGGATATTTTTGTAAACCGTCAAGTCCTTTTTGTTCTTCAACATTTTTTTTTTCAAATCAGTTATTTTAAATAGAAGTAACCTGATTCTTTTGGTTATATTGCTCTCATTATCTGCTTATAAAAATCATTTCCTTGAGTCCACTAACATGCCAAAATGAAGGCTTATTAGGCAAAAATTGGTTCTTATTGATTACCAGGAAATCTTATAGAGAAAATATGCAAGCAAAGAAAGAAGCAGTGTGCTTCCCTCAAGCCGTGTAATTTAGTATGAATCTGGTTTCTCATTCTCTGCCTCCTTGCCATGTAAGAAATTTCTCATACCTTCCAGTTCCCAGAGACTTGGGTTTCAGGGGATACTAGATTCAGCTCCCACTATGCAGCTCCTGCTGACTTCACATTCAGTGATAACACATCGGTGGCTTGTCACCCAGCCACCAGGGGAGTATGTACAGCTATGCTACACACCACGGCATGTTTTTCCAGAAGTCTAGTTGTTCATGTTTACCATCATACCACTGCTCTACTCAATTCACTTTCAAAGTCTTTTGAGAAAAATTTAAATCTATTTTAACAACATACAGTCACAAGGGCCTCCCCATGGCGCAGCGGTTGAAAGCGGGGTTGCGAAGCTGCCCGCAGCCTCTGCAGCGCCGGTTCGATCCCCAGCTGCTCCCCAGCCACCAGAGGAGGGTCCCACATGGCGTGCAGACCTCTCCTGCCGCCCGCTGCTCCCCTCAGCAGTGTACTTCGGTCCTTCTGCCTGCTCTGCTCCCCGCTCTGGCTCTGCTGAATTCTCTCACCCTCCTGTGCTTCTGACTGTAACCCCAGTGCCTGTATAAATAAATAAATAAACAAATCTTTAAAAAAAAAAAAAAAAAACATACAGTCACAAGCTTTGGCCCAGGATCTTGGAGTGGTAAGAATAATTTCAGGTCAACTTCAAATTTTCTACCTCGCTAGCAAGTTCCTACCAAATCCACTGAATGAGCTGGGTCTATGGGTAGCACCATTTTGCTCAAGGTTGACCCCAAGGTAAGCATTCTTTCCCTTGGAGTGCCTCCTTTCCCTCTGATGTCACAGCCAGTGACTAGTCTCTTCACAAATTTTTCTTCCTGCTCAGAGTCAAAATCAGGGTCTCCAATGTTTTTGCCTTACAATCTTTTCTGCTACATTTCAGTTCATTCTGGACTTTTTTTTCCTCTTTAGTGCTAACAAATATTATTGAGCTATTCAGAAAAAAATAGGCATTACTAGTGTATAAGTTGTGAATTTTATGTTGCATTAGTGTTGGGAAAATCCACAAATTGCTATAAACAAATAGCAAAATAACATCTTCTGCTTGATTCACAATATGGGGCAAGAAAAGCGAAAAAGAGCTTTGAGAGATAGAGATAAAGAGACTATATGAGAATGAATGAGATAATGTGAATAATTCTCATCTCCAGAAATGAACCTGTTACTATAACAGGTTTCAGGCTGGTGAGAAAATATATCGGAGCAGGCAGTCCTAAAATCACATAGGTCTTACTTACAATCTGGGTGTTGAGTTATCGCCATTGTTGAGAACTTTAGTTTTCATCAACTGATTTTTATATGGGTCCAATTTGGTACCCCTAAATGGCAGGCTGATTTGTAAAGAATGTAATTTAATTTAGATGACAAAGGTTAGAAAGCTGTCCTCTTACTTGGTGCGTGATTTTGCAACAGGTTAAGTAGCTTACCTTCTGCTTGAACTCCCCATTCCTAGAGAAGATAGCTTAACAATTGCCTTTCTACTTTTTTCAATTTATCATCAGTTTTCAAACTAAACCTAAATATCCCTCAACATACCTCAGTGTTAAAAAAAAAAAAAGGGGAAAGGAAGAATAAGCCTATAAACTAGCATGTCTCTCCTTTTAGGAAGCATCTGGAGTTGGAAACTTCAAGGAAGGAGGAGGGGTAAATGTAAGAAACAGAATACCTATGAGTTAATCAAATTATACATTTCTAACTGCGCATCCGAAAGGCGTTTCCTAGGTCAGCCCTCCCCAAATGCTCTGATTGCAGCCCCCAAATGGATACAGTCAAGAAAGTGACTTCTGTGCTCTGGGCCGGGGAATTCCCTCCACCGCTAGCTCCCCTTTAGTGTCTTTAAATCCGAGTCAAATTACTGAGCTACCTCTTGATAATCCAGCGGCCGCTCACTGCCCACAACACACAAAGTGGTTGTTCTGGTGGTTCTGCTGCAAACATCTCCACAAGCTGTTTCACGGTGACTATTTCCGCGCCACAAACGTAATTAGCCGTAAAGCAATTTTGCTGTAAAAGAGAAAAGAACAAAAGTCAGAGAATAACGTTCAAAACGTTGTCGTGAAAGAGGACGTCTTCTGAATACGTGTGTGTGGAGTCGTGGCAGTACCATCGAAAGAGATAATTTGCTTTTGTGATGATGAATAGGGGGGAAACAGCGCAAGTTTCAAAATGACATCATGAAACGTGTAAAAAGAGTAACAAAAACCATAAGACAAAATACACACTGTGAAAATACATTGTAAAAACAAAAAATGTAAGATATTAGAATACATTGGAATGTGAGTAGATTCATGGCAACACCGTGCAAAAATACTGATTTTCTCTGTGGGTTGTGTGTAAGCACTTGTGCCCCCAAGTCTTTACTTTGCTTGGAGGGGTGTGTGTGTGTGTGTGTGTGTGTGTGTGTGTGTGTGTGTGTGTTTTGACCAAGATTACAAAGTGTATAGTCAGATCATATAGTGCTAAAATAGATGACAATAACACACCCGTTTGCAAAGAGTTAACTTCTTATTTCCTCAATGGAAAAATGAAACCAAACTCAACCAGTTAGTTGTTTTCTCTCACATTTCAAAATTACTTTATTGCTAAATAGTAGTTATGCTGCTTATACATTTGCAGTCAAAATGCTTGCAGTAAAAAAACAGCAGCTGATTTTGTTTAAAACCAGCCCTTTTACAAAACCTCATACCTACTCATGTAGTCTATTTCCAAAGTCCTACAATGGTGACTGTTTGTAGAAGCATCTTTAAAATGAATTATAATGAGTTCACCCATATTTGGTAAGTTTTAAAAGTATTTCAAAACAAAAATGTACAGTTAAGAGTATCATAGTCACAATAACTGAGATGATTGAGAAGTGAAAAAAATATGAAGCCATGAGCAAGTTTAAGTGGTTTATCAATCATTTCTTGACTATACAATAAATATTAATAATAGAACCCTTTGAAATGCCTTTGACTTTTTCCTAATTACATCTGAATTTCCTGGACATCAGGCATTACATATTATCAAAGATTATTATAGGGAGTCATGAATAACATACATCATTTAGCACTTTGTATTTCAGTTTTGCACTTTTAGACTGAACTTAAGAAATTAACTAACTTACTTGTTTGTGATGGTAGTTATCAGATATATCATCAAAAACTTCATGTTACATTTCCTGAGGAATTAAAAGCTACGTAATTTTCAGAAGGGTGAGAATATAACCTGAGATAGGAGATAGAGACAAACTGAATTCTGTCATGTTTAAGAATGAAAAATATAATTACTTATAGTTTCTTTTTTTTTAACACCTCAGTTGTTAAATTCAATCTGTGGTTCATTCCCAAATCCCTTCTCTCTCCAGGTTAATCACATTGTTTTTGGAAACTATCATCAGTTGTTATGCTTGGAAGGAAATTTTTCTGAGAAGACCCTGAGAGTTGCTACTTGTGACCCAATAAAAACTAATCAAATGTGGAAATTTGAAAATTATTATGAAGCTTGAAGAGGAGCTGATTTTTTTTTTTTTATCTAGTAAACTCATTAGATACTAAAAATGACGGTGAAGTCGGTGACTGTATTTCTCTATGGTGGGTTAAATTTTCAAAACTAATAGCATTTGAATGGAAGGGTTTTGTTTTTTGTTGTTTTTTTTTTTTTAAATCACAATATTTGAGATACCACATGTTAACTCAGGGAAATAGTCCAACATTAAATTGAAGTCCTTCTTCTACACTTTGGTGGCCTTCTGAATTGCCCTCCTGCCATGTGCTGGAACTCAACCTCTAAGTTTCCCCATACAATCTAACAGAGTAGTTGCAGAAACATAGTGACATTAACATTCAATGTATTTGATAATGACCAGTCTTTTGGCCCACAAGTGGGTACAATCAATGAAAACCTGCTCCTTTAATTGCCATTTTATCATCAAAAAAGAAATTGAGTTCCTACTGCTAAAAGACTTCAGAAACACACAGCTACTACCTTGGTGAAGTCCCTCCAGACAACACGCATGTTTATCTAACAGTTTGAAACCATTGACTTAAGACTCCTTTGTGGCAGCTTATGATACAGATTACTGCATAATGTTTTTTCCTCAGTTGGAAGCAGTAGAAAAAATTTAAGTGAGAAAGTTAAATACTTATTCTAGATATGGAAGTCGATTCAATTTAATTGGGGCATTTTTAATTATGATTAAAAAGTAGTTATGCCAGTAGCTCCCCAGACCTAAGCAAATATTTAAAAAGAAAGAAAAGGCAGGGAAGAAGAGGCTGGGTCACAACACACTGTAGTAACCAAAAATACCTTTAATTGTTGAACACATTCTAATGTAGGACCAAATAAGAAGAACTAAAACAAATAAAACAGAAATAGAGCACTGAAAAATATTTAGATTCTTACATATAAGATACTACTTTTCATTTAATAGCATTCAAAGGGATGCTAAAAATCAGCTCTAAAAGATTCCAAAGTAGAAATAAAGGACATAATGAAGGGAAGACAATGTGTCTTCTAAGCAACCCTTAGAGAGTTAAGAAAGTATTTCCCTAGACTTAGTCAAAACAGAAAGAGCTGGCCCCTCTATGGGGGTGGGAAGAGAAAGAAGGGAATAAAACCCTAGATGTGGGGCTTTCCTGGTGGCGCAAGGGGTTAAGCACAGCACTATGAAGCAATACGCGGCCACTGTAGCACCAGTTTGATCCCAGGCTAGGGAGCAATCCACATGAAGCAGCAGACCTCTCCTGTCTCGCCAGCTCCTCCCCTCAGCAGTGTATTTCAGTAAGTCTGCCTGTTCTGCTCCCCACTCTGTCTCTGGTGAATCCTCTCACCCCCTGTACCTCTGGCCTGTACCCCAGCTCTTGTATGTATAAATAAATAAATCTTTAAAAAAAATTGGGATCAAGTCCAATATTTCCTTGATCCAAACTGAGCCCCTAATCTTAGGTATGCCAGTAGCTGGGCATACCAGGTGAGATGACAGAAATCATTATATTATTTACATCATTTTTGGTAAGAAAATTGATGCCCGGAAGATGAATTACCTGTCTAAAACCCCACATCAGTTAGTGAAAGAATCAGGATTAGAAATTGGATCTCCAGAGAGAGAACTCAGATTGTTATAGGACAGGGAGAGGGGCAGCCCAAACCCCGCAAACCTGCCTATTCTAAATGGGTTCTGCCATACGCCGCATCAACACAAAACATATGAGACTTTAATGGGAAGGAACTTTAATAAAACTAGGAAACAATACAGGTAAAGGCAAAGAGTCTAGTTTCTAAGTGAAGCACCCAAAGTTACCCGTCCCCTCGTGGGTAAAAGTCCATCCAAATGGGATTGGCCCAGAGCAAGGCCCCAAAGCCTGCCACAAGTCTAAAGCATCTTCCAGTGGGGACCCACAGAAAAGGGTCACAAACAACTGGACAAGCCCGGAAGGAAAAGAGGAAAATCAACATCAAGATAAAAGCTGCCATTGTCACCTCCCCACGGGTCTCACCCACATCTGTGTCACCCTATCCACGACCAAAAGGCACGCACAGTTTCTTCACATGTCTCTCTGCTCCATGTGCCTCCCCTAGGTCTCCTTCTGGCTCCATCCTGCTTCCTCCCTTCCTCAGTCTCCTTTCCAGCTTCCTTTCTTCTCTTTAGCTCCACCCTCTTTTGGGTGGGGCAGGGAAGCTGGAACTTCCCCTTTTCCTGGGGACCACCCTGTTACTGTACCAGTATCTGGAGACTTGGAAAGCTTCATGTTGCCGCCAGCTTGCTTTGCTATCACCTGATGGTCAGCAATTTCTATGCTATATTTTAAGTGATGTTCTTTTTCCCTTGAAATGTAAGAAAACAAGGTTGCTAATCCTAGAGAGTCTGGAGGGACAGAAAGAGATACACATGTCCTTTTATCACTATACCATTCCTGTTACATTAAAAGATTATTGACTATCAAATCTACTACCAACATTTTTTAAACATTTCCCTTTAAATTTTGTTTTCAGGAGAATGACATAAAGATAAATGCTATGAGGTTTTCTTTTATTTTTAATAATCAATCCTTGGCTTGGACACATTAGAGTCCTAATCAGCCTGGAATTCTTCAGTAGCGGGCTATGTTATTGAGGACTTCAGTTTTCCCTGGATTGGCTTAAATTGCTCCCTTTGTTAGAAAAGAGGTATCTGTGCATCATGTTATCATGGTTAATTGAAACTAAGTGTAGTTTTGTTAATACTTTGCAGGACTTATTCAGTCAAAAACTAATTTATTAAATTTCTTTTTAAAGATTTATTTATTGGGGCCTCCCCGGTGGCGCAGCAGTTGAGTGCTGGGTTGCGAAGCTGCCTGCAGCCTCTGCAGCGCCAGTTCGATCCCTGGCTGCTCCCCGGCCACCAGAGGGTCCCACATGGCGCACAGACCTCTCCTGCCGCCCGCTGCTCCCCTCAGCAGTGTACTTCGGTCCTTCTGCCTGCTCTGCTCCCTACTCTGGCTCTGGTGAATTCTCTCACCCTCTCGCCCTTCTGACTGTACCCAGTGCCTGTATAAATAAATAAATAAATAAATAAATAAATAAATAAATAAATAAATAAATAAATAAATAAATATTTTTTAAAAAAGACACCTCGTGTGTGTTTGACTTTAAAAAAAAAAAAGATTTATTTATTTATACAAGAACCCAGGTACAGGCCAGATGTGGGGGAAGGTGCGAGGATTCACCAGAGACAGAGTGGGAAACAACAGGCAGAATGACTGAAATACATTACTGAGGGGAGCAGCAGGTGAGACAGGAGAAGTCTGCTGCAGCATGTGGGAATCTCCCTGGCCAGCCAGGATTGAAACCACACTGCAGAGGCCGCAGACAGCTTCGCAGCGCTGCACTCAACAGCCTGCACCACTAGGGAGGCCCTATCAAACATTTTTAGTACTTCTAAGCCATTCAGTTTGTGTAATTCCTTTTCCTAGTTGCAATAGTTACCCAGAGCTTCCACCCTCCTCTCTTGGAAGAATGACAAAGCTACTATTGGTATGACTTTGCTTCAACATAGCATAAAATTTACTCATTTCTGCTTTCTGACATTCCATCAGCAATCACTTGCAGGGCAAAGAACCACCATGTGCCATTACTATCATAATGTCATTGTTCATTTCACCATAGTAATTTGGAAATATTCTCCTAGCAAAACATTTTAATTTCATGAATGACTTAGAGTAATATTCAAAGGGTTGTCATGTAAGAAAATGGGGTTGAAGTGCATCAGATAGATACATACCATCTTTACATATTCTAATATCTCTAACTTCCATATTGAAACACAGGAAAGAAATGATGGCTCAAAGGAAGACCTCAACATTTTGGAGAAAAATTGTAAGGAAACGGCCTCCCTGGTGGTGCAGGGGTTAAAGACACAGCACTATCAAGCTATCGCCAGCCATTGCAACATGAGTTCGATCCCTGGCCACATGGCACAGCAGACCTCTCCTGTCTCTCCCACTGTTCCCCTCAGCAGTGTCTTTCAGTGGATCCACCTGTTCTGCTCCCCATTCTGTCTCTGGTGAATCCTCTTACCCCCTGCACCTCTGGCCTACACTCCAGTTCTTGTGTGCATAAATAAATAAATCTTTAAAAAATTATAAGGAAACTATAAAGAAGCCTGTGCTAGGAGCCCCATTTGATAGTTGTCCATGACTTAATGAGATATTCTCAAACCCCTCATTATGTAGTCAAGGAGGATGTTTGAGAAGGGCTAAGTTCATCCCACAAGTAAGAGCTAAAACCCAGTTTCCATTATATCTGCCTCTTTCAACACACCATGCTACTATGCAAGGTCAAATCTCTTTGGGCTCTCTCTTAAATGGGATATAAACAGTAAATAGAGGCTGTTAAACAACTAAATTCTGTTTAGTTGTTAAACAACTGAAATGTAGGCTTAAGGGTGACTATCCCCCTACACTAAGTATCTACCACCCTGACTTCTTTCAGTACACTCTTTTCCATTTCCTAGAACAAATATGAGAGAGAGAGAAGTCAATATAAAGATAATCCTTCTTTGTGAATAATATTGTCACCTCTTTCTTTCCCCAACCATTAATCACAGCTGACAGATTGCTCAATTTGTACAGAATTGGGAAGCAAAAAATTGAGGAAATTTTGAAAACAATTCAAAAGAAAAATTTAACTAAAAACATAAACCATGACTTGTACCTTTCACCTCGTTGTACAGATTGCACCATATTGCTTTTGCAACAACTTCTGCAGAGGTTGTTCAACAAGTTTGGTTACTACCAGCCAAAATGCCTTGAAATGAGAAAAGGAACAGCAAAACTAATATATAAAAGTTTTTTAATCTATTTTCAGCAAATAGCTATTCAATCACAGGTTTGAATAAGTCATATGAAGTTTTATATCCTTATGAGGTTTAATGGATAGTATTTCAAATGTAGGTGATGTTTGTGTCTAAAAGAAAAGGGGAAAAAAATCTTTGTACTAAGAAGATGGAATGGATCCTCTTTCAACCTAATGGGTCAACTAATAGTTACCATCACCCCAATTAGGGTGTATTTTCCAGTGTATGTGAATCTTTGCTTTGCAAAAACACAAGTGAAAGTCCTCATATTCCAGAAAATAGTGCTTATAATATGCTATTACTAATCATGACAGTTGCCATCTAGTAAGTAACAAATAATTTCTTTGAAAACAGAGGTTTTCTATTTTATTGTTGCTTGATAGATATTTACTATTTTTCAGGGATAGTAGTCATAAATATCTATGTTAATGAAAGTTTTTTATTAAATGTTGAAACTAAAATGTTTGATAGTATTAGATTATGTTCTCCTGGCCATGAAAAATATGTACAAATTCTTGGTTTTACTTTCTCCCAACTCAAAATTGTATATATGATTACTTTTTCCCAATTCGAAATTGAAAGTAAAAGCAAGAATGTTTACTTGCAGATAAAATTAAGTGTTTTTAGATATTTTAACTCTCCTTTAAGGGCATAGATTTGTCTATAACTAGCCTTTTGGACAAAAGTATCTCAGGTGGATAAACTTCCATTCTGGATATATAGATTTCTAATCTTGAAAGAAATATACAAACTTTAAATTAACAGGATGTTCATTATTCAGCTGAAGATTCTGAGTATGCCTAATTTTGTTCATAAAATAACTACCCAAATGATGTTGGTTTTATACACCTTAGCTCTGAGAAGTGGACATAAAAACAGGAGATCGCAAAGGTTAAAATAACGGATTTTGTTATTGATTACCTCAAAATATTTGTTAGTTGGAGAGCTGAATTAAAATTACGGACTCTAAAGGAAGTTGGAGTTGGTTTGAATATTTTTAAGTACTAAATTTCCTTGCCTGACTAAAGTATTATAAAGAATCAATCAAATGTGTAATACTGTTTCAAAGTAAAAATTCAAATTTTTCTCCAAAGTAATTTCTAAAAATTCTCCAGAGCAGGAAGTTTTTTTTCATAGATATTTGATTATGTGGTTTGCCATATATCTGGGTGACTCCTGCTGCTCATTAATACTCATGTTATGTATATATATGGACAGTATGGCCTAGTCACCTCATGTTCTTCATTAGCTATATATACAGTCTGGTGCTCTTATTTATTATGTTACTGCCTGGTATTTTAATATTGGCAAATATTTTTTATAACTTTTGACATTACTTTTTATAGCCTTCTTGTTTTTATAGAGCAATGAAAGTTCAGGCTTTAAAAGAAGTAGTTTCCTTTCTCATATGGTGAAACATATTTCTTCTTTATTATACTTTGGTATTTCATCTTTATCCATAATTCTCTATTACTACTTATTTTAAATGTTTTTCCCATCATTTTGAAAAACTTAAATGTCCATTCTCCATTTGAAAATATGCCAAAGATACCGCTCCCTGTAAGTATACAGAAACAATTATTGTAAAAGTACCAGCAGAGTTTAAATATATTACCCTGACAACTTCAAATATATATACATAATTTATATGTAATATACATATACTATATAACAAGCACATGTTGATATAATACATATTATATAAAATGCACATGTTTTTTAAATTGTTGAAGTTAAGCTATATTAAAACAATAGTTCAGTTCTTGTAAAAATAATATTTTTCAAAAATATTATAGGTTTACCCATCAGGAATTCTCATTTGCAACTTCATAATTAACTATTTTAAGACTGTTTTAAAGATTTATTTTAATTTTATTTATTTATCATAGAAGAACTGGGGTGTAGGCCAGAGGTGCCAAAGGTGAGAAGATTCACCAGAGACAGAGTAGAGAGCAAAACGGGTGGATCTACTGAAATACACTGCTGAGGGGAGCAGTGGGTGAGACAGGAGAGGTCTGCTGCACCATATGTGGATCAGCTCCCTGGCTGGACATAGAACTCAGGACACAGTGACAATAGCATGATAGCGCTGAGACTTAACCCCTGCGCCATGAGGTAAGCCCCGTTTTAAGACCTTTTTGAAATAAATAATGCAAATGGGTTATAATAAGATGTTCTCCATTTCTGAAGCAGGATTTATTGATGGTTTTAGTAGTGCTGGCAGTTAAAGAACATAAAATCTAGATACTAAACACAAAGAGAAAAATTTTTATTGTGAATTGGTCAGACACAGTATTTTTATTTTATAGATATAGATAAATAGATGACACATTGTGATATCTTCTTTGCCTTCAAAAGTAGCCTTATATGACAGATCAATTTTATATTAGCAGAGAATAGAATTGTTGTTAATTCCTTTTCCTTTGACAGCTAAGAAAAAATGAGAAGTCATATAAAAGAAATGGTCTCCCAATAATCCTATTTCCCCCAAGAAGATATCATATTCCTTCCACCTGTGGAACTGAATCATAAAAGGGGTAAAACTTCACGTCCTATGTGATTTTCAAACGTGTTAACTATCCTTCATGCAACATGGACCAGTACCTTGTTTTCTTAGGTTGCAAAGACTCAAACAGCCACCCATCACCATCATGTTGCTTATCCTCTGAGACCCTCATGTAAGATGGCAGTATAGGGCAAGGAGCATCAACACCAGAGAATAGTTTCAGAGTTCTTTTGAAACTATATTGCCTCATCTGTCAGCATTAAGCTGAAAGGACCAGGGTTACCATATGTTACAGCCCATAAGAGACAGTTGTTCACAAATGTTGGCGAGGGTGTGGAGAAAAAGGAACTCTTCTGCACTGTTGGTGGGAGTGCAAACTGGTCCAACCACTATGGAGAGCTGTGTGGAGATTTCTTGACCTACTAAACATAGAGCTTCCATATGATCCAGCAATTCCACTCCTAGGTATTTACCCAAATGACACAGAAACATCAATTCCAAAGAACACCTGCACCCCTATGTTTATAGCAGCACTATTTACAATAGCTAAGCTTTGGAAACAGCCCAAATGCCCCAAAATAGATGACTGGATCAAGAAGATGTGGTACATATACACCATGGAATATTACTCAGCATTCAAAAAAGATAAACACATGCAATTTGCAGCAACATGGATGGCACTGGAAGGGATTATGCTCAGCGAAATAAGCCAGAAAGAAAAAGAAAAATACCGGATGGTCTCACTCATAGCAGGAATCTAGAAAACTTAAATAAGGGACCAGGAAAATGAATAACTATAAGAAAGCGAAAATCAAAATCAACAAAAAACTATGAACCAGAAACACTTTTTGGAGGGTGGGGGGCGGGAGGGGAGGGATTGGGGTCAGAACGGGGGGGGTTGCAATTGTATGGGGAATATAAAAATAAAATTTATTATTTAAAAAAAAAAAGAGATAGTTGTTCAGCCATGTCATCTGACCACAGCACACCCACCCCACTCAAATTCCACAGGAATTCATCACCTCTGCTGGAATAATCCAAAATACAGGTTCTACTTATGTTAGTTTAGCTATGTGGTCTTATTTCATAATGAATAATATAATACTGTGCTTTGAAGTTAAGTAGAAAATTGTAAGGGTGATCAGTAAAGAAAAGAAAATAGGTTGTTCAGGTGGAGTGATTTAGAGGATGTGAATAAACTGAAAATTGTCCTCTTACATCAATCCTCTACTAAAATTTATCAACAAAGACCTGATTTCCCTGGCTTTTTTCAGAAAACCTGAATTGTCAAACATGAAATCTGTAGGTTCTACAGAATAAGTGTGACACCATTTTTATAAGGTCAATTTTCAAAGTATCGGTTTGAGAAAGTAAAAGCAGAACTTCATTCCTGAACTCAAAACTGAGTCTTGCAAATACTAAATAATAGTACTATGGAAATATAAAACCAGGAAGAATTAAAGAAATTTCCATTAGAATGTGTGGGATTTGTTACACATAAATAAGCAATAATCTAAGAAGGGCTAACCCATGTTTTTTCACAAAAGAAGAAAGAAATAAACAAAGGATTGAATAGTACAATGAAGACTGTATTACATTCAGACAATAAAGAATTGTCTTTATTTGCAGGGTCAAAAAATATCTTTATCTCTGGTGACAGAAAATTCAGGGTAATATAGATGGAAGCATGAAATGAAAAATTATGCAACTATCTAAGAATATAAATATAGACTCTCCTTTTTCATAAATATTCAGTACATTATTTGACACATTGGTTTGGGTGAAGCTCCGCAAGCACAATTTTAAGCATCTTGATTTGGGCTGGGGTCCAGCAAATTATATATTCCTAACAACTATCAGTGCTTTCTCACTAAAAATACAGGCTCACACTCTACTTTGAAAATATTCTATGATAATTATTTCCATTTTCATAGTAACTAGTACAGTTATAACTAAAGTTGTCTCAGGTTTCCAAGGAAAGAAAATTATTCTGAGATACTGTTAATAAGAGAAAGTGTGGTAATAGAGAATGGTATTTTCTTAAAATTGTGCTAAAGCTGTCATTTTCATTTTTAATGACTTTAACTGTGCTAGACAAGATTTTATTTTCAGTCACAGAAATAAAACTATCCAATATAATTCTTTAGTCTATTGCCCATTAATCTTCTAGCCCCCTCCTTGCATCAACCTCACAATGGATTTAATTCATCTTGAGAGCATAAAGCCAACATTTAGTAAACAGAATTTTCCTGACAATAGCTCAGCCCCACTAGTGAGAAAATTCAGTGAATGGTAACACATAGGAAGGAGGCCTATACAGAATTTTCACTCTTGTAGATGCCAAAGAAAATTAACTATATATTTTTTAAAAGATTTATTTTTATTTTTATTTATAAAAATAAAAGCACTGGGTACAGTCAGAAGTGAGGGAAGGTGAGAGAATTCACCAGAGCCAGAGCTGGGAGTAGAGCAGGCAGAAGGACCGAAGCACACTGCTGAGAGGAGCAGTGGGCCGCAGGAGAGGTCTGCGCGCCATGTTGGGCCCTCCTCCGGTGGCCGGGGAGCAGCCGGGGATCGAACCGGCACTGCAGAGGCTGCAGGCAGCTTCACAAGCCAGCCCTCAATCGCTGCGCCACCGGGGAGGCCCTAACTACATTTTTTTTAAGATAATGGGAAAAACAAAATATTTTGGAAAATTTATTGCCAACATCTATAAAACGATGTTTAAAAGTAAGAGAGGTTTAATAACAGATTTTCTATCACCCTCAATTTATAGGAAAAAGGATACCAAAGGAAAAATAGGAATCATTTCAAATAGTCCTTTCTTTCATTTGATGACTACATTTCTTAACTTCACTATTTTTAAAGCCAAATCATGCCAGATTCCCCAATGGCGCTGGCTATACAGTGCTTAACTCATAATATTTTATTAGTGAAATTTTAAAAAGCAAATGTCCATGAGATTCAAGGTTATCAAAATGAATTTTATCTAAGGTTATTTTCATTTTTTCCTACAGTGAAACAGAGTGAGTGTTCACTTCTAAAGGTGATGACTCAAATAAGGCATATAAAGTTGCATCTCAGGAAAACAGAATTAGCTTTACTTTAGTGGGCATGAAGACTGCTCATTTCCAGTTAGTTTATAAATTCATCATAGACTCAAATTCATCAATTCTTTGCTTAGTATTCCCCTTCCTGATTTTCCGATAAGATATTGTATTATATCTTGAATAAGCATTTCTGGAAATATCACTCCTCTTCACTAAGGTTGGCTGCTCATCAGGTGTCACAGGTTGGGAACTGGGGCTGCTGAGGGGGGAATCTTCACTTACATCGCCTTCCTCTTTTAATTGAGAATACTCTTTTTTTTCCTTAAATTCTATCACTCGAACTTCATCTTCGTCTTCATTGCAATCATCATCATCATCATTAATTTCTTCATCCCAAACCTCTTGCTCCTCATTGTGTTTAGAATGCAGCACCTCCCCTTGGCTAGGTTTCCTAAATCCCAACCATTCTATTTCAGTTGCGTGGTGAGCTTTGTTCTTCTCACCTTCATCTTCTCTGTCTTCCAGAGGCTGTTCAATAATTGTTTCTTGTTGTCTACTTATTTCCTGGTTGCTGCTGCTCGGAGGAATTTTCTCCCACTGATGCCCTGTAGCAAAATCAATTGGTAATTGAGATGTGCGCAGGTGTCAAAATACCCAATTGTTTTTCTCCAAATAATTTTTCTGGAGAATCATTTCCCAACATGTGTTTTATGGAATATTAGTCTGTGGATTACTAACATATTTTACACGACACAAAATGGGCTACATGATCAAAGGAGTTTAGGAAACACTGCACTAAACACAGTTAAGTAGGGCCTCCCTGGTAGTGCAAGGGGTTAAGACGCAATCTAAGAAGCTACCCACAGCCTCTGCAGCACGAGTTCAATCCCTGGCCAGGGAGCTACCCACATGGTGCAGCAGAACTCTCCTGACTCACCCACTGCTCCCCTCAGCAGTGTATTTCAGTCAATCTGCCTGTTCTGTTCCCACTCTGTCTCTGGTGAATCCTCTCACCACCACCTCTACCACAACTCTGGCCTGTACCCCAGTTCTTGTATGCATAAATAAATAAATCTTTAAAAAAACACACACAGTTAAGTTTAACGTCTTCAGAATTTATCCAAACCTTTAAAATGCTAATGAATGTTGTAAATTTCCAAGAAAATAGGCATAGCTATTTTGTTTAACTATGAAACTTTTCTGCTGTAGACTATATCTAATGATACTGGTATTCCATAAAAGACACTCTATTTTTTTTTCAGTATGCAGAGTATTGTTAAACTTTATTTTTACACTCTTTTTTTAATAATGTTTTTTATTTTTTACATCATTGTTCATTTTTTAAACAATATTTGCTTCTCCCCACCCCCACAGGTGTAGGCCCCACAGAATTTCTTTCACTAATGCACCTGTGCACGATCACCTCAGTCCCCTATAAAACACACTCTTTAAAAAATCCTGGCTTGTCATGACTGCTTATATGAAAAAAAAAAAATATATATATATATAATTTTGGATCTATATCTTACTGTAGACACACACACACACACACACACACATACACACAAACACACTCCTTAAGGAAAACTAGAAGAATAAAACAGAGGGAATAAATGGCTTTCTTCTAATAATAGAAATAATGACAACCATCCACCTCTGGTCATGCTCAGAGTAGCGTTTTCAATAATTGCCACCATTTTCCTGAGAGTCATCAGAGAACCCAATGTAAAAGGAGGAGCAGGGAGCTATGGGTGTTCAGGAGGCCTGTAGTGGGCTGACTGAGGCACAAAATCCAATAAAGCACACACAGCATTGTCTAAGATATGCCCATCATGAGAGTTAAGGTTTTAAAATCTTTTTTAGGTCATACTATAAAATGATAGATTAACCTATCATCTTAGATAAATTCCAAATGACAATCAATTAACTCACCTTGTTTAGTACCAAATAGTGATTTTTCAAAGATTTAAGTCATCACAAATTTCACTATCAGGTCATAATGGCATATTCTCAACAATATTTATTGAGCCTGCTAAAAAGATAATAAGGCTGTTCTCTGAGCTTCTGCTGCTGAAGGACTTCTATGGGAAGCTTCAGGCTGTAGTGTACATCACTTAGAATTATTGTCAGTGTTTTGTGCCTTATCGTACCTAGTTTTACTGTCCCCTTCCTAAAGTCTTTAAATGAGTTAATAGGCTAAATGTTGCTCTTAGTCCTTCCCATCCATAATTTTATATTCTCTTGAAATGTTTGCAAGTCCATTCTGTCCAAAATTTTTCACTCTTCATTTTTTTAATGCTTCTATCTCTAAGAAATAGAATATAAATTTACAGAGAGAGAAGATGGATTATCACTCCTAATTATATACAGCTTTTATCAGGTTCTTATTGCCCTGTGAATGTTCTTTACATTTAAAAAAGATATGCATTAGAATATTTGATATACTTTTAAGCTTGGATTTGCTTCTTTTTTTCCAAAAGAACCAAGAAACTGATCATTTTGCTCATGCTTCCCAAAAAAGAGCAGGATAAAATTAATTAATCATTTATTTCCTCTCTTACAGTTATCAACATCTAACTCAAACTTGATGTCAGCTTGTTAGACCTAAGCAGTTTATCTTAGGTAATACCTTAACAGGCAAAATATTGAAGAGACTTAGAGCAATATTAGAACATCGCATAAAACAGATGCCAAGGAACATATTGGTGTGAATGCAATGTCCTAGTTTTGGGGTATGAAGTTGTCATGCATGAAATTACTCCTTGAATTTAAATTATAGTTTTTCCACAAACTTTTTAGAACCTTCTTATTTTTCAACAGGGAGTATTCTCCTTCAAGACTTTATACCTGTTTGTCAATGTGAGAAAAATAAAAGACACCAAAATGTGAACTTCTGTCCTACAGGAAAAATACATGCTCCACCAAACACAGAGATTCATTCAAGAAAAAAGTCACCCTGTGACCATCTACTTTATTTTTTTTAAGATTTATTTATTTATTTATACAAGCACTGGGTACAGTCAGAAGCACGGGAGGGTGAGAGAACTCACCAGAGCCAGAGCAGGGAGCAGAGTAGGCAGAAGGACCGAAGTACACTGCTGAGGGGAGCAGCAGGCGGCAGGAGAGGTCTGCGCGCCATGTGGGACCCTCCTCCGGTGGCCGAGGAGCAGCCAGGGATCGAACTGGCCCTGCAGAGGCTGCAGGCAGCTTCGCAACCCAGCGCTCAACCGCAGCGCCACCGGGGAGGCCCAGTGACCATCTACTTTAAAAATCTATTTTCTCTCATTCTCTATTTGATGAAAATGAAAGAGCCTAGAAAATGTTTTCTCCAATGGACTTCCTAGCCAGAAACTTGAAAGGAGTTTTAGATAAATGATTATTCCTGCCTCTGAGAGTTTGCTACATTACAAATAGAAGATCAGAGCAGAGTTCATTTCATGGAGTCTTAAGTCTTATCTCTGATTAATGTAAGAACTTGACAATGGCTATTGTTATACTTTCTTAAGTGTCTAGCTGTGGATCACTACATGGGGTCAGCACACAACCTGAGAAGCATCCAGGCAAAGGGGACAAACCTGGGACATTGCAATCACACCAATATGTTCCTTGGCATCTGCTTTATGTCATGTTCTAATATTGCTCCAAGTCTCTCAATATTTGGCCTTGTAAGGTATTACCTAAGATAAACTGCTTCGGTCTAACAAGCTGATTTCAAGTTTGAGCTAAGATGTTGATAATTGCAAGAGAGGAAATAAATGATTAATTTTATCCTGTACTTTTTTTGAGAAAATGCTTGAAAGTAGGCATGTCTATGAGAAGCATAAGAGATTTTGGACTCTTAGTTTCTTGAATTTTTTCAAAACCTAATACAGTCATTTAAAAAAAAAATCAATGTTCTTTTTAGTCTCCCATTTTCTGAAAGCATACAATTAAAATTAACTTCATCACTTGGGAACTTTCTTTGACAAGATTTAGATTTTTATGCTTACATCAGAGACCTAGAATTTTCCTAGAGATTATGTAAGACTATTTTAAGCTATATGTCAATGGTAAACTTTCAGGGTAAACCCAATTTTTAAACATTTACATTTTGCAAGGTGTCTGACAGAGATTTGGAGACTCTAAGCCAAAAAGAAAGGTTAATTTAGTGGACTAACATATTGAGAAACAGATACATCATCAGGTCAAAGTGTGCCAATCACTTATACCAGTCCTCTCAGTCTCAGTTTTATGGTGTCTGGAATACTTTCTAAGGTGGAACTCACAGATAAATCAAGACTCTCTTATCTGCCTATATCAGCTTTAAGGTATTGCCTTGAAGGTATTGAAGGTATTGCCTGGATTGACTTTTCACAATCACCAAACATCCCGTGTAAAAACGGTCATTCATATCCAGTCAAACAATTTCTGTGTATAAAATGGTAGGTGCTCTTACCTTCTCTGAACGTCATTTCATCAACACTTTTTTCTTGAAGAGAAAGATCTGTAATGGCCTTATGAACAATATAGAGATTCTCTTCTGGATTTTCTGGAAGAAAAATGAACAAGATTAATATTTTAATATTTAAATAGCTCAAGGGTAAATAAACTGTAAGTTTAGATTATAAGTAAAGATTTCTTTGATTTTTAATTGTCATCACTAAAAATAACTATTTTACTCTTCCAGCTCATCTTGACTTGTTCCTTTTACTTATAAACCTATTGATTAATATCTATTTAAGTTCTGGAACCATGGATTCAGAGAGTTTCAGGTATATTTAGAAAACAAGTATGATATTCTTAATTCCCTTTGCTCAAGTAATAATGGGGATGTACTTAATAATAACAAACAACAACAGTTAGAATGTAACCAGCTCTTGGTAATCTTCTCAACACCCCTGCAAATTTTGGTATTATTATCTTACATTTTTTAAATAAGAAAATAAGGCTTTAGGAGGCTAGGGACATCATCCAGAGTCACAGAGCACTTAAATAAATAAATTTGGACTTGGTGCTAGACACTGGTTTCATCTTTAAGCTAAGCAGTCTGGGTAGAAGAAGGGCCTCACTGGGCAGGGGCAGAGGTGAAGGGATGTGCAGCTCATAACTGTCATAACAAGTTGTCAAAAAATCCTGTGAGTTTAAAAATCGAATCAAGCAGATAGAAGAGAAATGAAGAGATTTACCTTTTAGAATCTTCTCATCTGTGGAATAGTTGAGTAACATAGTCCCTTGCAATGTTTCACTTTGCTCCTGATTTCCTTCTGTGGGTAAATCTTCAAGACTAGGTTCCACTCTATAGTAGGGTGAGGTGCCATCCACATCGCTAATTTCCTCATTGATTTTAGTGATTGCTTGTTGACCATTTTCAGGTGGTGTATCCCCATTACACTCAATCTGATGGAAAGTCACTGGAACATCTGTCATGGTGCAGAGCTGAGTTTTACTTGGAGAGAGCTGTGAGGAAACTGAGGAAACAGATTCTTGCTCAGATATGTCCTCTTGCCTTCAAGTCCTATAGTTCTAGCTCCTACTTCTTTTCCTAAAGGTATTCACATAGAGTTTAGAATAAAAGCAATAGAATTTGTCAGTTGTGCCACCAGCCCATGAGCAAGAACTTGCCCAGTGGACACCTTCTTTGTAGCTTAGCAGTCCGGCTCTCAGAATTAATGGCAGTCCTTTGATTTACATAAACAAACGGTCTGAGGCAATCAGGCTTTTGTGTTGGCTTGTAGAGGGGGACTTTCAGCTTGTCAGTCCCCCTCTGGGAACAGAGATTTTTGTCCCTTTTCATAATGGCTCTTTGTCATTTTCCTTGTAACAGGAGCCACAATTGTTCCACAGCTTTAATCCACAGAGAATGACCACCTTGAGGCATATTAGTTCTGCATAACCAGCTTAACATTTTCAAACAGATTTTGTTCAAGTAAAACCTCAGCTATTTTGTAGGGAACAATAGCATTGTTTCTTATTTATTAAAGAATAAAAACAGCTTAACAAAAACCTGTAAACAGGACAGCTTTACTGTAAGTGGTTCTGATTGCAGATTCCATGGAATGCATTCAGGATCCCCAGAAATGAACTAAGAAAACCCCCCAAATTTCTGCCATCTCAATAATACAAAAAATTCTTGTAATTTCAGAGTAATCATTTAATCTATAGCTTCTCATCCTCTAGTGCATGTTGATTGAAGACCAGATGATCCTTAAAAACCCTAATATAATTTCCTCCGTGAAGCTTTCCCTCCCCAATAGGAATTATTCTCTATATTCCCTGCTGATATTGAATGATGCTGTAAGATTATATAGCACCAGCACAGCCTGCCCTTGGGGGAAACACAATCAGGTATTCATGTGAAACTTCTGCAAGCTACTACTCCTTTCTTTTTAAAAGAAGACGTTCATTCTTTCCTTATTTGGATCTCATATAGTGCAAAATGGATGTAGTCTTTGCCCATGTCACTCCCTCTGGTTGAAATGCCCATCTCTTCTTCAATGTCAGACCCCTAATCTAAAATTCCTCTTAAATTCTCAGCTCTTAGGATGAAGTACTATTTCTTTAATGACATTCCCAGACCCTCAGGATTAGGACACATTATCTGTGACACATTAACTTTGTCCTTCAGAGGAATAGGACTTCTCTCAGTTGTGACTGAACAAGTAAGTGCATAATTGTCCATGTAATGTCTCTTTCACCAACTAGAAGCTAGGCTTTATCTGGATAGGGGCCATGTTTAACTTGCTTCTAAGAGTCCCCAGCATGTAACATCTGCCTTGAATTAAGTAGGTACACAATTTAAAAATTATCTGTAAATCAAGGGTAAGTTAATAAAATTAGAATTGTGTCAAATTAACACATAAATTTTACTCCAGAGAAAACACATTTCGGATCTTTTCAGAAGGGAAGAATTAGAGAAGTTGAAGAGTAATTACTATTTTATCACCTTTAAAAATTATGGCAAGAGCTGAGTCTCTTGAGCACATATCAGAGAGGACAAGTACATGGCAACCTGGTCTCACTTCCTTCATGCTGTACTTGAGAGACTTTCTACTGGATCCCAAAGGACACTGAGCTATGCTCGCCACTGGTGACAAATCTTCTTTACCCAACACACTAATTATTTGGTTTTTTTTGTTTGTTTGTAAAAAGGGGGAAATTAATTTTCCCTCTACCCTTTTGAGTTTTTGTCTGAAACCCCTATAATGAAAGACAGATGAACCAGAGAAAAAGGAACAGGACTTTATTAACATGTATACCTCTCATGTATACATGGGTGTCTCTCAGAGTGTAACCAGTGGCTGAAGCCAAAGACTGTTATAGGCAGAGGCCCCTATAAGGGTAAGGATAGATAGCCCCAGGGGAAATGCAAACAAAGTATTGGTGAGGGTGGAGACCCTGATAAGAAATATAATGGACTGCAGCTGCAGCCCCCACAATTCAGTGTTGGGAATTCAGTGTTTAGGATTCAGTATTCGGGACTTTAGCATTTTGGGATCTCCAGTGATTTCTGGGTCAGCCATTTCTGTCCCCACCAAGTCAATCTTCCAGAAGGCTGTTTTCAGGCCTCTAAAGGACATGGAGAAGCTTCGAGCTGCCAAACTCAGAGAAGAAAAGGTCAGAGGATTTGCGGATAGCCAGGCGACTGACACTGTTCACAGCTTTGCTGCTGTTACAGCCTGGAAGGGAAAACAAAGACCCAGAACTGGATGCCTCACTGATCTGTGTGAGTATGGGCTGTTTGTCAGGTCATTTGGCTGCTGTAGCTGCTGTTTTGATTGTCTATTTTCTGCTGCTGTGCTGGCACATCTCGGCACCATTGGTGAGCATCTCCTGTTGTGTGTTCTGCTACCTTCGTGAGTTGAATCCTGGCCTATAGTCTGGCTGCCACATGCTCCAGGCTCTCAGTGGTGGGAAGATGCCATCTTGGGAACATGGCCTTTTGTTTAGGGTAGGAGCTCGATGTTCTCCTTGGAGGGAAGATCATCTTGGGAGCCTTTGTGTATAGGATTTTAGAACATTGGGCACTACTTTGGGTGAAGTAAATGGCCATTTGTGGCTCCAGTAAACCTTTGTTTTTCCTGGTTTGTTAAATAAACCCCATTCTCCTTGTTCTCTGAACCTGAGTAGTCTTGCAGTTGTGCTCGCAGGTGAAGAACTCAGACAGTGACTGGTAAACTATTTGGAAACCGTCCTTGGCTTATTATAGTGCCTCTTGCTGCTCGGTATCAAGAGAGACTGAGTAACTCCCTGATATGTCCAAAGTCATACCCTTCCATATCATTTTCAGCTAAAGACAAAAAGAAGAAATGTATGAATTAGTGGTGGGAGATTAGTTATGAAGCTTTATCAGGAAAAGCACCATAGGTAAAGGTAATGCTTGTGATATAGATTTCAATGTGAGGCCCTCTCCATCAATAAGAGCTTCTGGTGATTTAGACATTCTTCTTTTCTTGGTACAGACACACACACACACACACACACACACACTTTCGTATTAACAACTTTCCTTTATACCTTATAGCACTGTTGTTATAGCCATCATATGGTACACTGCATTCCCAGTAATTACTATCATATAACTGGTAATTTGTATATTTTTTAAAAGATTTATTTACTTATGCATACAAAAACTGGGAAACAGGCCAGAGGTGTGAGGGGTGAGAGGATTCACTGGAGGCAGAGTAGGGAACAGAAAAGGCAGACTGACTGAAATATATGGCTGAGGGGAACAGCAGGCAAGACAGGAGAGTTTTGCTGCACCATGTGGGTGGCTCCCTGGTCAGCCGGGGATCCCAGGATCAGACTCGTGCTACAGAGGCTGCAGATGGCTGCACAGTGCTGTGCTTAACCCCTGGTGCCATCAGAGAGGCCCAATTTGTATCTTTTGACCACCTTCTTTTAATCCTTCCTCCTCTGCCCTGTACTCTGATAACCACAGATTTGACCTCTTCTTCAATGAGTTTGTTTTGTATTTCCTTTTTCACTTAGCATATTGCCTTCAAAGACCATCCATATGTTGAAACTGGAGAGATGTCCTCATTAATAATAGCTATATAAAATTTCACTGTATATATTTACTACAACTCCTTTGTTCATTTGTTAATCATTTGGACATTTAGATTGTTACTAAGTAGTGTCTATTGTAAATAATATTTCATGAATAGTTTCAAAGTAGAGATCTTCCACCTCCTTATATTTATTTTTAATATTTTTTGATGTTTTTGTAAATAGGATTGATTTCTTTATGTCTTTTTTTCAAAAAATTTGTTGACACTAACAATCTACTGCATGAAACAGGACATTTTTAAAGATGATTTACTGGAATAGTTGTCTGCCTTCCTAATTATTATTTTTAATGGCATAAGATCTATAAATATAACCATAATCAATTTATAACAAAATATGATAACGAAAGGATATTCACATGAGAATGTAAAGTATCAAAATAAAATTATGTAAATGTCCATATTCTACTTGTCAAATGTCAAATGATTGATGTTAAGACTATATTAGATCTAGAAACAAGATCTAGGGTAAAGTCGTAAAATCCTGACATTTATTAACATGTGATAAAAGACAGTTAATATTACAGTTATGAGATGGAGATGGCCAATGAGCACTGAATAAAAATGACAAATATCTCTAAATGATCAGTTTTTAAAAAATATTTATTTATTTATACAAGAACTGGGGTACAGGTCAGAGACACAGGAGGGTAAAAGAATTCACCAGAGACAGAGCAGGGAGCAGAACAGGCAGATGGATGAGGACACTGCTGAGGGGAGCAGTGGGCGAGACAGGAGAAGTCTGCTGCACCATGTGGGTGTCTCCAGGGCTGGCTGGGAATCGAACCTGTGGACAGCTTCACAGTGCAGCGCTCAACCCGCTGCGCCACCAGGGATGCAGGCCCCTAAATGATCAGTTTTTGATCCTGGAAACTTGCAACCAATTCTTATATAAAGTGATTTGCATAGTTGGGACAGGAATATTAATATTTTATTAATAAGGATTGAAAGAGAAAGTTAGAACCACTATGAAAGCTATCTCTGAGCTCTATCTATTGTCTATCTATCCATTCATCTATTGGATAGGATTCGGCCTCATATAATTGTGACTGCAGCTTAAACAATCTCTGCCAGTCTGTTGTCAAGTCTGGTGCTAAAGCTTGAAGTCAACAGGGCAGGCACTTGGAAAGGGAAAGGTATACACATAGAAGGGAAAGCAAGAACAAACTGCAAATACAAGCACAAGCTGTCATACACAAAGAAAAACTAAAAACTTGTGTATGTTCTCTTGCCTCTGACCTTAGTGGTGTGAGAGTCTTCCAGAAGAAGCTGATATCGTTTGTCGTGGCCCAAGAATCAGAAGCTGCTCCATGCAATGGGTGATCAAGCACATCAACATCAGTATGTGTGAACCCAAAATAACTGCTGCTTCGCTTAACCCTACAAATCTTGCAAAGGAAAATTTCTTTTAGCTAGGCTTTCTTTTTCTAAATACAAGCAGTAAAGGGAATTCTGGGAAATGCAGTTTAGACTGGAAGCAACATTGGCACTATGGGCCACCAACATCTCTCTCAACCAGTGTTGTAACATATGCAAACTTTCAGCTCTAAAACCCTAGAATCTTCTTTAGGGAATAGAGTTATGCATGCCTCAAGGGAATATGCAGCCTAAAGAGTAGACAATCTGAATCGGTACACTTCCGGGATTGACATTCCAAATGGCAAGATAGTCCAGCAAATGTGGACTGCTACAGAAATACAAAATATCATAAATTAATAATCAATATCTATATATTTCACCTAAAAATAGTAATTGTCTGCCAACTAGTATGAATTATATTAAGTTGATTTCTTGCACTATTTTAGTACTTTGGTTTACATTTTGCCTAGTGTGAAACCATAGCTGTCATTTTAGCAATACAAGATCTTGAGGTAAAAGATTTTTTTTTTCCAGAGTCAATAGTGCCGTCTTTGAGTAGCACATGAATTTTAAAAATTCAAAACAACAGAGTTTGAAACTTCAATTGCATCTTACAAGAATGTTTTTCAACTTTGTTGGTGACTTGGGTATAGGGGTGAATTATTAATCATCTCTCTCAAAATAAAGGCTTTTTTATACCCCAGGAATTATATATGTCTTCATGGTCCTAGAATCCTTGGCCTGGTCTCCCAGTGTCATTGTATACCTTTTTTTAAAAGTACTCAAATAAACTGGTTGGGAACATGGTAAAGATTAGAAGAGAATGTAGCCCTGAACTGAGAAGCCAAAATTAGTGATTTGTAAGTGCCTGTGGCCAAGACAGGTAGGGTGGGGTGGGCAGTGAGGAGAAAGAACACTAAACAAGAATAAAGAAAACTCCTCAAATGGAGGGCAAATGAGCAGTATCAGCAGTGAACCCAACCCCTATAATGGTCAACAGTATGGGCTTGAGCATCAGATGACCTGGCATGAAATCCTAGCTCTGTTGCTTCATGACCATGGACAAGCATACAAATCAGGACTGGTTGGGTTGCAATTTACAGAAACTCAATTCAAAGAATCTTAAACTGTATGAATTTAATGCGCTCTTGAACTAGAAAGTCCAGAGTTGCCTTTGTGCTTATTTGGATCCAAGGATTAAAACAGTGTCACAAGAAACTTTTTTTCTCAATCAAAAGGATGCTGAGTACTAGTGAGTACTGAGGGGTAGTCCTGAGGGCTCAGTATTTTTCTGGGTCCCCTAATATCTTCATGTAACTGTGGTAGACTGAATGCTAACTGTGCCCAAAATACCCAAGCTCTGATTCCCATAATCTGTGATTTGTAATCTTACATGGTAAGAGGACTTTATAGCTTTGAGTAAATTAAGAATTTGAGATGAGCAGGTTATACTGAATTAGCAAGTTGAATCTGATGAAATAATCACCAAAGGTGGCAAAAAGTCCAAAGGGAATAGTTGAAGTTGTGACATGAAAATAAGAGGTTAGAGGGCCTCCCCGTTGGCGCAGTGGTTGAGCGCTGGGTTGCAAAGCTGCCCGCAGCCTCTGCAGCGCCGGTTCGATCCCTGGCTGCTCCCCGGCCACTGGAGGAGGGTCCCACATGGCGCACAGACCTCTCCTGCCGCCCGCTGCTCCCCTCAGCAGTGTACTTCAGTCCTTCTGCCTGCTCTGCTCCCCACTCTGGCTCTGGTGAATTCTCTCACCCTCCCGCGCTTCTGACAATACCCAGTGAAGGAAGGAAGGTAGGAAGGAAGGAAGGAAGGAAGGAAGGAAGGAAGGAAGGAAGGAAGGAAGGAAGGAAGGAAGGAAGGAAGGAAGGAAGGAAGGAAGGAAGGAAGAAAGAAAGGACGAAAGAAAGAAAGGACGAAAGAAAGAACGAACGAACGCACGAACGAACGAAAGAAAGAAAAGGTGAAAGGATGAAAGGACGAAAGAAAGAAAGGACGAAAGAAAGAAAGGACGAAAGAAGGAAAGGACGAAAGAAAGAAAGGACGAAAGAAAGAAAGGACGAAAGAAAGAAAGGACGAAAGAACGAAAGAACGAACGAACGAACGAACGAACGAAAGAAAGAAAGAAAGAAAAGGTTAGAATAATATGAGGATGGGATCATGATATACAGATCCTGGGCAGCCTGTGAAAGCTAAAAAAGGGAAGGAAGTGATTCTCTGCTGAAGCCTCTGAACAGGATACAACCTGGCCAGCATCTTGATTTTAGACTCCTCATCTCCAGAATATATTTTTTTTTAAATTTATTTTATTTATGCTTCCAAGAACTGGGGTATAGGCCAGAGAAGGGAGGGTGAGTAGGGTGAAAAGATTCACCAGAGACAGAGTAGGGAGCAGAACAGGCAGATCTACTGAAATACACTGCTGAGGGGAGCAGCAGGTGAGTCAGGAGAGGTCTGCTGCGCAATGTGGGTCAGGATCCTGGCCAGGGATCGAATCATGCCACAGTGACTGCCGACAGCTTCTTTGTGCTGAGACTTAACTCCTTGCGCCATGAGGGAGGTCATGATCTCCAGAATTTAAACAGAATAAATCTGTGCTGTTTTAAACCACTAACTTATTGGTGATTTGTTACAGAGTAATAGTACACTGATATGCCGAGTTTCTTGCCTCTCTGCTTTTATTTTCACTAACTGGGGACCCAAAATTCCGTTTTTCCAACTATTTAGGGGATAATGCGCTGTTTTGAATCTCAACTATCTTGGATTGCTTCTTGCTGGCTGAAAAGATTCACAATAAGTTTGTTTTTTCTTCTGTCTCATCTTTCTAGCAATATAAGTTTGACTGGAACATGTAGCAGTTTATTAAAAGCTATATGAAAATTACAAACCTTCCAGCATACTGACAGTTTTCTTTCAAGCCTCTGAAATTTTACTCTTTAGTAGAAAATATGAAAAGGCCTGAATCAAGATTCAAAGAGACAGTTATAGTAATGATGGTCAGTTTCTCTGTCAGGAATGAGCAAATTTTTCATGCTCCTCCAGTAATCTATTTCCACATTTTAGATCTATGATCTGTATTCCACTCTTGATGTCCATTTCTTTGATATACAATGCTTCAATGGTTTTAAGTGAGAGATTCAATTCAAAGCAAATTCCATAAAAATGGAAATTATTCTGACTTCAGAAACTCTCTCTCTCTTCCTTTCTTCTTTTTTTAAAAAAAGATTTATTTATTTATTTATGCATACAAGAACTGGGGTACAGGCCAGAGGTGTGGGGGGTGAGAGGATTCACCAGAGACAGAGTGGTGAACAGAACAAGCAGACAGACTGAAATACACTGCTGAGGGGAGCAGATGGGAGTCAGGAGAGGTCTGCTACGCCATATGGGTCACCTCCCTGGCTGGGATCGAACTTGTGCTGCAGTGACTGCGGATAGCTTCATAGGTTGTGTCTTAACCCCTTGCGCCACCAGGGAGGCCCCTATGCATGTGTTTTTATACGCAAACTCTGAAATTTTATTTCTGAGACAAGTGAGGTAAAACACTGAAGGACTCTTTTCTAATCAGTAAGAGGTGGGGTGGGGAGACAGGCCCATGCATATGGAGTTCAGATCTAATATGATTTTATGCTGGCCCTTTTTGTCATCTTGGAAAAAGTAAAATCAGTGGCACCATTTAGAATGGTTTGCCATAGGAGTCATTTCAAACAATGGGATTATCTGTCCCAAAAACCCTCACCCAGAAGAATGTGATGGTTTCACCTGGTTAACATGGATTTGGGTTAGAATGTAAGCACCAACACATGACCAAAGAAACAAACCAGTACATTGACTTAGTAGAACGTAATCTTAAAAGAGTATGAAATAGCAGAGTGATTCAGTTGAGCTTTTAAATCTATCTTTTACACGAATCCATGCTGTTGACATTGAATTTTGTCTGTGACTGTTGCAGAGTAATTACACAGGTAAGTACGAGGGAAATCCCCCCAAAATAAATTTATTTTTTCTCTTTTGGCCATAATTTAAGAATATACTATCCTAGATATATATAATACAGTGCCCCAAATGGGCCGGACTCTAGAGCTTTTAGCAAGCCACATACAATTCTGTCTTTAACAGTGATATTTTTCTTAATGCATTTTAATAGAAAGAATGATTTCTCTATTCATGAAGACTCCATAAGCATTAGCTAGATGGAAATAAAATTTGTGAAGTATTTATAAAACCACAGAAAGAGAATTTTGAACTGTATATGCATACAACTCTTTCATAGTTTGAAAGCATTTTATAATCCTCCTGGGGAAGCAGAGCTGTATGAAAGAAATATCACAGTCAGCAGCATCTCTCCCTAACTATTCTTAATGTCACTAGGAGTTTAAGGCAACATGTTGTTTTTCAGAAGAGAAAAGCAACAAAATAATTAAACACATTTTCCCTTAAGGAAAAAAGTTGTCTCTGAATCTCCACTTTTGTCAGAAGGTGATAGTAACATAGTGATATGGCCATCAATAAATACAATTTTTCCCAAAATGCCTCTGATAATTTAGTTGAGTGAACCTTGTATCAGCGTAAGCAGGAAAAATTCACATACTTTTAATAAGTAAAATAAATCTGCAGGTCTATTAGATCTCTTGTAAAGACCTTGTATTTGATCCAATAAAGGAACACTGGAGCTGTGCCTGCTCTCCAGACCTTTAGAGGGGAATACAAATTTGTTATAGCTCTACTTGATGATTATCTTGTTCATCCCCCATCTCAAAAACTTGAGGTGCGACAGAAAATACAGTTCTAGAGCCCTGCAAATCAGAGCGACATGGGAGAAGAGCAACCCACAAAGTGGGGACTGCACAATAAAGAAAATTAGACTCAGAATTGTTGATCTGGATAATAGTCTTCCCACCTCCAGGCTTCACTCTCAGTTCCCCATCTCCAAACTGAGATAATATTGTAAATCTCACCGTACATTATCTGGTTCATAGCACATGATCAATGAAAGATGAATTTTTAAAGAATTCCTCACTTGTCATAATCTCCTATACACACATAACACATACAAATTCAGCTTTTGCTCATTGCGCTATTACTTATCATATAAATACAAATTCCTTATGAAATAATCCAGCTAATTTTCAGATTTATTACCCAGAATTGCCCAGTTCTTTCTACCCTTGCCACTGAGAACCAAACATGGCTCACCATTTTCTTGCTTCAGTTTATTCTTTCCCCATATCTGAAAAGTCTATGGTTGCACATACCCCTGCATCCTCCTCAGTCACTCCACTTAGTCCAGAACCATCTTCCAAGGACCATCTCAAACACTGAATCTTCTAGATATTTAACACTTTTACCCAACGACTCTATTTGTATACCCTCTTAGCGATTTATCTTTCTCTTGTTTTAATAACAGTCCATTGTTTTGACGTGTTATTTCTGCCATTGCCTTATTTTCTTACCAGAAAATCTTATGTTGCGATCAAGAGACCTCAATTTTAATATCAATTCTGCCACTGAACAACTATGTAAACTTAGGCAAATTGCATCATTTTCAGAACTTTAGGGTATCTGGAGCATGCCTCCTTTATGGAGACTTTGAAATGATTAAATTGCATGACAAAACACAGAACACCTGGTACAGTGTCTGACACATAGTGAGAGCTGAATAATAATAGCACTGCTGTTTATTAATATATTGTCAGGTCCTTGGAAGCTTTGGGTGATTCATTTTTGTCCTTCTCTAGCAACAAGCTAAGCATTTGCTTCATGATCTGTATTTTATACACATGCTGTGAATTGGTAATAAATAGAGGTTTCTGGCATTAGAATTTAACAGTAAAATTCAGTTGAATGTGTCTCTGACCTGATTTCCCCTTCTCCCTTTGTCTGTTTTTATCCTTTTAAATTAAATGTTAGGGATTTAGAGCTAAGCACTGTTTTTCTACAGTGGAGATTGTGTGTGAATTTAGAACATGCCACCTACTGGCAGATAGGCAGATTTTACATTAGAAAATGAAATAAAGACAACTCTGTGGGCCCACAGAAAAGGGTTCTCAAGGGGCCTCCCCGGTGGCGCAGCGGTTGAGCGCTGGGTTGCGAAGCTGCCCTCAGCCTCTGCAGTGCCGGTTTGATCCCCAGCTGCTCCCTGGCTACCTGAGGAGGGTCCCACATGGCGCGCAGACCTCTCCTGGTCCCACATGGCGCGCAGACCTCTCCTGCCGCCCGCTGCTCCCCTCAGCAGTGTACTTCGGTCCCTCTGCCTGCTCTGCTCCCCGCTCTGGCTCTGGTGAATTCTCTCACCCTCCCGCGCTTCTGACTATACCCAGTGCTTGTATAAATAAAATAAAATAAAATAATTAATTAAAAAAAAGAAAAGAAAAGGGTTCTCAAATCTTTCTGATCCTTTCACATTTTCCTGCCTGCTCACTAAGGAGAAACTTTGAGTAGAATATACATTGGCCAGTCCAATCCTCATGTAAAGGAGGCTCTCAGTTAGCTTTTACTAACTCAGAAAAGAATATTCTGGGTGGGATTTCTCAGAACAGTCTCCCCCAGAGGATGAGCATGTGCACAGACAGGAAATGGCTCACTTGATGTATTTAGAGACACTAGGTTCTGGCCAAGTAAACCTCATCCTACTCATTGATGTGCCCCTTACCAACAGATCAGATAAATCATTTAACCCATGGAAGTCATAATTCCTGAGCTTAAAAACTGAGGTCATAATAGAATCTGTGCTCAGAGGACTCTAGTGAGGATTTGTTAAGATCCTACTCAGAGACCTCAGTTATTGGTGCCTAATATAATCTCTGGAAATGGATCTGTAACTCTGATTAAACAAAAGTCTGGTGGTTCAGGATCACAGAAACTTTGTTAGTAATGATGTGGGTTTAGAGAACCTGAAGATGAATAGGACCAGCACCTTTGCATCAGGCACGGAGAACTCACAGCCATCTGCCACTAAGTATGAACTTCATAAATGTTTGTTGACTGAACAAATTGACTTACCCAATCCCCATTTTTGTAAGTAAAAAATGGAACATGGAACATTTTATAAAGGAGGCAAGGGAGCAAGACAAATAAAAGACACACTTCTACTGCAGCCATCCACCTTTTATCTGCTCTCTCTCACCCATTCTCTATATGTCTCTGATTCTTATCCTCCCTTGGGTCCTTGCTCATGACATTAATTGGCATTAGAATGTAACTGAAATATGTTGGTAATACATTGAATTAAGGAAAGTCACAGTATTTGAAAATGTTTCTTAAAAAATAAGCAGATGTCAGGTTTGAATTGTTCCTTTCATCTCTATTAATAGTGAACTACATTTATTTCTCTCTCTTTGGGTTAATTTCCCTCACAGTTGAAGATCTCAATTGATGGTCTAACTTACTATTTTTATAGTTTGTGACTATTACAAATCTCCCATCCTATTTAGTCATTGTCCCTCTTGGTTAATTTCATTCTCAGACTGACTGACCATATTCTCTACCAACATAGAAAATAGAGAATTTACAATTTCAGTTCCATGTAATAAAGAACAAGGAATAAAATATGTAATAAACTCAGAAGACATTCTTTCATTCCTATTATTCTGGGTTACCTGAAAATCAGTAACTTTTTTGGGACCCATCAGAGAACTGAGATTTCTGGGGAAAACATTACTCTAAAATCTGGGAAGTTAATTTTATCCAGAGAAACAAAATTGATCTCTGCTTAATTTATATCAGGAGGTGATGGTGCTATCAACTATTAGGAAAACTTACACAGTAATTTTGAAGATTTGCTAAAGGCTGATTGAGGGCTAGTTTGACTGGAGAAAATCTTGGGGTACATGAAAAGATGTTCAATATTACTAATCATCAGAGAAAATATAAACTAAAAAACCACAATAAGGTATTATCTTAGACCCGCTAGAATGACTATTTTCATAAAGATGAAATAACAAGTGTTGATAAGTATGTGAAGAAAAGGAATCCATCATGCACTATTGGTTGGAATGTGTATTGTTGAGCCATCTATGGAAAATAGTATGGAGATTTTTCCAAAATAGTACTACCATGTAATTCAACATTTCCTCTTCTGGGTATTTATCCAGAGAAAATGAAAACATGAATGACACTTAAAAGGATATATGAATGCCTATGTTTATTGCAGCAATATTTACAATAGCCAAACTATGAAAACAATCTAAGTGTCTGTCCATCAGTAGATGAATGGATAAAAAAAAAAATCACAGACAGACACACACACATACACCCCACTGGAATATCTTTCAATCATAAAATAAAGAATGAAATTTTGCTATTTGCAACAACATGGGTTGACCTCAAGGACATTATATATTTTTTAAAAGATTTATTTATTTATACATAGAAGAACTGGGTATAGGCCAGAGATGTGGGGGATGAGAGGATTCACCAGAGACAGAGTGGGGAACAGAACAGGCAGATTGACTGAAATACACTGCTGAGGGGAGCAGCGGGCCAGTCAGAAGAGGTCTGCTGTACCATGTAGGCATCTCCCTGGTCAGGGATCAAACTTACACTTCAGTGGCTATGGATAGTCTTTTTGGTTTTTTTTTTAAGATTTATTTATTTATTTATACAAGAACCAGGGTACAGGCAGATGTGCAGGAGGGTGAGAGGATTCACCAGAGACAGATCGGAGTACAGAACAGGCAGACTGATGAAATACACTGCTGAGGGGAGCAGTGGGAGCGACAGAAAAGGTCTGCTGTGCCATGTGGGACCCTCGCTCAGCTGGACAGGATCAAACCGGCGCTGCAGAGGCTACCGACAACTTCACAGCGTGGCTCTCAACCGCCTGAGCCACCAGGGGAGATCAGCTGTGGATAGCTTTATAGGTTGCATCTTAACCCCTTGAGCCACCAGGAAGGCCCCTCAAGGAAAATACGTCAGACAGAGAAAGACAAATATCGTATGATTTCATTTATAGGTGGAATGTTAAAAGAAAAAAATCAACAGGCAATCACGTAGATACAGAGAACAAATTGATGGTTGATAAAGCAAGGAGTTGAAGTGTATAGAAGAAATGGACAGTGGGTCAAAATGCTCAAATTAATGGTTATAAAACAAATTATGTGAATATAATATATAGAATAACAACACTGCATTGCATGTTGCTAAGAGTAGATATTACAAGAAAATACAAAGTGAAAGAGAAATATTTTCTAAAACAAAAACTGAGGGAATGCATCACCAGAGGCCCCATCCTGCAAGAAATGATAAACATGAGAGAATTCTGAGAAGGAGCAGGAAGCCCCTCCTCTTTGCTGGCATCATTTTGTTAAGCAAGCCCTGTTCAAACACACATGAGCCATCTTTCAACAAGGGACTTATCATTGTATTAAATTTACTTTATGGAAGAACTTCTATTGTGACTATGGAATCATATATATACAGCAGGCAATGTTTCATGTTAAAGAGCAAAATGATGTTATTCTGTCATATTTGATCTTAGTGAACTCTTGCTCTTCTAGATTTTTATGAATCATCGCCTTAATAATTCATTCTGGAAACTTGCCCAACATTGACTTAAAACTTACTGATATGGAATGGCAAAATATACTATCTTTGCGATTATTTCCTTTTTTGAAACATGACTCTACATTTGCATTTTCTTATCTTCCATTTTCCTTTTATCTTTCAAAATTCTTCACAGATCACTGTTCTCATTTGCACACTAGGTTACTGTATTCTGAGATCTGACTTGCCCACAAAAGGAAACTTGAACTCATTTCTATCAGAAGAATTATCTCTTTTACTATCTTATCCTGTCTCTATCTTCTATTCTGCCATACCAATGCTTATTTTGTACAGTTTGATGAAGAAGTCAGTCTCTTTCACAGAAAAGAAAAAACAAAATAGAAATTAAAAAGTTACAAAGCCACCAGCTTTACACCGTAATTGTAAAATACCTTTCCATTCCCGAGCCTGTTCTTTCAATGATCTTATTCTTGTCCTAAATATAGCTAAGATGTCCTATGGTATCTTTGGCTTTATCATAAGTTGCAACTCATTTTTTTTTATAACTTGTCTTTTTTTTTTTCCTTTCAAGAAAGTAAAGTTTATTTAAGGGAGAAAGAACAAAAGCAGACTCCAAGGCAGCAATGCCAACGAAGGGCAAAAGACACCCTAATTTGTCTTTTTTTAAAAGGTTTATTTATTTATGCATACAAGAGCTGGGTGTAGGCTGGAGGTGTTGGGGAGGCGGGGATGGTAAAAGGATTCAATAGAGACAGAGTGGAGAACAGAACTGGTGACCTGACAGAAATACACTGCTGAGGAGAGGTCTGGTATGCATAGCTCCCTGGCCAGGATCGAACTTGTGCTGCAGTGGCTACAGATAGCATTAAAGTGCTGAGACTTAACCCCTTGCGCGACCAGGGAAGCCCCCATCTCACTGTTTTTGACATTAGGAGCCCTTACTCCCTTTGCTCTAAATCTGAGGTCATGGGAGAGTCCATTGCACTCTCTACACTGACAACCAGGTCAAACCCTTCCTCCTCCACACATCTACACTACTTGCAAGTGCACATAATTAAATTTACTTACTAACCTATGTCCCTCTTGAAATAAATCTGTAACAGAGGCCAAACATCTCTAGTTAATAAAATGCTTATTGTCAGGTTAATTTCTATTGTTACTCACTTATTTGAGATTTTCAAAATAACAATTCTTATTGAAATATGTCCTATCAAGATAGGCAAATACTATATAGTGTCACTTATTTGTGGAATCTAAAAAAACTAAACACCTAGAAACAGAGAATAGAATACTAGTTACCAGGGACTGGAATGTGGGAGAAATGTGGAGAAGTTGGTCAAAGAGTCCAGACTTCCAGTTATAAGTTCTGGGGATCTAAAGGTATTATATTAGTCAATGCTTGGTGATTATAGTTAATAACACTGTATTTTATACTTGAAAGTTGCTATGTGACTAGATCTTAAGTGTTCTCACCACAAAAAAGAAGTGGTAATTACATAACATGATGCAAGTGTTAGCTAATGCTACAGGAATGATCATTTTGTAATACATAAGTAAATAAAATCAACACATTACTAACCTTAAACTTACACAGTGTTTTAAATATATGTCACTCGTTTCTCAAAAAGCTGGGATGGTGGGAGAAGGGAGAAAATGCTTTAAATAATAGTTGTGCAATATTTCAATTTATCTTTTTTTTACATTTATTTATTCATGTATACAAGAACCGGGGTACAATCCAGATGCACAGGAGGGTGAGAGGATTCGCCAGAGAGAGAGTGGGGAACAGAACAGTCAGACAGACTGAAATACACTGCTGAGGGGAGCAGCGGGCGAAACAGGAAAGGTCTGCCGTGCCATATGGATTCTTGCTGGCTGGCCAGCCTGGATCTAACCCTTGCTGCAGAGGCTGCAGACAGCTTCACAGCACTGTGCTCAACCCACTGCGCCACCAGGAAGACCCCAAGTGTGCCATATTTCAAATAATAAATAGTTTATGTCACCATAATATAATACATAATACAAGGATTATATAATAGAAAAGGACTTTATTCCTTAAAAGTCAGGGATTGTGTCCCTATTTAACAATGACTAAACACCATGGGGTCTTTTAACCAATTTTGTCCTTTGTGTTCAGATCTCTAAAATTCGTCTAATATATTAATGTGCTGTAGTTGCCAACCTTGTGATGTTCCTGTGACTCTAAATGGAATAAAGTACATGAACTTGATCCTGGAAGCTTCAAGGCAGTGAATTCTAAAGAAGGAACATGATGATTTTATTTTTTTAAAGATTTATTTATTTATGCATACATGAGCTGGGGTATAGGCCAGAGGTGCATGGGGGTGAGAGGATTCACCTGAGACAGATTGGGGAACAGAAAGGCAGATTGCCTGAAATACACTGCTGAGGGGAGCAGCGGGCGAGTCAGGAGAGGTCTGCTGCTTCCTGGCTGGGGATCGAACTCGTGCTACAGCAGCTGCGGAAAGCCTCATAAGTTGTGTCTTAACCCCTGTGTCACCAGGGAGGCCCAGGAACATCATGATTTTAGATGGTTGTTGAATATGCACTAAATAGCATTAAATCACATAGGAAGAATATTATTTCAAATTTTGTTTAATACCAATAATCTTTGTTTGGTGCTAGTTCATATCTTTCTAACATTTTTTAATCCCTCTTTAAAACAGAGTGAGAGAGAGAGTAGGTCACAAGCTCCCCTCAGCAGCCACTAGCATTTACCTAGAGTTTAATTACATCACCTTGTTTCAATTCTGCTTATTTTTACAATTACCTTTCATTTATAACAAACAGTATTTGCTTTTAAAGTCTTATTTTTGGGCCTCCCTGGTTGCCTAGGGGCTAACTCTCAACACTATTACTGCTATGGCCTGAGTTCAATCCTCGGCCAGGGAGCTAACCAACATGGCGCAGCACACCACTCCTGTCTTGCCCACTGCTCCCTTCAGCAGTGTATTTCAGTAGATCTGCCTTTTCTCCTTCCCACTCTGTCTCTGGGGAATCCTCTTACCTCTTGCACCTCTGGCCTGCACCCCAGCCCTTCTACGCAAAAATAAATAAATAAAATCTTTAAAAAATCTTATTTCTTTTTCAAATAAGCTGATTTTAAAATGTTTGTTTAAAATAACAAGTAAAAACTAGAACAGGTAGTTTGGTTTTTGGCTGAAAGTGTGAACTAAGTATACAAAAATATGAGGAAATATCCTGTAAGGCAATGTACACATTTTTGTTATTATACTGATATTATCAGTGAAGTTCTATTCTTAGTAATAATTACAAGAAATACAATTATTTTAAAAATTGTTGCTTGCTCTGGGTCCCTAAGCCTAGTTCCCAAATTTTTTTTTTTTTAAAGATTTATTTATTTATTTATACAAGCACTGGGTACAGTCAGAAGCGTGGGAGGGTGAGAGAATTCACCAGAGCCAGAGCAGGGAGCAGAGCAGGCAGAAGGACTGAAGTACACTGCTGAGGGGAGCAGCGGGCAGCAGGGGAGTTCTGCGCACCATGTGGGATCCTTGCCCAGTGGCCGGGAGCAGCCAGGAATCGAACCGGCGCTGCAGAGGCTGCGGGCAGCTTCGCAACCCAGCGCTCAACCGCTGCGCCACCAGAGAGGCCCCCCAAATTTTCCTATACAGAATTTTAAAATAATTTATCAAAAATGCAGCTTGCAATTAAATCTGATTTTATCTGTTTTAAGTTAAGGATTATTGCACTACCACCTCTGTTTGTCCTGCAGTAACTATCAGAGTGTTGGATATACAATTATTGCTAAGTAAATATTCAAATGTATTGAATTGACATTAAATATGTCAAGGAAGCTTGTGTGTAAGAAACTAGTGCCTCCCAAAACTCTTCTCAAATACTTCCAGATGTTAACTACCAAGACAATTTCCATACCTAACTCCCACTTTAAACTTTGAAGTTTATAGTTCAAATAATGTAGAGATGAAAGAAATCAACCTGATTCACAGAATCTCTAACTATTTGTTGATTTCATGCCTACCAGCACCCTGTAAGCAGACGGTGAAGCCCAAAGCTAGATCAAGGAAGCTTAATTTTCTGCGTACTTCATTTATGCTTACCCCTTTATCAAGCTATAAGATCTTTCTTTCATCTGTTCCCAATTCAGTTCCTGTTCACCATCATCATAACATATCTTATAATAAAGAGAGCTTTTGTCAATAATCATTAGATGATTATTTTGACATTTCTCCTCAGGGATCTCATCTATATCCATGATCTCTGCTTGTAGACTACAGATATAATCCTAATGTCTGTAATACCAGAATTCCTATTGGTATGACCAATAGGAAAAGGAAAATAACACGGCTACATTCTAATCACAAAGGTTGCTCAAAGTCTTAAGCCAAGAATGCAAAATATTTCCAGGAACTTCATGCTGGAAGGTATTTAAATATTCATGAGAACATTGTTTGCCCCTAAAACATCTGAAAGGAGAGCCAAAGGCTGCAGTGAAAGTCTGGCCAGAAGTAGATGTAAAATCATCTTACCTGAAATCTGGGTTTGTAAGGGTAACACGAATTACATTTGATCAGCTGCTTCTTTAAGACTATACAATCCCCTCAAGTAGTACTATGCTTTCCCTTTATGGTTCTTGATCTTAAGCCCTTGATAAAAAGCAATATGAATGACTGCCAAAATAACAAAATTCTAAACATCCATCAGGCACACTAGATGCATCATCAGAGCTTACACTTCTCAATCTGAACACTGGGCTGATCTACTGCTGTTTTGCACAAGTTTTCCACCTAACCTCAGAAGCAATCTGATTGAATTAAACTGTTTTGTGAAAGATCAAGTTCCATTTTGTCCTTTATGTATGATTTCTGCCATTGTACTTCAACAAACAGTGATAACACTTTTCTAACCGCATTACGTGGAGTAGGAAATCTGAGCTGAGAATGTTAAATTAAGAAGGTTATAAACTAATGAGGGATGGAGCAAGGATAAAGTCCAAGTCTGTCTGACTCCAAAATCCATTGGCTTTCTGCTCTACCAGCCATGTCCATAAGGGTATCATTCATAATGTTAATCTTAATGTTTTAGAGTATTAAAAGAAGTATTCCAATTGATGTATTCCAATCAGATATTAGCTTATCACTTGCCTTAAGTAGCAACCCTTTTCACCTGTCCAATCAGAAATTCAACTCTCAATAGATATCTAGTACCCTTTCTTTTGATGGTGAAATAAAACCTCTATTTAGATGCTATTATTATTTTTTCATAGATACTAGCTTAGGATCAAAGTTTATTACTATAACCTTTCCCTTCTTCAGAAAATAAATGGAGATCTGTTATTTTGCTCATGGTTATATTGAGCCCATCATTCAGATTCCCATACTCCTGTTTAAATTCTGTTTTCCTACCCATCCATCTTTTGCGATTCTTTTCTCTTTTACCACTAATAACTTGTGACATTTTTAAATTTAGTTCAAGAAAAAACATCTTCCAGAGATCATTAACAGCACTTCCGACAGACTAATATCACTTGAAAATGTAATAACCATGAAAAGTCTGTGAATAACACTCCTCCCATGTATCTATAGCCCAGCCAGGAGATATGTTTTATAATCCTTTCAGTTTTCTCAAAGATGGTGAACTTTCATTTGGAAAAAAACCAAAGCTTCACACAATAGGATGCTTGCTGAAATATTCTGTAAAGAACTCTAATTCTCAAAGTTTCTGAACATTATTGCATGTTGGCATCTGTTTATTGCATGGAGAGGCAACTTGCAGTATATTAAGTTTTTATCCAGATTTTATTTTTCATATCCCTGAATATTGTTTTCTTCCAGCACCATATCTTCAGGTCAAATCTCTTTATATTTATTTTTCAAAAATACATATTCCTTGTATAGTTGTGCCAACTCCCATGAATTCTTCCATTAAGTCAATTGTTAGAAGGAAACCCCAATAGGATTTCCTAACCCAAAAACGTTTTTATGAACTTTTAGGAGTCTTTGAACTATGGTTTTCAGAAATACAAAATAATAGGGGAAAGAAAGCCTACTAATATTATCAATTCGTTGGACACTTTATTAGCACCACCTTTCAGTTCCCTCAGAAAGCAAACTTCCACATGTCTCTGAGGAGAAAGCAGTATGGGGGAAGACTTTCTCTTCTCTCGTGTCTCTCACTCGGGAGAAATGCCTTCATTGTTGACATGAGGTGATGGAGAAGCTGTGTAGCCCCATCTTCTTTGATTTGCTTCTCTTGTTTGGGACCTGCCCTTCCTGCAGAGTGTGCACTTCTTTTTTGTGCTTCCTTCATTGGTTCCTGTCTTTTCTCTGTTCCTGCTTCTTAGAGAAAGCTAACTATTGTCCAGTTCTCTGCTTCTGGATGGGTCCATAAGTTCGATTCAAGGAGTGGGTAAAAGAATCTCATTTGGTCTCTGATTTTTAATAGAAATGACTTGATCAAACTCTTCCACAGAATTTTGATACTCATTAAATTTTAATGAAAAAAAGAAGAAATTGGCATCATTATAATATGAACACAAATGGATGACTTTTGTGTTATGTAAAAATAAATCATCTAATTAACCCATTAACTTCAAGGGACCACATAGAAAGTAAGATGAGATACAAAAAGGAGACGAGTTGTAGTCTTGCTAAAAACTGAATAACAAACCCATCATCCCTGCACTTGAGGGACGATGTTACGAGTGGAAAAATGTAGCAGAGATTCATGCTGCCACCACTGTATTTTGGCAACGTATTTACACACACCCATGCCAGCTATTTGTGAAAATCTTATCTATTTATAGAGATGAAATAATTGTGGGGTCTGGCAGCTTCCTTCTTTAAGATTGAGGAAACAATTCAGCTTTGAAGTCAGAAAGGACACGGAGAGACATGAAAAGGTGGGGGTACTTATTTCCAGCTGTGGTTGAATAGGACTCCTCGCTACCATCCACCACCTACCTGGCAGGTGAAGAATTGATGCATATAAAACCCTCCAGAGATGACAGAGATGACACCCAAGGTGGGGTCTACAGATTCTCAGAGGAGAAAGGGTGTGTTCAGAGTACTTTCAAGAGTTCTACCTATACACATAAGTTCCCGACATAGCATTTTCTGTGGACTAGTTATTATCAGGAGGAGGCAATGAGAAAATAAAGTGAAATGGATTCTAATATTAAAAGTGATTTGGTGCCGCTATGTTAAAGTAAATATGGTGTCCCAAGCACTTCTCTTAACACTGGCTCCCTTCCTTCCCTTCACCACTTTGTTTGTGGGTCACTGCACATTGCAAGTGAAAGAGGCAGCTGGGGCATTCCCTGGCACTGCCCCTCACACCTGGGTGGGGAGACTCAAGGCAGGCAGTGCTATTTCTGTATGAAGAGAGGATCCACCAAGACAGAGAAGTTGCAAGTATGGGCTGAAACTTTGTTTCATTTTCTTGTGTTTCTACAATTATTCTTTCAATTTCTGCCACAGTCAAAATAGGAAGATTTTTTTTAAATGCCCTAAAAAAGCTTTGCAAATATTAGCCAAGATAACTTTGAGATGGAGATCTCATTTGAATTAATTACTTTGTTGCAAATAGCTATCAGCTCAATAGGCAAGAGCAGTAAGAATTATAGATTGGGTTGAGACACACAAAGGAAGTCTGAAAACCACCATTGTGATGGCATTCCAAGAAATGAGAAAAAGGAATGGAGAAGGGGAATGATGACTTATGATGCATGGCAAAGAAGGCCAAGGTCAACAAGCTTAGGAGTTCTCAAGCAATAGCTGTTGAAATGAACTTAATCAAATCTAGGTGACAAAGTGGAAATTCAACTCAATTATAGCTAAGTTGCTCTTTTGTTGTCAGTAAATGCACCACAAAATGGAGTTATGTGCTAAATATTTTTTAAAAAGTAGCTATTTCTTTGATACTATTTCTTTGCTAGGGACAGATCTTTTCTGAGACATTTTACAGTGGTAGATCTTTAAACTCTCTTTAACACAGAACTTCTCAAATTTATATATCATGGAAGTACGTGAGTATGTGTGTTATTACTGCCCTTGTGAGCACTTAAATGTTCTATAGGAAGTAATTTGGGAATGACAGCAAAAGGCTATAATGGAGCAAAATGAATAAAACTAAATTAAATAGAGATAAATTTAAATTTGGCATTGTATATTTTAAAAGTCCAGTTGTGCAAGAACAAAATTAGGCGAACCATTTTTTAAAAATCACCAGGAGATGGGCTACCATGAGTTAAATGATGACAAAATTGAAAGTTAATGAAATCTGGGCCTCCTTGGTGGTGCAAGGATTGGGACACAACCTATGAAGCAATCTGCAACCATTACAGCATGAGTTTGATTCCCGGCCAGGGAGCAAGCCACATGGTGCAGCAGACCTCTCCTGTCTCACCCGCTGCTCCCCTCAGCAGTGTATTTCAGTAGATCTGCCTGTTCTGTTCCCCACTCTGTCTCTGGTGAATCCTCTTACCCCCTGTACCTCTGGCCTGTACTCCAGCTCTTGTGTGCATAAATAAATAAATCTTTAAAAAAAAGTTAATGAAATCTTAGGCTACATTAATAGAAGTATATTGTTTATATCCTTTGACAATGAAGGTAAAAGTTCTGCGAATTATGTCACGTGACATTGGATAATTTGGGGTATTTTAGTTGATATAAATATTTGTTGAAAGTTTGGGTCTGCTAAGAAGTGGTAGTGATCTTCCCATAGTTAACAAATTGTCACAAGGATAATGATAGACTTAATCGATGTTTTTCTGGAGTCCTGAAAAGGGGAAACTGTGGAATCGTTATAGGAAATTGAGATTTATTTATTTATTTATTTTAAAGGGACAGATCCGTCTACTCATGCATACAAGAACTGGGGCACAGGCCAGAGGCATGGGGGGTGGGGGGCTGGGAGGATTCACCAGAGAGAGAGCGGGAACACAACAGGCAGACCGACTGAAACACACTGCTGAGGGGAGTAGCGGGCGAGTCAGGAGAGGTCTGCTGCGCCATGTGGGTAGCTCCCTGGCCGGGGATCAAACTCTTGTTGCAGTGGGTGCAGAGAGTCCCATAGGCTGTGTCTCAACCGCCTGTGCCACCAGGGAGCCCCGAAATTGAGATTTAATATAATAAAATGATTCAATAAACTGTCTCAGAAGACAAAAACCTAATGAAGATTAATGGAAATCCATAGACTTCTTAGTCTCCTAGAAGGTTCCAAGGAACAGAAATATTTTCCAGTTACCTACTAAATAAGGGTTTACTCTGAAAATTCATTAGTGGCAAAGAAGACTCAAAATTCTCAAGGCCCTGTTTACAGGAAAAATACAATTTTATTTACTGGTGTCTTGAATATAATAGCATCTTTGGTTATCAAAGAACTGTTCTTTATACCCAACATACTGACTCCAATCATTGAATTTGCTTGTGACTGCATTTCTCTTTGCTCCTCTGATTGCTTTGACCACAATTGATTAATTTCTCTCCTTGTCATTGCTTCTCCTATTTGTGGATTCTTGTGCCTTGAGGAACCCCCCTATCCTATGGCTTCTCTTTACAAGTTTCTTTCTTTCCCTGTCATCTCCTGACATCTCTGCTATCTGGTGATTTTCTCTTTGATTTTCCTTAAAATCTCCTGATCATTTTATTGTATTGTTTTCTCCAGATAGCTGCCTTTGAGACAGTTACACAGCCAGTGCCCACTCAGCTGTGGCCAGGATGATGCTGTCACATGACAGCAACCACTGCAACTGATCTGAAACAAATTTTTTTTTTTAAAGATTATTTATACGAGCACTGGGTACAATCAGAGGTGTGGGAGGGTGAGAGAATTCACCAGAGCCAGAGCAGAGAGTAGAACAGGCAGTGATGAAGTACACTGCTGAGGGGAGCAGTGAGTGGCAGGAGAGGTGCCATGTGGGACCCTCTCCCAGCAGCCGGGGATCGAACTGGCGCTGCAGAGGCTGCAGGCAGCTTTGCAACCCAGCGCTCAATTGCTGCGCCACCAGGGAGGCCCTGAAACAAATTTTTTTTTTAAGATTTATTTTTTATTTATTCAAGTGCTGGGGTACAGGCCAGATGTGTGGGAGGGTGAGAGGATTCATCAGAGACAGAGGGGGAACAGAACAGGCAGACTGACTGAAACACATAGCTGAGGGGAGCAGCGGACGAGGCAGGAGAGGTCTGCCGTGTCATGTGGGATTCTTGCCGGCTGGCTGGAATTGAACCCATGCTGCGGAGGCTGCCAATAGCTTTGTTGTAGAGCAACTCTGATACAAAACGGGGTGCCTGACTGTGGGTCCTCACCCGCGCGTTTAAAAGGACTTATCAATGCTCTACTGCAGGCACACGCGAAAGGTTAATAAAAGGTTTATTTACAAGGGAAGGGGAAATAAGGAAATGTACAGCTCAGGGAGAAAAGTGGGAGACAAAGTTTTAAATGAGTCCTACCCGATCCGCCGATCAGGAATCCCAAAATGGCACTCTGAGAGCTGGCCGCGAGCCAGGAGCCGTGTAGCCAGGAGGCAAGCGACAGCGAGCCAGCCCAAGGCCCACGTGTTTGGTTTTTATATCCAACCTGGCTGCCCAACTCCACCCTCAGGTCCCAGCCACCCTCCCTTTGGTGGTGACGGGATTTGTCTTTCCCAATGTCTTGATGGCTTTAGTCTGAAGTGGGGGTGGGGTCCACAAAGCCTGTACGGGATTAGCTCAGGACATCCTTTCCCCCTAACAGCTTCACAGTGCAGCGCTCAACTGTCTGCACCACCAGGGAGGCCCTGAAACAAATTCTTAAGAGGCAATATCAATAGCATAAACTTCAAATGTTCTGGCTGATGCTACCATCTCATAAAGATGCTTTAGAAATTGTTTCTGTTTTATTTGAGAAATTAAATAAGATAGCCTTTATAGTTCCATCCAACATCAGTAGGCTATTATGCTAGCTATAATTCTAAGCTAGTGTTTTTTCTTCATATTGATAAACTAAATTTTATGTCTTACAGAAATATTAGACATACTGGCATTATATTTAATATAAAGCATAACTGAACACAATATAACTCCTTCTAACAGAAGTCTTTAATCTAGCCCATTTATCAGCAAGTTAGACAAAAGAGTAAAAAGAATAAGATGTAAATATGCAGTGACACAAATAAATGTTTTACATGTTCTACCCTGGCTCTTACTTGCTGAATTTATTTTTCTTAATTTTTTAAAAAGATTTACTTATTTATGCATACAAGAACTGGGGTATAAGCCAGAGATGTAGGGGATGAGAGATTCACTAGAGACAGAATGGGGAGTAGAACAAGCAGATCTACTGACATACTCTGCTGAGGGGAGCAGTAGGCAGACAGGAGAGATCTGATGTGCCATGTGGGTTAGCTCTCTGGCCAGCCAGGCATCTAACTCATGCTGCAGTGGCTGGTGATAGCTTGATAACGCTGTGTCTTTAACCCCTGTGCCACCAGGAAAGCAAGACCCCTTACTTGCTGAATTTAAACAAAATTCTTAATCTCTGTGAGACTCAATTTCCTCAAAGGAAAAAAAGAAAAGACTGTCACCTGGTATTCAGGGTGTGGAAATCAAAATTTTATAATGTCAGTATGATTATTCTGTATAAATTGTAAAATCTCTATAATACCCTTAACCAATTATCCCCAAAAGATTAAAATCATAGCATTTTATTTCCCCAGTGAGCAAAATAAGTTGTAACTTACTCTGAAGTAATTTTAATGTCCCACTTGCTGTTCAGAAGGCATTTGGAATTTTCTTTTTTATTTATTTTTAAAAGATTTATTTATTCATGCATACAAGAGCCAGGGTGCAAGCCAGATGCGCGGGATGGGGAGAGGATTCACCAGAGATGGAGTGGGGAACAGAACAGATAGACTGAAATACACTGCTTAGAGGAGCAGCGGACAAGACAGGAGAGGTCTACCGCGCCATGTGGGATTCTTGCAGGCCGGCCAGGAATCGAACCCATGCTGCAGAGGCTGTGGATAGCTTCATAGTCCTGTACTCAACCTGCTGTGCCACCAGGGGAGGCCCCCATTTGGAATTTTCAAAGGCAAAAAAAAAATAGGTGTCCTTTTAGATGACAAACTTGCCAGTCAGTAGTTATACCTTGATTCTCACCTTCCCCTTCTCCACACTTCTATCATTTGATTTCCTTTAATGATTCATAAGTATAGAACCATCAATTATTCTATATTTCATATTAATCTCTGCAAGTCAAATTGAGTTACAACTTAGACAATAACTCCTAGGGGGAAAATCCGAGATACTGTCATGACACATTTCTTTTTCTCTGGCTTAAGCAGAGATAATAATTAAGAATCTCATGACTTACACTTTAAAAATAGATTTCCTATGTGGTTTTTGTCATGCACACATCTAAGCTTGCTTTTTTTAATGTTTATTTTAATGTGCCATATATTTAGCCTCTGGGAATCATTTCACTACGGAGCTGGGAAGCAGCAGAAAATTTTTGATTATAAAAATAACAAGCAGACAGTTTATTTTAATATCTCTATATTGATAACAATAGATTTGTTTGATACCAATCTTCCTGTTGTGACTAGCTCAAAAAGAACTCACAATCTATGCAGGAAATAGGCATCTACCCTCCCATCCCGGGCCAGTCTATGATTCTATTTTTTATGTATTTTTATATTATATACATTTCAGATAGACAGCTTTATATTTTGACATCTGTATATATGCTACATTGGGATCCTCACCAAGTTTAGTTTTTATTATCCCCCTCATACCTGTTTTATCCCTCTTGCCCCTGATTTCTCTTCCCCTAGGATAGCCACCATTCTGCTGCGCATAACTCTCTTTAGATATTTGTGCAAACATTTATTGAATGTGTATAATATACCAGGCACTTTCCCCATGGCTGAGAATCCAGTAGTCACTAAGACAGAGGAGTATCCAGCTCATAAACTCACAAATCCATTTTAAAATGGCAGTTAGTAAACAAGGAAATAAATTAATAAATATTGTTAAATGGAGATAAGTGCTATGAAGAAAGTAAACAGGGTAACAATAAGGAAAAACAACAGAGATGTCAGCAAAGAAGGTCTTATTTGGATTAGATAGTTATGGCAGGCTCTGAGACATAAAAAAATGAATGATGGGAAGTGTGCACATGAAGACAGGAAGGAAGAATGGTTAGAACAGGAAGAACCACAATGGTGAGTCTGACATGTATAGGGAAGAGAAGCCAGTGTGGCTGATGCATGGAAATCAGAATGCGGTTGAAGATATGGTCAGTAAGATCAACAAGAGCCAGATTCTGCAAGGATGTGTGTACTGTGCTGAAGAGTCTGGGTTTAATTTAAATTCAATGGGAAGCAATTGAAGAGTTTTAGCAGTGGAATGATAAAGTCTAATTTACATTTGTGGAGTAATAGTGTCTAATTTACATTTTTAAGAGCTCACTCTGGTTATTTTGACTCTTTTTTATTAGATTTTTTTTTATTATTTATACAATAGCTGGGGTACATGCCAGAGATGCGGGAGGGTGAGAGAATTCACCAGAGACTGAGTGAGGAGCAGAACAGGCAGATGAACTGAAAGCACTGCTGAGGGGAGCAGGGGCTATGACCGGAAAGGTCTGCTGCACTATGTGGGAATCTCCTTGGCTGGCTGGGAATCGAACCTATGCTGCAGAGGCTGCGGACAGCTTCACAGTGCTGTGATCAACCCGCTGCGCCAATGGGGAGTCCCCTCACTGGGTTATTTTGAAAATGGAAATGGATGTAGGAAAATACATTTAGGTTTTTGAAATATTCAGTAATTTGAGACCAAAAACAAACAAGCAAACACACTGGTGCTTGAATTACTGCCTCAGGCAAGTAAGGAGAAGAAATGGTGACTGTGAGAGGTGGTCACATTCAAGATATGTTTTAAGGTAAAGTCATTGATTTTTTCAATTGATGTTATACGTGAAATAGAAAGGAGGGATTGAGCAACAGCTTTCATACTTTGTTCTTCAGTCCATTTTATAATGGTCTCTGCATGACATAGAAGGAGTTCATAGTTGATATTTAAAATAAAGAATAACCATTTAACAGGTTAATGAGGAAGTATCTACTAGATATTAAAGAATCACAGAGTAGTGCATTGTGATATTCCCTATAAATAGTAACAATAATAATAATTACTGTTTCCAGTTCTGTGATTGTTAGAAGAGCAGGAGTTCTACATTTATGGAGTTTTCCAACTCCATCATATATTACAATAAGTTTTTCTACTTCTGTCTTATATTTTAAATGTAAAGACTATGAATTTTGCATGATGTTTCATTAAGTACTACAATCCTATTGCCTACTTTCAGTAAAATCTGATCAGCATAGACGTGAAGATGGCAAAGAGAAAAACAAAATAAGAATAAAACAAAAACTGTAAAGGTAAAGAGGTTAAAGTAGAGGGGAAACCCTAAAATATACTTGTTAAATAAAAGGAAATCTCACTTCTAATCATCAGCCCCTGTGTACTTTTGAACTGAGGAAGTTTTGAACTGAGTGAGTTCAAAAGGTGGCCAACACTGATAGAGTGTCTTTGTTAACACAAAATTTTAAACTCAGTCTACTCGAGGGAAGCTTATTTAGAAATCCTCTAATGACCTGCTTAGTGAAAAAAAAGACTCTGAACCTAATCTTTTGGTTCAATAAGTTAGATCTCTTAGTGAAAGAGACTAGTGAGCCAACTTTTACAAAATGTTGAAAGAAAAGCTGCAGAGAATAAAGCTCCAAACCATTGCATTTCGGGCCTCTTCTTTCTTTCTTTCTTTCTTTTTTTGTTTTTAAATATTTATTTTATTTATTTATACAAGCACTGGGTACAGTCAGAGGCACCGGAGGGTGAGAGAATTAACCAGAGTCAGAGTTGAGAGCAGAGCAGGCAGACTGACGAAGTACACTGCTGAGGGGAGCAGCGGGCGGCAGGAGAGGTCTGCGTGCCATGTGGGACCTTCACCCAGTTGCCGGGGATCGAACCGGTGCAGCAGAGGCTGCAGGCAGCTTCACAACCCAGCGCTCAACCACTGTGCCACCGGGGAGGCCCTTCTTTCTTTCTTTTTTTTTTTTAAAGATTTTTGTTTGTTTGTTTAAACAAGAAGAGGGTACAGGCCAGATGTGCTGGAGAGTGAGAGGATTCACCAGAGACAGAGCAGGGAACAGAACAGGCTGACTGACTAAAATACATGCTGAGGGGAGTAGTGGCAGGAGAGGTCTGTGGCGCCATGTGGGAATCTCCCTGGCTGTTTGGGAATAGAACCCGCGCTGCAGAGGCTGCGGATAGCTTCACAGTGCCGCGCTCAAACATCTGCGCCACCAGGGAGGCCCTCTCTATCTTTTTAATTCTCTTTGTTGGCTAATTTGGAAGCTTTCATGAAGCAGTCAGACAATGCAAAGATCTGACTTGTTTGTAATGGGTATTTGAAATAATCACATTATATCTTCCTAGAACATTTGCATCAATGGATGGAAACTTCCCAATGTCTCCACCACCCTTAGTTGGAAGTCAGCAAAGGCCAAAAACTAAACTAAACTAAAAACAATCAAAATAAATCAAACTTTCTATGTTAAATCAGTGTACTACCTGGTACAGAAGTAAATGTAATTTTATTTTCTGACTGTTATAAATATATTTTTAAAATAGAGAAATATAGAACAGCAAAGTAGGCAGACAAAAGATATAACACATGGCATCTTGACACCCCAAGGGAATTATAACATTACAAGGAGAGGGCCTCCCTGGTGGCACAGCGGTTGAGCGCTGGGCTGCGAAGCTGCCCACAGCCTTGCCACGCAGGTTCGATCCCCGGCCACTGGACGAGGGTCCCACATGGCACCCAGACCTCTCCTGCCGCCCTCTGCTCCCCTCAGAAGTGTACTTCGTCAGTCTGCCTGCTCTGCTCTCCCCTCTGGCTCTGGTGAATTCTCTCACCCTCCCGCGCTTCTGACTGTACCCAGCGCTTGTATAAATAAAATAAATAAAGCTTTAAAAAAAAAAATTACAAGGAGACAATAACTCTCCAGCGTGCAACCACAAAGACATGGAAGATTAAATCTAATTTAGATAGACTTCAAATGTGCTAGAATAAATAAAATAAAAAATATAGAAGAAAATGCAGAATTGCTAGTTTATCAAAGATATAATACAACAAAATTCAGTAAAACAAGTGAGATAACTAAGAAAATTAATGAACAGGAAGTAGAAATTGAAGATTTAAATAAATATCATACATAAACATCAGGAATTTAGGTTGTTAAGAGGTGAATAAGTGACTTTAAAAAATTTTGAGAGAGCTATAAAAGCAGAATGGACCAAATGGAGGATTAAAACAGGAACTGCAAAGATAGACATATACAAGAATGCAGGGAGAGGAACAGCAGTGGAAAGTCCTCCTATATCATAATCACCTTCCTTAATATAAATGAACTGAACTCATAATTCAAAAGACACAGAGTTTCTGATTGTATCAGAAAACAAACCCAAATTTCTGTTATCTCCAGGAGACAAGAGCCCCAAATATAAACATAAGCTCAAAGTAAAAGGTTGGAAACACTCTTATAAATAAATAGTACCCTAAAAAAAACCAGGAGTACCTATACTTATGTCAGATAAAATAGACTTCTAGCTTTTAAAAAAAGCTAACAAGAGACAAAGATGCGTATTATATTGTGATTAATGGATCAATATATCAAGGGGACACATTAATCATCCATATATTTGCAGCAAATTAAGGACGATCACAATACATAAAGCAACTTTTAAACCTAAATTCAGATGTTGACAGCATCAAAACAATGGTAAGATTCTTCCCCATTTACATAAGTGGACAGATAAATGACAGAAAATTACCAAGGAAAACAACAGCCATTAGTGAGGAATGAGACCAGAAGAGCTTAATAGACATTTATAGAAAGAGCTGAGTATACATGCCTCTTAAGGGAATATTGAAACTTCTTTTTTTTTTAAAGAGGCATGAATTTTTATTTATTTATTTGTTTGTTTGTTTGTTTATACATGCACTGGGTACAGTCAGAAGCGCGGGAGGGTGAGAGAATTCACCAGAGCCAGAGCGGGGAGCAGAGCAGGCAGAAGGACCGAAGTACACTTCTGAGGGGAGCAGCGGGCAGCAGGAGAGGTCTGCGCGCCATGCGGGACCCACTTGCGGTGGCTGGGGAGCAGCCGGGGATCGAACCGGCGCCGCAGAGGCCGCAGAGGCTTCACAACCCAGCGCTCAACCGCTGCGCCACCGGGGAGGCCCAATATTGAAACTTCTTGAGGATAGACCGCATGTTGAGTCACAAAACAAATGTCCATAAATTCATGAAAATTCAAGTTATGTCAATTACCTTCTCTGATTACATTGGTATCAAACTAGAAATCAACCATAATATATAGTGGGAAATGCCTCAAATATGAGGACACTAAACAACATACTAGTGAATAGCTACTGGGTTAATGAGGAAATAAAAGATTTTAAAAAATCACTGGAGATAAATGAAAATGAAGACAGATACCAGAAGCTATGAGATACAGCAAAAACAGTAATTAGAAGGATGTTTATAGCAATACCCATCAAGCAGCACTCATTATAGGAATGTCCACATCAAGAAATAAGATCTCAAATAATTTAGCTTTACACCATGAAGGACTCAAAAAAGAAGAACAAATGAAACCAGAATCAATAAGCAGAAGGGAATAATGAAATTACAGCAGAAATAAATGAAGAGATTGAAGAGACGTGCAAGCAATTTAAAAAAAAAAATAGATTCTTTGAAAAATAAACAAAATATACAAGTTTCTAGCAGGCTCCTGGGGAAAAAAGGAAAACTCTAATAAATAAAACAGAAGCTTAAAGAGGAGAAATTACAACAGACATCAGAAATACAAAGTATAAGTTTGCCTGTTACGGGCATTTAATATAAACTGAATCCTAAAATATAGTCTTTTGTGACTGGCTCTTGCACTTAGATGTTTCCTAGGTTCACCAATAATTGTTATATGTCAAATAGTATCTTTTTTATTTTTATTTTTTTTAAGATTTACTTATTTATGCATACAAGAACCGGGGTACAGGCCAGAGGCGTGGGAGGCTGAGAGGATTCACCAGAGACAGAGTGGGGAGCAGAACAGGCAGATGGACTGAAATACACTGCTGAGGGGAGCAGCAGGCGTGAGACAGGAGAGGTCTGCTGCGCCATGTGGGATTTCTTCCCAGCCAGCCTATGGAACCCACACTGTCAGAGGTTGCAACAGCTTCACAGCACTGCACTGAAACGCCTGTGCCACCAGGGGAGGTCCCTCTTTTTTTTTTTTTTTTTTAAGATTTATTTATGCATACAAGACCTGGGGTACAGGCCATAGGTGACAGGGGTGAGAGGATTCACCAGAGACAGAGTGGGGAGCAGAACGGCAGACTGACTGAAATACATTGCTGAGGGGAGCAGCGGGAGAAACAGGAGAGGTCTGCTGCGCCAAGTGGGTCAGCTTTCTGCTAGGGATCAACTTGTGCTGCAGTGGCTTCGGATTGCTTCATAGTGCTGCGTATTTATCCTTTGCGACACCAGGGAGGCCCCAGAAAGTTTTGGATAGTCTTAACCCTTAATGGGGATAAATAAGGTGGGTATTGTGAGGGAGTGGAGTGATTGGCTATCTGTAACTAACAGGCAAAAAAAAAAAAAAAGCATGAATAATTAGCATGAGCAAGGAAGCTCACACTCTCTCAGTAAGAGTCTTCTATTAATAATACAATGGTACTGTTATCTACTAATTAGAAGATAATTTTTAATGCAAAAAGTTATTTCAAAATGATCAATTTTAAAAGGTCTTAAATATTAAGAAATTTTCTGAATTTTACAAAAATAAGTAGAAGTACTGATAAGAAAAGTCATTCATAAATAAAACAAGGGAGAAATCAGGTGAAAAATATGAAAGGCTTAACGAAGCAAATACTCAGCTTTTAAACTATGTAAAGTGTATAAAAAAAGAGATGGTCAGAAGCAATAGTCTCAGAAAAAATACAAGAAAACTATGATGGAGAGGAGAAAGAAGGTGAATTTTTCAGATCAAATTATTCATCTAGTTTAATATAAACATGTATCACTCCCGTTCCCAGTATAATTTATAGACAAAGAACTTTAATTCCAAGAATAACTGTTGAAAAAAATTTTAGATTAATTAACTGAGTTTTTTTGTTTAATCCCCAAAACTAGAAGCCAAAAGAACAAATAGTATTTACTACAATCTCAAGAAAGTATTGTGATGCTAAAATACACTACCTTATTATATAGTAAAGCATTCACCTGAGAATCAAGGAAAGATGTTTTCATAAATCAAAGACTCAGAAAACATACCTCTACTGAAATTTAAATATCGTATTGCATGACATAATTCATTTATGTAAATATTTTAAATGCTTGGATTTTTTTTCTATTTTAAAAACTATAACACATAAGTGATATTTAAAAGTATAATTAATTATGAAATTGTTCAGACAAAGGCTTATAAGAAAACTCATTAAAGCATTTAAAGTAATACCTCTGGGAGTGAATAGGAGTTGACTGGGAACATTTTTAATTGATTTAATAAAAATATAAAATTAATTTTGCTACTGCCAGACAACTATGCTCATGAACATTCTCATTTCAGGACACTGGTGAATCCTTGATTGTCTTCCAGTAAGCATGTTCCTTGCGCTGGCTCCCCTGCATAAGAGGATTTTGCTCTTATAAACTTGATATTTTCAAGTTCAAATTTTTTGTTTCCAAAATAAACCCAAAGGGCAAACATATTTCTATTTCTATCTAAAGTGACTGCCAATTTTTTGTCTGTTCTATGCTTAGTGATACATACACAGAATCTTTGTTTGTTTTGAAGAGGAAAATGTCAAAATTTTTGGACCACTTTAAATGTGAAATTCTCCTCCATAAAATAGCAAAAATCAAAAATCTTCAAATTACACAAAGGTAAAGCACATTGCAAAGCAACATTATTTGATCCAAAGTAAGAGGAGAGCTTAGAGTACAGGAAACCAAACCAGTGTCCAAACTTCCTGTGTGCATATATGATGTATAGAAATGAATAAGTAAGGAATATGATCTGTGCTATTAGGAAAATTAGGCATGAAGACTAATGGTGCATAAAAGATGGAGAACTCATGGGCCTCCCCGGTGGCGCAGCGGTTGAGCGCTGGGTTGCGAAGCTGCCCGCAGCCTCTGCAGCGCCGGTTCGATCCCCGGCTGCTCCCCGGCCACCAGAGGAGGGTCCCACATGGCGCACAGACCTCTCCTGCCGCCCGCTGCTCCCCTCAGAAGTGTACTTCGGTCCTTCTGCCTGCTCTGCTCCCCGCTCTGGCTCTGGTGAATTCTCTCACCCTCCCGTGCTTCTGACTGTACCCAGTGCATGTATAAACAAAACAAACAAGTAAATAAATAAATAAATAAAACATGCCTCTATTTAAAAAAAAAAAAAAAAAGATGGAGAACTCACAATAAGTATGGGGACCTTATTAAGGTGAAGAAATCAAGGAGAAATATGTATATTTGCACACATGTGGGGTCATGGAGATGATGGGATTTGAACCAATATAGAAATAGATTGCACTTCAGAAAATTAGAAATGAAGAGAACCATAGATCCAAGGGGGGGTGGGGGGAGAGCATACACAAAATCATAAAGTCAAGAAAATCTGAGAGTGGGATAAGGGTGCAAAATACCAAAATACTCTAGAATAATTTTGACACATAGTTGATCAACTCACAGAATCTGTTAGAGTAGGCAATCATAAAATGCTATGAAACTGAAGACATTTTATTTTAACCTAACATGTGCAGGTGTAGGTACATTCGCCAACATTTTGACCTTCAGCCAAGTACTTTTCCTTGAGTATGGGTCTCTAACTGGAATTCCAACACCCTCATTCTTGCATAAAGCCTTTTTTAGTACCAGATTCTTTAAAATGAAGGGAAAATTAAAGGACTCTTGTGAAGCAATCTAAGTGCTGAATTTAGAATTTTTACTATTCTTTTCCAATCTTTTATATTGTCCTGCGCAGTTACACTAACACTTTTTAAAATAAGTGCAATTGGGAAGAAAAACAACCAAAAAAAAAAAAAAAAGAAGACAGTAATCACTGGTGCTAAGGGAAGTGCTTTTTGGTTTGCATTCACGTCAGTTAAGTGTATGTGCCAGAGGCACTTGCTGAAAATGAGGAAGTAAAAAGAGTAAAGATTTCACACAGTCAAGATGAGAAATCTATTAGGAAAGTTTTAGGAGGTAGCTTTCTTCTAAAGATATTTTATTAATTTCTAAAGTCATTATATATTTTTGACATTTTTCATAAAATTTCTTACACTTTTTTCTTTATCTCTTTATAAATACAAGAGCAAGCAGAGAGGAATATTTCTCAAATGGTTTCTTGACTATCCTCACATCTCTTGGAGAGCTTTTTTAAAAGGGAGATTCCTGGACCCCATCCAAGCAGACTGGACAAACTGTATGAGCTCTGATGCCTGGGACTCTGCACGTTGAGTTTCCAGGTGATTTTTAGTCAGCAAGTCAACACTTGTCTGAAGATTGCTCTTACAGAACCACTAACTTAGCTAATGTCTAGTCGAGGAGTGTTATATATGACTACTCACCCACATCCTGTTTTTGATCATTGTCTGCATTTTAAAACTAAAATATTGTGGTAAGGAAATGATAACCGTGTCTTCAAGTATAGTTGCTTAGGATCAGAGACCTAGAACATCTCCAGTGTTTTACCCATTTTGTGATTTAAGAAAGACACTTAAAATTTACTTACATGTCCTTTATTGACAGGTAACAAGGTAGAGTTGCTATATTTGAGCAGTTTTATAAGCTGCTTCTCTAGTAAGCTGATTCTCTAGTCATTTTTTTTTCTCATTTTCTCCATAATTTAGCTGCAGTAGTAGTGAAGTTTGAATAGATATTGACACATTAAATTCTGGACATTTGAGGACATGGAAAGTACAGAATTTCATCCTTTTTTTGGCATAGAAGAACTGGGGGGTAGGCCAGAGGTGTCGGGGCTGAGAATATTCACCAGAGATAGAGTGGGGAACAGAATGTAAGTCGAAGAGGGGTGGTACAGAGACACTATTCAAAGAAATAATAGCTGAGATTTTTCCATACATATGGAGAGAATTAACATATATGTCCAGAAAGCCAAAATAATACCCACATTTCTTTTTATTTTATTTTTTTATATTTATTTATTTATGCATACAAGAGCTAGGATACAGGTCAGAGGTGCAGGGTGAGGGGTGAGGGTATTCACTAGAGACAGGGTGGGAAACAGAAAGTACAGAATGACTGAAATACACTGCTGAGGGGAGCAGCAGGGGAGATAGGAGAGGTCTGCTGTGCCATGCGGGCTGCTCCCTGGCGGGCCATCAAACTCGTGCTTAGAGGCTGCGGATTGCTTCATAGTGTTGGGCTTAAGCCCTTGAGCCACCAGGGAGGCCCCATTGTGAGATTTTGATTTGCTTTGTGTTTTAAATACTTTCTTACATTCTGGTCCTATTAAATACTCTGGGCTTTTTTTTCTTTCTTTCTTTCTGTTTTTTTTTTTTTTGTCTATTCCCTGCTCAAGTCCTAGAAGAAGTCACTCAAGTCAATCAGTTCTCTAAGGCACCCTGGTTTTGGGAGAATGACATTAGACTACAAGATCTTGGTGCTGAGTGTGCTTATTGCTACTAGGGTATCATTCCTTGTAGGTTCTCTCATCTAATCGACTATTAAGATATATGTCTATATTAGATTCTGTCTGTGATATGCCTATAACTGTTTATGAAATCATCTGTATCTATATTAAGCTAATGAGTGTTGAGTGTCTACTGATATCTCCAGCTCTACTCCAAGCTCCACATGAATAATACTAGCGTCTTCCTTTGCTTATCTATAAACTTCCAGCCCAACAATGAGAAACATGGTTCACATCAACTATTCCTTTATTATTAGTTCAATTCCAATATACACAAATAAATACCAGAATGGTTAACCTTGCCACAGACAGAACAGCCAATAAATTCTCTGCCATTAGTGAAGACTCAGAGTCTAAATGAATTTGCAGCAGGGGGAGGCTGGGGAGAGTGCCATCGAGCGCAGCTCTGCCTTTCACTCTCCCAGCCCAAGCTTTTATTAAAGATATGAACAAAGGAACAAGAAAATAACACACAATTATGTTTTTGCTTATACAGATTAATATGTTACTGCTGAAAACAAGTTTCCCCGGTTAGTAAGGAACATGCGCACAAACCAGCACGTACTCAGAGAACGGGAGTCAATTCTGGGAATAAGTTCTGTTTGTAGAACTTCTAACGTCCTGTAACGCAATATACATAGTAAACAGGTGTTCTCCAAAAACTCCAGCTCCCTTTAGGGCAGCAGGCTACCAACACTGCCTACCCCTATGGGAAACAATCTTTTCAACTAAAGTACAATGTTTATGCATTCTTTTGCCTTTGTCTTCCAAAGTGGCTATACAATTTTGCATTCGCACCAGCAATGAAAGAGCATTCCTGTACATCCATATGCTTGCCAGCAATTGGTATTGTCACTTTTCTTTTTTTCCGTCATCCTAATAGCCATGTAGCATGTGAATTTAATTTGCACATTCTGAGTGACGGATGACATTGAACTCTCTAACTTATTTGCTATCTACATGCCATCTTTGATGATGTGTTTGTTCAAGTCTTTTGATATATTATAATTGGGCTATGTGCATTCTTTTTTTGAATTTTTATAAAAATTTTGAATACAAGACATTTTTCATTTATGTGTTTTGCAAAAATTTTCTCAACATCTATGACTTTTCATTTAATTTTTCTTTTAAGATTTATTTATTCATGCATACAAGAGCTGGGGTACAGGCCAGAGATGCAGAGGGTGAGAGGACCCAGCAGAGACAGAGTGGGGAACAGAACAGGCAGACTGACTGAAATACACTGCTGATGGGAGCAGCGGGCGAGACAGGAGAGGTCTGCTGCACTATGTGGGTTACTCCCTGGCTGGCCGGGGATGGAACTCCTGTTGCAGAGGCTGTGGATTGCTTCATAATGCGGTGCTTAACCCCTTGCGCCTCCAGGGAGGCCCTCTTCATTTACTTCTTAACAGTATTTTTTCAAAACCAGTTTTTAATTTTAAAAAAATCCAATGTACTAGCATTTCCTTTCATGAATCATCCTTTTGGTTTATATAAACACTCATCTTCAAACTCAAGGTAATCTAAATGTTTTCTATGTTATATTCTATAACTTTCATATTTTTATGTTTTATATCTAGTTTTATTATTCATTTTAAATTATTTTCTGTGAAATATGGAAGGTCATGCATATGGATGTCCTATTGTTCTGGAGCCATTTATTGAAAATATTATTCCTTCTCCATTTAACTATCTTTATTCCTTTGTCAAAGATCAGTGGCTATATTTGTGTGAGTGTAGGCACTCAATTCATTTTCATTGATGAGTATGTCTTGTCTTTTGCCATACCATGCTGTCTTATTACAGTAGATTTATTGAAAGACTTGAAATTGTGTAATGTGATTTCTTTTTGTTTTGTTTTGTTTTTTTTTTTTAAATAATAAATTTTATTTTTATATTCCCCCATACAATTGCAAACGCCCCATTCTGACCCCAATCCTTCCCCTCCCGCCCCCCACCCCCCAAAAATTGTGTAATGTGATTTCTTAAATTGTGTTCTTGAGTGTTATATTGGCTATTCTAGGTCTGTTGCCTTCCCATATAAAAATATATGTATTGGTATCTACAAAATAGCTTGTTGTAAATTTGATTGGGATTTCACTAAATCTATCCATTAAGTTAGGATTAAAATATTAACACTATTGGGGCCTCCCCGGTGGCGCGGCGGTTGAGCGCTGGGTTGCGAAGCTGCCCGCAGCCTCTGCAGCGCCGGTTCGAATCCCCGGCTGCTCCCCGGCCACGGGAGGAGGGTCCCACATGGCGCACAGACCTCTCCTGCCGCCCGCTGCTCCCCTCAGCAGTGTACTTCGGTCCTTCTGCCTGTTCTGCTCCCAGCTCTGGCTCTGGTGAATTCTCTCACCCTCCCGCGCATCTGACTGTACCCAGTGCATGTGTAAACAAACAAACAAACAATAAATAAATAAATAATACATGCCTCTTAAAAAAAAATTAAAAAAAAAATATTAACACTATTGAACTTTCCAATTCATGAACACAGACTATCTACCTGCTTAGATTTTCTTAGAGTTCTTTCATCAGCATTTTACTTTTTCACATATATATCCTGAACATAATTCATTTTTTATATCTATTACAAATGGTATTATTTGTTTAATTTCAACTCTCAGTTGTTCATTGTTAGTATTTAGGAAATCATTTGACTTTTTGTATATTAATCTGTGTCATGTGACCTTGATATACTCATTTATTAGTTCCAGGATTTTTTGTTTATGTTGTTAATTATTTAGAATTTTTCACAGACAACCATTCTTCTGGAAACAAAGATGGTTTTATATCTTCCTTCCCAGTTTATATACAGTTTATCGCCTTCCTTGTCTTATTGCACTAGCTAGAACTTTCAGTACAATAGTGAATAGAAATGGTAAGAAGACCTCCTTTTGTTAGACCTAATCTTATAGGAAAAATTTCCACTTATTTATCATTATGAAATTTGCAATAAGATTTTGGTAGATGTTCTTTTTCAGGTTAAGGGAATTGTCCTTATTCCTAAAATATATGTTTCATGTTCTTCAAAACTGCTTGATTTTCCAAAACTCTGGTAATTCTTTGAGTGATAGCTCCTGATTTTGCTCATGACTAATTATTTCCTTTTGTGCTGTGTAGTTTTGAGTATGAGGTTTTATTTCATTTGACTGTGAAATCAGTCCCTGTCTTCTTCTAAAAATGTAGCCACATAGAAGTGACAGTCCAACATGCCAACTACTGAATTCACTTAAATATTCAGACATTCGGGCCTCCCTGGTGGCGCAGCGATTGAGCGCTGGGTTGCGAAGCTGCCCGCGACCTCAGGGGCGCCGGTTCGATCCCGGGCTGCTCCCCCGCCACCAGAGGAGGGTCCCGCATGTCGCGCAGACCTCTCCTGCCGCCCGCTGCTCCCCTCAGCAGTGTACTTAGGTCCTTCTGCCTGCTCTGCTCCCCGCTCTGCTCTGGTGAGTTCTCTCACCCTCCCGCGCTTCTGACTGTACCCAGTGCATGTATAAACAAAAAAACAAACAAATAAATAAATAAAACATGCCTCTATTAAAAAAAAATATTCAGACATTCTCTGAGCAGAATTTGAAAGCAAATATTTCATTTCTTTATTCTTCTAAAATCTCCTACCATTTCTCGAACTTAGGAGACAAAAATGGAAGGTTCATAACAGCCGTGGATTCAGTTTCTTACTCCATTTTCTGGCCAGTTATATAATCTTGGCCAGGTTCTTTTTATTCCAAAGTTTTTTTAATCCTACCATTTCTCTAAATAAAATTAAAGACAGTGACATTTCTACTTATTTCTACTCAAAATGGTTTGAAGAAGGCTCAACATCTTTATATTATAAAGATTGTGAAGTCCCTAATGGTGGTGTGAGCAGACTCTCAGGTAAACCCCTGCTCTCCACCTTCTGATGCTCATGCCATTGTTAATCCCTGTTCTTGAGTGTGGGTGCGCTCTGTAATTGTGTGTGAAAACAGAACATGGCAAAGATGATGGGATGTAACACTGTGGTTACATTGCTTTATTTATGACTCTGCCTTGCTTGCAGTCTGTCTTTCTTTCCCTCCATTGAATCTTATGGCCCCAAGGAAATGATTTTGACAACAATCTGAGGGAGATTAGTAGTAGATCCTTCCCCAGGCAAACCTCTAAGTAAGAATTCTACCCTTGTTGAGTGCAGCCTGTGAGGCCCCCAAAACACCAATTCACAGAAGTTTTGTGATAATAAATGTGTATAAAGCCTCTCCATTTGTGGTAATTTGTTAAGCATTAAGATAAAGCTAATACAAGTATAAATTCTCAAGTAAGCAGATAATGCCTTTCAAGGACTACAAAGAATTTGGTGTCAAATTGTCACCCCAGGTTTAAAACAAAATCTGCTTTTAAAACAAGGATTTCAGGTTGAAAGGGAGAACAGAAACTCAGACACTAAAGAATAGCTTTCTTTATTTTAGAAAGGTGTCAAGGTTTTATTTTATTGACTATCATTTTATAAGTAAATGAATACAAAGTATCAATACTTTTGTGATCTGAAGCCCTCAATATAGCTATGTATTATTTATTGTACTTAGATTGTACACATCTATACTTACACTTTATGATTAGTACCCACAAACTATGTCCAAGTTTTATTTCTTCAGTTCAAGCTTGGATTTTTAATACTGTTTGTATCATGCAACTAAGATATACAAGTATTGCCAAGTAGAAATTTTTGAAACAAAAAGTTGGAAAAATTACAATTGCAATCATTTTGACATGGTGGTATTCCTTTGGTTACATGACAGATTAATTCCCAGTATATTTAATTCCCATTTGGCTTATCAATGCCACACTTGATAGAAAAATGCCTTTTCATAATAAATTGTCAATAAGTACAATTCACCAATATTACATATTTGGCAGTTTGGGGTTAAAAAAACTTCATTTTTCAATTCTTTCCCTAGAAAATTATATCAAAGTGAGCCACTATGCACCAAAAAAATTAGAGAAATAAAATTTTCTAAAGCCTCACTAAAGTCAGGCTCAGTCGGAAAAGCTAAGCCGTGAGAAATTTACCCACATTTCCACTAAACAACAGTTTTCTTACAAATTGTGTTCACACAGATCATGACATAACCTTACTTCCTGTACATTGGTTAACAAGTGTTTTTCTTTTTTTCCAGAACATATCTAACCTTAGACTCTAATTCTTTGTAGCACAGGCTACTGAACAATATGCTCTGTCCCTTTTCTCTGGTTTGATGATCTGTAAAACAGAAGTACACAGTATATTTACCACTTAAAGCCACAAGGAAAGATAATTACCAAGGCTCTGTTTTCCCAGACGACCTGTCATAGTTCTCGAAACATTATTCACACTGTGGAAGAATTCCAGTCGTCTTTCTTCAAATAAATGTGATATGTCCTGGGTCTCCCAGATGGCACAGGGGTTAGAGACAGTGCTATCAAGCTATCACCAGAGTTTGACCCTAAGCTGGCCAGGGAGCTAACCCACATGGTGCAGCAGACCTCTCTTGTCTCACCCGCTTCTCCCTCAGCAGTGTATTTCAGTCAGTCTGCCTGTTCTGTTCTCCATTCTGTCTCTGGTGAATACTCTCACCCCCGTACCTCTGGCCTGCACCCCAGTTCTTGTATGCATAAATAAATAAATCTTTAAAAATAAAATGTGATATGTCTTTCCCCTGCACTTGAATTACAATTAACAGAAAAAGCTACACTTATGTAAGTAGATCCTTAGTATGATAATTGTAGCCTACAATGAGAAGTAAGCATATTAGTCAAACCACAACTGGCTTGCAAAGCCCTTGTTGAAAATAAAATTATATTGCCAACTGTGCATTCATTAATTTGTCCACATCTTAAAACTTGTTTGTGGAGGCCTGGAGAAAGAATCACTATTAATGTGTGTTAATTTTCCTGTTTCCAAAGATAATGTCTTGATCCATGCAGTATTTACAACTGTGTATCACCAAGTGCCACGGTGATAACTATACAGAACCAGCAAAAGAATAAAAAAATTGTAGAAAGACCAGAATAGGCTAGGGTCAGGAAGAACTGGCTTCTAGTTGCACTCTTACCACTGACCACGGGAACTTTTTCAGATTCCAATTATTTATCTGTGTACCTAACACCTATCTACAGGGCTATAGAGAGTAAAACATGGAAAGCACACTTAACAGTCAGTAAATGGCAGAGAGGAGCGCCACTGTTCTGTGAAACACTTGTGTTGGCTTTCACAGGGATGAATCTCAAGCAGAGCCCACTGGATGCTTCTTAGTTCAAAGAATTAGTAGAAGCAGGTCCCAACCAAAAATCCTTTCATTTTTAAAATTTATTTCTTACCTACAATTTTCCTTACCTGTCCCTCTTTTCTCAAAATAAACTAATGTCTTCCTCAGTTTACATAAGTGCAGAGTTCCACTGTCTGTTTCTCCCACACACACACACACACACACACACACACACACACACACAACTTAAAATTAATAAGGAATGCTTTTGCGTTGTCCAGATTATCTGCTCTAGAATATAGGAAATGAGCAGCAGTATTACCAGAACAGAGAAATCATAGACTTTAATAGGCACTGAATGAAAATATGATTGAAATGCTAGATGTAATATATGAACATAATTAATAGGCAAAAGAATACTGAGTCAATAACTATTTGGAATATATAACATAAGTGAAGAATAATGTGGAAAAGTCTGTAGAAGACTTTTTCCAACACTAATGTTTCAAATTTTAGACACCTTGGTTAAAAAAAAAAAACTATTGACAAAAATGTAGGATCTTGAGAATTCTAGATTTATTATCAATGTTCAGGTAGAATAAGAGTTGAATCAGGTACAAAAAATGACATTCCCACCCATCTGGTTCAGGCTGCCTACAAACAGGACATGATCTTCCTTAGTGCCTGTCTGAAGCATCTTTCCATGGATATTATGATGCATAAGCCTTCAGATTAAATCTTACCTCGCAAGTATGGATATAAGAAATGGCCGATGGTCATCTCTCCTTATCAGTCTCCACGGATTTGTACAGAAACATTCAAAATTGACTGTGAGTCTCCCCAGAGGCCACTGAACTTAAGCAAAAATAAAGTATTGGCGCTTACCAATTACCAATCCAAATAATTGTAATAATTGCTACTATTGTAACAATTGTAATAGTTGTTATTTTAGTTCCAAAAGTTCTCAATTTTTCACATAGAAAATATAGAAATTAAATATTACTGCTGCTTTAAAATGAGCCAGCACTTGAGTTAATTTGTTCTATTAACCGTCTTACTATTTAGTTTTTCTACCATCTGCTTAGACCTTGAGCTGCTCCAGTTTCATGATTTAAGAAACAAAAAAAGGTACAAAAATTTAAATAAAGGTCACTATTGCCATGAAATAGGACATCAGTTTTGCATTTCAGCTGTACTTTTTCCACTAAGCTGGATGGAATTGATCTAGACGAGTGTAGATGTATTTGTATCTCCTCAAAAGCGACTCTCTTCCTCTTCCACAGCATGGTGAAGGCCAGGGATGAATTTCAAAAGTTGCTTCCGGACACTTCCCCTTCTGCTTTTCCGAGGTAGGGTCCCAAACATGCTTGAAAAGTTGCCCTCCCACAAAGGAGACATGGACCCACTGCTGGTGGTACTAATGCTCCGGTTCCTCCGGGAAGAAGATCTCTTCAGAAAATCATCCCCATCCTTGGGGACAAAGCACTCGTCATCTGTGCTTGTCTGGCGGCTGAAGGCTCCCCTGGCTGAGTCCTCAGACATACATGTCTGGTAGCCATCCTCACTGTCAATCGTCATGGAGCTCAGCCAGCTCCTACAGCTACTCTCACTGGATAATCGATTCTGGTCCATGAGCATCAAGCTTGGTCCAGGCAGGTTTCCAAACAAAGTTGATTCATCTATGTCCATGTTTTCCAAACATGGGCAGTTAGCTGCATCGCCTGAAATACAGAAAACAAAGTCTGCTAAGGAATGAATCTAAGCATCATTCCCTATAAGTAAACACACCAAAATTTCTCTTTGAAGGGCACAAGAAAAAGTGAAAGTGAATAATATTTTTCACTGAACTTTGACTTTCATGAATAAGTAATGTGATAAAATAGTTGAATTTTCCCAACTATTTTTCATGGACTACCTTCCATATAAAAGGATTTCATAGTCATGAAAATAGAAATTTTAGATTAAATAAATTTAAATAAGATTCTTTACAGGAGAACAGTTCAACTCATCTGAAATCTTCAAAACTTAAGTGATTCTCGAATCTTTCATTAAAATTCTCACAGAAATGGGACTCCAAAGAATATACATGGGGAAATGTTTTCTTATGGATTTCCTCCATTTAGTTCTTTTGATTAAAAGCCATTTTTACATAATCATAAAATTATTATAACACCAAAGTATATGGGAAACAGTTACATAAATTGTACTTATAACCTGATTATAAACAAGTAATTCAAAATTATTTAAAGCAGAAATAACTTCTAGTCTCAATAGTCCATATTTCTTGGATTAGTTAAATAGTCAGGGGTGGTACTGCACCAAGTAAGCATCCCTGTACTCCTAGCCACATGCTACTTGCTTCTGTGTTATTTGAGCTGGTGGTATGCTGCTGATAGAAAGGAGAGTTTTGGGGGCCTCCCCTGGTGGCGCAGCGGTTGAGTGCTGGGCTGTGAAGCTGCCCACAGCCTCTGCAGTGCCGGTTCGATCCCCGGCCACCAGAGAGGGTCCCACATGGCGTGCAGACCTCTCCTGCCGCCTGCTGCTCCCCTCAGCAGTGTATTTCGTCAGTCTGCCTGCTCTGCTCCCCGCTCTGGCTCTGGTGAATTCTCTCACCCTCCCGCCCTTCTGACGGTACCCAGTGCTTATATAAATAAATAAATAAATCTGAAAAAAAGAAAAAAAGAAAAAGAAAGGAGAGTTTTTGGAGTACTAGCCTGTGCAAGGCATAGTTAAAAAGTGACTGCTTCAGGAAAAGTCATAGAACATTGCACACTAAGAAATGCTTTTATGTTGTGCTGATTAATTCTCTGGCAGCTCTACCTTGTCCTTAGTTGACTATGTAAAAAGAGATTATGTTTCCATTTGATCAGCAAAGTTGAGTGGGGCCAGCACTGCAGTGACTAGTCATGATGCTTTCCTTTTTGCTAATAGAACCTATGTTAATTCTTCTAGGAGGCTGATGAATTTCTCTTAATTGATGAACAATTGCCTTGTAGAATCTCATGCCCTGAATATTTATTGTAGATAAAGACAAAATAAACTAAAGGAGAACTCTCTTAATTGCTCAAAAAATGTACCTATAACACCTCTTGAAGGAAAACATTAAAACAGCTAGCAGACACATGAAAAAATGTTCACAATCACTTATAATAGAAATGCAAATCAAGACCACCATAAGATACCATCTTATACCTATGAGAAAGGCCCATATCAAAAGACCAGAAATAACAAGTGCTGGTGAATCCTAGGGCAAGTTAAGGATAATTAGGCAGCCTCAAGGACAGTGCAGGGACTTCAGGAGAGTTAAGGAAGGCTCCAGAGATAAGGGCCACAAATTACAAAGGAGACTAATCAAACACCCCAGGACTTTTGACATTAGGGACTTACTTTATGACCTTAGGGTCAACAAGACATTCTAAATCGAGAACTAACCAATCACAGAGACTGGTGGAGCTTTAGAATAATTAGGGAAAGAAGGTCTATATTCCCTGAGGCATGACTACACTTGGGCTCTCTTGCCCCCCCCCCCACCCCGGCCTGGTTCCATGGCCTGGGAGTCCTACTTTATTTCTGTTTCTTTTCTCCTCAATAAGCTTTTTCTTTTCCTAAACAAATCTGCCTCTTCTTGCTTGCTTGCCTGAGCATCTGCGAAGTTCCTGCTGCAGCTTCGTGAGACACCAACCCCATTGGTGGTCTAGTGGCTGGGGCTCAGGGCTGCCACTGCAGCCTGGGATCCATCCCTAGCTGGGAGACTAGGCCTGAAAACCTACAGTTCCCATATCACTGTCAAGGATGTGGAGGAAAGGGAACCCTCCTACACTGTTAGTGGGAATGTAAATTGGTCCAGCCCTTATGGAAAACAGTATGGATTAGTCTCAAAACATTATGCATGGATCTGCCATTCAACCCAGTAATTTCACTTCTAAGCATGGAAAACCTAAATAAGAGACCAGGAAAAAGACTAATCAATACAAAGTAAAAATCAAAATCAACAAGCAACTATAAAGGGGGGGGGAGTTCAATTGTATGGGGAATATAACCAAAATGAAAATGAATACATTGTGCAAGGATGAAAAAAGATGTAAGAATTATATAAAATAAAATATTTAAATAAATAAAAAAATATTAAAAAATTCAAAAACACTAATTCAAAAGGTCATTTGCACTCCCAAGTTTTTTGCAGCACTCTTTACTATAGCTAAACTATAGAAACAACCTAAGTGCCTCAGAACAGATAAATAGATCAAGAAGATGTGGCATATACACACAATGGAATACTTTTCAGCAATCAAAAAGACAAACTCATGCAATTTGCATCACCATGGATGGAGCTGGAAGGTATTTTGCTAAGTGAAATATGCCAGAAGGAGAAAGACAAAACTGGACAGTATCCTTTAAATGTGGAATATAGAAAAACCAGGAAAAGGGTCAGATTAAGCCAAACTCAAAACCTTGCCTTTGAAAGCAGACTATAGAACTGGGACATTCTGAGGGGAAAGGAAAGGGACAAGCAAGAAGTGGGGAGGGAGTACAATGGACTGTCATAGTGAACTATGGGTGCTTTGGTGGAGGGTTCATTATAGTACTATCACCAGAAGGGAGGTATCCTATACTTCCAAAATACAAACAATGCAACACTACCTCAATAAAAAAAAAAAATACATATATATCATTAAAATTTGTGTAACATGTACAACAATGGCCTTATGAGAAACTGGTCTCCTTAATCCTAGCCTAAGGACTCTGTCTGTACAAAGGCATTTCCATGAAGTTTAGGATTACCTATATTTATCAAACCCTATCTCCATTCCAGAATGTTTCAAAAATGGAAGCAAAGGCTTCCCAAACACCTACAATTTATATAAATCCAGGTGATAGTTTCTTTTTGTGTCTGTTTTACTAACAAATTTTAGTCTCCCTCCAAAAACACGTTATTAATTTTTTTAAATTTTAATTAAAACTTATATAAAAGATAAATGATACATAAGTTTCACTAAAAATCCTAACAACCAAAAAAACCCAGAACTTCAACACAAACCTCTAAGACATAAATTAGTGCCTAAGAAAGAAAGAAATATATTCTGTTATCTATAAATGGGCTATCATTTATGGGATATTCTCGGTCATGAAACAATTCTCTGGAGAAGATATAGCTTATATTTCATACCCACATAGCTAGTGGTTTCAGGGAATTATTTCTACATACAAGTTCATTCCTCAGGTATACCAGTCACACAGTATATGTCAAATTAACAAAGTCTCCCCTCAGAATGAACACTATGGTAACAGTTACATCCACATTTCTGTCTTGGGTTTAGGGCCACAAAGAAAGATTTCTACGTGTTCATGTACCTTAAACATTATCTTAGGGAGAATATATGTATTCTACCTAATGTATCTATCTTGGGAAGAAACTGCCTAAGATGCATGTCCCATTCCAGCCTCAGCAGCTTTTGAACACAATGCAGCTCTTCAGCTTTGAATTTCTCTCTCTCTCTTTTTTAAAGATTTATTTATTTATTTATTTATTTATACAAGCACTGGGTACAGTCAGAAGCGCAGGACGGTGAGAGAATTCACCAGAGCCAGAGCAGGGAGCAGAGCAGGCAGAAGGACAGAAGTACACTGCTGAGGGGAGCAGCGGGCAGCAGGAGAGGTCTGCACGCCATGTGGGACCCTCCTCCAGTGGCCGGGGAGCAGCCGGGGATCCGAACCGGCGCTGCATAGGCTGCGGGCAGCTTCGCAACCCAGTGCTCAACCGCTGCGCCACTGGGGAGGCCCTGAATTTCTCTCTTAATTCATCCGCTGAAGTAGTAGGAGACATGGACAATCATTCCTACTTCTAAAATCTACAGGTGCCTCCTGCAAGTGTGTGTGTGTGTGTGTGTTTTATGCATGTGGAACAGGGGTGTCACATGACTTACCCCTCCTCCAAATATATAGGTCACTCCAAAGGTCACGCCAAAGAAACACAAACTGCTATCCTAGACCCATGCCAGACAAATCTTTCTTGTAATGATAATCTTAAAACAACTTAAAGGCATAAATATTGAAAGGATGAAATAAATATTATTGTGGTTTCTGAACAGGAAATCACATTTACCATGAAGCAAGCGATGTTCCTGTAACTGCAGAGATTGGTACTCCACACACTTTTTCTTCAAGTTTTGCTGCAAGAAAGAAAAACAGTGCTAATTATTAGAAACTCCAATGAAGACAGAAATTGACTTCTGGGTGTTGAGATTTGTCATTAATTTTTTTTCCTTTCCTTCTGGCACTAACAACCCCTCCCATTCATTTGAAATATTTATATTCTGGGCTTCTCCCATCTGCAAATGAGGACAATAATAGAACCTAACACTGGGATTATGAGGATTGAGTGAGTAGAGATAAAAAAGTTTAGAACAGGGCCTCCCCGCTGGCGCAGCGGTTGAGCGCTGGGTTGCGAAGCTGCCCGCGGCCTCTGCGGAGCCGGTTCGATCCCCGGCTGCTCCCCGGCCATGGGAGGAGGGTCCCACATGGTGCGCAGACCTCTCCTGCTGCCCGCTGCTCCCCTCAGCAGTGTACTTCGGTCCTTCTGCCTGCTCTGCTCCCCTCTCTGACTCTGGTGAATTCTCTCACCCTCCCGCGCTTCTGACTGTACCCAGTGCTTGTATAAATAAATAAATAAAAAATTAATCTTAAAAAAAAAAAAATTAAAAAAAAAAAAGTTTAGAACAGTGACGGGAATTTAGTAAATGTTCAATAACTACCACCATCAGTCTATAAACCAAGAGCACTGAAACAGTCTTTTCTATTGGAAAATTTATTTTTTACACCAAAAAGGGGAAGCCACCTTGTTCTGAAAGGCTTTTTTGGAGAGCTAAACTTAGAGCTTGGCTGAGCACCTTGACTTCTTATTTACTTCCTTCCTCCACTGCCCCCAGCACACAGAGGTGGAATGAAGTGGCTGTTCTAATATTCAGCAGACATCACAGGGCCTCGACTGGCCTACATACAAGGTGGAGAGATGGGAAGACAAAGCAAACCAGACAGAAGGCACCTGACAAGCACATTCAAAGGCTCATTCTTCCTCCTCCTGACTTCTGCTCCACTCCTTTTTTTGTTATCTTTCTCATAAGTCCAGCAGTCAAGACCTCCCTGGTGGTGCAGGGGTTAAAGATGCAGTGCTATCAAGCTATCGCCAGCCACTGCTGCCTGACTTTGATCTCACACCTGGAAGGTGACCCACATGATGCAGCAGACCTCTCCTGTCTAGCCAGCTGCTCTCCTCAGCAGTGTATTTCAGTAGATCTGCCTGTTCTGCTCCCCACGCTGTCTCTGGTGAATCCTCTCACTACCTTTACCTCTGGCCTACACCCCCAACTCTTGTATGCATAAATAAATAAAGTAAATCTTTAAATGCACACACACACGCACACAAGTCCAACAGTCAGGCCTGTGAACATCATCTCAACGAAAGGTAGAGTTGGAAACAAGTGATCTTTTGTATGAAGCGATTTGGAAGGGACAGATGAAGACTAAAAAGGAAGAGAGGAAAAAGTACATTTGGAAGGTGAAGGCCTAAGGGTAAGAAAATAATACATATATTTTCTTTAAATGCTTAAACCAGGAAAACAGCTGGTTCCCTATTTCAGGGACTAAACAGTCACTGGGCAGAATTTTCCAAGCCTCAATAACAGTAACATTTAGCAACAATCCTTATGGTTGCCAATATAATACACAAGCCATAAATCAAAGCAATAAAATGTCTGGCTCAGCTAATTTCTTTCTATACTATAATACAGTTTATATGGCTATAAGATGAGTGAGCGACCAAATCACACCTCTTATTAACTTATATATCTGTGCTCATGTGAAGATTGGAGTTTACCAGGGAATAAAGAACTAGCAATAATCTGGCACACATATCAATCTCTTTTTTCTTTCTTAAAGAATTTCATCTCCAGCAGGAGAGATGAGTCCAGAAGGGGAGAATAAGGATAAGTTGACAGTTAAAAGTAAATATGTAGAGAAGAGGAAGTTGTACTGACTATGTAGAAACTTGCTAAATAGCTAATACTTTTGTGAAAATAAGTATTTTCAAATATCTGCGTTGTTCATCTGGCCCAGTCATCTAATGCCTTATCACTTAAACCAAGAAAATACCAGTGAAGACAGCAGATGCGTCAAAAAGTGACTAAGAGATTTTAATCTCTAACTAACTTCCCTATTTTCCTCAGACTTTGTTTCTGCCTGTTTTTAAAATCACAATTGTTTATTCGCACCAATCTAACTTCGACAATTAGAAGAAAAGTAAAGCACAGGTGCGATCCTACCATTTGGGGCCAGATCATCTCACTGTGCCCAGGTCGGCACCTGTCTTCTGCAGTTGCTCGGTTAATATTGGCTGAATGAATATGTGAAATAATGACTTCCCAAACAGCTCTCAACTAGCACAGTCTGGACTGGTTCCAAATACATTTCCAGTGTTTTCCATCTACATGAGACAGCTAAGCATTTCATATTACTTCACTACTTTCATAGTGCTTTCGTAGATAACATGCTATTTAACTTTCTTTTTTTTTTTTTTTAAAGATTTTTTTTTTTTAATAGAGGCATGTTTTATTTATTTATTTATTTATTTGTTTGTTTGTTTTTGTTTATACATGCACCGGGTACAGTCAGAAGCGCGGGAGGGTGAGAGAATTCACCAGAGCCAGAGTGGGTTGCAGAACAGACAGAAGGACCGAAGTACACTGCTGAGGAGAGCAGCGGTCTGCGCGCCATGCGGGACCCTCCTCCGGTGGCCGGGGAGCAGCCGGGGATCGAACCGGCGCCGCAGAGGCCACGAACAGCTTCGCAACCCAGCGCTCATCCGCTGCGCCACCGGGGAGGCCCTATTTAACTTTCTTAACCTAAAAAGTTCCAGATTAGAAAATAAAGGCTCGATGTGGCAAAATATTTTCCAAGGGCTACCAATCTAAACAGCAGAGTTAGATTTAAAAACTCGCTCTCTCAGATAGCCTGTCAGGTGTTCTGTTCTCATGTTAAATATTTGAATCATAAGTTATGAGAAAGGGAATCCCTGAAAACATGACTCAGAAGAAACCAGTGTTTCTACAATAGAGCTTGTGACTCCCACAAAGAGTCTCTGTGAAACAGAATGCACACTAACATAGAATGCACAAGTTAAATGTCATTGGTGAAGGGGACACCAGTCTGACCCTGGTTAAAGGTCAGACCCATACATTTCTGGTTCAAGAGATGAACTGAAAATATTATAATTTCAAGATGAAAAATGGGACAAAGGGCAAGAAGAAATCATTCCTATGAATCTGAAGTTCTGCTGCAGCTGAAGAAGCAGAAAGAGGTAGATTGGAATTTGGATCCTATGGCGAGATATAGTTTAAATGCATTTATCTGAGATGCAGGACACAGTCAAGTTTCCTGTTTAGAAAAGAACATTGATAAAAGGACACTTAGCAATGCCACTGAGGGTGGCTATGGTTCCTACAGAGTTTGTATCTTGAGAAGCAGGTGAGCATAAGCATGGCTGGCTCTGTGACCTGAGCCAAGGAGCACATCCACCCTCCAGGGAAGGCTTCCAAACTCTCAGACCTGGTTCTGGATTAGGAGCTTGGGAGTACTAGGAGGAGGTAATTGCTCCACAATCACATTAAGTCGAAGGGAGAGGCCACCACAGAAAGAAAGTGGGCAATTTGAACTCCAAAACACCCACAGAAGTTTAATAGTGAGAAAGACAATAAAATTGATAATCAGTACATGTATTCTCACCAAATAAAATGAAAATAAAAATGTATGCAGAGAAAGCTTTGAAATAAAAATATTCATGATCCGCTGATAGAGAAATATAATCAATACTCATAAGAAAAGGAAATTTAAAAGAAATAAAACAAGAACATATTGACATAAATAATTTTTTAAACTCAATTGGAAGAACATTTTTGATACAGAACACAGACAACATTTCTGAAAATATCACTAAGAAATTTTAAAAGAACATACCAAAAAAGACAGTGACACAAAATATGAAAGAGTGGTTAGGAAGCATGGAAGATAAATTAAGAGACTCTAAGTGATCTCTACCAGGAATCACAGAAGTAATATAAGGAATGATGGAGAAGGTATATTCAAAGAGACCAAGCTGATAGTTTTCCCAAATTGAAGAAAGTCACAAGTCTTCAGAGTGATAGAGTATTGTAAGTTCCAGGTAGTATAAATTTAGAAATTAATCCAGGAAAATCACATTGTAGTGAAAATGAGATCAGTAAAGACAAACATCTTAAGAGCAATCTGAAAAATAAAGACAAACATTTGTCACAAACTGGTTTTGAAAAGATTCAAAAACAGGGAAACCGCTTAAAGGAAAAAGTGAAAAAACTGCTTATGTAAAAAAGAAGAAAAGGCATAAAAATAAAACATAAACAAATAAAAGCATATAGCTCAACAAAGCATAACTCAAAAAAAAAAAAAAAAAAAAAAAAAAAGAACAGAATGCCTGAGCAGTCTTATAACTAATTAAGAAACTGAAATTGTAGTTTAGGGTTCCCACAAAAAATAACCATGAGTCCAGATGATTCAGAGGATGCTATGAGAATTCTACCAAAGAAAAAAACAGAGAAATACTCCCCAGCTATTGCTAAGTAACCAGTAAACCTGACACCACAATGAACTGGTAGCTCTGCTGCACGCAAAGGGAACTCCAGGATGGAGGTCAACTGAGGCTGGGGGAAGGATGAGCAGGGCAACACTCAGGGCATGTGCACCTTGGCCTGGCAGAGCCTGGAACACTGATTTTTTTAAGAACATCAATAAGATACAGTCCTAGGAATTTTGACCAAATATCTGCTTTATGGACCACCTTCTGTAAACTTTAATTTTTCTTCTTTGAAATTGATGGTGTGTTTGCCAGTGAAAGCAGATTCAAATTACAGGAGTAGAGAGAATGGTTTCTGAAGTAAGAATACAGTAATACAGTAGAATAAAAAGATACAAAGGTTGACAATGGAAGAGCAACAATTCCAGGCCCTCCTGCACGCACACACACACACACACACACGCACGCACAGTTCTCAGGAAAATGTCAAAAAGACCAACTCCTTTGCTTTTTCCCAAACAAAATGTAAATTAAGAGAGATCACAGGTGCGTTAATGAAAAGTCCTTGAAGTGATGTGTCTTCCTGTTGCCGCCCTGAGCCTCATAGACACATGAAAGAGGAACGGAAAGAGGCTTTACACTGGTGTGTGGAATTTAATATCCCTGCCAAGGTAATTGGGTGGCTCTTGATAATTCAATAGTTTAGACTCATCATGACTTTTCATCCTCAAGGGCTATCTCAAATCCTCAAATAGATCTTTATTCTACCACTCACACATTCAAGAATGAAAAATGTACCTTGCTGTATTAAATTAAATTACCTTTAACTTTTTCAGCTTTTCTTCAAGCTCTGCTTTTTTGAAAATCTTCCCATCAAGAGTCTCTATCCTGTTTTAAGATTAAAAGGGGGTGAGGGGGAAGCGTGAGTGATTCTTTCAAACAAGCACCCTCCTTACGCAGTACTACACTTTGAGCACATACTATACTTGAAAAGCAACATAAATGTTAGGATTCTCATAGTACTTGAAGTATCTGGACCTAGGCCAAATCTGACAACATTCTGAGGGGAAAAAAATGGGGGGAAAAAACTCTTCTTGAGAGAGTGCCTGAGAGAAAAGAATTTGGTTAATTTGTAAATTATATCTCATTTTATAGAAACCACTATATGACAGTGATGGGTGCCTTCTACTAGAATATTCTTGTGGAGTCTTGCTGAGCCACCTCTTTCACTTAGTGAATATTTATTGGACATCTGCTCTGTGCCAGACTACATACCGTGCTAGGCATGAGGAGTGTGGCAATGAAAACAGGCACTAGGGACTTTTTAGCAGTGGAATCAACATACTATCTCTTGAAACAGAGAAAAATCCTTTCCTCCCCAGGATTCTAAGAGCCTTTACTTCTGCAAATCGCCTTAATTTTGGAACTAGAACAAACAGAACCATAACTATGATTTGATAATAACATTCATCTGACTCTTTTATCTCTAAACCTTATAAATTTTAATCCTAGAATTATCTATTTAATGATGTTCTTTTCTCCCTATCTATACCAATTGCCTTTCTAAAAAGAAATAACTTGTTTTATGCTCAACGATTTGATTTGTTTTGTGGACTCACATTAAAGGCCTTTATTTTGACTACTAAGACATCAATCAGAATAAGGTTACAAATTATATGTGGTAGTTATACTCCTAAGCATTTTAAAAATATTGGTTCAAATTCCTTCTGATAAATAAACTGTAACTCTACTGGTAAACTTGCAAGAAATTTTCAAGGCATTAAATTAAAAAAATAGCATCAAATGTGGAGATGAATTTTCCTCCAATCTAATAGTGGCAGCACATACAAGATAATGAGAGGGTAGTGCATCAAGACCATCTTTTCATCAGGGTTGTCTTGACTCTGGGCAAATAGTGGGGCTGCCTTTGAATTTGTTTCACTGCGACTCTTAATGTTGATCTGACCTAACAGAGCAACAGGCATCTATAGGCAAACCACGGACATCCAATAGCTGCACTTTGTACACTGTCTCTCATTTTCCCAATCTCTGGAAGATTTCTCATTTTCTCCACTCACTCCTCCTTAATTATCCACCTGAGGTCTGCCCGTCTGGAACATAGCTTTCTGATTCTAACAGCCAGCATTTCCTCTTGAACTCCATATGGTCCCTGTCTTGTAAATTCTAGTTTTTCTGAACAAGAGAGCCCCCATCCTTTGAGCTTGAACTTGTAAAATCCAGAGCAGGACTCCATTCTTGACACCACTAGTAATCTTTCAAAACTCCCACATATACCCAAAACATCTTTGGAAGTTTTAGACTGGAATCACTGAAAAGCTTGCAGCAGCTTTTCCGTGGGCAGCTTTCAATGAGCAGCTGTGTGTAGCTGAAGAGGGCAGATCTTGGCATGGAGAGCACGTGGTCAAATCCCAGCCCTGCCACTTACTAGATGATTGATCTTAACTAAGTCCTTATTTAAGTCTCAGCCACTTAATATATAAATAGGAATAAACTAACCTCACAAGGTGGCTGAGAAGAATGAACGAGATAACACAGGACCTGCCTTAATTTAAATAAAACCTAAATTATCTGGCATAGCTGGTGAAACCTAGCCTCTGCCCCAGGTTACCTCTTTCTTCCTTATACTCTCCCTAATCCATCAGCCACCAGTTAAATGGACTTTCTGTCTATATCCTAAATGTGCAAAGCCCATGTAAGAATTCAGAAACCTCTCTCTTCACCTTAAATGCTCTCACCAGGAGTTCAAATAATCATTCCTTCTCTTTATTGAGATCTCAACTCCTATTTCCACTCCTCAGAGAGAACCACTTTCAACACTTAAGCTAAAATAGCAGCCCTCTGATTCAATGTTCTATCTCATTCCTTAGCAGTTATCAATAATTATAGAAGTTATCGATAATCAAAATGTCAAAACAACATATTTTGGTAAGTTTTCCTGATCCATCTCCTTCCATAGTTAATAAGAACTGGAAAAGTCTTTATCTTTGTTTCCCCTCAACCTATCACAGAGCTAGTATTTGCTCAATAAATACCATCTTAACAGATGAAAACAGATAAAAGAATCCCATCTTTTAACTTATTACTAAGATCGTATTAAGTCCTAGGGATGATGTTATGGAAAAATTACTCTGATCTCTAATGGGGGAAGACAATATTCCAGCAGTAAATCTGGACTGTAAGTTTGTGTGTTATAGGTCAAGGAGAGTTGTGCAGACTTTGTTCTTTCTTCCAAATGAAACACTGAAACAGAAAAACAACTGGCTTGTGGCATAAGAGAAAAAATCCAACCCTTCTGACCTTTTATTTGTTCTAACCACAGATTATATCAACCGTGGAAATTGGACCAGTTACTCTCCATTCAAAGAGAATGTGTGCCAGTTTAATTGAATTTGACATAAAAAAATAAATTTTAAATCCTATCCCTCCCACACAGATATCTGGGCTATTGATGTCCTCTGACTTCAGATGTTGACAACATGTTCAAGTTTGAGGAAACCTTGAAAAACAAAAAGAACTGATAAAAAATGTCTGTACCCAATCCCCAAGCTGTATGCACTGCCTCCTTTCTTGTGACCCTGAACAAAAGCCTATTCATTCACTCAACAGGCATTATGAGAGACCTTAACATTTCTGAAGCCCCACAGGAAGCAGATGGATAGTTACGTTAGTAGGTTTCCTGACGATCTGATCAGGTCAACAACTTGCTTGTGGGTGAAGCCTTCCGTGCTCACACCATTGATATTTGCAAGGACATCACCTGGGAGATGCCAAGAAAATGAATGTTCAAGCAGTTAAATAATCCCTTCTGGCACACAAATGAAACAAAACAAGCAAGTCCAAAACCTTAGCAATATAAAGGCACCAAGAATGTCCAATGCAACAACCATTCCCTGACCTTCACTATTAAGAGTTTTCTTGTTATTTAAATAACTCCTAGCATGAACAAAACTTCTAAGTTACCAGCTTGCAGACCAGCACACTGTGCTGGGCTGTCCTCCTGGATCTTGCAGATCCGAGTGTACATCTCTGAGGAGTAGGTGTTCTGGATCGGGAATGGGAAAGTCTATAAAAATTAAAGTGACACATAATGATTATTCAAAAACTTAAAATCTATTTGTCAAAAAATAAAGTATCAATTACTGAAGTGGTAATATACAGGTGCAAAGAGCAATTTGGGGAGGCTTTCTTGACTACACACTAAATCAAAGGAACCAATTTTGCATTTTTACCCAAAAATCTGTGGCCAAGCCCATTCATAAAATTATTCTGGCTCAAGAAGGAAGGAAGAAAAAGAATGCTTGAGATTTTGTGCTTTTAAGCCTAAACGTCCACTGATACTATCATTATTGTATTGTATATTAATGGGCTAAAACAACAGAGGCCAAGAGCAGAGAGTAAAGGCTCCGTGTGGTTCTTCAAACCTACAGCATTCATTACAGGACTATACAAAACAGTACGCATCCAGCAAGGAAGATATGCCAACAACAATTATTTAAAATCAGAGTTCTGAAAATAATGACAATCTGCCCTGCATTAATTCAAAAGTACTATAATTGACTCAATTACCTTCATTTCTGAGCACTTTCTGGTATGCCTGACCTGAATACTTAATGGTTCATTAGTCACCCAACTAAAAGAGAAAGAGTTAGGCTTTGCGTATTGCCTAAATTTGACAAAAGTGACTTGGTTGGATAATTTGCTTTTGTTTTCATTTTTACAAAGAAAACTGCATACCAAGAACACTGCATATATGTTTGCTATATATGTGACCCAACCACCTGTAACACATTTTGCTTTTTCACAAATAAATTATGAGGGCTAGTTCTATTTATTGATAGAATAATAATAGCATTTTGAGTTCCTTTAAACATCTGATTCCTAAAATCACATTGCAGTACTGTTTCCTTGTGGAGAAACTAAGGTATGATGTTCACTCCTTATTTCATAGACTTACAAGCTCCAGAACCAGAAGTCAGTCAAGTCAAACAACTTCCAGAAAATTTATTTTATTAACCTCTAGCAGGGCTTCTATTTATTCTACAAGGTATTTAGAATCTCCATAACTTAATGGCAGAAGGAACTGTCAAAAGTCATGCAACATACTTTCCATCTATAACACAGAACACTTTAACAGCTTTTTTCTGCCAAGAAGTCTTCTCTCCATAGCCTGAACACTTCCAAAGATAGAAGGCAGTCTAGTTCCTATGGAACATGAACCGAAATTATAACAGACACTCCTTTGGTACAATGATTCTCATTTGCAGTGCCGATTCCCCATGTTCATTGATCAAAGTGAGTACAACGAAGGGAAATCATATTGGTTTATGTAGCTGGTACCAGCATATCTATTGCAATAGGTACAAAATTTGTAGGTTAATAATAGAGGAGAAAATGCAGAGGCCTTAAAGTAATGGAGAGGAATAAATAGGCAGATATTTCTATCTCTCCTTAGCCAGTTTTCTAGCTCTCATTTTTAGGGGCCAGTGACAGAATGATCACCTGAATTCTGTAGAGACACAGAGGTCACACTGTCCTTTGACATGCCCAGTGGCATTCATTTTGAAATGAAACCTGTCATTTGTTGATCTTCTACTGATTCCTACATATGCATTCTGTATATGTGATTTCATTTGAAACTCCTAAAAAACCCATAAAGCACTATTGCGAGAACAGGAACTCAGGTGTCCATGAATTCTAAAGTCTGTGTTCCTAACATTAGCATTGTAAAACTAGCACCTGTAGAAACCCAGAGAAAGATGGACTTGTTCTCTTTCCATGTGCCCTTCACCTGGCAGACCGCAACCCAAATACGTACTAACAATCAGCGCACAGTATAGAGAATGAGGTTCTCTAGGGGCTTCCAAAAGTTCCCAGGGCATTTCCCCTATTTGATATTACTGCAAATTTTAGGAGTCCTGGAGCATGGATTGCATCCTGGAGTCGGTAACAGAAAGCACATACCAAAAAAGGTATTTGCAATAGAGTGGGGCCCTGTGTTGTGAGATACACACCTATGCTGCAGATCAGGGATGAAGCCAGCGGCTTATACAGATCTTCAAGGCACTGTAGCCATTCGTCTGCTAATAATAGCTTTGACTCTTGCTCCATTTAGACTATGAGTTTTGTTATGAGAGAGAAGTGTGGGCACAGTGACATATACTATCAAAGAGTGAGAAAAACTCCTCATTTGTCACATTAAATAAAGATAAATAAGAGAGTAGTCATGATCCTATTCTTAGTAGCAACTGCTGCACATCCTTGTGGGTAGTTCTAATTTTAAAAGAATTGGTCACAAAAAGCACAGTGTCTCTACAACAAAATAGGGAATGTTTCATGTGAATGGGAAATAAGAGAGGACTATGCTTCTAAAACCTGAGGGAAGAATTGTAGACATCACCAAATTTAAAGACAGAAATGTTAAAAAAGTTGAAATTAGCTTTTCTCTTACAACCTTCTCCTCTGCATTCAGCTAGAATTCCATTTGGTTTCCTTACTCATTAAATGTGATCGACACAACTGTTCACTGTTTCTAACCATAAAATACACACTGACTTTCCAATTCCATATCACCTAGTAAAGTTTTAAAATCTGATGTACAGTGTAAATAATTAGGCAAAACATCAGAAATGTGAGGAAATAAAATGTACATCAATAAGGAGTATTTTTTCTAAAGATTCATTTATTTTTATACACGAGCTGGGGTACAGGCCAGAGGTGCAAAAGGGTGAAAGCATTCCCCAGAGACAGAGCAGGGAACAGAACAGGCAGACTGACTGAAATACACTGCTGAGGGGAGCAGCAGGCGAGACAGGAGAGGTCTGCCTCGCCACGTGGGAATCTCCCTGGCCATCCAGAAATCAAACCCACACTACAGAGGCTGAGGACAGTTTCACAGCGGTGCGCTCAAACCGCTGCACCACTGGGGAGGACCAAGTTCTGGTTGATATTGAGCAATTTGCATCAATCTCAGATTTAGTGGAAGGCTAAAGCAAGAGCAAGTTGCTGAGGATTGTGTAGGGATTTTGTATTTGCTACTACAATGTTTTCCTTCCTTGACAGTACTCAACACACAGAAAAACTATCCAAAACAACCACATGTTGAATAAAAGGCAGTCTCTAATATTCTCCATGCCAGACTTCATTCTTTGCAAATATCATGGTACTATCAGTACTATTTTCTTCATTAAAAGCCTGCAGAATTTGAAAACTGCTCACCTGAATTTCAAATCCGAATGTTCCATTATCCTGCTTTTCCACAGTAACAAGCTTTCTGTAATGTAAATAAATAAACAAATAAACATGGAATCAAAGTATATTTGGAATATACTAAACATAAAATTAATTGTCACAATTAAAAATAAGTGATATTTATGTAAATTTTTATATTTATGACTCTGTGTGTGTATGAGATCAATAATCTGGTGAGAAGCTGTAAGATAAATGAATCTTTTTACCTTTGAGACCAGGAAAATTCACCTAAAGAACTTGTTCTCATCAAGGCAAGCTGAAAAACACAAAAAAGCACAGTTATCAAAATGTCCTTAAGACACAGCTGTAAAATATCCTAAATCATAAAGGATTTTATTTGTTATCACATTCTTTGAACCAGCTTCCTTGGCCCAGTTCCTGGGAAATTGTTACATAACAGCAATAACTTGCATTCTCTGGTGATAGCAAAAGAGAAATTAGGAAGGAAATTTTCAGCATCCTTTCAAAAGATTAAAAGAGGCTTTGATAATAATATACTGTGGCAAAAATTCCAAAACTTCCAAAAAGTACTCAATATCTGATGTGTATTTAAAACAGCTTCTGAAAGATGGCTCATAACAATTTATAATTATACTGGAACCCCAAAATAACACTCATATAATGGCATATAAAACCCAAATACTTTATAGTTTTGGAGGATGATGAAAAGACTGTTCATTTTAATACTGCAACATGTTACTGTCTTAGCAGGATAAAATAATGTGTAAAGAACCAACTCATACAGAAATACAGTCAATTGAGACTTGGAAGTCAAAACCTTAACTCTGTTTATGATTTATTTTTGCAGTAGTTTTAAAGGAGTGAAGTATGATTTCCAGGCAAGAAAGGGAACCTCAACATGGTATAAATGGGCCTCCCTGGTGGCACAAGGGGTTAAGACGCAACCTATGAACCTGTCTGCAGCCTCTGCAGCACGAGCTTGATCCCCGGCCAGGGAAATACTCACATGGCGCAGCAGACATCTCCTGTCTCGCCCGCTGCTCCCCTCAGCAGTGTATTTCAGTCAATCTGCCTGTTCTGTTCCCTGCTCTGTCTCTGGTGAATCCTCTCACCCCCCAGAACTCTGGTCTGTACCCTAGTTCTTGCATGCATAAATAAATAAAACTTTTTAAAATAAAGATGGTATAAATGGTATAAATAATATCACCTTCAGTCATCTGCATGGTTTCTGGAAGCTTAACCTTCCAGAATACTGTTCTACCATTATAAATAGTGGAAAAGCTACCAAAGGTGTTGTTTAGGTGATTGCTTTGAATTTTTGTGTGTTTAGTAATTAAACATATACTTATGCTACCAGCTAACCTAGCTAACCCATGGTTTAAATATCAACCTAATGTCATATGTTATATGTTATACTGTCATATGTTAGCAAATGCACATGCACACACACATACACACATAATTTCAGGTGATACATGCACAGTCAGTTCAAATGGATAAAATAAAAAAAGTACAGGATCAAGTCAGGAAAAAATACGTAGAAGAAATTAATGCACAAAAGAAGGCTATATCATGGTAAATAAGTTGAATTATCAGGGACATATGCCAGCAATCTCACATTTCTGGAATGACTCAATGTTTAGACTTCAGCCATTGGTCAGTAAAGTTAATGCAATGGAAAGCTGATCCCTTGCCACCAACTCGATGTAAATTCATTATACTTTCCTCTTTGTCCGTTCTGGAACTTAAATGATTCATATCATTCTGAAGGTTGTACAAAGAAGACTCAGACCCAAAAAGAATCTCTAGATTGGCTACAAGATACTTATAAGGATTAACATGGAAGGCCTACAGCAATTTGTTTGATTCGTTTCAGTCTGATTTTGTCCTAATATGAACCATTAACAAGTGTGGGGGTAACATTCAGCTATGTAGTGGACCTTCTTCTTGTTAGGAGAGCAATGAACTTCATACACACACTCATCCTCAGTCTCGTCCTTATATTGTATTTATAGTTTCAATTTCTATTCATCTGCTTGTCTTTTATACTTACTTCAGACTGCAGGGTACTATGTAGGCAATATCTAGTTATCTATAATTACTAGGATTTATATTTTAAAATATTACCTTTGCATGATGGTGGAAGACTACAGGTGCTTTCATGGTAAGAGCTATGTTGACTACACCAAAGGGAAGAAATCTTATATTGTGAAAATATTAACAAAGATGTAAAACAATAGTACTTCAATAAAAATAGAAAAATAATAGAATAAAATCTCCACAAAAATATATTTCCCTTGCTATCAATATTCATCAGGGTATTTACATATTCCTATAGAGAGAGGCATGAATGTATATTTACATGAAGGATGTACTTGATCATTCTGTATATAATTATCAACATGCTTTAGACATCTTGGAAATGTATGTTTTTCTTTCTACTCTAATACCTACCACAGGACTTAGAATAGAGTGGAAATAGAAAAAGCTAAATAGACTTAGGCCTCCCTGATGGCACAGGGAGGATTAAGATGCAACCTATGAAGCGTGCAGCAGCCACTGCAGCACGAGTTCAATCCCTGGCCAGGGAGCTACCTACATGGTGCAGCAGACCAGACCTCTCCCGACTCCCCCACTGCTCCCCTCAGCAGTGTATTTTAGCCAATCTGCGTGTTCTGTTCCCCACTCTCAAGTGAATCCTCTCACCCCCCACAACTCTGGCCTGTACTCCAGTTCTTGCATGCATAAATAAATAAATCTTTTTTAAAAAAAGCTAAATAGACTAATAGAAGTGAACTACCAGACAATGATACGTGCAAGTGACTGTTGTTGAAACACCCAAAGTAAAATATTCAAGTTCAGAAGGAATGTGTTCAGATAGTTTCAACTTTATTATTCATTAAATATTCATTAAACAAAATTCAACAGTAATCACTTAAAAATGTTCAATAAGATTTTGAAACATGTATCAGGATTAAAAATGAAGGAAAACAAATAAGAATGAAACCAAAAATCTCAATCCAGAAATATCAACAATGACGGGAAAAAAGCTAATTGAAAACAATGTTAATACCTTAATATAGAATTGTAAAATGAATGGTAGAAGAAATTAATAAATTATAATATTTAAGCCTTTCCTCAGTAATTTTATATGCCCTTTTGCTAAGCAAATAATCGTAGCATTAATTGAAGCCTCAAGATTTCACCTGGTCTCCCCTCAAGCTACCTTCTAAAACAAAAATCACTCCCAATATATTCAAATCTAAAATCTCATAAATCCACAAAACAAATCCAAGACTTCTGTGGAGAAGGAAATTTCTCTAGCTCCTTTCTAACCTCTCTTTCTAGTTCAATGACTAAACGAAATGAGACTATTTGCCTAGCACAATGTGAGACACATGGAGATACTCCCTTTCCTGTGGACTGACTGATTTGGGTTATCAGTGACACACAAAAAATGAGACTAAGTCAAATTATAAATTAATTCCTATTCTAGATTAGCAGTGAGCCGTCTTAGGTACCTAACATTTAACTAAAAAACAATTTAAATAAATTAGGCACCATCAAAGTCTCTGACACGTGCCACATCTTGACACAAAGGCTGCTTGTTTTTGATCTGGGCTGTCAGAACTCAGGCAATGGGGAAAGGAATGTTCTGAGTTCGACCTTGCTTGCACACCCTACTTATCTGCCTAAGTGCAAAGAAGTATGCCTAAGTATGCCTAAGGTCTTATCAAAGGTCTTACATTTGGGGAAAAGTTGTTTTCCCTGCAGGCCTTTCCTTAGTGGGTGCAGCCCAATTATTCTAGGCTCTCACGGGTGGAGTCTCACTCTCCAGACTCACCTCCCAGACTGAGCCTTTTCTCAGGGCGGCAGTAAAAGCACCAAAACTCCTGAATGAAGAATTGCTGTGCAAAGAACAGCATATGTTGGCAACAGCTGTCTTTTATTACACATTATCTAATATGAGAAACCTAGGTTTAGCAATTTGGCAGGCCTGCAAGCTACACATTCAATTATGACTGCAGAGTAAAGCTCCTTAGCCCCTCACTAGTCACTAATATACAAAGATGCCTGAGGTTGAGCCGATGGTCCTTTTCTTCTGTTTTTAGTCAGTTGATTTCAAAGATCAGGCATTAATATTCAAAATGTAATTTTTGTTGCTATGCACTGATTCACAATGTCCCTCCTCAGTGGCAAACCAAAACCAGATACTTCAGCTGTCAGTTTGCAAAAGATAGTGATCATCTGAGCTGAGCCAGCTAAGAGGAGCTCAAAGTTCACTTCTGCAGCCACTTCTGCAGCTAAGTAAGAGACTGACTTCCTGGTGCTCACTGTGTACTCATTTCCTGAAAGTGTTGGGAGGGGTGGGGTGGGGAAGGGAGGATCCTTATTTACAAGTGAGACTTTTTTCTTGTTCTGTTGTTTCAAAAGTCCCCAAATTATGTGCTCTGCTGGCTTCCCAGGCCCCTGCCTCACTCTCCCCAGTGCTTCCTGGAACACAGCTTTATATGCCTGGAGTCACAAGCAGTACCTTAGCAGACTATTCTAAAATAAAGCAACATAATGGAGATGAAATCAGTTTCCTAACTTGTGAGTGCCCTCCAGGAATCTGAAGAGACCCTTGCCATTTCCAGGAACGTCTTATTATGGGCTCTGGAAACTTTTTCAAGAAAAATGGTTGCATATTGACTCCAAACATGCTACAGTATGGACTAGACAGTCTTTTTCAAAGTTCATTTGTAGTGAAATAAATAGTTTTATACCCAAAGTATTCATTAAATGATCAAATATCTGCTTGCATTAAGGAATGCTTGGAGTTTTGGTAACAGGTGGGTTTGTGGCCAGAAAGATGTGAAAGTTCCTGAGGCAGAAACCAAGCCAGAAACGCACAACCCCAGAGGTGTGCACACTATCGCATGTCTCAACTCTTAAATGCAATCACTTTTCCAGAAGTTGCCTATTTAATAATTTGATAACTAAAAGAAAATGACACACAGATAGCTTGTGGTCCTACTAATTCACATGTAAGCATCTCGCCTGTTTGTTAGGTTCCCATTTCTCACTACAGCATTCAGTAAATCTGAATTTTTTACTGCCCACCTCTCTCTGGAGAGAGGGCCATAGGTACAATTAATTGCTACTCCTTGGCATCATCACATTTACAAAGGTTATTCTTATTTCCTCCTGCCTCCTTCCCACGGGGCTTTCCATTGCAGAGATATTTTTTCTATGGCCATGTTCAGAAGTAGAAGCTGTCCTGAAGTGTCCTGTCACCTCCTACAAAGACAGGTAAGAAGATAGTACACACACACACAGAAATCTATTTTTAAGCTATCCTGAGTGTCAACATCCAAATGATTCCAACAATTAATCTGAAACTCCAGGTTAAACAGATCAGCTTTACAGAAACCACAGCCAACAATACCAAGCAGTCAGAATTACTGATGTCATCCCCAAAAGTGTTGAAAGTAACAGTAGGCAGAGAAACACCTGCTCATGTGATTGCCTCCCAGGGATCTTGTTGCCTGCAATTAAGTTGGTGCCAAATGGGTGATTTTTCTCTAAAAACCAGGTAAAGGAAATGAACATCCATTTGGAAAATTCTGAAATGTTGGAATATGCTTGCCTCAAGTCTCATTGATAATAATTGTATAGAATCAGAAATATCACGTATAAGAGGTCTTCTTTTGCATTTTCATTCTTAAAGTAATTCTCACAGAAGTAAGAAAAAGCTGAATGAATAAGAGTTGTCTACCACGGGGAAGAATATGAGAAAACAGAAGAGACAAAAACATGCAAAAATGAGAACATACAAATAAATAAACCAGTGTGAGAATATGTGTGCATGTTTATGCATACATTATATACAGCCATGGTCACAAGCACACACATGCATTCCATGTGTTTAAATTATCTTTCTCAAATACCCAGTCTCTCCTACTGATTGCCTTTTTTTCAATTCAAGTTCTCTCTCTTTTTTTTTTTTAAGATTTATCTATTTATTTATACAAGCACTGGGTACAGTCAGAAGCGCAGGAGGGTGAGAGAATTAACCAGAGCCAGAGCGGGGAGCAGAACAGGCAGATTGATGAGATACACTGCTGAGGGGAGCAGCGGGCAGGAGAGGTCTGTGTGCCATGTGGGACCCTCTCTGGTGGCCAGGGATCTAACCGGTGCTGCAGAGGCTGCGGGCAGCCTCGCAGCCCAGCGCTCAACTGCTGCGCCACCGGGGAGGCCCATCAATTCAAGTTCTCTTTACTCAGACTTAAAATCTGATGTGTCTCATCTGTCTTTAATGTCTTTCATAGTCAAGTCTCTTGGTTTCCCCTCCATTCCCTCATTTCCTCTTTCTCCAACTACCACAAAAGTAGCTAGCTTACCACCAGTTCTCCTCACTTGCCAAAACATTGTATTTCTGGATTAAAGTTCTGATAACTGGTCAAATACTGTTAAAGAGCCCTGCTTCCAGGTCTCCCTTATCTCCCACTCAGACACTAGGCTCTCCTGACACAAAATTATGCTGTTACCTTGTCATGTCCTAAGACCCCAAGATCTACACCTCATCCTTTGTTCTGGAATACCCCTACAAATATCTGGAATATCTATCCTTGAACCTTCTATTAAAAGACATGTACTTGGAATAAAATATTTATGTTGTATAATGCCTATTTGTTCTGCCTGCTGAACTGTAAGCCCATACACGGGCAGCAAATAAGTCCTTTTCATCTTCATATGCCCTGTGCCACTCTATATCTGAAAATTGAACAAAGAATTTGGCACTTCCTACAATTGCTTTATTTCTGACAGGTAGTAAATTAATAAAAATGTTCATCATTACATTAAACAATGTCATAAAAGCACTTTAGAATTGCAAAAGGTCTGTAATGCAAACCATGGTAAATTATGCCCTTATCTTTATTGTGAAAAAGAATAAAGAATCAGCTATGCACATAACTGAGAAATTATGATGATTCTCCTACTATGCAGAATCCTGAAATTACAAGGTTTAAGAAAAACATGTAATCACAGGCAAAAGTTAGGGCAAAAAGTCCTTCTTCAAAGCATTTCTTAATTGTTTCTGTACAAGTGCTTTATCTAAGTTCAGAGACCCACTTGGAGCATTATAGGAAGTATGTAAACAAAACCTAAAGAGGTGTTATGGTTTAAAAAAAAATGAGAAATTTAAAATTGTAGACTGAAACAAATTCAAAATAAATTTACTTGAACATGGATTCCTTGGAAAGGGTTTTTATCTTTAGGGAAATACTTTACACTAAAAACAAAAATAATAACATAATTATTGAGCACATACTACATGTCAGTTACATTGTTTCTGTACTTAAGCCTAGAACCACCCCATAACTTGTTTCTATTATTATCTTCATCTTATAAAAAAGACAACTGAATCTTAGAGAGGTTGGTGACTTGCTCAAGACTACATGGCTATTAAGTAGTCAACCTCATGTTCTCCCTGGTACTCATTTATCCAATAAAGTCTTAATTCCCAATATCATGAGGTATATGATCATGCCTCAGAACTGAAGATAATTTACTTACTTGACAAAATTTTTCCTTAATAAAGTACTCTTGTTTGATTATGAGCTGAAATCACTGTCTAGGACTGAGATTAAGACTAGGAGGGAAAGAATCAATAGGTGGCTTAAAGGCAGGAGGGGTAAAAATCAATAATTCTTAAACTGATTGTACCTATATAAAACATCTTCAAGTTTTATGTGCTTAATGATTTTCATTTGGTCTGTACAAAACTTCTTTTGAGTTTTTCCTTGCCACAAAAAACTTTTTGATAATGGTCTTAAATCTTTGGACTAGTCATAAACTCTCTGGGTTCCCCACCTTCTTTCTCATCCATGTTCTTAATAACTAATTCCAAAGTCTCTATAATGACATTTTTAGTATGCAGTCAGACAAACATATCACTCTGCTCTCAAGAGAACATGAACACTCAATAAACAGTACAAAATAGAAATCATACCTGCTTCCGTCCCCGAGGCAAAGTAGCTACCGTGTCTGCAAGCATTTGAATCCTTCTATTATCATCCATGGGAAGGCTGTCTGTAAGTGAGGAGTAAGAGCTATACTCTGTACCAGAGCAGTGGTCCACCAAATTGCCATTGTTGCTCTGTTGCATGAGCCTTTGTAAAGACATTATGAATAAAGATTACTCCAGCTAGCACATGGTTGAGTGGCCTTACAGGATGGGGAAAGCTAAAAGTATAACCCTCTGCCTAGTAATTAAAAGTAGCAAAGCAGAAAGAGCCCATGTGACTTCTGTGGTTTGAGGTACTTGTTACACAAAGCCTATTTTGCAGTACACTCCCATTTCTCAATTTTTTCTTTCTCTTTAAGCCCCTGGGAGAACCTAAAGCTAATTTTTAATCATTTAAAAATCTCAACTTTTAATTCTCCTTCAAAAAGCCAGAGCTCTTATGTTTCGTGTTCTGTGGCAAGTTGTGTTCCAAACACCATCTGCCTTTTTTTTTTAAGGGAGAAAGAAAAACTTTTTCAAGTTCTGTCATATTTCCCACTCATTCTCTTACTTAATGTTAGCAAAGCAATGTGAAAGTCAGAACACACGAACATTCAGTTCTTATGAATACAAGCAAGAATGAGAAGGTCAGGTTGTAATGTTTTGTCACAAAGTCCTTAAAATGTACTTCACAAAATACACTCAAGCTCATTCATGTTCATCAAAAAGACATTATATCTGCCACGTGCACTATCACCATTCAGCATTCTCCTGGCTGCCCTTCTACTACTATTCTAACTAAAATTATCCATCATCTTTACAAGGAACAATGGGAGAGAAAGACAAGCACATCTAGGACACAAAGTTGGCAGAATCTTAGCCAGGATGTTACTGCAGCATCAGCAAGTGGTCCCAGGGGAAGACTGGAGAGGGCAAGACAGAAGCAGGCACGGCCAGGTAGCACAAAGACCTTCCCATGCACTTGTGCATGTGGATGGAGCAAGAGGCCATCATGAAGTACTCGAGATCACAGATGCTTTTTAGGGTGGAGTCTGGGGACTTGAATTTTTAAGGGAATTAGTTTCTGGGGAGGAATAAGGAAGGTAAGAGGGAAGAATCAAAACAAAAATGAAAAGAGAAGTTTTACGTAGTACAGAAGTTCAGCTCTGCTTTTCAAAACCACTGTGAAGGTCAATATTATAATTTAAAGAGCAAGAATGTCTTTGAACTAAATGGAAATCAAGGTGAATTCAGCTCAAGCAGAACTTGACAAATGTAAACAGTAAAATCTTCTCAGTTTACAGTCCTTCAAGAGAGGGAGCCAACTCAGAAAAATTTTAAAACCCTATCACAGTATCACTGGATACTGACATTGGCAAAATGATGTCTCCAAAAACATACAAAAATCTAAATCAGAGACTAAAAACACATCTAGGCCTTCAGAGGCCAGGTGGGTAAAACAATATAGCATAAATGTGTAGGACAAAGGAGCAGTAGAGACATTTTGGCAACTAAAGAATGTGTCAATTAGTATTTTTTTTTAAGATTTATTTATTTATTTATACATGAGCCAGGGTACAGGCCAGATGTGTGGGAGGTGAGAGGATTCACTAGAGACAGAGCAGGGAACAGAACAGGCAGACTGACAAAATACACTGCTGAGGGGAGCAAGGGGCGAGACAGGAAAGGTCTGCCATGCCATGTGGGACCCTTGCCAGCCAGCCAGGATCGAACCAGCGCTGCAGAGGCTGCAGACAGCTTCACAGCGCAGTGCTCAACTGCCTGCGCCACAAGGGGAGGCCCAATAATGTATCAATTATAAACACATTATATGGTATGTGTATAGATATGAGAGTTACAAATATATATACAGATGAAGGTATAGACAGATTGATTTTTAAAGTATCTTCAGGATAAGTGGTACTTAAATTTGACAGCAGGCCGCCTGTCCTCAGGAATTTTATTTTTATAAAGTTAGGTAAATATTTTTGATATTTCAAAATACCAAATGGCAACTACACATTTGCATGGAATTACACATAAGGCCACACAGACCAACTGACAGGCTCATTTTATAGATGTGTGTTTTATTTGTTATCAATATAGTGTTTTACGCTGCTCTTAAATTGGTGTTAATTATAGAATCTATTATTAAGTTAAGATATTGGGAATAGATTATTTTTCCCTTAATTTATGGAATGTGTTTAACAAGTAGAACCTTTCATGGGACTCAAATCATGAGCTCCATGGATATAAAATCAGAGTCAGGGCGAGGTCTGACATTCAGTCAGTATACTCAAACCTGTTAATAACAACTTTATTACCTGGTCTATTTTGGTTGGCCAGTTCCCTGTTCAGATTACTAATATTTTGAATGATATATCTGATTAAAGTGTCATTTGTGATAAAATGTGGGGAAACACTAATCTTTTCATACAAATATGACGCCAGGCCTCAAACCCATAAAGGTGATGAAATGTTTACAACTTTTCTTTGTTTTGTTTTTTTTTAATTATATTTATTTATTTTTATGTAGAAGAAGTTGGGTGTAGGTCGGGGGGGTGGGCAGAGGGAGATGATTCACCAAAGACAGAGTGGGGAACAGAACAAGCAGATCTACTGAAATACACTGCTAAGGGGAGCAGTGGGCAAGACAGGAAAGGTCTGCTGCGCCATGTGGGTTAGTTCCCTGGCCAGTGATAGAACTCAGGACTCCGTGGTGAGCTGTCATGGTGATGTTTAGGTTTCCTGCCAGTTTCGTTTTTCTTCTTCTTCTTCTTTTTTAAGATTTATTTATTTATGCATACAAAAGCTGGGGTACAGGCCAGAGATGCTGGGGGTGAGAGGATTCACCAGAGACAGAGTGGGAAACAGAACAGGCAGACTGACAAAATACACTGCTGAGGGGAGCAGCCAGTGAGACAGGAGAGGTTTGCCGCACCATGTGGGATTCTCGCCGGCTGGCCAGGATCCAACCCGCACTGCAGAGGCTGTGGACAGCTTCACAGCGCTGTGCTCAACCAGGGGAGGCCCTATTGTATTTGTTATGACAGTCTAAGTTGACTAATACACTCCCTACTCTCAGTAAGCACATATCTAAAACAAAAATTTGTGGGAGGAATACATGGAAGAGTCCATGTACAACACTTGATACATAGCAATGTATTACAATTGAGTTTGGCTTTAAGTAATAAATTTGGTTTTAAGTAATAATTTTAAAGGAAAAACTTTATATGAATTACCCTATCCACTATCAAGTGCTACAGATGCAGCAAGGATGTCCTGACCCATCCTAGAAACAAGCATCCTAACAATTTGTTTCACTCTTTAAATTCTTTTTCTTTTGTTTCCATAGAAAGTGCCTCTTATTTGTATAATATAGCCTTAACTTTGGATCCACCTATAAGAAAGCCTACAGAAAATGGACACAACTGTTTAATTAGAATGATCCTATTCTCAGGACTGGCGGGCTAGTTCCATGAAATAATTGAACAACTGTACTTTCAAACTGTGGAAATTCTTGAGAAGTTCCAAAGGTGGGACTGTAGGCAAAAATTTTTGTAGGCAAAAATTTGCCACCACAAAACATGTTTTTGACAAGTGTTCTCTCATGGGAAGCTCTGAATTCTGGATTGGAGTTGCTCTTGATATTTCTATCTAAACTTCTCCCTAAGGGTCTATTCTAATACCTAGTCCTCTTATCTCTTTTCAATGGAAATGGCAGAAGTAACTTTGTTTTCCTTACTTATCACCCTACCTGAATTTCCTTTCTTCTCCAAACTCCCTTGTCTTAGCTAGGGTATTTGAGATAGCATTTCAGATAGTTTCCCAGTTGTGCTGAGTATAGACTTCTATATAGCTTTGCTAACAACTTGTGTCACTCTTCACGCTTAACTCTTATTTAAATTGCCCAACTGGTGTGGGCAGTCCTTCCCCACAGAACTTGCATGAACTCTGGAAGGCTTTAGCAAGCAACTTCTTAGAAAGCTAGAAACCTGTTTGGAATTGGAATTTTGTGTAATACTTGGAATAACAAAACACCCACGCAAGCTATAGGTGATTTCCCCCTGGCCTTTGAATAAAATCCAAACTCCTTAGCCTGTCATTTGGGTTTCTGTGCGTTCTAGTAGATTTTATGACCTCATAGATACCACAACCTGGCCATGCTGACCTTCTTTCTAACCCTTTTACAGAAAACAGTTCCTCCTCAAGACTTTTGTACTAACTCTTCTCTCCACAGGAACACTGCTCCCCGACCCCCGGCCCCCCATCTCCACTTGTCTAACAATGTTCTCTTCACTTGTCTTGTTCTCTCTCTTTTCTCTACCCTCTTTGATTCCCTCCCCCCCCCCCCCGCCCCACGCTCGATTCCAGTTATTCCCAATTGAATGGAGAAAGGTGTTAACCAGCATAACCAGCATTCAAAATGAATAGCTCTGTGGAGAGTTTTCACCTTGGGTCTCCCAGGAATACCTCCTTCACCTCACCATCACCAAAGCTGCACAAATTGGCTTGCCACCTGTAGGGGAATAGTCTTTGACAATAGTAAGAGAATTAACAGGGAAGAACCAGCAGAAAGCAAGTAACAAACTACTTTGTATCTTTTATTTTTCTGTTTTCAGTCTAGAAAGGTGTGTGTATGTGTGTGCAGCAGCAGGAACTACACAAGGTACAATAAAGTAACTTCTTAGACTATCGGATTCCTCTATGTAATGTCTATTCTTATGTATTTACAATTTTTGAAAGACATAAAATCTCAATTTCTCTGACATACAAATATAATAAAGGAAAGAATAATGTATTAGTCATTTCTATGTGCCCATTATCTAGCACAAGACATAACTCACAATAGGAATCAAAGAAAGTTCTTAACTTCATTTAATTAAAATAATACAGTTCAATAACTACAGTATAAGAGATAAGCTTGTACTGTAAGAAAAAAAAACAATAATAAAAATTCCTCTCTGGTAAGTCAATACATAATAATTGTCTGAATCCATAATAAAGAACAGAATCAATTATAGGTGAGCTGTTATATTCAAATATACATACATATGTGTATATATACATATATATGTAATTGAAGTCATGAGAAAATATTAATTGATTTATATAATGTTAGACTAGAAAGAATCTCAGAATATCTTTTCTAACTCCCTTAATTTTCAGGCACAAAAACTAAGTCTTAAAAAAATTTAAGTCTTACCAAAGTGACATAGTAAGATAATGGCAGAACTCTGACTAGTTATTCTACTTTTGTTCAATTCTACAAGAACTTAGCAAGTTTAAAATCATAGTAACATCTAGGCAGTGTGTTTAAAGTGTTTAATCCTTAAGAAGAATAGCGTTATATTTATTATTCTTTGTAGATGAGAATGAAACTAACATGCTAGCCTAACATACAACTAATGCCTAGGACAACAGGATCAGAATCCACATCATCCATTTCCAACAATGACAAAGTTAGATACTGTGTCTAACCATAGCTGTGTTAACACTGTGTGGATATAAAGATCAGTTAGATATGAACCTTGACCTCATGGAAATCAGAACCCAGTAAGGAAGATAAAGAGAAGAAAAACAGTGTTAGCAGTATAGCAAATAAAACAATGATTTTAACAATTCTAAGCATTTGTCAGAGAGGCAGTATTTTCTTCACTATAGCTCAGCCCTTAACCTTGAGAAGTTTACAATCTAAATGCTATGGATATGACCTGCATATAATTAACCAGAATAAAAGAAACAATACCAATTATTACCTACTATATTGTGGATCAACTTGTGTATCCCAAAAAGATAAGTTGAATCCTAATCCTAGATCCCTATTAGCATGGCCTTGTTTAGAAATAGGGTCTTTCCAGATGTAATCAAGTTAAGATGAGATTGTTACTGTTGTTCTTTATCCCTCATGACTGATGCTCTTATGATAAAAGTACCATGATGAAGACAGGCAGACAGGAAGAGCACAGTGTGACAAATGTTGGATTATAAGAGTTATAGTTTGTTAGCCAAGGATCAATGTCCACTTCCAGAAACTAGGATGAGGTAATGAAGAATACTACCCAGAGTGTCAGAGGGGCTCTCAGGTATACCTCCCTCAGCTCACCATCACCAAAGCTGCTACCCAATCACCAAAGGATACTACCCCATATGTCTCTGAGGACACCTTGATTTCATTCTTCAAGCCTTTAGAACTGTGGTGAGGGGGAAATTTTCTTTCGCTTTCAGCCACCAAATTTGTGGTAATTTGTTCAAGCAGCTCTAGAAAGCACAAACACTATCCATTCTGCCTTACTTTAAAAGATATTATGACAATATTAAGAGTGTAATGTGCTATCAAACTTAACAACAGGTCATAGTTCAGCACCTCCACAGCCTCAATGTTGACTTTAAATACAGTGGAAGTTCTTTGAAATAGTAAGTACTGAAACTTTATGTACAAATATATGACAAAGAATTGTGTTGAATTTGGAAACAGTGATAATTTCTCCTTAGTCAAGCACTGTGAACATTCTATTTTGCTAATAAGATAGGAGAGGGGGCAGTTGTGAAATGAATGATTTAACCTAAGATAGCTCAACAGCTGGCCTAGTTCCCAACACAGAAGCCTGAGGGAATTGCCATGAAGTCTGGACACTGAATTTCTGGAGGCAGCCAGCTAGGTCTGCTCCCTACTTACCATGGAAAAATACAGAAACTACTGCCTCCCTGGACAAACTCCTGACCATGTCACCCTGTTACCGGGCAAAGGGTCTTAAACCATCACCAGATCAGAATCTATTTCAATGATCCTGGGTTCCGGCACCCACTATCACCAATGCAAATAAAAAGACCTTTGGTGCAGCAAAAAAGAAAAAATATATTTTAATCAACAGAGTAGAGAGAGAGGGAGAAGGTCCAGTTACCAAACAATGGTACCAGGTAGAGTTTCAGCTAGAGGAGCAAGCAGGGTACAGCAAGCCTTGCTGAATCTGGTGTTTGGGGCTGTGGCACCCTGGAGTCCTACCAAGTCCTGCCACCACTGGGCAGGAGAGGTGAAGGCTCACCACCTAGCAGGCGGGCAGGGCAGCACCAACAAAAAAGCAAGTGAGTTCATATGCATCATTCCCAATTAAATTCTCCCAAATGGCCACTCTACTCTTCTCCCTTCCCAGCAGCCCCTTCACTCAGGATGTCAGCGATGGATTTCAGACCAAGTCACAGTGCAGGCATTGTCTCCTCCAGCTTGCGTGGTGTCCAGATGTCAAAGGGCAGAATTTGGCCCCTCATCAGGCTGCCCCAACTACCTACTAGTATCTCTCAGAGAATGGCCTATTTCTCCTGTCAGGCAAGGATACTATGTTCTACTTGGCAGTGCTGATTTCCAGTGTAGAGCATAATGTTCAATTACCATATATGGGCCCATTTACACCTATGATTGTAAAGAGGGAATTGTAAGTGGGTGAAAGAGAGCACTCACTTAAAAATAGTAGCATTGATCTGGGCTCCCAGAATATCTTTCTTCCTTCCTTAGCTCTAACCACCTGCCAGCCAAGGGATTTGGCAGTGTCAATTTCAGTTTGGGATACCTTCCCCCATGTACCCAATGTAGTGAGAACTGCCACATCATGAAGATAAAAATTAATGACATAGGGAATGGAAAAGACCTTAAGACTATATAAAGATCTGTGGATTTTAAAAGTTCCTTGGAGTTTGACACAATTTGACACACAACTTATGTTCCTCTGGTATTCTATTTCTAAAGACCATTATCATTCAATTTACCAATTCATACATCATAATGGTGATGACACACTATTCCAAATCCAGAGAATATCATTACTTCAGCTACATAATCAACTTCATACTCCTTCATATGGCTTGTAGTAGCTTCCCTGCCTGCCAGAATCCAAAGAAGTCAGACCAGCAGGTTCAACTCGAACTCTTAGGATCTTGGGGAATTGATGCTAATGCTCTGCACCTGTGTCCTTAACCATAAAACAGGCCAATGATACTACATAGCACCATAAAACATAACAGTACCCAGCATGTACGTAACTGCTCAGTGTTTCCTGCAGTCATTACTATTATTGCTCTTAGTTTGCTCTCCTGTTATCCTAAAACATCATGTTTCCTGAACATACCTAGTTCTGCACAACTTCTTACCTTTGTTCACAACACATTGTTCACCTGGATTTACCCACTTGACCTTTAGTCAAAATCTTACCCATTTTCCCAGGCCCAACTTAATGTTGCTTCCTTCGTGAAGTTCTGCCTGCTAATCCCACGCAATGTGAGCATCTCTTCCCCAAGCATTCAAATTATGCCTTAGGGATCTCCCTTATGATTAATCACATTTGCCTTGTAAAAATTATGTATGCCTGCTTTTTTCTTCTTGGTAAGTGGTGATCTCACCTTCCCACCCTGTCTCTGGTTATTTTCTCATTCATCTTTGCATCCCTCCAGCACATAGAAGGGTGACTTTCTCATAAAAGATGCTCAGTAAGCGTTTGATGAATACATTTACAATCTGCCCAAAGTTCTGGCAGCTGAATTATTCTGCCAGTGATTCTCTACTCTGGGCAATAGAAGTATTTGATGAATAGTATTTACTGCATTTTAAATATTTAAATGTAATTTATATTTACTGGATTATGTGATTTAATTATTATGAGTATGAAATAATTTGGTAGTTAGAAAGGAAAACCCAATACAGTAATAATAGACATTGTATACTTTATTCTGTTGATGATAAAATGCCATTCATTGCAACATGCACCACTGATGTGCTAAGTACTTTCCATTGTTTTTCCAAATTAAATGTTCCCATAGATGATAAGAAGCATCCTAATTTCAGAAATGTAAAGTGTGAAGATGTACATCAGGTTGGAAAGCACAGTTGGGTCTCAGTCTCCCAATTCAGGCCTGACTGTGCCCCAAGATGCACACACATTAAACAAGGCCTGTAGGACAGAATGCAGTATCTCATTTGTCTCAAACGTCTCTTTTTCTATTTGATTGGGCCTCATGCTTTGTCACCTCTACCTCTAAAAAGTCTAAGCGCTATGAAGCTGTCCACAGCCTCTGCAGTGCAGGTTCGAATCCTGGCTGGCCAGGGAGATATCCACATGGCACAGCAGATCTCTCCTGTCTCTCCCATTGCTCCCCTCAGCAGTGCCTTTGGTCCATCTGCCTATTCTGCACCCCACTCTGTCTCTGGTGAATCCGCTCACCCTCCTGTGCTTCTGGCCTGTAGCCCAGCTCTGGTATAAATAAAATAAATCTTAAAAAAAAAATAAAGTCTAGCATCTGTCTCTTCCTTTCCCTGACTACCTGCATTTGCCTAGCTCAGACTCCCAATCAGTCCTAAACACAGCACAAGAGCCAGCAAACACTCTCGTCTTATATAGTGTCCCCAATCTATTCCTGTCTCATCATGAAATACCCCCATGCTGACTTAAATAAGTTTAAAGTTCTTACACTTGCTACCAAAACCATTCATCATCTAATTTTTTTCTAATTTTCCTTTCTTACTTTTTAAACTCAATGAATTAACTGTTCCAAGATATAAGACATATGTTTCACGTTGTTCTACAGCTTAACTTCACGCTTCCTAAAAACCTTCCCCAATTCTATTCATTGAAATTCCTTCCACTGTTAAAAGTTGAGCTCAGGGGCTTCCCTGGTGGCACAGGGGGTTGAGCACAGTGCTGTGAGGCTGTCTGAGGCCTTGGCTGCATGAGTTCAATCCCCGGACAGCTGGAGAGCAACCCACATGGCGCAGCAGATCTCTCCTGTCTCGCCCGCTGCTCCCCTCAGCAGTGTATTTCAGTACCTCTGCCTGTTCTGCTCTCCACTCTCTCTGGTGAATCTTCTCATCCCCCCATACCCCCACCTGGTGACTCAGGCCTGTACCCCACTTAAAAAAATAAGTTGAGGGCCTCCCCGGTGGCACAACCATTGAGCGCTGGTTGCGAAGCTGCCCCCAGCCTCTGCAGTGCTGGTTCGATCCCCGGCTGCTCCCCGGCCACTGGAGGAGGGTCCCACATGGCGCGCAGACCTCTCCTGCCGCCCGCTGCTCCCCTCAACAGTGTACTTCGGTCCTTCTGCCTGCTCTGCTCCCAGCTCTGGCTCTGGTGAGTTCTCTCGCCCTCCTGTGCTTCTGACTGTACCCAGTGCTTGTATAAATAAATAAATAAATCTTTAAAATAAAAAAAAAAGTTGAGCTCAAATGCAACCTCTTCTGTGAAGCATTCCCTGATGACAGTAGAGTATCTCATTATCACTACCGAACCCCTAGAATTCTAGTATAAGCCACACATAGCCCTTGACACATCATTATAAATCCTAGTTATTTATTTGTGAAGTTATTTTGCTACTCTGACAGGAACCCAGTTTAAATATATATTTGTGACCCTCACAGACTTAAATATCTCAGTTTAGTGGGATAAAACAATGGATGTATATATGTCACATTGTAACCTAGGAAAAGGGGAGGTTCCAGGTTCCCTGTCCCACCCAAAGGAGGATGGAACTGAGCAGGGAGGAGAAGAAGCTGGAGAGGAGACTGGAATGAGAAGGAAGCAGGATGGAGAGCAAGAAAGAGACCTGGATGAGTCACTGTTTTGTCACAGAGAGACAAAACTGTGCTTGTTTCTTGGTCCTGGACTTGTCAAAACAGTTGGGAGTGAGAGACCCATGAGGAGGTTAACAATGGCAGCTTTTATCTTGATTTTGATTTTGCTCATTTCCTCCCAGACTTGTCTGGCTGTTTCTGACCCTTTTCTATGGGTCCCTGCTGGAAGGTGCTTTAGATTTATGACAGGCTTTTTGGCCTTGCTTTGGGCCAACCCTGTTTGGCTGGACACTTACCCAGGAGGGGATGGGTAATTTTGGGTGCTTGATTTACAAACCATAGTCTTTGTCTTTTCTTTCTTACATATTAATTGTATTAAAGTTACTTTCCAATAAAGGTCTTTATGTTTTGTCTTGATGCGGCAGATGGCAGAACCTATTTAGAGCAGGCAGGTTTGGGGGTTCTGGGGTGCCCCTCTCCCTGCCCTATAACAAAATGAATAAATAAAACTTCTGGAACAGAAAATTTGGTAATCTGGATGTCACATGGAAGTGTCTGAGTTAACATGAAAGGGCCTAAAAATTACTTAGATTAAAATTTTTATTTCAAGATATTTTACATGTTCTATTTGGAGAGAGAGTCAGAAGCATGGTGGGAGAACACTGGGCATATTTAGGGCTATACTTGAAGGGAAAATAGCCCCTGACCAAGTAGAATAAATGCAAAATGGAAATGCTTTTAAAAAGTTAAATATTCTTGGAGTTGGAAAGGATGAAAACTAGAGTACAGGCAATCACTAAAATAGGTCGTAGGTTAGCAATGTCAGAAGAAGATGTCATCATTTTACAGGAAAGAAAGAAGAAAAAAAAAAAACATGCCATTTTACAGGAAGAGAGAAGGAAGCATTTTATGTCTTTTCTGCTAATGGCACAACTTCAGCTGATCAGCTCTGTAACATGGAAAATTTCATCGCTACCCAGCTCCATAACACTGGAGAAGAATAAAAATGAAGTCTGCATAAGAGATGCATCTGGAACAGACAGTAATTATTGGCCAGGACTGATTAAAATTCTTACTAGGATCTCAAAGAAGCACAGTGATCATGGCTAAGCTATGAAAGGAAAGCATTAACAACTGCTTCCCTGAGCACGTGCTGAGTGAGGAACAAAGACAGGAAAATATATCACTGGCTTCTAGCCACAAGCTAAAAAAGTGAATGAAGAAGCCAGATTGCATCGATCTGTCGCTCCTGTCTATGACATGGCATTCAACTCTGCATCAGAGTGTAGGATGGCACTCGCACCCCCTGGCAGGTAGATTGTTAATATTCCCTAGTCTGCCTGTGCCGCTGTATTTCATCTAACTAAACAATAGGTATCGCCAGAGTAAAGTGTGTTTGTGTCACATATTTCATCTCATTCATACCGTCTGGCAAAAAATTCTACACACATTACACACAAATACATAATCAAACAGGCAATGCTTTCTTCCCTTTTCATCTGGGAAACAGACTCAACGCTTTATTCCCCAAACTGGGGCCTACGACATGGTTTTTGCCAGGCTATGAACTCCTACTTTCCTGCCTTAGAGGCTGTTGACTAGTTGGTTTTTAGAAGAAATTTTAAAAATAGGGGATTTTGAAATATTCTTTTTAAAATGCAGGGATTACACGAGCAATGTTGTTCATTACAATTAACATTGATTTGTTTCCCAGTCACTGCATTCTGGTTCTTGTGCTTCTGATTTTTTTCAAATTCCACTTAATAGTAAATAGTTCACAAGAAAATCCCATTACAGATTTGCTACATCCCTTGCTTGCGCCTTGCTATTCTTTGTTTGTGATTTAGCTTTTGGAACATGGTTCACTCTCCAAAGCAACTGGCAAAACAAAACCACCTCAATCAGTGAATGCTTCAGGGAGAAAAAAAATGTATTTGTGTGAAATGCCGGGTGGAACACACTAGGAGGTAAAATAGCTTTGCCTTTTTTTTCAAGATTTATTGTAAACTTCCCTTTTCCTCCACTTTTGAAATATGATTTCCCTGAGGCAGAATCATGCCCAGGAACCTTTGAACTACAGGAAAACTCAAAGTTCTTCTAGTCCTAGTTCAATAAGGCCCTCTGTGTCATTCTCAAAGTGAGTAGCAGTTAATTATTTACTTGGTTTCATGGGCTCCTGAACTGCTTACATGCAGGGACTAATGCAATTCTGTTTTTAAGTACTGGTAGTCCATTAGTTTCCTTTAGTTTTTTCAGTTGTCTTTTTTTTTTGGTTTGCAAAAACAATAACAAAGTTTGTGAAAAAAATACACAAAATTGGCATTGCAAGCCAGGTTTGAAAAAAGTAGGGCAGACAGAGGAAACCAATACACTCCCCAGAAGGAATTGTACTTGCATTAATTTTTCTATTTTCATACTTCTTTTGCAGCTGGTATTTGAACACGGCTAAGAATAAGAAAGACACAATGGGCTTTGCAAAGGGAAGGAAATGAAGATAAGTATTGAACCCAAATGCCAACAGCATAGGTTGAATGAAATTTCTCTAAATTCTATCGGTGTTTCATCCCTAGCTTTAAAAACACTATATTTTTCTTGCCAAGTTTAACTCCATAGCCTCCATACATTTCTTCTGGTTACATATAACTGTAGATGAGACATCATCATAAAATTTGATCTGGGAGCAAGGGCGTATGCTTAAAATCATTTGCTATTTGTTATTCTTTGTTCAGTGATTTAGCTTCTGCTACTTGGCACCATTTTTGATATGGACCATTTGATACAAAGACTTGAAGCCATTTTCCTAGAGACAAGGGAGTAGATATAGAGACTAGGAGTAGATATAGAATGAGGCACAGAACTATTTCCTAGACCAAGGTTCCCAGACCATTCTACCTTTTACTGGGATGTCATTCGATTCCACTTGACTTCTTTCTTATCTTTCCCCATAAATCAAGCCCTCCACATTTTTAATAATTTCTATGCTCTTTCAAGTAAATCTATAATATTTCAAAATATTCAATAAAATCAAATCAGTAATTTGTTCATAATGGTATCAAAAGTTCCAGCTCTCTTGTTTTACTATTTTTTCATTCCTCCTAGTAAAAAATAATTCTTTGCTGCTATTTTCTAACCTAAGACCAAATTCTCATACATATTTCTGTTTTTGCTCTTTTCCTACTCCTTTTCATGTGCTACAGATCAGATTGCTATGATTTCTGAAGCCTGACACAAGAATCGTTTAGTACTCAATCCTGCTGCCTACTGCCTGTCATCCATCCATCAATTCAAAAATGAATATGTAGGAATGTATTTCACAGTCTTGGCAGGACAAATTTTTTAAAGACTCTGACTGATTTACAACACTTTATCAAATTGCTAGAAATATACTCTGACCAAAAAAAAAAACCCTCAATACTAAAACAACATTATTGGGGGGGGGGTTCATTCTCATTCTTTAGGACCTGGGAAAAGCCTAAGATAAGGCAACTCTAATGAAATACTGATTTCTCTTTGCTTGTTCTTTGAAATTAAATAAATCTAAGATACATTTTTGAGGTTTATTATTTGGGGTATGGTAAGAAAGGAGAGAGAATATAGATTCCATCATAACCGGGTTTTCATTAGAAAATAAATTGATATATTAAAGGAATATAAATCCAAAGTCCAAAATGTGCACAATGAATTAGCATACTCTTTTTTCATGGGAAGGAAAAAAATTTATGGATATGCAAGGTTTTTACACTCTAACAAATATTCTTTCTTGAGCTCTTGTTGTCTCAGGTGGAAACTAAAGAAAGGCAAAGTTAGTTTAATGTACAAATAATTAAGTTAAAAAACACATGGACATTTTCACTATCTTACTGTTCACAACTAGTCTACATAAGAACAGGGATTTGGGGCAGTCATTCTTAAGTATGCTACTTTGAAAGGTCAGTCTTTTTTTTCCCTTTGGAAAAATAAAAGAAGAAAAGATGATGAAGAGAAGGAGCATGAAGGAAAAAAGGAGAAAAATAAGGTGGAGAAAGAGAAGAAGGGAAAACAGCAGCAGAACTTTGAAAGATCTTTGAGTTAAGGGATGACTCCCTCAGAGGGAGAAAAAGGGTCCAGTTTGACTCCTGAATTCTTTTCAACTTTATCATCCATGTTTTCCTGTCCAACTGTCCCTTCAAATAACCTTTTATCTACACTGAAGATGATCTAGAATCACAGGATTAAATAAAATTAAATGATTCAACGTAAAAACATTCTTGAGATAACTCCCCTACTCTGCTTCAATTTACAGACAGGGAAACTTAGGTAGAAACAGGATGACCACCCAAGAACACCTAGACAATATTGTGAATAAATGACAATAAATAATAGATTCCAAAAGAGAATTGTGCTCAACAGGAAATAGGAGGGTTGGGAATGATTCTTTAGGTCATTTTGCTTGTATTTTTTAACTGAATATTTAGAAAAGATACATTTTCTTTTTTTTTTTAAATATTCATTTTTTATTTATACAAGAGCTGGGGTATAGGCCAGAGGCACAGGAGGGTGAGAGGATTCACCAGAGACAGAGTGGGGAGCAGAACAGGCAAACAGACTGAAAGCACTGCTGAGGGGAGCAGGTGGAGGGACAGGAGAGGTCTGCTGCGCCATGTGGGACCCTCGCCGGCCAGCTCGGGATAGAACAGGCGCTGCAGAGGCTGTGGACAGCTTCACAGCGCTGTGCTCAACCCGCTGCGCCACCTGGGAGGCCCAGAAAAGGTATATTTTCTGTCTTCAAGTTGGAGGGCAAAGGATGTCCTTTTATTAAAATTTGATGTAAACAGTATCTCTTCTTGGTTCTTGAGTTTATTAACTAGAAGAACTGAAGCTGAACAGGTTAATGAAAAGAAAATTCCCTCCCCCCGAATTTATTTCATGTAGAATATGAAAAATAATTTTGGAATAAAGAAAGCCTTAATTTTAGCCTTTCTTAGGTTGTAGATATGTGAAAGAAGAAATCAGAAAGAAGCTAAGTTTTGGATGATGTGGTTTGGGTAAAATCTGAGAACTGACCTAATGTTAGTTTTTTTTTTTTTTAAAAAGATTTATTTATTTATTTATACAAGCACTGGGTACAGTCAGAGGCGCAGGAGGGTGAGAGAATTCACCAGAGCCAGAGCGGGGAGCAGAGCAGGCAGAAGGACCGAAGTACACTGCTGAGGGGAGCAGCGGGCGGCAGGAGAGGTCTGCGCGCCATGTGGGACCCTCCTCCGGTGGCCGGGGAGCAGCTGGGGATCGAACCGGCGCTGCAGAGGTTGCGGGCAGCTTCACAGCCCAGCGCTCAACCGCTGCGCCACCGGGGAGGCCCCTAATGTTAGTTTTTTGATGATTAAAGGAGGACATAACTGATGTCCTCACATGTCCAGAAAAGAAGGAACAGATTACTCTTCAAATGACTACTTGAGGTGGCACTTCTCAGGAAGCAACATGAGCAGGTATTGTTAAGGGAGTTTTTATTTACTTTTTTAAGGACTTTATTTATTTTTGCAGAGAAGAATTGGGGTGTAGGCCAGAGGTGCAGGGGTTAAGAGGATTCACCAGAGACAGAGTAAAGGGCAGAACAGGTGGATCTACTGAAATACACTGCTAAGGAGAGCAGTGAGTGAGACAGGAGAGGTCTACTGCGCCATATGTGGATTAGCTCCCTGGCTAGGATCAAACTCAGCCTCTCATGGTGATAGCACAGAGACTTAACCCCAACACCATCAGAGAAGCCCAAGGGAGTTTTTAAAGAGTCTTTGTCTGAAGTTTTATAAAGCTATGCAAAACATCTTTAAAGAGTTGAATGATTCCTGTGACTACACAGAAGGACTAAGCATCATCAAGTACCCATCTAGCTTGAACAAGTCAAGCAAGGGATCAAGAATGTAAGAAAAAGAAAATATATCCTAATCTTTTTTTAAAAAAGTAGATAAAAAGGAAATTGCTGCAGTCTGTTTCCTAGCATTTGCATAAGAGAATGCACTGTTTGCATCTATAAGGACTAGAAGGCACTATCAAAATGATGAGTTTGTGAGGCCACAGTTCCTGCCAGAGTAACCTAATTGTCTTTGACTCATTTTTAATCTGGGTGGATGTGGTAAGAATGGCTGATGTTGCTTAACAGCATTTAGTTTGGGGGTTAAATATAGAAAATTCACCAAGAGATTCTTAACTATAGAGGAGTGGAAAACATTGTTACACATGATGAAAGAGTCAAAGAGAGAGGAAGGTGGGAGAGGACCCCCTCCTGCCATATTTTTCATCTGTGAACAAAGCTCCCACTGGTTTGAAAGGAAGAGCTGAACCCACAAGAAATAGTTAAGTGTGTGGTGGGGACTGAAAGACAGGTCCATTATGAATAACATTACCCCCAAAAAAGTATATGTTATCTGAAGGTAGTAATGGAAAAATGACACATAATTCAAAACTGAAAACAGGATAACTAAATATTGTAACAAGGAGCAAAGAGAATCAGTTCTGAATACTGTAATCTTAAATACAAAAGGAGAAAGATTTGGAACAACAAATCATAAGAGATAGGTTTACTTTAAAAGTAGCCGTTTTATGACTTTACTATGCAATACTCTGTGACTCTCATTCTCCGACTAGCTGACACCAGTTACATCTTGTTAGTTAAGCTGAGAACAAAAAGCACACTGGTGGTCTCACTTCTCACAAACATACCACACAATAGTGCTCACCTCTAAATTGATGTGAGAAAAACAAAAGCATACAGTGCATACACTAAGATGCTTAAAAGACTTCCCACATGAGATATTGGGTAAACAACCACAGGCATAACCATCTATTTGGAGTTTGCCTACCAGCTTCATTAGTGTGGATAAGCGCTGACACATACAATCACTGCTATCCAATTTGTGAGAAAATGGTCCCATTGTCCTTTGACAATTATATCTCTTAAATTAACTCACATTTTGAATATTTGACCTAGAAAATATCAGCGTAATTAGACACCAAACCATCATATATTTTCACCACATGTGTTTTACACCCTAAATAAACAGGGAACCTTGAGCTAGTGGTCTGGACTCAACTTTTTTCCCAAAGAGATTCTCTGAAAATTCAATTCTAAACAACTTTCGGCAAAAGCCTACTGTATGTCTGGCTCCATCTCAGCTAAGAGAAAGGAATGCTGAAGTTAGTAAAATCTTGTTTCTGCCCTACATGGGCCTGTCGTTTTGTAAGATATCAACATTCCCATTTCCAGAGATTACAAGAAAGAAAGTGGTGAAAAGCACTTCAAGAGATAGAACGGAGAGATTGATTCTTCTTGGGATGGGGGCAGGAATTGCCTCTGAATGAGGAAGACAGGTTTAGAAGTCAGTATACTTTCACAAGTTAGAGATGGTGGTCAGGGGAGAGGCAAATTTTCATCTGTGAATTAGAGTATAAGGAGAGTCATAGAGAACTACTCAGAGATTGGAAATGAGGCTGATGTGCCAGAGTGTGGGCTTCTTAGCAAAAATAACTACCAAGCACATTATTGGGGCTGGATGGTTTATCTACTACACTACATGTTTTGAACTTGATTCAACTATCAAAGGGAAGTCACCAATTTTTGAGCAGAAGCATAAGTTAACTAAATGGGGCTTTTAGGAAAATTGATTTGACAGGGATTATATAAGATAATTGGCAGGGAAAGAGCTGAAGACTAGTTCAACTAATGTCATAATCTTAGAAATAGGAATAAAAGTTTGAACTAGAGCAGCAGGAGAAGAAAAAAAGAGGAAGATAGGCAAAGCCAGAAGAACTGCAGAGCAATAGAACTTTGTCACTCCTAGGTCTAAGGAGGACTCTGAACCATTCTGAGGATATCTTGAATAGTGGTGGTAAGGAATCTAAGAAATTTGCTTCATTGTCTGACTCCTGTTTTATTGTCACTACTGCAGTAAAGTTCCAGCCAATAGTGCTCAACTTCTGAGGTCCTTATTAAATCACATTGGGAAATTGAATGCCCTATTCCACACAACAGTAGGAATTCATAACAGAAAGTAATCCATCCAGTAATAAGATTTTTTAGTTTTTCAGAACAATAATTCTGAACGTCACACTAAGTATATACTTTAGAGTCAGCTGGATAATCGAATATCTGATTATCCTTCACACCACTGACCAACTGAGAATCTGACCTGAGCAGCAAAAGCTTGTCATGAATGTCATGTTCAGTTGCTTCTTCCTGTATCAGGCAACCCCCAAATGGTTGCCATGAAGTCAGTTTACCAATAAATCTTATCAATAGGGAAGCCACATAGACAGTGATGGTGATTGGTCTGTGAGGATCTACCCAAAAGTAGTGACTTAAAGTATTTCAAATGTTCAAGATAATAATAAACTAAATGGAATGGGGTCAAGCAGTACTATGGATTCCCACTTGGAGGATAATACCATGTAAGCAACATGACAGACAGGTCCTACGTGTAGTCAGAAATATTTAGCAAAAGGTATTGGCCTTTTCTCTCTGATAGATGTTTTCCAAGTACACTTAACTATGGGCACACCAATCTCTTTTTAAATTGTATCATTGATGTGAAGGTCTTATAGATATATATCATCATTGTTCCTAAATTATTGTTTGCTCTATTTCTATTGAGGTCAAACTGGGAAGAAGAGCAGAGACCTGGGATCTTGAATGCCAAAATTAAGCCCTATACTGTAAGGTTAAAAGCATTTGCATCGCACATGTGTATGAGAATGTGAGAATAGAGGGGGCGGTTATTCCCACAGACCAAGTAAGTGTGATTCAAGGTTATCAGTTCAAATGGTATGTCACCAGGAGAGAACATGTTGGTCGAGTCAGCAGAGGAGGTTGAGAACTGACTTAGAAAAGAAGCCAAGAATGGAAGTTTAAAGGACAATGCAGAAAAATCAACAAAAAAGACCAGATAAGATGTAACAGGAATTGAATTTGAAACAAATTCTGTGGTTATGGCTTTCCATCCTGTCTCCACATCTTCCTTCTGCAAGGCTCGCTCTACTTTAGTTGGTCAGAATGCCAGAGGAACAAGTAAGAAGCAAACTCCTAGCCAGTGAATGATGTTCGGAATGACCTCCACCCCCATCTCCACACCAACAAAATCTCAAGCACCTTGGGTTACAACTCCCAGCATGCCATGAGCCAACTGAATAGGGGGCAGCTGGGAAGAAGGAAGGGGTGAGGTGGGGATATAAATTGAGGTGGATTTGAGAAAGGAGAGACATGCATAAGAGACATGTGGGTGAAAGACATTGGAAACTGGTCCTGGGGGGCTTGAGTGTTTTGACAGAGATAATGGCAGCCCTGTCTTGACCTGGTGGTGCATTACATGGCACATTTTGAATTTTGGGTATATCCTGCTGACCCAGATCTCTGGGGACTGCCTAACCCCTTTCCCGTTCTTGTGGTTCCCACTGGTATGTGCCTTAAACTTGTTCTGGTGCTGGGCCTCCTGGGTGGCGCAGCGGTTGAGCGCTGGGCTGCGAAGCTGCCCGCAGCCTCTGCAGTGGGGGTTCAATCCCCGGCCACTGGGCGAGGGTCCCACATGGCGCGACAGACCTCTCCTGCCGCCTGCTGCTCCCTTCAGCAGTGTATTTCGTCACTCTGGCTGTTCTGTTCCCTGCTCTGGCTCTGGTGAATTCTCTCACCCTCCCGCGCTTCTGACTTTATCCAGTGCTTGTATAAATAAATAAATAAATCTTTAAAAAAAAAGAAAAAAAAAACGTTCTGGTGCTTTTGGAACTCACCTACTCTACTTTAGGCCAAGCCTGTTTGGTTGTGTGTTTACCCACAATGGGATGGATAATTTTGAAGTTTAATTAGAAGTCTGTTAATTTTAAATCCTCCCCCAAACCTCACCACACCAATTAAAAATCTTTGAGAAAACTAAGAGTCCGTTTTCTTTCTCTCTCAAAGGCTGAACCCTTTTAGAATGGACACACTGTATTTTCTCTTTAACAGTCTGGGGTCCTTGGGTACCCCAACATTGTTTTTGGTTTTTTTGTTTTTTTTTTTTTTGGTTTCAAGAATATGTGTTTTCAATACCAGACCTTAGTTCATAACAGTCCAATACCAGAGGGCCAATATGATACTACCAGTTGTTCTATTGTGGTTACACCTATAGTATTTATTTACATAATATCTAAGAGCAAATAAGATGCAGGCTTCACACTTGGTCCTCATCATTTTTACCCAGAGTTTCACTTTGGTACTAATTAAGCCATGGGCAAACATGAAAAGCTATTGAGCAATTGAGGTAAATTTCACAGAAAGGGGTAGGGTGTCAAGCACTGACATACTTCCTAGAGGAGGCACAGTTGCACTGCACCTGCTCACAGGAAACTCAGCAAAGCACTAACCCATTTCCCTTTCACAGTCAAAATTGCACTTCTCAGAAACCTTTTGGACAAAGAAAGCAGTTCAAAAAACATCTGCTAGTTAAACAGAGGGAATTGTTTTATAAGCATCTTTTCTAGCAACCCTGAGCAATGGTGATGAGATTTTTGTACCTTGGATCCACTTTTGAGATAATGGGCAGTATCTTCAACAGATGAGTCACCACCTCCACCTCCCCTCTCTTTTAGCCCAACTCAGTGGAAACAACTGCCTCCTGTTATCCCTGATCCAAGAATTTGATTTCCTGGATATTAATTGTGCATATACTACAATATATACAAAACTATGAAAGAAAGTCTGAATAGTAGAGGGATAAGCCTAAGATGAAACATAATTATATTTTCCAAAGACGGCTTATTGATTCATACAACTTGTCCTATATGATCTCCTTATATTGTGATTTTTGAAAGGTAGGATATGCATTATCTCCCTGTGTAAGCCTGTGACCACCGCAGAAACATCACTATGTGACATTCAAGGGTAAGTTATAAGAGGCAATACAACATCTCTTGCTTCTCTTGGAATGCAGAACCCAACCACCTGGTTCTGAGGAAGCCGAGCAGCTACACAGAAAGACAACCTGTATTTATTCAAGCCTCTGCTTCCCCTCAAAGTCCTGGCTGAGAGCCAGGCATCAAACACCATACATATGAGAGAATGAACTTCTTAGAGTCCATCCACCAGCTTCTGAGCCAATTGATGCTGAGTGGAGTAATAAAGATGAGGTAATGCTGCTGAGCTCTGCTCAACAGCTTATCAGTGAGTAAAATAACTGTCATTGGTTTAAGCCACTAAATCTTGGTATCACTTGTTGCTGAATAACAGATAACTGGAACAGCATACATAGCTGAGCTCAGAGAGAAGACAATCAGTTCAGGGAAATATGATTTTAATATGTCAAGATGTAGCACAAATTAAAATAAATACGCATAGATATGTACACCCTGCTTTATGCAAAGAAAATTTCCAAATATATTAAAAGTTACCAACAGTTACTTTGTGGAGTAGTTCTTGGGGGTCAGGAAAGGAAGACTTTTTGTTTATCTATTTCCTTGTGTGTTTTAATCCTTACCTTATGTATATACTTCCTTCTGTAACTTCAAAGCAGTTTAAATGTTTTAAATAGTGGGAAAGAAAGAAAGAAAAGAAAGGAAAGGAAAGGAAGGAAGGAAGGAAGGAAGGAAGGAAGGAAGGAAGGAAGGAAGGAAGGAAGGAAGGAAGGAAGAAAGAAAGAAAGAAAGAAAGAAAGAAAGAAAGAAAGAAAGAAAGAAAGAAAGAAAGAAAGAAAGAAAGAAAGAAAGAAAGAAAGAACGAACCAGTGCACTGGATACCACACAAGGACTATACTTCAGATACCCTATGAGAGTAATATACAACCAAGCTATTTGGTAATAGCTGCATTTTTTCCCCTCGCTGTGCCTTAATTTCCCCATCTATATAAAAATAGTACCTACCTCTTAGAGTTTTTTTCTGAAAATTAAAGTGCTGTATACAAGTATCAGGTACAATACTAAGCATGCAATACATATTAGTAAAAATAAGAAAATCCTGAGCAGCTAAGTACTAGTGTGACAGGAACGTAGATACAAGGTCCCAAGGGGTAGAATCAGGCTATTGTTTTAGGAAGAAAGATATTCTCTCTGTTGCTTAGATTAAAAGATAAAAATGAACTAGAATTCTTAGGTGCACTTATAAGGGAAGATATATGATGACTTTGATAACCACGTGAAAACTTCTGCAAATGCCATATTTACTCACATTTTCCATAATGTTAAAAGACCACTAAATTAAAACCTCTCATTCCACTTCCCCATTCTGCTTCCCCTTCTGGTTTTCACTGGGTGTGACAAGTTGTCTGCATATGACAGATGACTGCCATCCACAGGAGACCAAGGAGATTAGTGTTTATAATACTTCTGATCTAATGTTTAGCTTCTATTTTGAGAAACTGGGCATTGTCTCAATTATGACAAAATAACACTGATCTTTCCATATATAGTTTTCTCATTTAAGTTATATGGGATGGGGTGGGTCACTCAAAATATCAAATGAAATAAGTTGCCTTCTTCTTCCCCAAAAGGCTGCATGCTCTAAAAATTTTGTGAAAACATTTTCTAAGTCTAAAGGTCTGAAATGTTGAAGTAGACCAAAGGATTTGGAGACTGTGAAGTTGCCTATGTGATCACATGATGCAAAAGCAAAACCACAGTATTTTCATAATTATGATGAGTTATCTTAAGTTTTGTAGATTTCAGGGCAGTGGCATCGCTTGCAATCTCCTTGAAAAGGCAAATGAATAATTAGCAGTTCCTCTCTGATGCAAGAACTTCTGTTGCTTCTTGTTTGGTTTAACTTGCCAAGTATCTTAGAAATGGGTAAAGGATTATTTCAGCTCTTTAAAGGAAGGTGGACATGATGTTTTCCCCTATAAACCAGGTGATTTACCTCATCCAAGTTCCTAGCATTTCAGGAAATATTCTATATCTCCATTTTTCTTGCTTTAACATAGAGATGACACCAACTTCTCAAATGCAAGAGAACGTTCCACACTCATAATAAATTTAACAAACAAAAAAGGTCAAAGCTTTCTAAAGAAAAGAGAGATCATGTTAAGTGTGATCAAAAGCCAACTTGATGAATTTTACTAAAATGTAAGCACTTTAACTCATGTTGGTATAAACTGGTATCAGATTAAATGAATCAAAAGACTGATTTAATAATAAAATCATTACTATGAAGAAAATATGAATGAATGTGTACATGAATTTGAATAAATTTCCTCATCTATTATGTTGTTAGTTTTTATTTCAAGGTTTTGACATTTGCAGAAACTATTTCTGGAGAAATAAATAAGAGAAAGACCTTGACTAATGGTAATTGATGGAACTGGAGAGTGAGAATTTTCTGCTTAGTACTAAATAGACTATTGGAGATAAACATAAACTTTAAAAAGATTTAGTTTGAATGACACTTTTGTTTTGTTTTGTTTTGGTTTTGACTCAAGGAAATGCTTTTCCTTCTTTTAACTGACCAGGATTTGCAACAATGTTTACTTGCTTTTTTTTTTTTTTTGCAAGCAGAACTAACTTATGTTTGCGTTTTCTCGCTCTCTCCTTGACACCATTATATTATGGGAAAATGGAAAAAGTGTTCCTTCTTACCACTCATAGGAATGTCTCTCTTTTCATAATTTCAATAAGGTATTTTATTTGCCTCTCCTTACATTGGAGACTTGGAAACATGTTTCATTACAAGACTTTGCATTTCTTTTGGGAGTTGAAAATGAGCAAAGCCAAGAAGAGAACTTTGCCTGTAGGGTTTCAGAGGCCTCCGAGGGAGTGGGGGAAGCTTGCCTCTGTTGGCAGATCTGGAAACCCCACAGAGAAATAACCTGGGAACCTCAAGAAGAAGAAATCTCAGGTGGAGTCTTATAAGATGGTAGGCTTGCTCCTGGAGCCCATATAGACCAGATGCTGAGAGTTCATCTGAAATCCCTTATAGAAAGTTTCAACAAATATAACAAAATTCTACTTGGTTCTGCCCTGTGTGTTTATACAAAAATAGACAAAATGGATTAGAATTAGATTTAGTTTATTTTTTTTAAAAAGATTTATTTATTTATTTACACAAGCACTGGGTACAGTCAGAAGCGCGGAAGGGTGAGAGAATTCACCAGAGCCAGAGCGGGGAGCAGAGCAGGCAGAAGGACCGAAGTACACTGCTGAGGGGAGCAGCGGGCGGCAGGAGAGGTCTGCGCGCCATGTGGGACCCTCCTCCAGTGGCCCGGGAGCAGCCAGGGATCGAACCGGTGCTGCAGAGGCTGCGGGCAGCTTTGCAGCCCAGCGCTCAACCGCTGCGCTACCGGGGAGGCCCTAGATTTAGTTTATAAGTGCATTTTGCTGTACTATTTGATAGAATTGGGATGAAGGTGGAGAGAAAATGATTTTAAAAGTGAAACTTTTTTGTTTTTTTCTTTCCTGAGTTTTTCTGATATTCTGCCTGCCAAATGTTTGACTAATGTCACCTGCTATTTTCTTTCTTTCTTTTTTTTTTTTTTGGTTTGGACTGATCAACTATTTTCAAGAAATGGAGGATTTTGCCACAATGACTATCCATGGATCGTTGATTGTGGTTGATTGCTATTTCCTTAGAACACACTGGAACCTTGGAAAAGACAGTCTGGTGAGGCCTCACATTCATACCTTTATCACCACAGAAATGGTGACAAAAATGAAAAGGAGAAATTTGTTAGAGGAAGCATCTCAGCGAAAAGGGGAGATCATCATAGCACAGTGAGCGGGCTCCATTTCCCCCACCCCCCACTTACATACAGCTGCCTTGGACTACAATTCACAGCTTGCCATGCTGAATGGGGGGCAGCTGGGGAGGAGTGAGGTGGAAGGGGTGAGGAAGGAGACACTTGGAGAGACATCTGGGGAGGCTTTTCCTGGTCCTTAGTAGAGACAATGGCAGCCATTATCTTTTTTTTTTTTTAAGAGTTATTTATTTGTGCATACAAGAGCTGGGCGGGTGTAGGCCAGAGGTGGAGGAGGATGAGAGGATTCACCAGAGACAGAGTAGGGAGAATAACAGGCAGATTGACTGAAATACCCTGCTGAGGGGGGCAGCAGACGAGGCAAGAGAGGTCTGCTGCGCCATGTGGGTCACCTCCCTGGCCGGGGATTGAACTCGTGCTGCAGAGGCTACAGATAGCTTCATAGTGCTGCAACTTAAACCCTTGTGCCACAAGGGAGGCCCCTGGCAGCCATTATCTTGACCACATGATCGATTACATGGAATATTTTGAATTTTGGGTCTTTCCTTCTGTTCCAGCACTCTAGGACCTGCCTAATATCTTTCTTGTGGTAACCTACCAGAAGGTGCCTTAGACTTTTAGCAAGCTTTCAGGCCTCAGCCCAACCTGCCTCAGGCAGAGCCTGTTTGGCTGGGCATTTGCCCATGAGAAGATGGGTAATTTCAGAAGTTTTATTAGGAATAGCCTTTCTTCTCTCTCTCTCTCTCTCTCTCTCTCTCTCTCTCCCTCCTCCCACACACAAATTGTATTAAAGGTCTTTCACACTAAGAGTTTTCTTTCTTTGTCTGAACTTTCTTTTAGGGCATGACCCTTTAACAGTTTGGGATCTCTGTGTACCCCAAGGTCTATGCTCACAAACTACAGAAATTGCATACTCAAAAGTTTCACTGATGGGGCCTCTTGGTGGCTTAGGGTTTGTCTCAGCACTATCATCACTACAGCCTGATTTCAATCCTAGCTAGAGAGTTAATACACATATGGTGCAGCAGACCTCTCCTGTCGTGCCTGCTGCTCCCCTCAGCAGTGCATTTCAGTATATCTGCCTGTTCTGCTCCCCACTCTGTCTCTGGTGAATCCTCTTACCCCCTCACCCCCTGCAGTTCTGACTATACCCCAGTTCTTGTATGCATAAATAAATTAAATAAATCTTTTTAAAAAATGGCTAACTTTTATAAAAAAAAGTTTCACTGATATATTGAATTATAAAGGGGCACAGAGCACTGCTAATTAGTTCTATGCTAAGTTCTTGAGGGGAAAATAATTACTTATAAAGATTTGGGAACAGCATTAGCTGGGACTTGTGAAAATTGATTCAAGCCACTATAAATAAACAAACAAACAAACCAATGTCCACAGGATTTATGTGACACAACAGTCAGTCCCTCTTGCACACCATTTACTTCTCTCTTTGATGTCTCTGTCTATGGCAACATTTTGGATAAGGAAAGCAGAAGGCCATTTTGTGATAACAATGAGCCAATGATTCTCTCTTCAACATTTTCTAAGAACCCTTTTACACAAATTGTCAGCCCAAAGCTTCCTTTCACAAGAAAACTATTGAGTATAAAAGGATAAGGCCTGAGGATTCAAAGTTTAACATGTAACTGTAGTTGGTAACAGCATTTTTTATAATTGAATTATGAGAAGAGTAGAACTTAACCGTTCTCACCAAAGAAAGAAAGAAAGACAAATGTGAGGATGTGTTAAGTCAACAGGGGTGGAGGGGGGCGGGAGGATTCCTTTCATTATGTACACAAATAGAATCACTATTTATACTAATATATAAATTAGTTCTATGTGAACTAATACATATACAAAGTCATCCTTTCAAATATCTCACAATTTTATTTCTCAATTACATTTCAGTAAAGATGAGGGTGTAGAAAAGGTACTGAGATTGATATTATTTCAAAACAACAAGAAATTGAGCCCCACTAGCTACTCATGGTTTGTGGCTAGATACACCTTCTATTCTTAGCCTCCCAGACCATACCTTTCTCCACCACTGAAAGTGCCGCTTCAATGATTTTATCAGCAACAGTTTGACATCTGCTCTAACTTACTCCTTTTCTAGGTGAGGAATGTCTACATTTCCTTAACCATCTGTTAACACACACCCATCTCTGACCTAGCAGAAGAGTGAAAATTAAAATTGCTTTACTATAGCCATTCCTTTATAAATACAATTGACATATAACATTATGTTGGTTTCAAGTGCACAAAATAATGATTCAGTTTTTGTGTATATTACAAAAAAGATCACCATAATAAATATAGTTAATATCTATCAGCAGCATTCTTTGTTATTTTATATATTCTTTCTTATTCATACATATGGGTCATGCGTGCTTATCAGTTAGTTTAATGAAGCATCAAGAAACTGAGATGTATTGGAGAACTTGAAAGGACTCTAAATTGCTTACAATAATGGTATCTGCCCACACAATGGGAGTTTATTAATGCAAGAAAACCCTGCTTATTTGGTATCTAAGCAATTGGAACTTGAGAATAAGCAATTCTCATTTTGTAGTGAAGCAGCATTTTTTTTTTCATTAAAATAAAATTTTGCCAAAAAATGTTTTGTTTTAATGGAGGTATAACTAATGTACAACATATTAGTTTCAGGTATAGGACATATTGATTCAATATTGGTATATATTGAGATATGATCACCACCATAACTCCAGCTTTTCTTAGATTTTATTAACCTGCCTATTATTTATATAACTATATAACTTTAGGAGTACAGCTTCACATCTCCATTGTGCACTTGTTTCACTTACCCTCCACCAAAACTGTAGGACAAATGTCCCATAATATGCCTTCCCCTATCACCTCCCCCCAACAACTCTGGTAACCATTATATTTTTCACAAAGTCCAAGAATTACTTTTGATGGGTATTGCCAGCCTGTTTTCTTTGGTGAACTCATTTTGTAACTCACTTTCTACTTACTATATTTAGCAAAATCACCTCTAAATCTATCCATTTTGTCCCCAAAAGCATTATTTCATATTTTAATAGCTGAATAGTATTCCATTTAGTGTGTGTGTATATGTGTTTGATATATGCAACATATTATTAATATTATATATGTATGTATGTATTTCCTTATCCATTTTTCTGTCAATGGGCATTTAGATTGTAGAATGACTTGGCTAATGTGAATAATGTTGGTATGAATGTACATCTTCATATAAGTGTTTTAATGTTCTATGCATAAATACCAAGCAATGGTACTGCTGGTCACATAGTATTTCCATTTTTATATTTTTGAGGAATATCCATATTGTTTTCCATTGAGGCTGAGCCAAATTACATTCCTACCAATAGTGGATAATGGTTCTATTTTCTCTACATCCTCACACACATTTTTTTTTTTGTCTTTTTGATGTAGATCATTTTCAGAAATGTGAGGTGATGTTGTGGTTTTGATTTGCATTTCCCTTATAATAAGCAATGTTGAGCATTTTTTCATGTGCCTGTAGGTCTTCTGAATATCTTCATTGGAGCAGTGTCTACATAGGTTTTGGCCCACATTTTTTGATTGGGTATTTTGTTTTTTTGTTGTTGAGTTAGTATATATTTTAGAAATTAACCCTTGTGATGTGCAAAGATCTTCTCCCAGTCTGTTGGCTACATTTTTTCCTTCATGGTGAACAGAACAAAAATTTAGTTTGATGTAGCTCTGCTTGTTTAGTTTTGCTTTTGCTTCCTTTCCGTTGGAGTTGAGTCTCCAAATACATCTCTGAGGTTCATGTCAGGAGTATTTCACCTATGTTATGTATTTTATGGTTATGTTCAAGTGTTAACTTGTTTTGAAAATATTTTCATGTATGGAGTCAAGTAATAACCTAGTTTATTTCTACAATATGTCTAGTTAATATCTGTTCCATACATAGTCAATTTTTTTTCTTGTGGTGAAAACTTTTAAGAGATACTGTTTTATTTTGTTTAATAATAAAATTTTTAGAGGATGCTAAAGGGTCAGTAGATTTGCTGGGTTACATGGGGAATTGTGGTGTTAACAATGTTCATTTGATAATCTAAGCACCTCTCTCCCTGTTCCCAAAAGGGGTGGTTTCAACTACAATACTTCAGACCAGGCCAAGAATTAGCAGCTATAAATCCATAACAACCAACACACAAGAGACAGTACAAACAAAAAGAAAAACTGAACAATAGAGAAAAGAAGCGCCTGGTGATATTCCTTTGGAGTATTCAGGCTCCTCACTGATTGCCAACTCCGGAGTCTCACAGACAGTGTTTACCCTCCCAAGGGCACAGTAGTCCTTAAGATGTGTCTTTTCTTGCCTTGTGTTATGCATGTTTGTGTTTCCTCAAAACTCATATACTGAAGCCCTAGTCCCCAATGTGATGGTATTTGGAAATGAGGCCTTTTAGAAGTGATTAGGTCATAATGGTTAGGTCATAAGTTTGGAGGTCTCACAATGAGGTCCATGCCCTCATGAAGAGACAGGAGAGCTTGCCTCTCTGTACTCTCTCTGCCATGAAACACAACAGGAAGGAAGCAGAATATCAGGAAACTCAGTCCAACTGGCCCCACAATCTTGGACTTCCAAGAAATAGAGAAGTAAAAGTGTGTTGCTTAAAGCACCTGCACTATGGCATTCCCATAGCAGCCTGAGTACAATAAGACACCTTAACAGCTGTGATGACTATCAAAACCACCAGGTCTACCAGTTCCAGAAAAGCTGCTACCATTGTCCCATACCAGGAAACACTGCTGGGACATGTGGGCCTCCTGAATCAGGGAACTGGAAACAGCACCAGCAGCAGTTTGGTGTTAAACATTGCACATTAATGTTTTAACGTGTCCCATGATCTAAGAATAATATTCAGTTTCAATAATATTAAACTTTGAACCTCAGTAAGCGTGCTTGCAGAATGAAGATAATATATATATATATATATATTTTTTTTTTTTCTGGACTGTTCTGAATATATGAAAAACTAGTTAGGACAATGTGATATAGTCACTACAAAAAAGAAAAGTCTTACCAGTAGTAGTAAGAGGAAAGAACAAAGTAGTAACCACAGTCACAATAGGAGTAACACAGTGGTGGTGGTGGGAGTGTAGTAGTGGTAGTAATAACAGTCATAGTAGAAGCAATATTCATGGTAATAGTAAGGAGTATAAGTAGTGGTAACAACAGTAGACGTAGTAGTGGTGGTGGTGGTATTAGTATTGGTAGTGATGAGATATTCCCATAAATATGTACAACACCATTTGTATTTGATGATTTTCCATATGGGGTACAATATTTGATGGGAGCCAAAACTTCCTTTGGAAATAAGGTGAAAGTGGAGGAATATGAGTTCATATGCATCATCCACTTGGCTCAGCAGGCAAAGCAGTGAAACAGTATATTTGTAATGATGACGTGTGCCCTGGACCTCTGTGACTTCACGCTTCAGAGGTCCAACAACCAGCATCTCATGTCCTGAGCTGACGTAGAACCCCATGTCATTTTACTGAGATTGAAGGGACAGAAAATGCTCCTCTCTAGATAAAATAGCTCAATAATGATTCACCGGTAATACAGCTTTAAACACGTGTTGTTTCTGCCAGTTTATTGGACATAAATAATTATGCTCATGTTTTAATCAAAATACAGTGACACACTGGGCTTCGCTGGTGACATAGGGGTTAAGTCTCAGTGCTATCAAGCTATCACCAGCCACTGAGGCATGAGTTCAATCCCTGGCCAGGGAACAACCCACATGGCACAGCAGACCTCTCCTGTCTCCTCCCACTGCTCCCCTCAGTAGCATATTTAAGTAGATCCACTAGTTTGGCTGCCCATTCTGTCTCTGGTGGATCCTCTCACCCCCTGCACCTCTGGCTTACACCCCAGTTCTTGTATCCATAAATAAGTAAAAATAAATCTTTAAAATACAATGACACCACAAAGAAATGAATGAAAGTAACAACATTCTTTCTATCATACTTTCCTAAATTGTGGTCACTTGCTGCTGGAATTAGATGGTGGCAGGTAGATTCGTGCAAGGGAGGACAGGATGGGATCCCAGAGACAGGAACCGAAATTATAAACTCAAGCATGTGCATCCATGAGGCTTGGGTGAGAAATGCAAATAGGGGAGAATAAATTTTCCTCCATGGAGGAAATGGAGCAGCAGAGTCTATAGGCAAGAGATAAATATAGCCAACTTCCCATGGGAAATAATCAGACCTTCAAACTCCTCTAAGACATTTTAGAAAGCCCAATTAAGATGAAAGTAGGGAAAAATGGAAACACCTTTATATTTAAAAGGTGGCAAAGTAAAAGCAACAGCTAATGGACGGACTATATCTCCTTTTGCTGTTTCACCACCCCCACACTTATAACACAGCATGAACTGGAATGTTTAGGATCTTAAAGAGAAAATGTTAGAGACTGATTTCCAAAACATCTTAGCCAGACACTTTAAAAGCAAAGATGAAAATTTATGGGGTATCTGTAAAAATGTGAGTTTGAGCAGAGAACTGGTATGTGTTAAAAAGATACTGGCTTTTGCTAACTTCTCTCGGGGAGTTGCTGACTGCTCTCCCAACAGTAGAAAGAGAAGCACAGGTCTGTCCTTGAAGGTTTTCCGGTGACACCAATGCTTTGAAGGAGCTAGCCAAGAGCATTCATTTTTCCAATATTTTTATTGCTCTAAACTCCATCCCAACTCTGCTGTCCTCTCAGATTTGAGATCATATCCAAATACCTCTCACCAATCATCTGGGGTTTTGCTCTTCTATTGCCTCCTGTGTTTCTTTCTCTTCTCTCATTAAAATAAGATTTTTCCCTTATTATCTCTGTTCATTACAGGCAGTTTTTTAAATACAGAAATCCCCTCCACCACCAATAACCATGGTGAGCACTTGCCACGACCCTTACAGTCCTTTATTGTTGTGACTAATTTTAAATAGATAAGACAATTATGCTTAAATAATGATGTATATGCTCTGGTAACACTTAAGGGTATGAACAGCCATTTTCTTTTGTCACTAAGAATTGCAACATGACTTTCATTTTAGCTGTAGCTTATTGTCCAGTTGTTATCAACTACTCCAGTTTTATTAAATATTAATTGTTTCTCATGACTCCCTATTAGAAAAATGATATGATGAAAATCTGAACATAAAATTTTGTCCATATAACTATTTTCTTTGGATCAGTCCTATGGGAAAAAAACATTGTTTTGAAAACTATGGCTGCTTGGGACTCCCCAGTGGCGCAGCGGTTGAATGCTGGGTTGCGAAGCTGCCTGCAGCCTCTGCAGTGCCGGTTCAATCCCCGACCACAGGGCGAGGGTCCCACATGGCGCGCAGACCTCTCCTGCCGCCCGCTGCTCCCCTCAGCAGTGTACTTTGTCACTCTGCCTATTCTGCTCTCCGCTCTGGCTCTGGTGAATTCTCTCACCCTTCCGCACCTCTGACTGTACCCAGTGCTTGTATAAATAAATAAATAAATAAATCTTTTTAAAAAAAAAAAAAAGAAAAGAAAACTATGGCTGCTTTTAAGGTTCTCAGTGGATATTGCTAAGCTATTGATAGAAAAATTGTGCCTGAAATCATCCATGCCACCTGCATGACATATGACAACCTCCATAGTTACCAGCTAAAATTTTTTGCTAAAATGTGCTCAGTGAAAATTCCTACCTAACTTTTGTTTTAATTTGAATTTTGGAAAATTTGCATTTCTTATATTATGAGGGTATTTTTCATAATTTGTTATCCATTTCTGTTTCTTCTTTTGTGATTACCTTACAGGCATGTATAAAAAAAAATCAAAATTTGTTAAATATGTTAGTTGTTTATCATTTCATTTTGTTTATGACATACAGAAATTTCTTATTTTACACATCAATCTTTTCTCCTGTGATTTCTTTAATCACTGTTAATTTTAGAAAATTCTTTTCCATCCAGAAATTAGATGAATATTCATCTATATTTCTTCCAAGTTATTTTGGTTTAACTATTTAGATTTAATTCTTCAATCTTTTTGGAACAAATTGGATTATTATTTTTAGGACAGGATACAAAACTGATTTTTTTTTTAAATCCAGATAACCAATTTCCCCAGATAGCATTATAAAATTACCCTCATCTTACTGATTTACAGTGTTTCGTTTATCCTTTGTTTTTTCTACACTCGTTTCTATTTCCAACATAGCTATTGTTATTGTATCAATAACTCAGATCTTTATCCAGTACTGTGGTGTTCATACTGCTGTGGAGTTTTATAACCCAGAAGAATAATTAAGAATCGTACTCTGTAGCCATGGTACTTGTTTTCAGATTTCATTCTACCTCTAACTGGCCATCTGACAGAGGTTAGTTATAGCTTCTCCTTGACTTAGTTTCCAAAACTTTAAAATAGGCATATTAACATTACTTTCCTCATGGTTTGTGAATGAAGATCCAAATGGTTAATAACATAAAGAGCTTAGAACAGTTCTTGGCACATTGAAAGTACCACAGAAGTGTTAGCTATTATTGTTGTTAGTGGGGCAAGCTTTTCATACAAACCTCTATCTCTTACAAAATTTTCATAGCTACTTTGTTTTTCTTTCAGGTAAGCTTTATTTTCAATGAAAATATATGTATTTTTTCTGAATATAGAAAATGCATATCCTTTTATATTTTGAATATGCATATATATATATATATTAATTTAATACTACCTGTAATTCCATCAGCCAGAGATACACCTTCTTAACATCTAGCCAGGAAATTTCCAAATATCAACTCTTCATTAACCTATAGAACCTCTTTAATAAAAGGTGTCTGAAAGAGCAAAAATAGCACAGACTGGTTGTTTGTAGCTAACAGGAACAGCACTACAATACAGGCAAATGCCAACTTTGCCTAAGTGGCTAGATTTCTCAAAATCCCATGATGTCTAATTTGCCAGGTATGTTTCTCTGTTTCTTAAACCTAGTTTAAAAAATAATCAAATTTCTGAAAACAGAAAAGATTTTACTAAGAAAACAGAGTTCTAACTTTTAGGAACTGCTGGTTGTTTTTTTTTTTTTTTTTTAAGATAGTAAGAAGTCACTGTAGGGTTAGATTACTCAGAACAGTAACTGTTAACAGATTCCTCTGTGGCCCTGGAGGTAACTGCACCATCAAGGAGAAAGGGGTATCTCTACTCCCCTATGAATGCTGCTGCCTACGGATCAGTATGTACAAGTATAAAATGAAGAAAGAGATACGTAACGAAACCACACCTATCATTGGCTATTAAGTACAGGTTTCCCTAATACCTCAGAATTGCCCATTCGGGCCCCCATATTGGGACAAGGAAGATGGAAAGCTAACATCTGGAGTCAGGCATTTCCTGTAAGAAATGGGAGATAAATGACTGTGCACCCCCCAGCTGATAACCCAAACTGTGCCCTCCACCCCTTCCCCAGTCAAATCTATAAGGCAGTCAGAAGTGGAAAGGAAAGGAAGAAAATCATCAAAGCTGTGAGGTAGCTTGGTGTGAGTAGGAATGAAGTGATGTTGCAGTTTTTTCATTCACTTCCTAAGGCCACACCTCTCAGCAGAGTCAAGTGCAGAGGGTGCCAAAAGAATTGTTCTTACAGGAATTGTTCTTAAGAATTGTTCTTAAGGTGTCTGTCGGAAGGGAATGCTGCCATTTCATTTTTAGTTTTGCAACCTGTATATGCAGTGGTCTGGCCAGTCTAACCCCTGTTCCTATTTGAACTAAAGGAAAAAAAGAGATAGGATAAGAAAGCGGGCATAGGCCTAGTGCCATGGGCCCATGCATCCACAGGCCAAGTGAGAAGTAGCCAGGTTGGTGTTATCTTGTCATACCCCATGTATGATGACTGACTACAGAAGGAGCAGACACCAGAAGAGGAGGCTGGAGGAGGCCATGTTTATAAGGATTAGATCTTACTGGAGCTGGATCTCCCATATCAAAGGCTGTGTTATTGGGAAGCCACCAATGGCCTGAAATACAGAGGCCCTCAGCGACCCGCCCACATGAACCAGGGAAAGAGTCAAGAACTTACATGGCAGAAGGACTACAACTGCACCATTAAACGTGCAAATTATGTCTTTTTCTTCTCCTTCCTTCCTGCCCCAAATTTCTCTAAACTATCATAGCCTAGAAGAGGGAGAAAGAGAAGTATCCAGTGGCTGAGCAATCTTTTTCCTTCTGATCCTGAAACCTTATGTCTAACTTGTGATGTCAACAGGGGGGAGTTTTAAATTGGATTGAAACTGAGTTTTTATAATACAGATCTTGTTGTGCTTTTTTTTTTTAATGGAAAAAAACTGACCAAAAGTCATGGTATCTGCCCAAGGAAAGGAGAAATTTAACAAAGTTTATGTAATTGGAGAAGAACAAGTGGTCCCTTTCATGTGCACACCCCAGACAAGTTCATACTAGTCAGTAAATTTATTACTCAGAGTAAACATAATAGTGTGTGTTGACATTGGGAATGAAAATATTCTACTGAAATGGACACAAGTTAAAAAGTGAAGGAGTAGAACACCAAATATGTGTTTTGCATTTTGTTTTTGAATAATTGTTGGGAAATTCTTAATAAAAGAGCAAACGCCACATGATTTCTCTCAATGGCACTCAGTGTAGCAGATTTATGGTTTGTTAAATGAGCAGAACATAGGTTTTAGAATTAGAAAGACCTAGATTCAAATCCTGACTCAGCTGTTGCTATCTCCCCGACCTGTCAGAATCATCATGGGACGTGGCTCCAATGACGTCTCCTAATAGGATCACTGTATCACTTCCAGATGTGAAGAACATTATGTTCAGCAGATAGCAGGTGCTCAAAAATGGTGACTTATCAGCATTTTCCCTTCATCATTTATTTATCATTATCATTTGTTATGTTATTTACTAAGAAGATATCAATATCTTCTAGAAAAGTGAAAACATATTTTCAGGTGAATTTTTGGTTTATGAGAAAAAAAAAAATTGACAGATCAGAATAAACACCTGGACGAAGGACTATTTCCCAGGTGAGAAAAATGTAAAATAAGGTGTTGGGATTCAGCCCACCCTCTGTGCCTTATCACAGTGTGAGAAGGGTGCTTAGGAAATTAAGGCCCAAAGAGGCTGTTAAATTTGCTTAGGAAGTTGGATGACACCTCACCCCACCATCCTTCAGATCCTCCACTTACTAACTTGTTGGCTGTTTTAGTCGTAATTTACTTTTCTTTTTTTTTTAATTAATTTTTTTCTTTTTTACATCATTGTTCATTTTTAAACAATATTTGCTCCCCCCTCAGGTGCAGTCCCCATAGAGTTTCCTTCACCAATGCACCCATGCACCATCACCTCAGTCCCCTGTGCTCCTCCCTCCCTCCCTCTGATCTCTTTCCCTCCTCCCCTGCAGTAAGTCTCTGATTTATAATTGTCTGTTTTTTGCTTTGTTGTGTTTCGTACTGTTATTTTTTTTTACAGTGATGTCTTATCAAAACCACATTGAGACACCACCTTCCACCGGTAAGAATGGCACATATCAAAAAAACAAGCAACAATAAATGCCGGCGAGGATGTGGTGAAAAATGAACTCTCCTACATTGCTGGTGGGAGTGCAAATTGGTCCAACCACTACGGAAAGCTGTCTGGAGGTTCCTCAGTTTACTAAAAATGGAGCTACCATACAACCTGGCAATTCCACTCCTAGGGATGTACCCAAAGGACACAAAAACATTGATTCAAAAGAACACCTGTACCTCTGTGTTTATTGCAGCACTATTTACAATAGGTAAAAACTGGAAATAACCTAAATGTCCAAAAATAGATGACTGGATCAAGAAGATGGGGTACATATACACAATGGAATATTGTTCAGCAATCAAAAAATATAAACTCATGCCATTCACAGCAACATGGATGGAGCTAGAGGGACTTATGCTCAATGAAATAAGCCAGAAAGAAAAAGGAAAATATCACATGGTTTCACTTACAGCAGGAATATTGGCGAAACAAGTAAGACATCAGTGTAATTTACTTTTCAATGCCATTAAATATTCTCTGTTTTTTAAGAAAGGCACCTAACTGCCGCATCATTTCCATTTCCTCTACTTCATGTTTCATTTGGGAGAGTACCTGGCAACAGCCACATGCAATCCAGCCAGTCTGTTCAGTACTACCTGGCATTGCGCTGAATTACCAGGCAAGGATTTGATTTAATCACAGTTTATTGGATTCATGGCCCCTGTTTCCTTCTTCCCTTTGACCATTTTTCTCTTTATTCATTATTCCCTCCTGCAGGGTGGGTGGCAGATAAGAACAAATCTCCCAATTTGATGCATTTCACTTTGCTTCCTTTTTGAAGTTCTTATTAAAGTTTTCCAGAGGAAAAATCAGTAAGACTATTGAGTTAAATACTATTTGGGAGTCAAATCAACTATATTCCCATTAACACTGCCATCTGGGCTGCTTATTACCATACTGGAAAAATTTGATAATGCTAAGAAAGTATGTCTTCCATCCTCAGATTTATTTATCTTTCAGTCTAGGACTCTCTTCAGACATCGTCCCTGGGTCTTCAAGATCCAAGAACTAGTGTCCTGGGTGGTTGGTCACGCCTACGCTCTATCCTGGTCACCAAGGGCTTATCACTGACATTTCCTTCTCTTCCACCATGAAAGGTATCATTTTCTAATTGCGTTATTAGATACCGTCACTTTGCCAGATGCTTGGTATGCCTTATTTCTTAAGATTTTATGAAGCAGACAATATTGTTCTCCTCTTTTAAAAAGGAAGATCCTGAATCTCTGAGCAAAGAAAAACATGCTTCCCAAAGCCACAGGGAATTCAAAGCCAGATCTGCATGATAGAGATGTGGCCCCTTGTAAGCTCCCCGAGTCTCTTGGAGGCAGGATCCTGGGGGATTCTGAACCATCAGTCCTCTACTGAGATAAACCAGCTAGAAAAACTCATACCTTTTTCAAAAGTGAGGTGCTCTAACACCTGCAGCTTTAACAAAATATTCTCAGGGACACATTCCTCAGCCCAAATTCCTGAATCAGAATTACAAGACTTGAGAGCCAGAAACCAGCTCTTAAACACTTTTCATATTTACAAATTTGTGATCCATTGTCTGTGCCTTTATTCTTAAACTCCAAAAGTGTCCTTTAACAAAGACATTCCTGAAGACAATGTCCTGACCCCTAGTGGTCTAACCCCAAATTGTCATTCCACCATGAGGTGGATCGAACGGAAGACTCTAATAGGTTTGCTCACACCTCACCTCTTGGCTGCAGAGTTTAAGTTTCAACTGCCTCTGGTTGAACACTGTTTACTTTACCCAGATCTATCCCTCAGAAAGTACACAAGCAAACAGCTTGTGCATTTTTTTTTTCTGTTGCAACTACAAAAATAGAGCCCTTTTTTATCAATACATTTTGATGAAAATATATTCCTTGCAGAAGGTATTGAGGAGAAAGAAGAGAGTTTCTATACTTAGAAAGGCTTGTATGGGTATAATCAATTCTCTTTTTCTTGTGGGGGCCTGGGCAATCACTCTCTCTCTCTCTCTCTCTCTCTCTCTCTCTCTCTCTCTCACACACACACACACACACACACACACACACACTAAATTTCCATGAGCTGACCTATTCTGCTTCATCATTAAAATATTATGTTTGAATGTTTGAGGTTTATTGCTCAGTCAGTATAAACTTGGCTTCTCACCAACATTCTCATCTTTCTTTTAGTAACAACCTTCAATGTTTTAAACCAGTCTCTTCTCTTTTCCCTTCTCCTTAAAATAATATCACATTCCTGTATTTATTGTACCATTCTGGGTATTACCAAAACTTGTGCAGATGTCATAAACTCAGCACTTGCCTTCCTAGAAGACACCCCTACCATCAAATGCACTGACCATATATGTTATAAGGAAAAAAAAAAAAAAAAAAAAGGACTGAGTAACCAGAATAACCATAACAAAAAGAAAGAACTGGTCATAACAAATAGCGTTCCAGAATATTTAGAAAGAAAAACCCCTAAGGGCCCATCATTTTACTCATTCATCATTTGGATAAAGAAATTCCAGCAATAATTCCCTCAACATTTTATCTATCTTAGTATTTAACACATCTTTAAAACTTGTTCACTTCCTCTCTCCCCCAAACTAAAGAAAACAACACAAAGTGAGAATCAATCTGAGTATTTTAAACTCACACTTACCATAGAACTTTAGTTGGCAAATCTCAGCCAATGGTTCCTCCTGGCCTCCAAGCCAGAGCATATGAGGTTTCATCTAGTTAGCACTAAATGAATTTACAGCCCCCTATAATGCAAGAGAACACTGACATTCTGAAAAGGAAATTCACGTCTCACCCTAATTCATACCACCCTCCCCATCTTTCCCTAAAGGAGCTCCCAAATATTTATTTCAGAACATGAACAAACTGTCTAGTCCCAAATATCTGATACATTATGAAAGAAAAAAGCAATACAAATTCACTTTTATGGGAACGCTAAGTTTTCAGAGTTTCAAATGCTACTTACTGTAATCTAACTACAAATGTTATTCTACTTGCTTTTGTTTTTAGATAAGTAATAAGTGCAATTTACTTGGAAGAAAATTTTCTTCCACAACTTTTAAAAAATAAAGTAAATTTTTTGGTTAACTTCATGCAGTTCACCTAAAGCTAGACTTACCTGGGTTTTTTCTTTGAAGGAGAACAGGTACTGCTGCTGTTGACTACTTTTTTAACAGAAAACTATGTTAGTTGTCCATATAACATTCATTTCAATCCCTAGAAACAATTTCCAGAGAAACATTTGCTACCTGTACAGCGCCTCACATGTAAATGTGTATCATGGAAAATTTCCTGCCACAGACACACAACCTCATGGTTTGGTGTGGAAAACAAGTCACTTCAAAGTTGTGGAAAATAGAACTTGTCACTGTCTTTTTAAGGCAAGATCTGCCGCTGATAGCCATTCTAGCTATCCTACGCTTGTAACTTGCTCTCCCTGCATTACTTTGAGATATTTATAGAGCAATAGTTGAAAATTAACATATTATATAACCTCAAAAAGAAAAAAATACACTTATTGTTGAATTTGTTCATAAAAGCAAGTCATCTTAATAGAAATCTCTTTTTGTTTACCAAGTCACATTTGAACTGTTCAATTATTGAGTTTCTAAAAATAAAGGCAATTTCAATGGTAATAAATCCATTAGAAAACACTGCAACCTATATCTATTGTGAGGTAGAACCCTTTTATTTGCCAACATCAAATACGAAAAAAAGAATCGAAAGAAATAATGGTTGAAATGTTTACCCAAATAAAAGAAATCTCGTTTGTCTTATGAATGAATTTCTTCTAACAAAACTCTATATTTTTTTGCCAGTTACTAATGAAGGTTTTGTAATATGTGTGTGAAACCACACATACTTTAGAAGCCAGCTGCTTTGATATATACTCATAATTGCCTAAATGAAACACTCTCTCTCTCCTTCAGGGTCTAGTTTGATGTGTCCTCATGGATCAGGCTCTCTGTCACAATAGACTGACCAAATCCTACATCCCTTAATATACTGATTGCTCTAGAGTGGGAGCCTCCCAAATTCCATTTCTCCGGAGTCTCTTGAGAGGTCTTAAAGAAATCTTTAGGGCATTACCTCTCCTGTGGGGCTGGAGGTGGCCGGAGGCTGGTAGCAGAGCAGTGCGGCTGCCCTCTGGGAGATCCTGGACAGGACAGAGCTGGGGGAGGACACAGCTTGGGCAGCTGGAGGAAGAGAAAGAGGAGTGATTCGTGAGCCACTGCAAACATGATGTCGTGCCAACAAAAACACCATTCTTTGCCCTAAGAAGTTCAAAGTGCTTTGCAAACATTAGCTCATGAATCCAAGTCGTCATGGAGCAATTATTACTTTATTATGCCCTTAAGATAACCATTGTAAGTCACTAGGAAAGAGAGTCTATTCACTCTTTCTCATTAATGAGCACCTACTATGCTCGAGGCAGTGAAATAGGAGGAGGAAGCAAGACTGACAAGGTCCAGCTCCTACAGGCTCTTAAACTAGTCCGCGCCCACTTGTTTCCCCGTTATTGCATTAAGCAGCTGACTACACAGCTTTTTAAACTCATGTACAGTTTATTTTTGTCCAAATTATTTAATGGAATGTCTCCCATTCTTCAGAATGCTCATAATATGTTAAGTGCTGAGCAAACATGCACACACAATTTTTTAAAGTTACCCATAAATCTTTTTATGATGATAGGAATTGGGGATTACCAGTGCAAAATGCTTTCTTTTAAGATGCCATAAACAAAGCTTTGTTGTGAGCAATCCATCTCTTGCAATGTTTGAGGAATTATTAGAGGTGAATAGGAGAGTTAAGATCAGTAATTCGCTGAGCAGTTTATATGAATAATCTGCCTTTTTAAAAATGATTAATCAGATGAGCAAGCATATTTGATGAAGCAGAGAGCCTTTATCATGGATCCTTTTCTGACTTCTTTATTTTATGTAACAAATGGCAAGTTCAATATAGACAGTGATTTATGCCATTTCTAAATCCTTCTCCTTAGGCAATGGGCTCCAGATATTTTAGAGCACATGGTTATTTAAGATTAACTGGACAAAGAAGATGGTGGCTGCTTTTTAAAAATGCACAGCTATCTGATGAATCAAAATTAATTTAAACTGTAAATTTAAAAGATGCAAGGTGAGGATTCTAATCTGCTCTGTAAGTCACTAGTTCAGCCCTGGTAGGAGCAAACATAGAGGCTGTTGCAGTTCTCATTCAGAAACTTACAAATATTTTTTAAGTTGTAGGGAATTTCAATATGATTTCAAATCCAACTTTCTTCCTAATTAAACACTTCCCTAACTAAACAATATAATTAAGGTATAATACTGAAGACATTAGTTGACTAATGTCACTCAAGACATTAGTTAACACATCTACCCCCAAAATTCATATTTTAGCTCCGTATTTTAGCAGTTGAATAGTGTCTTCATTTGACCCCAAATTACCTTTCCAGGCTCAGTTTGAGAAAACTGCCTGTTATTCAAAGCACAGCAAAGATTTCCTTCATACTATATACCCTAGTTATTTGGGACCCACTATCCAGAAGGCTGACCCCCTGCCCACTCCAATGTGTGCACACCTAAACAGCCTCTACACACACACATAAATAAACACATACATGCATGCACATACTTTGCCCATGCAGAAAATCGTTGAAGATCAAATAACACTGTCCAGTAATTTCTTCCTCAATTCCCACACCAGTTAGTTCACACATATTTCTTTATATAGGTGTCTAACTAAAACACAAATACCTATGTTTAGAGATTGTATCTTCCTCCTTTGTAACTTTAGCAACTTGTGTTAAATCTTTGTCAAAGTGGATTTTTTGACAAAACATCAACACAGAACCTATTCATTCTAGCAGGGTGATGAATTACACTTTGGCTTACTCTTCAGCGGAAAGCACTAAAGGTATGTTTAATAGTATACAAAGTACATAAAAATCAGGGAAAAAAAGAGTAATTTTACCTTGCAGAAAACTGACAAACACTACCTGCACAGAATGATCAAGGCCATCAAAAACAGTCATAAATCATATTGATAGCATTTATCCTTTCTACGATATGATGAGAATGACAGGTTACATATGTGATCTTTCTCCCAATAATTCATAATATTAATCTAATCATGAGAAAAATCTCACACAATGATCAATTAAGGGACATAAAACACACTAACAAGACAAAAAAAGATCTTTATTAAGTAGAGCTGTTAATGAAAAGATATAACCAATTAAGTAAATTAATTAAAAATTTTATCTTTATAACTGTTATTATGTTAATATCAACACCATCGTTATTCAGCTCTCCCTACTTTTAAGAGCCAGTCACTGAAGATATGGAACGTATTGTACTACAACTGTAATAATAACATAGAGGGGAAATGGTATACTTTAGGAGTGTCTTAGAAAACCAAAAGGAGCTAATCACTGATGGCAATGATTAAGCTAGTTGAAAATGCTTATTTTCTGATTTCAAATTGAACAGAAGAACATAAGAAAGGAGGACAGAAAACAGAAGGATCCAGAACAAAAGAGGAAAGAAGGAATGGGAAGGATTGGATTGTGGGATAACATTATCCTTAGAGGGCCTCCCTGGTGGTGCTAAGGGTTAAGACACAACCTATGAAGCTATCCACAGCCTCTGCAGCAGGAGTTCGATCCTCAGCCAGGGAGCAACCCACATGGCGCAGCAGACCTCTCCTGACTCGCCTGCTGCTCCCCTCAGCCATGTATTTCAGTCAGTCTGCCTGTTCTGATCCCCACTCTGTCTCTGGTGAATCCTCTCATCTCCTCCCCCACCTCTAGCCTGTACCCCAGCTCTTGTATGCATAAATAAATAAATCATTTTTTTTAAAAAATCATTTTCCTTAGAATTAATTTTTGCCATTTTTTGTTTTCTGAAAGTGATAAAATACAGATATTCTTATAGAATATACAAAATAAGTTGGTGGACAGTTGTAGATAAACACTAAGTGAAAAAGTTGTTCTGTCTCTAAGGTCTCTTATAAAAACTAATTTAAGAGCATCTTGCTTTCTTTCATTAGGTTCCTTTCTTTTACTCTCTAGACTTGAAACATTGATACCTGTTTTCTAATTTTACAAAAAATACATTTGAGCAAGTCAATAATTGGCTGCAATGTTGCCTTGCATAGTTGTGTGAACTTCTTGTGTATAGTTTGTGGGTGTGTGTTTACACTCCTATGGGAACTGGTGCATGCCAGTTCTGTTTAAAGCCTCACTCTTAGTGGGTACAGTATTTTCACATACTTTATTAGCTCATTCCATCTTCTTACCTATCTTTTTTTTTTAAAGATTTATTTTTTATTTTTATGCATACAAGAGCTGGGGTACAGGCCAGAGGTGTGGGGGATGAGAGGATTCACCAGAAGCAGAGTGGGGAACAGAACAGGCAGATTGACTGAAATACACTGCTGAGGGGAACAGCGGGCGAGAGGGGAGAGGTCTGCTGTGTCATGTGGGTAGCTCCCTGGCCGGGGATTGAATTTGTGCTAGCAGTGGCTGCGGTTAGCTTCATCAGTTGCATCTTAACCCCTTAAGCCACCAGCGAGGCCCTTCATACTAATCTTTTAAGAAGAATATGAGCTTAATAGATGAAGAGATGAAGAAAGATTTAGTGTCTTAAAGAGAATTTATAGCCCAAGTCATCTGCCAGTGGTCTGGAGAAACTTTCTATCACATCATACTGTGTGAATGCCTTAAAAAATATGAGATTTAGGGCCTCCCTGGTGGCGCAGGTGGTTGAGCGCAGTGCTGTGAAGCTGTCCACAGCCTCTGCAGTGCCAGTTCGATCCCCGCTGGTCTTGGAGCAACCCACATGACGTGCAGACCTCTCCTGCCTCACCCAATGCTCCCCTCAGCAGTGTATTTCGTCAGACTGCTTGTTCTTATTTCGTCAGACTGCTTGTTCTGTTCCCCGCTCTGTTTCTGGTGAATCCTCTCACCCTCCCGCGCATCTGGACCGTACCCCAGCTCTTGTATGAATAAAATAAATCTTAAAAAAAAAGAGATGCGGGCCTCCCCGGTGGCGCAGCGGTTGAGCGCTGGGTTGCGAAGCTGCCCGCGGCCTCTGCAGGGCCAGTTCTATCCCTGGCTGCTCCTCGGCCACCGGAGGAGGGTCCCACATGGCGCGCAGACCTCTCCTGCCGCCCGCTGCTCCCCTCAGCAGTGTACTTCGGTCCTTCTGCCTGCTCTGCTCCCCGCTCTGGCTCTGGTGAATTCTCTCACCCTCCCGCGCTTCTGACTGTACCCAGTACATGTATAAACAAAACAAACAAACAAACCAGCAAACAAATAAATAAAAGCATGCCTCTATAAAAAAAAAAAAGAGATGCAATTATTTCTTGTATTTCTTATTTACACATACAATAACTGGGGTACAGATTGGAGGTGCAGGGGGTGAGAGGATTCACCAGAGACAGAGTGGGGAACAGAGCAGGCAGATTGACTGAAATACACTGCTGAGGGGAGCAGCGGGAGAGACAGGAGAGGTCTGCTGCACCATGTGGATTCCTCCACGGCTGGGGAACAAACTCGTGCTGCAGTGGCTGTGGATAGCTTCATAGATTGCATCTTAACCCCTTGTGCTACCCCGGAGATCCAATTTTCCTGTACCTTTTGAAATGCCAGCACAGTGTATTCTGCCCCTCCTTATTTAGCAAAAGTTTACATATGTATGTTACATAACATTTTTTTTTCCCTGTATAACTGGAAATCCTCTAAGAATCCAGATCTCATTTAAGTGCTACGTTCCCTGACTGGTTAGATCTCATCAATATGCATGCAAATAATTATTTTTTAATTATTAATTAATTTATTTAAAATTCCTACCACCAATTCACCCATGCACCATCACCATAGACCCTTGTACTAAGGAATTAAGGTTGAAAGTTTTTGTTCAGAGAAAACATCAAAAACTTTCAACCTTAACTTTTGAGCAGGCAATGCAAATTCATTTTTCCTGCCAATTCCAGCAGAGGGCAGAATGCTCCCATCAACTGCCAGCTAGCTGGCACCACCAGCCAAATCAGCCTACTAATTAATGTAGAGTGTTCTGGCATTACAACAATCATTTCCTCACCTAGATCTCAAAAAAGACTTGGTTTGGGCTGAGAATAGCGGTTGTGGAATGTGGTCTGAGAACTATCAGAAAAAGTTATGCTTTGGAAGCTGCCCATACTTTGTTTGGGATTTCAAGTTTAAGACACCTAGCCAGTTCCGATTTACTAGCTGGACTCTTTGCATTAGAGAAACAATTTAAAATACAGCCTGATAATTTCTGTTTTTGATTTTACACTCACATGCCCCATCTTGGGTGCCTTACCAAAATCCAATCCACAGCACCATCTCTCTCTGTCCTTCAAAACTCCTCACAGCTCCCATCGCATGGCTACCTCTGCCTGTTCTCAGTGCACAAGCCCCACTGAGAATGGATAATGACCCCCTGTCTGCCAATTCAAATCTACTTTTCCCCCAGACCTGACAGGAGCCACATTTTCCAGGAAGTTTCTAGAGATGCCAGTGCCATGATTATCATCAAGAAACTTGCACAAAGTATGTACAAGGTGAAGTTTTGTCCCTGGTCTTGAGTCTAAAAAAGATATGGCCCATTCCTTCTAGCTCAGGTTGTAGCACTGTAAATACAAACTAGAAAGGTACGAGAATGAATGCCACAATTCACAGGAGAGACTTACCAGTGTTTCTGAAGATGGCTGGAAACTGAAAGAATCTTCTATCCTCCTGTTTTCAAACTACTGACATTTTGTTACGGGTCCCAGTAGTTGCACTACAGGGCAAGACTGACCTTTTAGGAAGCTTTGGAAAATTTGGCCTTTATCTTCGCCAAAGGATGCTGCATATGGGAATTCCCTTCCCTGGGGTGTGCTTGAGGGTGCAGGAAGGTTGAAAGGATCAAGGTGAATAGGCAGGAAGTATCAATGTGGGAGGGGGAGGCTTAGAAAAAGAATGAAAATTGTAGGAGCAAGCCCTGGAGGCTTGCATTCTTCCAGATTCTACACCAACACCAATGGTCCAGACCAGACCTTTTGAAAACTTGGAGATGCCTAGACTGAAACCACCCTGTACTTGGCTTCCAGCAGTTAACCTCTGAAGAGATGCCAAGGAGCTTTGCAGGTAACCAGGCAGCTGAATCTGCCTACAGTCTTTGCTATTGTAGTCTGGAGAGAAAGCAAAGGCTCCAGGCCTAGTATCTCACTGAGCTATTGGTGGTATGGGTCAAAGTCTCCTGAAAAGCCATTTATCAATAGTTTGCCACCTCTTTCCTCCATCGTCTGGGCTGCTCTCTGTTCCAGCATCTGGTGCTGTGCATTCCGATCTTTGGATCGTTGCTGCAGGCTGATGCTTCATCTTTTCACAGGTCTACCTATGATCCCCTTCCTCTGGGCTAGCACCAAGATTAGGATCCCTGTTGCTGCCTACCATGCCTCCAGGTGATTGTTGGAAGGATGAGGGCCTTTTATTTGGGACTTCTGAACACTGTGGACTCTAGGGTGAGATAGCCAACCACTTGTGGTCTCTGTCCTATAACAGATTTGGCGTCCAACATGATTTAGGACAGAGCCATCCGTGGTTAGTCAGCCCCATGGGGAAATTGGGCTTCCCTATGGCACTGGCTACCATAAGCCCAAATGTGATTTTTGGTTTCTCCAGTGTGTTTGTTTCATATGTTGATTTGCTGTTGAAAAACTGGCTTGGGCTTTGTGAAGATCTGTGTGTCTGTGTCTAATTTGTTTGTAGTGACTTGCTAAGAGGTTTTAATTTGTGGAAATTTTTTCTGTGCCAGTTTTACTCAAAAGATTAGGCAGTACATTGTACCATGTGGCCAGATCAAAGATGGCGTCTGAGGCCACTTGGCGGGCTCTTGTAAAAATCAGGTTCTTGTTGCTAGGACTTTGGAACTTTTTTTTTTTCTTTCTTTTTGTAATCTCTGCTGTCTCATTAGCATTTCTAAAGGCAATAATGGTTCTTCAGTGGTATGTTGCTTTGTCTTTGGCTACTTCCTGCTCTCTGCCTGATGGATTTTGCAAGCCAATTGTGGAGTAGTGGTGTTTAAATTAGCAAGTGTATGCCTGGGTGTTAAGTGCAGAGTACCCTTAAGCAGTAACTGGTAATTGCTGGTAGCCTTGATGGATTCTTGGAGATAACTTGAATTTTTGCAAAGTCTGGATCAGAAAAATTAACAAGATTTTGTCTGAGTCTGAAAGGATTTGCTGCTGTGAATTTTGTCTACACAATTTGTTTTGGGCATGTTTGCCATTTTGAATCCTGGATTTGTTCAGTTGCTGGTGTAAGACAAGATTCTAAGTTTCTGCTTCCTACTGAGGAAGGTCTGTTATGGAAAGCACTCTTTAGGGTGCATCATGTAACTGTACCAGGTTTTCATACCTGTGTTGTTGTTGTCCCTCCCTAGTGTGGGGAAGGTGTAATCTATGCTTAGATGTTGAATCTGCTCTTTCAGCTTCTGTCCTAGAGTGGCTAACAGAAGTAAGGAGATGACTCCTTTTAATTGAAAGTTAATTACTGATATTTTGATTTTGCTTTTTCAGGTTCTATTTCAGGAAACCCAAGGAGTGCCTGCTTGGTGGCTAACAAGAGATGACTCCTTTTGCTTAAAAGTTAACTTTTATTCTTTCAGTTGCTGTACAGAATACCCCAGGATTGACTTCTAATAAAAAGTCTTCAACACTGAAAACCCTAAGGTGATAAACAAGGTCATGTAACTCTTGTGATTAATAAAACTTTTCCTTCCTATTTCCAAAGTCTTAGTTTTGCAGGATGACAACTGGAAATTTTTCTGCCAGCAACACTCCACATTTTTTTTTTTGGACTTTGACATTTTTTTTCTGAGCCTATGGAGTAAAGCTGCAGTTACATAACATATTCTACATGGCATAACTAAAAAAAAAAAAAAACTGTCTTTGTCTATATGTTGTATGTCTGTATGTCCTTGTGTCTAACTGTCTTGACCTCCAGTGATCGAGAAATTGGTATACATGGTGCCCATAGATGTTGGAAAAAAAAAAAAGTCTCCAGTTATGAGAAAAACTAAAAGTTATGGTTTGATTGTCAACATTGTGCTACTGAACTAAGCCGGTGCCTTCATAGACATTGAATATTGTTGTTTCTGTTAATTTTCTGATATTTATGGCAAAGCTTCCCAGAAATCAAAATTCAAGTACAAATTTGGTAGCCTGTCATTTGGCTGATGCAAGGAAATTTTGTGGAACCTCAGTCAAGCTCCTGAGACACTCCACAAAGTTTCTGCCTTTCCTCCTGGGAAGGCATTAGATGAATTTGTTCTATTTGGCTTTTACCTAATGAAGTAACACTGGAAGGGAAGCATTGTCACTTGAGGAAATGGTAAAACTTCGGTATGTACAGAAATGTTAACAGTGGTTTTCTAAAATGTGTATAAAAAAAAAACCTCTCAGTATCTGGTATGTATGTAAATTGTCAGTGGTGATTGTCACCTTGTAATATTGTATAATTCAATAGTTTAATATCTACAGAAATTGTATCTGGCAATATAGGGAGAAAAGGTCTCAACAGATTCCTATTGATAGAACTGTTGAGAGTGAAAAACTTTCCTACAAAGGACTGAATAGACCTGGAAATACACCTGACATTTACAAGTTTTCTTTGACATAATACTGGTAATTTTTTTATGCATTTTGTCCTGAATCCACACAGTTTTGTTTTGTTTTGTTTTGTTTTGAGTAACCAGGATCTGCATCAAGGTTGCAATTTTTTTTCCAGCAAAGCTAACTTGTCACATTTTCTCTCCCCTTGATACCAACACAGCATACAAATAGTGGTAGCAATTTTTGCTACTTATCTCAGAGTCTGTTTTTGCATAACTTCCATAGGGATTTTGTCTGCTTAAACAAAAAAATTGGACGTGAGTTTGATTGTGTGTGGCTTTGTGTGGAGTTCTTCCAGAAAGTTGAAAACGAGCTGAACCAAGAAGAGGAGAACATGTTTGCCTTGTTTGTAGGGTTCCAGAGACCTCCAAAGAAGGTGAGGAAGGTTGCCTCCATTGGTGGGACTGGACAACCCGGCCAACGAAAAAGCCCTGGTACCCTCGAGAAGAGGAAGCCCAGGTGGAGTCTGATGAGACCAACTTTGTAACTGAAGCCTACATCGACTGGATGCCACCGGTTCGCTCTGTTCCTGTATGGAGTATTTCAACAAAGCCAGCTAAAAATTGCTGTTAGTTATTTCTGCCCTGTGATTTTATGCAAAAATAGGAAAAATGGTTTAAAAGTAGATTTAATTTGCAAACTTTTGCTATGCTGTTAAAGTTTGGGATCAAGGTTGAGAGAATTCGTTTTTGCATAAGTTGAACCATTTTAACATTCTTTCCCTGTGATTTTGATATATTTGCTATCTTGTTTTAGCCAATGCTCCAAATTTTTTTCTTTTGGCTTGGATAATGGACTGTTTTTAAGTAATAAAACTGTCATACTGGACATTCATGGACAATGCTGCTGACTAATTGTTGCTTCTCTTACACACATTGTATCCCTGAAAAAAGACTGTCTCCTAAGATTACACCAGGAGATCTGTGCCACCATAGATATGGTGGAATTAAAATTAAAAGGGGGGATTGTAACAGGGTGGTCCCCAGGAAAGGGGGAGGTTCCCTGCCCCACCCAAGGGAGGGTGGAGCTATACAGGAAGAGGAGAAGCTGCAGAAGAGACTGAGGAAAGAAGGAAGCAGGATGGAGTCAGTGAAAGGTTCGGCATGGTAAAGAAAAGGAGAGCCAGGCTAAATTTCTCAAAGGGAGGGAAAGTTTATTGCGCCCCGGGCGGACCTCACGCACCCAAGGTGGGGGTCAGTGAAGCCGCGCACGTTGTTAGGGGGAAGCAGGGTTTTATAGGGCGAGGAGAGGTCAGGTGGGTAGTTGGGCTCCTATGGCGGGAAAAGTTTGTAGGGCAGGTAGAGGTTCTTTGTCTGAGATGAGACTCATAGGGGGAGGGGGGAGGCTCATTGTCTGAGTCCTCCAGGCAGGTATCCGCATTCCTGCCCCCCAGGTGGGCTTCCTGGTTGGCTCCTGCATTCCGGCCTCCTGCATGGACCTTTCAGCCAGGAGACCTGGAGGAGGCGCATGGAGCCTAGAGACACGTGAAGAAACTGCGCTTGTCTTTTGGTCGTGGACTGGGCGACACAGATGTGGATGAGACCCATGGGGAGGTGACAATGGCAGCTTTTATCTTGATGTTGATTTTGCTCTTTTCCTTCCGGGCTTGTCCGGTTGTTTGTGACCCTTTTCTGTGGGTCCCCACTGGAGGATGCCTTAGACTTGTGGCAGGCTTTGGGGCCTTTCTCTGGGCCAATCCCATTTGGATGGACTTTTACCCACGAGGGGACGGGTAACTTTGGGTACTTCATTTAGAAACTAGACTCTTTGCCTTACCTGTATTGTTTCCTAGTTTTATTAAAGTTCCTTCCCATTAAAGTCTCATATGTTTTGTGTTGATGCGGCAGATGGCAGAACCCATTTAGAATAGGCAGGTTTGCAGGGTTTGGGCTGCCCCTCTCCCTGTCCTATAACATTAGTAGCTCTGTTTCCCATTTGTTAAATAGTCCCCATTATTGTTGTTCCCTGATCTTGAGTGGTCTCGCAGTTGTGCACAAGGGTGAAGAACTGACAGAGATCTGAACTTCATTGGACACTGTCCTTGGAGGGCCTTAGGACACAGAGAGCCCTGTATCAATTTGTTGCCTGTACCTCAAAAAATTCCAGAGTGGGGTCGTGCCTGAAGGATGGTAGGTTGTTGGTCAGGCTCTGCATCTCTCCCCAACCTAAGCTCAGCCCCTCACTCCTCCCAACAAAGGAGAGCAATTCTATGTTTACTTGTATTATTTGTATAAGTCTTTGGATTTATAAAGATTCCCTTTAAAGAAAAATGGCCCATAAAAGTAAGCAAACAACCCACTCAACAATAAGCACAAAAATGACAAAACAAATTTCTTTATTTTTGTTTTTCATGATTACTTCTGTTTCTTTTATTGAAGCTTCACACACACACACGTCTTTTCTCCTTTAAAAAACATGTTTATATATATTTTTTATTTTTTTAAAGATTTTATTTATTTATGCACACAAGAACTGGGGTACAGGCCAGAGGTGTGGGGGGGGGGTGAGAGGACTCACCAGAGAGAGAGTGGGAAACAGAATAGGCAGATCAAATGAAATACACTGCTGAGGGGAGCAGCGAGCAAGTCAGGAGAGGTCTGCTGTACCATGTGAGTAGCTCCCTGGCAGGGGATTGAACTCTTGCTGCAGTGGCTGCAGATAGCCTCATAGATTGTGTCTTAAACGCTTGCGCCACCAGGGAGGACCTATGTTTTTATTTTTTATTTATTTTTAACTGAGGTAATATTAGGATGACCCCATCAGGTATGGCCACCACAGTTTACCCAACACCAGCTCACCCATAATTCACCAGATAGTCCATTATGCTTCTTCCTTCCCTTGTGGTTTTTACCCCTTCCGACCCTCCCCATACACAGAACCGTATGCTTCATTTCTATCAAAAGATAAACTCATGTGTTTTGTAGCAACATGGGTGGGACAGGAAGGGATAATTCTAAATGAAATAAGTCAGGAGAAAGATAAATACCTGATGGTGTCACTAATATGTGGAATATGGAGAAGCCAAACTAAGGGTGAGATAAAGACAAGCTTAAAGTCTAATCTTTGAAAGCTGAATATAGAACTGAAGCACAAAATAATTTTAAAAACAGTTGAAAATGACTGCTCAAAACGTCAAAGGTCTTTCTTAACTTTTGAAGAACCAAGCCTGGAAATACCCGTGGTAGTTGTGGGCTGGCAGAGGGGAACACTGATAACTGAATCCTTCTATGTAGCCTCAATGGACCAAAATGCTTTCCACTAAAAGATGAGGTTTGCATACACAGTGTCTGTATATAATACTACTGCTAGTCTCCAAGAATGCAAAGTCAACCTCCCAATTCTAATGCACAAGGTTCACTCTAACCTTCCCCTTTCCCTCATTTATATCTCTTTTTTTCTAATGGTTATAAATTGGCTCTTACCCAAAATTTATCTATGTATTTACTCAATTTTAGAATATATATAAAATAGTTTCAGAATTACTAATATATGCCTCTGTGATAAATAAATTTACTAAGAAGAGTATAACATTTGCCTACAGTTCCTGTCTTTGGCCTTGTAGAACATATTCAAAATAGTTTTCCAAAAAATTATGTAGGATTATTATTCTTTCTTTTTTTTTAACATTTATTTATTTATACAAGAACTGGGGTACAGTTAGAGGTGTGGGAGGGTGAGAGAATTCACCAGAGACAGAGCGGGGAGCAGAGCAGGCAGACAACCAAAGACATTGCTGAGGGGAGTAGTGGGCCAGGCAGGAGAGGTCTGCTGCTCCATGTGGGTATATCCCTGGCCGGCCAGGAATCCAACCCCCGCTGCAGAGGCTGTGGACAGCTTCACAGCACTGCACTCAACCGCTGCACCAGCGGGGAGGCCCTGTTTTCTTTTTATGCAATTTCCTATGTTTGTGGTTTTCTTTTCTTTAGAGTTAGATTCAGTGGTGTCATTTTTACTGTGTTTAGATTTTTACATATCCTGGTTAATGTTAATTATCTATTTGTTTTAATACGTGAAAAACTACATTGTTTTAAAAGTCAGAACAGTATAAAAAGGTATGCTTCAAGAGGCTTCTTACTCTTCCCTGGTACCCATTTCCACTCCATCATCCTTTCCACTCTACTTCCACACACCTCTGTAGATAACCAATCATATTAGTTTATAATTTGTCTTGCTATATGTTTCTTTTTGCACAAATGAGCAAATCTATGTTGAATTTCTTATATCCCTATCATTTCTTTTTACTAGAATTAGTACCATATATAGATGATTTATTTATTTATACATACAAGAACTGGAGTACAGGACAGAGGTGTGTGTGCGTGGGGGTTGGTTTGAGAGAATTTATCAGAGACAGAGTGGGGAACGAAAACAGGCAGATTGACTGAAATACACTGCTGAGGGGAGCAGCAGGCAAGTCAGGAGAGGCCTGCTGTGCCATATGGGTAGCTCGCTGGGTTGATTGGGGATCGAACTCGTGCTGCAGTGGCTGTGGATTGCTTCATAGGTTGCGTCTTAACCCCTTGCACCACCAGGGAGGCCCTATATAGATGTATTTAGACAATTCTTTTTTCACATAAAAGTATGGCCTGATTAATACTATACATTGTTTCAGAAAGGTCCTAATTCTTTTTCAAAGCTACAACATTCTCTCTAGTGTGTATTGAATGTGTCATAGATTTTTTTTCAATCACTCTCTTATGCACGGCCATTTAGATGGTTTCCCATATTTGGCATTTACCTACCATGCTCCCACGAATAACCTTATGCATATGTTATTTGTGTGTATGGAGGTGTGTCTTCAAAATAACTTCCTAGCAATAGGATTATTGTGTCAAAAGGTAAACACATATGTGCCGTCCTGGGGACTTTTTAACACTGATTAATGTGCAAGTCCTACACTACACCACCACCACCATCCTCTCATCACCCAGAGCCCTTACTATAATTGTCTGGAGTGGGGCCAAACATTTGTATCACTTTTTTACAGTTTATATTGCTTTATTGAAGTATAATCTGAACCATAAGTGAAACAATTCAATTATAAGAAAAACACGCTGATGTACAACTGAACAATTTTAAATAAATTTATAGTCTTGGTATCTTTTCAAAACCCCAAATCAGTGATTCTAATAACAGAAGTTTGAGGCTGCTAAAATGATCCACAATTCTTGGTGTTTGGGGCTGCCATACGGTGTCACTATTAAAAGTCCATTCTGCCACTTGAAGGCACTGGGTATTCTATGCTGTAACATCCCTGCAGATTTAGATCCAGTGATATTGTAACAGGGTGGTCCCCAGGAAAAGGGGAGGTTCCCTGCCCCACCCAAGGGAGGGTGGAGCTGAGCAGGAAGAGGAGAAGCTGCAGAAGAGACTGAGGAAGGAAGCAGGATGGAGCCAGGAGACCTGGAGGAGGCGCATGGAGCCTAGAGACATGTGAAGAAACTGTGCTTGTCTTTTGGTCGTGGACTGGGTGACACAGATGTGGGTGAGACCCGTGGGGAGGTGACAATGGCAGCTTTTATCTTGATGTTGATTTTGCTCTTTTCCTTCTGGGCTTGTCTGTTTGTTTCTTTTCTGTGGGTCCCCACTGGAAGATTCTTTAGACTTGCGGCAGGCTTTGGGGCCTTGCTCTGGGCCGATCCCATATGGATGGAGTTTTACCCACGAGGGGACGGGTAACTCTGGATGCTTCATTTAGAAACTAGACTCTTTGCCTTACCTGTATTGTTTCCTAGTTGCATTAAAGTTCCTTCCCATTAAAGTCTCATATGTTTTGTGTTGATGCGGCGGATGGCAGAACCCATTTAGAATAGGCAGGTTTGCGGGGTTTGGGAGCCCCTCTCCCTGTCCTATAACAATACCTGTTTTTCCTTGAACAAAAGCATGTACCTCAAAACCAGTCCTCAATCTTTAAAGCAGAATCGGTATCACTGGGTTATAAAGGTTGCATCTGAGGGAGCTTCTAGAAAAAGTTACACACTTATTCAAACCAGTTCTCTTCCACTAGACTCTTGTGCTGACACCACGTCGTTAAACCAGACTTCATTTGTTACTTCCTTAAGGATGTTTTCTTATGCGTGTCAGTTGGTCCCTTCTGTCTCAGCAACCAGCTAAGTATAAAGAGAAAGCAACTTAAAATTTAAATATCTCCCACCATATGAGATAGTTCTTTGAATGTCTCCTTTAAGAAGTACTTGTACTTATACATATATAAAGGGTTTAACCAGCATAGAGCCAATCTGGGAAATGTTTGGAATGGTATTTTTAAGTGGGTGACATCTGAACTGAGCTTTAACTGATGATTGGTGAAACACAGGGAGGTAAAGGAGGACACACCCCAGGCAAAGCAAGCAGCATGTGCAAAGACCCTGAAGAGTTAGACCAGGAAGATTAGTCTAACTGGTGCACAAGACTAAAGGGGAAACATGTTGTTGGATAACACTAGAAAATTAAACCTTAGCACTGATCATTTAGGTCCTTTTAAGACTGAAGGACTATTGTACTATTCTTAAAAGCAGTGGAACCCCACTGCTGTTAGATTGGAAAAGGATAAAGAAGATTACATGCCATGATCAGATTGACTAAAAAAGTTCCCTGTAGCATCACCAAAGTAAACAGGTCAGCAAGAACAGTTATAAGAAGACGAATTTTAAAACAAATGCTCTGAAACAGGGAGAAATGATTTACCAAAAAAAAAAAAAAAAAAGGCTGGTTGGTGACTGGAATGGTGCTAATATTGAAAAGAGCAATAGATTGACAGGACTTAATGATTCTGGGGAATGAGAAAGACAAAGCTACCAAGGATGACTCAAGCTAATAGACTGTGCCATATTCTTCTCCTTTACAGTCACCTATGCCCCTTCTCTCATTACTTGTCATCATTCTTGCGGAGCTTCTAGCTTGTAGCTTCCTGTCATTCTCTCCATCTGCCTATATTTTTTGATGACTTCAAAATATATGCAGATAATCCCCTCATTATTCTGGTTTTCATTCCTTTGATTTCCACTCCTTCAATCAACTTGCAGTCTATGCTGTTTTAGCCACTGATTCCCACAGATATACATTTGACCTTTCGCTACTATTAATCTTTCCATATTCTCCTTTTCAAAAACTCTTTCTAGTACTCTAATTCCAATAATCTCTTGACCCAACTAGGCCCTATATTCCACACTGTTCCTCATCCTATGTTCTCAATGTCATTACTGAACAACTTAAATTCCAGAAATCAATCATTGTGATCACTCTCATTCATACACCCTAATTGCTTATGTTCTTTATCAATATGCAACATTAATGGTGGCCAAACTACCACTATGATAACTAAATAATGTCTTTGAGTTATATAAAAATAAGGTGTATGGCAGATATGTTCTGTTTTTTCCTTAGGATCTACTTCCCTTCCTTCTCCCCACTCTATGCCCCAGAAAGCTGATCTATAAGGATTACATATTCAGAGCTCCTAGGCTCTCTGGTTCTCAAATATTCAACAAGTAGAAAGCTCTAATGGGAAATAGAAGTAATAAGGGATCATTAAGTTCAGATTATTTACTTCATTGATTCCATCCCTGATTTGTACCAGAGGTTATCTGTGTCCCTAACTAAAGTCAATTCGCTAGCCTGCTGGAGGGGATCTGTGACCTCCTAAGAAGAGAAAGAGAAACCAAGCTTCCACTCTGTTGTGTGAAGCAAGTCAGCCAGCTGAAACCCAGGAAGAGGGACTTCATAGACACTGAAGCTGTTATAGGGCAGAGAGAGAGAGAGAGGCACCCCAGACCCTGCAAACCTGCCTGCATTAGAAACTTTTTGGGGGGTGGGGGGGCAGGAGGGGAGGGATTGGGGTCAGAATGGGGGGGTTGCAATTGTATGGGGAATATAAAAATAAAATTTATTATTTAAAAAAAAATGTCCTTCCCACTAAAGTCTTATATGTTTTGTGTTGATGCGGCGGATGGCAGAACCTATTAGAGCAGGCAGGGTTGCGGGGTCCCGAGTGCCCCTCTCTCTCTGCCCTGTAACAAAGCTTCCAACATTTTAGACAACCCAGCATTCAGAACTGTGAAAAATAAATATTCTCTAAGTTATCAGTCTATCACATTTTGTTATATAGACCAAAGTAACAGAAAGATTCATCACACTTACATGCCAGTGAAAAGTCAAATCAGATAAGAATTGAAATATGTTGAAAGGTAAGTAGAAGCTAAATTGCAGGGGTCTTAAATGTCAGACTGAAGATAATATATTGTATTGAGGGTAGCAAGGATACCTTAACAATTGTTGAACTTGGGAACAACATGTGTGAAATACCATTTTAGAAAGATTCATCTGGCAAAGGCACTCTTGGAGAGACAAAAGACTAGTTCTAGAAACCAAGTCTTAATGAAAATAACCCAGCAAACTAACATTTAGACTTAGGTGGGAAGAGAATGGAAAAGAAGCAACAGATCTGAAAAACATGATGATGCAGTAGCTATCCATGGATCTTAGAAAACTTTTTTTTTTTACATTTTTATTTATTTATTTATTTTAAATAAATTTTATTTTTATATTCCCCATACAATTGCAACCCCCTTATTTTGACCCCAATCCCTCCCCTCCCCGCCCCCCACCCCCCCATAGAGTGTCTCTGGTTCATAGTTGTTTGTTGATTTTGATTTTCACTTTCTTACAGTTATTCATTTTCCTGGTCCCTTGTTTAAGTTTTCTAGATTCCTGCTATGAGTGAGACCATCCGGTATTTTTTAGAAAATTTTTTTAAAGTTTTATTTATTTATGCATAAAGAGCTGGGGTGTAGGCCAGAGATGCGGAGAGTGATATGAGGATTCACCAGAGACAGAGTGGGGAACAGAACAGGCAGATACACTGAAATACACTGCTGAGGGGACCAGTGGGCGAGACGGGAGAGGTCTGCTGCGCCATGTGGGTCACCTCTTTGGCCAGGGATGGAACTGATGCTGCAGTAGCTATGGATAGCTTCATAGTGCTGGGTCTTAACTCCCTGTGCCATGAGGGAGGCGCCAGGTCTTAGAAGTTTTTAATTTGCAAAAGCTCCCTAGAAATTTCTGCTACATAGTCAGATACTTTGAGCTTAGAAGTGACACTAATGGATACATAGCTCTGGACAGATGAAATATTGGTCAAAGGGAACCAGAATGAGGTTAAATAAAATGAAAGTTAGCTATGGTAAAACTGTAGGTTTAATAATTATGAGAGAACATTTGAACAAAATAAAATGCAAGTAATAGATCTAAACAAAATGTAATGAAATAGACAACTCTATATTGACTAGAAATGGAGACAAATTTGCATGGGGGCAGTTTAATATTTCTTAGTACAAAATATTTTTATATTTGATTAAATTATAATGTACTCTAAGTTTATAAATTGAAGTATAGTTAACCAACATAATTTTAATTTCGGGTGTAAAACAAAATGATTTGGTGTTTGTACACAATACTAAATGATCATCGCAATATTTACTGTATTTTATTACCAACCTTAAAATTTGCAATGCCATTATCAATATAATTCCCACATCACACATTACATTTCCTTGACTTACATATTTTCGTAACTGGAAGTTTATATCTCTTAATCCTCTTGGCACATTTCATCTGCCTCCTAACCCTCCTCCCCTTTGATAACCACCAATTTCTTTCCTGTATCTATGACTTTATTTTTTTTTAAGATTTACTTTTTATTTATACAATAGCTGGGGTACAGGCCAGAGGCGTGGGAGGGTGAGAGTGGGAAGCAGAACAGGCAGATCTATTGAAATACACTGCTGAGGGCAGCAGGCACGACAGGAGAGGTCTGTTGCGCCATGTGGGAATCTCCCTGGCCCGCCAGGAATCGAACCCATGCTGCAGAGGCTGCGGACAGCTTCACAGTGCTGTCCTCAACCCGCTGCACCACCAGGGAGGCCCCTCTATGATTTTAGTTTAGTTTTCAGATCCCACATAAATGTAAAATCACATTGTATTTGTCTCTCCCTGTGTGGCTTATTTCACTTAACATAATACTCAAGTTCCATCCATGTTGTTGCAAATGACAGGATTTGGTATGGCTGATTAGTATCCTTTGTAGAAATTGAGTCATAATTACACTCTGTACACTTGAGTGATGACAAAATCACCTAATAATGCATTTCTTACAAAATTGTTAAGTTTTGCATGACTGTGTACCACCTCTTCTTTATCTTTTCATCCATCAGAGGACATTTATATTGACATGGGTCATATGGTAGATCCATTTTCAGTCTTTTGAGAAACCTTCACACTGCTTTCCATAGGGGCTGGACCAGTCTACATTCTCATCAACAGGGTAAGAGTGTCCCTTTTTCTCCACATCCTGGTAAGCATTTGTTGTTTCTAGTCATTTTGGGAAGGGCCATTATCACAGGTGTGAGGTGGCATCTCATTGCAATCTTCATTCTCAATTCCCTGATGATTAGTGATGTTGAACATGTTTACATGTGCCTACTGGCCTTGTGTATATCTTCTTTAGGAAAATGCCTACTCAGTTCCCCTTCTCACTTTGAATCTGTTTATTTTTCTTATTTAATGATTTCTATGAGTTCTTTGCATACTTTGGATATTAACCTTTTATTGAATATATGATTCGCAAATATCTCTCCCATGCAGTGGTTTGGTTTTTTGCTTTTTAATGATTTCCTTCATTGTGCAGAAGCTATTTAGTTTGCTATAGCCCCATTTGTTTTGCTTTTGTTGCCCTGGCCTTTGAGGTCAAATCCAGAAAAATATCAAATAAACATATCAGGGAGTTTCCCACTTATGTTTTCTTCCAGGAATTTTTTGGTTTTGGGCCTTATATTTTGTGTTTGGTGTAATAGTCAGTGTTTCATCCTTTTGCATGTCTCTGTCCTGTATCTCCAATACCATTAATTGAATATACTATCTCTTCCCCATTACATTTTCTTGCCCACTTTTCCATAAATTAAATCTTTCATAAATTAATTTACTGTCCTCATTAGGACAGTAAATTCTAAGAGAACTGGGAGAGGGGAGGTAAAGGAAAAACTCTGAGCTAAAAGCTGGGAAAATGGACACATCTGCTGAGAGAACTATAGCCACTAGGAGAAAGAGCAAATCATAAAATAGGATGATCAGATTTTACAATAGAGAAAAAAGGGTTTAAATATCCCATAGACACCAGCTCATAAATGGTTTCTTTGCCCCTCCCAGGTACATGCACCTTGGAGTCCTTGGTTTCTTCCTTTAAATAAGTTGTTCTTTACTTTCTTAAATAAAGTTTGTTTCTCTCTGCTTATTTATCTAAAAAGTCTGTGAATTTCTTCTTATGGCTTCATGGGTCAAGAACCTGTGGTGGCTCAAGGGATAAATTAACAGCGCAAACCAGCTTCACATGTTTTTTTCCTGATCTTAAAGGAAAAGCACTTCAGCTCTTCACCATTGAGTATAATGTTAGCTATTGGGTTGTCATAGATGGTCTTATGCAAGGTATTTTTCTCATTATCCACTAAGTTGAGAACATTTAAAAATCATAAACGGATGTTGAATGTTGTTAAATATTTTTCTGCGTCTTTTGAAATGATTTTTAACTTTCATTTTGTTGGTACAGTATATCATGCCGATCATTTTGTAAATGTTGAACCATTCATACATGTCAAGCATGAATCCCACTGATAAATAGTAATGTGATTTTTTTTGATGTATTGTTGAGTTCAGTTTGTTAATATTTTATCGAAAATTTTACATTTATATTTATCAGGGATATTGGCCTGGTGTCCTTGTCAAGCAGCTTGGTATTTATTTGTCTCTGTTGTTAAGGGCGTGCCATGATCTGTCAGCATTTCAAGGGGAGGGAACTCAACTCTTGTAACACCTAGTTTCTGATTGTGGAGGCCACACCCTTTAGATATCAGCTTTTTTCTTTTTAAAGATTTATTTATTTATGCATACAAGAGCTGCAGTACAGGCCAAAGGTGCTGGGGGCGAGGATTCACCAGACAGAGAGTGGGGAATAGAACAGGCAGACTGACTGAAATACACTGCTGAGGGTGTTACAGGGCAACCTGGATATAAAACGGGTTACCTGAATGTGGGTCCTCACCCGTGCGCTTAAAAGGGACTTACTAATACTCAATTGTAGGCACACACAAAAGGTTAATACAAGGTTTATTTACAAGGGAAGGGAAAATGAGGAAATGTACAACTCAGGGAGAAAAGAGGGAGATAAAGGCTTAAATGCGTCCTACCCATCTCCGCGGACCTGAAATCCCTATGGCACTCTGAGAGCTGTCAGCAAGCAGAGAGCCGTGAAGCCAAGAAAGACCCCCAAGACCCACATGTCTGATTTTATACCAACCCTGGCTGCTTAACTCCACCCTCAGGTCTCAGCAACTCTCCCTTTGGTGATGATGGAATTTGTAGCTCCCAGTGTCTTAATGGTTTTGTTCTGGAGTGGGGGTGGAGTCCACAAAGCCTGTATGGAGTTAGCTTAGGGCATTGTGGGTAAGGAAAAATGTCAGGCTTTTCTGCCCTCCCGCCATCAGGATAGATGATGAGGTCCTGCGGTCCTGAATGCATGCCTGATGGTGGACACCTGGAATAGGGCGTGGGCATAGGTAGATGGGATTCACCTGGGCTGAGACTGGGCTTTTAAGGGCAGCATCACGGGGACGCCAGCAGCAGCAGAAGCCGAAAGAGAAGCCGAGAGAGGAGCCAAGAAGCAGAAGCAGAGAACAACAGAGAGCCCAGAGAGAGTGCGGATTTGCTGGGGGCTGGGAGGACTGCCAGCCTCCCAGTCCCCCAGCACCCCTGCCTGCTGTGTACCTGGTAATCCCAATAAAAGCCTGCAAAACCACTGAGGACTCTGACTCCTCCTTTACCCGGTCTGCATGGGATCAGAAAACCTGCACTGTGTCCATTCCTGCCCCTACAGGCATCCTTTCCCCCTAACAAGGGGAGCAGCGGGCGAGTCAGAAGAAGTCTGCTGCACCATGCGGGTTGCTCCCTGGCCGGCTGGGGATCGAACTCACGCTGCAGAGGTTGCATATAACTGCATAGGTTGCTGTTTTAGCCCCTTGCACCACTAGGGAGGCCCCCACATCAGCTTTTATAGTATGACAATATGTATGGGCCTGTGAGGCCACACTCATAAACCCCTGCTGGCCTCTAGATCCTGATAAACGGTGCCCCCTGGGGGATAACTGCAGAATCAGGGTTCTAGATGACAGTATAATCTCTTTTCTGGGAAATATTTCCGAGCAGTAGCAAGGTCACGGGTTACCACGACGACATCGCCCCCTGGCGTCAATCCCTGGGAACGTCTTCAGCATCAGCGGCTCTGCGGCGGGGCCCCTTAAGGCAGGTGAGGGCCTGGTGAGCGATTGCCCCGGGCGAGCAGTTGAGCAGCGCCACGCGGGCCTCGAGGGTGGAGGTGGAGGGTGTGATCCCGTTCAGCGTGGAGCAGCGAGGTAATCAGCCGGCTCCAGAAGCAAACAGGGCTAACGTGGATCCCGCCAGCAACGGCTCCGGCAAGGTAGGACTAAAGGACCACAATGGTGGACAGCGCCTCTGTCCCTGGCTTATCTCCCGCACCCTTGCCTCCCTGCCACGTGTCTTGAGAGGAATTTTATGCGTTTCCATGTGCGAGTTTGGTGCTTTACAAATTGCTGTTTCGCTCTGGGTTCTGATGAGCGAGTCTGTGCTCTTAGAGTGAGCTCTGTTCCTCCTGCCTCCTGGGTCTCCTAGTGGGGGTGGGGTTGGGGGGTGGGGGGGTGGGTCTGTTGGTTTCCAAAGTGGGTTTTTTTTGGGGGGAGGGGAGATGAGGATTGGGGGTGCGGGTGGGGTGTCTCTTTGGGACAGGTCCCAGAGGTTGGGGTGCTGCCGCGGAGTATGACCCCCTGCCTCCTCAGGAAGCCCATCCCTATTTGTGAGATGCCTCCCCCTGGGAGGCCCTGCCAGTAGTGAAGTTCCTTGGCGATCATGAGTCAGCCTCGCCTGCCAGTTGTGGTGTGGGCCATTTGCCTTCTTGGTGGAGAAGCTGTTCAGAAAGCTCATTCTCGTTTTCTTAGAGAATTGTTCCATAGATAGCTATATGTCTGATGACTCTAGGATTCTCATAACACCACCATCCTGAACAGCCTTTCACTTTAAGTTTTATTTTATGTATTTTGGAAATCGTATCAATGGATAAAAATATGTACACATTAGCTACTCCTATTCCCTTTCCTGCCTCATTATCCTAAAGTGTAAAAATCTCCTTTACGTATTTCCAAAAAAGAAAGAAAGAAAGAGAGAAAGTAAATCAAATGCCTTTTCCAAACAGGCTTCTAGTTACATTCTTTATTCTAGTAATTTCTGCTTGGTGAGCCTCCAAAGCACTGCATAGAGAAATGCTTTGTGCCACAGTTTCAAACAAAATGAAGTGACGGTGGACAGTGATGTTGCCCTGCCATAATGCTCTCTGTGATAGCATTCAAATAGTCGCTGATAATAGCAAATACATAGATGAAAGATTTATTTATTTATGCATACAAGAACTGGAGTCAAGGCAAGAGGTGTGGGGGGTAGTGGTGAGAGGATTCACCAGAAAGAGTGGGGAGAAGAACAAGCGGATCCACTGAAATACACTGCTGAGGGGAGCAGTAGGTGAGACAAGAGAGGTCTGCTGTGCCATGTGGGTTAGCTCCCTGGCCTGGATGGAACTCAGGCAGCTGTGGGTGGTGATAGCTTGATTGCGCTGGGACTTAACCCCTGCGCCACCAGGGAAACCCAGCAAATATGTATTTTTAAAAGTGTAGCTAATCCAGGAAGTAAGTACATTAAGAGGATGATGTTATATGAGCGCTGCAGCAAGCACATACAATGTCAAGGTGCTCCCCCACCCAACTTGATGCACTGTTTTAGGAGGGAGAGGTAGAAAAATATCATCACAATTTAGAAGTAAATTCTCTTGTGTTTTCCTTGCCAACCTCAGTTCTCTTCCCAGGCAAAATTATTTCATTTCTATTTGAATCTGGGATATAGAGTGTTTTCCAAAAGGGGAGCAGAGAGGTTACAAAGTAGCTTTTGGGAATAATTTTTGCTTATTGTGGGAGGAAACAGAGTAGGCAAAGAACTCTGGGAACAAAATGTCTCTCCCACTATTTCTATCAATTAGAGATTCATAGTAGTTAAGGAGCTGTTCTTTTAAAGTGCAAAGTTCTCATTGGGTTAAGCCTCATTTGCACTTGAATATCTTCAAATAATCGATTTTAGCTAAAACTCAAGGTAGTTTATGGTGAAGGAGATATGAAAACCTTTTTTTTTAGTAGAGAATGTGGCCAGCTGCATGCCCTAAGGGCAATGAATATCTAAAACTAGGGGTAGAGATGGCAGGTAGAGAGAAAGGGACAATGGCCAAGTTCACTGTTGACGTTTTGGTCGGAGGTCAGAGAGCATTGGATGGGTCATCCATGTTCCACCAGGACTTTAAGATAACCACATTAAGACATTCAGACTAATAATACATTTTTCTTATTTCCGTACAAAAATTATCCTCATAACAATTTTGATATTTTAGCTTGTGTGCAAGCTTGTGTGAAGAAGCTTGCACACAAAGAAATTACGTAGCATCCTGGAGGTCACACCACAGCTCATAAATATAAAAACAGAATTTGACCATAAATATTTTTTGAAATATTTATGGTCAAATGTGAAATGCGCCTTGTTTCCAAGGCTTCTATATTTGGCAAACTACAGAGCTGGTTTTCCTTTCACTGGGCTCAGTCTTTTTATGCTAGAACTTAATGGACTTTCTAGTTCAACTAATGTCGTTTTTGGTCAACCTATGTCCTCTTATAGGAATGGATCAAAGAATGGAAAGAACTCAAACTGTGGATTCAGAGACCTGGTGTTTATAGCTAAGCTCTGCCACTTACATGCTGTGTGATTTTCAGAATATTTCTTGTTTGTAAAATAGATGAGCATACAGTATTCTTGTTGGTTGTTTGGGTTAGCCCTTGTTGCAAAACAACCTCATAATTTGGTGCTTTAAAAATTGATGTTTGTCTTGCTCATCATTCTGTACTTTGATCAGTGTGATAGGAATAGTTCATCTCTACCCATTCATTGTCAGCCTGGAATGTCTGAAGCCTGGGGAATGAATCATGTAAAGATTTAAGTCACAATTGAGTTTGGCTATTGTCTGGTACTCTGGCTAGTGCTGTCAGTCAAAACATTTATATTTGGCCTTTCCCCTGTACGTTAAGTTTCCTTGCAACTTGGGGCTTGGGTTCCAAATGTACCATTTCATTCTGTTAGTTGGAAGCTCTAATTCTTTTATGCTCAAGCCTCAGAAGCTGCCAGCATCACTTTTACAGTATTGTATTCTTTGAAGGAATCACTAAATTCCTTCCAGGTTTTTGAGGATGGAATACATATTCCACCAATGGGGGGGAGGGAGCAGTACGGTGGGGAGGCAGCAACATTCTGGAAGAGCTTTTAGAACCAAAAGTATTGTGGAGGTTGTTATTGGAAACTAAAGTCTGTCACAATTTACTTTCAGGTCACACAAATTTACATCTCTTCCATGTGCAAAATACACTCACTCTTTTCCCCATGACTCTTCTCCCAAGCTCACTGGCTCAGGCTTGAGGCCCAGGATCTTGTCATCTAAATCATATGAAAATTTTGGGGTGTGGTTGCATGGATTTAGCATATTGAGTGCCATTCCTCTTGATCTGCAGATCTATGAACTGAAGAGATAGTACACATACCCGACATACAATTATGTGATGGAGGAAAATCATTAAATATACTAGTCATGTTCAAAAAGGGATAAACATAGCAGTCACTGGTTAATGACTGTTCTGAAATACAGTCAGGTTAATGTTACCAGCTACTTGATTAGGCTTAGTACGTGTACCTTGAATTCTCTCCATGGCTCACTCGTGTGCCTTTTGGGCTCTTTCTACCTACTAACTTATCTTTTCTGTTCCATAATATGTAGGTCATCTTTGCAGTTGACTGATTTTATTAGTTTTTCTCTTCTGTAGATTTTTTTGGGATCCAAAGGACTCTTCTAATTTTGTATTTTCTCTATCCTTTTCTGTATAAAGGGGTTTTATAAAATTCCTTCAAACACTTTGTGGGTTTCTTATGAATCAATTTACAGCTCACCCCATTAGATAAAAGAAAGATGTCCAAATCTCATTGAGGTAAACCTTTTCTTAACTTGGGCTCTCTCTAAGGATACCTCCGTTGACTTCTTAGAAATCCTATTGTTTTATGGAAAGAATTGGTGAGGCACCCCCTACAAATGGGGGTGTTTGAAATTATCAACAGGGAACTGTCTTAAATCTTTATGAGGCTTAACAAAAGGTTTTATATTTAGACCATGTTTTCCTGACAGCACCCTGGATTTGATCTCTGCTCAGAAGCCATATCTTAATTTTAGCATCATTTGCCATCTGGTGAGACTGGGAATGAGAAACAGTTTTCTTTTCCAACACAGCAAGTCCTGAAGACTTTATATATAACAGTTCTTTCTTTAGCTTATCTCTCTTCCTTGCATTTTACTACAGGCAGCTATAAGGAGACAGGAGGCAAAGCACTCTGAAACCTCTTTCTACATAGCTCTTTAGCTACGAAATAGGTATACTCCTTATTTTCTACCTTACTACAGGAGATGTTATTGCTAAACTTTCTGTCACTGTCTAACAATTAGTCCCCCTTTCTCCAGCTTCTAATAACATTTTTCTTTCTTTCCTTTAAGTCCTTACCTTAGCCACCTTTTCAAAGTCTGATGTGCTCTCTTAATAGTCTCCTTGATCCCATTGGGATTTCACTATCACACACCTAAATGTCCTTCTCATTTCTGCCTGCTTCCTGTCCTAAAGCTACTACCATAAAATATTAGGTTTTGTTTTCCTGTGCTTTTCTTCTTAAAACCAAAATGTGTTCTAGCTATCTACTATTGTCTATAAAACCACCCTAAAACTTAAACCCCCCAAAGACATTTATTTTGTTCAGAAATCTGCAATTTGAAGAGTCTGTCAAGATTGCTTATGTCTGCTGAATTCAGCCTTATTAGCAGTGGCAGCTCAAAATTTGAGGACTAATTTCACATTTTGTCCCTGCTTCATAATATGTTTGGAACTTCAGCTGATAGACTTAAAGCCTATGAATGACTTGTAGACTGGAATCATCTGAAGGCTTGTCTAATAGTTGATACTGGCTTTTGGCTAGGATCTTTACTGGGGCAGTTGGTCAGAAAACTGAATACAATATTTCCATGTGTCCTGAGCTTCCTTAAAACTTGGTGACCCAAGGGCTTCCTTTCCCCGACCTGGCTTGGTCCCACCAGCCTGGGAGTCCCGCTTTATTTCTGTTCCCTTTCTCCTCGGTAAACTTTTTCTTTATCTAAACAAAAACAAACAAACAAACAAACAAACAAAAAAAAAACCCCACAAAACTTGGTGACTAAAGTCCAAGAGTGAGCTTTTTTAGAGAAATAATGAACCAGGAAGAAGATGTACCACCTCTTGTGACTTAGCTTCAGAAGTCATATATGTCACTTGTGTTGCATTTTGTTCACTGAGACAGTCACACAGGCCTCATAAGTACAAGTAGAGAAAAAGTAGCTTCCACAGATGGACCAGTAGCAAGGTTCAGTAAGGGTGTGTGAGACCCCTGTCTGAAGTAAAACATGTAATTTTCTTCTATCTTTATCCAAAATACTATCTTAATACGGGGTTTATTGATGCTCTTTAAAGACACCTTGGGTTGAATGTAAAATCTTACATATGTTTGTATCTGAAAGGTTCGGCGTGGTAAAGACAAGGAGAGCCAGGCTACATTTCTCAAAGGGAGGGAAAGTTTATTGCGCCCCGGGCGGACCTCACAGACCCAAGGTGGGGGTCAGTGAAGCCACGCACATTGTTAGGGGGAAGCAGGGTTTTATAGGGTGAGGAGAGGTCAGGTGGGTAGTTGGGCTCGTTTGGCGGGAAAAGTTTGTAGGGCAGGTAGAGGTTCTTTGTCTGAGATGAGACTCTTAGTGGGAGGGGGGAGGCTCATTGTCTGAGTCCTCCAGGCAGGTATCCGCATTCCTGCCCCCCAGGTGGGCTTCCTGGTTGGCTCCTGCATGGACCTTTCAGTATCGTTTTTTAAAATGTGGTGAGAACCCATCAGAGTATTAAAACATCAGAGAACAGGAAAAATATGATTGAGAACTGCTGTTGTAATCCTCATTATAGAATACAGTATTTTAAAACCGATATTTTTGGAAAGGAGACTATTCCATTTAATGCTGAAGGTCAGTTTTGCAGCTGCATCCTTCAGATAAATTAGCAGAAGGAGAAAAGGAGCATGGATACAAAAAAAAAGTTAAATAGCCTTAGAAAAATAATCTAATCAATATGCATTGTATATTCTTAAGCAAACACATATTGTTGCTTTGCCTCATCCTGCCCTTAAACTCTCAATTGAAACTAAAATCAATTTGCAATAATTCAGCATTCTTATTTCATTAGAGTAGGCATCAAAAAGGTACATTATGATAGTACCAAAAGCCATTGGGGACTGTGTCAACCTGTCCTTAAAGTTGTTCTTTCTCAAATTTCAAAAAACAAGTTGTGATTTGCTGAATCTACTCTCAAAAGACTTCAGAGTAGATTTACGTGGATCATGACTCATTGGTGACCAGTCATGTGAAGGAGGAAGTAATGTAACAAAACTCTTTACCTCCTGTAGACCAGTGCTCACCACTGTAATTCCCACTATGTACTGCTTCTTGAGTAACAGAGAGTGGGCTATAAAGAATTCCCCACATAATCAGAAAAAAAAAGAAGGAAAAGTGATAGTAAGAAAGAGGAACATAAATCCCACCCTAGGAGGGCCTTCCCAGTGGCGCAGCGGTTGAGCGCTGGGTTGCGAAGCTGCCCGCAGCCTCTGCAGCACCAGTTCGATCCCCGGCTGCTCCCCGGCCACCAGAGGAGGGTCCCCACATGGCGCGCAGACCTCTCCTGCCGCCCGCTGCTCCCCTCAGCAGTGCACTTCGGTCCTTCTGCCTGCTCAGCGGGGAGCTGAATTCTCTCACCCTCCCGCTCTTCTGACTGTACCCAGTGCTTGCATAAATAAATAAATAATCTTAAAAAAAAAAAAAAATCTCACCCTAGGAAACATGTCAGGTACCTGCCACTCCAACTCTACCATTCCAGAGGAGAAAAAAAAAAAACTGTACCTCAGAAATAAGAGAGAAGTGTCAAAAGTATATATATATATAAAATTACCTACATTCATTTAGAATAATAATGGTTTTGTTCTAGAGTTCTATAAAAATTACAAATTTCATGGAGAATTAATACTAAAGAGACAAGTAATATAGACACCGTACCAAATATTATGTTTAAGCTATGCCTACAATGAAATTGAACATTGCAAGGACAATTGTGAAGATGTTTGCTCTTCCTTCAAAGGTTGTTATCATTTTCTGCCACCATTTGTGTATACTATTTCTTCAGTATGAACAAAGGATTGTGAAACTCTTGTGATCTCTTTCATTCTCTGTGTACCTTCCTCACTTTTGATAGTATAAACACATTTTAATGAATCAAATATGTCCAAAACTTTATCTCAGGCACTTACTCTATTGCACTTAACTTGATTTAATCTCAGAAGACCTAGTATATAGACAAACTTTTTAATAGACAATTGAAAATATATATATAATACACTAATTTTTTTTAAAATAAAGGCAGAGTTGTGTAGCCATCCAAGACACATTATCAAGTACTCTAACTGACCTGTCAGAAACAGAAAAATATGATGTGAATGTAATGTATGTGTGGTATATGAAATATCTATATGAAAAACACATTACATGTGCATACACACACATATCAGATATCCAACAATAGGAAGCATGGGATTATAATCCGCAGAACAAGGGAAACATGTGAAACAAGCTTCCCCGGCATTGCCCAGGATCTTTTCCTGGAGGTGCTTCCTAGGATTGTGAGGAGAAAAATGGAATCAACCCCAACACAGCAGCCTTACTGAGTTGATGGCACAGAGAATTTGAGGTTAAGATAAATTATCTACAGAGCAGAAGGGAGTTTCACAGAGAAATAACTTTGAAAATCTTCATTGTGTTACTTTTGAGTCTTTTGTTAATGCCAAGTAGTACTATTTAGGTGAATCTTTGTGAAGCGAATCAAAGAACAATTATTCAGAAGCTGTAACTGGAAAATGTCCTAAATTTATACAGAGCTGAAGATATTTGGATACTGACCAGACAGAGTGAAGCATTTAGCTGAAATCCTAGGAGAGTCACACACTTGTAATAGGGTTAAAATAGACCTTGAGGGCCTCCCCGGTGGCGCAGCGGTTGAGCGCTGGGTTGCGAAGCTGCCCGTACGTAGCCTCTGTGGTGCCGGTTCGATCCCCAGCTGCTCCCCGGCCACCGAAGGAGGGTCCCACATGGCGCGCAGACCTCTCCTGCCGCCCGCTGCTCCCCTCAGCAGTGTACTTCAGTCCTTCTGCCTGCTCTGCTCCCCGCTCTGGCTCTGGTGAATTCTCTCACCCTCCCGCGCTTCTGACTGTTCCCAGTGCTTGTAAATAAAACAAACAAACAAACAAATAAATAAAACATGCCTCTATAAAAAAAAACTATAAAAAAAAAAGTTTTAAAAAAAAATAGACCTTGAGTTAGAATATTCTCTAGCTACCCTAACAAAGGTTAAATAAAAGCTAATAACCAAGGCTTGAAAGAATAAGATTTATTCTTATTATTCACACACACGTACACACACATATACCATATCTTCCTAATCCACTCATTAGAATTTGGACCCTGAGGTTGTTTAATATCTTGGCTATTATAAATACTGCTACAGTGAACATAGGAGTACATATGTCCTTTTGAATTAGTGTTTTTGCATTCTTTGGGTAGATACCTAGGAGTGGAATTTCTGAATAATATTTTGAAAAATCTCCATACTGTCTCCCATAGAGAGGAGACCACTGTACATTGCCACCACAGCCTCACCAACAACTTGTTTCTGATCTTTTTATATGGGCCATTTTTGTAGGTGAGAAGGTTTCTCACTGTGGCTTTGATTTGCATTTCCTAATGATAAATGATGATGAGTATTTCTTCATGTTCCTCTTTGCCATCTGTATGTCTTCTTAGCTCATCTGCCTATTTTTGATTGGGTTAATTTGTTTTCTTTTTCTTTTTTTCTTTTTTTAAAGGTTTATTTATTTATGCACATAAGAGCTGGGGTACAGGCCAGAGATGCAGGGGATGAGAGGATCCACCAGAGACAGAGCTGGGAGCAGAACAGGCAGACTGACTGAAATACACTGCTGAGGGGAACAGCGTGCGAGACAGGAGAGGTCTGCCTTGCCATGTGGGTTTCTCCCTGGCCGGCCAGGGATCAAACTGGTGCTGCAGCGGCTGTGGATTACTTCATAGTGCGGTGCTTAACCCCTTGCACCACCAGGGAGGCCCATTAATTTATTTTCTTATTGTTTGTTGAGTTGTGTAAGTTTTTGTAGATATTTGATATCAACCCCTTGTCAATGGTGTACAAATATTTTTTCCCATTCAACATGACAGTTTCTTTCACTGTATAGATGCTTTTTAGTTTGATGTAGTTTCAATTATATTCTCTTTTATTTTTCTTGCTGTTGGAGATGAATCCAACAGAGTGTTTTGCCATTTTCTTCTGTATATTTATGATTTTAGTTCTCCATCCAAGTCTTTTATCTATTCAAGTTAATTTTTGTGCATGGTGTGGAGAATAGTCTATTTTCATTTTTCTGCATGTAGCTGTCCATTTTTTCCAATACCATTTATTGAAAAGGCTTTCCTTTTTTTAAAATATTTTATTTTATATAATTCTTACATCATTTTTCATCTTTGCACAATGTATGCATTTTCATTATGGTTATATTCCCCATACAATTGCACCCTCCCGCTTATTTTGACTCTAGTCCTTCCTCTCCTTGCCCTTCCTTCCTCCCCACCCCCATAGTGTATCTCTGGTTTATAGTTGCTTGTTGATTTTGATTTTTACTTTGTATTGATTAGTCTTTTTCCTGGTCTCTTATTTAAGTTTTCTAAATTCCTGCTATGAGTGAGACCATCCGGTATTTTTCTTTTTCTTTCTGACTTATTTTGCTGAGCATGATCCCTTCTAGCTCCATCCATGTTGCTGCAAATTGCATGCGTTTATCTTTTTGATTGCTGAGTAATATTCTATGGCTTATGTGTACCACATCTTCTTGATCCAGTCATCTATTTTTGGGCATTTGGGTTGTTTCCAAAGCTTAGCTATTGTAAATAGTGCTGCTATAAACATAGGCATGCAGGTGCCCTTTGGAATTAATGTTTCTGTGTCCTTTGGGTAAATACCTAGGAGTGGAATTGCTGGATCATATGGAAGCTCTATCTTTAGTAGGTCAAGAAATCTCCACACAGCTCTTCATAGTGGTTGGACCAGTTTGCACTTCCGCCAGCAGTGCAGGAGAGTTTGAAAAGGCTTTCCTTTCTCTGTTGGCTTCTTTGTCATAGATTAAATGTCCATGTAGTTGTGGGTTTATTTCTGGGTTCACAATTCTATTCCATTGGTCTGTGTTTCTGTTTTTTTTTTTCTTTTTGTTTCAATACCACATGATTTTGATAAATATAGTTTTGTAGTCTGATTTTAAATATGGGCACGTGATCCCACCATTTTTCTTCTTTTTTGTCAGGATTGCGTTGGGTGTTCAGGGTCTTTTGTGGTTCCATAGAAATTTCAGTAGTGTTTCCTCTCTTTTTTTGATGAATGCCATTTGATAGGATTTTACTGGATCTGTGTATTGCTTTCAGTTTAATGGCCATTTTAACAATGTTAATTCTTGCAAGCTATAATTAGGGAATAGGGAGATAAATACTTTTAATCAGCTATTAATAAATATGCTCTAAAACTAAAAGTATGCATACAAATAATGAGGAAAAAAAGTGATGTAAAACTATCCAAATGATACTTTTAGAGCTGAAAACTACAATATCTGAAATAAAAATTTAACTAGAAGGATATATTAGAATGTTGGAAATGTGAAAGGAATAATAAAGTTGAATTCATAAGCAATGAAAATGAAACAGCAGGAAAAAAATGAATAGAACCTTAGTGCCCCCTATTAAAGAGAATATAATATATGGGTAGAAAATAATCTGAAAAAATTGTGGGGACAGAAATTTTTTAGATTTGATGAAAACTTCACACAGAGAACTAAGAAGTAGGATGAAACAAAAGCAGTATAAAAACAAAGAAAGTCACACACCTCAGTCCATCAGAATCCCATTGATGGAAACCTGTGAAAAGAGGAAATCTGAGCAGTGAAAAAGCACAACATAAGCCAAGAAAGATACAAATTACCACTGGCTTTAACAGAAACAATGCAAACTAGAAGATAATAAAATGATACTTTTGAAGTGTTGGCCAAAAAAACCCCAAACCTGTTCATTTTTAATTTTTTGTCACATAAAATATTCTTCAAAAATGAGAGGTATTTTCAGATAATGAAAGTTGAAAGAATTCGATGCTCTTTTAGGATATGTTACAGGGAAATAATTTTATTCAAGAAAATAATAGCAGGTTAAATCTCAAATCCATGCAAAGAAATGAAGAACACCAGTGACTGTAAGTATAGGGAAAAATTGTCCTCATTAAAAAAAAAATCTAAGCAACACTCCCTCTACCCACCTATGACTATACAGGTGCTTCTTTTCACCAATTCTCTCTCTGCGGGGCAGCAGCCTTCCTGCCTGCCTATGACTGTGGGGGCTTCTCCTCACTGACTTCTCTCAGCAGAGGCTGCTCTCCGTAAGGCTGCCCGCCTGCAACCATGCAGGCCTCTCTTAGTAAACCTGTCCCTTTTGGGGCAGCTCTTCCTGCCCGCTTGTCTATGCAAGTGTCTTTTACTCGTCTGTCCCTTTCCTTAATAAACCTGTTCTTTAAATATAAAAAAAGAATTTAATAGATATGCCCAGAAAATATGGAGTAACCATATATTATGGTTAAGTATGTGATGCGGTAGAGTAACCACATCAGGAAAATAAGTATCTCTTAATTAACCATATTTAGTTGTCGCTAAATATCTCATATATTTTGTATTAGCTAATAAGAGGGGGTCTGATTATTCACACACCTGCATTTTTGAAGGTGGGTGGCCGAAAGACCATGGTGTTGGTAGAGTCAGGAGAGGGAGTGCAGTGGGAGGTGGAACACAGCAGTGGTAGAGTACATAGCTGCAGCAGGCCACACTGGAGGAGGGGAGAATTGGGGAGGGATCAGAATAGAAGCCCAGGTGTTGAGAACTACTGCACGAAGGTAGGGAGGATACATGCCCCCCACTTCATACAGATGGAAATTGTGATGGGACATTAATCCATTTGAATTCTTGCAGCCCATTGTGGGAATCTGATACTCCCTCCTCACACCTAGGAAAAGCAGGTGTGTTTATTTTTAGCTCCCAGTCTCTGCTGCTACCAGTTACAAAACCACCCTGCCCCTCTTCCCAGCAGAGTGCTTACTTAAAGCAGTGCCCACCGTAGATAAGCAGGGGAATGACCAGATTCTTGATGAAATTGTTCGTACTACTGCAAACTCCTTCTCAGGGGATAGCAAGCACACTTTTGTCAAGGCTGGGTGACACTCAAATTCAATGATTTAAACAGGATCAAGGATAGCAAGCAGACTACATTACTCTTACTCATGGGATATCCAGGAAAGTCTATTCTGATCAAGTTGCCACTAGCTACAGACACCTGCAACTTGGTGTAGAAGAGGGATCTGGCCCCACATATTTTGTGTTCAGATTGAAAACAGGTCCAGTCACAAAGCGAGAGGATACAGTGTGGGATTTTAGACAGAGGCCGACCCTTCCTCTTACCAAAATAGTCACTAAAGAAAACCCACATGGAGGTAACAACTGTTCATACACACCTGAGGTCCTGAAAACACCAAAATTAGAATTACAGCACCACCTACTGGAGGGAAAAAACCAGAAAATGCCCAAAAAAGGTATTATAAAATCCTGTGGAAGATTAAATGAGAAAGATAAATCTTCAAAATGCATACTTAATGATGAAGATATGGGAAGACTAGTGGACAGTGAATTTAAAATAACCATTATGAATAAAATAAATGAGAACATCAAATGCACTCTACTGTAGAACAAACCTTTGATAAAATAAAAAGGACATACAGGAGCAGAACAGTTCTTCACCAATAAAATTGAATGAAGCTATAAAAAAAATTCCAAAACAAAATGTTGAAATGAATTAAACCTCAGTGAGTGGATTTAAAGCTTCCATAGAAAGCGTAACAGGCAGGCTCAATTTTGCAAAGAGAAAAGTCAGTGAAGTTGAAGATAAACTCCAGTAAGGACTCAATTATAATAGGAAAGAGAAAAAGAATTAGGAAAATAAAGAATTCCCACAAGAATTATCAGACTCCATTAGAAGAGGAAAACAAGGATACTGGTTATACCAGAAGGTTAAGATAGAGAAAAAGGAACTAAAATCTATTCAACGAAATAACAGCTGAGAGCTTCCCACATCTAAGGAAACAAGTAGCCACAGAAACCCAGGAAAAGTGATAGAAAATCCACATTTACAAATGCAAAAAGACATACACCAAGACATTTCATTACTAAGTTACCAAAAATCAATGATAAAAACAAATACTAAGAGCTGCTGAGGGAGAACTAAATAACATACAAAGGTTCCCCAGTGAAGCTATCATTATATTTCTCAGCAGAAATGCTTCAGGCTGAGAGTAGAATGACATCTTAAAATATAAAAGCCACCAGCCAAGAATATCATTCAAAAATGATGGAGAATTAGAATTTTCCCCCCTGATAAACAAACATCAATTTTTAAAGGAGTTCTTCAACCTGAAAAAATAAAAGGGACACAAAATCTTGAGCAAGTTGATAAATAGTAATACCAGGAAAAAAAATCAATAAGAATAAAATGAGATGAAAACAAAACAATAGAGAGGAAAGAAATAAATTGGTATTTTTTTAGTCATGTGATTACCCATTTGTACCAGCATTTGCACTTCCCCAAAAAAAACTATCAACTCCTAAATCCTTCCTCAGGCTCTGTTTTTTAGAAAGGCTAGCTAGACACACACCGGTACCTACCTCAGAATACATGAATGAGAATATCTCAGAGAAGATGATCTTAAACTAGTAAACTAAAATGAAAATGACTGAAACAGTCATTACTCTCATACATTGATAGTGAGCATGTAAAATGGTGGAAATACTTCAGACAGTAGTTTTAGCTTGTCATTTGACTCCCTAGCTATTTGCTGAAGAGATATGAAAATATATATATCTGCTAAAGACTTACACATGAATATTCACACCAGATTTACTCATTATAGCTCCAAAGTGAAAAATCCAAAGTGTCCAGCACATGGATAGATAAAGAAATTGTGAGATATTCAGGCAATAGAATTGTGCCCAGCAATCCAAAATAAATAAATAAATAAAAATGGAAACATCTAACAGCATGACTGAATCTCAGATCTCAGAAACATAATGCTAACCAAAAGAAGTCAGACACAAAAATGTGCATTTTTGTATGTAAATCTGAAGTAAATATGGCATAGCCAGGGCCTGACTCTTAGAAGACAAGTCTGGAACAAATATGTAGGTTTGTTAAATACAAAAGAGTAATGAAATCACCAAGAAGGAATGTTTAGGATGAAGACAGCCAAACCCAAAATCCTGGGAAAATATTAGCATTTTACAGGCAAAAGATTTGAACAGACATTTCACAGACACACACAAACAGAGCAAATAAGCACATGCAAAGATGCTGATTATTAGTCCTCAGAGAAATGCAAATGGAACTATACAAAGATAAATCATATCCATCAGAATGGCTAAATACCAAGTGTTTAGTAGAATGACAATACCAACTAGAATTTTGGAGCAACTAGAATTTTCATAAATTGTTGGTAATAATATAATGGTATGAGCACTTTAGAAAAGTTTGGCAATTTTCTATACGGGTAGACATGAGCTTATCATGACTCAATACTAATCTTAGAGAAATGACAATTGATACCTACATAAAGATCTTACAAGAATGCTTATTGTGGCTTTGTTCATTATAAGCACAAAAAGGAAACAGCCCAGATATCCTACATCAAGTGAATGTATTTACTGTGCTATTTCCTGAAATGGAATAGAAGTCAGCAATAAAAAAAGAACAAAGTATTAATATATACCAACATGAATAGATCTCAAGAATTATGCTGAGTCAAAAAAGCTAGATCACTGGCTTCCAAACTACACTGTCAACCCTTGGACCATGGTGAACTATCAGGCATGCCACAGGATATTTTAAGATTTTGAGGAAAACAGAAACAACTGAACACTGTGAATAATACTTCTACTGAGTTCTCTGGGTTAGTGGAACTATTAGATATTTCTTTTGAATTCCAGCATCATGGAAAATTACTGTGTCTCTAAAGGGGTTGTTAGCCTAGAAAGTTGGATATCCTTAGTCTAAACCCAACACAAGCATGTACATGCTATATGATTCCATTTAAATAAATTCTAGAATAGGCAAATCTGGTCTACAGTGACAGAAAACAGATTAATGGTTGTCTGGGGTTGTGGGTTTGGGGTAGTGGGTTTGGAGGCACCTTTGGGAAGATGGAAAATTACATATCTTGATGGGGATGGTGGTTGCATGTCAAAAGTCAAGGAATTGGGCCTCCCTGGTAGCACAAGGGGATGCAACCTATGAAGCTATCCTTAGCCACTTCAGCACAAGTTCGATCCCCGGCCAGCCAGGGAGCAACCCACATGGCTCAGCAGACCTCTCCTGTCTCTCCCGCTGCTCCCCTCAGCAGTGTATTTCAATCAATCTGCCTGTTCTGCTCCACACTCTGTCTTTGATGAATCCTCTCACCCCCTGCACCACTGGCCGGTACCCCAGTTCTTGTATGCATAAATAAATCTTTAAAAGAAAAGTCAAGGGCCTCCCCGGTGGCGCAGCGGTTGAGCGCTGGGTTGCGAAGCTGCCCGTGGCCTCTGTGGCGCCGGTTCGATCCCCGGCTGCTCCCCGGCCACCAGAGGAGGGTCCCACATGGCGCGCAAACCTCTCCTGCCGCCCGCTGCTCCCCTCAGCAGTGTACTTCGGTCCTTCTGTCTGCTCTGCTCCCCACTCTGGCTCTGGTGAATTCTCTCACCCTCCCGCGCTTCTGACTGTACCCAGTGCTTGTATAAACAAAAAAACAAAGAAAGAAAGAAAGAAAGAAAGAAAGAAAGAAAGAAAGAAAGAAAGAAAGAAAGAAAGAAAGAAAGAAAGAAAGAAAGAAAGAAAGAAAGAAAGAAAGAAAAGAAAGAAAGAAAGAAAGAAAGAAAAGAAAGAAAGAAAGAAAGAAAGAAAGAAAGAAAGAAAGAAAGAAAGAAAGAAAGAAAGAAAGAAAGAAAGAAAGAAAGAAAGAAAGAAAGAAAGAAAGAAAGAAAGAAAGAAAGAAAGAAAGAAAGAAAGAAGAAGAAAGAAAGAAAGAAAGAAAGAAAGAAAGAAAGAAAGAAAGAAAGAAAGAAAGAAAGAAAGAAAGAAGAAAGAAAAGAAAGAAAGAAAGAAGAAAGAAAGAAAAGAAAGAAGAAAGAAAGAAAGAAAGAAAGAAAGAAAGAAGGAAAGAAAGAAAGAAAGAAAGAAAGAAAGAAAAGAAGAAAGAAAGAAAGAAAGAAAGAAAGAAAGAGAGAAAGAAAGAAAACATACCTCTATAAAAAAAAAAAGTCAAGGAATTTATTATACACTTAAAATAGATGTGTTTTTATTGTATATAAATTATACCTCAATAATGTTTATTTTAAAACAAAAGTTTTAGCATATAAGGACACGCAGAGAAAGGAAAATTATGAAACCACTGAGTAAAAAAGGTTGTAGTAGAACCTGAACAAAGTATTACTTCAGAAGATAAAAAATAATTCTGGGAAAATGGTGACACATTCTATGTCAATAATTTCAGAGGCACAAAAGAAAAAAGGGTAAAATGCTCTTTGTACTAGGCTATATTAGGTTATTCATGAATGCAGAGAAAGTGGTTTTAGAGGAGTAATGACAGCAAAAGGTCGATTGTGGTGAGTGGAAGAGTGAATGGGCAGAGGGAATTTGGGGTAGAGAATGTATCCTACTTCTATAAAAGTTTGTTTCAGAAAAGAAAGATATAAAGAAACAGCAAAATCTTGTATTTCTAAATGACACTTGCCTACCTGATTGTAAATTGGAGTATTTCATAAAAGTACTTCACAGCAAATTTGTTCTCAGTAAGAGGTGCATATCACCCATGTATATCTGGAAAAGGAAAAGCTGGCTTAGAGAAAAGTGCATTCATGAAGTTCTTTATGCATTATATATATTAAAAAATCCAGATTATGGTAAAGAATTGAAATATGTTTTTTTCAAAGTTTTACTTTTACTATGTGCAGAAAACTGGGCTGTATTTCCTTGTTCTGGTTTACTTATATCTCATCCGGATCGTGTCACCTTGTGTTTCTGCATTTAAAAATAAAAGGCAAACTCAGCAGTTTTGTTTTTTTTTTTCTTAAACTGCTTCTGTAGCCAGCAGTTGCCACATTAAAAGCTTTTAGCTTGAAGATTACAAAAATAGTTTAATGCTCCCTAGCAGGTAACTACTTTTGAACTAATTCTCCTTTCAGGATTATAGTAAGGTCAAACCAAATGGCTAAGGAAAGACAGGCTATGAGAAAGAAGGGAAAGCCAGTTGACATTCAAAGGGCAAAAGTGCATTGTGTTTGGAATGTTTTGTGTAAATGTTAAACAGTGCACACATTTAACCACCTGCTTCTTGTTTAGAAGAGTTCAAAAGAACAATTTCAAGCACAATTGAGTAACACTCAAAAGAAAATCAAGTGTAATTTCCTAAGTTGCTGAAGCAAGGATTCTATGAAGGGTTTCTATGAAATGACCATTAGTTTTTCTAAACCCAATTTGATTACATTTGAAATTTATTGCACATAGTTCAGTGGCACCTGGAAATTTGTTCATGTGGAGATAGAATTATGAGATAGACCTTTTTAAATGATTCACTCTCTTTCCCATCCCACTTCCCCATGTGTTTTAATTCCCTGGGTCATGTTTGCAATAAAACTAAATTAGTGAAAGATGAAATCCTTAATAATATTTTTTTCTCTTTTGCTTTGCTTTTGAGACACATTAAAAAGTAGGGAGGAAAGCACCATATAAAAACACTTATACAGAAACACTCTTCTAAACAAGAAGCACCATATAAAAACACACCAACTATACAGCTCATTCTTTTTTTAAGGTTTTTTTTTTTTTATACAAGAACTGGGGTACAGGTCAGAGGTGCGGGAGGGAGAGAGGATTCACCAGAGAGAGCAGGGAGCAAAATAGGCAGATGGACTGAAGGCACTGCTGAGGGGAGCAGTGGGCAAGGCAGGAGAGGTCTGCTGCACCATATGGGTAGCTCCCTGACTGGCTGGGAATCGAACCCGCACTGCAGAGGCTGCGGGCAGCTTCACAGCGCAGTGCTCAACCTGCTGCGCCACCAGGGAGGCCCTGTACAGCTCATTTTAAAATTCTTCACCAGTCTGGTATCTTTAAATACTCACCAAGTAGGGTCGAAAGGTTATGGTGGAATATTCAGGTTTCTTTGATTAAATCTCCTAAGAAGGTAACTTTTTTACTTTTTTTTATTAAATACCAAGTTCGCATTATTATTGCTTAAAAACCTGCCTCCCTCAAAGGCAGGATCAAGTTTAAAGGCTATAATTTGAACTTTACACAAACTCTCCATTCTAGCTCTTAGGTTACCCTCTGCATTGAGCAATCCAGCCTTGTCTTGAACATCTTCCTGCTAAGGACTACTTCACTGTCTATTCAACTTATACAAATCTTTCCCATCCTACAGCATCAACTCATTCCTTTTCCTGAGTCTTCCAGCTTTACTCATACCTTATTTCTGTGTCTTTGTTATCATTTAATAACTGTACCCACACTCAGCCTTAATAATTTCCCTCTTTACGACATCACTTGTATTACTGGCTTCTCTGGTTAGATAGCTGTTCATGTACATGCCTTATCTTCCTAAATAGATTATCTTCTTTTTTTTTTTTTTTTTTAAACTTTTTTTTTTTTTATAGAGGCATGTTTTTATTTATTTATTATATTTGTTTGTTTGTTTTGTTTATACATGCGCTGGGTACAGTCAGAAGCGCGGGAGGGTGAGAGAATTCACCAGAGCCAGAGTGGGGAGCAGAGCAGGCAGAGGGACTGAAGTACACTGCTGAGGGGAGCAGCGGGTGGCAGGAGAGGTCTGCGCACCATGTGGGATCCTCCTCCGGTGGCCGGGGAGCAGCCGGGGATCGAACCGGCGCCGCAGAGGCCGCAGGCAGCTTCGCAACCCAGCGCTCAACCGCTGCGCCACCGGGGAGGCCCAGATTATCTTCTTAAATGCAGGAATTACTGTTTGTTTTTTCTTTTAAGCACACTTACAATAACTGTTAGGATACTATACATTTAGCTACAATGTTTCTTAAATATTTGTTGACTAATATTGGATGGGGGGAAGAATTTTAACCCATTTTAATTATAGAAGTGCTAGTAATTACAGTTTTGTAGATGTTGTATTAACAAAAAAAAATATTCTGTAGGAGAATGTTTTATTAAATAGCTTAAAAAATGAATTGAGACAAACATTTAATAACTCTCCTTAACCACAATGTATATATTTCTTCTAAAAGTCACGGAGCATATCTTTTAAAATTTCATTTCTAGAATACCTCATAACATAAGCTGGATTTAGTGATACCCTGACCACAAGAAATTTATCCTAAGGGAAAAAAAAAGTAGCTATGTAATTTTTAAGCTCATTCATTAGGTAAACTTATCAGTGAGACTGTTCACCAACTTTTGCACACACTGGCTTTAAAAAATCAAATGTTGAAAAGTTATTACAAAATTACAACTGGAGAAAAATTCTGCTGATGCTGCTGAAACTAAATCATTTGTTTTTGTGCATAGGCTTCACAACCTACAGGGCTATGTAATAAACATGTTGCCTTTCTAACTCCAAAATAATCTAATGATAAAGTCATATGTGAACCTGAGTTAATAATTATTAATCAGGAATTTTTTTTTTTAATAGAGGCATGTTTTATTTATTTATTTGTTTGTTTGTTTGTTTTTGTTTATACATGCACTGGGTACAGTCAGAAGTGCAGGAGGGTGAGAGAATTCACCAGAGCCAGAGCGGGGAGCAGAGCAGGCAGAAGGACCGAAGCACACTGCTGAGGGGAGCAGCGGGCGGCAGGAGAGGTCTGCGCGCCATGTGGGACCCTCCTCCGGTGGCCGGGGAGCAGCTGGGGATCGAACCGGCGCCGCAGAGGCCGCGGGCAGCTTCGCAACCCAGTGCTCAACCGCTGCACCACCGGGGAGGCCCTTAATCAGGAATTTTTGACTTGTGAATCTGATTGTTGCCCACTTAATGCAAGATAATCAGGACTCTTAACAAAATTGCCCCAAAATGGGGCAGGGAGGAGGGATGAAGAAACAAAAAACCTGTGAACCCATTAGTAAAACTATGCAGGTTTTTTTTGTCTCTTATGGCAAGTCCTAGAAAACATCAATTTTGTAGAGTTGGAAATATAAACCAAACAACCTCAATTTCTCATTTCATTGTGGAACAGCTACTATGAATTTGGCTAAACTATTCTTGATCGGTTTTACAACTATTACTTAAGGTTAATCACAGATATTTATTGGAGGGGATAATGAGTTCCAAAGATTATTCCTCATTGTGTAAAGCAAGATATTACTCTTAATGTTTTAAAACTACGTATTCAAACTTAAGTAAAATGATCCATAATGCTAGTACTCAAACATTTAGTCACCGTGATATTATATACTATGAAAGATGTGACACAATATAAAGTCAGTTAATGGGAAGTGCTGTAAAAGAAAAATAAAACAACCTAAGTGGGTAGTGAATGACATAGGTTGTTACTTTAGAAAGGATGGCAGGTAAGGCATGTTTGCTGTCTCAACCATACTAAAGTGTCTCTTTTCAGGTAGAAAGGAAGCAAATTCCAGTGTCCACTGCAGTTAACCTTTACATTTCCCAACCTTCACCACATATTACATGCAAATATAAACACAATTTAAAAACAATGGAACATTATTGTACAGAAACCAAAATATGGCACATTTTGTTTTTATTTAAAATAGAGTTTTATATGCTTCACAGAAACAAGTGCAAGGAGTGCTTAATATCTTTGCCAATTTACAAAACAACACATTTTCTGAAAATGCATACATAAAAAATATAACATTTAGGCTGATAAGTACACATCTGGAGGCAGTTGCAAGTTATGCAATAATATTTAAAAAGCTTTGAAATAAATATTTTTATGACTTGCTGTTGGTATAGTTAAACATTTGGTATGAAGGCTATCACTGAGTTCTTAATAAATTCTAAAATACTATTATTTCTAAATAAATATATATATTTACTTTACTATAAAATGCACATTGCCTCAGACTAGAAATTAATGAAATGTCTAAATATCATTCATTTCTCTTTGGAATTTGGAATCCTCTTCAACTTCAACAATCAAATTGCTACTACTAAAATGACCATCTCACATTATTTTTATTATTTCTCGATTCTCATTTTAAAACTTAATTTATTTTTCATATAACATATATATGTATGTTTGTGTTCATTTGAGCCTGTCTATTGCAAGGTAATACCTTTTTACATACTTAGAATATTAGCAATATCAGCTAGCTTACAATTAGTCTTTACAACGGTGATTCTTTTCACAGTAGTTCAAGAGTTCAAGGCATATTTTGCAATGTCAAATTCCAGTGGTTTTGACATTTGTAATATGTTCTTAGGTATAAGAAAAGTCACACTACTGAAAGAAAAGTATAATTAATATTAATACTTTGAAAGTCAATCCAAATTCCTTTTTTGAGATTTGAATCTAATTTTCTGTTTTTAGGACATTTTAAAACCTGAAACAGATTAAGTTTGAATAATTTTCTCTAGTCTAGGATCAGAAAGGTATAAGGATTTGCCACTAGTCATTGTGGAAATGAACTAGAATTTAACATTTTGGCTCAAAAACCCTCATTTTATATAAAAAAGGAAAAAAGTATTTTTGAAAAATATTTAATTACTAGTATTTAGTCTATTGGAGGAGTAGAAATATTGGTAAATCTCATTGTAGGCTTGCATTAGTTAGAACTTAGACATATGATTGGTTCTTTACAGGCCAAGTCAATAAATAGGTGTACTTGGAATTAAAACTCTGTAGATAACAAAAATAGAGTCCTTGTGCCTTGCTGCAGATTATCAGGTTTAAAAAATCTGATCAATAGGATAATATGATCGCATTTAATGCTACAATGCAAGGTAAAAATCTTGCAGTTAAAACTCCTAGATTTGGAGAGAAAACCTTGTAGGGTAACATGAAACAGTGATCATAAAATATAGTCCCATCTGAAAATATTAAATTCTAGGATGAGATAGAGTTTATATTTTCGTAAATGTTATATTAATTACCACTGAATTAAGAAGTATCCTGACAGTTTTAAACTGAGGGATTTTAAAATCGGAATTATTATCCAGGTTCAATATAATACTATTGTCTTAATAATAATGCCCTAATGGCTTAATTTTAAAAGATGGCCAAAATAACAGAGCAATTAATGAAACATGATTCTGCATAGTGATTGTGGATAAAAATTTAGCAAGCACATTATGGGACATTTCTCTCACACTCTCTGTCCGTTACCATTTTTTGCATGGAATTAAGCATTAAGGTAAAAGTAAATTTTCCTTATATGTTAAAATGTGGGAGCAGAGGGTGAGGGGACTTAATGGATTGTGGAGGAGTATTATAGGTGCTTTGTGATGAGTGTTTGTGTTGTGGTAACATATATCTGAAAAGGTGTAAACCTAGATCCCTAAAACATACTCGGTGTTGTAAACCAATGTTGCCTCAGTAAAAATAACTCAATTAAAAAGATGTAAGAAAAGAATATAAAGTATCATGTGCTCCCCCCAATTTTTTTAAAAAGGTATAATTAGACTGATATCCAAAATTAAAAGAAAGTTATCTCTGTCATACAAATATCTTCTTTATAGTGCCAAATAAAAGAAATACTGGAGAAGGCATGAAGTGAAATCTTTCACATGATAATATGGGAAAATCTTGTCATGAAGTTCATTGCATAGCAATCTGTACAGGGGCTAGAACTCTAGTGATGGAAAAATAGGAATCATGGAGTAATTTGGAGTTGATGAAATCTGGCAATGTACTATAAGATGTACTATAGGAAAATGAATGCCAAAGTTTAAATGATAGTTATTATTTAAATTAGGGACTGAAGGTATTTTTGGAAAACAGTGAGTGTTTTTAAAGATGGTGGGAAAATAGTAAAACATAAAAATTAGTGGGAAAAAAATCAAATATCTGAAAATTTGAATTAAAACAGTGAAAAGTTATAGAAATACTATTTATATTAACATTTTAGTGAAATTTTAAAATTCCAGTGGACTTTTTCTATTTAGATAAAGCCCTTAGGACTAGAGGGATCAGTCTTCACTAAATAGTGCATAGAGTCCATCTAGGTATTAACTATGGAGAGAAGTAGAAGAAGTCATTGTCAAACACAGAAATAGTATGTTTCACAACAGAAAAAATATTTAGAACACATTCAAAAACCACAATAACACCATTTAAAAATACTAATTCTTAAACATTTCTAAGTAACTTAAAATGTTGGATTTGTAAATTTATTTAAAGAAATGATCATTAAAGATGTCACCTTTACTCATTTGCTGCCTTTACCTTGTCAGTTACCTGATGGGAAATAAAATATCCATACTTTAAATTTATTTTAAAAAACCAGATTTCTATCTTTATTTTAAATAATCAAAAACTGTCACTTGCCAGTTTTAAATTGAACTTTGTATAATAGCAAACTTGGACTCCCTGCTTTCAGATGATTTGCTAAGTAGGTTCCTGGTACTTTTACTTACTTAAAATCTTAAAATAGCCCTGAGATTTCGTTGCCCCAGTAAGTCACATGGTGGCAAATCCAGCACAGTAGAAGTAGTCTTGTATCTTTTGCTTAATAATTTTACTATAATATAAATATTAAAAATAATATATTATTATAGAACCTCTAACCTAATGAATCTATTGTAGATTTTCACTTTAAAATAAAAACTGATTTTGAATTTTTCAGACATTGCAATCAAGTTACTATTTTCATACAATCATGGAAATTTAAAATTCAAAAGTTAATTGAAAGTATAAAGATGAAAAGCAAGTGCTACGCCTAAAATAGTGCACGACACAGTCATGTTTCACTTAACTTTCAAGTCAGAACATAAATTAAGAATTCTAGATGTGACATGCCAAATATTTTAGACATAGAAGAAAGCACACAAAAGGATCTACACACTTAAAGGCAACAAGTTCATGCTGAAATATTGACAACAAATGTCGTTTTTACCAAGCTTTGTATCATACTCAAAGCTGAAATATTTGAAAGTAGTAAAGAACACTGATACTTTTTGAACCTAAGAAGGATATGACTTTTTTGCTTATAACACAATTCAGAAAAAATAAATATTACACATGATCTCCATCAAAAACAAGTAACAAAGTTTAACAGCTTAGGTATATACAGTAAATTTGCCTAATGCTCTAAGCTTTATCCTATTTTTGTCAGTATTTTCTATTTATAATCAAGTTAAGATTTAAGAAAGAATTAGAACTTAAAAAAATCTTTTCCTAGTTATTTTTGTCAATCTACCTTCTTTCTTAAAAAATATTTGTGGTAATTGAAATATAACACTTCAATTAGTAATTAAAGTTAACTGATACAAAATAAGAACAAGACCTCAAAATGACAACTGTATGGAATTTTCTGGAATGGAAGTTGAATCAATAAAAATATGGAATTATACTTGGACACCCTCAAACAAACTATAAAACATAATGACAAGGAAAATTGAGATGTGAAAATATGCTCTCTTAACAATTAAATAAGTATATTTACCCCACATTAAGTGAAAAAAACAGGAAATGTTATTTCTAACTATTTGAAAGTATAGTACAACCATAATAAATAAATAATTTCATTCTCAAATATGCAAAAATTATCTGTGAGATATCACAGTTACAAACACAAGCAAGGTTACTCCATTCTCTTAAGCTCTTTAAAATTGTTTCACATATGCACTTTTAAAAACTGATTATATAATTTAGTTTGGAAAAGTCAAATAAAGATACTTCTAAATGTGTTGCAAATTGAAAGCAATTTTCAAAACCCACTGTCATATAGAATTCAAGACATCCTACTTTGTATTATATCCATTTGTCAATTTACTTTCTTCCCCTTACACCTACGTCCTTGTTTCCATTCCCAAATTAGACTTAAAACTCCCTGAGTACAGAACCTATCCATTTTTTAAATTTCCCTATTGTACCCATGAAAGGAAGATATGGGGTGCTCCATGATTATTTAGTGAATGGATAACAACATAGATGAGAAAGCATATGAAAACCATAGATGGCAGATTTTTTTGCCTCTAATGTTTTAACCCAGTTAAATGAAGAGTGGTTCAGTAACATACTTATACAACAAAATAAAGAACAATCACTAGATTGTGTTCTACAGGAACATGCATAGGCCTATCCTTCACAGTTCTATTTCCTAAGTTGTGCTTTGTCAAACAGTAAATGTGGGGATAGTAAAAGGTTACCCCTTACTCTTAATAAAAGGGTTCCATGATGCAGTAATTGAGGAAACCATTTTAATGAAGTTCAAGTAACATTTTTAACTAATAAGACTCTTCAGAGCACATGATACACTAAAGTGCAGTATCGTTTTCTAAGAATATTGAAGAAAACTTTTTATCTTGGATCATCTCAGCAGAAGCGTGTGCTAAGGAGCAGATTTAGGCAACACTGCTTTAGAACAATACCAAGTTAAATCTTAACCAAAAGGAATTATTGATTTGAAGGAAATATTTAATGTTCCATGTATTCAGAACTTACCGCTTGTCTTTATAGGAAGTAGAATAAAGGCAAAATTATCATGAGCCTTCTCTATCCACTTGCTCATTTTGAAAGGGTAGGGAATATCTGTTTAGTTACTAATACCCTCGAAGGACTTGGTTATTGTACTTTTCAAATTTCTTAATTTTTTTCAAAATATCTCCTGGTTTCCTTTTCCTTTTCTGCTTCTAAATGCACATGTACAACAGTGATAGGAGTCTCTGAAATGCATCTGAAAGGATTATCTGAGAATGGACCTTTATATCTGGTTAATCTCTGGAACTCTTCAGAAAATATTGATACTCATCTGACAAACAGGATGATTATCAAATTTCTATGAGGAAAATGCCAACAGTTACTGCCCTGAGAGCTCATGCAGGTGCATTATGATTCTCAAAAATAACTGAACTTGTCTTTTGCTTGACTAAACCACAAATACCATCATAAAAAAAAAAAAAAGAAAAACAACACAGTTCTGTATAGGTAGAAAGCTACTATCGAAATTAAAGAGACAGCAGAAAGCTAGTTAACTCTACAGTGTGGATCATCACTAGATTTGGACTTTGTGCCAGTTTGATCACTAGTTGTGTGACTTTGGAACATTCCTCAGTGTTTTAAGATGTCAGGTGTCTCATTTATAAATGAGAGGAAATAACATTTTCAACTGGATATCCAACTATTTGCCGCAGGGGCTGTTATGGTGTTGGATTATGAAGAGAGGGAGACCAAGTAATTGGACTCTGGCTTCTATCTTCCAGTCAAGCAGCTCCACTTTAACACATTTTATATATTAAATTTCAGAGCAATATTTAATTTTTAAATATCCTGCTTAGTTAAAAAAATAGAGAAAATGATAGATCATATAAAGTTTTGGTTAGATAACATACTCTCATATTTTTAATGAATGTCTTCATCTCAGAAAAAAATGCTTTTACATTTTCTTCCCCTTCATTCATGTGCTCTTGATTCAAGTAAAATAAAACCTTAATGACTTTTATTTTTACATAGCTTATTTTACACTTTTGTAATATCTTATTAAATAAAAAGGTGGGTTGATATTTTGCTTTTCAAAATAAAGACAACATGGAAATTGGATGAAATCAACTTCCGCCCATGCTTGACTTGAAAGATTTTTTTCATGCTGCCTTTGGACACTTAAATACTGTACTATAATATCTTTGAGGTAGGAAAAAAACAAAAAAGCAAAAACATTCACATAAAGAGGGAAAATGGGAAAGAAAACTGTGAGAGGTTGCTTTTTAACACAGTTGTCATCATTAGGCTTTGCAGTCTTCTTTGACACAAAGTTGAGAAATAGTCTTCTTAATGCGAAGGGCAGTTAGGCGGGCTGCCCCATTGGCATACCAACACTCACGCATTATTCTCCCCATAATTCGGAGTGCCTTAAGAGAGAAAGATATACAAGACTTAGCTACTTACACAAACTAGAACAGAAGAGGCAAAATAACCACAAACCTAGTAACTGATGCTAAGCTCTGGTGAAGAGGAAATATTAATTGTTGTATCCATATAATGGAATAGTACACAGATATGAAAATGAACAGATTATAGCTAAATAGAAATATGAAAGTGAAAAAAATGAAGAATACTTTGAATATGGTATCTCATTTAATTTCATTTGCTTAATATCATTGCATTATATGCAGTACAAAATTTATGAATTCCCTAATGGGCAAAAGCCATGACTAAATCCAGTTTGTGTATCCATTCCTGATGGATGGGTAGATGGATGGAAAAGAGACAAGTAGGCTGGTAGAAAGGGGGGAAAAGAGAAAAAGAAAAATGAAAAAAATTAAGAATATCTACAGTTTGTTTCAATAATCCAAGTTTCACAAATACACAAAAGTAAGCAACATATTTTTCAGGGTATAGGGGTGTGTGTGTGTGTGTGTATACACACATATATAGTATATATAGGTATATACTAAATACATCCAAATGTTAAAGAAAAGCAAGACAATAATTATAGTAATATCATCTCAAAGAGATAAGGAATCTTAGAAGTTTCTAGAAATGTTCTAGTTTTTAAATTTTGTAATGAATCTACTGGCTTTCCTTTCATACTTTAAACTTTACATACATATTCATTTATATGCATGAAATTAATATCAAAGCTTAATTTAATTTCAATTTGGTTATAAATGTCTCAAATTCTGTTTCTAAAATAAATATCTAGGTAAGATATCTACACAATATAGAAATACCAGACACAAAATAATTTTGTGACTGGTTCTGGTCTATGAACCATGAGTGGAGTGATTTGTGTCACTTGGAGCCAAAGCAGTAAAGAGTCAGTGTGTAACCATCCATCTCCTTTATTCTTCTAACCTGGATACCTGGAAACTGTGTGTTGAGATAGCAGTATCCCAAGATCAAGGTCACCAGGATTACTAAGTCACTACAGGGAACCCAGATGTCATAGAAGTTCTGTGACCTGCAGGGGATTTTGCATAACAAGAAATAAAGTCTTGTTGTGTAAAGTCACTGGGATTTCAGGATTTGACACTGTCACATAAACTAGCATTATGTTTTCATACAACTAAAGGAAGTAAAATCCTTCTGAAGATTGAAACAAAGACATATAACAACAGACAGAACTGGACGCCTAGGTTAAGACAGAAGAATTTAGTGGTCTCTGAAAATTTTCCCTGATACCTACCTCAAAATTAAAATGGGAAAAATATACATAAGAATATAGTCTTACTTCACAACTTTGCCACTGGTTTGGGATGCTTGGTCGAAATTTCTGGTCACACACAACCTTCTTCATTTCCTCTATTGAGGGATCTGAAGGCACCATGTCATAATAAGGCAACTGGTACTCCTCAACAATTCCTATAAGAAATTTGCATAATAAATTTCCCTGTGTGAATAATAAACAAAGATGCTTATTTTAAAATAATACCAATTAAGTCCTCTAGGCACAAGTGCCACCCTGGGAAACTGGAAAGTCAAGTTTTAAAAAAATGTTTGACTGTAAAACCCAGGATATAAGTTTAAAACACTCATTTGAATAGTTATTACATAAGTTTGTAAATTTATGTATTATAAAAATTCTATATAATTTTGGTAATTTTTATGTAGGTAAGGTCTACCTACCTACCTACAAAATAGAGAAATACTAAGACATAATTACATAATTATTTATATAATACATGCTTTTATATAATCATATATAACAATTACATATACATGCATTGCATTTTCAGTTTTAATCATTATATAAACAAAACTTTATATTAAAAATTATTTAAATTTTTACTTAAATGCTATTATAAATTCAAGAGTAATGCCTAATTTGCTTAATTGTGAAATGTATAGCACTGTCCCATTGCTCTGTGAATGAAATATATATATATCTCCATCAAATAATTTTTTCAAAACAAACCGACTTTCTCTTTTTAAAAAATTATTAGACAGTCTTTAAAAGCCAATCATAGGGTCTCCCCGGTGGCGCAGCAGTTGAGCGCTGGGTTGTGAAGCTGCCCGCTGCCGTTGCGGCACTGGTTCGATCCCCGGCTGCTCCCCGGCCACCAGAGGAGGGTCCCACATGGCGCGCAGACCTCTCCTGCCGCCCGCTGCTCCCCTCAGCAGTGTACCTCGGTCCTTCTGCCTGCTCTGCTCCCCGCTCTGGCTCTGGTGAATTCTCTCACCCTCCTGCGCTTCTGACTGTACCCAGTGCTTGAATAAATAAATAAAATAAATCTTTAAAAAAAAAAAAAGCCAATCATACATTTGGATCTGAGGAATACTATACCTGAGACTGTTCCAGAAAAGCAGTCAAAGGTAAAGATGTACAGTTCAATATGAAAGTTAATATTTAAAATGTCAAATACAAATAAAGGACAAAAGTTCAAATAAAATTCTTAATTATCAGATTATTACTTAAATTAAAAATTTCCTTATGAAAGTCATCTGAATTAACGACAGTCCTTTTAACTGAAAATATTTAAGATGTATCATATTATTGGAAAGCAAGCTGCACATCATGTTAATTAAATTACTCTTTTGAGAGTTAAAGGAAATTTAAGGGCAAAAACCTATAAGCAAATTAGTATGAATTTTTTTTTTTAAGATTTATTTTTATTTATTTATACAAGCACTGGGTACAGTCAGAAGCGCGGGAGGGTGAGAGAATTCACCATAGCCAGAGCGGGGAGCAGAGCAGGCAGAAGGACCGAAGTACACTGCTGAGGGGAGCAGCGGGCGGCAGGAGAGGTCTGCGTGCCATGCGGGACCCTCCTCCGGTGGCCGGGGAGCAGCCGGGGATTGAACTGGCGCTGCAGAGGCTGCAGGTAGCTTTGCAACCCAGCGCTCAACCGCTGCACCACCGGGGAGGCCCAAATTCAGTATGAAATTTAAAAAATTAAGTAAGATAATTTTAAAATAAATGAAGTTTAAAAAATAGCAAAAACGTGTTTGAATCGTTCTATTTTGTAAGCACAATCCTAAGCCCTTGACATTGTTTAGCTAATTATTCCTCAAAACCACTGAGTGAAGAATTTACCATATTATCCCTATTTTACAGAACAAGGAAACTAAGGCAAAGAATGCCATGAATTTGCTCAAGATATAACAATCCTCATACAAACTCAAATTTAATAAGAAATATTTCAAGTGCTGTACAAAGAATCAATATGGAAATCAGAATTATCAGAACTGTCACCACCACCTGAGCAGTAATCTCAATGTAATAGCTCAATGTAATAGCAGTAATCTCAATGTAATTATATGCAGGACCTGGAAATTTTACCCCTGGAATATATCCCCTAAATGTATTCTCTTAAATATTAGGAAGTATTCTCACAGTATTTTGAAATGATTTGATATAGTGCTTAAAAAAAGAGAAAATCATATTTTATATTCAGAATATTAAGGAAAGGCATTACTTCCAAAATCTTACCTCCAACTGAACACCTTCTGGCTATTTCCCAGTAAACAAGACCAACAGAATAGATGTCAGCACGTTTGAAAGACTCAAAGATATTCACATTCATTGTATCATCAAGCATTTCAGGAGCCATATACCTTCAAAAACATGCACATTTCAGATCTGTGTATGACTTTCATAGCAGTCCAGTAAAACAAAATCTTAAATCCTGATACAAAATATAAGATAGCTTACATCAATTCTGCAGGTAGATCTGAGCCACTACAATGGAATAAAATTAATTATTATAGCTGTAGACTCTACACAGTGTTAAAACATCTATGCCAGGAGTCAAATACTTGGAAAGTACAAGCCAGGGGAAATTGAGTAAGCAAAGCATTCAATAGGAGAGATAGACCACAATTTCCATCTGTGGTTTGTTGTTAATGTGGTTTGTTGGAAACCACATGGAAAGCTTCTTGAAGGCAAAAATTATGTTTTGTTTATCATGGTGAGTCCAGTACTCCAACACTGTGATCTGCAGAATCCCACATATATTCTGTGAACAGTTTTATCTAGATATCTCTATAGATACATATAGCTCTACTGATATATACAGATAGACATCTGTATATGTATTTCTACATGTATATCTATATAGATATCTATTTATAAATCTATATAGGCGCTAAAACTATTTATACATATTATATGTTGACCCCAAGAAAAGTATAGCATTGTTTAAAAAGGACTAAATTGAAGAATATACACTCCATTGTCCTGATTGAACCTAGCTGTTCAGGGAGATTTTGAGGCTATCCAGAATATTGAGGGGAGGATTCAGCACCCTTCCAAACTCTTAAAAGTTTTAGATATTCTGAAGGAATCCAGCATCCAAGCCTTTCCTAAGGGTCCCTAATAGGGATAAAGTCCAATGAGTACATTAACTTGCTTTTTATTGGAAAAAGAGGAGCGGTCCCTTTGGAATGTTCAGTGTGAATAAACCACCCTGAAGTGTTCATGGGGTCTCATTAAAGTCTCCCAGGGAAGTAAGTGAAGGACTCAGAGGAACTAACCTGGAATCTTAAATATGGTTCAGAGGCCAACTATGCCAGCTTAGAAATTCTCTACTCTCAAGGGCCTTTAACAACCCCAGAAAAAATGTTTTGGTTGTTTCTGATTTCAAGGTCAAGAACCCTGGAACTATGCCAATGTAGCACAGAGCCTGAAACTCAAATAAAAGGAAATGAAAGTGTACTGACCATATGGCCATAACAAGAAAAACACCAGGAATCCCATTGCTAATGGGCTTGTCCTGATACACATGTAACATGCTCTGTATATATCATGCTTGTTCTTACTTTCAGAAATTCTCTTCCTTGAAAATGGGAATTGTCTCCAAACTCACAGTATCTAATACACATCAATTTGTGTATTAAGACTTCAGGATAAACACAGCTCTACTTAAATACATGAATTGCTACATAATATTTTTCAATATTAAGGGAATACAATGACCAATATATGTATTTCTTGTTTAAGAGTCCCTCACCTATCTACACCAATAGATTCATCTGTATTTGTTGTTTAAAAACTTGAACATACAGAACTAGCATGAGTTTCAGTGCATTTATGAGGTATAAAAACTTTGAATCAGCTATACACAGCTGACATTTTTCCACTCCTATCTGGAGGAAAATATATTCTCAGAATGTGACACACTAAAAATTAAATATAGCTCTTTTCTCCACCATTCCTTTCTACTGGACTGCTCACCCAAATGGCCACTGTCTCTGGTACCAAATGCCACTGCCCTCGTTTTATAATCTTTGTGCTACTGACTTCTTACTGACCTAGAAAAAGACTCCTTGCTTCCTTAGGCCTAAAGATTTCCTACTTGGATGTGCTCCCCACCACATACACACATAACTAAACACACATACACACACACACCAAGAAATCATGCTTATGGGACAGTCATAAGTCTTAGTATGCTCCAAAATAAGTTACCTTTTGGTTCCTACTTTAGGATTCTGAGGTATATCAATAGTGTTCAATATTGAATCATGCTTCACAGCCAATCCTAAGTCGGCTATGGCACAAGTTTCACATTTTTTTACTAAGATATTCTTTGATTTTATATCTCGATGAGCAATAGCAGGTTTACCTATGAATGACAAAAAAGCATATTCATATTTTGTTATTAAAGCTTGAACCTCCAAAATGAATTTTTTAGAACACTTGGTTCAAATGTCACCTCCCTGCAGAGCTCTTCCAGACCGCTCTTTCTGTATCCCGGGTCATTCTCCACCTGAATATCCAATTTTGCCTTTTTCCTAGCTCTTATCACTATACAAATTACCCTGTTTATTCATATGTCTATTTCATTATCTGGCTATCTTCTCTAGACTGTAAGCTGCATGTGAGCAATGACTGCCTTACTTATCAACATGCCTTCTACACTTGGAACACTAGATGAGATTTGGTAGTTATAAATGTTTGTTGAACAAGGGGGGAAATATTTAGCAATCCTAAGTCCATATGAGAACATAGCAAACATTCTCTTACAAAACAACTTTCATACTATTACTACTCTAGACCAGCAGTTCTCAGGCGTGGTCCAAAAATCCCCTTTTTCAGCTACACATCGCATGATGTTACCTCTCTTCACATACTTCAACAAAATAAAATACCAGAACAGACTGAAGGAGGAACAGGTTTGAAAATTCACACATTAAGCCAGATATTAAAAAGATTTACAAAAACTAAAATAAAGCCGTTATTTTCACTGGATTGGTTTTGCATTATCAAAAAATAATGTAAAATTTTAAAACTGTTATTAACATTAATATTTTATTGGATAATTATTTTCAGTAAATTAATAAGTATTTTCTAATGTCTCAATTTTAATTTTTAATGTGATAAACATTAATGGATATAACCCACAAATGGAGAAAACTTTGAGATCCTTAATAATTTTTAAAAGTTTAAAATTCCAAGTTTGAGAAATACTGATATCCTTCGACTAAAGGCTTTCTCAAGCCAGTTCTCTATTAACTGAATAAATAGAAAAAGACAGTAGGTATTGTTTAACCTTCAAGTGCATGGCATATAAATATTTTTTGAGATTACATTACCAGTTACCATTTCCAATAATTTTCATTCTCAAAAGTAAACATTTAAAGTATGTATATTCTTTGAATATATATTTGATACAAAGACAAGATCTCCTTGGTATAAATGCTAAATGACAAAGATTGAACCAGTAAGAATAAATGTTACAGAGAACATACAAAATGATGAGTATATAGTAATGAGTTTTACCCTACTGTTACAACACATACAGCCTTATAAAATTAGCACTAAAATACAATTTACAATTTCTATTCTCATATGCCAAGAGAAAAATAGTACAAAGAAAACACATACCTTGCGTGCCAACAATTTCCATATGAAGATGGGCCAGACCACTGGCTATGGAAAGTGCCAATTTGATCATCCCAGCCACTGTCACTATGTTTCTATTCAAATAGTCATATAAGGACCCCTGTTCATGATATTCAGAGACAAGCCAAAGTTGTGTCCAAGTTCCATTATCTAACAGGAAAAAATAATTTTGTGTTGTAAATATATGTTGCGAAAGAAACGAAAAACTAACAAATGTCAGTGTGTAAAGTATAATCTATATTGTTGACAAAATTAATTCCATCAGTGATCATACTGTTTAGTACTCAGTCTTCATACTTAATGTTTATTCAGTTTTAATACTGAGTTTAATAAAGTAAAAATTCTAATGAATTCCAAAGATGTTGCTATATTAGAACCTTTTATAGGTACCCAACTATAGGAAGCTGTGAGGCAGTGATTCTAACAGCTGAATAACTCCTTCCATTCTCCCTTTTTATCAATACAAGCTGGTAATAGCCACATTACAGGAGAAATTACTGAGAAATGCATTAAGGCTGAGTGTTGTATTATAAATTACCCTGAGCTTTTAAGGAAGAGTGTACCAATAAAAAAAAGAAATAGAACAAATTTACACAAAGGATTATTACTAACATAAAAGTGCTAACATTCTAAGACTGTTCATATTATTTACCTTTCAAAATATGAAGTAAATGGTTTTCCCCAAAAGTTTATATTAAGTGCCAAATACAATTACTAGACGTTTTTAAATAATTTACCTCATTTAACAAAAAAGCTAAGCTAAGTGTTATAAAAGACTTTTAGCGGAAGAGAAATTAGTCTGAAACTTCTCTAGGTGTTAGAGTTCCCAGCGGTAGCTTTAACTTTTGAAATATAACATCTACAATAGCCTGGGCAGTCCTGAGCAGTTCTGATGCTCAGAGAAGGAAGCTATTACAAACATTTCCTTAGGACTTTTTCTACCATGTGCTTTATGTATAAGAGCTCCTTGTTACCTAAATATTTAATTTTCAAATCCAAATTTCCAAATTTTTATCCAGTAGTGTTCCAATGTCTTAGGAGTGCAAAAATCAACGTAACTTGATAAACTGATCACCTGTAAAACTAACCCTTACAATTCTCTCCCTGTTTAGCACAAGTGGTTTTCTTTGTCTTCTAACTTAGATGTTTTTGCAGTAGACTAAAAAGTGAAATTAAATATTGTAAAAGATGTAAAACTACATGAAGGTGAAGGTGATGTGAAGAGGTCATTTGTAACTAAGTACAAAGCCACTGAAAAGTCATTGATAGAGGTAGGACAGTTAAATTGAAAAGGAATTCAAGGATGATCTGTCTTTTGCATATTTCTTATAATCCAATAAATATAATTACATTAACCCCATTAAGATGATCCATATAACTACAGTAATTGCTTATTTAACAACATTGCTGATTAATCTAACCAAGTAGTTAATTCAGTCTTAGGAAGGAAAATAAAAAATTCTTAACCGTTTAATAAGAAAGGTCTTATTTTCAATTCTCTGGACATATTTTCAAGGTATATGTGATTAAGTATTTAGAAAGAATTTTTTTTAATTTTATACTGACTGACTTAGTTTCTCCCTAGTAAATCAGAAAAGACAAAATATTAGCAACCATATTTATGTGCAAAAATTATAATAATAGGCCTCCCCGGTGGCGCAGCGGTGAGCGCTGGGTTGCGAAGCTGCCCTCAGCCTCTGCAGCGCTGGTTTGATCCCCGGCCACCCGGGCAAGGGTCCCACATGGTGTGCAGACCTCTCCTGCCACCCGCTGCTCCCCTCAGCAGTGTACTTCAGTCTGCCTGCTCTGCTCCCCACTCTGGCTCTGGTGAATTCTCTCACCCTCCCGTGCTTCTGACTGTACCCAGTGCTTGAATAAATAAATAAATAAATAAATGAATGAATGAATAAATAAATAAATAAATAAATAAATCTTTTTTAAAAAAAAAAGAATGCTAAAAAAAAATTTATAATTATGGGCCTCCCCGGTGGCACAGCGGTTGAGCGCTGGGTTGCGAAGCTGCCCGCAGCCTCTGCAGCGCCGGTTCAATCCCCAGCTGTTCCCCGGCCACCGGAGGAGGGTCCCACATGGCGCGCAGACCTCTCCTGCCGCCCGCTGCTCCCCTCAGCAGTGTACTTCGGTCCTTCTGCCTGCTCTGCCTCCCGCTCTGGCTCTGGTGAATTCTCTCACCCTCCCGCGCTTCTGACTACCCAGTGCATGTATAAACAAAACAAACAAACAAACCAGCAAACAAATAAATAAAGCATGCCTCTATAAAAAAAAAATTATAATTATGCCAAACCTCTCTTTTGCCATCCAATTAATAATGAATACTTTCATAATCAAGCTTTTGTTAAATAAAAGTAACCATAGGTTTTTGATTCCATAGGTTACGGTAGGTCTCTAATATCAACAGATAACTTTATTTTAGATAGAGTTTACAGCCTCTACCAACCAAAGTTTATCATGAGTATTACTGATTCAAAAACAAATGGACTAGATCAAGTTTTTTTCACTTTTGTTTCCTATTCTTTTTGTTAATGGAACAAAGGCACAGTTAAATAAGTATAACTGTGTTATACTGCATACTCAGTGAGTATAAAGAAGAAAGAGAGCATAGGTAATTCACAAAATTTTCAACCAGCTCCTGATTACATGGGCATATATGTAATATTTTATGAATACTGATTTAAAAAGCAGAAAGTTGATGCTCTGGCTTGCTCCATAAAACTAAGGAAGCAACTGTTTGGGGTTCTTAATGTTAAACTTCAAATATAAAAGCGCATACTCAAAGTACATTGATAGAAAAGTTCACTGAAATTGTCTTGCTTGCCACTCTTCTAATAATGTATGTTCAAAGAAAACTTGAGTCCTGAAATTGAGGCCTCTTATATAGATGGAAAATATAGTCCTAGCATCCATTGTATCTCCGTACGAATGAAATATTTCTGTCCTGATTGGATAACAGCTGCTATTCAAAACTCCTAACGACATTCATTTGCCCTAGACACCCCATTCTAGCCATGACAATGTAATCATTGTGATTTCCTGTCATTCATTTGCCCTGCTTTATTGTGCACCTTTATCTGTGCAGAAGAGGAAAGCATTTTCTTTATTCAATAGAGAAGTTAGACTTTAATGCATATTTTATTAAAACAAAAGATTATGTATTTTCCTCTGATAACAGATACAACATTTTTACTTCCTGACCCGAGTAAGATTGAAAATACCTTTGTTGGGGCCTCCCTGGTAGCGCAAGAGGTTAAGCACTTCACTATGAAGCAATCCGAGGCCTCTGCAGCACAAGTTGGATCCCCGGCTGGCCAGGGAGCAACCTACATGGCACAGCAGACCTCTCCTGTCTCACTCACTGCTCCCCTCAGCAGTGTATTTCACTCAGTCTGCCTGTTCTGTTCCCCACCCTGTCTCTGGTGAATCCTCTCACCTCCCACATCTCTGGTCTGTACCCCAGCTCTTGTATGCATAAATAAATAAATCTTAAAAAAAAAAAAAAAGAAAATACCTTTGTTGTCAGCAGCAATGAAACCAAGGATGTTTTCATGTCTCAGCATGACCGTCTGATAGATTTCTGCCTCTCGAAACCAAGATCTTTCATCTCTGGAGGAGAATATTTTCACAGCCACATCTTCTCCACACCATCTCCCATGCCATACCTCACCAAATCTACCTTTCCCCACTACTTCCTGAAGTACAATCGTCCTTGCAATGGTTCTTTGAACCAAAAGAGGGAGACCTATGTAAAGAAAGAATGCAGTTTATAATTAACTAACAAGTGCCAGATAAGAATGTTCATGATCACCACTATTTTCACACAAAAAGCAAACATTTAAGGACTTTAATGGTTTTTACCACTATTGAGTAGATAACCGTTATTATTACTGTATGATTTATGTGAATGTCTCTTCTCATTTTCACAAATAAAAACTTCTTGAACATAGCCTGCTGCTGTAGATATCTGATTTTCCAGAATTGTTGCAAATCCTCCTGATTTTCCCATCAAAGTCAGTCAGGTTACTAAATACACAAGAGTTAAATATACATACAGTGTTAGCTTCTAAAATAAAATGTATGGTTCCTAGAACAACTGGGTAAATGGAGGAATCCTTTGTGACATTTTTAAAATGAATTAAAATTGGTAAAGAATTTCATTGGTAAAGAATTGGTAAAATCACTCAATTGGTAAAGAATCACTCAATGAACAAGTAATCATGTTACATTAAAGACAAGGTACAGTTAAAAATATATCCAATAGATATTTTTTGTAGAATTAAATACTTCAACAAAACATTCTGAGGTCTGAACCTATTCTCCTAAGACATTTATGATGTTACAAACTATTGTTACCTCAAAAAATTGTTTTTAAAATACCATCTAATAGGTTGCTGTCAGTGATTAATAAGTCAACATTACAAAGCAAACAGCATCATTGTCAATAATAAAAAATAGCTATTATTGCCACCACCTCGGGCATCAAATTTCATCACATGTTAAAGTTTTTAAAGCGAATTCTGCCATTTTTGTGAGCCAAGAGAATCCTAATGGATTTTGACAAATAAAGACCCCAAACAGAAAAAAATCCTTGATGTATGTAAAATGTTTAGAGTCTCTGAATAATTCTATCTCTAAAATTCTACCCGAACGATTTAATGCAATGTATAGAAAAGTTTTTCTAAGTATTTATCAATTTATTATTTATAGGAAAAATAATCAAGTGTCAGATAAAAGAAAAACTGTCAACTCTAGTGCCAAAAGCACAGATAAGAAAGACTCAATTCACATTTCAGTCATGCCACTTGGTAGTAAGGGGAAAATTATTGACCTTTGAGCCTCAGCTTCCTTGTCTGAAGAACTGGAGATACTGATATTACATGATATGTTATAAGGCTAATATGAGATTTAATAAGCATGTTAAGCACTGACCGCAGTATCTGGGATACTACATGCTTCAATAATATTTAGTCTGTAATATTATGTCTCAAAAGGGTTACTTGGAAGCCAATAATGATGATGCTTCTTATGAGGAGGTATTTCATAATGATATGGGAAAATACTTTTGCTATAATGTGAATGAAAATAACATTTAATTGTATATAGCTATTCAAAAATATTTACAGGAAAAAGGTTAAAACAAATATATACTAAGTGCTTTGATTGTTACGCTATTTAGTGGAACCAGAACCAGAACTGTTCTAACTTTATACATTTTCTTAATTTCCACAAAGGGCATTTATTATTCTTATAATTAGAGGGAAAGATTAAAGAGGATACAATATAGATTTATCCTGGAAAGTCAAGTTACTGTCATTGTACTGAAATGGCTGGTAATAACCTCATAGCAACAGTCTTGTGAACTTGGCATACTTTGGCCTCTGTTCTGAAATGAGCTACGGTTTATTCAGATGTTCTCACCTTCATGAGAACCACCCACTATGGTGAAATAAGCACAGACTATAAGTATGCTGTTACATGTCTTGACAATTAGTCACATAGCCCTATACCAGAAAGGTCTGAGATCATCTGATTCAACTTTATCACCTCAGAGATGAGAGACTTGCCCAAGAATATACTGCTAGTGGGAGGCAAACCTGCAACTAAATTTCTGGTCTTCACACTCTTTCTTTCTCCCCACTCAATGGATTGACTGTAGTCTTCTCTTGGGAAGACTTCCAGCAGCAAACTATAAAAGCTGTTTTTGTAGGCTGCAGACAATTTTCCTACATACAATAAAAGTTGTACTAACAGCTATTAGACCAAATTGCAATCTCCATCTTTCTTCTACCTCCCCTATTTTGCACACACACTCACAAAAACATTACTGCACCTACTGCTGCCAACAACAATTTGCTAGAGAACTAGCTAAGCCAACGTTTTCAAATTGCTAATTGATCAAACACAAGATCAATGCAGCAGACCAGGGACAAAGATAACATCACCTAAAGTATTCAGCACAGCAATTAAGTCCAGGCAGTCAACTCAATGAAAGATGCTTCAATATCTGTTAAAGCATAACTCAAAATCTCAGTAATTCTTGCGTTACACAGTTAAGAGACTTCATTGAGGCTATATGGGCTTTGCCTTCCCCTCTAGGTTTATTTTCTTCATTTTTATCAAGGGATGTAGAACCTGATGCCAGTCTTATGGAAAGGCACCTTTCAGCAATGTCACCATTTGTCAGAAGTGTTATAACACAAGAGGAAAGCAGCGACCTACCCTGTCTCTTAGAAACCACCTGAGACAGAATCTATTCTCAGGGATAGTCCAGTGAAATATCAGTTCATTTTCTTCTCTTGCAGGCATTATGTCACTTTGAAGTTTGTCCTTGACCTAGGCAGGAATAAGCCTCACAATTGTTGTTTTTCAACATCTGACAAAGCTGCTTCTCCATTGAAAGTGCTGGCCAATTAAGAGTAGCAGAGGGGTAACAGATCAGCCTGCTTTCTTTCCTGTGGGTGAGAGCTTTTGTGACAAGCGTCACTGCCAATAGACCCATTCTCTCTGATTATCAAGGGTGGTGCAGACATCAGTTACCTTTAGCCAGTGATCACTGCCAAGCATTTGTAGTTGGCTTTGGGTGAAGTAACTAAAACTCTTTCATATTGGTTCTTAATGAAATCATCCATGCCTGGTACATTTAGGGCTTTCTTTTTAAGAAAGATCTTAGAATAATCTAAAGAGGAGAGAATCTAGCCATCAATAAGTCCAGATTTAGGTTTAAGATACACAAAAACACCAAACAAGTTACTTAATTTTTTTATTTTATGCCCTGCCCCATGATTGTTTACTTACACTAAATATCCAGTCCCTGGTTTTAAAAATCTTTATTACTCTTATTGGAAAGGAAAACGTTAGTCACCCTAGTTATATTTGAGGAGTAGCTCCAAATACATATCTCTCCCTAACCTCTTCAGCTAAAGTAAAAATTCTGTGTGGGAACTAAATAATGGTTATCTAATCACCAGAAAATATAAAGAAATTATTAAGGTTTCAAGGAACTTGGCACAAATTAAAGTTACAGTAAATTCTTACTGTGTGCCTAGTATGTTGCCGGTACTTTTGGGGTCTCAGTGGGCCCCCAAAAGTAATATGCAAAGAAAGGAAAAAATGCTGAATCCAAACAAGAGTTACTTTTAAATAGAGGGTGCTGGCTTCCCATCCAATAATTGAATTTGGATGTCAGTTCATAAACTTTGCCCTTCGGAAATATTCTGTCCAACATTCTGCCATTGAAAACATGTCACTTAATTTAAGCAGTAATGGGATTAAACATTTAAACTTTAGTCAGTGAGGGGGCAGGTGATCTTGCCTTAAAAGCAGCAAATATTCTCTGGTGGCATAATTGGGCTTCTCTTTTCTGATGAATACTGGGGAGCCCAAATCTGCTTCATGTTAAATATGGATGCTTATCTAGATTCTGTCACCACTCTGTCATCTGCCCCTGTAAGTTGTGTTTACCAGGATGTTCTTGGAGGTTAGGGGGAGGGGAGTTCCTCAAATTTTATTTGGGGTAATCATCCTCAAAGATCTTCCCAGTCCAGAGTGTATTTCTGAAGTGGATCATGCAGGTTTACCTGAGTTTGCACTACTCTAAACACTGTGCTGACAGGATTTCTGGAAATATAATGAGAACAGGGGACTTTAAGGAGTTTGTTATCACAAGGGATATTGTGTCTGGTGTGTCTGGTGTATGATATTGTGTTCTGGTGAGAACCCCCCCAAACCCTCAGATGCCTTGTGCTATGAGAAAAGCTCATTTAGGCCTTTTTAATTGCTATTTAATTGCTTCACCGGGAGTTCTAGAGTTCTCTTAAAGACGAAGAGAGTCATCATATAACCTTAGCAACAAAGCAAGCACAGCAGTGCTGTGCTACTCTCTTTAATCTCTCATGTCTATGCTGTAAGAACATAGTTTGGATTTAATTTCAGGTCATCTCCCTGTTAACTTTTCACACACATCCCGGGAGCTGCCTACAGATTCCAAAGGCCTTCATCACCACAAGCAAAGCTGCTCTAAGATTTGGTAAAAAGGTCTTTTCCCCAGAACTCAACTCCTTAAATACAGTAACTCTTCTGTGACCATAAGCCATTATCAGGAGAATACAATGATCTGGGACTCCCCGGTGGCGCAGCGGTTGAGCGCTGGGTTAGGAAGCTGCCCGCAGCCTCTGTAGTGCCAGTTCGATCCCCAGCTGCTCCCCGGCCACCTGAGGAGGGTCCCGCATGGCGCACAGACCTCTCCTGCCACCCGCTGCTCCCCTCAGCAGTGTACTTCGGTCCTTCTGCCTGTTCTGCTCCCTGCTCTGGCTCTGGTGAATCCTCTCACCCTCCCGTGCTTCTGACTGTGCCCAGTGCTTGTATAAATAAATAAATAAATAAATAAATCTTTTTTTTTTTTTTTTTAAAAGAGAGAATACAATGATCACTACTAACTACTATGGAGGAAAAGGGAGAGGAGAAAAAAATCTTTCTTGCTTCTGAAATAAATTCTGAAGGAATGTGGAAAAGAGGATCTGAACACCTAAAGGCACAAAAGAAATTGAGAACACTGAATTCCTTAGGCTAGGACAGTTTTTTCTCTTCATCAGATCCTAAAAGAAGTTTCTATGCTAAACTTTGCCATGTACCATACCAGGCATTTTAAATGATGACATTCATAATATCTCGACCCCATTTATTAAAATTTGTTTTTATGTATTTTAAAATAAAAATTTTCTATTGAAAAAATGGACAGTGGACACATACCAGAGCCAGATCCAGAGGCAGTCACATCGTAAATCAGATCTTTTAGTGATTTCCCAGCATTTACCAGATTGCATTCAGAGAGGGGTTCCTCCACATTCTGTCTCTTTTTCTTTCTGTATGTGCACTGTCGGCCCTGGCATGCCCATATTGTCAGCACTGCAGCTATGGACAGCAGGCACACTGGCACAGTAATAACCACAGTCAGCTCCATGGGTCCAAGTTTTGGGGCATTTGGTGAAGCTTTAGTTAAAAGAAAGAAAGAACATGACCATAAATCAGCTCATTTAAAATACTTTAAAAATTAGAAATGCAGTCCCCCAAGTTTCACATCTATGATGTAACTACACAGCGTGCACTTATGAGAGTTCGTAAAGACTCTATGGGATAAGCAGAGACAGGGAAAGGGAGTTGCATCTGGGAATGGTTTTGCCAATGGGAGACAGGATTGAGAACATAGAAAGCACTAGCACATGGGATCTTTTTTCAGACCTCCACAACATTTGAAATATTGCTATTATCTCCCCACATTTTAGCAGCCAATCCTTAGAATACCTTTAATTCATACCAGGAATGATTGAGCTCCTGCAACGTGTTACTACTATCCCAGGTGTTGGACATATATTGATGTGAGAGAGCCCAAACCCTTGCTCTCATGGTGTGCATGTTCCTTTTTTTCTTACATCATTGTTCATTTTTATAGAATATTATGATTTCTCCCTTTAGTTGTAATCCCCATAAATCTCCCACTACCACATCATCTGTAAACTGTCACCATAGTCCCTTAACGCTCTTCTCTCCCCTGTTTTGACCTCTCTCCCTCCCCCTGCCCCACTGTATGTCTTGGATTTATAATTTTCCCTCTAGTTTTGTCCTTTTATTTTCTGACCCTTTGTTCAGTTTCCCTATATTTCTCCTATAAGTACCATCAGATATTTTTCTTTTTCCTTCTGACCTATTTCACTGAGTATTATCCCTTCCAGCTCCATTCATGTTGCTGCAAATAGCATGAGTTTATCATTTTTATTGCTGTGTAATATTCCATTGTGTATATGTACTACATCTTCTTGATCCAGTCATCTGTTTTTGGGCTTTTAGGTTGTTTCCATAGCTTAGCTAATATAAATAGTGCTGCAATAAATAGAAGAGTGCAGGTTTCCATTTGAATTTATGTTTTTGTGTCATTTGGGTAGAACACTAGTAGGGTCATTGGGGGGGGGGTCATACGCGGTAGCTCCATTTTTAGTAATTTGATGTTCCGCCATACAGTTTTCCATTGTTGGATCAGTTTGCATTCCCACAAGCAGTTAAAGGAGTTCCTTTTTCTCAACATCCTCACCAGCCATTTGTTGTTGCCATTTTTTTTTTTTATATTGGTCATTCTCACCTGCAGCTTATTGTGGTTTTGATTTGCATTTCCCTGATTATAAGTGATGTTGAGCTTTTTTCATATACCTGTTGGCCATTTGCATTTCCTCTTTGGAGAAATGTCTTTTTAGCTTTTCTGCCCATTTTTTGACTGCATTGATTGTTTTTGTTGAGTTGTGTGAGCCCTTTGTAGACCTTTGAAACCAGTTTTTTACCAATTGAATGGAGTGCAAATATTTTCTCCCAACCTGTAGTGTGTCTCTTCATTTTAGTTATTGTCTCTTTTGCTGTACAGAAGCATTTTAGTTTGCTGTAATCCCAGCTGTTTATCTTTTCCTTTATTTTCTTTGCTCCTGGAGATGAGTCCTCAAAGATGTTTCTGAGGTGTTTTGCCTATGTTTTCTTCTATATATTTTATGGTTTCAAGTCTTATATTAAATCTTTTATCCATTCTGAATTGGTTTTTGTGTATGGTGTAAGGCAGTCACCCAGTTTCATTCTTTTGCATTGTAGTGGTTCAATTTTTCCAGTGGTGCTTATGTTTTTATGCACCCACTCAAAAGATGGATATGCAATAGGAAAGCAAGAGAGGATAAATGCTTTGAAGAAAAATGAATTCAAGGAAGTATATAGAGTGATGGCAGGATGCTACTTTAGATAATGTCTGGGAGCAACAACAGAATTCAGGGAAGCATGTTCCTGGCAGAAGAAAAGCAACTGTAAAGGACCCTGAGGTGGTGGCCTGCTTAGCCTATTCAAGAATAGCCTGTGTCAGTAATGCAATAAAAGAAGAGAAAGATAGAAGGAAATGGGGCAGAGAGATAAAGAAGAGGAGCATAGTGTGGGGTTTTGAAGGCTAACAGAAGGACTGGAGTTTTATTCTAAATAGAAGCTGTCTCAGGATTTTAAGCAGGCAGATGTTACTTTTATTCTAAGAGTGAGTGCACTGTGTGAATAGATACCGGGGCTGCAAGAACAGCAGCAAAGAAGCCTGATGTAGTGACCCAGGCAGGAGATGGTCTTGGCTGACAACCATATCTAAGATGATACTTCCTTCTCATTCCCTGCTCACTCTCTCTACACTTCTCCCATTTTATTTTAATTTTGAGAACTTATCACCTGGCATATCACACATTTGTTTATTATTTAAAGAACACTGGCTTCATGTGAAGCTTTGCTGCTTTCTCCCAACTCTATCCCAGGTGTTTACAATGGCAAATGATCATGAGATAGCTTTTGAATGGCAGAATCATTAAGTTTCTACTAACTTTGTTCTTAGTCAATTAGATACAAGGTTTTTAGTTTTAGAAAAATATATATGGTAATTGAAACCGATTAAGTTAAGGATGTAATTGAAGTGTGAGTCTTAATTTTGAAGCACACATAGCCAATTTTTTAAAAGTTCACCTTGCTCTTAAGAAATCTTTCTTTTTAATTTAGAGAAAATAGTGGTACATGAAAAAGTCTATGACAGATATTTCCTGTGTTTTTCAAAGAAGTTATATTGACATTTGAATGAGCACATAATTCATTTTCTTTTCATTCACTAAAGACAGCCTCAGCATCAAATTTATTTTATCCAAGTGCTACCATCAACAGCATTGATTTTTGTTTTTAATAGAACTTGGAGAGTATTTGATAGAATATGGGAATTTATTTCTGCAATCTCAGATTCTCAAACTTTCAGGAGAACTTGGAAGGACACAACCTTGATTCTAATAGAGGGCTGCCACTTCCTTGATATGTGACTATTGTCTATAGGTAAACTGCCCCCCATCCAGCTGACTCCGCTGAGACCAGAGAGAGAGGTTAAAGAAAATTCATGGAAAGCAGGAGCATAACATCTATCCCTTAGTGTCTAAACAGATGACACTGACAATGGATCTTGTGAATGAAGCTACATCTCAGACCTTCTTCTTTGTAACGAAAATCCTAGAGAGCTTATTATAATAAATGGATTTATATTTTATTTACAATATGCAACCAGAAGATCTGGCTATAATTAAATGTGTGTGTGTGTGTGTGTAATTCTAAAGGAAAAAGAATCCAATTCCTCAAAAATGTGTTCATAGAAGTTTCACTCTAATTCTAAAAATAGTTTATTACTAATGAATAAAAGGATTTAAAACTGCTGGGTGAACTTTGGAAACAAACATAACCCATGCTCTTCTATTTTACCTAGTGAATTTTGACATATATCCAAACTTCTTTCTCCTATGTTTCAGGATTCCCCTGAAAGTTATACAGATGCATATGAGGAGAGCTTGGTCTTGAGTGCTAAGTGCTAAAAAAAGTTCTCTGACTTGATTTTGCCTTAGAAGTCATTAACTATGCTACTTGCTACTTTCAAATTGTGTTATTATAAAAGGGTTTTATTCTCCATTTCATAATGGGCATTCAAATCTACATTTCAAGTTGCATCTAGATTTTTTATGTCTTCACAATGGTATTCTACAAATTCTAAGAAAGCCACAAAATAACTTGCAACTTACATAAACATCTACTTAAGCAAGTTTTTAAAAATAATATTCTACTATCAGATACATTCACATGGCTAACTTTCTTTTGCTATAGGTTCATAGCAACTATCAATACAAACATTACAGTGGAAAGCTTACTGACTGTCCTCATTTTAGTAAAGCCCTATTAAGCAGAGCTCTAATCATCACTGTGGCAACTGATGAAGAGGCCAAAGGTCAGCAACCCTGAAAATATAATAATTTCCATAAAGTGCACTGTTCTAATGATGGCTACCACTCTCAGGGATGTTTATTATAGATGGGCACTGTTTCTAATTTTGTAAACAAATTTACTGATACAATTCAGTAAGAAAAGATGACTCAGCTAGAAAGGGCCAGCAACACTATCCATAAAGAGCTCATGAAACACTGTGCAATTTTTAAAGCAAACATTTATATAACTATCATCTTCTAAGCCAAATGTTGATTGTAATATCTACAGGAGATAAATGAAGAAAAACTGTGGTCTATACCCATTGAATCATGGTAGGAGATAGTAGTGCCATTAAGAATACATTTTAATAAGTTACCTCTGATAAGCTATCATTTTTTCTAGCATGTTTTATTTTCTTGATCACAGGAGACACATTATTTGACCATTTTCCATTTTTCAGATTATCTGTGCCAACTGAGATTCATTCTCTATGGAATGAGCAACTCCATGTGGGGATGTGTTAATTCCAAAATTGAGGTCTGGGGGGTGAGTAGTTCACTGCTGATTGAAGCTATTTCACTTTCACTCCCTAGCAAATTAAAGAAAGAAAATGGGGGGAAAAAGAGACAAAAATACAGTGACCATATCTGAGGGGAGAAATCATATATTGTCCAAAAATTAACAATGATGTAAGAAAAAAGTACTACATTCAAAAATGTTTTTTAAAAAATACTAGGCCAGAGGGGTGAGGACCCATTCACAAATATCTCCCCTGCATAAGCTCTGCAATACATAAAGCCACAACAACACAGGGAAAGGACATATTAATAAGGCAGGGAGAAAGGAATAATGTCCAAATGAAGTGGAGGATTCTGGAGAGTCATGTGAAAGGCAAAAGACTAGAAGAAGTTAAGCAAGACCAAAAAAAAAAAAAAAAAAAACCAGAAAGGAAGGAGGGAGGGAAGTTTGAAAAATTGTGAATTTTGCAACTTTCCCTAGAGGCCTGAGTGCAACTGGTGGTGGTGAAAGTCAATGGTCGCCATTCTTGGGTCAAAACTAGTTTAGATGCCTCAGCGTCCCGTGCTGATCTTTACTACAAATATCAAAAAATGTTAATGTTTATGAGACTTATATAACCTTCAAATTAATGAACTGATATTTCCTTTTTGTAAAGCTTTTCAAGGTTAATGGTTCCTTCCCCAAAGTTGCTGTAGCAAGTAGATACAGAAATTGAGAGTTCAAATACCCCTGGAGAAGCCACAGACTAACTTAGAATTAAAATCACTACTTTTCATTTTATGAAAGGTTTTTTTCAAGATTTTTTGCAAGATTGACTCCATTAATGTATAAATATCAAGTCTTCAACTGCCTCTCCACTCTTCAAAAAAGGAAAGCATTTCTTTCTCCAGCTGGTGGTCTTGAATTGCTCTCAGGTAATAAACCAACGAGACAGACAGTGTTGTTTGAGATATTTTCTGATGGGTCTGTTTCTGTGTTGGCAAGTGGAAGAAATGCTACAAGGTTACTTGAATGATCGTAGTGATGTTCTGTCCATCCACCTACCCTACACAGGCCTATGACTACAACTAAAGGTGGCTGTTTAGTTCATAGGTTTCTGGGGGAAAATGTTGAAATAATATGTGATTCAAAAAAAAGAGAGAATAATTTACCTGTAATATATTCAAAGCTATTTCTTTAATTAGCTCCATAGGAATAATTTCTTTTGTAAAAAACAGAATAACAGGCTAAGCAAAGAGAGATATCCCAAATCATGCTGAACCTCCTTTAACCTGCCATTTTATAGCATCCTTAAATGTAGGTAGCATAGTTTCAAACACTTGCTTGATGGTAGTGAAAATAACACTTCTAATTGGTATTTTGTTTTTTTTCTGAATTGGTTCAAAGACTGGATCCAAATAGTTTGGTTTGTTTAACATTACATTGAGAACAACTCTGTAAGCAGGGATGCCAGAGAAGTGGGGTACAGTCCACATCCTTCTGGAATTTAAAATCTACTCAGGGGTACTTTACCATTTAGGAAACAATTCCAAGCAACTTTGCTAATAAAAATATAGAGAACATTTTACATAAGAGCAAGGGAGATGGAAAATAAGAAAAAAACCATCATGGAGTTAATTACTTTTACTAGGTTTTCCCCATGCATACAAAAGCCTAGAAGAACCTGAACAGTAAGAGGGATTCACTCACCACTCCCCCCCCACACACACACTACAACCAGAAGATGAGGTGTCATGGAAGCCAGGAGAGAATTTCTGGAAGTCAGAAGTCAGATAAGGAGATAAGTGTTCAGCAGCCATATGGGACATGTCCACTGGATCTGTAACAAGGATGTTTTTGGTGACCTCAGAGAGCAGTTTCCATGGAATGGCACAACAATCAGAGCAAGATTGTTGTGAATTGATCACTGTATGGAAGACACAATCAGATGAGGACACAGAGAGAAGGTCACAAGCAAATCAGGAAGAATGCATTCTCCAGGATCCAACCATACTGGCATTCTGACCTCAGACTTCCAGCCTCCCCAAAATGTGAGAAGTTGGTGTTGGTTGTTTAAAAAAAGATCATTATCTGGGCCTCCCCGGTGGCACAGCGGTTGAGCGCTGGGTAGCGAAGCTGCCCGCAGCCTCTGCAGCGCCGGTTCGATCCCCGGCTGCTCCCTGGCCACCGGAGGAGGGTCCCACCTGGCGCGCAGACCTCTCCTGCCGCCCGCTGCTCCCCTCAGCAGTGTACTTCAGTCCTTCTGCCTGCTCTGCTCCCCGCTCTGGCTCTGGTGAATCCTCACACCCTCCCGCGCTTCTGACTGTACCCAGTGCTTGCATAAATAAATAAATAAATAAATAAATAAATAAATAATAAATCTTTAAAACCTAATATATTTAAAAAAATCATCATGAAGAATACATTCATGATGAATCAGTCTAATATAAAAGAATATGTAATTGCACTTACATGTGTGAAGTTACACACTTGTGAAGTAGAAAAGGTTTCAGAATCCAAGTCACACAACTGGTTTTACATGTCTAATGCAGTTAATTCTGGGCTCAATGATTGCAAATATTCCCTGTACCTCACCTCCAGAGCTTGTCCTAGTCTACTGTTTCTTTGCAGTGATCCCTAGAAATGTCATCAGGAATAATTTATTTAGAAGTTAATTCAGGGCCTCCCCGGTGGCGCAGCGGTTGAGTGTTGGGTTGTGAAGCTGCCCGCAGCCTCTGCGGCGCCGGTTCGATCCCCGGCTGCTCCCCGGCCACCGGAGGAGGGTCCCACATGGTGCGCAGACCTCTCCTGCCGCCCGCTGCTCCCCTCAGCAGTGTACTTCGGTCCCTCTGCCTGCTCTGCTCCCTGCTCTGGCTCTGGTGAATTCTCTCACCCTCCCGCGCTTCTGACTGTACCCAGTGCATGTGTAAACAAACAAACAAACAAATAAATAAATAAAACATGCCTCTATTAAAAAAAAAAAAAAGAAGTTAATTCAGTTACATCTTTCCAATGTCATCTCCTATAGAGAGCAGCAAATAGGTTTCCCTTCTTCACAGAGCAAGAATAATCATGTCAAAGAAATCACTTTTGATCAATATGAATTTCAGATACTGAACCAAGGGTAAAATATTTTCTAAACTAGAGATTGGACTGAATATATTGACAGAGAAACTAACGTGAGAATTATTTCTGCTTTTTAATTAAATCGTGAGCTGCTGATGGGCCATTCCATTGTTAAGTGCTCAATCTATCATTAAGCTCAATCTATCATTGACTGCATGCATTGTCTCATTTTGCCTGGTTTCATGACTGTATAGCAGATAGGAGCATCACACATAAAAATATTTCCTGTACAGTTCTCCCTGTGCTGCTGAATTTCTGCAAGTATATGAGGAACACTTGCAGAAACTGCAGATCTTCTTTTGTCTATTAGCATCTGAATGTAAGAATAATATTTTTATGTTTATGGAAAATAGAAATCCTATATTGAAGAATATAATCTTTGGCCTAAGGCCTATTTGACTCAAGCAAAGGTGAGATTAATAACAATATCAGAAGGGGGATTTGAATCATTTTCACAGTTTTTCTTAATTTTTAGGCATTCAGCAAAGATTATAGTTTCTTAAAAAGAAGTTACTAATGACTCAAGGGATATTTTAGATTTTTCTGAAGCCAAATATGGGAAAAATAAAAGTTCACTAGAAGTAGCGCCTATGTGTTCTATCTTTTTCCCCAAATCATAGTGTAGAATCTTGTACTGAGAAGATGACAATATTGATGACAAAGGACAAGTTATGCTATACTGTCCTAAAGTTCATACTAGTGCAGATTCTCCCACAGCTAATACAGTCACACAAAGTGGTTTGTTCACTTGGACAAATTTAATGTGAGATAGTCATATTTTGACCCAATTCACTGTACTATAAATAATAATCACCAAAAAAGGATAACCCAAAATATTTAGTTAAACAGGTAATGGTATTTACATGACTGAGAAGGTAATGGCTTATATAACGTAGAATTTGTGATTTAGAATTGGTTATACATTTTGTTTGCAATTTCCTATAACATTTATCAGAGTAATATTTCATAATAGAAATCATTGCACTTTTTTCTTGAGACAAGTGCCTCCTATATTCAACTTTCAGAGTACAGGTTTGACTTTTTTATGCTTATATTTTTACACTTGATCTTAGCCAAAAGGCCGAGAAGCGATTTGCTTATATTTTTACACCACTTTTCCAAAATATAAAAATCATAGTACCTTTCTGTTTATGGGTGGGGGGAACCCTGTCTGGCACACCTGTCAGTTGTTCACCGAATCCTCAGAGAATGAGGTATAAATGGATTTGTTCATGTGATGTCAGAACAATTCCACAAGGGGTCCCATGAGAAATAATTTCTCGGCATGTCTCCATTACCTTACACCGACTAGAGTGATGAATTTATGTTTAAAAGGAAAACCTCAAGAAAGTTAGGAAACAATAGTTTTTGTTAAGAGAATGAAGATAACAAAACTTTTAAGCCCCTAAAGAATACTTACCATCTGAGTCTGCAAGTTTTATAATTATAGCATGCTTAAGATTATTATTTTTGATAAATTCAATTCTAATGTTTTGGCAGTTTATCATCCTTCATATGTAATCCTCCAGTTTGATTTAAAGTCTAATTTAGACATGTTCTTAATCAATAGGCATTCTTCATTTACCCTAACTGACATAAATAATCAATTTTCCTTTTTATCTTTATACAATTGAGAACAGACTAGGGAGGAAATTGTTCTGAGGTTCATAAAGGACCCAAATTTTAATGTTGTGCATCTTTATTGAAACCAATTATTTGAATTATAAAAAATTGCATTATTAAAATCATGTATTGAAACATGAAAGGAAAGATCAGAAATTATTACAATGCTTACCCTGGAAAGCACTGTATGCTTTGGTAGCAAAATGGGAACAAAGATGCCTGGAAGTTGAATGATTTTGCTGAATAGTCTATTTCCATATGAAGGGTGGTAATTAGTGCATGCATGAACCAAACAATTCCTATCAAAATTAGCCCTAGAAATATCTAGCTTCTCTTACTCAGGTTTCCTGACCTTGCCCTGGATGGATTTACTTGGGGAACTTTAGATGATATTTGATATCACACACTATTTCTCTGAGCGTGTCCCTGATGTCATCATTGATGACATCATTTCTGTTACAACCCAAAATATGATCCAGTCATGAAAGAATCAAACAGCAAAGTTTAATTCCTTCGCAAAGTAGAAGACTTTAAAAAAAAATACTGGGCCTCCTTGGTGGTGCAATGGGTTAAGTCTCAGCACTATGAAGCTCTCAGCAGCCACTGCAGCACCGAGTTCGAGTTCGATCCCTGGCCAGGGAACTAACCCACATGGCAAACCTCTCCTGCCTCACCCTCTGCACCCCTCAGCAGAGTATTTCAGTCAATCTGCCTGTTCTGCTCCCTACTCTGTCTCTGGTGAATCCTCTCACTTCCTGCACCTCTGATCTACACTCCAGCTCTTGTATGCATAACTAAATAAATCTTTTAAAAAATTATAAAATAAAAATTGAAAAAACAGTAAAGGAGAAACATCAGACATAACAATTATATTAAACAGATAATCCAACTTACTAGAGAAGAAGATAATAAACTATTGCTACTGGGAACTCTAGGCCAATGAATATAACCTGAATACACATTGAATGAATGAATGAGTGAATGAGTCAATGACTAGGAAAAGCACTTCCTAATAAGGAAGAGTCAGAAATTTCATCTTCAGTCAACTGACAAGAGGGTGGCCTCCAGGTCGCCAAATCTTCCTATTTTTCAAGATAAGCCAGATTTTGGGTCTTTAAAATTAAGAACCATTTTTTCCTATTTATTTCTATATATGTATTTTACATCATTGTTCATTTTTGGACATTTTACTTTCTCCTCTCAAATGTAGTTGCCATAAAATTCCCACCACCAAATCACCTGTGAACCATCACCATAATCTTTTGTGCTCTTCCCACCCCTGTTTTAATCCCTCTTCCTCCCCATCTCCGAAGAATGTCTCTGATTTATAGTTGCCAGCTAGTTGTCCTTTTTTTTTTTTTCTGATCCCTTATTTGGTTTCCCTATATTCCTCCGATAACTGAAACCATTTGATATTTTTCTTCTTCCTTCTGACTTATTTCACTGAGCATTATCCTTTCCAGCTCCATCCATGTTGCTGTGAATAGCATGAGTTTATCTTTTTTGATTGCTGTGTAGTATTGCATTGTGTATATATACCACATCTTCTTGATCCAGTCATCTAGTTTCGGACATTTAGGTTGTTTCCATATCTTAGCTACTGTAAATAGTGCTGCAGTAAATATAGGAGTGCAGATTTCCTATCGAATTAATGTTTTTGTGTCCTTCAGGTAGATTCCTAAGAGGGGAATTGGTAGCTTCATTTTTAGAAATTTGAGGAGCCTCCACACAACTTTCCAGAGTGCTTGGACCAGTTTGCTTAATTTTTAACATTATTAAGAAATTATTTTCTTTTCTAGAAATTGTATAGATCAAATAATATCTGTCTATGGGTCAGGTATAGGTCTGGATGACTTGGTTTTTTTTTAAAGATTTATTTACTTATGCATACAAGAACTGGGGTACAGGACAGAGGGGTGAGAGGGTTCAGACAGAGTGGGGAACAGAACAGGCGGACTGGCCTAAGTACACTGCTGAGGGGAGCAGTGGGAGAGACAAGAGAGGTATACTGTGCCATGTGGGTTGCTCCCTGGCTGGCCAGCAATCAAACTCATGCTGCAGTGGCTGTGGACAGCCCCAGAAGTTGCATCTTAACCCCTTGCGCCACCAGGGAGGCCCTGGATGACTTATTTTGGTACTGTCAGAGTAATTAGAATTGGGTTAGCTACAATTAACAGAATGTCACCTAGAAGTTTGCTTTTCTCTTTCACTTAAAATAAATTTGAAGATGGGTACCCAAACTTAGCAGGGTGACTCCATAAAGTCTTTGGTAAGGCTGCTTTCTGTTCCCTTGTTGCTCCTCCTGTGGTGTGTCATGCCACCATCATCCTCATGGTTCAGTGCATCTGAACCAGTTAGTATCTCTCATGCTAACTGGTTTGAAGGCCACTCCCTTCACCCTCCTTTCTGGTAGTCTCAGTTCTACAATGGCATAAAAAGGAGCTTTCAGAAGTAACTTAGAAGTGACAAATAGGCATATTACAAAGCATAAAGCATAACAGTATCTTTACCCTCCTCCTAGACAAAACAAGTTCCTTAGAAAATTTTAACTCCATTAGCCCTTCTCCTGACATATATAATGCATTTTTATATTAAATAATCATTTTATCTTTTTTTAAAATTCAGCAAGACTTTATTATAAATTAATGTTCTTTAGAATTGGTCAAATATTTATCACTTTCCTTTTTTTTTCATTCTTTCTTGCATATAAACACTTTAGGATTGCTTTCTTTCTGCCTGAATTAAATCCTTTAGAATTCCCTTTATTGAAGTATATACTAGAACACAGTATATGTTTTATGGATATAGGTTCTTCTCTACAAATACAAATAATTACACCACACCTACTAGTAAAACATCAGTAATAGTCCCCCGTAGTCCTTTGAGGCCACTCCCTTCACCCTCCCTTTCTGGTTGTCTCAGTTCTATAATCAGATTTCTGGAGTTTGTTTTGGTTTGTTTAGGTCTGCTCATTTGCTTTGTTTTTCATAGTCCAATATGACTGAGATCATCCTGTCTTTGTCTTTCCCCTTCCGACTCATTTTGCTTAACATAATCCCTTCCGATGTCAAAATTCATGTTGTTGCAAATGGCAGGATTTCATCTTTTTTTTTAAATTTTTTTAAAGATTATTTATTTATCATCAGTGTAAAAAAATAATAACAGTACAAAACACAATAAAGCAAAAACAGACAATTATAAATTAGAGACATCCTACAGGGGAGGAGGAGGGAAAGGGATCAAAGGGAGGGAGGGAGGAGCACAGGGGACTGTGGTGATGGTGCATGGGTGCCTTAGGGATGGAAATTCTATGGGGACTCAATCTGAGGGGGTGGGGGGAAGCAAATATTGTTTAAAAATAAAAAAAATTTAAAAAGTTATAAAAAAGATAAAAAAATTAAAGTTCTCTGCTAGATAAATCTAAAAAAAATATTTATGCATACAAGAACTGGGGTACAGGCCGGAGATGCAGGGGGAGGTGAGAGGATCCACCAGAGACAGAGTAGGGAACAGAACAGGTAGAGTGATTGAAATACACTGCTGAGGGGAGCAGCAGGTGAGACAGGAGAGGTCTGCTGTACCATATGGGTTGCTCCCTGGCCAGCCGGCAATCGAATTCATGCTGCAGAGGCTGTGGAATGCTTCATAGTGCAGCGCTTAACCCCTTGTGCCACCAGGGAGGCCCACATCTTTTTTTTTTTTTTAAATAGCTGAGAAGTATTCAATTGTGCGTATCTTCTATATCCATTCAACTGTTGTTGGACACTGGTCTATAGCTTGGCTATTGCAAATAGTGCTGCAGTGAACATGGGGATACATATAGTGGTTTTGTACTATTGGGATAGATACTTAGGAGAGAGGAGTTGCTGGAGCATAGGGTAGTCTACGTTTAATGTTTGAGAACCCTCCATATTGTTTTCTGTAGAGGCTGGACTAGTCTGCAATACCACTAATAGTGAATGGGGGTTCCTTTTTCTCCAAACCCTTGCCAACAACTGTTGCTTCTGACAACAGTTTACTGTTGTCTTACTGACACATGCCAATCTCCCAGCTGTGAGGTGGTATCTCATTGTGATGTTTGACTTCCATTTCCCTGAGGATAAATGATGGTGAGCATTTTTGTCATGTGCCTTTTTGCCATCTATATATCTTATTTGGAGAATAAGTCTATTTAGCTCTTTTTTGATTTGTTCTTTTGTTGAGTTGTATGTGATCTTTGTAGATTTGGATATTAGCACCTTGACATGTGGGATATACAAATATTTTCTTCCATTCAATAGGGTGTCTTTTTGTCTTACCAATCATTTCTTTTACTGTATAGAAGCTTTTTAGTTTGATGTAGTACTATTTATTTTGATTTTGGTTTTCCTTGCCATTGTTGCGTTCCCAAAGACATCCCCGAAGCCAATGTCATTGAGTACTCTGCCTCTGTTTCCTTCTATAACTTTTATGGTTTCAGGTCTTAAATTCAAGTCTTTGATTCATTTTGAGTTAATTTTTATATGTGGTATAAAACAATGGTCTAGTTTCATTCTTTTGTGTGTGGCTGTCCAATTTTCCTAACACCATTCATTGAAGAGACTTTCCTTTCTCCATTGTATGTTCTGGGCTCCTTTGTCATAATTTAACTGTCCATGGAAGTGTGCGTTTATTTCTGGACTCTTAATTCTATTCAATTGATCTGTGTGTCTGTTTTTGTCCAACAGCATACTGTTTTGATTATTATTGTTATATAGTATAATTTGAAGTCTGGCAGCATAACACCTTTATTCTTCTATTTTCTCAGAATTGCTTTGGCTAGTCCAGTCTTTTGTGATTCCATACTAATTTTGAATAATGTCTGTTCTAGTTTTAAAGAATCTTTTTCTTATCCTCATTCCTCAAATATATTTTTTCTATGTATAGAATTCTGCTACCAGTTATTTTCTATTACAATACTAAAGATACAATTCCACTTTCTCTCTTTTAACTTTTTGCTATAAAAAAGACAATGTCAGTTCTTCTGTAACTTTGTGCTTAATTTACCTTTTCTATTTGTCAACTTTTAGGATTTCCCTTTGTCTTTGGTGTTCTGTAGTATTATTATGCTCTATCAAGATTTACAATTATTTTTATTTTTATATTAATTGAAAATCTTGGTTTTGTAGATTGGTGTACATCAATTAAGGGAAATTCTAAACTCTTATCTCAGCAAGTACTACTTTTGCCCAGTTCTGTCTGTCTTCTCCTTATGGACCAATGTGTATAAGCACATGGCAGACTTTCTTAGGTTTTTTTCTATTTGTCATTATCCCTTGCATATTTCCTGTTTTGTGTTCTCTATATTATTGCATACAAATTAATTTCTTCTGATGTGTATTTCGGATCCCTAATTGTCCCTTCAGTTGTAATATATAATTGTTGTTATGTTTTTAATTTTTTAGTGTATTGTTGAGAACGCTCCATACTGTTTTCCATTATTTTTAATTTTTTATTGTAGTTTTAATTTTTAAAAGTTCTCTTATTGTTGAAAATCTGCTAGGTCATTTTTTTTAACAATTTTATTACCCAAATATTTTTCAAGTTTGTGTTTTGTTTCCTTAAATTTAGAAGAATATTTTTCTATAATGTCTGATAATTCTAATATATGAAATCTTTATGATTTGTATCTGATCTGTATTCTTTCCTGCTTGTTCATGCTATCACAAATCCCTATGTGTTTGGGTACTTATCCTTCACTATGTGCTGTTCATGTCCTTGTGAAAGTGTTTGTTATGTTCTTTGAGGCCTCACATTAAAGTGCCTTCCTCTAGAGAATTTGTACCTTCTGGCAGGCAGCTGGTGGCATTCATAGTCTGGTTCTATCTTAAAGAAAATTTTTCCTCTGGAGAGTTGCTATAATACTCAGGAGGTAGAAATCAGGGAAAATTTAGGGAGATCAGACTGAAAATTTATGTAAAGGCTATGTTCATAGTCTCTCAGGAATAAGATTTTTTGTTTGTTCTCAGGTTGTTTTTTTTTTTTTTTTTCTGCTCTACTTAACAGTAAGTGCCAGCCTCCTACATGGGGTTAGAAGAAGATGACTTATGTGTAATTTAAACAGTAATAAGGAAAGAGACTTTTGATAGCTCTGGTGAACGTGGAGATTCTATTATATGACCCACTTTTTCTTGAGGGTTCCTTAAAACTTGAGATTCCTAATAACAAAAGCAAAAATTCTCCTTAGTAGAGAAAGGAGACACACATGAGGGAAATGATATCAGATAAAACTATCATGAAATTAGATAGAAACATCTTAATAAAGGTACCCATGGATTCATATAATAAAAAATCTGGAGTAGATTGATGACATTATAGATTAATAACATTGTTGAATTTACATTCTTTGTTCACAAAGAGAACCAACCTACTTCTAGATTTCTTGTCATGTTGATAACTTCCTTATTAAGATAGTATTATCTCATTTTCTGATATTTTTAATTGAAAACATCCTGACTAATACCTAACTCTTTTAGCTTTTGCTAATAATCTAATTGGTGGAAAAAGTGGTATATGTTGTTTTAATTTGACTCTCCCCAACTATTAATGATATTGAGTATCTTTTCAGTGATTGACCACTTTGAATATTCTCATCTTCAAAAGTTCTGTTTGTATATTTTGCCCAATTTTTTCATTTGTCCTCAACCCTTTCTCTCTTTCTACCTTCTGTGATACACACAAACCATGCATCCCCCCCCACACACACACACACTCTCTCTCTCACACTCTGTATCTTTTAGCTGCCTTTTTCCAACCAAATATGTTACAGATATTTCTACCCATATTTAATTTATCTTTTGGTCTTCTTTACGTTATTTTTGTTACTCATATTTATTTTAGTTTGCATGTAGTCAATATCTGTCTTTTCCTTCTATAACAGTTGGAATTCCTATCTTATTTAAGAACAGCTTCCATACTATAAAGTCATAAAAATCTTTATTTCTAAAATTTCCCCTGACATTTAAATTGTTTTATATTTCACAATTAGATATTTAATCAAGCTGTAATTTATTTTTGTATATGGTATGACACTGTGGTACAGCCCTGTTTTCTTCCAGATGGATAGATAATTATGCCAGCATCATTTCAAAAATAAACTATCCTGGAATTTCCATTTCTGCCAAGTTACACTGTAGATGTCCACAGAAGCCCTTCTTGGTATAGTGCACACAAAAAAACTGAATAAAATATAAATGAAAAACTTATTTTTCTATTATATGATAAAGCTGGTGGGAAGATAAATGAATTACTCAGCAGCAAAAAATCAAATGTAAATCTATAAAGGGTTCTTGAGTGCTGGGGCTGCCATTTATCCTGGAGGCATTTGCTGGTTATTGGCTGTTAAGGACTTGGTTTGACAGACTTTATCACAAGGTCATAGGATAAAACATGGTTCCTGAAATAGTGAAAGGTTAGATCAGGCAACCATGTTGTGTAAATCAGATGATGGAGACTATCATTGTCTTGGAAATAAATAAAATAAAAAGAGTTCTGAGAGAAGACAAGTTGTATACTTGTCTATTTGTCTGTCTCAATCTTGATTTTGGATAGAGTAGAAAAAGAAAAATATTCTCTGCCTAAGTTTCTCACTACAAAGGTATATCCATATCTACAAACTTAGAGACAGAGTTCATGCAGGTGTTGGCCAAAATCAGTCTCATCAAAACACCAAATAAGTTTCAGTTGATAGTCCCTGATACCTGACAGAAGTAAATCTGTGGAGGAATATATTTTAATTACAGATTTCAAAAGTTTTCTCCATCTATGGTTCCAAAACATTAGATAACAATCAAAACGCACAAAACAAAATAAGTAGCCACCATGAATACGAATCAGCAGAATCAGAATAGCATATTTAAGCTCACAGAACAAGTAGATATTAAAATTATCAAAGATTTTTAAAGTATGGGACAAGTTTAAGAAGTGAAGAATAAAGACAAAAGGCCCAACTTACACCAAATAAATGAAGAAACTGCAAATTTAGGATAACTTATTTAGAGGGATCACAGACAGAATTCATTGTGGGGATACATACTCAAAACATCTTCCAGTGTGAGAGCTTTTTCATCTTTTATTTGTTTGCTTACCCTACCTGAATTTCTCCCCAGCCCCTAGCAGTACATACTAAATTTTGTGTATCAGTCTTTCATTTATCAAAGGGAAATATTGAAGAGTTAAGAATATATTATTTACAATTTTTTACTTTAAACAACACAGATTTATTACTTATTATCTTGAATTTATAAATTTGACACAGGTTCCAGTGAACTAAAATTAAGATGTTTATAGAGCTACATTCCTTTCTGGAATGTAGGGGAAAATACACTTACTTGATTTTTTCCAGTCTGTACAGCCTACCTGAGGTCCTTGGCTCATGCCTGCCCCCTGCACTGTTTTGAAAGCAAGGGGCAGGTCAAATCTTTAACACATTTCTCTTCTCTGACCTTGTGTTCATCCTCACACCTTCTTTTTTGACTGCTCGTCTGCCTCCCTCTTCCTTCTTATTATTACTTATTTTTATTATTACTTTTTTTCCTTTCTAATACCTGGGCCTATATATAATTTTTAAATTTTCATTTTCCATATGATTTTTTCCCACCAAAGTAGTTTCTCTCCTAATCTCAGAAAAAGCTGAGTATCGACAATCTGAATCACATACTATGCAGGAAACTTAGTGAAGCCTGAGTGTATCAGATCAAAGGTCACTAGAGTCAGAGCAACAAAAGGAGCATCCAGAAAGGTAGGCAGATATTTTTTGTAGTTAAAGATAGCTATTCCTGGGCCTCCCCGGTGGCGCAGCGGTTGAGCGCTGGGTTGCGAGGCTGCCCACAGCCTCTGCAGCGCTGGTTCGATCCCCAGCTGCTCCTCGGCCACCAGAGGAGGGTCCCACATGGCGCACAGACCTCTCCTGCTGCCCGCTGCTCCCCTCAGCAGTGTACTTCGGTCCTTCTGCCTGCTCTGCTCCCTGCTTTGGCTCTGGTGAATTCTCTCACCCTCCCGCACTTCTGTCTGTACCCAGTGCTTGTATCAATCAATAAATAAATCTTTAAAAAAAAAAAAAGATAGCTATTCCTGTGGTCTTAAAAAAAAAAAGGGAAAAGAAATTAGACAAGATGTACTGCACAAAGTATACAAATATATTTCTCTTGTTAAACTTCTTTATCATCTATAATCTTTAAATATTCATTACTACACTGTTTTGTGAAAATAACATATTTGCCATTAGCAGAGACATGAACTCAAATTATTAGTCAAAAATGACTTTGGAAATGGTTGTTGTCTTTTAAAGTTTTGCATAGAAAACTTATTTGTGGTAACAGTTAAACCTGAAAGGTCACTCCAGTGTCCTCAAAGCTATCTACACTTCATTCAGTAAGGGAAGGGAATAAGCTTCCTAATGTATATTTCTACTAAAGCATAAAATTACTTCTGTCCCCCGAAATTAACTCCTATAAATTAAACCCACATGTAATGTCAGAGAAGAAACTATTTTTTAAGGGTAAGTGATTGAATTTAGTGTAATTTAAACCAAGTATTGCTTATAGTAATCTGAATAGACTTAAATCTAATCCAATTTTGTATTGAAAATGAACAGGTAAAAAGGTTTCTATAAAAGGAAAATATTTGAAATTAAAATAGTAACTAGAGTCTTAATAGATTTTTGTACTAGTGAATTAAAATAATAAATCTCCTTGTTCCATTTAAAATTGCCGCAATTTAAATACCAACTGAAGAGGTGTTTCTGAAATTGTAAACATAACTTATTGGTGGGATCTGACCAGCATTTCCACTTAATGAAAGAGCAAAGAGTACCCATCACATTTATGGGTAAGATTATTTTGCAAAAGACTTGTTACTATTATATGTGCATGTGGGCTGGGGAAATTCATGTTAAATTCCTTTCTTTCTGTGTGTCACAATGGAAACCTGTAGGAAAACCACTAGCTTAAGGCTTTAGGAATTACAGTCATCTCTTAAAAGGGTTTTTAGGAGAATAAGATTGAATGCCTATGGTTTTCTAATTACTAAATTACCAGGGCTCCAGTAGGGTGAGGAGCATTGAGAAAAAAGTCACAAACTCTGTTTGAAATAGGAATTTCATCGCAAAGGAACAAAATAAGAGCCCCGTCTTTACAAACAGGATCTAACAACACAAGAGGACCAGCTGAAACATGACAAGACTGGGTTACTGCATCTACATTGAGTCAGCTATCCTGAAATGGCCCCACAGTAGGAGTGATTAGAGCCAAAGAGGCAAGAATCCACTTGGCTTTCAGCTTGAACCACAAAGGGAAGTCCTAGATTTTCTCCAAACTTTCTTGTCACCTCCCAGCCTCAACCTTTTCTTCTGCTTCGCCAATGAGTGGGATGCAGAGTAATAAGTGCTATGAAAATATCACATGTCTACTTTTCAGAGTGCTTTTGTATGTTTCATAAATATATACATATATATATGATCACATTTGAAATTAACAAATCTCTATTAGAGAAAGCAGGAGATATCAATCACACTCACTGATGACACAGAAACAGCAGAGTTCTTGGCACTGACTGTGTTATTGCTCAGCCTGAATTTTTCCAACTCCTCTCCAAACAGCTTCTGTTCCCAATACAGCTAATAACCATTTAGTGATATCTCACAGAGAGAACAACCTGCCACAAAATGACTGCAAGTCCAATCCTATTCAATGGAATGCCTAATAATACAATCCTATTCAATGGAATGTCTGATAATACAATGTCATGAAAAGAAAGAAAACCTAGTTTAGATAAAGAAATTTGAATTCAATTAAATACCACCTGACATTATTGTGGACATAATGTAGACATTAATAGACTGATGAAGAAAAACTATATGATAATCTTTATAAATTCATGAAGTACTTGAAATTTAATATGCCTTTATCATTTTTATAAAAAATAACTTCCCCCAAATTAGGACTAAGAAAATTTTCTCAACTGATAATAAGAATCTAAAAAAACCTGCAGTTATCTTAATGATAAAAGTGAGTGCTTTTCTCCAAGGATCTTCACTCCCAATCACCAGCATATTGGCAGTCTTAGCCAACACAAAAAGGCAAGAAAAAGAAGTAAAATATATACAGATCAGAATATGAATCATAAAATTGTCTATAATCACTGATAAAATGTCTGTGCATAAAGAAATGTTAGAGAATCTTTTAAAAAGCCACTAGAACTAATATCAGCTATTTTGGCAAGCATGTAGTGTGTAATGTCAATATACAAAATTAATTTTATTTTCATAGCAGTTAACATTTAGAAATTGAGATATTAAAAATACCATTCACAATAGCATTCAAAACATTACATACTGAGAGATAAATTCATTTGAATTACTTATAACATCTATTCTCTGATAACTATAAAATACCACCAAGAGTAACTATGGACAACTAAATTAATGGAAAAACATACTATGTTCATGGATCAAAAGATTTAATATAGGTATTCTCGCTAAATAATCTGCATATTCATAAGCTCAATCTAATAAAAAAACTGCCTATTTGTAAAAATTATCAAGCTAGTTCTAAAATTTAAATAGATATGCAAAGGACAGAACAATCAGATTAATTTTGAAAAAGAACAATGTTGAGGAGATCACACAACCTGATTTTAATACTTACTGTAAAGTTACAAAAATGAAGAAAGTTTAAGAGAGTCCTATGTATAGATTCATAGAACACTTGAAAAGAGACAAGAAATACACCCATATATATATATATATATATATATATATATATATATATATGGTTACTTTATTTAAAATAAAAGTTTCAAAGTAATGGAAAAGATAGATTTTCCAGCAGATGATGTTAGAACAACTTCATAGCCATATGGACAAAATGAAACTAGTTGAATTCCCATTAAAACAAATATTAAGTTGAATCTGACTATAGATCTCAATATAAAGGCTGAAATGCTAAATTTTCTAAAAGATAAGGTAAAAGAAAATATTTATGACCTTTGGAGAAAGACATCTCAGTCAGGATATGAAATGACACATAATAATATTTTAAAAAACTAAATAGACTTCATCTAACTTTAATCTTTTACAAAGAACACCTTCAAGAAAACAAATGACTGCCTATAGAGTGGGAGAAAATAGTCATAATATACATATCTGGTAAAGGACTTGTATTCAGAATATATAAAGAACTCTTAAATTCAACTATAAAAAGATAACCCAATTTTTTTAACATGCAAGTGATTTGACATTTTATAAAGGAAGATACACAAATGTCCAATGTGCACATGAAAAATAATTGAACATCATTAGTTGTCAGAAAAATGCAAATGAAAACCACAATGAAATGCCACTACATAATTACTTGAATGGATTAAAGTTAAATAGAGTGATTATACCAAGTGTTCACAAAAATATGGGCCAACTGGAACTATCATACATTTCTGTTGAGGTTGTGAAATGATACAAGCAATTTGAAAACTACTTGGGAGATTATACTTTTAAGATAAATATACACTTATAACCCTGAAATTCTACTCTTATTTCCTTAATAGAAAATAAAACATGTATCCAAAGACTTATACAGAAATATTCATAGTAGCTTTGTTAATAATGCCCCCCCCAACCAATTGAAACATCCTGAATACCCTTTAGTAGGTGAATGGGTAAAAAACAAAAAGCCAAAACAAAAACAAAATAAATCATAGTACATCCACACAATAGGAAATTACCCAGCAGTAAAAAAGAAACAAACTATGAATATACCCAACAAGAATAAATCTTAAGAAATGTATTGAGTGAAAGAAGACAAATGTGAAATAACATCTTCCATAAGATTCCTTTTATGTGAAACTCTAGAAAAAATAAATCTAATCTACTATAATAGAAAACAGGCCCTTGTGAAAGTGGGTATTAATTGAGAACATTTGAGGTAATAGAAATGAGATGGTGGCGACATTGGTGTATGTAAAAATTCATCACATTGTTTCCATAACATGTGTACATTACATTATATGTACATTATACCTCAATAAAATTGATTTTTTACAAAACAACTGCTTCCAAACTGGACTTGAGGGTGAAACAATGGCTTCTCAGTAATTTAAGCAGAGCTTATGGTAGAACTTATATTCTAGCTGTACTAAATTCCTTTTCTGATTATATATCAAAAAGCCTCTTATTTTATACTAGTATGTCTTTAATACCTTTTTCTTTGCTCTTTAAACAAAAGGAATATTCAAAATACTGAACTGGAATGCAGGTATATTTGTTTATCCACATATTCTTTTACTTACAGCAGACTGGTTTTTCATTTGTAATAGTGAAGTCAAGTTTCTAAATAAATGTTCTTCAGTTAAAAAAAAGTGAGATAAAGGAACAGTAAATTTATCTTTTTAAATATTAGATTCAATATACTATAGTGGAATATTGATATGGTGATATATATAAACCTAAAATTGGATAACCATAACTTAAAATGTTAATTTGTAAGGAAGATTATATATTTGTATGCAGACATTAACATTATCTACAAACATTGAATTATTGCTATATGAATAAATGTTGAAGAAAATTCACTGACATTTTCATTTGATAAATTGGTTCTTAATTTGAATTATTTGCTCCTTAATATCCCCCAAAGTTTTAGATTGCAAATTACTGATGAAAGGCAAGATTAAGATTTTTTTCAGGATCTTGTAAATTAGGATAAAATACCATGAAGTTGAGGAAAAAGCAGGGATATATCTGAACAATAATGAAGGGTCATACTCCAGTTTGCCTTTGTCTTTTTGCCATTGAATGCACTTGAGTGTGGGCAGATGGAGAAGATATGCAGAAGGTATCCATGTAAAAAAGGTTCTGTGTCTGTAAACATTCACAATCTACTATTTTCAGTTTTGCTCTTTTCTTTCTTTTTATTCCTGGCATACATTTCAATTTCTTTAAGGCAATTCATTATAAAAAAAGACAGTTCATAAAAAATAACATTTCACTTTAGACTCATTGATCACTTCAAAAAATACAAATCATGTGGACAAATTACTTCAAAAATGTTATGCTGTCATCAATGTCTTGACAGCCCTGTGCAATTAGAAATACTTAACTTCAGGTAGACGCTAGATCATTTTACCGGTAAAAAAAAAAAAAAGAAGTAAAACAGATTTTCTTATTTAAAGAAACAAAAGCTTGATTTGCATCATGCTTATAATTTCCCAAGAGTAAAATTAAATCTGGAATCAACAAAGATAAACCTCTTACCTGTTGGAAGGTGCAGTGTTATGTTGTTGCAAAAATCTGTGAAGCAGCATTCAGTTTTGGTAACATTGTTGGAACTATGACAGAAGACTTGAGCATTTAGCTCTGGGAGTGAGACACAGGACTTGATCACCTGTTCCTTTCCATTGGTTAGCATAACTGAAGCCCAACATGCTCCTTCTGTTTGGCAGGTGAAGTTTGAAGAGTCACACAAAAGACATACACACTTCAGACCTAGAAAGTATAAGACAAAAAGCTTTAAGATTAACGAATCATGCAAATTTATTTCATAATTTTTACGTATAGAAATACAATCCTAATGAAAACCAAGGGAATTTTTAAATAAACAGCACTGGGTAAGCACATGCTAATGTGGATACTGCCTCACAGTCATGTGTATTATTAAAATTTTTGCTTATATTTTTGTGAATTTACTGTTACTACTATATTTTAAAACAACTTTCTCATCTATGGTCATATTCCTCCTTTTTAAGCTCTAGCTGTTTATTCCCAAAAAAATAGCTCCTATAAAATAATGTATGCACAGCAACAAGGTGCGCTGTCCAGCATCACTTGCAGGACTTTAATATGTGATTATAGCAAATGTGTTCTGTTTGTTTACCCTTTTTTTTTAATATTTATTTATTTCTGCATACAAGAACTGGGGTACAGGCCAGAGGTGTAGAGGATGAGAGGATTCACCAGAGACAGCATGGGGAACAGAACAGTCAGATTGACTAAAAACACTGCTGAGGGGAGCAGCAGGCGAGCCAGGAGAGGTCTGCTGTGCCATGTGGGTTGCTCCCTGGCCGGGGACTGAACTTGTGCTGCAGTGGCTGCGGATAGCTTCATAGGTTGTGTCTTAACCCCCTGAGCCACAAGGGAGGCACCTATTTACCCTTTCTCTTAAACTTTTAAGTGAATATGATAAACACCACTGTAACTATAGACATTTACAGCTCTAAAAATGTGTGGTTATTTATATTTCTATTCTGTGATGTCTTAACATTGTTGTTATTGCTATAGTACTTTCAAGCATTGATGAGTCATAGTTCCCCCTTCTAGCTAAAGAATACATCTTAATAAGAGTACTAGAACAGAGACCATGACATTCAGGCAGTTTTCTTTAATGAGCACATCTATTCTATAAAGCAAAAACACACATCAATAATAGAATTTTATATGTCTACATCAACAGAACTTTCAAAATTAGACTTTGCCAAATTAATCTGTTTACCTAGTTTTCTCAACATTCCCTCGGTATTATACACCCCCCCATTATTAACTCTGTTAGCACAAAGAGTCCAGTGATTGTGAGTAATCTATTCAAATTGTATTTTAGTTATATGGTTTTCAAATAGTACAGTGTTAAATAAGTGCTTTGTATCACTTAATGAATTTTTGTTACATTATAACTGTCCTCCATTATTATTGCTAATGACTTAAAATGGAGCTAATTTTATACTCGTAAAATATTTGATACATAAATTATTATTTTTATACTGAACTTCAAATACCAATAGAAGAACAAACATGGATAATATTCATATGTAACTGTATGTGTTCTTAAGAACAAATTACATACTGTCCAACAGAACTTCTCTTCATTTGACTAATTTTTCTTGATTGGTAAAATAACATCCCTATGAACATTTTTATTACTATGTGCTAAGGGAAATACAGTCATAAAATAAAATACTATTTTATTATCTACATTGGACCGAACATAATAGCTCACTCTTCTATTTATTCCAGTGATGATCAATATAAGTAAATAAATGCTTTTGTTCGTATTTATATACTATCAAAAACCCTTATAATCTAGTTTGATTAAGATTCAATAAAGCTAGATATATAGTATCCAGGTAGTTTAAAAATATCTTGTCACTTTTCTTGTGTGAAAGATAGCTCATAGACTGAGTATTCATCCCACCCAGTCTTCAAACCCTGGTTATACTAGTTTTGTGATGTTGGGCATTACTTGACTACTCTGTGATTTCATTTCCCTATGTGAAAGATAGGAAGAATATACCTCTTCATAATGGTATTATGGGACAAAATTAGTTGGTCTATGAAAATCCTTAGAATATTTCTGATACATAGGAAATACTATGTAAACATTAATGACTATATCTTCTCATACTGGAAGATTGTAATCCATAGGGATGTGCACAGACCATTTAGAAGGCATAACAGAAAAATAGATTTCTTTCTGTTTTGCCAAGAGTGAGTTGAATGCTCTCATTCCTTCAATGGTCCAGGTCAGACTCTAGACAGTCACACAGCAGGGTGGCACCTGGCAATGATTCAGAAAAAGAACTGAGGAAAAGACAAAAATGTCCCAGTCCTAGCTCTGTCACTAATTTACTGATTGACTTTGAAAAAGATATTTAACCCTAAAGGGTTTCAGTGCCTTTTCCTGAAAATGGGAAATGAACTGGAATAGGGCAGTAGGTCCAGAAAGTGTCATACAGTACCAATATTTTATGATTGCATAAATTCACGATTTATGGAAATTTAAAATTGTAAAACATGGAAAATCCATTGACAATTAAGAAACTTAATCCACAGGGGTTATTCTTTACCCTCATAATTTAAAGAGCTGTGGCTGGGAGCAGTAACTTTACTGAAACACAATCTCAAACCTTTTATTACTAGGCTCCTCATCAGAGTCTCCTCAAATTTCCTATTTCCGAGAGAAAAATAGCCTGGAAATCAAGGCAGCCAACTAAGAAATATGAATGCACTGAGTGACAATAACCATAAAGTACTCAACACTTAAACATATTTTAGTTTCACATGCATTTATCAGCGAATATAATTCCCAGGGCAACAGTGGAAGTTGGCTATCACTATCTCCATTTTATAGATAATGAAAAGAGGCTCAAAATGATCAAGTGACTGAATTAATGTGGCAGTTGTTAGACTACTCAAGCTAATATGCTAGCATAAAAAGACAAATACAGAAACTGTTCTCCCACCTCATCAGTATCTAGCAATAGTGTATAAAATACAGTTACAATACAATAGAAAGAAATTAATTAGCAGTGAACAGTTGAGGTTTTGCTTTGCAGTGTTCTAATTACCTTTTTAAAATATTTTTAAAAGATTTATTTATGGATACAAGGGCTTGGGGACAGTCCAGAGGTGTGGGGGGGTGAGAGGATTCACCAGAGACAGAGTGGGGAAAAGAACAGGCAAACTGACTGAAATATACTGCTGAGGGGAGCAGCAGGCAAGTCAGGAGAGGTCTGCTGCACCATGTGGGTTGCTCCTTGGCCAGCTGGGGATCAAACTCGTGCTTCAGAGGCTGTGGATTGCTTCATAGTTCGTTGCTTAACCCCTTGTGCCACCAGGGAGGCCCTGTCCTAAATATCTTTTAAAACACAGTTGAAATATTAATCATGTTTTTCTATTGAGGTATAATTGGTATATAACATATTAGTTTCAAGTGTATAAAATGATTATTTAACTTTTTACATATTGAGAAATAATCACAATAATTACAGTTAGTATTTTTCTACAAATTCTACCTACCTATTTTCTGAGGAGACAGGTGGTAAAATAAAGGTCAATATTGTGCCTTCATTTAGCATAAATAACCATATCTACCAAGTTGTTTAATTTTTGTATTAGGTGCAAGCTTCTAAGAAGCTAACTTGATACTTTATCTTTGAAGCACAATAAGCTCCTTATAAAAATGATTACATGATAGTTCTGACCAAGGAATAATCTGGGTACTTCCTGAATTTTTTTTAATTTTATATATTTTTACATCATTTTTCATTTTTGCACAATGTATGCATTTTCATCTTGGTTATAGTCCCCATACAATACCCACCCCCCTTATTTTGACCCTAATCCCTTCTCCCCCCACCCCAATATTTTTTTAAACTCTTTTTAAAAAAAATTTTTTTAGGGCCTCCCTGGTGGCGCGAGGGGTTAAGCACCGCACTACGAAGCAATCTGCAGCCTCTGAAGCACGAGTTCGATCCCCGGCCGGCCAGGGAGAAACCCACATGGTGAGGCAGACCTCTCCTGTCTCTCCCGCTGCTCCCCTCAGCAGTGTATTTCAGTCTGTCTGCCTGTTCTGCTCCCCACTTTGTCTCTGGTGAATCCTCTTACCCTGCAAACCTCTGGCCTGTACCCAGCTCTTGTATGCATAAATAAATGAATCTTTAAAAAAATATTAAATTTTTTAGATTATTTTTTATTTATATAATAAATAAAAAGGTACAGGCCAGAGGGGTGGAAGGGTGAGAGGATTCACCAGAGACAGAGTAGGGAACAGAACAGGCAGATTGACTGAAATACACTGTTGAGGGGAGCAGCGAGCGTGTCAGGAGAGGTTTGCTGTGCCATGTGGGTAGCTCCCTGGCCAGCCCAGAATTGAACCCATGCTGCAGAGGCTGCAGACAGCTTCACAGCACTGCGCCCAACCCGCTGCGCCACTGGGGAGGCCCTACTCACTGAATATTTAAAGGATATAAAATTTTTCTTTCAGTTTAAAGTAAAAGGTACCAGTAAGAATGATATATAGACCTAGGGTGGTGCAGTTAAAACACAGTAGACGACACTTTAAATCTTGCATGACAGAAAACACTAACACAATTGAGAATTTCTAATGATAATGGCTTTAAGCATCTACTAAATCTCATTTATACCCATCAGTTGGCAGGACTATTCCGCTGACAAAACATACAGAAAACTAAAAGGAACTTAAGATGTGTATAACATACAACATACTAATTTCCTACCAATCCACTATATAGTCACATTTGGCATATAATTAAGTTATATTTATGTCAACCTTCTTAAACATAGAACTCTTGTGTTGACAATTAAAACATAGATGCCATTAGTGATTAGACTTATGCTTTCATATTTTGCTCTCTTAAAAAAAAAACTTACATTGAGTCAGTGATACTAGAATATTCCATGACAGGATAAATCTGGTCATTAGCACACAGTAGTCCAGCCTTAAGTTTCTTTATTGAACCTTTCCCTTTATACTGTACTTGAGTCATATGGAAAGGGGTAGCAAATGAAATTGAAGGAGGTAATTACCCATAATAAGGAGATCTATTAGATTTTTCCCACAAGGAAGATTGCACATTTCTTGTGTCTCCTCCCACCCTTGAATTATCCCCCTCTCCCCCCTTTTTGCCAATTAGTCTGTAAAAGTCAAGACATCTGTTACCCACAAGACATCTGTTACCCACATGAAACAAAGGATGTGCACATTCCTAACCAACCAGAAAATAAATTTTCATCCATGTGATGGCAAGCAAATTTACATGTGATGGCAAGCAAATCCTGGTGTCCAGAAATGTAAAAACCATCAGACAACATACACACACACACACACACACATAGATATATATGCATTTATATTCTGTTCTTATTTAAAAGTAAAATATTTGCTTGGGAAATGCTCATTGTTTTAGAATTAGATAGGATTTTTAGTAAGTTGATTTTGTATTACCTAGATTTTGAGTCTATATGCTAAGATATCGTTAGACCAGTGTCTTGCATAAGTTTGACACATAACCCTTTTCCAGACATTAGTTGATTCAATTTTGTTAATTTTAGAGCAGACGATTAAACACAAAATACTTTTTTAATACAGAAAACTGTTTCAAATTTGACCGACTGAATATGTAATCTCTTCATAATTTGCAGGCTTCTGAGTTAAGAAAAGGAACAATTCAAGCTCATCAGCTGAATATGAAAAGTACAGCAATAGGATAGGAGCCAGGACAACTTAGCACTTGTGCATCTGAAGGAAAGCCAGACAGGGTCAAAGGAATTCAGATACTGATCTTTTTCCCTTTCTATTCCTTTTCAAAATTTCATTTTCTTGTCATGCAGTCATTTCAAAGCATTTGTCTTTTTTAATTGTAAGGAAAAACAGACTAAAGGAAAAATTAGCAACTAAAATATGGGCAATATAAATACAAACTTTTTGGCCAAATGAGTGTTCAATAGAGATTCAACTTTTGGAAATTCTATTTGTTAGGCTGTAGCCCAGAAAATTCAGAACTCTAAATACATTGGAATTCAACCAACACAAAGGAAAATCGTTCCTTTGTGCAAAGTGGCAATTACAAGCCCCTGTTCAAGATGGCCTGAGAAAGAACGGAACTACCTAACAGGAGAAATTCTCTAACAGGAACTGCTTCCACGTCCAGGTGCCAAGCTCATTTCAGGAAAGGGCCAGCATATCTGTGTGTGCTCTGTTTTAGATTAAATCATATATATGAGGGTGACATTGGTTTACAACACTGTGTAAGTTCACGCCACAAATGTATGTCATCACATCATGCCCACCACCAAGACACCAATAATCCTCCACCATGATTCACTAACGCCCCTCCACACTGTTCTCCATTCAACATCCTCCCCTTCTGATAGCCTTAGTTCTGCAGTCAGATTTCATGGCTTTGTTTTGTATTGGTTTTGTCTGTTCCTGTGCTTTGTTTCTTTATATTCCCCATTTGAGTGATATCATTTGGTATCTGTCTTTTCCCTTCTCATTTATTTTGCTTGGCATAATGCACTCCAGTCCCATTCGTGCTGTTACAAATGGCAAGATTTCATTGTTTGTTTGTTTCTAATAGTTAAATATACCATATTTTTTTAACTACTCATCTGTCATTGGACAATTAGGTTGCTTCCATAATTTGGCTATATTTTTTTTTCCAGTTTATGATCTGGTCATTTTTATATATTGTACTTAAATTCTAAATTTTCATGTAATTTGATTATGATGTGAGATAACATAAATCTCTTTCCTTGATGGTTAATTCTTAGATTTAAAAAAATCACTTATCAAAGATTATTGTATTAGGGTTCTCCATAGAAACAGTGGGGTATATATGTGTATGTACAGAAAGCTTGAGAGAGAGATTAATGTATTTTAAGAAATTGGCTCACTGATAATTCAGTTTCAAAGTCTGCAGGTAAGCCAGCAGATCCAGGGAAGAACTTATGTTGTAATTCAGGTCTGAAGTCAGTTTTGCAGACAATTACCTCCTTTTCTAGGGACCTCAATTTGTTTTCTCTTAAAGCCTTCAGCTGATTGATTATGCCCACCCATGGAGGGTAATCTATTTTACTCAGTGTACCTATTTAAATGTTAATCCCATCTAAACAATACCTGCACAGTAACATTCAGGCTAGTGTTTGACCACAGAGCTAGGTGCCATGTTCTAGTCAAGCTGACACATAAAATAATGACCAAAATTTTTACTATATGGAAATATTTGGTAAGAGTGAAAGAAGGGTAGGAAGGAGGAAAAAGAAAAGATAATTCTCTAAAGTAATTATATATACAATTAGAGGACATTATGATAATGTGGTAAACCAAATCAGGGGGGTATACAAGGTTGCTAGACTATAGAGACTGAACACCCTTAATCTTGCTGGGGATAGGGACAGGAGCAGGCCAGAGTGGCTTCTCTGAGGAGTACAATTACTCTTCACCATTTCTTACCTGTATCCCTCCCCTATTCAGAGTACCAGTCCCACCCCACCCTCTGAGTGGACCTCAAAACCTCCAACTGTAGTAGTACTCATCTACCAGTCAGTGGGGTTTATGTCTCCTGTTGTGGAACTGAAATGTATGAGCACTAACCTGATCCATCTTGCCAACAGGTTCTTATCTCACCCATTCCCCAGATGGAACTCCATTTGCAATGTCAACAGGCCTCTTCGCGTATGTGGCTCCATCATCACAGGGTCTCGGTCTCGTGGGCCCTGCAAAGAACTGGGAAGGTCCTGCCACCTTCCCTGGAGTTGCAGTGCTGGGCTCTGGGGTTACCTCACAACCCCATGCGTTTTCAGGTCCTGCCTGAGGTGACCAGACTGTCGTGCTTTCAGCTGGTCTTTGGAGTGAGTGAACACTGCTTCATCAGCTCCTGGCTCTCATTGTCCACTAGATAGTTTTCTGGTACACATACTGGATACCATCTAGCAGTAGCACATAGGCTTTTCTTTATAGAATGACCTCACCTCAGGAGTAGCATTTTCTCCTGCATTTCAAAATACATGTCTCCTTAAAATAGAAATAAGAATCTCACAACCTTAGATCTCTGCTAAGATTTTGAAATAAAATATAAAGTGTGTTTAGAAACAAAACAAGATAATTGTGAACTGAATTACTTTTTCATTGGAAAAGTGGCCCCTTTGCTTTCCAGCTCCCTAAGTATCACTACTCTGTATTGGGGGAATGGCTTTGAGAGCATTGCTTGCTAAAGTGGGATTTATTGAAAAGGCTTTGCTTGCACCCAAAGATTCCAGCCATCGAAATATTGCAGTGAAGTCTACAAATTATAAGAAGAGAAAGAAGTGACCATTAAAGCCCTTATTATGATTTGCCTATTTAGGTCACATTGACCATATTTGGTGTTCACATAAAATTATACTCGATAGTAGTGGCTACCACATTTGGAGATTTCACTGAACAATTAAATTTCACAAATAATTTTGGAACTCAAACAAGAATTGCACTGAACTTTTGCCTTCCCAAAAAAGCATCCTGAAAAAGAGCACTTTTAATACCATCATTTAAAAAAAAAAGAAGAAAGGGTATTATAATAACCAATTAAGGAAGAATATAAATCTCAAAATTAAGGACTTTGCCATGATCAATGATATCTTTTACATTTTTCAATTATTGTAAAACATAATTGTATTTTATATGTTAAATTTCTATTTCTCTTTTTCTATTAGTAATTGTTGTGGTGATAGGGCAGAAGGATCAAAAAGTACATCAAAAAGTGAAGGTTAAGTGTCCCATCTATCCCTATACTTTTTAATCACAATCAATGATCATGATCCACATATGGAAGTTCTCTATTTTTACTCAACATGGAATGCTGTGAAAAACTAAAATAAGCTAAAAAGAAACAGCCAACCCCCCAAGCTACAAAGAACACTAGTAGTTAGGAGATCAAGTATCTGAATAACAAGGAACTTCTTTGCTTAGTGAATGGACTGCTGGGCCTTCCAACTCAATTCAAAGAGCTCACACTAGGCAAATCTTCACCTGCTTAAAATTCATCTTGTAAAGTCTCCATTGGTACAGAGGCACAGATCTTCACACTGTATTTGATCTATTTACAGGACTCGGAAGATACATATATATATATATATAAATTCTGGATTATTATAGATCTGAGTTCAATATTTTGCTTGTCAAATCTATGATTTACTTGATGGAAAGCTGTTGATCTGGAAAACATTCTCTCATTTTAATAATGTTTCCATGGGAAATTATTATCAATTATGGCTATATTATTATTAGCCAATTATAGCTAACTCCTAGAGGTGCAGGAATTCTGATCCAGTCCAAGTGTGGAGACCTGGAGTTCTAATCCTAGTTGAGGCATCTGTGTCCTCAACTGATCTGTCCAAGAAAGAATACAATGAGAAATGTCTAATGTCCTTTCCAGTTCCAAAATTCTATAACCCTAAGAGATTAACATATTGGTGTCACCATGCAGCATCAGAAAGAGCAATATGAGTGAATGCATACCCAGAGAACAAAGAAGTTTTTGTCCTATAATCATGGTTCACAAAGAAGACTATTCTGGAAAATCTTGTATCTGTCTGATAAAGACTGAAGTAATCATAGTTCACACTTAAGAGACTCATTAAGACTTAGAAGTCCAGTTTTGTGTTTTCATTCTTCATGAATTAGAGAATATGGAAACTGAATAGGATAGGATTGTAGAGAATTTAGAAATTAAAGGAGAACATGTGACACAGCCAATCTATTTGGGAAAGTTGGAATAAAATACAAAAGGTTTTAAAAGGTTTTAAAAGCTAAGGAAGTCTGACTTGTTTAAAGGAGTCAATTTAAAAGAATCAGTAAAGAAAAAATAAGTAATAGAACTAAAATAATATATAGACAGAAAAAGAGAACTGTCTTAAGTTTAGGATGAAAGTAGGAAAAAAAAATTGAAAAGTTAAAGTCCTCAAGAGTTCTCAGGGGCTCACTTGTCAGACATTTTTATCACAATCCACTGTTATTCATTTATATGATCAGATATGGTAAGGAATAGATAATTTTCAGTCTAGAAATAAAAGGAAACTATCCAAAGTAAAAAACTGATCTAACTAAAAATAGAGTGGCATGTGAAAAGTTGAAAGTGGAAGAAGAGGGCAAGTGATTTAGAAGGAAACTTTTTATAAAGGCTGATCCCAATTGGGCCTCCTTCTGATAGTGACCCCAAGACTCAAAAGATTTAGCTTAGATAATATGAAGAACTCCTATTGTACAAGCATAAAAAGGCAGCATCACCTGCCCCTCTAATCAAACAAGATGGACAGGAGTGGGAACTGAAGTATGAGAGACAAATTCTTAATTCTTACACTCACAATGTTTTAAAAATATGTAATTCCCAGACTTCTACGGATTATCAAAGTCTGCTTTAGAACATGGGTTGCATGACTTCCCCTGGAACTGTATTTTCCTTTTGCCTATCAAAACATTATTAAACAAAATAACTGTTTTTTGTTTTCAGCTACACAATTTTATTTCTAGATATAAAAGTGAGAAATGGGGCCTCCCCGGTGGCGCAGCGGTTGAGCGCTGGGTTGCGAAGCTGCCTGCAGCCTCTGCAGCGCCGGTTCAATCCCCGGCTGCTCCCCAGCCACCGGAGGAGGGTCCCACATGGCGCGCAGACCTCTCCTGCCGCCCGCTGCTCCCCTCAGCAGTGTACTTCGGTCCTTCTGCCTGCTCTGCTCCCCGCTCTGGCTCTGGTGAATTCTCTCACCCTCCTGCGCTTCTTTCTGTACCCAGTGCTTGTATAAATAAATAAAAATAAATCTTAAAAAAAAAAATGCTTCCACAGCTTCCTGAAGAATTTAAAAAAAAAAAAAAAGTGAGAAATGTAAGAAATCTGAGCACTCAGAGAAGTCTCAAATAATTCATATTAACCAGAATACAAGGAAAGTCTGTAGCATGTTGTCCTGAGTTTTCCTGCTTCTCTTGTGATAAACCAGGATAAAACAATTTAAAAAAAAAAAAAAAAACTATGGCAAAAGCCTTATCTTTTTTAGCTCTGATCATCTGAGTTTAACATTGTGGGAATTCACCGAGGTGTAGTGAAAGAATCCTGTGCTTTAGAAAATCTTTATCTGTAGTTGAAATCCTGAGCCGCTGCTAGACCAGCCACCTCTCTAAATGTGACCACACTGGTCAAGCAGGAAAAGTAACTCCTATCTCCCAGGGCTTTTATGTGATTAAGAAACATTTTATATAAAACGTTTAACACAGAGATGTTTTTAAAAATTATAAACTGCTGCTATTGGAACTTATTCAGACTTCCACATTCAAGGTCTAAACTCTACTCCCTAAAAATAACTTGCAGATTGAGACTTTTAGTGGTGAACCTAGTGTAGTGTATATACAGGTTGGTTTTTAATAATTTTAAACACCTGAAATTTAGATAATTTATAATGTAATGTTATCTTAATAAAAAAATAATTTTCCAGTTTTCCAACTATCCCTTCTTAACTATTTCTTTGGTAGCGACACTACCACACTAAGGTAATAAAATCAGCAGGTCCAAAACAAAATAAACATTTTTTTCAGAACAAAACTTTGGCATGTGAACATGATGAAAACATAGATGTATCTAGAATATTAACACTCACATTGGTTACTAAACTATTTTTTTCCTCTTGAATCAATTATTTTTTGAGTATCAAATTAGAAATTTTAAAATACCTGAAACAAATGAAAATGAGGACATAACCTTCCAAAACCTATAGGACAAAGCAAAAGCAGTAGTAAGAGGAAGTATATAGCAATATAGGCCCACATAGAGATAATAAAGACCTCAATTAATCTTATCTCTCATCTTAAGGAACTAGAAAAAGAATAACAAACAAAAACCAAAAGCCAGTAGAAAGAAGGAAATCATAAAAAATTAGAATAGAAATAAATGGTATAGAAATCAAAAAGACAGTCCAAAATATTGGTGAAACCAAAAGCTGATTCTTTGAAAAAATTAACAAAATAGGAAGACCTACAGCGAGGCTCAAAGAAAAGAAGAGAGAAAGCTCAAATAGTATCAGAAATAAAATAGGAGAAGTTACAAAAACAGATGTCTCAGAAATTCAGAGGATTTTGAAAGATTACTAAGAACATTTGTATTCCCAGTAAATTGAATAACATAGAAGGGATGACAAATTCTTGCAAATATACAAACATATGAGACTGAAATGAGTAAGAAATGGAAAACCATAGCAGCCCAATTTCAAGCAAGGAAATGTGAAACAGTAATAGTCTTAAAAAAAATAAAAATAAAAAAAAAGTCTGGGACCAGACAGTTTCACAAGTGAGTTCTATCAAACTTCAAAGAAAATATAATACCTGGGGCCTCCCTGGTGGTGCAGGGGTCTCAGTGCTGTCATAAGTTTGATCCCTAACCAGGGAGCTAACCCACATGGCACAGCAGATCTCTTCTGTCTCGCCTGCTTCTCCCTTCTCCCCACAGAACCCCTAGATGGCGCAACAGATCTCTTGAAGCTCCCCTCAGCAGTGTGTTTCAGTAGATCTGCCTCTTCTGCTCCCTACTCTGTCTCTGGTGAATCCTTTCACTCCCTGCACCTCTGGCCTATACCCCAGTTCTTGTATGCATAAATAAATAAAAATAAATATTTTTTAAAAAGATATAATACCTGTCCTGTTCAAACTCTTTCAAAAAAAAATGAGAAAGAGGGAATACTTCCAAACACATTTTATGAGACTAATATTTCCTAACACCAAAACTAGGCAAAGGCAAAACTAAAAAGACAACTACAGACCAGTTTCCCTATGTAGAAATAAAAATCCTCAACAAAATCTTTTTTGTTTCCTTTAGAGGAAAGAAAGTTTATTGAGGAGAAAAGGAACAGAAATAAAAGTCCTCAACAAAATCTTAACAAGCATAATTTAACAATGCATTAAAAGGACTATACAGCATGACCAAGTGAAATCTGCAGTAGAGACACAGGCATGGTTAACATACAAAAATCAATCAACACAATTAGCCACATCAATAAAAGGAAAGTTGAAAACAATAGGAAGATATCAACAGATGCTGAGAAAGCATTTGATAAGATTCAACATTCATTTATGTAAAAAAATAAAGGGGGAATAAATGGAACATACCTCAACATAACAAAGGCCATATATGACAAATTCACAGCTAACATCTTTGTCAGTGTTGAAAAACTGAAAGCTTTTTCACTAAAATATGATATAAGACAAGAATGTCCATTTTCATCATTACTATTCACATAGCATTGGAAGTCTGACCTAGAAAAATTAGGCAAGAGAAGAATATAAAATAAATCCACATTGGAAAAATAAAAAAGTAAAGCTATTTTCAGATAGAATGATAATAAGCACACATAACCCTAAAGACTCCATTAAAATACTAATTGAAGCAATAAATCAGTTCAGCAAAGTGGCAGGATACAAAGTCAATTCACAAAAATCTGCTGTCTTTCTATATGAAAAGAATGAGCTATAAGAGGAAGAAATTAAGAAAACTATACCATTTACAACTGTATAAAGTAGAAAATACCTAGAAGTAAACTTAACAAAGTGTGTGTGTGTGGGGGGGGTGTTGTGAAGAATCTATTTAAAAAAAAACTATACGACATTGTCACAAGAAATAGAAGTCACAGAGAAATAGAAAGATATTTCTTGTTCTTGGAATTTCTTGTTAACATTGTCAAAATTGCTATACTATACAAAGCAATATACAGATTCAGTGCAATCTGTAAGTTTCAATGGCATTCTTCAAAGAAACAATATTATTGAAATTCATATGTAAACACACAAGATCCCAAGTAGCCAAAACACTCCAAACACAAAAGAGGAAGAATGGTAGTACCACACTCCCAGACTTCAAACTATACTACAAAGCTATAATAATCAAAACAGCATGGTACTGGAACAAAAACAGGCACATGGAGCAATGGAACAGAATTAAGAGCCCAGGAATAAACCCGCCCCTATATGGACAGTTAATATACAACAAAGGAGCCAAGAATATACACTGGAGCATGTAAAACCTCTTCAACAGATGTTGCTGGGAAACTAGACCACATCATGCAAAAGGATGACATTAGACCATTTTCTCACAGCATACACAAAAATCACCTGAAAACAGATGGAAAAAAAATCCTGGATATAAGATATGAAATCATAAAATATATAGAATAAAATAGACAAACACTCCATGACATGGGCCTCAGAGATGTCTTTGTGGGTTCATCTCCAGCAGCCAGAAAAACAAAAGAATGCAAAAATCATCCAACCAAATGGAAGAAAATATTTACATCATTCATACAAACATCATTCATCCAACAAGGGGCTAATATGCAAGCTCTACAAAGAACGCTTACAATTCAACAAAAAGAAAACAGAACACAATTCAAAAATAGGCAGAAGACCTCAACAGGCACTTCTAGAAAGAAGACATACATATGACCAAAAGGCACATGAAAAAATACTCATCAATTATTGGAAATGTATCAATAAATCAAAACCACAGTAAGATTCCATCTCACCTATGAGACTGGCCCATATCAAAAAAAGCAGAAACAACAAGTGTTAGTGAGGAAGTGGTAAAAGGAACCCTTACGCTTTTGATGGGAATGTGAACTGGTCAAACACCTATGGAAAACAAGGGGCTTTCTCAAAAAAATAATAATGGATCTATCATAAGACACAACATTTCTTCTCCTAGGTCTCTACCCAAAGAATACAAAATCACTAATTTGAAGGAAAACATGTACTCTCATGTTCATTGCCAAGCTATGGAAACAACCTAAGTGCACCAAAAAATATGAGTATATCAAAAAGATGTGGTATATATTTATATACAACTCTATACCAAAAAAGATAAACTCTTTCCATTTGTGATAACATGGATGGAATTGAAGGGAATTTCTGCTAAATGAAATAAGTCAAAAGGAAAAAGACAAATACTAGATGGTGTCACTAATATGTGGAATATAGATAAACCAAACAAAGTGTCAGATAAAGCCAACCTAAGAAAACCCCCAGAAATCTGACTATAGAGGCAAATAGAGGGAGAAGGGAAGAAGGAAGGGTGAGCACATTGTGGGGAGAGAACAGAATGAAATATAGGGATATGGTAACAACACATTAAGGGGGAATCCTATACCTCTAAATCACAAGCAAGGATGTAAAGCAATATTATCTGAATTAACAAAAATAGATGATTTTCATATTTTTCTATACTTTTTCCTAATTTCCTGTATGAACACAAATTAATGCTATAATTAGAAACTAACAGTTATTTTGTTAAAGTCATTTCTTGTTTCAAATTGTTCAGTTCACAAGAAGTCAATGAGGATATCACAGGGGTAACTGTAGTCAACTCTTCTGCATAGGCCTTTAAAATAACACTGATGGTGGAGTCTGGTGATACCACATGTCCATAACCATGTTACTCCATAGATTACAGCAACTCTGTTTTCAAGAGCAACAGTTGGAATTCATGGACTGAAAATAGGCTAGCATTTTTCAAAGTGAGGCTGTCGAAAATTCAGATAGATGAGTATCAAACAATAACTTTCAGTTTAATCTGGGAACTTACCCGATCTCTAGGACATAAACCAACAGACTAAACTAGCATGATAATGTTTCATGAATTTTCCATTTCATATTTTAATTTGTCTTGGAAGAGGGTAAAAACAGACATAGTGACTTTCCCTGTATGTGTAGAAGGCAATCAAGAAAATGCTGACTGCCCACTGTGTGCACTACCCTAGACCAACAAGGGGTATCTTTAATCTGATTCAGCAAAATGAAGTTTGTTAATGCATTAATGAATCTGTGTATAGACTGTAGATGCAAGCAAAATTCTCCATAAGCGAGCTTAATGCTATAGTTAACCAGCAAAAAGAGACCAAGCAGCCCATAAGTGCTCCCTTATAGGTGATAAATGACCTTTCAAGTTGAAGCAAATGCTTTCACCTAAACGAGCAAGTGAGAAATGCTACATTTACAGTGGGCTTTATCTATGTATAGATAATGTCCCTCAATTGCAATTTCCTTTGCTAAGAGAAGAAACCACTACTCCATGCTAATGAATGGAAACTATGCTAGTTTATCCTAATTTGATTTAATTTCTATCTACCATATGCCACTATATAGACTAAAGATGATACATACAAAACACTTTCAATATGATAGAAATCTCTTACATAGAAATTATATCAAAAAGTATATCAATTATTTATAATTTATAAATATTTTTGTTTGTAAATGTTATAAGTGCACATGACAAAATAAAATAGTACAGGAAGAATTAAAATGAACAGCATCTGTCTAGTGACTCACATATCCTCAGTCTGACTTCCCAGGTCTACCTACTTGTAACTACTTTTGTTGCTGTTCTTTAGGACATTTTCTTAGGGAATTAACTCCAAAAATGTTCTGTTGTTTTTGATAAACCAATTTGAAACATTATCTGCTGACTTCCTAATTAATATAATATAGGGCTTAATAGTTCAGATATCCTCCGATTTGGGGAGGAAGGTCAGGTTTATTAGGTTGTAATTTACATATAGTAATATCCATCCTGTTTAATGTGCAATTTTGTGAATTTTGACAACTGCAGTTCAATCACCCCATACTCTTTCGTAGAAAACTACTCCCACCGGGCCTCCCCGGTGGCGCAGTGGTTGAGCGTTGGATTGCGAAGCTGCCCGCGGCCTCTGCGCCGCCGGTTCGATCCCCGGCTGCTCCCCGGCCACCGGAGGAGGGTCCCACATGGTGCGCAGACCTCTCCTGCCGCCCGCTGCTCCCCTCAGCAGTGTACTTCGGTCCTTCTGCCTGTTCTGCTCCCTGCTCTGGCTCTGGTGAATTCTCTCACCCTCCCGCGCTTCTGACTGTACCCAGTGCATGTATAAAACAAACAAACAAACTAAATAAATAAAGCATGCCTCTATAAAAAAAAAAAAAAAGTATAAAAAAAAAAAAAAAAAGAAAACTACTCCCACCACCTAGGCACTGGCAAGCAAAGATGTTGTCTCTTCCTATGTTTACCTTCTCCATAATGTCAAATGATTGTAGCCTCTACATTCTGGCTTCTGTTATTTGCCTTAAATTATCTGACATTCATTTTCATGTTATAATAAACATCGTTGAATGAATGTACAAGTTTGCTTATCCATTCACCATTTAAATGACATTTGGCTTCCCCCTTCCTAGTTTTTGCTGGTTGGGAATAAACCTGTAATGAACATTAGTATCAGATTTTTATATGAAATAATTTTTACTTCTCTTCAGTAAATATCTAGAGTGGGAGGACTACATTTTATAAGTGTATGTTTAATTTTATAAAAAATTATTATTTTTTTTTCCAAAGTGGCCAAAACCATTTTATATTTCTACCAGTAAGTATGAGAATTACTTAGCATTCATGCTAACACTCTGTATTATCATCTTTGGTTTTTGTGTGTTTGGCCTAACCAAATATATATCTTGTGAGTATTGTCTTCCAACTTGCTTATTTTTTCACTCTCTTAATAGCATCCTTCATAGAACAAAAATTTTTAATTTTGATGGATCCAACTTATCAATTGTTTCTTTTATGGATCATGCTTTTGTGCTCTCATTGGTGAAATGTTGCCTAACTTTAAGATCAAAAATTTTTCTTCAGTGTTTTCCTTTGGAAGTTTTTATAGTTTATATTTTATTTTTAGGCCTATTGTACATTCTGAGTTAACAATTATTAACATACAAGGCAGGTTTTGGGGTTCTTTCTTTTCCCTTTGGTCTATGGATGGCTAATTATTCCAGCATCATTTCTTTAAAAAAAAAATCCTTCCTCTAATTATCTCTATCGTTTTTAAAAAATCATTGATAATATATTTATGGATAACATATTATGGAGTTTTTATCATAGATGTTGAGTGTTATCTTCTGGCTTTTATGCATCAGTTGATATTGTCATATGGTTTTTCTTATTTAATCCCTGAAATGGTAAATTGAGTGGTATTGTTTGACTTTTATGTGCCTATTGACATTGTCATTTTTGATCTTGTTTAATCTACTGCAATGGTAAATATTATAATTTTAAATATTGAACCAGCCTTGCATTCCCAGGATAAATGTCACTTGATCATAATGTATTTTTTGTTATTGTTGGATTAAATTTGATAATATTTTTCTAGTTTTGGTTTCATTGTGATATGTCTTACAAAATGAGCTGAAAAGGGTTCTTTCAATTTCCATATTCTGAAACAGTTAGTATAGAATAGACATTTTCCTCCCTAAGATTTTTGACAGAATTCAGTGAAGCTATCTGAGACTGGAGTCTTCTCTGATAGAAGTTTCCAACTTTTAAACTATAAGTAGTCTTTGAATCATTAGGTATATATATTTCTTCGTGTTTAGTCCTTGGTAGTTTGACTTTTCAAGCAAATTGTTTCTTTATCTAAATTTTCTAATTGGGACCATGAAAGTATTTAAAATATCCCTTTACTTTTATGTATGTAGGGTGAGTGGTGATGTTCACTCTTTCCCTTTAAACTGATAATTTGTGTATTTCCATTTTTTCCTGCTAAATCTAGCTAAAGAGGAATCAATTTTATGATCTTAAAAAATGTTTTTGTTTGCATTTTCCTTAATGTTTTTCTATTTTTAAGATTATTTCTTACCTTTATTATTTCCTTACTTGTTTTGCTTTAACTTTCTTCTTTTTCTCCTATAAATTTCATTCTAATCACTGCTTTATGTATATGCCACAATTTTTTTTTCATTGTATCTTCATTTTAATTCAGTTAAAAATACCTGATTTTTCTTTTGAATTTTACTTTGATTCATGGGCATTTCAAATTGTGTTGCTTAATTTCCAAATATTTGAGTGTTTTTCAGATAATCTGCTATGGTTGATTTCTAGTTTATATTCAGAAAAAATACTCTGATAAATTTACTAGGTTTGTTCTATGATCCATCTATGATCCATCATATGATATATCTCAATTGGAGATAATATTATACACTATTAAATAATGTATATTCTGTCGTTCATTGGTTGGTTGGAATGTTTCATAAATACTAATTCAGTCAAGTTGGTTAACAATATTTTCCAGGTCTTATATAAGCTTGCAAATTTTTGGTTTCCTTATCCCGCCAATTATGAGAGAGGAGTATTGAAAATCCAAAATATAGTTTTGTCTGTTTCTCCTTTCAGTTCTAATTATTGTTGTTTAATGTTTTGAAACTCTATGGTTAGGTGCAAATACATTTAAGATATTATATCTTCTTGGTGAAGTGATTCTTTTATCATTATTCCTTGCAACATTCCATTTTCTGAAATATATTTTGTCTGTTAAGATAGCCACTGTAGTTTTCTTATGATTAGTGTTGGCATGATATAACTTTAATCACATTTTTACTTCTATTCTATTTGTGTCTTTATAAAGTACACGTTTTTAAAGATTGATTTATTTATGCATACAAGAACTGGGGTATAGGACAGAGCTGTGGGGGGGGGGTGCGGTGAGAGGATTCACCAGAGACAGAGTGGGGAACAGAACAGACAGATTGACTGAAATACACTGCTGAGGGGAGCAGTGGGCAAGTCAGGAGAGGTCTGCTGTGTCATGTGGGTAGCTCCCTGGCTGGGTATCGAACTTGTGCCGCAGTGGCTGCGGATAGCTTCATAGGTTGTTTCTTAACCCCTTGCACCACCAGGGAGGCCCCCATAAGGTACATTTTGAATGCACTTTATAATGAAGTGAATTTCTTATAGCCGTCTTTGTTCTGTCTTTTTTTCAAACCCAGTTTGACACTATCAGCTTTATAATCGCTGTATTTAAGTTACTTACATAGTTGGATTCCCTACAAGTGATTGTTATGTGAGCACTATTGATGATAAATTACTAAATATCCAATTAGACTGATCAAATGGAAAGACAGAAAATTCAACTTCCCATTGGCAGGAATATAAGAAGGGAGCACTACAAATCCTATAGATATTAAGAAATTAATCAGGAAGTGTTATGTTAAAGACTTTATGACAATGTCAGTATCCAAAGCAGAGTTCAGTAAAAACAAATCTAAAAGAGTATCTTCATCTTGATTTGTCACAATTACTATCAATTCTTTTAAATTGGTCCGGTTATTTTAATGAAGTCCACTTCTCTAGGCAAACAAACAAAAGGCAATGTCTTTGTAACTAATATAGCTAGAGAACAGCTGAAGGAAATATAAAGAGAGAGAGGGGTTCAATTATGCATTTATTTTCCTGTAATGAATCTTCTGCTAATCATAATTATTTAGAGTTTCCAATTTACAGTGTATTGTCTATAAAGTGTCTACTTCCTAGAAATAAACATTTCAGATTATAAGTGGAATTGGGGTAAGAAAGCAGTCTTACTATGGTTATCAGAGCAGCCAGATATTCACAGAGGAGATCTTTCCTCTTGAAGAGCAATAATGGGGATGGTGGGGAAGGAAAAAAATAACACATTTCTAGGAGAACAGGCCAGGAAAATGTCATCAGATAAAATTGTAAGATGTGATGACTTAATACTCTTTAATGTATTTGGCTCTGTTTTAAAACAATCTGGTTCCTTAAAGCTGCGCTAATCTGGATTACCACCCTCTGCGTTAACATCTCTTGGAAAAGCATACATTTATGAAACTAAACATTTTGCATTAAAATGATCATCGTCCAAATTCTGATTAATTTTTTCTAATTATGCTTTTATCCACAGAGTATTCATTTCAGTCAATAATGGTAGTTAATGAAAAACTTAATTTAGGCAACTTAATCCACCATACAGATATGGCGTCTATCTGTGTCATTTTACCTCCTCATGAGATAAGGATGACAAAATAGATTAGAAGAAAACCTGTGCATTTCATTTCCAAAATTACAGCATCGTAATCATTTTCCCGAAGTGAAAAGTTTAATGATAAAGTAGATTGATCTAATTTGGGATGCTTAAGTCACAGGCAAATTTAAATTATTTTAAAAAATAATAATAAGCCAAGCTCTTGAGTCATACTGAATGATTCACCCTTGAATTCTTGAGGGGTTTAATTTAAAACAGTTCCAAAGAAACAGTATCTTCACATACCTACTCTAAAAAACAGAAGAGAGTAGAAGAAAAGGTTGTTTTAGAGGAGAAAAAAGTGAAGAATTGGAACAGAACAGAAACTTGTTCATCTGGTTGATTAATCAGAGAGAATGAATTTAAGAGGCACTTGATAAAGCAAAGGAATATCCCCTCACAAATAGAGGAATGCTGGCTTCTATGAAAATAAAGTCTTCCTTATCTATTTCACACTCCTACTCCTCCTCCCTCCTTTTTCCTTTTTACTGGATCTCTAAGTCAGAGGAGCAGTGATTTGTATTCAGCTTCCAGGGAACCAAGAGGCCCACGTGCTTTAATGATCCAGCTCTCAAAGAATGCTAAAGGCACAGGGTGCATGGTCACAGCTCTGTCTTCTATCTCTTCTTTATGCCAAGTATGGGAAGGGTAGCACCAGCTACCATGTAGAAAAGAACCAGTCACCTGCCTTTATAGACTCTACACCTTTACCCTACTTAGCAGTAGCTCCTAAAACTACCACCTGGAGAATTGCCAAGAGGACAGGACTAGCATGAGGTATTTGACACAGTCGGGCCTTGCTTCCATTGCTTTGGCTTCATTTCCCCTGATATTGCACAGCCTTTCAATTATGCTATCAGAAATCAGGATTCTGGTTCATCATAGCACTGCCCTTTATCTTTAAGCTATTTATTTGTTAAAAGTTTAGAATACATGCAAGTTGTGGGAAGCACCAGGCAACAAGAAAAAGGTACTTTGTTTTATTTCACCTCCCCTTTTTAGATATTCCTATTAATGTCCCCTCTTAAACTAGAGGAAAGGCACAGCTGAGCCAAGACAGTATTTAGGTATTTCTATCTCCCTCAGCAAAAGTGGCCTTTCAGTATCACTTAATGAACACAACCAATATTATTGCTATTTCTTTTTATTTTAACTATCTTTTTAATTGAGGGTAACATTGGGTTTACAACCCTGTATGATTTAGGGGTACACCTAAACCTCTTAAGATCTGTTAATATAACACAACCATCACCAAAGCACCCATTAACCCTCCACCACAGTTTATTAGGTAAAAATAAACCTTGTGATTTTGACTATCACTTGCAAAAAATTTAAAACATAGGAGACCAAAACAATGGAAAATCCAAAGGAAAATTTGCAGATATAAATAAGGAATGATGCATAATACATGTTTTGTCCTTAGAATTTTTCCTCTTTTTCTGTATACTTCTTCTTTTTGTTTATATTAAAAAGTTAACCTCATTTTATTTAATACTGAAATAAACTATATACATGTGAACATATCTGTTTGAGCTTTTTAAATTTTTTTTAAATTTTTTTTTTTTAGAGGCATGTTTTATTTATTTATTTAGTTGTTTGTTTGTTTGCTTGTTTTGTTTATACACGCACTGGGTACAGTCAGAAGCGCAGGAGGGTGAGAGAATTCACCAGAGCCAGAGCGGGGAGCAGAACAGGCAGAAGGACCGAAGTACACTGCTGAGGGGAGCAGCGGGCGGCAGGAGAGGTCTGCCCGCCATGTGGGACCCTCCTCCGGTGGCCGGGGAGCAGCCGGGGATCGAACCGGCGCCGCAGAGGCCGCGGGCAGCATCGCAACCCAGCGCTCAACCGCTGCGCCACCGGGGAGGCCCTGTTTGAGCTTTTTAATGATCCATGTCTGCAGTTGTTCATTTATAGTAGATTTTCCCTATAAATCTCAAAATGATGCCAATATTAATCATTTAGCCACAACTGCAGTCCAAGATTTTGCCATAGCAGTAACTAAACAACCTTTGCTTCATACTCCTGTATTCCTGCCTGTTTTCCAAAGGACTTGTGATCACTGTATTCAGAACATTACTCTTAAACCTCAAACTGTGATTGATTAACAGTTCCTGTAGGTTCTTGGCCTTCCTAACCCTAACATTACCCTTCCTCCAATATTATAACTTTCACTTATTTACAATAAGAGATGTGATGTGAGAAGTCCTGCCAGAAAAATACAACAAGCTGGAATTTGGCTGTTGCCTGGGAGCATTTCTCTAAAAGAACATATGAATGTTTATTTAAAAGGAATACTCTAAAAATATATTCAAAAATAAGAAAATAGTAGTTACATTAAAATACTGTATATTTGGGCAAAACCAATTGCATCCACAGAAGAATCCTTTGCAGAGAATCTAGAGAGTTATTCTTATCTTTTTCACACATGTTTTCAAGATACTCGTGTATGACTGGGAAAACCTATACATCTTTCTGTTCACTCAGAAGCAGTGGAGACATTCAGTGCAAAGAGTTGGGAGTGACCCATTCAGAAATGCCTTTAGAGACTACAGCAAAGCTGGAACAAGAGAAGGTTTAAGAGATAAGAACCAGAAAACAGGTCTACTTCTCTTTCTGGTGTAAGAATACAAACATCAGAAGCAATTCATCACACTACAATATTCCCTTAATGTTGAATGCATAGAATCCCCAGTTAAGTTGAAATTAAGTAGCAATGAATTTTTAATATATGTATGCCCTAATTCATATTTATAACATATTTATACTCAAAAATTATTTGTTTACCTGAAATTCAGTCTAACTGGGTGTCTGCGATTTGCTAAAGTTGAGATCCTATTTAATGTGTCTGTTAAAATTATCTGTAAATGACCACGGATCTTTAATTTTTTTATGTTTAGTCCCAATTTATCTCCTGAACTCCGGACCCATAAAATCAATTGCTCTCTTGACACCTCCACTTAAGTGTCTAAAGGGCATTTTAAACCCAACATATCCCTAACTGAGCTCCAGCCATCTGCCACCATCCCCCGCCTCCTCAGAAGTCTCCCCCTACAGTGGATCACCTCGCTAAGGGTCTGCTCAGCCACTGCTTGGGTCAAAAACTTGGAGTGATTCTTTGCTCCTTTTTTTCTCTCGTACCTCAAATTCTTTATTTTTATCTGACTGTAGTAAATCAGAGAAACTCTATTTTGTGCTTCTGTAAGTTTCAGTCTAGATAACCAGTTGAGGCAGTATAAGCAATGAAGAAATAAGCTCCCAAGGTCTTCTACATGAAGTTTCTCCTGAGCCAGAAAAGTTTCTTCCCTGGAACCAGGGAGCCTCTTACCACATTTTTGTAAATCAACCAATAAATGAATGTGCTAAAGAAGGGCAAAGGTGGCAAACGCTCCTGCATTTATAAACTTAGTCAGCCCAAGCCTTTCGCTTTCACTTCCAGCCAGCTTAAAATTAACAGTGGGAACTGCTAATTGTTGTTAAGGGAAGAAAATCTTACTACCTAACCTCTACACCCTGGAAAGAGTTATCCTTTCATTTTTAGAATAACAGCATCTAGCTTTCTAGACTCTTACTATTCTCTCCCAACCAGAAAACAAAGGAATTTCATGAAAAGTTAGTGGAGAATGCAGTGTGTGTAAATCTATATAATACCCAAATCACAGCCTCAAATTTAAGAGCACTAGGACATTTTCTGCCAATTCTTTGTTTAGTACACATGATATATGCTATGAGATCATGTCAGGTATTTCTTGACAAACCTCAAAGAACCCAGGAATTATCAATAGATAATTAGAGCAACTCTTAGAGCAGCTTAAATTTTGAGCCAAGTTAGATCAATAAATACTTTTTTTGTTTCCACCACCAGTTACTCCTGAGATTCTCATCAAGGAGCAGGGTTTGTAGCCTGCTGTTAATTCATGACACAAAAGGTGACAGATGCTAGGGAAGAACAACTAAAGCAGAAAGGGTTTGTTTTATCTATGTCTTCAGATATTTAAGGTACCAGGCCTGCAGCTCCACAGAGCCAAATTGGAAGGTGGTTTTCTGTCATGTGGTTTCACCATGTCACTGTATCAATAGCAACTTATAGAACATGTCAACAATGGGATGTACATTATCAAAAGTTGACATCATTAAAATGTAATTTGTAAAAGTGATCAGATCAAAAATAGTGTAGGTAACTGCATGAGGAAAACAATTTAAAAGACGAAATACAACTACTTTTATCCCTCTACCAAATAATCAATGATTTGTATAAAAATTAAGAATCAATAATCTAGAGAACAACACCTGTTGGTTCTATGAGACACAAAGAGAAGTAAAGTTTCTTAGTGATACTTGAAATATTGCATTTAACATAGAAAAATTCATTGTTCGATTTTAATTTTTGTAGGTAAATGTGTAGATATTGACATATTTATCTCCATAAAAGGCTTTTTTTAGCCTTCAAATTTTAAGAAAGCAAATTTAATTTAATGATCCATTTTCTCTTCTTTGCACATTTCAATGTCAAAAATTTCCTTGTCTCTTCAGAAATACAGGGGCATGTTTTCATGTTATTATGCCTGGGGTTTCTGAAATTTTCTTAAGATTCTGCTGTGTAACAAAATATATCTTTCAAACAAGATAAAAGATAATTGAGTCTATTTCTCACACACACACATTTTTATTCTGTTAAATTGCTAAGTGCACTTTGAGTATTTTAAGTTAGTGTTACTTCTGCCCATTTCTCAAAGACTTTTCCAAAATTTTCCTCCCATTGATGAATTCACAAACTCTGAATGCAAATATTTCACTCTATCACCTTGCTGACAATTTCTGGGTAACTACTTTCCTAATAGGGTGTGCCTTTTCAAAGATAACTGATCCTCATATTGTGTCAATTATTTCCTTCCAGTTGTCACTTGAATATTGTATTTAGTAATTCTCTCAGGCTATCTGGAACATTGAAGTCTGTACACAACAGGAATCTTACTATTCAAAACATTCTTCTGCACATGTCACTAAGAGGAAAAACACCCCCCGCAGATTATAGCCATTAGTGTAAATAGATTGTCATCTAGGAAAACAAAATGCATGAAAAGCAACTTCGGACAAAGTACAGCTCCATGGAAAAACACCAGGTTTTTATATGTAAATAAATGCCTTAACTATTTGATTGAAATATTTAAAGAATGAATTAGTAAGAAAACTGGTCTGGGCTCCATAACCCAGAATATTATTATTATGAAAACAGTTTCAGAGTTAAAAGGGTTTTTCCTAATAGCACAGTATAATTTCACCAAAGATGCGTTGCTCCCCTGCAACGCGTTTGGTGTCTAGATTGGGCCCCGGACTCTATTTAGCCTATCAAGGCACAGACCTGTTATAAACTCTGGGGCGCTTGCCAGATTTTTTTTCCCCCTGCGACTCTTAGTAAAGATAGTACCTCGAAAGCACTATGCATTGCAAACCACGCAGATTCAAGCTCCTGCTCCTGCCTACATAGCTTGGCACCAGCGGCTTTGAGGTATCCCTCGCATCCTAAAACACTGAATCGCCACCACCACTGCCCGTCCTCTCACCACCACGCCATCCAAACTCAGCTCTCTGGAGCTCTCTGGAGCTCAGCACAGGGCGTCCCAAAGCCCTGGGGACTGAATTTATGGTGCCATCCAACCCCCAGTCTTGCGCACACCAACAAACACAGTCTCCTACACCCTCGGTTGCAGACTTCCCCCAAATTTGTCACCCATTCCACCACGTCCCTGCTGCTTTTTTCACTCCTGGCGGCTTCCTTCCCAATACACCTGTCTACCCCTATGGCTGCCAGACGTCAGGTGCCCACGCTGCACACTATCCTGCGCCCCCTCAATCCAACAGGCGCTCCCTACTCCGCCCGGTGGAAGGTCAGTTTGATACGTGTATCTGCTTCCCCCACCGCCATGCCCACTCGCAGCAGCCCCCGACTCCCACCCCTGCGGGAGCGAGGGAAGAAGCGCCCCCTCGTACCTGTGGAAAGCGCTGTGGCCGCGGCGAGCAGCAGGAGAGCCTGGCTGAGCGCATCTCGGAGCGCCCGGGTCATGGCCACCAGGCGGCCGCACCCCGGCTGCGAGGCCCCAGAGCGCAGCGGAGCGACCCGGGCAAAGCGGACTGCTTTGAAGTTCCCGGGGCGCGGGAGGGAGCGCAGTTCCCACACCTTTTTGAAATGTGCGGTTGACTCTAATCGGTGCAGACGTCCCCCTTCCCTGCCGCCCCCATCCCACGCCCCCCGCGGCTGGCTGTGCGCGTCACTCCTGCCACTGGCCCCAGCAGCCCCGGCTGGGAAGGGGCGGGGTGGGGGGACAGAGCCCGCCCCTGCCGCGCCTCCGCCCCCTGCGCCCTAGCGCAGCCGACCTACGGCCTGGTGCTTGGCAGGCAGGTGGCACGGGCGGTCGCATGGCTAGGCAGAGAGCCCGTCCAGCTTGGAAGGTGGGCAAGAGGAGGGCGGAGGGAAGGAAGAGGGGTAGTGCAGGTCCCCCAAGACTGGATGTCTGGGAGTGGGGGTTGGGACGGAAGGGAAATCCCCACGAAGACTTTAGGAAAACTTCAATCCTGCAGCAGTTACTTCCTGGTGGTCCGCTCCCCGGGCTCCAGCTGAAGAGCCACCCGTCCAGAATCAAGAATCTCTTGGCAGGCATTCACAGTCCGGTGACCTGAAGGTTTCTAACTATACTAAGCCACGAGACACCCCGGGATATCACGGCCACTACCAGGTCGTGTCTGTGTGCGCGTCTGTGGAAGGGCGCCCTCTCTGTCCAGCTCTAGAAATAATCGATTTTCCCCAACGCCCTGGCTACCTATATAGCTTTGTTTTAACGCACCCTCTGCTCTGATGCCTTCCAGTCTATGAATTACAACCCAAGCTGGACCTCCCGTGCCAAGTGATGTAGACATCTGCACAACTACAGTTTCAGCAATTGAAGAACTGGGGTGGAGGGAGGGCTGAAGGAATAATACACCGTGATTACAGAAACTTGTTTGAATATTGTTTAAATCCCTGGAGGTTTATTATCAAATGAGTGTGCTTATCATGTGGACTGTATCGGAAAATATGAGGTAGCTTTACCAGCTAACTGAAAGTAGCCTAAATTCAATGCACCTATGTAGCCTGTGCATTAAAGTGAAGGCATTATTTTAATTTGAACAACACAAAAGGCCAAAAATTCAATACTAGTACTAAATGCTATTGTTGGCTGCCTCCAAAGTCATTGTCATATAAATTAATTGCTTTAGAGTAAGGGACAGTACTGCATTTAGCTTTGCCCTAAGTAACACCAGTGTTATTTTTGAGGTTTATGAAAGACCTATAGGGAAATGACATAAACCATTGATTTCACCTTTTTTTTTAAGATTTATTTATTTATGCATACAAGAACTGGGGTACAGTCCAGATGTGTGAGGGTTGAGAGGATTCACCAGAGACAGAGTGGTGAGCAGAACAGGCGGACTGACTGAAATATACTGCTGAGGGGAGCAGCAGGTGAGACAGGAGAGGTCTGCTGTGCCATGTGGGTCACCAACCCAGCTGGGGATCTAACTCGTGCTGCAGTGGCTGCAGATAGCTTCATAGTGCTGCGACTTAACCCCTTGTACTACCAGGGAGGCCCCTGATTTTACTTTAAAAGGATCATAGGATTGGGGGTGGAAATTTGTTGAACTTTAATGCATGAGAGTGGCAGGCCTGAGGATTTCACCCATCCCCCACCTCCACCACCACTTGGATGAATCAAAACATTCTTGAGCATATGGCTTATGATGGAGGACTATAGTTGTCTCGGTGGTGGGTGTGGTGTGGTAACAACACCTGAAGAGGGTGATCCTATACTTCTAGATTATATACAATATTGTAAGCCAATGTTACCTCAATCAAAATAATTAAATATATGTAAGATATATACCAGAAAAAGAGACTTTGTTCTCATTTTGTTCTGGATTCAAGCAAACAACAACAAAAAAAAGAGATGTGGGACAAACCAGAACCCTTCCAGACACCCACAAAACAGATGCTTTAAAAAAAAAAAAGGCAACAAAATGCTAAGAAACATATTTTGGCTGACTTGGTTTGCTCATCTTTTGGTAACTGTACTTTAGATTGCCATCTACCATCAGATCATGAGACTGGGGGTCTAAAGAGCAGGATTTAGTGTCCTTTCTGGGTTTGCTTCCTCAAAAGTTAATGGAACTTCATCCCTCCCCGTTTCTTAGAACCATTACAGGATTTAAAAGGGTAGTGAATGTGAAAGCACTGTTAAGCCATAAGGCATTACACTAATGTCAGGTATTTACTCTCCACATATTTATTTTGTCTCTTGGACACAGTAAGCAGTGTCCCTGCGCATTGGAAAATTCTTATCTTCTAAGAAAGCAAGGTTATTAGCCCAAGAAGCCTGTTATTGAATAACTTCAATATTTCAAACAAACTCAATGTTTTCTCTTAGTGTAATGGGGCATTGTCAATATGCTATCCATTAGCCACATATATATACTGAGCACTTAAAGTGTGTCTACCCGAAATTAACTTGATATAAATATAAAATAATGGGCTATACTTCAAAGACCTACACAGTAAGGAATTTTGCTGATAAATTTTATATTGCTTACATGTTGAAATGACATATAGCACAGTATTTTGGACATGCTAGGATAAATAAAATATAATCCCGAATTAATAACTTCACTCATTTCTTATAACTTTTTAAATATGGCTACTAGAAAAATTTAAATTACACATTTGGCTCTCATAACTTTACTGGACAGTGCTGGTCTAAGGAATCATCAGATGGCAAAGGTCATTCTTTTTGTCTTAGCACAACATAAAGAAAAAAATTCAACAGTGTTAGGGTCTAGCTGGTTAATAGTCATCCAATGAAAGAATCACAATCTTTTGAATTCTTGATGCAAAGTTCTCTTTCTCTCTTTCAATCTCATACACACACAAAGAGAGATTAATATGTCAAAAGTACAAAATAAGTACTTAATTTGTGGGAGTGCTTTAAATATTCAAATACCATTTTCCCTTGTCCTCTTGTACATGTGTCTCCTTCCAACATCAATATTATGGAGGCTTTAAGTAAAGAGTTAACCACTCTAAGTATTGAATCTCAGTAGTTGGCAAAAAGAGTCTTAGGCAATTATAAATCTTTCTAATATGCTTAAGTTCTTCATAACAACCAAGAAAAGATGTTCAACCTTATAATTTTCACACATACCTCTATGAAAATTAATCTGGTCTTAATCCGATATCATTTTAAGTGAAATATTATTAAGAAAACTCTTTGGAGCTTCTTGAGTGATACCTGTATATAATATAAACAATACAAATACATTGTTCAAAATCTGATAGAATACAACACATCTTTCATAATTTTGCACATAACAAAAATTTTGTATGTGAGATTTATTTCACTGAAAAACAATGGACATAAAAATGTATTTTTCAAGATTTAACATCCCCCCATTCTTAATCATCTATTTATATGCATTCATTACCATAGCAACATTACATCATGACTCCTGGATTCTCATAATCTAAAGCAAACAACAACAAATAATTTAGGGGAGTTCATTACCCAACCAAAAAAGAAAAAAAAAGATTTGGGGTTAGTTAATCTTACATATCCAAGGAAAGCAGGAACTTTAAGATGGAAAGACTTGATACGTTTGCAAAATAACTTTCCAAGTTAATGAGGTAAAGAAATACATGTACTATCTGAACTTTGAAAATGAGTATTTGATGGGTGTGGTCATTTAAAAAAAATTTTTTTTGTTATACAGGTTTCTTTTATTATTATCCTTCCCAGAGGATATATAATGCCATGCATCCTAATTTCTCATTTCATTTTGGAATATGGACTTATCATAGAATGAGCATATGGTGAGGAGGCATACTACAGTGATTTGCTATATACCCTCAAAATCTAATCTTCTCTCATTTTACTGGATTTTGCCTTCTCTAAGCTCACGTTCCTCTAAAGAGATGCATGAAATACTCATCTCCAATCCTCTCATCTCTTAATACCAGAAATCTTTGCATTGGGGAATCTCATTTTAACTTCTTTTTTTCTTTTTCTGTCATTGATTGTTAATTACATTCCATGAGAATAGTCCTGTGTTTTAGGACCTTTATGAAACTATACAATGTGTACCTTATCGAACAGCACAGGTCTCATATTACAAGAAAAATAATGATGCTCTATGGACATGAGTAATGAAGGATATCAGTTTCTTAACACAGTTGCTGTTTCTAAAAGTTTAAAGTCATTTTTCAGTATTATTTTATCACCTCTTTCCAAAATTACTGCATCCCTTCATTGATTTTCATATCCTTTTAATACTATTCATATTGTCTTTTCACATAATTCAAACAGTATTTTCTCTTCCACTGACCAAAATTAGTGTGCAAAGCTGATTAGTTGCATTCCGTTATAGACTTTATCTATAAAAGGCAGGTCAGACAGTCAGTTCCAAGTAAGCAAACGATCAACACTTGGATCTTTTCCTTACAATGGACCTATAATTATGCTTTACCAGAGTGAAGTCACAGTTGGTAAGAGTTAGGTAACTCAGTACAAATCCATCCCTTCCTGAGTATATAATTCAAAAATATCAAATTTATTTTTAACCCCCAGACAAATCAACAATAGGGTCCTGATGACCTTGACTCAAGAGAGGAGTGGTCTGAAACTACTGTGTTGAAGGTGGCAGCCATTAGCCATTTGTGGTCACTGAGTACTTATAAAGTGTTAGTCTCATTTGATATATACTGTAAATATTCACTAGATTCCAAAGACTTTCAACCTCCCCCCAAAAAACCCCTCAAAATTGTTTATATTTGACATGTTAAAATGATAATACTTTAGATATAGTGGGTTAAATTAAATGTATTATTAAAATTAATTTCATCTTTTTGCTTTTTCAATGCAGTTGGTAGAAAATTTAGAATTATAAATGTGACTCTCATTTTATTTTTATTGGGCAATGCTGCTCTCATGAATCCTCATCAGACATCAAAAATAGTTTTTCCTGCGCTTCAAATGATAGGGAAAGAAAGACCTTTCGTCCACTCACATAGGCCCAACTTTAATTATTTCTTCCTCTTTTTTTTCCCTTCAGTAGTAAGCTATATTCAGCCAGAAATAAAGTCCAATTATTATTCTTTTTTATTACCCATTGTTAGTCACACTGTTACTTCCACTGTGCAAGCCCCTACTCACTTAATACCCAAGTTGTTAGAATTACCATTTAAATCTCTTGCATAACTTCAAGTTGTCTCCATCAAAGGTATCATCAAGGATGCCATTTGAACACCTTTCTGTTAAAATGCCTCAATCTTTAATGATCACCCTTGCCTATAAAATAAGGCTAAATTCTCCACTTAGGAGGTCTGTTGATTCTGAAACTTATTCATAGCATGCATCTTTACACTGAAAAATGCAGAAGATTCTAAAGTGCTTATATTTAAGTCTGTTGTATCTGTCAACATTGACCATATTAGATATTTACATTGAGAAATTCTTAAAACACTGGAATATACATGTACAAATTCTATTAGTCTAGAGAGTGATAACATTACATATCAGGTAGATTCCGAAAATCTCTGCTGTACACTTGTGCCAGAATAAGAACATAAAAGATAAACTACATCTTAGACTTACTTGTGGAAGTAGTTTTATCCATCTGGACCCCCAAAACAGTCTGAAGCACTGTTCAGGGGTCCTCGTACCACCTGCAGTACTGCTGCATAACTCATTTTTCCTCACTCTCCCTGGGTGATCTTATCTACCACCATGACTTAAGTATTTATTTCTCTGTTAAATCTGTACTCAAGACCCCCAATTCTCTGTCTAGTCCTCATTTTTCTCCTAAATTTGTATATCTTGCTGTCATCTCTACCTATATAGACCATAGTGGTCAAAACCAACATGTATAAAACAAAATCTTCCCCACAGATTCCCTCCTCCTCCTGTCTTACTAATCTCAGTAGTTGTCACTCTTGGTGTTTTTCCCTTAACTGTTCCTTTTTTCAGCCTTCATATCCAATTAATCATCAGTTTTGATGGATTCTAACTTTTATTAAACCTTCTCAAATCTGTCCATTTCTTTCTACCTCTTTGCCACCATCCTACTTCAGATCACCATTTTCTTTTACTTGATATGTCAAAAAAGCCTCCCGTCTAGTCTCCCAATTTTGAAGTTCTCTCCTCTGCAATCTATTCTCGCCTACCTCTCAGGCAGAGGGATCTTTTTATAGCACAAACGTGATCAGATCACTGAAAGCTATGAGATGTATTACAAGTTCTAACACTGTCAGTTCTAACGCTGGCATCTAAAATCAGGATGGCACCTAATAATAATATAAGTAAATGACATTTGAGATCCTCAACCACAGTATCACAAACTTGGTTTTCCAAGTTTATGTCCACCCAACACACTGACACTATATTGGCTGAATAAATGAGACAGTTTAACAACAGCAGCATTTTTACAACTAAAGATTGACCCCTTTCTAGTCCCATCTTCAAATCAGAGACAGTAGTTTGGGCAGAGTATTGATAATGAGAGTGAGACCAAACCCTAAAAGTGACCAAGGAATGTTTGTTAAGGACTCTGTGCCTGGTGGGATGTTTTCCCAGTAAAAGAAACTTGAACTATGTATCAGTCAAGGCTTTCAGTTGCAAATGAAAGGAATTCACCTTATTGAGTTTTAAAAGGATTTACATTTGGTACAGAGTATAAATAGCTCATAGCTTCTCTAGCAGTCCAAGAGCAAGGCTTAGAAGTTACATGACCAGGAGCAACAGGCCACATTCTGCCAGAGAACTGACCTCAGTGATACTCAGCCCTGTTCCTCCACTGGGCACAGTGGATGTTGAACCATCAGCACCCTGAGGCTGGACAGTGAATGATTCTGCTAGAATCTCTTCAACATTTGCATCTGAAAACTAGGTGTGACTTTCCTCTCCCTAACTGTAGCTTCAAGAGTGGCTTGGGACTTGAGCATCAGGCTACACAGACCAAGATAGGGATTCATGAGGTAGAAAATTCCCCCTAAATTGGATCAATGTTCAAAAGTGCTAGTGGTCCCAAGGAAATGAGGAGTTGGCATCCCAAATTCCAGGATTCTAGACTTACTTTTCCAGAATTTAGGCCAGTTATTTAATCTTTCCAAAATTACAGTAGGAAATTGAGGTTTCAGACTGCCAGTAAATCCTATTTAGTTACGACTTTACCACCTTATATTCTTCATTACTAATCTGGAATCCAAGGCTTATTTTGTGAATGAAATGTTTTTAGACCAATTATGCAATATAATGTGATTATTATTATCAAAAAATGGGGATGATAATATTTTCCCATGCACAATACTTTTCAATATGAGGTAAGATTCTGTGGAGTCTTTCTTGTATTTAAAAAAAAAAAAGATGGGCAAATAAGGAAAGGAAAGAGTGAAACACTTCAATATAATCAAAATTTACAAGAATTTAGTATTGTTAGTGAAATTCTTTGAAAAATACTGGATCTTGTTTTCCTTTTCTGTTATGAGGATAAGTGAAATTTATGTACAAATATTGGTTGCCAGGAGTGACATGTTTTCAAATGAAAGGAAGCTGCATTATTGTTTTCTATTTAGCTATTTCTATTTAGCTATTACTTGTTTGGCAAGGTCTTAGTTCTCTGTTCTTTCAAACAAAATGTAAAAAATGAAAAATATTGCAAATGAAAAATGCCCCCCAAAGTTAGAAAATATCACTTTCCATCCCCTCAGAGTAAAATTTCCAGTCCCTAAAAGCAGAAGTTAGGGGTACTTCTAGAAGTTAGTAGGATAAGAAACTGAAGAGAAAAGAACAAGGAGGAAAACACTGGCAGTTGAAGCTCTAGAGATGTTCTTTGAGAGTGATGAAAAGATGCTGAAGATCTCAATAAACTCCAAACTCAAATAGTCAATGCTATCCTGCTTCAAGTCAGGGTACTTCTCTTATGATATGAACCCTCAAATATGTCTCTGCTCTTTGAATTCATAATGTCATTATTAAAATTTCCATGTACTTTGAGATGATTTCTAGTTTTGAATGATTAACTTATATAAGCCATGTATTTTGGAAGACAGGGCATACAGTTTTCTTAAGGGCCCCCTTTATCCGTATTTATTGTGTAGAGAAAGATGTAAAATAGACTGATCCCTCTATACTTGAAATCTCTGGAATTGAATTCTATTTATAAATTCTGCTGTGGTTGGGGGAAAAAGTCACCTACTACTTGGTTCATCAGTCAAAACCAGGTTGACTCATAGCTTATCACTTCCCACACAGGGCAAAAGGACGCAGAGCAAGGCCTGCCGGCTCACATCCAGTTGTAAGCAAGTGTGCCTCGCTCCAAGAAAAAAGGTAAGGTAGCCCCAGCTCATCTTTGATATTTCTAGCCTCTCATATTTCCCAGTATTTTGCTCCCTCTCTCTGACATAAGTGCTCCTTGTCTCCCACCAACTCCTCCCATTCAGACAAGAAATGTTATGAAATCTTATCGATAGATAAATTATATTTTAGAACAAGCAAAATCCTAGCAGGCTATTACTATAGTCAGATATGTGTACAGTGTGCCCTTAAGTTTTTGTGTTTTTTTTTTCTTTAAGAAAAATGTTTTTCTTAAAATGACTTTCAGAAAAGAGCAATCTGATTAGGGAGAATTCTGAACTTGAAATTTCACTGTAAAGGAAATTCTAAAGCTGTTCCACAAGTTGACCAGAATCTTGCTCCCCTGAGAGTAGAGTAAGTCAGCTCTACTGTCTTCTGCAGCTTCAATAGAAAGAATATTGCCATGTGGGGAAGAGGTGGATGGAGAGATCATTTGTCTCAGTAAATCAATTCTACAACCATCACATGCACGCAGAGAATGGGAACATGAAGGACACAAGTAGAAGAAAATGTTCACCCTGTTATACTCTCCCTCAATGTAGAACACAACTGTTCTCTAAATTCCTGGTACTAGAGCACAGAACTGGAGCATTTAAACAAACTCCACTTAAAGCTCAGATATAATTAAAAAGGGAAATAAAACCAGAGAGGAACATATGTTCAGGCAACATAGTTCATAAAATATCTCTTAACTATGTTTTATCTAGTGGTTTCCTAGAGATACAGCCCTCTTACCTGCTCTCCCCCACCAAACTGCAGGTCATTTGCCCATGATCCGTGCAGCAGAAGCCATCTCTAACAGGGGAAACTGGCCCCAGAGAGCAACAGGCATGTCTTCTTGACTTTATAAACCCCACCTTCAAAATGTCTATTCTCTTCTGGGAATTCTCTTCACCATGTCACTGACACCAGGTATAGTCAACCTCTCACCCTCCTCCCACCCACACAGGTGTGACCTTGCAACTTCATATAAGAACCGTATCCAAAGCAAAAAAAAAAAAAAAGACTTGAATGCACACAAACACACACACAGTGGACTGAGGAATCCAATTCCTTACAGCAGCAGGTTTATATCTTTTGAATGAGTGACATTCAAATCTGTCATCCAAAGCACCAAAGATGAATTTCCATGCAGAGGATGGCCTGCCCCGTCACCCTGCTGCAGCTTTTTTAGAGGCACCAGGCACAGAAAATAAGAGACAGAGAAATGGACCACCTTGTCACCTGCATATCCAAGGTCCTGGCACATAGAACTCTAGCACAGACATTTCTGTCAGACAAATTAATGGAGAACAGGAATTTTTCATATGCTTTCATAAACCGCAGAGGGAAATGTTTCTGATAGTATATGGTGTAGAAGCAGATAGAAAACTTCCCATTTTCTGTCTTAATTTTATTAATACTTCTTCCACAAACCCCCAGTCTTACTTAAGTTTTCTATGTGATTAGTCTGTCTTTAGAATATGTATCAAATCAGGGCCTCCCCAGTGGCGCAGCGGTTGAGCTCTGGGTTGCGAAGCTCCCCGTGGCCTCTGCAGCGCCGGTTCGATCCTCGGCTGCTCCCCAGCTGCTCCCCGGCCACCGGGGGAGGGTCCCACATGGCGCGCAGACCTCTCCTGCCGCCCGCTGCTCCCCTCAGCAGTGTACTTCGGTCCTTCTGCCTGCTCTGCTCCCCGCTCTGGCTCTGGTGAATGCTCTCACCCTCCCACGCTTCTGACTGTACCCAGTGCTTGTATAAACAAACAAACAAACAAATAAATAAATAAAAATACATGCCTCTTAAAAAAAAAAAGAATATGTATCAAATCACTATTGTTAATAGTTATCTTTTGGTCTTTCATTCCTTAAATGGAGTGGCCATTTTGTAATGGCAATGACTTCTTGACACTGTAATCAGAGTTTTATCCCAGCATCTCCTTTTGTTAAAAAAGATGTAACTAAATCAACAAAATTGTTCAGAAATGTTTCTTGAATACCTGCAGCATGAAAGATGCTATTCCATAGTTCTATAATACACAAGAAGATAAATTTGCACTGGTAGTTTGGAAAAAGTGGACTTATTTGTTGAGATCATTGAATTATTGCCATCTCTGTCATTTGATATGGCCAGGTTACTCCTTGGGAAAGCTTTTCCTTCTCATGGGCATTTCTGAGAATTACATTAGACTTAGCATCTCTTGAATAATTTAAATCTCTTGTACATTGTAGGTATTCAATACATGTAAATGTACACCCTCTTCTTTCCTAGATTTTACTTAAAATTATGTTTAGACTTGATTTTTCCTAAGACAAAATAGAAATATTTGGTGATATTTTAAATAATTTCCACAAGGTGAAATCACGTAACTATTTAGAGTTCCACCAAACTCATGCAGGTGGCTCATCATTTGTTATCTAATTCATTCTGTATCTATTATGTGCAATGCACTATGCCAGACACTGGGTATACAGTGAGAAAAGAGAGATTTATCATCCACTTTTCATGGAATTTTTGTCAAACAAAAAGAAAAGATCTTATACAAGTAGTTACATAATTAATTAGTGATAAGCATTAGGAAAGACAAATATAGAGTTCTATAAAAATTATAACAGGGTGAATCTGTCAGAGGTAAGAAGGAAAGGTCCTGTTAAGAAGTGTGTGAAGCAGAGTTGGGTGTGTATGGAGTGTGTGTGTATGTAAGAACTCAAGGCAAGAAGGCACTTGGTTGTAGACAAACCTGAGTAAGAGCAACGTGGCAAGAGGTAGAAAGTGCTAGGGATGAGTCTGAAGAAGTATTCAGATCACATGGGACCTTTTGGGCCACATTTATGGTTTGGGTCCTAATTTTTTAAGTAATGGGATGTCATCAAGGAACTTGGTGAAAGAATGATGTAATCCCATCAAAATGTTAAAATATCACCTATCTTCTGGGCCTCCCCTGGTGGCACAGCGGTTGAGCGCTGGGCTGCGAAGCTGTCCACAGCCTCTGCAGCGCCGGTTCAATCCCTGGTCACCAGCGAGGGTCCCACATGACAGACCTCTCCTGCCACGCCCGCTGCTCCCCTCAGCAGTGTATTTCATCGTATGCCTGTTCTGCTCCCCATTCTGGCTCTGGTGAATTCTCTCACCCTCCCGTGCTTCTGACTATGCCCAGTGCTTGTATAAATAAATAAATAAAATCTTAAAAAAAAAAAATAGGAAATTTTTTAAAAAATCACCTATCTTCTAATGTGAAGAATGGACTGCATCTAGGTAAGAGGGAAGTCCACATGGATATTTAGAGGATTATTCAGTTATCTGGGTAAAAAAAAAATTTTCAGCTATATCAGTTTAGGCAGGGGAGCTGGAAAGAAGAGGATTATGATTAGGGAGGAGGAGGCAGAAAGGGAGAGGAATTAAACAAGTTATCACACAAGGTTCTGGGGGACACAAAGTACTATTTGGAGAAGGAACTGAGAAGAGTCAAGTTGGATGTATATGAATTTCACTTCTGATACTGACTGAAAGACCTGAGACTCCCAAATAGAGGTGAGAAGCCAGTACTTAAATAGAGAGGTCAAGAGCTTAGAAGATTGGTCTTAACTCAAAGCCAAATTTTGGGAGTTTTCTTGGCTTGCAGGAAGTAATTAAAACCAAGGCTGTAGATATGATTTTCTGGATACGTGTCTTGGATCAGCCATCCAATGGACTATCTCAAAATTTCTCTTGATTGTTTAAAAGTCCCCCAGCAAAACTCACAATTGGTTCAACAACCTAACTTACAATGTTTTCAAGAGTCATGTTCTATGGCAGCACTTAATTAACTTATTATAATGTTTTAAGAAAATCCAAATTTATTTCCTGAGAAAAATGTTGAACCTGTGTGTAGATATCACTATCTTGGCCAACTACTCTGCTAGTTGATATTTTGACTGGAATAGGCTTCTAGAAATTCATGTACTCAAGTGTACATGACTGAAAGAGAAATTTTCCCCTTCAAATCTTATGTTTAATCCATATGGTTTTCATTCTCCTCACAACACAAAATAGCTGTAACATAGCTACTTTACAGATGATTCAAGAAATCTATTTTGTCTGTAGTGAGTATTCATGGGTGAGAAGACAAGCAAGACATAATCTTCCATAAAGTTAATCAGTAAGAAAGTGTTCATTATTGAAGGTGCTTGTGTTACTTAAGTTTGTTGTATGTTCCAAACTGGGAACGTTTCCTTGCATCTTGAAGGTAAAGGTGTTAAAGAACAAATTCATGCAAGATTTCAAAGCGCTGCCTCTTTTTTAGGCATGAAGTAATAGATAAAGGAAAACAAGTTTTTAAATATTTGAATTTATACTACTTTATGTTTCATAAAGACTTTGAATATGAAATATGACTTTTTTTTTAAGGGAAAATGTTTTATTTCTAATCTTAATGTGGGTACATAAATTAAAAATATTTGATTTGTATAAACAAACCTTATTCCAGTGATTTATATTAGATATACTTTGCAAGTAGAATATACAGAAAGATAGAGATAAAATGTTATGTAGATATAGTAAAAATCAAATAATTCAAATTTAACAAATAAGTCAGGTATACTTACTTTAATTCTATTTTTTTTTACAAATACATTTTTTTAAATAAATTTTATTGTTATATTCCCCATACAATTGCAGCCCCCCCATTCTGACCCCAATCCCTCCCCTCCCGCCCCCGCCCCCCTAAAAGTGTCTCTGGTTCATAGTTTTTTGTTGATTTTGATTTTCACTTTCTTATAGTTATTCATTTTCCTGGTCCTTTATTTAAGTTTTCTAGATTCCTGCTATGAGTGAGAACATCCGGTATTTTTCTTTTTCTTTTTGGCTTATTTCGCTGAGCATGATCCCTTCCAGCGCATCCATGTTGCTGCAAATTGCATGTGTTTATCTTTTTTGAATGCTGAGTAATATTCCATGGTATATATGTACCACATCTTCTTGATCCAGTCATCTATTTTTGGGCATTTGGGTTGTTTCCAAAGCTTAGCTATTGTAAACAGTGCTGCTATAAACATAGGGGTGCAGGTGTTGTTTGGAATTGATGTTTCTGTGTCCTTTGGGTAAATACCTAGGAGTGGAATTGCTGGATCATATGGAAGCTCTATGTTTAGTAGGTCCAGAAATCTCCACAAAGCTTTCCACAGTGGTTGGACCAGTTTGCACTCCCACCAACAGTGCAGAAGAGTTCCTTTTTCTCCACACCCTCGCCAACATTTGTTGTTGCTAGTTTTTTTAATATGTGCCATTCTCACTGGTGTAAGATGGTATCTCATGGTAGTTTTGATTTGCATTTCCCTGATGACAAGTGATGTTGAACATTTTTTCATATGCCTGTTGGCCATTTGCATTTCCTCTTCAGAGAAGTTTCTTTTTAGCTCTTCTGCCCATTTTTTGACTGGATTATTTTCTTTGTTGTTGTTGAGTCTCATCAGCTCTTTGCAGATTTTTGTGATCAGTCCTTTATCATTAGTGTTGGGTGCAAAAATGTTCTCCCAGTTGGTGGGGTTTCTCTTTGTTTTTGTTATTGTCTCTTTTGCTGTGCAAAAGCTCTTTAATTTGATGTAGTCCCAGCTGTTTATCTTTGCCTTCACTATCACTGCTTTGGGTGATGTGTCTGTAAAGATGTCTTTGATGTGCAAATCACGTAGTGTTTCGCCTATATTTCCTTCTATGTATTTTATGGTTTCAGGTCTTATGTCTAGTTCTTTAATCCATTTTGAGTTGATTTTTGTGTATGGTGTGAGGTAGTGGTCAAGCTTCATTCTTTTGCATGTAGCGACCCAGTTTTCCCAGCACCATTTATTGAACAAACTTTCTTTGCTCCAATGCATATTCTTTGCTCCTTTGTCAAAGATTAGTTGACCATAAATCTGTGGGTTTATTTCTGGATTTTCTATTCGATTCCATTGGTCTGTATGTCTGTTCTTGTTCCAATACCATGCAGTTTTGATGATTATGGCTTTGTAGTATGGTTTGAAGTCTGGGAGTGTGATGCCTCCATTCCCTTCTTTTTTTTTCAGGAGAGCTTTGGCTATTCGGGGTTTTTTGTGATTCCATATGAATTTCATCAATAATTGTTCTATTTCTTTGAAGAATGACATTGAAATTTTGATTGGAATAGCATTGAATCTGTATATTGCTTTTGGAAGGATGGCCATTTTAATAATGTTTATTCTTCCAATCCATGAGCAGGGGATGTCTCTCCATTTCTTTGTGTCTTCTTCTATTTCTTTTAACAGTGTTTTATAGTTTTCTTTGTATAGGTCCTTTACCTCTTTTGTTAGATTTATTCCCAAATATTTGATTTTTTTTGTTTCAATAACAAAAGGGATGGTTTTTTTGATTTCTTCTTCTTCAGATTTATTGTTTGTGTATAGGAAGGCTACTGACTTTTGTGTGTTGATTTTGTATCCTGCCACTTTACTGAACTGATTGATGAGTTGAATTAGCTTTTCTGTGGAGTTTTTGGGGTTCTCTATGTATAATATCATATCGTCTGCAAATAGTGATAGTTTGACTTCTTCTTTTCCTATTTGGATTCCTTGGATGTCTTTCTCTTGTCTTTGAAATATGACTTTTTGAATAAAGGGATATACCATTACATTCTTTGCCACATATTCGAAGATATTTTCTTTCTTGTGGTAATTTATTACCTGGGGTTTTCTTTAGAAGAAACCAAAAGATGTATTGGAAAATATCCTCAAAAATGTCCCTGAAGTAAATACTGTAGTAAAATTTATATACTATTTCTTGTAATGTTCTTTAATTCAAGACATAATTCCAAAACCAACTCAAAATAGCAATTCTATGAGGTAAGAGAAGTGGAGGGAAAATGATCAGTGTGAACCAAATATGTGACTTTTGTGGTGATGTAACTTAATCTCTAGCTAAAATCTAGCTTAGCTATATCACCAGCTCTTCACTGTTTTAGATGAGGGATCTTATTCCCTCATTTAGATGAAGGAATCTGATGAGAGCTATGGACCCCTAGAAGAACAAATATTATTTGCACACACACACAATGTAGTATCTAAATTTAGAAAGTTCACAAGTTCTTTAGAGCACAGGTTGCAACATTGGGGCTTAGATACATCTGAAAAGATCATATAAAATTAGTGGTAGTGTGATGGAGCATAGGACTGGCATCATACAGACCTAAGTTTGTTCCTGTCTCTGCTACTTGCTGGCCACAGAGCATTAAGCAAGCTGCTCACCTTGCCTAACTCTCAATTTTCTGGTCTATAAAATGTGGTAAATAATATCATTTACTTCATAGGGTCAAGGAGAGAATTAAATAAGATCATTTATATAAAGGGCTTAACAATGTCTTCACCATTGTTATATTTAATAGTTGTCATTAGCTGTTATTAGCTTAGTTAACTGAATAATTGAAGCTGCCATTACTAGCTGTTAGGTAGTAATTCCATGACAAGGATATTTCCATCCATGACAAGAACATTAGGAGGTGGTAATCAATCCACAAAACACTACGCTCACACCTTAAGGCATGTGTGTAAGGAACGGAATACATAACTTTTTTCTGATTTGCCATGCAGTCCATAAGTGAAAAATGTAAAGATCGCAGCAAAAAGAGAGACATATTAATAAGTTAGCTCTGTTCTTTGTGAAGGTACTGACTCAGCCGCTGTTCCCACCCTCTAATTAGAGAGCACACTCATGAGCTCAGGGCACATGTTTATCTTATATATTCTTTCTCTAAAAAAATAATCGCCTTGCGGGTCACTAAATGGCGCTAAGCTTTTTTATTGCTCTGATTCCATTTCTGTACACTCCAACTTGTCCTTAAGGCTCCTGACCCACCCCATAGGTCCTTAGATGGGCCAAAGAAACTTTAATATGTGAAAAGACAGAAAACCTCCCATGTAGGTTGCTGAACTATGCAAGTTTTTAAGTGCCTCCCAGAATGCCAGCTGTCATCCCTGTTTCTTCTTTTTGGCTACCCTCTCTTTTTCTTCTCCCTGAATTATTTCATCCCAAGGCTCTACAATTTTTTTTTTTTTTTTTGCTAAACGCAGACTCCCCATTTTTGTTCTTTTAAAAATCTAGCATGTGTAAAAAGAATGTCTTTTTTTGCTGATCCAAACAACCAATCCAAGTAAATCTACAAATTTCTACTGTTTTCCACAGTGTTTATTCCATCATGCTCAAAGATTCCCTTTTGTTTGTTGCCAGATGTAAGATGTAGTTTGTTATTCTTTGTCCAATTCAGAATCAGTCTGGAAACTTGAAAGAATCTCCTCCACATGATCAAGAATTTACTGTATTGGCATAGAAATATAAAAACTTTAGGAGTTGAAACATTATGAAAGTCTTGCAAAATTAAGGTTAAAGAGGAGATCTTCAGATCTAGAGGTCAGTGAGTTTTGTTTTCTGAAGCTTTGTCTTGGCAATGTATTTAAACATTTTATGGCTCAAATAAAAGCCATCTCCAGCTCATGCCATTGCTATTTTATCTTTGTTTTATTATCATAATTTCTGTTTATTATATTTAATGTAAATAGTATGGTCACAAAATTTTAAACTTAAATAATAGCAAGTTTCATGTCACTGCTCTTTCTCATTGAGTGTTAAGATTTTGATTTTATCTCAAAGTGTCTGATTAAAAGTCCTTGTTTCTCTGACTTACTAGGAGGGAGTCAGTTGATTTCATCAGAAGCAATAAAATAATTAGGACAGTTTTATAAGGAAATACAAGCACTTAATCCATCCTGAAATAAAAGCAGAATGGAGAAGAGGTCAGAAAAATTCTCCTTTTTAAGGTGATGTCCTAAATGATCCCTAAATAGGTAGTAATATCCAGAAAGTGTGGGATTGGGTGAAGGATGCAAGCTGCAGGAGCAAAGACATGTAGCAGAGGGTGAAACAGAACATGTGGGAAGCACACGATCAGACAAGAAGTAGTGGATGATCAGACTGGAGAAGAAAGTGTGACCAAATCATAGAGGAATTAAAAAAAATTTTTTAATTTATTAAATTTATTAAAAACATAGATCTTAGGGGCCTCCCCTGGTGGCGCAGCGGTTGAGCACTGGGCTGTGAAGCTGTCCGCAGCCTCTGCAGCGCCGATTCAATCCCAGGCCACGGGCGAGGGTCCCACATGGCACGCAGACCTCTCCTGCAGCGCCCGCTGCTCCCCTCAGCAGTGTATTTCATCAGTCTGCCTGTTCTGCTCCCCTCTCTGGCTCTGGTGAATTCTCTCACTCTCCCCCACTTCTGACTGTACCCAGTGCTTGGATAAATAAATAAATAAATAAATCTTAAAAAAAAAAAAAAAAACAGATCTTACCCAGTGTAGCACAGCAAAGAAACTGCATGTGCACCACCTTTTCCTTTGCTGGTATGTAAGGTAGACATCACTAAAAGATCACCAATCTTTCCCCACTGAACCTGGTCACAATCTGACAAGTCCTCCTCAAATAAGTGCTCCAATGGAGTTGGATTTGCATTCAAGATGGAGCTACCCGCTATTCCAACTATTGCAGTTGATGGGCAGCTTGCCAAAAGTTCTCATGGGGTTAGCTGTCTATCATCAGTATGGGTGCTTGTTCAAAGCCTAGTATCACATTTAGAACATGGAGTAGTACCTGATACCCTGTATTTTTAATAATTTCCAAAAGTATTACTTATATGCAGCTATTGTTGGGAACCTATGTTGCAGAGAATTAAGGTCAAAAACCCAAAGTTGCAAAGTGGCTCATAAGCTCATAAGCTGAGCCACTTTCAGTTAAGTTTTAAGGGGTTGACTAAACAATTTATATATATTCTGTCTCCCAATATGTATTTAAAATGGAGGCAAATCATAAAATCATTATTTTTTGCTTCTCTTTAAAAATTAGAAAATCTTCAACACTGAACTTCCATTCCAACATCTTAATACCACCTGGACCTTAATGGAACTATTTCTGGTGGACGGGGCATGGGCTTACTGTTTTGTCACAGAATTCTTCCTTCTCTGATGTCTCCTTGTCATTGTGGATGAGCATCACTGCTGCTCACCATTGCATTTTCATCATTGTGTGCTTATACAGATAGTATGTACACATGAAAAGTGAAATCATTTTTGGACCCTTGTCTTTCTCAAAATCAGGAAAACAAATGACAGGCCAAAAGGTCAATCTCAGAGGCAGAAAATTCAGTGATATTAGAGCATCAATCTCCTTCTCATGAAATTTCAAGAAAGATTAATGATATCCTTGTGCAATGGCTTTGCCAAACAACTCTAAGTCAGTTTCACAATTTTAATGATACCATGAAAGTTCCATCCTGCCACTGTTTTTCTTATATGGTAAAGAGCAAAAGTTCAGGAGGGTTGCAGCAGAGACAGAAAGTCCACCCTGGAATGTGACACTACTTGCTGCAGTGCAGAATTTAGTATGATGGGGCTGGGTACAATTTGTCAGCAAAATCACCTCATTGTAAGTAGGTTCTAGCTCTAATGAGGACCTTGGCATTATCTTAAAATATGTGCTATGTCTGGGCCACTCCTAAATTTAGTGGCTTGTGAGCAGTCCTGTTATATGCCCTGATTATTTGTGAGCTCATAATTGGTACTCCAGTTGAACTCTGAAAATATAAATTATCTTAGGCTAGGTTTTAGAAGTAATCATTCCATTATACTTCATACAAGCAAGATTCTGTAAAGACAACCAGGATATAGTTTTTTAAAAAGTTTTAGTTAAAGTAGACATGAATACAGTCTAGCCAAAGAAACACAGAGAATGAGAAGTAAAAATCTCCTATACTCTCCTTCCTTCCTCTCCACTGCCCTGTCCCCATGGATTCCACTCTCCTTATCAAAAGTTCTGTAAATTAACATTTATGTGTGCATTTTTCTGAACATTTTTCTACGTAATTGTATGTCTGACATATGCATTTGTCTAGAAATTTTTTATCACTTTTGGAATCACTGTAGAATTTTTTCCTGAAACTTGTTCTCTCATATAATAAGTTTGGGAAATCTTTCCTTGCCAGAATTTACCACATGGTTTTTAATGATTAAATAGCATTCCATGTCAGCTATTCCTCTATTGATGGCTATTTGCATAGTTTCTACAATACATATTATATTGAGTTAGCAATTCATTCCCTATCATATATATCTTAGTGATCACATTTATGCAGAAAAGATATCTAGAGGTAACATTTACCAGTTGAAAGCATATAGATACTTTTCTAGGCACTACCCAATTGCATTCTATCTGCAATGCACCCATGTTCTTGGCTGTTAAAAGTATTGTAAGTGTTTGTCTATTTTACAACAAGGATATATCTCTGTTTAAATGGGCATTTGAACATTCTCATATGCTTATTATGCATTTGTGATTTTAAATTATGTGTTAGGTTCTTCCTTCTTAATTTGTATGAAATCTTTACCTGTTAAGATTTTCTAATATATATATGTTGCAAATTTTTTATCAGGTTTACAATTGCCTTTTAATCTTGCTTTTGACATCTATTGCACAGAAATTCTAAAACTTTAAAATATGAAATCAGTTAATGTTTTCTTTTATGACTTATGAATTTTGTGAATTTCCAGAAAGGTCTTACTATTTCAGAGTTATAAATATATTCTTCTTTATTTTCCATATCTGTTAGCCACTAGGTCTATTGGTCTGGGTTTGAATCTCATAATTAGATGTATGCGGGCCTGCAACCTTCTTGAAGAGCTTGGTGAACACTGCACCCAAGTAAGGTTTTTCAGGGCCAGGTAGCAATGTGCAGTGCACAATTAGTTATAGGCACTTTCCACACCATATGACATAATCTAGTTCTAAAATTGTGTGGGTGGGGAGAGTGGCATGTCCAGAGATTGCACAATCCATGCACCCATGGCATCACTCAGCCTTCTTTCCAGATCAGCAGAAAGAGCTATCTCAGTGACACATGTCATCTCATTTAATGCTCCCAGCCTTCCATGATGCTGGCATTACTTTTGCTATGCCCCTCAGCATCTACTCATATTTTCTAAAGGTGCCACAACTAGGAAATAGCAGAGCCAGAATTTAATTCAAAGTCTGCCTGAATCCAGGAGCCATGAGTCTAGCCAAGGAACTATCTGGCCTAACATTCAGGTGGTTCATGAAGTACCCCTTTGAAAATATCCAAAAACTAACTGAGGGAGACTAATAGAGTGGCTAGTGTCCTCAAATCTAGTAAGTACAGTTTGTCATATAAGTTAAGACAGCAATCAGTAGATTGCTGACAGATTTAAAACTTGATATCAAAAAAGAAACAGAATAATTTCCAGATGGATATATGGTTTAAATATGTAAAACAAATTAAGCTATGGAAATACTTAAAAAAGGAAAAAGTGATTTTTTAATAACAACATGGAAGGGGAAACAAACTTTCTAAATATCAAACAAAACCTAAAATCACTGAAAATAGATAATTCAACTGAGTAAAAACAAAAACTCTCTACATTGCAAAACTGATCAAAAGTGAAATGATATGATCATGCTCAGCGAAATAAGCCAAAAAGAAAAAGAAAAATACTGGATGGTCTCACTCATAGCAGGAATCTAGAAAACTTAAATAAGGGACCAGGAAAATGAATAACTATAAGAAAGTGAAAATCAAAATCAACAAAAAACTATGAACCAGAGACACTTTTAGGGGGCCGGGGGCGGGAGGGGAGGGATTGGGGTCAGAATGGGGGGGCTGCAAATGTATGGGGAATATAACAATAAAATTTATTATCTAATAAAAAAAATTAAAAAAAGTGAAATGATAAATATAATAACTTGGAGGGAGGTGGAATTTGCAATCAGTATCTCTCAATAAAAGACCAATAGCCTTGAATAAAAAGAATTCACATAATTCAGTAAAAAAAAAGTCCAAGATTCATATTGCAAAAAATATGGAAGATAAATATTAATAGAAAAGATAAGATAGGGATATTTGGTTTTTAAACACCTGGATTATTGTTCATGCATACTGACAATTTTAATCTTTTTTAAAAAAATATTTAAAAATATAATAAGAGAGAAGAACAAAGACCCCGGGAGACGCGCACACAGCCCGGGCTGCCAGTAAGCTTGCGCGCTTGAAAAGCAAGTGCAGACCAGGATCGTGGCTGCCCAGGTCCCCGCGCCTGTGACCTAGGCTTGCAGGGAGTCGACCTAGGCTTGCGGGGAGACTCGCGGAGGTCCTCACTGAGGTGAAGGTCCCTCCCTGAGTAAGCAGGAACCAGGCGCCCAGGCACGGGAGCAGTGCAAAAGGCGCCATTCCCGCACCACTGAACTGGGCTACAGCCCGCGTCCTGGAACTGAGGGCTTTGAACTGAGACCCGGGGCACGAAAATTCGGGGCGTGGGTTCTCCACGACGGTGGGGCACAAGGCAGACACAGCACCCCAAAGCTGTTGAGGTGTACCCTACCATTCCCGCTCTGTTCCCTGTCCCACGGGGTGGGGGGAGGCGAAAAACAGCCCCCCAAGGACAATAGGAGAGATCTCTGGCGCCACCTAGCGACCAGGAAAAAAAAGTCACTAACACCCCATAGAACAGGAAATTTCTTAAGACTGCTTGAAAAGGGCAGAAGGCTTCTAGAGGACCCAGTGGCCAGCCGGGAAGTTAGCCCACGCCAGGCCCCTTCCGACCAGCAGTCTGAGCCCACAGAGGGAGCAGGCACCCACATCCGGGGCAGACCGGGTGCGCAGAAGAGTGTGCCTGAAACCGGAGGCGCAGGGACTGCATCCCGCTTCGCCATTTGAGAACAGGGACATTTCTTCAGTAAAAACTGCCTAAAACCAGCAGAAAGCTCCCCCAGAAGACAGAGATGGCTCCTGGAAGAGCCAGAGGGGAGCGGAGAAGTTCACCCAAGATGCCAGTCAGTCCGAGCAACACAGTGTCCCAACGCATACGACAAATTAGAAAACAGACAGTAGGGAGTAGAAGAACCACACGCAACCTAACAACTCCTCAGGAAAGAAGCACACCACAAAAAGAAAACCACTCCCCAGATTGCAACGACAGCAACTTGGAAGAACTTCTGAGCCTTCCAGAAAGAGAATTTAAAATTGCCATGATTAAAAAAGTGATAGATCAGAAGAAGGAAATTGAGTCCCTAAAGAGGGAAAACAATGGTCAGAAGAATGAAATTGAGTCCCTAAAGAGGAAAGTAAAAGAAATGCAGGAGATCAAAGAATTAATAGAGGAACTAAAGAACTCCGGGAAAAGCAAGGAAAGCAGAATAGATGAAATGGAAGAACGAATAAGTTCTCTTGAAGACACAGAAATAAAAAGAACCAAAACAGAAAAGGAAAGAGAAGTATGAAGGAAAAAGAATGAAGAAAGACTTCGGGAACTATCTGACTCCATGAGGAAAGGAAATATAAGAGTTATAGGAATTCCAGAAGGAGAGGAGAGAGATGTAGGAACAGAAAAAATATTCCAGGAGATAATTGAAGAGAACTTCCCAAATGCGAAGAAGGAGCTGAAAATTGATATACAAGAAGCAAGAAGAACACCAAACTTCCACGACGAAAGGAAAAACACAGCAAGACACATAATAGTAAAGCTCCCAAGAATCCAGGACAAGGAAAAAATAATGAAGCTGACAAGAGGGAAGAAACAGATAACATTCAAAGGAAAACCAATCAGGCTGACATCAGACTTCTCTGAAGAAACACTACGGGCAAGGAGAGAGTGGAGGGACATAGTCAACAGACTCCAAGAAAACAGATGCCAACCAAGAATAAATACTCTATCCCGCAAAGCTCTCTTTCCTCCATGAAGAAAGAATATGGACCTTCCCAGACAAAGAGAAACTCCGGAATTTCATTACGAATAAACCCCCACTCAAAAAAATACTACAAGGAATCCTAAAACCAGAACCTCAGAGGGACGAATAACAACGAAAGAAGACCAAAAAAAAAAAAAAGTTATTAAAAGAATAAATAAAATCAAAGGAAAGACAAACATAATGGCAAATACAGATGCTAACATATCAATATTAACTCTAAATGTAAATGGACTAAACTCTTCAATAAAAAGACACAGAGTTGCAGCCTGGATTAAGAAACAAAACCCAACCTTTTGCTGTCTCCAGGAAACACATTTAGCTACAAAAGATAAAAATAGGCTCAAAGTCAAAGGATGGAAAACAATCCTACAAGCAAATGGGCCAAAAAAGAAAGCATGAACAGCTATACTTATATCAGATAAAACAGACTTCAAACTCAAAAAAATAAAAAAAGACCCCAATGGTCACTACATTATGATTAAGGGGACAATACTTCAAGAAGAAATAACACTCATTAACATATACTCACCAAACGAAAGAGCACCAAAATATATCAGACAACTGTTGTCCTCTCTGAAAACAGACATCAGAGAAAACACATACATAGTGGGAGACTTCAACACACCAATATCAACAATGGATAGATCAACAAGACAAAAAATAAGTAAAGAAACTAAAGCTCTAAATAAGGACCTAGAGCATTTGGGCTTAACAGACATCTATAGAACACTAAACCCAAAAAAAACGGAGTACACATTTTTCTCAAGCGCACACGGATCATTCTCCAGGATCAATCACATACTGGGGCACAAGACAAACATCAACAGATACACCAAGATTGAAATCATACCAACCATCTTTTCTGACCACGAAGGCATCAAACTAGAAATAAATCATAAAAAGAAGGCAAGGAACTATCCTACCTCATGGAGATTAAAAGCCACACTACTGGAAGACCACTGGGCTAACGAGGAGATCAAAGAAGAAATTAAAAAATTCTTTGAATTGAATGACAAGGAGGACAACAATATCCTAAATGTATGGGATGCAGCAAAAGCAGTAATAAGAGGAAAATATATAGCAATAGAAGCTCACATCAAAAAACAAGAAAGAACTCAAAGAAACAACCTAATCTCGAAGCTCAAAGATCTAGAAAAAGAACAACAAAAAAACCCCAAAACCAGTAGAAGAAAAGAAATAATAAAAACCAAAGCAGAAATAAATGAAATTGAAACAAAAAAAAAATCCAAAAGATCAATGAAACCAAGAGCTGGTTCTTTGAAAAAATCAATAAAATAGACAAACCCCTAGCCAGGCTCACAAAGGAAAAAAGGGAGAAAGCACAAATACACAGGATCATAAATGAAAGAGGAGAAATCACAACGGACACAGCAGAAATCAAAAGAATAATCAGTAACTACTATGAACAGTTATATGGAAACAAGTTCAACAATCTAGAGGAGATGGACAAATTCCTACAATTCTACAATCACCCAAAGCTAGATAAAGAAGAAATAGAACACCTAAACAGACCAATTACAAGCAGCGAAATTGAAATGGTAATCAAAAACCTCCCCAAAAACAAAAGCCCAGGACCTGATGGATTTACAAATGAATTCTACCAAACATTCAGAGACGAATTAGTGCCTATCCTTCACAAACTCTTCCAAAAAATTGAAAAGGAAGGGACAATACCAATCACGTTCTATGAAGCCAATATTACACTAATACCAAAACCGAATAAGGACAACACAAAAAAGGAAAACTATAGGCCAATCTCCCTAATGAACACTGATGCAAAAATCCTCAATAAAATTTTAGCTATCAGAATCCAACAATGTATCCATAAGATAATTCACCATGACCAAGTTGGATTCATTCCAGGGGCACAAGGATGGTTTAACATCCGAAAATCAATCAACGTTATCCAACACATCAACAAAAAGAAATATAAAAACCATATGATAATATCAATAGATGCTGAGAAAGCTTTCGACAAAGTGCAACACCCATTCATGATAAAAGCCCTTGAAATTCTTGGGATACAAGGAACGTACCTCAACATCATAAAGGCCATCTATGACAAGCCAACAGCCAGTATCATTCTCAATGGTGAAAAGCTGAAAGCAATTCCATTAAGATCTGGAACAAGACAAGGATGTCCACTCTCACCACTGCTTTTCAATATAATACTGGAAGTCCTAGCCAGAGCAATAAGACAAGAGAAAGACATCCAAGGAATCCAAATAGGAAAAGAAGAAGTCAAACTATCACTATTTACAGATGATATGATAATATACATAGAGAACCCCAAAATCTCCACAGAAAAACTAATTCAACTCATCAATCAATTCAGTAAAGTGGCAGGATACAAAATCAACACGCAAAAGTCAGTAGCCTTCCTATACACAAACAATAAATCTGAAGAAGAAGAAATCAAAAAAACCACCCCTTTTATTATCGAAACAAAAAAAATCAAATATTTGGGAATAAATCTAACAAAAGAGGTAAAGGACCTATACAAAGAAAACTATAAAACACTGTTAAAAGAAATAGAAGAAGACACAAAGAAATGGAAAGACATCCCCTGCTCATGGATTGGAAGAATAAACATCATTAAAATGGCCATCCTACCAAAAGCAATATACAGATTCAATGCTATTCCAATCAAAATCTCAATGGCATTCTTCAAAGAAATAGAACAATTATTGATGAAATTCATATGGAATCACCAAAAACCCCGAATAGCCAAAGCTCTACTGAAAAAAAAAGAAGGAAATGGAGGCATCACACTCCCAGACTTCAAACTATACTACAAAGCCATAATCATCAAAACTGCATGGTATTAGAACAAGAACAGACATACAGACCAATGGAATCGAATAGAAAATCCAGAAATAAACCCACAGATTTATGGTCAACTAATCTTTGACAAAGGAGCAAAGACTATGCATTGGAGCAAAGAAAGTTTGTTCAATAAATGGTGCTGGGAAAACTGGGTCGCTACATGCAAAAGAATGAAGCTTGACCACTACCTCACACCATACACAAAAATCAACTCAAAATGGATTAAAGAACTAGACATAAGACCTGAAACCATAAAATACATAGAAGGAAATATAGGCGAAACACTACGGGATTTACACATCAAAGACATCTTTACAGACACATCACCCAAAGCAGTGATAGTGAAGACAAAGATAAACAGCTGGGACTACATCAAATTAAAGAGCTTCTGCACAGCAAAAGAGACAATAACAAAAACAAAGAGAAACCCCACCGACTGGGAGAACATTTTTGCACCCAACACTAATGATAAAGGACTGATCACAAAAATATGCAAAGAGCTGATGAGACTCAGCAACAACAAAGAAAATAATCCAGTCAAAAAATGGGCAGAAGAGCTAAAAAGAAACTTCTCTGAAGAGGAAATGCAAATGGCCAACAGACATATGAAAAAATGTTCAACATCACTTGTAATCAGGGAAATGCAAATCAAAACTACCATGAGATACCATCTCACACCAGTGAGAATGGCACATATTAAAAAAACTAGCAACAACAAATGTTGGCAAGGGTGTGGAGAAAAAGGAACTCTTCTGCACTGTTGGTGGGAGTGCAAACTGGTCCAACCACTATGGAGAGCTGTGTGGAGATTTCTGGACCTACTAAACATAGAGCTTCCATATGATCCATCAATTCCACTCCTAGGTATTTACCCAAAGGACACAGAAACATCAATTCCAAAGAGCACCTGCACCCCTATGTTTATAGCAGCACTGTTTACAATAGCTAAGCTTTGGAAACAACCCAAATGCCCAAAAATAGATGACTGGATCAAGAAGATGTGGTACATATATACCATGGAATATTACTCAGCATTCAAAAAAGATAAACACATGCAATTTGCAGCAACATGGATGGTGCTGGAAGGGATCATGCTCAGCGAAATAAGCCAAAAAGAAAAAGAAAAATACCGGATGGTCTCACTCATAGCAGGAATCTAGGAAACTTAAATAAGGGACCAGGAAAATGAATATAAGAAAGTGAAAATCAAAATCAACAAAAAACTATGAACCAGAGACACTTTTTGGGGGGTGGGGGCGGGTGGGGAAGGATTGGGGTCGGAATGGGGCGTTTGCAATTGTATGGGGGAATATAAAAATAAAATTTAATATTAAAAAAAATATGGAAAAATAAAAAAATATATATAATAAGATACCATTTCACCCATTTTATCTATCACTTTGGCCAGATATGAGAGAAAGAGGAAAGGGGGGAACTGTATTGGACAGAGTTGAAGGGGAAAATGTATTATGTAAAATGAATTTTAAATTTTATATTTTTTATACATGGCTGAATGAAAAGTATTTTAGTACAACTCTAAACAGGAGGCTTGAAATTTACAAATTTTCTAAATCAAATTGCACGTACTCTTTTCATTGGGGTATAATTGACACATACTAGTTTCAGATATATAACACTATGAATCATTATTTGTATTAAAATAATTACCACAGAAGGTTGGTGAACATTGTCACTATACAATTATAATTTTTTTTAATGATGAGAACTTTTTTATTGTCATAATTGGCTTATAACAGTGTATAAGTTTCAGGAGTGCAGTTTTATACCTCAACAAATGTATATGCCGCACCACAGCCCCCTCTATCCAATCAACTTCCTCTACCCTTTTCCCCTCTAGTAACCACCATTTTATTGTCAGAATCTAAGGGGTTTTGTTTTCTTTCATTTGATCATTTGCTCTATTTCTTTATATCCCACATAAGAGAGAAATTATCAGTAGCTGTCGTTCTCTACGTGACTTTTTATTTAATCACCTCAGTTTCTCCCCATATTGTCAAAGATACCATTTTCATCTTTTTTTTATAACTAGCTAATGACTAAGTAGTCTTCTTTTATATGCATATACCACATATTTATCCAATCATCCATTGACAGGCATTTAAGTTCATCCCATGTCTTAGCCATTGTGAATACTGCTGCGGTGAACATAGATACTCTATCTTAGCAACTTTCATATATGCAATAGAGTACTATTTACTGTGGTCATGTTATACATCACAGCCCCATGACTTCATTATGTTACAACTGGAAATTTTTACCTTTAACCTCCTTTCACTCATTTTGCAACCCCAAGCCCCAACTCTGGCAAGCCTTACCCTCCAACCCCCACCTCCGACAACCACCAATCTTTTCTCTGTTATCTATGAGTTTAGTTTTTTTTTTTTCTTTAGATTTTACATATAAGTGAGATCAGACAGATAACGTGAGATCTTTATCTGATTTATTTCACTTAGCATGTTGCCCTCAGTGTACATCCATGTTATCGTAAATGGCAGTTTTTTATGGTTGTATAAATGGCAAAGTTTTTTATGGTTGTAGGGTTCCATTATAGTTTCAAAAGCTAGCTAGCTAGATGATAGATGAATAGATATCATATTTTCTTTATCCATTCATCCACCAATGAACACTTAGGTTGTTTCCATATCTTGACTATTGTAAACAATGCCACAGTGAACATAGCACATATTCTTTGATCCAACATTTCCTCTCTTAAGAATCACCTACAGATGTATGATCACCCATGAAAATGGTATATGTACAAATGATATTCAATTTATTGCAATAGAAAATATGGGAAACAACTTAATGGACTGCTTAACATTTAATATGGTGAATAAAATACTATATCCATACAGTGAATACTTCAGAGGCAATAATAAATGAACAATTTAGATTGACCTTATTAAAAAGTGAGATACAGAGGAATGTGTAGATTGCGACAACTTGTGTGGGGGGAAATTTTATACATACACACATACACACACACACACAATCTGTGGAAGGATTTACAAGAAAAGGAAGGAAACTGAATAGTTAGGAGTTAAAGATTTATTTTTTACCCTATCTCATGTATACCTTTTGAATTTTGAATAAAGTATAAATGTTACCTGTTAAAATTGTCATTATTAGTGTTACTGAGAAATTTACAAGGATATCAGGAATCATTTTTATAGAAAAATGTTAAAAATCAATTTAATCTTTTTACATGTTCATTCATTTTCTCCTATAAAATTGTGACCATCCAACTGGTATAAACTGTTCCCAATACTAATCAAACAAAAACTACACACGTGTATGTATATGTACACATGTGTATGTACACATGAAGGTATATTTGTGAAAGAGGGCCTGGAATTTTATTCTCTAGGAGTAACTGAGAAATAGAGGGTAGGGATCGATAATCATTTTCATTGTTTATGTGCTTCTGTGTTGTTTGAATTACAAGGTAATGTGTTACATTTATCATTAAATAAATATTTATATTTTTTTTCTTCATAAAGTAATTTATACCTTACTTGCATTTAAAGAATGGATAAGTCAGGGCAATTATATAATATTAAGTTACTTTATTACTTTATTATTTTTCTCTGAATTTCCTAGCCATGTATGTTTATTTCTTAACATGCTCGATATATTCAAGCATTAGGAAATGTTTATAAAATAAATGAAAAATGATGATTTATGTATCGTATGTTAAAGTTTACATGCAGAAATTAACCTAAGTCATCATTTAGACCTCAATGAAAAGAGCCATTTTATAAAGAACTTAAAATAAAGACAGTTTATTGGACTTCAAATGAAAACAACTGGGATTTCAAATTAAGTTTAAAAAATAGCCTCAATTCTAACTTTTTACTATGTATTTATTCCTTTGAAATAATATATCAGGCCGATTTACAGATGGTCTGGTGAACCACAGGAAAATAACCCCACTTAGCTCATGAATCATAAACTGTTACTCTAAATAGTTATTAATGCAATTTCTCAAGGCATCTACCTTGCCCTAAGAGAATATTTTGCCCATAAGTTTGAATATTGCTCAAAAGCAAAATAGGTAGATTGATGCCCTGCTTATAAGTTTAGTTGACTCATAATGAAGTCCTTTGGGTACTTTATAATCTAAATTTCTCACCAAAAGATTAATTAAAATTAATTCAATTTTATACAGAAATTCTGTTTTTTAATTATCAGAATTTGTTAAAAGGACTGTGGTCTGTGGTTTTCACAATTTAATACCATTCAGCACCATGAAATACTAGAAGGCTTTTACTTTCAGATTTTTTTTTAGAATGACATCTATTGAGCAGAAAACAAATTTCAATATTTTTAGTGTACTTGGACCTTTATATTCATTTACTATCCAAAAAAATGAGTTTTGAATTATTTTTGAAAATCATTTATCTTGTATATGCTTAAAGAACTAGTCCTAGATGGGAATGAAATCCCCCAAGAAGTGAAGAAAGCAATTCAAGTACTGTATAAAGTCATTCAATACTGTTCAAATTAGTTCCAGGGATATGGATATTTAACTTTATTGTTTTAGATACAAGGAATGTACCCTTTGTGGTTTTGTACTATAACTCAATAAGACTCATTTACAAATGATATTAAAGAAAATATGTATCAGAACATTGGACTATATAACCCTTCACAATTAAGGACATTGGCAATAAAATGACTTTTCTAAAAAGTTAAGTGTGTATGATAATCTATGCCAACCATGAAACATACAGGTTATCAGGGCCTTACAGATAGCAATGAATATAAAAATACATGTGGTTTTGATTTGCATTTTTCTGGCAAGTGATAATGACCACTTTTTCCTGTACCTGTTGACCATCTGTATGTCTTCTTTGGAGAAGTATCTATTCAGATGTTCTGCATTTTTTTTGACTGAGTGGTTGGGTTTGTTTTTGTTTTTTTGTTTTTTTTTTGGTTGAGTTATATTTATTTTTGATTATTTTGATTATTAATCCCTTGTGGGATATTTGAATTGTGAATATCTTTTCCCAATCAGCCTTTTTGTTTTCCGATGGTTTCTTTCAGTACACAGAAGCTTCTTAATAAAGGAGGTGAAAGACCTCAAAAAACAATGACATTGTTAAAAGAAATGAAAGAATACATAAAAGGTAGTCCCTGCTCATGAATTGGAAAAGTTGACATTGTTAAAATGATCATCATACCTATAGCAATATACAGATTCAATGCAATCCTTTTCAAAATATGTGATTCCTAAAAGTGAGAGGAAAACTACATATTCCTTTCTTATATCAAAGAAAAAAGTTATAGTGATAAATTCAGATTTAAAGACCCACCTTTCCTTAGGTAACTAACATATTACAGTACTTCAAAATGTGAAAAGGAAGTCCTTCTGGTTCCCCTTTTTATTTCATTTTCCCACTCCCCCATTGGATACTTAATAAATCTACTGTCAGAAATATTGGGTTGTAGAAAAAGTCATGATGCATCTTTGCATAGAAAACATAGAAAAAAATGTCATGAATTTTCCAACAACCCAATATATAGTCAGTTACTTTTACAAAAATGACTCTTCACAAGTCAGTAAAGTAACTCATGCCCACCTGAAAATGGAAGTTCTCAATACCAACATCCATAATCCCTCGCTAGCATTTTCACCCCTGAATTTAATGAGTCTATTGGTTCCTTTACTGATTCACAGGCCACCCTCCTCATCAGTGTAGCTATTTCCCTGAGGAACCTAGTCCAGTGACTGATATGAAGCAATTTAGGCAGCCTTCCAGAATGTACTTTTTGCCAAATGATAGTGAAAGTCTAGCTTGATTTTTTCCACCTCAAGGCCATGTTCCTGTGAAACTGTAGGGGTGTAAGATTAAAAGTCACTCTCTTTTGATTTGCAAAAGTTAACTGGAGCTATGATCAACATATTACAGACATGTCAGTGAATACAAACCAATGTGAAAAGAGAGGAATTATAGCAAAGGGTAAAGACTGCTGTTATTTTCAATAAAAGGCATCGTGGTTTTGAAAACAGAATTAAATGTGGTAACACCCTTCATGGGAATATTAAATCAAATGTGTTTGTTTTTAACTCTTTGTATTGCTAAATCTTTTTCCTATGATATTTCCTAGTTCAAATGGACAAAATTAGCCCCCAGAAAGCTTATTAAAGATTTTTTTCTTAGATAACCTAATATCTTCTTTTATCCACCCAATGCACAAGGATAAACAAGTTTTGTTTTTGTTTTTGTTTTTTTTTATTTACTGTGTGCTGCAAACAAATAGTTAATCATGTTAAAATTTTACCTGAGATAAAAGTAAAAGGCTCAAAGTGAGGACCTAAACTGTTTTTCTGCAACCAAAGTACATGAACTTTAATAATTAGATTCAGCAACTTCTCTTTTGGGTATTCAGAGGTTCATTTTTACTATTGGAAGGATGTTATTTATCAACATATGATAGTCTTGAATTACAGAGCTCTTGTAGGTAATGAGCAAATTTTCCATTTGCCTTATAGCTGTTCAGTCATATACACAGTTTTATGTCTGTCATCAGCATAAATGTTCAAAGAACAAAGACGCTGCCCAATCCAATTCACAAGTCCTAATCTGACATGGGCCATATAGCAAGTACAAGGCAATAAAAGAGATGTAAAATAAAAACAATAACTCAAGTTATAATGAAAAATAAAATCCATACCTTCCCATATAGCCCTAGGAGGGCAAAACCAGTGATTCATTTACTTTTCTATCCCCAACACTAAATACAGACCCTGGCATACTATGCATTAGTTACCTTAATCATTACTTTGTTGACAATAAAGGTCTTTTTAAACCACTGATAACACAATATAGCATGGTATAAGGGCTGGGACACTTATCCTTTATGAGTTTGTTTCCTTACCTGAAAATTGAGTGTAATAACATCTATCCTACAGGGTAACTATAAGGTTTATCTGAAGGACTTCTGTTGAAACAGAACCTCTCCCAGAGCTGGTAGTCAGGGGTTAAAGGTATGTAGATACTTTAACACAAGTTAATGGGCAAGGAAAGAGCTGAGTTCAGCCCATTCACAGAGTTTGTTTGGATCAGAAAAGCCTATGGCAGGAAAAGGAGTTGAACTTTCCCTAGCTATGAAGAGCATTTATAGGTAGCTTCTATTCTCTTAGATATGGAAGCCACATTTTTTTATCAGCAAAGGAGTTTACTAGAATGCGTGCAACTGTTCAGAATCTTAAGTTTGTATAATAGGTCTCTGAGCTATAGAGTGCTGAATCACTCAGGGGTATTAGGGAACACAATTGAACTTTTGGTCTGTCAACTCTTTTGGGTCAGCATCCCCCAAACTCTACAGCATTGAGAAACTGCTTCAAAAAGTCAATACAATTAACTTTATATTTCAAGGGTTAGATATTCATTTTGGACTATCCAACTCTCTTCTCTGTCTCTTTTTATCTTTTCAATACAATTTTTAAATTTTAAGTGACTTGTTTGAACCTGAATCAGGAAAACGATAAGGTAGAGAAAATTTTATAAAGATCAATCAAATTTAATATATTTACTAACTATAGAAATGGGTTCAGAAAGGGCAGGAAAAAAGTGACATCAAAATCATGGTTTTGAAACCATCTTGATTCCCATCATAGTGGTGAATTGAGGGTGCCTTCAACTACTCCTCTCAGATTCAAAAAAATACAAAATGTACTTTTATCCAAATTAATAAACCAATAAATTTATAGTGTGTTCTTTCCTCTTTGATAAAGGGATCTGAGCCCAAGGTTAGTGATATAAAAATGTTGAGCAACAGCAACAAAAACAGACAAAACAAGCCACTTATGCTTCCTCACTGTGACAAAATGTTACAGTTAGGAAGCTGATGATGAGATTTATTAAATTTCCAAGGTTGACACACTGGAGCTGCTCATTTACCACAAGTGAGTACTCTGTGTCCATGGCTCCAGATTTTATTTTGGATTGTTTTGAGAGGGTAAACACATCTCTTCTCTAAAGAGGATCACCGTGTGCTGTTGGAGACATTCACTGCCTTACCACCTCAGTAACTTACACAATATACTACAGCTCTTACTGGAATTCACATCAAAGCATTTGACGGCAAACAGCTTTCTTATGTTGGAACAGGCACTATCACTGTCTCACTGCTTAGTACGATTCTAACAAAGTTCAGGAATTGTCCCCAGTGTGATGTCTCAAGAGCAATAGAGAAGTAGCCTTGTTTTATGTGAATTTTTTCCATTTTACAACTACCAAAGCAAATTTTGTATAGCAAGTAACTATTATTTTTAATTCCCCAAACACTCCCCACTCTTAACTATTAGTGTCAACTGAAGTCATACAATAATAGATCAGAAACAGTAAGGCAGATAAAGTAAGAGTACGTATTTTTGTCATTGCAGTAAAATGGAGCACTGAGGTATAAAATACAACACTGCTGTGATCAGGCTAATCCCCCTTAGCCTCTCAGGCTCAAAAAATGCTCAGCCTCCTTCATAGTCAAGGTATATGCCACATGTCTGCCTAGGGGTGTGATCTGAGGAGTATGTAGAATCTCTGGCCCCAAAAAATTCACCTTGTCAATTTCTCCAGGTGTAAAATCCATTGTTAGTTTTACTTCTGAGGTTGAGATGTATGACCTTTTAGCACAGTGATACCCCTGACACCTGTAAACATTTGGCCACCACTAAAACTTTTATACATCTTAAAGATAATGCCTTCTCAAGAGTGGCTACTTTGGGCATTCTCCTCAGCCTCCAGAAGCTCCTATCTCAGTGTTCTCTTTGATGTACGCATAAATCACTCAGTTCCTGTTAACAATCAGTTTCTGATTCAGGAAATCTGGAGTTGGGTCCAAGATTTCTGTATACATAATAAACTCCTTGATTCTGATGCTGCTGATTCAAGGACCGTACTAAGAGTATAAGCAATTAGACTTTCCCAGATCTCCTACATTGGGACATAAGACCAGAGGCCAGCAAGTTATTGCTGTAAAGGCTAGAAGGTAAATATTTTAGGTTTTGCAGGCTATAATTCTTTGTTGCAATTATTCAACTTTGCCATCACAGCAAAAAGGCATCTACATTCAGCATGTAAGTCAATAGGCATGGCTGTGCTCCAGTAAAACTTTCTTTACAAAAATAGGAAGCACAGCAAATTTGACCCAAAGGTCATAGCTTGTGGACCCCTATTTTATCCGTACCTGAAGGAAGCAAAGAAAAATACAACCAGAATGCAGCCAAAAGAGCAACCAGGAAGCAAAACGTGGATTTGAATATCCTTGTCGAAAATTTGGAAGACTAGCCTGGTGCCTTAGGCAGCCAGGCCATGAGGAACAGAGGCAGAGGAGCACCAAACCACTCATCCCATTTCACCATTTTCATTATAATTTGCCTTGTGCTTGTCTTGGGTCTTCTCTAACAGAATAGGGCTCCCAGGAGTGGGAAAGGAACAAGACAAATTAATATTCTGTAAACTAGTGCCCCAACCACCAGTCTTTTGTTGATATAAGTAAAATCACATTACGAAAAAGAAAGAAAGAAAAGGACAGCCAGGGACACAAAAGATATTCGTGTTCACAGTTCACAATGAACTGTGAAGTTCATTGTCTGATAATACAGACGGCCCTCCCCTTTGCCTGACTAACTTGATAAATCCCTTGTACCTACCCACTCCACACTAGAGAGCATATACGTGTTGATACTCTACTTGGCATTCTGAGATGTTCAAATTCATTCATTTACTCATGGAACACTGAGCATCTGTTTCATAATTAGGATAGCTCCTCAGGATGATATGCGCAACAGACTTGGACCTTGTTCTCAGAGTTTATGATAAAGTGGTAGTTTCAGACAAATAAATACCTATTATTAATCTCCAATATAGAAAGATCCATCAGGGCAGGAATACTGGTGCTCCGGCAAATGAAGGACAGACATGTAATTCAACTAAGCTGTGGCCCGAAGTATGAGCAGCCATTAGCCAGGATTGAAAGAAGATGAAAAGTGGCTCCAGAAAAGTGTATGACCAAGAGAAAGAGTGCTTGTCAGAAACACTAAAGGTGTTTAGTGAACCTGGAGCAGAGTTTAAGTTGGGAACGGTGAGTGAAAAGGCTAGGGAAGAATGCAAAACCCAAATAATAAAAAGGGTCACCATATAACCTATTGACCAAGCCAGAATACTTTGGAGCATGAGAGGGGGGACTGGCAATAATTATGCTGAAATAATAAGACTATTCCAGGAAAGTGGGACATAGTGTGGGCCTACTTACAAACCATATGAAGGAGATAGGTTTACATACAAAGGACATTGGGAAGCTGTTCAATATTTAGGCCAAGGATGACATAACAAGATTTGCATCTTAAAATAATTACCCTGTCTGCATTATAGCAAAAAATGGAGGCAGGAAAATCACTTGGAAACTATGGTGAGATCAGAGAACTTTGCAAGTCAAAGGAACCTTTGAATTCAGTGTTGTGCCAGTCCCCTATATAGGTCGTAGAATCTGGTATCAGGATCTCTGAAAACTTTCAGTTGGAGAGAAAAAAATCAAAATACTTAGAAGAGAAGCCCAAGATGCTGAATAGTAAATGCTACTAAGAAAGAAACTTCAAAGCAGAACTACTCCCTAGGTGTCAGATCTCATAAGCAAGAATTCATAGGCATTTCTGTCTTGTGATTATAGCAAGTTAAAATAAACTTTAAGTGCCTCAGTTTCCTTAATTGTAAAATATAAATAAAACTATTTGGGGATGGGAAAGCTGGCTAGAAGAGATTTGTGTAAAGAACCAGTACATATGACATAGGCCAACTCTGCCACACCATGTCAGTTCCAGTGAAGAAAAGGTATGTGTTATGTGGTATTAGTGTTGATTTATGTTAAAATGTGGGCCCCTGAAAACGTGCACGTGTGCTATTGGTTTGATCAATAATGACTGGTTGCTCAGAGATGATAAAATGTGACACTGACTTCACCAAACCTTGACAACGAAAGAAATGAGAGAAGAAGGGATATTGAAGGAAAAGAGTGTGTTCTAAGTAGATTACTAACATCACAAAATTAATTATCAGTGGTTTCCATTTTAGAAATGTTGACAAAAAGAAGTTAGCACATTTGCCAGAGACAACTAAAGCATCTGCCGTAAGGTATGAAGAACTAGAGAGTAAATGTGAGGTCTTCATCCTTTGTGTATGAAGAGGTTCTCATCAAGAGTGGACAGAAGACTCTGTCTGACTTGGGAACCACTGGGTGTTGGTCTTGACACATCTTTTAGTTAGGTCGCATGTAACTATTGACGAGCTCGCCACAGTCTGGGGTATAATTCTGCAGGCAATTAAATTAGCAGTGTACTAGGTAAGAGACATTACAACATGAAATGGAAACAGCTGTGATAGCACTCCTAAGAAACTTGGCCAACCTTTCTTTTCCTTCTCTCTAGTTATTCATATTTCAGCCCAACAGCACTTTCATTTTTTGAAGTACTTCAGTTCACCCATTTCACAAGCTTCATTCCAAATAGCCTTTTTCAACTACTGGAGCAGCCTCCTTTGATGTGCTGGGAAGTGGAACACTCGCACAGAGGTAACTCCACTGATAAGTGAACAAACAAATAAATAAATAAATAAATGAAAATCTGAATGAATGAAAGATTAAAGTATTTTGTGGCATAGCACCGAGAATATAGTGTGATGAAATATTAGTTGTCCCAACGTCCATTTTACTTCTCTTCTTGTTTCCATGGTCAAAAAGCTAAACAATACATTTCCCACTCTGTGTGGTCACAACCGAATGTTACTAAATTTGAGCCAACTTCTGTGATGTGTGCTATTTTCAGAAAATCTTTAACTTAAATACAGGCTGCTTTCTTGGCTTTGACTTTTTCTATGATCTGGAATGTGAAAATCACTGAGCTTCAGCCATGCAAATGAAGACCATGCCTTAGAGGCTATTAGAGTCAGCATTATAAGACAAAGGATCTTCAAATGTCCTTGTGAACAGAGCAGCCTATTTAACCTAGACCAAACAGACTATCATATGAGAGCAAAATAAACTCTTGTTTAATATACCCACTCTAGGGATCTCCTCTATACTAGCTAAGGCTTCACCATAGCCAATACAACAATGAATGTGTGGAAGAGCTGAGAAGCACTGATGACAACCTTCAATTCTTTACCAGTAAGCATGCTTCCAAGGCTCAAGGGAGGTCTAAAAATAAATCATTGCTGTCTTTTCCTTCAAATACTTTAAAGCTTTGAGGGGAATAGCAAGAATGACTGAGGATATAAAACATAGTAAGAATTTTTAAAGAATCAATAGTATTTTTGTGAGTGAAAATATGAAATGAAGGTTTAGAATTTTGAACCTGGAAAATCGAGAAAGTAATTTTATTAAATTAGAAAAGTTAAGAAAGAAAAATAGTTTGTGAAACAAAGTCATAGATTCAGTTTTCCAAATGTTAAAAAATAAATGACAAAAGAATTCTGTGGTTGAGCTCTTTTGAGTAACATTTGGTTGATCAGTTTCTTTGTCATAGAAATTCTTAGTATGATATGCAAGGGGAATCCTAAGAGGGACGACATAACATATAATCCAAACTTAGAACATCTCTCCAGAGATATTCTACTATTCTATGTTATAATCTTTTCTGAGTTCAGATTTCAGATGCTCTGACTGTGGCACTCAGAGTGAGTGGAACCTGATTTTGAACACAGCAGGACTGATTTTAATGTAGTCCAGAGTCTCAATCCCAACTGAGAGCTACCACTTTGTAAAGATTAGTCCTGACAGATAGCTGTATATATGGGAGTCATGAAATGGAAACCAAGAGAAAGCACACTTCTAGGTGGCCCAGCTATGAGCGTTAAAAAACACTAGTTAGGGATGACCTTGGACTCTTCTGGGTTTATGGAAATGTCGGTTCCTGGTAATGATCACTTTAGTAGAAACAAAGGTTTAAAAAAATCATCAAACTGCACACATATGAGTTCTGCATTTTGCTGTGTTAATTATATCACAGTTTTTTTTTTTTAAAGAAAACAAAATAAGTGTAAGATTGCCTTTGGTGAGTAAAGAGCACATATAAATTAGATTTTCTTTATTGGCAAAATATACAAACCTCATTATCTATGATAGTTCATATACCTCACTGAGGTCTCACATATGAACAGCCAGGATACCTAAAGGTAATAAGGGTCTGGAAATTTTCCACATCTGATAACATAGAGCCTGTATAGAAATATTAATATACTTTAGTTAATGACCTTCAAAAAATATGATTATTAGCTAATGCATTTCAGTGATAAATGTTCTTACTACAAAAGTGTGTTATTACTACAAAAAAAGAGGGGCTTTTGGCATATAATACTATAATACATTTCCATTCCATTTATTCATTTATCTCTCTTTAGTTGCTGAACACTTTGCTAAAACACGATAGACAAATTTTTTATGCCATTCTTTTTTGTTTAGTTCCTTCTTATGCTTTATCTATAAAGAAGTTCAAATTTAAAAAATAAATAAATAAAGTTAAAGCCCACAGGTGAATCAGAGGAAGTTATGGAGCCAGGAACATTTAGACCACCTTAAAAACCTTTCCTAATTGTCACCTCCTAAATCCCAAGACAGGTTAAATATCACCATCCTCACTGTTATTATAACTCTGTGACTATGGGTTATATTAATCATTTATTACACTAAATTATTACATGTCTAACATCACAAAGGGAGAAAATGAATGTGTATCCCAAAGCCTAGCACACCTGGCATATAGTAGTTACTCAATAAATATTTGTTTGCTTAAGGAAAACACTGTTGGAGGTGCTTGGAAACTTTGGGTTATTTCATACATAAAGTAGCTTACTTAAGTTGATTAAGTGGCAACTAAAACTGACAAATACATCAAAATTCAGCAATAGCTGATTGCTAATTAGCAGTCTGCTCTAATAATCCTTGCATTTATTTGGTTACTAAGCACATATTTTTTCAGAAAAATTCGCAATCATTGACATAATCCTTTCAACATATTTCCCCATGGGTTCCACTAAACTCCATAGCTCAACCAACCAACAATCTTTAAGAACCTGCTAATTGTTTCTCATTTTAATTCCTATATTTCTTGTTAGATTAAAACATTTTATAATTCTGATTTCCTGTTCCATGCATCAATCTAAATATTTGAATTTAGCTTGAGTTCTGGATATTTCTTTGGGCCATCAATGCAATGAACATAGGAATAACATATGTACCAAATGCCCTTGAGAAAATAACTGGGGCTGTACATCTGCTGCCATGCTCAAGCCCCTTACAGATCTGTTGAACTAATTACAGTCCTCTTCCCCACAGCTTCCGAAACCCTCTCAACACTTTGCCCTATACACTCACTACTAAATACCCAGATGAGATCGAAGCAGTATTTCTGAAATACAAAATTTAATTTGCCCATGCTGCAGGTCTGTCTTACAAAGCCTGTTTTCCTAATCATTGTCCCTTTTGCCTCTTCCTCTCCCTTTCCTTCTCCTTTCTCTTTGATATATACCTGAAGCATCCAAAATCCCTGAATCTGAAAACATGCAGGTTATCAAGTTTCTTCCTTGTCCAAGGTCTTGAAGTTTTCCCTATACTATTAGCTTTTGCAGTTTCAAGGCCTCAGTTTTTTGCCTAGACTTTCAACCACTTGCATTTCTCTCTCCGTGATGATTTTTTTTCCTCCTGACTTGGGATTCAGAAGATTTAGTTCTTCAGCTTCAACTCATCTACCAAGGTTTTACAGCTCTTAGTTCAGTAAATTCAATTTCCTATGCTTCTGCATCTCCAAGGGGAGTAAATGAATGTGAATGCTCAGAGGACTCCTGGGAAACATGAACAAAATAATTCAGAAAGAATCCTGAGATCCTTCTGAACATAGCCTTTTTCGTTGTTGTGGCTTGTATTGTTTTTATTGATTATGGGTACAGGTTCATATTTAGTCCAATGTATGTCACTATATCACACCTACCACCAGAACACTCATAATCCCTTGGCATGGTCATTGAGCTCCTTACCATTTTACACACCTCCCCCATCCCTGCTCTTCTGGAATACTCAATTCTACAGTCAGGTTTCTAGGTGTGTTTTGGTTTAGTTTTCTGTTTGTTTTAGTGCTCTATATTCCACATATGAGTGAAATCATCCAGTGTTTTTCTTCCCCCTTCACACTTATTTCATTTAACATAGCTCCCTCCAGTACCATCCTTGTGGCAAATCGCAAGATTTCACTTTTTTTTAATAACTAAGTATTTTTTTGTTGTGTACATATACCACATCTTCCTAATTCACTCATCAGTTGTTGGGCACTTCAGTTGTTTCCATTACTTAACTATTATAAATAGTGGTGCAGTGAACATGGGTGTGCATACATACCTTTGAATTAGTGTTTTTGCATTCATGAGGTAGCTACTTAGAAGTGGAATTTCTGGATCATATAGTGAATCTATTTTTAAAAAGTTGGGAATCCTCCATACTGTTTTTTCCATGGGGGCTGAATCAGTCTACACACCCACCAACAATGTATGAGGGTTCCTTTATCTCTACAGCTTCACTGGGACTTGTTGTCTCTGCTCTTTTTGATATGGCCCATTCTCACAACTGTGAGGTTGTATCTCATTGTGTTTTTTATTTCAATTTCCCTACTAAAAAGTGATGATGAGCATAATAAGTGATGATGTGCCTATTGTGCATCTGTATATGTTCTTTGGAGAAATGTCTATTTAGCTCTTCTCCCCATTTCTTAATAGGGTTGTTTTCTTTTTCTTGAGCTGCATGATTGATTTTGGATATCACCCTTTGTAATTTGTTATGTGTAAATATTTTCTCCCATGCAGCAGGATGTCTTTGTTTTCTTTTAGTTTCTTTTACTGTGAAGAACATTTTTAGTTTGATGTAATCCCATTTGTTTATATACATTGTTCCTTCTCTTGCCATAGAAATGAATCCCCAAATATGTTTCTGAAGGCAATATTAGGGATTTATCTATTTCTTCATCAATGTGTTTTATGGTTTTGGGTCTTATATCCATAATTTCAACCCATTTGATTTATTTTTGTATAAGATAGGAGATGATGATCTAGTTTTATGCTTTTGCATGTGGCTGTCCCATTTTCCCAATAACATTTGTTGAAGAGACTCTCCTTCCTCCAGTATATACTCTGGTCTCCTTTGTCATAGATTAACTATGCACATAGTTAGATGTGCAGATTTATTATGGGCCTTCAATTCTATTCCATTGATTTGTTTGTCTATTTTTGTCCCAGTATCATACTGTTTTCATTACTACAGCTTTGTACTATAGTTTGAAGTCTAGGGATACAAAGCTACCATCCTTCCTCTTTTTTGTCAGGATTGCTTTGGCATTTGGGGTCTTTTGCGGTGCCACATTAATTTCAATATTGTTGTTCTGTTTCTTTGAAAAATACCATTAGAGGCTTGAAAGGGATTACATTGAATCTATATTATGTTTTGGGTAAGATAGCCATTTAAATAAAGTTTGTTCTTCCAATAGCAGGAAATATTTTTCCATTTCCTTATGTCTTTTTCTACTTCCTTTAACAATGTCATGTTTTTCATTTATATGCCTACCTCCTTTATTAAATGTACTTCAAGGTATTTAATTCTAACTGTTGGAATCATGAATGGGATTGTTGTTTGGATTTCTTTCTCTTCAAACCCATTGTTTGTATATAGAAATGCAACTGATATTTGAAGATTGTTTTTGTACCCTGTCATTTTACTGAATTGTTTTATTATTTCAGTTAGTTTTTTTAGTGGAGTCTTTAGGATTTTCCATGTATATTATCATGATATCTGCAAATAATGAAAGTTTTGCTTCTTCTTTTCCAATTTGTATTCCTTTATATCTTGCCTGGTTGCTCTAGCTAGGACTTCCACCACTATGTTGAATAGTAGTAGTGAAAGTGGACATCTTGTCTTGCACCAGATCTTAGAGGAAAAATTTTTAGTTTTTCATCATTGAGTATGATGTTGACTGTGGGTTTGTCATGTATACCTTTGCTATGTTGAGGAATATTTCATCTATCTGTAGTTTTCTTTATTATAAATGGTTATTGAATTTTATCAAATGCTTTCTCTGTACCTGTTGCTATAATAATATCATTTTTATCTTTCCTTTTGTTGGTGTGATGCATTACATTGTTTGATTTTCAGGTTTTGCACCCTCCCTGTGTTTATAGAATAAATCCTACTTGGTCATGATATATAATCCTTTTGATGTAGTACTGGGTTTGGTTTCCTAGGGTTTTGTTGAGGATCTTTGCATCTATGTTCACTGAAGAATTTAGTCAATAATCACCTTAATTATTTCTTCCTCTGGATTGGTGGATCCACTTGCCTCTGGAATGAAGTCTTCCTATCTCCTTTGTATTACTCATAAAGTTGTTAATTTACTATTAATATGGCATGTACCCTCCTACTTTATACTTATATTGATAGACAATGTCTTTCTCCTTTACTAAATTATAATATCCTCAAGGAGTCTTTCATAGTAGTTTGATATCCCATAGCTCAGAGATAAATGTCTGTCAAAAAAAAATGTTTTCTTGGGATTTTTTTAATTTCCATGTGGAGTGACTCTTCAGTAAGCCAGAAATTGACACATTGTGAAACACAAATTCTGTTATGCTATGAATACTTTAAGAAGACCTGAATTTTCCAAGACACAAGAAGCAGTGAAATTATCCCAGACTTAAATTGGTCAATGTCTATGTGTGTTAGAATGGAGGAAGAGTAGACCTTCAAGTGTACATTCACTTTTCATGGGAAAGATACTTGGAAAGGATTACCACAAAGAGAACAAGAGAAAAAAACCCAACCACAAATTTTTGGAAACTGGGAAGCAGATGGATGAGTTAGCAGGCCCAAGAAACTAAGACTTAACCTGGCAGTGGATAGAGTTGAGAAGCAACTCATTTCACACTGCAGAACCCCCAATAACTGAAACTAACTACCTCTAAAAAATGCTGTTATGGTGAGGTTAAAATCAGGACAACGTTTCTAACTCTATTTAAGAAAATTACCCTCTAAGATTCCAACTTCCTTTTAGGATAGGATCAAAGTTTATTCTCTGGAGAAGGTAAAATAGAGTATCTCTGGCTGGGGGACCACAGGTACTACTGACAGTGTATGTCCTAACCTGTAAACAAGAGTATGTATAATAGTTTGTGTATTAACTATTGTGAATCTCAGCCTTTTGCCCCATTTGAATTCTTGAGCATTGGCAGGCTGGCATATACCCTCCAGGTCAAAGATTATAAGTTGTCTCTAAGGAATCTGACCAGCCCCCCAAAAAATGAGGTTAAAAAGCTCTTTAATTTAATGACTCATCCATGGACAGAGAGGTTTCCATTAGATGTTTTAAAAACCAGAGAACAATTCTAATATGAATGCAGAGGTCAAAATTAACATGAAAAAAAAATAGAGGAAAAAAAATTTATTTTCCTGATGAAGGAAACATATAAAATACCTGAGCTATATTTAATACCAGAGAATTAAAAGACAAATATTTCTCTCTTTGAATAAGAACAGGAATATGTGTAATAACTAACTGCATATATACATACATACATTCATACTTACATATATTGAAAAGCAATGATAAAATTTCTGGGCCTCCCCTAGTGGTGCAGGCCATTGAGCGCAGCGCTGTGAAGCTGTCCACAGACTCTGCAGCACCAGTTCGATCCTGGCTGGCTGGTGAGGGTCCCACCTGGCGCGGCAGATCTCTCCTGTCGCGCCTGCTGCTCCTCTCAGCAGTGTATTTCATCAGTCTGCCTGTTCTGCTCCCTGCTCTGTCTCTGGTGAAACCTCTCACCCTCCCGCACATCTGGCCTGTACCCTGGTTCTTGTATAAATAAATAAATAAATATTAAAAATTTTTTTTTCTTAGGAAAGTTAAATAATAGTAGATATAAAAAGTCCAAAGCACCAGAAGGTAGAGTTGAACGAATCCCTCCAAAAAGTAGGGCAAAACAACATAGTATGGAAATAAAGGAGAAAACACAAGAATTCAGATGGTCCAAAAATCTGAGTAGCAGGTGTTCCATAAAGGAAAACAAAATGAGGACAGAAATTCATAAAAAAATTTCAAGAAATTTTTTCCAAAGCTGAACATAATTTCTAGACTGAAAGGCTCATGAAAAGTTTAGCATGATGGATATCTACACCGATCAGACACCTATCTTATGTAATAAATCAGACCCTCCTAGTCTTTTCTCTTTTCTCAGCCACTGCTATGGCAGCCAGATCTGCCAGTCTCAAAACCTTTATATGTTTTTTACCTCAAGCGCATAACACAGACCTCTTGACTCCTTCTTGAGGCTTTTCTTTTGTTGGGATACACTGAATCCAACTTGACATCCACACATTTACCCACCCTGAAGTTAAACCTCTAACAAGTAGGAAATGGTAACTGACGGATACACTTCTTTCTTCTTTCTTACTTCAAATGGATGAACCTAAGATGGACTCCTGGATGACAGTTCCATGATATCAGACCATTAGAAACTCATTTTCATATTCTCTATACTTCTTTTCTCATTTACTCTCTTGTCTCATATCTCTTATTTCTGGATTTGCATTACCAACTGAGTAATAGCAAATTGGACTTTAATTTACCAAGAAACCATTGTTGGGCCTCCCCGGTGGCGCAGCGGTTGAGCGCTGGGTTGCGAAGCTGCCCGCAGCCTCTGCGGCGCCAGTTCGATCCCCAGATGCTCCCCGGCCACCGGAGGAGGGTCCCACATGGCGCGCAGACCTCTCCTGCTGCCCGCTGCTCCCCTCAGCATTGTACTTCGGTCCTTCTGCCTGCTCTGCTCCCTGCTCTGTTTCTGGTGAATTCTCTCACCCTCCCACGCTTCTGACTGTACCCAGTGCATGTATAAACAAAACAAACAAACAAACAAACAAACAAACAAATAAATAAATAACATGCCTGCCTCTATTAAAAAAAAAAAAGAAAAGAAACCATTGTTAAAACGACCCAGATATATCATCATGAAATTTTAGAACACTTGGGATAAAGAAAATCCTAAGAGCTTCTGGAGAAAAAAAAAAATTAGGTCACAGAGGATCAAATATCACATCAACAACACTGGAAATCTAGAATAAAATTAAGCAAACTTCTAAGTTCTGAGAAAAATTATTCCAACCATTATATCTATAACCAGAAACAGAAAAGGCATTTGATAAAATTCCACATTCTAAAAAGAATTCTTAGCAAATAAGAAAAAGAAGAAATATTATAAATCAAATTAAAAAATTATTAAAATGTAATTAGCAAAACCATTTTCAAATATGCTGGCAAAAATGAAGATTTGCAACTTCACAATAAATAAATAAAAAACAAAGATATACCCCATGTATCCTTTCTCAGGTAGTTTCCAGAGGATTTGCTTTACCAAATTTATGATGGTAAGCCAAAGAAGAAAGAGAATATGTGATATAGGAAACTGGAATCTAACTCAAGAGACAGGCAAAGGTAACTCCTAGGATGATGATAAAAGGAAGATGCCAGAAAGAATGTTGTTCATTCTTGGAACTTGATACCAAGGACCAGATTAGCACAGGTCAAATGGCTCTAGAAAATTCTTCAATAAGATGATAAAGTATCTGACATGTTTGAATATAATAAGAGGCGAAGTAAGCAATGAGAACAAATTTTGAAGATAAACTGTTCAAGACCTAGCAAATTAAGCAAATGAAAACAAAACATGTATCAACTCCAAAGAAACTTTAAAATGTGTTCACTAAATATCATTTGGTATAATCCAGCTATGAAAAATATTAGCATGCCATAATAATGTAAACACTGAATATATAAACAACCAGAATTATGATCTATGATACTGGTAAGATGGAGTGATGAGAAAAGCTTATGTATGCAGTAACTATTAAGAAGTTGATAAAGAGGGCCTCCCCGGTGGCACAGCGGTTGAGCGCTGGGTTGCGAAGCTGCCCGCAGCCTCTGCAGCGCCGGTTCGATCCCCGGCTGCTCCCCGGCCACCGGAGGAGGGTCCCACATGGCGCGCAGACCTCTCCTGCCGCCCGCTGCTCCCCTCAGCAGTGTACTTCGGTCCTTCTGCCTGCTCTGCTCTCCGCTCTGGCTCTGGTGAATTCTCTCACCCTCCCGCGCTTCTGACTGTACCCAGTGCTTGTATAAATAAATAAATAAATAAATAAATAAATAAATAAATAAATAAATAAATAAATATCTTTAAAAAAATTTAAAAAAAAATAAATGTCTTTAAAAAAAAAAAAAAAAGAAGTTGATAAAGAGCCAAATCTCAGTATTCACTGGTGGGAAGCCAATGTTTAAAAATTAAAGACTCTCAAGAAATATAATATAAACATAATGAAAATGGAGCTAAATATAAAAACTAACAACAGAAAGCTTTGATAGTGGTTGCCTTTGGGAGAAATAGGGTCATAGATAGGGGACTGCAGTTTGGTTTTGGAAAACAATGAAACTCTTGAGTCTCTGTGCATGTATGATCTTGGATAAAAAGTTAAAATTAGGACTTCAGCTTTCAGTGAATAGGAAGAAACTAAGTTTGGACTTGCTTTCAAGCCATCATCAACTAAAAAACTGAGCAAAATGTATGAGAAACAGCAGACTGAGAAACAGGTAGCACGAGGCTGTGATGGCTAAGAACTGGGAAATTAGAAATGGGAAACATAGAGGTGAAACCTGTGACTACACACAGTTCTGCCTGAAGGCAATTTTCAAGACTCAGTGCAAAAAGAGGAAATCTAAAGACACTAGCAGTCTAATTGGAGGAGACAGAATTGAGCATTCGAGGAGACAGAGGGAACTAGACTGCAGAGAAAAGTAATGCTGAGAAAGGACTACTGAAATATCTTTATTAGTTTTTATCTGGGATTAGCCTGTGTGAGTGGGAGAAGGAGGAAGCAGGATTGGACAGAGAAGTCAAACTGCAATACTCAACCAAGCCTCCGCCAATGCCAGGAAGAGAATATGAGCCCTCTGAGTGTCCCAGTGGCATCTGTTGTCATGCATGTCTGTGGGGGAGTCCTCCTAGAGGCCCCAAATGTAACTAAAGTGATTTCAAGACCAGAAAGAGAGAAGAAATCATATTTGTAACTATAAAAAATAATAGTAATATATTTTGTGCGTCAGAGATGGTCCAAAGCACTGTACATGTTTTAAATCACTTAAAGTCCACAACAACCCTGAGATACCATCTTTTGATCTCCTGATATAGAAACTGAGACAGAGAGAGATTTAACTTTTAGCCTATGGTCATGTATTGATAGTTGGTCACTAGAGATTCTAGAAGTGGATTCCACAGACTGGCCACAGACTTTGTTCTCCTAGCATCAAAAAGACATTTAGTCCTTTTTAATGACGTAGTCTATATATATTTGATCAAGTGCCACCCAGTGTCTGATAGCTTCTTCTCAAAGAAAAGTACTCCCACTGAAGTCCTCAAGCTGTTCTTTCATTTAAAAAAAGATCCTTCTATTTAAACACTTCTTTCTCCCCGGTCAGTTGGTTCTGACACACTTGGCCTTAAAGCCACCAACTTTGTATAAGGAACCTTTCACAATAGTTTTAAGTTGTGAAGGGAAACTTCTAGCTAGAGCAGAGACACCTTGAGGGAAACTAGAGTGAATTTACTTTCAATTTGAGATGAAGGGTTTTGGGTGCTAATACCCTGCCTCCACCAGGCCCAGATTGGTCTGTAACATGTTCTGACTCTTGAGTACTTAAAAATAGAGATAATTGAACACCCCCACGCTGTGATGTGGGGCCTTGAAATTCAGTGCTGAATTCAGTGGTGGGAGTACTGATTTGCATTAACTTAGTCATGCCCACCTCATCAACTTAGGTAACTGATGTTAGGGCCCTAGAATTTCCTAGGAACCTAAATGTTCTTAGGAATCAGACCAGGATTTTATTCCTAATTCTGCATTTAAGTAGTTCTGCAACCTTAGAAAATTCACCCAATTTCTCTGTGTTTCAGTTCCCTGGTCAATAGACTTTGAAGCTTCGGATGCATAAGGACATTTATAGGTAGTTCTATAGTTCTCAGAAATAAATGAGGAAAGTTCAAGAAGATGAGTATGAGCTCAAAGGCTTTCATTGGAAAAGTCTTCCAGATGCTGCTTCACTACAGGGCAGTTTCTTTTTCACTCCATAATAAGTCTCTAAGAGTAAGCCTCCTCCACATTTCTATGCTGAGATAAATGAGGTAACAGACAAGCTCCAAAAGATTTCAACACATTGTGGAGAGGCAGCATGATCTGTGGGAAGACTGGGGGATTGGGGCGGGGTAGGACTGCAGAATTGCCTGCCTTAACTCAATTTACCTTCCTCCTTGTTAAAAAGCCTTCATGCTATGTCTTGCCAGTAGACAGGATCAAGGGGGGGAGAAAAAAGGATAAGATAAAGAATGCTTAGAAAAAAGATTTTGCCTATAAAATGATTTAAATTCAAAAACAAAGAAAGTAATATTTACTTCACTGAGTGTGCAGAACGATGGATTTTGAGTTCACTACATTTCTTTTACCTAATCCAGGGGTAGGATTGAGTATGGATACTATCAACTCAAAAGAAAATTATAGGAATAGAAAGAAAAGCTGAACTGGGCCTTTTATAGACCAGCTTCCTTATTTTGCTATTAGAGAAATGGACAGCCAGAGAGAAAAACTGTCCAGTTACATAGAAAAAGTAGATGCATATCTATTACTTGGACCCGGAGTTGTATTCATTTATTCATTCAACAAATTTTTATTGAATACTTGCCCTACCCTTGTGGGCAGGCAATCCATATATCCCATACAAAATTCAGAATTACATCAGTGACAAGTGACCCAAGGTTAGGCACACAGTACTAGACTCTGGCCTCCCATGAATATCAGGAATCCTCTCTGAATCTTAGCCAGACAAAGAAGGAGAGAAGAGGGCCTCCCCTGGTAGCACAGCGGTTGAGCGCTGGGCTGAGAGGCTGCCTGCAGCCTCTGCAGAGCCGGTTCGTTCCCCGGCCGCCGGCGAGGGTCCCACAAAAAAAAAAAAAAAAAAGGAGAGAAGAAAAATGTTCCTAGTTAAAAGCAATAGCAGCATAAATGGTTCTGGGGCAGTAGGGAAACGTGAGTGTTTTAGAATTAAAAAAAAAAGCTGAAGAACATAGAAGGAGGGGAAGAATGGCAAGAGAGAAGACTGAAGAGGAGCTTTGAAGGTAGAACATGGAAAGACCTCAAAGGTCATGTTCATTCATTCATTCAGCAAATCTCTTGAGAAGTCACTGAGAGATAGGTACTGTTATGAACACTGAAGATTGAACAAATGAACAAAACAAAGTCCCTGCCTTTGTGGTGGTCACAAGGGGAGAGAGATGAAGATAATACATAAATAATGTATGAGGTAGTGATAGTTGCCATCAGGATAAATGAAGCAGGGGAAAGCGAACAGAGAGTGATTTGTGAAGTGACGTTTTGGAAAGTGTGACTAGGAAACACTGTTAGGATGAATTATGAGCAAAGATAGAAGTGAAGGAGAGAGCCATTTAGCTAGAAGAAGAAAGAATTTCAAGTAGAGGAAATAGTAGGCGAAAGGCCTGAGATGAGAATATGCTTAGAATATCTAAGGAATACCAGAGAAGATAGTGTGTCTGGAGCCTGGTCAGCAAGGGGGGGAAGATGAGACTCTGGAATGAGATCTTAGATAAAGCAAGTTATAGGGTCTTAGAGCTAAAGTAAAGACTTTGACTTTGACTCTGAATGAGATGGAAAGTCATTGGAGTATTTTGAGCATAGTAGGAAGATGATCTGACTTAAGTTTTAGAAAGATAACCTTGCTGTTCTGTAGATACAGACTGTAAGAGGTTAAGGGTGGAGAGAAAGAATTGCTGTGGAATCTATCCTAATAATCCAAGTAAAAAATGATGGTAACTTGGATAAGAGTGGTAGTGGAGGGGCGGAGCAACATGGCGGCGAGGAGACGCTGCGAGTAAGATCTCCCATTAAAAAAAGTTAATAGGGAGGAAAAGCGGCAGGTCCCAGTGAGAACTGGGACACGGAAGATAAACGGACGACTCCAGCAAACTGCCCGAAGAAGAAAGTGGCCATAAAAGAGGACCAGAAGGGAGGGAAGCGCAGAACCCTGCTCCCCTCCCCCGCCCACAGAGGCGGCACTCTCCGACCGGCAGAGAGGAGAGAAACAACAAACCAAAACGGCCAACAAGAAAAACGGACGCAGCAAGTGGGACTGTGAGTGGAAAGGAACTATTTCAGCCACCACACCCCGTGAACGGGAGCTGAGGCGAACCCTGTAAGATCCGCCGCAGAGGTGAGCTCCAGGCGCCATTAAAGAGAGCCCCGCCCTCCAGGAGGAGACCAGCACCAGCACACAGCCCCGGCCGCCCGGTAAGCTTGCGCGGAAAGTGGCGCGGATCCGGACCGGATCGCAGCTGCCCAGGTCCCCGCGCCTACGACCTAGGCTTGCGGGGAGACGGCGGAGGCCCTCCCTGAGTGAGCAGGAACAAGGCGCCCAGGCAGGGGAGCAGGATTCAAAAGGCGACATTCCCGCGCCACTGAGCTGGGCTACAGCCCGCGTCCTGGAACTGAGGGCTTTGGAACTGAGACCCGGGGCACGAAATTAGGGGCGTGGGTTCCCCACAACGGTGGGGCACAAGGCAGACACAGCACCCCAAAGCCGTTGAGGTGTACCCTACCATCCCCGCTCTGCTCCCTGTCCCACGGGGTGGAAAACCAGCTCCCCAAGGGCTCTAGGAGAGATCTCTGGCGCCACCTAGCGACTTGACCACAGCACAGGCTACTGAAGCAGCTAGTGGCCAGCTGGGGAGTTAGCCCACACCGGGCCCCTTCCGAACAAGTAGTCTGAGCCCACAGGGAGAGCGAGCACCCACAGCCGGGGCAGACCAGGCGCGCAAAAGAGTGTGCCTGAGACCAGACGCGCAGGGAGTGTGTCCCACATCACCATTTTAGAACAGGGACATTTCTTCAGTAAAGACTACCTGCAGAAGGCTTCCTCAGGAGCCAGAGGTGAGCGGGGGAAGTTCGCCCACGCCAGACCCCCTCTGGCCTGCAGTCCAAGCCCAGAGGGGAGCAGGAACCCACCGCCGGGGCAGACCAGGCGCACAGGGGAGTGTGTCCCCACATCGGCATTTTAGAACAGGGACCCTTCTCCAGTAAAGGCTACTTGAAACTGACAGATGACTCCTGGAAGAACCAGAGGGGAACAGAGAAGCCCACCCAAGATGCCGGCCAGTCCCAACAACACAGTGTCCCAACGCATACGGCAAATTAGAAAACAGACAGTAGGGAGGAGAAGAACCACACGCAACCTAGCAACTCTCCAGAGAAAAAGCACACCACAAAAAGAAAGCCAGCCCCCAGATTGCAAAGACAATAACTTGGAAGAATTTCTGAGCCTTCCAGAAAGAGAATTTAAAATTGCCGTGATTAAAAAACTGACAGAAGTCATAAAGGAAAACAATGATAAGGGAAAAATAATCAACGATCAGAAGAATGCAATTGAGTCCCTAGAGAGGGAAAACAATGGTCAGAAGAAAGAAATTGAGTCCCTAAAGAGGGAAGTAAAAGAAATGCAGGAGATCAAAGAATTAATGGAAGAACTAAAGAATTCTGGGAAAAGCAATGAAAGCAGAATAGATGAAATGGAAGAACGAATAAGTAATCTTGAAGACACAGAAATAAAAAGAACCAAAACAGAAAAGGAAAGAGAAGTACGAAGGAAAAAGAACGAAGAAAGACTTCGGGAACTATCTGACTCCATGAGGAAAGGAAATATAAGAGTTATAGGAATACCAGAAGGAGAGGAGAGAGATGTAGGAACAGAGAAAATATTCAAAGAGATAATTGAAGAGAACTTCCCAAATGTGAAGAAGGAGCTGAAAATTGATATACAAGAAGCAAGAAGAACACCAAACTTCCACGACGAAAGGAAAAATACAGCAAGACACATAATAGTAAAGCTCCCAAGAATCCAGGACAAGGAAAAAATAATGAAGCTGGCAAGAGGGAAGAAACAGATAACATTCAAAGGAAAACCAATCAGGCTGACATCAGACTTCTCCGAAGAAACACTACGGGCAAGGAGAAAGTGGAGGGACATAGTCAACAGACTCCAAGAAAACAGATGCCAACCAAGAATACTCTATCCCGCAAAGCTCTCCTTCCTCTTTGAAGAAAGAATATGGACCTTCCCAGACAAACAGAAACTCCGGAATTTCATTGCAACTAAACCCCCACTCCAAAAAATACTACAAGGAGTCCTAAAGCCAGAACCTCAGAGGGACGAATAACAATGAAAGAAGGCCAAAAAAAAAAAAAAGTTATTAAAAGAATAAATAAATAAAATCAAAGGAAAGACAAACACAATGGCAAATACAGATGTTAACATATCAATATTAACTCTAAATGTAAATGGACTAAGTCTTCAATAAAAAGACACAGAGTTGCAGCCTGGATTAAGAAACAAAACCCAACCTTTTGCTGTCTCCAGGAAACACATTTAGCTACAAAAGATAAAAATAGGCTCAAAGTTAAAGGATGGAAAACAATCCTACAAGCAAATGGACCAAAAAAGAAAGCAGGAACAGCTATACTTATATCAGATAAAACAGATTTCAAACTCAAAAAGATAAAAAGAGACCCCAATGGTCACTACATTATGATCAAGGGGACAATACTTCAAGAAGAAATAACACTCATTAACATATACTCACCAAACGAAGGAGCACCAAAATATATCAGACAACTGTTGTCCTCTCTGAAAACAGACATCAGAGAAAACACATACGTAGTGGGAGACTTCAACACACCACTATCAACAATGGATAGATCAACAAGACTAAAAATAAGTAAAGAAACCAAAGCTCTAAATAAGGACCTAGAGCAATTAGGCTTAACAGACATCTATAGAACACTAAACCCCCAAAAAACGGAGTACACAGTTTTCTCAAGCGCACACGGATCATTCTCCAGGATCGATCACATACTGGGGCACAAGACAAACATCAACAGATACACCAAGATTGAAATCATATCAACCATCTTTTCTGACCATGAAGGCATCAAACTAGAAATAAACCATAAAAAGAAGGCAAGGAACTTTCCTACCTCATGGAGATTAAAAACCACACTACTGGAAGACCATTGGACTAATGAGGAGATCAAAGAAGAAATTAAAAAATTTTTTGAATTGAACGACAAGGAGGACACCAATATCCTAAATGTATGGGATGCAGCAAAAGCAGTAATAAGAGGAAAATATATAGCAATAGAAGCTCACATCAAAAAACAAGAAAGAACTCAAAGAAACAACCTAATCTCGAAGCTCAAAGATCTAGAAAAAGAACAACAAAAAAACCCCAAAACCAGTAGAAGAAAAGAAATAATAAAAACCAAAGCAGAAATAAATGAAATTGAAACTAAATAAACAATCCAAAAGATCAATGAAACCAAGAGCTGGTTCTTTGAAAAAATCAATAAAATAGACAAACCCCTAGCCAGGCTCACAAAGGAAAAAAGGGAGAAAGCACAAATAAACAGGATCATCAATGAAAGAGGAGAAATCACAACGGACACAGCAGAAATCAAAAGAATAATCAGTAACTACTATGAACAGTTATATGGAAACAAGTTTAACAATCTAGAGGAGATGGACAAATTCCTACAACTCTACAATCACCCAAAGCTAGATAAAGAAGAAATAGAACACCTAAACAGACCAATTACAATTAGCGAAATTGAAATGGTAATCAAAAACCTCCCCAAAAACAAAAGCCCAGGACCTGATGGATTTACAAATGAATTCTACCAAACATTCAGAGACGAATTAGTGCCTATCCTTCACAAACTCTTCCAAAAAATTGAGAAGGAAGGGACAATACCAAACACGTTTTATGAAGCCAACATTACACTAATACCAAAACCGAACAAGGACAACACAAAAAAGGAAAACTACAGGCCAATCTCCCTAATGAACACTGATGCAAAAATCCTCAATAAAATTTTAGCTATCAGAATCCAACAATGTATCCATAAGATAATTCACCACGACCAAGTTGGATTCATTCCAGGGGCACAAGGATGGTTTAACATCCGAAAATCAATCAACGTTATCCAACACATCAACAAAAAGAAATATAAAAACCATATGATAATATCAATAGATGCTGAGAAAGCTTTCGACAAAGTGCAACACCCATTCATGATAAAAGCCCTTGAAATTCTTGGGATACAAGGAACATACCTCAACATCATAAAGGCCATCTATGACAAGCCAACAGCCAGTATCATTCTCAATGGTGAAAAGCTGAAAGCAATTCCATTAAGATCTGGAACAAGACAAGGATGTCCACTCTCACCATTGCTTTTCAATATAATACTGGAAGTCCTAGCCAGGGCAATAAGACAAGAGAAAGACATCCAAGGAATCCAAATAGGAAAAGAAGAAGTCAAACTATCACTATTTGCAGACGATATGATATTATACATAGAGAACCCCAAAAACTCCACAGAAAAGCTAATTCAACTCATCAATCAGTTCAGTAAAGTGGCAGGATACAAAATCAACACGCAAAAGTCAGTAGCCTTCCTATACACAAACAATAAATCTGAAGAAGAAGAAATCAAAAAGACCATCCCTTTTGTTATTGAAACAAAAAAAATCAAATATTTGGGAATAAATCTAACAAAAGAGGTAAAGGACCTATACAAAGAAAACTATAAAACACTGTTAAAAGAAATAGAAGAAGACACAAAGAAATGGAGAGACATCCCCTGCTCATGGATTGGAAGAATAAACATTATTAAAATGGCCATCCTTCCAAAAGCAATATACAGATTCAATGCTATTCCAATCAAAATTTCAATGTCATTCTTCAAAGAAATAGAACAATTATTGATGAAATTCATATGGAATCACAAAAAACCCCGAATAGCCAAAGCTCTCCTGAAAAAAAAAGAAGGGAATGGAGGCATCACACTCCCAGACTTCAAACTATACTACAAAGCCATAATCATCAAAACTGCATGGTATTGGAACAAGAACAGACATACAGACCAATGGAATCGAATAGAAAATCCAGAAATAAACCCACAGATTTATGGTCAACTAATCTTTGACAAAGGAGCAAAGAATATGCATTGGAGCAAAGAAAGTTTGTTCAATAAATGGTGCTGGGAAAACTGGGTCGCTACATGCAAAAGAATGAAGCTTGACCACCACCTCACACCATACACAAAAATCAACTCAAAATGGATTAAAGAACTAGACATAAGACCTGAAACCATAAAATATATAGAAGGAAATATAGGCGAAACACTACGTGATTTGCACATCAAAGACATCTTTACAGACACATCACCCAAAGCAGTGATAGTGAAGGCAAAGATAAACAGCTGGGACTACATCAAATTAAAGAGCTTTTGCACAGCAAAAGAGACAATAACAAAAACAAAGAGAAACCCCACCAACTGGGAGAACATTTTCACACCCAACACTAATGATAAAGGACTGATCACAAAAATCTGCAAAGAGCTGATGAGACTCAACAACAACAAAGAAAATAATCCAGTCAAAAAATGGGCAGAAGAGCTTAAAAGAAACTTCTCTGAAGAGGAAATACAAATGGCCAACAGGCATATGAAAAAATGTTCAACATCACTTGTCATCAGGGAAATGCAAATCAAAACTACCATGAGATACCATCTTACACCAGTGAGAATGGCACATATTAAAAAAGCTAGCAACAACAAATGTTGGCGAGGGTGTGGAGAAAAAGGAACTCTTCTGCACTGTTGGTGGGAGTGCAAACTGGTCCAACCACTGTGGAAAGCTGTATGGAGATTTCTGGACCTACTAAACATAGAGCTTCCATATGATCCAGCAATTCCACTCCTAGGAATTTACCCAAAGGACACAGAAACATCAATTCCAAAGAACACCTGCACCCCTATGTTTATAGCAGCACTGTTTACAATAGCTAAGCTTTGGAAACAACCCAAATGCCCAAAAATAGATGACTGGATCAAGAAGATGTGGTACATATATACCATGGAATATTACTCAGCATTCAAAAAAGATAAACACATGCAATTTGCAGCAACATGGATGGCGCTGGAAGGGATCATGCTCAGCGAAATAAGCCAAAAAGAAAAAGAAAAATACCGGATGGTCTCACTCATAGCAGGAATCTAGAAAACTTAAATAAGGGACCAGGAAAATGAATAACTATAAGAAAGTGAAAATCAAAATCAACAAAAAACTATGAACCAGAGACACTTTTAGGGGGGCGGGGGTGGGAGGGGAGGGATTGGGGTCAGAATGGGGGGGGGGCTGCAATTGTATGGGGAATATAACAATAAAATTTATTAAAAAAAAAAAAAAGAGTGGTAGTGGAAGTGAAAGGAAGCGGGAATATTCTGAATGTGTTTCAAAGATAGAGATTATCTGATATACAGACAATTTGGATGTGAAAGGTATTAGAGAAAGAGTAGTCAAGGATGACTCCGTGGTTTTGAATTAATCACTGATTGAATGGAGTTGGCATTCACTAACAATGAGAGGTCTTTAAGGCATTTTAAGTTGGTGGGCTGGGAAGAGGATGTGGGGGTATGGTCACATTTTGTGTGTCCAAAAGATTACTCTGACTGCAATAGGGAGAATGGGTTAGAGATGGCTAGTTAAAAGGCTATGTAGGTAGTTCAGAAAAGATATACACCAGTGAACCATTCATTACTTTTTTCCTGTTTTAACAATTTCACTTTGTAGAGATTTTTATTTAGCAAGCATTTCAAAAAATAAACTACAGCAAATTTCTAACTTTAGGAAATTGCTTAAGAAACAGAATTATGGTACCTTAAATTAGATGTGAGAAAGATAATAAATAAATAATAGGATAGTTGATGGTTAAAACTGAAAAAAAATTACGACAGTGGTATACATATACAAACATTTGTGGAAACTGTACTACATTACATTGCCTATTTAATAAGCTTCTTTGGTTAAGTGAGATCCTTTGAATGAGTCATACTTTGGGGTGTACATCCAGCCCACAGGCTAAATTATCTATATTGTCTTGGGAAATTTCCTTTACTTGAACTGTTGCCATGTTTATAGTGTGTGACCCAGCCACATATATGGCAAATTGGACCAGGCAGAGACCAATCAGATGTTCTCTGTAATGTGGACTTATGACACTATGGATGGATGGCAATGTAAACTCAGGAGCTGGGGGTATTCATGGTTCTGAGGTCTGGAAAAGCAGAGGAAGCCAGCTACCAACATATAAAAGAAGGAAGATGCTACATAGAGAGAAGCAAAGATGAGAGAGAACTGACAGATTTTCAATATCTTATTCTGGTCCCTTCCAGAGGCCCAGTGGCCATTCTGTGTTGGATTCTTGCAATAATAATAACTACAACTTTTTAATTTACCTCTTTTAATAGCTTTTTTTCTTAGTTGCTACTAAGGGGTCATAGCTAATGGCTATTTCCACAGTTAAGGAACTGCATAAAAAGCTTTATTTGTCTTTATGACTACCTAGGGAACTCTTGGAATTTTTGTATCCAAATTCATTGCTCCGGCAAAAGAAAATTCTAAGTTATTGAATTTAGGGATAGAGGATTTATATGACTTCAAACTATCTTACAAAAGGCAGTAAAAAGAGTGCCCAGTGCATTGAAGTAAGCCAATGTTGGTTGAGAGAAAAGAGAAGATGCAGCAATCATCCCATTTAGGAAGAACAAAGAATGAGAAAACCTTAGAAAGAAATCAAGGATGAGGTTTCAGTGTTGCTATTTTATGTTTTTACTTTTTTTTATTGAGGTAATATTGGTTTACACATGTGTATGATTCAGAAACCCAGGAGTATAATTGCTGGATCTTGTGGTAGATCTATTTTTAATATTTTGAGGCACCTCCATACTGTTTTCAGTAGGGGCTGGACCAGTCTACATTCCCACCAACAGTGCACAAGGATTCCTTTTTCTCCAAACCCTTGGCAATACTTGTTGTTTCTGGTCTTTTTGATGTAGGCCATTCTCACAGGTGTAAGGGGATATCTCACTGTGGTTTTGATTTGCACTTCCTTGATGATAAGTGATGATGAGCATTTTTCACATGCCTGTTGACCATCTGTATGTCTTCTTTGGAGAGTCTATTTAGCTCTTCTCCCCATTTTTTAAATATTTTCCTTTTTTAAAAAAATCTTTATTATTGCACAGAAGAGCTGGGATGTAGACCAGAGGTGTGGGGGCTGAGAGGATTCACCAGAGACAGAGTGGGAAGCAGAACAGGCAAATCTACTGAAATACGTATACTGCTGAGGGGAGCAGTAGGCAAGACCAGAGAAGTCTGCTGCACCATGTGTGAGTCAGCTCCCTGGTCGAACTCAAGAAGTGATAGCGCTGAGATTTAACCCATAGGCCACTAGGGAGGCCCTCTTCTGCCCATTTTTTGGTTAATTTCCTTCATTTTTGTTCAGTTCATTCCCTAAATTTAGGAAATTTTCCTTTGGTATTTTTTTGAGTAAGTTCTGTGCTCCCTTCTGTGTCTCTTCACCTCCTAGGATATCCATTGTCCTGTGCTACCTCTCCTAATGGAGTCAGATGGGTCTCAAAATGTCTTCATTTTTTTCTTTATATTTCTTTTCTTCTGCCTGGGTCTTTTGTTCACTATGGTCTTCAGGGTCACTAACTTGGTCCTGCATTTGGTCTAGTCTGCATCTATAATTTTCTAAAGAATTTTTAATCTCTATTGATCTTTTTTTGTGTTCTGCAACTCCCTTATTTTCTTAGTTTAATCTCCAGTTTCTAATTTCTGTTTATTATACTTCTCATGACTTTCATGTCTTCTGCATTTTCTTCTATTTCTTTGAATTTTGTTATTACAGGATTCTGAACTCTGTCTGATAGCAAGATCTTCCAGAGCTTTATAGTTGGTTTCTGGAGAATTGTTCCTTCCTTGTGGCATCATATTTCAATGGAATTACTTAAAATGATCAACTTTATCAAAGTATGTTTTAAATTTAATTGCTAACATTAACAAAATCAGAAAACTTCATATTAAAATCATAATTGGAATTCCCACCTTATATGTGAGTAAGGAAAAGTCGTATCAAATTGAGAGTGCATTCCTAGATGAAGCAGTCTTTTTAAGATTTATTTATTCATGCATACAAGAACTGGGGAACAGGCCAATGCGTGGAAGGGTGAGAGGAGTTACCAGAGATAGAGCAGGGAGCAGAACAGGCAGAATGACCAAAACACACTGCTGAGGGAAGCAGCGGGCGAGGCAGGAGAGGTCTGCCACACTGTGTGGATAACCCCATGGCCGGCTGGGATTGAACCCACACTGCAGAGGCTGCGGACAGCTCCACAGCATGACGCTCAACTGCCTGCACCACCAGGGGAGGCCCAGATGAAGCAGTGTTTTAATGTTTCTGCTGAAATTTTTTTATAAAGCTCTGTGCACTAGATTCCTTTACCTCATCCTTGACTCCTCCTTATCTGCTCCGGCCATTAGCATTTTCCCTCTTCCCCTAACAAATCTCAGAGGAAAAAAAATTGGTGACTGACAGTAAAAGTATAGAGCCTACCAGAGCATATGAAACTGCCCAAAGTTATAAAATGTAAGGCTATGATCTATTTCTCTATTACACATAAAACTCACATATTTTATTTGCTTTTATTTGTCAGGACATGTTTTTGTTTGTCAAGATGTAACTAGAAATGAAAGAAAAACAATGAGCCATGTTGCTTGATTGACACAATGGGATTTAACAGATTGTGCATAATTTTGAAATTTTTCTATTTTTAAAAAATAACTCATTTGAGAAATAACAACCTAAAATATTTAATAAAATATGTTTATTTACCTAAGTTGAACTTGGAGAGAGACCCATAAAAACTGCATTCAGTGCTGTGCATTGCCTGTGAGTGGGCCTAGTGCATGGAACACAAGAAAAAGCAGTGTAGAACAATCAAGGGTGGGGTGGAGTTGGGATGGCATAAGACAGAGTGACAGGAAAGGATGGCTGTAAAGTATATAACTTGATGATTTCTTAAAGGCTGAAATTTAAAACTTTGCTTTAGGAGCTGCAAAATATGTAGATGTCAACATCAGAATAGTCATGTTAAAATGGCTGCATCACAATGTCTCCTGTCCATTTCACACTAGCTGGTAATTACAGTGGGTCTAAGCAGAGTTTGCAGCCTGGTCAGCAATAAGAACTGGCTCTCACATGTTTTATTTTACCCTTACAGATTTTTTCCAAAAATGTGATCTCATATTTTAAAAATGTGAAAATTTCAATATGAAACTTAGATTTTAAACTTCTCTTGGAAAATAAAATTCTGAAAATTGGGTCTAAATAATCAGATGGCATTAATTGACTGAATCTGAGTATAGGCTGCCCAAGTTTGGGTGACATGCTCTCCCTTCAGTCCACCACATACCAGGGATTCTTTTAGCTTCTTTCATTTCTGTACTTGCCTGCTTCCTCCAGGCATCTGAGTTTGCGCTCCTGACAGTGAGCAAGAACCCTGTGGTGAGGAATGCACCGAAGAGTGAGGCAGCTGCTCCTTAGTTCCAACACACATTACCATCTTTTAATTTTCCCAGAAAAGTTGGAAATTTGTATTGTTATATAAAATCTTTTCATTTTAAGATAATAGTGAACCAATTCGTCTTAAGCCTGACAACATCAGTGAACTACCCACCTGTGCCTGCCAGTTTTCCATTCTTCTCTGAGGATTGAAGTCTACAAGGGAAAGCCTGTAATATTCAAGCAGTCCTGCCATTCCTCCATTTCTAGAGTTGCTGGTGTAGAAGTCAAATGGTGTTTTTCCCAAGAGCATATGTAGTTTGATTGAATTCAACAGGCACTACGCTATGATCTATTTCTCTTCTTTTTTTTTTTTTAAAGATTTATTTATTTATACAAGAACCAGGGTACAGGCCAGATGTGCGGGAGGGTGAGAGGATTCACCAGAGACAGAGCGGGGAACAGAACAGGCAGACTGATTGAAATACACTGCTGAGGGGAGCGGCAGGTGAGGCAGGAGACGTATGCTACACCATGTGGAGAATCACCCTGGCCGGCCAGGAATCGAACCTGCCCTGCAGAGGCTGTGGATAGCTTCATAGCACATAAAGCTGCGCCACTGGGGAGGCCCCAGTTTTGGCATTTCCCTAAAGATCTCAGTGTTCTCTGTTCCTCAGGGTCTCCTTTCCTATTGTTTTACTAGTACTTACTATTTCTACTATTACTATCACCACTTCTGCTGCTACTATTACTTCTAATACTGCTACTGCGGCTGCTAATATTATTTTTCTGCCTCTTCCTTTTCTTTTTCTCCTCCTCCTCCTTCTTTTCTTCTTTTATTATCACCACATCTACAACTACCACCACTTCTGACCCTACCCTTCCTACTACTACTGGAAGCAATTATACTACACTACAGTTCAAATACTATGACGGCAAATGCTATCATCCCTACAACTCTTGCCGTCATATCTTTATTTTGTGTTAAACACATTATGTGAATAATTTCTAATGTTTACAACAATCCCAGAAAATAGGTGTTATTATACCCATTTTATATATGGCTCAATCATGTTAATCTGCCTTCTTGAAGTCACAGTTAGTTGTGATGCAGTGATTTATAAGAAATGTATGTTTGGTATTCTACTTACTTCCTAGCACAGAGATCTTAAAAACCTTGGAATTTCCTGTTAAGAGACCAATAAAGTTGTCTCTTGTTTTGTTAATAAACTGGCTTTGAAAAGCTCTTAAGGAAAGGCTTGATTGCCAGTGGAACTAACTTGTATCATTAGTGTTAGAATGTCAGTACCTTTCCTTTCCCACTCCTACCTCAGAGGAGGGAGAGGAGCTTAAGGAGTTGAATCACCAATAACCAATTTTTTAATAAATGTGCATATATAATGAAATTTCCATAAAAACCTAAAATTATAGTGTTTAGTAAACTTCCAGGCTGGTGAACACACGAGATTTGGGGAGCGTGGTGGTTTTGCAACCATCCCAGGCTGGATAGGTTCACCGTCAGTTCTAGCACTTTGAAAGAGAATTTTGGAATCCTTCTATGTCATCTACACAGGTTTTCATGGTAAGCGGGGAAAACTAGCCAGCAGGGAGAGAGCATCTTGAGCCTCTTCCCTGGGGTGATGTCACCCTTTTATCACCTCCTTCCTGGGCACAGTTGTACACACTTGCCCATGCACACGCACCCATGCTCAGGTGTCCATAATCAGGCACTTGTGCCCTGCATCCTTCTGTGTTAACAAGTTCAAGGCTGCAGGTGATAGCCATGAGGCCAATGGCGTAAAAACCTAACCAACTTCATTTGCACTACAGTGATGCACCTAGAAAGAGCATGAAAGTCCTTTCCTCATGCCTTGCTTTATTTATCTCTTCTATCTAGCTGTCCTGCATAATTTCCTTTTATAATAAACTGATAATCTGGTAAGTAAAATGTTACTCTGAGTTCTCAGATTCCGTAGCAAACTGGTTGAATCTAAGGAGGAATCCTTGGAAACTCCAATCTATAGTTGGTGGGTGAGCAGCTTAGGTGACCTCCTGGACTTGGGACTGGCATCTGAAGGGGAGAGAGCAGTCTTGTGAGACTGAACCCTTAGCCTGTGGGATTGGATGCTATATCCAGGTAGGGAATGTCAAAATTAAGTTGAACTGTAGCACGCCCAGCTGGTGTAAGATAATTGTTGTTGTTAAGGTAAAAACCCACACATCAGAATGTAATAGATGAAAATATACCATTGCTAGTAATTAGCAATGGTATGTAAGATCTACTCTTTTGCCAAAACTCCATTTCTCAGTCCATTCACTTAGAACTTACCTGCCTTTTTGTTAGTAAACAAATAATTTAGATTTATTTGGCAGAATGCTATAAACTTATCCTTAAGTTACTGTTTTTTCCTACATATTGTAAATAAGACTGTGATGCTGAAAAGAGATTCATGATAGAAACTGTTGATAGCCCTATTTTGATGTTGTTTTTGTATCAGAGGCTTGTAACACACCTGTAGTCATGCCAAGCTTGTAGTCATATACCAGCTGCCAGCAGACTGACTCTGCTGGCACCACAGGATCTGAAAGCTGTAGAAGGGATCATATTTTTTCCTATGAAAAAATTGCAAAGATTTTTTGGTTTTGTGAGCCATACATACAGTCCCTGTCAAGCCTTCTGTGTCATGACTAGTCCACTCTGCTGTAATAGGGCAAAAGCAACTACAGATAATAGCATATAGTGGGAGTAACTATTTTCAATAAAATCTTACTTACAAAAGCACACAGTGGGACATATGTGACTAAAAACTCTAGGTTGCCTACCCCTCTCTAAGCTTGGCCTCTTGCCTGCTCTGTGACCCTGGGGGAAGTTACTTGAAGTGAGTGTATAACCCTACTTTCTTGTCAGTAAATATGAGGATACCGCTACCACCTCAGCTAACATTTAAATATGATAAGGAAGGATCAGATGAACTAATTTACATAAAATCACTTGTAAAGTTTGTAGTGCTGGAGGCATTTAATAATTATGAGGCTTAGTAACCTATTATTTGGCCTCCTGGCACACTATCACCTTTGATTTCTTTTTTTCTCTCTCCACCCAATTCCCTGCTCACAATCCCGCCTGTGCGCATGCTCTCACATGCATGCCACAGCCCTGGAAGTCTTATCTTATCTCTGCAGCTGCACCATAGGGTCCTTTATTCCCATTCACACCCACCACGTTTGACTTTTGCAAACTTTCCTCTCATTTGTCCATCTTCAAATTAGACCACTAATGGCAGGGGGGGGGGGAAATCATAACTGGGCCAACTGTTTTCTAAAAGGAGAGGTTTGTGGCTAACTGGCCTGTTCTAAGCTGCCCTTGGTACATCTCATAAAAAATGGCTAAAAATTCAAGTGGAGCATTTAGAATACACTGAATTACTTCTGAGACACTTTTGCCCAAAACAGCAACCCAGCTGTAGGATATGAGAAGTGTAGGCATAACTGATTCTGTGTGAAGCTGCTTATACACACAGTTGCATTTACAGATTGGGAGCCACTGACAGCCTGCAAAGGCAGATAGGCTAGAATGAAAGGCTGCATCCAGACCCAGCATGCCCCCTTCCAGTTGCTGAAATGAATAAGTTAAAACATACAGTGGGTTCATGGTAGAGGTATGCTGGTAAACCAGCTCCCTGCAGGAAAGCTCAGAAAGCCAGCCAACCCTGTCTATGGTGCTTATCAATTTCCATGATGTAAATACTCCCACCACAGATGATATCAAGCTACCAATGATTTAACAGCCAGCTCACAGAATTGATGAACATTTCACCATCACTTGTTCCTAGAAGCTCTAGCAGGTCACTGAAGTCATGGCTTCAACTACTGTGCAGTTTAGATAAGATTAAATAGTTTACATCTAATAGTAACTAGATGATGAAAGCCCCCAGCTTTCTAAGTCAGTCCAGAAATTTTTTGCCATTTTTTGATCCTTGATCTCAAGAAAATACATAATTATCTCTTCCTCTGAATAAAATAGTACAGCTAATTAATAAACAATTTTATGTACACATACCATATTATATTTGTTGTAAACTAATGGCTGTTTTCTGACCTACATTTTCTATTCCACACGTTCTTTTCAGATGTTAGAAATCTTGATCCTTGCTGTTCAAAGTTTGACAGCTAGAAATCTCTTGGTCCTTGCTATTCAAAGTGTGGTTCTCAGCTAAGCAGCATCACATCAGCTGGGAGCATACTAGGAAGCTGGATTTCAGATTGCACCTTTGAACTGGTGAATCAGAATCTGCATCTTAACCAGATTTTGTATGTGTATTATAGTCTAAAAAATGCTGCTCTATGCTGTATTCAAGTTACTCTTAGGAAGTAGACAAAAACCCTGATGAAATGTGCTATTTCCCATGCCACAAAAACAGTCTTGGCACATTGAAAAACAGTCTTGGCCCATTTGAAAAAATGTCTGATTTTTTTCACTTAAAACCTAAAAATATGGAGAATTAGTGTGATTTAAAATATGAAACAAACTGCCCTTGTGCAGAATCAGGACAGTGTACTCTTAGGTAACTACCCCCAATAAGGCATATTTGAAATATTCTTGATTTGGTTCAAACCTTCGTCTTCAACTTTATTTCGGTCATTCCATTCCAGGTGGTGATAGAATAGTGGCCACCTCCCCACCCCCATTGTCCAAATTACTAACCCACAAAACCTGTGAGTTTGTTAACATACCTTATGTTATGGGACTTCTCAAAGGGACTTCTCAGATGAGATTAATTAAGGATCTTGAGCTGGGGAGAGCGGCCTGAATTATCCAGGTGTGCCCAATGGACGCGCAGGGTCTTAAAAGGGAAAGAGGAAGGTGGAGAGTCAGAGGGGATGTGACCATGGAGGTGGAGGGCGGAACAACGCAGGACCACACACCAAGGATCATGGGAAGCCTCCCGAGACTGAAACTTGGAAAAACAATTCTGCCCAAGTGCTTCAGAAAGGACCGTGATCCTGCCGCCACCTTCCTGTCAGCCCAGTGAAACCAGTTTCAGACATCTGACCTCCAGAACTGTAAGACAACATTTTTGTGGATTTTTTTAGTACTAACTTTGTGGTATTGTTGTAAGAGTGGCAGGGAATTAGCACAACTCTCTTTCACCACAATTAGACCATGAGTGTTTCAAGGTTATGGATATATCTTGTGTGCTTTGCTTGACTGTAGTGCCTAGTTCATAGGTTCTTCATAAACATTTGGAAAAGAAGTGAGCCGGAAAGGTCAGCTAGCAATCCATTCTCCTACCATGCTGCTTAACCTGATCTCATTGAAATAGGGGTTAATCAAATACAGGAGGGCTAGAAGGGGGAGGGAGGGATTCAAACAAGAAAAAAACGCCTCACATAACTGGGAATAGTACTGGAGGCCAGGCTAGGTCAATGGGCATGGGTCTGGCCGTGCAGACCTTGTAGTCAATGTGAAAAGTTTGTTTCATGTAGGTCGCCACCAAACATTACTTCTCTGGAGAACACATCCCTCTTTGCTCTATAGATTACATTATTTCCTTTATAGCCCTTATTTTCATTTGTAAATATAAAAAGGGCTTTTTCTCCACTAGATTCTAAGCTTTATGAGAGTAGAGAATATGTCTATTGTCTGTTTTAGTGCCTAGCATAAAGCAGCTACTCAGTAGTTACTTGTCAAATAGAAAACATTTGTTGAATTAAAAAGTAGTCATTGTGTACTTCAAAGAAAATGTTTTGCTAATCTATGCAACTCTAACTCATAAAGAATTATGCATTAGAAAAACAACTTTAAGAACAATGCTGGAGGTCTCTATTGTGTCTAATATTATCTTCAGATTTCATGTCACTGACCCCAAATGGAATCTCCTACGTTGAGCTACTACCCATATTTAAGGGAGGTTGATACCAGTCTGTTAGGCAGTTGCTAAATGATCTCCCCTCAACTGATTAATCAACATTTCCTCTAGGGTATCACCTGAAGCTAATTCTCTGCTAGTCATTTATATGCATCTCCTCCCATTTTGCATTCAGCATATGAAATAGATGGTGAAAATTTCCCTCCTCAGTCCTGTTCTCTGGATACATACCTTTTAGGCTTTATTTTATTTTTTTTACAGCAAACATTAGTGTAAAATTCTTCTACATTATTTGCATATAGACTTGTTTTTTAATTTATTCAGGCAAATGTCTAAGTGGAATTGGTAGATTTTACTTTCCCATTAGCAATATTTAAATTTGATGCTGTTTGATGCTATTGTTGGTGGTAACTTTTTAAAGTTCTGTTTCCAACTGTATGTTGCTGGTTGTGCAGTTGATTATTCTAAATTTACCTTGCTAAACTCATTCTAGTGGTTATTTGTATAGTCCTTGGAATTTTTCTATCTGCATAATCAAGTTGTCTAGAAATATAGTTTTATTACTTCCTTTCCCTTATCTGTGCCTTTTACTTATTTACTTTTATCTTGTTGCCTGGCTGGGACCTTTATATAATAGAACATATATAATTAAATAGAAGAGACAAAAGAGTATGTTGTCTTATTTCCAGTCTTAGAGGGAAAACAACTCGACATTTCACCATTATTTTGTTAAGTGTAAGTTCTTAATAGATGCCATTTATCAGATTGAGGAAATTCTCTTTTCCTAATTTACTAAGAGTTTTAATATATTGCTTGGATATTAGGTTTTGTGAAATACATTTTCTGTGCCTACTGAAATTGTGATAGTTTCTTTTAGCCTTTCAATGTAATGAAAAACATTGGTTTTTAAATGCTAAAACAAGCTTGCATTCCTGAAATGCACCCCACTTTTTAATATATGGCTAATTCAAAATATATATTGCTGGATTCAATTGCTATTATCTCCTCTCAACCCCTCCAGTTTTATTGATCTATTTGACATATAAAACTAGTTTAAGGTGTATAAGATGATTCCATATATGTATATATTGTAAAGTCATTACTAACCTCACCCCTGTCTCTGGCAACCACAAACAGATCTGTTTTCTGTGAGTTTGGTGGTTTTATTATTGATATATATGACAAGTATAAGTGATACCACAGTGTCTTTCTGACTTATTTCATGTAGCATAGTGCCCTCAAGGTCCAGCCATGTTATTGCAAAGGGCGGAATTTCCTTTTTTAATGGCTAAACAGTATTCCATTGTGTGTGTATATATAATATCATAATACATAATATATATGCAGTCACATTTTCTTTAGCCTCTCAGCTGTATATGAATATTTAGTTATTTCCATATTTAGCTATTAAAATAATGCTGCAGTGAATATGGAGTACGATATTTATAAACATATAATCACTGACCAGAAGAGAAATTGCTGGATGACATAATTCTATTTTTTATTTTTTGAAGAACCTCTGTACTGTTTCCCATAGTGACTGCACCTGCAGTGCACAAGAGTTCTTGTTTCTCCACATCCTTGCCAACATTTATATCTAGTCTTTATGATGACATTCTTTTTCTTTTTTTTATAGTCATGCCACTGACCCTTCAAGTGTGAAGTTTTATTGAGTCAAATTGATAAATCTTATCTAATGCACATTTTTATCAGTCCCATATTCTTATCAGGACTGATTTTTTTTTTTTCCCCCCTCCACCAAACCACCCACACCCATGCACCATCAGTCTTCATGCCCCATCCTCTCCAGCATTTCCCCTATTCCCTTTGGTAACCGTTATCTTTTTTGCTGAGTTCAAAGTTTTGGTTATTCTAGTGTTTGCATGTAATTGGTTGGGTTTATATATATATATATATATATATATATATATTTACATTCTGCAGGTGAGTGAATCCATCCGATAGCTGTCTTTCACTTTTTGGCTGATTTCATGAAACAGTCCCCTCAAGGTCCATCCATTTTGTGCCAAATGCCACCACTTTGTCTTTCTTTATAGCTGTGTAATATTTCATTGAATAATATGCTCCACAACTTTATATTCATTCATTTGGTGAAGGGCACTTGGATTGGTTCCATGCTTTGGCAATTGTGAAAAAGTGCTGCTATATTGGTAGATCTTTTTGTTAATTTTTTCATGTTACTTGGATAGACACCTAATGGCAGTTAGTGGTTACCATCGGGATTTTACTTGAATTCCTGTATTTTGGGGTCTTTTGTGAGCTGGTGTCTGCACCCTGACATTTAGCTACTGGTTTTATCAATTTGTTCCTCCCCCTTGGTATTTGGTGGTGTTGACTCAGTATTCTTGCCCTTGGTGCTGGTATCATATTGCTCTAGTCATTTTGCTAAGGAGTTTGTGCTTAAGTGTTCCTTTTCTTGTGGAAGAACTCCTTTGAGTATTGCTTGAAAAGTGGGTCTAGTGGTGGCAAACCCAGTAGCTTCTGTTTGAGAAAAGCTTTATTATCCCTTTATACTTAATTGATAATTTTGCAGGATAGAGAATTCTTAGCTGACAGTTATTATCTCTTAGGATTGCAGATATTTTCTTCCCAGCTCTTCTTGCTTGAAGAGTGAACTGAAATCCTGGGAATCCTAATTTTGGAACCCTTACAAGTTACTACTTTTTCCCCCTGACTCCTGCATAATTTCATCTTTATCTTTGATTTCTGATAGTTTCACAATGATGTGTCTGAGTATAGTTTTTTTTTTTTTTGGGTCTAAGAATTTAAGTGTTCTCTGTGTTTGCTGGACATCCATAGTTAATTGTGTATCTTTGGAAGTTCTCTCTCTCTCTTTTTTTAGTAGGTTTTCTATTTTTTTTTCCCCTTCTGGGAGTCTAATTATTTGTAGGGTTACCTCTTCTAATTGAGTCTGATATTTCTCATAGTTTGCTCTTTTTTTTTAACCTTTGTCTTGATGCTCTTCTAAATGTGTAATTTGTTCAGTTAACTCTTTTACAACGGAAATTCTTCTGCTGTTTTGATCGTATTTAAAGCACTGTTTGCAGTTCATACAGAATCTTTTTTGTGATCTTTCTGTATATTCAATCCCTTTACTGAAAATCTTTGTTCCTGTATCTCCTTTCTGAAATCTTGTGTCTGCTGTCTGACCTTCTAGATCTCATTTAACATTTTAAATATTGTTGTTTTGAAGTCATTGTCAGATAGTTTCTCTACTTGTCTCATTTATATTTGTCCTGGGATTTTTCCTTCTCATTTTGTTTTTCCATCTTAGGTTGTAATGTTCCTTGCATCCGAGGCATGCATATTGCCTCATTTCTTGCTATTTATGTGTAGGTGGTTGGAGCACTGGAGATTTGCCTTTGTTCTCTTCTTAGTGTACCTTGGTGTAAGGGGAAGTAAAAAGGGGTGTCTAGGGTTTTAACACATGATCTCAGTTTGAGGAGTGACATAGTGACATTAGTCCCCTCTGCCTCTTGTTTTATTCCATAATAAGCTGTATTTTGTGCTTAGGTTGTCTTTACTTCCTTCTGAGGATGGTGATCTGCGAGCCTTGGACCTCCCAGTGGGGAGAACAATGTCAGGACCACCAGACTCACATTCCTGAAATAGTCTGCATTTGGCTCAGATGTGGCACTACGTGTGTAGTGGGCACATGTGTGCCTACTCAACACTATGGTTGCCCACAATGGCTGTTGCTGCACTGTCCTTGCCTCAGGTACCATTTCTGCAGGGCTGGGCAGTATCTGCCCCCTTGGTTTGCCTTCCTTGAAGATTCGTAAATTACTCTAAAATTCTTCTTTCTGTTGTTGGGTTTTTATGGAGTCTGGCCTGGCCTGGCCTGGTTTTTCTCCTATCTCTTCTGAGAGTGGCGTAGAGAGGGGGCTTTCAGTGGCCTTCCTGACCCAATTGCAGGCTTCTCAATTTCCCGTGTAGAATTTGCTGACCTCCTACTGTCCTGAATTGATCATGGACCCACTCTCGTGTCAGTAAAATTTCTCCAAGGAATTTCACCATGTCCTGGTTTGCCCTGGTGTGGCTTGGGAAGTCAACCCCCTGAGCTGACACACTCTCCATTGCCCCTGCCTGTTCTTTCCCCTCCATAGCCACCAACCTTAGTTCTTGAACTCCCTGGGTAAGTCCTAGGGCAGTCCTAGGGCAGTATAACTGGTGCAAAGCCTCTTGATTTTGCTAGGAGCACAAATCTTTCTTTCTAGTTGTTTTCAAGGGAGACGGTGCCTCCAGCCTCTCTATTCTGCCATGCTGTGGGTGGAGCCATGATGATGTCAAGTCGTTCTAATAGGTTTGAGGGATCTCTGATTGTGGTTTTGATTTGCATTTCTGAGTAGTGTTGTTGAGCACCTTTTCATGTACCAGTTACACATTTGCATATCTTCTCTGGAAAAATGTCTAGTTAGTTACTCTGCCCATTTTTTAATCTGATTTTTTTGGTTTTTGGGGTTTTTGCTATATGTTTTGAATATTAAGCCCTTATCAGATGTTATACAGACATCCTCGCCTATTCCATAAGTTACTTTCTCATTTTCTGCATTAACAAAATGAGAACGTTCCTTTGCTATGAGTAAGTCTTTTAGTTTGACATCCCAGTCATATATTTTGCTTTCCCCCCCTGCCTTGCTTTGGAGGTCAAATCCCACCCAAAAATCATTGTGAAGACTACTATCAAAATATTTTTCCTGTCTTCTTCCAGAAATTTTATGGTTTTAGTCTTGCATTCATGTTTTTCAACAATTTTGAATTTAATGGTATAAGAAAAGGTTCCAGTTTTATTCATTTGCTTTTGATTGTCCAGTTTTCCCATTGTATGTTCTTGACTCCTTTGTTGTAAATTAATTGACTATATATGCATGGATTTATTTCTGGATATTGTTTTCCATTGAACCATGTGGCTGTTGTCAATACCATTATTGCACTGTTGTGGTTATTACAGTTTTGTAATATACTTTGAAATATAGGAAGTGTGATACCTCCTGCTTCCACCCCCCCCCCACCCTGTCCCCCGTCACAAAAGTTCTCTAACTATTGGGGATTACTGGGGTTACGTACAAATGTCCTATTTCTGTGATAAATAACATTGGAATTTTGAGTGGGATTACATTGATTCTCTAGATGACTTTGGGTTGTATGGACACTTTAACAATACCAACTCTTCCAACCCATAAACACATATTTTCCTTTATATCTTTTTCAAATTCTTTCATCAGTGTCTTATAGTTTCCAGTGAGGGATCTTTCATGAACATTTAACTTCATTCCAAGGCATTTTATTCTTTTTGATGCAAATGGAAATGAGATTGATTTCTTAATTTCCATCACATTAGTGTTATTGCATAGAAATGTAGATCATTTTTGTATATTCATTTTGTGTCCTGAAACTTACTGAATTCATTCATTAGATTTAATAGTCCCTAGGTGAAATCTTTAGGATTTTCTATAAAATACTATAACATCTGCTAATAAAGATATTTTTACTCCTTCTTTCCAACTTAGATGTCAATGATAAATCAGTTTGCATTCCTGTAATGCACCCCACTTCTGTATAGCTGGATTAATTACATATTTTGCTGGATTCAATTTATGATTTTTTTTAATGTTTGCATCTATGTGCATGAGAAATTTTGGTCTATTGTTTGTTCTTAGTGTCATTAGTTATGCTACTTTATAATGTTGACATCATAAAATAGATGGACTGTTATCTCTATTAAAGAGTTGGCATATATTGGTATTATTTCTCCCTTAAGTATCTCATAAAATTCACCAATGGTAACATCTAATGCTGCATTCTCTTCACAGCATGATTTTAAGATATATATTCAATTTTAGTTGAAATAAGTTTGTTTAGATTTTATATTCTTGAATCAGTTTTCATAATTTGTGTTTTTCAAGGAATTTGCTCACTTCATCTTGGTCTTTGAATTTATTAGCATAAATTTGTTCATAATATTTCCTTATACTTTGAATGTAACGTCTCTGGTGATATTTCCTTTTTTGTTCCTCATGCTGATAATTTAAGTCTTTCGTATTTTTGGCCCCTTTGTTTCATTATATTTTATTAGTTTTTCAAAGGAGCAGACATTTTTATTTTCATGTTTGTTCAATTTTTAATTTTGACTTCAACTATTATACTTATTTCCTTTTGTAATCTTGGATTTACTTTTCCTAACTTCCTATGGAGGCTTATATCAGTTATTTGAGCTGTTGTTTCTTTTCTAATATAAGCTTTTAATACTATAAATCCTCCTCTGAGCATTGCTTTAGTTAGGTTCTGTCTGTTCTTATAGTTCACTAAACTTCTTGAATTCTGAATTATTTAGCTCAGTTTTTTTTTTAAGATCAGTTATTGGAGCTGCATTAGGTTCCATTGGTGGTGTCATGTTTACAACTTTTTTCATGATCGTTAATTCTGGTGATTGGGAACATGCCAGCACATCCCTGAGGACATGCTGCGGGATGAGTTATGGAGCAGGTTTGCAAGGCAAGACTCTGCTGCTCAGTGAGCAGACCCCTTGCTATTTATTGGCAGTAATAAACAAGCATGATTGGTTATGTAACAATGGCAGGAGAAGCAGGGTCCAGGGGAGACAAAGGGCAATCATTTTTTTTAAGATTTATTTATACAAGAACTGGGGTACAGGCCAGATGTGTGGGAGGATTCACCAGAGACAGAGCAGGGAGCAGAACAGGCAGACTGACTGAAATACACTGCTGAGGGGAGCAGCGGGTGAGACAGGAGAGGTCTGCCGGACCATGTGGGTATCTCCCCAGCCAGTCGGATCGAACCCGCACCGCAGAGGCTGCAGACAGCTTCACAGTGCTGTGCTCAACTGCCTGCACCACCAGTGAGGCCCTAAAGGGTAATAAATTTTATGGGGAACAGGAGGGAACAAGTCAGCCATGTATATACAGAGGACGTCCCATATAGGTACTTGGTGTAATTTCTGAGCTACTCCCAGACCACCTCAGACCATGGCCACACAGTCAACCACTGCCTAGGCGTCCCCAGCTTTCTCATGATATGGGTCATTGTCTTAAGGTAGTAATGCAAATCTTTCACGCACTCACAGGGACATAGAGAGGCCATACACACAGGTGCGGAGGCCCCAAGTGGTAGAGGCCACATTTAACTTCTTATATTATTATATACACATTTGTGTAAGTAGTCTTCTCTTCCACATTTTATAGTATTGCTTTGACAGAAACCATACTTCACCAGTCAACTTAGTTTAGATGTATGAACATGTTTACTGATAACATCTTTGGGCAGATGTGGCTTGTTTTCATTGTCTATTTTTGAATGAAGTCACTCACTGCCTGGACTCTGAGGTTGAGGGAGGTGCTGCTAGGTAAGAAGTATTAGCTAGGACTGCTTGGTTCCCTGTCCAGTCAAGGCTATCAGAGGAGCTCCAATGTATTCTCTGTTCTAGTTTATGATATAGCTGGGACTGAACACTAAATCCAGTGCTAGGCAGGGTTATGAAATGGCTTCCCTGACTTTGTGGAACAGTAGTACAGGCCCCAGCACCTGCGAAGTTCATTAGAGACCCCAGTTAGACAAGACTCCTCACTATTCATGCAATTCCCTGGTCAGACAGTAGTACTAGGTTTGCTCTATAGATGGGAAAGCCACAGTCTGTAGTCCTGTTCAAGTGCCAATATATGCAGAACTATCAGATAGGCTATGATGTGCTCTGGTTAGATTCCCTGTTGGGCAAGCTAAAGACTATAGTCAGCAATAGGCAGGACAAGAGAACACACTCCAAGGCCAGCAATGCTCGTTGTTTGTGATATTGACTCCTCTGACCTATGCCCCAAGTTCCCAGGCTTTTATCTGGATGATTAGCTCTGTCTGGTGGACCCTTTGCTCTTCTGTTTTGGGCTATGCAGCTTTCCAAGTGCTCTGGTTAGGCTTTCTTGTTCACAGGGTCTAGGAACTATATATAGCAGTGGGAAGAGCTAAGAATTCATTTGCCTTGTGAGTGCAAAATTGACTCCAAGTCTGGAAGGGCTTTTTTTGGTGTCTAGATTCAAATCCACCAACTCCCAAGTTTTCTGGTCAAATGATGCTACTATCTTTGTTCTGAGGACAGTCAGGTCTGCCTATTGATTGAGCATTGCCTGGCTCTGAGCATTGATAGGCTACGTTGTCTGGCCAGTCTTTCTGATGAGGCAGAGCCAGGTGCTACACTCAGCTCTTGTGTCTGTCCAAAGACAGATCTGCATGCTGCTGAGATCCCTGGGCAGACCATACTATCTTGGCTCTGCAGATAACCAAGGTCACTGATTGTGACTACTTAGGTTCTGCAGACAGGAACCTGGTCTGGATAAAGATACAAGTGCTGCTCGTTGCAATCCCCTCCCACCTTCTCCATCACAATTAAATTCTCAGTCCATAACCCATAGAATCCCTCAGTCTTTGTACAGCAAGACTGGAAAGGGAGTTCTCAAGAAGCAACCCATAATGTCAGGGTCCCTGGATATACACTCTGTGCTGTTTTACTACCAGAGGAACCATAGGCTCAGGGGAGACCCTTTGGTATTGTACTGGCCTGGCGTAGGGCCTGGACAGTCAGCTTGTAGCCACTTCTCCTTTGAATGCAGTGTATCTTTGTCTCTAGCGCAGGAGGGTGTTTCAGCCTCATCATAGTCTTCTAAGATTTTCTCAGTGGTGTCATGTTCATAACTAGTTAATTGTTCTTGTGAGGGGAACCAAAATCAGGATCAACCTGTTGCCATCTTGTGAAGTCACCTTGGTTATAACTTTTCATGTATGTTAACAATATCCTGATCTTAGGTACAATATTCATAAAGGTATGAATACTACTGATGAGAATATTTAGACCACATTAATTTTTTATAGCAATTGGCAAAAGCTAATATGGCCTAAACCTTCCTGAGTATTAAGAGGAAAGAAAAAAATCTTTGTTTTTGCAATAATACAGACTACAAGAGTGTGCCATGTAAATAAGCCTTCATGTATAAAGAGAAATTGGCAGAGACACTCTCAGTCAAAAGTCAGAATGCTTGGTCCTGTCTCAGATTTCTCTCCTTTCCTCTTTCTCATATTGCAACTTCCTCAAACATACTCCCCTGTGACTTTCCGTGTTTCTTCTGAAGCCAATTGTACGTTTAGAAAAGAGAGCCATCCCAGCTTTCAGTTTTACTCATCATTCCTCAGGGAAAGTTGCTTATAACCACATCTGGAGCATAATAGGTGTTGAAGAAATATACATAAAAAATAGCAAATGTTGGGCCTCCCCAGAGGTGCAGCAGTTGAGCGCTGGGCTGCAAAGCTGCCTGCAGCCTCTGCAGCGCCAGTTAGATCCCCGGACGCCAGCGAGGGTCCCACATGGCGCGCAGACCTCTCCTGCCGCCCGCTGCTCCCCTCAGCAGTGTACTTCGGTCCTCTGCCTGTTCTGCTCCCCGCTCTGGCTCTGGTGAACCTCTCACCTTCCCGCACTTCTGACTGTACCCAGTGCTTGTATAAATAAATAAATAAATAAATAAATCTTTAAAAAGCAAATGTTGCCATGTTTCATGAAATAACATTCCCTAGGAACCTATGATATTTTCAAAACCATCTTTTTGTTAAAAAAAATCGTCTTTCAGATTTGTGTGCATTATGGGTCTTGTTCATAGAAAATATTAATGATTGAAAACAAAAGGAGTTGCTAGCTAAACTTCCACAAAACAGCTTGTATCGCAAAAGTAGCCCTGGGAAAACATTCCCCAGAACTCTAACGCAGATAAAGTCGCCACCCTGTCACTTTGACACCATGGTAACAAAGCACCATAAACCCTTAGCTGTAGCCTATAAACTGCCACTTTAGTAAGAGAACACATTTAATAAAAGTTCTATTTGGGTCAGTAATTCAATTTTCCACACTTTCCCCTTTGTCTCAGAGTTATTCTCGCTGGTCTCCTCTTGTCCCATATTTGTTCTCCTTTTGAAACATTTGTCATCGCCCTATCTACTAGCTTCAAGACTGCTTCATCTAGTCTGGCTCTGTTACAGGGTATCATCACGAACTACCATTTTTTTGAGCACTTACATGTATATCTGTCTTCCCTACATGCAAAGCATATCATCTAAAAAGCAAAACTGTTACTTAGCTCTTTTACAAAAGCAAAATATTTAGACCCCACATAGAAAGTTTGGCTCTAAGATATTTTATTAGTTTGGCACAGTGTTATTTTTCTAATTAGAAAGTTTTATATCACAATCCATATCTATCACTTATCTTTAAAAAACTGGAAAACCTGGGGCCTCCCTGGTGGTGCAGGCAGTTGAGCGCAGCACTGTGAAGCTGTTCACAGCCTCTGCAGCATGGGTTCCATCCTGGCCGCCGGGGAGCTACCCACAAGGCACAACAGACCTCCCCTGTCTCACCCGCTGCTCCCCTCCACAGAGTATTTCTGCCAGTCTGCCTGTTCTACTCCCCACTCTGTCTCTGGTGAATCCTCTCACCCTCCCACACATCTGGCCTATATCTCAGTTCTTGTATGCATGAATAAATCTTTAAAAAAAAAATGGAAAACTTGGCAACACTGGGTCATCATTCCAGTATGGCAGCAATGACTGAGTGAATCACAGTTGCCTCAGTTGATTGCAACCTACTTTCTAATATGCCACAGTCCCCACCATTCCTTTTGCCCTCAACCTACCTGACTTATTTTGATGTAAGAACCATGGGTTAGACTAAGATGCCAAGTAAGGTAGGAACTACAGGAAGATCCAGTAGCATCTATTATCCATTCAGCATATATCAAGAAAACACACACACACACGTGTACTGGTTTCACCTGTTCAAAAGCAGAATGTTCCTAGTTGTTATGGTTTGATAGGTCATTTATGGGATCTAAAAATTGTCAAAAGTATTTCCATATAAATTCATGGTAAAGGTGTTACTAGGTCCAAAAAATAACCCACCATATCATACTAAATAAGAACATTTTACTTCCAGATATCAGGGGAAATATGTATCAAGCTTGCGCCATGTGATCCCTCCTTTCAAATATCTCCTTCTAGGAAAGAGTGCCTAGGAAACAAACAGTCCTAATCCAATGAGATATACACTAAGACCTAGGTAAGGAATAGCTTCTTGTTTGTAATCGGCATTCCTCTAGGCAGGAACTAAAAATAGCAAGTATAAACTCAAGCATGGGAAGGCATTCAAGATAGAACTGACAATTAGAGGAGATGGTCACTGCAAACAAGGAATGAGGATTACCTAAATTCTCCATAACTCGATTTCCTCATATGTAAGTGGATATAATAGTAGTCTTATCAGGTTGTTGTGAAAATTAGATAAGTTGATGTATTAGGTAAGTTAATGGTAAACCCTTAGAGAATGTATGCACATATTAAATGGTTTGTTTTGATGATAACTTTTAGAACATGGATTTAATATTAGAAAGGAACTTGGCTTGGCGTAAGGGCTAGGGTGAGTATAAGAACAGGAGACCATGTTATGGGAACACGTGCAGTGATGCACACTGAGAATACTTCCTTTGCATTTTACATGGCTGTCTTCTTTGAAAGCAGGATGGCACTCAGTGTTTGTTTCCTAGCACCTGTTATAACTTTTTTCTTTAAATCATATATGAGTGGTTATTAAGGGGGAAAGGTGTATGAACAATTTAGAAAACTTGAAACTGCATTGATCCTAGAACTTTGAGAAGGGCAGTGATGTAGAGGCCCCAGCTAGGGGACTAAACAGCTCGACAGCCAAGAACTTTTTTTTTTTTAAATAATAAATTTTATTTTTATATTCCCCATACAATTGCAACCCCCCAATTCTGACTCCAATCCCTCCCCTCCCGCCCCTCACCCTCCAAAAAGTGTCTCTGGTTCATAGTTTTTTGTTGATTTTGATTTTTACTTTCTTATAGTTATTCATTTTCCTGGTCCCTTATTTAAGTTTTATAGATTCCTGCTATGAGTGAGACCATCCGGTATTTTTCTTTTTCTTTCTGGCTTATTTTGCTGAGCATGATCCCTTCCAGCGCCATCCATGTTGCTGCAAATTGCATGTGTTTATCTTTTTTGAATGGACAGCCAAGAACTTTTACCAGTTTAAATAATTCCTAAGTACTCATAATTTGGGGGAAATTGTATTACCTATGTATATTGTTCAGACAGTAGCTATACATATATGTGTGTGTGTTTACATATTATATATAAAATGTATATTCACTTTTTCACACAATCCAATGTATTCCTCAGGTTACCAATCTTTCCTTCTCAAATTAAGGTCTGTTCAGGAATAGTCTGTTTGTGTAAATATAAAAAAACTTTCCCATGGAAGAAACTAACCACTTGCAGAAACAAATAGGGACAGTGTTGCTGCCCTTTCTCTTCTGTCCTCCATGGCTGCCCTTTCACTCCTTGTTTCCTTGTTGACTGGCAGAGAGGAGAGGAAGGACCATCATGTGGTCAGAGGAGACAGAGTAAGAAGCCTCAGTGAGGCCTTTAGGATAAAAGATCTGCCTGTCTGGGAAGCTGGCCCACTGCTGTTGAAAGGCAACTTTTCTCAAGATAAATGCTTTGCCCAGTGCTGTTGCAACTCTTGTACAATGCATGCTGCCCTGTGGCATGAACTCCTCCATCCCCCACTTGTTTTTGTTTTGATGCTGCAAACTTCCCCTTGTAGCCAATAACCTGTTTACCATACTTGACATCAGGAACCAAAAAATCCCCCAAACTAGAGACATGGTCCCTGAGCAGTCACTTAACTTATTTGCCTTAAAAAATTTATGTGCACAAGAGTATTAGTTACTGCCAGTGCCCAGTGCTTTACAGCATCTGATTTTCTAAATTACCTCTGCAACAAGGGAAGAGGGAATTTGGTAAGAATTTTCCTAATCAAGAAACTTTCCAAGAAGACTGTTTAGGTTCTGCATTTATTTATTTATTTTTTTTTTTTATCTTGAATAGATCCTATCATCTTCAGTTCTCTACCTGATTAGGGCCATCTTGTTTGTAAGTAAGATTGGCAGCTACTTAATTCTGAGGATTTTAGGACACTTAAAATGTTACCTATAACCCCTTCCTGGGCCTCCCCTGGTGGCGCAGCGGTTGAGCACTGGGCTGTGAAGCTGCCCGCAGCCTCTGCAGCGCCGGTTCGATTCCCGGCCATCGGCAAGGGGCCCACATGGTGCACAGACCTCTCCTGCCACCCACTGCTCCCCTCAGCAGTGTACCTCGTCACTCTGCCTGTTCTGCTCTCTGCTCTGGCTCTGGTGAATTCTCCCACCCTCCCGCACCTCTGACTATACCCAGTGCTTGTATAAAATAAAATAAATAAATCTTTAAAAAAAAAAAAAAAAGACAATATCTCTATTTAAAAAATAAATAAATAAAATAAAACCCCTTCCCTCCTTTTACAAACTGTGGGTTCTAGGGCATTGGTTCTCAAACTTTAGCACCTATCAGAATTTATCTAGACTTGTTAATAAAGATTGTTGTCTCTTCCACAATGCATCCCCATCCAGAGTTTCCAATTCTGTAGGTCTCAGAAGCAACCTAATTAGTATGCATTACCTATAATATGATTACTGATGCCATTGAACTACGGACCACACTTTGAGAACCACTGCCCTAAGGTATTAACTTAAAAATCTAAAACTTAATCAACTTGGCACTAGAGAGATATATGCCATAATAAACAGTATAATGATATGAGTGGGAAAGGCCTATAATTATATAAGAGCATTCATCTGGGCACTGACCAGCTCGTGTGTGTGAGGAAATGACCCAAAACTTGAGAAGAATAGAGGAGGTGAAAGGCGAGAGGTAACTGTCCTTGGTCTTCACACAGAGCCACAGACAATGCCCATTACTGTTAACTGTGGTTGAAAAACTCATTCTTGGAGCACTGGGTAAAATAGTGGTGGAGATTAACTGTCCCTATGCTGAGCACAGATTGAGGCCACATAACGAATCTTAAAAAGAGAGAACCAAAGGACTAAACTATTTTTAATAACTGTAAGAATATTTATAGAATATACAATAATATCGAATAGCCAGTAAGGTAAATTCACAACCTCTGGCATCTAATAAAAAATTTCCAGGATTGTAAGGAACAAGAAGATACCTATAATTAAAAAAAAAAAAAAAATGAATGGAAGCTGTCCCAGGATTGACACAGATTGTTAGAATTAGCAGATAAGGACATTAAGCACTTATTATAATTGCATTCCTGATGAGCAAAGCTTTAATCAGAATTCTGGTTTAATTTGAATGTTTAAAAAATATTAATTTGAATGTTTAAAAAACATTTTTAAAGCATTCAAGTTAAATGAGAATTCTAGAAGCAACTACAAAATGAGATAAAAAATACCTTGGGGGAGACATGCCCCACCTGTCACACCAGTGTATTCCTTTGCCTCCCTTGTTGGTTTCTGAGGTTCAGTGGGTCCTTCAGCCTTTGTATCATGTTGGGGTTCCCTCGTTCATCTCTCATGCCTGGCTAATGGCTAGTTTTTTTCTCTTGGGAGCAAAGTGAGAAATACCCTGTCACCATTTTGATCAGAGCTATCTTCCTTTTTGCTCAGTTTATTGACTTGGGTTCTCGCCTTTGGTTAGCCTAGCAAAACGTTTATCAATTAGTTCTCTTTTCAAAACACCAACTAATAGTTTTATTAGTCTTTTTTCCTGTTCTCATTGCCATTTATTTATGCCCTACTATTTAATTTTTCCTTTTCCTGCTAATTTTGGGCTCAGTTTGTTCTTTCTCTTGTTTCTTAAGGCATAGAGTTGGGTTATTTCAGAATTTTATTTCTTAAGTAGGCATTTATTGCTAGGAACTTCCATGATAGAACTAATTTTGCTGCGTTTCCATTTATGTATCAAGATACTTTATTTCCCCTTTAATTTCTTTGATCCACTGGTTATTTAAGTTCCAGGTGTTCATGTTTTCTAATTCTCCTATTGTTTTCTTGTTTTATACCATTGTGATCAGAGAAGAAACTTCAGTCTTCTTGAGATTGTTAAAACTTCTTATGTGGCCTAATGTGTGGATTATCTTGGAAACATGTTCCGTTATTAAGAATGGGGTATATAAAAAAAAAACCCTGTTAATTGTGTTGCTCTTTATCTTTCCCTTTAGTTGTTCATTTTTGCTTTAGTAATTTGAGTGCTCCAATTTGGACACATGCATATTTACAACTGTTATTAATGAATTGACTTCATTATCATAATACTCACCTTTTTCTCTTAGCCATTTTAAAATTATCTGTCAGATAAAAGTATAGGCACCCCTGTTTTGTTTTTTTTTAAAATACAATTTGCCTGAGGTTTTTTCACCTCTTCATTCTATGTGTCTTTAAAGCTAAACTGAGTCTCTTGCAGGTGGCATATAACTGGATGATGGTTTTTTGTTTTGTTTCATTTTTTTACCCAATCAGATATTGTATGTCTTTTGATTGGGGACTTTAATCCATTTACATCATTGATGGGTAAGGACTTACTATGTCCATTTTATTATATGGCTGCTTCATATCCATTGTCCCTTGTGTTTTATTTTTTTTGGTTTTGTTTTTTTTTTTTGGTGGGACCCTCACCGGTGGCCGGGGATCAAACTGGCGCTGCAGAAGCTGCAGGCAGCCTCGCAACCCAGCACTGCTGTGCCACCAGGGGAGGCCCGTCCCTTGTTTTTTACCCTGCTGTTCATTGTTATATTTTATTTACTTTTTTTTTTTTTTAACAAATGTTTCCCCAAAGCAGTGTGAGAGGTGGGGCAGCCTGTCAGGGTCCCCATCTGCCACACATCTTTTCTTCCTAGCAGCTCTGGGCATGGCTGTTTGTGCTGGCTGCTGGCCAGAAGGTCCACACTCTCTGCTCTAGGTTCAATTTGTTTGTTTATTTTATATATTTTACATCAGTCTTCCTTTTTCTACAATGTCTGCTTTCTCCTCTCAGGTGTAGTCCCCGTAAAATTCCCACCACCAATTCACCTGTGCAACATCACTATAGTCCCTCCTGTTTGATCCCTCACCCTCCCCCACAGAGTGTCTCTGATTAATAGTTGTCTGTTAATTTTGTTTTTTTAATTATTTTTTTCCTGATCCCCTAAATTCCTCCTATAAGTGAAACTATCTGATAGTTTTTTTTTTTTCCTTCTGGCTTATTTCACTGAGCATAATCCCTGCCAGCTCCATCCATGTTGCTGTGTGTGAATCGCATGAGTTTATCTTTTTTTGATTGTTGAATAGGATTCCATTAGTATATGTACCACATCTTGATCTAGTCATCTCTTTTTGGGCATTTGGGTTGTTTCCATAGCTTACCTATTGTAAACAGGGATGCAATAAACATAGGGGTGCATGTATCTTTCTGAATTAATATTTTTGTGTTCTTTGGGTAGATTCCTATGAGTCGAATTGCTGGGTCATATGGAAGCTCCATTTTTAGTAGTTTAAGGAACCTCCACACAGCTTTCCATAGTGGTTGGACCAGTTTGCATTCCCACCGGCACGGTAGCAGAGTTCCTTTTTCTCCACATCCTCACCCACATTTGTTTCCTGTTTTTTTTTTTTTTCCCAACATGTGTCATTCTCCCCAATGTATGGTGGTATTTCATTGTGGCTTTGATTTGCATTTCCTTGATTATAAGTGATGTTGAACATTTTTTCATACACCTGTTGGCCACTTGCATTTGCTCTTTGGAGAAGTGTCTTTTTAGCACTTCCGCCCATTTTTTTTGACTGGATTGTTTACTTTGTTTTTGTTGAGTCTCATCAACTCTTTGTAGATCTTTGTGATCAGTTCCTTATCAGTAGTATTGTGCGCAAAATTTTTTTCCCAATTGTAAGGTATCTCTTTATTTTGGTTAATGTCTCTTCAGCAGTGCAGAAGCTTTTTAATTTGATGTAGTCCCAACTGTTCATCTCTCTTTGCTTTGGAGGAAGTGTATTTAAAGATGTTACTGAGATGGATGTTACGTAGTGTTTTGCCTATATTTTCTTATATATATTTTATGGTTTCAGGTCTTAACTGTCCAAGTCTTTTATCAATTTTGAGTCCTTTTTTGTGCATGGTGTGAAGTTGTAGTCTGGCTTCATTCTTTTGCTAGTAATAGTCTAGTTTTCCAGCACCATTTATTGAACAAACGGTCCTTGTTGTCAAAGATTAGTTGTCCATAAATATGTGGGTTTATTTCTGGGCTTTTGATTCAATTCCATTGGTCTGTGTCTGTTTCTGTCCTAGTACCATAGTTTTAATTATTCCTTGTTATATGTTAATGTCTTTGGGTATTATTATGCTTTGGCTTTTTACATATTCTTTTGGGTAATTACTACAGGTTTTTGCCCTTGTAATTATGTAATAGCCACATACAGTATCTTATAATTCTAATACTATGTTTTAAACTAATAACAGTCTAACTTCAATGGAATTCCTAAACTACACGTGTTTACTTCTCACATTTTAAACTATTGATCTAACAGCTTACATCTTTTTTATTATGTAATAAGTTGTGTTATAATTTGTTTTATAGTTATTTAACATTTTTAAATTTTTAAACTTGTGTTATATACCACCAGTACCATAATACAGAATCAAACTTTATTTACCATTACCAGTGATTTTTACGCTTTATGTTTTTATTGTTAATGTCTCTTCCACTTGAATTGTTCAGCATTTCTTGTGAGGCATGTCTAGTGGTAATAAACTTTCTCAGCTTTTTTTTTTTTGTTCAGAAAGTCTATTGGGGGCCTCCCCGGTGGCGCAGCGGTTGAGCGCTGGGTTGCGAAGCTGCCCGCGGCCTCTGTGGCGCCGGTTCGATCCCCGGCTGCTCCCCGGCCACCGGAGGAGGGTCCCACATGGTGCGCAGACCTCTCCTGCCGCCCGCTGCTCCCCTCAGCAGTGTACTTCGGTCCTTCTGCCTGCTCTGCTCCCCGCTCTGCCTCTGGTGAATTCTCTCACCCTCCCGCGCTTCTGACTGTACCCAGTGCATGTATAAACAAAAACAAACAACAAACCAGCAAACAAATAAATAAAGCATGCCTCTATAAAAAAAAAAAAAAAGGCATAAAAAGAAAGTCTATTGGTTTCCCTATCTGTGGGACAGCTTACCTCTGTATAGACTGTTCATTGTTTATTTTTTTAATTTAATATTTTGAATATTCAGCTTAGTCCTCCTGGACTGACACGTTTGAGAAATCTGCTGGTAGTTCCATTGGTGTTACTTTGTAACTTTTCTCTTTTTTTCAGTACTTTCAAAATTCTTTGTCTTTGCATTTTAACAAGGTACTCATGTCTCTCAGAGTAGCCCTATTTGAGATCAACCAGTTTAGTGTCCTTTGGGTCCCTTGGGTTTGGATGTCCACTTTTCTCCCCAAATTGTAGAGGTTTTTAGCTATTACTGCTTTAAGTATACTTTTCTGTCCTTTTTATTCTTATAAGATTTCCAAAATGCAGTTATTGTTACGTTTGGTTGTGTCCCATAAGTCCTGTCTTCTTCATTCTTTTCTCATTGCCTTTAATTTTTGCTACTCTAACTAGATACTGTCAAGTGCCTGTCTTCTGGCTTACTGATTCTTTCATTGACATGGTCAAGATTGTTCTTCCTTTCTATCATTGTATTTTTCCAACTCTAGAATTTCTGGTTTGTTTTATGGTTTCTGCTTTATTCAACTTTCATTTTATTTATGTATTGTTTTCTTTATTTTTTTTTTTTTAGTTGTCTCTTAGTTGTAGTTCACTAAACTTCTTGAAGAGGATTATTTTGAATTACTTGTCTGACAGTTCATAGATTAATTTCCTTTATAGAAACTTCATTATTTCCTTTCAGTGTATCATATTTACCCAATGTATTGTGATCTTTGATTTCTTACATTATTTTCTGAACATTTTGATCATCTCTTCTAGTCTACAAGTTTGTTTAGGCAGAGGACATTCTTCACCAGTTAGCTCAGTCTGGCAATCTTAGTATGTCTGTCTGTAAAAACAAACAAGTGCGGCTTGTTGTCATGGTCTTTTTCAGGGTGAGATCACTGCCTGTGATTTGAAGTTGAGGGGTGGGGTGCTACTGACTGAAAACAGTTGGTTAGGATTGCTGGTTTGGATTCTTATCTGAACAAATTATGGGTGGGCTCTTCAGTTCATTGGTTTGAGTTTGCAAAATGGCCATAACTGGATACTGCACTCAGTAATAGATAGAGTAATAAATTAGCTTCTGTGCCATAGCAGGGAAGCAAGATGGGCCCAAGGAACTACACAACTTATTTGAGCCCCCAAATCCGGCAGAATATACACTGAATTCCCTGACCAGATAGGAGCCACTGTTTTGCTTAGCAGATCAAGAATACCACAAGCTGTACTCTCTGTTCAAGTGTCACTGTAAGGAGCACTCTTTGGACGTGCTGGGCAATTTCTGTGTACTATTTAAGTTCCTTGATCAGGTAAGCTGAAAGCTCTCTTCAGCTATGGTTTGCCTCTGTGTTTGTCTGTCCAGGTACAGTGGAAGAACTAGCTCAAAGGTCAATAAGACTCTTTCTTTGTGGTCATGACTCAAGCTAACTCATTTCCTGAGTTCTTTGGCTGAACAGACCCAAATGCTTTGCTGTACAGACAATCAACCCTGCTAGCCAGACACTAATTGAATGTGGTTGGACTATGCAGCTTCCAGGGGGTTTTTGTCATCCTTTCTATTCAGGTGGGACTGTGAGTTTCACTCAAGAGTGGGTAGGGCCAGTCATCTCCCCTTCCTGGATAAGGCAGACAATCCAGAGACAGCAAATACCTTCATTCAAGGTACCAAATCGGGCAAACCCTAATCCTGCCGATATCTATATTCAAATTATGCCATTAACTTATTTCTACAGATGAATAATGCTGCTGGTCAGGGCTACTACTAAGTCGTTTCAGGTAGAAACTCAGTCTGCTAAGATCTAAATTATGGTTGTTGCAAGCCCCTCCCTCCTTTTCTATCATGACCAGATTTCCAGTGGTCAAGTCCTACAGAGTATTCACATTTATTTGTTAGGCAAACCAGTACAGGGGCTTCCAAGAAGCAACTCACAATTCTGGGGGAGCTGGATATCCACACTGGCCTCTCTTCCCCACCATGGAGTAGCTAGAGGCTCATGGGAGTCATGTCACTGTAGTTTTCCAGCAGCATGGAGGAAGAACTATGTTGTCACAGTGTGGTTACTCTTCTTACCTTTCTAAGGAAGTATATCTTTGTTTCTGTGGTACAGGGAGTACTTCAGCCTTATCCTCAGTTTGAGAATTCTGATTACTTTGTTCTTGAATACTTAGTTATTTTTATGAAAGGTGAAGTCAAGAACATCCTTTGTCACCATCTTGGTGATGTCACTCCAGAGTGCTACTTTTTAAATAAACTTTGGACTATTAATACATTTAAATAAGACATGTATAATATTAAAGTATTACAGTTACAATTTCACTAAAATTGGCAGATGAACCTGATTTCTTATACAGCACAAAATTGCCCATTCTTTCAACATTCCACAATACTTTTCTTACAGAAAGATGAAAAAACACAAAATAGAAATAACCCAGAACAGCACGGCTCAACAATGATGGGGTTTGCATATTTTGTATAGTTTGAGTTTTTGTGACATTTTTCAACAACTGAGTTCATACCTGGCATGTAAACTTATGTACTGTATTCATTTAAACAAGCAGAAAAAAAATCATTTGTTGAAGGAAAAAAAGCAGAAAGAAAACATCACTCCTTATAGTATCATAATTTAGTATGCATATTTTACCCAAAAGAAAGTGATTTTCATGCAGAAAATGAGTAATTTCTTTTAACAAGCAGCAGTACATGTTGATAAGTATATTAAGCCTAGGTGCTGCAATTAGTCTTCCTGGGTTCAGATCCCAACTCTACCACTCACAACTACAATGACCCTCAGCTTCTGTCCAATGAAAATAGTGCCTCCCTATTATGAGAAGAACCTGTGAAACAGTGATCACAGCAGCTAGTGAATTATCTGCAAATGTTAACTATTATTGATATTATGATGATGAACATCTAGAGGGTGAAATTTACATAAATATATATACATATATATACATGTGTATATATATATATATATATATATATATATATATATACACACATTTCTCTGGTGGCACAAGGGGTTAAGCACCACACTATGAAGCAATTTGCAGCCTCTGTGCAGCACGAGTTCGATCCCCGGCTGGCTAGGGAGCAACCTACATGGCAAAGCAAGACCTCTCCTGTTTCACCCACTGCTCCCCTCAGCAGTGTATTTCAGTCAGTCTGCCTGTTCTGTTCCCCACTGTCTCTGGTGAATCCTCTCACCCTCCCTCCCCCCACCCCTTATCTCTGGCCTGTACCCCAGCTCTTGTATGCATAAATATATATATAATACCAGACATACCATACAGAATAAAGAAAACTGAAATGGAACCAAACAAAAGAGTCATCAGCATGACAAGAATGGGAGGGACTCATGTCTTCTTCAAGAACACTTTAGTAGACACTCAATATTTACTTGTTAAATAAGTGAATCATGGATGCACTTTAATGTCAAAGCTAGGAGTTTTAGAGTGATTTAGTGACATTATCAGACTTTGGGATTGATTAAGAAAGGATTGTATGGGTAAGGTAACAGCTATTTAGAGTGATTCAGCTGGTAAAAATTCAATTAGTGCAGCAGTGAACTCAGTATAGTTCTTGCATAACAGGAAACCAGAAATATATAAATTAATTAGGCTTTGAAATACTGCATTTTGGGTCCCTGACAGAGGGAGAATTTGAGGCAGGAGGCTTTGGTCAAAAAGCTTGGGGACTAAAATGTGTTCAGGGATGGATGATTCAAATATCTAGTGATTGAAAGAATCCTTCAGGGCATTTAATTTAAGTGCGGAAAATTATCATTTATTTAGGGATAGGGAAGGGAGAGACAGGAAGAACAACTCCTAAATGGGGAAGCAATGTTTCTAGAAAAAGAGATTAGTGCCAGATGTGCCACTTGGCTTTCCTGTGGAATACACACACATTAAGAAATGAAACACCAGGCCAAATGATGACCCATCCTTTTCTTAGTCTTTCTGCTAGGAAGACAAACTGGAGGACAAGGGAGGGATAGGTGAAGGTTACAAGGTAACTGTTAGAATCAGAATTTTGACAAATCTCATCTAAAATCTTAATCCAATTTTAATTCTGCTAATTCACTGAACAGTCACATGTCACCACTGCCTCAGTTTTCTGATCTATAAATTGGATATGTAATACCTGTTCTATCTTTAAAACAATCAGGAAAATGATAAATCCCATCGGTTCAGTCAGGAGACAGAGATCTTACCAGATTTTTGCTATTGTTTTTAGAAGAAAGAATAGTTACCCTATTCATAATTTGTTACACATAGGTAACTGAAAAGGTCAAAAAACACAAAGTATGGTAGAAGAAGCAGCTACCAGGAATAGCTGTGCCTCTTCAGACAGAGCAACCTTAAGGCTTCAGGGAAGAAGGTAGAAATACTAGAATTTAGTGGCTGGAGGACACATAACTGACACTCCAGTCTCTGAAGACAGGGTACTGCTGGGCTGCTGCTGGTGGCTCTGTGAATAGGGACCACCCTGTTCAGCTGGGAATCTACCCTCTGAGGAATGAACAGTGGTCAATGGTGCCAGTGTCTTGTGGTGAGGGACCCAGTAAAACTGCTTTTGCAAATATTAGTAGTGTAGCTGAATCTACCTGCTGTCCTGGAAGACCCTGCTGTCACTGCTGGACTTAAGGAGGGCTGGAGGCCTCCCTGGTGGTGCAAGGGGTTAATCACAGCACTGTGAAGCTATCTGCAGCTTCTGCAGCACAAGTTTGACCCTGGCTGGCCAAGGGAGCTACCCACATGGTGCAGCAGATCTCTGCTGTCTCGCCTGCTGCTCCCCTCAGCAGTGTATTTCAGTAAGTCTGCCTGTTCTGCTCCCCGCTCTGTCTCTGGTGAATCCTCTCACCCCCCTGCACCTCTGGCCTGTACCCCAGTTCTTGTATACATAAATAAATCAATCTTTAAAAAAAAGAGGGCTGGAGTGATGCTGATAGAATAGGAAGCAGACTGGAAGGAGCAAGTGTCCTCTGCTTTCTCCTTCTGTCTTACAGACTTCTCTAATACCTTCCTGTGGCACAGCTAAGCAGCGTGCGCAGGGACCAGCCATCATAAAGTAACATTAAAAAAAGGTGGGTTTTAAGTTGTGAGACTATAAAGGTTTCATATCTCATACAATGTCCATAAGAAATATTTTAAAACTCAGCCTGTCTTTTGTTAAGGTCCTTCAAAATAGTACATCTACATTGTGAACCTGTTGGCCATCTTACATGTCTTCTTTGGTGAAATGTCTATTTAGTTCCTCTGTCCCTTATTTAGATTTTTTGGGATTGGAGTTGTATGAAATTTCATACATTTTATATGTTAATCTCTTATTTGATACATGGATTACAAATTTTTTCCCACTCTGTTGCTGTGCAGAAGCTAAATTTTGATGTAGTTTTTTGTTTTTATTTTTTTTGCTTTTGTTCATTACACTTTTAGTGTCATATCCAAAAAAATCATTGCCAACACCAATGTCATTTTCTTCTGGGAGTATTATAGTACTTATTATATTTAAGTCTTTGATCAACTGAGTTTTGCTAGTAGTGCAAGATGTTTAAGTTCTTTTTTTTTTTTAAAGGTTTATTTATGCATACAAGAGATGGGGTACAGGCCAGAGGTGCAGGGGGTAAGAGGATTAACCAGAGACAGAGTGGGGAACAGAACAGGCAGACTGACTGAAATACACTGTTGAAGGGAGCAGCGGGAGAGGGGGCGGAGCAACATGGCGGCGAGGAGACGCTGCGAGTAAGATCTCCCATTAAAAAAAGTTAATAGGGAGGAAAAGCGGCAGGTCCCAGTGAGAACTGGGACACGGAAGATAAACGGACGACTCCAGCAAACTGCCCGAAGAAGAAAGTTGCCATAAAAGAGGACGAGAAGGGAGGGAAGCGCAGAACCCTGCTCCCCTCCCCCGCCCACAGAGGCGGCACTCTCCGACCGGCAGAGACCAGGGAAACAACAAACCAAAACGCCCAACAAGAAAAACGGATGCAGCAAGCGGGACTGTGAGTGGAAAGGAACTATTTCAGCCACCACACCCCGTGAACGGGAGCTGAGGCGAACCCTGCAGGATCCGCCACGGAGGTGAGCTCCACGCGCCATTAAAAAGAGAGCCCCGCCCACCAGGAGGAGACCAGCACCAGCACACAGCCCCGGCCGCCCGGTAAGCTTGCGCGAAAGCGGCGCTCGGATTGCAGCTGCCCAGGCCCCTGTGCCTGCGACCTAGGCTTGCGGGGAGACGGCGGAGGCCCTCCCTGAGTGAGCAGGAACAAGGCGCCCAGGCAGGGGAGCGGGATTCAAAAGGCGCCATTCCCGCGCCACTGATCTGGGCTACAGCCCGCGTCCTGGAACTGAGGGCTTTGGAACTGAGACCCGGGCGAGGCCCTCCCTGAGTGAGCAGGAACAAGGCGCCCAGGCAGGGGAGCGGGATTCAAAAGGCGCCATTCCCGCGCCACTGATCTGGGCTACAGCCCGCGTCCTGGAACTGAGGGCTTTGGAACTGAGACCCGGGGCACGAAATTAGGGGCGTGGGTTCCCCACGACGGTGGGGCACAAGGCAGACACAGCACCCCAAAGCTGTTGAGGTGTACCCTACCATCCCCGCTCTGCTCCCTGTCCCACGGGGTGGAAAATCAGCTCCCCAAGGGCTCTAGGAGAGATCTCTGGTGCCACCTAGCGACTTGACCCCAGCACAGGCTACTGAAGGAGCTAGTGGCCAGCTGGGGAGTTAGCCCACACCGGGCCCCTTCTGAACAAGTAGTCTGAGCCCACAGGGAGAGCGAGCACCCACAGCCGGGGCAGACCAGGCGCGCAGAAGAGTGTGCCTGAGACCAGAAGCGCAGGGAGTGTGTCCCACATCACCATTTTAGAACAGGGACATTTCTTCAGTAAAGACTACCTGCAGAAGGCTTCCTCAGGAGCCAGAGGTGAGCGGGGGAAGTTTGCCCACGCCAGACCCCCTCTGGCCTGCAGTCCAAGCCCAGAGGGAAGCAGGAACCCACCGCCGGGGCAGACCAGGCGCACAGGGGAGTGTGTCCCCACATCGGCATTTTAGAACAGGGACCTTTCTCCAGTAAAGGCTGCTTGAAACTGACAGATGACTCCTGGAAGAACCAGAGGGGAACAGAGAAGCCCACCCAAGATGCCGGCAAGTCCCAACAACACAGTGTCCCAACGCATACGGCAAATTAGAAAACAGACAGTAGGGAGGAGAAGAACCACACGCAACCTAGCAACTCTCCAGAGAAAAAGCACACCACAAAAAGAAAGCCAGCCCCCAGATTGCAACGACAATAACTTGGAAGAATTTCTGAGCCTTCCAGAAAGAGAATTTAAAATTGCCGTGATTAAAAAACTGACAGAAGTCATAAAGGAAAACAATGATAAGGGAAAAATAATCAACGATCAGAAGAATGCAATTGAGTCCCTAGAGAGGGAAAACAATGGTCAGAAGAAAGAAATTGAGTCCCTAAAGAGGGAAGTAAAAGAAATGCAGGAGATCAAAGAATTAATGGAAGAACTAAAGAATTCTGGGAAAAGCAATGAAAGCAGAATAGATGAAATGGAAGAACGAATAAGTAATCTTGAAGACACAGAAATAAAAAGAACCAAAACAGAAAAGGAAAGAGAAGTACGAAGGAAAAAGAACGAAGAAAGACTTCGGGAACTATCTGACTCCATGAGGAAAGGAAATATAAGAGTTATAGGAATACCAGAAGGAGAGGAGAGAGATGTAGGAACAGAGAAAATATTCAAAGAGATAATTGAAGAGAACTTCCCAAATGTGAAGAAGGAGCTGAAAATTGATATACAAGAAGCAAGAAGAACACCAAACTTCCACGACGAAAGGAAAAATACAGCAAAACACATAATAGTAAAGCTCCCAAGAATCCAGGACAAGGAAAAAATAATGAAGCTGGCAAGAGGGAAGAAACAGATAACATTCAAAGGAAAACCAATCAGGCTGACATCAGACTTCTCCGAAGAAACACTACGGGCAAGGAGAGAGTGGAGGGACATAGTCAACAGACTCCAAGAAAACAGATGCCAACCAAGAATACTCTATCCCGCAAAGCTCTCCTTCCTCTTTGAAGAAAGAATATGGACCTTCCCAGACAAACAGAAACTCCGGAATTTCATTGCAACTAAACCCCCACTCCAAAAAATACTACAAGGAGTCCTAAAGCCAGAACCTCAGAGCGACGAATAACAATGAAAGAAGGCCAAAAAAAAAAAAAAGTTATTAAAAGAATAAATAAATAAAATCAAAGGAAAGACAAACACAATGGCAAATACAGATGTTAACATATCAATATTAACTCTAAATGTAAATGGACTAAACTCTTCAATAAAAAGACACAGAGTTGCAGCCTGGATTAAGAAACAAAACCCAACCTTTTGCTGTCTCCAGGAAACACATTTAGCTACAAAACATAAAAATAGGCTCAAAGTTAAAGGATGGAAAACAATCCTACAAGCAAATGGACCAAAAAAGAAAGCAGGAACAGCTATACTTATATCAGATAAAACAGATTTCAAACTCAAAAAGATAAAAAGAGACCCCAATGGTCACTACATTATGATCAAGGGGACAATACTTCAAGAAGAAATAACACTCATTAACATATACTCACCAAACGAAGGAGCACCAAAATATATCAGACAACTGTTGTCCTCTCTGAAAACAGACATCAGAGAAAACACATACGTAGTGGGAGACTTCAACACACCACTATCAACAATGGATAGATCAACAAGACAAAAAATAAGTAAAGAAACCAAAGCTCTAAATAAAGACCTAGAGCAATTGGGCTTAACAGACATCTATAGAACACTAAACCCCAAAAAAACGGAGTACACAGTTTTCTCAAGCGCACACGGATCATTCTCCAGGATCGATCACATACTGGGGCACAAGACAAACATCAACAGATACACCAAGATTGAAATCATATCAACCATCTTTTCTGACCATGAAGGCATCAAACTAGAAATAAACCATAAAAAGAAGGCAAGGAACTTTCCTACCTCATGGAGATTAAAAACCACACTACTGGAAGACCATTGGACTAATGAGGAGATCAAAGAAGAAATTAAAAAATTTTTTGAATTGAACGACAAGGAGGACACCAATATCCTAAATGTATGGGATGCAGCAAAAGCAGTAATAAGAGGAAAATATATAGCAATAGAAGCTCACATCAAGAAACAAGAAAGAATGCAAAGAAACAACCTAATCTCGAAGCTCAAAGATCTAGAAAAAGAACAACAAAAAAACCCCAAAACCAGTAGAAGAAAAGAAATAATAAAAACCAAAGCAGAAATAAATGAAATTGAAACTAAAAAAACAATCCAAAAGATCAATGAAACCAAGAGCTGGTTCTTTGAAAAAATCAATAAAATAGACAAACACCTAGCCAGGCTCACAAAGGAAAAAAGGGAGAAAGCACAAATAAACAGGATCATCAATGAAAGAGGAGAAATCACAACGGACACAGCAGAAATCAAAAGAATAATCAGTAACTACTATGAACAGTTATATGGAAACAAGTTTAACAATCTAGAGGAGATGGACAAATTCCTACAACTCTACAATCACCCAAAGCTAGATAAAGAAGAAATAGAACACCTAAACAGACCAATTACAATTAGCGAAATTGAAATGGTAATCAAAAACCTCCCCAAAAACAAAAGCCCAGGACCTGATGGATTTACAAATGAATTCTACCAAACATTCAGAGACGAATTAGTGCCTATCCTTCACAAACTCTTCCAAAAAATTGAGAAGGAAGGGACAATACCAAACACGTTCTATGAAGCCAACATTACACTAATACCAAAACCGAACAAGGACAACACAAAAAAGGAAAACTACAGGCCAATCTCCCTAATGAACACTGATGCAAAAATCCTCAATAAAATTTTAGCTATCAGAATCCAACAATGTATCCATAAGATAATTCACCACAACCAAGTTGGATTCATTCCAGGGGCACAAGGATGGTTTAACATCCGAAAATCAATCAACGTTATCCAACACATCAACAAAAAGAAATATAAAAACCATATGATAATATCAATAGATGCTGAGAAAGCTTTCGACAAAGTGCAACACCCATTCATGATAAAAGCCCTTGAAATTCTTGGGATACAAGGAACATACCTCAACATCATAAAGGCCATCTATGACAAGCCAACAGCCAGTATCATTCTCAATGGTGAAAAGCTGAAAGCAATTCCATTAAGATCTGGAACAAGACAAGGATGTCCACTCTCACCATTGCTTTTCAATATAATACTGGAAGTCCTAGCCAGGGCAATAAGACAAGAGAAAGACATCCAAGGAATCCAAATAGGAAAAGAAGAAGTCAAACTATCACTATTTGCAGACGATATGATATTATACATAGAGAACCCCAAAAACTCCACAGAAAAGCTAATTCAACTCATCAATCAGTTCAGTAAAGTGGCAGGATACAAAATCAACACGCAAAAGTCAGTAGCCTTCCTATACACAAACAATAAATCTGAAGAAGAAGAAATCAAAAAGACCATCCCTTTTGTTATTGAAACAAAAAAAATCAAATATTTGGGAATAAATCTAACAAAAGAGGTAAAGGACCTATACAAAGAAAACTATAAAACACTGTTAAAAGAAATAGAAGAAGACACAAAGAAATGGAGAGACATCCCCTGCTCATGGATTGGAAGAATAAACATTATTAAAATGGCCATCCTTCCAAAAGCAATATACAGATTCAATGCTATTCCAATCAAAATTTCAATGTCATTCTTCAAAGAAATAGAACAATTATTGATGAAATTCATATGGAATCACAAAAAACCCCGAATAGCCAAAGCTCTCCTGAAAAAAAAAGAAGGGAATGGAGGCATCAGACTCCCAGACTTCAAACTATACTACAAAGCCATAATCATCAAAACCGCATGGTATTGGAACAAGAACAGACATACAGACCAATGGAATCGAATAGAAAATCCAGAAATAAACCCACAGGTTTATGGTCAACTAATCTTTGACAAAGGAGCAAAGACTATGCATTGGAGCAAAGAAAGTTTGTTCAATAAATGGTGCTGGGAAAACTGGGTCGCTACATGCAAAAGAATGAAGCTTGACCACCACCTCACACCATACACAAAAATCAACTCAAAATGGATTAAAGAACTAGACATAAGACCTGAAACCATAAAATATATAGAAGGAAATATAGGCGAAACACTACGTGATTTGCACATCAAAGACATCTTTACAGACACATCACCCAAAGCTGTGATAGTGAAGGCAAAGATAAACAGCTGGGACTATATCAAATTAAAGAGCTTTTGCACAGCAAAAGAGACAATAACAAAAACAAAGAGAAACCCCACCAACTGGGAGAACATTTTTGCACCCAACACTAATGATAAAGGACTGATCACAAAAATCTGCAAAGAGCTGATGAGTCTCAACAACAACAAAGAAAATAATCCAGTCAAAAAATGGGCAGAAGAGCTTAAAAGAAACTTCTCTGAAGAGGAAATGCAAATGGCCAACAGGCATATGAAAAAATGTTCAACATCACTTGTCATCAGGGAAATGCAAATCAAAACTACCATGAGATACCATCTTACACCAGTGAGAATGGCACATATTAAAAAAACTAGCAACAACAAATGTTGGCGAGGGTGTGGAGAAAAAGGAACTCTTCTGCACTGTTGGTGGGAGTGCAAACTGGTCCAACCACTGTGGAAAGCTGTGTGGAGATTTCTGGACCTACTAAACATAGAGCTTCCATATGACCCAGCAATTCCACTCCTAGGTATTTACCCAAAGGACACAGAAACATCAATTCCAAAGAACACCTGCACCCCTATGTTTATAGCAGCACTGTTTACAATAGCTAAGCTTTGGAAACAACCCAAATGCCCAAAAATAGATGACTGGATCAAGAAGATGTGGTACATATATACCATGGAATATTACTCAGCATTCAAAAAAGATAAACACATGCAATTTGCAGCAACATGGATGGCGCTGGAAGGGATCATGCTCAGCGAAATAAGCCAAAAAGAAAAAGAAAAATACCGGATGGTCTCACTCATAGCAGGAATCTAGAAAACTTAAATAAGGGACCAGGAAAATGAATAACTATAAGAAAGTGAAAATCAAAATCAACAAAAAACTATGAACCAGAGACACTTTTAGGGGGGCGGGGGCGGGAGGGGAGGGATTGGGGTCAGAATGGGGGGCTGCAATTGTATGGGGAATATAACAATAAAATTTATAAAAAAAAAAAAAAAGAAGGGAGCAGCGGGCAAAACAGATCTGCTGTGCCATGTGGGTTCTGCCTGGCTGGCTGGGAATCAAACTCGTGCTGCACATGTTCAATTTCATTGTTCTAATTGGGTTTATCCAGTTTTCCCAACTACATTTATTGAAAAGACAATCCTTTCTCCCTTGGATGTTCTTGGCTCCCTTCTGAAAATATTGGTTGATTATTTATGCAGGGGTTTAATTCTGGGTTCTCTATTCCAAGCCATTGCTCTAATGTCTATATTTTGTGCCAGTACCACAGATTTTATTACTATATCTCTGTAGTATTGATTAAAATCAACAAGTGTGATACCTCTGGCTTGCTTTTTCCTCAGGATTACTTTGGCCATTTGGAGTCTTTCATAGCATCACACAAATTTTAGGAGTTTTTTTTCTATTTCTCTGAAGAATACCATTGATATTTTGATTAGGATAACACTTAGTGATTTGGGGAGGTCTGAACATTTAACAATATTAATTTTTCTGATCCATGAACATGGCATGTCTTTGCATTTATCTTTGATTTCTTTCAGCAAAGTCTTAATAGTTTTCATTATACAGATTTTTCACTTCCTAGATAAATTTATTCCTATTTTTTTGTGCCATTTGAGACTTTTTTTTGTCTTTTTCAGATGTTTCAATGTGTTGAAATGCAATTAATTTCTGTAAGTTGATTTTGTATGTTAAAACTTTACTGAAATTGTTAGTTCCCAGGATTTTTGTGTGTATGTGTGTAGTCATCTCCATAATTTTCTAGTATACAAAATCACATCAACTGCAAATAGCAATAATTTTATTTTTTTCTATGATTTGGGTGCCTTTTTTTTCTTGCCTAATTGCCATAGCAAGGACTTCCACCATTACACTGTATATAGATGGTGAGGTGATGAGGGTGGGGATCCTTGTCATACTCCTCCTAATTTAGAGGAATAGCTTTTAATTTCTCTCTTTTGAGTATAATGTTATATAGTATGGGATTTTATGTTGAGGTTTGTTTCTACTATAATCATTCTGTTGTTGTTTTTTCCAAGTGCTTTTACTGTACCTGTAGAGATCATGTGACTTCCCTTTCATTTATTAATGTGATGTATTGCCTTTATTGATTTGTATATATTGAACCATTTTTTTGCACCTCCTACATTATTACCATTTGGTCATGTTGCATAATCCCTTTAATGTGTTCTTGAGTTTGGTTAGCTACTGTTTTGTTATGGATTTATATAGCTATATTCATCAGGAATTTTGGTCTAATTTTCTTTTCATTTTTTTTTTTTCCCCTGCCTTTGGTTTCAGGATAAAGCTCACCTTGTAGAATATGATTGGAACTGTTCCCTCTCGATTTTTTTTTTTGAAAATATAAGGAGAATTGGCATTAATTCTGCTTTATTTTTTTAATTGTGGCAACACTGGTTTGCAACAGTGTATGATTTAGAGGTATAGGATCATATACTTCTGGTATATGTTACCACACCCACAGTCTTCCACCATGGTCTATTGTGCCCCCTCCTCACTTTGCTCTACCCCATTTTACTTCCCATCTGGTAGCCTCAGTTCTACAATCAGATTTCTAAGGTTTGGTATGGGTTTTGTTTTGTTTTTTATATCTGACCCTTTGTTTTGTTTTTGTATATTCCACACCATCCATTATTTATCTGACTTATTTTGGTTAGCATTATCCCCTCTGGCTCCATCCATGTAGTCACAAATGGCCAAAGTTTATCTTGTTTTTTATATGCTAGATAGTATTTCATTATGTATATATGCCACTTCCTCCTAATATACTCATTTGCCTTTAGATGCTTAGATAGTTTCCATAATTTGGCCATTGTAAGTCATGCTGCAATGAGCATAGGAATGCATATATCCCTACAAATTAGTGTTTATGCATTTTTTGGTTCATACGGTAGATCCACTTTTATTATTTTGAGAAACATCCATACTTTTCCATAAGGACTGGAGCAATTCAGATTCCCACCAGCAGTGTATGAGGGCTCCTTTTTCTCTACATTTTGCCAACACTTGTTTCCAGTTATTTTATATGAATCATTCTCACAGGTGTGAGGTGGTATCTTTGCATTTACCTGATAAATGATGATGAGCATCTTCTTCATTTTGCCTCTTGGCCATTTGTAGGTTTTCTTTGGAGAAGTGCCTTTATAGCTCTTCTGCTCATTTTTTGAATGTATTATTTGTTTTCCTTTTATTGAATTGTATTAGTTCTTTATATATATTGGATATTGTCCCCTTTTCAGATGTATGGTATGTAAATATATTCTCCTATTCAGCAGACTATCTTAATGACAGTTTCTTTCTCTGTGCAGAAATTTTTTAGTTGGATGTGGTCTTGATTCTTTATAATGTCTTGTTTCTCTTGTTGGAGACAAATGCACAAAGACATTACTGAAGCCTAAGTCACGGGGTGTTTTGCCTATGTTGTCTTTTCTGTATTTTATAGTTTCATGTCTTACATTCAAGTCTTTAAGTTTATTTTTGTGTTTGGTGTGAGAGAGTAGTCTGGTTTCATACGTTTGCATGTGGCTTTCCAGTTTTCTCAGCACCATTTATTGAATTACTTGCCTCTTTATATTGGTTAGAGTTATGTCTTCCTGATATATTGGTCCCTTAATCATTACAAGTGTCCATCTTTCAATTTCTTTTTTTTAAGATGATTCATCTATGCATACAACAACTGGGATACAGGCAGGAAGTACAGAGGGTGAGAGGATTCACCAGAGACAGAGTAGGGAACAGAACAGGCAGATCTACTGAAATATACTGCTGAGGGGAACAGCGGGTGAGACAGGCGAGGTCTCTGCGTCATATGGGTTAGCTCCCCGGCTGGGGATTGAACTCGTGCTGCAGTGGCTGTAGATAGCTTAATAATGCTGTGATTTAACCCCTTGTGTCAACAGGGAGGCCCCTTCTTTCAATTTTTTTTATCATGACAATTTTGAACACTGTATGTTAATGGAAGAAAAGATCTGGATATTTGTTTTCTCTGTGGTGACATATTCCCTTGAGGTACCATGCGTTATATATTTCCATCTGCCCATTTTGTTGCTTTCTAGTTTGCTATTTTTTCAAGTGTCTTTAGCAGTTAACTTGAAGGGCATAGAACGTATGCTTTTCCAGCAGATGGCATAGTGGGCTTGTTTATTTTTTAGCTTATCCAGCTTAGCATTGTGGGTTTTTGTCCCTTGTATGTCAGAGAACTGATCTGCAGCTGCTGACTTGGGCTGGGAAAGAGGTCTGTAGTGTTCCAGCCACTGGTGGAAGTTGGCATCAGGACTGGCTCAGATTTATGGCACTGCTGATAACTCTCCCCTCTGAGTTTCCAGGCCACTCGTCTGCATTCTGCACGCCATTAGTGACTTTCATCAGGTTAACACCAATCCTGAGAGGGTGTAGGGAGGAATCAAGGTTCTATGCTCTAACCTCTTCACTGGTACCTGAGCTCACCTAGCACAACCCAGCTCCTCTGTACATACCTCCCCTCAGTCAAGGGTGTTGCTCCACACCACTCAGTTCTCTCCTCCCCAGGGCCACCAACCAGGAGCACAGCTCCAAGGTTTACATGGCAAGCTTCTGCCCTGCCCACAATCCCAGGCATCTCTCTCCACCCACCTTTTGTTTTATAGAGTTGAATCTCCTCACTGTTCCTTTGGCATGGTTGGCCCTGGTCTCGAATGTCCAGGATGTGCTCTGCTTCTGTCCCAAGTCCAGGACCCTCAGAGTCCAGTTACTATCTGGATTCCTTCCAAATTATCCTCCCAGGAGTAAAGCAGGGAACTTGCTGTCAAGTTATCTATTCCGTCCTTCCAATCCTTAGTTTTTTAAATATTTGGCAGAATTCACCAGTGTGTTGGACTTTTTTTTTTTTTTAATTACTGATTCTCTCTCTATAGTCAAACTTGGTAGCGTGTGAGTTTTTAGAAATTTATCCATTTCTTTGGGTAATGTAATTTTTTGGCATATAATTGTTCATACCAGTCTCTTCTGAACTTTTATATTTCTGTATTATCAGATGTAATATCTCTTGTTTCTAATATTTGAGTCTTTTTCTCAGTTAATCTAAAGGTTGATCAATTTCTATTTTCTTTAATTTTTTAATTTTCTTACATTGCTGTTCATTTTTGTACAGTATTTGGTTCCTCCCCTTGTGTGTAGTCCCTGTAAATATCCCACCCCCACATCACCATGGTCTCTTGTGCTCTTCACACCCACTTTGATCCCTTTTCGTCCCCCCTCCCCTTCCCCTTCTTTAGGCCTCAGATCTGCAGTTGCCTACAAGTTTTGTCTTTTTACTTTTTTTTTTTTTTTTTGGCCCTTTGCTTTCCCTCTATTCCTTCTGTAAATGATATCATCCTATATTTTTCTTTTTCCATCTGACTTATTTCACTGAGCATAATTCCTTCCTTCTAGCTCCATCCATGTATTGCTTACTTAATGGCATGGATTTGATTTTATCTGTTCCTTTGCTTCTCTACATTCCCCATAAGTGGAATCATCTGATATTTGTCTAGCTCCTTCTGACTTACTCAAATGGTATGAATTTCTCTCTTGATTGTGAGTAGCATTTCATTGTGTATATTTACCACATCTTCTTAATCAAGTCATCTGTTTTAGGGAATTTAGGCTTACCAACTTTCTTTTCAAACATCCAGCTCTTAGTTTCATTGACCTTTTCTATTTCATTCATTTCTGCTGTGATCTTTACCAATTTTTTCTTGTAACTTTTTTCTTTTTCTAGTTGGGGTATAAAGTTATGTTTTACTTGAGATTTCTATTAATAATACATTTATCATTACAAACGTTCCTAGCAGAACTGTTTTTGCTGCATCCCACAAAGTATTTCTTCCATTTTCACTTGAAGAGTATTTTTTTAAACTTTTTTAAAAATTTATTTATTTATGCATACAAGAACTGGGGTACAGGCCAGAAGTGCAGGGGTGGGGGGGGTGAGAGGATTCACCAGATTCAGAGTGGGGAGAACAGGCGAATTGACTGAAACACACTGCTGAGGGATGCAGTGAGCGAGACAGGAGAGGTCTGCTGTGCCATGTGTCTCTCCTCCCTGGTTGGGCATCGAACTCGTGCTGCAGCGGCTGCAGACAGCTTCATAGGTTGTGTCTTAACCCCTTGTGCCACCAGGGAGGCCCTGAAGAGTATTTTTATGTGCATTTTGATTTCTTCCTTGACCCATTGGGTTATTGAAGTGTGTGTTGCTTAGTTTCACCAGCTTTCCTCTTGTTGATTTCAATTTTCATACCACTGTGGTCAGAAAACATACTTGGTATTACTTTTAATTCTACACTTTTTTTTTGCTGAAGTAACATTAATGTATAACACTATATGTACTTTAGTACAGGTTCACAACTCTTCACGTGTATATTAACCACATCATGCCTACCCTCAAAGCCCACAGTCCATTGGAACCCACTACCCTTTGCTACAACTCACTGTGCTTCTGCAGTCAGAATCCAAGGGTTTGTTTGGGTTTGATTTTATCTGTTCCTTTGCTTCTCTACATTCCCCATAAGTGGAATCATCTGATATTTGTCTAGCTCCTTCTGACTTACTTAGCATAATTCCTTCCAGTTCTATCCATTTTGCCATAATGTCAAGAGTTCATCTTTCCCCCACCACAGCTGAACAGTATTCCATTGTGTATATATACTGCATCTTCTTTATCTACTCATTGTCAGTGGGCACCTAGGTAGTTTCCATAACTTGCCTATTGCAAATAGTGCTGCAATGAATATAGGAGTACATAGATCTAATTAGTCCTTATGTTCTTCATAGATACGTAGTTGAGTTGCTCAACTCAGCTGCATGGTAGATCTAGTTTTAATATTTGAGAAACCTTCATACTTATTTACATACAGGCTGGACCAGTTTACATTCCCGCCAATACTTGCTTTTAGTATTTTTTTCTACACCTAGCCAATACTTTTAGTCTTTTTGATATAGGAAATTCTCATAGGTATGAGGTGATACCTCACACTGGTTTTAATTTATATTTCCCTGATAATGAAGGATGATGAGCATTATTTCACATATATATTGACCATCTGTTATGTCTTCTTTGGAGAATTGTCTGTTTGGATCTGCCTATTTTTTATTGGGATATATGTATTTTGAATTTTATTTCTTTAATAGCCAAGATTTACACTTTTGACAGATATGATGTACAAACATGGGCATGTTTATTTTGGTTTCTTTTGCTGGTGAAATTTATCATTTAATATAGTCCTATTTCTTTATTTTGGCTTGTTTTCCTTTTTTTGAAAGTCCAGTCCCCAAAGAAATCACTGAGGCAATATTTGGGAGTGTATCACCTATATTTTCTTCTCTATCTAGTTTCAGGTCTTACATGCACATTTCAATCCATTTTGATTAATTTTTTATATGGTGTAAACTAGTGGTCTGTTTTGTTGGTTTTGTTTTTGGCATATTGGTGTAGGGAAAACAGTAAACCATTTCCTTTCTTCATTTATGTTCTTGACTCCTTTGTCATAAGGAGTGCTCATTTAAGTGTGAGTTCATTTCTGGGCTCTTTTTCCCCATGGATCTGTTTATTCCAATACAATTATTAAGATTTGTTATCCTAAAATTAAAATACTAACAAACTTAAGATTTTTAATGTCCTATCACATGATCTATCCTAGAGAATGTTCCATGTATATTTAAGAATATGTATACTGCTATTGAATAGAATGGCATATCAATGTAAATATATTATGAATATGGCTCAATTCCAACATAATTGATTTGACTTGGTGACCTGTTCGATGCTGTAGTGACTTGAATACTAGACTCCTATTATATTGTCTGTTTCTCCTTTACATGTCTTATATTTGCTTAATACATTTCAGTGCTATAATCTTCATACTATATCATAATATATAGGCCATTTTATCAGTTTGTCATTTTCTCTTATTACTATTCTGGCTTTAAGTCTAACTGATGTAAGTATGTCCAGCCCCACTCTTTTGGTTTATATCTGCCTGTAGTATCTTCATCCATCACTTTACTTTGAGCACATGTGTGTCCTAAGAATTGAAACAAGCCTCCTGTAGGCAGTATATAGTTGGGTCATTTTAAAATCCATTTGGTCTGACTTTTGAGTGAATTCAATTCACTTACATTTACAGTAATTATTGGTGTATAAGGACTTACTACTGGCATCTTATTTACCATCTGGTTGTTTTCTATTACCATTGTTTCTTTTACCCATTGTTTCTTTCCCTGTTTCTGCCTACCTTTGTGACTTCTACCTCACCTTTTTTGTATTTCATTATTTTACTTTGTAAACCATGAGATTTACATAAGTTTTTATGGCTGTCAGCTTTATTCATTTATAAAAGTTCCACCCTTTCATACCATTTAGTTTTGATGTAAGAATTTTTTATGCTAGTTTAACAAATTAGTTATATTCGCTATAATGCTCTTTCCTTTAACCTTTGTTGTAAGTGGCTAACATAGCATTCAGAGTTTTCTAATTCTGCCTAATATTTACCATTACCAGGTTATTAGTACTTTTATGTAGTTTTCTCTAATTAAATTTTCATATGACCTTGAAAAACTCATTTTGTGCAATTCACATCTAGTGATTGTGGGTTTACCAAATTGTCTCTGGAAACCCTTATTTTTCCATCACATTTAAAGAAAATCTTTGCTGGGTGATGCATTCTTGGTTGGCAATGACTTTATCTTTCAATACCTTGAATGTCATTCTAATCTCTTCTGATCTATATAGAATTTCTCCAGAGAAATCAACTGATGGCCTAATCATTGTTCTCCTTAGCCACCTTTGAGATTTTTTTTTTTTATAATTGACTTTAACAAGTCCACTATGTTTTAGAAGTTTGGATTTTTTTTTTTAATTTATTGACTACTTTGACTTGCATATCCAATTCCTCTTCCAGATTTTAGAAATTTCACCTATTTCCTTAAAGTCTTAATGACCTTTTCTCTCTTTTCCTCATTATATATTTGCTTTTCTAATAAAATCTGATAGCTCACATAGGTTTTCTTCACTTAGAAAGAGAAAACTAAATTTCTAAATTCCCATCTTCCAAGTCACTTATTCTCTTACTTTGGTAAAGAACTTGTGTTCACTTTTCTTCCGAAGTTCATACAATAGCCTTGAATCCTGTTGAATTTCTTCTTAACCACTATTTTGAACTTTTTATCAGATTTCAATATTCCATGTCCTTAAGTTTGATTATTAGAAAGTCATCACTTCGTGATGCCACATTTTCTTGACTTTTGCAGTGTTTGAATATATGTACTACTTTCACATTTTAATTAGCAACTTATTTTTTTCCTTTGGGTGTTACAGTTCCATTGGTTGGCAACTGTAACCTTTATGCTCCAGAAGGTGGTGCTATAGTTCAGATTTTCTTTGTTTCTCCTACCAGAGTTGGCTCTTGGGGCTGTACTCAGGAGCATGTAAAAAGAGCTCACAGCAACATGTGAGGAAGTGTGGGCTTAGCAACTGGGACTTCAGGGATGCCTGTGAATCAGTAATGGACTCCTTGAGTTGGAGATTACAAGTGGCCCCACAGACAAACCTCTTCCTGCTTCGAGACTGAAGGAAACATTCTTTTAGTACTTACTGATATTTGTTTGCTTCCTTCCCTTCCTCTTCTTCCCATTGTTCATGCAGATCCTGCCTCAGAAAATCAGATACTCTGAAAGAGAGACAGGACCCTCCAGCCTCAAGTGCAGCTGGGCAGTGTCACTTATCACTTAGGCTTTCCAACAAAATTCCAGGACTTTGCAGTATTGACAGGATGGGAGAGGGGAGTGCTTGATGGGTTTTTCCCTCTCTCCTGCCCCAGTGGCATGCCAGGATCTCCCGTTAGAGAATTTGCAGTGGTCCCTGTAACCTGTCTCCTAGGAGTGTCCACTAAGTTTTGCAATCTAGGTGCCCTGTTACCTGATTATGGTAAGTGGGGATAGGCCAAGTTCAATGACTCCATTGGGTCTACAATCCCCACCAAGGCGCTAGTCACCCATTTTCCGAGGCATAGGTGGGTAGAAATGGCCTCATTATTCTGGTGTAATGTGCAGAGGCATGCTTGTTTTGTTATAGATCTAAATCAAGAGAAAAGAACTCACACTGTCCTGATGTTGAAGGCACTGTCAATGTTCTGCTTGATCTGGGTGCTGTCTCCATGGGCACAATTTACAAAATCTTATAAAATGCATTAAGTTTCAGACTCATTATATGCATATATAAAAGTATACATATATAAAATTTAAATGTGACTCCATTCCACTTTTGGCCATAAAGCCAGAAGAGCTGAAAGAAATAACTTGAAGAGAGATTTATAGTCCCATGTTTGTGACAGACTTAGTCACAATAGTCAAAAGATGATGGCAGCCCAAGAGTTCAATCAACAGATTGGATAAGCAAAATGTTGTATAAACATACAATGAAATATCAGCCATAAAAAGGACATTTTGATAATACGCTATAAGGATGAACCTTGAGGAAATTTAATAGGCGAAATAAGCCATTCTAACAAAGACAAATACTGTATGATTACACTCATCAGTATTTAGTTGTCAAACTCAAAGCAGAATGATGGTTGCCAAAGACAGTAGAATAAGGAAGGGTGAGTTATTGTTTAGTAAGTACGGAGTTTCAGTTTTGCAACATGAGAGTTCTGTGAATAGATGGTAGAGATCAGTAGCACAACAATGTGAATGTAGTTAAACTACCAAGCCGCACACTTGAAAATGGTTAAGATGGTAAATTTTGTTATGTGTATTTTACATTTTTTCCAAAGAGGTTAAATGTCACTTAAATATATACCGTCCAAGTAAATGTATCCTAATGCAGTTAGTTATCAGCTTACCTCTGAACATTGCAGAGTTTTCACATCTCTTATTGAATTACCCTAAACTCTATCTGTTCAATCCTGTTGAGTACAAGAAGTATAAAAAGTCAACAGTGGACTTAAATATATACTGTCCAAGTAAATGTATCCTAACACAGTTATCAGCTTACCTCTGAACATTGCAGTTTTCACAACTCTTCTCTTATTGAAATACCCTAAACCCTACCTGTTCAATCCTGTTGAGTACAAGAAGTGTAAAAAGTCAATAGTGGACTATCCTTAAACAGCAAGGTGAGATACGTAAGATTGCTTTCCACTTTAACAAAATGCTTCAACATCCTTTCATTCATACTCAACTGCTTTGTGAGAAAGGCAAAAACAGGTCTTATTATCCTCAATTCAAAGTTGGGGGAACTGAGCAAGATAGAAATAAAATCATAGCCCCCCCCCAAAAAAAATCCAAGCCCTCCCCCAAAAAAAAATCCGATAACAAATTCAAGCTGGAAAACATCCTTATAGCCCTCAAACTCATTACCAGTCTTGAAAAGTTCAATTTTAAGATTGTTCCTATAGTAAAACACTTCGTTAGATCTTTTTTATGCATTGAAAAAATTCACTTTGACTTGAAAACATTTTATTTAATTTATACAAATAACTACTAAATACAAAAAGTAGATTAAAACAAAATAGTTATTTTTTTTTCTGGCAGAGTTTAAATGCACATAATGGATAATTCCGAAGAAAATGCATTTTCCCCACAGCGTTCAGGGACTAAAATTCTACTGAAATCTTTGCTTCTAAATCAGTAATATATTTGATGGCGTCACATGGGTAATGGCTAAATATGTTCTGCATATGAACTGAAAAGTTACAGTCTACACACATACAAATGTGAAGCACTTAAAATGTGAATTTAACTGATAACAAAAGTCCATTTCAGAGTATAGTGTTAAAAACATTTAGGTAATAAAATCATAAGACCACATAAAAATAAGCTTTAACATATGCACGAAACAGTTTTGTAAAAACTGCTAGGTGCACAAGTAATAAATAATTTGCAAAGTTGTGTATAAACAATTCCTAATGTTCAGCATCATTGTAAACATCAGCACATGTGTAAAATGCAGCAAAGTCTGACATTATATTTTGTTTTGCCGAATTGAGTTCCTATTATCCAAAGACAGACCAGTGGAGTATGCTGCCAACGTTTTGGCAAGTTGGGTCTTTAAAATTAAGAGTAACAGTGCAAGTAAGGAATGCAAAGAATTCCTAGTGCAATAAAGAAGAGAAGCACAGGCAATATTGCTGATTAAAAATTCACCACCTCCTTGAGTTTCCCGTGGGGAGTGTCTAGAAGACAGGTGAAAGATATGCAAAGCCACTGTCTTAATGCCCAGATCTCTTTAGGATTTCTCTGTGTTCCTCCAGTTCCCTACCTTTGCAACAGTGTCTGTCCAACATTAGTCTCTGCAGTGTGAACAATTGTGAAATGCCCAGTTCACAGTCATTGAGCGAGGTTAGGGTGGTTTTGGTGTCTCCCCAACACATGGCTGGGTAGGATGTCTGCCTTGTCAAAGCAGCCATTTAGGGAGGGAGACAGATGGATTCTGTTCTGACAGCCAGTCAGGCCAGCATTAGGTCCCAGCTGGACAAAACAACATCAAATCTTCCTTCTTGACACCGTGAAAATGTCAACAGTCAGTTTTCAATTTGTCTAGGGAATTATCAATTTTGGTCAAAGTCTTTTTGATACGCAGAGCTGTGAGTCTTGCAGATGGATTTTGATACCAGCATTCTTTCATAAGCTTGGCCAGAGAGGTTAATGTCTGAGGAGAAAAAGAACAAACACCATGGTGAGAAAATGTCAGGCATTGTGTTTTTTTTTTTGTTTTTTTTTTTTTAGTGACCCCAGAAGCTGGGTAGATATTGTGTCCACTGTTTTTGTAGAACTCTGCAGGTCTCATGAAGTTAGTCATGTTATTGCGATCCTCTTTATCAGTGGTCAAGGCTTTATTTGCTTTAAAGAAGTCACTCTTGAGCTCCATGAACTCTCACCTTTGGACTCCTAATGCTACCAAGTACCTTTATCAGGTAAATTACATAGGCCAGGCTGGACCCTTTGATGGTTTTATGGGTGCTACAAGTGTAATGCTAACCCAGAGCTAATATTGAAATTTACAGATAGGGTCATTTCCCAATGTCTTAGATTTTCTACTACTTACAAAAGCAATAAGGATTTTGAGCACTGAACAGCTTATGTTTGGAATTTCAAATATGTAGACATGGAAAAAAGCTTAAAAGCACCTTAGTTTACATGTGACTGCAGTTCTGGACTAGTGGCACAATAATGAATGTTTCAGTTCTTGGAGTTTGGTAGTATTAGAAAATTGTCATTAGCAAAACCTGTAAGATATGGCTCTATTAAGACTGAAATTTTGTCAAACTACTCAGCTAAGTCTTAAGTTGTCTTAAGTCTAAGACCTTTTACATGAAACAGGGAGAGGGAGTAAGAGTTATGGGAGGTCGGGGGCGGGGGTGGGAGGGGAGGGATTGGGGTCAGAATGGTGGGGCTGCAATTGTATGGGGAATATAACAATAAAATTTATTAAAAAAAAAAAAATTATGGGAGGTCTCCAATACTAGGGCAAATTGAAACTCAGCAGTAGGCAAGCAGCTCAGGACAGCTACCTAAGAAACAGGCACTCTTACCGGGTCTGAGAACCATCTGTTGGGTATGTTTGGCCTCTGTTGATCCACGCAGACCACCTTCCTCATATCTTCAAAACTTGGGTCATTAGGAACCACATCATAAAATGGTGGCTTGTAATCCTCTACAATACCTGCACACAGACAAGAATTGTGTTGGGCTTAGCTAAAGACTGGAATTATCCCAGGGTTCTAATATGACAGCAAAAAGTACTGATGACCTTTCTCAGACTTCACGGTGATTCTGAAAGCTACAGATAGTCTTTAAAATATGTGGACAACAAAGCAGTAATAGAAATCCTGCAGCAAATGGAGGAAGAGTAATTATTAAAAAATATACACTACTTCTCATGTAATTATAATTAACATAATGCTCAAAGTATGTATAAATTCTAATGTCTACCAGAACATAGAAAACCAAAACCCAGAACAAAAATTCCTGTGTGATCAAAAACAGACATCTAGAAAAGATGAATTTAGTGGTTTCAGACCATACAGAGAACGAAAGCTTCCACAAATTTAGAGGCAAACAGATAATCAAAGGCCATCATCAAAATACCTTTTATATAGGAAATGATCAAGAAGAAAAATAATGATTTCCATAAAATGAATAGCTCCCATTGGGAAGGACGCAAGTAATGTAATCTGAAAAATTTATTTCCTCAATCGTTTTATATGTACTGAGTACCCCTACCTGTCAGACAGTTACCTGTTTAATGGCCCTCTGATTTACTTTCAGATTGAAAGCACAAAATGTTGAGCAGGACAGTCACTGTGCAGTCATTGGTTAAAAAGGATAAACTCTCCTCTTACATCCAAGCAAACATGAAGGTGTAATTTCAGCTTATGCCACTACATGGTTTCTACCACCTCAAAATCCTTTTTTTTTTTTTTTTAGAAAATTACATCCATTCCTTTTCACAAAGATGTGTAATTCCACAAATGGAGAAATTTTAAACTTCATTTGGAATTAGAGAATTGATTCTTCCCCTTCTACAAAGGAAACCAAGAAAATCCATTTCCTTCCCATCATCAAAAGCTTCAACAATGAGGATAGTGGATTACTTGGTTTACTGTCTCTTCCTTCCTCCACGTAACATTCTTCTATTCCTAAATACTGGACAGGTTTGTTGGGAAGCATCTGAGTAAAGTTGTAATTTTCTAGTTCCCAAAAAGCTCCAATCCCCTCTTCATTTATCAGAGAAAAATTAACAGTAAGAATCCATTCTCTCAATACCCATATAAACAAAACCATTTATACAAAAGAAAAGGAAATACTGCATTTTCGTCAACTAAGTTTACCGAAACATGGAACATAGCCTAAATTATGTTTAAAAACTTCTCATTTATATTCTTATGCCTAATAATTTATTCATACTATATAACTACATTTGTAGTGCATTAGGTACTGGATTAAATCTTTTCCGGGAAAATCATAAATGGCTCATGTTGGGCATAAACCCATAATCGTGGGACGTGTTATCCTAGAGGCCCTACTTACCTTGTAAGGCTCTTGGGAAGCATTCAAACAAATGTTCTTTCAGTACTAAGATATACCAGATAAAATACAAATGGACATGAAATCGGCCAGGTACTTTTTTTTTTTTTGCAAGGACCATATTAATTTATAAAACCGATTAAGAGTTTTTCTACCATCTCTGAATTTTTCTGAAAGAATATATTTGACAACCTGGTTTAAGAACTTGAAAATCTAGCCAGCTATTGAGTACTTGCCTGACTTGGGAAAGGTTATATAAATGTGCACAGGAATACTAAGTTTGATTTTTTTTTTTTCCCTGTAAATGCTAAAGAAAAGGCATCGTTGAATTTTTGAAACCATATCTGGTGATAACCATGGTGAATTTCCCTTGCCAAGCTCAAGGTTTCCCATGTGTTTACATTTCACATATTGTAATGTTATTAAATGCTGCTCCCTCTTCACAAAAACAATCAAATTAAAGACCATTTAACTGATATGCCTGCACTGAACTCCCTTCAACTATTGGTCGAGTGTTTCTGTCTGACCCTGTCATGCATCTCCAGATTAAAATAGGTTTGGGATTAAACTCTAGCGGTCACATGGCTCTCCCTCTGGTCAAGGAAAGCAATTACTTTATAGACCAGCCAGTATAAAGTACATTATGTATCTGTCATGTGCAGATTATCATCTTAAATGTTTAGGATAGAAGTATATATAAGACATGCTCTTGTTTGTCTCAAAATCTAATGGAAGATGAGTTTATCTTTTCTCCTTAGAACACAAAAATCTTTTAAAGAACAATTGTTTTGACCCTCTATATCTTGAAATTCCTAAATTGATTCAATAACCATTTGAGCCCTGTGTGTGTCAGAGAAGCTTGGTACTAGGGGTACAAAAAAGAAAAAAAAAGGTGATGTTAGAGCAGAATATTGGGAAAGGATATATGTAGAATAAATTATAAACAAGCATTTTCCAGAAGTGGGATGAGGGATGTGGCATTCAGTACATCTCAGAAGAAAATCCTTGCATGGTATGTTCAGTACCTGACACAAATGGAAGCAAAGTCAGCCTTTTAGGAGCTTGAGCAGCAAGGTAGAGTTTGCAAGACAGAAGGGGCATGTCAGGTGGATGAATGCCGTGGGGCAAAGATCAGGGGTTACAAATGAACCCCATACCTTGGAGAAATGCAAGGACATTTCCAATGACTGAAATTGGGTGCACGTGGTAATAGGGAAAGTGGGAGATTAGGGCCAGAACGAAATGTGTTACACTAGGAAGTTTCTTGACAACTGTTCCTCACTTCTGCCAGAAAGCGACAATCTGGGTAGCCAGGCAAAAAAGTGAACTCTAAGTCTTTTGAAGGCAGCAGTCAATAAGCAACTGCCAAACTGTGAGCCACCAAAGAGGACAGCATAAATGCAGGAAAGTAACTAAAAATACAAAGAACCTCCAGTGCCAAATGAGCGATACAGACAAGAGGGGATACAGGCGCGCAGGCAAAGACGCACACTTACATGGTGGTCAGGCACGCTGAGCCAGGCCTTGTTTCTCCATGTAAGGCAGCTGGTGTGACTCAAAGGGCCACGAGAAAGAAATCTGAGAAATTATTCATATTCTATATATGCCAAAAGTTGTGTGGGTGTATGTGATTTGTACAATAGTTTTTTTTTTTTTCCCCCCCATGCATATGTCTAGTAGAAAGTTTTCTCCTCTCTGGGGCAAATAGCTTCTCTACTAACCAGTATCTCTATGCTTAGCTTGCTGCATGGTTCTTTGCTGCATGGGACCTTTAAAGTGCACATCACAAAGCTGGTGAAGATCACCGAGAAAGACCTACAGACAGTGCTTCAAAAGGTATGAAATACCAGAGTGGTCTTTTCTAAAATCCAAGTCTCCAGAAACAGTGTTTTTCATGACCCTCTCTATTAATTCCTTTGACAAAGGTCTTCATCTTCTCCCTTCACAGCTGCATTTAGGACTCACAGGTCTTCATTGCTTCCAATCCGCCCTTGGAGCCCTTGGCCTCTGGCAAGATTTTTAGTAGAAAACCAAGGTAAAAGTTCATTTTGTCTTGCCTCCGTGCATGGTCCTTCCACCAAAGTTGCCTGTGGGATTGTGCTCATTCCCCATTAACCTCATTCCCCTCAGTGCTTTACATACCTGAGCATCAGCCACAATGCAACCACCTGCAGTTCTACCAATGGGGCGCTTTCACGACTCCCCACACCATTAACTTTGCCTGTCAACATTCTCATTTTTTTCTCATTGCCACCTGTACATCATCCTAAGCTTGTACCGAGTATCCTCTATTCACCTCATTGGAGTTTATAACTCCAAAGCCCCAGAAAAAATCAAGTGCCCTCCTTCCTATCCTGAGTCCCCTCCCTGTACATCTCAACCATAGTGGCTTATTCTCCTAATTCATAACAACTGTCTCTTCAACTCAAACTTCAATGGGCACTTTAAAATTTGGTATCTTTTTTTTCTTTTGCTGAACTGCATACCATTAGCCTAACAGAACCTGCCATATTAGAGACTGTAAGTACATATTTGAGAGAATGTTTTAAGTCCGTACAATCCCTTAGCTAAAATCCTTGAGGCTAAAGGTGTTTGCAGAATTTGGAGCTTTTCAGATTGTACAAAGGTAACGAGAAACACACCATATTTTGTGATACCCTAGCAAAATCTGAGGGATTATTTCTACAAGGAAATACAGCGTTTAGTTTTAATGTTCATATAAGTAGACTCATGTCGATTTAGGTCAGGCCTGACTACCAAATGAGTTCAGATGTTTTGTCAAATTAAAAAGTTTTGGGGTTTCAAAGCTTTGGGTATTTCTCAATTGCAGATAAAGGATCTGGCTATGGTTTGAATCACCAGAAGATGAGGAAACAAGAGATCTAATGGGATGTTGGTCATGAGGTCACTCTTCCCACTGAGGACCACTAAGGAAAACGTGTGAGTGGCCAAGCTAAACTAAATCTAATTTCCTGTTCATATCCTAGGATTCTTCACCAGAAGCCAATGATGAGATAAAGAAATATGGCGCACTCTGTACTACCCACGTGTCACAGCACTGCTCCTGCCACATTATGCTGTCCCTCTTCACTGTCCTCTAACTTGAGAAGTCACATCTGATATACAGATAATAGGTGAGATAAAATCCTTTAGAAATTGGAGCATGAGAACTAAAGTCATCTAGTGAGAATTAGATTGGTTCATATTTGCCTTCAGAGGATTCTAACCTAGGGTTTATCTTGGTCTCGTGAGAAAATTTGATGTGGTTCATGTATGAAACTTGTTCAGATTGACTGCTTATTTTTTCATTACCTTACAATTTATTCCATGTGCTACTGACTTTTCCAATTCTAGTAGTAAAAATAATTTTAAAAAGTCATTTTAAAGGAAAAGATTAAGCAAATAATGGTACAAATGGAATTTGGGCATGAGCAAAACCATGAAGGTAGGAATATGAATGAACTGTGGGAAATATGGAGATTACAGGAAGGCATTCTTCCTGGTAAGACAGGATTCAAAAAGGTATATTTGTTTCTTTAACACAGACCTATGAAACAATTTGTATGCCATGGTCCACATCAAAATGATACCAGATCAATTGAAGGAGTCCAGGGGGTGCTGTCAACTAGCTATAGGTTTAAAAAGTACTTCAGGTATTTCTTTAACCCAACAGCACACACTCAGTGAGATGCCCTAACTCAAGTGGTTTTGAATCAGGAATGGAGTTGGACTGCTGTGTTTCTTGCTAGGTACTGGGCATGTGTGCCAGTTTTGTCCTTATCCCTCACCCCCACTGCAATTCATGGACACTCAGAACTATGCACGTCACAAAGTCAAGAATAATTACATCCAAACTCTGCATCAGATACGAGGGAGAAATAAAGGCCCTCACAGACAAAGCAGCAGGAGGTTGCAAATAGACCTCTCCTATCTTAATCAAAGAGAAAAAAAATACACAAAAAAACTGAACAAGGACAGAAAAACCACAAAGACAAAATGGTTGTAGCAAATCCTCATATAGCAATAATCACCGTAAATGTAAATGGAATGAACTCACCGCTCAAAAGGCACAGAGTTGCTGGCTGGATCGGAAACAAAACCCAACCTTCTGTCTCCAGAAGACTCATCCAAGCTCCAAAGATAAATATAGTATCAAGGTAAATGGTTGTTTTTCAAAGAAATATAACAAACATTACTGAAATTTATTTGGAACCATAAATGAAGCTAAAGAGTCAAAGCAATCCTGAAAAGCAGGAAGAATAGAGGTAACATACTCCCAGATTTCAAACTGTATCACTTTAGTGATAAAAACAGTATGGTATTGAAATAAAGACAGACACATAGATCAATGAAGTAAAACAGAGTCAAGATATTAACTGTCCATGTAAGTGGGGGTTTATCTACTACACAGGAGTTAAGAGTATATAATGAAGAAAGGAAATTCTCTTCAACAAATGATGTTGGGAAAGCTGGGTAAACTAGACCACTATCTCTCACCATAAACAAAAATTAATTCAAAATGGATTAAAGACTGGGATGTAACACTTGAAACCATAAAACACATAAGGGAACATGGGTGAAACATTCCATGATGTTGGTTTCACAAATACCTTTAAGGACTTGACTCCAACAGGAGAAACAAAACAAACAAACAAAAAAAGTCAAACTGAAAAACTGCAGAGCATAAGAAACTAAAACAAAAATGCACCCTTCTGAATGGGGAAAGTATTTATACATCATATATCTCACAAGGGGTTAACATCCAAGATTTATAAAGCACTTACACAACTCAAAAACACACTTCTCCAAAGAAGACATACAGATGGCCAATGGGCACATGATAAAAATGCTCATTACTCATCAGGGAAATGCAAATAAAAACCACAATTAAGATGCCATCTCACCACCTGTGAGAAGAGCCCACCAGACAGATCAACACTGAAATAAGTGTTGACAAGAATGTGGGGGAAAGGAAACCTCCACCATTATTGGGAACATGGGCTAGTCCCATGTTAAACAGTATAAGGGTTTCTCAAAATATTAAAAATCTATCATGTCATCCAGGAATTCCAGTCCTTGGAATCTACTCAGAGAATGCAAAAACAGTAATTCAAAAAAGTATATGCAGCCCTATGTCGACTGCAGCACTACTTATGTAGCCAAGTACTAGAAACAACCTAAGTACCCAATGACAGATGCATGGATTAAGAAGATGTGGCATTAATATACAATGGAATAATACTGAAAAAAAAAAAAAAATGAACTCTTTCCAACAAAATGGATAGAACCGGAGGGGATTATGCAAAGTAAGCCAAAAGGAGAAAGACAAATACCAGATGGTTTCACTCATATGTGGAATATAGAGAAAACAAAGGGTCAGAAAAATCAAACCAAAAAGAAACCCTGTAAATGTGACCATAAAATTAAAGCTACTAGAGGGAAGAGGCAGGGTGGACTGTGTGTGCTTTGGTAGTATTTGTGATGTTGTCACACACATCTGAAGTATGAGCCTGTATCTCTCAATCATATGTAGTGTTGTAAAACAATGTTCCATCAAAAAATGTTTCAGAATTAAGTTATTGTTCTTTTAAGTATTCCCTCGCATCCACCCCATAAGAAATGTAGCTTGGTCCCAAAGATTTTTCTATGAGATATACTTTTTGGGACATTTTAACAATAAAGATAAAATCCTGCTATATGCAACAACATGGATGAATCTAGAGGATATTTTGCTTAGTGAAGTCAGTCACATAAAAAAACACTATGATTTCACTCACTGGTATATGGAGAAACCAACCAAATGAACTAAATAAAACTTTTAGACTAAAAGGACCAATGAGTGGTTACAAAAGTAAGCCTGGTAAAAGTTTCAATTGTTTGCTGAAGAACAAAACTGGACATTTTTGTGGTGAACTTCATGCAGTCTATATAACTTACAGTGACACACACCTGAAACATGTACTTTCCAGATTTGGAGAGTAAGACCTGAAACCATAAAATATATAGAAGAAAATATAGGCAAAATACTACATGACATCCATCTCACTAACATCTTTAAAGACACTTCCCCCAAAGCAAAGAAAGTGAAGGAAAAGATGAACAGCTGGGATATCAAATTAAAAAGCTGCTGTACAGCAAAAGAGACATTAACCAAATAAAGAGACACCGTACTGATTGGGAAAAAAATTTTGTACTCCATACAACTGATAAGGGACTGATCACAAAGATCTACAAAGAGGTGATGAGAGTCAAAAAATGGGCAGAAGAGCTAAAAAGACACTTCTCCAAAGAGAAAATGCAAATGGCCAACAGGTATATGAAAAAATGTTCATCACTTGTAATCAGGGAAATGCAAATTGAAACCACACAGATACCACCTTACACCAGTGAGAATGGCACATTCCAAAAAAAAAATACTAGCAACAACAAATGTTGGTGAGGATGTAGAGAACTCGCCTACCCTGTTGATGGGAATGCAAACTAATCCAACCACTATGGAAAGCTGTGTGGAGGTTCCTTAAACTACTAAAAATGGAGCTTCCATATGACCCAGCTATTCCACTCCTAGGAATCTACCCAAAGGACACAAAAACATTAATTCAAACAGATACATGCACCCCTATGTTTACTGCAGCACTATTTACATTAGGTAAGCTATGGAAACAACCCAAATACTAAAAAATACATGACTGGATCAAGAAGATGTGGTATATATACACAATGGAATACTATTCTGCAATCAAAAAATAAACTCATGCCATTCACACGCAGCAATATGGATGGAGATGGAAGGAATTATGCTCAGTGAAATAAGCCAGAAAGAAAAGACAAAAATGTCAGATGGTTTCACTTATAGGAGGAACCAAATAAGGGATCAGGAAAATATATTTATATAATAAACTAACAGGCAACTATTAATCAAAGACTGCAGGGGAGGGAAGAACACAGACTATGGTAATGGTGCACAGGTGAACTGGTAGTGGGAAATTTACAGGGACTAAATGTGAGAGGAGAAAGTATGCATTGTACAAAAAGGGAGAATGATGTAAGATATATATAAAAATTATATATATATAATAATAAAGTGCTGCTAATACCAAAAAAAAAAGCTGGTTTTCAAATGTATTAACATGACCAGTGTTGCAGCACTGTGAATTTTCTGCATACAGAGATCCAAACAAGATATAATACAAAGTGTGAGACTCCAGAAAAATGACTTATTAGCTCAGAAGGGACAATGCTACAGGAGTTCGTGGAAAGGGTTTTCAAAGGTTTTAGATTCGGACCAAAGCTAAATGTCACAAGCCCAGTTATCATATATCCATTTATCTTGAGAATAAGATAATGCACATTTAACTGAACTCAGTAACCAGAAACTTTTCTGTTGCATCCAGGGGTGTGTCTGTTTCCTGGCCCAGCTGAGACTGATTCAACTTAGTCCATTTTAACTCAGGATCTCAAGAGTATGGCCCCTGATCTAGCAACAGCATTACCTGGTGCCACATTAGAAGGAGAAATTCTCTGTCCATCTCTACCTATTAGAAACTCTGGGTCCTAGCACTTGCTGTAGGTGTTCTGATACACATTTCAGTTTAAGAACTGTCAGTTGAAGCAAACCCTGCCGTAAGTTCATATACAGTATTCATATAGAAAAGGTGAGAAACCCATTTTCCTTCCTACCAATGCCAAATTCAGTGTCAAACTAAACACCAAAAGTAAATTCTAAATGACACCATTAAGAAATCTTCAGATGTGAAAATGGCTTTCTCATTTCCTGTACAAAAACAGCATGAAGCTTATTGGTAGCAAATAAAGGTAAAATGCCAATGAAAATAGAAATGCAATATATTTTTATACTCATTTTATATTTCACTTGAGGATTACTGCTCCAGGAGAACTATTTGGTCATCAATTTTTATAATGGACTCAAACGACTCATAATTATAATGACGTTCTTAAGATATTCATATATTCAAATAAGGTGCATTTTATATATAATTTTAAAAATGCATATTCTTTTAATGAAAGTTCCTACAACTGGTAAGAAAGTGAAATAGGTCCATCACACCCTAGGGTCAGGGGGATATTGTAAATTAGAACAAGTCTTCTGGAAAGCAACTTGGTATATGTGTCAAGCTGCAAAATCATCCCTACTCAGACCTATTAAGTTACCTCTTTTTATACTAAGAATTCCCCAAATAGTTATATGAAACAAAGCTGTCTACCATAGGCCCCAAAGGGAGGGGACTGGATGTCTAGCAATATGGAAAGGGTTAACTTAGTAAACTGTGGTGTAGCCAGGAAAAGGTAGTACAGAATTGAATTTAGTCAACAATGTATATATCAGCCAAAGAGAAGTGATGGAAAGAAACTGGACTGTTGGAATTTAAGAGCAGTATTTTTCTTTTCATTCTCATTTTTTCTATATGGAGGTAGTAATAAAAATAGTTATAAAACATTTTCAAGCAGCACTGAATACTTTTAAGTCTGCAATGAAACGATGTGTGTGTGACTATTGGGAGAAAAGCACTGAGAGAGAAAATATCAAATTAGTCACCACCAAGATGCAGTAACTGGCTTAAAATGAAAAATAACTTACCTTTACCTGCCTAGAAATTTCAGACCATACCACAGAAGCCCAACTCAAAATTTTAGGAATTCCAGTACACTCTAACTGATGTCAACCCAAGTATTCTTTCTTCCTCTACTTTTTATGATTTTTCGGATGATTAGAACTTCAAACTATTAATCACAGCTGATCCTTAAAAGCCACACAGGTTTATGCCTGTGACAGAGAGAATCAGTTTGCAACATGAGTCCTTTTACAAAGCCCAAATCCCAAGTTTTTGCCAAGTTCAGCTTTCATCACACAGGATTGCTTAGTGAGTCTCGACACCCACAGCTGCAAATGCTACCACCATGGGCATCAGAATAGCAACTTCCTCTTCATTTGGGGCAAGTTCCCCATCCACATAGCTTATTATAGTACCAATCCTCTAAATTGTCTGCTAAGATAAATAGAATTAGATTTTCTATTTGCCTGGTGCTCAAGAATTATTGGGGAAGGGATGGAGAAATGAAGTTGATGTGCAATTTCAGACAAAGTTCAGAACATTATAAATCAGCAAAACAATATCTGTTGCAAACAATTCTCAAGGCACTTAAATGGCACAACATACAAGTCAGTAGCTCCCGATTGAGAAACAATTACCAAGAAAATGTTCATGACTTGATCAAAAAAAAAAAAAAAAAGTAAATTAACTGTAAGGTCATAGTGCGTGTGTGTGCTTAATATAGAGCATTTGCTTTGATACCCTTTAAGTTTGTGCAAAGCAGACACTCTGCTGTTAGGAAGGTGGAAAAAAGCTGCCGTAAGGGCATGCCAATTTTTTTTTTTTTAATTAAAGGATTAGAGTGATATATAAGAACATTTAGTTATGTCAACTTTTTAAAAAGCTGTGGTTACCATTAGCACATGCAATTCACTGCAAAGGTAAAAACACATATAATACTCTATATAAGCCTTCTATAAAGTTAGATTTGGTGGGGTAAAACACTAGAGAACTCGAAGGGTACAGGTACAAGTAAATGGGACATAGCTAGGGTATAACAGGGAAACATACCTAATGCTAAGGGCTATATTGTAGCACTCACAAATAGCAATTTATTCTTAGAGTATATTGTTCAAAATACATATACATTAAGACTGAAGAATATTCAAATAGCCACCTTTAAAATATCCCTTTATTTCTGACATCACCTTTTGCTCATCATGTTAACAGCATTTGAGGTACCTAATTATTCAAAGATCTAGAACATCAATCAACATAGGCCTTAAATGCATTTTTATCATCTATCAACTTTAGTTTAACTTCATTACCCAGTTCTTTAATTACTTTGAAGGAACTTCTGACTAAAAATGCCCTTAAAAATTCAGGAGCAAGTGACTAACAGAAGAGCTCATCCTGAGCTGCCTTTTTATTTTTAATGCAATGTTTACTAGAATATCATGCTAATGCACATACTCCTAGCATGTATGATGAAAGCATAAAGTAATTCCAGGGATCTCACAATGGTGTTGGAAACTTTAGATACAAACTGGAACAAAAGTCTGTTTATAACCTGAAAAGGACCTGAAAACTGCTGTCAAGGACCAGATCAAGGAAGAATTAGGTGGTAAGTTTACTAGTTTTAATTGCTTTTGAGACCTACCATAATGCCCAATTTTAGGCTAAACTTAAAAAACTTGGCTCCATAGTCTCAATTTACAGAAAAGTGCAAAAATTTAGCATAACCTCACATGGGCAACACATAGCTAACATGATGACCTAAATCTATCCCCAAATTAAAAAAACTTAAAAAATGTAGCTTATTTTGACATTTTACCCATTTCAACAAAACTATTAAAATATGAAAGACATGGTTTAGGAAGTTCTTGAAAACAGAAAGAGAATTAGGTGGATTTTAACAGAATAGAGGAGCCCTCTTGCTTGACTTGGTCAATAATATCTTAGGGAATCTATGTAATTCTACATTTTTGTCATGATTTGAACCAGGTGAGTAAAGACAAAATTTTTCTATTTGTAAAGCTATCTTACATGTTCCACTTCATTTTTTCATTTTTAGAATCACCTTTGTTTACCGGAATGAACAGCAATTCTTTGGGCTCCACAGCACCAGGAATGTCACTGCCTCTGGGAGCAGAGGGGGGAAGAGAAGACCCCTTAGGACCAGCTGTTCCCAGTTTTCTGAGACTGACAGAGGCCAGCAAGCTCCCCAGAGAGCAGTGGGCGTGTGTTGGGAAGCTAGAACAAGAGCTAAAACAAAATTCAGGTCACATTCTGGGGACAGTTTAACTCATCACCTTCGCTGTGTTTAACTGGTAACACCGAATTTCACTTTGAGTGGATTTTACTGATTTAAAGTTGCATTTAAAACTTACTTTTCAGTGTGGCAGCAAAAGCACAACTGTTTGAAAATGTTGGCTCACTCAAGCCAGCTGCTTCTGGGTTGTAAGTTCTCAAATACCTTAAACCTGGTTAAAAACACAACTGTGGAAGGGCCTCCCTTGTGGCCTAGGGGTTAAGGCTCAGCGCTGCCAGCCACAGTGGCCTGAGTTCAATCCCCGGCTAGGGAGATAACCCATAGACAGGGCGGCGGGCGCCTCTGCCTTGCCCGCTAGTGCCACCTAAAGGTGTCCTTGTCTACCGTCCTTCCTTCTCCCCTTCCCCACCCTCCCTCTCCTCCTCCCCTCCCCACCTCCCCTGAGGTGGAGGTGCTGATGCTAGATCCTCCCCTGATGAGGAGGATACAGCAATAGACACCTTCCCCCCCACCCCCCCAAAGAATGACAAGCTATTTGATACCAGGACAGATGTTTGTCAGAGGCCCTTTGCACAATAAAAGATGACATACTTTTTGTTGTGAGCAGTGATTGCTTTTATCCACAAAAGAACTAGCATTACTTTATAAGGCTCAATCTATTTATATATGGACTAATTCTCAAATAAATAAACCATTCCATGCATCAAAACATTCTAAGACAAGGGGCATGCCAATTTTAATTACTGCATATTAAAACTGCATTAAATTATCCAGATTCCACTTCTCTCACAGAACCTATTCTGACTGCATTATTCACGAAATTATGACTATCCCAAGAAACTCAATCTTTATAAGAAAATACAAGTGGAAGGTGGAATGAAGCACAGTTGTTAAGATTGTACACCATTTTTTAACACTTCAAGCCTGGATTCTAATGGGTCACAGGAGGGTAAAGTGTCTTTGCAAATGAATATTAGTCTAAGTATATGACATTTTCTCCTGTTTTCCTGGAGTAATTTCAGGCACATCCTCTGTTAAATAAGATTTCCAGTTGTGAAGATATGAAGAGGTTGATTTAGTCAATTCAAGAGTACTATAATAACCACTTTGTGGGTAGATGAGGCATGTACAATTTGAATGAGTATACTTAGTGCTCTCAGAGTACAATGTACTTAAAGCTCAACAAAGTATCTGTGGCTGATTTGGATACACGAAATATAAGCGTTTAGTATGGGGACATTGAAAATGATTGACATATGCTTCCTAACTGCTAAAGCAATACAGTTTCATGAAATTTATAAGATGACCAGCAAAAGTCTCCTATTGAGGCTTTCCTGAATTGAAGTTTCACATATTCAGAGGGAGGGCCTGTTTCTTAAAAAGGAGTTAATTTTGAGGGCACAATTCAGTCATTTCGCCATTAAAAGTAAATTATCTAAAACAGTAAAATTCACCTGACTTATTTGGACATTCTTCACACACTAAACCTCACTTATCAAAAGAACCAAAGGAAAAGGAATTTGGGAAGAAAGGCAGAATAGGAAGTTGGAGGAAAGAAGAAAATGAAATATGTTCTAGCCAAAAGAAAAAAAAATGGAATGACTAGTCTTTTCCAAAAATATACTTTCTCAAACATTTTCTCTTGGGTAGCTGAAACATAATGCCATTACATTGTACCTACCAGTCATAAGTCAAATATAAATACCAGTACTCGGATGAGTATGAATCAAGGAAAAATACGGACTTAAATATTCCCTTTGCCCTTTTAAAGGTAGCAGAATCTAGAGGTTCTGGATGGACGAGTCCATCATTCTGTTAGATCAGACACCTACCATTGCTCACCATCCGCCGGGCCACTTCCCACAAGACAAGTCCAAAGGCCCAAATATCAACTCTCTTGTAAGAATCAAAACAATCCACCTGGATGGTTTCATCTAGAACTTCAGGGGCCATGTAGCGTTTGGTGCCCACACGGGGGTTGTTCCCCACATCGAGCTGATTGGTGCTCTGGGAATGCATGACTGCCAAGCCTAAAAGGAAGAAGACAGAGTGTCAGTTAGTTCATTTCCTTTACAGAGGACTGCTGAAGAATTTTAAATGAACCCCAATCAAAAGCGCCCTCTTGTGGTGCCCATAGTCACTGTTGCATTACACTCTGATCTCTGGTAACTTATATTTAGACACAGAAGTCTGTTATGACTTCTATGAGAGCAGGAAAAAGGGCAAATGCCAGAAATATTCTGAATCTGTTAAGTTAATATATGAACTTCAGAGACAACATGCTTGAGTAAACAATAAACCAATGAGGCCAGTGTTAGAAGTTCACAGGAAAACAGATTCACATTAAATGGGAGACTCAAAGTGGGCTAACAAAAGCAACTTAAGCCTCAAGCGCCACCACATCTTCCACTAGACTGAACCAAAACTTCAAAAATGAGACTGAGAATTTGAGGTGACCTGTCACAGCATAAAGAACAGGCTGCTAGAGGCATTGCTCCATCCTTAAAGAAGTACTCACTTGAACATTAGTGATGACAAGATTCATCAGCCTTTCTCTATAGTCATATATAAACATTAAATTGAACTTCAATTCAAGGCATAACTCACATTAAATGACTTGGAAGCATTTCCTAAACCATGACTCCTACTCAGAATTCCTTAATCAATTAGAGGGACTTGGCATTCCTCACAAACACAGGGGAGATAAACATATATGGACAGTTTATTTGAATAAGGAATCAGGTCTTGTGTATCTACAGACCAACTGAAAATAATTCCTGTAACACTTGAAATAATAAAAAGTACCAAAAAGGAGCAAGATAGCCCTAAAAACCTGTGTAACCCAATGATCCTTTGGGAATCCTTTAAGCCACCTGTAGAGGGTACCTCTCCTCCCACTTCATGGTTTTGCGCGTGCAGGACAAACACTCCACATAACTCCAGGGAGAGAGCGCATGTGTTAGCTCAGCCTGATTAGCAAAGGATCAGCAGCTGCATTTGACTAAATCGGATTGGTTTCTCTCCCTTATTTTTATGCCAACTCCAAGTTTCTATGGCCACTGTGAACATTTCTCAGATCAAATATGCCCCTCCATCATTTCCATAACCAAGAGTCAAATAACACAGTTTAAATGGAACAAGTAGCACAGTTTAAATGGAACTTGGAGATACCAGCTATGGTGGTTTAAAAATGTATCCAAGTTCACTAAAAATCCACATCCCTTGACTGTGAACTGACTAGTGAACCCTATGGCTCTATTTCTTCAGGCATTAGTCTTTTTCCCAGTGTTGCTACTGTTTCTGGCATCTGCTCTGAAACATTTTCAAAATGGATATTAAATGAAATTAGAGCATTATCAATAATTTTTAGGTATAATAAACCATACAGATGTATTTTGAAGTATTTTTAGAGGATATATTTGGAAGTATTTAGGAGTAAAGTGTTGTGATATCTGCAACTTATTTTCAAATGGGTTAGCAAATATATACAATCACAAATAGACAAAGCAAATAAAGCAATATTTTAACAGGTGTTGAATCTAAGTGTTGTGATTATGAGTGATCATTATACTATTCTTCAACTTTACTATGTGTTTGAAATTTTATAAAAAGTTGGAAAAATAGAAAAGTGACACTTCTACAATATTAAGAACATAATTCTAATGAATGATGCTTAACTTCTGGGAATAAAATGGAAAATTACATGCAAGGTATGGTCTCATAGGTGCTGTCCCCTGTATCAGGGATCTAGTCCCTGACTAATGGCCCCTTAACAGATTTTTGGACAAATCCATTCAATTCATGGACAAATGGAAGGCTACAGGCCAAAAGAAATGCACTGGAGAATGATTTAGGTGGACTTACTGCAGAACTCCTCCCAATCCCTCCCCACCGCGTCGTCGTAACCAAAGCCAAGAGCTGCCTCAATTTGTCCAACTTTCCTAGATCAATGGACTGCAACAGCTGCTACTGTTGGAATGCTTATTTGCCAAGTATTTAACAATTTCTGATTCTTACAAGAATCCTATCAGGTAGACATCATTGGTGCTCAGTAACATGAGTAATATATAAACACTACATTATGAAAGTTTCAAACAACACAGTAGCGTGCAGTGTGAAACTTTGAAGGCAACCTTGCAAATCCACCTGCAATGACAGTAAGCAGGACAGCACCAGGGCAGGAAAACAACTGAAAAGACCGGCACAGAAGTGCACCACTGGGTGAGTAACTAGGAAACTTAAATGATCCCACAACTCGGGCCCCCCGGGTGGCGCAAGGGGTTAAGCACAGCACTATGAAGCAATTCGCAGCCTCTGCAACACGACTTTGATCCCCGGCAGGCCAGGGAGCAACCCACATGGTGCAGCAGACCTCTCCACACTCGCCCGCTGCTCCCCTCAGCAGTGTGTTTCAGTCAATCCACCTTTCTACTCCGCACTATGTCTCTGGTGAGCCCTCTTATCCCCTGCACCTCTGGCCTGTACCTCAGTTCTTGTATGCATAAATAAATCAATCTTTAAAAAAAAACTAAATTATTCCAATTCCAAAAGTGAAGACATAACCACAAAACTCTTCTACACCACAACGAGCTTCAGGGTCATGCCCTTTCAATGCTATCCTCAATATTTTTCTTTTGACATGTGGAAAACATTGTAAAATATTTTCTCAATATGAAACTCTGAATAAATTAAGAAAAATAAATTTTTTAACATATCACATCACTTGTGTTTATAAACAAAAAATATTACCTATATAATTAGAGCTACCCTGTCTAAGTCTACAATGGTATAAATATAACATAAGCCGTTAGTAAATCACAGAGGGAGGATCCTCAATAGCCCACTAAAATAAATAACCAATATTGCAATTCAGTTCTCACTAGTATAATTATACAGCCAATATTCTAGGGGTTTAGGATAAATATGGCATTATATCAAATGCCACTATAAATGAAAATAATTTTATTTATAATATATAATTAAGGCCACAGTACGCATTATTACTCTAACACCAGAACCATGTGATATTCGTGCAGGATAAATGAGTTAGGGGTATTTTTTCTCTCTTTCTTGATGGATGATTTTGCCTTTGCTATAGAAGAACTTTAGAAACCACCTTTAAGAGTAACTCTCATTCGGTAAGTCATATGGACCTACTTTGTGCAGAGGTTTATGAAATCAGAATGCAACCGCACTAGTCACTTCTAAGGGTGGACTGACTGAACAATCATGATGTAGTAACTTCTACTGACAGCTTCCTGGGAAGGTCTGTATCTCAGCAAGGATGGAGTTTATGGATTTGTCAAAAACACTTGAGACTGTATACCTAAAATTTGTGTCTTTCATCATCATGAAAAGAAAGTAAACGAACTCAGACAACATAGTATTCTGCATACGGACGTCCTTGGAGAGAAGAGCTTTTTTGTCTACAATTTACTCTGAAATAGTGAATGGTTTATCAGCAAATAGGATAATTTATCACATAATTGTGATAAAGTGTAAGAATATTAAAATGTCAGTGAGAGAATCTAAGTGCTTGGGTACACAGTTGTTTACTATGAAGTTCTTTCAGCTTATCTACATGTTTGAAAATTTTCATAGCAAAATGTTGGAATGTGGGTGATGAAAAGGAAGAAATCTGATAAACATCAGACTATAACAAACAAAAATGATCATTAAATAATATTTTTAAAAATTTACCCAAATCTGCTATGCAACACTGTCCATTCTTCTTAACTAGGATGTTTTTGCTCTTTAAATCTCGATGAGCGATGGCTGGTTTCCCTTGGGTCCCAAATATTTCTATGTGCAAATGTGCCAGACCACTAGCTATAGACAGAACTATTCGCAGGCAGCTAACTGTATCCAAGGTAGTAAGCTGAAGATAGTCGTACAGTGATCCCATTTCATGATAATGTGTGATTAACCACAACTGGGTACTGGAGTGTCTTGATGTCATATCTGAAGCAATGAAACCTGGAAAGAGCAAGAACAAAATTAACAAACATGAAAATCCCTCAGTGCAATTTTTAGTAGGCAGAAACAGTGACCCATACAGTAAACATCATCTATAGCCAAAAATTACCAATTACTATGAAAAGTGATTTACAGAGGAAAAAACTAATATTCCTGAAAAGACACTGCTAATTAACAGGAAAATTTCACATTCATTTCCATTATAAAGTAATCCATTAAAAAATAGTTTCATTGCATGAAGATTTAGATAGGAGGGCCTCCTGGTGACACAGTGGGTTGAGCGCAGCGCTGTGAGGCTGTCCACACCCTCTGCAGCGTGGGTTTGATTCCCGGCCGGCCAGGGAGATACCCACATGGCGTGGCAGACATCTCCTGCCTCATCTGCTGCTCCCCTCAGCAGTGCTTTCAGTCTGTCTGCCTGTTCTACTCCCAGCTCTAACTGGTGAATCCTCTCACCCTCCCGTGCCTCTGGCCTGTACCCCAGGTCTTGTATAAATAAATCTTTAAAAAAAAAGATCTAGATAGGAATATCATCTTTCTGCTTACCCATAATAAGGCCAAGCTCTTCACTGTACTTTGACAGTCCAAGCACAATTATTCACCAACCATACAAAACAAAACAAAACCTAAAACCCAGATATCTGTATTCTAGTCCTGACTTTGCCTGTGATTATCTCTGTAACATTGAGTAACTCTCATATGCTCTCTGGACTATGTCCATTCAGATGTAAAATAGTTTATATTAAATAATCGACTAATTCATGAAATAAGGAGCCAATCAAATATAACAAGTACTGATAATGCACCGTCAGCCACACAGGAAAACCAAGATAATGCTGCTAGAGAAAAAGACAGATATAAAAAGGAGAAAATTGTAATATGAGAAATAAAGTCATGTATATCTGTAAATGGCAATACAAGCCCAGAGTAGGAAATCATAATTCAGATCCAATGATTTAACAGGCTGCATTATGAAGTGATGACTGAGCTGGTCTGAAAAGGAGTGTGATATTAACTGATACAAAGAAGTAGGAAGAGATTTTTCTAGACATTCTGTGAGGGGACATATGAGGTGACCGAAAAAACTTCGAACTTCCAAACCTATGAAATAAATTGTGATAACTGTGTACTCTTCTGCTACAGAGGTGCGTTCCTAGCATTGCACATGTACACACACACACACACACACACACACACATGGATACATACATACACATAAACTTATGGACAGTGAAGTTTGAGACATAAATAGAAGAGAAAATTTTTTCTCAAAAGATAGATGTGACTTAAGAATTACATGACTTGTGAAAGTGTAAAATAAAAAGAAAATACATAAAAATGCCTTGCATTTGCATAGTCCTTTATATAAAACTTATGTCACTTTTACATACATTTACTGATGGGATTGTTTTTCTCAGAAGACCAGTAAGATAAATATCGTTATACTCATTTTACAAAAAAATAAAATTGCTGCTAGGAGATGCCAAGGATCACTTAGCTATTAAGTTGCAACCGATGCCAAGTTTTGTACTAGCTTCCTATGCACACCTTGCATAGGAAGATTCTGAAATAGAGAAGGATCCCCTATTTGATCATCACCATCAACAGTGGAAGTGTTTATTAGAGTACTAGCAACGTGCCTGGCACTTCACATGCATTCTTTGTAATACATGAAGGAAATGATCAGTAATGTTTCTGACAGTTTGGTTCCAGAACCATGCTCTTTCCCCATAATACCACATGGCCCCCCAAACAAGCTGACTTCCGCTCAGAGAGTTTGACATCTGTATCATAGGACATCTGCAAAATGAACTGAGTAACATTTCCAAGCCTTGATCCCCTGCCACTGAGCCAGTGCTGACAGCTGCCTAAGTCCCTCACTTCTCCCCTCTTCTCCAGTCTGATTTTGGCTCCCCAGAGCTATTACTCCTGGAGTCCTTAGCTGGCCATGATATGAATCAAAATGTGTATTTAGAGATTAGTTATTCTTGCTCAAGAAAATGTTCCTGCACCATCATTTTAAACCAAACGATGTTAATCTTTAATGGCTTTCTCAAAAATAAATATTTCAAACTATAAAAGAACCACTCAACAGAAATTAAATTACTGTTCTATATTAGTGTAGCCTCTACTGATTTCTCTAACCAAGGGAGAACAGCGAATGAATGAATGAATGAAAATGAACGAAGGAAGGAAGAAATTTTTCTTCTCACACTATCCCTAAACCCCCTATGTCTTAGAGAAGGATTTGTCTGTCCGATTAATTATGCTCTAGAACTTCAGAAAAAATGACATTTAAACAAGCAGGATTTTTCTTAACTGTTTCTCAAGTGTGAATTATATAATTACATTTGCTTCAAAGAGCTAGAGCATTTTTATACGATTTTTGCATTTTGAGTCAAAGCACTCTGCTGTTAATGGAGATTTGACAGGTGTGCCTATACTTTGGAACCATGGCACAGCTCTGGAATGTGTTTCTAACAAGAACAGAACGTGATTGGGACAAAAGACCCTTATTTCACCACCAAAGTCATCCTCCCAGGCTTTTCTTGAGCTAAAATAAAACCCCAAATCTTCAGGTGATCAGTGCCTCGGTGAGCCCCTTAATGGTGACTCCTGGGATCTAGACTCCGAGTGGCCGTGACAGCCAAGGACTGAGGCCACACACAGGGGCAGAGCACGGTGGTGAGCAGCTCAGGCCCCAGAGCTGGACCTCTGGGTTTCTGTTCTGGCTCCACCATCCCTGAGCTCAATGATCCCACCAGGCCATCTCCACCTCAGCTCCTCATTTATAAGAGAACATAACATCATATCTCAAAGGGCTACTGTGAGAAGAAAAGAGTTATATATGCAAAGTGCTTCACAGATGCCTAACACATAGGAGGTGTTCAAGATTAGCTGGCCATTATTATATGTTAAAATAGCCCAGGGTCCAATAAAACCACATTAATTTTGTAATTTACTATCTTTTGCAGATAGTTTCCTTTACTTCCAATCGGTCTCAAGAAATTCTGACTGACTAAACAGTTAGGCAGTACATTTTAAGTACATGAGATAGTTCTGGAAATGGATGGTGGTAATGGCTGTGTAGTGTGGATGTACTTCACATCACTGAACTGTACACTTAGTGTGGCTAAAATGGTGAATTTTATATTATGTATATTTTACCACAATTTAAAAAAAAAAAAAAAAAGAATGCTAGGGGCCTCCCTTGGTGGCACAGTGGTTGAGCGCTGGGCTGTTCTGCAGCACCGGTTCATTCCCCGGCTGCCGGCGAGGGTCCCACCAAAAAAAAAAAAAAAAAAAAAGAATGCCAAATAAGACTCCTGAGTGAAATGCTCATATTAACTCTTTTTCCCTGTCTTAGTGATGAGGAAAAGTATGCTTAGAAACATGCAACACTGGGGCCTCCCTGGTGGCGTGGGGGGTTAAAGATAGCACTATCAAGCTATCGCCAGCCACTGAAGCACAAGTTCGATCCCCAGCCGGCCAGAGAGCTACCCACACGGTGCAGCAGACCTCTCCTGTCTCCCCTGGTACTCCCCTCAGCAGTGTATTTCAGTGCATCTGCCTGTTCTGCTCCACACTCTGTCTCTGGTGAATCCTCTCATCCCCCTGCACCTCTGGCCTGTAACCCTGGTTCTCAGTGGTGCTGAGAGTAGAAACCAATTTTCCAAACTCCCAGACCACTGTTCCTATCACCATACAACAGAGCTTCCCATTTCTCACTTATCTGTTTACTTCTATGCCAGACAGCAGAAAGAAGAGTCGAAATCCAAGCTAGTCCATTTGAACAATGTTGCTTTACAAATTTAATTAGAGGGATAAGCCATGAGGGACCAGAGTTTTACATTTTCTATGTATGTATATGTGTATGTATATATGTCTGTGTATATATATACACACATATATAATATGTATGTATGTGCATAGATGATTTAATTATGTATTTTGAGGGGCTAGAGTTGGCAACACTCAAGGATGGGGGAAATCATGATCTGATATTCAAAACACAATATGCTCCTTTGAAAGAAAAGAAAATGATCACAGAAAACCTTAAAGTTTCTAAATCTAGAAAACTGGTAAAGCAGGGAAAGAAACTTAACAAAAAGGGCAATGCATTTCTACCGGCTTCCTCAACTAAAAGAGCTACATGTAACCTCAGTCCCATGGCGGAATTATGATGTGGGTAGAAAGACCTCATACACTCAGAATGTCCTTGGATCACTACACAGTTAAAAAAAAAAATGGGCAAGGTTTTGCCCTATGTGCTCACACCAAGGAAACCTTACTTGAATCGTATTGCAATGGTGACTTTCAACTTTCCCTTGTGATTAAATCAAATTCAGTAAATATTTACTGAGCACTTACCATATGCAGGATATCGTGTGACTGCAAAACAAGATAACCAATTCTTTTTCCTCAGTGTACAGAGGTTGTCTCACAGGTCGTTTCACTCAAGAACATGGAAAAAGTGACTATGTGCATATTGTGTCAATACCTAGAGCATTTCGCTCCAGGAGCCTGCGAATCCCTGAGTATGAGAGGGTGCCTGAACAAGCCCTTCCTTCAATGAGTCTCAGATCTCACAAGCTTCTTAAAGTATGTGCACCTGCCCATTAAGAGTAATTCTGGTGTTTAAAGTAAGTACTACTTATACAGCAAGGCTTGTCACACAACAATGCCTTATTTGCTGCTCAGTCTCAAAGTGTTCCAGCGTCAGAGGAAAAAAATGAGACATTCCAGGGTAATTTTGAATTTTCATATCATCCCGATTCTAGACTCTAAGGCATAACTGCACCTCTATATGACCATGTAGAACTGCAAGGAAATGTACAGAACCATGGCTAAGTATTAGATGACCAGATGTCATTCTCACTTCCATTATTTAATCTGCTGGGTGATGTTAACTTCTGCTGGTAAGAATCTTCTGTTTTCACATCAGATAAAAGTGGGAAAACAAGAGTACATACCCTCTTTAAAACCATGGTTATGATTACATGAGAAAATGCACAAAAGCACTCAAGATAGTGCTTACTTCTTAGTATGTAGCTGTTATTCTTGTCACTTTCCATCATGCATGCATATAACTGCAACACAGGCAGTGTGGGATAAGAGCAGAGATACACAGTGAGAGTGTGACATGTTCGATTAAGTCCACAGGAAAAAGTTGAAGGAAAATGAGGTTTAATGGAGGAACGGTGGCTGGAGGGTGGGCTGGGGATACTGGGTGATCAAGAACAACATAAACAAAGACTTGGAGACCTGAATATGTAGGACAATCCCAAGAAGTGGCAAAGACTGGCAGTGGCTACATTGGGCACAGTTGTAGAGGAAGCTCCAGAGACACCTTGGGATCAGGGAGTCTGGAATGCCAGGCCAGAAGTCACAAATGCTACAGGCAACATGGGAGTCATCAGTGACACTTTGAACAGAAGAATCTCAGCTCCCCAGTGGGAGATAACTCGATGTAACAAGATGGATCAAAAGGGAGAGACCAACAGCAACCATACAAGTGAACAAGATTAGTGAGAGGCGGACCCAAGGGGGAAGGGAAGAAATCAGCAGCAACTGAGAGACTTCTAAGATGGAGCACACCACCATACTGTTAAAGCAAAGCTTTGGAAAACTGTCAAACCATTATTTGCAGACATTGACTCAGGTTTAATACTAAATATGGCAATAGTAGAATAGAAATAATTCTGGCAACAGCCTCCTATAAGCCAGGCCTAATCCAATAGCCATGAAGCGGCCAAAGCTCTCCTATGCAATATCCAATTTTTAAAGAGACTCTCTGTCCACTATTAAAGAAGCAGTGTGGGCAGCATTCATCTATATGTATTAATATAAACACATTTACAGAAATTTTCAAAAATACAGAAGTCAGTGGGTACACGAAAAGCCTCACCCTTTTGCTTCCATAGCTGTATTTCAATGGGCTCTTCACATATTTCACAAATGTTTCCAAGCTTTAGTTTCCAAATTAAAATGTATGCTAAATCCCTCTGAAAATCTGGGCTTTAAAAAACTATGCCTAGTTTAAGGGAATGTGCATTTAATTATGATGTCCCTGGGAGCTGTGAATCTCTAGGAAATCATCCAAAGATCGTTCTTAGTTTGATTCAAGTAATAAATATTCAAAAAGGATGGGGTAAGTAGAACAACCAACGGAGCCTTGAAGTGAACAATATGGGGCAAATTTTTGTTTTTAAATAAAGACCTCCAGAATAAGAATTAGCAATAACAATTTTCTTCTCATCATCCAGAGAATCTTAAAACTTAGCTTATTTGCCAATTTAAACAATTAGTGTCCAAGTGAAATTAGGCAGTGTATAAAAGCTGATGATGCCTCTATCACTTTCCTGGAGAGATTCTCTAGTTCACACACACGAAATCAGAGGGCAAAGGCAGGCACTTATTTCTTTCTAAATACAATAAATGAGGGGGTTAATCCTCATACTTACCTAAAATGTTTTCATGCCTCAGCATCACAGTGTTGTACAATTCTGTTTCCCTGAACCACGACTTCTCATCCCTGGAGGAAAAGATCTTCACGGCGACATTCTCCCCCTGCCAGCTGCCCCTCCACACCTCACCATACCTGCCTTTCCCTGTGGAAAGCAACACAAAGGTGACTAGACAGCAGGTGCAGGAGAGATAGTCCATAAACTTCAGGCCTGCAATCTTCATCCACCCAGTGCTTATTCTGAAAAACTCAGTGCGGGGACATAAATACCACAACCTTTTACCTGTAAAGATACTCAAATTTAAGGTAGAACCTGCCCTTTCTACCCACCCCACTGTGATAATAAAATACCTTCCCTCGGTATCTGCATCATACAACTTACTGCTAATTACAATGTTTACATTTAAATTTCTTCACTAAAAGGTGCAGAGCACATAAGATTTTTAAAAGCCCAAGAAAGTAAAATTTGTTGAAACACTGAATAGCTTACTTGATTCCGCCCCTTCATATAGGGTCAACATCAGTGTTTTCTCAGAGCCCAGATTTGTGAATTTGCATCTCTATATTTTACAAAGGATACTACTAGGTTTGAGGTTCATGTTCTGAATGATTTTACAAAACACAAAGGCTGTGAAGAGATGGACAGGCAGCCGCTGCTGTCACAAAAGGATTTCTTGGAAAGGATTTTTGGCAGAGGATATATTTCAAACTCAGAAGATCTGCAGTCTTAAACATATAATCCCAGAACAGTTCTGATTTCTGACAATGGCGGTGGGTCTCTGCTTGTTAGACAGTCCCTGTGATGCCACAAGTGGCCACCTGGAGAAGCTAGTTTTCAAACAGTGCAGACTCCAGTGGTGAGTGGATCTGGCTGGGGATGTGCCCCTCCTGCAGTGGCAACACAACTGTCAGCTTGTCAACTGTATGCTCCCTCTTCCGTTCTTCTCTTTAATTATAGGTAGGGGTGATCAGGGAGGTTGGGAGGAGGTAATTACCACGAGACTATGGGGATCAACATGGGGTGTAATTAAGGGTAAAGACATACTCGGCACCTAGATAATGATGCAGCAGGAGCCGCACTTGGTGGGCAGTGGGTCTTTTCTACCAAAGCAAGTGGCTGCTGGGAATCACAGCTTGTAATAAGCAGCTGCAGCACCATCTGCATCTACAGGAGCACAGCTCTCTGCTGAAAAACTAAGCCACTGAGAACCCAAACATGAAGAGAGAAGGCATGTCTAAGCAGGTGACTCACCTGAAATAGGATCAAAACCGCTCAATCTAGAGCCCCTTAGAGCAACACTGTTCCTATTAAATACCAATGACTAAACCAAAAGGAAATGTGGCAAGAAAGTGGTCATCGTGGGCTGCTGTCAGGTTACAAAAATACAATTTAGTGCGGGGTTAATTTTTTAAAAGTCGTAGCCTTGGCCCAGCATTTGTAGTTCAAGATGAAAGCTAGTGCTAAGATACTATAAAATCGGCTGCTAAAAGAATAATATGCTAATCTTTCCCTGCCTTTGATCCCATCTATCTTTATTTGCCCTTTGGCTTCACAGTCTCGTTAGGAAAGAGAGAAAAATATCCCAAAGACTTTGTTGACACTGCTATAAAGTTGCCTTAAGAAAACAGACATGGATATCAGGCTGAGTAGATAAAATTAAAGTAGAAACCTATTTCAATGTTTTCAAAAGCTTTTCAGTTGTCAAGTGCTTTTTACAAATGCAACCTTTAGCTCAATTCCCCTAAAAACAGAAGGAGAGGGGCCTCCCCTGGTGGCACAGCGGTTGAGCGCTGGGTTGTGAGGCTGCCCGCAGCCTTTGCAGCGCCAGTTCGATCCCTGCCCACTGGCGAGGGTCCCACCAAAAAAAAAAAAAAAAAAAAAAAAAAAAAAAAAAAAAACCACACAGAAAGAGAGCTGCCCAAAGGCCCCAGTGATGGAGCCCTTTATAAAGCAGATCATTAATGTACCTAAAAATCGAGTTTTGTTTATCATCTGGAAATGACATATTTAGTCCAATTTCCCACATTTTGAACCTAAAATAATACACTAAGTCATCACTGCCTGTATCTTAATGAAGGCTGGACTACATGGACATGAAGAATTATTACTTCTATTAATATAAATACACCATTAAACCAACAAAATACTATAATTAAATTTATACTATTTCCCAAAATGCCAAAGAACAGCTACACAAACAAAACCGGTATACATTTTTCAAGGTGCAATATTATTTTGCCTTTGGACTTGGGGTCAATCTTTGAGGACTGATCCTGAGATTGTGTGTTGCTCTGCCAACAGTGAGTGGCCATGAAACATGAAGGTGGGGTAAGCGAGACGGAGACATGTCCTCTTCACTGCCTTCTATCTACTGTCCAGGTACCCTTATTATTCGTAATCAAATAGGATGCTCGTTGGTACAACAGGACAGCCCTGATGGGATGCAATGAACACATGTGGGGCTGTTTCATTGTTATTTTCTCTACTCGCAATCTACTATGGAGGAAAACCGTGAGGGGGTGTTTAGAAACATCACAGTAACTAGAGATCTAGAAAAACGGCAACAGGATCCTGTTAGATGTCTGTCTGCTCCTGTGGCAGATGCTGCTCGTATCACCTCTGTCTGCACCTCTCTCCACTACGGGGTTTCATAATGTCCTTGTTTTCAATGAAAACAGGAAGAAAAGTTGAAGGATTGATATCCAATGGCAGAATAGCTTGTGACAGCCAGACACCTGGCAAAAATTCAAAGTCCAGCCCAAAGAAACCTGGAGAACTGGGAGGAGGGTGTAAAGAGGCTGCCGACCCATTATTGTTACGGTAGCCATCCCTGTATGCCACCTAACACAGAAATCAACGGAAGCTATCATGTCACTTGCAAATACCTAAGACATACAAATTAGGATTTCAAAAACATTTTGTACCATCTTAGAAGGCAGCCCAGCAATATATAAAAGAAGTCATTAATAAAATAACAAATTTTAACCCAGGAGACCCAATTCCTGGGAATTTATTCTGAGCACTCAAAAGAAATGAGCAATGCATGCACAAACTTTTTCAAGTAGTATTGTTAAAGTTATTCAACAGACTGTGTACACAATCTTTTAAATTAATTGTGATGCATACAAATACATGGAAATGTGTATGAGCTTAAAACTGAAAAAAGGGGACACAAGTTATATACATACTGTGATTACATCTACATATAAATGTGCTCATATATGGGAAAATATGAGAGGCCACAGAGAAATGTATATAGATGGTGTTTAAATAAAGCAGTTATAAAGTTAGCTTTGGTACAGTTGGTTTCATTATTTTGAAAGGCAGGAAAAGAGAGTGATTACAGGATTGCAAAAAACACGCCTATTGTCCAAAAGTCTACTTACCTCTAATCTTTCAATACAGAGAGTTAGGAGCAACCATGCTAATTCAGTTTTCAAGCACGCCTATCACCCCAAAGAGTCTACTTGTAAATGAGAGCTTTTGACTGACTAGGCATTCTCTATCCTAACTAGTGACACATTCCTCTGATAAGAACTTCAACAAGTTCAGGTGCTCCAACGGGAGTCACACCACATACATAAACCACATGGCTACTACATAGCTTCTGACATTTAACACGCAGCAGACAAGAAGAAGCAGGGTTTTCAAATTCCCCATATTTAGAACCACAACTTATAGTGCAGACAGCCCAGCAAGAAAAGGGGAAAAAATTACCAACACACTCCAACAGCGTAATCTGACGAGCCACTGTTCTTTGTACCAGAAAGGGAAGACCAGAGCCACTTCCTGATGTGCACGAATGATCCAGTAAGTCCTGTGGTTTAAAATAAGGGGGAAAAAAAACAATAAGGAAAGGTCCCAGTTCAGAGTGTGAGCATGCATGTCGCTGACCTTGCACAGATGTGTGCGTGAAAGCCTCCCTGCACAAAGGATTTGCTTTATTTTCTAGGAAGACCAGAAGCTAGCCCCAATACATAAATTTTCCTGAGGGATTAGTCCTTTCTTGCACCAGGAGTTTTAGAACAAAATAAATAATGAAAGAAGTTGAGCGGATGAATCAGAAGAGGCAAATCAGAAAGACAGTACAAATGCTAAGCACAGGGGAGCAACAGAAAGATGAAGAAATGGAGCAAAAAGGGGAAAAGGCCTTCAATTCCATCAGCTGCTGTAATTTACCACCTTCCGCTCTGCTCTTAAATATCTAAGGATCCACCTCTGTTGGTATAGCAACTAAGGAACTCCAGTAAGGAATAAACAAACTAGGAATAAGGAGCAAGCACCTCTAATGTTGTTTGCACTGGAGAGCTACCAGTGGGGGATACTCAGCAGAGAGGGCCTACCTGGATGGAGTTCCTTTTTAGGTGGGTGAGGAACATAACAGTCACAAAATTGACACCTATGCGTCATTTCTTGATGTGAATTAATCACAAATTAGAGAGGGAAAAAATAAAACTTTCATTAAAAATAGAAAACCATACCCTACATCCACCGTCAAAAAAGGGGGACATATTATGAAAAAGATTCCCAGTTAGTTCATTTAAAATTTTTTTCTTCTTTTTCTCAGTACAAGCATAGACGTCTTTTAGTATTAAGAATGGATTGTCTATCGTTCTGCAGCGGGGAAGAAGGGAGTAGGATCAAAACAGAGGTGGGAAGAGCACAAGGGACTATAGTGATGGTTCACGGTGGAATTGGTGGTGGGAATTTCACGGGGACTATAACCGAGATGAGAAAAAGCAAACATCGTACAAAAATGAAGAATGATGTATAAAATAGACATAAAATTAAAAAAAAGAATGATTGTCTATAACAAAACATCACTGTGCCCATGGTGATGGTAAGGCTGCAGGAGTGTTGAGCTACTGTTAGGGGGAAATGATGTCCTGAGTTAATCCCATACAGGCTTTGTGGACCCCACCCCCACTCCAGACTAAAGCCATCAAGACTTTGGGAAAGACAAATCCCATCACCACCAAAGGGAGGGTGGCTGGGACCTGAGGGTGGAGTTGGGTAGCCAGTTTGGATATAAAAACCAAACACGTGGGCCTTGGGCTGGCTCTCTGGCTCGCGATTGCTCGCCTCCTGGCTTCACCGCTCCTGGCTGGCGGCCAACTGAGAGCGCCATCTTGGGATTCCTGATCGGTGGATCGGGTAGGAGTCATTTAAAACTTTGTCTCCCACTTTTCTCCCAGAGCTGTACATTTCCTCATTTCCCCTTCCCTTGTAAATAAACCTTTTATCAACCTTTCACGTGTGCCTGCAGTAGAGCATTGATAAGTCCTTTTAAGTGCGCGGGTGAGGACCCACAGTCAGGCACCCCGTTTTGTATCGGGGTTGCTCTACAATACTACCATTTCCCAAAGCTTGTCCTCTCCCAAACATTTTAGCTGGCCAGTTAGCGCAATACATTGATTTGTTTGAATTTCATCTTCTTTTGCTTCCTCTGAGCACCACTGAGAAATACTGTTGATCAGCAAAATTATCAAATGGAAGAAATTTAGAATCCTTAAAAATCACAAAATGGATAATCAACAAGAAACTGAATGTAGATGAAAGTTTCAAATCTCCCTAACCATTCTCTTTTGCCATTCTTCTTTCTCTTCAATTTTTTTTTTGAGAGACTCAGTCTGAAAATTAAATTAATGTGCTGTTCTTTCATAATATATAATTCTGGGTCTACACCAAGTTCAGAGACTTATAAGAGAGGAAGAAGGGGCCCCCTAAGACTAACATCTACATCAACTTCTGGATCACAGAGACTTATTTTTTATTGTAGGAGGACTATCTACTAAGGTTTGCCTTGCTGAATCATAGACACGAACCTATTCAATAATCAAGTACGTAAACCAATACTGATGATTTGTTTTAAACAGTATTCTTTACTGTGTGGTTATATCATGATACACTATGATCTAACATGGCCAAATTACATTGGCGTATACTCCATTCCATTTTCAAAATTACAGAAGCTATTTAAACAGTAATTTACACTGGACAGTCCTAGCATTGCCCGTGGAAATTAGTTATGTTAGCCATTTTGAGGAATGAAGTTCTGACTAATCTATTTTAGAATCTTGCTTTGCCTGTGTCAAAATTCAGTCTCATGTCTTTCTGTGAACTCAATAAATTCACTTAATCTTCCTTAAAACTTAAAATCAGCTCTAAAGTACATTTCTACCATTAAAAAAAAAAAGCATTTCTCTGCTTTTGGAAACAGAAATGTCCTTGCATCTTCTTTTCTCAGTTTTGCTATGCCACAAACAGGCAGGTTAAAGGAAGGTACACATGGTTGCTTCCCCTTTTTTCAAACCAAAAAGGACCCTTGAGCAGAGGCCCAGTAATGGAGAAGGCGGGAGGACGGGGTATTTCCTTGACTCTATGAGTCACCACCAAATGTAGCGGCCCGCCCAGGGCTGATTCAGGTGTTCCACCTGGACTTTCAGGACTGGTAGGGCAAGTGTCCAGCAAGAGGGGAACTGAGGGGCAGGATTAATTACAGAACTACCACACTTTTAAGCTCCTCATCTAGTAGACCAGGACTCAACACTGGCGATCTATGTGATACATGTCACAGCATGAAATAACATGAAATCATTTAGAAAGTTCTTGTCTTGATTTATCTTTGAACTCATCAGATTGTGACAAGGACAGAGTCTTGATTTGGTACTGGCAGGTCTTTAGCACCTCTCCTGCACTCCCTGATCTCTGCCTTTTCCAGAGTCGGCATCAAACTCAGTACACTATCCCTTTAGAATGGTATTACTTTTCTCTTTAGCACTTTATGGGAATCTATTTATAGCAAGTGAGTCCCATTTCTTTCCTAAAGTTTAAAGTTTCTTTAAAATTAACACTTGACAGTTTTAAGAAGTATTAAAAAAAAAAAAGGAAGACAGTCATTTTTTAAATGTGATTTCATCATTTTAAAATCTGCAAGAGTAATTTTTAAAGGTGTGAATACAATGATTTATAACCCCGTGCTTTCCATTAGGGTAGATACTAGCCATATGTTGATACTGAGAAATGAAATGTTGCTGGTCTGAAGTGATAAACACTCTAAGCGCAAAATACACACCAGATTTTGAAAACTTAGTTCAAAAAAAAAAAAACACAAAACTATTTCATTAATTATGTTTATATGTTGAAATGTTATGTGTATGTTAAATACATTGCTAAAATTAAAATTACCTGGGGGTTTTTTGTAAATTTTTCCTTTAAGGTGGGTAGTAGAAAATTTTAAATTTCCTATGTGGTACACACATTTCTATTGGCCCACACTGGCTCTACCAAATAACTGCACTCCACAAGGGGGCAGCACAGGAGCATGAAAAATTTAATAGCTGCTTTTTTGGATGTCAAATTTTAAAGTCTTCAATAACAGGGTGTTAAATTAATCTAAAGAAAGTAATTTTTAATATTAAGCAAAAGCACTGAAATGGCACTTTTACTGCTAAAATTAGAGTACCATAAACTCCAAGTAACCCCAAATGATAGGCAACTATTCTCTATTCCTTTTTACTTCCCAAAGAAAAATAACTTCCAAGTAGCTACTAAAATAAATTCAGAACACCATTTAATGAAATGTCAGTCTAAAATCAGTGTCCTCACATAGGAGAGACTAGCCAGTTACCAGCATGTTTGCTGAGGATTAAGTGACCAGCGGTATCTGTACACACTGCCCAGTTATTGGTTAGCAACTGATGCTTGAAATAAGGCATCTTCAGCCATCTACACAATGCCTACAATTCCCGGCAGTCACAAACTCACTGCTAAAGTGCTGTCTCCAACATTGGTGGTGATGAGCCCTTCGATGGTGCCATATTCCACATCTCTGGGATTGAGTCGTTCCTGGTTGCGCCTCTTAAATTTTCGGAGAGCAACTCCCAGTAGGCAAGCTAGAAGGCATACTGCAAACACTACGGACAGAATAATGAGGCCGACCTCCAAGTGAAAATTCTGTGTTCCAGGAAAGGATTTCCCTGGAGATGAGGGGGGAAAAAATAATTGGCTATAAGCATCACTGTTTACTTATTATGGAAGCATAACCAATATCTTAATTAAGTTGTTCCTGATCCTGACCACAGAGTCTCACAAGTCACAAAGTGTTAAAACTAAAATACTTCCTAACACCTGGCTGATGGCACAGTCTTTTAACCATGATTCATTTAGACACAAGTGGAGTTTGAAAACTGCCACTGAGAACCAACCATATTAATGCATATATGTGAAACTGCTTTTAAAATACATTGTACTATACAAATCTCTGGTACTTCATTTTTTTACTTGAATTTGATCTAGAAGGATATTTATGATCAAGCCCTTATAGGCAGACATTATGTTGTGCTATTTTTGTGAGAAATTGCTATCCGAGTTAAAACCAATGTATCTATCCAATCTCGCATCTCATCAATTTATCTTGGATGTGCATTGCTGAATTCTCACTGGTCTCTTTACATCATGATTTCTGCCTAGGAACCTATTTGGTTCATCTGTTCCTTTACTTACTTAATATTCATTCACTCAAAACATTCACTTAACAATTCATTCACTCTCCTAATCACTCATTCACTCTGTTCAGACATTATTTTGCCCATTTAAACATTTACTTAACACTCACATGTCACTCAAGCAAATATTCAAATACTTTCCAGTTGTCCAGTAAGCTAAATCAAAAGTGAAGATCCATTAATTAAAAGATCCCCAAACAATAATCATCTCTGAATTGCCCACCCCTTCAGGACACCAGGTCACTCAGCACAGTTCTCCACCCATTTGTCTTAGTCTTCTCCACATTCCTCACTCCTTCAACCATCTTATCTCAAACTTAAGTTTCTTTGCATATTTGTTTTAACTTCCCAAATCCAAATGAATCAATGGCTTGACAGGTAACACTACACAGTACATACTGTTTGTACTATAAAGTGTAAAACTAATTATATACAACATTAAATTATAGTTTGCTTAATTAAATTAAATCCCTTAAGTTAAAAAAAACACAAATTTTCTATTACAACTCAGAATCTAGCAGAGGGTTCTGCCAATTAAGAGCTTTTCAAACTGCACATGTAATCTGTGTGTCAATCGAGACATTTCTTCATGTCCGTCTACTCTAGAAATAACAATTTAACACATGAAGTTCAAGAGTAAAATTTATTCCATCAAATACCCTTTCAACTACTTGAATACTTGATCTCTCTTTTTAAGATCTTCTTTTGTTATTAAATCCTATTCGTGGATCAGAATTAAACCTTTTCTATATGCCTTGAGGTCACCACCATAACTTCAAAAATTGCTGTTAACATGACCCTGTGTCAGTAATTTTTCATTTTCAGTCTCCTCCCTTGCTGGCTGATCTTTGTGGCATTGGCTGTACCTATCAGTCTTTTTTGCTCCACTTTTTGGGTTGTTTCTTCCTTCTGAGTACAAAATTGATAGCTACACCTATTAAAAATGTGCTGGTAGACAGAAAGTAATTTGACCTGGAGTGAATCTACATTAATATTTGCGGGGTCTTTGTGATATGATTTAGGGCTCATTGGATGGGAGAAGAATTTCAGAGAAAGACCAATTTTCACAGGACATGGCATCCATATCAAGTACAATATGGAGAAGATTCCACAAAATCAACAAAGTTCATGAGAAATCTCATCTATCTGCAAGTTGAAGTTATAAATCGCTGGAAATCAAATATGGGACATCAGGCTAGTGAGTCTTCATCTTCTTCCTCAAAAGGAAGAAAAGGCATTGGCATTCCATTTAGGTACTGAAGTCTTACGTTACATATTCCTCCTTTACACACTCGAAAGAGAAATGAGTATTTAAGCAGAATTATTTCATAACATATGATTGACTCCATAACAGAAAAGGGTACTGGAAGCTGTTCACCTGCTTAAGACACCCAAGAGGAATCTGGTCAGCCAAGCCAACCCTAAGGGGGTCACCATCATGCTCAACTTTCTGAAAAATGTCCATCCTTCTCAAATGTCAAAAGATCATGCCTTTCTCTTCCTTACATAGAACTATCTTCCTTGGTACCACTGCCTCTGGTTTAAAGAGGAGAAGGAAAGCCTCGTGGCTACTCCCATCTTTTACCTACACTGAATCAGGACAACACTAACAAAACTCTTGATCTAGAAAAAGAAAAGTCCATGGAAACCTTTAGTGGGCAGCTGAGCCGTGATGTTCCTGTTACACCAGTCCCCTTGGCAGCATTCCACAGCTTGGCCAGGCGACGGCGGGGTCTTGCAAGTCATCTTGCCCTGCTCATAAACCTGGAAGCAGCCCTTCTGGTACACATGGAAGCCATCATTTATGCTCAGCGAGGAAAAGCATTGTTGGCCTTCACAGTGGTCCTCGTTCCCACAGGAGAGTCCTTCACACACACACATGTAAAGTTTAGGGTTTACCTTGGGCTTCTCATCTGTAAAGAGAGGAAGAGAGCAAAGTTTACTACATGGGATGTGGCCCCACTGGGGGAATAATACAGTTTCTCCAAGACCATTACAGACACATTAACCAAACAGAAGATAGGATAGAGCTAGGCATCACCACTGGCCATGATGATCATTCTGTTACCTTGTATCTCTCACTTGACCATCGCCAAATAATAACCTCTCAATATGTGAATGTATTTGCATAAGCTGTGTACACTACGATCCTAGCTAGCCAAAGACTGCTCATTACCTGTCCAGAGGCTTCTGAAAATGAACTTCTCCCACTGTGGTTTTCAGGTTACTCTCATAGTTTAATGGACTCACATCCCAGTCTTTGCATCAAATTAAAACGGTTTACTCAAACATAGTGCTTACCATCTCTCGTTTATGTAAAAAAACAAAAATGGCTCCTAAATGTATGGCAGTTGTTAGCTAACACCAGTTCCTACTGGCTCTATTCAGCTCTCCATCAACTAGTCACGAAAGCTGACCTTCCTGTTTTTATTTAACTGCTTCTGAAATATACTCAGTCAATAAGAATTTACAAGGCTATCCGTCTATTCAAATCCATATTATCGATATTATCTATTAGATGCCTAATATCTCAACAGTAGTAACACTAATGTTTTTATGTTGGTTACCACGGGAGTTCATAGTTTCTTTAACCTTTCCAACTGGCAGGAAAAATGTTGCCATTGATTATTGAAGATAAAGTCACAAGGAGGGGCCCTCCTGGTGGTGTAGGGGTTCAAGACACAGCACTATCAAGCTATTGCCAGCCACTGCAGCACAAGTTTGATCCTGGGACGGCCAGGGAGCTAGCCACATAGCACTGCAGACCTCTCCTGCCTTCCCAGCTGCTCCCCTCAGCAGTATATTTCAGTAGATCTGCCTGTTCTGCTCCCAACTCTCTCTGGTGAATCCTCTCACCCCCTGCAACTCTGGCTTACACCCCAGTTCTTGTATTCATAAATAAATAAATCTTTAAAAAAAAAAAGGCACAAGGAAACGGAAGGAATAAAACAGTGTCTGAACAGTAAGGTAACAGGTGGAACTCAGGAGAAGCCCACACCTTCTGGGTCCAAGGTGCAATGGAAAGAGGAAGAAATGTATCTTCAGGGAAGAACACCGTGCCCCATCTCCTGACTGTTTCTTTCTTAAAACACTCATTTGCAGTTTCATTTTCCAAATCGCTCTTTTCTCCCTTCCTTGTTCAAATTAGTTCAGACTTGCTGGTTCCAACAGTTTCCATAAGTGGGGAAGTAAAGTGAAGATGGATGCAAACAGCCAAGTCCCAGAGGCCACTGATGATTTAGCCAAGGCCACTTTCACCAAAGCACTGTTCACATAAGAAAATCCCTCTTTCTGGGTTCCCTCTAACAGCACAGACAAGCTGCCTTCGAATCCTTGAACCCACTGGGAGATAACTGCTTCTTTCTTAAAATAACAGATCGGATGGCTGTGCTTTCAAGAGGAGACCTTAAGGTAAGGTCTTTGAATATGTCAGGTTCATTTACACAGATCTATGTGGGAGTGTGTAGAGATGTGGGTTATTTCAAAAAGAGAAAAGCATTCTTAATCTCTCTTCTTCCCTCTTCAAAGAAGTGAAAAATAGTTCACTGCCCAGTGGACTGTGGGTGCCTCGTCCCACAGAGTAAATGCATGCAGACACACAGACACAAGCTTTCTATTTATAATTGACTGGCTAGTTCTTTTGAAAACCACAAGGGGCTCATCCAAGAGCAAAGACATGCCTGAAAGCAGAAAATCCAAAATAGCCGTTGACAGTGTATGTATGTCACCAGTCTCACCCCGGAGAATCAAAAGTTCTCAGACATTTTTAATGAGCAAAAAATTTAATGAGCTAGAAGAGTCTTTATTTTCCTTGCCTAGAGAAAACCAAGAGAAATTCCAGCACCAATCTATTTCCATGAGGATGAGAAACATATATATCTATTGACATCATCCAGCAGAAAGTTTACACTTGCCAAAACCAGTTGATAGATAGTATTTCTAGGGAGTCTAGACATGCTTGACACTCAAATGGCAAAAGGCTGGGCTGAGGGTTGCCAGCCACGCTGCCCAACAGGTGATGGTACTTGCAGAGAGAAATGAATGGGCGGGGTGGGAGGGGGACTGATGGAGTCCTATTGATTCACGATCTACAGCAGGGAATTTAAAAAATTGTACTTTAAAACTATGCAACACTGTGACTGATAAAAATTTGAAAAACAAAAATATTTTAAAACCCTAAATTTTTTTAGTCTTGATATGGATACATACCTAACTCATCAAATCCTACCTTCCTTTGGAAGCAGGATTAGGGATAATGGGTTACTATTGGGATGTAGGGGTAAAATGAAAATAAAATAGGTTGGTAACGCTTCATGGACAATAATGGATTGGTTTAAATGAATTACTCAACTCAAAGTAGCTACAGTCCTCTAGAACATGAAGGGCTCATTCATCACCAATCCTATGAAAATGGATAACAGGGTAACTAAGAATGGCACCTTATGATTATAGTAAAATACCAGATTTTTTAAAAATAATGTCATAAAAAATAACTAACAATCTCTCTTAATGTGCTCTCAGAGTGAACTGTGCTTTTAAAGTTCTAGCCCAAACTGAACTCTAGGTCCACAAACCCAAGAAAGGACACTGTCTTTCCAAAGTTTCTAGTTTTTGACAGGGAACAGTCTGACAGATGTTTGGACTCTAAGAGAAGTTTGCCAGAGCTAAGCAGCCTCAAGAAAGTACCATGTTTTGTAAAATTCAAAACTCACTATACCCGGGCCTCCCCTGGCGGCGCAGGCAGTTGAGTGCCACACTGTGAAGCTGTCTGCAGCCTCTGCAGCGCGGGTTCAATCCCAGCCGGCTGGCAGGGGTCCCACATGGTGAGACAGACCTCTCCAGTCTCACCCACTGCTCCCCTCAGCAGTGTATTTCATCGGTCTTCCTGTTCTGTTCCCGGCTGTCTGGTGAATCCTCTCACCCTCCCGTGCATCTGGCCTGTACCCCAGTTCTTGTATAAAATAAACAAATCTTTAAAAAAAAAAAAAACTCACTATACCCAATTATTCGGTGTCCACAGGCACAATGGGGTACAGATCTTAATCAGATCTTTATTCTTTATGGCCATAAACCAAGTCAAAGGGATTCATTTGTAAAATAATACCCTTCCTTGAATCTTTATATCCCTCCTACAGGTACATACAGATAATCAGGAGTTGACTTCAATTTGGTTACTCTTTCCAGTAAGGTGTCCAAAACTAGGGTTTTCACATCCTCCCTTCTAGAATCAGATGAGGGGGAAAATGACATAAGAAAACTGTTAATACTATGTTCTATTAACTCAATCTCTGATGAAAAGTGCTCAGTCCAGCTAGTACCTAATGGAAAACTACAAAACCTTCACCACTTTCTCTCTGCTTTGCTTCTCAGCAACATTTCATCTTAATCTGTATATTCCCACATAATTAGCAAAGGCCTACTGTATTCATTTTTTATATATAGCCAAATATAAATGAAGATCCTAAATTCACAAGACTATAAGAATGGCCATACGCACCCACATGCACACCTGCGCGTGCACACAGAAACACCCGTTAAATACCATATTGGTGATTTCAGTCAAAGAGTGGATTAGTCAAAGAGATGACAAAGGATTTTCTGAGCGAGGATTACCGATTCAACAAAGAAGGTTAAAAGCACAGTAGCAGCATTTCCAAGATCTTAATATCCACAATTTTAGTAATACAGCAGGTCCCCAAATGCCCAAGACTCAATTTTTAGTCAGGTCAAAATTTAGGAATAACAATAACTATGGATCTGTGCTATTTTATTGGAGGCAGGCAAGGAAAGGTAGTGAGTGGAGGCGGTAAAATCACAAAACCCTTTTTGGGCCATCAGTAAAGTTCTGTGGCACTTAAGTTCTCAAAGTACTCTCTCCTCTCTCAGACATGATACACATCAAGGCAACACAGCAGGAAACAGCAGGGAATGGATCACCACCTTCGGGGCTGGTTCCCATCAGCTCAGACGGGAAGCACCATATCTGATATGAAGATTTTGCACTTGCCTGTGCAAACAACCAGGAAGTGCCCTGGCAGAAGCACCAAGTCTATTCCACCTAATTGACATTCATTTAAATAATTCAGCCATTTAAATGTCAAGCCAGAGGTATTCCCTCTCTGCGGAGCTCACCCACATTGTTTGTTCAAAAAGGCACCTCCCGGCATTACTCAGTGTTATGGCTGGCACCGGGTGCCCTTTGTATCAGCAGACCCAGGACTGTGAACTCACTCACAGCCTGTCTGCCTCTGACTGGGAGCAGCAGGAAGTTCGCAACATTGCCTGGGAGGATCCGGGGTGGGCTCCACAAACCAGAGGCTTGGAATCCCCGGGGGTTCGCCACGGCCAAGTCTTTTAAAAGATTTTTCTTGTTCTGGGCGATACTCGCTCACCATCTGGACACACCTACTCTCAAAGCCTAATCTTAGACTGGCAGAGGAAAAGGCAGAGCAAAGAGCATCGCGGGCTTTTTAAGATTGCCCACAGTTTGGGGTAATCTTGTGCCTCATAGTAAAAGTCTACACGCTTACACTGTAAAGCGGCACTGGAGCAACCTAGGCACTGTGCACCGACCTATGATGACCTCCCTCCCATCTGACCAGTCACATACTGCACATGATGCTTTAAGGCAAGACATTTAAACTGATTATCATTCTCAAAGGCACACAAACCCCCACAGTTCCCACTAAAACCTTTGACATAAATGACAAATAAGAAAATGCGACAAGCAAGCCAGCCTCTAGCTAAGATCTCAGGAGTCAGCAAAAGGAGGGAGCTGAATTTCCTAGAGGCTCACCTCAAAGCAGAACAAATAACAATGCAGTTATCACACTATTGTTATCAAAGTTCAACAGCTCTGAACTATATAGGCTAAAAACGAACCCCAAACATTCCTGGACTCCTTCCAACAGCATAAGCGGCCCATTCATTTGAAATGGCAGCTTGTATTAGGCTTATAGACGTGGGAGTCCTTCCATCATCTCCTAATCCAAGAGTGCAGTTTGGCACCTCTCCAGAATCTGAAAGCATTTGAGATCTCTGGCATTAAACAAAGGCTTAGGGAGGGATTTTGTAATGCTAGGTATCACTGCCAGCAAGCCTGCACCTAAGACAGAAACGCAAAGGTTCGTCCAAACTACCTAGTGAAGGGCACTGGCTGGTCTAACAAGAAGGCAGGCTATATTCTCAGGGATAAAATGCTCTCTATTAAATACTCAGTTAGGGAACCTGAATCGGATTTTTTTTTTTTTTTTTTTGATCACAGAAACTGATACTTGGAAAGGCTGTAAAGCCAAGAAGAAACTGTGTGCTAGGATTGAAAGGAGAGAGGTATCCTGATGAGACTGCATCTAAGTTAGAATTTTAAAAAAAAGTGGCTTTAGGAATTCCAAGATTTTGAACTCAGGAAGCCTCCACTGCAAATGTGTTTGTCCTCCAAGTGTCCCCTAACTCAGCAAATAGCATCTCCACTCACATGTTCAAGCCTGATTCTCCCTGGCTTCTATTATTCTCAAAATAGACACACAGTGGTTTACCTGCTCTACAAAAGCCCAGTTGATCTGATGTCTGGCTTCCTCTTCCACCTCCCCTCAGTTCACCTCAGTTCTTGTAAGGTCTCTTCCTCCTTCAGGAACTCAGCTCCCTTAGGTATGGAATTCCCTCCATATAGAATGCTTCCCACCCGCCCTGCCAACAACCCCTTCACCTACTTATCTTCCCCTCAGATCTCCTTACGTTTCCTAAAGACTCTGCCCCCACACACAAATTTAAAGTAGAATCACCTACACCCATATACCACTGGTGCCTATACACCTCCAAATCTTTACTCCAGACTGGGAGCACCATGAGGGTAGAACTTGGTCTCTTTTTGCTCACCATTACATACCCCACAGCTGCCTCAGTATTTGGCAGGAGGAGGTGCCTGAGGAGTATTTGCTTCAGAATGCATTTTCTCTTCACAGAAAGGACTGAGGGGTGGGAAGAGACATGAGGCTGGTTTTCAGAGCAGACTGAGCCTATAAAGTCTTTAAATGTCAGCAGAGATCTTAAGGCAAGGCTTAGTCACTGCGCCAGCATGTCTGTGCAAACCACTTCTTCCTAGACAAGCTCGCCATAGCGTCACATCTGTTCACCTACTCCAGCTTACAATTGTGGAAAATGAGCACTTCTTGTGGTATGGTAGGGGTTTTGTTTGTTTGTTAGAATAAAAAGGTAAAACACAAGAGTCCCTAGAATAAGGATTTATAATACATTCCTAGAACAGCAGGACTTTCAAGGGTGGTTCTTCCTTGCATGATTGACTTGAAGACTTTGGCTACTGTGACACGATGGTGACTGGGATGACCAAACCCATTAAGGGCCTTGACTACAGTTTAGATGGTCAGGGCAGGAGCTGGCTATTTAACAGTAAAAAGATGGCCCTGGTCTTTGCTGCCATGTTTTTTTTTCCTATCAGTGAAAATAATGGCACTTTCTGCAGGGAGTGTGGAAGAGGGAATTACATCATTTTCCCCTTCTTGCTTTGCTGAAGGTGATAAGGATTCCTAAGTCATCCTGCATTTGAACTACTGAAGCTGAGAGGGGGAAAAAAAAAGTGCCATCTGTTTATTTTGTGTCTAGGCTGACTCCTTGTCTCTGAAATAATCCCTATAAATTAAACCTACTGCAGCAGCCACACCTTCTATTTCAAAGCCAAAAATTTGTCTGTGTTTAAGTGACTAACAAGTTAAAGAACCATTGTAGGGTCCTGACCTAAGACAATATTGGTCTGTCGTTTCTGTGCTTTTTGAGATTTCCTGACTGTAGCAAGGACTTGGCTTTAACATATGCACTCTGTCTGTGAAGCAACTCCTTAATGTGGAGGAAAATAATAACCCCTTTCTTCTTTTGATTCCAAATTTCTTGAATCCCTGCTTCAAAACCAACAAATGATTACAGGTCCTAGTGGAAATTACCCATCACAGGTTTTTTTTTTTTTTTAAGAGACCAGAAAATGCGCACACTCTTCTTCACCCCCACATACTGACAATGGTGACGCTTCTGAAAAAGCTCTTCTAGGGAGAGTAACTACCACAGCCTGACGCAGGGGGAGAAATGTCCAAAGAATTATAAACATTTCAGAGAAGTCCTTCTTTGCTTAGATGCCGAAAAGGGTTAGTGACCACCTATGGTGTCATCTCCACATGCCTCAGACCAGGAGGTCTGGGCACTGCATGAGAGGGGGTGCCCCCAAGCTAACTAGGAAGCACCTGGCGACTCCAGGGAGAGCTTCCTACCTGGACTCTATTGAAAAATTTGATTTTGTAGGAAACCTTAAACAAGTGCTCTGGATGGTACAGGGCAGAGGAGAAAGAACTCTGGGGAGGCCTGAGTGCCCTATTTTCCCTTCGAACCTTCCCCCTTCTTTATTTTGTCTGTGGGATTCCAGGCCCAGGCCTCCAAGGTTGCCAATCCTTGCTCTGGTTATCATCGGCAATTCCTCACACACCCCCACACCCTTTCTAGAAGCTTTCAAACCACAGAGATAAACCCTTCAAAAGATGGGCAGGGCTCCAATTTGTTGAACAGTCTGAGAATACCAGCCTCTAGGTGGTATAGCACTCAAAGCTAAAGGTGAAAATGTCCAGAATCAGTTAAAAGATAATTTCTAGACTACTTTCCTTGCAGCCCAGATGAAGCCAATGTCATTAAGATATCCAAGGGTGAAGAACCAGGCACAGCTCAAACCTCTAATACTAGTCCTTCCCTATCTTTCAAATGCCCAATTCTTGTCCCAAGGCCCTTCCAAGTCCAGAACTCCATGGAAGGTTAATGAAGAAGGGAATGACATGACTTGAGTACCATGAACGCATGTCTTGTGCATGTGTATTCCAGCCTTTGTAACTCAGTCTTTGCTTTCCACATCTCCTTTCCCCTATCAGTCTAAGTAATATGGTCCACAAGAATTTATCATCTCCCAAATCCAACACACTTAAGACTGGCCTATTAGTCATGGACTACAGATCCTACCGTCCCCCATGAGACAGTTGAGTTTCTGTCATTTTGTACTTAATCTTTTTTTACCCTGAGTCCACAGAAGGTTCCAGGTATCTACACTCTGGATAGAAGCAGAAAGCATTTCTTCAGAGTGCTATGAAGCAGAGCTGGCTTCTCAAACAGATTCCTTTCCCTACAGCTTCTGTGCACAGCACACCATTCCCAGCTTCCACAATAATCTTGGGACTTGGCAGAAGAAAGGCAGCTAAAACTGAGCTATGTCACGAGGCCACTGACTGGGGAGCCAGAATATCTAAAGACAAACCAAGGCATGAGCAAAAGGCCAGAGTTCCCACAGATTCCCTTTGGCTCCTGTAGCTGCAGCACAGCACTGACGGCCTAAAGATAACCCAAGTATCTACGAAGGGTCACTTTTAAATAGTAGCTGTAATACCACCAGTCATTTCAGAAGTATTTCCTTCCCGAGCTTGCTTCCATCCACATCGGCGTGCCAAGCATGCCCAACAATGGCAAGCCTGCTGAGGAGATACAAGCCCACAATGAAATGGAAGGTGTCCCAAAGGGGAACAGACAGCTCCTAACATGCTGCGATTCTATTCTGTGCCCACATTTGAACTGCTGAGAAGAACAATCTAGCAAAGAGACAACTTATAGAAGTGATCTACTGACAATCATTGCAGATTAAAGAACAGGTAGAAAATTAGACGAAACAGTTAAACTCAATGCCTTCTTTTATAAAGCAGAGGCAGCATAAGCCATAGATGGCTACCATCCAGGAGTTGTGTTTTTTATTTATTTATTTTTTTAAGGAAAGCCTTTCCCTTCAAGAGAAAACTTATACTGCTTGGTTTACTGGACCACCCCCTGGTAGAGTGCTCGCTGTATGGAAGCTGCATGGAGTCTCCAGCAGATACTGTACATACAGCAGCCACCCATGGCCACTAACCTGTGATGTGCCAAATGCCAAGTGCTCACGAAAGCCTGCTGTATTTTTTTCTTCTTTTTTAATGGCAGCACCAAAATTTCCCATATACTCGCAGGAACCATTAAACTCCTCTCAACCCCTCACCTATCCACCAAGTGAGTCCACACTGTCCAGAGTGGCAGCTGGCCAGGGCTGGTGTACGAGGGACAGGTGCTCAGTGGGCTATTTTCAGTTACCATCAGCTCACCCGGGAGCTGCACATGCTCAATCGGCAGGCAAGTTTTGGTTCCATTTCAAACGCTGGGCAGCCAAAAGACATACACCTTTCACAGCTGCCAGGGCAACCGGCTGCCCAGTGCTCCTCCCAAGACGGGAGCAAGGAAAACAGTGTAACCTGGCCAGCCAACATGCCAGTGAGCAAGCTGTACCTCTCATTTCACTGCCTGGGTTATTCTGAGCTGGGCTTATTGACACTCCATGGCAACACAGGAACAAAGGGCCAGCAAGAGGGATTTAAATGTCTTGCAAAAGTTGCTAGAAAAGTCAGCAGCTCAGGCTTCTGCTTTCATAATAAAAGCAGCAGTGGGATTATTATTAGGTTTTTGTTGTTTGCCACTGTTGGTATTATTTGGGAATGACTGTAATCAAGGTCTGCTCTTTGAACAGAGGTTCTGTTTTTGTTTTGTTGTGTTGCCACCATTGAGTTGCTGTAGTTGGGATGGCTTTGAAAAGCACGTGGGCCTGTCTGCCCCAGCATTGCAAGAGGACTCATTTTTTCCCCTGTTTACCTTTATCTTAAATCTTGCCATACCTTATGATCCCCTCCCACGACACAACTCCTTCAAAACAAAATCTTCTCAAGTAGCTCCACTGCCCTCAAGATACATGACAAACAACTCAGTTCAAGGCTTGGCTGGGTTAGTAGGACCTCTACCAATCCCTCCTCGAGATTCATATTACTGGCTCTCTTGTCCCAAACTCAGCATAGTCTCTGAGAGCATGTGCTCTCTTTTCATCTCCTCAGCCTAGTCAGTCCCTTCATCTCAACATTACTTTTTCTATTACAATAATTGGCATTATTGTAGCCATAATGATTTAGTCATTCATTGGTCAAATATTCATTGAACACCAGCTACAGCCATTCAGATACTGAAGATAAAACGACAAACTCCAAGTCACAGCCTCTCACGCTAAGGGGCTTACTTTGCATGTATTTGTTGACTCCTCACAACCACCCAATTATGCATCTTGCTGCTATACAGTAACAGGCCAGGTAATGGAAGTAACAAATGCAGAAGGTCAAAGGAAAACACTGGTTCACAACAGTGTTTGACTCTCTCTTGAGAAAGGCCCGATTCCAAAACATGGCCAACTGCCTTCCCTTCAGTAGATACACTTTGACTATCACTAGCAATGCCATGTAACTACCAAAAATTACCGACTTTTTGCAAAACCGAGCCTGTGAAGTGTATGAACTAGGACATGGTGTTAAAGAGAAACCATGACTAAGTAACTCTACAGGGAATTTGCAAAATCATATGTCACAGGAGTCAAATTCTAAGCTGAACTGTGGGTATTTTTCCCCATCTATTCTGTCATTTACAACTTGCCTGAATAAATTAGATATTTTTCTCATTCAAACTGGACTAGTGTAGGTACCTGATTTCAGAAGATAAAACAAATGCAGCAAAAAAAAAAAAAGGGGGGGGGGGGAAGAGGCCATCCCGTTTTGCCCCCAAATCACTATTTGAATTAAAAATACAGGCAGAGTTTTTTTTTGAAGGGGAATTTCACCACCTCCTCCCCAAGAGGAATTTCTCATTTATCCTCCTACTCATTCTCTCCTTCCCAAATACAGATATCCTCAGAAAGTCCATGCTCACTCTAACCCATAACAAGGAATTAGATGGAGCATTACATGGATCTAGGAAACACCCTGCTCCCAGAGCTCAGATTCAGCTGATTAGAATCAGGCAGCAGCTGTTCCAGTGTTGTGACCAAGGCTGAGAGGGTGCAAATGTAAACTTCCCTCTTCCTGTCAAATCACCGGCTTGAGGAGAAAGAGAGGAAGGTTGGACTATCTAATACTGTAAAAAAAAAAAAAGAAGGTGGTTCCAGGTCAGCTTTTTTGGGGAAAAAAATACCTATAGACCTTAGGTTAGTAGTTAGAGCTTTTACCTCAGCACAGCAGGGACTTCTCAGCAATGGACTCTGGGAGGCAAAAGGAATTGTCTTTCCTAAACTATGGGTTATGGACCCTTTGTGAGTAGTGAAATTGGCTTAGTGGTTCAAGGCAAGGTTTCTTTCTTGTTAAGTGAAATAAAAGTGAACAGAATAAAAAAGAGAAGAATCACATATGTTAAACACAGTAAGAATAATTGCTATTTCATGAAAATTTTGTTTCAGATGTGTACCCATCCCATTCTAAAATGTTTGAGTCACAGTGAAAAGTTTGAAAGCCACCCCGCCCTGGTCTTACATTATCTTGGAATCTACATGAGTTCTGAGTAATTATGACTATTACGTATAATCATTATCTGTGGAAGCCTGCCTGAGGTCATGCTGGGCTACAGAGGGAAACTGGGAGGACAGTTAGCAGCATTTTGGGAGCTGCAAATTAATTTTTAAATGTGTTTTGTTTTTCCTGGTGTTTATTTTTTTCAAGAGTGAGAACTGCACATGTGACATTCCTACAAATCTCCTGCTTCACTGGTGTTTCCATTAAGAGAAGATGGCGACCATCCTGTCACTCTTGAGAAACTTATCTTTATAAGAAACCTAGAAGCAATTGCACTGCCTATTCAAGGTTGATCACAAGGAAGTCATTTAATGAGCTTGGGTCTTGGAGTTGTTTTCCCATCTGTTCAATACTTGACTCTGTTTGAATTTCTAAGAGTTCGTTCCACATACTACCTACTGCTATAGCTTTCTCACATAAATGTACTGAATATTGACATTTTATAATATTCAATTTTAAAAAGCTGGATGTGGCTTTAGTTTAACAGTCCACAGGCAAAACAAACATGCCCCAAGAAGGAAAGGCTAAAGCAAAGCTTTGTCACAGCTCGCCTTCGGCACGCCATCATTTTGTTAGATAAGAAAACTTGATGATAAAGCAGTATTTTAAGAGTGAGCAGCTTCATCAGATTTTAGATCCTCCTAGTGGCAAATAGCTCAGTATATCTCATCTCTCCCCCCAAATCTAAGTCAATGACAAAGATTTTATTCTGTACAAGAGGAGGGAATTATAGTAATGAGAAATGAAAGCAACAAATTTAATACTGAGACATTTCTCTTATATTCATTCACCCCTTTAAGAACTTCCTGAATCCTCAATAATGAGAAATTCAAAGAAAGACTTATTCTTTTTCCCCACTGGCAAAAAGGGGTACCTTTGTAGACCCTAACAAAAAGTCCATTGAAGTTATCCATTTCCTTCCCTCCTGACCCATTGGGTAATTGGTCTGGAAAATCTGAGTGATAATGGCTTTGGAAACACTCAAGTCAACCCAGAAAATAATTTAGGGCCTGTAAATCCTCTCCAGAACAGGCCACTATCTCTTGCAACAAAACTTTTGAAAGTCCACTTTTTTTAACATAAAATCAAAGTATAGCTTACAAATTCAGTAAAATGTGAGTTCCTCGGCTTTGAAATATTTCTGAAGTAGAAGTACATTTTAAGTGTAATACTATGGTCTACACACCTACAAATGTGCACAGGAGAAAGGAAAGTCAAACACGGAGATTCTGGAACAAAAATGGCCTTCTCCCAGTGGCATAAGAGCAGTATTAGAGCATGATTAGTCTTATTAATGGGAAGGAAAAGGAAGGATATATGGGTAATTAAGACTCAAGTGCTCTTCACTGTAAGAGCAAATAAAACTCTTCCTGCAGCTAGAGTTGTATATATAATGAACACAGTAAATGAATACTGGTATGAGAGACAAGAGATACAAAAACAGAAACCCAGGTGAAGGGGCTGCATCACTGCTCTCATCTCAGCCTCTCAATCAGGCTGGATTGAGCTGGATTCTAGCATGCCCCAGACATAATGTAAATGCGGATACAACTCACTTAGGCTAACAGAAAATGTGAAATTCTAAGGGCACTGATGATGATTAAAACCCTTAACGCCATTCCTCAATATGTATCACACTCTATGTTGGCTGTGTAACTAAGAGGTCTAACTGATTCTCTAACTGATTCAGAAGTACATCTCCAACAAAAACAGGTCTCATTAGGGGTAATCGTGAGGATTAGGGTAAATAATGTATGTAAAAGTTAGTCCAATGCTTGGCAGATATTAACCACTTGATGAAATTACCTATAATCACTAAAGTGGTAGATGTATTAGGCAGTATTTTCCAAACATATATTTGCTTTTTTTTTTTAACCTCCATAAAACATGAGAAGTGTTCCAAAGTACGTTCTTACTAGCCAACTACCAAAATCACTGTTTGGGACCTGTCCTTTTAAGTGTTAGTACTATTTCTAACCAATATTTGGAAGACAAAGAGAAGGACATTATTTTTTAATGGACCAAGAAGAGTACACTACCCAACAAAATATATTAAAACCAAATCTGTATAATTTTCTTATTTATGGCCCAAGAATGTCATTTCACGTCACTGAAGCACAATAAGGTACTGAAGTAGCTCTGCAAACATCAAACATGGGTCTATTTCCTTTTAAACTTGGCAGTTTAAAGCTCTGCACTAGACAGTCTATGGAGTTAGTATAAAGATTTTAGTTGTCTGCCTGCCCTGTGATTTACCTCTTTTGGTTAAGTATTTTATAATTAACATTTGCTTTATGACTAATGTTGAATATATTAGAGTATAATACAATTAGGGGTTCTTGGTGGTTTTTAAAAAAAATACTTCCTAGTAAATACACAAAAACAAAGAGTCTTTTCATAGAATAGGCTATTGACAGTTAACAAGGAGTTGAGTCATGGAGAGAAGACAGGAGGAAAGCAACCACTATTATGATTAGAGCTCCCTAGGTTGTAGCACTCACTGAATGTTGTATTTTTAAAAAAAGCCAATGTAACTAAAAGGATGATGTGTTCTTTTCCATATTTGTAAATATCTTAGTGGTGGTGGTATATTAAGTAGCAACACTTTAGTGGAGATTGTTTCCACTTCAGCCAGACAAACTTGTTTCATTACATATCTTCACTGTCGCATTAAGAGGTCATTTGTTGGATTCTTTGAGAAGCTTAAGAGCTTAAAGCAGGAAAAAACAAGAATAGCATGGTTGTTAATAATGTTCCACAAATGCCCTTTCCCCTTCACTTCTTCCCATTTTTTCTCCACCTCCCCTCTATTCATACTACATTTCTACCTCAATTTCTTGTTCACTCTTTTTTTCCCCCCTCCCTACCAAATCCTAGACAGGTCTACCTCTGATACCAAATGAAATCCAAAGGGAGTACTTACACCGTACACAACTGGTATTACACATAAGAGAAGGGCATAGAATTTGGAGGATGTTATTCCACAACATTTAGATTTTTTTTTTTACAGTTATATTTTTTAGCAATTAAGAACTGGAAATATCCTAGAAACTTGCCTGTTATGTCTCCAGACATGATCAAATATCCCTTGAGGATTAAATAACTGTTGGTTCATCAAATCTTTCCAGTCTATTTCTTTCAATCTAGTACCACGTTTCTTCTCTGGCTAAAACACCTCCAATTCCTTTAAACTTGCCATACAAGATTCTTCTTATCCCATTCCTTTTGACACTAATTAAAATGATTGTTATATTGGAAGGTTTTTACCAACATTACTGAGAACAGAATCTAGAATAGACACCTAAAATGGTTTACAACATCACTATCCAATAAAAATTAAATGCGAGCCATGTTATGTAATTCTAAATTTATACAGTAGTAAGAAGAAATGGGTAAAATTCACATTTTTATTATTTTCAAAATTCAGTACATACTTTACACTTAAATAGCATAGCTCAACTTACATTAGCCACATTTCAAGTGTTCAATGGCTGTGTATGACTAGCTATTAAAAACAAGGTAGATCTATAATCATATCAATGAATATGGAAAAGTGCTTAAAATAGTTCAAATATTATAAACCAAAAATAGATTTCTAGTGTATTAAGCAATGACTTTTCCACAGTGTTGGCTACATTATATGCCTCCTTGGAAACGATATACATAAGATCACTCTAGCCCCTGAGAGTTTATAACAGGGACCTTACTCTTCCTATCCTATCTGATCACAACGAAGGTGAGATTCACATTTATAAGCACTAGTCTTCATGAAAAATTTCTTGTAAAATAAAATAGGCACTGCTCAATGCATAATAAAATCATTTGTTTAATGTTTTATATGTCTAGAAACACATATACTAACATACATGGTGTACTTTACAGGGAATTACAGGTAACTTATTTTCTTTAGCTCTTTTAGAATTCCACAGCAGAGGCAGTATCACCCCTAAATAGCTTTTTGCAAATGAAGAGAAGGGTGAACAAGTAGGAATGAGTAAGAGCCAGATGCCAAAGGCCCTGCAATGCCTGGGTATGCCACACAACTAATACTTAGCCTACATCCCACAAATTTTGACTGTCCCACTGAGCACTCATTTACATGGAAAATCTCTGTATAATTAATCAACCCTAATACCATACTGTTATACATAAAAATGCAAAGTACACCTTACACTGCTAAATGTGTACTAAATTTTCCCAAAATTTAACTACTATATGAATCAAGGGGTAACTGTTCTCTTTTGTTGGGATTCTATAAAAATTCACTCACCAATTTAGAAAATTCAATCACTGAAGACAATAATCACTTAGGATTATTCAGGCACTAATACACTGGTATCAATTTGTTTTTCAAAGTCATAAAAGATTACAAACGTGTGTTAATATTATTTTGTTTTATTTTCAGGCATACTCATGACTGACTATGCTAAAATATACTTATTTCCTTAAACAGTTTTATTAATTACAGAATTTTTATTTCTCCATTTCAGGTAGTAAATTATATTTAGTCCTTTAAATGTTTTATATAGATAAAATGTGGCATGTATAAAAATTATACTTCAAAATAATCAGGGGCATTATCAAATATTTTTCATAAAAATGGGATGTTCATTTTCAAATAAATTAATCTAGTCACAGACCTTATACCATCACAAAAATTAAGGCAACCCGAGTCACATATCTCAATGTAAAATACAAAACCATAAAGCTCTCATTTTATGATATGCAAGAAAACTTAAATGACCTGGGCATGGCATTAACTTTGTAGAAATACAATCCATGAAGGAATTAATAAGCTGGACTTCATTAAGATTAAAAGTGTCTGCTCTAGCACTATTTACAATAGGTAAGCTATGGAAACAACCCAAATGCCCAAAATAAATCACTGGTTCAAGAAGATGTGGTATATATATGCAATGGAATATTACTCAGCAATCGAAAAGATAAACTCATGCCATTCACAGCAACGTGGATGGAGCTGGAAGGGATCATGCTCATGAAATAATACAGAAAGAAAAAAGAAAAATACTAGATGGTTTCACTTATAGGAGGAATGTAGAGGATCCAAATAAGGAATTGGGGGAGGGAGGGAGTAATTATAATCAAGTACAAATCAAAATCAACAAGCAACTAAAACCAGATACATTCTGCAGGGGGAGCAGGGAGAAGGAAGTAGGATCAAAACAGATGGGAAGAGCACAAGGGACTGTGGGGATGGTAAATGGGTGAATTGATGGTGGCGATTTCATGGGAGCTAAAACCGAGATGAGAAAACATACATTGCACAAAAATGAAGACTTAAGTTAAAAAATACGTAAAATTAAATTTTTTAAAAATGTGCCTGCTCTGACTCATCTCCAAATTTGACATTAAAGTGATCAGCAGACACATGAAAAAATGTTCACAATCACTTATTATTAGAGAAATGCAAATCAAGACCACAATAAGATACCATCTTATACCTGTGAGAATGGCCCATATTGAAAAGCTCAGAAACAACAAGCACTGGTGAGAATGCTGAGAAAAGGGAATCCTCCTACTCTACTGGTAGAAATGTGAACTGGTCCAGCCCTTATGGAAAGCAGTATGGAGGTGTCTCAAAATATTAAAAATAGATCTACCATCCGACCCTAGGCCTCTCTCCAAAAAAATTGAAAAAGAAAGGAAACTTGCACTCCCATGTTACTGCAGCACTGTACTATAGCTAAACTATGGAAATAACCTAAGTGCCCCAGAACAGATGAATGGATCAAAAAGATGTGGTCTATATACACAACAGAGTATTACTCGGCCATCAAATAAGATAAACTCATGCCATTTGCTGCAACATGGATGGAACTTGAAAGGATAATGCTAAGGGAAGTAAGTCAGAAGAAGAAAGATAAATACACTATGGTGTCATGAATATGTGGGATATAAAGCAACAAAATTAACAGGTAAAGATGAGCTGAAAAACGAACTCTTGGAAGCGGACTACAGAACTGAAGCACCAAGGAGGTTGGGGGGCTGGAGGGGTAAAAACAAAGAGGGAAGGAAGCACAGTAGTCTATGGTTATGGAACATGATTAAGTTGCTGGTGGGTACACTTTGCTGGTAATACCTGGTGGAGGTTCCCCAATATTACCTGAGTAAAAAATAATTTTTAAAAATAAATTTTTAAAAAGTATTTTACATTAGTGAAAAAATACATAAATACTGGAATGAAGTACAGTGTCTGCTCTGTACAAGGCAATGTCAAGAAAATGAGAAGTCAAAGACCAGCAGAAAATACATGCAAAAAGACACATCTGATATATTTCCCCACATCCAAAATATACAAAGAACTCTTAAAACTCAACAGTAAGAAAACAACTTGATTAAAAAATGGGCCAAGGGGAGTCTCCCCGGTGGCACAAGGGTTAAGTGTCAGCACTATGAAAAAATCTGCAGCCACTGAAGCATGAGTTTGATCTCCGGCCTGGGAGCTACCCACATAGCCCAGCAGACCTCTCCTGTCTTGCCCAATGCTCCCCACTCAGCAGTGTATTTCAGTCAATCCGCCTGTTCTGTTTCTATCTCTGGTGAATCCTCTCACCCCCCACTCACTGTACCTCTGGCCTACACCCTAGCTCTTGTATGCATAAATAAATAAATCTTTAAAAAAAAAAGTGGGTCAAAGACATTTATAGACACTTCACCAAAGAAAAGATAATATGGTAACAAGAAGATGCTCCACGTCCATGTTATCGGAGAAACATAAGTAGAAACAATGAGATTCCACCACATAATATAAATGGCCAAAATCCAGAATAACGACCACACCACATGGTGGTAAAGATGTAGAGCAAAAGAATTCTCATTGTTGGTGGGAATGCTAAAATACAGTCACAGTGGAATATACTTTTGCTGTTTCTTAAAAACCTAAATATACTCTTTCATATAATCCAGCAATCATAATCCTCGGTGCTGAAAACATGTTTACAAAAAAACCTCCAGGCAGATGTTTACAGCAGCTTTATTCATAATTGCCAAAATTTGAAAGCACCAAGACCCTCTTCAATAGTAGAATAGATATACTGTGGTACATCTAAAAAATGGGATATTAGTCAGCAATGAAAGAAATGAGCTATCAAATCATTAAAAGATGTGAAAGAACCTTAAAAGCTTGTCAATATGTGAAAGAATTCAAACAGAAAAGTCTGTATATTGTATGATTCCAACTACATGACATTCTAGAAATGCCAAAATTATGAAAACTGTAAAAAGATCACTAATGGCTAGGGGTTGGGCCTGGGGTGGGTGGTAGGGTAAGAAGAAAAAACAAAGGAGTTTTTTGGGCAGTGAAATTCTATGATGTTATGTTAAATACATCCTATTATATATCTGTCCAAACCAACAGAATTTACAATACCAGGAGGAAATCTCAATGTAAACCATTGGCAATAGGTGATTCTGATGTGTCAATGTAGATTGATCAATTATAAGTAGATTGATCCCCACTCTGCTGGGGAATGTCAATAATGAGGAAGGCTATGAATGTGTGAGGGAATAGGTATATTGGGGATTTCTGTGCCTTCTCAATTTAGCTGTGAAACCAACAACTGCTTTTAAAAAGTCTTAAAAGGCAGTGGGGTTTATATCTGATAGGGATTAAGAACAATCTTACAATAAGTAAAACAATACACAGTACACTCAACCTACCCCAAACAGCTAAAAGCCACTTACCTTCCATACTTGGGGAAGGGAAAGCAATCATCATTAGCACAGGGAGAATCATCACTCCATCTACCATTGTACAGCTGCGGAGAAAAAAAAAAAAGTGATATAAGTAAAACCAAAAAAATAATATTCAGGATGACATTCAATTAAGCATACCACCATTTTCAAACTGTCATTCAAGGACTTTCCTATAAATCTCCCTCAATTATGTTGCTCATTTCTTAGTACTCATTTCTTAATTATGTTGCTCAATTTCTTAGCTTATTTATCATATACCCTTTCCATGGAGCTAAACAAGTCCTCTTAAGGTCATCAAATTTACCGCCCACTGGTGGTTACTCTAAGGCCACTTTCTCTGAGTCCACCCTCTTTCAAAAAACTCAATAAGGACCTGATAAATTCTCAACTACAAAAATGGCCCAAATGATTTTAGGTTTTAATTCTATTATATTCTATCAATCACAAAATTGGCAATAAATAAAAAAACTGAGAAGTAGGAATAGATTGTTCTAGCATGATATTAATGAGTGACTTAAATAATTTAAATTAAATTACTATATTTGAGTCTTACAACCACTTAAAAGGGTTGGAGCTGGAGCAACCTACAACACCCTATCACCCAAAAGGGGGAAACCCTCATACTATATTTCTTCTATGAAAAGCAATGCATCCTTATATTAATCTTTAACAGATGAAACACAACCAAAGCAGGAACAAATCAGGTAAATAGAGAACCTTTACATCTGAATAATTCCTGCCAGTGTTTAAGAATGTCATGGAGTTTGTCTCTACTGATACTTCACATAATAAATCATTTAAAGAAATTAATCCTCTGACTATTTGTGACTTTCTGGTAGTAAAATAAGACGAGAGTTGGTCAAGTTCTTTAAAGAACAGGTTAGTGTGTTATCTTACGACTTGAAAACAAAAAGCAAAAACCTTTAGCTATCTGAGCTGTTTGGAGGGGACACCTCTGACTCATCTCCTTATAATCAAATATTTGATTGATGATCTGACTATCTATTTCCACATCCCCCAATCCTATCTTAACAGTTATCATTTCAATTTGTCCATAATTATATTTCAAACTGTCTTTTCTTTAATTGCAAGGTATGGGAAGGGTGGGAGTGTAAATGAGATTTACCCTTTTGGAACATAAGCAAGACCTTTTGTTAATGTTGTTTCTGTTATGATTGTTATTATCATGTCCATGTTCACACAGATCTTTTCTAAAGCAAGTCCTTACTAGTGACACAGAAATGCTTCATCTTGGCCTGAGGCCCCTGATAATCAGATACTAACTCCTTCCATCACCATCTCATCTCTGTGACTTTCAACATGAACACACTGTTGGTTCTTTCTTACTCAATGCCTTGCTCTTCCTCCCTCCACTCATCTTCTACCCAATATGATCCAGCTCAAAAGGCAAACACTTGGTGAAACATCACTCCATCTGCAGCGACTCAACCCCCCAACACTGGTCTAACATGTCTCAGAATCAAATATTTGTCTACGTCAGCCTCCAGAACCCCAATTATGTCTAATAGGGGTCACACAAGAAAATTCTTTAAAGTATGGGCTAAAAATATTGAAATTTTTGTACTATAAAAATGGTTTAGAGCCTCTCTGGTGGCGCAGACGGTTGAGTGCAGCGCTGTGAAGCTGTCTGCAGCCTCTGCAGTGCAGGTTCAATCCCGGCCAGCCGGGGAGATATCCACATGGCACGGCAGACCTCTCCTGTCTTGCCCGCTGCTCCCCTCAGCAGTGTATTTCCATCAGTCCGCCTGTTCTGCTCCCTGTTCTGTCTCTGGTGAATCCTCTCACCCTCCCACACATCTGGCCTTTACCCCAGCTCTTGTATGCATGAATTTTTTTTTTAAATGGTTTATTCCACCAGTGCAGTAAAAAAATTAAGTCTTTATTTGGTCTGTCTCAAATCCCTATGACATTCTAGTACAAAAAGTATCTTTCAGAAAGAGTGGGAGTTACATAAGAGGAAAGGGTAGACATAGTTTGCTGATGAGTGCAGTCACATACTAGTTTTGAAGATCCGTTTAAGTGGAAATGCAGGTTGCATTGGCTAGTTATAATGAAATGAGTGTTCTCCAAGTGTTTGAAAACCATTAAAGAAATTACAGGTTGAATATGTCATTAATGAAGGCACCAGAAAATAGGAAAATGTTGGCACTGTTACCTCTATTCTGAGTGGTTCTTCATTAACGACTTTACTAGCGAACAGCTATAAACATTCAGCTTAATGTAACATGAAACAGGCTCCTGAAGTTCAAAACTTTAAAAATATTTGAAAAAAACAGATTTACACTTACTATCATAAACAATATCTGAGTACCTTGGGCTAGTACACTGTCACCACCATTAGCAATACCTTAAATATTTCATCCTTAATCTTTTTAAAATTTCTATTATATATATATATATCTTTTATAATACATATTTTCTATTTTATAGAAAATGTATGACCAGCACATTTATTGAGGTTGCATGCTCAAAAAACTTTTTAAGAATGGAATATGTCATGAGAAGTCTTTGAAAACCACTGGGCTATCTTAAGTCTTATCTTTTAATTCCAAGTACCTCGTTCATTCATTCATTCATTCAACACCCTTTGAGAGCATCCTATGTACTAGATATTAGAAAGATAAAGATACACAATTTTGGTTCTTATAAGATCTGTCTATAGTGACAATCATCAAAAAAAAAAAAAACTGTAGCATTGAAAACTGAGTGAGTTAGAAAGATTTAGATTAAATAAAAATGCTAACAAACCAACTTGAGATTTTCTAGAGGGTAGGAAAGCTTCCATGAGGAGGTTTTATCTAAATAAAAACCTGATAGATGAATAGGTGGTACTAGAAAAAGGATGAGAGTGAGCACCAAGGAGTGTAAGAAAGTATGTGTGAGTGTGTGGAGGGAGGGGGGAGAGAGGGGGAAGGAGGGAGAGCGAGAGGGGGGAGCGAGAAGGGGGAGCGAGAAAGAGAACACCCTGTAGTGGGGACAGGAGAACATTTAAGGACAAAGGCAAAATTTTCCAGCTTCATGAAAGCCCTGTGGTCCGGGCAAGCATATGTCCTGAAAACTTAAGATATACTTGAGAAGTGAAAAAAACTCCAGGTTTGAACAGATTTCATAATGGAGAGACCCCCAAGAATGCTAGAGAAGTAGGCAAGCGTCAGAACCGCAGTAAGGTACAAACAGTAAGCCCTCTGCTCACCTCTCAATGTCATCAATGTCCTTTGTCTCAGTTCTCACTACTGGTCCGTCACCATCCCATTCTCCTAGGCAGTCCAACCAGCCTGTTACTTACTCTCTGTCTTGGGAACTTTGTATATGGAATGCTCTGGTGATTGGATCCTTCTTTCTAAGCCCAATCTGGCAAATTCCTATGCCTTCTTCAAGACTCAATTTAAATATCACTTCCTTCTAGAAGCCTGCCTAAACCCTCATATACACTCATTACACTTGCATAAGACATTTTGTTAATTTTCATTCAGAGCACTTATCATAATAATTACATAGTAATACCTATGTGTGCTTTTGAACACTTGTTTCCCTCTTTAGACTGTAAACTCCACAACAGTGAAATCTATGGCCTATTGCGTTATTGATACCAGAGCCAGGTAGATGCATATTTAATGTTCGCTAAATTCCAATTCTCCCTAAACTAGTTCAATTTAAATTCTAAAGAATTAGCAACTCTCTGCGCCTCCCATCCAATACACAAACATATACAGCAGGCCCCAAATAGTCATTTAGTTGAATGCTGTTTTATTATAAGGTTGATGAGAATAAAAGAATCCCAATATAAATAAGTTAATTGAGAACCTATTTTCCTTATATGTCACTTCACTTAAAAATTACAGTTTTCTAGAACCTACAAAGGACATTGAGGATTTGCTGTATATACCTATGAAGAAATGACAGGATTAGGACATTTATCATCTCTCTAATGTGTATCTCTAGAATTTACTTCAGGTTGTAATAACAGTGAGCAGTTAACAAGCTATAAGCTTCAAAATTAAAAATCTTTTCACTGTTGGGCCTCCCAGGTGGCGCAACGGGTTAAGCGCAGCACTGTGAAGCTGTCCACAGCCTCTGCAGCATGGGTTTGATTCTCTGCTGGCCAGGGAGATACCCCCATGACACAGCAGACCTCTCTTATCTCTCCTGCTGCTCACCTCAGCAGTTTTTGCTCTGTCTGCCTGTTCTGCTCCCCATTCTGTCTCTGGTGAGTTCTCTCACCCTCCTGCCCCTCTGGCCCTACCCCAGTTCCTGTATAAATAAATAAATCTTTTCACTGTTTAAAAAGTCCAAAAGACAAATCCATTAGCATATTTTTTCTATCCCAAAACATTAAAAGCCCAAGCCTCAAAATACCTTTTAAACAGATTATTGTGCAAGAAAAATTTAAACAATAATTTAGACTCATAAATAGAAAACAACAATGAAAGGAGTTACAAATTCATTCCTTCAAGCTTATCTACTGTTTACAGATAGCTCAAAATATGCCAAAAATCTGTGGAAATAAAATCAGCATCAATTACTGGTTGTCCTTTTTTTTTTTTTCCATTATTTGGAGAGTCTCTTGACCAGTTAATTGAGCTATAAAAAATGGTGTCCCAAATAGGAAAGGGGAAAAAAAAATTTAGAAAAGAGAATAAATGTCCTGGTCATATTTTAATTATGAAGAAAATTAATATACTAAAGCCCCAACTTGAAGTCCAAAGGATCTATTTCTAATTTTAAAATTTTCTTAAAAGAAAATATTGCCTCTAAAAGTAAATTTTAAACTCTCCTGCTGTCTAGTATTCGGGCGAATGAATTTCAGATGTGGTTGGCAAAAAAGAGGATATGGTAGTAAAAAGAGAAGAGCAATAATTTAACAGTTCAGGGATGCTTCCATCTAGAGATTTTCAACTTGTTGATCTCCAAATTTTTTCACTGTCTTAAACATTAATGAGCAATCTAAGGAGCTTGCCCACATGGGCCATACCTATCAATATTTACTCTAGAAATAAAATGGAGAATTTCTTAAATATTATATCTTTTTAAAATAATAAACACACCCTAATTTTTATAAATTAAAAATATAAATATCTTCTTTTTCAAAAAAGCATAGAAAAAGTGGCAGTGTTTTGTATTTTTGCAAATCTCTTTAATGTTTGCATTAGTAGGAAGCAACTGCACTGAGTATGCTTTTATATGTTGTAAGCAAATATTTAAAATGCAGTTTCACATATATCAGTCATTAGAAGAAGCCTGAGAAAGCCCTGGATACTCAAAAGGACTTTGGGCCACACTCTAAACCACTATCTTATTCCTTAAATGATCAGCCCCTCTACCAAATTAAACCAGTTAACAAGATGGTACCAGGTATTTTGGCTGAGCATCTTCCCAATGCCTAACAAAAATATTACTATTCCCAGGTTCAGAAATCTCATTAACCTCTTGAACATTAAGGAATTTGTGTATTTTTTTAAATGTAGGAATTATCTTTTATGTTCACACTAAATATTTTTTTAAATGAGAAAAATTTGTGATAAGAAGGTATTTAACTGCTCATCTCCTTCAGGTTCAACCAAATCTGTACTCAATATGCCAAAATCTCTAACTGAAAAACCAGAAGATACTGCGATCACAGAATATTATCTGAAAGGCTCAGAGTATTCATTTTTGCCTCCAGTATACACACCTCCTTTCTGTTCTTGGATAAGACCCTCTACCCCTATAGAACTGATCTTAGTACCTCACACCAAGGAAAACAGCTATTCAGAAAAAGGGTAAGAGCACGCCCCTCTCAATAATGATAGCCTCTTGAAATCAATACATCTCTTCAATGTCTCAGATCTATCCTCCTACAAGAACATTCCCACAACATTCTACTAAAAACAGGCACATCACCAGGGCAGAGTGGAACCGCTTTCCAAATCCCATGGGTACTTTTCAAATTCCATTTATAGATCAGACTGATAGTCAGTGAAGGAGCTAGTGTTTAGCTCAATTTCTGACATGTGTGGGCTTGAGACCAAGCTTGGCACTTCTTTTGCTCATCACAATTTTACAGCTGGATAAAGTCACAGATAGACTGCAATACCTTAGTCCCCACCCCACCCCAAAAAAATCACAAAGCATTTTGATATCAAGAATATATAATACACTTTTGGAACGCACAGATTAAGTAATCTAGTTGATAGTCCACTGTAAGAGCAAAAACTAAACAAAGACTAATGAACAGCACACAATTTTGTTATCCATCATATTGAGGATGAGGGAAGTTGCCAATGAACCTTAAGATTCTTCATCAGAAAATCCTACAAAATGTTTGTCTGGCCTGGTGGCCCAAATGCATTTGGTCTGTCCATTTGTTGAACAGGTACTTAGTGCCTAATTATTCTACAGGGACTTTCTTGATACTCAATTCAACAATCTCCAAGATAGGAAAAATCTTGAAAAACAGGTTGTACGTGACCCTCTGTATCTGGAATGATTTTTACACCATCCACATGAAGTTATTCACCCACCCTAGTGAGTGCTGTCACTGCTATTCCAACAGTCCTTTTCATTTTCTCTCTTTATCTGTGCTATACCTCCCATAAGAAAAAATAAAATTATTCTCATTCATATAAAAAGCAGAGGCAAAGCAGAAAAAGTTAGAGTAATTCTGCTTTTCTTTTAGTTATCAGTCACTCTTACAACATTATCACCCTAACAGTGGTGCCAGCCAGGCACAGTGTCTTGGGATCATATGCATTATCTCATTCCATCTCTCCCCAAACACTCTAAAATAAACAATCATATTAATTCCATCTTAACAGATAAAAAAATTGCTTAAGAACACAAGATCAAACCCAAAACCATCTGACCAGAGTTGGGATCACAATTATCATTTAATAATCTGTTTTTGTCATCCTTAACATTTTATCCAAGCTCAACCCATCTTGATTTTCCTCTTAGAAAACAATCTTTACTCATGGTTACCTGAGTCCTCTTTCTATTTCTCTAACCTCAAAATTGTTATCATATACCGCATGAGTTTGGGTATCTCCCCACCTCCTCTCTGCCCTGAAAAAGACTTTTATGTAAAACAAAACACAAGCTGTCTTGATAGTACATCAGGAGGTTTCTATCTTTCAACTCCCATGCCCACTTTTCAGTTTCTTGTAACTCACATCTCAAAATGAAAACACAAATTAGTGTAAGTCACATTGGGGTGAGGTTAGACCCAGTCAGACAAATTCTAGACATAAAACTGAGCAAAGATATACTTACAACAACCACCTCCAACTGGGACAAAAATCAGCCATGTGACAATAGTTGTCTCTTCTATGCTCACTAGGAGAGAGACAACCTAAGGGCAGCTTGTTTCAAACTACTTGGTCCTTGAAAGGTTGAAAAGAGACACAGACGGTCAGTTATAGCTGCAAAGAAAAGCTAAACCAAAGTCATCATACCATATAAGTTAAGTCAGGGTCTTTTCTCTGGTTCACAAATGACCTGTGAAATATTTTTAACACCACACTCTGTCTGAACTGGCAATGTGCAAGTTGCCAGGGCTTGGTTTTATATAGACTTCACTGCTGCTGGAGGGTTTCTGGTGGGGTGTTACTTTCAGAATATTAGCATGTAATTTGATCTTTCTCGATAGATGAATACAAATAGCTTCTTGGACAGTCATATAGAACTGAAACCCAGCCCCTGGATCAGTTCATCCTGTAGTTAGAGGAAATAATTACAGATTACTTCAGCAAAGAAAGGGTTTTGACTGAAAGAGTTACATTACAAATGTTCCAGCTGTGACAGTTGGACCCAAGCAAGATGTTGTTTGGAAAAGAACAATATAAACTACAAGAAGATTGGGGTGGGGTGGAGATAAGGTTTAATTGAATAAAAATAAGTAGAAAGGTTTAAGTTAGGCCCCAGTAAATTTACTTTACTGTAAGAACCCAAAAAGCCCCACTAAATTTACTTTAATTGTATACAAAATGAAATGGACCTTGCTACATCCCTAGCAGATATACAGACAATAACTAAGCTCAACTTTTGAGATTCCTATTTTGATCACCTACGACATGCTTTCCTCGTCTCTCAAGACTAGGTTTTATTTTGACACGCTTGACTACATGGAAACTGTCCTTCATGTTCCACTTCATTCCCTCTGTATCAAATAGCCGTGGCTCTCCTGCTTTGTTTCAACTGATAGAACTCCATCACCTCCCAGCTGTTTTGTGATATTTTTCTGGGCAGCTCAGAGTTCACTCCTCTCCCTCCAGTTTACAAACTGGAACTGAAACAAGTTTCTTTACCTAGGAGAAGGAAGGATTCTGTGGCTCTCCACCCACCACGCCCCCAAAAAAAGCAAAAAAAAAAAAAAAAAACCAAACAAAACAACAACCAAAAAAAAACCCTCATATATACTACAGAGTTTAAAGACCCACTTGCTCCCAAAGTCCTCAGTGAGATGTGCTGGGGCACAGGGGAAAATTCCCACATAGCATCTGGGTTCTTCTGAGGTGGGACGGACATAGAACTTAACATCAGAAACATCAGAAGAAAAGGCCAAAAATTACTAACATAGATGTGGAAATTTTACAAAGCTGTAGATTCTAAAAAATAATGGAGCAGACCAAAGTTACTAATCCTGCATTTAGGGGGCCTGGGATGTCAGGGGGAGGACTTCAAATAATAGACAAGGAGGGGGTTATCTCATTCTTACACTGAGAATAAAATACATTCTTCCAAGGCGCAGTAATTGCTTGTCCCATTAAGGAAGCTTGAAGAACAAGGGGGTTTCTCCTCAGCCTCCACAGCCCTCACTGGACAAAATAATCTGTAGTCATAAAGTAATAATAACAGTCCCTAAGCTTACGGAGCCTCGGCTGGCCTTTGTTCCTCTATCAAGGAGGCAGGCAAGCAGCCTACTCTGGACATGTTGAGAAAAACCTGCCTGGTCCTTTTGGGAAGGCCAGCCCCAGGGATGCCGTCCTGCTCCTCTGTCTCACTTCAAACTATGCCTGAAGTTTCCCCTTTGACCTGAAGGCAGATCTTTCTATAGTTGTCCCGTTGCCTGACCCGTGGTGTGGTGAGTCTCTACCATCTGACACAACTGTCCCAGTTATAAGGCTAGCATGATTAACCTCTCATAATTTGTGAAGGGCAGGGGGAGATTCTGAATAAAATGACAAGGAGGGCCTCCCTGGTGGGGCAGCGGTTGAGCGCTGGGTTGCGAAGCTGCCTGCAGCCTCTGCAGCCGGTTCGATCCCCGGCTGCTCCCCGGCCACCAGAGGAGGGTCCCACATGGCGCGCAGACCTCTCCTGCCGCCCGCTGCTCCCCTCAGCAGTGTACTTCGGTCCTTCTGCCTGCTCTGCTCCCCGCTCTGGCTCTGGTGAATTCTCCCACCCTCCCGCGCTTCTGACTGTACCCAGTGCATGTATAAACCAACCAAACAAACAAATAATAAATAAATAAGACATGCCTCTAGAAAATTAAAAATAAATAAATAAATAAAAAATAAAATGACAAGGATATCAGCACCGAGGAGGAGGTATATGTCTCACCCTCTCTCAGAATTACAATTTTGTGGAAGTGAGAAAAACCCCCCTTTATACACGAGTCTGACAGTCTTTCTCCCCATCCACTCCACCCTCACACTGAATCCCATTCTTGCCTCAGACCTTCTCGTCCTCACCCCTGCGCTGTATTCCCCTACCATGTTATCTTCATAATATTTAACACCGTGTGAAAGTTGTCATTCATTAGTTTGACTATTGTTGTTTCCCCATCTATTTCTCCTTGTTCCACACACAATACCAGCAGCATGAGAGCAAGACTATGGGTACATCACCATACACGGCGCATACTGGGCACCCAGTATAAATTCATACACATTAATTTTAACTTCTTAGTCTATGCGACACTTTGATTCAGGCAGGGAGAGAAAGGTGAAGCTTAAGGAACTTTATAGCCTGGCAAGGAAGTAACTTGGGGTGTGGGGGTGCTCCATGTCCTCCATTTAATATAGTAGCAACTGGGAATTTGAGATAAATTAAAAGATATCATTTGTAACTTGGATTTCAGTTTTCAAGGGTGTCATCCAAGAGAAGCAGCCAAACAAAAAGACGGCTGGCAGACTCCGGGTATACCAGACAACTCCCTGGTGGACACTATTCCATTTGGAAAGGACTGCCTGGATCTCTAGTTGCAGACACCAGCTGATCTACGCAGAGCCATCCCCAGTGACCTCTGAGATAGCTTCTGTAGCTTGAAAATATATCTCCAACAAGTCAGAAATTGAGGTATATCTTGCCTCCCCACTCCCAAGTCTGTTAACAGTTACTGATGCTGTTTAGAAAGCCATACTTCCATGCCTATTAATAACCTTCAGAAAGAACCCTGAGGAAAAGTCAAGAGAAAAATAGGTCTGGCTGATGGAAGCCAAAGACTCAATCAGAGGTTACAATGAACAATTAATGCATTTGAAGAAAGAGAAATTTGCAACATCTTCCGTATCATAGTCATCTGTTCAGGAGGCTGAACACAAAATACTTAGCCAATGAATTCAAAGAATGTAGCCTCAACAATACTGGTCTTCACAGAAGGAACTCTTTTAAAGACCCTTTATCTATTTAAATAGACTAGCACCAGCTACTGTGTCTGTACACCATGATTCCAGGGAATTCTGCCTACAAGGCTGATTATCACTAAACCTTTACAGTTATTTACGCCTTTATGAAGTTTCTCCTGGTGACACCTTAAGTAGCAACCAAATCAATCTACTCTAAAATAATGCACTAACTAATTAACATTAATATTTAAAAAGACTTTTCTTAGTGGTCTTTCTTCTCTCCCCTCCCCCGACTAGAATGTGATTAATGGAATTCTCTCACAACTTAGCCTGAAATATGCTTTTGCCAGTCGAGCAGCTACAGCAGAATCAGATAATTGTGGTATGACTCAACAAACGCACAGCTGTTCATTTAAATATATCCATCAAAAGCATAAATACGATCATGAGAAAGAAAGGGAGGCGTGTACACAGGTTCAGCGCACAAGTTGAAAGGGTTGGCATTGAAGGAACCACAACAGAAAACAAGGAGGAGGAGGGAGGACGAGGCAGAGAGAGGGGTTCAGCAAGCCAGGTAGAGAGAAACCCAAAAACTTATGTCCCTCAAAGTCCACCCACCCAACGAAAATACTCACTGACCTAAATAGGAAAACAATGCCAAGTTCAAAGTAAAAATACATGTACTCTACTAAGTGGAAAGAAAAGGGATGATGCGCCCAAGGACACAAAGGTAGAAAGTCTACAGGGTAGAAATGAAGAATCTGCTCTATTATTTAAAAGAAAACAGAACCAAGACCCTGAGGCAGAGAACTGGGTTCTCACCTCATGCTCTCTCCACAACCTTTGAAGCCTGTGATTGTGAAATCCTGAAAATAGGGGAGTCCCCTCCAATCATCCGAGAAACACCACTCTGACCAGGCAGCCCCTTTGGGAGGTTCTGCACAGATGCGAAGGCCACCTGAAGGAAACCAAGAAAGAGAAACCCCCACATGAAGAGGAACTAAAAGGTTCAGACAGAGGCACTGAAAAGATTTGTGTGCCTCTCCTCTTCCAATATTTAATTCAAAGTGCTAACAAATAAAAAGAGCATATTACACATGATGACAATTACCAAGCTCTCCTTGAACTATCAAAAATCAAGTTCTTCCCCCAAAACCACCTCTGGTGATGAGGGTCCAAAGCTCAGGTTAGGCCAGACTACTTCGTCATTTTGCACTGATAGTCATTCCTGTTCTCCCCATTGATAGGCAAATATCTTTCTTACATTACTATATGCAAAAACTACAACAGCTACTCCTCAACTCAAAGTCTTCCCCCTATCTTATCTCCTCATCAGAAAATTTTCTGGAAAGAATAGTGTCCCCAGCTTCCTCCACACCCTCCCTCTCCATCCAATCCTCAGTCTGAGGTGTTCTGCTCCAGTTGTTCCCTGGAACAACTCATTCCAACTCTTTTTAAACCTTACCTTCTTCAGATTCTACATTCTTAGAGCTTCCTCAAAACAGGGATTCCTAAGCCTCACCCTCAGACTTTGACTGGACTGACCTGAGATAAGGCTTAGAATCCACAAGCTCCGAGCAAATGGAGTGATGGTGAGAAGGTCCCGGGTGGGGTCCCAGTCGTCTCTGCCACAGCAGGGTAGTGCCCCCTCTCTCCAGAGCTCGTCCCCAGCTGGGACTCAGGAGTCACGCTCCCTCTGGCGTCTTTACCTACATGGATTGGTTCTTCTCCGTTTCCTTGGATGGAGCTTTCCCTTCTGCCACTCCTCCCTGAGATCTTGGTTTCTCTCAAGGAGCACATCTCAGCCTTCTTCAGGGTCACTGGCCCACGTCCAAACCACCAAGTTAAGAATGGAAACACCTGTTCTTTAGTTATTTCCCCCCTTCCTGTCTTTACCGTCCTTATAACTATCTTCCTCACTACCATCTTCTATAATATGTTCTTGTCTTTTCACTGTTTATAAGTGGTTTTAAAATTTTTATTACAGATATTTCAAGTTATATAGAAACAAAAAGGGAAAATAACAAACCCCATTCAGTTTCAAAAATAAGCAGCAGGGCCTCCCTGGTGGTGCAAGGGGTAAAGTCTGAGCACTATAAAGCAATCTGCAGCCTCTGCAGCACGAGTTCAATTCCCGGTCAGCCAGGGAACTACCCACATGGCACAGTAGACCTTTCCTGTCTCGCCCGCTGCTTCCCTCAGCAGTGTATTTCAGTCAGTCCGCCTATGCTGCTTCCCATTCTGTCTCTGGTGAATCATCTCACCCCCCTGCACCTCTGGTCTACACCCCAGCTCTTGTATGCATAAATAAATCAATCTTTAAAAAAAAAAAAAAAGCAACATCCTACCATCTAGTTTTAAAAATAAGCAATCTTATTTCCTCTATACTGCCCATTTTCTTCCTGAGATATTTTAATGAGACTCCCAGATGTCATATCACTTCATTCACAAATTCTCAAACAGATGAGGACTTTTTCTAAATTTAACTACACAACCACTAATAAATAAAATTAAATAATAAAATTAAAAGTATTCCTCTTCCAATATCACCTAAAAGCTCATCAGTGCTTAAAGTTGCCCAATTTTCAACAGATATGAGCATCCCCCAATCACTCCCTCCCTGAGCAAAAATCCTGGGAAGAATGCAACAGCATACTCAAAAGAAATTGTCATTATTGCTTTTCAGCTATCATAACTAGTGGTACAGCGTTAGAGCTGTGGCAGGTCTGAGACTCCTGTGTGTATAACGTGGAAAGCAAACGAATAACTGCGGTATATTCTAATTCTGGTTCACTGTCCCAGAGAACCAGAATTTTTTGTGTAGAATGATGGAGATAGACATAATACAGAAAAGGTTTAGTCAGAACCTTAGAAACTGAATTTGAATTCGAAATATTAGTATGAACTCATCAAGCAATATCTATACATTTTTCCTCTGGCCACTAAAAAAGGCCTGTAACAATGACCACCCAAGAGGAATGAGCATTCTGGGTGTCCAGAGTTGGTGTCAAAATACCACTTCCCACTAACAGAAAAAGAACAAGTTGAAATGAAATAAACCATGAGGAGGTGAATGTAACTAGGGGAATGAAAGGGGAGTGGCCATGTCCTCCAACACCAAGAGGACAAAAAGAAACAACTGGAGGGGAATCTGAGGTTTAGGAGACTTAAAAGACAGAGAGAGGTGCAAGGCTAAACTATAGTGGCTAGAAATGCACACAGAAGTGATAAAGCCCTAAATCAGTTAGCAAAGTGGCTAATTTGGGAGGGAGGGGCTATGCCAGGTATGGAACAGGCTAAGAGGTTCTCAGGTGGCAGGTCTGTCTCTCAGCTGTGTAGAGATCACAATAAATATTCACCTTCTAGTTACTAAAGAAGCTCTGCATGCTTTGTTTGTATCCGTCCTATTTTATAAAAAAGAGGAAAAAGATAAAAGCACAAGGTGGGTTGTTCAAAAAAAGGTGTGACTAATAGACATACACACTAAAGTAACACTATTGTGTATCATGTGGTTATGCAAAAACTTGCCCAGTTTTGTGTGACAAATAGGTATTATGATAAACTTCTAAACTATCAACTATTTTTAATCTTAAACAGAAAAACTTTTTTTTTCAAGGTCCAAATTTATTAGTTTTTAATAGAAAAATAAGTATCAGTTACCTAGTCATAATCAGAACCCAAATATGAAACTAAAATTAATATATGTTTTGATAAGTTTCTCCTCCCTCCCTACTTCAGTTATATGTTTCAGGGGTCAAAAGATACAGAAAAATCATAACATCCAAGTATTTCCCCAACACTGTGCAATATTATCATTAAATAAGAAAAACTATCATATACATGTGAACCCTCCCTAACAAGGCTTATCTAAACATTTAACACAATCCAAATAGTATTAACAGGTTTTCTTCTCAAGCTGGAGTGGCAGCTAGATATTATTATTTTAAAATTCATATATTTCTTTAAAAAAACACACACACAAATATGAAAATCCTATAAACTAAAACATCAAAAGCAAAGAACAATTCCTATCCAAAGAGTTAAACATATTAAAGCTCCATGAGCAAAAAAAAAAAAAAAAAAAAAAAAAAGCTGTAATTCTGGTATACACATAGGCACAGATCAACTGAAATGAAATGGATATCCCAAAAACACACCAAAAAGGATATGGGAGTTTATAATACCAAAGAAATCAAAGGAGAAATGTTGGACGCTTCAATAAAATTGGAATGACTAGTCAATATAACAGAGACCACTAACTTCCCACTAAAATCCCTTCTTCTCTTTTGCTTGGTGCATGTTGAGCAGCACAGAGTTCATTGCCCACCCTCACAGGCAACTAGCTGTTCCCACATGACTAAGTCCTCACCTATGGAAGTAGAAGCAACTTCCCATCACTTGGATTCTCTCCTTCACCCTGTGCTCGAAGGAGGCCCAGATACGTTCGCAACCCAGCGCTCCCCATGCAGATAACCGCAGGGATAATGACCAGAGCGACAGGAGAGAAGGAGCTCAAACCTGATGACTACTGAACATGGCTGTTCCACTGACCTCATCTGCTCACACTGTAGAGGTGACAGGAGGAGAGAAAATCAACTTCTATGTTCTTTAAACCATAGCATGTTTTGGTCCCTTGGTTACTACACTCAGTCTTACCCTAATTAATAGAGCCCCTAGAAAAAAACTAAGTTGGATTCATACCTAACATTCCAGATGGATCAAAACTTTAAATCTGAAAAAGAACCATATGATATTCCAAGGAACCATGAGACAAGGAATGGAATCTAGGAATGAAAAAGGTCTTGGAACTATGATACAAAACTCTGAAGCCACCAAAACAAAACAAATAAAAAAAAAAAAACCCTGATTACAGATTGACAGATTGATCTCTACAAGTCTATTTGTACATCTGTTTCTGACTGTCTCTTCCACCAGAATAAAAGCTCTCTGGATTCAGAACTAGGACCTACACTGTGATACAGCCAGCCTCTGTGAACAAGTGCCCAATATGTAAGAGACATTCAATAAATATTTATTGAATGAATAAACTGGTAAATTTAACTGCACAAAAATCAAGAATGTACCAGCAAAATAATTATTTTTATACAAATACCAACTGGGGAAAATATAAATACCATATATCACAAGAGAAAAAAAAGTGTGTGAAGGGGGCTAATTTTGTTAATGCATACCGAGAACCTATGAATTGTTAATAAAAAAGATAAATAACCTAACAGGAAAGCAGGCAAAGGACACAAACAGAGGAAACAGAACAGGAAATTCAAGTAGCCTTTAAACTTCGGAAAAAGTGCTCTATGACAAGCAATAGAAGAAAAATGAACAAATCTTCCAAGGAATATTATTTCAATGAAAAAAGGTACAAAAGAGCATATCTGGGTACTATCTGTGCAATGATCAATAGGTTATTTGCAAGTATATTATGTATCCCCAGAAATCTGAGAGAATACAGAGAAACTGCTAGCAACAGCTGCTCCCATGAAGAGTAACTGGGCACTTTGGAGGTTAGGAGACAGAGAAAGGCTTATTTTCCACTCCATGTTCTTTTGGATTTTTTCTCTTTCTTCCCCTACTTCATACTCTTTTATACCTGTCTAATCTTATACACACTGATTATATTAACTTTCTAAAAATAAGTATTTTGTAAAATAACAAAAGTATACTCATACTCATTCCCAACCCCAAGTAACTGAAAACTTCTCTGGTAATTCTCACTGTCAACCACACAAGGAAACCACTGACATGAACAATTTTAACTCTGTTTCATAATTAAGAATCACAGGGTTAGCAATTAACAATCATCATCTCCTCATGCTCCCACAAATAAACATATATGCAAAATAAAGTCAGTCTCTTACTTCCATGCTTGCTATTCATTACTTCCTCTTAGAACTAATTCAAACTCACACCACCATAAACAAGCATAAAGTATCTCAAAAAGCTGTAAGGATGTTGTAAGGATGGTAGCCAGAACTAACAACTATGCTCATATATTAACATGTTCTAGTGCCAAAGAAGTTCCTTCCAGGCTCAGAAAATGAAAATTTCACATAACCGACACCTGGGCAATTGCCCAAAGCTATACATCATTTGCTTTGGAAAATAAAAATTCACATCCTTAATGATCAAAAGTCCAAAGTCAACAGTCAAGGCTTTGTTTTCTCCCCAGTGTGAGCTCCCTCCCTGCCCAACCTGTCCCCCTTTAAATTATATGCTAACTCCTCACTTGTGGGCTGATTATTATTGTCACAGTCATATAAGGAACACTAAGCAATCATTACTTACACTGAGGTTCTGCTTAAAATGAAAAATTCTGTTTAAAAGGAGAAATGTCCACAACATATCAAGTAGAAAGATAAAGCAAGTTATAAAACAAAACCTGGAGTTGTGTTCCATTGGTTTTTAAACATAATTAGTGTGCCTACATTGTTTGTACATAAAAACAGTCATATGTGTTCCAAATTATTAGCCAAGAGTGAAAGAGAGAAGGGAGGGAATTTTATACATGTCTGTACTTTATACTGTTTTATAAAGACTCAAAAATTAGTCTCTCAACAAAGAATAAAGCTAAAAAAAATAAACTCGACTTTCCTTAAAGCACCTAACAGTTTCTAAAGACCTTCCCCCAAAATGTTGACTCTAAAGAGGCTGCACAGACCACCCTGACAGTCCCTTGCCACAAGTTACTCGCTTCTGTCTCTGTTACAAGTCTCAAGTCATATCTGAGCAATCCTAGATTTCACTGAGAAAACACTGACCAACATTCAGCACTTCAGGCCTCCCCTCACAGAAATATCTTAGACTCTGTTCTAAAGCAACTATTTGCATCACGCCCAAAGCTGAACACAAGCTTAAAGGCATTTCATGATGGTGGCAAGACTTTACACAGACTTCAAATTACTCCGTATGAAAATGTAGCTCTAGAAACAGTGAAAGTATGGACACAGTGGTTGCCAATGGGAGGGGTCAGGGTGGGTAGAGGGATGTAGAGGTAGAACAGAGAGGATTTTTAAGACAGTGAAACTTTCCTGTTTATTATAATGGCGAGATACTATATTGTCATTACACATCTGTCTCAATTCATAAAATGTGTAAGGCCAACAGTGAACATTAAAGTAAGGACTTTGGGGGATAATGACTTATTAATATGTATTCATCCAATGTAACAAATGTACCACCATGGACTCATCAAATGTAACATGTGTACCACCATGGACAGGGATTTTGATAGCAGAAGTGGTCTCACATGTAGGAGCAAGGGGTATGTGAGAACTGTGTGTACTTCCTGCTCAGTTTTGCTGTGAATCTAAAACTGCTCTGAAACATACAATCCATTAAAAAGGGGAAGGAAGAGAAGCAGTGGCCCTATAAGGTGAAAAGAATGGCAAAAGCACTTTATATACAGGGAAATCCTGGTTAACATTTGAACAATTTGGCCAAGCTTAAACAATGGAGATCCACCTCTCCACCCCACCCCTACCCTCCCAAAAAATAAAAGTCGTATACAGGCAATGCAAGAACCAAGAACTATTAGACTGAGTCCTAATATTCTTATATTGGTTTCATATAAACCAACAAAAACATCACTGCAGCTAAGTTACCATGTAGATTTGATCCCTGCCAAAGAGCATTAAAAGAGGATTTCTTGAAATGGCTTTACTGCAGGTTCTGGCAATGCTGCTCTGAGTTCCTGGGTACAAGCTGACTCAGCTACCTTAGAGCTGGCTCCCGGTCATATCTTCCCACAGTCCTTCAAGCAGGGTGCTCCTCGCTCACAGGTCACGGGGACACTTAGGGAGGTGGGAGAGGCGCTGCCGAGTCTCCTGGAATAATGAGTTCTCCAGTAGCTCCGTCTATAGCAATGCGGCACTCACAAGGGCTCAAGGCTGCAGAGGGGAACAAGAAAGAGCTGCTAAGCACAAGAAAATTCTGCAGTTGTGAAGGTGCTGGCTACAGGAATCACACACTTGACAAGCCTTTCAACTGGGACCACAGAACTACGGCTGAAGCAAGGCCAGCAGGGGTGTCAAATCTACAGCTGCTAAGTTTCAAAGTCAAGTTCCTTTAAGTCCATGTGCCATGTACAAATAAGCCAAAACAAAGATGATTCTGTGTATATTAATTGCTATATCTACTTGGTTAAAGAAAAAGTTCAAGTAGTACGCAAATACAAAACAAAAGTCTCACTTCTGACCCCCAGCCACTTTTGGGGACACCCCATGAACCTGAAACAACCAGTTTCTTGTGTATCCACCCAGAAATAATCTGGTTTTGGTCCATTTTCAACCACTATTCCCAGTAGGAGCTAGATCTAGTTCAAAGGCTCATAAGACAATAGTAGGGAAGGAGAATACAGCGGAAGGGAAGGGGGCTCCAGATAACCAGCAAAAAAACAAAAGCCACCCAAACTCCCTTTCCTTTAGGAAGATTTTAAAAACATCAACATTTGCCAAAGGAAGAGGAAATTTTTATTAGAACCAAACTTTCCCATTCAGATAGTGAAGTAACACAAAAGACTGAAGAATTTTTACTCCTTTTGGAAAACAGTACCTTTTTTTTTTTTTTTACCTCAAAGAATATTTTGCCAAGAAAACTTTCATAAATAAACCAAAGCAGAAAACAGACCCAAAAGACACCATTCTTAAATAATTATTTGGATGGAAAACCACCACAACCTTGAAATTCAAAGGATATGCTTTACAATATAAAACCTTTTCTCACTTCATCTTAAAATTAAGGCTCACAATTAATTTGAAAAGAAAATCTATACATGCAAAAAGCACACTAAAAATAAAATAGAAAAAAACACCCCCTAATGGAAAGATAAGACAGAAATTTAATATTTTAGCAATCATTTAGCAAAGCAAAGATCCATTCCCAAAGTAGGCATCTTTAAAACAAACTCATCCGCTGAGCAGCATCCACAGACCTTGAGTTTTAGAACAAACTGTTGAAATCCTGGTATTTTCCAAGAGGCTGGGGCCAAGGAAATTTGGCAGATTCACACTGAAATTGCTTTCACCTCTGCCAAAATAACTGCATTGCAGGAGGGGCCCAGCGAAAAGCTGTCCTGCCCAGGGGCAACCAAGTCTTTAAGTAATGGGCACTGTTTGGGGAAGGTTTAGATAAAGTAAGGTTTATTTTTTTGCTCTAACTTTATTTAATCAGAGTTTTTTCTCCTTAATTACAAATCAGTTCCACTTGCCTTCTAACTTCCCAGCCCTATCTCCTTCAATGCATAATTCCTTCTCATCCTTCAAGACTGTGGCCAGATTCTCCTGTCTTTGTTCCGTCTTCTCTAATGGTTCTTAAATATTTCCACAACTTTCCATTCTAATTGCTCTGGTATTTATATTCTATATGACTCATCCTGGCATTTAATCCTCTGCCTTGAACTGGTTCATCTCTATACTAATTTAAAACAAGGCAAGGATCACATATTATTCTTCAGCTACATCCTTTTTCTTCATGGCATCTAACATACAGTTGGTGCTCAAGAGTTACTGTATAAAAATCAAGGTTCCAAATTAAACATAATTTAGATTCATCAGACTCTTAAATAATCCATGGACTGAAGTCGAAACTGTGGTACACTACAAGGAGGAATAGGTTAGTGAAATGGGAGCTAAAGTGGAAACCAAATTCCTAATACTTAACTCCTCACAAATACCCTTCATGCCAGGAAGCAAGCTTGACAGATCCTGAAAGGCAGTGTTCAAAACCCCAAGAATGATCAAAATAATAAAAACAGAGCAGCCTATGCACCCATTAAAATCAGTGCTATAAAGTAAATATCTATATAGCAAACTCCAGCAACCTGTCACAAAACTTTCACTGAGCTTTCTCCAAAACGTTAGCCAACTTGTTTGACTATGAAGGTTTAGTTATTGGCAACTAATCACACTATGTAAAAATCATAAAGGTCAGAGCACATTCCTGTAAAGTGGTAGAGGGTGAGTATGAAGAAGGGGAAAACGAGACATCAAAAAAAAAAAAAAAAAAAAGTTCTAACTCCAAATGTAGGCGTAGCATAGTGGTACATTTTTCTTTAATCTCATTTAAAAGAACATGGCTACTTCTTAAAAGTCATTATAATATGATGGGACCTTAATAGCAGGCAAGCATAAAAAGGACCTAAAATTAAACAAGTTCTTGGCAGTCAACATAGCAGCTAAGCAACAGGAAATAAATCAGGGCAAGTCTTCTCCACTTTTTGGTTATAACTGTATCCCTGGCTTCTAGAAATTGTGGTTTCCAAATATTGCAAATCCTTGTCTTTTCAAGACATCATCTTACAGCTTCTGCGTCTATCCACTCAGCCCCATAACCTAAGTTAACCATGTTTTATTTTGCTGAAGAATTACTATTAAGTGAAATTACTTGAAGATATAACCTATAGTAGCAAGAACATGGACTTAGAAGTTTGTCAACCTACTAACTATGATCTCACACAAATCATTTAACCTGTGAGTTTCAGGTTCCTTTTCTCTGAAATGGTAAATAAATACATCTCACCTTTGAGTTACTAGTAATACCAGCTAATATTTACTGGGTCGTCTTCAGTTCTAGAACTGTGCTAACCATATACTTGTACCTGATTTAATCCTAACAACAAACAAAAAAACTGAAAGGCATTAACATCCCACCCTTAAAAAAAAAAAAACTATATTAGAGAGGTGAAAGTAAAATGTCAAAATGTGACACTTTTTTAAGTGGCAAAACCAAAAATCAATTCAAGTTTGGCTGAATTCGAAATCTGTGTTCTTAACTACCAGTAAGTCAAGCTGCAATTTTACTATATAAGAAGTGAACTGAATGCGTGTAGTAAATGTTCTTAGTTCCCTTCCCTGTTTGCCATCCCTTAGAATAATTGAAGTGCTAAGGCAGCGTGATAGGAAAAGCATAAAGCATACCAACCTGAACAGTTAACAAATCATCGGTACGATACTACAAATGTTCTCATGTTCTGACTATGATAATACTGCCAGAACCAAGCATATAAATGTCAAGTGTTCTTGAAGAGTAATCTACTCCAGACACTTTAATACATGGGAAAGATAGGTAGGATCTAGTAGTAATTCTGGAGAAAGGCTAAGGGGATATCAGATGATTCCCAAGATTCCCAACATTTCAGTGGAAAAAAAGGTCAAATGTTCCTTGACAACTTATAAACTTGGGAACACCAGGAACAGAAAGAACAGAGAGACATATAAAGTTGACAAAAGGTAACTGCCCAACTGAGTGGGGAGTACGGAGATACAGCTGATCCCCTTCTCTGGCTGTTTCCAAATTCTCCGTAGATGTTAATCTTTGGGCTTTAGGAATAAGGAATGGGGATTTCCAGGTATTTCTCAAGAAATCCTCAAATTGTAAGTTATTCTTGAAATATTTTCAAAGATGCTTTACTCATTACCATGGCTATCTAAAGTAAGTTAAATAGGGCCTCCCCGGTGGCGCAGCGGTTGAGCGCTGGGTTGGGAGGCTGCCCGCGGCCTCTGCAGCGCTGGTTCGATCCCCAGCTGCTCCCCAGACACCTGGCGAGGGTCCCACATGGCGCGCAGACCTCTCCTGCCGCCCGCTGCTCCCCTCAGCAGTGTACTTCAGTCCTTCTGCCTGCTCTGCTCCCCGCTCTGGCTTGGTGAATTCTCTCACCCTCTCGCGCTTCTGACTGTACCCAGTGTTTGTATAAATAAAAATAAATCTTTAAAAAAAAATAAAAATAAAGTAAGTTAAATAAGAAATGAACTCAATAGTATTTACAAACAATTGTAGCCTTTAACAAATATTCAATTGCTGAAAAATACCAGTGAACACTAGGGTAGTATTCCAATAGCTGGCCAAATCTAGCCCCCCAGTCTGTTTTGGTAAATAAAAGTTTTATCGGAACACAGCCCCACTTGTTCATTTTACGTATAGTCTATGGCTGCTTTCACACTGAAACAGCACAGTTGATAGTTGTGGCAGAGTCCATATGCTTTGTAAAGCCCAAAATATTTACTATCTGGTCTTTTAGAGAAAAAGTATTCAATGCCTGCAATAACCTGCATTTGGTTCTACAAGGAACGATAACAGCACTACAAAGAATCACAAGTTGAAATTGTTCACTAAAATAATTTGCTTTGGAAACTTATTTCTTGGAAGACCATTTGCTGGATTTGTATAACAATATGTTATGCATATAAACTTACACTTACTTTATTTGCAAGTATGATTCATCAGGAGCAGTAGAAAGGGCCACGAACACATTTATAACATAGCAACAACTATAAGCTATCATGACCGATTCTCTCTTGCATGCTTTTATTCTGCCCTTGGCTCTGGGAAATGCTAGCTTATCCTTCACCTCAACAGATGAGTTTTTCCTCTCTTGCTTTCTACTTGAGGTCAGTGGACTCCTTCTAACTACTATTGTCCTCATGTTGTTTCAATTTTCACAGGAGAATTATAACACCTTTTCCCACAGATCCAATTTTTTAACTGATTTTGCAGGGTTCTTAGAAAAACATAAATTCCCCAAGAATTACTGGGAAGGAATTCTGCCATGGAAACACTGTTATATCCAAGTGTACATTTAGATACTGAATAAGGATCAAACTCACTGCACTGGACTTCTAAAAAATGTAGGGAAAAGAGTTGGGGAGAAGACACAGGCATGGGGAAGAACAAAGTCTCCAGGACATTTTAGGAAAAGATGAAGCTCTGTCTCAGAGCCTAGAGAGAAGACCAGCCAAAGCGGAGACAGAATGAAGATGACATTTCCCAATGATTTGGCTGTGGGATGAATTTTAGTCACAATTATCACAGCACCTTTCTCCTCTAGAATTTAATAATTTGGGGCCTCCCCGGTGGCGCAGCGGTTGAGCGCTGGGTTGCGAGGCTGCCCGCGGCCTCTGCAGCGCCGGTTCGATCCCCAGCTGCTCCCCAGACACCTGGCAAGGGTCCCACATGGCGCGCAGACCTCTCCTGCCGCTCGCTGCTCCCCGCAGCAGTGTACCTTGGTCCTTCTGCCTGTTCTGCTCCCCGCTCTGGCTCTGGTGAATTCTCTCACCCTCCCGCGCTTCTGACTGTACCCAGTACTTGTATAAATAAATAAATAAATAAATGAATGAATCTTTAAATAAATAAATAAATTCCTTTTAGAATTTAATAATGTGGCTGAGGTTGGATGCGTTCCCTGTGGACCATGACAAGAGTAAGCGTGATTAAGAACCAGCTATATTTCTGAAAATTACCTATTTATAATAATTTAAAATCTCAAACACCCTCATCTGAAGTGGTTTGGTGACCCACCAAAATTTCATTTAGATTCTTTATCTGCCAAGTCTCACTTCTTTGTGCATGAAATACAAAGTACAAAGGACCAAGGATAAAATTCAAGGGGGCAAAGGCTATAGTAGCATTAAGGTTTGTACCAGGTTTGAACCTGAGTTCTGGGCTGAATCTCAACCAGCAAATCATTGGACATGTGACCTCAGGCCAAGTGCCTTAGTCACAGTCTCCCAGAGGCAAGCAGGTCTCATGAATTCCTTGTAGAGTTGCCACATGTGAAATTCGCAGCATGTAGTGGGGGCTAATAAATGGTAGCTATTGTTATAAACTCAATATTTAAGGAGCAGTTGTAGGAAGAGGACACAGTGATTCAAGACTGAAAATCACAATTAGGTTGAACCATATGACAATGCTGAAATTTCACCATTTTGACTCATAAAATAGCAATTTTAAAATAAATATTATGAAGGGCGCAGGGAATCCTGAAAGGAAAGAAGATGAAAGACAAACACCCCATACTCCGTCCCCCACTAGTGGCAGCTGAGAAGAAATCCAGACACCAGATGGGAAGGCTACAGACTAAAATAGAATATCCCTTCGTCAACTCCTCATTAGGTAGAAGGTGTGACTTCGGGGAAGGAGGATTTTAACAAAAGACAGAGGGAGGAAGAAACACACACACCTCACTCATAGGTAGTCCATGTAACTCACTCTCTTTTTCCTTTCCCCAGCACCGCCCTTTCCTTCTCTTTCCCGATTTATTTCCCTTAGGGAGGTGCAATGGGATTTGCCTTGAATCAGTTTCCGGTCAGTCTATGTTACTGGTTGCACAGCAAGCTATTCAGGTCTTGTAGAGCACAGCTGGTAGCTTAATAAAGAAATCTAATGGAAGAAGAAAATAATAATTTGAAGAGATGTATACACCCTGATGTTCACTGCAACATTTTTTTTACAAATAGCCAAAATATGGACACAATCTAAGTGCCCATCACTAAATGAAGAAAATGTGGTGTATATGTATGTATGTACATGTATGCACATATATAGTACTATGTCACTTAACTGTGGGGCTACCTTCTGAGAAACACATCATTAGGTGATTTCATTGTGTGCAAACATCAGAGTACAATCACATAAACTTGATGTTCTGAGCCTAGGATATGTGGTATTATTTATAGTTACCACTATGCATGTGATGTATGTGAATATATCAGTGACCAAAATACTGGTAAACAACATGTCTATGCACAGTGGAATACCACTCATTCAGGAAAAAGAATGGAACACTGCCATTTGCAATAACACAAATGGACCTTGAAAGTATTATGCTATGTGAATAAGACAGATAAACTCCATATACTTTCACTCATATGTAGAATCTGTAAAGCAAAATAAACAAGCTAGTTAACTAAAGTCACAGAGACAAAAAACAGATTGGCGGAATATTGGAGGATGGGTAAAATCTTGGAGAAGGGCGGAATATTGGAGGATGGGTAAAATGGGTGAAGGGAATCAAGACGTACAAATTTTCAGTTACAAAATAAATAATATACATCTCCTTGATGTATTTTATATAATATATATGATATATTATAGGTGATGGTACTATAATCTATAACATGATATTGTAATTTTATTTTTTTCTGAAGATTTATTCATGCATACAAGAACTGGGGTACAGGCCTGAGGTGCAGGGGGTGAGAGGATTCACCGGAGAGAGAGGGGACCAGAACAGGCAAATCTACTGAAATACACTGCTGAGGGGAGCAGCGGGTAGAGACAGGAGAGGTCTGCTATGCCATGTGGGTCACCTCCCTGGCCGGGGATCGAAGTTGTGCTGCAGTGGCTGCGGACAACTCCATGGTGCTGTGCTTAACCCCCTGCACCACCAGGGAGGCCCCGATATTGTAAATTTTAGAGTTGCTAAGAGGTGATAAACTTATTGTGGTGACGATTTAGTGATGTATATAAATACTGAATCATTGTTTACACCTAAAATTGAAATAATGCATGTAAATTATGCTTCAATAAAAATAAGATTTTTTTTAAAAGAAAGAAAACCAATGAATCCAATACATTTTCCCCTCTTATTTTTCTGGCTTCCCTTCACACCACAGGTGTTATTTTTTTCAAATCCTGTTAATGGGTCATTGAGTTAATGGATCTGTGGTTGATCCATGGAGTGAAGTTAGTGCCTGGAAGAAATCTGAGTTTCTAGACACGAAATAGCCCAAACTCAAATAGCTCTATTCTGGTTGTATCTATATCTCAAAAAGTTTCTCAGTGATGAATTAAAGTACCTTGAAACCCAGTCACAGGTAAGAAAGGAGAAACATGTCATTTCTTCCATCCTCCCAAACCACTAGTCTTTAAATAGCCATTTCAATGGTAGTTCATCACTTAGTCTATGGGGTCCAGCTTGCGCATGTGTACATCCACTCCTGAAACAGTCTGCCCTCCACTAGACTATGAGCCGTCCAGCTCTCTGTTCTTTCACACAGCGGAGTAACCCTTGATGACTGCCTTCACACATAATACTATGGATGCTTTCATCAGCTGATGATCTCAAAGCACTTTTACAAGAGTTCACAGGGATGCCACCCACCTAGGCCAGAACCTGATTTTCAGGTTTTCTAATTGGGTGTCTGGCATTTTGTCTCTTCTATGCTTTACACTGGGGCTCCTGTGTCTATTTACCTCCCCCCCCCCCCCACTACACAGATATTTAGCAAAGCTTCAATGAGGAACTTCCTGAAAGCAGGGGCTCTGTGTATCCAGAACCCAGTACCTCCATTGTCTGGTCTAAAATCATGCTGGACTGGGCCTCCCTGGTGGCGCAGTGGTTGAGCGCTGGGCTGCAAAGCTTCCGGCAGCCTCTGCAGCGCAGGTTCGATCCCCAGCCACCAGCGAGGGTCCCACATGGCACGCAGAACTCTTCTGCTGCGCCCGCTGCTCCCCTCAGCAGTGTGCTTCGGTCCTTCTGCCTGTCCTGCTCCCAACTCTGGCTCTGGTGAATCCTCTCACTCTCCCGCACTTCTGACTGTACCCAGTGCTTGTATAAATAAATAAACCTTTAAAATAATAAAATAAAATAAAATCATGCCAGACTTATTTAAATATTTGTGGAAGGAAGCTTAAAGTTGCAGAAAAATAAAAAGTTAATTTCAAGCTAATAAACTTGGTTAAGAAAACTTCTTTAGCATCAAATTACTAAGTTTCTACCCTAGACTTAAATTTAAACAAACAAAGCACAAGTTCTTCGGTACTTTATATTTGAGGGGCATTAGGTAGCACAGAAAACACAAAAAATGATAGAAAAGTACTATTTCTTAAAAGCAGTCTTCACTTCAGAATGGCAGTAAGTACTCTTAACACATTTGTTAGCTAAACAGTTATGGTACAGTTTTTCAAGATTATCCACAGAATTTTCCAGAAACAAAGAAGGGAGTTGCTACAAAAGAAGGTGTACCAAAATAAAGGAACAAGGAACTAACACTTTTAAAAGAAACATTCTTCCTATGTCCCTCTTCCTATTTATGTCAGTTATGAACCGAAATAAAAAAAATTACCAGATCTCTCTCCCTAATTAAGGTTCAACAAGAATAAACTGAGTAAAAGGTAATTAACATTCTTTTTCTAATGTCTGATTTAATGTATTATTTGCCCACCTGCATAAAGGCATTTCCAATTCTGGGGAGGCGGGGGTGGGAAGCTGCTTGCACCAAGGTAACCAAAAAAAAAAAAAATCCAGTAAGTTAAAAAAAAAAAAAAAAAAAGTGAGCGATGTTTTGTGTAGCTTTGTTTCCTTGTTATTGCTGTTGTGCAGGTGTAAGTATATACTACATATCCACAATTATGCCACTATACATTTGATAAGAAGTAATTGCAAGTTCCTAAGGAGTTATCAGAAAAACTAACTTGCAAGCTTCTTGGGGGGGAGGGGATAAGATAGCCTCTTATTTATCTTTTAGTTTTATAATAATTGGGGTAGCATCCCTTCTGTATTAGAAAATCAGTAGATATTTGTTGACTGATTAACAATAAGATCATTTTAAAATAAGATGAAAGTCAAGAATCCCACCTAATTCGACTCTGGGTTTAACACTAACTGAACAGCCTTGAGCATTAGAGTTTTTCAAATTCTGTTCTATCATCTTGATGGGATTGTAGAGTCATTAAGGCACCTGGAGAAAATACTGAACTAATGGGTTAGACAACCCTGCACCACAGCTGCGTGGCACTGGAAGTCACCTACCCTCTCTGGAATCTGTTTTTCCTAATTATAAACAGAATGGTAGCCCCAGTCACCTCCAGAAACTTGTTCTCCTCCACCTCAAAGAGTGTCTGTTAAGACATTTCTTTAATGATTGCCAACAGGATTCCTCAAGAATTATGCTAACAGAAAAGGCTACCTCCTTAATTAAAGATAGTTTTCCAATCTACATTTTTACTGAGATGACACCCAACCCACTCTTTGGGGGGGAAAAAAAAGTAAAATTAACATATTTCACTTAATTCAGCAATTTAGTTCTTAACTCATAGAAGTTTGCTTTTAATTTGTTTACCAATAATTTGCTTGCCAACTGAAGGATAATTGAGTAAGAAAATACATGTAAAGTGGAATAACAGAGTCTATGAAAACAGTCTCCCAGGGGGCATGAAAACAGATCTAGGTTCCCAAGACAAGGAATCCACATTAACAAAACTAAAGTCAACATGGTCACCTCACTCACCACCCTAAATGTGCTAATCCTCCTTCATGTTCTGTCTCACACAGTGGAACCACTATGGACCTGGATCAAGTCAGAAACGGGGGGGGGGGGGGGGGGGGGGGGGGGGTGTTAATCATACAACCCCCACCACTGCCTTCTTTCCAACCCTATTCCCTCACACTAGCAGCTCTCCAACTACTTCCTCCATGATCTCCATGTACCTGCCAACAGTGCAAAGTTCACGGAGCTGTCTCTCCGCATCTTAGCTCTCCTTAGCACATGCAGATCCCAGACTTCTCTGACCAGGCCTGAGAACCCTCCAACTGCATCCAGTCATCATCACCCCACAGGTACCCTACCCCTGATTCACCTAACAACTCCCTGTGGATGCCATGATCTTATTCCCCCCCTGCCTTTGCACTTGTCCACCTAAAATGTCTTTTACCACTTGGCAAGTTTCTGTGCTTCAGGACCTCCTGAGGGAACCCTTTCTGGAAGCCCCATGCCCACATCCAGCTGAGATACATACACCCTTCTGGTGTTCTCAAACTTTCACGGCACCTAGAAAGTACATTTCAATTTTTTACATTTTACTACCTAGAGAGTCAGTTGAGTCCTTGAAAATAAGCAGTATTTTTTCTTCTCTGAAACATTAGGGACCTAACAGTGGGTCCTTAATAAATGTTTATGGATGAATGGGTAAACCTTGATAATGAATTCAAAGCGTAAGAGGAAACCTCCATGAGAAATATGAACAATAAAAATTACAAGAGAAATAATTATGCTAATGAGAAAAAAGGAGACAGGCCTATCAGAAGCCACCTTTAGTTGTCATGGCTTTCACTTCAAAGCAAAAAAAAAAGATTCAAATCCTAAATTTTAAAGACCAAGAGAGAACAAAAGTGTTTATTTCATACAAATAAACAATGTGTAAACTAAACATATACACTAAACCATAGCTTCCTACTTGCTACAGAGGAAAACCTAAATCACACACATACACACACAGAGAGTGAGAGTGAGAAACACTCGCATACAATGCCAACATGGCAATATTACTGGAAACTAAGATACTGTCAATAAAATATAGGGGAGATGCTTCATTTTCCAAAAAAAAAAAAAAAAATTAATTCCCACCCTCATAACTATCCTTGAGATGGTCCCTTAGACCATCCCCATGCAATGCCCCTGAGGAGGCTCTACCTGGCAGCCTTCCAGATGTCTTTAGTCAGGGTGGCAGGAAGTAGAGTGGAAAAAAGGTGAGTTCTTCCTCTTACCATGACAATGCCATCTCCTTAATGGTTCCTCCCCATCCCACCCCAAATTTCCCTAATCCCATCCTTTCCATACCACACAGTGGCAAGTAAAGAACAAATACACAGCTTGTTATATAATGTAATCCAACTTAATCTTATAATTCAACTTAATCTTTTAAGTATAAAGATAACAGAAGAAAGGAGACAATGGTCAAAGCTGAATGTTACAGAAAAGAGAAGGCCCATCCAAGGAGTAAACCTGCCTGTTGTTAGCACTGGCAGGCAGGGATCATTTTAACTTTACACATGAAATTCTCTGCTTAATGAGAGAGTCATTTCCAATCAATGACTGCACTGACTCAATGAATGTGCTCAAGAAAACCTGCAATAAATATAACCTAGAAGTCTTGAGATACAAATGATTCTCTAATCGAAATAGGGGTGGCAGATATAGAGTTTAGGAAAAAAAAAAATCGAAAAACACTGTTTAGAAAGAAATTGTTAAATCATTTTGGTTTTCATGATACAAATGAGCAAAGAATGTATGATTTCTGGACTTACCCCAACTGGGCATGGGTTTAAAAAACAAAGGTTGAAAAAGTACTGTTCTGGAGGATTACCTGACCTCCAAGGAGCACTGGTACCACTGCAAGGTTGTCCAGGAACTAGTTTCTACTCCCACGCAGTTCAAAGGATGACTGGTGGCCTGACCTTTGACTTGAACTTCAGAGATCTTAACTATAAAATCAGTCTTGAACACTAATAGTTTCTTTTTGGGTGATGAAAATGTTCTAGCAGCAGATGGTTTTAGTGGATTTTTTTTTTTTTTTTTTTTTTGGAAAATGAAACATCTCCCCTATATTTTATTGACAGTATCTTAGTCTAGAACCTCCCTGGTGGTGCAAGTGGTTAAGACACAGCACTATGAAGTCATTCGCAGCCACTGTAGCATGTGAGTTCGATCCTGGGCCAGGGTGGGATGGCCCACATGGCACAGTAGACCTCTGTCTCACCCACTGCTCCCCTCAGCAGTGTATTTCATAGATTTGCCTGTTCTGTTCCCCACTCTGTCTCTGGTGAATCCTCTCACCCATCCACACCTCTGGCCTGTACCCCAGTTCTTGCATGCATAAATAAATCTTTAAAAGTAAAATAAATAAAAATCAGTCTAAAAGCACCTAAAACTTTTTCTGTACGACTCAGACCCTGAGTGTATGCCGTGCCCACTAACTACAAGAACATACTTTGTCGTCCCGTTCATTTCTGTGAAAAGGGCAAAAGCATTGGAATCACACAGTTTGGACACTGAACCTAAGTCTTTCATTTCCCAGTCTCTGAAATATTGAGCATACAATCCTGTCCTTAAAAACAGGGAGACAGCACCTATCTATCAAGTGGGGAGCCTAAGAATCTGCAATCTTCACCAACCTCAGACTGAGGGTAAATGGCAAAAACTGAAATGGCGTGGGCTCTAAGAAACAATGTCAAGTGTTAGGAGGAAATAAAGGAAGATGCAAAGGCAGTGAGAAGGTGGAAGTAAAGAATCCAAACTAAAGTTTCCCATGAATCAGGGCAACCCCCTATGGAATTCTCCTTCTAGTTTCAATGACACTGTTCCCTTTGGGGATGGGGGAAGATTGGAGGGGTTTGATGTGGGGTGGGAGGGTAAAGTATGTGCAATTATCAAGGCTAAATTACCTATGATACTTCAATCTCAGAATTCCTTACTCAAGTAATTTTATATGAGTAACCACAAAGCAGAGACATTGTCTACACTTTTAATCTCAAGTGTTATTAAGCATTCAGTCTACTAATAGAATTACAGCCTCTTGATTTAGGTTACTATTAATTAGAACACATAGCTTTGCACCAGTATTCATTTTTTATAGATTAATTCTATATCATAAAACATGCCTGAATTTGATTGTTAGCAGTCTCTTCATCACAAGCCTCAAGATTCCACACCTGTGATTAAATTACATCAGCACAAGTTGAAACATCAGCTTTTCGATCATTTGTGATATTGCAACTCTTAGGAAGCAACTTACCTGACAATACAGACAATCTATATTTACCATCAACAACCCAAATTCCCAACTGGACCAGAATTTCTGATGTGAAATTATTTCTTCATAGTGGCTTTAATAACACCATCTCATCTTAAATATTTACCCACGTAATAGGGAAAAGTTTTAAGTATATGTGTGTATATGTGTGTATACATGCAAACAGATACACATATTCACATGGAAACTGTATGCCACAAGTCTCTTCTTAAAAAGCAGTTCAGGAGGGCCTCCCCAGTGTGCAGAGAGTTGAGTGCAGCACTGTGAAGCTCTGCAGCACAGGTTCGAATCCCAGCCGGCCAGGGAAATACCCATGGCGCGGCAGACCTCTCCTGTCTCGCCCACTGCTCCCCTCAGCAGTGTTTTCAGTCCATCTGCCCATTCTGCTTCCCTCTGTCTCTGGTGAATTCTTTCATCCTCCCGCGCCTCTGGCCTGTACCCCAGTTCTTGTAAAAATAAATCTTTAAAAAACAAACCAAAAAAAGGCAGTCCAGGAGCACTAAAGACTAGCAAATTGCAAGTCCTGCCCTCCACAGGTAGAAGTTGTGCTGAGACCAGCTAAATTCTCACTTCAAGTTCCTCAAGAGACCAGGGGGTTAATGAACTAGTCTTCCTTGGCTGTACATTAAATGCTCTCCAGTGGATCTGGAAAGTGAGCTGAATATCACTGAGATGGGATTGTTTCAGTAAGAAGACAGGATGAATATAAAGAGGAAATAAAAACATCACCAAGTGCCTATGTTTACCATTCAAACTATCAAAAATTCTGAGGAAAATTCAACTGTGTTTCAGGTCACTAAACTCTCATTCATTTCATAAACATTCATCTCCCTGTTTTCCCTTTTTTAAAATCTCAGAGGGAAATGATAATGTTCTATAAGTTTTAGAATGGTTTCTTTCCTAAAATTGGCAGGAAGGAAAAGGCTAGCTTCTGTTGGTTCTAATTTTGAATGCATTAAGTATTGGGGGAGGGAACTCTTCGATAATAACTTTTTAAAACATTTTAGTTGTTTCATGAGCAGTATTTTTGTTGGTTCTACCAGCATTGCTGCGCAGTAGGGGTTATTTTAGGAATACACATTCTAACATAAATTCAACAGTCTCCTAGACTTAGAACCAAATTTAGACTGGTTTAACAAAACCACAAGGTGTCCTTCCATTGTTTCTTACTTTGAACAGATGAAGAATGAGTCAGGTATATGTCTAGAAGTTATCTTACTTTAAATAAAATTTTGCAAGAACATTCCTAGCTTGTACACACACACACACACACACACACACACACAAAGCATGCACATACATGCACACAAAATGCTTTAATTTCAACGTCAGAGTTTTAGTCAACTCAATGCCTTTGGCAAAGACAAGAGTCAATATGTAAGGTTAATTTAGGGGAAAAAGACAAATAAATGTGAATATTTCACAGAAGTAGGGGCATGCCAGGGTTGGGGAAAGCTTTCTCATGTGAATTATGTTCTCTCTGGAAGGAGATGAGTGATTCCCAACTATGAGGTTTATTGCACATCAAACATCAAGAATGGTAAGGAAACTACCTATCTCACATACAGATTTACTGCCATATCCCAAATTATGAATTCATGGATGGAGATACTTAGATACATATATAATATGCATTATATGACTATAAATATATAAATGCACACACACATATTCAATCCTAAAGTCCTTAATTTATTTTTTTAAAGATTTATGCGTACAAGAACCAGGGTAATACCAACACTTCATGCCCTATGCAACCCCCTAAGTGTTCTGAATCATTATCTACTACCTCCTGTAATATGATTAAAACCCAGAACGAAGGCCAGACCGCCCAAGTTAGAATCCAAGTCTTGCATTTGCTACATTTAGGGTCTTAGTTTCAGAACCTAATTTGCTATGTTTCTTCATCTGTAAAATTAAGACTAAAAATAATGTACCTATCTCACAGGGCTATTGGAAGCATTAAACAAATGAATATACATAAAACAGTCAAAACAGAACCTTCTATATAAATACCATTAAAGGGGAAGCCATTACTATTATTGATGCTCTTATTACTATATCCATAAACTTGACTTTAGTGATACTCATTTCCTTCCCTTTTTAACAGTTCTTATCTTTCAACAACTAAAAAAAAAAAAAAAACATAGTTACTCTGACTTGTGTTTTAATTCCTTCTTTTTTCACTCTGGAAGATATAACAGAATGCACAGGAGAGAGTGGTACTGAATTGGCTCTTAAGCACATCAAAATTTCTCTATCTCAATAATGAATAATAAATTACTTGCAATACTCACAATGGACTGCAATCTAGCTCTGCCCTAAGGCAAGGCTGAAGTGGTAAGATGTAAAAGCCAGGATCCCTCAATCAGCAGAGTTTACTGACAGGATAAGGGAAAACCTTTACAATGACAACAGGTATGCACTCATAATCCGTCAAGGATGAGAAAAAAACTAAAGACAAATCACCACAAATCAACCAGTCAAAGACAACTTTCATGTCATGAACTGCATATTCTTTGTAATATGAATGCATACATGAACATCCACCAACAATTTCATGGAGCCATGAACACTAGCAAGCCTAAAAATGACAACCAAAGCATTGCATCTGGAACTCACCTAAGTTCTTTCATCATATAAAATTAACAGTGATAGCCTGACATTCAGAAAAAAGACAAGCTGGAACAGTAGTTCAAACATGACATGTTAAGGCCATTCAAGATCTAATATTAATCAATAAGGAATCATTTCTCAGCAGTATCTCTAGCTTGCAATCTAAGTAAAACCTCTATCGGAAAAGGTCATGTATTTTTTTTTTTTAAAGATTTATTTATTTATTTTTACAAGCACTAGGTACAGTCAGAAGCGCGGGAAGGTGAGAGAACTCACCAGAGCCAGAGCGGGAAGCAGAGCAGGCAGAAGGACCGAAGCACACTGCTGAGGGGAGCAGCGGGTGGCAGGAGAGGTCTGCGTGCCATGCGGGACCCTCCTCCAGTGGCCGGGGAGCAGCCGGGGATGGAACCGGCGCTGCAGAAGCTGCGGGCAGCTTCGCAACCCAGCGCTCAACCGCTGTGCCACCGGGGAGGCCCAGGTCATGTATTTTTTTAAACCTAATAAAAGAACAAAGTTGGGTGGAGATGGAAACAAACGGAGGAGGGAGCTTAATGGTATATGGTAAAGAGATCTGGGTGATCTGGGGGTGGACGTGGTGTACATCTGCGAGGTGTGAACCTATTCCCCTGAATCAAATACAGTGTTATAAACTAATGTTACCTCAAAAATGAAAATAATGACAGTAAAATCAGTGACACAAAATAAAACAAAATAATATAGTCTGTCTCTTTGCCATCTTTAATAGCAAGAGAAGAAACCATTCTTAGATATGCCATGGCCATTGTATACAGGGTACGGCCTGAAGGTGACCTGGTGACCACTCACAATCTACGTGTAGCTTCAAGAAGGAAAATACACGTTGTACCTAAAAACATCACATTACTTTCTCCAACACATTCTATCCAATGTCTTCACTCTGCTCAAAGTTCTGGATTTCAGGAAGGCAATATAGACAAAGCCTCACACTCAGCCAATCCAACAACAGGTACTCTTCTCAGATAATGGGCCCAGAACATACACAGAGAATAAATAGACTAAATATATACACATATATGTGGATAGCTAGATGATCGGTAGACAAATATCGACACTAATTTTAAACATGGAAATTCAAAAATATTTGGGAGGAAACACAGTGCTAACAATTGAGACCAGGAACCATTATCCTGGTTCTTACGTAGAACCATCAAATTTTAAAGATGACCTTTACATACACTTTCTATAAATGAGCAATTTCTATTGACACAAACTCAAACTAACCCAGACAAGTCAGCTTGGAAACTTCCAGCCAACTTCATTCTATGAGTAACCATTAAGTTTTAATCAGATGTGGTTCAATTTCTGGAAGAGCGAGCATTAAGAAGGGCTCATCAAGGAAAATGGGCAAAAGTGGGAGGACGAGAGAAAGAGAAAAGAACAAAAGAACCGCCCCTCAAGCCAATCATTTCACACAGACTCTTGACTTGAATCCTCTGCCCCTGTTTGCAGCTGTTGTCTCCTGCAGTTGGCACGGAGCGCTGCCAGTCTGGGACCGGCTTACAGTGAGGACAGCATTGTTTTATTGGCTACTTAGGCAGTGCACACACCATTAATGGAGTTTTTATCTCTCCATTTTCCTGTCAGTACAGAACCAGCCAGTCTGACTCTGTTATTATCATTAAGAAAGCTTTTTTTTTCCCCTCCCCACACACACTCTTTAATCCAAACAACATCTGGGAACTTCAGCCTCTATCATATAAAAGGGAAACAGATTCGGAAGGGGGGTGGGGGGGGGAAATAAACCCCAGTCACACTGAACGACCAAACTTATCTTGAGCCTCCCAATATCTCTGAAACACTGTTCACTTTAGAAAGCAAAGTACAGCCCACTGCATTACTTTAAGCCTCCTCTAGACCCCTGCTCTATGAAAAAAAAAATATATATATATCCTATTTTGACATGTAGCTCTAAGAAAAAGAAAAAAAATCTTATTACTGTTTTCCCAGATGGGAAGTTCAGTTGTGAAATAAAAGTATAATATTTAGAACATTATTGAAGGAATTTATATATATATATATATAAAAGAAAATAAAGCCCCTTTATGAGACATTACCACTGATTACATCTCTAGTAGGAAAAAACTGGTGTCATTAAATCCAGAAAAGATGTCCTCCTATAACAGACAGCTGTCTCCTCTGGAGTTTAAGTGTGCTTTTTGCTTAGATCACGCTCCATGAGTCATGAAATCAATACAGGAAAATGTACAGGGTAGCCACACTGCACAGTCACACAGCAGACAAGTTCAGGCCACACAGCTCTTCTGTCCCTTTCCTGTCCCAAGCACATGCATCCGGGAAAATGCACACCTACCTCTACTGGATGCCCCATGGGGTCTGCAGTGTTGGTTCTATTGGCATTACTTCCACATAAGTAGAACCTAAAAGTTACAGGCCTCAAATATGCAGAAGCCAAGCAGTTCATTGTGTGCCTCAAGCCCCCTCCTCTCTTGAGTTTTGTTAAATACACCAATAACAACTATACTTAGCTCAGGAGGGATTTGCTTCCTCAGAAATGTTTATCACCAACCAGAACTGAACATGTAGGGAAAGCCAAAATTGGAGAGTCAGCAAAGGTTAATAGTTTATTTTTAATTTATCTTTTTGTTCCATTCAGCAAAAATGGGGGAAAATCACTAAGTGTCTGAGCCCAGGCTCCAGCCCACTGGAAGCTTTGCCTTAGAGCCCCTTGGTGTCTGTGGTTAATGACAGTCTCAGTAACTTGATCCTCTCACAGTGGGAGACTTGAGTAAGCACTGGCCTCTCCCTGGTCTCGCCTTTCCATTGTCCCACCCTGCAGGGCCAGCTGTTTCTGACAGCCAAATTGCTGCATGCTAAGCAATGAATGCTGTCAGAGAAGGAATTTTCATTTCTATAATGCATAGGCCTCCATGGACAAATTATACAGCTTATGGTGCTGGCTGCAGGATGCTGCTCCAAGCTTGAAGGGCTGCCAAAATGCAACCTTTCCTCGCCTCTTCCCAGCCCCAAACTGACAAGACCCAAAATGAATCTGAATGGCCAGGGATAAACAGAACAAGTGTTTTCAGGGACAAGCAAAACCTATGTCAAGGACAGCTGTCCAGCTACAAATCTGATGTCATGATAAACAGATAAAGCTTACTGAGCTGATGTCACACCAAGGAATGACCTAGATGGCTTCCATTAAGACCTCCTGCAATTTGATACCTTGCAGGGAGTATCTCTAAAGTCACTGGCCCCTATGTCTAGGGGATGCTGGACTTACCTAGAAAACGCAAGTATTGGTTTCTAAAAGCCAAAGCAGAGGTCAAAGAACAATACTCTCTCAGGATAACAAACCCCCCAGTGTGTGCTTTATGGAATCATTTCTTAAGAATGTTTGCCTCCCCATCTGCTGCCCACACCAACCACCATCTCAGCAGCAACCCCTGACTGTGGACCAGGGATACACCCCATCTTGCTCAGTGCATCCTGGGGTAGAGGGACTAGACCAAATGTGAAGTGGGATGTGGCCTAGGCTGGGCCAGTTGCAGTGACTCTTGAGATTGTACGGGAACTGCTAGAAAAAAGTTTGGTTTTCTCTTTCATTATACTTACCTGGGATGTGCCACCAGCATTTTGCTACCACGAAGGGAGAGCTGCTGAGAATGGAGCTGATAAAGGAAGAAGAATCAGGTGGATACTAAGGTCCCAGGGACCCTGACTTGGGTACCAGGGTCAATTCAGATCTAACTCCCTAGTGTGGCAGTCACTAGATTCTCATCTTACTAAAATTCTCATCATTGCAACCTATGAGCACCCACCGGGGAACACAACTGCAAAAGTCATACCTTATTGTATAAAAAAGGTTTTTTTTTTTTTATATTTGTTGATTATTTCTTGTGAAAACTCTTGTTTTTCCCTTTTAGGTTTTATACCCTCATGTGAGTTAAATATGCAAAGTATCACCTGATTTTGGCCCCTTCTCCTAGGCAAGTCTAAATATCTGACCTGAATACAGGAGAGATGAGGAAGTTAAAATTCATGAGCTGCATTTTCTTTGGGTGTCATAAATTCAACATGTCCTGGCCAAAGTAGCATAGACAGTGGGTTCTGGTCAGCAAGTGGCCCATCAGCACCATGTCAATGAAGCCAACTCAGGGAAAAGCCAGGAAATTACTGGAGCTCTGACCAGAGGGGGCTGGGGGGACACCTGCTCTTCCACTGGGGTTCAGGTCAGCCAAAGCACAAGCACCTGCAGCTGAGAGCCGCCAAGGCCATCACGCGGGCACATCCTGCAGCCATCCGCTTTATCATTAACTACTGTCTGGGCCAACAAGGGCAGGGTTGGGTTCAAGAACACGGGAACTTTAAGGCAGGAGGCGTATCCGAACCATGGTGGGCTCGCAGCCACTCACTACAACTATAAATATCCTTCTGGCTGCCTTCCCAACAGCAACCACAATTCCTGCTCTCTTGTCGGTAACAGAACTGCAGGCCTTCCCCCCAACCCAAGAAATTCAACGCAACCAATCAGGTACAGCCAAAATTATGAAATGTGCATCAAGCTTACTCAGTGCCCTGGCAAGCCTTGTTTCTCACCCTCTTCTTGTCCATACTTGGCTTCTGATCCCCAAAGAGCAAAAAGAAGGGACTTTAAGATTGAAAATCATGAATAAGGTCTCAGTTTGGTGCTTAGAAAACACTATACAACATTGTGATCGAAGGGAATGAGGAAGGAAGGAAATAAGATCTATTCACTCTCAACCCCTTCCCATCATGACAGTCATGGGGAATTTCAAAACCTGTATTGATTCTTTTACTAGAGGATATAAGTTGCTGGGATAGTGGGTGGGAGAGAGAACTTTGAGCTATTCCTCACTTGGGGATAATAGAAAGAAGCACAAGAAGGCCACTCGGGTTACTTAGACAAGGAAATCATGTAAATAAGTAAATGATCATATTTACCTAGCTGCTGCTTTTTAAAGATTTATTTATGTATACAAGAACTAGGGTACAGGCCAGAAGTGTGGGGGATGAGAGGATTCACCAGAGACAGCGGGGAACAGAACAGGCAGACTGACTGAAATACACTGCTGTGGGGAGCAGCGAGCAAGACAGGAGAGGTCTGCCATGCCATGTGGGTAGCTCCCTGGCCAGGGATCAAAGTCTTGCTACAGTGGCTATGGATAGCTTCATAGGTTGCATCTTAACCCCTTGTGCCACCAGAGAAGCCCCTTAACTGCTTCTTAGGGACAATACAGTGGCCCAGAATTCTCAGGACTGACTTGGCTTAAGGGTTGAAGATCTACCCAATCCCCTTAACCCAGAGATTACCTCAGTATTTTAGGAGGAATCATTTCAGGGAAATATCTGTTATAGCCACTGCTGATAAGCAGAAATCACAAAGATCCAAATACTGAAGATGACCCTGTATAAGGTCCTCCGTACCATGCCATCTCTAGCACCAGGCACAGCACTGGCAGACAGGGTGTCTCATCATGTAACTGCCCCCAGCACAGATGAAGCTCTCTTCCAAGCAACTTCTTGACCCTTAGGAAAGGACAATCCAGAAATAAACTGCACAGAGCACAGAGGGTATTCTAAACCTACCAAGCACTGCCTTTTCTCCTCATAGCCTTTCTTGCCTTTCTTGACCACTATGTACTGAGTGAGCCAGGCACTGTTTTAGGTACTTGGAGGTATAACAGCAAATGTGGCCAAGTTCCTACCCTCATACAGTTTACATTCAGCCATAAACTCCACAGAGATGTTCTTTTGTGCATTTAACCATGTCTCCTGCTATAAGGCCCCAAATTTGAGAAGCTTTCCTCCACTAAAAGAACACATGTCCCCATGTAAGGAATTCTTCAACTCAGACCAATTAATTCTGCAGAAGCCTTCAACATCCAGTCACAACATCAATTTTAAGGTTAGCTGATGACCCAATTTACTCAATTTCTAACACACTGTGCCCTATCTTTGCTTTTCCCCTAAAAAACTCAGGGATCTGATACACACTGGGGCTTAAGGAAGTAATTTTATCCAAAACTTCAGCTCTGGGACAGAAGTTGTTCTAAGGTTCATCTAATATGAAAACCAGCAAGGCAGTGTATGAATTTAAGGTTTCCTAGTACAAAAATCTATATGTGTAATTACATCTCTATCAAAAAAGTGAAGTGATACATAATAAACCTCTGACTTTAACAATCACAAAATTATTGCTAAAAATACAAATTTAACGCTAATTAAGCCATACTCTAAATTCTATCCTCTCAGTGTCTTTGGAGGTATAGGCCTTGAACTAATGGAAAATGTGGCTTTACAGAGCTAGCATAATAAAGGCTTCAGATCACCAGTTTTTTTTTTTTTCAAGTCATTTTTCTTTCTATACACCAAATAAATACATACAGTCAGATCACAGTGGTCATTTGACTAAATCTTGCAAGTTAGAATCACTCTATAGGTTATTTGGAAACATTCTTTAGCCTCACTGGTGCCCTGGTTCTCCCTATAAATAAATAATAGCTGCCACAATTTTTTTTAAAAAAACATCCCATATACCAGAAACTGCTATGGTAGAGATTTGCATGCATAATACCACACTTAGCCCTCCTGACATGCCTAACAATACAACAGGAATCATCATCTCCATTTTGCAGGTAGTAAAACTGAAGCTCAGAGAGATTAAGTAACTTCCCTGATGTCATAAAGCTAAAAGGTGGAGAATGAGATGCAAGTCTACATTTGCCTGACTGCTGTAGGTCACTGTTACCCATTACAGTCTAGTCTTTGCTTTGTTTCCAGCTAACATCATGGGAGAGAATTAACACGTACCCTACGGAGCAGCTTGCTATGTAGAAAGCTGTCACTGTAAGCAACGGTTACATTTCACAGACTTGAACAGTTAATATAACTAATCCTAATATAGGATTCATGGATATAATAAAACTCCAAATGAAGCTATCACCAGCTTGAAAATACCTAAAAGGTTGAAAATCAGTCACCTTCAAATGCACAGCACAAAAACATCAGAGCACCACTTAAACTTTAATAGGGTTAGACGGCCAGCATCCATTCAAAGTAAAACAGAGACTAGAGAAAAAGAAAAAAGAAGATATTATCAGATAACCTTGATTTAAGGCAAATGAAGAAAAGAAAATGGTGGGGAAAACAGCCTAAGACCTGCACTTGCAGCTCAGCTACTAAGAGCAGCTGTACTCACAGGGCAGGGCAAGGATCACCAGCCTGCAGGGCAGATATCACAGAGACACCATGTCCCTAGCCATCTCTTTAGGGCTGGCAGGGTAGGGGGCTGCCCACCCGCCACTGTGCGGAGAGAGATCAAGATCAAGTTCAGATGCCTTCAAGAACTGTTATGTAGGTTTGTAAAATCCACTGGAAAGGATTCTCAGGAAGATAAAGACTTCCAAGAGACCAAGTAAGACAAATTTTCTACTAACAGTGGCAGACCTGCCAATCGGCCTGCATGCTTTACCTGGCAGACCTCCAAGCCCATGTCCCTGCTAGATTTGCCCTTCCCTGCAAAGGCTTTTCTCTGCTCTATTTCAGCTCTGCCATTCCATTATCAGCTCTGCTCCCTCCCAACTACTCACTTAGTGTTCTTGAGAAACAAAAAGCAGTTAGTTGCTCCCTCCCCAAAAGAAGAATACCAGAAATTAATAAACAAAAACTTGAATTGGGAAAGACCACTTTGCTGTATTTCGATACAGCATGCTGAAAATCACTATGCCAGGATTTTTACATCCACCTTTTGTTTTATTCCCAATCCTCCCCTCCCCAATATTTTTTTTAATTTCTTAAGTACCACATGGCTCAATACCCTGCCAGGAACTAAGGGTTGCATAGCAAAAGAGGCCTTCTTGTCCTTAAGGGCTTATGGTCTAGTCAAAGAATCACAAATGATCCTTTAAAGAGCAAAATACTACTCCTCAGAAATGAAGACATCCAAATTGTGCAGTTATGCCAGTAATGGCAAGAGATCAAAGAAATAAATCAAGATCGCTGGTTAAAGGGGTCTACCAGGTTAAATGGTGCTCCCCCCAAAAAGAAACAGCCACATTTTAACTCCTAGCACCTGTAAATGTGACTTTACTTAGAAAAAGCGTTTTGCAAAAGTAATCAGAATAAGGATCTTGAGATGAGATTGTTCTGGATTATCCAGGTGGACCCTACAGCCAATATGAAGTGCTCTTATAAGAGACGCACAAAGGAGTCTCAGAGAGAAAGTCATATGAAGATGGAAGCAGAGCTTGCAGTTAAACAGTCACAAGGCCAGAAAAAATTCAAGCAACCAGAAGTTTGGAGAGAAACAGATGGATCCTCCCCAGGTCCTGAGAGAGAACACAGCCATGCCTGACACCTTGATTTCAGACTTCTGGTCTGCAAGGCGTGAAAGAAATAGTTTCTGTTGTTTTTAAGCCACCATATTTGTGGTAATTAGCTATGAAAGACGCAGGAAACTACTAATAGAGATGGTGAGGAAAACACTGCTTGAGGAAGACCTTCAACGGAGGGTGCAGGGCATGCGAGATAGGACGACAAGGCCATGCTTGGAAGGAGGGCCGTGTTTCAGGCAGACAAACAATGAGGAAACACAGACTGCTGCATTAGAGAGAGAAAAGCTTGAAATGTAACTTGGGGTGAAACAGCAACTTGAATGTCTATCTAGGTCATATTAATTTTATTAGCTAATAGGGGAGTCACCAAAGACTCTGGAGCAAGGGAATAAAATGTAAAATGTGTTTTTTTAATATTATATTAATTTTCCTAAAGCAAGAATGAACTAGTAAGGCACATCCAGCAGACCTTTCTTTTGTGAAGCTTCTTGAACAAGCTAAATCTCCACATTCTTGTCAGAATCTGTGAGCATCACTTTACAAAGACAAAGGAACTTTTGCAGGTGTGATTAAATTAGCATCTGGAGATGTGGCGCATAGCTCGGGCTACACAGGTGGACCCTAAATCTAATCACAAGTGTCCTTCCAAGGAGAAGGCAGGAGGATTAATTACAGAGAAGAAAGCAACTGGGTGACACAGAAACTAGGACTGAAGAGATGTGCTTTTAAGACAGGGAAGGAGCCGCAGGTCAAAGGAAATGGAAGCTCCCCTCAGAGCCAAATGCTCTATAAAGGAATACCATTTGCGTTGTTTCAAGAGAGTAAGTTTTTCATAATTGTTAATGCAGCAACAGCAAATTAAGTTTTATGTTTTCTCCTCTGAAATTCTAATAAATCATTTCCCTGAATTCTTCTTGAAATCATGTTTTTGCTTTTCCTCTTTGTCACCCAAGTTGGTCCTGTTTTATTCTTTCAAAGTTCATGTTCAACGCTCCATTTCCCTTGGCTTTAACACTTTGTGACTCAGTTGCTGCAGACTTTTGTGCCCTTCAAAACTCACCATTATCACTTACATGAGCCATGCAAAGGAGCTAGAGGGAATCTACTAATTTACTCCCCCACCAACCATGTTCCAGAGAAGACAAGAATAAGCTGTTTCCTCCAAGGATAATAAAAATGCTTTAGATCTTCATCTGCATAATACTTACATAGATGAAAACAAATGTAAACATTCATCGAGCTACAGCATTTGGACACTTTACTGGATGTGTGCTATACCTCAATAAAAACACAAAAGCAAAAAAAAAAAAAGAATAGCTGATTTCACTTCTTGAGAACAGGTGTCTCCATAGGAAAAATGGAAAAGCAACATATCATACTGAGTTAATTACACAAATTTTGAGTACAAAAAGCATGTATAGATGTTCCCCAGAAGAGATCTGCAGCTAACCCTTAGAAAGGACACCAAAAGGAATAAATTAAAAAAAAAAAAAAAGAAGCAAAAGAAATGAACTAGAATATCAAGCATTAAGAAGAGCATTGCACAGGAGGGTCTTTCAAAAATTTTTGATCCCCAACTATAATAAAAAAATCTTACATTTGAACTCATTATATACATATATAGAAGTGAAACAAAAATTTCTTGAAACAATTCTCACCTTTTACCGACATGAGCTTTTATTCAACCTTTTATCTCCAATGTTGACCGGTAATCTCAAACTATAGTGTGCAAAACTCGAGAAGGCATAGGTAGCAGGGGTTGAACTGGATAGGTAAAAGATGCTGGTAATATCAAAAAGGTCATCCTCCTTTATTTTTATGACTATTGAGAACAGTTTAGAAGTTTTACTTTACAACAGAAAGCTAATTGTAAAATATTTGAAACAATCTATATTAAACGGAAATAATCTGTAATAAATGTTTTCAATTTTCTCGTTAAAATCTTCTACTTCACCACTGTCAAGTCCCAACCAATCTGGGTCCCAAATTTGAAACATGGTTAGATACTGAAAGTTCAAGTCAAGGAACCTATCTGCAATGAGCTATACAAAGGTAAGCAAGATATGATCCTTACCTTCAAAGACTTTAAAGTAGTAGTTATTTTTTACTAACTACAGAAATACCATAAACAATCATGCTATGGAAGCATTGAGGAGAGGAAAAAAAACGGTCTTTTTAGGAGGATGAGATATGGCAAAGGCCACAAGGAGGAAGAAATTCCATCTGAACTCAGAAGGGGGTAAAGAGTGGAGGGGCAGAGCCTCTGACAGAAAGAGGGACTTAGAAATACCTGGCTACAGAGAAGTCTGGCAAATACTAGGCATTGGCAGTTCTACAACATGGTCTCAAGATTCTTGGGCTCTTTTTTCAATCAAATGGTGGGCTCTATATTCTCTTCCCCTGTATCTAGGCTTAGTGACAGTTTGACCAGCAAAACATGGTAAAAGTGACATTGTAACAATCTCCATAACCAAACCTTAAGAAACTAGCAGCTTCTGGGGGCCTCTCTGTGGCCTAGGGGTTAAGGCTCAGGACTATCACTATTATCGCCCGAGTTCAGTCCCCAGCCAGGGAGAAACCCACATGGCACAAAAGACCTCTTCTGTCTCACCCACTGCTCCCCTAAGCAGTGTATTTCAGTAGCTCCACCTGTTCTGCTCCCCACTGTCTCTGGTGAATCCTCTCACCCCACCCCTGCAGCTGGGGTTTACACCCCAGTTCTTGTATGCATAAATAAATAAAAATAAATCTTAAAAAAAAAAAAAGTAACTTGCAGTTTCTAATTCCTGTCTCCTGAGACACTTGCTCTTGGATCTCAGCTGCCATACTCCGAGGAAGTTCAAAATAGCCCCAGCAGAGAGACCACACGTAGGTGTTTTAGCTACCAGCCCCAGCTGAGCTCAGACTCGACAGCCAGCGACACTCGCCAGACGTGTGAATGAACAAGCCTTCACATGATTCCAGCCCCAACCTTCAAGCATTCCCAACTGAGGCCCCAGACATTTTGGAACAGACAGGCTGTCCTGTCTGTGCACTTTCCAAACTGCTGACTCACTAAACTGTGAGCACAGTCAAATGGTTTTTGTTCCATGCCACTATGTCCAGGGTGGTTTACTGCGCAGAAATACATCGACTGGACTTGTAAATCCATAGTATGAGAGGATGTGGTGAAGATAACCACGGAGAAGAGTCGAAAGTAAAGTACCCCGTATTTTTAAAAGTCTGCCTAAGGAGTTTAAAATGTATTCTCTACGTGACGGTTGAGTGGTTGATGGGTTGAAAATCAAGAGAATTATATAACTAGGGACAGTATATAAGCAGCAGCATATGAGGGGATGTTCAGCAAGCTGAGAGAAACACTTGAAGTAGACGGAACAATTTGGAATGTACCTCTCACAGCTGCCTCCATTTTATAAACGAAGGCTTGAGAGGGAAAGATAATCTAAAAAAATCTGACATAATCCAGAAGCAAAATCCCACTGACTCAATCTTCAAAGTGTATCCTGATTCCAAACAACTTCTTCACATACTGCCAAGTCTGGTCCTACCCATCACTATCTCTCATCTCAGCCAGTGCTTATCCAACTAAATTTATCATCTGTAATGGACCAATATTTTTGAAAAATACCTTGTTCAGTGACTTGGGTCCACTGGTCATATGTTAAGTGATGACAATGTCAAATTGCCACAACGGTTTCTATTTGTTTCATCTCAATTTCTGTACCTATCACATTACAGATTAGAAAATGGGGCAAGCATTATGTTTTTTGGGGTTTTTTTTTCCCCCAAGCATTATGTTCTTGGGACAAGCATTATGGACTACAGCTTTCAAATACCCTATAGGCAGCAATCTTTGGGATTTAGGAATGAGAAGTGGAAATCCCTGAGAATTCTTGAGATCATAAGTTATTTTAAAAATATTTCAACATTCTTTGTTCTTTCAGGACTGCCTTTTAAAAACTTTAATAAATGGGAAATATTTAAGTTTAGTATTTACAAAAAACTGAAGCATAAAGAAAATATTCAAACACTAGAAATGACAGCAAACATTATTGTGTAGTGTTTTCAACAACCTAGTAAGATTAGTAGCTATGCAAACTCACGTCAAAAATGCCAATTTAAGGACTTTGTGGTTTCCAAAAGTTTTTATCTCTAGGCACACTACACATAAGATTTTATTTTAAAATACTCTACAGTTAAATTTATTAATATTTGCATGATGACTCATTGTTAGCAACACAGAGGGCCAAGAACACACATGTATAACCTGACAACAGCAACAAGCCAAGTGGGACTGGTTAAATCATGACCTCTTCTGTCCTTCAGGCTCATCTCAAAGTTCCCAGAACGGTCAATTATAACCTTCTATTCCGTGTGGCAGCATTTCCTGCTCCATCAACCAAAAGGCAATAGATTCCTTAGAGCCAATAACAGCTGTCTGTTGAGTGTGGCTAGTGGTTACCTTATTGGACAATACAAATATTGAGAATCTTAAAGAGTGGAGAGTGAAAAAGAGGGGAACGAGCTATCTCAGAAAATTTGGAAGAAAAAGGAGTAAGTGAGCAAAGAAGCAAGTCAGAAAGGGTTAAGTGATCAATGGACACTTTGGAAAATTACAATGAGGGAAAAATATCAACAAATTGTAGACAAGACCAAAGTCACAGGTAAGATTTAAGAATGGACTTTAAGCATTTAGAATGGGGGGGGCTCCAATTCTAAGTGCAAGTCATATGAGGTTAAGCTAATTTCCTTTTTCAGTAAGATTCTGAAACTCCAAGTTCAAAGAAACATGCACTTTTAGATTTTAGCAAGGCATCTGATAAAGTGCCCTACAAAATATCTGTAGTCATGACAGATAAAAAGTTAAGCAGATGTATCTGTAAGTTGCTGCATTCAAAGTGCACTGCTTAGGAAGAACGCCTGACTTCCTATAGAGACAAAAATGGAATCCAACATGCTCAACAGGCTTCTGCCTTAGGCGAGACTTGACAAACTAAACATCAATCAAGATAAATTGAAGGTCCTCATGTAGTGAAGGGAATGACAGACAAGGGCACAAGCAGACAAACAGAATGTGAGGGAAACAGGACCTAGGAGCAGCATCTATCATAAAGACTTTAAGATTTTCAGTGGTAGCCAACTCAGTAAGTAGGACAACATGGCATCCTAAAATACAGCAATTTTGAATCGCATGATACAGCATAAAAGTCCAAACATTAGAAGACAGAAAATGTAGTAGTGACTATTGCAATCAACTCTAGATGCCAATTCTGAAAGACTTTCAACCAGACAGTAGCGTAAGGGTAGTGGTGACCACGTGGAAGCTCTAGAGAGATTCTGCTTAAAGGACTATCAGAAATAAACACGGTAGCTCTGATGACATAAATACAGCACTATGCTCTATGTTGCAGAGTAGAAAAGAGAAGAACTATGACCAATGGACAGACAGCAGCTGCATTTATAATAGATGAAACCTTCTACAAGTCTGAGTTTCCCAAAACAGGGTACACGCATCAGAGATCCTGTATCACCTAACTCTGCAGAATTTCAGCCACACCTGGGGGTGCCCTCAGAAAGCACAGTACTGAAAGACTGGACCAAGTAACTCCTCCCAGCCTTGAGACTCTACCACTAAGAGGAGGCCACTGAGGAAGCTGTGAACATCCCTGAGACATGTATCAAGTCTGCTGCTACGATCAAGGGAAAAGTGAATAAAGGTTAAACTGAAGGAGACTGAAGGAAAAGGGCAGAGAAAAACAAAGAATAAGACCCAGGGAAAGGAAAAGAACACTTAATTCAACCTGAAAATACCAGGTGCAAAGTACTAGGTAACTTGTTTAAGACACTTCTTCACATGTGCCAACAGAAGTACTTAAATACAGTCTCTTTTAAAGTTATTCAAAAACACACAAGACAGGTACCAATTTACAGCTAACATCACAGTCTGCCATAATCCTCTTAGCGCGTATTAATGCCCGTATATTCAGCTTGCGTGGAATTCAAAACCACATAAACATCAAGATTCCTTTAAAAAAGGGGCCTCCCCGGTGGCGCAGTGGTTGAGGGCTGGGTTGTGAAGCTGCCCACAGCCTCTGCAGCACAGGTTTGATCCCCGGCCACGAGCGAGGGTCCCACATGGCGCGCAGACCTCTCCTGCCGCCCGCTGCTCCCCTCAGCAGTGTGCTTTGGTCCTTCTGCCTGCTCTGCTCCCTGCTCTGGCTCTGGTGAATTCTCTCACCCTCCCGTGCTTCTGACTGTACCCAGTGCTTGTATAAACAAAAAACAAAACAAAACAAACAAAAAATAAATAAATAAAACATGCCTCTATAAAAAAAAAAGTAGCATATTGAGAGGACTGAGAAAGTTCTCTATTAAACTTACAAATCTTAATAACTCAAAACTAAAATTTTGAGTTAAAAAGAATAGCTCTATGCTCAAATACTTTAGTAGAGTAACCAAATGATTGTTGCTTATTTAAATGACAATAGTCTTCCTGTTTGTAGCTTCACAATTATCCAAATAATAAATAATATACTGTCTTAATTTGCTCAGGTGTCACAAAATAACACAGAGACTTAAACAACAGAAATTTCTTTTCTCAGTGTTGGAGGCCGGGAAGATCAAGGTACTAGCCAATTCAGCTCCTGAGGCAGACTCTTCCTGGCTAACAGATGGCCACTTTCTGCTCTTCCTCCATGTGAGGGCACAAAATCTCTGGTATCCCTTCTTTTCCCATGAGGAGCTTCACCCTCCCCTCATGACCCATCTAAACCTACTTGTCTCCCAAAGAGTCCATCTTCAAATACCATCACACTGGAGGTCAAAGCTTCAACATATGAAAGGTAAAGGTGGGGTAGGGTGCGGGGGGGGGGGGGGTTACACAGAAGTCAGTTCTTATCCTAGGTGAGCACAATTTTTTTAAGATTTATTTATTTATATATACAAGAAATGGGGTGCGGGCCAGAGGTGCAGGGAGTGAGAGGATTCACCAGAGACAGAGTGAGGAGCAGAACAGGTGGGTCTACTGAAATACACTGCTGAGGGGAGCAGCAGGCGAGACAGGAGAGGTCTGCTGCGCCCTGTGGGTCAGCTCCCTGGCTGGTGATCAAACTCATTTTTCAGTGGCTGTCGATAGCTTGATAGCGCTGTGTCTTTAACCCCTGTGCCACCACAGAGGCTCTATGAGTACAATTTTAAAGGTTCATCATCACTGTGAGTGATTGTTCCAAAATCCAAATCTAATCAATCCATTTCCTACCAAAAACTCCCTAATAGTTAGCATAGTATAGGAACACATTCTGAATGGACCTGCACAGAATATACACTCTTCCTGAGATAGTATTTACCCACTTCTCCCCCTTATGTCACATCAATTACCACATGTACCCTAAGCTACGGCAAATGCAAACTACCTGCAGTGCCCAGCACGCACTGTGCTCTTCTTACACCTTCTATCTTTGCCTAGAATGTTTCCTATGCTAGAACACCCCTTCCCTACATTGCCAAGTTAATTTCCACTTCTTAAATTCTTCACTTAATTCCTCCTCAAGTCAAAACCTTCCCCGAATCCTCCCCTCCAGGGGGCAAGGCAGGTGTTCCTCCTCTGGACTTGCTGCTGCACCTCTGCACAACTCTATGACAGCAGGCACCTGCCAAGCTGTACTGTCACCACTGATTCAAGTGTCTTCCTTGCCAAGCTGTGAATTCTCCTGAGGCCAGGAATAGCTCCTTTGGTCCCTGTGTCACCAACACATATCAGCCCAGGGCCTGACAGAGATAGTATTAAAATAATTTTTTTTAACAGATAAAAGCATGAATCAAATAGACTGTTAAAAGTTTGTGAAAATAAAAAAGATGGGAGCATTTTTTTTTACTAACACTTCACACCCATCTCCCATAGACATATTTCTAGTTAGTTTATCTCCTCTGCATCAAGTTCTGGTGATTATCTCAATCACCATCAATATGCAACACAACATAGAAATCAATGAACGATGGTGAGCAAGGTGAGCAGAGATGATGGGGCTTCGTCATAGACTTGACAAATGCAAAAGACCCAGCAGTGTTCATCGAAAATACAAATGTTACGCTCTCCCAATGTTATGGACTAGTTTTCTGCCTTTTAACATTCCTCATAAATGCCAATGAACAACTGATGGGTTCTTCACCAAAAAAGCTGTCCCATTCAGACCCACAGATAGCAGGCCTTGGTGAGACTGACCAAAAGCACCTTGCCTAGAAAAACAACTCACCGCTGCCCCACTCAGCACAATTGCCAACTTTATTCACAAGAGTCAGAGCAAAACTGGGGGCAGTTTTGGGAAGAGGCTCCATAAACTGTAAAGTGCGCTACAAATGGCCAGTTCTAAGTGTCAGGATAACACTTGCCGGACTGATGGTCCTTCAACAAGAGGGTGGCTGAAATAAGTGCAGGCAATGACTTTATGTTCTGTCTGACTCATATTTTGCCTTTTTCTCCTCTCAAGAGAAACAAGCTCTTAATGGTACATTTTCTGATGACCAAGCATTAACTCATCCACTTAAATCTCCTCGGTGACTAAAAAGTTCCTCACTTCACAATGAGCCACTAGCTTGAAATTTTAATGTAAATACAAGGGAGAAGCAATTTTATTCCTCTTCCTCAAACGAAGACACACTAAAAAATAATAAATTTTAATGTAGTCTGAAGTACAGATTCTTAGACATGAATCTACAAAGGAGATTATACACTATCAGCCCTCAGCAGAGGTAGAAAAAAGTGCAAGACTATGCTTTGGTCCTTTGGCTATAATTAAGGTTGAAATAGACCTTTAGTTTTCCCTCTAAGACATCATTAGACTTGAATTACTCTTGTCTCATCCTCCTGTCCCCCTCAATATGCTCTTTTAAAAGTGTCTCCACATCGTTCCAATTTCCCCTGAGCGACTCTTTCCTGCTTTCAACTTTTCACTGCTCACTCAAAACCTCTCACAACCTCTCATCTCTTTCCTAAAACTTGCTGATTCTCTCTTTATTCCCTTTCATCCCCTTTCCCACATCCTAACTCCATATCCTTAATGACTCATGGGAAAGACCTTTTTAAAAAAAAAATGGGAGAGGTCCACTGTGATAAAATGGAGAACGTGTAAAATAGAATAGCATCTCTCTTGATTCAAGATCACAAGTACTTATTGAGTGCCCACTGGGTGCCCTGTAGGGTCACCAAGCAGGACCAGCTCTGCTGGGCTGTGCACTTTGTGACGGGGGCTGAGTCATCTTTGCATCACTCCACACAGCTCCTCACACACAAAGGAGGCCACTCTGAAGGCCAGAGAGCCTTTCCCGCAGATGGTGCCTGATATGAAAATATGAAGAAATGCCAAAATGGAGACAAAAACTGTGTGTGTTTTAAATATTTACAAAACATACCAGGCTATATTACTGGGCTGGTCTCAAGATAATTACAATGGTCCAGTAATGAGACAAAAGTTCAAAGGTATATGCACCTTGACACCTCCTTTCAATCCTGCTGGCATATTTCTGGGCCTATGATTCAAAAGTCATGTCAACACCCCTTGTGAATGGGAGGCTTGGGCAGCAGGCCCTCCTGTCCCCCACCTCCCAGGGATTCCACACACTGCTGTGAGTGAAGGAATCAATAAACAGCTCAATGGTGAACACATGGTATCTATCCTCAGGGAATGTATAAATTTAGTGGAAAAGAAAAAAACTGGAGACACCCTCAACCCCCCCCCCCCATCCATCCCGAATATAATGGAAACAATACTGCACCAGGGCACCAGATTCAATCCATCACTCAGTCAATAATCTTGGGCATGTCCTCCTCAATACATTTAAATTTAAGGGTTGGCTTATATATATTTTTTAAAGATTTATTTATTTATACAAGAACCAAGGTACAGGCCAGATGCGGGAGAGCGAAAGGATTCACCAGAGACAGAGCGGGAAACAGAACACGCAGACTGACGAAATACACTGCTGAGGGGAGCAGCAGGAGCAACAGGAGAGGTCTGCCCGCCACATGGGTTGCTCCAAGACCAGTGGGGATGGAACCGGCGCTGCAGAGGCTAGGGACAGCTTCACAGCGCTGTGCTCAACCGCCTGTGCCACCAGGGGAGGCCCTGGGGTTGGCTGATTTTTTACTGTAAAATGAAACCAATACTGTTTTGGGCCCAGTTTTTTGTACGAAAGTTATGAAAGTTCCACATAAGATGTGGTCTTGCTTTAGTAAAATATAAATCCTCCACGAATGTGAGCTACATAGGATCAAAGGTTGAATACTTAACCACATACTGCCTTATCATCACCATAAAAAAAAAGTAATTACATTACAAACATAAATTCAGAACATGACATTGTTGTGTCCAGGGAAAAATAAAGAAAGCTATGGAGAAGAAGCGAAAAGGTGAGTAGCTATGATTTGAAGGTGAAGTAATTTTATGGAGCCCAATTTTTCTGTGAATATCTGACTATTCCTTGTAAATCTTTAGTTCTCACTGAAATAATCCGTAAGTAACCAGAAGATGACTATTTCCCAAACAAATCCAGATTTTTTTTTTAAAGATTTATTTATTTATGCATACAAGAGCTGGACCTCCAGATTTTTTTTTTCCTAAGGTCCCATACTATTCCAGGATTTTTCTTCAGGTAAAACTTCTTAAAGAGGCAGGCCTCCCTGGTGACGCAAGGGGTTAAGCACAGCACTATGAAGCTATCCGCTGCTTCTGCAGCACAAGTTTGATGCCCGGCCAGCCAGGAGCAACCCACATGGCGCAGCAGATCTCTCCTGTCTCGCCCGCTGCTCCCCTCAGCAGTGTATTTCAGTAGATCTGCCTGTTCTGCTCCCCATTCTCTCTGGTGAATCCTCTCACCACCACTATCCGCCCCCACTCCCCGCACCTCTGGCCTGTACCCCACATTCTTGTATGCATAAATCTTTTTAAAAAAAAAAATTAAAGAGTCAGTTACTCTACCCAGCTCCTCTTCAACCCACTATAATCTCATTTCCACCTTACACAAACATAAATAATGATGTCCAAATTACCCAAGCAAACTGCCCTCCAGAGCTCTTATCTATCTGGTTCAGGGGACTCCACAGAGGAGTCTTCTCTCCCAGCAGCAAGCGAAAGAAGACACTCTCTGTAGTAGGGCTCCTGCTTCTCAGGCTGCCCCCAGCACTCACCCAGGGGCCCCGGGTGATCACCCTCTCACTTTCGACACATGGCACTCTGATCTTCACCCTGAACTTCCTGTACACCTGGACCAGCCAGCATACCCCCATAGCGCAGCCCTATCATTTCAGCTGTGAACTGCTCTGGCCTCCCACTGGACAGCTCCACTGGGCTGTCCCAAAGTCCTCTCAAACAGGACTTGTCAATTGAGCCCCTGAAGACTACCCTGCTCCTCCCTATTGTTAAGCGATCACCATCTATCTCAAAAGTAGAGATTCTCCTCCTACCAAACAAACCCTACAGATCAAATCACATACCAGTTGGTCAGCTCATCATCTCAGCCTCCGAACAGTTCTGAAATCGCCACCATCCTATCCTCTCCAGTCACAACTGTCCTCAAATTAGCTCTCAGGCCTTGTAATTTTCTGGCCAGAATGCTGTTCCCTCTGCCTCCACACACTATTTTTCCAAAGCGTGAAATGTTTACTACTTAATGGTGCTCCCCGCCACATACTGCTAAGCTGTTCTTAAACTTTTCTTTTCCCAATAGTTACTGTTTGTTCTATTTATTATATATATTTTTTAATTCGTAAGATGCACATCAAGACTGCATTTCCACAAGTATGTCTGCTTTGAACAAACTTTCATGCACAGAATTCCCTGGGAACCTTTTAAAAATTCCACCTCCCAGGGTACATCCCAGACCAAATAAATCACAACCTCATGAGGTGAGAATGGGTATCAGGTTTAGAAACTCTCCAAGGGCTTCCAAAGGTGCAGATTTGGAAATAACTGCATGTGAATAAATATGAAAAGCTAAGTTCATCTAAATAAAATTAAGTAATTAGTCACATATATGGTAAACAAGGAAGGGTGCCCAACTCACCCCGATTTGCCCAAGATTTTAGCAATGGCAGCCTAGCATCCTGGACTACCCCTCAGACCCAAGCAAACCCAGACAGTCACGCTACTAAGATAAAGCAGTGTCTGAAGTTTGGGAATAAGTGCCAGCATTTTTCAAAATGTATTTTGCAAAAATGCTACCCACTGTCCCGCAGGTATTAACAGCTGTGCAGCTATAAAAGGTTCCACTGTGGAATAAACTTGAAACACCCCTGGGACATCCCTGGATAAATGATTTTACTAATGGTTTTTCTCAATGCCAGATTCTCAGAATTTTGATGTTCTCTGATCATTTATATTGTCCAAGAGACTAATGCCGAGTATTTCTCACACTTATTTGAGGACTTTGTGGGGGGAGAGGCACTTTACCATTAAGGTCTCAAGAAACCTTGCATTAAGTGTTACTTCACATATACTTGCAGATAAACCTGATGTCACTTCTTCATTATCAACTCCATGCTTTAGAGAGAGTCCAAATTCATCAGCAAGTGGTCTGTCCATGTTGCCCTCCCTTCCATCTTCAACCAGTATCTTGTTTTCTAGCCTAGATTTTTCGCAAGCTTTTGAGCATTTCAACCACCGGGCATACTGTTGCCACACTGATTTTGACTTGGCAGGACTGGGGTGGACCTGATATTCTACAATCCTAGAAATGGTAGTTGCGAAACGATGCCATTAGTGCTATTCCAAGCATCCAGACTTTTGAGTAGCAGCGGTCTGGTCACATTCAATTCTAAAGGATTTATCTTTCCCACCTGACATCTTACTTGACCTTCAAGATGCACCAGAACATCATTCCCAGGAAGATAACCTCCAGTGCCCTCTCAAACAGAAATGAAAATCCCAACTTTGTTTTATGTCAAGCTCCATTCTGTGCTTCACTCTGTGGAACTCTGGCTACTTATTTTCCTGTCTCTCCCAACTTGAGTCCTCCAGCAACCTTTTTGTCTTTTATGTCCAGTGCCTCACATAATAGCTACTCGACAAATCTCTATAGAAGGAAGGAGTGGTCACACAAATGCGATCGTGTGTAAACTCGGTCTAGGGAGACTTAAAGAAAATAAGATTATTATGTAGAATCAAGTCTGTCAGTTTGGAGTTTTGTGGATCTTCAGCAAGAGAAGGAGAATCTATATTAACACAGCAGAGAATAACAAATGCAGATTTTTTTTTTATACTTTACCCAAGAAAAAAATAATTCCCAGGTTTCTTAAAATGAAAACTAAACCCAGCTAATCTTCTGATTAACATTTAATAGACTAAAATCACTAGGCACAGTGGGAAGTGAAACACCATTTGACCTCTAAATCTGTGTTCACCTACTTTAAGGAGAATCCTTCTGACAATTCTAAGTTTAAACAAACCTTTGTGAAAAGAGTACTCAAGCAGGTTTAATGTAGTCACAGCTGTCAAAATCATGGGCGATGTATCACACTTAAGAGAGCATTTGAAAATGTGTCAATAATTATAATGAGACACTTGTACCAGATCTAATATACTTTCACTACCCTTTAACTTCAACTGATGTGATATTAAAACCAGTTTCTTAAAAGTACAACCCTCAGATCATAATTTAATTCTAAAGCAGATATAAAACCTGTCATACCACAGAGATACAGTACATTTTACTCATGAGGAGAAAAGGCCACAGTATTACAACACATCATTTTAGGTAAGGTGACCACCTTTAATGCTGACAGGGTAATACACATTATCAAGGTGACAAAATCTTCCACTATTTACTTCACTAGTTTGTATTTAAAGATTTTCTTTTCAAAATTATATAAGACCCAAAGCCCAGAGACAATAATTGTTAATATTTTGGTGTGTTTGCTATTAGTTTTTCTCTACATTTGTATGTCTCTAACTACAAATCTAGAATTGTACTATGTTTCATATTCGTGTTTGAAGAAATGTACAATTTATGTGAGTGGAATTATACTCCGTTTACGTGTCCAGCTTTTCTCTACTTAGTCATTCACTTATTCCACTAACTCCTGTGTACTGGTAAAGCAGTATATTAGGAACAAGACTCACCCCTAATAGATACAGCCCCTGTTCCACTCAGTATTACTCCAGATAGACAGACACATATACAAAACACAGAAAAGAATGAAGGCTCTAACTAGATGGAATAACCAAAAGCCTCTTTGAGAAGGTAACTTCTAAGTGACAACTGTTTTTTTAGAAATTCACGAAAATAGCATTTTAGTGATTACATAATATTCAGTTTTATGAATATATGTAAACATACATATATATGTGTTTGTAGGACATTTTAGTTGCACTTTTTGTTTTTTCTTTATTTGCTATTCTACAGCTAGGTGAGTACATTTATATACTTAAAAAGTTTTAGTGAAAAAAAAAAAGTTTTAGTGATTTTTTTTTTTCTTTAAATGAGTAACAAAGGGTTCAGAATCCAAAATCTTTTCCAGGAAGGTTACATTTACATTAGCAATCTAACATTTCCAAGTCTTTCAAATGGAAAATCTAAGAGCGCTGCTACTTTTGAGGGAGGCAAATCTAAAGAAAAATATAGTACAGAAATCAAACATGAATTTTGTAATAAATTTTACTTAATTGGGTTTGAATTTTTAAATACACATAATTCAGTAACCACCAGGATATCCAACTATCATATTAAACTACACCAGCTAAATAACTCAAACTGCTCAAAAATCCCCTGTTTTACCTTCTCCATATTACCAAATATGTTGAAAGATCAAAAGCCAAGAACTCTGGTCCAATCCAAAGGCATTAAAAAAAAAAAAAACTATTTCTTAATGACTGTCTATCATGCCTTATTGCTTTTTTTAAGCTATTATAAAAATAAAACTTTTTCCCTAAGTCTAAAAATCCATTGCCTCTATTTCTGATCAATAATAAAAAGCTGACTATATGAGTTTCTAGGTCACTAAATGCCTACTTACTACTCACTATATTAAAAAAAAAAAAGGAAGCTAATCAGCCATATAAGCTCTGCTTTTAACATAAAGCATAAACCAGACACAGTACTTCAAACAATCAAAGTAAAGCTGTGGTTAGCAATGCTTCCAAAACCCAAGGTTCTTCACAGACTCAAACTTCCACAGGGGGTGGGAAAAAAAAAAAGCCACCATGCTCCATTTACTGGAAGGCCAAAAAAGAGGGAGACAGAATCAACAAAATGTCAAACTTTAGAAATAGCTGAGTCTATGTCCTTCTTGATAGATGAGGAAAGAAAAGTACCAAGAAGGAAAAAGTTAAGAAAGTATTTTTCTTGGACCACAAAATTGCTTTACACCAGAGAAGAGATTTGTGCTGGAGTCTAATGGGTTTTTTTCTCCTTTCTGCCACACCACATTGCTTCACTAATACAAATCAAAATGCCAATTCATGGAACTGTGCCATGAATTAACTATAATGTATTTTAAAATGTAAATATCCTTTGATTCAGCATTCCAATCCTTGGCATTTACTCCCAGATATACAGGAAACAGACCTACAGATACATCTACATGAACAGAAATAGTATGCATGTAAAGAAAGTCACTGCAACATTATAATGCATGTCACCTTAAATAACAACTAAAAGACTGGTTAAATAAATTATAATACCTCGTACAATAGACTATCATTCAGAAGAATGAGGAAACTGCATACTGATAGGGGAAAGTTTCCAAGATAAACTGTTACATGAAAAAAGTCAGGTACAGAGCTGAAATGTGCATAATATGATACAGTATCTATAGGAAAACACATTAGTATAATTTTGTTATTCCAAAGATTATCCCAGGAAGAATATATAATTAATTTTAATGATGGTTTCCCTTCAGGAAAGGAGAGGGCTAAAACACAAAGTTACGTTTCATTCTACTCCCTTCTTATACTTCAAACTGAGCAACATATTCCCTTCATAACATAAATATCATTTCCAAAATATAAAATATCTTAATAAATGAAGGAAAAAATTTTAAGAAAACTTTAAGAATAAAGTTACAGGGACCCATATTAATGTGCACATGTAATAAAATAAAGCTATCTATGAATTGAAAATAAAAACACCAATGCTAATTTTTTTAAAAAAGAGTCACATGGCCCAAACAGAAAAACAAACTGTCAGAGACAGCCTGCCAGGAAGATGTCCACACTCAGCAGCCGTGTCTGAGGAGTCACCCCACCTGTGCCCACAATGTCCCGAAACAGTTAAGACCTTTAGAAGTCAAAGGGAACTGGGGGAGAAGGAGAGCAGCTGAAGTGGACCTAGCTCCTTAAGGATCAATGAGCTGGAGGGAGTTATCAAACAAGCCAAAATATAACAAAAAAATAAAACTTATCTGAATTTGAAAGGCTATTTAATTCCAAACTGGCTAAGGGGAAGAATAAATCCCAAGAGGAGTCAATCTCTTCCTCCATTTTCCCCCATCTCAGGGCTACAGCAACCACTTTTCCTATCACCTGCCATAGAAGAATGCAACTATTGGAGTCCCCTTTGCCTAACTAAGCTCAGCAAAACAGGCATCAATAAGTGACAGGTGTTACCCATCAAACAGCGAATCTGCTTTTGATTCCATGAGCAGATGTTTATCAGTTCCCATGTTCAAAAGCTGAACACTATTCTTGTAATCCTTTAGTAGGACCAACTTTTGATTTATTTGCAAGACAGGGCACTTGACACCCCCCCCCCCAAAAAAAAAAAAGTCAATAAGAGACTTTGAACTGTTTGTGGCTGGTACATTTTATCATTTAGAATTTAGCCCATTTCTTCCCATTTCCAAAAGAGACCTTTTCCCCAAATCCAAATGCCCCGGGATGGCATTTCCAACCTCTCCCACAACCCAATCACCAACACAAAGCTACAGCTTCAAACCCTGATCAGGACAATTCCAGTACCGTATTTCCAACTACTAACTACAATCGAGTAAATCGCCCATGATCTTGCTCTGAAACAGTGCTAGACCAGGATAGAGCCTCAAAAAGCATAGTACCCAGGTGAGGACAGTAGTCAGGTAGAAGACAAGTCACTGTCTGTAGATTCTCACCCGAGTGCACAGTTGTAGGATCCCTCAGGTTCGGGAAACAGCAACAGGGTTTATTTTACAAAGAGTTCTTAAGGCCACAAGTGGCTGGCTATCTCACCCCAGATAGTGTCCACAGTGCCCAGAAACCTAAACAAAGGTTGCTCATCCAAGACGGCGCTGCCCCACCAATGAGGGCCTGGAACAGCAGGGAGGGCCCAACTCTCCGCAACTGGAGGTGCTCATAGGTGGGCCGCGGTAGGGATGGACAGTACCATACGCTAGACCAGACAATAATGGAGGCAGCAGCACCAGGAGGCGGTGTCAGGCAATAAGGAGTGGTTGACAGCTCTCAGACTTGACCCAAACACAGAATGCCAGTCGCCTGTTAACAGTGTCTGCCATCACTGATCACTGGGAGGCGGTGTCATCAGAAACACCACCGTAATAGCTCTTTGATAGCTGTTGGCCCATACCAACAACAAACAGCACTTTGAGACACCAGGCCCAGGGCTGTTGGTGCTCCTTTCAGACAGTGTCACAGGCAGGGCCCGAGGCAGGTGAGGCCAGCTCAGCCTCTGTGAAGCTTTTTAGCTTCACTTCTTCCTTCAGAGATCGGCTGGATGCTTCTTGCTTCTTCAGAAGTCAGGAACATAAGCCTGTCTGCAGGGAGTCAATCTGTCCTAAGCTGGCTCCTACCCTGCTTTATATCCTCCTTCAGGGCTCTCCTCCCTTCCCAAGTCTGATAGGACCATTTACCAATCAGCTCATAGCTTGCACCTGATGGGAACATTCTACGATCCAGGCACCAAATCCATGGGTCTCTCTACTGCCTGCAGCTGGAAGGAGCCACAGTGGGGCCCCATGTTTCTCCCTGCAGCCCTGAACCAGGGCCTGAATGCACTGAGGGAGAGTGGTAGCGAAGCCAATGCCGCCCCTCATCACTGCTGGCGTCTGACCCTGAGCCCCAGTGTGGGCCACGGGTGGCGGGCAGTATAATGCCCACCACCTACCGCCACTTGCACTGCAGTTTCTGGGGCCCAGCGCTGGAGGCCAAGGAAAGGGATGGAGGAGATCTCTGGTTTCAGTTTCACAAGAACCTCAATTCCTTTCCCAAACAAACCCCGCTTACCAACCTTCCATTTTCTTTTAACATCAACACCATTGGCCTCCCTGGTGGTGCAAGGGGTTAAGACACAACCTATGAAGCTGTCTGTAGCCACTGCAGCATGAGTTCGATCCCCAGCCAGGGAGCTGCCCAGATGGCGCAGCAGACCTCTCCTGGCTCTCGTGCTGCTCCCCTCAGCGGAGTACTTCAATCTGCCTGTTCTGTTTCCCACTCTGTCTCTGGTGAATCCTCTCACCCCTCACACCTCTGGCCTGTATCCCAATTCTTGTATGCATAAATAAATCTTAAAAAAAAAAAATCAACACCATTCTTCCTGTCTTCCAGATTCCAAAGTCAGATGTTTGTCCCCCACTCATCCCTCCCTCTCTTCACAAAAATTATTCACCAAGCCTTATAGCTTCTCCAACACAAAGCCAAAACTCTAATTGTACCAACTCGTATTTCAGCTTAGCAGTTGGCACAGACTACATAACAAGGGTCTCCAACTCATATATACCCAGAAGGACAATGCAGGCAGCATACAGCTAGGCACATAAAGAAATTATAAGCAAGGTATAAATAGCAACTGACATTGGGCCTCAGTCTGGGAGAAAATAGGATAAGCTGGGACAGTGGCAAACACAGCACATATGTGCCCTCAGATAGGCACAATCTCAAGGCATTTGTTCTGGCAGGTTCCTGCAGGAATACAGGGCTGGTGCTGCCAGTGCTTTCACTTTTGCAGGAGCAGCTAGGGCCTTTTTGGGTAATCTCCACTGAAATGTGGGCTTCCATTTCACCATACCCCTACCCCTAGAAAAAAAATGTTTTAAATACAACATCAAACAGCACACAACTCCGAGATGTGTTCAGCCCAGGACTGAACCCTACTATAGAGCATGGTGACTTGGAGCTGCACATCCTGACTTAAAGTTCAGATGTATGACTTGGACATTTCCATCACCCCTCTGAGTCTGTTTCTCCTCCTGTAAAATGGGGGTGATGAATGTAAGTAGAGAATCAGGCTTTTCTGCCCTCCCACCATTAGGACTGATTCAGGAACCCTGTGGCCCTGAATGCATGTCTGATGGCAGGTACCTGCAGTAGGGTGTGGGCATATGTAAGTGGGTACACCTGGGCTAAGACTGGGCTTATAAGGGCGACGTCACAGAAAAGCCAGCAGAACGAAAGAGAACACCAGGAGAATGAGCAAGAGCGAAAGGAGCAGAGAAGAAAAGGCCACGAGACGTCGGAGAGCCCAGAAAGAATAAAGACTTGCTGGGAGGCCTGCCAGCCTCCCGGCCCTCCGACACCCCTGCCTTCCGTGTACCTGGTAAATCCCAATAAAAGCCTGCAGAAGCCACCGAGGGCTCCAGGACTCTCCTTTACGCGTCCTGCTCCAGTCATAGAAACCTGCTCTGTGTCTTTCTGCCGCTACAGTACCTCACTAAGTTGCTTTCAGCATTAGATGAGAGAATGCAAGTATGTGCCCCACCCCCCGAATTCCCTTCCATGTATATATTATCTTACTATTGCTATTTTAGAATCAGGTCTGAAATCTTTAGCCTAGCATTTAAAGTAAACCATCTTTAGCTCTAAATCTCCATTTTTTAAGTTTTCTTTTACAGTACTCACCTCTGTACTCTGTAGAGTCCATTCACATCACAAAGAGGTTTTAACTAATGGGAATCACCATATATGCTTGGCAAAATAAATAAGGTGGTAGAGGTTGGACAAAGTCACCATTTTAATAGTACCAGTAGTTCTACTCAGCACATTCTGGAATTCCTTTACCAAGGTGTAGGGTAAAGAAAATATCAGGCTTTTCTGCCCTTCCGCCATCAGGATAGATGATGGATCCTTGTCCTGAATGCATGCCTGATGGCGGGCACCTGGAATAGGGTGTGGGCATAGGTAGATGGGATTCAGCTGAGTTAAGACTTGCTTTTATTTTTTTTTTTTTTTTTTTTTTTTTTTTTTTAAGACTTGCTTTTAAGGGCGGCGTCACGGGGACGCCAGCAGCAGCAGCAGAAGCAGCATCAGTACCAGCAGTAGAAGCAGAAGCCGAAGCCTAAAGAGAAGCCGAGAAGCAGCAGAACGAACGCTAGAGAGTCCAGATAGAGTGAAGACTTGCTGGGGGCTGGGAGGCCTGCCAGCCTCCCAGCCCCCCAGCCAGCACCCCTGCCTGCCATATGCCTGGTGAACCCCAAATAAAAAACCTGCAAAACTACTGAGGACTTTGACTCCTTTACCCGGTCTGCATGGGATCAGAAAACCTGCACTGTGGCCAGTCCGGCCCTTACACAAGGAATCTGTGCAAAACTGGAGACATGAATCTGCTATCCCTTCCAGGTGTCTTGATACCTCCCGAGAAGCCACACTTCATGGAACAGAGCCTAATTCTAGTGAATACAAATTGGTGCAACTCTGTTTTACACATCTGTAGGGTACATGACTGTCGGGCTTTTCTGCCCTCCCGTCATTACGATTAATGATGGATCCCTAGGGTCCTGAATGCATGCCCGATGGCGGGCACCTGGAATAGGGTGTGGGCATACCTAAGTGGGTACACCTGGGCTGAGACTGGGCTTATAAGGGTGGCATCACGGGATGAAACACCAGAGGGAGAACATGCGAGAGCACGGAACAGAACCAGAAGAAAGAGAAGCAAATACCACGAGAGAATGCCAGAGAGCCCAGAAAGTGAAAGACTTGCTGGGGGTTGGCACTCCAGCCTGCCGTGTACCTGGTAAACTCAAAAGCCTGAAAAAGCCACCAAGGGCTCCAGGACTCTCCTTTACCCATCTGCTCGGATCATAGAGATCGTGCACTGTGCCGTTCCTGCCACTACAACAACTGAGCTCTTAAACAAAAGCCCAGAGCTCCTATTTACTTGTCCCATTCCCTGGATCTGGAGTGTTACCTATTCCACAACCTACACACATACAGATAACTCTCAAAATGATAACATAAAAATGGTGCCTCTCAGAGGCCAGCCAAAGAGCCACTTCCTCAAAGGTGTTGGTTGATCTTTATCCTTCTGTAGATGTGAACAAGACACTCGGGCATTCTGCCCTTTAGAGTTAGATATATGATTCTTCAATCCCTTCCTCAAGTGCACCGTAAGATAAACCTGGTTTTACCGAACTTTCCATGACTGGCCCCAGGTACAGGAAGCCTGGGAAATGAATGGTGGCAAAGGGGTAAGATGAAGGAGCAGAAGCAAGCAGGCAAACCTTTGGACAATGACAACAAAGACGATGCTGCTGTCCCCTGCTAACCCTGCTAGATGTTTGTAGGGGAAGTAAAGTATCAGGCTTTTCTGCCCTCCCGCCATTAGGATTGATGATGGATCTGTAGTCCTCAATGCATGCCTGATGGCGGGCACCTGGAGTAGGGTGTGGGCATATGTAAGTGGGTACACCTGGGCTGAGAGACTGAGCTTATGAGGGCGGCGTCATGGGAGGCCAGCGGAACACCAGAGTGAAAGGAGCAGAGAAGCAAAGGCCAAGAGAGAACGCCGGAGAGCCCAGAGAGAAGACTTGCCGGAGACTAGGAGGCCTGCCAGCCTCCCGGCCCCCCAGCACCCCTGCCTGCTGTGTACCTGGCAAATCCTAGTAAAAGCCTGCTAAAGCCACCGAGGGCTCCTCCTTTACCCTGTCTGCTCAGATCATAGAGATCCTGCCCTGTGCCATGCTGCCCTACAATGTTTTTGAACAATAAATACTTGGCTCATCTTCCCCGCCCTCTCCCATCCTTCTGGTGCACAGTACCTGCACAGGGACTCCTGCCACCCCCTTATTCCTGAAGGTCACCATCCCATTTAAATATGAACAATCAGGAAATATAATGTAAACAAACAGGGAGTTGAGTGTCTCCTGTCCCCAGTTTAAATTAAGTAGCCCCACCTCTAATGCCGACTTTGATCAAGATGATTATGTGGGCTTGGAGCTGGTTCAAAGTACATATGTGTCACTTGAGTCTGATTTGGAGAAATAAGCAAAATAAGCAAAGACCCCTACACAGAGGGAAAAAAAAACAAGGGGTGGCGGGACAGTGGAAGACAAGACAGGTGTGGACCATCTGTAGGACTGAGACTCATACAAAAAGAAAAATAAACTTCTTATTCAGATTGTTAACTGTTCAATCAACAAATTAAGGCTAATTTCTACAGTACCTACAAGTTTTTTTTCCCAAATTGGTTAGATGTTTAGAATTCATTAGAAATTTTAATATCAATTTAGTAGCAAAGGTAAAACTTTTTTTAATAAAAATGGAATATAAACTAGTTGACATTTCAATATAGTTTTGTAAAATTTATACTTCAGGTTTATTTTTAATATGCAAGTGTGTACATGTATGTACTCTGTCGTATGGTCGAGAGTCAAATATGCTTTTAAAACACTGAAATGGGCAGCTATGGGGCCTAAGACATCCCTTCTTTTACTAGACCATACTTATAAGGAAGGTGGTATCTGTTCTTGCCACCTGTTGTTCACAACAGTTAAGTTCAAAAAAGCATATAAAAAATATCACTTGGCAAACTTGCCCCTTATTTTTCTTTTCTCTGAATGACCACTAATGCTTTTTCTTCCTACTGATCATTCCTCAGTACGTCTGTCTTATGAAGTCCTTGACAATAAGTTGCAAGTCCAAAAGTTCTGGCTTTCTCAGTGGCATCTGCTAATAAGCATTAACTTACTATTTACAGAATGAGATCAAGAATAATGTATTTTCTCTTTTTTCAAGATTTATTTACTTCTGCATATAGGAGCTGGGGTGTCGGCCAGAGATTGGGGGGAGGCGGTGAGAGGATTCACCAGAGACAGAGTGGGGAACAGAACAGGCAGACTGACTGAAATACACTGCTGAAGGGAGCAGCAGGAGAGACAGGAGAGGTCTGCCGCACCATGTGGGTAGCTGCCTGGTCAGGGATCAAATTCTTACTGCAGTGACTGCTGACAGCTTCATAGCACTGAGACTTAACCTCTTGCACTGCAGGGAGGCCCAAGAACATATTTTCATCCAGCATGTACTCAACTCATCAGTAGCTACAACAGTGGAAGTCCAGAACTTGGTTTAAAGTATCTGCTGAGGGCCTCCCCAGTGGCGCAGCGGGTTGAGCGCAGCACTGTGAAGCTGTCTGCAGCCTCTGCAGCGCAGGTTCGATTCTCAGCCGGCCAGGGAGAAACCCACATGGCAAGGCAGACCCCTCCTGTTTCACCCGCTGCTCCCCTCGGCAGTGTTTTCGGTCTGTCTGCCTGTTCTGCTCCCCTCTCTGTCTCTGGGGAATTCTCTCACCCTCCCGCGCCTCTGACCTGTAGCCCAGTTCTTATATAAATAAATAAATCTTTAAAAAAAAAATTCACGATTTAAAAAAAAAATTTTTAATAAAGTATCTCCTCAACCCATCCCCTCTACATTGCACATTTTTCTCAGCACCTACTCTCCAAATTCTAAGTATCATGCCACATCTAATATTCAGCTTTGTCCAAGATCACCCTACCTTCCTTTCCCGCCTCTGCACATTTCTCATCAACTCAAGGTCAGAAGTTCAATCAATAATTCTTCCATAATTGGCTAAAAGAGAAGCCGAAACAAAAACTAGAGCAATCTTATTTTCCATTGCATGCATGCTGTATGGTGGCTAGCCTCTGTGCCTCCTGGCTTGCAAAAATGAGCAAGGCAGCCAGTCTGTCATAAAGCATTCAAATGGAAAAGGTCTATGTGGTAACCCACTCAAATCAACTCTTAAAACTTATCAAAAGAGGAGTTTATTTTGGATTCCATCCATTTTTCAAAGAGGTCATCTGCTTTCCACCTCTCCCGTTGTCACTGCCTACCACACTGCTTTCACTGTCAACTGTGTGAAAACATGTGCAACAGGAGAAAATCAATGTAAAGGAGCCAATTCACCAAGGGTCTGAGTTCCAGGCATGCCACACATTACCACATTATCACAGAATCCCTTGGTCTGCAGGATATAAAACATTATTAGCTGAGTTATTCTTCCCCTCAAAAGGAGGTGTCACCCTTTAACCAAAAAAGAAAACATATCCTAAAAAGAATACAAAACAATTTGTCAAATTCTCTAAAAATGCATTCCATTGTCAAGATTAAAAAGGGAGTATATCAAAACCTCCTCCTTAAGCCTAGAGGACCTTTCATATCTGTTTCCCAAACTTATCCTTAAGGACCACAGTGTCTGGTATCAACCTCTCTTGAGCGTCCCTCCCTGAACCCCAAGAGAACTTGTTCACTTGCTTCCCTAAAGTGTAATCATCCATTTATCCTCTCAGCAATTAAAAAATGATTTATTTACTGTGCAGTCTGGGCCAGGCATTGTGTTAGGTGCAAAAGATACACAAAAGATGAGTAAGAAACACTCCTTGCCTTTAAGGAGATCAGTGCAAGAATTTGAAAGGTTTTAAGTTGGTGAAGGGAATGAATTGTTTGAAATAAATAAATGGAGGGATGAATAACTTGAAATCCTAGCCTTCAAAGAGATCAATCAAGTCCCAGAATGAAGAGTGAAAGTGGTAAAACACTAGGAGACTATCAAAAGGCAAAATTCTTGCTTATGTTATTACTCTGAGCCCTACAGGACTTGACACTCCCCAAAAGTCAGAGGAAGGGAAAAGCAGAGGGATATGGAAGTCAAGGTTTGGCCTTACGATGAGAGCTGAAGTCGTGGTCGTGGACATCCATCAGGATGCTTGAGCTAAATGGGAGCCCCCTGACCTCACCCCATCCACCAGAAAAACCATTTCCTACTGCAAGCACCTCCACAAAATTTGGAAGGATTAAAATTTAAAGTCCTTCCCCAGTCACAGAAATATAGGCCAAATGCCCGGAGCAAACAATGAAGCAACCCTAATGGGCAAAGTGGAATGTTGGTCAGAGACTGCAACCCAAAAATCAAACAAATGAGTGGTGGTGGCTCAGGAAAACAAAGTTCTCATGGATCACAGATGTCTTCAGACATATAAACAAGCTCTGATTCCCAGAAGTGCATGAATGAGCATATGAATAATATTTGACTATGTGATTGGTTTGAATTTTGAGGGTAGTTGGAGTATTTAAGTTCAAAAAGAAAGCAGGTGGACCTCTTATAAGTTAATCTGGGAGCATAAGTTCAAGCAAAACTACCTCCCATGTGAACCAAAGGCCCTGATGTACCAACTGCACCAACTTGCTGAGGCACTTTAAGAGACATTTTTTTTTTTTTTTTAAGATTTATTTGTGTGGGCCTCCCCTGGTGGTGCAGCCGTTGAGCGCTGGGCTGTGAGGCTGCCCGCAGCCTCTGCAGCGCCGGTTCGTTCCCCAGGCCACCAGCGAGGGTCCCACCAAAAAAAAAAAAAAATTTATTTGCCTGTGCATGCAAGAATGAGGTGTAGGCCAGAGGTGTGGGGGGTGATAGGATTCACCAGAGACAGAGTGGGGAGCAGAACAGGCGGATCTGCTGAGATACACTGCTGAGGGGAGCAGTGGGCAAGACAGGAGAGGTCTGCTGCGCCATGTGGGCAGCCACCTGGCCGGAAATCGAACTTGTGCTGCAGTGGCTGGTGATAGCTTGACAGCACTGAGACTTTAACCCCTGTGCCACCACAGAGGCCCCAAAAGGCATCTTTCACTTGAATCCCTTTCCAACAAACAAATCCTGGTTTGGAACTTCTGATTTTTTTTTTTTTTGAGAAGATTTTTTTTAATTTATTTTTTTATTTTTATATTCCCCATACAATTGCAACCCCCTGATTTTGATTGGGGTCAAAATCAGGGGGTTGGAACTTCTGATTCTTAAACTAGCATGGCAAGCAAGAGCAGTCTATGGCCAACTACTAAAAAAGAAGTAAATCTTCCATTTGGTTCTTCTGAGAGCTGGAACTGGCCACAGAAAATAACACAAAGTTTTCACTTCAGAAGATCAAAGGAGGCATTTTGTACCAGGAAACCCAATTCCAAATCCTCATTTCCAGGAATAAGGTCACAGTGCCCCATGCTTGCTTGGGAAAATAAAACAAGAGACTATGTGGACTCCAATTAAAATCTCTGATGGCTGTATTTTCCAGACTTGCCAGTTAAAGGCTGTTAACATTTTACCCGGGCATTGCTCTAACTTAAATACCAGCTTCCTGGTCTGAATGATCACACTTCCCACTAGGTAAAAATGAAAGCATTTAAAACACTTCATGACAACATTCTCTGCCCCATCCTGAGCACTCAGGATGGAAGACAAAGTGATACTGAGAAATGCCAGCTTCAGTGCAGCCTGTGTCTGCCATTGCTGCAATCAGGACAAACTATGCAGAAGCCTGTGCTATTATTCTAATCATAATATTGGAAATGAGAGTGGAAGTCAGGGAAAATAGAGGAGGGGCCATCCCTCAATCTTATTCAAGTATGACAACAATCAGCTTCACAAGCATCACCTGGGCCTCCCACAGTGGCGCAGCAAGTTGAGCACAGCGCTGTGAAACTGTCCGCAGCCTCTGCAGCATGGGTTCCATTCCCGGCCAGCCAGGGAGATACCCACATGACGTGGCAGACCTCTCCTGTCTCGCCCACTGCTCCCTTCAGCAGTGTTTTCAGGTCGTCTGCCTGTTCTACTCCCCACTCTGTCTCTGGTGAATCCTTTCACCCTCCCGTGCCGCTGACCCGTACCCCAGCTCTTGTATAAATATATAAATTTTAAAAACAAACAACAACAAAAAAAAAACAGCAGCGGGACCTTTGAGAAAAATGAACAAAGTCTTTCGATCAACTAATAACATTTAAAAAAAAAAAGCATCACCTGGGGTGCTATCAATCGGTCAACAGTTCTTGTGTGTCTACTTCACACAGGCACCAAACTAAGTCTATAGTTAGAAAGGTACCCTGAATACCCCGAGTCATCACTATGTTAATGGTTATGTATTTAATTTTCTTTATATTTTTACCCCAAAAAAGAATATATCTTGTATGTAGGTTATAAAATCTAAAAATAAAAGCAGCACCCATGAACCTATCACTCAATCCAATACCCAGAATATCACCGATACTGTATCATCTACCCACCTACCTCCTCCACTCTTAGCCCACAGTCCCTGCGACATACACACACACACCCGCAATCATTATCCTGAATTTAGGGTTTCAATAAAAGTATTAATGCATTTTTCTGACTACACCTCCTATTCCTAACAAGTTGGCTTTCCAAATATGGTAGCGATATATTGTTCCCTCTTAAAAGATGTGCTTTTCTTTTTTTTTTTTTAAAAAAAAAAAGGTGAGTCATTGCTTTGAAGAAAAATACTAAATAATTAATAGACTAAGTGAAACTTAGCTATAGTCAATTCATGAAGACTGTGTATGAATAACGAATTTTGGCCATCATTGGTGAGAGTTGTCATGAATGTGGGTTCTTAAATCCCCCAAACTCCCAGTTCAAATCCCTACTCCACCACTTACAAGCTCTGTAAGTTAGGGCCACTCAATTTTGCCAAGACTCAATTTCTTATGAAAAGAGAGAAAAGTAATAGTAATATACATGGTTGTTGTGAAAGTGTAATGAAAAAGTGCATGTAAGGAGCTGAGTGCAGAGCTGGCACATACACAGCCCCATCCCCCCCACCCTGCCCGTCATCATTAAATTCACCCAAAACATATCAGAGGGTTTTGCCATCACCAATAGTTCACTTCTCCGTAATTCCAATTAGCTGTGTGGTAATTCTCTCTTCATGTAAGAATAAACTAAGATGCAGGAGCCCACAGCAGAACAAGAGAGGACAGCACCCTCCCACCTCCTCTTTGACAAAGTACCACATATAAGCATTGATTCCATCTTCACCCCAAGACCCAGAACAGCAGGATCATTTTTCAAATTCATTCTTCACCATCCCTCCCACCCCAGGATGCTGGACTACTCAATTCCTTACCGAGAGGATTAGTTCGGTGTATTCTAGGGCAAGATAGCAGCATCGCCTCTACTTACTCATTCAATCACTGTTCTGTTTCATGGACTGATGCAGAAAATTTGATAAATCACTACTTTGAAAAAAAAATCATTACAATGCTATTAATGGAATTAAGTTCCTCACTTCTGAAATTAATTACATTCCTGATTATGGTATACTCTTTCTTCTTAACTCCACATCCTTAATATTCTTTTAAAGTATTTAGAGATAACAAAAAACCTATTCAGATTCAAATGATCACTCTTCCAAGGTATAAAGGTTGTAAAACTACTACCTAAATCAAATTTTTATTTAAAACCACTCTCCATTTTAAGTAAAACTCACCAATAAGGATGGAAAAAAAAAATCATAAATCCAATCTATGCCCATTCAGGCCCTTGATTTTTGTCATCTATCCAGAATTTATCTCAAAATAATTCACCAACTTTGAATATTTTCATGAGGACTGACAGTAGAAAGGCTATTATCCAACACACAATTTCATTAACTTAAGGCCTACTTTTCAGCTTCAAAAGATGCCTGTTCTTCCATTCCTGGGCAGAACACAAAAATAACTGAATCCCACAAAAGTGATTTGGTCTAGGAAGCAGCGTGATCCAAGTCCTGTCCAGGCCTGGGATAACCTCCTCAGGCTCTGAGTCCTCATCAATGAGATGGGTGAGAGCCATATTGCCTACTTAAGCATACTGTAAAGCTGGATAGCAGGGCCAGTGTCTGAGGTCAGCACCAGTCTAGTGTCTGGTGGCTGCCCAAGCTGGGCCTCCAGCCAGCCACCCACCTCCACAGACAAGTGCCAGGACATACTATAGTGTTTCCATTTAAGGCCCGCCACTTGGATCAGCCCATCTCTGAAATTTCTTAACACCACCTTTCCAGGAAGAATTTTTTTAGGGGGAAAAGGGAGGTGGTGTCTATTTTTTGCCACCGCCTTCCCTTGGGCTGTATCTCTGGGATGAGATCCTGTAAAACCACTGGGTTATGTCTCAATTTGAAGGCCTCTTTCCAAAAATACACCACACATGTATGGAATCAGTCCTCTTTCTCATCATCTAACTCCCATCGCACACACCTCAGAAAATTTAACAAATCCACTGCATTATTTTGGTACCTCTCTCCACGAGACAAATTAGGGACAACTTTTTAACTGAGACTTTCCTTCTGCTACTAAGTGGGATGTTTTATTCCTTAAGTGTCTTCCTCCATGGCTCCTCTCCCATGCAAGTAGCCTCCAGACATCCTGGGTAAAGGGGGGCGGAAAAAGGGGGGGGGGCTAGGAAAAGAGGGAGAGACAGCTCTGGCACAGACTGGACTGAGCTGAGCCAGTCTAGAACCCTAGAGAAATGAGTGAATCCTGGGGCCCAGAGCCCCATATCTCCCCCCAGCGCACCCAAGGTTCTAGCCTCACTGTTTTGGTTACAGCGTTGAAGGAAGGGTTTTAAACTTGGCAAAGTACCGTGCAACATCTGTAACCACATTTGCCTTCTGGGGATCGGAAGATGAATCCCACATTCCAGGCTTTGAAGCTTTTTCAAACTGCAGCTAGAAGAACGGAGGGAGGAGGGAGTTGAACAGAGTTTATTGGCTGTCTCTCCAGCAGAAAATTCCTCTTGGAAGAGATGGATATTTTGAGGGTGGGGGTGATTCGCCCATCCCTTTACTCTCTCCCGAGATCAGCTAGGAAGGTGAGCCCCGTGGCCCGGCAGTCAGATCGATTTTCAAGTCACAGGCGCACACCCTGAAGGAGTTCACCCCCCCCAACACACACACACTCACACACATACACTCTTACACACTCACATACACGCGCGCACACACGCACACCCCCCAAACCGTTCAGAGACACGTCCCTCCCATGCCTCTGCCCTCTCCATACCCCACCAGCAAGCTCAGGCCCAAAGCAAGACAGTTTTGCTCCGAGGCTACGTCCCCCAACCAGAGTGGATCCGGCTTGGGGGAGAAAGGAATGAAAGCGAGGGGAGGCACCGCAGACGCCCACCCTCCACCCCCAATCGCTGCCTCTTCCCCGGCTCGACCCCCTCCACCCTCGCCTCCCGGCTCCGACAGCCGCGGCGGGCGACCTGCCCTCACCTCGGGTCCGGCGGCGGCCGGGGGCTGCGCCGCGGGAGGCGGAGAGCGAGCCAGCCGGGCGCTGCAGGTCGGCGCGGCGCGGCGCGGCGCGGCGCGGCGCGGGGCGGGCGGGCGGCCCCGGCGGGCGCGGGGCGGGGCGGGGCGGCGCGGCCGGCGAGAGCGCCCGGAACTCCGCGGGGCCGCGGGCCGGGGCGGCGGGGGCGACCGCGGCGGAGCGGGGCGCGCGGCCGGGGCTCTCCAGCGCCGGGGCGGCGCGGCTGGCCGGGGCGCAGGCTGGCGGCGGCAGCGGCGCGGCGGCGGCAGCCACCCCGGGGAAGGAGCCGGGGGAGGGCGGGAGGCGGGGTGAGGAGGAGGAGGAGCAGGGAGGGGCGGGGGCGCGCGGAATAAACTTCCCGAGGCGCCGCGGCTCGGGCTGGGGGGCCGGCTGCGCGCGCGCGGGGGCTGCCCGGGAGGCGGCGGGGGAGACGGCCGCGGAGAGTAGAAAAGTTCCCCCGGCGCGGAGGGGGAGGCTGCGGCGGGCGGCGGCGGCTGCGAAGAGCAGGAGCCGGAGCGGGAGGAGCGGGAGGAGGAGGAGGAGGAAGTGGCTGCGGAGCGCTCGGCCAATGAGTGTCTGGAGCTGTGATTAACCAGGCAGCAACACATCATTTCCTCCCGGCGCGGATCCAGGGAGCCGGGAGGGAGAGGGAAGGCGGCGGGGCGGGGCCGTCCCCGCGCCCCCTGCAGGCGCCCGGCCGGGGCGCGCCAGCCGAGCCCCGCGAGCCTGACCGTGCGCCCCCGGCGCGCCGCGCGCTGTCTGGCCGGCCCGGGGGAGGCGGCGCGCGCCCCGCGGGCGGGGCTCCGCGGAGGCGGGGAGGCGGCGGGGCAGGCCCGGGCTGGGCTCCCGCGGTCGGGGTGGGCGGAGAGGCCGCGCGGCGCGGGTGAGTGCCCAGGTAGGCGCGGGCGGGGCCGTCTGGACAGCTCCCGGGGGCGCGCGGGGCGCGCGGGGCGGGCGGGCCGCCTCCCGGGCTCGGAGACGGCGGGCGGCGCGCGGCTGGAGTGCTGCTTGTCAGATTGCGTCTGGATTATGTGAAGGAAGCCTCAGTGTTCTCATCCAGGCCATTTCTGACCTGCCCGGAATCCCCTTTCACTTTGCCCATTTTCTTGCAAAGTCTGGGCTTATGCAGGAACATGCCGTTTTCGGAGTCGGCCTTCTTAATAATAATAAACGTTCGGGCACGGGGTGCGGGTGAGGGTGGGGGCGCTTCTGCAGTCTTCTAGCCCTGTCCTAGGCGCCCGGGGACCTTGCAATGGAAAGGAAGGAATATTCCACGCCGCAGAAAGGATGACTGCCTCCGTCCTTAGATACACAAAAACACTCCAGTATGCTAATATTATCCAGAGCATCAAAAAGGCATGTGAGGCTCAAATTCTGCATGGTGCCGTTTGCATGCTGAGTCTAAGGAAAGCACCAAGTCATTTGCTGTGCCCTCTAGAAGCTTATAATGTACAGTCCTATCACAAAGCAAAGTAAAAGCATGAAACCAGTAAAAGGGAGCACCATAAAGCATTTCTATCTCTACAGGTTCATTCACACAGCAGGCATTTATTGGTTGACTGTCTGCAGTACTGCAAAAGGTTACAAAGGAAATGGAAGATCTGGTCCCTGCAGGTCAGGAGTTTACAATCTAATTAGGAACACAAAGCATATATACATAAAACAACCAGAAAATAACCCCCTCCCCATTTTATGTAAGCAAGAAGATGGAGAGAGCTGGTGGCATTTTTTTTTTTTTTAACAAGGGGAAAGGATTTTGGACCTACATGATTGGTGGGGATCAGAAGAGGCAATTACAAGTCAAATCAAGCAAGAGCACCTATATTCTTGTTCCAGTACAATACAGCAGGGATCTCAATGTCCCTTGGCTGAAGTGACGCTTAGCCTTGTCACTTACAAGCTGTGTGACATTGGACCGATGTTTAATATCTCTGATTAGGGAATAAAGTCCACCTAATGAGGTTTAGTCTGTGATTCAAATGATATTACACACATGTGGAAGCTTTTCAAGCTACTATGTAAATGTTCCTCATTCAAGTACATTTACATAGTTCTCATTTTACTGGCCTCTTGTTAGTAACATTCTTTATAGTCTCTTCTAGGCTGTAAGCTCCATGAGGACAGGGACCAGGTTTGTATCTTCACAAGACAGCTGAGTGGCACATATGGATGCTCAATAAAGGTTTGCTGAATAAGTGAATAAAAGAACTAATGAATACTGTTATGTTTTCAAATGTTCCATTTATCTGTTCTTTCAGTAGCAGTTATTGTGTGGCTGGCTCAATGTAAAACCCTATAACATAACTCTTCTGTGACTAACATATGCCAGGAGACTCAAAGGATTCTGACAAGTTCTTGTGGCATTACAACATACATTGAGGTGTCTGAGAATGTGTGTGTGTGTGTGTGTGTGTGTGTGTGTGTGTGTGTGTGTAGCAGGAGTATACACAAGGATACAGCTCAAATGCGATCATTAGATTTGGACATCTTAATCCAATATTTCTCCACCTTGGCCCTGTGACATCTTTAGTGTGGGGGTCTGTCCTGTGCATTGTAAGATGTTTAGCAGAATTCTTGACCTCTATCCATTAGATGCCAATAGGACAGCTTCCCTTCACAGTTATGACAATCAAAAATATCTGCAGACATCACCAAATGCTTCCCAGGGAGCAAAATCACTCCCTGTTGAGAACCACTGCTTTACCCTAACATCTAATCTATTGACATAATTCTCGTGGAAAATAAAACCAGTAAACTAACTTGGAGGAAATACATCTTCTGTTATTCTAAGATTCTCAGATCTCCCCAATCGTATGTTTCAAGGAGCACGACTCTTGTTAATTAATTGCCTGCTGCATTGTGAATTGGCATCTCTTATGCTTTCTGCATATCCTCCTCCTTTACACCCAGATCAACATGTTCATTTCTAAAAGTCAACAGCTTTCAAAAACTATTAGGAAACTGGGTCTTGAGCAACCTAAGAGCCCTGTACAATATTTTCCTATAAAATTTGTGGGACTTAGTCCATAACATTTTGCATAAAACTTCCCTGTTACAGTTAAGCAATAACAAAAACTTCTAAACAATAACCATGGCCTGTCTGCACAGAGATTGTGATACAGAATATAAATTGTAATTTTCAGAAAATATTTTATTTCAAATATTTAGATAACTATAGTGTGTAAATTTCTTTCCTCTTGAAACATTTCTCTTTGGTCCCAGGGAGAGTTTCCTTTCATATGGGATAAGAGCACATGGTTTATTAAAACCTATCAAACAAAAATCAGTTTAATTATATATATCAAACTTCCAGAAGCAAATTTTCTAGAAGAATATTAGTGAAATGTTTGAAAACTGATGCTGATGAAATGATCTGCTACAGCTCAATTTCTAAAGGTTTCTTGAAGAAAAATAAAGGTTAATGGCTGAAAGAATAAATAAACATGTTCTGATCATCCTGTTCACTTAGTATGAGCATGGAGAACCAAAAAATATCTGTTCCTCATAGACAATAGTACCCTGTTTACAAAGTGAATAGATTTTTTTTGTTCATTAAGCAATATCAACTGTCTCATTAAATAAAGTTATTTGAATCTTGGTTTTATAGTTTTGTGCATAGTTTTGGTTTTATGGTTGTGTAGTGGTTCCAAGCATATGATATTAGTTTAGATCTAGTTTGTTGATTGTTCATGCTTAAGTTGAGCATTGAAGATTGGGTAAGCATCCAGACAGCTTTGGAAAAGGGTAAAGTTTGAGGGTTGATGTGGTTCACAGTAAAGTGATTCTCACATATATGTGCTTTATTAGACAGGAACCAGGACACATACTTCTAGGGAGTCTCCAAGTTCTCTATAAAATCCACAAAATTTGTGCTTTTGTTTCAATTAATGATGTTTTAAAAAGTTAATGTATTTAAAGTTAGCAAAATGCATATTCTGGATCATAAGAGCCTTACAACCATGATCCTACTACCTTTTTTTTTTTTTTTTTTTTTTTTTGCTATAAGAACATACAGTTTATTTAAATGGTAGATTGATGAACATAACTTAAGTATCACTGAAAGTCCATCACCATTTGTTTTCCTTTGCAATATGTCTACACATTATTCAAGTGTGGGAAATACTGCCCCAGCTGCATCATAACTTTTCTTGGACAATGGTAAATAAAAAGGCCCTGAGATCTGGAATTCATTCTAGTCTTGAGGCCCATTCCAAAGCAATCTCATATTACAAAGATCAAATTGACTGGATCAGAATAGCAGAAGGTGGAAGAGAAAATTACAACCAGAAAAGGTCACTGAAAATCTATCAGGCCTGACAGACTTTTCCCCAAAAGGTAACATTTAACCAGTCAGGACAGACACTTGTTTATCTTCCAGGTAAACTTTCCCAGGTGTATCAATGACTCATTGATTGTTCATTTCATACAACAGTTTATTGGCCATCTACCCTGTGCAAGAGACAGTGGAGCTCCACAGGGAGTCCTTAGACTGCCTCCTTTTACTTCCCAATTGGGGAAGTTAATCCGGTTACTCCTGGCACAGCGTATTACATGCCAACCAGAGTGCTGCCAGGGGGCTAACAATGTGGTCAAAGAGGCATTACAGGGCCTCTATGGTGGCACAGGGGTTAAAGACAGCACTGTCAAGCTGTTGCCAGCCACTGCAGCACAAGTTAGATCCCTGGCCTGCCAAGGAGCTAACCCACATGGCACAACAGACTTCTCCTGCCTCGCCCGCTGCTCCCCTCGGCAGTGTATTTCGGTAGATCTGCCTGTTCTGCTTCCCACTTTGTCCCTGATGAATCCTTTCACGTCCCTGCCCCCGCATCTCTGACCTACACCCCAGTTCTTGTATGCATAAATAACCTTTAAAAAAAAAAAGATTATAAGACTTTTGCAGAAATGAGATGTTATTCATTATTACTATTATTCATTATTCTTGAGGCACTTGGGAAAAAATTCCATTGGTACTTCCCCTCAAACTCTTTCCTGAAAATATTTCTTGAAGGAATAGTTAAATATTTTTCATTATAACTTAAAGTAAATATAGGTAAATATTTGTCTTTATGGTACTTTCTAAATAAAAATTATGTAAAAGTAAAAAATATTAGTTGGCTTGACCATACCCAAGATTTTTCCCTAAAATTTCTAAGAGAAGGATCAAACAAAAGGAAAGAAAAAGCCAAGTAATGTGCACGCGTGCGCGCGCGTGCGCGCGCACACACACACACATTCTTACAAATCAACATAATGTACCCTTTAGTAGGAAGCTGGGCAGATGTCATAAATATACAAGGAAAATTAAAATTGTTACATATGAACATTGGGGAAAAGATTTAAAAATGGAAGAAAAGGTAATACAAACAAAACTGAAATAAATTGTTCCACTCAATTTGTCCTCAATTGAACACACTCCCTATCAGTAATGTTAACTTTGTATATAGGACACTCAGTTGCTGTCGAGAATGTAAACTGAAGAACAATTTCTTGAAGATAATGAGGTGATATGTTTCAAATGCCTTAAAAAATTTTATACCCTTTGACATTTTAATCCCATTTCAGGAATTTGAGATATGAAAATAATCATCAATCACACAAGGATTTGTTTAAGAGGGTAATCACCGTCTAGTGATTTTGGAAATGTCAATAATAAAACATGACTAAAAAAAAAAAATGAAGGTAAACTGGAGCAAAATAATGAAAGACTGGAGCAAAATAATCCAGGATGTTCAGTAGTTATCTTTGGATCATGGGTTCTGGTTGACTTTTATTTTCTTCCTTACACGTCTGGGTGTTCCAACTTTTCTATAACATATTACTTTTATAAACAGAAATAAACATTATAAAAATAGAAATGCACATATTTTAAGAGGGTCTGACAATCATGGAACAAAAACCTAACTGGTGAGGAATGCATATGAAATCATGTTTGTAAAGTGGGAGGTAGGGTACAGAGGAAGGAATTCAAAATGGGCATTTCCATACTCTGTTTGGAGGTCTATTTTCTTTGAAAGAAAACTTCCCGGGCCTCCCTGGTGGTGCAAGGGTTAAGCACAGCACTCTGAAGCTATCCACAACCTCTGCACGAGTTTGATCCCTGGCCAGGGAGCTACCCACATGGTGCGGCAGACCTCTCCTGACTCGCCCACTGCTCTCCTCAGCAGTGTATTTCAGTGGATCTGCCTGTTCTGTTCCCCGCTCTGTCTCTGGAGAATCCTCTCACCCCTGCACCTCTGGACTGTACCCCAGTTCTTGTATGCATAAATAATTTTTTTTTTTTTTTTTTTTTTTTGCGGGACCCTTGCCAGTGGCCAGGGATTGAACTGCAGCGCCACCAGGGGAGGCCCTGCATAAATAAATCTTTAAAAAAAAAAAAAAAGAAAGAAAGAAAGAAAGAAAACTTCCCAAAGATTCAGAGCCTTGCATCCTTTGCCTGCATCTCAGGCTGACCCATAACCTGGCAGCCTGGAGGGCGAGAAGGCCATCAGAACTGTCCACAGTCTTGCTCACATTCTGAGGCAACTTGAGCTTCTAATTTACTTTACTATGGTTAATTTAGCTACATTGTGGAGATGTGGATTTTAAAAAGCTAGTCCCATGGATGAATGCCCTCAGGATGATCAAATTAATTTCTTCCACAAGTTAAACAAATATATCTCAAATATAATTGTGTGGTTCTTGGTGGAATCCAGCATCACAGAGGTTTTTCATTTTTAGGGAACATTCTTTTGCCTGATTGGTCCCTCTGAGCATTGATATCATGAAGACATTTTCATGGATAAGAAATCAAATTAATTTTCCAAGTTCTAGTGTAGCCCCACTCTACTAATATCTAAAATCCAAAGGCTTCCTTTTTATTAACCTACTTTTGTTTAATGAAACTCCTGAGATCAGTCACTAAGGTTAATTACAGATAGCAAAGAACTAGCTGTATGACCTCAGGCAGGTAACTTCAGATTGAGAACTGCACCTTCTCCTCAGGTGTAAAGTGAGGGCAGGCTGCAGTTACATATCTCAGTTTTGAGATTCTGTTTTATCCTGAAGATGCTGATGCTGTGGTTGACATTTCTGGTGATGAAGAACTTAAGATTTCTAGAAACTGATAGAAGACCAGTGTGACTGGAGTGAAAGGAGCATGTGGTAAAAATGGTCATACAGGTTTCACAGGAAACCTGACAAGGCAGTTGACTTAAAAGGTTTAAGGAAAGGAGAATGACAAGTTTGCTTAGCATCTTTTACCCCAAGACAACATTAATAATTAATAAGATATTTTCCCTAATAATTATTTTATACCTTAAAAAAGATATCAAATATATGAGTATAGAAGGATACATTGTATAGTAAAAAGAAAATTCTAGAACCAAATTGTTAGCCAACACCCAGTTCCTCCTCTTAATGCCAGCTTTTGTGTATCCTTACAGAAATGTTGTAGACTGTAAATCCTGCACATTCGCTTTTGCTTTATCACAATACTAGCAAGCTATCCTTTGCTTTCTTTTTTTTAATCAGTCTAACAGTATCTTGAAGGTTACCAGTTTCTTTTGATAAAGTATTGGCTATTACAACAAAGTTACTACACCCAAGTTTCTGCTATTGTTATTCCCACTCAGGAAGCAGAGACCCAGAGAACTGTAAAATTGGGAGGGATCAAAATCTCATCTCATTTCAGTCCTGCCTTTTACATGTGAAGAATTTTGTCCCTGAAAAGTCATGTGATTCCTCAAGGTCTCACAACTCATTAAGATGAGACTGGAAGTGGAATGCCTCTGGTCCAATTGTACTTTCTGATTACAAAGTTATACATGTTGCAATTAAAGATACTTTTTAAAAATGGTATGCATAGTATGCTCTGATATTCATTCTTTAAATATGTGTGTATGATGCACAGAAATCAGTTTGGAATGATCTGCACCAAGATGCTAACAGTGGTCGTCTTGGGATGGTGGTAACATAGGAGCTCTTTATACTTCTTTGTTTTATATAGTAATTTCATTGAGTTAAAATTCACCATACAATTCACCCATTTAAAGGGTACAACTTAGCATAGTCACAGAGTTGCACAACTTAACTACAATTTTTTACATATTTTCAACACTTCCCCCACAAAAGAACCTTGTACACATAAGCAGTCTCTCGTGTATTTATACATTGTAGTCTCATGTTGTATCTTCTAAATGTTTTGTAGTTATTGTTACTTTTATAATACAATGAACAAATCTATTAGAAATAAAATTTAAATAGTACAGAAGTCACTATAGGATACATATACAGAGAAAATGGAGAAAAAGCATTTCAAGGAAAGTAAAATCACTTCACTTTACTATTTTCAATATAAACAGACAATATTTCTGATAATTTTCTCTTATTTTTCTCTGCATATTCACATATTATCCACAAAAACACATAGTCTTCTTCAAGCAATATATAATCTCTGAGTGTGATTTTCTAACTGATTAAAACCTATGGACGTACCACAGCTTTTGACAGCATCTCATTGTTTCCTTAGGAAAGATTTTTAAAAGAATGAATCCAGATGTTATTTCCAATTGCTAAGTTATTTGAACTGTTTCCAGTGACTTTTCCATGTTACCACACCCTTTACTGTATGTCACCACACCCTCTATTATCATTGTCAATTTGGACATTAAAAAATTATGTCTTAACTTGAATTTATGTGATTGCTAATGAGGTTAACTTGCTCATAAAAATATCAACTATTTGTATTTTTCTAGTTTTCTTTCCCTTTAATACCCTTTACCTATTGTTCCATTGGAATGTTAGTGTGTTTTTATTGATAAGAGCATAAAGGACTTTCTCTTTTTCTTTCCTACTGAACACTAACCAGACAAGAATTCCAATGTGCAAACAACTTTTAAAGATTAACTTGGTTTCCACTTATTATTTGTTACATATTTGCAGTAGAACTGGCTGCCTTTTTGGGGGGACTCTTTCATTTTTAATGTACTAAAGAAATCACTAGGAATGAGGGAGGGAGAGGTCTGTGAAGTTCCTTATGTTTTGATAAAATGGTTATTTGCCAATTTCATTCTACAGCTCCCAAAATCACATTATATTTACCACCAATAATAGAAAAACTGTCTTCATGAGCTCTAATTTTCTTTTCTTTTTAAAAATGTTTTCATTAATTTTGTGTAGAAGAACTGGGATATAGGCTAGAGGTGTGTGGGGGGTGGGGATGAGAGGATTCACCAGAGACAGAGTGGGGAGCAGAACAGGCAAATCTAATGAAATACACTCCTGAGGGGAGCAGTGGGTGAGACAGGAAAGGTCTGCTGAGCCACATATGGGCTAGCTCCCTGGCTGGTGGATGGACTGGTGGTGATGGTGACAGCACTGAGACTTAACCCCTAGGCCACCAGGGAAACTCGAGCTCTGATTTTCTTAAGAAGCTACATAAATTGTGTTCAGCCAAATTCATCCATCCCTACAAAGAGTAATGCCAACAGTGAGCCAAATAGTATTAGAATACAAAATATGCGCTGAAATCTCACTCACTTTTCTCTTTGACAAACATGAGTTCTTAAGCCAATGAATAGTCTGAAGTTTAACTATGACTCAGTTCCTTCTAGTGCTCCATCAGAGAGTACAAAAGGTTACCAAAAGCTCCAGTTTTAAACACAGAGATCCAATTTGGAACGAAGGAAGTAAACATCCCACTCTTTAACAACTAAAGATGTTATACTAATTACATCTAAGAAATTGGAGTTTCAGAATGTGATAAGTGAAAACATTTGAATCTCTTCATAATGGAAAGGACCTTGAAAGGAAAAAAAATACATACAACAAGGAAAAAAGTGATGACGAGAATGATTATTCCTGGATGGGCAATGAGCACGTAACCAATTTGGTGGAAAGAGAGAGGAAAAAGGCAATTTATCAGTCTGGGGGAATATACAACAAAGGCCTTTTCACACAACTTCTCACAGAGCTGAGATGAGCTTCCCATTTGGAAAAGCTAACTCTTGCTGCTAAAGGTCAGGGTTCCCTGTTGACAAATCGAGTATAGATTTGTTGACAAATGATTCGTTCACCAGTTCTTCCACTGTGAATTGTCTGCTTTCACTTGATTTTTCAGTCAGTTATATTTTAGACACCAGTAAAATATAATAATCAGTACACAGTCTTAATTAGATACTATTTGCTTTTGAAAATCACAACGAATATTTTATATTTTTACAATCATCACTAGACTTTGAAATGGAATGATGAAATTTTCTATATTGAAGAGAAATAATCTAATACAGTTTTTTTTTGTTCTCCCCCCCCAAATCTTTTATTGTATTAGGGTTTCTTTTTAATGACAAATTTTAAATATAAACAAACAAAAAAAATAGTACGATGAATCCCCTGTATCTATTACCATGTGGAACAACAATCGGACTTGATTCATCTATTCCCCACACCCCTTTAAAAAAAATTAAACTTCAACCCTCATGTCACTCTATCCCTACATATTCAACAAGCATTTCTAAAACATATGGACATTTTCTTACACAACCATAATGCCATTATGTTATGTAATGGAATGAGTGATTCCTAACAAACTTAATGATTCCTTGGCTTGCCCAATCCCTAGTTCAGATTCTAATTGCCTAGATTTTCACAGAGAGGTCATTTTATCAAATCAGGATCCAGACAATGACTACTTAAATAACTTGGTGGTCTGGGATTTCTTTTTTTTTTTTTTTTACTCCTGTAATTTCGAGATCAGTTAGTCCTTTCCATTTCCCCAACCCCACCCACTCATTCACTGTAGTTGTTGATGACAATGCATTGACTTGCTGATGAAATCAGGTCAGTGGGCTCCACCTCCATTTTACTGTTAAAGAAACCAGAGCATAAAGATCTCTAGAAATTAGTCAATACAGAGTAGAACTCAGATCTCATGACCCCATTTTATCATGCCCTTTCTCACAGATCATGCAGCTATGCCAAAGTTTTACAATAGCCATGATTTGGGCATTCCAGTGGTTCAGAAAACAGTAGGAACATTTTAAACATTACTTTCATGTCTGTTTACATTAAAAATCCCTAGATTTTCCCAAAAGTTAATCAGAATTTAGATTAGTTTGCTTTGCCCCAGTGTCTGGCCCACACAATTACTCTGTAGATATTACTTTCTCAAAAAATACCAAAATTAATTGAAAAAATCATTTTGAATAACAAAATAAAATCTCATACCAGGTCGATAAGAATTTCTGGGGGGCCGCCCTGGTGGCACAAGGGGTTAAGCACCGCACTAGGATGCTGTCAGTTCGATCCCTTGCTGGCCAGGGAGAAACCCACATGGGAAGGCGGACCTCTCCTGTCTTGCCTGCTGCTCCCCTCAGCAGTGTACTTTAGTCACTCTGCCTGTCCTGTTCCCCACTCTATTTCTGGTGGATCCTCTCACCAGCACCCCCACCCCCGCATCTCTGGCCTATACTCCACCCAGCCCTTGTATGCATAAATAAATAAATCTTAAAAAAAAAATTACTGGAGGGCCTCCCTGGTAGCGCAGCGGTTGAGCGCTGGGTTGCGAAGCTGCCTGCAGCCTCTGCAGCGCTAGTTCGATCCCCGGCCGCTGGGCGAGGGTCCAACATGGCCCGCAGACCTCTCCTGCCGCCCGCTGCTCCCCTCAGCAGTGTACCTCGGTCCTTCTGCTTGTTCTGCTCCCCGCTCTGGCTCTGGTGAATTCTCTCACCCTCCCGCACTTCTGACTGTACCCAGTACTTGTATAAATAAATAAATAAATCTTAAAAAGAAAAAAATTACTGGAGCTTTCACTCAGAATTTGAAGCAAGACTTACCAAAAATACAATTATGCCAAAGATTAGGATAAAGCATTAAAAACTTTGGAAACTTCAAAAACAAATCGACTCTCTTAGTTAAACTGGGCTTATGTTTTCCTGTTGGTGATGTAATTAGTATAAGAAAGTTCCTAGAGAGTTAGGGGGAAAAGGATGTCCCAAAGCTAATTCCATACAGGCTTTGTGGACTCCGCCCCCACTCCAGACCAAAGCCAAAAGACACTGGGAACTCCAAATCCCATCACCACCAAAGGGAAGGTGGCTGGGACCAGAGGGTGGGGTTAAGCAGCCAGGTTTGGTATAAAACCAAATACATGGGCTTTGGAGGGGTTCCCCCATTTTGGCTCCCCGCCAGCTCGCAGTGCATGGCCAGCTCTGAGAGTGCCTTTGGGTTTCCAGGTTGGCGGATCTGGTAGGATGCATTAAAGACTGTATTTCCCTATTTTCTCCCTGAGTTGTACATTTCCTCAATTCCTTTTTCCTTGTAAATAAACCTTTTATTAACCTTTTGTGTGTGCCTGTAGTGGAGTATTAATAAGTCCCTTTTTAAGAGCGTGGGTGAGGCTCCACAGCCAGGCAACCCGTTTTATATCGAGGCTGCTCCCTAACAAGAGCACAAAGGAGGAGTGGACACCTAGGAATGAGTGTGGAAAACACATCTTTCCTTGTCCAGTTCTTCCAGTCTCCAGAGAAGATGAAGAGAAGAAATAAAAGCTGAAACCCATTTCAGTGGCACCAACATTGTCCTTTTTGACAATTCAACCAGCATATCATGTTTTTAAAACCTGTTTTAGGGCCTTCCTGGTGGTGCAAGGGGTTAAGCAGAGCACTGTGAAGATATCCACACCCCTTGTAGCACAAGTTCCATAGGTCAGGGAGCTACCCACATGGCACAACAGACCTCTCCTGTCTCGCCCACTGCTCCCCTCAGCTGTATATTTCACTAGATTCGCCTGTTGTGCTCCCTACTCTGTCTCTTGTGAATCCTCTCACCCCCCTGGCCTGTATTCCAGTTCTTATATGCATAAATAAATCTTAAAAAAATAAATAAAATCAGTTTTAGCTAATAGAGACTTTTATTAGCATATGCTGTATTTAAATAATAAAAAAGAAACTCTTCCTGTGTTCTAGAATTCTGATGAGGAATTGTTGCTTTCAAATACCACAACTCCTCACACCAAAATGAAAAATTCTTGACCACATTTTCCTCTCTGTCTTAATAAGGCTGTTAAATCAGGGTCACCTACCACTCCCTGGAGTTTATTTCAGTCCTTAAATAATGTCTTAAGAGATTTTAAAATACTGTTTGTTAAAGTAGAATTGATTCTGCATAGCTGCTGCTGAATCTCTCTCCTTTTTATGTAAAAAGGAGGAAAAACACATTGTTTTGAAAAACATGTTTTTAAAATAATTTTATAGATTGCAGATTTTGTAAATGATCATGTTAATTGTTGGGAGGGGGTTCCCAACCTTGTTAATGTCCCCTTAGCATAAGGCTTTTGTTCCCCAGCGTTGAATATGTCATTTTCTCCCACAGACTGCATTTCTAGGGGTATAATTGCTGTCTCCATGTAAAAGACAACTCATGTGCATAAATTTCCACTCACTGAAACAAGACTCTGCCTCCCCTAATTTTAATGCAGATGTGATCCAGGGGGTAGAGTTACACTTACTTCCCCAAGCAAAATGAAACAGATTACACATTAAATATTGTCTTTGGAACCAGGTGCACAGAAACAACCAATTACCTAGACAGCTCATCAAGTCCTGATATGTTTACCACATTGTTTTTTGTTTTCTCTTTAAACATTTGCTGAATTATTTGGAGGCTTTCATTTCTCTGTAATGAAGAGAATATGCTTATTAATAAAGGCCCCTTTTGTGTGATTCACTAACAGTTGACTCACAAAAGCCTTTAAAACCACAATTGAACTTGAGTTCCTGTGAAGACAAAGCCTTATTACTACAAAGAAGATACTGCTTCTGGCTCTTCTTCTTTGCTAAATAATTGATATCTTAAAAAAATGACTTCAAGGAGAAGGGAAATGAATTGATGAAGGAGAGAGATGGGGTGGGATGCCTCGTTAGATAATTTTTGATGGTTCATACTTAAAGGACAGTAGTCATATTGATTTATCAAATTTTGGTCACTGCTCACTATATCATCTTGAAATTTTATGCATATCATTACGTTTTTGGGAGTTTTAATTAATCAAGAATGCTGATGAATTCAAGAGCTCTTTCAAAACTTAGTTCTGTTATTCCAAGAGAATTTTACCACTTCCTGAGGACTGGCTGTTTTAGATTTCCACAATGTCATTAGCCTCCCAAAGAATGTGAAGAATAAATACAGTGGTATGGCAGCAAAGATGTAATTGGTGTAAACTGTTGGGAAGGTTGGAGGGAAGGGACTTAGGATGGGAAGGCCCAGTGTGCCAGACAGTGCACTGAGGGGAGGGTGGGTTGGGCGAGGGAAGAGGAGGAAATCACAAAGAAAAGCTAAGTGGTAAATGGCTTGGTGATGTGCTAGTAGGGTGGTTAATCAGGGCTGATTTGCTGAGTAGATCCTTTCCCTTAAAGGTTTATCTTCTGAGTTTCTTTTTTTTTCTTTTTTTTTTTTTTAATAGAGGCATGTTTTATTTATTTGTTTGTTTGTTTGTTTTGTTTATACATGCACTGGGTACAGTTAGAAGCGCGGGAGGGTGAGAGAATTCACCAGAGCCAGAGTGGGGAGCAGAGCAGGCAGAAGGACCGAAGTTCACTGCTGAGCGGAGCAGCGGGCGGCAGGAGAGGTCTGCGCGCCATGTGGGACCCTCCTCCGGTGGCCGGGGAGCATCCGGGGATCGAACTGGCGCTGCAGAGGCTGCAGGCAGCTTCGCAACCCAGCGCTCAACTGTTGCGCCATTAGGGGGAGTCTAAGTAAAGTAGGTACAATGGAAGTGTGCAATGAAAAAAATTGTGTGTATGTGTATGTGTGTGTGTAAAGTGACCAGGGAGCAAAAACTGGGTGTAAAATAAACATTTTGTTTTTCTTTTTAATAAAACAACCTGATACACTTCAGAGAAGATAAAACTTTCAGATGTGGGAGTAGAAAAAGAACCTGAAATCATCAAGCATACTGAGATTACTCCATACATTATGGCCAATGTAGAAGTGGGAACCAGGTGTTGGGCAATTTGATGGGATCCTGCAAAATTACAAGTGCGTGTCTCTTCTGATCTTGCAGTTCCAGTCTAGGAATATTTTCAGCACATACTTCACCTAGTTGTAAAATGATATATGTATAAGGTTTTCATTACAGCCCTGTGTGTAAGATAAAAGGTTGAAAATGGCTTAAATGCCTGTCAATGGGAGACTGAGTCTACCGGTCATGATATATTTTTACAATGGAACACTATGAAGTGCTTTCTTTTTAAATAAAGAAGTTATTATGTATTGATTTGAACTGAACTCAATAGAGTGGCAAGTAAAAAAATTCAAAGTTAGGAAATCGGAGTATATGATATAACCATTTGGGTAAAAAAAGGAGAGCTAAACAACTATATTGGTCACTATAACTGGACACAAATTCTTGGACATTCAAGGGGGCTGGACATTCAATGGAAAGGTAGGGACAAGTGCATAATGTTTCACTGCTTTGAACTGGAAGTTCTAAATTTAGAAGAAAGGTTGCTAGGTGTGGAGGGGGCAGTCCTGGTTCCATATACTGGGTCTAACAATTTCTAACTCTATAATCTCATTTTCCTTAATAATAAAGTGCAGCAGCCAACCTCTCTGCACACTGGAAGTAGAGGTGGTACAGTGCTTGGGATGTGTTCATTAATGGCAGTGGTTACCATTACCCTTTCCTATACCATTACCTCCATCTTTCTCATAAATAACTGAGTATTTGGGCAAGAGAGCAGAAAATAGCAGTGGGGATTTTGGAAGTGACTACCAAAACAGGGTCTTTCTGCTCTTAAGATACCTGGTGGAGGAATTAATATCACCAAAAGCATTTATAGATCACCCCTCAGTCCCTGACCCTCTTCTCTGCAGAATTAATGAACAAGGACCCTCTCCCGTGTTTCTTATCCTGCACTGCTTTTTCATGGAAAATGGAAAGACACTGATTGGTCTGGTTTAGGGCAGATGTCTCTCTCTGGACTGGTCAGTAATGGCCACATTGAGACCACATTGTTGGTATGCAGAGGAGCAGATCCCAGGGAAAGAAGGGGCAGGCGGGGTAACCATCAACAAGTTCCAAATACAGACACTTCTGTAGTATTTCTGACATAAATAGGGGTGTGGGGATGCAGTATCACCTCCACGATTGCAGGAGACAGGCTGGGTGGTTTTACCTTGGCAGGTAACGAAGGAAGAATGTGTTTCTTAAAGAAATATAGATGATGTGGCTTAAAGAGCCTGCTGACCTCTGAACTTAAGAAAGCAGAAAATGAGATGGCCAGGGAAGAGGACACAATGTTGAGTTTATGCATTTGAAACCTCCAGAATCCACAGATGGACTCCAAATGGCCCTGAAATCCAGAAATGATATGCGGAAGTTTTTTTATATATGGGAATATACATTTTTCCAGGGAAGTACATTACTTTCATCAGATTCTCAAGAAGGTAGTGAATCAGAGGGTGATAAGCCCCTGCCAGACCAGTGATGGTAGTGTATGTACTACGATCCAAGAATATGATTCACCCAACACTGAGAACTTGAGGCCCAAACAATAAAGCTTTTCCAAAAAGTAGTGAAAGAATAAAAGGACCACAGCTCTGCTATTGCTGCTTTCTAAGCAGCCATTCTCATCCTTCTGTTTTTGTTTTGCAAGGTTTCCTTGCACTCTTAGTTACTAAAAACTCTTTAAATTTGCTCACATTTTAAACTTAAACCATAGCTTAGCCTCACCCTAAATAAAATTATCTGTGAAATCATGAGTACATTGTGCCATTTGCAAGTTTTTTTTTCCTAATGCATGCTAGAAGAAATGCATTACTTCTAAATTTTAAAGATATTTCTATCATTTCCAAAATCATTCATTGCTGGTACAGGGGTGGACGTAGTGTCATTTTGGAAACCCTGTGTCTAAGTACTCTAAAATTCACATCACACATTCCATTTTACAGAGAAGGAACCTGAGGCAGGAGGCAATTAAAGTAACATATGAGAGATTCTAAGCAAACATGGTAAAACTTTGTCAGGTACTGTGCGACACTGCATGGACTAACGACTCTGCCATGCTGTCGGTCTCATTGCTGTGTGGCTAGTTTATAGAGATTTCTTAAAGCTTTCATGTTTCCCCACTACCACATTAAGAAAATCAACTAGAGTTAAAACTTGATCGATTTAATACTCTGGTAATGATCCCAGTAACAGAGAACGGGAGGAGGGAAGCCAGTGAGTTTCTTTCTACTTAAATTCCATCTCATTTTTATTTTTTCTTAATGTTTTTTTGAATCCTAAGTTCCAAAACCTGTCCCCTATTATGCAGTGCAAACGAGAACAGATGGGGAAAAGTTATGTTGGAAAGGGCTTTGGAGGGCCACAGAGAAGAGAAATATGACTACTCAATGTGTCACACACCAACTTGCAGCTGCCACCAGTCCTTCCACACGACGTGCTGCGTATGGAACCAGCCCGTGGTACTCAGAAGGAGCAGGCAGACTGCAGGAAGGGAGTGCAATTAGAGAACAGTCGCTTTACTTGTGTTTCCTTGAAAATATGAATAAAGAGCATAGCAGCGGCACAGCCAACAAAAAAAGAAAGAAATCCAAAGGCCGGCCTGGAAAATGGTTAACTGTACCCAGAAGTTTCCGAAGTGTTAACCAATAATCAGCTTTATCCTGCCTCTATATATCAAGAATGGTTTAGCATTTCTCAAAGTCATTATTCAGGTCTTCTCTCTTGCTAGGAAGAATTCTTTTAGAATGGGCATTCTAGCTCACATGCATGATTTAGCCTCTCAACAAATATTTTTCAGTATTACTGGATGCTGATGAGTGCGCTAAATATTTCAAGTGTGAGGCAGTTGACCTGGTTTCAAATGGCAGTTCTACCAGTTACTGGTGGTGAAACCTTGAGAAGTCACCTACTTCTCTGAGACTGGGGTCCATCATCAAGCAGACAGAACTAATGTGACTTATTTTTGAGGATTTTTTCATTCAAGGTAATGTTTATAAATGTCTGGCACAAGAACATTGTTCACTATATGGCACCACTTACTGTTAGTGTAATTATGAGAAAGCATGGCAAATACTTTCCCTTTTTTCTTTGAATTCGATATAAAGATTCTGAGAAAATGTATAATAGCATAAACATGTATATACAGCTAAGAATTCCTGAGAATCTATGTTGAAAATCATCAGAAGGCTAATGTGGTTTAAATTATTTGATTCAAATGTAATTCAGATCATACAGATATTATCTGTGGGCACATTTTCATGTTGGAAACAGTGGTGTTATTAAGTTCTACAGCGATTTCCTCTGAAACCTCCTATAAAGTAAGTGTACAAAGACTTTATATGATAGGACACTGTTTTCCTTCCCAGAGGAGTTCACAAATTGCCTACACTAAAACCCCTATGGGAAGGTGCTATGAGGCAGTTTCTTGGACCTCAGGCTACTTTAAAAGTCTCTGCGGTAGGGCCTCCCCGGTGGCGCAGCGGTTGAGCGCTGGGTTGCGAAGTTGCCCGCAGCCTCTGCAGCGCCGGTTCGATCCCCAGCTGCTCCCTGGCCACCGGAGGAGGGTCCCACATGGTGCGCAGACCTCTCCTGCCGCCCGCTGCTCCCCTCAGCAGTGTACCACGGTCCTTCTGCCTGCTCTGCTCCCCGCTCTGGCTCTGGTGAATTCTCTCACCCTCCCGCGCTTCTGACTGTACCCAGTGCTTGTATAATTAAATAAATGAATAAAAAAAATGAATGAATAAATAAATCTTTAAAAAAAAAAGTCTCTGCGGTAGAGAGTTCAGGACTCCTCATTTTAAATAAAAATGATGGTGATTCTTTGTGTGTGTGTGTAGAAGAACTGGGTATAGGCCAGAGGTGTGGGCTAGGAGTAGGGTGAAAGGATTTATCAGAGGCATAGTAGGGAACAGAACAGGTGGATTTACTGAAATACACTGCTGAGGGGAGCAGTGGATGAGACAGGAGAGGTCTGCTGTGCCATGTGTGTAGCTCCCTGACCAAGGATCCAACTCAGGCCATAGTGGTGATAGCACCAAGACTTAACCCCTAGGCCACCATTGAGGTCCTGATGGTGATTCTTAAACACAAAAGTTTGAGTGCCACTTCCTTAAGAAATAGGATTGATGATAATCCTAATTTGAGTTATTTCCTGGTACCTCTCCTCTTCCACTACCCACAGTCAGATCCAGAAATGCAAGAATTGCTTTTAAGACAGAGAAGTTTGGGTTTTACAGTTCTAGCTTTCTTTCTCACGACCTCTGCTCTCTTGTTTTGTGTTGTGTTAAGTTAAGACATACTCTTTTTGTCCATAGGAGGCTTTAGCTTGGTTATAGTTTGTCCTGATGGGCTGGCCATATATCCCATTCTGCCTGAGACAGACCTGGGTTGTGAGCATAGTGATTAATAGCATGCATTTGCATGATCAAAACTGTCCCATTGTGAATGATAAATTATATCTTTACCTTAGGTCTAGGGGAACTTTGATTAGCATATGTAGGACATGAATGAAGATTAGAAATAATTCTAAGATATGTTTCCTACTAGTATAGGAAAGATACACCTAAATTCCATCAGCAGGAATGAGAAGGAGATTGTGGCAAAAGTGACATAGGACCAAGCAAAGAAAATTGTGCTCTTTCAAGTTATTCCATAAGTTTGCATCAAGAAAGACAGGGTACAGAAAAACTAGCAAATCTAGATTGGTTAATACTCCTCTCTCAGCCAAGTAGCCAAGCAAAATACATGGATCTTGGCTTTATATAAAGTTAGATTTGGGCCTCCCCAGTGGCACACCGGTTGAGCGCTTGGTGGCAAAGCTGCCCACAGCCTCTGCAGCTCAGGTTCAATCCCCGGCTGCTGGGCGAGGGTCCCACATGGCACGCAGACCTCTCCTACCGCCCGCTGCTCCCCTTGGCAGTGTATTGTCAGTCTGCCTGTTCTGTTCCCTGCTCTGGCTCTGGTGAATTCTCTCACCCTCCCGCACTTCTGACTGTACCCAGTGCTTGTATAAATAAATAAATAAAATCTAAAAAAAAAAAATAAAGTTAGATTTTTTTTTTCCTTTTCAGCTTACTGACCGTGACCTTGGGGAAGTTATTCAATGCTTCTGTACTCATATAACCAGTGTGTAAAAAAAAATAATAAGGCTCACTTCAGTTCATGAAATATGGGTATAAAGCACCTGGCACCTTGGTTAGGTGTTATGGTAGTTCTACCACATTCTTTCCATCATGGATGCTGTGAACTGACGTCCCATCACTGACACACATCTTAAAATACAGAATCCTTGTGAGAGGAGTCACGAGGCTGAGACAGGAATGGGAAAGGATTCCAGGGTATAAAATTTTATTACCTCTTTTCTTTCTACCTTTCTCTCCTTTTTTTCTTGACAAACTCAAAGTCATAAACTTTTTTTTCAATAAAAAAGAAAGAGCTAAAAGGACAAATAGTGACTGAAAATTAATCAAGGAAAGCATGATTACAATCCTAGTTGAGGCAAAAAGAAAGGAAAGAAAGAGAAGAAATGAGAAAGGCAGGGAGAGAGAGAGAGGGGTGACGACATGTGATCCCTCTTTAGCAAAACCTGATTAGAATTTGGCCTAAGAATTTCACTAAGGGGCCCTGTTAATTTGGGGAGCCCATGGGGGGCACATAATGGGATAGGGCATAGTCCATCCTAGGGAATCATTGCTACTGTTCATCTAACTGTTGCCTCTCAGGCATCCAGACTGCTGTTTGGGTGGGCGGGATGAAGAAATACTATTCTGTTAAAACTAAGAGCTTTGAAGTGGAGACAAACACAATCTGGTAGTATTACAGAGGCATTATTCACCCTGATGACTCACTCTTTGGCTCCCACACAACACAGGCAAGAAGTAACATCAGTGACCTTGAGGATGTTGGCCAAGTATAGACCCAACCTTAAGGCCTGATTTTTCAAATTAACATGTGTGTGCGTGCGTATGTGTGTGTGCTTGTGTGTGTGTGTGTGTGTGTGTGTAGGTGGGGTAAGAGAGAGAGGAGAGAGGAAAACGTTAAAAAGTAAAAATTGTGGTGAACATTTCTAAAATTTAATATAAAAACTCAATATTTAAACAGTTACTCAGCTAAATAACAAGTATTTACATGGAAATTTCCATTGTGTGAGCAGGTCTCAGCTCAAAGCATAGAAAAGGTAGTTCAGTGTGGAATACTTAAAACAACCTTCCTTAGCTAGGAGGTGAATGTGGACTCCAGTCACTATTCCTGGGCTCAAATCTCTTTCATCATTTCCAGTCATCATGTCTCTTCATGAATCCAGTTCACTAAAAGCAATAATTTCTCTGTTTGGAGCCACACACTGCTCTATGCTCAGAACCCTACAAACAAAATTCAAACAGATGCAATCCCCAGGCTTTTGACAACATGCAATAGAAAGCAGACAATAATAAAAGGGTATACCAGCACATACAGATGTGTAGGCAGCTGCACAAATGGCAACCAAAGTCATGGCCTTAGGCCAGATGGCCCCTGTGGTCTAGTAAAAAAATGTCACCATGGAGCCCAGCAACACTTGCAGGTTGGTAGAGAGAGTTCTTAGAATTGTGCATTGAAACATCAAAGAAAATTAAAAGCAAAACCATGAAATCATTTGAAGAAAATCAGATAAAAGAGAACTACAGGAATTAAGTGCTGTAAACCTTGAAGGATCTCAGGTTGGACACTACGCTTATGTGGACAAAGGAAGAGGACTGATTTGGAAGGGCTGTGAAGGGCAACTTTAAGGTGACTTGAGAAACCTGGGCTCATTATGATTTGTTCTTGGTGTATGTTTCCAAAGGCTTATGCTTATATTAGACTATATTTGTCCCTCAGTGTTTTTACTTTATGTAAAATTTTGGCTTTTCGTGGGTATAAGGAGTTATAGGATATATGGTGCAGTTTGCTCAGAAATCATTTCTAAAATTAAACCAAAAAATTTTTAGTTTTTTTTCCTCTGTGATTAGTAGAAGCCCAATTCAAAATAGAACTTGAACCTCTTAATCTAATTCCAAATTCCTAGGGAAGGATTAGGAATTTGGGTCAGATACTCACCCCTGTGGGTCAGATACTCACCCCTGAATGGAATTAACTATGCCCTAGAGTCATACTGTATTTACTTAGCTCCCGTCATCACCATGTTGGTATAGGTATAAGGGGAATGTCCTACAAAAGAATGCACTATTCAGAAATGTATTTGTGTATCAATAAACCTTTGCTGACAAATAACAGTACATTTATTAGCATATTAAACACAAAATCTTGTCTGAAATTTGGTGAGTCCAAGATGCAAGCCAGTATTTACTGAATACCTACTGTGTGCGAGGTGCTGTTTGAGGTGCTGCAGATGGATGAGTAACAACAGACAAAAATCTCTGCTTTCAGGGAGCTCATAGCCAATGGTTATTTAATTCTGTGACTCAACACATTAAATAAGTTTCTGGTTTTTTTGTTCTTTGTTTTTTAAAACTCTGCAAAGGCCTAGCATGTCAGCTATAACAAGAATTAAACTGAGACACACAGTTTTAGCAATTTATGTAACGTTATACAACCACTAAATGAGAGCCATGAACCCATGGCCATATTCAGTGGTGCTTCTTGTGCTGGAGCTGGACAGGGGCCCAACTTTCGGGAAGCCCCTGGTCAAGTGAGACCTGAACAAAATCAGGGGTCTGAGAACCAAGATTACGGGGGAGGGATTTTAGGGAGGAGACTATCACGTCTTCCACAGGCTGCTGCTTTGGGAACTCCTGGGTCAATGTTCCACCAAGTCTTAGAATTAGCCACTTTATTTATAACCTCTTTAGGGCCTCCCTGGTGGCACAAGGGCTTAAGCACAGCACTATGAAGCTATCTCAGCCTCTGCATCGTGAGTTCAATCCCTGACTGGCCACAGGGCACAGCAGACCTCTCCTGTCTCCTCCACTGCTCCCCTCAGCAGTGTATTTCAGTCAGTCTGCCTGTTCTGCTCCCCACACTGTCTCTGGTGAATCCTCTCATCCCACATATCCTCTTATCCCATACACCCAGGTTCTTGGATGCATAAATAAATAACTCTTTAAAAAAATAACCTCTTTAGAAGCTCTCCCTGAGGTCATGGTTAGGAGATCAGGAGAGATCTCAAGGTAGCTCATACAGAGTCAAGGTTTCTATAAGCCAAGGTTTCTACTTACAAAGGCATTCGTCAGCTAAAAAGGGTTGGGACCAACAGCCGTGTCAATAGTCAGTTTTACTAAATTGCAAAAGAGGCAGTATGATGTGACAGAAAACATCCAAAGACTGGAATCTGGAGTCTCTGCCATCAGTCTCTACAATGGAATAGTCAGAATGTTCTTAAGATATATTGGAGCATCATTTTGGCAAAGGTTGAGGAAAATTGTCTTGATTTGACTTTAACCAAGAAAGTGCTTTGGAACATCAAGTCCTACCCTTCATACAGATGATTGCTATTTAGTGGTGGAAACTAGGAGTTTCTGGTTAGCTAGGTTTGGTGGTGAAAGCATAAATTTAAACAGAATTTATATAAATTTTAATAATAGGAGGAATCATAGATAATTACTTCTATAAAATACAACCTGGAGATATAACATGATATGTAAAGAGAACAACAATAAACCTCCATATTAAAAAATCATTTAAAAAAACTGATAGATTGTATTTGCAATTCAATTGTCTTTGCAATTTTTATTTCATATACTGAGTGGTGGGTGCACGGGTATGTGTCATATTCACTATACCTCCTTTATTTTTTCTGAATTTCCCCCCCAAAAAAAACTTTGGTATCATTTAATATTTGGGGGGGGGGGAAATCTGTCACTTGAAATTTGGTGACTTGTCATTAGTGAACAAAGAGAAAGAGAAGAGGATCTGTGTTCTGATGTTTTCTTCCTTCCAGAAGGAAGGACCAGATCTGAGGTCTCTTAGATCACTAGCCATATTCCTCATATCTTTGCATTCCTGGTGCTGCTTCCTCTCCCTTTCCCCTGGCCCTTAGCAATTTTTCCCCTTACATTTAGGAACTCAGTTGCACCCTACAATTTGCTACTGCCCCAATTGCACGAAGGAGTGGGTGTAGTAGAAATTCAATATCCACTGGTATGTGTCATTGTTCCTGAGTCAACTTTGCTTTTCAAAAACACAATATGTTATTAAACAAAACCTTTCCTCTATTCTGAACAACAGACTAGTGGTTGGGTTTTTAAATATAGATTTAAGAAAATAGTATACATGCTTAGTCCACTCAAAGGCTAATCACCCGCCAGGGTTTATTGAGAGTTGCTAGGGTGGGTTCCCCCCCACAGTCCCCAATACCAGTTTTTGAGTCACATAATGGCAACATTTTGCTATAAAAATGCTAACTTCTCTTCTGTTGTACTTCTGCTGTTATTCAAAAACAGCCAAATGGATGTTATTGAAATCCGGTCCCAAAAAAGGTTGAAATTACTCCCCAGCTGGGCCTGAGACCCTGTGTGCCAAATTTCAGCCTAAAGAGAATTCTTATATTTGAGTCACTGTGAGCAGCTGAAAATATGAGGTTTGGGGTGGAAATGCTAACAGACTCTTAACTATCATTTTGCAAACCATGTGATTATAGAACAATGCAAACCTCCTCTGGAGCAACTCTCTGGCAAAAGCAACAGAAACAAGACGTCTGGGCCCCGAAGTTCTGCCTTTACAAGCTTCTGCTGGGCTAGCAGCAGGCAGGGGAGGCCTGGCAATGACATTGCTGACATTTCTGTTCTTGCTGAGGTTAAAAGATGGGCCTCGCTAGCGAATTTCTGTTAAATAACATAAGTGTGTGCAGCTCATTCCTTTACAGGGTTCCTTGGAACGTGGCTTTATGGTCACCCTTGCTTGTTCTGGAAGTGTTATCGCCAACACAGTGCTTGGTTCCAACCAGACACGAATTGTTTGCCACCTCTAGTCCCATTGGCTTAGTCACACTTGCTCCCATTCCAACTTGGCAAAAATGCCTTCACTGCTTGGCCACTTCCTTCTATCATCTGGCATTTACATGTGGGCTGAATCTCTCCCCAGTAATGTCCGGGGCCACCAAGACACTTTGGTTCCAGCTTTCAAGCACATGAAAGGGGATGAGTACCCAAATGCAGGTAGCGTGCCTGTAGGCAGATCCATTCCTGGACCCTCCCAGGAGAGGGAACTGATCAGAACTTCTTGAGGGCAGCTCCCCAGAGAGCTGTTGGCAGAGAAGTGTCTCACCACACCTCCCACAAAATTCAGTCCCTTCTTGGGCTGTGAGAGAAAGCAAATTGCTCCCAAAGCCCAGTCAGAATGTGACTAATCTGTTTCTGCCATCTAACAGTTGGTCTTCATTGGGCAAAACACTTACCCACACTGAGTCTCAGTTTCTTCAGCTATAAAACAGGGAGAGTACCTGCCTTCTATGCAGCTGTAAGGATCATAGAATGTGAGAATGTTTCCCAAGTCGTAAAACTCTAAACATGTTTTTGGCAGTGTTATCTCCAGAATCTCATTATAACTTCAAAATTCTAAGTGGAAGTCAATAGGAATGGATTTATAAGATCTGCTGCCATTAAAATAGCAGGACTTAGCTTCTAAGAATCAATTCGTTTTTAGCAGCTATCTCAATGCACTCAGTTGTCTGTTAAGGGTTACGTGAGAGACATAGAAAATGAAGGCATGATTCCTAATTTTAAGAAGAATATAATTTGGCATGAAACATGAGATATTTGCTTGACAATTAAGTGATACTCTAGATATAGTATCAATTCAGAAGAGGAGAGGAGCAATGAAGGCTAGAGAAATAAGGGTGGCTTCATGGAGGAGGCACGTGGTGGAGTCCATAGATACTGGTCTCCAAGATCCCTTCTTTATTGTATCTGATCTGCTACATTCCATGTGGTTTCAGAGAGCTGGCCAGTCACAATACCATGCCTCCTGGCTACAGATGTGGGCATATGCCCCTAGCTTGACCATCATTTTTCTAGCAGAATGAACACAGCATTTGATCCAAATCAAGCAAATGAAAAATCTCCCCCAGGACATTATAAGTAGAGAGGGATGGGGAGAAAAAAGTTCTTGCTTTGTGGGTTATGCATATGAGAGGATGATGTGAGTGTGGAACTTTCTGTGGCCCTGTGTGAGCCCCTTCAGCATAGAAGGGGATATTAAGTCCAATACAAGTAAAGTGAAGACTGGAAATTAGAAGTGGGAGCTAAAAGCACTGTTTGGGTCCCTGGCAGCCCTGAGGCACACTCTTCTGTTCTTCTTGAAACCAAATTTCCCCTTTGTGTTTATAGAAGTTTGACTTGAATATTCTTTCATTTGAACTTATAGTCTTCTTAGAGAGTGGGATTCGATGAGTGTATTAACAAATGGGTAGGATTTAGATGTGTTCAAAGGAAGAAGACAGGGTCTTCTGGGCAAGTAGAGTGACATTATTTTACTGAAGCTTCAGAGATGAGGTAGAGCCTGGTGTGTTTGGGGAATTTAAGAGAATTAGTCCAAGTGGAACAGAAGGAGTAAATAGGGAATAAGTTAGCTGGGAGGATGAGTAATAGAGAGGTCAGTTTGGGAGTTCCTTCAAATTAGATTAGAGTTGATTAGAAGGAAACAAAGGCTTTCTAATGATAAAATAAAGGAAAGCATTATTTTTTTAAAGGCACAAATATAAAAATCTGTTGCATAAGTCTGCTTGGATTGCCATGACAAAATATCACAAACTGACTGATTTAAACTATAGACTTTTTTTCCCTCACAGTTCTGAAGGTTGAAGTCCATAACCAAGGTGTTAGCAAATTTGGCACACTTTCTGGTTTGTAGGCTGTCAAGGTCTGTGTCCTCACATGGCCTTTCCTCTGTGCACAGGTGGAGTGAGGTCTGGTATCCCTTTCTCTTAGAGAATGCCAACTCTATCACGTTAGGCACTCACCATTAAGACCTCATTTAACCTTAATTACCTCCTTGAAGGCCTTGTCTTCAAGTACAATCACATCAGGGGCTGGGGCTTCACATGGGAATTTTAGGGAGACACAATTTAGTTTATAACATATGTCAAAACTAAGAGTAGGAGAAATGAGAGCAATGGGAACTATTATATACTGCTAGCAAGAGGGGAAATCAGCACAGCTACTTAGGAAAGGAATCCAACAAAATCTAGTCATGTTGAAACATGTGTTTAAGACCCACCAGTTCCACCCTGAGATTTGGAATCTTTTGCACCTATGTACCATAAAACACATTCAGAAATGATTTTTACAGCATTATTTTTAAGAGTCAAAAAAATGGGAATAATCTAAATGTCCATGAAAAAAAGAAAAAAAATAAATTTTAGCACATTCATATAATCAATCATATATAAAATAAATGGAAAAAAAACTAAACATACATGCATCAATATAAATAAATTCCAAAGATAGTAATGTTGAACAAAAAATAAATCAGGGCAATGGACATATAGAGTGGTATAGCAAATTAGAAGGGTGCTGAACTGTCTCACATCTATTGGGCTGATCTCTTCCAAACTCCTTTTTCACTAACATCACTTGGTAGCTGGAAATTGGCCATGGAGGGAGTATTTCACCATGAAAATTGACAGAGGCTTTAAATCCAGATATCTTCCCCAGCCCATCCCAACCAGTTGTTAATAAACATTTACTAGGATACCATTTTTATGACTATTAGAATATTAAAAACAATGGAATATATCATAGTAACACAGAAAGACACCATATTCAGGATAGTGATACTTCTTGAGAGGAAAGAAAAGAATACAATTAAGGAAGCCTACACAAAGATTTCAGTTAATCTTGAAATGTTTTACTTCCTAAGCTGAGAAGCAGGTACACAAGTGTTATTTAATACTCTACACTTTGTGAGGATTTAGTAAAGAATGAGATACGTACAGGGTCACATGGTCAAGGCAGGGGAGGCAGCAGAAATGGTCTCTGCTTGCTAGCTCAGCAGTCACAGGGATCTGTGGCTCTTGGATTTAGTCACTGGGGAGACTGGAGGACTCTACAGTATCTCTGGGGTTGCCACATTTGAGTCTGAGTTTCCAGAAGAAAGGAATAAATGGGAACACAGTGATGAGGCAGAATTATCTCCGTGGGCATTTTCAGGTGATCAGCATTGTCACTTCTGCATGATCCTTGGCTTGGCTGTCACCCACCTCTACAGGCCGCCCACAAGCAGAGGGGTTACATTTGGTTACAGGCAGCAAATGGAGCTTCTGCTGTGTATTTCATTCTTTTTTTTTTTTTTTAAGATTTATTTATGCCTACAAGAACTATGGTACAGGCCATAGGTGCAGGAGGGTGAGAGGATTCACCAGAGATGGAATGGGGAGCAGAACAGGCAGATTGACTGAAAACACAGTTGAGGGGAGCAGTGGGTGAGTCAGGAGAGGTCTACTGTGCCATGTGGGTAGCTGCCTAGCCGGGTGGGGATGGAACTCGTGGGGCAAAAGCTGGCTTCATAGTGCTGTGCTTAACCCCTTGGGCCACCAGGGAGGCCCCGTAAGTTTATCTGATTGTTTCTAATGAACTTTGGTGGTAAAAGACCTCAGGTTCTTCCAGAAAAGGACACATGTAGGAAACAAGGACTGGAAATGTCAGGAGGGACAATTTTGCTTCTGGGGGAAAGGGCTTTTTAGCCCTCTAGTTGGATTTCTGAATGTTTTCATTCTTAGTTGAAGTAGACCAAAGTGCTGTATTTTAGCTGTGTTCCCCCTTGCTCTTGAGAATGGATTAATAAAGCTTTTATAGGCTGGTCTGGATTTTGTTCCTCTCCCTGACCTCCCTCCTCCCCCTCACATTTTGTGATACTTACAGTTTCTAAACACACTATGCTGTTTCCGCACATGCTGTTCTCTCTGCCTGGAATCCACCACCCCACCCCTAGTCCATCTCTATCTTTAAGCTCCTCCCATGCAGAAACTTTCCTTCTACCCCTCCACATGAGCAGACTTCTCTCTGTCTCCTCGGGACCCTCCTGTTCCTAGGACATACCTTCATCCTTTCCCCTGATGCACAGTATGGTAGTTACAGCTTCTTTGTTCATCTTCCCCAGTGCAGTGTCGAGTCCCTTTCTTGACAAGGATCCTGTGTTGACATTCTATCCCCAGGGCCTCTTTGGCTGTATCTTGTCTCTTGACAATGATCTGCAAATACCCATGCAGAGTTCAGTTATAGGCAAAGAAACAAGGAAGAGAGGAGGGGTATGGCAAATTCAAGGAAACAGGCACCAGTGGCCACAAAAGTCATAATTCCATTCACTTGTGGAACTTCATTTCACCTAGTACCATTTGTGGGAAATAAACCACCTAAGGCACAAAGGCTTGAGGTGCTTAGAAGCCAGGGATCAGAGGTGGTAACAAAGCTCCTGGTCCTGCCCTTCCTCTTTAGCTGGTAATCTCTGCTGTCATTTTTGTATCCCTTGACCTGGTCTGGAATCTTCTGAATAGTTGTCAACAGTAGCTATTTCATGTATGCTATGCCCTGAAATCTATTCTGTATACAGCGATAGTAGGTTCCACTAATTAATTAAATTGTACTTCAGACTTGGAGTCAGGTCTCTTGAATACAAGATGCAAATTTATGCAACATATGCAAATCACTCATGTTCTCAAATTCCATGAACAAAATCTGGTAGCCTTGAGATAAAAAAGCCCCTGCCAAGCATCATCTCTTCTAATTATTGCTTAATTTCTCCCCCCACCCTCCCTTTTAACATTGAACTAACACTTTCAGGCTTGGCAGAAACTAGAAGATACACAATGAGAGTCAGTTTTAAACAGAAAGTTCCTTAAGGGCAAAGACCCTGTAATCTATTTATTTTATGTTCTCTAGTGGGTCCTGATATACTACTGAGCACACATAGTGCTGCACAGGGCACACCACCAGTCCTGACTACTAAATTATGGATAATTCAGATGAAAAAAAGTTAAGAGCCTAGAAAGCTTTGGAAAACATGGCACTGGAGTCTAGGAACAAGGAGAATATAACCTGCCCTGTCTAATACATGTGGCAATATAAATTCAAATTAATTAAATTAAAAAATTTAATTTTCATTCTAAGTGTCTAATAGCTATATGCAGTTAGTGACTTTCTTGGTACACAGCACCCATTGTAGAACATATCCATCATAGAAAGTTCTATTGTCTGGTCCTTGGAGCATCAGGATGGCATAACATGGGAGTTTATTGGAAATGTAGACTCTCAGGCCCTCCCCCAGATCCACGGTGACAGAATCTGCATTTTCACAAAGTTTCCAATTCATTCTTATGTATATCAGACTGAGAGCCATTGGTTTAGATCTATGATAGAAATTAGTGGGCACCAGAAACATTGCAGGGCATGGATATGGGAATTTCGATCTGCCGGTGTGTAAGATGCTCAGGACTGCCAAAACAAATTACCACAAACTTGGGGGTTTAAAACAAGAGAAATTTATTCTTTCTCAGTGCAGAAGGCTAGAAGTCTGCAATTAAGGTGATCACAGGGCAATGCGCCCTCTGAAACCTGTATAGAAGAATCCTTCCATGCATCTTCCTAGCTTCCAGGGTTTGCTGACAATTTTTGGTGTTCCTCGGCTTGACGCTCTATAATCTCTGCTCCAAGATCATAGGGGGTGCTCCTTTCAGTATCTTTTTCTCTGTTTGTCTCTTCCTACAAGTACACCAGTCTGTTGGATTAAGGACCCAATCACTATAGCATCACCTCATCCTGACTAATTGAGCTACAATGATACCATTTCCAAATAAGGTCACATTCTGAGGTGCTGGGGTTGTCTTCAACATGGAACACACACCCTATAACTTGGGGTCTAGAGTGGAACCTAATAATCTGTACTTCTAGCACATTCCTGGGTCATGCCTCTGCTGCTCCAGGGGCTCCACTCAGAAACACAGTTCTAAAATATTAACAAAAAAGGAATACAAAGAAGTGAAAGTTGGACTATGCTATAGCTAAAACTGTTCAACAAATAAGCAGAATTCCCTTTAAAGCTTACACTTGTCATCTAGTCCATGTGTGAATATGCCAATGACAGGATCCCCCTTATTATCAACAGCAGAGCAGGCTTCTCCACAGCTATGCCCTTGAAAATTTGCATCCATTGAACTTTATGATGGCAGTTGAATATTAAACTCTGTATTTCCTTGTTTAACAGAGTTTTTGGAATCCTCCAGATTCTGCCTTGCTCCTAAGGGCACACTTGTTGAGGCTTTTAGGAATGATAATCATGCCTCCCATTGGTTATGAATTAATTAGAAATAGACACAGGAATCCAACAGATGAAGATCGAAAGGTCAGTTTTATTTTCAGTAAACACAGCCTGGAGAGTAGAATTTGGACCTTGAACACAGTCACAGCCTTCCTCCCAATGCCCAGTTCATTTAATTTGTCAGACACAAAGAAGCAGGACAATGTACAAGACTCATCCACACCACCGTGCAAGGTTTTAAAGGTAAGAGTGACAGCTTGCACTACATAAATAGGCCCCACTAGGAGAGGACAGGTTTTTCTGAAAGCAATACAGTTTTTCTTCCCCCCAGACCACCCATCAGACCTTCCTTCTCATCTGATGTCCCTACTACCATCCATTCTCATAATTCTCTACCTTTCAAACAAAAACTCATTTACCAAAGCTCTCCTCTTCCGTGTTGACCAAATATCTCAGAAAGCTGATCCTATCCTCAACTGAAGTCTGACATAATAACTCTAATCCTCTTGTGAGTGATTGGTTTTAGAATTTAAACTTAAGCCACTTAGTGCATGGCATTGTTCTAGAGGCTGCTGTTGGACCAGGGTTGGGTACATGACACAAAACAGCCTAATAAGTCTGTAGGTGAGGACATTTGTTCAATGGTTAGAGAAAAGATTTTCTAATAAGAAAGCATGTCCTAGGAACTTATGGTAGTCATCTTCTCGCTTCAGAGGAGCCAATCTGAAGCCAACCTTGAGAATAGAAGAGTTAAAACAAGAGCAGAGAACTAATTTCCTGGCTCTAATTATAAAACATTTGCTCTACTTTTATTTTAATTATAAAAGACATTGAGTTTTCTTGTTTAAGCTAGCTATGTCAGTGTTTCTGTCATTTTCCAGGTAAAGTAGCTCTTACAAATAAAATTCTCAAAGATATTGTTTCCACCAATTAGTAGATGTTGCCTCATAGAAACCTGAAGTAATAGGACTAAGTTGCCACCCACCAATACTCCATTTCAAATTCATTAAAGATATTCTTGAAGTATATTTTCTTCATTGAACAGATGGCTCCAATACTGTGTTACCATCAGCTTCCAAGACCAGCCCATTACCTGCCATGGAACACACTCTAAGCAATCACTTATTGTACAAATGCTATTAGATTTTGTATTAATATTTTTTAGCTGACTCTAATAGTTGTCAAATATAATAGTTGTCTTATATTAAGTTCAGATGAATAAACCTCCTAGGACATTTGTATATAAGTTGATGTTAAAACTCTGTCTCTAAGCAGTATGGAGTTTTTTAGTTTTTTAAACCTAAATAAAGGCCTTACTATTATTGCTGTTCAGTTGTATCTAAAAGACTTCAGCCACCCGCCTTTTTAGCACAGTGGGCCACATGTCAGTCTTGTAAGACTCCAGCTTAGGTTGTACTCCCTGGAGACAATTTTTAATTTGGTCAGATATTCTTCCTGTTTCGGTTTCAATAGGTATACATTTCTTCTTCTCTACACCTTCACATGAATCAATAGCAAGAAGAGAGGACTGTATGTTTTCTTGTTTGCTAGAAGTAATTATTGTATTCTTCTCTGTACAGTCCCTAACTTGATTAATAAAATAAGAAATCATGCACTTCTAGAATTGTCAGGATCAAATCTTCTACTACTTTTAGGCCACTCCCTCAACCTCCAGCCCTGGTGAGTGACTGGTGAATTTTGAAGAAATTGACAGGGTCCTTTCTGAGTTTGTTGAGGTTGCTTCTCCTAAGTATACAAATTCTCCTCCTCTACTAAGCACTAAGCTGCTTCCGAGGAAGATGCCTGCAGTAGTCCAGCTATGTCGTAATGGGATAGGGAAGTTATCTGTGTGAGAATTGGAATAATAGAAAGTCCAGACTGTGGCCACATAACCAGTCATTGTTCTATCAGTTTTATCAAAAACAAAGCTGAGGTGGGGCCTCCCCGGTGGCGCAGCAGTTGAGCGCTGGGTTGCGAAGCTGCCCGCAGCCTCTGCAGCGCAGGTTCGATCCCCGGCTGCTCCCCGGCCACGGGAGGAGGGTCCCACATGGCGCGCAGACCTCTCCTGCCGCCCGCTGCTCCCCTCAGCAGTGTACTTCGGTCCTTCTGCCTGCTCTGCTCCCCGCTCTGGCTCTGGTGAATTCTCTCACCCTCCCGTGCTTCTGACTGTGCCCAGTGCATGTGTAAACGAACAAACAAATAAATAAATAAATAAAATACGTGCCTCTTTAAAAAAAAAAAAAAAAAAAAAACCAAAGCTGAGGTGGTTGACAAATGTGTTTTCTTACCCATTGCTTCAGAATTTAGGCAGTTCAGAGTAATTTGTTATTGACTATTCCCAAATCCCAGTCTTAAACAAAACTCTATATTTGCTTGTTCAACAGCTTCAAATCCATCAAAACATATTATCGAGTGCTTTAACATAATCAAAAGGCAGGTCTACAAAATTCCCTTAATCTGACAACATAGTAGTGGAACCAAAAAAAAAAAAAAGCAAAGTTTAATATGACTTATTTTGAGCAAACCCATCATATCTGAAATAAATTATTATCTCCATGTTCAGGTTTCTATAACAAATTACCATAGACAAAGAGGCTTACAAACAAATTTATTTGTCATGGTTCTGGAAGCCTGGGATCATAGTGCCATCAGAGTAGGCATCTGCAGAGCACCCTCTGCCAGGTTTGCACACAGCCATCTTCTCTTTATGGGTTCACATGGTGGAGGGAGAGAGAGTGAGGGGCAAGCCCTCTGGTGTTTCCTCTTACAAGGCAGTAGTCCCATCTGATGACTGCACTTTCATGAGCACCCAAGGGCTCCATCTCCAAATGCTATCACATTGGGGATTATGAAATTCAACATATGAATTTTAGGGCAGCACAAAACTGTTGTCCATAATACTTACTATGTTCTTTAAAAAAAGCTGTACTTTATCTGTTGATTAGTAAAATCTAGACGATTGAAACAAAATAGACTTCAAGGTATGCCTTTATAGTTCTCATGATTGCCATTTCCCCCCCTTACTGAAAATCATACTTCTTCCCCACATCTAATCTTTTGAAGTCATCCCCATGAGTCATTTCTAAGACATTTCTCACCATGGCTGCTGAATGGCACTTGAATTTCCTTCAGTCCCATGGAATGTATTTCCCAAGGTCCAGAGACATTAAACTCATAAAAATCACCCAGTGATCTCTTATTAAATCTTGTCTCTCAGGGAAATTTAAATTGTAGCAGTTGTCACCCCAAGTTTCCAAATATCTTCGACATTCAAGAATCTATGGTTGGTAACAATTTGTTTTGCTGAGGCATTTAGTTCTGGTTCATTCTCATTATGTAAGTTTGCCTGACAATTGACAGCCTTGTCAACTGGCCAACATGCCCATCTCAACCGTATTTTATGTTCTTACTCTTCACCCTATCACAGTGATTATAATTTCTCCATCTTTATGAAACTGATGCTGAGAAGAAATTCATCTCCTGTGTTTTCATAGAAGTAAACTAGCTGGGAAAAAAAAAGATGACATTCTTGAATTTGAAAGTTTGTGAAGGTCTCCAGTCAAATGCCTGATGAATGTTGGGGGGTGGGGGTCATATACAAATTTGCTGGCATGATGATTATTGAAATATTGATTTGTGTTGTCATCTCTGTATTTTTTTCCTTCATTCATTCCAAGAAGATGACCAAGCCATTAGTTTACTGAAGTGGAGTCTGTTTTAGGGTAACTTTGTTTCTTCTGTGAAACATTGGGCTTGCTGAAAAGGCTATATAAGAGTTCTAAAGGAAGATCAGAGAGAGGAAGGCTTTCAAGAAGAGAAATTTTGTGAATAGAAGGGTTAGAATTAGATGAGTCCAGGAGAACCTGCAAGACCACATTGGGTATGGCTTCTAACCTTATTGAAACAGAGAGCGCAAGACTTCCAAAGGATTATGTGGGGCAAACAGAGATAACAGGGAAAACTATGTGACTCGAAGTTTAGACACTTTTGTAGAGACTGCTAAATTACATCAGTATCAATATCACCTCTCCTTCTTGACACACAGTTGAACCCTTTTCCTGCCAGGCCCCTTGCATTTAAGCGGACCTAAGTGGCTGAATCTGGCGGATGGGTGTGGGTTGCATTCATGTTCTTTTTTTTTTTTTTTTAAGATTTATTTATTTCTTTATACATGCACTGGGTACAGTCAGAAGCACGGGAGGGTGAGAGAATTCACCAGAGCCAGAGTGGGGAGCAGAGCAGGCAGAAGGACCGAAGTACACTGCTGAGGGGAGCAGTGGGCGGCAGGAGAGGTCTGCGTGCCATGTGGGACACTCGCCCGGAGGCCGGGGATCGAACCAGCGCTGCAGAGGCTGCCTTGCAGCCCAGCGCTCAACCACTACGCCAGCAGGGAGGTCCATGCATTCATGTTTACTACCTTTAGCATGACCCTTAAATATGCCCGCAACATCTCTCACCCCATTTCCATCTCCCATCCCTTTTTGATCTGAATGACAGAAACCAAAGGATTGCAAAGCCCAGAGGATTACTAAGAGTCCCTGGTGGAAGGAGCCTGGGTTCCCGAGTCCCTGCTGAGGAGAGATGCCCAGGATGGTTTCCTGAGGATGAGCATTCACATTGGACTTGGTGTGAATAAGAAATAAACTTCGTAAGGCATATGATTTGGAGTTCTTTGCGTAATGACTAGCTTTAATTACCTTGCCTAATTCAGATGTCTTACTCCTCTTTTCTCATGTAACACATGTGCCTCCCAGATGCCTATATCTGGAGGAGGAGACCCAAGTAATCTCTGAGAACGAATTTCTCACCTTCTCAGTGATATCCTGAAAGATGCATTTCATTTCCATTGAAAGAAAATTGTTTTGTTTAAATAAATGCCTACCACCTAAGAATCAATAATTCTCTACCACAGTCCATCAGACCCCCACCCTCACTGGCTCCCTCCGCCTCTTCCTTTTCTGGTAGCCACAGTTAGACTTCAAGGGTTTGTCTTGTTTTGTCTGTTCCTTTGTTTTTTTTTATATTCCACAATAAGTGAAATTATCCAGTATTTGTCTTTTTCCTTCTGAGTTTTTTTGCTCAGCATAATCTCTTCCAGTTTCATTCGTGTTATACCACAAATGGCAATATTTCACTTTTTTTAAATTTTAGAGCTGAGTGGTATTCCAGTGTATACACACTGGAACAGTGTATACACAATAGTGTATATATGCCATGCCTTCTTTATCCACTCACCTGTTGTTGAGCACATAGGTTACTTCCGTAACGTGGCTGTTGTAAACAGTGCTGCAGTGAACATGGGGGTGCAAGTATCCCTAAAGAAAATATACTACTTTGAAACAAGACTTGACATTGTAAACCAAGTTTTTCACCTCATTTCTCCATCTGAATTCATTTTAATTTTTGGAAAAGACATGAACTAAGGCATTCAGTTACCTCTGACAGACAAGGTTCCTCAGTACACACCTAACAGTGATTCTTTCCACCAAGGCAGTTGTCAGTTTCCTCACTTCTCTAAGGCCTAACTTTTACTTTCAGACCTTCTCAGTCTGTCTAGGATATGAGCATGAGTGCCAGAGGTCTGGATAGGAAAGTGTTAAGTCTTTCTTTCAGGTCTTTTGCTTCTTCAGTCAATTAATTAGATTGAAATTTCAACTTCAGGCTTCTCTGCCTGTCTCTAGATAGTGCTGTCCCGTGAAATACTGCCCAGCACACACGCTCTTTTCACAGCAAGAGCTGCTCAAAAGCCTCTCCGTGCCTCTATTCCAGGAATAATCCAAGGAAAGGGTTGATACCTGTGAAAGCTGAGTGCTGAAGCCCTCTCTGTCCACAACTTCAAAAGAATAACTACCCTCTGTCTGCCTTTATTTTGTATTATAGCTCTTCTTTTTCACTGAAAAGTCCCTGCTCTCTATTCATTATAAAGAATAAAGAGCTTTTCAAGTGTGAGTTGCTAAACCCAGAAGGGAACAGAGCTATTTTTAAGAGGGCTTCAACTCTGAGCTGTTATACTGGGCCAGCCTGCCAGCAGCGGAGGTCTTCCAGGGAGGCCAAAGGCAATGGCAACCTCTCTTCAGGAGGGGATATTCAGGAAGGAAGCTCCTGGGGCTGAAACATTCTAGCTCTCTGGCCCACAGACAGCCCTGGTGCTTTCATACCCGCTCCGCTAGGCAAAAACCTCACAAGGGGGTTGGAGGATTATTTTTTAGTCTCACCCATTTGAGGTTTGCCTGCTGCCTTAGGTTTCTCACATCCACTTCCTCCAAATAGGAAACAATCTGCTAGATTCTCATCCGGGAGCACAGGGAGGAGGGAGGCTGCCTTCATGTCCTCTCCTATCTTCGTCAAGCCATATGCAACTGGCAGCGACCACGCTTCTCTCTGTGGGAAGAGGATAATCAGAGCTGGATTCCCAAATGAAAGGAGAAACATGCAGCATCGCCCACCTGCAGGGGGATAGCTGTGGAATCCGGTGGTCGGAGCCAGGGCCCTTCCAGAGTGGCAAGGGCTCTGGGATACAGTTAGAAGTCCTGGGTTCAAGTCTCACCTCTCTTAGTCTCTGTTTTCTGGGGGTACAATGGAAATAATTGTACCTCCTCTTACAGGAGCTATGGGGAGGATTACCCATCTTCCTGTAGGATGGACAGTGTGTGAACCCCACAGTGGAACGCACATGTTGATCATTGCTCTGAGCACTGCTGAGATGAGCGTTCTCACTTCTATCAAAACCAGAAAATGGTACTGCTGGATGAAATTAACAATTTGATAGAAACTATTAGTCATTCAGGAGTATTGATATTATATTTTTTATCTTTCCATTCCATTAAAGTTCTCCAGAGCAAAGGGACAGGGAATAAAAACTTCATTGTTCTGGTAGGTTTGCGGAGTTAAAGATAGCTATGTTTACTGCAATGGTGAGAAGAAACCAAAATGATGAACTAATTTCATGCAAAGAATGGATAAAGGAAATAAAAAATAAGTTTGATAAAATTTTTTAATTAGAAACATTTTAATACAGTTCAAATTGGCATGGTGGATTCAGTTCAGTTCCTTGACTATCAAACCTGGGGGCAGGGACTGCTTTGGTTGTTCTGCCATCTCTGTCTGTGATGACAATAGTATAAAGGTATCTGTATCTGCTGTATTGGACTTTAAACTTATTACCCTCGTTTTTCTTGATCTTGATTGACAGACTTGACATCCTCGTGCCTGGCTATGAACAGAAAATCCTTAATTTCCTCAATTTGTAAGGGATGGTTACAAGGCATGAGGACAGCACATGGTTGGCGCAGTGATGAGAGAGAAACAAGCATGGAAAAGATATAATACATCTTATTGAAGTACAGAGCTTGCAGAGCTACACTTTACTAACGTTTTTTAAGGAAAAATATAGGGTAATTAGACTTAGTAGCAAATATAGTGCATATATATATGTGTGTGTGCAGTGGATAAGATTATACTGTTATAAGATGGCACAACTGCCAAGGCTCTGAGCTTCCAGGAGGCCAAAGCAAAAAGGGAAATGATGTCATCAAAGTTATAGCTTTCATGAGGAAGCCCCTACTGCTACCAATTTCTCACTCTTTTTTATCATAAGAATCATAAGCATGGATATTTATCTTTAGGAAAAGATTATTTAGGGAGTTTCATTATGGTCTTCTTCAAGTATTTGATGGGCTGCCAAGTACAAAAAGGAAAGATTGCTTTGGGTAAATCCAGTCCACAAAACTAGAATCAATGAGTACAAGGGGAACAGATTTTGGTTAAAAATAAAGAACTTTCTAACAATTAGAGTTGTCCATAAATGGAATGAGCTGTCTGGCAAAGAAGTGAGCTCCCTGTTACTGGAAGTGATCAAACAGAGGCTGGTTAACCATCTGTTAAGGATAAAAAGGATTGTGCATAATGAGAAAATTATGCGACAACATAATACAAGGCTCTTGGTGACAGTTTTTTTTTTTTACAATAGTAGGCAAGAAAATAGAATCAACCTAAATGTCCAACGATAGGGGATTAGTTAGATTATATATGGTTCCTTCAAATGATTCACTTTTTTAAAAAAGAGGTTTCATAGATATTAAAAATCAATAGAACATGGCATGGGGATGATTATAATCTATTATCAAGTGAAAAAAGCAGAATACTAAAATACCATGTATGTTGTGATACCATTTTGTAAAGAAAAATTGCATGGAAAAATAACACTCAAGAGTACAAACTTGAAAACATTAACAGTAACTACCATTAAAGTTTTAATTGTGTGGGGGGTGGGGGCTTCCCCGGTGGCGCAGGGGTTAAGCGCACTGGTTTGATGCCTGGCCGCTCCCGGCCACCGGAGGAGGGTCCCACATGGCGCGCAGACCTCTCCTGCCGCCTGCTGCTCCCCCCAGCAGTGTACTTCGGTCCTTCTGCCTGTTCTGCTCCCTGCTCTGCTCTGGTGAATTCTGTCGCCCTCCCACGCTTCTGACTGTACCCAGTGCTTGTATAAATAAATAAATAAATCTTAAAAAAAAAAAAAAGTTTTAATTGTGTGGATTTTCCTCTGGGTTCCTAAGGGTTTTTCAAGTTTTCTACTTTGAGTACTCACCATGTATGTAATTAGGAAAAAAAAAACACATTAAAAAACAGAAAAAATTACAAAGTCTCTTATTAGTTTAAACTACAAGAGACCTATAGCTTTTCAAACCTAAAATTCTATGATTTTCATTGCAAATTTAGGGTTAATTTTTAATCTCTCATAAAAGAATTACATGTCTTTTAAAAAAGACTTTAATCAAATACAAGCATCTTATCAAAACATTTTTGACTTAAATTAACAGGTTTTTTTATAAATTATGGTCATTTCATCTTAAATCTCTGGAAATATGTGAATGTAAATTTGAAAGTGTGCACAGCAAGGTAAGAAGAGCTTAAAAACTGGAATCAAACACTGTGTATCTCAACTTTTGGCACCACTACATCTCAGCCATAAAGTCTCCTCAATTTTAATATTGGATTGTAACAGTAGCTGAGACTTTAGAAGATTCACCAAGTTCTGGTCACCGTTTGAGGGGCTTTACATGCAATGGAGTCATCAAAACAATCCTCTAAGGTGAATTCTGTTCTTATTTTTCAGGTGATAAAAATAAAATGAAGGAACTCTCATTTCTTGCCATGTTCAAACGTGGCAAGGAGATGATGGAGTAAATATTCAACCTCAGTTAGGTATATAGTATTAACCACTATGCTTACTGCCTTATAGGGCTGTGCAAGGATGAATGAAGTTAACATATATAAAGTACCTGGCAGAAAAGTGGGCAGTCAGTCAGTTTTTTAGTTTTCTCCCTAAACTTTTTCATAGCTTTTGGCCCCAGAGAGACTTATTTTCCCCAAAACTGCATTTGATCAATACACTGGGGAATGTGGCTCCATGGTAGGCAGTCTTACAACAAGTTCATTATCAATGGCACTTATGTCAAACTCAGGGAAATAAGAATCACGTCCCACACGTCACAAACTCAGGGAAATAAGAATCAGTCCAGTTTGGGACTGATTCTTTAATATTTCATCAATGGTTTACATGGATAGAACAGAAAATAAGCTCCTAACGCTGACAGATGATACATGCTGTTAGCAGATGACACCCATCGTCAGTTAGGAAGGCGAGCATCCAGGACAGGATTAGAATTCCAAATGGTCTGGCAAGATGGAGAAGAGGTGGAGGCAAAAAGAATGAACTTCATTAGCAACTAGCACAGAGTAATATGTTTATTAAGAGGGAAAACATTATACCCTCATGGCAAGAGCAGTAACTAACAATGAGTGATTGTTGTTGCAAAGAGTTAATACTTAAAGTGGTTCATAAACTGGGAATAAAAAAGAAAATCAAATATGATTCTGAAAATGTACTGAAAAAATAAGACTGAGTTGGGATAAATAAAATTTCCCATTATATAACATTTTAAAAACTTTGAGTGCTGTTTTTTTTCTCTCCTCAATATTCTTCTGGACATATTGGAACAGGTACACAGAAAGCAAAAGAAACTTTTAGGATAGCAAAATGCAAGCTGGAGGGATAGTAAAGGAACAGTGACAATTTAATTAAAGGGGACAAGTCAATTGTTGACCATTCATTTAAGAATTGTTTACCAAGCAGCATCTATGTGTCTTTGGTTCTGGGAGACCAAGAGAATCAAGACCTGGTTTCTGCTCTTGAGAAGCTCAGAAACAAAAGGATAACCAATCTTTAAGTTTATAAAGATTGTTATTTAGAACAAGACTGAGAACTGATATCTGTGTCACTCGTGGCTAACTCATACGTATCTTTTTTTAATCTCTACTTCCTTCCATTCTTCCCTCTCTTCCTCCTCTTTTCTCTTTTCCTTCCATCCCCTGGAATGTCAGGTCTGTGACTGGTCACAAACATGGCAAGTTAGTCAAGCATACTCAAGGGAGCCCTATCTGAGACTTTGCCAGTATATCAAGCCCCTTTCTCCTTATATTTCAAGGTATTCCAATAAAATTACCCTTCTCGGGCCTCCCCGGTGGCGCAGCGGTAGAGCGCTGGGTTGCGAAGCTGCCCGCGGCCTCTGCGGCGCCGGTTCAATCCCCGGCTGCTCCCCGGCCACCGGAGGAGGGTCCCACATGGTGCGCAGACCTCTCCTGCCGCCCGCTGCTCCCCTCAGCAGTATACTTCGGTCCTTCTGCCTGCTCTGCTCCCCACTCTGGCTCTGGTGAATTCTCTCACCCTCCCGCGCCTCTGACTGTACCCAGTGCATGTATAAACAAAACAAAAACAAACAAGCAAACAAATAAAGAAAAACATGCCTCTATTAAAAAAAAAAAAAAATTACCCTTCTCCCTCCATATACTCCAATAGAACCACAGGCAACATTGCAAGATTGGGAGGGAGAAAAGTAGATTCCCAGATGCTAAACAGATCAATTTGGGTGGAGAGAATGCTAGAGGATTTATATTACAAATTTTATAATATTGAAGAATTTGAATTTTCTCTCGACAGAAAGTCAGTGGGTTTGTGAGAGAGGGAGTAATAAGATCAAGTTAGGATTTTTGAAAGATTAACCTTATGGTAGTAGAGAGACTGTGTTATTGAAGAACAGACTGGAGGCCAGGTTTCTCTTCGAAGGTAGTTATTGAGCTGTAAGACATAAGGGACTAGAATTTAGCAGTAAAGTCAGATGAAGCAGAAGACGTGTGGCGCTGAGAGGCAGTATAAAGGAAGAATCAATAAAATTTCAGGCCTAAATAAATATGAGCATCAAACGAGAAAGAGAAATTGAAAACAACCCATAGGTCCTAGACAAGCAGTCAACCAAAATGGGGCAACCAAAATGGGTCAATGGGGAGGTGAAGGTGTTCTGTGATAAGGGAATTGCAATGGGTTCAGTGCTAGACAGCTGGCCTATGTGTTGATGGAATATGTAAATAAAAGCCACATATCCAGCAGGAAGCTAGGAATAGACTTCCTAGGAAATCATTCTCACAGAGGTAATAGTGTGTTTGGGACTTCTCCACCTGTATATCCCACTGACACATCACACTCCACTTGCCTAAGACTAAACTGTACTGTCATTCACAAACACAAAGCTTGGCTTGTGTTTCTCTTCAAGGCTAATCATGCTTTTAAATACCCAGGTTACCAAACTCAGCCATTTCTGGTACTTTCACCTCCCTGCTCCTATCCCCAACACCAATTGATTCTAAGAGCAAAATATGTTGTTACATGTTATCAATTTCTGTTGCCCTCATTAATGCTGCATGATTTGTTCCCTTAATTATTACATGGTTTATAACCAGTTTTATTGCCACATAAGTCTGTATTTTTCCATAGCTTGCAAAATGAAATTCATAATCTCTCAGGAATGAAACTACCTACCTATCCTGGCTTAATCACTGAAAATAACTGTATATGGATTACTCAAAGCCCCATCAGGCTCTCTGCCTTTCTTCAGTGATGCCAGGCGTTTCTGTGCCTGGGGTGCCTCTTTTTTTTTTTTTAAAAAAAAATAAAGGTTTATTTATGCATTCAAGAACTGGGGTGGAGGCTAAAGGTGTATGGGGGTGAGAGGACTCACCAGAGACAGAGTGGGGAACAGAACAAGCAGACTACCTGAAATACACTGCTGAGGGGAACAGTGGGCGAGGCAGAAGAGGTCTCCTGTACCATGTGGGTAGCTCCCTAGCTAGGGATCGAACTCAAGCTGCAGTGGCTGCACATAGCTTCATAAGGCTGCATCTGGAACCACCAGGGAGGACCCTGGGGTGCCTCTATTGAGGCTGTTCCATTATTTTGGATAACTTTTTCACTTAGAATATCTTTCAAGTTCTGAGTCACATTCTAGTTTCATTGTAAGGGTTTCTCTGACTTCCCATTCATGTTCCTTTTATTTGAGAGCATGAACCTGAACCAGGGAGATGGAAATAGACACAGGAAGAGCAGAGGATGTAATAAAAATCCAAGGACACAGAGAAGTGAGATGTTAAAAGTAAAATGATAATTTTGGCCAGCCCTGGTTGGCCAGAGAAAATCAGGTGTACAAAATGATGATGATGATGAGATGATGAGAAGGATCATAAAATCGACCTTGAGAATGTTTGGGTTAAGATACCAGCAATGAACATAAATTAAACTGATCTTTGAAAGTCTTACTGAAATGGAAGAAGTGCATGGGGCTAGGAAAAATACTTGAAAGTAATATGCAATGAAATTACAGCAGATGTGTAGAGAACAAAGAAATAGAGGACATTGGGCCTCCCCTGGTGGCACAGTGGTTGAGCACTGGGCTGCAAAGCTGCCCATAGCCTCTGCAGCGCTGGTTCAATCCCTGGCCAACAGCGAGGGTCCCACATGGCACGACAGACCTCTCCTGCTGTGCCCGCTGCTCCCCTCAGCAGTGTATTTCATCACTCTGCCTGTTCTGTTCCCTGCTCTGGTGAATTCTCTCACCCTCCTGCGCTTCTGACTGTACCCAGTGCTTGTATAAATAAATAAATAAAAATCTTAAAAAAAAAAAGAAAAAGAAATAGAGGACATCCCCAGAGAAGAGTCTGTTAGAGAAAAGATGGGCCTGAGGCTAGAACTATATACATGTTACCAGTTTCTATGATGTGAGGAAGAAAACTCCAGCAGCAAAATTGCCAGACTGGTGTCATTTTCCTAAAAGGTAATTCTTTTGTCCTTAACTTTTTATCAGAAATTTCCAATTTCTGAGATGTTGTGCTTCTGATTTCAAAAAACTGCTGATTCCATGCTCAAATTGAGTCCCCTTTGATTATAAAACTCAATAATTGATGCTGTGAAAGTTAGTTACTTTTCTCTCAAAAGAGGTATTCTGTTCTTATATGAAGGTATTATACCAAAACCCATAACAAGCAAATATTAGGACAGAGGATTTAAAGGGAAGTGGGTAATTAGGGGCTGATTTTCACACGATCCAATAACATGTTGTGGGGAGGGCAGCTGGAATAAAATGTGTTAAATGGATTTGATTTGAGCAAATCACAGCTTTTTAAAGAACTTTTCTTTAGCACAGGGGTTTTTCATTGTAGAAAAAAATTATTAAAATAAACATATTACCAAAATACATGTTTGTTATTTAAAAAATACAAACTCACAAATATAGAGGTAAATAGAAAGTCCCACCATAATGAACATTTGTCAAATATCCTTTTAGACTTTCAGAATGCATGCACCATCATAAATGCATTTATCTTTTCTATCTGTGATTTGCCCAACTTCCACCATCTCTTTAACCCCTAAAAACAACAAGTTTTAGCAATTAACAATTACATTAATAAAGGTTATGTTATATAGCTCATCCACACGTGTCACATTCCACATGATTACATCTTGAATCTTTACTCTGATGTCTGGAAATAGGAGAGAGCAATTAATTGGTGTCATTTTATAGAGGATGTCATTTCTTAAGTCTCATGGCTATTTGTGCTGAAGAAGTTGCTACTGGACATGGGTCCTCTATAGCAAACAACAAAAATGTTCTATATCATATTTTTTCCCACAAGGAGTTCCATTTCCAGGTGTCTCCAGCTTCTGCTAAAATGTCCTGCTGACTCTGTCAGCTCAGAACTTGATTAGCATGCAATTGAACATCACCATTCAGTTGCCTGATAGTTTTCTATTCATATATATATATATATATATATATATGTATTGCCTGGTACTTTCCTTAAGGAAGGAAGAGGGTGACCTTTTCAGCTTGATCTGTCAAGTATCTGGATCACATACTGAAGTGATGACAATGGAGGATACAATGAATAATCTGCAGGATCCCATTGATATCTTCAGTATGTAATCCAACTAATAAATAATGGTGGTGATGGGTGCATCCACCACAGGACAAATGCTAAGGGAAATATGGGAAGAGAAGCAAGATTTAATGCTGTGGAAAGAGGACTACTTCATTTCTGAGAAGCAATTTTCCCCTACATTTTAATACTTGGAAATAGGCATTTATTTTATAAATCCATGGATCTTTGACTTGGTAAAATGCAGTAAATGGCAACTCATTAAAATTAGCCTCTTTTCTAAACTCTTACAGTCTGGATTTGGGGCAGGTCATTTAATTCCCAATGTGGTAAACCTGAAGTGACATGTATAAAGCTCCCTACAGGCAACACAGGAGGTGCTCTCAGTAATAACTACATTTATTGAGGGGTCACCCTGTTTTAGCTATGTGCTTACTACTTTGAGAGGATTTTTGCATTTAGTCCTTGGAGTCAACCATGGTTGTAAGTCTAAATATCCCAGTTTTATAGATGAGCAAAGTGAGATTTAGAAAGTTCACACAAATACAGCTATAGGTCAAAAACTGGTAAATGGCAAAGCTGGGAGTTGAGTGAAATAGTATAAGACGAGAAGTATGCCAAATGATCCCAATATTATCGACCTACTTACTACCTATGATTTTATATCATTGTCCTTTTGTTTTTCTTCTTCCTTTTCCATTCCTTAATAGGCTTACTAGCTGCTTTTGTTATAACCTCAGATGTCTTCATGCTTATAAATGTGAACCTAGTGAGGAATAGGAAACATTAAGGATGGTAAACATGACCCTCAGTTTGTCACATTCATGCACACACACACAGACACAAACCAGAAGGACCTTTGGATTACCTTTTGCACATTGGCCAAAAAATTAAACAACAAATCAAACAAACAAAAAAAGAAAAACAACAACTTGAACTGGCTCTTTAAAAAGTAAAGCAAGTTAAACTACTAGAAAACCTTGTTTTGCCCCTCTAAAATGTGTTGACTTCAGCTGCCAGTTGGGAACTTCTGTTAAGTTTCTAAATAATAAGATATAGCCCAAATATATTACAGCAATCTCTGTATAAACTTTAATAGAGCTAAAGCAGATACTGAGCAGGAGGAAAAATGAGCCAGCATGGATCTGTTACAGGGGAGGGTAAGGGACACCCCATAATTCCCAAACCCGTCTGCTCTGAATAGGGTCTGCCTCCTGCTGCATCAAGACAAAACAACTCTAGTGGGTAAAACCTATAGTGGAAAGGAACTTCAATATCATTAGTGGGCAATAAAGACAAGAGAAGGGAAAGAATTGATAAAATAGGTTCTAAATCCAACACCCATATTTACCCATCCCCTTGTGGGTAAATGCCCAGCCAAACAGGGCTGGCCCAAAGCAGGGCCTCTGAGGCCCAAAATCTTGCCACAAATCTAAGGTACCTCCTGGTGGGGCCCCATAGGAAAGGGGCAGAAGTGGCCAGACAAATCTGGAAGGAAAAGAGCAAAATCAAAATCAAGATAAACACTGCCATTGTTAACCTCCTCACCCCTCTTTCACCCATGTCAATTTTAAGTGTCTTCTGTAAGAGGATGGCCCCTAAGAAAAGGGGAGGTTCCAGGTTCCCTGCTCTACTCTAGGAAGGGTGGAGTTGAGCAGGAAGGAGAAGCTGGAGGGGAGAGAGAGCCACAAGAAGCAGAGAGAGAGCTGTGAAGAAATTGCTTGCTTCTTGGTGCTGGACTGGGTGACACAGATGTGGGTGAGAGACCTGTGGGGAGGTGACAATGGCAGTTTTTATCTTGATTTTGTTCTTTTTCTCCCAGACTTGTCTGACTGTTTCTGACTCTTTTCTATGGGTCCCCGCCAGATTTAGATTTGTGGCAGGCTTTCAGGCCTTGCTTTGAGCCAACCCTGTTTGGCTGGACTTTTACCCACAAGGGGATGGGTAGCTTTGGGTGCTTGATTTAGAAACTATATTCTTTGTCTTTTAAGTATAGTTCACTAATTGTTTTAAAGTGCCTAATTGTGATTGTATTGAAGGTGACTAATTGTGTTTTTAAAAAAGATTTACTTATGTATACAAGCCAGAGGTGCAGGGGGTGAGAGGATTCACCAGAGACAGAGTGGGGAACAGGCAGACTGACTGAAATACACTGCTGAGGGGTGCACTAGATGAGACAGGAGAGGTCTGTGTCACCATGTAGGTTAGCTCCCTTGCTGGCCTGGGATTGAACCATGCTGCACTGCAGATAGCTTCAAAGTGCTGCGACTTAACCCCTTGTGCCTGGGAGGCTAAAGTCACTAACTGTATTAAAGGTCTTGTATGTTTTGTCTTTATGCAGCAGATGGCAGAACTTATTTAGAGCAGGCAGGTTTGGTGACTCTGGGTGCCCCTTCCCTGTCCTGTAACACTTCCATGTCCCCCAAGTCTCTGGCACAAGTCCAAGGCCAAGAAGCTAGCACAGCTTCTTCACATGTTGCTCTGCTTCCTGTGTCTCCTCCAGGTCTCCATCTTGCTCTCTATCATTCTTACTTCCTTCTCTCAATCTCCTCTCCAGCATCTCCTCCTCCCTGCTCAGTTCCACCCTTCCTTGGGTGGGGTAGGAAACCTGCAACCTCCCCTTTCCCTGGTGACCCCTCTGTTGCAGATCTATAAGGTTCCAGAAAGGAGGTCTCCAAAATGACATTTTTATTGAGCACCTCCTATACTAAGGTCTCGCTTACAGTGGTGGTCAACAGATTCTCTTCAACTTTGACTTTAGGTAGGATAATGTTGGTTTGCTCGACCTGAGCCAGAGTTTCTTTTTTCTCATCAGTGTTGCAACAAAATGGTGCTGAACAAAAGAACCATATTTGAGGACTCGCTCTCCTTTCTCTCATCTCATGCATCTCTAGATCATTTCTGTGGGCAGTGTCAGAGTGCCACTTTATAGATTATCCAGCTAAGGCCCGTAGGGCATGGATTTGTCTTAGCATTTCAAAGCTTCAACTTTTCCAGTACACTCAACTGGAAGACAATGGAGATCCTCAATTGTTATTTTTAAAGCCCTGTTTCTGACTTTATTCTTAGTTTTATCTTTTCGCATTCTTAAAGGGAGTCTTATTGTTATAGGGCAGTCCCGATATTGAACGGGTTGCCTGGCTGTGGGTCCTCACCCGCACACTTAAAAGGGACTTATGAATACTCCACTACAGGCACACACAAAAGGTTAATAAAAGGTTTATTTACAAGGGAAAAGGAAATAAGGAAAATGTACAACTCAGGGAGAAAATAGGGAAATAAAGTCTTTAATGCGTCCTACCCGATCCGCCGACCTGGAAACCCAAAGGCACTCTCCGAGCTGGCCGGACGGACGCTGTGAGCTGACGGAGAGTCAAAATGGGGACCCCTCCAAAGCCCACGTGTCTGCCTTTTGTATCCACCTGGCTGTTTAACGCCACCCTCAGGTCCCAGCCACCTTCCCTTTGGTGGTGATGGGATTTGGAGTTCCCAGTGTCTTTGGCTTTGGTCTGGAGTGGGGCAGAGTCCACAAAGCCTGTATGGAATTAGCTTTAGGACATCATTTCCCCCTAACATTATGACTGCATAAATACCATGCTCCCTAAATCCACATCCACACTTAGGGGGAGTCTAAAGGCTGTGATAGCCACCATCTTGAGCATGTCATCCTGTGGATACCAACTCCCTCCTGGGTGAGTTCACAAAAGCCAGGATCTTTGGCCATCTCCAGGATTGTGAGACATTATAGTTCCAGCATTTCTCCTGAAGACCTTTCCTGTAAATTTAGCATTTAACTCTCCAGTGCTGGCTCATCTCAGAGGGCAATGTTGGCTTATACTTTACAACCTTTGTTTTTCTATGACTTGCAAAGTTGCCCCTAGCCTGCGGGGAATGAGATGCTGAAAGGAAGGGGAGTGGATCCCTTCCAGATCTCTACAACTCTCAGATTATACTAAACCAGGAGCAAAAACCCTCTTTAGCATTTGAAAGAGAAGGCAATTGTATTACTAAGCCTCACTCAACCGCCTCCAGACTTTTCTCAGCCAGAGAACAAAGAGAAAAAAGCAAATACCACTTCACATCCCTATTCAATGGAGGTTAAAAGAGACCTCCCACTATACAAAAGTCCTTCTAAAGGTCAGTTTGGGAGTGTATTGAGGAGGAGGGCGCTGGCCAGGGAACAAAATGTTTACCATAACTCTCAGGCACACTGCTTCTGTTTTCTTTGCAGCACGTGCACAGAGTACATCTGTCAGAATTGTACATTTTCATCCCTGATTAGCTTGCTAGTAGACAAATTATACTTTCTTGACCCTCCTCAGTCTTTTTTCAGATTCTTGACTTCAGCTGAACTAAGAAAGTGGGGTCACCCTGAGCAACTCCCTGGGGATGACTATTCATTCATATTCATCAGGACTGCAGCTACTTATTGAGTGTCATGCACTGTGCTAGGCTCTGGCACTGGGAGGATGTAACAATATTAGAGCCAACACAGTTGTCTTAGAGCTTTAACTCAATGGGGGAGACTGACTTTAAACAGTGAAACATATTCCATCATTTAAATACAACTATAATAAAGATTTGAAGTAGTACAGTATGCAAAGAGAGTATAACACGACACATGACAGTGACTGACCTCACTTGGGCTGAACGAGAGGGGACTTCTTTGAGGAAATGAAGAAATAGGAGTTAAAACTATGTGCCAGGGCAACTGAGGTCATGTTGGATATGGTGGGTAGCAGACAAACAGACTCTGGCTTGGGAAATGGCCTGGCACAAGAATTGGAAGAAGACTAATGTGGCTGGAGCCAAAGGACAAACCAGAATGGAGCGGGAGACTAGGCAGGACAAACTTCTGTAGGGCTTTGTATTCTGTAGGCTTTTGCAATCTACTTCCAAAGCAATGGGGAGCTAGTTATAAGATTTAATAGGGAGCAATCCATATGGCGCAGCAGACCTCTTCTGTCTCGCCCACTGCTCCCCTCAGCAGTGTATTTCAGTCAGTCTGCCTGTTCTGCTCCCCACTCTCTCTCTGGTGAATCCTCTCACCCCTCACACTTCTGGCCTATACCCCAGTTCTTGTATAATAAATCTTTAAAAAAAAAGATTTAATCAGAGAAATGACTTACGAAGTTTTCAGTGTGGAGAATGAAAGGTCCATGCAGGAGGCCAGAAAGCAAAAACCCACCAGTAAGCCCACTGGGGTACAGGAATGTGGAAGCCTGCCTAGAGGATTCAGACAATGAACCTCCCCAGCCCTACAAATCTTTTCTCAGACAAAGAAACTCACCCCACCCCCTACAAACTTTTTCCTGCAGTAGGAACCCAGTCTCCCACCTGACCTCTCCTCACCCAATAAAAGCCTGCATCCCCCTGACAACGTGCGTGGCTTCACTGACCCCCACCTTGGGTCCGTGAGGTCCGCCTGGGGCGCAATAAATTTTCCCTTCCTTTGAGAAATTTAGCCTGGCTCTCCTTTTCTTTACCTCGCTGAACCTTTCAGAGAAGTGGTTTTAGGGGGCAAGAGATGGATGCAGGGAGACCAATAAGCTATGTCAAAAGTCAAGACTAGAAGTTCTCAAATTTAATGAGTTGCTTGGGGTTGCTTGGGGTTCTTATTCAAATGCAGATTCTGGTACGGTAGGCTTGTTTGGGGGAAAGGATGTCCTGAACAAACCCCACAAGTCGGTTTTATGGACTCCATCCCCCACTACAGACCAAATTGATGCAAGACACCAAGAACAAATCTCATAATGTCATGATCACCAAAGGGAGGACTGCAGGGACCTGGGGGGAATTAAGCATCCGGATTTGGTATAAAACCAGACATGTGGGCCTGGGGGGGGGGGGTCTCTTGGTTTTTCGCCAGCTGTCAGCGTGCTATTTGGGATTCCAGCTCAGCAGAACTGGTAGGACGCATTCACCAATTTATCTCCCACTTTCTCCCTGTGTTACACGTCCTTATTTCCCCTTCTTTTGTAAATAAACCTTTTATTAACCTTTTTGTGTGTGCCTGCAGTTGAGTATTATTATAAGTCCCTTGCAAGAGCGCAGGTGAGGACCCAAGTCAAGCATCCATTTCATATCAGGATTGCCCTGTAACAGTTTGAGATAAGGCATTTGTAACTCAAGTGCCCAGGTGCTGGTTCATACCACAAACACTTTAGTAGCAGAGTTTTACATCAATGTGTTTGCAATGTAGATGAATAAAGACAAATTTGAGAGTCATTGTGTAACAGGGTGGTCCCCAGGAAAAGGGGAGGTCCCAGGTCTTCTCTTTGCAGATGTGGAAACCCACAAAATGTCCCAAGCTAAACATTATATTTATCCCAACTATGTCTGTCTAACCCCAGGACTACACTACATAATGTCACTATACAATACACACCAATTAACAGTTGGAAATACATTTAGCTGTAAGTGATGCAACCCCTGCCCCACCCAAGGTTAAGGTGGAGCTGAGCAGGGAAGATAGGAACCTGGAGAGGAGACTAGAGGAAGGAAGGAAGGAAGGAAGCAGGATGCAGAGCCAGAAGGAGACCTGGAGAGGCGGCACATGGAGCTGAGAGACATGTGAAGAAACTGCACTTGCTTCTTGGTCCTGGACTGGTTGACACAGATGTGGGTGAGAGACCCGCGGGGAGGTTAACAATGACAGTGTTTATCTTGGTTTTGATTTTGCTCTTTTCCTCCCAGACTTGTCTGTTTCTGTCCCTTTTCTGTGGGTTCCCACTGGAAGGTGTTTTAGACTCGTGGCAGGCTTTCAGGCCTTGCTTTGGGCCAATCCTGTTTGGATGGACATTTACTCATGAAGGGATGGGTAATTTTGGGTGCTTGATTTGAAAATTATATTCTTCGTCTTTTCTGTGTTGCACACTAATTGTATTAAGTTCCTTTCCGTTGATGGTTTTATTTTTATTTATTTATTTTTTTTATAGAGGCATGCTTTATTTATTTGTTTGCTGGTTTGTTTGTTTGTTTTGTTTATACATGCACTGGGTACAGTCAGAAGCGCGGGAGGGTGAGAGAATTCACCAGAGCCAGAGCGGGGAGCAGAGCAGGCAGAAGGACCGAAGTACACTGCTGAGGGGAGCAGCGGGCGGCAGGAGAGATCTGCGTGCCATGTGGGACCCTCCTCCGGTGGCCGGGGAGCAGCCGGGGATCGAACCGGCCACGGGCAGCTTCGCAACCCAGCGCTCAACTGCTGCGCCACCGGGGAGGCCCCGTTGATGGTTTTATACACTAGAGTCTGTTTTGTTTTAATATGTTGAATGGCAGAATCTATTTTGAGCACGCAGGTTTGCGGGTTCTGAAGTGCCCCTCTCCCTGCCTGGTAGTGGTTGCATAAGAAGTTTTGAGGCCTCTGACTTGGACAGATCAGTGGAAGAGGATGGTATTCCTTGAGACAAGATGTGCTAGACAAGAATGCATTTGGGTGGTGAGGTAAAAAGCATTGGTTTGGACATGCTGGTTTTGATGTCCTAGGAATATCTAAGTAAGCTATGGAACATATGAATCTGAAACTTAAGAAAGAGAAGCTGGAGGTGCAAATTTAGGAGTTCTAACTACGTAAATAGTAATGAAAACTATGAAAATGGTTGCTATCCTCTTAGGAAGAGGGTAGACAGAGGGGTCACAAACTCAATTTTTTTTCTGTTGACCATCTGCTGGTCTTAAGTATCTTGGAAAGAAAAGACAAAGATGAAGCACATATTTAATAACTGAATGGGGAGGGGAAGCCAGCAAATTAATCTGAGAAGAATAAGGCCAGAGAAGTGGATAAAAAACCAAGTTGCTATCCACAGTCATCTCTTCCTTTCTTGTTGACACAATAGATTTTAGACATGGAGATAGCCTGGTATCCAAGAGGTAGACCCTTCTGCCCACTCAGTGGCTGAGTTGTGATTGATTTAAACCCAACATGATAATCTCATTCCACTCTGCCTGAAGACTGGTCCGATAGTGGGCTCTGACTAATGAGACAAAAAGGGAATAGTTTGAGCTGAGTGAAGAGCCAAGAAAGGCATTTTTCTTTCCTATAAAAAAGGACAATAACAAGAAAAGAGCTTTGTGGTGCCACTGCTACCCCTTTTCCCTGTTTGAACTCAGACACTGTGTCAAAGCAATGCCAATCAACACACCACTATCAACAATGGATAGATCAACAAGACAAAAAATAAATAAAGACACTAAAGCTCTAAATAAGGATCTAGAGTGCTTAGGCTTAACAGACATATATAGAACACTAAACCCAAAAAAATCTGAGTATACATTTTTCTCAAGCGCACACGGATCATTCTCTAGGATCGATCATATACTGGGGCACAAGACAAACATCAACAGATACACCAAGATTGAAATCATACCAACCATCTTTTCTGACCATGAAGGCATCAAACTAGAAATAAACCATAAAGAGAAGGCAAGGTATTCTCCTACCTCGTGGAGATTGAAACCCACACTACTGGAAGTCCACTGGACTAACGAGGAGATAAAAGAAGAAATTAAAAAATTCTTTGAATTGAATGACAAGGAGGACACAAATTTCCTAAATGTATGGGATGCAGCAAAAGCAGTAATAAGAGGAAAATATATAGCAATAGATGCTCACATCAAGAAACAAGAAAGAACTCAAAGAAACAACCTAATCTCGAAACTCAAAGATCTAGAAAAAGAACAACAAAAAAGCCCCAAAACCAGTAGAAGAAAAGAAATAATAAAAACCAAAGCAGAAATAAATGAAATCGAAACTAAAAAAACAATCCAAAAGATCAATGAAACCAAGAGCTGGTTCTTCGAAAAAATAAATAAAATAGATAAACCCCTTGCCAGGCTCACAAGGGCAAAAAGGGAGAAAGCACAAATAAATAGGATAATAAATGAAAGAGGAGAAATCACAACGGACACAGCAGAAATCAAAAGAATTATTAATAACTACTATGAACAGTTATATGGAAACAAGTTTAACAATCTAGAGGAGATGGACAAATTCTTACAACTCTACAATCACCCAAAGCTAGATAAAGAAGAAATAGAACACCTAAACAGACCAATTACAATTAGCGAAATTGAAATGGTAATCAAAAACCTCCCCAAAAACAAAAGCCCAGGACCTGATGGATTTACAAATGAATTCTACCAAACATTCAGAGACGAATTGGTACCTATCCTTCACAAACTCTTCCAAAAAATTGAGAAGGAAGGTATAATACCTAACACGTTCTATGAAGCCAACATTACACTAATACCAAAACCGAACAAGGACAACACAAAAAAAGAAAACTATAGGCCAATCTCCCTAATGAACACTGATGCAAAAATCCTCAATAAAATTTTAGCTATCAGAATCCAACAGTGTATCCATAAGGTAATTCACCACGACCAAGTAGGATTCATTCCAGGGACACAAGGATGGTTTAACATCCGAAAATCAATCAACGTTATCCAACACATCAACAAAAAGAAATATAAAAACCATATGATAATATCAATAGATGCTGAGAAAGCTTTCGACAAAGTGCAACACCCATTCATGATAAAAGCCCTTGAAATTCTTGGGATACAAGGAACGTACCTCAACATCATAAAGGCCATATATGACAAGCCAACAGCCAGTATCATTCTCAATGGTGAAAAGCTGAAAGCAATTCCATTAAGATCTGGAACAAGACAAGGATGTCCACTTTCACCACTGCTTTTCAATATAATACTGGAAGTCCTAGCCAGAGCAATAAGACAAGAGAAAGACATCCAAGGAATACAAATAGGAAAAGAAGAAGTCAAAATATCACTCTTTGCAGATGATATGATAATATACATAGAGAACCCCAAAAACTCCACAGAAAAACTAATTCAACTCATCAATCAGTTCAGTAAAGTGGCAGGATACAAAATCAACACGCAAAAGTCAGTAGCCTTCCTATATACAAACAATAAATCTGAAGAAGAAGAAATCAAAAAAACCATCCCTTTTATTATTGAAACAAAAAAAATCAAATATTTGGGAATAAATCTAACAAAAGAGGTAAAGGACCTATACAAAGAAAACTATAAAACACTGTTAAAAGAAATAGAAGAAGACACAAAGAAATGGAAAGACATCCCCTGCTCATGGATTGGGAGAATAAACATTATTAAAATGGCCATCCTACCAAAAGCAATATACAGATTCAATGCTATTCCAATCAAAATTTCAATGTTATTCTTCAAAGAAATAGAACAATTATTGATGAAATTCATATGGAATCACAAAAAACCCCGAATAGCCAAAGCTCTCCTGAAAAAAAAAGAAGGGAATGGAGGCATCACACTCCCAGACTTCAAACTCTACTACAAAGCCATAATCATCAAAACTGCATGGTATTGGAACAAGAACAGACATACAGACCAATGGAATCGAATAGAAAATCCAGAAATAAACCCACAGATTTATGGTCAACTAATCTTTGACAAAGGAGCAAAGAATATGCATTGGAGCAAAGAAAGTTTGTTCAATAAATGGTGCTGGGAAAACTGGGTCGCTACATGCAAAAGAATGAAGCTTGACCACTACCTCACACCATATACAAAAATCAACTCAAAATGGATTAAAGAACTAGACATAAGACCTGAAACCATAAAATACATAGAAGGAAATATAGGCGAAACACTACGTGATTTGCATATCAAAGACATCTTTACAGACACATCACCCAAAGCAGTGATAGTGAAGGCAAAGATCAACAGTTGGGACTACATCAAATTAAAGAGCTTCTGCACAGCAAAAGAGACAATAACAAAAACAAAGAGAAACCCCACCAACTGGGAGAACATTTTTGCACACAACACTAATGATAAAGGACTGATCACAAAAATCTGCAAAGAGCTGATGAGACTCAACAACAACAAAGAAAATAATCCAGTCAAAAAATGGACAGAGGAACTAAAAAGAAACTTCTCTGAAGAGGAAATGCGAATGGCCAACAGGCATATGAAAAAATGTTCAACATCACTTGCAATCAGGGAAATGCAAATCAAAACTACCATGAGATACCATCTTACACCAGTGAGAATGGCACATATTAAAAAAACTAGCAACAACAAATGTTGGCGAGGTTGTGGAGAAAAAGGAACTCTCCTGCACTGTTGGTGGGAGTGCAAACTGGTCCAACCACTATGGAGAGCTGTGTGGAGATTTCTGGACCTACTAAACATAGAGCTTCCACAGGATCCAGCAATTCCACTCCTAGGTATTTACCCAAAGAACACAGAAACATCAATTCCAAAGAACACCTGCACCCCTATGTTTATAGCAGCACTGTTTACAATAGCTAAGCTTTGGAAACAGCCCAAATGCCCAAAAATAGATGACTGGATCAAGAAGATGTGGTACATATATACCATGGAATATTACTCAGCATTCAAAAAAGATAAACACATGCAATTTGCAGCAACATGGATGACGCTGGAAGGGATCATGCTCAGTGAAATAAGCCAAAAAGAAAAAGAAAAATACCGGATGGTCTCACTCATAGCAGGGATCTAGAAAACTTAAATAAGGGACCAGGAAAATGAATAACTGTAAGAAAGTGAAAATCAAAATCAACAAAAACTATGAACCAGAGACACTTTTTGGGGGGTGGGGGGCGGGAGGGGAGGGATTGGGGTCAGAATGGGGGGATTGCAATTGTATGGGGAATATAAAAATAAAATTTATTAATTAAAAAAAATAAATAAATAAATATAGTAATAATCAAGTGGCTTTATAAAAAATCAAAAAAAAAAAAAAAAAAAAAAAGCAATGCCAATCGCCCTGGGCTTGAGAGGAGACAAATAAGGATGAAAACTCAACAGCAAAGGATGGTAACACTGAAAACTAAAATGTGCCCATATCACTAATGACACTGATGAGAGGCTGTGAAAACATCTCCATTTTGTGTTTTTAGTAAGTGAGACAAAAAGAGCCCATCCTGATGGAGCCCTTATCAAGGGTTGCATCACTTACAGCTGAATGTATTTCCAACTGTTAGTTGGTGTGTATTGTATAGTGACATTATGTAGTGTAGTCCTGGGGTTAGACAGACATAGTTGGGATAAATATAATGTTTAGCTTGGGACATTTTGTGGGTTTCCACATCTGCAAAGAGAAGAGAATAGCCTATATCCCAAGTACTCTCCTATAATGTTAATTAGAGTACAAATTAATAAAGTTATTTTGTAACTTGGCAGGATTTACTAAAACTGAAAATACATGAAGCCTAAGGCCCAGCAATTCCACTTCTAGGTAAATCTTATTCTTGCACAAGGCATTGAGACACACACACAAGATTATTCATTGCAGTCCTTTTTGTAATAGGACTAAATTGGCAAGAGTCTAGTTATCCATCAGAGAAAATGCTTAGGTAAGGTAGAGTATATCGATATGATATTATACAACGAAGCAATTTAAACAGATGAACTAGCTCTCTATCAATATGGATGGATCTCCGAAACATAATACTGAATAAAAAAAGCGAACTGCAGAGTGAGACAAGCAGTGTGATCCATTTATATACATTTTAAAAACAGACACCACACTACATATTTTGTGATCTATAACTCTATGGAAAATAGATTGGAAAGATACATGTTAGATACACACAGGGATGAGAGATAAAGATGATAAGAAAAAAATAGGGGTCATGTCTAGACAGATGATTGTATCATGCCAGTAACAGAAGAGAATCGCTGATTAAATCAATTCAATTCTGTGCATCTGCAGCTCAACCTTAACTACAATTTAAAAGAAAACAAAACGTAATAGTATTGCTCTTTTAGAACTGAACCACATCATAGCCCAGTGTCTGGCACATAGTAAGAGCTTAACAAATGGTGGACATTGTCATTAATATGATGCCAACTTGCTGTGCTCTGCCTTCCCTGTTGGTTCTTTCGAGGATAAAAACCTTAGAAGGATGGGGAGGGGTTTTTTTTTTTAAAGATTTTTTTATGCATACAAGAACTGGAGTACAGGCTAGAGGTGCGGAGGGTGAGAGGATACACCAGAGACAGAATGGGGAGCAGAACAGGCAGACTGACTGAAATACACTGCTGAAGGGAGCGGTGGGTGAGTCAGAAGTGGTCTGCCATGTGTGTTAGCTTCAGGTATTGAACTCTATGCCATGCTGCAGGGGCTGCTGAGAACTTCATAGTGCTGAGACTTAACCCCTTGCAAAACCAGGGAGGCTCAGGATGGGGAGTTTAGATGAGAACTACTCTGTGCACCTGAATTTTTTTATTCTCATTATTTTTTTATTTGAGGGCTGTAAAAGCAAAACATTTGGTCTGGACCAGGTCTCAATGTGCACCAAGGCTACTCTAATGGATTTAAAAAATTTGCTACCAGGCACACCCAATGGCATCCTCAGCCCACCAGTTCCCATTTTGCATAAATAGCTTATATTACTCAGGCAAAAGAAAAATTATTTTATTATATAATTGCTGCACCTCCCCCTGCAGTGACCCTCAGGGCTAATGGCTGTTGCCATGGTCCCTGAGGTCCGGCGTGGGCAAGGAACCATGCGCGCAGGGGGAGAACAGCAAACTCCCTAAGATGCAGAGAAGCCGAATGCCTGTCAAGAAATAATGACCACCAGAAGCTGCCACAAAGATGATTAAAAGAAATGCTGACCACTTGGAACCTTATCTCGCTTTCTCAAGGCCCATAAACTTTATTCTGCTACAGCTGTCTCTCTAAAAACTTTCCTTTTTCTGGTCATTGATTGCTAATTAAAAAACATACCTAATTTAATAATTAGGCTAATACAAATGAAACATTACTAAACACTGTGTTATAATAGAATTGTTAGTTTAATAATCTTTCTATTATGTGCTTAACTTTAGTACCTTTTGATATTAACTGCATTATAAAATAAATTCACCCATGACAATTAATTATGATAGTTAGAAAATAATTATATAGAATAGTAAAAAGAATTTATAGCCTATCCAATTAGGAATGAGGATAGATGTAACTTCGGACATAAATCACTGCCCTGTCAATTAAGCTAAATTTATGAGCAAACTGATCTCTTTGATGCTTTTAGAAAAAACATATATATACTGACCACTAACTTAATAAAGACGCACTCAGATTTTCACTCTCTTGAAGTGTGTCTGTGTGTCATTTATTCATCGAATCCCTGACCACCCTGCGCAATCTCTCAACCCTGAGACGGCCTCATCGTCCATCGCTGTGCTGGTCCGCGGCAGGTGGCGCCCGAAGGTGGGGCCTGACCTTCATTTCATTGTTTTCACCCAAAGGAGAGGTAAGTAACGAAGAGGTTGCGTTGGGTAAGCTATCTCCTTCTTGTGTGAGTGTGTGAGTGAATTTCTCCTAAAATACCCTTCTTTTTTAGACAGTCAGGGATAGAATCCTCACTGGGGCGTCCGGAGCTCGCTGATAAAGGGTGATCAGTTTGAGACAGTGAGAAGTTTTTCTAAACTTGAAAACATACTCGTGGTGCTGAGTGTGTGTGGGAGTGCATGATTATGGCTCCACAGCCTTAGGGCTACGGAGTCTGAGTGGGCTGCACCCGCGGTTCCCGTGGAGGACGTCATAAGGCATAACGGTCATCTGCTCCTTGGAGCAGCCTGGTCCGGGGTTTATACGGACAGACCTTAGCTAAGACGCCTCCGCAAGTTCCCGCGAGGGACACGGGCCGGACAGCACAGTTGAAATAAAGATCTTGTGTGAGTGAACAAAGCACCACGAGGTCATGGGTCAACAACAGACCAAAAACAGAGATCTTTTCCTTTCTATACTGAAAAATATGATTGAAACACGTGGTATTAAAGTAAATAAAAAAGCTTTGTTGCAACTTTATGAATTTATAATATGGGTATGCCCATGGTTTCCAGAAGAAGACAGTTTATCACTAGAAACCTGGAAAAAAGTAGGAAAAGAAGTACAAGAATTCTATGCCCTTCATGGCCCATTACTAATTCCTCATCTACTTTAATTGGTTTAGGCATGGCAGACAATGTAGCTCAAAGCTCTCAGCTTTTACATTGGCAAATGAATGAGCATTCTGGTTTCTTTCAGCCATATGTGATTCCTTCCTCACCCTTTTCGTTATGGGGGCGTGATGTGATGGAATCTATGGGGTTAACTCTCACCGCTCCTGATTTAATTGATGAACAGGCTTTTTCTTAGGGGCCATTGAGGAAAATTTATTTGCTGATAAAATCGCTTGGAAAAACAATGATCCTGTCTGGATACCTCAATGGCCCCTTACATCTGACAAAATCCAGGCTATACATGACATTGTCTCTGACCAATTACAAAAAGGACATTTAGAGCCCTCTAACAGTCCGTGGAATACTCCTGTCTTTGTAATTAAAAAGAAGTCAGAAAAATGGAGGCTACTTCAGGACCTCCGCTCAATTAATGACACTATGCATGACATGGGAGCCCTTCAACCAGGCCTCCCCTCCCCTGTAGCTGTTCCAAAACAAAATCATATTGTAATTATTGATCTGCAGGACTGTTTTTTCACTATTAAACTTCACCCTGATGATTCTCCTCGGTTTGCCTTCAGTGTTCCCTCTGCAAATTTTCACCAATCCTGGCAACGCTTTCAATGGAAAGTCCTGCCTCAAGGCATGAAAAATTCTCCTACCTTATGTCAAAAATTTGTTGATCAGGCTTTACAAGCTACCAGACATAAATTTCCTGATGCATATATCATTCATTACATGGATGACATTCTCCTGAGCCACTCCTCTAAGGAAGGTGTGGAAACGCTTTTACAATGTTTAATTACTGACCTAACCTCCTTTGGTCTTGTCATTGCTCCTGACAAAATTCAGTGTGAGAGACCACTTAACTATCTGGGAAAAACCATTCATGATGATTTCATCATGACTCAAAAATCTTCAAATCCGCCTTGATAAACTTTCCACATTAAATGATTTTCAGAAATTGCTTGGAAACATTAATTGGATTCGTCCTTATCTTAAAATTACTACAGGTGATTTACACCCTCTTTTCCAGATTTTACAAGGAGATCCTAACCCTAAATCACCTCGGTCCTTGACGCCCGAGGCCATTTCAAAACTGCATTTGGTTGAACAAAAACTTTCTGAAGCTAGAGTTTCTCAAATTGATTATTCATCACCATGGGAATTACTTATTTGGCACACAATCAAACAAAAATGGTCACATCTTATACATCTATGTGTGCATTTCTCATAATGAAAGGGCTGACATGTTCTAAAGAATTGTTTGCCAGGCTTCCTGCCACTATTACTGTCCCATATACTAAAACAAAGTTTGAATTTCTGCTTCAAAATGACGATGACTGGGGCATAGCCTTGCTCAATTTTCCTGGTCAGGTCAAATTCCACCTGCCACAGCACCCTATTTTAAAATTTGCGACGGAAACTGCTTTTACTTTTCCAAGAATTATTTCCTCACAGCCTCTGCATGGAGCTGCCGTTGTTTTTACTGACGGTTCCTCCTCTGGAATTTCGGCAGTATATCATCCTGATCAACCTTCTATACAGCGTTTCTCTAAAGGAATTTCTGCTCTCCCGCCCAGCCACCACTCTTTTCCCAGTCGTTACTAAACCTACAACTGCATCACATAAAAATCTTGTTCATGAAAGTTCCCTTAAATGCTTCCCCCGTGGCACTAGATCAAGGGTCTGAATTAGAGAAAATAAATAAAAAACTCAAAAACTTATGGCTGTCTGTATCCCTAAATAACATCAAAGAGGACTCAGCTGACAGCCCCATATTAATAAAACAATTGCCTGAACAAATAGGTCGTTTTTGCCTGGCTGGAGGCAAAAATGAAACATGCAAAACAAAAGGTAAAAGAAAAAATAGCCTGCAGTATTAGAAAAAGTGATCAGGATTATTGGGATAGTGAAACTGTTTTTCAAAAGCCAAAAGTTAATTCTAGAGCCAATACTGACCTCTTTGCAGAGGCATCGGCTCCCAATTATGAGACCATTCCAAAATCCAGCCCAAATTTCCAGCTCAAACTTGGCTAAAATTGTTGAAATAAAAATAAAAACTCAAAAACAAATAAGAAATAATGTGTCATAATCTTAAATAAAACAAACAAACAAACAAACAAAAAAATGCTCCAATCTTTTCCTGTTAATTATTTGGGGAGGAGGCTAGGTTCCCCCTGGTGGAGTTTTGCCATTTGTTTCTTTAAAAATAAATAAATAAATAAATAAGGCATTTATAAATTCAAAGTTCATTCACAATTGTTAAAGTGATAAAAAATGGTTAAATATGAGTGTATGAGACTATATGACTATAATATGAATAAAAAGTTTTTATTAAAATAGTATAAACCCACTGCAGTGGGCTGGTGGGGGCTGCTCTTGATCTCAACAAGCAGCTGCCTGGACTTTTTCTCCAGTGTTGGGATCACTGACAGGTCTCTACTACCTTCCTGCTGTGGAGGACTGAACTTTTCTATTATCCACCTTAAATAACTATTTTGGTTCATTCTACCAGAAAGTTCCATTTCCCTGTGTTTCTCTGATTTTAAAATCTACATTGTCTTAGGCAAAAACTGCTGAGTTACTTTTGACCTGCTAACAAGCTATACAGAATGCTTATTGGTTGAATAAAAGCTTTTAATTTTACTTATGGGACCTGTAAAACATTAAGTTTCTTGTTAAAACAAACTAACCTGGTAAAACATAAAGTAATAATACAAACATTTTTGAGCTAAATTCTAAACCTCAAATTTTACAGGCAGACTGTAAAAATTTACCTCTTCTGTTATCAAAATTAGTGTTCTTTTATGTTTTAATATATGGCCGTTCCCAGTGACATAATGTGTTAACAACCTAAAGCCAAAAAATCATTTCTTAAAAATGTAAACTCCAAAAATATTTTCTTATCAAAAAAGTTAGTAAAAACTGCCATGACTGCTGTGGTCTCGAGCCCAAGGTCTTTGGTAATAATTAAGATTAGACACTTATTCTGTGTACAGATTTTAGCTGTTAACTCATTAAAAACCTCAGTATCTTCACACATATTGATAAAATAACTATGTTTCAAAATATATGCACATGGCCAAAATTTTAAATGTATATCAAGAGATCTCTGTTTCTGTTTGTCTTTCTTTGTGTTTGTTTTGTTTTTTACCTCCGGAGGACTAATTATAGATGGCGCCTTTATAAATTATCACAAAACAAATCTTGACATCTTGATCAAACAATTTTTAATAAACAAAAACTAGTTTAAATTTTATAATATAATTCAAAGCATATATGCCTTACAGTTATGTTAAGTATTAATACTTTGTTTAAATGTGTTTATTTCAAAAGAAATTTCTGGTATAAAAGGTACTTTTGTCTTTCCTACTGAGTCACATGTATGTGAAAAATGTACATAGTATCTATATGGTGCTGATTTTTTTTGTTTTTATTGATTTGCCTAATTGCTTCTTTATTAGCCAGCCTGTAAAAACCTAGGTATGTGCCATTATGTTATTAACAGCCATGCAAAATGGAATTCCAGTCATAACAAAAACTAAAACTACAACTAAACTTTCAGGTTTACTTTTTGCACCTATTTGTAAAAGCTAAAAATTCTAATGTCATATTACCTTGTGTGTTCACATTTAAGTCATCTAGTTCAAAGAGATGACAGTATTATATTATAATGCCTTACTGCTAATGAAAGATGTGACAATCCTAAATCAATGTAATGTGAAATGTGTGTTTAAAAAAAAAAAATGTATTAAAAATAGATATTTTAATGGTCTTAAAAGTAAAGTGATAAGTGTTAAAACAAATATTAAAAGGTCTAAAGAAATTAAAAGTAACAAAGCTAAGTAAAGTGTTGAACATCTGAAAAAGGAATTTTAGGAAAACAAATTTTGTATACTCAAATGATTTATATTATTTTAGTGTTTTGGGAACACATTAGCTAAAATAATTTTTGGTTAATAGTAACTGAGTTATAATCTAATGGGTTGTTTCAAAACATGTACTTATACACTAGCATTGGGTATAATCTTGGCCCTTGTCTAGGTTAATAATGTTGGGTACATAATGTCTTTTAGTGTCTAAAGAACTAAGGTTTTTGAGATGACAATTAAAGGTTATGATTTAATTGTCAATATTATCACTTAGGGCTAGAATTTTTATAGAGATTAAATATGGTTGTTTTTGCTGTTTTCTAGTATTTATGACACAGCTTCCCAAACATTTAATTAAAGTAAAATTTGGTAGCCTGTCATTTAATCAATTAAAGGAAATTTTGTGAAACCTCAGCAAAGCTTTAGAGACACTCCACAAACTTTCTCCCTTTCCTCCTGGGAAGGACATTAGATAAATTTATCCTATCTGGTTTACCTGGTAAAGTTACACTACAAGGAAAGCACTGTCACTTGGGAAAATGGAAAAACTCTAATATGTACAAAAATGTTAACATTGGTTTTCTTAAACAAAATCTTTCAATACCTGATATGTATGTAAATTGTCAATGATTATTGTTGCCTTGCAATATTATATACTTCAATGGTTTAATGTCTGCAGGACTTGTTTCTACACACACACACACACACACACACACACACAAAAGGCCTCAATTGATTCAAAATGATAAACTTTTGAGAGTAAAAATCTTTCTACAAAGGACTGTATAGACTGTTGGAAATACACCTGATTTTTACTGTTTTGTTTGGCATAACATTGAAAATGTTTTTTTACATTTTGCCTTGATTCAACAAAGTTTTCTTGTTTTGACTGACCAGACTCTACAACAATGTTATAGATATATATTTTTTTTTCTTTTTCTAGCAGAGCTAACCTTTTGTGTGGCTTTGAGTACAATTCTTCCAGGAAGTTGACATAGAGCTAAACTAAAATATGGAGAAACTGCTGCTTTGTTCGTAGGGTTCCAGAAATCTCTGAAAATGATGAGAAAGCTTGCCTCCATTGACAGGACTGAATAACCCGGTTCCCTGAACAGAAAGCTCTGTCATAAAGCCTAAACTTTTTCGTCTTTTCACTGCCATTAATGATGTACACTTCAAACAACCTGGACAGGACACCGATAAGATCCCAGTGCGTGCCTACGTTGGATACCCCTTCGTTATACTTCTGGGGAACGCCTCAGCTACACGCATTCAATTGCGTGGGACTTCTTACTCCATTCATTGTTCTGGCTGCATTGTTACTAATTGTATCACCCCCTCTCTTGCTCGTATGTATCCTGTGGTGGTCTTACTTAAAAGACCCCCCTATGTTATGTTACCTGTTGATTTACATGATATGCCTTGGTATGATAATACTGCCATGCAAGTTTTAGATGAAGTACATGCCCTTCTTCGTCCTAAACGTTTTATTGCCACCCTTATTCTAGGAATTGCTGCTCTAATTTCCCTGGTTACCTCCTTAGCTACTTCCTCTATTGCTTTAATTCAGGAAACTAAGACAGCTTCTTTTGTAAATGACCTTACCAAAAATGTGACCATGGCACTCTCTGTGCAGCGGGACATTAATTACAAGTTAGAAAAAAAAATAAATGCCCTGGAAAAAATTGTTATTGCCATTGGAGATGAAGTTCAGCTGCTTAAGCAGCAATTATCCACTCGCTGCCACGTTCACTTTCGTTTCATTTGTGTTACACCTTTACGTTATAATTCCTCTCTACATTGGAATCTTACTAAACATCACCTATTGGGCATCTGGCATGACAATGACCTCTCTCATGACCTTGCATCTCTTCAGTCTGAAATCTCTGCTGTCAGTAAATCTCATCTAGATACTTCAGTCTCTTCCTTTGCCCATTCTCTGGCTTCCACTCTCCAATCTTTAACTCCTACTCACTGGTATCATCTTGTTCTCTCCTTCCTTGTTCTTTCCCTACTTGTCCTGCTTCTCTGTTTGTTTATTCCCTTCTGTGTCCGCTCACTTCACAGGTCCATCTACCGCATCCAGTGTGACATGTATGCTTACCAACTTCGTTCTAAAATCAAAGGGGGACCTGCTGCACCTCCCCCTGCAGTGACCCTCAGGGCTAATGGCTGTTGCCATGGTCCCTGAGGTCCGGCGTGGGCAAGGAACCATGCGCGCAGGGGGAGAACAGCAAACTCCCTAAGATGCAGAGAAGCCGAATGCCTGTCAAGAAATAATGACCACCAGAAGCTGCCACAAAGATGATTAAAAGAAATGCTGACCACTTGGAACCTTATCTCGCTTTCTCAAGGCCCATAAACTTTATTCTGCTACAGCTGTCTCTCTAAAAACTTTCCTTTTTCTGGTCATTGATTGCTAATTAAAAAACATACCTAATTTAATAATTAGGCTAATACAAATGAAACATTACTAAACACTGTGTTATAATAGAATTGTTAGTTTAATAATCTTTCTATTATGTGCTTAACTTTAGTACCTTTTGATATTAACTGCATTATAAAATAAATTCACCCATGACAATTAATTATGATAGTTAGAAAATAATTATATAGAATAGTAAAAAGAATTTATAGCCTATCCAATTAGGAATGAGGATAAATGTAACTTCGGACATAAATCACTGCCCTGTCAATTAAGCTAAATTTATGAGCAAACTGATCTCTTTGATGCTTTTAGAAAAAACATATATATACTGACCACTAACTTAATAAAGACGCACTCAGATTTTCACTCTCTTGAAGTGTGTCTGTGTGTCATTTATTCATCGAATCCCTGACCACCCTGCGCAATCTCTCAACCCTGAGACGGCCTCATCGTCCATCGCTGTGCTGGTCCGCGGCATATAATATTATAAAAATTATATTATTCAGACAAAAGAAAAATGTTTTGGTACCTATGAAAATTAGTAATTTTAAGAAAAAGAAACGACTTCAACTTATTCAGGTGAATTGGGACTTTCTCACCACCTTGTAACTACCTACTTCTGTATTCCCATGACTGAGAGTCTGTGACTTCCAGCGTCCACTTCCAGGATTGAATTTTTGAGCCAGTTCTGTAAGCAACTAAAGAAATCTCTGACTCCTCTAGGTGGAGAAATAAATTTATCGGCAACACTCTATAGCTCATGCAATTACAGGAAATGCTGAGAGTTAGGACTTGGAAGTAAGGAAAGCAGGAAGCTATAGGATCTTAGTAATTCACACTTTCTTAGGTTGTGTAATAAGAGTAATCCATCCCATCTATTCTCTCTCTTCTCTTTCTCCCTGAAGAGTTCAATTGGCTTTGTTGGGGCCATATGGGAGGCCCTGTGATAATCCCATATAGGAAAAGGAGTAGTTCCCAAAATAGATACAGCTTCTGAAAAAGAGGGAAAGGATGTGGATGCCAGCCTAGCAAAAACAGTGGCCATGTAGTACACAGCTGAATGTAGTTTGTATCTTACTAGAGTGTTCCAGAGGTCACAGATGAAAAACAGGATTCTAGTTTCACTACCAGTTTGACTAGTGATGGGGAGCTCAACGTCACCGTTCTCTTTCCTCTTCCATACCTGCAAAATGGCATTCCCGACACATTCCTTTCCTATATCACTAGATGTAAGTCTCAACAAATGATAACTTCAAGCTGGAAAGGGTCTCAGATCTCTTAAGGGAGTGATTCTCAACCTTGCTTTGGCTGCACTTTGAAATCACCTGGGACACTAAAAATGCACGCACCCAGAGATCCGGACTTAATTGGCTTGGGTATCAGTATTTTTTAAAAGTTCCCCTGGTGACTCTAGTATGCAGCCAAGGTTGAGAATCCTTGGAATAGGCTCTGGGGAATTTGTTGTCACTCTGCTGTTCTTCCTGCACAAAGTCCCTCTGTATCTTCAGAGAGGTGACTGCCAGCTTGTTTTAATGATTCCAATGAGGCGAGTGTGCATAGGCTGGGATACCAAAAGAATGGGTGGCTAAAAAAACAAAAATAAATTTTCTTCTAGTTTTGGAAACTGGGAAGTTCAAGATAAGTTTCTGCAGGGATCAGGGTGAGAGCTCGCTTTCTGATTTGCAGACAACTTCTTCTATGTGCCCTCCAAGAGTTAAAAGGGAATTAACTCTGGATCTCTTTTTTTTTTTTTTAAAGAGGCATGTTTTATTTATTTGTTTGTTTGTTTATACATGCACTGGGTACAGTCAGAAGCGCGGAGGGTGAGAGAATTCACCAGAGCCAGAGTGGGGAGCAGAGCAGGCAGAAGGCCCGAAGTACACTGCTGAGGGGAGCAGCGGGCGGCAGGAGAGGTCTGCGTGCCATGTGGGACCCTCCTCCGATGGCCGGGGAGCAGCCGGGGATTGAACCAGCGCCGCAGAGGCCGCGGGCAGCTTCGCAACCCACCGCTCAACCGCTGCGCCACCGGGGAGGCCCAACTCTGGATCTCTTTTTATAAGGCTGTTAATCCTATGGTATCAGGGCTCTACCTTTAGAAACTCATTTAAACTTTATTCTGTAAAGGCCATATCTGCAATAACAGTCATTGGGGGTGGGGTGGGATTGCAATATATGAATTTGGTGGTGGTGGTGGTGTTAGGGGGAAAAGGATGTCCCAAAGCAAATTCCATATAGGCTTTGTGGACTCCACCCCCACCCCAGGTCAAAGCCAAAGACACTGGGAACTCCAAATCCCATCACCACCAAAGGGAAGGTGGCTGGGACCTGAGGGTGGGGTTAAGCAGCCAGGTGGATACAAAAGGCAGACACGTGGGCTTTGGGGGGCGCTCTCCATTTTGGGCTCTCGGCCAGCTTGCAGCGTCCGGTCAGCTCTGAGAGTGACTTTGGGTTTCCAGGTCGTCGGATCGGGTAGGATGCATTAAAGACTTTATTTCCCTATTTTCTCCCTGAGTTGTACCTTTTCCTTATTTTCTTTTTCTCTTGTAAATAAACCTTTTATTAACCCTTTTGTGTGTGTCTGTAGTAGAGTATTCATAAGTCTCTTTAAAGCGCGGGTGAGGACCCACAGCCAGGAACCCGTTTAATATCGGGGCTGCTCTATAACAGTGGTAGTACTGGGGAGGGGAGGACACACACATTCAGTCCACACAATGAGGTCACAGCTCTTTGGGCTGTAGGGTGACTCAGTTGTTAGAAAGCTCTTCTTCAAATTAAGTCCAAGTATGTCTGTTTTGCAACCAGGCCAGGTAGGTTCACCTTTGGTTCAGGCAGCTGAAAAGAAAGCCTTGATGCCCTTGACATCATCCCTACAGGTTTTTTAATAGTAAATAGGGGAGACAGCAACATGGGCCCCTTGCAAATCTCTACATGCTCTTACCTCTGGGCTTTCTCAGGCCTTTTCTCCTGGTCCCTTCCTCTTGTAGTCCTGCTGTCGTAGCTGTCTCTGTGTGAGGCTACCCTTATATCCTCAGCTTCCAGGCTCAGGCGTGCCCACTTCCGCTTGCCCACACTGTAATTCACGTGTCCACAATCAGGCATGCAGGCCCCGCCCATGCTCCCAAATGCCTCCTGCATTCAAGGCCGCAGGTGATAGCCAGAGGCTGGCAGCATCAAAGCCTGACCCTCTTCATTTACCCCACAGTGTTTTAAACAAACTCTCTGGTTATAACTATGCTGCTGTTGACTCTACTTTGAGTGTGCTAGTGGAGATGAACTCCTCAGTCTTTCTAATTAGCTGATCTGTAGAAAGGGCAGCAAATCCTTATTGGATTTGCTTCCTCTGGAAGGAAGATCAGCTTGCATTTCAAGTGCCCAAGATTTTGACTGGCTGTAGGGTAAGGAAAAATGTCAGGCTTTTCTGCCCTCCTGCCATCAGGATAGATGATGGATTCTTGAGGTCCTGAATGCATGCCTGATGGTGGACACCTGGAATAGGGTGTGGGCATAGGTAGATGGGATTCACCTGGGCTAAGACTGCTTTTTAAGGGCGGTGTCACGGGGACGCCAGCAGCAGCAGAAGCCGAAAGAGAAGCCGAGAAAGCAGCAGCAGAATCTGAGAGAGAGAACTCCGGAGAGCCCAGATAGAGTGAAGACTTGCTGGGGGCTGGGAGGCACTCCTGCCTGCCATGTACCCGCTAAAAGACCTGCAAAAAACCGCTGAGGACTCTGACTCCTCCTTTACCCGGTCTTCATGGGATCAGAAAACCTGCACCGTGGCCGTTCCTGCCCTTACACTGGCACACACAAAAAACTCTGAGAAAATAACATCTCTAGGTCATGGAAGAAGAAAACCATGGCTTTTCTATAATGTGATTTTAATTCTGCCTGCTATTCTTTCCCTCCCTTTCTTTTATTTTGGGAAGTGTTTCTAGACCACTCTCTGTGATCTCAATAAGTCTGTCAATCAAGTGGCCCCACCTATCCCACTGTGGGAATGGACATGGGATTCAGAAGAGCAGTTCAGGACATGGGCACCATTTCCCTGGACACAGCCATTAGTCCAGCTTGTTGTGCAGCTTGTTTTTTCACCAGGAAGGACCAGTCCTTCTTTAAATTGCCATGAATCCTGGGAGAAAAGAATTGTTTTCTGTGTTATTCTTGGCTGCAGGGATATTATGCTCCTAGAGATGCTGGTGGTCATCCTTGTCCTCATGTGGAGGAGCCTACCTGGGGGTGAATCTAACACAGAGGAAAGTAAAACCTGAAGCTGGAGGGGGAGGGAAAATGGAGGGCGTTATGATGGCATTGCAACTAGTTTTGCTGGTCTGTTTCTCCCTTGGATTATCTGTTCTGTTGAGTTAATACATACTGTTTGGTTTAAGCTTGTTTGAGTTAAGATTTTGCTTCTCACGTCCAGAGAGTTAAGCTATGAAACATGTCCATCACAAGGGGATGTTCAGCACTTGATCAACACTGTCTCCCCAACCCTCAGCCATCAATACCTGCTCACCGAACACCAAATGAATGAACAGAGAGCTCTCACTGTCCAAGTAACTTTCCTGAGCCTCAAAATTCACAAAAATATCATAACGCTCCCAGATAGCTTCATGTAGAAAGTGCTTTGGAATCTGTCATTTTTGATTTCTGGGCTGGAGCAAACACTGGGATGAGAATAGTGGTTAAGAATCTAGGCTCTGTCTGGGTTGAGCAGAACTGAGCTCAAGTTATGGCTTGACAAATTGCTATTAAGATGTAAATTCTCTGAGGCTCAATTTCTTTCCATCTGTAAAGGGAGGGTAACATAATTTATGAAAACATTACCACTTTGGTCTGTGTTATTCCCCATCCTCCCTCTTTTTTTTTTTATAGTCAGACTTGCTTCTCTCACCCACCGTGGACAATTTTTGCAGGCAGGGCTAATGACAGCACCTTTGTCTCAGCAGGGTCCCATTTACTCTATTTGGACCCAGATTGTGTGTAAAAACCCACATAGATGTATTTTGGGTTTCTGGCCCGCAGAGAATAAATGGCTGTTGTTTGCAGCCACCATGTTTGTGATCATTTGTTACAGCAATTGCAGGAAACTAAGATACCAGCCTAAATACATATGTCAAGTGTATTGAACATCTGTCTAACGAACAGCTGTAAAATAAAAAAAAAATTTATTCTATTTATATAATCTGGCCCTTTTCTATCCTGCTAAATTGCCTGAAAGCTGAGAAGAGTTGTTAATGGACAGATTCAACTCCTCCTGTGGGTCCTCCCAGCTGGATCACCCTTCTGTAATAGGCACCCAGAGGGATCTGCTTCAGATGCAGTCCCCATTGTCTTTGGATCTGCATTCCAATCTCAATACCTCCATTCTGGTCCTCTGGTCCTCCGTTGTGGCGCAAGGGGTTAAGTCTATGCACTATTAGCTATTAGCAGCCACTGCAGCATGATATTCGATCCCTAGCCAGGGAGGTGACCCACATGGTGCAGCAGACCTCTCCTTTCTTGCCTGCTGCTCCCCTCAGCAGTGTGTTTCAGTAGATCTGCTTGTTCTGCTCCCCACTCTGTCTCTGGTGAATTCTATGGCCTACACTCGAGCTCTTGTATGCACAAATAATTAAATAAATCTTTAAGATGAACTCATGCCATTTATGCATGAGGATGGAGCTAGAAGGAATAATGCTCAGTGAAATAAGCCAGAAGGAAAAAGAAAAATATCAGACGGTTTCACTTATAGCAGGAATATAGGGGAACCAAATAAGACACCAGTGTAAAAAAATAATAACAGCACAAAACACAACAAAGTAAAAACAGACAATTATAAATCAGAGACATCCTGCAGGGGAGGAGGAGGAGAGGGATCAGAGGGAGGGAGGGAGGAGCACAGGGGACTGAGGTGATGGTACACGGGTGCCTTGGTGAAGGAAACTCTATGGGGACTTCACCTGAGGGGGTGGGGGAAGCTAATATTGTTTAAAAATGAACAATGATGTAAAAAATAATAAAAAAAATTATTATTTAAAAAAATCCTCCATTCCTTCTGAAGGAGACTGAAGGAGTGGGGCGAGCTACAGATAACCAGCCCTTTTTCCTCATTTCTGCTTTCTCCAGGAGCAGGGGAATCTTTCATTCACAAACATGCAGTGGCCTTCACCCTTTGAATTCTTCTCTTGGGATGGAGGTCAAGGGAAGTCAAACTTTTTAGGGTAAAATCAAGACTATTGCTAAAATCTTCTTTATTCCGTCTATTCTCTCCCTCTAAGGCAGTGATCATTTAAATTTTTCTCATACTTTGAAATCTTGTGCAAATGTCTGTAAGAACAATTCAGACAAGAATGTTGACTAAATAGTTTAAGTTCTTCTCTTTATATCTTCCTGTCTTACTCCCTTCCACATGCATACTTAATCACTTTTATTTTTATTTATATTAAAGATTATTTATGCATACAAAACTGGGGTACAGGCCAGAGGTGCTGGGGGTGAGAGGATTCACCAGAGACAGAGCCAGAAACAGAACGGGCAGACTGACTGAGATACACTGCTGAGGGGAGCAGCAGGCAACACAGGAGAGGTCTGATGTGCCATGTGGGTAGCTCCCTGGCTGGCTGGGGATAGAATTTTTGTTTCAGAGGCTGTGGATAGCTTCACAGTGCTGTGTTTAACCCCGTGCACCACCAGAGAGGCCCCTTAACCACTTTTAAAAGTTTGATATTTACTTCCAGAGATTTGCATGCTACTATAAACTCCATTGGCATATTCCTGCTTGTGTGTCCACTTGCACAGTTATAGACATAGAGACTTTTGTTTTTTATTTTAATTGATAATAATAATAATGGGAAAAGATTAAATGGTAAATCAGAGCAAATCTGTTACACCAAGATTAGGGCTATGGTTAGAAAAAAAGGAAAAATAGAACACTGATACTTAAGCCGGGACATTTGGGTAGAGATATTTAAGATTTTGAACCCAAACTTCTTTGAATCCTCCTGGCCTATAGAAAAGGTAATTTCTCTCCATTGAAACTTAGCATTCTTTCCTTGCTCAAAGACAATGTAGAGGCTTTTAAGTACCTCCCTCCTGGCCTCTGCCATTTCTTTTCTGGCCATTGGGCCTACAACTAAGGTTTTGTTCCAATAAAACACAGCTGGGGACATGCTTTACCTAGAAACGCAAGAAAGAGACTCAAACCCCCGGTATTCTAAGACCTAAGTAGAAAGTATTGGCAGGTGATGGGGGAGAAATACAGAAATACTGCTTTCTGAGGCTACCCCACCACTGGACTGGAACGACATTTAGATAGGGGAGACTTTATTGACTTGGAGGCACTCCTCTAAAACATAAGATTTAACACTCTGTCAATGATCAAGGAGAAGGTGGGAACTCACTACTAGTGTGGATCAATGAAACATGGGAAAATGATAATCTATGTTAAATAAACTTGAAATACCAAAATTGCTATAGTAGACAGTGGAGAAAGGGGTTAAAAGTTTCAGTGAAATTGTCGTGTTGTAGTGGATATATATGTAATATTGACAGACACATCAGATGATTAATTACTACTAACCTTTTGGATACCTTGTTGCCAAGGTGATAACCACTGCATTGGCAAAGGAGTGCTAGCATCACTAACAAGTTTAGTGAGGGATCTTTTTTGCAAGACAGGGTTAATAGTAGGAGAGGCCATTACAGAATCTGCAGTGGGGCACCAAAACAATTGAAATAGTTAGAGACGCATAACTGCCAGTAGCCAGGTGGATATAATTTTCTTAATGAGTGGAAGTGACAGTTGGCCAAGGGACATTGACTTGCAGAGAGTAATGGAGATGGGTAATGGAGCATACAGTGTTGAAAGGAGCAAAATAGACGAACACCCAAACAAGGGTTCAATTTAGCTTGTACCATCAGAATAAATCAAAGATGGATGATCACATTGTTTGGGCAATTATCCAAATAAAATGTTGTGATCCCTGGCTCAGAACTGGATCTGAATTCATTTTCAGGTACAACATCCATTGACGGAATAGTCACTTATAATTAGGTACCCCAAACATTAGGTCTGAGTCGATACTAATATTCAGAAAACCAAAGTATCATCATGGTCTTCTGCTTAGAGTGGAATATTGTAGGGTACTGGCCAAGGTTCTGCCTACAGAGGACCTGCTGGATCTGTTGATTCACCAGCAGTCATTTTCATGATTCCCACATATGAATATATAATTGGGATTGACCTATATAGTAGTTGACAGAACTACCTTTCAGTTCTTGGCGTTGAGGCAATGGCTCTCATTGTAGGAATGGCCATGTAGAAAACTCTGAAAATACTTTATCCCTCACAATGACATCTAAGGACCAAAACCAATATCATAATCCAAGATTAAGGAGATAGCAAAAATTAGTGACACTTTAAAGGACCTAAAGGTGTAGAGATGCAGGACTGTATCATATCTCCATTTAATTTGCCAATCTGGCACCTAGAAGAAACTGGATGGATCTTGGAAAACAACAGTTAACTGGAAATTTTTATAAATTGCCCCTTTGGTTGCTCCCACAGTGTTAGGTATGATTCATTTCTTTGCTAGAGCAGGTTAACATGCTTTCAAGTACATGGTGCGCGGCTATTGACTTGGCAAATTCATTCCTTTATATTCTGATTAAAAAAAAATAACATCAGGATCAGCTGCTTTTACATAGGATAGGTAATAATATACATTTACAGTTTTGTCCCAAAGTGATATTAATGCCTTGCTGCTTCTTGTAATAATATAGTTTGAAGAGCGTCTATGTAAATGATTTATATTTGAGCCCCTTCATAAATATTGGCTTCTAATAAATATCCTTCACATTAAGCTCTACCTTAGAGTATGGTTCTGGAGAATTCAGCCTGTAGTATCTACAAAGTCACGCGTAGGCCCTTTCCCTAAGGAACTGAGGAGGTGTCCTCCAGATGGCACCAGTGTGGACCAGGAAAGGACTGATTAAGGTCAGAAGGAGCTGATTAAGGTCAGAAAGCATATATGTGGAAGAAAGAGTGGTAGCAGAGTTGGGAGATTCACCATAAAGGGGAATTAATCAAACATATGAATACTTACAAGATAGAAACTAGTTTTCTCACTATTAGAGAAGCAAAATACAAACACAGAAATAGAAAAGGTAAAATGAACTTGATCTTGGATTATTGGAGGCACTGGTGTGAACTGCATTTTAATGTGTATAGATACTTGGATTAAAAGAAAAAGATGCAACTGGCATGTGCATGTGCACACACTCATGTGCACACACAGGGCAGCTCTGTGTCCATTGAGAGGGTACGGGAGCAGTGACATACTAATGGTAAGGAACAGGTATAGCACACAGATGTGACCTTTAAATACCATTTTCCCACTGAAAGGAAAAAGGACTCACTGAAGAAGTAGCCAGTTTCAGATTTAGAACAGGTAAAGCACAGGAGGTTCATAAAACACTGTGTTCTAGAAAGCACATGTCTGTTAAGAATTTTAAACTGCTTGAAAACTGGGGGCCTCCTGGTGGCGCAAGGGGTTAAGACACAACCTATGAAGCTATCCACAGCCACTGCAGCATAAGTTCGATCCCCAGGCAGGGAGGTGACCCACATGGCACAGCAGGCCTCTCCTGACTAGCCTGCTGCTTCCCTCAGCAGTGTATTTTGGTCAATCTCCCTATTCTGTGTGACTCCTCTCACCCCCACACCTCTGGCCTGTACCCAGTTCTTGTATGCATAAATAAATAAATCTTTTCAAAAAAAATTGTTTGAAAACTAGTTAACTTGCCATGGTTTCATTGATGATCACGTGGTTTCATTTGATGAACTCCTGGGTTAGGTATAAGGCACTTCATTAGTCTCCACACAGCAAGCAGCAGAAGCTCCAGGTCTGTCAGTTCCCCTAGCTTCCCAATCCTGATAGGGCATTCCAGAGGAGTGGGTGCTGCATATGCACCCACCAAACTCACAAATCATGAGTTTGTGTCAAGATAGCAGAATCCTGAGTTTAGGGAACCTAAACTTTCATAGTGGGCAGGGCATTGAGCAACCAGCTTGACGTTTGCGTTGAAGGAAATGTAATTTTTACAACATTGTAGGGTTAGCAAACTGACCATTGCTTTGGAGGAAAACATTCTCCTTGTCCTGCAAGCTCTTTGTTATATAAAAATTCTTGAAAGTGATCTAGTTAGGGCTACAACTCACAAACTGTGCAGTACTAAGAGACTCATGGGAGATTATCTGCCAACTGTGCTCAAAAAATGAACGCAGATCAAAAGGACATGAAAGCCAGCTTGATGGGTATCACTGGCAAAATTAGGAAGAGTTTAATCAAGAGAATTGATTTAGAGAAAATTTCTCTCTTTTTTCTTTATCTGACTTCCCTTCATTCCTGTTCTGTGGAATTGGATGCCTTAATAATGTCATCACAGGGCCTCCCCGGTGGCGCAGCGGTTGAGTGCTGGCTTGTGAAGCTGCCCACAGCCTCTAAAACGCCGGTTTGATCCCAGACCGCCGACCGCAGGGCGAGGGTCCGACATGGCGCACAGACCTCCCCTGCCGCCCGCTGCTCCCCTCAGCAGTGTACTTCATCAGTCTGCCTGCTCTGCTCTCCCCTCTGACTCTGGTGAATTCTCTCATCCTGCCGCACTTCTGACTGTACCCAGTGCTTGTATAAATAAATAAATAAATAAATAAATAAATAAATAAATAAATAAATAAATAAATGAATGAATGAATGAATGAATGAATAAATCTTTTTTTAAAAAAAATGTCATCACACATAAATCTTGACCTCAGGCTTTACTTTTGCTCTGATGATATTCATTGTCCTATTGCCCTCAGCACTTGCTATCTTTTGATTTGTAGTTGAACTTTATTGTATTAGTTATTAATTCCTTATAATTTAAAAAATATTTATTTATGCATACAAGAGCTGGGGTGTAGGCCAGAGATGGGGGGGTGAGAAGATTCACCAGAGACAGAATGGGGAGCAGAACAGGCAGACTGACAGAAATACACTGCTGAGGGGAGCAGTGGGTGAGAGAGGAGAGGTCTGCTGTGCCATGTGGGTTATCTCCTTGGTCAGGGATCAACTCGTGCTACAGAGTTTGATAGTGTTTGATAGTTTCATAGTGCTGTGCTTAACTGCTTGAGCCATGAGGGAGGCCCCTAATTCCTTATAATTTTTTTAATCTAATTTTTTTAAAGATTTATTTATTAATTTATTTATATAAGCACTGGGTACAGTCAGAAGTGCGGGAGGGTGAGAGAATTCACCCGAGCCAGAGCGGGGATCAGAGCAGGCAGAAGGACCGAAGTACACTGCTGAGGGGAGCAGCAGGCGGCAGGAGAGGTCTGCGCACCATGCGGGACCCTCCTCCAGTGGCCGGGGAGCAGCCGGGGATCGAACTGGTGCTGCAGAGGCTGTGGGCAGCTTTGCAACCCAGCGCTCAACCACTGTGCCACTGGGGTGGCCCCTAATTCCTTATAATTTTAAGACTTCCTACTTGATCATCTACCCACTAAGTTGTACAAAACATAATTTGTTGACTAGAATATCTGAATTTAGAGATACTTAAATCATTTATTTTTCATTTTTGCCTTAATTCATTTTCTGAAGTTTTACGTAAACAACCCTTCTTTATAGCTAGCCAAAACCACATTCTTTTATTTTTTATTCCATTAATTTATAGCTGTACCTTTCATATTTATTCTTATATCTACTTTGAATCTATCTTTTGTATCATCTTATATAAAGATACAGGTTTACTTGAATACAAATAGCCACTGTACACTAGTGTCTGCTAAGTTCTTGCATAAATATGTCCCTGGCACTCCTGGTCCTTCTGTCTCTGTTCTCGAACCAAACCCCAATACTGTGGCAGCTTTGTACTGGGTGAAATTAGCTTTTGTGGAAGTATATTTCCTGTAATTCTCTTTCCTGTATGGTTCTGATTGAGTGTTGGCTATGAGAGACATTTTGGGTGAATTTGGGTGAATTCTTCCCTTTTTTCTACCTTCCTTCTTTTCTCCTTTCTTTCCAGTGCTCTGAAGTCAGTGCCAGGTACAGAGACAGCTGCACACATTGTGACTAATCTACTAGTTTACCTTATTCAGTCAACCCAGCCATTCATCTCCTCCAGCTCCTCTCAGACCTCCTTCATTTCTCCAAGTTCTGCCCCAAGTGCATGGACAACTCCATTGGTGCAAGATGCTACCTTCTCTCATGGAGCATGTATATCATGGAGATTGATGTTGGAGAGACAGATAGCAATTCCAGTGGGTCTCAGTATGTACTCATTGGGTCCAGTCTGTGTGTTTCCATCAAAATCTAGCTTTCCTTTCCAACTGCTGGTGTCTCTCATATAAAGACTTCAGATTTAACAATATACACGGGTGCAACAACTTGTGTGGACTCTCCCACCAATTCCCATAATGATGTTGGATCTAATACTATGATAAATCCATTATTCTATACCACTAAATAGAGGTTATGTTTTCTCTTTTCAATTCCTCTTTCATATAAATATTATTCTGCTCTTTATTATTATTGCTTTCAATATTGCAAAGTTTCTTTATTTTAAAAAGGCAATATAAATATCTGAGGACATTTTTCCATATGAAAGTTAGAGTATAAATTATCTCCAAAACTTCATGGGAATTTTGACAAACTGCACTAAATCCGTCAATTGAGGGGAAAAAATGATCTCTTTGAAATATGCAGTTTGAAAGCACAAAGACTTTTCATCTATTAAAATCATATCTGTGCCTTTTAAAAAGACTTAAAAATTTCTCCTACAGAAGTATTCTTATTTCTTGGTCAATTGGTTAATTTTATCACAATATCTTGGCTACTTTTGTTTTAGTACAATCATGTGTCTGTCAATTTTGCCAAAATTCCTGATTAGTTCTGGTAGCTTATATATTACCCATGCATATTTTCAATAGATGATCACATCATCCACAAAATGACAGATTTTGTTCTTTTGAAATTTTATATCTCCTGCCTTGTTATGTTCACTATGGAGCTAGCTAGCAAAGCCAGTACAATTTTAAAAAAGGAATGGTGACAGCCTGCTTTATGTTACATGTATTGGGCACCATTTTGTAGCAGAGGTACCACTGGAGTTTTAGGGAAGTGGATATGATTGGAGTAAAACTTACAAGGCAGGATATCACCACTACTGTTTAACATAACCATATGCTGTGCTCTTTCAAGTATTGCATCTTTGAACATACTGTGTTTCTGCCTAGAATTGCTTTTCACTTGTCTTGATTTGACTAATATGGACTCACCTACAAGACTCAGTTCAGATGGCATCTCTTTCAGGACACCAACTCTGAATTCCTAGTTTGGACTAAATACTTTTCTTTTGAGTGTCCATACTATGGTGTTTAAGCCTCTTAGTCCATTATTTAGGGATCTGTTTTCCCTGTTGGACTGTAAGTTATTTGACGTCATGGATTGTGTATTATTAATCTTCTATCATTCATTTTGGGTTTTTTAAATATTTTCAAATTGGACTGAATCAAAAAGGAATCACACATGTTAGCATGAAGCATGCTTCAGTCACCCACCTTATCCAGTAATCATCACAGAGACAGGCAGTCTCCATGTTGGGTGGTTTAAAAAAAGAACAGTGACACAAGCAGGCTGGCCACATAAACAGCGGCATATTCATACTATAATACAATCCAGTTGTGTTTTTTTTGGTTTTTGTTTTTTTTTGGGACCCTTGCCGGCGGCCGGGGAATGAACCGGTGCTGCAGAGGCTGCGGGCAGCCTCGCAGCCCAGTGCTCAACCGCTGTGCCACCAGGGGAGGCCCCAATTCAGTTGTTTTAAAGAGAGGGAGACAGCTTGATATTACTAAAACAGAAGCAAAAATATACAAAATATATTAAAATTTTTTTAAAAAGAACACGAGGTTAAAGGTAATATATAAGTGCATAAATAAAACACAAGAAATGCATGGAAAAAGAATGTCTTCTTTTGTATCCCTACTTCTTTTCTGCTTAGGTATTGATAGAAGCTGCTGGTTGAGACTTTTATGCTTGCCATTCCAGCAGCCAATGTATGATTACAGAGACTTGGTCAACATACTGAAGATGACTGAGCAGAAAGATTGGAAAGCCACAACCTTTAATTACATTATGAGCTTCCAGACCAATTGCAAATCACTTAGCTCCAGACTGCTGTCAATTGTCCTAATGGTTAAGTCACCACTGGTTGAGTCTTCTGTCGTCTATGGCCAAAATTATCCCATTTGTAAAGTGTCTGTGTTGTATCCAAGCAACACCATCTGAGCACTCTGCTTTCCCTTCTTTAATTTCAAAATGTGTAACACATATACTCTCATTCGTTCCCATACCTACCTTTTTGCCTTTTCTTTTACCCCTATGCTTTCCACAAATTTTCTTACTTTAGCTTTGCACCTCATGTGCAGACAAAACAGGAAAGCCCACATTGTCAAAGTTCTATTGGCTTCTCAGTAGAGTCAGACCTATCTCTATTTCCCTTTACTCTCCACATAAAATTGTAGGTGGTTTTATAGACTCAGTCAATACCTTGGCTATTATAACCCATTTGTGCATATTTATAAAGTGTGAATATTGTAGATATGAAGTTTTAATGGACTGGAGTAAGTTGAATTTCAAACATACCGCTTGAGATTTAGGCTAACCCAAGTATCACATTGTGTTTGAAATCTCTTGTATGATTCTGGTGATTCATATAAATGAAATGTGTCCCATATAGCCAAATAGAAGGAACCCAGTATAAGAAACCTTCACGTATCCGGTAAGAGAGATGAAGGTGAATGAGTAGGCATAGGGATTGAGTGGAAATGACTGATGATGCCATTTTAAAATCACAACAAGAGGCAAACACTGAGTCTTTTATAATACTTTACTATATTAAAGAAGTTTGGCTAGAACGTCATCCATGAATTAATATTTCTCTGACCTTTGAAATTTTTCTAGTTTCACCCTCCTCACTTACAAAGTGGGATAATGGGATTGTTGTGAAACTTAAAGAAACTTACACATGATAAATCAGAAAAAAAGACGATTCAAAGGGAGATGCTTCAATGGAAGTGTGAGCCACTATTAAATTCTAAGGAGAGAGAGATCATTATTATCATGCTGATGTCACACTTAATTCCTGTCTCCTCCTTCCCTCTTCATTCTCAGCATATAACACGTACACTAGCGGGTTAAAGTCTATATAGCCTCAGGAACCAGAAAATTTGACTTTGAGTCCTTCTTCTTACCACTTGCTACCTTTTTGCCTGACCTTAGACAAGTTCATACGTCTCTTATCTTTCTTTCTCTGTGAGTCATTAGGTCCTCCTTACTTGCTCTCCCCTTCAGAAGAAAGGTATTAGACTTCAAGAGAACTGAATCCAAATTCTTGGAAAGGAGATTTCCCAGCCCTCCTCAGAAGACATGAGTGAGGGGAGAATTGATAGAGAGCAAGAACTTCTGTGATCTGAGTCAAATAGCCACAGGGTATCACCTCCCAATCTCAAAATCTATGCTGAGGGAAAGTTTTCCAAACAACCAGAGATTTTCTTTGTCTTTAGATATTTTCTTGTCATCTTAGTCAAAAATATTTAATGCTATTTAAAAATTCCTTGAATATGTGGGATTACTATTTAATCCAGTAATTCTTAAAATCCTTTTTATAACAGATATTTTATCACCCATATACAATTCTGTCACTAATATTCGAATTAATATAACTTATATAGGGACATAATTTCAAAAAAGCAACATATGCCTAATTATAATACAAAGGAGTACTAAAAGTAAAGATGTTTATAATAAAATAGTATGTACGTCAATATATAAATTTCTCTGTGACTAGTAGACAGAGTATCCCTGTCAGATGCTTATGCCTATATGTAGACTCAGTGCAAATGAGACCGCTATAAATGCAGACTGATACAGGTGTGTTATATTGGAGACTCAAAAGGCCATATGTAACATCGCTATATACTCACAATGTGATTTTCCTACATGTTGAACAACTTATGGTGCATTCTAACAAAATATTCCTAGAAAATTTAGATATGTTAAATATATGCAGAAAATATTTGGAATTTGTTTGTAAAATGGGTAAGTCTTAAGTTCAGATACTTAAAACAGCATTTCCCCCCTTTTCCCTGGATGCCTGAAGGACTGCCTCCATACATTTTAAGAAGTATTGTATTTCCAGTACCAACCTAAATGCTAGTCATACCCACTTGCCGGGACACTCCAAATGCTTTCCCATGAACATTGAAAATGCTTACCAGTAGTGGTATCATTCCTGTTGAGAAATGCTGTTGTCCATGCCTGGCACTCAGTATAGGTTTAATCCATGCTTATTAATTAGAAAGATGAATGAATATATAAATATCATCTCACTAAAATAACTTTAACATTTGATTGCAAGTAACAGAAAGCACAACTAACTGTAAGCTAGACAAATTGGGGTTTATAACATTATTTTTAAACTAGGAAGTTCAGATAGCTGACTCAGGTTTGTTATCAAACCTTAGGGAAGAGGCAGAGAGAGAGAGAGAGAGAGAGAGAGAGAGAGAGAGAGAGAAGCATTTTGCTTTTTCTTTTTTTCTAAGGTCATCACGAGTACCTCATCTGCATGATTTAATCTTACCTCTCAGATTGTCAAATATTATCACATTGGGAGTTAGGTCAATATGTACTTTTTTGAGAGGGGGATAAAAACATTCACCTGATAATAGTCTTCCTAGAGTAGTTCAAATGCATGTCCTTGTCATATGTAAAAAATATTCATTCTATCTCATCAGCCCCCCAAATCTTGTTCCACCATCAACTGTAGTCTAAAGTCCAAGCGCTCATCTAAATACCTAAATATAGGTGAGACTTGAGGTATGATTTATCCTGAGAAAAACTCCTCTCTAGCTCTAAACCTGTGAAACCAGACAAGTTATGTGCTTCCAAAATAGAATGTCGAGACAGTGGGACAAGCACAGGCTAGACGCTCCCATTCCAAAAGGCAGAAATAGGAAAGGAAAGGGTGATGGATCTCACATAAGCCCAAATTCTACAAAGACAAATTCCAATAGACCTTAAGTTTTGAGCTGAATCCTTTTTGGTTTAGTCCACTGCCTTTGAGACCCACTGGGACAGCCATTCTTCCTTCAGGACCCACTGGGGCGGTTTTTCTGTTTCTGTGACTGTGTAGGGCTGGGGTTGCAACCTAACATTCTGCTGGATGGTGGCCCTGTCCCCCAGCTCTGCAGTGTGGCCCTGGCCCACATTTCTGCTGCATGTGGGCCTGTTCCAAGGCTTTCATCAGATACCATCTGGTTTGTTTAAATCTAGGCAGTGATCCTGATGATCTCTGAATTGCTTTTGGGTCACTGTCTTCTTCTTCTTGAAGAACAGCACATGTTCAAGCTAAATAGTGCTATATTCCAGTTCTTTTATATCCATGAATTACCCAGTCTTCCTTCATTTCATGCCATTTCCAGCCTCTTCAGTTCAAACTGGCAGTGCTTCTGCTCTTATAATTCCATAAGCTCTTTTTATCAGTGGTAGTTTAGTCACATTTCTGGGTTTCTCATCAATACACACTTTCTTATTTTTTGCCTGCAGATAGATTGGGAGTTTTTCAAATCTTAAAGTTCTGGTTCCTTTTTAATTAACAATTTCTTCAATTCATTTCTATCTTCTTGCATTTTATCATATGCAGTCAGGAGGAACCAAGACAATCCTTCAACACTTTGCTTCAAAATCTCACTAGCTAAATATACAATTTTATCACTCACAAGTTCCACCTTCCACAAAACATGAACACAAATCAGCCAAGTTTTTTGCCATTTTATGACAAGGATTACTATTCCTCCAGTTTCCAATAACATGTTCCTCATTTACATGTGAGACCTCACCAAATGACCTTTAATGTTCATATTTCTACCAGTATTTTGTCATGATTATTTTTGTATTCTTTTTGAAAATAGAAACTTTCATTTCAGGGCTCTTCTTTTCTTTCTGAACCCATACCAGTGTTGTCTTGAAGCCCATATTCGTACCATGCATCTCAATAGTATTCCCCACTCTACTCTTACCCAGTTCCAATGTAGATTTCATATATTTTGATATTTCAGCAATACAGCATTTCTCTGTGCCAAAATCTATCTTAGCACAGGCTGCCATACAAAATACCATAGCATGGATGGCTTAGACTATAAAAATATATGTTTCACATTTCTAGAGGCTGGGAAGTCCAAGGTCAAGGTGTCAGCCAATTGACTCCTGGTGAGAGCACTCTTCCTGACAGAGAGCTTGCAAACTGCTGCCTTCTTGCCTGATGTAACATCACATGCCCTTTCTTAGTATGAGCACTGGAAGGTGGGAGGGTGGTGGTGTGAGAGAAAGCTCTTTCCCTCCTCAAAAGTCCCTAATTTCATCATGAGAACCCCACTTTCACCTTAATCTACACCTGATTACCTCCCAAAAGTTCCATTTCCGAATAATACTACTTTGGATGTTAGGACTCCAACATATGCCTTTTAAGGATACAAAAATTGTTAAAAGTAAGATTTTTTTATTTTTTCTATATTAATTTTTTAAAAGTAAGATTTTTAAAAAAAAAGTAAGAGTGCTGACTAGCAAATTCTGTCTTTTTGCTTTTTTGGCTTGATAGACTAGCTAAAAATTTGTCAATGTTGTTTATCTTTTCAATAAACCAACTTTAGATTTTCTTTATTGTTTATTCTCTATTTGATTTATTTTCGCTCTAATCTATATTTTTTCCTCATTTCCGCTTGCTTTAGGTTTAGTTTGCTCTTGTTTTTCTAGTTCCTTAAGGTGCAATGTTAGATTAATGATTTGAGATTTTTTAGTGGAGCTATGTAAGGTATACATTCCTTGTTGGGCACTATTTTCATTGCATCTTATAAGATTTGTTATGTTGTATTTTCATTTTCATTCATCTCAAAGTAACTTCTAATTTCCTTTGTGATTTGTTTTTTGACCCTTTGATTATTTATGTCTGTGTTTAATCTCCATGTACTTGTGAATTTTCCAAATTTTGTCCTGTTGTTAATTTCTCATTTCATTCCACTCTGAGTGGAGAGCGTACTTCATGGAATTTAAATCTCATAATGTTTATTGACACTTGTTTTATGGTCTGACATATGTTTATCCTGGTAAGTATTCTATGTGTACTTAAGAAGAAAATGTGTTCTGTAGTGGATGGAGTGTTCTATAGTTCTCTGCTAATTGAATTAGAAGGTTACTCAAGACTTCCATTTACTTGATTATTTTCTGTCTAGTTTTTTAGCCATAATTGAAAGTGAAATGTTGAAATATCCAGTTATTATTGTTGCATTGCCTATTGTCCTTTTCAATTCTGATAGTTTTTTAAAGCTATCCTTGCACAGGGAGCATACTTGCCTTCTTTGTATTATTCCAATCTTAGTAGATCTGCTGCTGAATTGAACTCACTGTGATCTAAGGTTGTCATTAAAGCTTTTATTCTGACTTCAGCGAGGAAAATGAATTAAATAAGAGGCCAATCTGGAGGTGAAAAAATGAAATAGAAGATGCTGACATATATCAGATAAAAGATGATAGTGATCTAAGCTAGAGTTCAGTACTAGAGTATCAGAGAAGCGATATAGACAAACTAACAAACTTGAAAGATAATAAGAGATAATGTTAATTATCTTTTGTGACTGGATATATGGTTGAGCAAAAGAAAAATGTAAAAAAATGATTAATTATCTGTATCAAGTAACTGGGGGAATTATTAGTCATAGATATAACATTGAGATGGGAGCTTTGGGAGAAATAGATGCTCAATTTTATACAGTTTGAATTTGTGAAGCTTGTAGGATATTTAAATGGAGATAGAAAATGTTCAGTAAGGAGTGGGACATCTATATTTGGAACTTAAGTGAGCAATATGGGCTGTGAGTAAAGAAAGTGATTACTATGTAGACAGTAATGAAAGTCTTGGATTTATTAAGATGTCCAGCAAGTAAAGTGATAATAGAAGAGGGCTGATGCTGGAATTCTAAGGAGCAGTGATGTTTTGAGTTTGAGCAAAATAGAAGTTTTCTTCATAAGAAAGCAAGGGTGTCTCTAGAGGTTCTCTGAAACCAGAAGTGCTATCATGAGAGTTGAAAGAAAATCACATGCCACATAAAATCAGAACTGTAATGTTTTCATTTTATTCAGCAATTGCAAAGACCATTAATAACCAGGGTACATTAAAAAATAGCTACAAATGAATCCCATAAAGATATGAAATCTATCTTTCTCACCCTGAACTTGAACCATATTGGACTAATGTTGACCAACAAAATGTGGCAGAAGTAGGGTTGTTTTAACCTGTGAGATTAGGTCACTTCTACTTTCACAAATTTGTAACACTTCCTCTCAAAACCCATCTTTCATGCTGTGGAAAGTCCACATATGGAGGGGCCATGAGGAGTAGCACTGACTTGTAGCTAAGCTTCCAGCCCAAAGCCATTACCACCTGCCAGCCATGTGGATGAGCCATAGTGGTGGTTCTAGTCGAGTCAAGCCTCTAGGCAACCACAGCTCCAGCCAATGCCATGCAGAACAGAGTCATCCACTGAGCCCTGTCAACCCACAGAATCGTGACAGATAATAAATGGAAACTTCTGTTTTAAATGACTAATTTGGGGGACAATTTGATATGCAGCAACTGATAGCCTATTTTATTCCATTTTGTAACATCTGTAAGAGAAGATGACCTGTTTTTATACTGCAGATGTAAATTGCCATGGGTTGAAGAGTGACTGGAAGGATTAGAATTGGAGACCATTACTTTATAAGTCCATTGTGAAAGAGATATTTAGAGTGATATAAATATATGAAGGCTGATATTTGATAAAGGTGTTACATTAGATTTTAATATGAACAGTTTAAATGGTATTTAGAAAGCTGCTAACATGAGCAGAAAACACTGAAGATGCAAAAGAGAGATGGGTTAATTGATGAAGAGAGCTTGCTGAGAAGATGGGATAAAATATTATCATATTCAGGCTCCTCTAGAAAGGATTGGATTGGTTCATTAGACGCCATCCAATGTAGAGAACCTGATGGGTGCTCTCATATCCTGTTGCTTTGGCAGTCACCCACGGGCATCTGCTTTGAGCTTAGCACTAATCCTTTTTCTAATCCTTAGTGTCCAGGGTCTTAGGTTGTATTTATTAGGATATTTCAGGTTACAAATAAAGCACATATATTTCAAGGCTGTTGAAGCATCACCCTGAAATTCAAGAATTTGTTCATTCAGTAACTAGAGTATGACCAAGGTGTTGCTCTGTCAACTTCAACTCAGGTTGGCTCTTGGAGTTGTGTCTAGATAATGCTGTAGTATCAGATATCATATCAGAAGGTAATATTAGAGGACAGAAATGGGAGTTTTCTCTTGCATGTGGGACTTCCAAGAAGTCCCAAAGCAGACTCCCTAAGGTTAGGATCTCCTCATAGGCCCTGTCAATAGCAAGGAAGATTTGGGGCAGGATATTTAAACTTTCTGGGGTCTAGTTTTCTCATCTGTAAAACCTGTATCATAGTACTTATCTCAGGATTATTATAAGGAATGAAAGAGAATGTTCTACTAAGTGCATAGCACTGTGCTTGGCCCATAAATCCTTTCAACTGCTCCATCCTCCATACTATGTTTGAGTTCATTTTCTAAGAAGAAACTTGAGTTTCTCTTCCCATTTAAAAGACCACAATTGACTAAAAATGACCTTGCTTTGGCTATTGGGGCTTGTATCTACTTTCCTGAAAGCACTCCTGGAAGAAAACATAATTGGGTGTCTATTAGAAAGGAAAAGGGGTGGAAGGCAACGAACAGATCTGCTAACAGGACCACCAAGGTCCAAGAAACTCTTCTGGCAGCCTCTACTCTGGGGGTATGAGGATCCCTGTGTGCGGGCAGGAACCAAGATGTTAGAGTTTCCAGTGTGGGGTGAAAGGGGATTCAGTGTCCAGGGCGGGAATCCAGGGAACAGATGGGAGTACAGGTGCTGATGTATGTGTTTGGGTGGTAAAGTGGGTGAACATTCTGAGTGATTTATTTTTATTCCAACTCTATCCCTCATAGGATGGCCCTGGGCTCCACCACAGTCCTGCATCAGAGCCAGAATAATAAATCATAAAGTTCCATGACCTCCAAAGAGGGTGCTAACATGAATACTGAATACTATTTGTGTTATCAAGTTACTAAGTAAAAAAAAAAAAAAAATACCACGCATTCTCACATGGAGTGTGCTTTCTCTAGAAACAATTAGATTTGCCATCTAGACTCTCCTTTTACTTATCTCAATAGACACAGTGCCATCTACTGAAAATAAAGCACCGATAGCCATGGTACCCCAAGGGATTCCCAGGAGAGCCCCCCTCTCTGTGGGCTCCCTGTCTCACCCACCTCCCAGATGGACTTGGAGGGAGTAGGCGGAATCCACAGGCTGTTCTCCTGTCACAAACTGTAATGCATCTGTTCTCTGGTGCTTTCCGTGTGCAGCAAGAGTAAGATGTTCCTGTAGGGACCTAAGGAGCCCTGCCAGAAATGTAACATGTCTATGAAAGCTCCTTTAGGCCATTGTCTTGCTGGAGACCAGGCAGAACATCAAGCTATAACAATGACAAGGCTTGCTTTTATATTAAAGCATAGTAATGATGATTGACATGTCCTCCTTTGGCTAATTATGATATGTTTCCTTCCATGTGATAGTGTAGCAATGCATTCAATTTCTCCTAGTTTTCTGTGAAATTTTTTAAAGGCTATCTAGGTAAGAGATTAATGATGGCATCAGGACTGCTATGTCTTTGGGATTTGTAAACTAGATTGCTATGAAATTCACTTTATGCTAAATTTTACTTTTTACCTAATTTTCACTTTTTAGCTAAGGTCACAGTGTCTCCTGCTTTCAGAAATGGGGACACCAAGGGAAGACTGTTGCTGACATTTAACTCCACAGTGAGTGATAAAAAAGAAATGGAAGCTCTTTAAAAGAAACGGCCACTCTCACCCCTCTCTACTCTCACTTTGCCATTCTTCCTCCTGAGGAAGCTTGGCTCGGTCTTGTGGGTAACCCTTCAGAGACCATTTATAATTTAAAGCTCTGATTTGAGTTGCTTCTGATTTGGCTTTTGGTAGTCGGACCTGGGATCCCTTCCATTTGCCCCTCTAAATGTGGCCCCATTTTCTTTATTGCATGTGCTGCTCATTCTTTCTGCTTTCTTTTTATTAGATTTTCCAAAGCAAAACTTCCCACAGTTAAGTCTGTGGTCTGGTAATTTATCACAAATATTCTTGAAATTGCCTCATTAAAAGAGGCATTTGAAGCTGAAACCTAAGTGTCTGTTACCACAGTAACCACCGGCAACTATTTAGAACAGCCTGCTTAAACCAGAGAGGTAAGGGTTGCTATTGGCAGAAGACTGAAGGTAGACAACGAAAGACTTTTGGGTGGAATGAAAGGCCTGTAGGCTCTAATGTGCAAAGCTCCATCTCAAGGATTTCTAACATAGTAAGACAAAGCAAGTTGGGGCTGTGCTCCTTGATTCTCTACATCTTACAGTTTAGGAAATTTGGGGATCAGAAGCCCTTTTCACCATCAGGTTACTGAGGGGAGTTTGAATTTAAATTTTTTAAACTCAAAATCATACTTTACATGTTCTTTTTTTCCCCCCTATACTTTACACGTTCTTGAGTTAATCATTTACCACTCTGTACCTCAAGTTACCTGTGTTTTTTTTTTTTTTCCAAAGGTAAATTATCCCTTATCTTCAGACTACAACAATATCAGCAAGGCAATATTCATATTCATATACAAACCTTTTTGTAAACAAGTTGCTCTACCCATGCAGATTAAAACCCATCTTTTGAGTCAACAACCATTCTCGAGAACATCTTGATGGATCAGTCAACCTCTCCCAAAGAAAAAGACAGTTGCTCCAACAGAGTAATCTCACTGGTTACCTTTTCTAATCTCCAGACTTCTCATTATTCACTGGACCTGTAAAGGACTGAGCACTGACTGGGAGGCATGTTTTGAAGTGCCCCAAAGCTGGTTACAAAAAAGCACACCTGATAAATAGTGCCAGTTACAAAGAGTACGAGTTACATTCCTTCACACTCTGTCCTCTTTGTCTTCTCAGTTGCATTTTTGGATAGAATGTTAAAGAGACAATCTGTGGCAAGAATCATATTAAAAAAAGAGAGATATGTTAGGCCAGGGTATATATATATGGGAAATATAGGAAGATCCACACAAAAAAATAGTTATATGCTTGGGAATATTTTGTATGTATTGCTTCCTGATAGAAATACTATGAAATGAATAAATGGGAGTAGACAAATATGACAGAGGTAAAAATACATCTTGGTGAGCAAAGTATGGAGGGATACAGACATGATAAAGAAGAAAATACTGCACAATGCTGACATTCTTTATGATAAGAGGTGGGGCACAGGAGGGAGGAATCTTGGTAGGAATCTTAAAAAACACAGTAACTATGATCATGCAAAGAAGGGTTTAGTCAGGATGTAAGTGGTTATATTAAATTGCAGGTCTAGAACTTCTGGGGACTGCCCCCTTTTGTTATTTTTCTCATTAGCAATTAATTCAGCATGAAGAGTTGAAACAGTAACTGTTGATGACTGGTTGGTATACTACCTGCAGGAACTGGGGTAGGCAGAGCTCATTCTTTAGGTGGTGGTAAGTTGGCAGTCACTACCTCAAATATTCTAAATTCCCTTCTTTTCACCTTCTCAGAAATAGATAAGGTGTGGAGGAATTCCCAGAATATTGAAAATAATCAGATGTTCAAATTAGAATGGGTTCACCATTGAGGAGGTGTTTTACACGTTTTGAGAAAGGTAGACAAAACAATTCCACAGAAAATTGCAAGCTTTGTTGTTAATGAGAAATCTCCAGAAACATACCTTTTACTATTTGTCAGACCTTGTAGATGATGATATGCAGTTTCAGATTGTAGTGTGTAAGACCTATACAGTAACGTGGGTATTGCTGTCAGCTGTAAATACAATTTTTTATTATGGTTGCAGCTTGCTCATCCTAAAATAAAATTTAGCATTTGCTGAATTTAAGTTTAGCTTGGCTTATTTTTCTGCCAAATCGGATATAAGTATCCTGGATATAATACTGTGTTAGTTTTCTTTTCAACATCAAACCAAAATTTGAATGTTCTTATTGTTTATTATTAAACTTTCATACAAAAACAAAATGGGAAAATTTATATAGAGCTAGTTCAGATTTTGACTATACCACTTACCTGATCACTAATCCTCACTTCTCTATTAAAATTGCAGGATAAGAATGCTTGTCTCCTGTGGTAGTTATGAGGTTTATAGGAATTAATGGGTGTAGATTTTATTGGCGTATTTGGCAAACCTCAATAAATAATACACATTCTCCTCACCCAAGTTTGAACCATCTAACAAACAGATAGGAGACATTGATGAGTCTGACCTTGGAGACCTGGGTTTTCTGGCTTCAAACATCAAAAACAGACAGTCTGGGCCTCCCTGGTGGCGCAAGGGGTTAAGACACAGTACTATGAAACTATCCGCAGCCACTGCAGCATGAGTTCGATCCCTGGCCAGGGAGATACCCACATGGTGACACAGACCTCTCCTGACTTGCCCGCTTCTCCCTTCAGCAGTGTATTTCAGTCTATCCGCCTGTTCTGTTTCCCACTCTGTCTCTGGTGAATCCTCTCACTCCCACACCTCTGGCCTGTACCCCGGTTCTTGTATGCATAAATAAATAAATCTTTAAAAAAAATATATAGACAGACTTATTACCTAGTCAGCAACATCCTATACAATAGGTCTCCCACTGGGCAAAGGTCTTTGCTGCTAACTTAGTGCATACCTGAGATCAACTGAGAGCACATGCTCCCTGGGAGGAGATTTGCTCCAGAAAAGAGGAAGAAGCTGAATTATACTCATTTTCTTCTGAGTTTACCAATGAGATAAATCACACCTACCCAGGGGAAGGTAAGTGAGGGGCTGGGAGTATCCAGGAGGGTTACTGTTTTTGGAGCTCCCTCTCATGAGAATAAAATTCAGGAGTGGAGAATAAGTGTTCCCGCCAACAGAATGTTTAGCATAGTGCCTGGGACAAAGAAACATCTATTATATGTGTTAAAAGATAAACTGAGGCATATTAATTTTTAATAGTTTACCTGAGCAAAAACCAATTTGAATTGGGCAACATCCAACCTAGCAGATAGTAAGGAACTACCTAGAACTGTACAAAATGGAAGATTTTTATAGGCAGAAGGAGCAGGAACAAAAAAGTTATACTAAGTGAAAAAGCAGGTTGGTTGTTTCAAAGTTACTTTCATTTAGGGCATAATAGGTGTCTATCAGGCAAATTACCTAGCTAGTGCTGCTCAGGCTATTCCTGACTGACTTGTTGAAGATTCCATTTTGGGGAAAGCTGAAACTGTAATTGTCTCAGTTTGATGACATGTGACTTACATCAGTGACTCCATTTGGGCTGTCGCTTACCCCTGTTATACATATCTACTGACCCTTAAGGAAAAGTGAAACTGGTCCTCAATATACTTGGGAGAGTAGCAGGTGGCAAGACCAGAAAAGTGGAAAAAATATGAAGAGTAAGGTCTTTTTTGCCAGAATATGCATTTTCATTTTATTTTGTAGATAATGGGCAACCAAAAATAATTTTAAGGTGGGGAGCCATCCTCAAGCCTACACTTTAGAATATGACCTCTAGATGTGGAGAAAAAGGAACTCTCCTGCACTGCTGCTGGGAGTGCATAATGACCCAACCACTATGGAAAGCTGTGGGGAGATTCCTCAAACTGCTAAAAATGGAGCTTCCATACGATCCAGCAATTCCACTTCTAGGTATTTGCCCAAGGGACACAGAAACATTAATTCAAAAGGGCACCTTTACCCCTATGTTTATAGCAGCACTATTTACAATAGCTAAGCTATGGAAACAACCCAAATGCCCAAAAATAGATGACTGAATCAAGAAGATGTGGTACATATACACAATGGAATATTACTCAGCAATCAAAAAAGATAAACTCATGCAATTTGCAGCAACATGGATGGAGCTGGAAGGGATCATGCTCAGCGAAATAAGCCAGAAAGAAAAAGAAAAATACCAGATGGCCTCGCTCATAGCAGGAATTTAGAAAACCTAAATAAGGGACCAGGAAAAAGACTAATTATAATAAAGTAAAAATCAAAATCAACAAGCAACTAAACCAGAGACACACTACAGGGGAGGGAGGAGGAAGTAGGATCAAAACAAGGGGGTGGGGGTGGGAATTGTATGGGGACTATAACCAAGATGAAAATTCATACATTGTGCAAAAATGAACAATGATGTATAAAATATATAAAATTAAAAAAATAATTAAAAAAAAAAGAATATGACCTAACTGCTCTATACCCAGTGGAGAAGAAAGCATGCCCAAGAGTCAGACACTCTGCTGTCCCCTTAATGTAATGCTCTTTTAATTGTCAAAATTTTGAACCGATACTGTGCTCCCATTACTCCCATTTCACAGATGAAAAACTGAAGCTTTGAAAGATTAAAGAACTTACTTAAGAAACCCAGTTTGTAAATGAAAGCATGGAATTTGATCTTGTGTATACCTGACACCAAGACTCAGGACTGGCTTCCTGGGCAAATGGCTTGTGCGTTTCATACTTATAGGGGCCCTGTTCTCGGTGTAATGGTCTGCTATTGCCACCTTAACCTCCGAATAATTTTAGAACAAGGACCCCCTATTTTCATTTTTTACTGCAGCCCTGAAATTATATAGCCAGCTCTGCCATGACCCTAGTTACTACTTTCGCCAAATCTGGAGGGTTCTACACAAATAACACTCTCCTTTTATAATAAAAAAAAACTATGGAAAATTCACTAGTGTAGGTGGAATATAAATATGTAGATGCTTAAATATGGATGCCTTTTAATTTACACATATAAATATCCATAATTCAGAGCCAAATCTCCATCAACAAACAATCCTTTCTCAGATTTTCTTTGGTTCTTGGGGACCTCCCCAGAGCTGCTAGTGGGAGCCAGGCCAAAAAGTAGTGAGGACAAGGTCTGAGGATTAGTGGGGGGTAAATTCATGTCTAAGCACATGTATCTGGTCATATTCCAAGTCCAAGCACAAACTAATTTAGAATTATATTTTTGATGTTTTCCATATTTCAGCTCCCATCAGTTGACGCAAATAATTAAGAGATGATGGAACACATATTGGCACAATTTCACAACTTTTTTTGAATCTATCCACTCATTGAAAGGAAGGTAGTTATTACTGAAGGTGGAGAAAGGGTATTTTAGAACCACTTATGTGGGCAGATTGCACTAGTGCCTTATTTTCTATCACCTTGTTTAACCATGAATTCATAATACTCTTTAAAGTAGTTGGCTACTCAGTTTCCTTTTTTAATTAGAGAAAAATTTGAACATAGGAAAAGAAAGACCCCAGAAAAAATACTCTCTGTTCTCTCACATTTTTTTCACATGCACACACATATATGCATACACACTTTTAAGAAATGGAAAATAATGGACACATGGTTTGTAAAATGTTTTTTTTTCCCTATTAATGTACTGGCCATTGACAATTTGGGAAAAAGCACATTAAAAGTCTTCTTAGGTATTTAAATTACTTGTTCTTTGTTATGAAGACCATTTTTGCAAAACAGAATACCTGATTATTTCTTTAGAGTAAACCAAAGTACCCTATTCAAAGGAAATGCCATTTTTAAAGCATTTTGCTATAAATTGATTAATTGTCCTATAGACTGATTTTAGCAATATTGTCCCAGCTCAGTGCAAGGATGATTGTTTGCATTAATCTCACATTTGGATCTGAATCTGTTTAGTTTTCTCCCTTTAGTTTCTCTAAAACCAAAGTGACACAGTTTAACTTGGAACACAGAAGATATCCCATCACTACAGTGTACACAGTAGGCCCACATAATTGCAGAGAAATTTGGTGTATTTGGAGAGAAATTTTTTTCATAGTTTTGTATAGCTTTGGCCATATCTTAATTTTATTTACCATCACTCTGGTTAGTGTAGGAGACATGACTATTCCCTAAACATACTATTTTTTAAAAGCTATTTTCTCAGAGCTCTTCTTTCTTTGCTAAGTGATTTTATGATTAATTTGTTGTCTCATGTATTACCTGAGAACTGGTTTACCCTTATCAAATGAATGGATGATTTCCCACGTAAGGTCGGAGTCATGTTGTTCCTAATTGCAGGTAACCAAAATGACTTGGAAATAAGAATTAGATTCTAGAGAACATAATTCTTCTATTTAATTCTAAAACTTTGATAGCCATTTCATGCTTGTATTCATTGAGGATTTGCATGATTACCAAATTCTTCTAGTTTTCTAAAATTCAGCAGAGAAAAAGCACCCCCGAAAACCAGTCTTTAGGTAAGCTCAGCTATAGCTCATAAGGGCTCAGATACTTTCCCAAATCCTAGGTTTGCTTTGCTGGAGACCATATTGATCAGAGTCCACATGAATGCCAAGTTTACTACGGAATTGTTTCAAAGGAAACCTCTGTAGGCAGAAATTGAGTAATATGATATGCCTTTGAATGATAAGCTGCATCCTGAAAAGACATTTACTCACCAGTAATAAAACTTTAAGAAAATAACCATAATTCTCTTCATTTATTGTTTTCATCTCAACTTATAATTTTCAGTCAACCGAGAGAATTTTCGGGAGGACCGAGAGAATGACATCAATTTAACCTTTACCTCTTAACCTCAACAGTGTGTCCTAACACCATTACAGTGGCTGAGCAAGCGCAGCAAGCAGGAAGCCTTTCCTGTTGTTTTCTCATAACATTTCTTTGGAATAGAGCCCTAAGCTCTAAGGGCAATTTGTCTGCCTGTAACACCAGGGGACTGCTTGTCTGTTTGGTTATTAGATCAAATAGGAGGATGAACTAGAGAGCTTATCATGGAATCAGGAAAACATATTTGGGGCATCACATAATACTTTGTTTCTGGCTCTCCCTATTTTTTATTTTGCTGTCAGGCACTCTACTGCTCAATTTGGAAATCTTTGCTCATTTCTTTTATTTAAAATTATCATTTTATAGCATGCTATTGAACGTTTATAAAGATCCCTACATTTTCAGGTAGCTAGCATTGGATTTTAATATTCTTTTTAGAAACTTGTGGCTTAGTAGTAATGAGAAGGTTGGATTAGGGCTGGGAAATAGCTATTTTTAAATTGTCAGCAAATTCTGTTTTCCTCAGAGGTAAAGTTTTGAATTTGCTTTCAAGAAAGATTGTTCCTTTACTTTTGTCCCTTAATTGACAGATCCATAGGGGACATGCCACTCTTCAATGGTTTCTGATTTAAAGCGTATACTCCACTGGCAAGATAGAATTTCTTTTTAAGCTGTTTCCTAATTGCCATGATAACTGAGTCTCCAATAAACCATTTTAGTTCTCAAAATAAACCAGGCATTTCTGAGAAATGGGTGTTTGATAAGAGCATGTGATTGCATGAGAATCTATCCACTGTTGTGTCCTTACTTCACTGGAAAAACCCTGTGATAACTTCATATGGGTCAGATGTCACAAAAGAAAGTGTCCATTTCCCTTCAGAAACTGCCCCCTCTTGCCACTGAACCTGAGGGTTGGGTCAAATCTCAGCATGTTACTGGTAATATATATCAACAGAAGTCTTGGCAACATGTTTAAGAGTGCATTCTACGGATATTTATCCAAAGCAGATATAGCAGTAGATTAGGTAGAACTTATGAATATGCATGTACTTAGGTGTCAGCTCATGCAGCTGGAGGTAGCTCTAACATCTTTTTTTGTTTTATTGGCTAAAACTTGGACTTAATTGTGGTCTGTATATAATGAGATGACAAGCTAGAACTTCCCTGGTATGATGTGGAGGAGGGAATCCACAGCTTTAGGGAGGTAAGAAGGTTTGTCTTGATATATTATGTATAACTTGGATAATCAACCTCACATTTATGTTTCACTAGAAGGCCCAGAATTTATTCCCTTTATTAAGCTATTGAGAAATACATTAGTGAAATAATGAAGTGAAGGGAATATCAACATCTTTGAAATACCCTGGGGTTGCTCTCATTTGCAGGGCAGGTGTGACTTCTGGGGATACTACCATCGGGAGAGGTCCCTGATTTGGTTATGATGTGACTTGCTATGATTTCTTTGTTTCATGTTATTGGGGTTTATTGGATATCTTAGATCTGGATGATCATATTTTTCAACAACTTTGGAAAATTTCGATCATTAGTTTTTCAATTTTTTTTTTAATATTCCTTATGCTCTTTCCTTTCCTTTTTGGGACTACAATCTCAGAATAATAGGCTGTTCAAGGTTGTCCACAGCTCACTGATGCTCTTTCATTTTTTCCCAGTCATTTTTCTCTCTGTATTTCATTTTGAATAGTTTCTATTGATATGTCCTTGAATTTACTAATGCTTTATTTTATTTTGTTAAGATTTATTTGTTGATGCATACAAGAAATGGGGTACAGACCAGAGGTGCGGTGAGGTGAGAGGATTCACCAGAGACAGAGTGGGGAAAAGAACAGGCAGATCTACTGAGATACACTGCTGAGGGGAGCAGCAGGCGAGGCAGGAGAGGTCTCCTGTGCCACTTGGGTCACCTCCCTAGCCAGGGATCAAACTCATGCAGCAGTGGCTGGTGATAGCTTGAAAGAGCTGTGTCTGTAACCCCTGCACCACTGGGAGGCCCAGATACTGCATATTCCTTTATTTCTACACATATTCTTGGACTTTATTAGAGGCTACAATTAATTTATTTGGGAGCAGTTTCACCCTTTCAGGTTTGTTATGAAGAACTCTTAGTTTTGTTCTGAAGAACTAGCAAAGTCTACCACTGTTGTTTTCCCCCTCCAACTTGTATAATATATTTCTGAGTACTTTACCTAGTGCCCCAAAGGTGGGAGCTCACGTCATTATCCTTTTAGCTCTTTCCTTAAGTTCATATATCAAATGTGAAGAAAACCTTACTGGCTTGTTTGGGTTACATGTCCATCACTAAATCAAATACTATTTATATGAGATAGATAGCTCTCCTAAAACATGTGAGAGTCCCTTGCAGGAAAGAAAAGTGTTATTACTGAAAGATGTTGAGAAATGCATGTTGGGTAGACAAAAACAGCAATGATCAATACACTCAGTCTCTCTATCTAGTAAGTGGGTAAAATAATCTAAACTGTGAGAATGTATTAAGTCTTTGTCACAGTATTTGTCCAATAATAAAGGCACAGTAAATCTGTTATTATTAAGAATCTGAGTTTGGTACCTCCAGGTGTCAATTTGTTCTCTTTTCTGCATCGCTAATCTACAATAAAGATATTTCTTCTTTGTTTTTCTGTGTCAGATTGGCTTGACTTCCTACTCAAGGGTTTCAGTGTCCAGTTAACAGGGTTCTTAATCACTTCCTATTGCAGTTTCTCACATACACCTGTTTCTGTCTTCCCTAAGCAGAGAACTTGTGTAAGCTTCAAATCAGCAGCAGGAAACAGATGGTCCACTCAAATTGGATGATTTGGAAAGAGCTTAATACAGGATTTAGTGACAAAGGTGTTGGCAGGTTCTAGAGAGATCACAAGGGGTGATGCAACTCCCTGGGCTTATAGAAGGATACTTTAATTCTCCATGGCCTGAGGCAACAAAAGATAGGTGGGAACAAAAACTAGAAAGAGAAGATGCCCCACAGGAGCTAGAATGTTCAGCCAGTCTATAGTAACGCATGAAGAGAGAACTAGTGAACAAATACACTGACGTCCCTGTTCTACCCCTCACTGATGGCCTGTGGTCCCCCTGTGGCTGAAGCAAAGGAAGCCAAGAGGCAAATCTGTCATCACCCTGAAGGGTCAGCCTCCACTTACAGCATGGCAAGGGGTGGCAAAGTGAACAGTGTGGTTAAGAGGAATGAATGGAAAGCATTCGCCTGTCCTAGACTTTGGACTTAGTTTGGAAGCTTCTCCTAGAGAAAGTGTGTCACACCTATCTTGATCCCATGTGCTGGACTCCTGGGCTCTTATGATTCATGGTTAAAAAACCTATTCTCAGAACAATGTATACCTAAATGTTTCCAAAAATTTCTTGGGTTGTGATGTAGGGAATGCTGAACTTGTATAAGCTGAATTGGGGAAAAGATTGAGAGCCACAGTCTGGTATTGAAGAAAACAAAATGCAGGTGTCAAGTGCCTAGAAATATGTATCCTCCTAGTGTTAGGGGGAAAAGGATGTCCCAAAGCTATTTCCATATAGGCTTTGTGGACTCCACCCCCACCCCAGGTCAAAGCCAAAGACACTGGGAACTCCAAATCCCATCACCACCAAAGGGAAGGTGGCTGGGACCTGAGGGTGGGGTTAAGCAGCCAGGCGGATAGAAAAGGCAGACACGTGGGCTTTGGGGGACCCCATTTTGGGCTCTCCACAAGCTCGCAGCGTCCGGCCAGCTCTGAGAGTGACTTTGGGTTTCCAGGTTGTCGGATCGGGTAGGACGCATTAAAGACTTTATTTCCCTATTTTCTCCCTGAGTTGTACATTTTCCTTATTTCCTTTCCTCTTGTAAATAAACCTTTTATTAACCTTTTTTGTGTGTGTCTGTAGTAGAGTGTTCATAAGTCCCTTTAAAGCGCGCGGGTGAGGACCCACAGCCAGGAACCCGTTTAATATCGGGGTTGCTCTATAACACTAGCAGGAGGTTTTGTTCTCTAGTTGTGAATGTTGAGTGGATCCTGAATCAAGCCATTTCTAGAAAGGGGCAGATGTACTGGTTGAGTGGAGAGGATTTGCATCAAGAAAGGAGCGCTGTTATTATATGTAGACACATGGGAGGAGATTTTGGGGGCTGACTTTAAAGATCATCCTCCAAGCATCTCCCAGAGACAAAAAGTTCACCTCCTTTTCCAAAGTCCTAAGAGGCAGCCACAGGTGTCGGGAAGGGGGAAAAATAGTTAATAATAATAATTACAACAAAAGAGAAGGAGATGAAGTAAAAAGGTTTCCAGAAATGTGTAGACAAAAGTGAGGTCGTTTGTCTACAAAAAGTAGGTGGAGTAGGTGAAGTAATAACAAAATGGAAGTAAGAAGTACCAAATAGAAACTTTAAACTCATGAACCACAAGCAATCCTTCTGCTATAGAGAAAGAGTAGGCCTGAGTCCAGCTTTGGCTGTGGCATATGAACCAGAAGCCAAACAGCTACCGATTAGCACAGTTAGAGCGAAATGCAGCCCTGGCCTGGGTGTCTGCTCTTTATTTTGAATCTGACATTTTGCTTTCTGAAACACCTTGGAAGTATCTCAGCCAAAGCAAGTGAGGAAAAGAGAAAGCCCAGTTGTCTGGCAGGCCCACGCAGAGCTAGAGCTTTTCTGAGCCATTTACCATTGGCTGGTGACTTCCCACTGCACCCTCAGGAGCTGGTCCCAGCAGAGGTTTGGATAGTTAACATTTCAAAAGAAAAACCCACAACCCAAGTGCCCCCTGGCTTAAGTGCATGTTTATTTTCACAGCCTTTGTCTTTCCGAGATCAGCACTCTGTTGCTGTGTTGCTATTGTAAGGATGGAAAAAATAGAACCCTTTTAATGTTGTGCTGTTTGCAGTTCCCTCCTGACACTTATGAAGCAGCCCGTTATTAGCTGGCAACACTGTTGTGACATCAGTGGTGACTTTGCTGCTTGGGATTCAGCTCAGGAAATATCTTCATCCCTGGAGCATTTTTCCTTCTTCTTTTTGTCCCTCTCACCTCTATGCTTCATTTTCATGCAAATGATTGGCTAAATGGCTATGTATGCTACTGGTCTTTTCAGGAAATGAGCTACCAAAGATGCTAACACATTAGGCTTGACCCAATCTCAAAACTTGGGATCCCCAGGAGCACTTTCTATGACCAGCCCTGAAAGGTAGGTTAGGCATTTTCCCTACCCTGTTGGGATGGGGCTGGGGGTGGCGTGTCAATCTCAATCGGAGTAAGGAGGGTCTAGCTAGAGGAAGGAACATCTTTGTGCTGGCATGAGCTGTAAGGGCAGATCAGGCTGTTGCTCCACAAAGGAGAGGAGATTTGAGGCAAAGATTGATGGAGATTGTGGTGACTGATGGGATTGGGGGGATAAGACAGACATCCCTGCCAGGGAGGGGACAGCAGCAACAATGAGAAGTGGGATATAGGCAGAGGGAGTGTATTCAAAAAGTAAAAAAGTAAATAGTTTGGACCTCCTTAGTGGTGCAAGGGGTTAAGTCGCCGCATTGTGAAGATATCCGCAACCACTGCAGCGCTGCACAAGTTTGATCCCCAGCCAGGGAGCTACCCACATGGCACAGCAGACCTCTCCTGTCTCACTCCCTGCGCCTCTCGGCAGTGTATCTCAGTAGATCTGCCTGTTCTTTTCCCCACTCTTGTCTCTGGTGAATCCTCTCACCCACCCCCTCCCCGCACCTCTGGCCTGTACCCCAGTTCTTGTATGCATATATAAATAAATCTTTAAAAAAAAAGTAAATCGTGCTCGCTTCGGCAGCACATATACTAAAAATTGGAACGATACAGAGAAGATTAGCATGGCCCCTGCGCAAGGATGACACGCAAATTCGTGAAGCGTTCCATATTAAAAAAAAAAAAAAAAAAAGTAAATCGGTTGAGGACAACGGGAGCTAGGTTTCTCATTATTGGAGACGAGAAATACATACATAAAAAGAGAGAAAGTGGAAACTCTGTTTGATAAGACTGGAATTATAGATATTAGTATGATCTCATGGCTTTAATATATGGAAATATAGAAGTAAATGTAGAAGTAAAATGTACATATGTATGTGTGTGTGTATGTACTCTGTGTTGCAATCTTTCTCTAAGCTTGGGATGGTTCAAAATAAAAACTAAAAAGAAACGTTAATGTGAGGGAATAGCACTATCTACAGTGGAGGTATAGGACTAACATCATGGTACCACTAAAAGAATTAAATTAGATGATTCACGTATCAGATATATTACAGATCTGGCTTATAGTAAGCTTTCAATAATGATTATTATTATCCCCTGGGATAAAAATGTGTCATGAACACTATTTTACAGCTTTTTTTTTTTTTTCATAAAAATGTATCTTAGGCATCTTTTCATAACAGGACATACCTTGTGTTTAAAATTAATAAATTTAGCTTGTGTACTTTATGACTTTTATAATTAGAAAAACAGAAAACAATAATCATAGGGGGATAATTGGCCTTAGTATGTCATCTGTTGGTGACTCATAATTTAATTAATTTTGTTGCTAATGGAAACCTCTGGTTGAACAAGGCATACTTGTATTTTAATAACATATTTAGTGGAGAGATAAGAAAAACATATCCAACACTGTGGACACATGAATATTCACTCTATTTTTTTCTACTTTTGTAAAACTGAATCAAAAGTACTTGGAAATTAAAGTAGATGTTACAATTCATTTCTTCATTCTTTGCTGCATTTCTTTTGCTATTGTAAGGATGGGGAAAAAATAGAACCCTTTTAATGTTCTGCTGTGACCAGACACTGTTCTGTGTGCTCTGATGACAGGGACAAGCCACAGAGTTCCTGCCCTGGGGGGCTCTTTCTCTCCAGTGGTGGGAGATGGGTAATAATCGCCAGATGTGCATTATACATGAGTTGGTGATAAACATTAACCCTTTTGATGAGAAAGGTAATTTGGTAATTGTTAAAAGTTTATGTCTCACATGTCTTTTGACTTTTAGTAACCTTTTGAGTCTCAGTTTCCATATAGCAAAAATGGAGATGATAATTATCTTATAAAGTCATTGTAATCAAACATGGTAAGCACCTGGCATAAAGCCAGTCCTTTAGTAGGAGCTTGATAAACAGAAGCTATTATTATATGTAAGTTGCACAATTTGGGGTTCTTGTTTTGGTGACTAAGATCAAGAGAGTTGTGAGAGATGCTTTGATTTACAGTGAAGTGGTTTCCTCCTCCAGGTTGGGTGTGGCTGAAATCCCCCCCGACTTTATTAACCTGTTCCTACACAATTAGTCATATTTCCATTACTGCCCTAGCACAGGAATAGGAAGCCCATTCTTCTTTTGGGTTCCCTTCCAGCGGAATTCCCAGAACTCTTTGTCCTTTGTCACCTACCCAGAAGTCACACTTTGAAGAATCTCTTTGCCTGTCCTACAACTGGGGTTTCCCGGTGGCTCTTATCAGAGACTGTGGCTCACATACACTCCAACGACACCTAGTCTAGACTTGGCCTTGCAGACATGCTACAGAGGGTCTTTATCCTGAGGATCCTGGGAAATTGCAAAGATTCTAAGAGTGGCTTAGAATGATTTGACTTCATTTAATTTTAAACAGACTCCACAGGTTGCTCTATGAAGAAGGGGTGGACACGTCTAGAGAAGAAGCAGGGAGCGTGAGGAGACCGTGCTGTAACCCAAGTGCAAAGCAGGGAAAGGTGGATCAGAAGGTAGAGAAGAAACAAGGGAAATAGCACAGACTTAGGATTTCATATCTTTGGAGGCCAATGGGTTTAATGTAGGAGTGGTGAGAAATAGAAGCTCTTCGGATTGAACATAGGGGTAAATTTGTATGGCTGGGCCATTTACTAAAATTGGGGGGAAGTCATGGTATTTAATGAAAACTCTACCAAGTACTAAAGTAATGGCATCATGAGTGTTTAATGCTGTAGGGACTGGTGGGCTCTCTTGGGATTTACAGCCATCTCAACACAAATCTCAGGGTCCTGGCTTAGGCCCTGGAGACCTCTGCAGGACCAGGACCAGCTCAAACCTCACCTGCAAAGTGTGCAGGGCTATCCAAGCCTCACCTACCATTCCACTTGGAGCAAAGAAGTTTCTGTTCTATTCTGACACATTTATCTTCCTTGATTAAGGATGGGGGAATGATCCTAGCCATGACAACCAGCAAAGTGCCCCCACGTCCATTTCCCAAAGCCTGGGCTCTCAGCGCAGTTACTAGGGGAGAGTCTAGTTTGTAAATATTTTATGGCCAGAGAAAAATTTCTTGAATTCTTCAAGAGCAAGTCCAATTCAAAATGTCCATTATCGGGGCCTCCCTGGTAGTGCAGGGGTTAAAGACACAGTGTTATCAAGCTATCAGCAACCACTACAGCAATAGTTTAATCCTGGTCAGGGAGCTACCCACATAGCACACAGACCTCTCCTGTCTCACCCGCTGCTCCCCTCAGCAGTGTATTCTAGTAGATCCTCCTGTTCTTCTCCCCACTCTGTCTCTGGTGAATCCTCTCACCTTCTCCCGTACCTCTGGCCAACACCCCAGTTCTTGTATGCATAAATAAATTTTTTACCAAAAAATGTCCATAATCCCCACCAGGAAGTAGAACACTGAACATCCTGCAGACTGCAGCAACTGCACTCAGATGTATGGAAATTTCACTGGCCATTCACAAAAAAAAAAAAAAAAAAAAAAAATCAACTTCCATAAATCAGTGGATTGGGATAACAAGCTAACAATCTCCATCAGATGCCCTACCTGGGGTACCTGAGGACCCCTTTCTACGGAACTTCTCAGCCCCATTCTTACTTAGCCCATTCACTGTAAGAGAAATAGGTCTTGATCAGAAGTGACACTGGATTTGCTTTCCAGCAATTTCCATTGCTACAAATGACTGAATTCTAAAGGTATCTTTAAGACAGGATCACAATCCTAGTGGACATCCCTAGTGGACAGATTTAAATCTCCAAAAAGTCATCAGCTCAACTTAGTATAGAGAGTCCTCACCATCCTGGATCCCTTTGCCTTGCTTCCTTTGCAGGGAACTTCCTTCCCCCAAACCCTGTCAGCCCCACTTTGCCAGCCAATCTGACAGCAGCCGCAGTAAATGATAATAATAGCTTACAACATTTGTTAAGCCCTTTCTGTATACTGTCAGGGGATGTGTTACACACTTTACATACATTATCTTACAACCTAGTAATAATTCTACGAGGTGGTGATGTATTCTCATAGTCATTTTGCACATGAAAAGCATCAAATGGAGATTCAGTTCTTCCCCTGTAGTGACCATTGGTGTCAAAAGTCACTTTTTTTGTGACTTCAAAACCCAAACTTTGCGTTCAGCCTTTTCTTGCTCCCTCTTGTTGCTCTGGGCTTCTACATCCTGCTACCAGACTCCCAGTCAGCTAATTTCCCCGCACAGATTGATCTTACCCAATTCCTCAGTGCCCTGAGGGTTCCCAGGCAACCACCCTGTTTTGACGTCCTCAGCTAACTTTGCAAAGTGCTCTTTGCCGCCCCCACCTGGCAAAGCCTTAACATTGACTAGTTCCTTGGTCAACACATTTAAGAGAAGCACATTTTCATTACTTTTATTTCTATCAATTAGATGCTGATGTGCCACCATTTTAAATTAAATAAGAGTGACAAATTTTTAAGACCATAGTTACGAACACATTAAAGGTCTCAAGAATCATTTAAAAGAATTTAACATCCAAATGATTGCATGGGTTCTCTACAAAAGTTAATGGGAAATAGGATATTTCAAATTTGAAATCTTCTGAGGCTTTTTCTAGAGATGATACATCATAATTTTTAAAAAGGCTTTGTGTGTCTCTAAAGTTATTTCATATTTATAAACGTTTGTTAAACTTTGCCAGGAATTGAGGTCTGAAGTACAAATTTACTAGTTTGAGAAAGTCATTACTTTTTCAGCTTAGTAGAAATAAACCATTGTGAGATTAGTAATTATCATTAGGAACGCTCAATTCCTTGTTTGATTCTGTTGTGTGCCAAGCATACAGTAGGTGTTTAGTAAATGTATGATGAACTATAAAGAATTCCTAAATAGCTTTTACAAGTTACAGAGGAATAGAGAAGAATGTGGTTTGACTTAACACTGGAATTTTTCCTAAACACACAGTGGTTTGAAAATTTTACTCAATAAAATACTCTACTAGTACAATAAATGGGTATCGTGTTCCCCTAAGGTTAATGACTTTCTTAAGCATTTGGCTTCCTTACCATACGATTATCACCATTATTTCTAGGTCAATCAGGAGGCACAATTCTAAGATTAAGAGCAATTTGGATCATTATTCTCTTTCATCACATGTTCATTATTTTCTGTTTGAATAAGACCTGTAATCAGTATTATTTACCAATCTTTATAGTGAAACTTTAGACCCCTGGTTGTTCCTGTCTTTGCAGGTATTAAACACCATTTCAAATATCCTTTCAACACTTTTGTAGTAGCTAATGAAGTCCATTTTCCCCCAGATTTTTCAGTCTACTGAAGGAACACTGAACCCCCAAGAGACTTTAAAAAGTATGTGTTGTTTAATTGGTAGAAACTGTTCCTTACCAAGTTACCCAAGTATATAAAAGGGTCTTTCCCCTGTTTAAGAGCTTTTTTAAAATTGCAGTTTAAGAGTCGGCCTTGAAGTATATGTGGAATACTTATGAAGATCCCCAGAAGTTCTTTCATGTTGAAAATATCAAATGTTACAACTCTAATATATATAAGAAATAAAGGCCAATACTCTTTAGTTCTGAATTTAATTACCTAAACTTTAAATATATATAGTCTCTTGGTTCTCTGGATAGACTTCTTGAAGAGTAGGCATTAGTTTATTATAGTTACTTCTAAAGCATGTATATTTTTTATTACTTGAATGCAACATTTTTCCTGCCTTGTCCTTGAATTCTTTCCAGAATCATTAAGTATGAGATATACAGTAATAGCACATTTGCTTAAATGTCACTATTAATCCAGTTTAATAACCTCTAACATTGCACGTGAGGAATTTGGGAAAGAAACCCCTACATAAGCATCTAATGTCCAGAATAACCAGAGCCAAATATAATGATTGTACAGTTGAAGGATAGCCAAGATGCACATTTTCTGAATGTGGTTTTACTGAGACTCTGCATGCAGATGATATATGACCTTTAAGAGCATAATCTTCATGGAAAAGGTCTTTCTTGTCATAGCACTTAACTGACTTTCAGGCCAAGGTCAAAGTACTTTCTGAGGCCTATTTTTAGGTTTTCTGTTTCTTAACAGGATGCCCCCAGTTTTGGGTTAGTGCAGCCCTGAGGCACTGCGGTATGGAAGAAAGAGGACATGTCCTCTCTGAGATTTTCCTGCTGCTGTGTGTAGACAGCCCTCTCTGTGCAGCTGGCATCTCAGGATAGGTTGGCACCCTCTATAGGGCCCCTGCTGCAGTCACCTTGCTTCATTCAGTGTGGCCTCTGAGAAGTCAAAGGCCCACTGGGGGCTCTCCCTCCTGTAGCTCTATTTGGATTTTCTGAGAGTAGTGACCTTATGTTATCGTTATTAATCAAAAGTTGTCTCTGTCCTCAAACTGTAAATCTAAAGGGGAAAGTAGTGAGGTCAAAGTGATTTAATTTAGATTGAGGTGGGAGAGACCAGGAAAGCAGAGCATGTTGATAGAAAATGTCAAATGCCATTCATTTGTTTTTGAAATTGAATCCACAGGACATAGAAGTCTGTAACAAAAAAAAATAAATCGATGCATTTCTGTTTTATATTATGACCTTTCACTAAAAGAGACAGAGGAATGAAAATGAAAGGGCCTGGGAGAGAGACAAGCAAGCAAACTTGATGTGGGCAAAATCTCTGAGGAGAAAATATAGAATGTGATAATCATATATAAACTTTCCCTCCAAAGGACTCTGTTTTTAAAAGGAGTATTCCCTAGGTCTGCTATAAGCTTAGAAGCATATACAGCCATAGAATATTTTCTTTGTTTTTTTTTTTTTTTTTTCACTAAGGAAAGCGTTGAGTATTTTGTTTTGGATGTTGGAGAACCCCATAAAATTTTACTTTCATTGCATAAGAGCCCCATCTTGTGGTTAGTTATAAACTTTCCACTAAAGATTTGTTGCGTTTTCACAGTTATGGGCACAAGTGGGATCCTCTCTTTTAATTTTCCCTACAGGCCTGATGAAATTAAACAGGAAAGAAGAACAAACATGCATCAATTCAGATTAAAAGGCGTGTCCGGAAGAGGGAAATGTAAGGTAGGTATTCGGTAAATATTGGTTGAATTAACGTGTGAAAGAAGAGTTGTGTTAAAAGCTAAGAGGGTGTGTAGTAGGTTCCCTCCAGTGGGAGCACCATCATCTCCCTCATCCCATTGCAACATCTTACCTTTCTGCTTCACAGATCTGGGAGACTTTCTGTTGTTCTCTGGCTCCTCACTACTTAACTCAGCACTTGTCAATGCCAGACCCTTGCGTCGGGGAGGACTCTCGGTTTCACACAGCAAAAACACAACTGGAACGCACTTCAAAAGAACAAAAAGGTAATGTCTCATGTAACTGAGCAGTCAGGGGGCCTGAGATCTAAAATAGGGATCTGAACTATTCATCTCAAAGACATTTCTATGTCCAGTAACCTTGCTTGTAGTCTCAACATCTCTGCTTCTAACTGGTTATTTGCAGATTCTAGGCTCACATCGCCACAGATGTGAAAAAGGAGCTCCCTTTTTCCAAAAAAAGACAGAAAAAAGCCATAGAAGAATGGGGGCTCATGTAGGCCTACTTGGGGGCACATGTCCATCATTTGACTAATTGCAATAGCCAAGCAAGTGTAATCCATTGATTGCCTGAGTTTGGATAAGTTGACTGTTTTTCAGCCAATCACTGTGAACAATGTCATGGAGACACATGAGGATACAGAATACTTATCTGGAGGGATGGGGCAAACTTGTGGTTTCTCTACAGAAGGAAACAAATAGCCCGATACACCTAAGTGGGGTAACTCCCCCCTTTTTTAAAGATTTATTTATTTATGCACACAAGAACTGGGGTACAGGCCAGAGGTGCACATGGTGAGAGGATTCACCAGAGACAGAGTGGGGAGCAGAATAGGCAGACTGACTGAAATACACTGCTGAGGGGACCAGTGGGCAAGACCGAAGAGGTCTGCTGCACCATGTGGTCACCTTCCTGTGGTCACCTTGTTGCAGAGGCTACGGATTGCTTCAAAGTGCTGTGCTTAAACCCTTGTGCCACAAAGGAGGCCCAGTTAACTCCCTTTTTCCTCTCCCAACAAGTATTAGATTGATAACTTTTCTAAATGAATAGAAGACCCCAGGATAGGTGTAAGTGGTAGTGGGGTGTTGTTAGGTGTCCGCTTGCTATTTTTGGGAGATGGAAAAGCCAGTTTCCTTCTCATATTAAACTTTGAGACCTTTTCCCCCTTCATGTCTGTGGCCATGTAAGTTCTCACTTTACTAGAACTTGCTCTGTGAATTCTGGTTTTTGTCCATTTGACCAAGTAAATATTTTCTTTACCCATTGGGTATATTTTCTTTCTTTCTCAGTCCTGGCATTGGTGTCCCACCTACTTTCTGGAGAACCCATGTATTCCCTGCCAAATTGAATAACAAATACTAAATATGATGAAATTGCAAAAAATTGATAATCTTATCAGATTATTTCTTTTAAGATATTTGAAAGATGCACAGACTTAAAAGGACCTTTCCCCATAACATTGCTTTAATCTTATTTAAATGCTAAGGCAAATTATGTTGCTAAAATAATTTAAATTCACGTTTCACTTTCTCTGTAACATTGTGTTTTGAGCATTCTGATTATCTTCAATTTTGAAAATAACATTTTGAGCCTTTATGTCTCTGCCTTTTCCCCCAATAACTGTGTAGCTATTGCCCTGTTCTTAGAATTTTAATTGTTCATAATTTTCATTTTTATAAATAACATTGCAATGAATCCCTTGTGATCTTTAACCACAGCTTTGATATTCCTTAGAAGAAATTCCTGAAAATAAGATTATTAGATTAAAGCATGACTATTTTATTATACAATTTTCATTATAAATTTTAATTGAGAAATCCACTTTTCTCTCATCACATTTTTGAAAAATACTACAAATACATAGAAGAAAACAGTTTATAATAAGATAGTAACTGTTGCCATTTTGTTGGACTTTTCAAGTACACACATACTTCAAACAAGCATCATTACAAAGACATTTTTTCACAGGGCAAACCCAATGTGAAATGACTGTGGGTCTTCACCTGCATCCTTAAAAGGGACTTACAATGAGGCTCAACTGCAGGAATATACAAAAAGCTTAATAAAGGGTTTATTTACAAAAAGGGGAAATGAAGAAAGGACTAACTTAGGGAAAAGAGAGAGAGAGAAATTGGTGAATGTGTCCTACCAGTTCCGCTGAGCTGGGACTCCATAGTACGCTGAAAGCTGGTGAAAAACCAAACACCACTAAGGCCCACATGTCTAGTTATATACCAAGCCTGGCTGCTTAACTCCACCCTCAGTTCCCAGCAATCCTCCCTTCCGTGGTGATGATGTTATGGGATTTGTAGTCATTGGTGTCTTGTATCTCTTTAGTCTGGGGTGGGGGCGAGGTCCATAAAACCTGTTTCTGGAGTTTGTTCAGGACAACCTTTTCCCCCAACAATTTTAATAATCTTTATTCACTTAACAATAATTCACATTTTTGTAGATTATTAACAATTTTAATGACAGAACTATTTTATTATGTAGCTTTACTAGCCACAGAATATACAGATATTGTATGTATCTGGGTACTATAGATGCTCTGTTGTTGCACATTTAGAGTTTCCAATTTATCTCATGCACAAACCTTGGTGCACATATATAATGTGGGCACTAGGCATCAGTGTTTAGAGGACCATTATTGTAACTTTCAAATATTTAGACATGGGGTATGTGGGCCTCCAGCTGAATCTAAACTGAGCTCCCCAGATGTTAGTGGTGAGTCTGGCTGACAAAGATCTGCTGTTCAGTCCCTGAAGTGGAAGTGTTAGGGGGAAAAGGATGTCCCAAAGCTATTTCCATATAGGCTTTGTGGACTCCACCCCCACCCCAGGTCAAAGCCAAAGACACTGGGAACTCCAAATCCCGTCACCACCAAAGGGAAGGTGGCTGGGACCTGAGGGTGGGGTTAAGCAGCCAGGTGGATATAAAAGGCAGACACGTGGGCTTTGGGGAAATCCCCCATTTTTGGCTCTCCGCCAGCTCGCAGTGTCCGGCCAGCTCTGAGGGTGACTTTGGGTTTCCAGGTCGTCGGATCGGGTAGGACGCATTAAAGACTTTATTTCCCTATTTTCTCCCTGAGTTGTACATTTTCCTTATTTCCTTTTCTCTTGTAAATAAACCTTTTATTAACCTTTTGTGTGTGTCTGTAGTAGAGTATTCATAAGCCCCTTTAAAGCGCGCGGGTGAGGACCCACAGCCAGGAACTCGTTTAATATCGGGTTGCTCTATAACAGAAGGAGGAGGGAATTAGCAAGCGGAGAAGGGATCCTATTTGTGACTTTCTGTTTCATGCTGGCAGAAGAAAAATAGAAGCATGACCTGGAGCAGGGTAGCCAACAGTATGATTTTGGGCCATTCATTTGGAATAGATCTGTTTGGGGAGGAAGAGATGAGTTTTCTGCCCAGATTTCCTAGATGGTGACAGGGACCTAGTAATACTGTTCTTTTTCCTGCGGAAGGAGCCTTCCAGGCACCCTTACATCTCTAAGACAAAAACACCATAATGTAGCAGTGAAGCCTAAAGGGAGAACAACAAAGTAGCACCTGCATGTGAAGTAAAGTTTTTTACTGCTGGTTTGTACTAAAGGCAAGCCCAGGGGCATTGTTTTATGTTGTTTACCCAGGAAAATCACAGGCAGAGTCTTCCCAAGGGAATGTCTTCTGCAGCCACTGTCTGTTCCTAACAATGTCAGGAGCGACCTGACTCCCACAGCGTGTCTGCAGTGTCCCCAAAGGGGAAGCTCAGAGCTGCTTAGGAATGACCTGCCCACCTACTGTTAAGCAATGTTCTGTCTCTATCCAGTCTTCCCACGTAGGAAAATGTGTTGTGTGCTTGGCTGCAGCGTTTGCCACGCATCTGCTTGACAGCCTAAACTGCAGCTCCAAACCCCACTGCCCTCCCCTTTCCCAACCCGGCAAGTGGTCTCTGAAGAGTTTGCCTTTATTAGAAGCCAGACTACACAGGGGTGGGTTTGCGGGTGGGAGCAGCTGCTAGTCTACTAGGAGACCTGGTGAAATCAGTTAGGAAAAGTTAAGCAGGGGAGACATTTGTGGATGAGTTGATGATCTCAGATCTTAGAACAACGGCATCTAGCAATACTCTCCAGTTGTTCAAAAATGGTGGGCTTTGTAGAAAGGGCCTTGCTGCAGAATTAAGCTGGAAGGAAGGTTATGGGCATCCCAGAATCCAAGCTAGAGCCACGGTTTCCTTAACAGTTTTCCAACTGCACTCAACTCTCATTGAATGTACAGTTGATCGGGACCTCCCCGCTTCCCCCTTCATATGAGAAAATATGTTTCTGCTAATAAATGTTCCTTTTGCTGCACAGCTATATTTCCTCAGGACAGCAGTTAGCAAATTGAGGGTACACAGCATAAAACTAAGCAATGAAACATAAGACATGCACTTTGTATAATTTTCTACTGGTGGATACAATTATTGTGTATTATAAAAACACAACCCGCGTCCTCCCATAGAATCACACCAAATTCCACCACATTTTCCACTCCAACACAACAGAACACCCAAACCATTGAGTAGCCTAGGGAAATTTTGGTTTCCAGGTGTAGGGTAAGGTAAAAAAGTATCAGGCTTTTCTGCCCTCCCGCCATTAGGATTGATGATGGATCTGTGGGCCTGAACGCATGCCTGATGGCGGGCACCTGGAGTAGGGTGTGGGCATATGTAAGTGGGAACACCTGGGCTGAGAGACTGGGCTTATAAGGGTGGTGTCACAGGGACACCAGCAGAAGAAAGCAGTGGACAGAAGAGCAGGAGAGCTTCCAGCAGAACAGGACAACAGAGCAAGTAGAAGGAGAGCAGAAACCAGAAAGACAGAGAGAAGAGAACCAGCAGCAGAGAAGCAAGGTCACGAGAGAAGGTCGGAGAGCCCGGGAACAGTGAAGACTTGCTGGAGGCTGGAAGGCCTCCAGTCTCCTGGCCCCCCAGTACTCCTGCCTGCTGTATAGCTGCTAAATCCCAACACAAGCCTGAAAAAAAACACAAAGATATCCTGCTCTGAGCCCTTCCTGCTGCTATTCCAGGTCACTGCTTGGTCACAAATTCTTTTGAAAATTCTGCTTATATTATAAAACAATCCTTGGGTTTTATAGTGACAGTATCTCAGATGCTTAATTAACCAAGCTGATTTGTAGGAGACAGAAAACTTGTTCTTGAAACAGTATGGATAATAAAATTACCTGCATTCCTATCAATTAGTTAACTCATTTGATTACGGTCATTAAAATAAAAATGAATATATATATATATATATAATGACTGATAACCTTTTTAATGTCAATTGAGAAAAGATTTTTAATCAGTCCTTTCCATGAAGTCTCTTTCCTAGTGTCCGTGGTATTTATTGAGTACCTTGTGGGGATCAAAGTGCCTATTAAAAGTTTTACTTTGTGCAGAAGTTGATCAACAATTCATGTGAACAGCAACGCAACAGAACAATTCTTGTGAACTGGATAGCATCATGGTGTCCTATACCGTCAGTGTGTTTCTGACATTTTACTTTAAAAAACTGAGTTCAGTAAGCAAGTGCTAAGGGTATAGGTCTTGATTACCCAAGCTTTTCTCCTCTTCCTGTGGAATCTGAATTTGAGATTAGCTCAGGCAACTCTGATGATTGCTAGCTTTCACCTATAGCCTGGAGGGAGCCAGCTACACATTTCTCAATAACTAAGTGTTGAGATGGTCCCCTTCTCTCCTTACCTCACAAGCTGAATCAGATGGTGGATGTTGCAGGCATAAGTCTAAGGCTCTTCACATTCCCCGTGCACAAAGTGGAGAGCCAAGGAGGAATGAGTGACTAGATTTTGTAACTGCTCATTATGGAGCCATTCATTACACTTTTTAGTATGCAGTATGCTAATAAGCCAAGATATTATGGCAGAGGGTCCATAACTAATCTACCATAATAAATAAGAGTAATGGCAATGATATTGATATATTCCATGGTTATAATGTGCTTCTGGCAAAGTGTGACATTTTAAATAAACTTTATTCTTGAGGTATTTAAAAAAAACATAAAGGCAGTAATGAAATATAGAGCACAACATCAGTTGACACAGCAGTTCCTGCCTCCCAAGACCCTGCTAAATAACCAGAGTCTAAATCTTCATCTTGAAATATACAGCTCTTCTATGATTTTAAGTGAGTTGTAAAACTTTTATGGAGTGTGTCCTAACTTTAAAAAATATTCTTCCTTTTATAGTAAAGGTGACCCAGAAGTACCTTGTGAATAATAGAACAACATATTTAAACTATTAAATTCACCTCTCCAGATACTACATAGGCCTTCCTGGTACTTACATCTCTCCTGGATGGAAGTTGGAAGGATCTTCAATTGGATATTTACACAGAACATAACCAGAAGTGATCGAGTTTGACTTCAAATTGGCGATCTTAAAATTCCTGCCACTATGTTGAAACAAGGATTCAAAAACTGAGGCCACTTACTATAAAAACTTAGAGGAAGTAAAATATTTGTTTATATGAGTCCTGAGACCATGCAAAGTTCATATCCCTAACACCTGGTTGAGAATTGTTGTTTTTGGACACCAAAGGGTTGGTTTAGGTCTGTGGGATGAGCTCATTCCCTTATATGGAGAACTAATTTTAGTCCAAAAACTAATTAAGATACTCAGGTGCTTTTTGTTTGTTGCCAGTTTCATCACCAAATTGTATTCTCTGATTACATCAAACTCTTGCACATTTCTCAAACATATTTTTTTACTGAAGTAGCATTGCATTATAATCAACATATGTAGATACCACATTAAGTTTATTTTCCATTAATTATATTAAGTTTCATTTTCTTTGTTTCTTCTTTTTAAGCATATATACTTGGAAAATAGTTGTAGTCTATTATATATAGAGATACATGTAAATAGAGATGCAGGGTTTGTCCCTCAACAGTCACAGCATAGTATATGCCAGGGTGTATTTAATAGTTAAAAACTAGTCTGCATTTTGCTCAGCAGGGCACTGCTGGAAGACATAGAGTACATAAGAAAGGGAAGTCAAGAAAATCGTCCTGGGAACCATTCTTAGGGGCCACACCAAGGGCTGCCAAAATTCCAAGAAAGGTGGCAACAGGGCAAACAGAACCAGGATACCACCTGAGGGGAGGCTGGCCGAAACCTGATGTCTCAGCAGGTAGCCACCAGCAGGGACTACCTCCCTGAGTCCTGAAAAAGCCCATGAAAACAAGGAATAAATAAGAGGCCAAATTCTCCTTAAGCACAGACTCCCTCTCTTATCCCCTGCTTCCTTGCAGGGTATTTAAAAAAATTTGCCTTTTCTGTCCTCCACACTGTCTCTGGTGAATTCTTTCATCCCTGTGCCTCTGGCTATGCCCCAATATCAAACTTCCAAAGTATGTGCAGTCCTATTTGGATATAATGAGAGTTTCAAAAATGAAAAAAATAAAAAGATTCCTCAATTTATTTCTTCCTTTTCCCACTGCAGTCGCATGGACTAACGAGACTGCATTATGACCAATGAAGTGGTGCTCTGTTAAGACCATGGTGCCATATCAAGAATTATCCAAAGGATACTCTTTACCTAAAAGTTCTGATTTCTGTGAATTGCCATGAAATATCTACTTCCAAAACTATTTAGTAAGAATTCAATTATTTGAAGAATTCAGAAGTCTCTTTAGACCATTTGGATTCAGCTAACATCCTCTGTTTCAGTATTTAGAGAGGGCAGTTTACGTGCTGCTGTGTCTTTTTTCCCAGGCAGGAAGGAAGCCAGTGTGAGAATTAGGGTCCTTTTTCATCTGTGCTCAGTTGATCCTAGGATCTCCCTTCTTTCTCAGCTCCTAGGCTCAGCTTTTCCTAAAGAAGTCAGGGGGGAGTCAGTCAGCTGAGTTCAGAAGATCAGGCTGCAAGGCCAGGAGCCTTGGGTGTGCTTCTTTCTCAGAGATCTTTGGAGCAAATGGGGGTATTCTGGTTGGAAAGTGATGGCAGTGAGGAACGCAGCCTTTTATTTCGGGTAATGATGGGTGAACAGTACGACACTATAGGGGGTAAAATCTGAGTGAGGAGAAAAGGAAATCCTTTGCCTCTGGTCAGTTTCTTCCATTCCTATCACACTCGCTCCAGGAGGAAGAGACAGAAAGTGGGCCTCCCCAGTGGCGCAGCGGTTGAGCGCTGGGTTGCGAAGCTGCCCGCAGCCTCTGCGGTGCCGGTTCGATCCCCGGCTGCTCCCCGGCCACCAGAGGAGGGTCCCACATGGCGCACAGACCTCTCCTGCCGCCCGCTGCTCCCCTCAGCAGTGTACTTCGGTCCTTCTGCCTGCTCTGCTCCCCGCTCTGGCTCTGGTGAATTCTCTCACCCTACCGTGCTTCTGACTGTACCCAGCGCTGGCACAAACAAACAAACAAATAAATAAATAAAACTTGCCTCTATTTAAAAAAAAAAAAAATGAGACAGAAAGTGCAGAGTATCCTGGCAGAGAGAAGGGAAGGAAGAGACAAGTAAGTAGGAGAAAAATGAGGAACTGAGAGGAAGAAGCCTCCAGGGTCCCCGGCTGGGGGCGGGTGGGGAGCCAGGCAGGCTAGGGAGCTGGTGAGGGTGGGAAGGCCTTGAGTAGGTGACAGGGCAACCAACACAGCGCCTCATCACCCACACTGCTACTCTAGCATCACCTGTTGCGATCTGCAGTCAAGCTACCATATTTCTTGAAAAATTATTGAAAAAGCTCTTCAGTGTGGCCTGTGAGTAATTTCTCTAATTTTCATATCCTCCAAAGTAGCAGGAAATCAAATCTTCTGAGATTCATGCACAAACACACAGTTTATGTCTTAATATCGCATGAACAAAATGCATAATTTATTTTACAAATATCCCTATAGCTTTAAATTTATGTGTACACCAGTATAAATCTTTTAAAAATATTTCAAAGGGCCAGCATATGGAGTCTTTTGGAGTGATGGATCTGTATCCTGAAGGTGGTTACACATATTTATATGTATTTTAAAATTCATAGAATTGTAAACCAAAGGAAAAAAGTCAACTTCACTGTACTATAACTGTTTTTACTGTCACAAGAAACATCCCAGCTTCCCTATAAGCTCCAAGTATTCTCTTTCCCCCTCACTCCCACAACCCCTTCCTCTCTTTTTCTCAATCTCTCTACACTTGCTCTATTAAAATGTTAACACGTCTAGTTAAATGACTCTTGTTAAGCACTTGCTGTGGCATTTCCAAAAAATTTGCTTCCATTGAGGACTGTGTGTTCTAGTTTCCTTCTCAGGGCATTTGACTAGACTGAAATGTAAGAGTTTAGATTCTACTCTGACTTGATTTCTCACTGTTTTTTGAACTTCAGTTGACCTCCTTTGCGAAGCAGGGCTTGATCGGAGGATCCCCTGACGTGAGTCAGGGAGAGGGCTCTGTGAACTGTAGGTGGAAGATAAGTGTGGGCACTGTACCCACCAGCTCTGTGCACCCTTGTGTCCAAAGACTGAATAATGGCACTGAGGTGGTATCTCTTTGCTGATAAGGACAAACAGAAAAGGAGAAATGGTCCTTGGATAGTGGAGGAGTTTATATCCCCAAGTGCACTCTAATCAGCCCCACCACTCACCCTGAATAAAATAAAATAAGATTTTTATGAGGCAGAGGAGGGATACCCTAAGACCCCCCAAAGCTGCCTACTCTAAATGGATTCTGCCATCTGCTGCATAAAGACAGAACATAAGAGCTGCCTAACACCTTCAAATGGAAAAGAACTTTAATGCAATTAATGTGTGATAGAAGAGAACGGAAAGAAAATAGTTTCAAATAATTTCCAAAGGAAGCACCCAAACTTACCCATCCCCTTATGGGTAAATGCCCAGCCAAATAGAGTTGGCCCAAAGCAGGGCCACTGGGGCCCAAAAGCCTGCCACCTAGTCTAACGCATTTCCTGGTGGGACCCACAGGAAAGGGGCAGAAGGGACCAGGCAAATCTGGAAGGAAAAGAGCAAAATCAACATCAAGATAAAGGCTGCCATTGTCAACCTCCCCCTGGGTCTTTTCATCCACATCTGTTTCTAGTGTCTTCTTTCATGTTCCCCAAGTCCCTGGTACAAGTCCAAGGCTGAGTAGCAAGTGTAACTGCTTCATAGGCCTCTCTGCACCATGTGCCTCCTCCAGGTCTTCTGCTTGATCTTTCCTCCTATCAGTCTCTCTAGCTTCTCCTTCCTGCCCAGCTCCATGCTTTCTTGGGTGTGACAGGGAACCTGGAACCTCCCCTTTCCCTGGGGGATTACCCTGTTACAAGATAATAATCATCTCACATAATTAGAAAATACACTGATCTCTCAAAAGAGTCATGGAATTCATATATGTTTACTTACAGATGGGTCCCCACATTCTAATAGATGGAAGCCATGCCATAAGATCAAGAAGTTGTTTTATTCACATGGAGTTAATGGAATTATAAGGATGACCTTCTCTAGATTAGTGGCTTCTGAATTTTTCACCATTGAGTGAAAGAAGTAAAGAAGTATAATTTGCATCATCACACATACACATTATATAAAAATAAAGTTTCTCTACAATAGTACTTGCTCTTACTGAGACATATTTTCTAAATTTTTGGGTTCCATTTCATTTGAAAATGTTGGTCTGAACCCACTAAATTGATCCACAGCATGTTATGATTTGCACTTTGATAAGTGGCCATGTTTCTTTTACCCTTGGCATTATCCTCCATACCCAGGTTCTCCTCAGAACTCTCCGGGGCCCCACAAGGCTGGATCAGGCCCTTTGTTCATCAAGGCTTGCGTGATAGTTATGGAGGGTCTGTATAGTAATCAGATTCCAGCTCCTTCATTCTTTAATGTGTTCATTTCTTCATTTCTAATTTAATTAATTCAAAGAAATATTGAACATCCACATTGTGGTAGACACAGGTATTACATCTAGGACTACAGCCATATAAATAGATAATTATAATATCACATGATAAGAACTGAGCTGGCAGGCCCCAGGAGCGATGGAGCGACAGGAGTGGCATTGGGTGGCAGTGAGACTGAAAGTATAAGAAGGATGAGTTGGATGAACTTCTGTCTAGACAATTTCTTGCAGGCATCCCAGTACCCTTCCTAACACACTTTCAAATAGGAAGTGGGTCCACAAACCTAAAGTCTGGATTGGGGTGGGCATGATGAGCTGAAGTCTTTGGAAAATAATGGGAGTAAGGGAGAGGTAGAGCTGAGATCATGTCATTCCTGGAAAATTTGGAGGGCTCTTGGTGAGTACTCAGTTTTTTCTCCCATGAAGAGTTGACATTGCAAAATGGTGTTATTTTCATGTTGACAGGAACTCATCTGTCAATGTGACACTCCCTAAGAATTAATTCTAGCAAATGGCAAAGACTTACTCCTGAACTTGGGATGAATACTGGACTCCTAAGATCAGTCCTTATGAAGACACTCCTCTGCATTTGGGAACTCAAAATTACTAGCTTACAGAATGTTACAGTTGGGAAGAAATTCAGAGATGGTTACCAGCTGTGTCTGTTTTACATATAGGGCCAACTGAGGCCAGTGACCTGCCCCAGTCCACACAATTGGTCAGTGGGAGAGCCAGGCCTGGAAGATGGGTTCCTACCTCATGAACCCTCCATCTCTGGTAGCCATCCCATGACTATGAGACATGGAACTTCTGGAAGGGAGGACATGATGGATGGGTAGTGTTGGGGAGCTAATTTTCCTCTACATTTCTAGTCAGGAGCCTGGAAAATAACTAAATTGACAGAAGAGAGATTAGTAAGAGAAAAGACAAACTTTGTGTGTGTGTGTGTGTGTGTGTGTGTATGTAGAATATGAACCCACCTTCTGATATTTACAGTGAACTATAATTTCTAGATAGGGGGCAATATATTTAAGAGGGGAAAAAAAAGTAAAGAACTTTGCAATTTAAAAGAAAAAGAAGGACCCCCTGGTGGCACAAGGGGTTAAGTCATAGCACTCTGAAGCTATTCATAGCTGCTGCAGCACGAGTTCAATCCCAGACCAGGAATCTACCCACATGGTGCAGCAGACCTTTCCTGTCTCACCTACTGCTCCCCTCAGCAGTGTATCTGAGTAGATCTGCCTGTTCTGCTCCCCACTTTTGTCTCTGGTGAATCGTCTCACCCCGCACCCCCACCTCTGGCCTGTACCCCAGTCCTTGTATGCATAAGTAAATCTTTAAAAACAAGTAAAAGAATTTGCCACAGTTCATCTACTCAGGCTTTGAAAACAGACCCTGAAAGCGCTAGCCAGGGGTGATAAGGCTGTGAGGCTTTCTCCCACCTCCCAGAACAGCAGAGATTTCCTGTCTTAGAGTGGATAATTAGGCAAAACATTATTCTTGGGTCTTTTGCCTCTTCGTGGGCAGGGCACTTAGGCATTTCCTGGGCAGCCTGTCTTTGGTCTCAGTAGGCAGCCTAGGAGTGAGTCTGCTTTGTCACGCTGCATTATGCAGCTGCCTCTCCGGGCCACATGACAGGGTGGTCCTCAGGGAAAGGGAGGTTACAGCTTTCCTGCCCCACCCAAGAAAGGGTGGGGCTGAGCAGTGAGGAAGAGAAGCTGGAGAGGAGACTGAGAAGGAAAGAAGAGGATGGAGCCCAGTGAGAACCTGCAAGAAGCACTTGGAGCAGAGAGACAGGTGAAAAATCTGTGCTTGTATCTTGACCTTGGACCTTGGACTTGCCTTTGATTTGTGGCAGACTTTCGGGCCTCAGCAGCCCTGCTTTGGGCCAACCCTGTTTGGCTGGGCTTTATCCACTAGGGGATGAGTTACTTCAGGTGCTTGATTTAGAAACTATATTCTTTTGCTTCTCTTTATTGCACACGAACTGTATTAAATTCCTTTCCACTATAGGTCTTATACACTAGAGTATATTTTGTCTTGATGCAGCAGATGGCATAATCTATTTAGAGCAGGCAGGTTTGGGGTTCCTGGGGCACCCCTCACCCTGCGCTGTAACAGCCAGAGGGAGGTGCTTTACACAAGGGGGTCACTCTTGGTGGATGATGACTTCTTGGTTCTTTCTCCCTCCCCCATGCAACATTTTATTTTCATTCAACACAAATCTACACTAATCTCCCATCTCCAAGTTCTGAAGCTTGGCGGCAAAGTCGACTTTCTTGTAAAAACTGTCTTCATAATGCATCACCTACACATTCCAGTTTTATTTTCCTAGTAAGAATTTAAAGAATTTGTAAAGCAATCTGAGCCCAGAATTTGTTTCAATTTTTATTTTACAACAGTCTCATTCCTACCTCATTTGAAAGCAAAGTAATTTGCCTGCTCTTTCTGAATAATTCAACTGATTTTGATGGAAATAATTTATTTTTTGCATTCGTGTTGCATTGGCTTATGTATTTTTTTAAAAAAGATTTATTTATGCATACAAAAAGTGGGTTACAGGCCAGAGGTGTGGGAGTTGAGAGGGTTCACCAGAGATGCGAGTGGGGAAGAGAACAGGAGGATCTACTGAGATACACTGCTGAGGGGAGCAGCGGGCAAGACAGGAGCGGTCTGCAGTGCCATGTGGGTTAGCATCCTGGCTAGGGATCAAACTCATGCTGCAGTGGCTGTGGATAGCTTCATGGTGCTGTGACTTGACACCTTGTGCCACCAGGGAGGCCCTGGTTTATGTTATTTGATGAAATTATGAAAACAAATGCAACTGCCAAAAACTGGTGTGGGCATAAACCCATGTTCTCTTGATAAGTTGAACACTCAACAGGTGGGAGCAGAGGTCTACAAGGCCAAGACAGAGGCCTCCAGCATCACAGGGCAGCAGGAAGCTTTTAACCGTGCCAGCACATGATAACTGGATGTGATTACTTATATTAGTGATGGAGGTTAAGAGTAGAAAATTTGGAAAGGAGGCACCACAAGACCAGAAACCTGGCTCACGCGTGGCCAGGTGGGGGTAGAAGTGATTGACACAATTATTAAACTAGCTATAGAATGGAAAAATCCTTAGGCACCTACCGCTATCAGACTGCTCTAGAAAGTACCCTGAGGCATAGACCAGAGGTGGAGAGATGGAGATGGAGATGGTAGAGAATCACTTGTTCTTACAAATCAACCCAGTCATACCCTAGAAATAATTAGGTCAACAAAAATTGACAACTCCATAAAGTAATGAGCCCCTCCCAAAGGAAAGACTATAAAAGTGCCATTTCTGCACCGGCTTGGGCAGCAGCTCTCCTGCCCACCTGTGCCTATGCGGGTGCTCCTTCTCATGGCCTTCTCCCCTTGCAAAGCTGCAGAGACAGGACTCCTCTCAACGTTGCCCACCTGTGACTATGCTGGCCTCACTTTTAACAAACCTATCCCTTTTGTGGGTAGCTTTTTCTGCCTTCTGGTGTCTATGCAAGTATCCTTTAGTCTTCTCTCCGTTTTTATTTTTATTTTTTTTAAAAAAAGATTTATGCATACAAGAACTGGGGCACAGGCCAGAGGTGTGGGGGCAAGAGGATTCACCAGAGACAGACTGGGGAACAGAGCAGGCAGATTGACCGAAATACACTGCTGAGGGGAGCAGCAGGTGAGTCAGGAGAGGTCTGCTGTGCCATGTGGGTAGCTCCCTGACTGGGGATCGAACTCATGCTGCAGTGGCTGTGGCTAGCATCATAAATTGCATCTTAACCCCTTGCGCCACCAGGGAGGCCCCTTCTCTCCCTTATAGTAAACTTCCCTTTTGGATATAACTAATGCCTCTGTCTTGTCAAGAAACTCACCTAGGACGCTCACTGCTGAAAGGGGAGCTCTGGTGAAACTTTCCTAGAGGTAACCCAAGGACCCGGCTCTCTGAACCCAACAGCTGACCAAATCCACTTCATTAGGAATACCAGAAAGTGATCATTAATACTATGGAGCTGAGACTGTCATGGAACTAGGCAGCCCCGTTCACTGACACCTACACGCATGCTTCTGAAACTGTTTTTTAAGCCCTAAGATCAGCTCTTCATATTTGGACACCTTCACCTGTTCCCCTTGCTTCTCAGATTCAGCCTGCCCCAAGCCAAACCTGTCATTTCTTTTAAGACGTAACTAGAGGGCCTCCCCTGGTGGCGCAGTGGTTGAGCGCAGGCCTGTGAAGCTGTCCGCAGCCTCTGCAGCGTAGGTTTGATCCCGGCCGGCCGGCAAGGGTCCCACATGGCTCTGCAGACCTCACCTGTCTCGCCCACTGCTCCCTTCAGCAGTGTATTTCGTCAGTCTGCCTGTTCTGTCTCTGGTGAATCCTCTCACCCTCCCACGCATCTGGCCTGTACCCCGGTTCTTGTATAAAATAATAAATAAATCTTAAAAAAAAAAAAGATGTAACTAGAACATTTGGTTTTGGTAGCAGGAGAACTCCTTCAACAAAAGATCTTGAAACCAGGGTGAAGGATACTTCTTGTTCGAACAGTCAGTCCTAAATGGAGTCTTCTTTGTGGAAGCAGCAAACATTTTGGTTGGTGAGAGCTTTGGAAAGTCCTCATTGGTCTGTGATCTCTCTTCAGCTCCCCATGCCAGGGGGAAGTTCCTTAGGGTCACACTCATTTAAATTGTTTAGCTAATGTGTAAATTTTTCCTTAAGTAGACTAGGGAAGCAGATGAGAAATTTAGCGTGCATAAAAATCACCCTAGGAACTCGTTAAAGAAGCAAATCCCAGAAGCCTTTTCCAGACATTCTAATTCTTACACCCTGAGGGAAGGTAACCCAGAAACTGCCTTTTTCTTATTTTCCTCAAGGAGCTGAGTCATGTATCCCTTAGGAGAACATTTTGAGTGAAGCAAAGACCTGAGCTCCCCAGGAGTTGTTTCCTTTCCGGATTAAAAATTTACAAACCAAAGTTTCCTTCAACTCAATCACTGGATCTGCAACAGGGCTCTGGGTATACTATAGTCACCAAGGACAGTGCCCAGTTGAGAACAGGTCTCTGCCTGTGAATTCTTCACCTGTGCGCACAACTGCAAGACCACTCAGGTCAGGGACAACAGTAATGGGGTTTATTTAACAAACAAGTGAAACAAAGAGTCGCTAAGGCCACAAGTAGCAGCCACAGTGTTCATCGGTCCCAAACAAAAGGCCTCTCCTCCAAGATGGCACTGTCCAGCCAACCAACGAGGGCCTGGAGGGCTCAGCAGCTGGAGGAGGCAGCTGGGATCCAAGTCATGGTGGCAGCTGCAGATGCTCACAGCTGGGGCTGCAGAGAAGATGCCATAGCAGCCTTCAACAGGTCTAAAGGTCCAGATGAACAGCACTGGAGGCTGGAACAGACAATAGCCAAGGCAGCAGCACCAAAAGGCGGTGCTGCACAGTCTGATAAAGAGGGCCTCAGTGCTTTTTCAGGTGGTGGCAGCAACAATACCAGAGGCAGGTGCAGCTACCTGGTCACTGCAAAACTCTTCGGCTTCTCTCTCTTTTGAGGTCAGCTGCTGGAAGCTTCTTTCTTCTTTCTGAGGCAGGTACAGAGTATGACTAGTCTGGGAGTCTGGGCGGGATCCTCAGTTTTCTCCTATCCTGTTTTATATTCCCTTCTAGGGCCCCCCACCCTAGATGTTACCTCCTGATTGGATCATTTAACCCAGTTAGCACCCAAGGGAGGGACTGCCCAGAGAAAGCAGCTTTTGGTGAGGGCAGGTTAAACCACCACATTTTTCTAAAGGTTCCCACTGCTTAGGCAGCAATGAAAAAACTCCAGTCTTGCCCTGCAGTCCACACTGGAGGGCCCGGGTTACAGGTCCACTTATAATAGCCTCCTTTTCCCAAACTGTTAGGAAACCTCCACAAATTGACCTGCAGAGGAGAACTATTGGGAATGGGAACAGCATGGGAAAAGATCATACTAGAACAGTAAGGAACTTCAAACTCTGAGTGTCAGTTTCCACAGTGGCCACAAGGTGGCAATCTTCTGCATCTTTTTGAAGATCTCTGCAAGTTATCTGGTTTGGCTTATTTTCAACATTAAACACATCATTAGTTTTAAAAGTGTGCATTAATTTTAAAAGGATGCAAGGAGAAACAGTTTAGCAGAAGAGCCTTCAAACTTGCATTTCAATCAAATACTGACATGCTCTAGATGGAAGAATTTAGTGAGATTTCTGCATTAGACCCCAAGAAAAGAGATAAAAATCTGTCTAAGAAAAGGCTGTAGTCTTTGCAAAATGAAAAATGTCACTCAAAGGAAGCATCTTAAAAGCTTTCTGGGAATTTTTTTTTTTTTTGAGCACTAGCAGGTGAAATTTGGTCATTAAAAAATAAAAAGGCATCATCTGGTAAAATTTCCTTTATATTGGTCTGTAGTCAGGATCAGAAAATGAAAAAAGAGAAAGGAAAAAAAAAAGATCTGGATAAACATAATAACCCTTGGGCAATCCTGGACCAAAAATAACAGTGGAGCTGAGACTTGGCTGGTGTGGGTCTAAGCCTTCCTCCCACACCTCCAGTTACCTGAGAGAGTAGGGGCTACTTGGTCTCACAGGATGGTGACAGCAGGTGAGGAAGCCAGTGGCTGAGGGCAGAGAGCAGAACATGGAGGACTCAACACAGCACAACTTCAAGTCAAGCAGCAAAGCCTCAGACCAAGTCATTGGCAAGGACACGGCCAGCCAGGAGCTTTGGGCACAGAGTGGTCAGTGGTTTGGGTTCATAGTCAGATCAGGGCACATTCCACAGGGAGAGACTGTGAGTGGCCAGCAGAGGGCAGGGGACAGGGTTTCTGGATGTTTAGTGGACTTAATTTATCTGCACACACATCTATGCACACTTAGTGCAGAGAGCAGCCTCTGACCAGAGTCTCACACTAGGGATATCCCCAATGCACTGAATATAAGAACAATGTGTCGAGGGACCTATGTCAGTAGGAGGACTGTTTGGAGAGATAAAAATCGCCTCCTCATTTTCCATGGACTTGGGAAGGTTACCCTCACATCCTACAATCTCATTTCAGCTTCATCTTGAAGAGGAAAGCCTGAAAAGTAAGAGGACATCATTGAAGGAGTTTAGAGGTAAATGGTAAGGAAACAGAACAGGTCTCCATTGCTGAATCTCTTCCTTGTTTCTCCCATCATACTCTCGGTCAGGATAGGAAAGACAGGAGGGAAACAACTCTGAGGGGCCTGTTTCTGAGAAATATGGGGAACGCAAAAAGATTCCTGAGATGGGCCTAGCGCAGGGGTTAAAGACAGACTATCAAGCTATTGCCAGCCACTGCAGCACGAGTTCAATCCCTGGTCAGGGAGCTGACCCACATGGTGCAGCAGATCATTCCTGTCTCACCCACTGCTCCCCTCAGCAGTGTATTTCACTTGATCTGCCTGTTCTGTTCCCCACTCTGTCTCTGGTGAAGCCTCTCACCCCCCAGCACCTCTGGCTTATACCCCAATTCTTGTATACATAAATCTTTTTAAAAAAATTTAAATAAAAAGAAAAGATTCCTGAGATGGTTCCTCTTTTTTCTGATATGCCATGGGGTCAGGGCAAAGGCCTGGGGGTCCTGGGTGTCTTGAGGAAAGTTGTCATTTGGTTATTCTCTGTTCAGGTCTATTCACTGCAGAAAAAATCAAATAAAAGCTTCACAGAGAGGACAGAAGTTCTCCATGCAGATCAAGTATGTCACCAGACTATAACCCATGGAGCCTCCCTGTGCTGCTAGGCAGCTAGAGAAGAGTGTATGGCCGAGGGGAGGGGATGCCTAAGATGAGTCCCCCTTGACCAAGGCCTTTCTCTTTTGCATTATCTGTGACTCTGGGGGATGGGCAGCCCAAAGCTGAACACACAGAAAGAGCTCACATCTTGGCAGTCTTAATGAGACTGTTGAATATAAAATACAGCTGATGATTGATTTAAAGGTAAGCTGCTTATTTAATGACCCTCTAAAATAAAACCTGTGATAAATGCCTTGTCTTTGGGGTATATGTCTCTGCTTTACTTACACTCAGGCTGTCAGCTCCTAGAGGCAGGAATGGAAAAATGTAGAGGTGGTTAATTTTAAGAATCAACTTTGAGTTTTTGTGGGTTTGCTTTTGCCTTGCATGGTAGAAATCATGTTTGACGATGAGGTTTCCAATCCTTGGTGATGGCGGTTGGTGTTCTGATGAGTGGGAGTGGATCTGTGAGGATTCATCCACCTTCTCCCCTTTGGTCTCTGCATAATCATCAGCATTGCACAGGCAGTCCGTCAACCAGTGTGGGGGGATTTAGGGGCACGTATGGGGGTTGGAGCCGGAGCACTGACATGAGTGCCCTCAGCAGTGGCTCTACCTGCTCCTACACCCTCATTACACACAACACTCGCAAGACATACAACTGGTAATGAATTTTGCCCTCATGGAGACATGTTTGTCAATCTGATAGGTTCAATCACAAAATAAATAATAATAAAGACACCATGCCTTCAAACATTTAGAAATGTTAAACTGAATATTTAGCTTCAACTAATAATAAGCTAAATGCACTATTCTCAGATCAAAAGCAGCACTTCTTAGCTAATGGAGTTTTTTGTGATTAGATTTTTAAATGATATTTAAAAAAAACAATGTTTCTGTTGGAAGCAGATGTTGTGTTGACTGGTAGTCATATTACAAGAAGCTTAGACATTTTAATATCACTCTGGATAATTAGCTGCATTGCTTTAATTCCCAACTACTGTGCCTTTGAGTTCTATTCAGCAGCCCTGTAGATAATAGTCTCACAGGAGCCTTGCTGAAGGGCCAATATGTTGAATGCTTTGGCGAAGACACAGAATTACAATATATAGTTTATGCCTCACTGTAAGTAGTCACTATGTAATTAATTGTCCAAATAGGACATGTTTGAGAATTCAAGGCCACAGTGTCAATGACTACTGCAAGAAAATTGGTATAAACTGGGACTTCCTTACCTATAGGCAAGTATTTTTCTTCAATACCACAGAAAGGAGGGAGAAGTAATTATGAACCTAGATATTATTCAGGTTCTCATGAAGTTTCTCATATCTTAGGTCATTTCAAGTTCCTTTTTTTAACAACAAAATACTGTTCAAAAAAGACATTCTGAAATGATTTAATCTCTGCTAGTTTTGCATTTTTATAGAGGTCAACTAGTGGAAATGAGTTTTTAAAGGGAGAGAGAAATTTGACACAGATTTAGTAATTATTCCTGAGGGTAGTCCCTCAAGATTTCAATGGTTGGATTTTTTTTAACACTTAAAAAAAGCAAAAAAAAAAAAAAAAAAAAAAAAAGAAATTATTTTTGCTGTTAGTCCCCGGGATGAATGAAAACTCCTATTGTTATGGAGCTTATGGTTTAGAGGAAATTTTTTAGTAACATCATCATACATGATTTAAAAATTGCTATATATCAAACAATTGAAGCTTGAAGATGTGCTCTGGACAACTTGGTGAAAGATAAAAAAATTGGCCGTTGTGATGGAGACAATGAAAATGGAAAATATATGTGAAGACTGAATACAATTACTCTGAAATATGGAGTAGACAAACTCTAAATTTAGTATAATTTTTTGTGATACAAGACTTTTAATATCAATAGATAATTTAAATAGCAAATTAAATGTTATGAGGAGACATTTGACTGTTTCATCCACATCCTTAAAAGCTTATATATTCAAATTGGCCAAAAACATGTCTTTGGCTTTTATTACGAGGAACCACCTTGTATTTGGGGTCAGCTCACACCAGGTTTATGTGGCAATTACCATATAGTTTTGTGTTCTGAGTAGGTTTATAACAATAGGCTCTTGGGATTAAGGGTGGGTCAACAAGAGTTTTGGCTGACTTCCTGTCTGAGCAGAAAATTAATCAGGACAAAGGTGATAAAGCAGGACATTGAACCTGTGAACTAAGTCTTCTTTATCTTAGGCCCGTTGGCTGCTGCTCTGTTTCAAATGCCACCATGCACAAGATAAAAGATGATGAATACAAGCAGATCCTAAAGATGAGTACACACAGGTCTTCTCTCTCTCACTTTGCTGAATGGCCCACGGCAAGTTCTTTTGCACAGATTAAACACCTCAAATGTTAGAAGAACCAAGAGAGCAGATGAGCTGGAATGGATAGGGAAATCCTCTGGCTTCTGAGGTGTTTATGGCAAAAGGCAATCCCATTGCTGTCCTTACTAACTGTAGACTTTTACTTTCATAGATTTTGAAATAGAAAGTAAACTGAAGGTGAGGGAGGGAAACTCACTTATTGAAGCCTATACAGCTATGTAAAAAGAAACTCCAGAAACAAAGAAAAGAACTTTTCCCAGACCTTCAACCTGCGTAGAGCATTACTTGGTAAGTTGAAGGAGCACTGCATGGAAAGCCCGCACATGTGCTGCAGAAAGCCCTCTAGCCCTGTAGACATCTGTCAGAGAAACTAGAATAAATGTTACAGCGACAACAAAGCAGCTCCCTTGTTTTAAGCAAAGATCTTTGGAATCCAGATGTGATATGATCATCACAATTTTCACCAGAAACCTCCACCCCCCTTCCATCCCCTTCTTGTCTGCCCTCACACTCAGCCACACAGCTTCGGTGGCTGAACGCTGTGTTCAGTTAAAGTCAGCCCCTTTCACGAGGAACAGGAACGGGTATCCCGGGGTATCGCAGGGACATCTGAAACTCAAAAGCTCCCTAGAGCAGACTTCTTTGTACAGTGCCTTAGTGGGCACAAAAGTGAGGGTGGAAAGCAAGCAATATTATGGCATTTTCTGACCTCTTTTATCCCTGGAGGCTCACGCCCTAACAGGCTTTTAAAGGAAATAGTACATTCTTTTGGCCTTTGCCAGTATCAGCCTACCCACCCTAGAGCCTCAGAGCCCACTGTGTAATTACCCCCAGGAGGCCAGCGGTCACTTAGAACAGCAAGTGTAGGCAACACCCAGCTATTAGAATTCAAATTTCAGAACTCTCCCTAAATTCTGGCCTGAAGCATTTTGAAGATGGAAGAGGACTCCAAAGGTGGGAGGCCTTTGAGGATGGTATTTCCTGCCTGAAATGAAGGCGTGTGGTTTCTGAGGTTGGCCCGGACAGGCAGTGTTTCTGCGGGAGGGTGGAGCTCTGCTCCCGAGAGGCTATCTCCCCAGCACTGGCTGCAAGCCAACTCCTGGCCTCCCCTTCTTAGAGGCTCATACTTGCCTCCCTCCCTCTTTCTACATTTAACCTGGTTCCTTGGGTGGGTGGGGGGAGCAAAGATGAGACTCAGGGTTGCTCTGTAACCCACTACCCCAGATGGGAGGGGTGGTTCAGACAGGGAGTACAAAAGCCAGCTTTGCAGAAGGGATATTCAAATGAGCCTGTGGACAGCTGGGTGGCAGTCCTTTTGCTGCTTTTCGAGGAGAAGCAGCTGGGAATTGGGCAGTCCAGCAGCCAGTCTCCTTGTGCGTGATTCCTTGGGCAGAAGGCAGCAGTAAGCAACTGGCTCTGTATAAGATCTGCTTGCAGACAGCCCCCAATGTCTGATCATGTGAGGGGACTTGGAAGCCCCTCAAATGGCTTCTGCATTAGCCTCCTTGTAAGTTTGAATCTCTACCATTAGGAAAGAGTCACCGGATTTTAACATTAAGTCTAACCCTGATATTCTCTAAAAATGCAGTTTCATCAGGATGCAGTTAAGTTCACTTATTGGCTCCCTTAAAAGTGGTGTGAACGGCCATGAAAGTATTAGGAGTCAGAGAAGGCAGCCAACGACAGCTAAATGTTTTGAGTTGAGAGAGCAGAGAGTACCATGGGCCAACCAATCAAGCCACACAGAGCCCAGGATAAGGCTCTATGCTTTTGAAGCCTAGTTTCCTGTTTAGTTCTTCCAGTAGGAAAAAAAAAGCCCCTAGGAATCCAGAGTTTGGCAACAATCAGCAATTGCAGACTTTCAGCCTTGATCTGCTTCTGCCTTGTGTCCTTTATTCATTTCCACCATCAATGCATTTGTCTTTGAAGTTGGCTGGAGATCCTCAATTCTGTTCTCTGGGGCAAAAAGGTACATTTTCATTGAGCAGACAGCACACAGCAGGGTGTGGAAAGGTCTCCACTCCTATCCCAGACCAGAAGCAGCATCCCGGGACCATCACTCAGAACAAAGGTTGCAACTTTGTGCCTTGTAGAGAGAGGAGACCGTCCAGCAGGTGTCAGTAAGTTCTAAGATGTGCGAGAAGCTTGACAATCAAGTGCTCCTTTCCAAACCTTCTTCTCTTCAAGGACCTAAAAGGGGATGGACAGCCAGGAAGACCTTGAGTTGTGAAGCTCCCAAAGAGGACAGGAGAAACAGACATCTGTTTCCTTCTTGAAAACTAAGACTTGTGTGTCTAAGGATTCTAGCAAGTGTCAACAGAGCCCACTGAAAATGTACAGTGACTGATAAAGCAGAGGTTGAGAGGCACCAGACAGCAGTGTTGTCTGCACCATTGCCACAGGGCATGATCTGTTTCTTGCCTTACGTAGAGGCAGACTGTTCCACTGAGCTGAGGATTCTCATTCAACCTGAACGAGACCTGAGAAAATGCTGAAGAGCCCAGGCACTGACTATGCAGCCTAGCAAACAACACTCTATGCAGAAGTGTTCCTCTACCATACCAAATTGTTCCAGCTGGTGGCTTAGGGGGTTAAGTCTCAACACTATCACCGCTGTGACCTGGGTTCAATCCCCGGCCAGGGAGCTAACCCACATATGGTCAGTGTGTTAAGGGGGAAGGATGTCCTGAGCTAATTCCATACAGGCTTTGTGGACTTCATCCCCACTCCAGATCAAAGCCATCAAGACATTGGGAAAGATAAATCCCATCACCACCAAAGGGAAGGTTGCTGGAAGCTGAGGGTGGGGTTAAGCAGCCAGGTTTGGTATAAAACCAGACACGTGGATCTTGGGAGTCTCTCTTTCCTCTTGGCTTCACGGCTCTTGGCTCGCAGCCAGCTCCCATCGTGCCATTGGGATTCCAGGTCAGTGGAAAGGGTAGGACACATTTAAGACTTTATCTCCCTCTTTTCTCCCTGAGTTGTACATTTCCTCATTTTCCCTTCCCTTGTAAATAAGCCTTTTATTAACCTTTTGTGTGTGCCTGCAGTTGAGTATTAATAAGTCCCTTTTTAAGCGCGCGGGTGAGGACCCATAGTCAGGCAACCCGTTTTATATCCGGTTGCCCTGTAACAAGCGGACCTCTCCTGTTTTGCCCACTACTTTCCTCTGTAGTGTATTTCAGTGGATCTGCCTGCTCTGCTCCCCACTCTGCCTCTGGTGAATTCTCTCACACACACACACCCCCACCTCTGGCCTATACCCCAGTTCTTCTACACACACACACACACACACAAAACAAATGTCCCCTCTGGAGGCTCTGGAGTCAGTATAATTTTGATTGGGACCCCTTTCTGGTTTAACTATCAGACCAGGTTTTGGAAGAGGTGCATCAGAGCTCTTGTGGAAAGCTCACTACATCTCTTTATTTGATCAACTTTTGTTAAAAGACTCTTTTTCAAGTGCAGTGCTAGAAATGACAGAGAATGTATAGAGATATAATATGGGGTGTTTGGGTTTAAGGGGATCAGAATCTGGAAGTGGACTCTGGTCATAGCATTCTAAGCAATGCTTCAGGTTCCAGTCAACTCCTCACCATTTTATAGCACCTTGATGGGCTTATCAATGGATCACCACACACTACTACCAAGGGGATGGGATTATGACCTGGTTGGCTAGACAGGGTCTATCCTGGCAACACCGTGTGGCTAGCCTCTATTTCTTAGAGCTAAAGGGAAAAAAAATCAACTAAAACAAAACAGCTAAAAAGAGTGTAAAACAAATCCATAGGTTGATGATATTTGATCTGCCAAACTGTTTAACTCTATTTAAAAACCAGCATGAAATTCTCCAGAGAAGGGACTGGCTGATCCAAAGATGTTCTCATTAAACATGGGATGCAGTTGTTCAAATACACAGGGATGGAAATTGGTTTACCTCTGATAAATAGCTATCATTATTACAAGCTCCTGGGCTCGAGAATGTATAAAGGGTTGATTTTCACATTAACCTAGATTAATGAGTTCTGAGGGACCAGGATTGTGTCAAATAGCTGACCAATAGTTTCCAAGCACTTGGAGAGATTGTTGCTACTTTGACATATGTGAGCACCTGGGCAGCAGGAAAAGGATCCTGAACACAGACCCTGGAGGAAACCAGGCTCACAAGCTTGAAAAGTAAAGTGATCACTGAAAAACAAGATACCAGCTTAATTGCTTTACCCTGAGAAATGAGCACCATTATCATTACAGAAGACGAGGGAAAGTGTCTGCTGAGTTTCATAAGCCATTCTCCAAGAGTGGCCGTGGCACACATTCTCTTATTAAAGTTATATTTTGTGTTTCCCAGTTTTCTTTTTCAGGGTCTAAACTACAATCTTTCTAATTTAGCCTAAAGAATAGGGATGGCAAATACTCAGCCCATTCACCACTGCTGTACCCCGTGTGCTATGCCCCCATGTGCTATGTAAGTTACCCCCATGTGCTAAGCAGAAATATTACATGTTCCTGCTGAGTCCAGGGGGGTCTCATAAATGACTTTAAACAAAGTTCTCTGACTTGGCATTTGTTGTACCAAACCATTAGTACTGGCCCACTGTGTGCCAAGCAATATGAAAGCTTATAGTGCCAGCAAGCATGGGCAGGTTCTCTGTTGCTTTGGATAGATGGGTAAAGAAGAGCCCTAGACCCCCTCAGTGTCTTCTTTAAGGCTTTAATGCTCTTTCTATGTCAGTTGTTGTGGGGCAAGCCCACAGGATGGCAAGGCAGGGAGGCTGGGGGTGCAGGAGGTTGGCGAGCCTGCCAGCCCCCAGCAAATCCTTACTCTCTTTTTACTCTTTCTCTGGCATTCTCTCATGGCCTCTTCCTCTAGTAGCCCTTCTGCTGTAGCCATATCCCCTTCTGAATGACATCTCCTTAATAGCCTCAGCCTCCAGGCTCAGGTATACACACTCATGCACCCTCACACCATATTCCACATGTCCACAATCGGGCATGTGCATACCACGCCCACACCCCCAACTGCCTCCTGTATTCAAGGCTGCAGGTGATAGCCACTTTGGCTAGTGGTGTAAAAACCTGACCAATTCACTTACCCTACAAAGCTATTTCTATCATAAACTCTAATCAGTAGTGCCAATTTATGTAAAGACCCTGAGCATAAATTTTGCTAGCTCTTATCTGTTCATAAGCTGGTATAAGTCTCAGAGAAAAGCACACCTTCAAAATCAATCAACTGCAGATTGTGACACCGATGCTGTGAATATAAATGTTTACGGAAAGACAAATGAAAATAAGACCAGTTACTTCTCAGTACTCAGCATGTCAGTTTTCTGTCCTTGGGGGCAGAAGATAAATATTCATCAAATGAATCAAGGAATGGTTATACTGAAAGGGGGTACAGTCAAAATTTCACATTTCCAAATGTTTTTTACTTTACAGTGAAACGTTCCAGACAGTCAAGGAGACCCAAGGTCATCTGTATGTTCTTTCAAAGAAAATGACACATTTTCAACACAATGACTCATCGGCACGCAACACTGGCTCAGTCCTAAGCCTGCATGAGGCTGGGAAAGTTTCCAATCTTCAGGCTCACTTATTTGCTGGAATCTTAGAGGACCAACTGGGGTCTAACTTGACAGAGGATGGAATGGAACAATACTTACAAGGGGGATATATTAATTTCCTAGAGATATTATAATAAAGTTCCACAAACGGGGTGACTTAAAACAAATTTATTCTTTTGTAATTTCTAAGGCTAGAAGTCCAAAATCAAACTGTCAGCAGGATTGGTTCCTTCAGAGGGTACTGAGAGAATCTGTTCACTATCTGTCTCTTGGCTTCCTGTGACACCCTGCAATCCCTGGCATTTCTTGATTTGTAGATGCATCTCTCCAATCTCTGCCTTTGTCTTTTTTATTATTGTTACTGAAGTACGGTTGGTTTATGACACTATGAGGGTTTGGGGTGCCCAGTCTTGTAATTTGATGTCTGCATATGCTACATTATAATTACTACCAAAAAGCCTAGTTTCTATCTACCACCAATATATGGACTCCTTTTACCTGATTTGCCCCCCAGCCATGCCCCTTTACCTGTGGTGACTGCCATTTTGCTCTCATAATCTGAGCTTGCGTTTGTTTTATCATTCACTTTACTTTATATTCCATGTCTCAGTGAAAACGTATGGTATTTGCTGCCCTCCTCCTGACACTTCATTTAGCATAATTCCCTCAAGATCCATCCACATGGTCAAAAATGTCTTCCTCTATGTCTGTGTCTTCACATGGCTGTCTTTTTATAAGAATCACAGTAAATATTGAATTAAGGGCTCATACTACTCCTGTATAGCTTTATTTTAACTACGTCTATCATTACTCTATTTTCCAAATGCAACCATCCCAAGCCAGGTAGGCTCATTGTCAGTTCTTGCAGATGAAAAGATAATTTTGGAGTCTTGAGTATATTTTTACAGGCCTTTAATGCTAAATCAGGGGACAGACCAGCTTTCTCTCTCAGTATTTCTCTGGCTGTCTCCTCTCATCTGCCCTAAATCCTCAGAGTGAGGCTGCTCTTATATCCCCTCTCATAGATGCTAATGGCAGGAGGGCAGAAAAAGCCTGATTTTTAACTCATTTACCCTACAGTTACATTCTGAGGGATTAGGACTGACTTATTTTTTCAAATATTTATTTATTTATGCATACAAGAGCTGGAGAGTAGGCCAGAGGTTGGGGGGAGGGGCATGAGAGGATTCACATGAGACAGAGTAGGGAACAGAATAGGCAGATCTACTGAAATACACTGCTGAGGGGAGCAGTGGGGGAGGTCTACTGTGCCATGTGGGTTAGCTCCCTGGCTGGGGATTGAACTGGTGCTGCAGTGGTTTGTGATAGCTTCATAATGCTGAGACTTAACCCCTTGCGCCACCAGGGAGGCCCTGACTTTTTGTTTTTTTGTGGAGGGACACAATCCAACATAATAGGGGATGAGATAATATCTGACCCCACCAGATGATGACTGCTGCCACAGAATGTAAAGCAACATCTTAGATAGCTTTGATATGTGGTGGCAGGTTCATTGGACTTTAAAGAAATTAAGATGTTCAATTAAGTATCCACAATGGATAGAAGTGTTTCTGTTCTATTGTTTTTCCATCTCAGCTTTAATTAGAATGTCAACAATCACCTAAGAGATAAAGCCTCAATACTCCACCACCGATCTCCAGAACCATCTTATTTTTAGTTTTCCAAATTTGAAGATGTCATGAACACATCTCTGAGTACTTGCATCAATAAAACCAGTTTTCTGTATGTTGTTCAGGTTATTTCCTCTCTCTTGTGTTTTCTACCTACCAGATTTTCAAAATGTCTTCAATACATGTAGAAACAGAAAAAATATTCCCTGGAGGTAAAGTATGTGAAACTGATTTGCTAAAAGGGCTATTATGTCTTTAGGATAAGTGGATACTAAAATAGTCGATTTCAAAGAACTAGATTGATAATGCCATTTTGACTATACCAATAATGAGGACATCCAAAGTGATAATGTTTTGTAGCATGCACTTGCTAGTGTGTTTGTAATTTTTCATTGGGCAGATGCTGGAATGATCTATTTTATATTATGCAGCAACACTAGAAAGACAGCTAATATTTTTTCTGGTTTACTTATTCATATCTAAACCCTGCTGTAGAAAGAAGTAATTTCTTTCCTTCTATTTCAGAGAAAGGAAAGTTTGTGCTACTCTTCACCACTGAGCTGGAACAAGTATGTGGCTAATGGCCATTGGCAAAACCACAATGCTAGAGAATTTTTACTCTGTCTGCTTTCTGACCTCCCCAAGGACATCTCTGTCAGTGTGGGCTTTAAAAACTCTGTTTAGTATTTTTCTAAAGATGGCAGAGAAGAAGGGAGATCTTTTCTGCCCAACACATGTAACAGACTTAACTTTTCCCCTGGGAATCAAGTAACCAAGACTAGTGAAATGAAGAGTTTATACCTAGATTTCACTGGGATAGCCATAATTTTCCCCTGGGAGGATGCCTTCCACTTCAAAGCTGCAGAACCCTGCATTGCACTGAGGAGATTTAATCCATTTTGGCTGGTTGCACTGAGATCCTCTCTGTTACCAATTAAATCAATTATCTGGACAATCTTCATAATTAACAGCAGAAGACTTGAGCTGTTGGGACCAGCTATAGCAAAAATATTTGGGTGTGGATTTAGCCACAGTTATTCTTTGGGTCTATGAGGCTGGGGTAGAGAAGGGGACTGGGTAGACACTAGGGCCAACGTTATCAACAAGCTATGGTCTCTAACTAGATAGCAGGAAGGGCTTTTATCAAGAAGTCAGGACATAGCATTTTGCTTCACCACTGGCACTAACCAGCTGCATCATGTTCAGCAAGATTCCTTGTCTCAGAATGACTGATCTCTACATCCACAAAATGTAGCAGTGAAGGCAGATGGCTTTAGTTAGTATTTACCAGGCAAATGCTGAATATCAGGCACTGCAGTAAGCACTATTTCACTCAATCCTTCACTCAACTGTGGAGCATGCTAAAAGCAGCTGCCCATATTTTAAGATAAGAGGGAAGAAGGAGGAGCTTTCAAGATACTACAAGAACACGGGTCTGGGCTTCAAGTTGCCAGAGGAAGCCATTGAAGGCACCTGCATTGGTAAGAGATACCAATTTGCTGGTAATGTCTCCATCCGAGGGTGGATCTTGTCTAGTGTAGTGATTGGGACATGCAGAAGAACACTGTCCTTGCCAGACTATCTCCACTACCTCTGTGTAGTGGCAGGACAGGACACAGAGCAGGTTTTCTAGGATCCCATGCAGACCAGGTAAAGAGGAGTCAGAGTCCTCAGTGGCTTTTGCAGGTCTTTTATTGGGGTTACCGGGTACACAGGGGTGCTGGGGGGCCGGTAGGCTGGCAGGCCTCTCAGCCCCCAGCAGGTCTTTACTCTGGTCCCTCCAGCCTTCTCTCGGCTTCTGCTTTTCTTGCTTCTCTCTTGGCTTCTGCTGGCGTCCCCGTGATGCCACCCTTAAAAGCCCAGTCGAATCCCATCTACCTATGCCCACACCCTACTGCAGGTGCCCACCATCAGGCATGCATTCAGGACCTCAGGGTTCCATCATCTATCCTAATGGTGGAAGGGCAGAAAAGCCTGATATTTTTCCTTACCCTACACTCCGAAAGTGCAACCGTTTCAAGAAGCACCAGAAAAACAAGTCTGCCCACCTGTTCCCCTGTCTCAGGAATGTCCAGATGGGCAACATGGTCACAGTGGGGGAGTGCAGGCACCTGAGCAAAACAGCGATTCCATGTGCTCAGCCCGACCAAGGTGGCCACACCAAGAAGCAGATCCAGAAGTTCTAAGTTATACACCTACCGGCCCACCCCACTGTAATAAAAGTGCCTTTTCAACTCACTTCCCACACCCCCACAAAAAAAAAAAAAAAAAACAACAAGACACAGAGATGATAATTAATTTGCCCAAGATCACACAGCTAGGAGGCTCCCTAGTGGCACAAGGGGTAAAGACACAGCACTGTGAAGCTATCTGCAGCCAATGCAGCTCGAGTTCAATTTTTGGCCAGGGAGCTGACCCACATGGCGCAGCAGACCTCTCCTGTCTGGCCTGCTGCTCTCCTCGGCAGTGTTTTTCAGTAGATCTGCCTGTTCTGTTCCCCACTCTGTCTCTGGTGAATCCTCTCATGCCCACACCTCTGGCCTGTAACCCAGTTCTTGTATGCATAAATAAATAAAACTTAAAAAAAAAATCATACAGCTAGTAATTTTCAAAAACTAGAGGATTTTAAAGCTCCCTTTTGAATTTTAATGTTCTTTGGCAAGAGTGGAGTAGAAGACACTGTGTCCCAACTAGGCTTAGTTTAATTTTGATTCTTACTACGCAAAGTCCATGGACTTTGCAGTCTTTTTGGAAATGCAGAATCTCAGATACCACTCTCGATTGATTAATTAGAATCTGCATTTTTAACTAGATAACAAGGTAATTTATGGCCTATTAAAGTTTGAGAGGCTGTATAGTAGTGAGCGCTACTACCTTCCAAAATTTGAGAGGCAATGACCTAAGGCTGACCAAGCACAATCAAATTGGAATCACTGCAGGGGTTTCCTATTTTCCGTCACCTCTGGAAAGCTCTGAAGGCCCTAGGTGGAAGGGGGCCTGGAGAGGAGATTGTGCCTGCCTTCCCATGCTTAGTTTCCAGCTATTTGTCAAGGGCAGAGTTCTGCAGTTCACGTGTTAATTCCTTACTCGTGTCACATGCTCCTGACTCTCTGCTCTATTTCCAAAAGGAAGCTTCCAGTAGCTGGAAGAGATCTTTGTGGGTCCACCACAGGGGGGAAGCCATTATTAGTGGATTAATGTATGTGCAAGATGAAATTCTCCAATGTCCTTTTGCAGGCAGGAGAAATTGCTATTCTAACTCTCCCACTGGCTTCCCTCCTTTATTTAACAATGACTCTACACAAAAGCTTTCTATGGAAAGATAATTGGATTTCTAACTCTATTTGTTCAAAATTCACTTAACATTATAAGAGCCCTAGTTATATTGTTTGTATCAACTCATGAGTAGTAAAGCACCGATTTCTGAATAAATATCTAGAATTTTGTACATATATCTAGCATTACCAAAGCAGGAAGGAAAAAAGAAGCTAGAAATAGAAATCCATTAATAAATATAGATACCACATATGCCTTGCTGCACTAAGTTTAAATGTGCTGGGTAAGTTTAGGTTTTCAACATCTGAGTGCTATTTTTATCTTACCTATGTATATTTGCTTGGTTTTAATTACTGTGGTACTTTTGGCAAATGGGTCGCTGAAGAAGAATATAACCTGCTGTACTCTCATGACTGAAGTGCCAATTTAACTCAATCTGAAATGAATTAAATACATACTTTAATCAAATGGTGATTATCCCTCCCTTGCAATGGAGGTTGCAACAGAACCTGCTTCCTGAATACCTTGAGGTACCCATTTGCCATTTTTAAATGTGCAAAGGTGCAAAGGTAGATTGCGTGCTCAAGTATCCGTGTGTGTGTGTGTGTGTGTGTGCCTGGGTGGTGTTTCTATTCTGCATGTTAGAGATTTGTTTTCCACAGTTTCAGATATATGACATTAATGACTTTTCCCCTGTGTTTTTCTTCTGTTCTTTGCCCTGGTCAAGAAGAAGCCACCACCCAATACCTGAAACAGAGTGGAATGAACTGTTGGCTGAGCAAGGGACAACTGTGTTTGCAAGACACAGTCCCACTGAACCTGCTGCCATGGAAGGCCATAACATGCGACTCTTGCTGATTGTGGTTGCCAATTTATAACCATCATTCGTTTATTGGGGAAGGTTTAAAACTAAATCTGGAGGTTACTTATTACTCTGATCAAAGGACAGTCTTCCAAAGTTGTTCAATATTTCAAATTCAAGTTCTAACATTTTATGTTAGCCTCTCTTCCCCACTTGCTAGCTCAGGCAGCCTGTGCTATGAAATATTGGGGCATGCAATCTTCATGAATCCATGCAAACTTAAAGTGTCCATATCTTGATCCTTTACATTAGGGTAAAATAGGAAATACATGGCCCCTCTGTGGGTCAGTCCCCCTCCCAGAGGCAACTTTATTGAAGCCTCATGACATTCTTTACCTAGGAATCCAGATTAGGGATTCCCATCAAGCAAGTTTGCCATCTGATATGGAAGACACTTGTGTTTGCCACTCCTGCTCTTGAACAACTCCAGTAGACTGAACTATCCTATGCCCTATTCTTCCACATTCTCTTTTTTAACAAACCAATTGAAGAAAGAGTTCCAGGACAATTTCCCCCAGAAAGTATAATGCATTATATATTAAGGTCCTAATTTTCTTTATTAAGGGCCTATTTTTCATTGTTAAGGGCAAAGATCTGTGGAATAGATCTATTCCTGAAGGGGGACAAAGTTGTGTATCAGTTACACATGTAAACATGGTTATAATTCTAACTGTTGTCATGTCACAGCTGTGTATCTTTGGGCAATTCACCAAACCTCTTTGGGCCTCCGTTCCTTCATTTTATTTTATTTATTTATTTATTTTTTTAAATAGAGGCATGTTTTATTTATTTATTTATTTGTTTTGTTTGTTTTGTTTATACAAGCACTGGGTACAGTCAGAAGCACGGGAGGGCAAGAGAATTCACCAGAGCCAGAGCGGGGAGCATAGCAGGCAGAAGGACCGAAGTACACTGCTGAGGGGAGCAGCGGGCGGCAGGAGAGGTCTGCGCGCCATGTGGGACCCTCCTCCGGTGGCCGGGGAGCAGCCAGGGATCGAACCCGCGCTGCAGAGGCTGCGGGCAGCTTCGCAACCCAGCGCTCAACCGCTGCACCACCGGGGAGGCCCTCCGTTCCTTCATTTTAAAAATAAGGGTAGAGCAAAGTACTTGTCTCATAGGTTTATTGTAAGGATTAGATGAGAGGAACCCAAAAGACACTTAAGATGATATCTAGGAAATAGGTAAGTGCTCAAGATGTTGGTTACGTCATGATTTGCTATTTTTATCTGTAAAGAAATCTGGTGGCACAGTAGAATAAGGCATGATCTGGGAGGCAGAAGGCCTGGGTTCGACTATTACTTGTGATCAAAGGTTAGTCACTAAATCTTTGGAGACACAATTTCCTTATTTCAAAATAAGAAAACTAGCATTGCCTACATAACTGAAGCTAATATTTACCATTTTTTGGTGCTGTTCAGATCACCCTCCTAGAGTCTAAATTTTCTTACCTGTAAGATGGTGCTAATTGCTGTTCAATCTAACAAACGGGGTGATTGTATTAAGTGAGATAGTATACATGATATGATAACCATAGACGGTCCTCATTACCTGAGGATAATTGATATTAAAAAAAATTTAATTATGAAAAATCACTTACATAAGAATAAAAATTTCACAATAAGTGGTATTTTTGAAAATAGCAATTGATTCTTACTGTGAAAAATGAAATGTATAAAATAAGTTAGTATTTATTTTATGTATACTAGAATGTTTTAATTGTAATTATTTGCTAATTTTTAGAATTGGGAAATGAATCAAGTGTTGATCTTTTGGCTTAACTTGGCTGGGCTGATAAAATTTTAAGATTCCCTTTATTTCAAATTGTACCTTTGCTACTCAGCTATTGAAAGGGTCTTTTTTTTTTTTTTTTTTTTGGCAAATATTTTAAAAGACCTCACTCTTTCTCCCCAGGGCCTCTTTTAATTCTCTGATATTTAAATCACTGTCTTTTGAAACTCAAATTGTGTCCTGATCCAAGTCAGATGAAAGCCTGCATCCTTTTGCAGGATATGCGATTTCACTTTGTTGCAATCAATTTGCATCTGATTTGCATTGTGTTATTGACCACATGGGAGTGTCCAACAAAGATCTGGATGCTATGTCTGAGGGCAGACACCAGCATAAATAGGAAGTTATGATTAAGTGGAAACTAATTATGAAAGTGGTCCATTAATTAGGGAATCTTTCTGGCATGCAAATTTTTGCTTCCCCACCCAGTCTATATCTAATTGCATAGATGTGGAGTCCCCCTTCTCCCATTAAAACCATATATGATCTGATTCCGAAGAATTTGATTTTGAGATCAAATTCGTATGAATCAGATCATATTTCAAATGCCCTTGGATGGGAAATAGTATTTTAAGGCATCCTTTGATGTTTCTCAAGTGAAATGAAAAACCTACCTAATCCCTGATTTAATCTTACTTTGATAAATCTGGATTTCCATGAATCATATTTTCTTTCCTAGAGTAGGGTACAACCATATTTCTTTGGGGAGCTGGTGGTCAAGTGAAGTTACCTCATTTTTCTCTCTTCAGGTAAGGGGCCAGGTCCAAGGTCATTTTGAAGTGGGCACAGGTGGACCCAGCAGAGAAGTAAGTTTCCCACTTGCAGGAAAGAGAACTCCTCTGTGGAACATCTCTCCCTTTTCCTGTTGCCCTGAGTACAACAGAGGATTGCAGAGTCCTTTCCTCTCAATCCTCTGTAGGCAAGAAGAGCTGATGATGAAAGACATATGCCAGCAAGGAAAGAATGACCCCTTCTGGCTCTGAACACCGCCCTGACCTGGAAGACCCCTGACATGGCTGATGTCCACCATGGTCACGAAAGCCATCCTGCCTCTATCTTGAAACAAACTCCACTTTCCTATCCTGTGGGATTAGCAGTGAACATGACTGAGATCAAACAGGATTTCAGAACTCTTTTGTTAGATTTCCTAAACAGGCAGCTGTGGACAGGAATTTCAACAAACAACTGGTCTTTTAAGGGGATCCTTAAATGATTTTGTCATGTCTTCATTGGCTCTGCTTTTTTTTTTTTTCTTTAAAGATTTATTTATTTATGCATACAAGAACTGGGGTATACTCCAGAGGTGTGGGGGGTGAGAGGATTCACCAGAGACAGAGTGGGGAGCAGAACAGGCAGACTGACTGAAATACACTGTCGAGGGGAGAAGTGGGTGAGGCAGGAGAGGTCTGCTGTGCCACGTGGGTTGCTCCCTGGTTGGGGCTTGAACTTGTGCTGCAGTGGCTGTGGATAGATTCATAGGTTGTGTCTTAACCCTTGCCCCACCAGGGAGGCCCCATTGGCTCCGCTTCTCCCACTTTCCTCTGTCTGATCTTAGTACATAAGAAAGTTTGTGCTCTGAGGAATTGGGAGATGCTTTTGAATGGGCTTTGTTGTCTTTTTTCTACTTGAAGAAGTCAGTGGGAGGGAAGGGGAAGCAGGGGTGGAGGGTTACTCTAGACTCTGCTGTGCTGGCTGGAGAGGAAGGGACACGCCATACTGTCTGTTGGGAGGAGGCCTTTTGAGGAAATGGGCCACTTCCACCCTGAAACCCTCTCCCAACAGAGTGCCCCTTGCTGAACTGTCTCTTGCCAGGCCTAGGCTTGTGAACCTCCCACACATTCCTAAAAGATCCAGGCCAAATGTTGACAGTCTCAAAGTCTCATTTTAATCAGATCTTCAGGGAGGACTAAATGCTTGTATCTTCACATTTAGAAGAGGAAAGAGAAATCCCCTTGGGAAAATCCCTTTGAAGGCATAAGAGCTAATGTTTAAAATCTGTTAACAAACCACACATTTCTCTCTCACACCAGGGCAGCTGGTTGTTCTCTATATAAATCACAGGGCTGTTGAGCATTTCAAGGGAATCTCCTTTAAACATGGTTCAAGTAGCACAACATTGAGGAAACTGGCCCGAGACTGCCTCCTGCAGGCTACAATCCTTTTTTGTAAAATCCTTTGGGTAGAACTGATATGTGTGGAAGGTATTTAGGAACATTTTTCATCCCTGGCATTGCAAGAAGACATCAGGGAGTGGCCAGGGTGCTGTGCCATTAGAAATCATGTCTGGCCAACAGATGGGGAAAGAGAGAAGTGCAGCCTCTGTGTGGGCATCTGTGCCTCCTACTCTGGGTGGTTGGTGCCTCAGCCATTGAGGTACTTGAGCATTCCCCAGGGAGGAAATAGGCACCACAGTACACACCTCGGAGTCTGAGCAAACCTTCCATGCATAGGCCATATTGCTCTATATTAGAAAATCAATGATTCAATGGGAAAGGCCACCTGAGAGACAAGTATCATTCAAGAGCCTGTTATGTGCTCACTTAGGAGGACCCAGGGAGCTGAGAGGCCATGATCTTGGTTATGCTTACACCTAGGTGCCACACATAAGGGGAGATAAGAGGAAGACATTAGAAGTTGGGGAGATTCTCTGGGGGCACGAAGCTGTTGAGTTAAACTCTGCAATCTGATTTCATGGCACCATCCTGCCTCCATCAACTTACTGGCTGTATAACCCTAGCAAGATGACTGAACTGCCAGGAGGCTCAGTCACCTTATTTGCAAATGTGCACATCACTGTACCTTCTGCACTGGGGTGGAAGATCAGATGAGCTACCCTATGGAGTGCTGAGTCCATAGAAGGTGCCATACACATTTGCTATTGATACTATTCATTATTCAAAGGCAGAATATAATTAAGATCTAAAGTAGTGTGATATAATTCAGAGAAACAAAAATATAAGCTGGATTGGAGGTAAGTTTGAATGATGGGTGAATTTGAATTAGGGGAAGCTAAAATCATTTCAGGGCATGAAAAAAAATGTGACAGAAGGCACAGAGAGATAATAGAGTCCCTACTTACAGGCAAGTTTGGGCATCAGGCTGCCTAGAGTAGAGGCAAGGTGAACAGAGAGGGAGTTTGGACTAGGGGGCTGAAGCAAATCCAACTCGATATGGTAGGGAGAAGGGAGAAATTCAATGTGAATGTCATTGAACAAGAGAGGATGTGTAACAGCGTAATTCCCAGGGAAAGGGGAGGTTCGAGGTTCCTTGTCATACCCAAGGAAGAGTGAAGCTGGGCAGGGAGGAGAGCTAGAGAGACTGATAGAAGGAAAGGAGATCAGGCCTCCCCAGTGGCGCAGCGGTTGAGCACTGGGCTGCAGAGCAGCCCACAGCCACTTCAGCGCCGGTTTGATCCCCTGCCACCAGTGTGGGTCCCACATGGTGCGCAGACCTCTCCTGCCGTGCCCGCTACTCCCCTCAGCAGTGTATTTCGTCAGTCTGCCCGTTCTGTTCCCTGCTCTGGCTCTGGTGAATTCTCTCATCCTCCTGCGCTTCTGACTGTATCCAGTGCTTGTATAAATAAATAAATCTTAAAAAAAAAAAAAAAGAAGGAAAGGAGATCAAGTAGAAGACCTGGAAGAGGCACATGGAGCAGAGAAGCATGTGAAGAAGTTGCACTTGCTTCTTGGTCTTGGGCTTGTACCAGGGACTTGGGGAACATGGTAGGAGACACTTGAAAGAGTCAGAGATGTGGGTGAGAGACCCAGGTGGAGGTTGACAATGGCAGCCTTTATCTCGAAGTTGATTTTGCTTTTTTCCTTCCAGATTTGCCTGGTCCCTTCTACCCCTTTCCTATGGGGCCCCATCAGAAAATGCTTTAGACTAGCAGCAGGATTTTGGGCCTCAGAGGCCCTGCTTTGGTTCGACTCTCTTTGTACAAACCTAAAAGGGGCATTTACCCACAAGTGGATGCGTAAGTTTGGGTACTTCATTTAGAAATTATTTGAAACTATATTCTTTCTCTTGTCTCTATCACACACTAATTGTATTAAAGTTCTTTTCTATTAAAGGTCTTGGGCACTAGAGTGTGTTTATATTTATGTGGTGGATGGCAGAACCTATTTATTTTTTAAAAAGATTTATTTATTTATGCATACAAGAACTGGGGTACAGGCTAGAGGTGTGGGGGGTGGGGGGATTCACCAGATACAGAGTGGGGAGCAGAACAGGAGGATTGACTGAAATACATTGCTGAGGGGAGCAGTGGGTGAGTCAGGAGAGATCTGCTTCACCATGTGGGGAGCTCCCTGGCCGGGGATCGAACTTATGATGCAGAGGCTGTGAGATAGCTTCACAATGCTGTGTTTAACCCCTTGTGCCACCAGGGAGGCCCGGCAGAAACTATTTAGAGCAGGCAGGTTTGAAGGGCCCAGGGTGCCTCTCTCCCTACTTTGTAACAGATGTAGTGAAGGTGGGGTTACAGGGAGACTGAAGGGCTAAGAATTGCAGGAAATCGAGAACCTGTAGTCAGGCTAGCCAGCTAGAGGAAGAGGGCAGTGATTTGGAGTATGATGACCGGGATGCGAGGTGGGATGGAGGGTTGAATTAGAAAGCCATTTACAGGAAGCATGAAATAAGACTTGGGAACACTCACATTCCATAATGTGGAATGTTAAGGCTTAACTAAAAGATTTTGTTCAGATCCTTTGGCTTTAAGGAACACAAATGTTAAATCAAGTAATTACAGATTTGTACACAAGCATGGGCACACAGAAAAAGCTAAACAAACAAGCCAGCAAAAGGAGGCCTGAGGGAGATAGTAACTGGAGAGTCTTCTATAACCCAAATAGGAAGATGCCTTCATGTTTTAGTTTAATGCTCCACCAATAACAGACTTAACTATGCTCCACATGTCTCCACCTCAGCTCTCTCACTATTGACCAACTCCTTCATCCTTTATAAAAATATTTTCTATTGCTGGGAAGCAGGGGAAAATTCTGCACCCTTCTGGGTTTTTCTTGGGTTGGTGGAATATTTAAAACACCATCAGACAGGTTAGTAAAGGAAAAATCTATTTAATAATGTGTGCATCGGGGAGCAACAGTGACTATGCAGGTCCTGTTTTTCTTCCAGGAGAAAGAGGTTTAAATCCTGAATCAAGGGATGAGGTAAGAGATGAGGGTTCCAAGGATATGACAAGGAAGGGATGACTGCTGTGACAAAATCTTGCCTCTGGACATTTGCCCTGCATTAATATCGGTTTCTTGGATTCAAACGTTATTTCTGGAGATACTTTAAATCTAGGTAATTCTCGTCCTTTCAGTAAAGGTACCAATTTTTCCCAAAGCCCACAGGGCCTCGGTTGATCTTAGTTCCAGATACCAAGGTGATACATACTGGTAAAGGCTTATCTGAACACTTTTGGGGAGACTGAGCCCACATTATTCTCTATAATGTAATGGGCATAATATTTACAAGATATTAAACTCATATGTTTTACTTTCTCTCTTAACTCATATTCTTTCTAGCTTCTACCTTTGAGGCTCAGCCATGAAATCCCTTGTCCTGTGAGAAAATAACAGTTTTGAAAACCAGGCTTAAATGAGAGAGAGGATTTTCTAAAGCCCTTCAGAGTTTTAACAACTAGCTTGGATGGATCAGATAGTAGAATTCCTCCCAGGGCATAGATTTTTCCCTTCCAGCTAATCTGGTTAAGTCCCAAGGCTTAACTAGTACCAAAGAAGGTTGGTGTGATTGAGGTAAAGTGATGGAAAGCCCTACCCTTTCTAGCCCGGAGGACAGAGGGGGAGAAAGGAGAGAGACAGAGGTAGAGGAAAAGTGTCTATTTTTCGCTTCTTTTTATATCGTATCACCACTTCAGGCAAACTTCAAGGCTGTGGGTAGTTTTAAGGACATCTAGGTATTTGGGGGTGCACTTGAAGAGCAAGAGGATTTTGTGCCACTCCACGTTTGGGACTTCAGAAGGCAATCACTCCTTCTGTTGCCCCGTGCAGCTGTCTGGAACAGCTTCATCAAAGTAAGCCTGATGGTGCTATGTGGGAGAAGAGATGGATTCTTGATGTTTTAGTGTCTTTGTACTGCCTGTGGTGCTCCAGCAATGCAGATTCAACACAAAGGGAACTGCAAGTTTGGGAGTTCTATTTCTCAGCAAGACTATTTTGATGCTGGGGCAGCTGAACGGGAGTCACAGCCCTTTAGCATCAGGAAGAGCTGAATGGAGGGAGGGCTGCAGGCCACTGTCCTAGCTGCAGGAGGCCAGATCACAAGTGACACCACCTGCAATGGCAGCTGGGAGCGCCAGCAGGGCTCTTGAGACCAGGCACTCAAGGGTCAGGGCTGTGGAGACTAGAGACAAAGTACATCCCATGACTTCTAGGCCTTGTTCCCTTCAAAGCCACAAGGCCACTTACACCCCTGGTTTCATAGACCCAGGCACCATATTGAAATGGAGAAAGGAAAGAAATAAAATTCTAAGAGCTGAGTAATACCTAAAGTATGTGAAAATTATTACTTCATACTAAGAACTGGGCCAAAGCACTTTGTTTTGCTTTGTTCTTTTTCTTTTCCAGTGGATGGGGGCTCATGCAGGAGATTAATTGAATGAACAGGCAGCATTTTCCCTACACAGTAGAATTGTACTTTAAATATATTTATAACCTTTACCATAGAATGTCTGCTTGCTCAGAGTTTCCATTCCCTCAAAACTTCACTGGAATATGGTCCCTCATGACTTCCCTGCCAACTTCCCAATTGTTCTCTAAATCATTACCTACACTTGCATTGCTCATTGTTAAGTGTCTGATTTGCACACAATTTGATAGCTCAAGGACTTCCCATAAGAAAATCTGCTTGGCTCAGATCATCATTTTTGAAAGTCAGAGTGTGTGCATTAAGATCTGATCTTTGGAATAGGAAACAGACGCAGCTGTAGACAGGAAAATTTCCAGAGAAGTGTTTAAGGTTCATACATTAATAAAATAGTCAATTCTTTACTGTTCCACTTATGTTTAAAGTCACGAGTGAGGAGAACTGGGAAAAGTGCCTTGTAAAGTTATTAAATTGTTCTATCTTGACCACACCTTCCTTTTTCCACATGTCTCCACTAGACTATGTAATTGCGTCTGAGTTTCTCCACTTCCAGAAATAAGATTAGGAGGTTCTGTAAATTTAATTTTCTTCTTCCATATAGGGAATCAAGGACCAGTCAATTCTTTTCATGCAGAATTTTAATTTTATATTCTAGTTACTCTGATATTCCAGTTAATAAAATTTTGGCTTTTGTATAATCAGCAGAATATGACTTTTCAAAGAATTCAAATCTATTTTAAAAAAAAACTAAAATCACAGCACACACTATTCTTACTTGAGGATTCAGAGGACACTTCAGTATTTTGTAGTCTCTATGGATTATAATTATGAAAACAAGTTATCATTGCTCTTTTTATGTGGATCTGAGAGAGTTCTGGTTAATAGTCTATATCAGCTTATAATTCTCTCTCCTGCTGCATTTATTCTAACTTTCATTTCTCCCAAAAGCAACTTTGAAGTGCCCTGCGGTGTATTCCCTACCTCATAAACATGTTTGTCAAGAACTCCACATGTTCTCACAGCAGGGATGTTGAAGTTCATTTAAGGGGAACCAATCATAAAACCCATTCCAGGGGATCGCTTCTTAACATGAGCCTAGGGGAAAGCCACATGGTGACCCGAGGGGTGTTTGAAAATACAGGTAGCTGTTGTGTACTCATTCAACCAACATCAACATAAGTTCAAACCTGCCCCTTTCTCAAATTTGCATGTCAGTGACAAGAGGAACACGATGACATGAGGATTTTGTAGCTGGCATCAGTTTTAAGCCTGGGTATTTTTCTCTAATCAAAGGTATCAAGTGGCTTTACCCAAGGCTAAACCGAGAGACCAATAGAAATCAGAAGAAACAGAAAATCTCTTTTTTCCTAATTCAGTTCAACACTCTGTAGTGTGACCTGACATTAAAATAACATACACTTCTATATCCACTGTAATTGTTGAAACCTAGATAAATGGAGGGCCTAATTATAAACAACGTACCTTCAATTATAGTTTTAGGTAGGGTAGCTCATCATCCTTATCCCACATCTATTCATTTTTTATTCAACCAGTATTTAGTGAACATTTACTATGTGCCAGGCTCCTCGTAAATTGCTGGGGGTGGAGTTGGGGTAGGGCAGTGGCAAATTTTCTCAGTGAGCTTTTCTCCCAACCTCATACCCTGAGGTATAAGGGTATCTGGTAGTTCTGTGGGATTTTCACTCCCAGCACAGCTCAAAATCTGGAGAGAAAAGGGGTAAGTAGGGTGAATTATTTTAGAATCCACTTGAAATGGGGTTGTAGGGGCATCTCTGAAAATCCATAACCAGTGGTTCAAGAAGAGATGGATTACGGGGTAAGGTTGCTGGACCTCTCCCCACAAGCCCTAATTGGTAGGGATACTAGAATTACTGGACATGAATAAGAAAGAACACAGGTTTTTATAAGAACTCTTCTAATGGATTCCCTTCTACGTAGTTGGAAGGGATACTGGTGCAAGGTAGGGGCATGGTGTGACCGTGCACTGGGGAGGCGTCAGGAACAGTGAATGTTAAAGCACATTTTAGTTTTGCTGCTCCTCCATATGGCCCTAGCCAGAGCTGAGTAACTCAGGAAGAATAAAGGAAACTGATGGCTCCCCACACATCTTCCCTCTCAGTTTTCCCTATGCAGTAGTAATCACTCCTCCAAGTCAAATAAGTTTTTAAACAATAGTGGTTTAAAAAGTTGCAAATTATTGGGCCTCCCCGGTGGCGCAGCGGTTGAGCGCTGGGTTGCGAAGCTGCCCGCGGCCGGATCGACCCCCGGCTGCTCCCCGGCCACCGGAGGAGGGTCCCACATGGCTCGCAGACCTCTCCTGCCGCCTGCTGCTCCCCTCAGCAGTGTACTTCGGTCCTTCTGCCTGCTCTGCTCCCCACTCTGGCTCTGGTGAATTCTCTCACCCTCCCGCGCTTCTGACTGTACCCAGTGCATGTATAAACCAAACAAACAAACAAGCCAGCAAACAAATAAATAAAGCATGCCTCTATAAAAAAAAAAAAAAAAAGTTGCAAATTATTAACTGAGATTCCTGATTCCATGTGTAACCAGATTCCTCTTGCTTTTCTGGGACCTCCTATTTGAATATCCCAAAAAGGAAGAAGTCAGAAAGTCACTTAAGGGCCATAGGAGTTTGGAAATACAGGCAAACCCCCTTCCAGTTCCAAACTCCCGCCCCTCTCCAATCTAAATATGGTAGGCTCTTTAAAGACATGACGGAGTGAAGGTATCCTTGGCCAGCCCACAGCTGCCCCACCCCTCAGCCAGGCACCCATGCTAGTGGAGTGAACTCTGACAATTTAAGCTTCCCATTGTGGCTCGAGTTCCTGCTTGCCTATTCCCCCATCACAGGTTAATTGTTAGGCATTTGATACCCTCAGGGTGTCACTAGGTGACTTTTATTAAAGAATCATATTCTAAAATAGTGGTTGACCATGGATCTATGGCCACCTTCTTCCACATGGAGATATATAAATGAAAAACAAAGCCCAAGAGGTAGATGGTTTACTTCAAAGGTTTGCCCCTGTCCTGGTAGGCTCTGGGACTGGAGAGTAGTTTGGGGATTTGTGCATCTGGCAATGGCTCTGTCAGAACCACAGCACCAGGGGGGCTAAAAGCCTCTCCATCTTTGGCCCCACCTTTCTCCTCTCTTTTAGCCTTTCTAGTTAACTTCTGAGTTGTTTTCAGGTATAAAGCAAACCAGAGAGCCTCAGGTCTTATTAGGGGTTCTTTCCCCTGTTTTCCTTTTCAAATTTCCTCATTGGTTTGCAGCCCCACATTTCTTGGCAACAGAGAATGTATTTTCATACTTTTTCCATTTTAAGGTGGGGTGATACATCGGTGAGTCATTTTCTGCATGAAAATCGTGATCCAGGAGAACAGGCTGTAATGGTGAGACCTTCACAGACCCTGTGGGAAGCCTCACCTCTGGGCACTTCAACGGACTCATGCATTTAGCATCTAAGACTGTTTCAAAGATTTTAGTCTACAGTAGAGCAGTCATCAGCTTTCATTTGGGATTCTAAAATGAACGGGGGAAAGTCACCTGGGAAGAAGTTTGTAAAATATTGCCATTGGTTTCTTATGATCATACATTAGAACTCAAACATTTTTGTTTAAGACCCAAATCTGATGGACAAATTTCAATTGGAAGAGATTTGCACAAAATGGCTCATAAATGATAAGAGCCATTATTTATTTGAACCAACAATCCCTGTTGCAATCTGAAATAAAATCCCCTTGACTCTAGGGTTCTTTCTTCACAATGGTGTTTCATTTTGCTATTTCTAATAGTCAATTTTCTTGACTATTAGAATAAAAATTGACTTCTTGATTTTATTTTCCTTTTGTTTTTTCCTGGGTGGAGGAATGGAAATAGTCAGAATAACAGGTAACCATACAAAGTGGAAGGCTTTCTGTTCTGTTCCTTACACAGAAATTTAGCAGAAAGTGTTTGGTTAAAGAGATTCATGTGAAATAAATAGCTGCATGACTGAGTTTTCTGAGAGTGTATTCTGACACAGACCACCTCCTGGAGACAGGGAAAATATTTTCTCTGTTCTGCATTTATAAGAAACTGTGAGAGTTCTTAGCTACTATTTGCTAAAAGTTTAAAGGCAAAGACTAAGTGACGATTGAGAAGCCAAGAGTTTTGCTCCAATTTGTTTACATGGTTACATGGCTTAGTTTATTTTTTTCCATGTACTACTTTATACTATCCTTGTTTCCTAATAAGGAAGAGATGGAAAAATATATCTCCAACTATAAAATTCTAGTCTCTAAAAAAGACCTTAGAATAAGAAAGATCTGGCATTTACTGAGTGAACCTGAAGACCAAAATTCATTATTCAAGGAATTTTTTAAATTATTGTTTATTTTTCCAGGTTTCTAGTTCTTATTTATTATGATTACTTCTAAAACATTCTTGTTGATTTTTTCACAATACAGTATTTCTCCCCTCAGATGTGACCACCATAGTTTCCCTGCCACCAAAGCACCCAGAATCCTCTACCATATTCCATTGTGTTCTCCTCCCCCAACTTTTGTTTTCTATTATTCCCCCTCCATCTTCTTCCCTTCCCCTCCTGAATGTCTCGTATCTGTGGTCTGCTTTCAAGGGTTAATATCATAGTTTGTATGATCAAGAAATTTTTTTAAATGAGTTTTTATTTGCTGTTATCAAGTGTAAACGTGGAATTTGAGTCAGGATGCTGCTCAGAGGTGGATGACATAACCAGTTGTGAGTTATTAAAATTCACTGAGGGGCCCTCTATAATCTAAGGAATATATATATGGAATGCCTTTCATTTCATAGCAAACCAATTAGTTTAATTAATTTTTTCCTATGGAATCTATAAACCAGGGAAGGAGTTTGCATACTTCATGATTAAATAAATTTTAATTGTCACTGGTGTTCATTAGTCAGATGCTAGGAAAGGAAGAAGAGTAGGGGGCAGGACGCGACAGCACTGTGCTGAGGCTGTATTAAGGACTCTTATCTATCAGAGGGAACAACTAAAATACATTAACAAATTTTATCTGGAAAAAGAATAACTACTACACTTTGCAAATCACAATGCTAATGACATGCACTGTCATTCAGTATTCACAAAAATTACAGAACTGTTCAATATCGTTCCTATTTCATGGGGTAAAACAGACTGAACTATAGGGACACTGCCCAGAGCCTGGCACATACTTTTTATAAACAAATTATGTGCTCTTCTCCTAACCTGCATCATCTTCCAAGTAATTGTCCTTCTACTCCACAGAGCATAATTCGTCTTCCACCCGTAAGAATATTGGAGTGGGGTTAAGCTTGCCAGATTTAGTAAATAAAAATATAAGAGGGTTATACATGTCCCAAATATTATAAGGTGCATATCTATAGCAAAAAAGTTGTTGCTTCTCTGAAATTCAAATGTAGCTGCTGTTCTCTATTTTATCTGGTGACCCTGGATGGGGTGCCATGGGCACTTACTGACAGGGAGGAACCTGGAAGAAAGACCAGGTAAGATTGGAACCTAATAATGCACCTGGGACCCAATGAATAGTGAGGAATCTTTCCAAAGAAAAAATGTACCATATTTACTCTATTTTTACATGAAACTGCAGGAAAAAGTGTGATAGTAGAGATACCAGAATATAAGTAAACTAGAAAGAAGTCTGCTTGTGGCAAATATTCAATAAACAGTGACAGCATTGGGAGCTACTGTTATCGAGAATGGACTCAATTTTATTACCTAGAGTAAGTTGTACCGCTATGTACCTAATGGCTGATATCCTGGGTACAAATAGTAGCCACTCATTACACAAGTATTGAGCAAACTGAATTAAGGTCACAAATTTTGTAGTGATATTAGCTGCCATGTATCAGCTCTGGCACTTTGATGACATTGTAAAACTTCTTTGTTCTTAGTGCCTTTATTTGTATGATAGAGTTGGCATTACTCTAAGAGTTATTGTGCTGGCAATCTTTGGTGTTCCTCAGCTTGTAGTTGCATGCTGCAGTCCTTGCCTGTGTTATTAAATGGTGCTCTCTGGGTATCTCTGGCTTCACATGGCCATTTTATAAGGATACCAGTCATAATGGATTAGGGAACTATTCCATCATGCTCTCATCCTAACTAATTACATTGCAATTATTCTCTTTCTCTCTCTGTATGTGTGTATATATGTATACATATATATATATATACACACACACGTGCATATATATAGACATATTTTAAAGATCTATTTTATCTATTTATGCATACAAGAACTGGAGTACAGACCAGAGGTGCAGGGGGTGAGAGGATTCACCAGAGACAGAGTGGGAACAGAACGGGTGGACTGACTGAAGTACACTGCTGAGGGGAGCAGTGGGGAAACAGGAGGGGTCTGCCACACCATGTGGGTAGCTCCCTGGCCGGGTATGGAACTCAGGCCACAGTGGCTGGCGATAGCTTGATAGCACTGACTTTTTTTTTAATAATAAATTTTATTTTTATATTCCCCATACAATTGCAACCCCCTTATTTTGAACCCAATCCCTCCCCTCCCGCCCTCTACTCCCCATAGAGTGTCTCTGGTTCATAGTTTTTGGTTGAATTTGATTTTCACTTTCTTATAGTTATTCATTTTCCTGGTCCCTTATTTAAGTCTTCTAGATTCCTGCTATGAGTGAGACCATCCGGTATTTTTCTTTTTCTTTCTGGCTTATTTCGCTGAGCATGATCCCTTCCAGCGTTATCCATGTTGCTGCAAATGGCATGTGTTTATCTTTTTTGAATGCTGAGTAATATTCCATGGTATATATGTACCACATCTTCTTGATCCAGTCATCTATTTTTGGGCATTTGGGTTGTTTCCAAAACTTAGCTATTGTAAATAGTGGATAGCACTGAGACTTTAACCCCTGAGCCACTGGGGAGGGCCTTGCAACTATCCTATATTCAAATAAGGTCTGGAGTTCAACACATTCTTTGGGCAGGCACAATTCAACCTAACAAATCTTATGCAAGGTACCACATGGGGTGCAGTTGTTCTGTCTCTTTGGTTCCTCTTAGAACCTCTTTGTTTTCTCATACTTCCATTGTTTTAAATAACATTGATAGTTTTGAGGATACTGGTCAGATATTTAGAGGATGGTCCACTGTTGGAATTTGTCTGATGTTTTACTCATGATAAGTTCAGGGTTATTTGTTACTGGGAGGAAGACCATGGAAGTAAATAGACAATAGAAACCAATGCAAGTGTATTTAGATAAGAAAAGGGAATTGCTCAGGAGGTTGAGAAGGAGCAGAAGCACAATATTCATGAAAAATGGAAGAGAGGAATTGCCTAGGCCTAGGGAGATTTCCTGATTAGTTGTCAGAAAGGTTAAGGAGGGGAGAGATAAATGGAGGGATGTAAAGAAAAGAGACAGGGACAGAGAGTCCCGAGAGATATCAAAGCAAGTGACCCTGTTATGAAATGAGTTGTTTATCACTTGTTGAGAAAGCCTTCAATAACTAAGGGTTTGAATTGGTGGTAGGATGATGGACCATTCATCCATTCTGTCATTGAACTGAATCACTGAAATCTTTTAGCGTATCCCTTGTGTTGTACTATGTGAAAGTTACATTTTCACACAAGGCATCTATCACACATATCTTGATGGGAAGGCATAAGCAACCTTGAGCACCTGGTTGGCACAAAGATAGGTTTTAGTGACACACTTTGGCTGTGCTGGACAAAAGGGCAGAGTAAATCAACCTTGTCCTAGGGAGGCTGTACATACAGTATAGATATTTCAGTTCAAATTTAGCTATTTACTTACTAGGCATGTAAACTTAGATATGTTTTCAATATCTCCATGATTCAGTATGGGAATAACAATAAAAAAGTCCACTTCAAAGGGTAATGTAGAGGAAAAATGAGATAATGCTCTTTCAACATCTTTAGTAGAGCGTCTGGTATGCAGAGCTCTGGAGAGGGCCCCCACTCTCTATCCACCCCCATTTACTTCCGCCACTTCTCTCCCTCATAAGGAAGGGTAATCTTTCTCTCCCCCACCCTTTTCCTCCTCTCAAGTACATAACCCTAGTTGTCTCACACCCTAGTTGTTCACGGTCTCTTAAAGTCAGCCCTTTATTCATGCCTCTCACCTCTCTAATGGCCCAATCCAAAACACCTGCATTCTTCACTATTCATGAAAACTCTCATATCCTAAAATTCTCTCAGCTATTGATAGATGTTAAGGAAAAAAACATTTTGCATAGTTGGTTAAATAAGTCCAACATAAAGAATACAGAGTTTACAGGATTATTGCATTAATTAATACAAATTATTAATTTACTAATTCATGTTATCTTATTCAAGTACATCTCTGGTGTGTGTGTGTGTGTGTGTGTGTGCAGGGTCACTCTCCACGACTTTCATCTAACCTGAGAGCCTGTAGAGCATAGTGATTAGAGGGCAGAATCTGGAATTAGTCTGCTCTGGATTTCATATTGAAACTCAATCTCATATTAGTTATGTGACCTTTGTAAGTCACTTAGAATTTTCATGAATTAGTGTTTTCATCTCTACAGAAGGTCTGATGTGATTGTTGTAGGGTGAAATGAGTGATTCATGCAATGTACTTGGAAGAGTGCCTGGCACACAGTAAATTGCCCAGTGAATGTGAACTATCATGAATGGTGATAATCAAGGCAGTCATTCCCATTCCACTGCTTTTTGGAATCTCAGAAAACTAGGGTACAATTTCATATTTCTTCCTTGAAAGTTTTTCCTACTTATGAGAAGAGCATCTCTTTTTGTTTTGTCCATGACCAGCGAAGAGACTCAAGAACTCAGCATTCAAGCATAAAGGAGTAGGAAGGTTTGTGCTATGGACTGGGTTGAGACCTCCACTCCCAATTCATAGGTCGAACCACTGTCTTCCAACGCAATGGCATTTGGACATGGAGCCATTGGGGTAGCTAATTTAGATGAATTCAAAAGAACAGAGACTCATTGATGAAAGTGCTTTTGTGAAAAGAGACATTAAAAGTTTTTTTTTTTTCTCTCTCTCTGCCACATGAGCAAGGAGACACAGCAAGATTGTCACCACCCAGGAAGAGGGTCATCATTGGGAACCAACCCGGCTGGCATCCTGATCTTGAACTTCTAACCTCCAGAACTTAGAGAAAATAAATACCTGCTGCTTAAGCCACTAAGCCTATGGCATTTTGTTATGGCAGCCCCAGCAGACTGATTAGAGTTTTAGTGATAAGATGATCTCATAACCATCCAAGTATGAAATGTCAGAACTTTTCAGTGAACTGATAGAAATTTACCAACAAAGCTAAGACTTTATTCATTGACATGTGACCTGGTACTCTATGTTAATTGTAGTCACAGCTGGAATCCCAGCTAGATGTCTTACAGAGAATCATAACATTGTTATCTGAGATGGTTAAGAACTTAGAAGTTGTCTGACTCACCTTCCTGCATGGTGGATGAGGTTACTGTGGCAATGAGGTTACTGTGGCAATAAGTTTACTGTGCAGTTAAAAGGGTTAGCAGTAGCCACTCAGTGGCAGCCCAGTTCTTTCCCTGAGAGGCCGGTGTTCTCTTCACACAGTGCCTCTGTGTAGATCATTAGTCACAGGAAGCTCTGCTGGGACTATAAAGATGAATTAGCTCAAATTGGAGTTCCTAGGAAGAGTGCAAAGATTTCCTTTCCTAAGTCCTCTTTATGTGCATGAGAAAACATTGTGTAGTGGTATTGACCTTTTTGTTTGCAGTCTAACTCAGAGATGGCTGACCTGTTTTGTGTGATGGACCTAAGCTTTCTCCTGAGTTCCACCCCATCCCCTTAGTATGTGAGGTAGGGGTACCAGGAATGGTGGGCATGGGGCGGGGGGTGGGTGACAATTTGCCACAAACAGCAATTATTGTCCCTTCCAATTAAACAATATCTTTTACATTGTTGGGCATATTTTGGATCGCTTTCTGCCCTCTGCTCCTGCAAGATGGCCATGTGTTTGTGTGTTTGTAATTTTGTGGGCTGCTCATTGGTGCTAATTTTTGGTGTCTGTTTAGTTACATCTGGACCTGCAACATCTTTAGGTACAAAGATCAGGTAATTTGAACCCACCTTGGGTCTTCACTAGTCCATTGATTCTTTCAGAGGCTTTTATCCCTTCACTGAGGCATGGGAGAACTTTGGGTTTGCTAGACCATGGATGGGCACGCCACTGCATCCCTCAGGCAAAAACCTATTTTTGCAAATCATGTTTTATTGGAACGTGCCATGCCCACTCATGTACAAATGACCACAGCTGCTTTCATTCCACAACCACAGTGTTGGGCACTTGTGATGAGACTGTTTGGTCAGCAATGCAGAAAATATTTACAGCAATGCAGAAAATATTTACCCTCTGGCTCTTTGGAATAAAAGTTTGCTGACTGCTGCTCTTGACCAGTATTCTTCAGTTGAACTTTTTAAGATGGAAATATCTGCACCTTTTAATATAGTAGTTGTATCAGAATTACTCCACCAGCCAAAAACAGTTATTGAAGACTGGACATGTAGCAAGTGTGACTAAAGAACTAAGTTTTATTTAATTTTGATGCATTCATATATATATATTTTTAAGATTTGTATTTATTTATTTATACAAGCACTGGGTACAGTCAGAAGTGTGAGAGAATTCACCAGAGCCAGAGCGGAGAGCAGAGCAGGCAAACTGATGAAATACACTGCTGAGGGGAGCAGCGGGCAGCAAGAGAGGTCGGCACACCATATGGGATCCTCACCTGGAGGCCTGGGATCGAATCGGAGCTGCAGAGGCTGCGGGCAGCTTCGCAACTCAGCGCTCAACCGCTGCGCCACCAGGGAGGCCCTGCATTCATATTTTAATTCAAATGTTTTTATGTGTCCAGTAGATCCTGTACTGGAATGCACAGCTCTGACACCCTGAACAGGACTTGGAGAGCTAGGCGCTCTGCCTTAGGATCTCTTTTGGCCACATCTCTCAGTTTCTGCATCATTGCTCCTGAGACTTCTGTTCACATTCAAGGTTTTAAAACCAGGCTAGGTCACTTTCCTTAGGTGGGGAAGAGGAACATACTATTAGTTCCGGAGGTTCCAGATTCTTCCATATCTATTAGATATGTGACATGCAGCCAGCAACCACCTGTGCCCCAGAGACGGGCTGTAAAGACTCTCAGTCTTCTTCTCCAGGCCTCTGGGTCTGGATTGCTGGTGTTCCTTTGTAAGATACTGTCTCCTTTATCCCATGAGGTCACACACATCAGTACTTCTCCCTTCCTAGGACCATCAGATGGATGAGGGCAATGACAGAATCAGCTTAACTTTAAGGGAAGTCCATCATACTGGCATTCCAAAATTCTGTTCTTGATAGCACTCCTACATTAACTTGACTTACGTAAGGTTAGACTATGTTCAGATTCAACATACATTTGTTGCATATTGAATTTTCCAAGCACTCAATTCATTGCTAGAAAGGACCCAACTGCTTCTTTTCATTTTCGTTTCCTCTCCCCCACCCCCAAGCTGACAATTATAGCTTCATGATCATCCCTTTGAAACTGCTACAGGAAATTTAGAGAGAATACCTGCACCTTTACCACAGTATTTTCTTGAATAATTTACATTTTTCTAAGCTTTTATCTTCTCTGGAAGGTAAGCTTTCCATTCATCCACTCATGGCAGCACTCCCATACTCTTCTCTGCCCCTTTTTTCACCATAGTACTCATCACCTGTCAAACTCCACAATCACCTGTTTAATTCCCTATCTCCCTCTCTATTTTTTTTTAAAGATTCACTTTTATACAAGATTTATTTACTTTTATACAAGAACTGGAGTACCAGCCAGAGGCACAGGAGGGTGAGAGGATTCACCAGAGACAGAGTGGGGAGCAGAACAGGCAGACAGGCCGAAAGCACTGCTGAGGGGAGCAGCAGGCGAGACAGGAGAGGTCTGCCACACCATGTAGGTATCCCCCTGGCCATATGGGAATCTACCTGGCTGGCAGGGAATGAACCGGCACTGGAGAGGCTGTAGACGGCCTCACAGCACTGTGCCCAACCCGCTGGGCACAGTGAGAGAGGCCCTTATCTCTCTCTTTAGAAGCCAGGCTTCTCAACAGCTGGAGTTCTCTGGTTCACTGCTGTAGTGTTAGGACAAGGCTATGCTTGAAAGAAGGTAGGTACTTAAATATTTTTGAATTAACGAAAGCAAAGGGATTATACCTTATAGTATAACTCTGATGCTAAAAATCAAACAAAGCTCATTCCCTGTGGGCATGAAGTTAGAAAGAAGGCCAAAAGATATAAAGAGTATAATGCCTTTGTGGGGAACAGTAGGGGTAAAGTTATGAAGGAACATGGAGCCCCGTCTGTATCATAGACTGAAAATTCCAAACTTGAACAAGTAAAATAATTGCTACAAGAGAAAATATCTAAACTTACATGCCCTCTTTGCCAAATTCCAAATTTATACCATACTAGTCTTGATGATAAATACGGCAATCTAGATTCATTTCTGAAACATTAATTTACCTAGAATTTCAATAGGTATCAGCTTCTGGAGGTATATCTAAACTAATTAATTAATTTTTAATTAAAGTGATACTTGTATGTTCTCATCAGGTATTGCCACCGTGCTGCATCCACCACCGAATTATCCATAATCCACTGTGTTTTATTGCCTCTTAGTTATTTTTTAATATCTCTTATTTTTTAATAAAATAATTGAGTCATGGAGATTACTAAAGTTTCTGTTTGGAATTAACTGGAATATTTTCTTAATGTGTTTTATTTACCTAAGCAACTTTAAGCTGCAATGTATCTTAAGATGGACTTCTTAGAAAATAAAAGGTTACTACCAAACAGAATATCGACAGATATTCTATATATGAAAGCATACCATAAGCATACCATATTCTGTATATGAAAGCATACCATGAACTATAAAATATTCTGCATTAATAAGGCATTACCGCTATCATCAGCAGCAGCAATCCTGAGAAAACTTTGAAACGAAGTTCTCTTTCTCACTTTACCAGGAGTGTGAGAGATGCATAAACATCAGACCTGAACTTAACTCTCTGCTCTTCCTTTTGAAATCTACTTCTTAACTAAAAGATTCAAATTTATTGGAACCACACATCATTTCACATATTCCATAATTTTTAAAAGAAAGAGTATGGTAAGATAACAAATGACATTAAGTTAATAATTGCCATCCTGTATTATGGTATTATAAACCAGGTATTTAATGTATGTTTTCTTATATTACCTTCCCAACATTCTTATATGGCAATTTTATAAATATAGTTTTCTACTTTGAAACGAAATTGTGACACTATTACCATTAATTTACTTTATAGGAAACTAAAATTTGGAAAGATTCTGAGCTTGCTCAATCATATGTGGGTCCATTTGGTTTCAGAAGAATTATCTTCAGTATTTCATATTGTCTCTGTAGGTACAATATGCTAGTCTACCATTTTGAAGCAAAACAGCATCAATATATTGTGATAGAATTGTGCTTACTACTTCTTTCTGCTTCCAGAGCCAAGAATATGGGTTTTCTCTGAATACAATGACTTTCCATTTATCCACACACTGATTATACTCCAGGACAATACATCATTTGGTATATTGTTGGTCTATTTTTATAAATCTTGATGTGCTAATGTCTTCAAGCTCATCAAAGCCATAGTTCTCTTTCCTAGCTAGTTCAAGTCAAAAACTTTGTATATGTAGTTTTCTACTTTGAAACAAAATTGTGACACTTTTACCAAAATCCCAGTCTCTGTATTTTGTTCACCAAACTATGCTCTCATTAGCATAGGAATGAGGAAGAAATTAAGGCAAAGAAGTACAGGATTCAAATCAGTGTGGAAATATCATTGCTCCTTGTCTCCCTGGCACTCCCCACACCCCAAAAAAAAGAGAGCTGGGTCCTGATGAGAGGAGTGAGAAGGGGTTCAGTAACACAGGTTATTAGAAAAACACATGTTGTAGCGTTTAAAAAGTATTCATTTATAGGCTTCTATTTTTTAATATTTTCAAATAAAATTTAGTGCGTCATACCTGTGTCCTCTTGTAAATTTGGATTTTCAGTGTTGTTATACCCCAAATGAGTTAGAGATATGACTCAAACACTACCAGGAAAATGAAGGAATAGGTATATTCTTATAAAGTATATCACAGAATTTAACAGAATTGTATGAAATGCTGATATTGGAAAAACATGATCATAAGCTTAAAAACTGCTGATGTCAGTTCTGTATTGCTTAACATTGAGTGAAGCTATTTTTAGTGCTCAACAAAAATCAAGACTATTTTAAAGAAAAACTTGTGCCCTGAATCATTTTTTGTATTGTACCATGTGTTTGTTTTGTTTTGTTTGTTTTTGCCTGGGGACTGTTATTTTAAACAACACCACTCTACTTTTTACAGAGTTACTTTTGCTTATTCAACAAAGGATGTGCCAGCAACATGATACATTGAGACGAGTGGACATATCACCACAAGTCAATAAAAGAAAGGTTGTGTTTTTGTAACAGGGTGGTCCCCAGAAAAGGGGGAGGTTCCAGGTTTCCTGCCCCACCCAAGGGAGGGTGGAGCTGAGTAGGGAGAGAAGAAGCTGCAGAGGAGACTGAGGAAGGAAGCAGGATGGAGCCAGAAGGAGACCTGGAGGAGGCGCATGGGGCCCAGAGACACGTGAAGAAACTGAGCTTGTCTTTTGGTCGTGGACAGGGTGACACAGATGTGGGTGAGACCCATGGGGAGGTGACAATGGCAGCATTTATCTTCATTTTGATTTTGCTCTTTTCCTTCCGGGCTTGTCTGGTTGTTTCTGACCATTTTCTGTGGGTCCCCACTGGAAGATGCTTTAGACTTGGGGCAGGCTTTGGGGCCTTGCTCTGGGCCAATCCCATTTGGATGGAGTTTTACCCACGAGGGGATGGGTAACTTTGGGTGCTTGATTTAGAAACTAGATTCTTTGCCTTTCCTGTATTGTTTTCTAATTGTATTAAAGTTCCTTCCCATTAAAGTCTCATGTTTTGTGTTAATGCGGCAGATGGCAGAACCCTATATAGAATAGGCAGGTTTACGGGGTTTGGGCTGCCCCTCGCCCTGTAACATTTTGAGGTGAAGCTTTAAGCAAAGGCTAATGAAGAAAAGACAATGAAGAAAGACAGCTTTTGGAAATGAAGAAAGACAACTCATCACCTGATGCCACTGGGATTCAGGCTCAACCTTGAATAGACCCTCATGCCAAGGCCCTGGGGCTTTGCAGGATGCACATAATTATCCTGACCTGCAGGAGGTGGGAGCTGGGCCTGAAACTCTGCATTAAACAGGAGCCTTGGAAATTCAGTAGTGTTATAGGACAGGGAGAGGGGCAGCCCAAACCCCGCAAACCTGCCTATTCTAAATGGGTTCTGCCATCCGCCGCATCAACACAAAACATATGAGACTTTAATGGGAAGGAACTTTAATAAAACTAGGAAACAATACAGGTAAGGCAAAGAGTCTAGTTTCTAAATGAAGCACCCAAAGTTACCCATCCCCTCGTGGGTAAAACTCCATCCAAATGGGATCGGCCCAGAACAAGGCCCCAAAGCCTGCCATGAGTCTAAAGCATCTTCCAGTGGGGACCCACAGAAAAGGGTCACAAACAACTGGACAAGCCCGGAAGGAAAAGAGCAAAATCAACATCAAGATAAAAGCTGCCATTGTCACCTCCCCACGGGTCTCACCCACATCTGTGTCACCTAGTCCACGACCAAAAGACAAGCGCAGTTTCTTCACGTGTCTCTAGGCTCCATGCGCCTCCTCCAGGTCTCCTTGCTCCATCCTGCTTCCTTCCTCAGTCTCTTCTGCAGCTTCTCCTCTTCCTGCTCAGCTCCACCCTCCCTTGGGTGGGGCAGGGAACCTCCCCCTTTCCTGGGGACCACCCTGTTGCAGTAGGAAGAAATGCTTTCAAGACCAGCCTTGAAATGCACAAGTTTGTCTCTATCAGCAAATAAGGTAAAAATTTTTATAGTGAGAAACTGAAACAAAGTCTTCTGTGTGATTGTAGAATGGCAATTTGTGCTAGCAATGTGGTGCTGAAATCCTCACATTAAGAAATTAATGTAAATCCCGTCCTAGACTGGAAACTAGCCTTTGGAGTTTCTGGCAGAAGCAAATGCAAAGCAGCCTCCTAGGGATGCTTTTCATAAACCAATGCATACTGAACATGCATAGAAAACAAACACGGGCTAAAAAAATAGAAATTATAGATAAAACAGGGATGTAATCTTTTAAGAGAGAAATCAGCAGACACAACAAACAGGGAGATTAGCAGACCAAGTATGTGAGATAATGTAACAATCTGAAAGAAGTTATAAAATAACTGCTTAAAATGATGAAGTAGACTAAAATTGGAATAGAAATAGAAATAAAAGGCCACCGTTTAAAAAGAATAGTCAATTTTGAAAAAGAACCCATTTGAATATCAACAAATAAATATCCACTGAAAAAAAATCTCCATGGATGGTGCATCAGTTATCTACTGCGGGGACTGAGAACAGACAATGACAAGCATTTACTGCTTGTGTGTCTGGGTTCAGCAAGGGTTGGCTTTGTAGCTCAGCTGCCTTTGTCTGAGCTTGCCCTCTTCTTTAGGGGGGTGGAAGGGAAGGCTTGCCCTCTTATGGCTATAGGCTGAAGGTAGCCTGGTTTCATTTGGGGTGACTAGGGTGATAGGGTTCTGTTGTACATGTTTTTTCACCCTCCAGCAGAGTAGCCTGGGCATGTTGTTATGATAATGACAGAGGTGCAGGGCGTGAACTACTGGCACACCCTCACTTCTATTTCATTTTCTTGGCTAAAAGAGTGACCTGGCCAAGTCCAGAGTCAAGGTGTAGGGCAGATCACCCCATTTAAAGTGAGAGGGCATTGAATTGCAGTCATATGAAAGGGTGTGAAAACTAGGAGAAGTAAAAAATTAAGGTTGTTGCTGCAATAGATTGCAGATGGATGAAAGAGTTGGTTAAACAAACAAATAAAAACAAAGACCTGAGAAAAATTCCTAATTTGTAGTAGAGAAGCAAAGTAATAGTGTTATAGGACAGGAAGAGGGGTAGCCCAAGCCCCGCAAACCTGCGTATTCTAAATGGGTTCTGCCATCCGCCGCATCAACACAAAACATGAGACTTTAATGGGAAGGAACTTTAATAAAACTAGGAAACAATACAGGTAAGGCAAAGAGTCTAGTTTCTAAATGAAGCACCCAAAGTTACCCATCCCCTCGTGGGTAAAACTCCATCCAAATGGGATCGGCGCAGAACAAGGCCCCAAAGCCTGCTACAAGTCTAAAGCATCTTCCAGTGGGGACCCACAGAAAAGGGTCACAAACAACCGGACAAGCCCGGAAGGAAAAGAGCAAAATCAACATCAAGATAAAAGCTGCCATGGTCACCTCCCCACGGGCCTCACCCACATCTGTGTCACCTGTTATAGAGCAACCCCGATATTAAACGGGTTCCTGGCTGTGGGTCCTCACCCGCGCGCTTTAAAGAGACTTATGAATACTCTACTACAGACACACACAAAAGGGTTAATAAAAGGTTTATTTACAAGAGAAAAAGAAAATAAGGAAAAGGTACAACTCAGGGAGAAAATAGGGAAATAAAGTCTTTAATGCGTCCTACCCGATCCGACGACCTGGAAACCCAAAGTCACTCTCAGAGCTGACCGGATGCTGCAAGCTGGCCGAGAGCCCAAAATGGAGAGCGAGAGAGAGCCCCCCCAAAGCCCACGTGTCTGCCTTTTGTATCCACCTGGCTGCTTAACCCCACCCTCAGGTCCCAGCCACCTTCCCTTTGGTGGTGATGGGATTTGGAGTTCCCAGTGTCTTTGGCTTTGACCTGGGGTGGGGGTGGAGTCCACAAAGCCTATATGGAATTTGCTTTGGGACATCCTTTTCCCCCTAACAACCCAGTCCACGACCAAAAGACAAACGCAGTTTCTTCACGTGTCTCTAGGTTCCATGCTCCTCCTCCAGGTCTCCGGGCTCCATCCTGCTCCTTCCTTCCTCAGTCTCTTCTGCACCTTCTCCTCTTCCTGCTCAGCTCCACCCTCCCTTGGGAGGGGCAGGGAACCTCCCCCTTTCCTGGGGACCACCCTGTTACAATAGAATATATTAAAAAGCTAAGATATTGGAATGACAGACTGAGATGGCCTAACATATATCTAAATAGAGTACTAGAGAGGACAATATGTTCAAGGAAGAAATATTGAGTATTTCCCCAAATTTATACTAGATAAACTTTTTCATAATTTGGAAGCATAATAAACTCTGAGAAAGAAATTTAGTTTTTAAAAAGTCAGACCTAAACACAGGTCAGGGCCTAACTGTATATATAAATAGAAACACAAAATAAGTGATGAATAAAAATATATCAGTAATCACAACTGCTGGAGGACAAGAAAAGAAAAAACTGGAAAGGAGACACCACAAGACCAGAAATCTGGCTCACACAATGCCAAGAGCTGGAGGTGGGGGTAGAAGGGATTAGCATAGCCATTCGCCCAGCTGTAGGAGCTAAGATCCTTAGGCGCCAATGCCTAGATCACAAAGCACAAGAGGGAGCAGGTATCAGACTGCTGTAGGAGGTGTCTGGAGCTCGGACTTGAAGGTAAAGATATGGAGATTGAGGGCCATTGTAAAAATCTGGACCCTTTCAAATTCTACATAACTTTTTCAAAGTCAACAACAAACCACTCCACGTAGGAGTGAGCCCCTCCCAAAGAGAAGAAGAAGTATGTATCAGTGCAGTGTCTGCATTGGCTGGGGCAGCAGTCCTTCTGTCCACTTGTACCCATGCAGGTGCTTGATCCTTTTCACCAACTCTGTCCCTCCGCAGGGCAACAGCCTTCTGCTTGCCCGGGACCTGTGACCACGCCGGTGCTTCTCTTCACTGAACTCCCTAGCAGAGGCAGCTCTCCTCAAGGCCGCCAGCCTGCGACCACACAGGCCTCTTAGCAAATCTGTGCCTTCCTGAGCAGCCCTTCTGCCTGTTTGTGTCTATGCAAGTGTCCTTTGTTCGCTCCCTTTTATAATAAACTCCCTTTCTAAATTTTATTATTTTTTAATGATTTATTTATTTATGCATACAACTGGGGGTGTAGGCCAGAGGTGCAAAGAGGGGGTGGTGATGTTATGGAGCAGCCCCGATATAAAACGGGTTCCTGGCTGTGGGTCCTCACCCGCGCTTAAAAGGGACTTATTAATACTCCACTACAAACACACACAAAAGTTTAATAAAAGGTTTATTTACAAGGAAAAGGGAAATGAGGAAATGTACAACTCAGGGAGAAAATAGGGAAATAAAGCCTTTAATGCGTCCTACCCGATCCGCCAACCTGGAAACCCAAAGGCACACCGTGAGCTGGCCGCCTGCGAGCTGGTGGGGAGCCAAAAAGGGGAATCCCCCAAAGCCGGTGTCAGGTTTTATACCAAACCTGGCTGCTTAACCCCACCATCAGGTGCAAGCCACCTTCCCTTTGGTGATGATGGGATTTGTCTCTCCCAATGTCTTTTGACTTTGGTCTGGAGTGGGGGTGGAGTCCACAAAGCCTGTATGGGATTAGCTTTAGGACATCCTTTTCCCCCTAACAATGAGAGTGATGGAGGACAAGAATAGAAAAACTGGAAAGGAGGCCTCACAAGACTAAAACCTGACTCACATAAGGAGGTGGGAGTTGAGGGGAATAACAGGAACATTAACCCAGCTGTAGAGGTTGTGACCCTCAGGCACCAGGGCCTCATCACAAGGCAGGAGACCCAAGCAGGATCAGATGCTACAGGGAGTGGAGCACAGATCTGAGGGTAAAGATACGGAGATTGGGCCCACCCTGGAATATCTGGTCCCTTTCAGTTTTGCCTGTTACCCAACATTGGCAACAAGCAGGCCACTCCAGGGAGGAGTGACCCCTCCCAAAGAGAAAAGGACTATATCAGTACAGTCTCTGCACAGGCTCGGGGCAGCACTCCCTCTGCCCACCTGTGACTATGCAGGTGCCTCTTTTCACCAACTCTCTCCCTCTGCAGGGCAGCAGCCTCCTGCCTGCCCATGCTTCAAGGCCACCCGCCTGTGGCCATGCAGGCCTCTCTTAGCAACCCTTTCCCTAATAAACCTGCTCTTTAAATATAACTAATGTCTCTGTCTCATGGAGAAACTCGCCTGGAGAACTCCCTTGTGCTGCTGAAATGGGAGCTCTGGTGAAACCTTTCCCAGAGTGAACCTAAGGACCCCACAACTCCTCAAAACGACATCAAGAGGATTCACTAGAGACAGAGTGGGGAGCAGAACAGGCGGATCTACTGAAACACACAGCTGAGGGGAGCAGCGGGTAAGACAGGAGAGGTCTGCTGGGCCATGTGGGTAGCTCCCTGGCTGGGGAAACCTGCCCTTTTGGATGTAACTAACATCTCTGTGTCCTGGAGAAACTCGCGTGGGAACTCACCAGTGCTGATGAAAGGGAAGCTCTGGTGAAACCTTTCCCAGAGTGAACCCAAATGCCCCACTCTCCGAATTCAACAACTCTAAAAACTGTATCAACAATGTTGACAAATATATTTACTCAGATAAAAGATGCTTAACCTCACTAAGATATAGAAAATGAAGCCAAAGGTACTATTTTGAGACAATCACATTGGCAAAAGAGTCACAAGGCTAATAAAACTAGATTTGTCATCAAGGATATGAGAATATGGGGTACATTACACACTGTTAACACAAATGTAAGTTGGCAAAGCTACTTTGCAAGTTAGTGTAATAATACCTAGTAAAATAGAATACATGCAAACGTATGGTCAGGTATTAGTAAAACTCTTATACATACATAAGGAGATATACTTAGGGATGTTCACAGGGAAAAATTGGAAGCAACCTTTAAAAAGTAAGTAAGAAAGCAATCTTTTAAGAAGGCACATTGTAAGAGAATATATTCAGTGTAATCTATAGACAGGGGCAGGTTTAAGGTGTATAAATATATATATAATCTGCTCATATAGTTATATGCACATTCTTATAAGTGTTTTAAATGTACTCTAGAAGGATACCCATCAACTTCATGGCAGCAGTTAAACTCTGGGGAGAAGGCAAAAATAATCTAAAGGTAAGGAAGATGGAGAAGATTTTAATGGATTCTTCTAAGAAATAATCTGCATTACATATGGCAAAATGTTAGCAATTTTTAAAACATGTGGCAACTACACATCTGTTACCGTTATACATTTCTATATGTTTTAAATATTTTATAATTAGAAATTTGAAAAATACTCACATAAAATACTCAGAGAAACGCCTACCATCATCACAATAACAGATTGAAAGGCAAAGCCAAGGTGAAGTGTTCAAAGGAAACTCACTTTTGAAGTCATGACATTCCTAAGGTCAGGTATTAACAGAAATGTGAGTGTCACCACTATTATGTACTCCAGATTTTCTACTTCTTAGAAAAAATTAATGTTTAACTCAATGTGCTGCACTTAGTGGTGTTAGGAGAGAGCCATAAAACACACTGTTCTCTGTCACTCGGCTAAACCAAAATTAGAATCAGTCAGCTTTGAAATTTCATGACTTTCTGGGCCTGGAATTCACTACCTCCAGGATATATTAGCATTATTTCCCCATCTGAGTCCTCTTGGGCAGCAGCAGAAATAACCTTGGTTTTATGTTAGAGGTCAGGACTGAACTTTCCTTGAGTTCCAAGGAAACGAGTCCCTCTTTGCCCTCTCCTTTCAGCATGAGGTTTGTCAGACTCATAGAGAGCTTCCTTCCAACTGTGAGTCTGATTTCCCAGTGTATTTCACGTTCCAGTTGGGGTGCTTTCATCTGGGCTGAGACACAGACACAGGCTTTAATCTCTGAGGCCTGAAGTTATCAGAATGGGCAAGTCACAGGCAGTTGGGAAGCCAGGCCAGAAATGGAGTCTCTCAGTCCCAGGCCTTTTATTTTATTTAACTAAAAGATTTGACAACTTATTTTCAGATTTTGCAATATAAATAAACATTACTTTTTTTTTCTTTTTGTCCTCTAAAACTCTTCCCTCCCTGAGAGGAAGGGAGAGCAAGTGTCCCTGGTCATGCTGTTAGATGACATCCAGAGTCTTAGCACCATGATTTCCTGGTGAAGCGGAACAAGTGATGTAGAACTGATAGACTCTCTTTGTATCTATCTGGTTACTGAGTCATTCCTGGCCAAGTGGGCACCATCGTAGGACTGACTGGAGGTCTCATCTGCGGGGGTCCAGGCATCACTGGTAAGTGACCTCCCATGGGTGACCACATGCAGGAGGAGGTCCTGCTGGCATCATCCCAGGAGAGCAGAGCCATTCATTTGCGTCATGGGTGAACCCCATCTGGGGTGTTGTCATCACATCAGGGTGAGGAGGACCTGGGAGACTGGGCAGAGGTAGGATCCTTGCCCCTCAGGAGAAGGAGCAGAGAATGGAGTAGGAACAATCTTCTCTTGTTGAATATGGCAGTGGTTTAGTCAGTCAGGCCTAAGCCTGCTCTTCCACCATTTTTGACAGTAGCCATGCACATTCTCTTTGTGTTTCCACAACTGCAGTGTGTCTTTCTCACAGACAGACAGTCATGGCTGAGGTGTATATCTCAGTATCACAATAAAACTCGGGCATGTTGCTCTGCAAGCCACTGGTCACTCTGCTGGTCACTCCATTTGGTAAGGTCTATGTTTTTTTTTTTTGTTTTAAAGATTTATTTATGCATGCAAGAGCTGGGGTACAGGCCAGAGATATGGGGGGTGAGAGGATTCACCAGACACAGAGTGGGGAACAGAACAGACAGATTGACTGAAATACCCTGCTGAAGGGAGCAGCAGGTGAGTCAGGAGAGGTCTGCTGTGCCATGTGGGTTGCTCCCTGGCCAGCTGGGGATCAAACTTGTGCCAAAGTGACTACGGACAGCTTCATAGGTTGTGTCTTAACCACTTGTGCCACCAGGGAGGCCCAGGTCTATGGTTTTTAACTTAACTTTCCAGGGTCAGCTCAAAAGACAAGCATTTGCTGCAGGCAGGATGTTGAATCCTCCCAGCTGTTTGGGTAAAAAAGGGCAAAGGTCACCCTGAGGTGGGTTAATTTATAAAGTGTTTCAGGCGCATTTTAAAGGTCAATTTAAATTTTGGCAATGAGATGGTTTGTAATTAATCTTAGGACTGGACTATTATTTTAAAGGGGTTATTTTCTTCAGAAGCACCCACGTAACACACACCCACTACATCTTAGCTATGCTCTCCTTACCCATGAATGAGTGAAATCAATAATCCTTATCACCAGCAGTGTTAGATGTTGCAGAGATGTTCCTCACTTTCCAGTCCCAGTCACAACCCAGCTCCTCACATCCCAGTTGCCTTTAAGATCCAAGTTGAATTCTCTACTTTTGTTGATGCCTTGGTTCTTATCTACTTTAAAGGACTAACATTTAAAAACAGTGATGAGGGGCCTCCCTGGTGGCTCAGGGGGTTAAGACACAGCACTATGATGCTAACAGCAGCCACTGAAGTACAAGTTCAATCCCCAGCCAGGGAGCTAACCCACATGGCGCAGCAGATCTCTCCTGACTTGCCTGCTGCTCCCCTCAGCAGTGTATTTCAGTCAGTCTGCCTATTCTGCTCCCCACTCTGTCTCTGGTGAATCCTCTCACCCCCTACACCTCTGGACTATACCCCAGTTCTTGTATGCATAAATAAATACATCTTTAAAAAAAAAAATAAAAACAGTGATGAAATAGAATTTTCATGATTTTATAGCTGTGCTGACTACACCTGAATTCCAGTCTTGGTTTATTCATTGCAGGCTCTCAGGTACATCTTTTAACCTCCCTGGGCTTCACTTTCCTAAACTGAAAAGCTGGGGAAATATTAGTACTCATTTCACAGAGGTATTGTAAGAATTTAATGAGATAACCCAGAACCTGGACTGGTGTAATGCTGAATTAATCACTGCTGTTACAAACATTCTTTTCCTTGTTCTTTCAATTATTTTTTCTTGTCCTTCAGAATTCCATTCCAAGTTGGGAGTGATTACTTTGAACTTAGAGACAAGCTTTTTAATTTTATTCCTGACTGCTATTGATTCAAAATATCATGCTTCATTTCCAATAAAATGGTTTTTCTTGAAATTTTATTTGATATCCTGTGCCTCACATTTGCTTTTCTCAGACATCATTAAGAGCAGAAACATTCTACAAATTGGTAACCAGCGCATTCAGAAGTCAAGTGGCTTCAGTCTTAAACCCTTCTTTGACCAGGCCACTTGAGGCACTGCTGCCCTTTCTCAGGGGTCTGTGGGCATGTGGAGGCCCTGGTGTCGGTGGTAAGGTCAGCCACTGGGAAGAGGAAACTCAAGATTTGGTCACATGTGGGAGTTTAATCCCAGTAAGGAAGGAACCAAATCAGCCAGAGAATTTGCAGGTTGAATCCTGTTCATTTGAAGGCTGCCAGAAGAATGAGTCTGGAAACAAGGATAATTCTTCAGAAGCCTGGACAAACGTAGCACATTGTGCTTAGTCATCATTTCCTGAATGATTAAAGTCTCCATTTACCTTAAAAAACAGACTGATATGACTACGTGTACCCCCCACCCCCCAAATTCATATTTTGAAATTCTAACTTCGAAAGTGTTGGCATTAGGAGGGGAGAATCTTTGGAAAGTAATTAGATCATGAGGTTGGAACCCACATGAATGGGCTTAGTATTCTTAGAAAAAGAGCTCCAGGTGGGCAAACAGGGTAAAAGGGTACAATTGTATGGTGAAGGATAGAACTGAACTTGTAGTTGTGAATATAACATAGTGTATACCCTTGCTGACGTTCTATGATACACACTAGGAACATACATACTGCTATAATAAAAGAAAGAAAGGGACCCTGGGAAGCTCTGTCATAACTTTTTGGCCATGTGAGGTCACAGGAGATCTATGAATCAGGAAGCAGTCTCTCACCAGACACCAAATCTGCCAATACCTTGATTTCTTTGGATCTCTCAAACTCCAGAAGCTGTGAAACCAGTGTTTACTATTTAAGCCAACCAGCCTATGACATTTTCTTATAGCAGCCTGAACATATTAATGAACAAAGCCTCTCTGACAATAGTCAAGTCTTCTCCAAAGGTCTATAAATGTCCACACAACTTAAAATATATGTTTTTATTTATTATTTTGAATCATTGTTCAAAGGGAAATTTCTGGATATATATATATATATATATAATTTTTATTTATTTATTTATGCATACAAAAATTGGGGTGTAGGCCAGAGGTGTGGAAGGTGAGAGGATTCACCAGAGACAGAGTGGGGAGCAGAACAGGCAGAGCCACTGATGTACACTGCTGAGGGGAGTAACGGGTGAGTTAGGAGAGGTCTGCTGTGCCATGTGGTTTGGCTCCCTGGCTGGTGATGAAACTCGTGCCACAGTGGCTGGTGATAGATTGATAGCACTGAGACTTTAACCCCTATGCAACTAAGGAGGCCCCTGGATATATATACTTTTAAATATTAGGAAATATAATTTCAGAAAGAAAAACAGATCAAAGAAGTTTTATAATAAAAGTTATTTTCCCAAAACAAATTTCAACTTTGAAAAATTCCAGATGTCAATGTTCTAGAAAATATGTCATTATAGTGTATTTTCAATTTGTATATCATTACTGAGTTTTTAAAACACAACTACAATGACTCTAGAATCCTCCTGGACAGGAAGCCGCTCTTCTCTGAAAGGATTGGGGGCCACTGTCATCTGTCTCATGGACTCAGCCCAGGTTAGCCTCTGCAGAGGACCCTGAGGGACTTGGTTCACAGCAAAGACTTTACCTGTCCTGACTTCCCAAGACCCTGCCTTGGGATCTCGTGTACACAGAGTATTGCTTTTTTACAGAATCATGGAGGGATGAGCACTCCAATGAAGAACACAGTGGTGTTCCCAGAATTTGCACAAAGAATTGGACTCTTTATTGTTTGTAACTATAATAGAAATAGTACTTTGAAACATATGACTTGGCTCTTTTTTCCTTTCTGTGTACATGACCATTTTCATAGCCCACATTCCCATCCAACTGCTGTGGAATGGGAGTTGCAGTAGGGAATTAGGATTCTTGGAAAAAATTTTGAGTCCCTATTGAGGCAATGTCTATTGGAGGTAGAAGGATTAAAAAAAATTTTTGTGTTTCATTAGCATATCAAAAGCTAGTTCCCATCAACTTACACATGGAGATTGCTAGAAGTCAGGGGATAATGAAGATATGATTTATTTTGCATCGGACAAAGAGGAACTCACCTTGTACTTATGAGAGTGAGAGGGGAGCAATAAGGATAATTGATTAGACAAGGATACCATCCTCCCTTGGGGATAAAATTCAAGGTAAAGGGTGCTATACAAATATCCAGAGGCGAACATTACAGTCAGAGGCCTGCTTTCTTTGATGTAGCCTAGGAGAGGTTGCAAGTCTAGCAGAAGTTCCATACTCGATATGTCGTGTGTGAGAATTGGAGTCCCAGTGGCAGAGCTAGGAGGCAGGAGAGACAGCCAGAGATGACACCAATGACTCCCAAAGCGTAAATCTGGCTTGCAGGGACCTAACAGTTCCCAAGTGTCCGCATGATAGAAACCTAGGCTCTTGGATTCAGTTGCCTGTCAGAGGCCTGGGACTGAACAAAAAGGCCACAGATCAAGGGGGCTTTGAGGTTGGAGACAAATAGCAGAGGCCACAGACTTCAGAAGTAGGTGCAAGCACAATGCTCCATTAGATAGGACAAGCTGCCTCTGAGAGGCTCTGTTCAGAGACCCATGGACCACAGTGACTATCCACCATCCCACACAAGGTCACAATGGACAGCACCTGACCTGCCACCTCACATGGAGACAAAGGGCAGTACAGAAACTGAGCACATGGATCCGGGAGCCCTTCACATCCTCACTGCCGAAATCAAGCCCCTCCCCAGCCACTGATCAGTAGGCGTCATCTCACATAGGAGCAGCGGACAGAGACTGAGCATGTATGGGAAAGACAACAAATCATCCAAGCAAGACTATCAAACTGAAGACACTATTAAACTTGTTGATTTGCAAGTTTTCAAGTGGTCACCCTCTGCCCCAGCAAAGCAAGAAAGCCTAGAGGGCTAATAGAAAACAAGGTACATTTTTTGGTAACTATGAGTAAAGATGTTAAACTGCAACACATCTACACCATAAAGGATACAACATCACTTTTAAATACCTGCCTTCTTCTAAAAAGGATTTGAGGCAGCAACAGTCTGTGATAGAAAAATAAACACTTAAGATTTAAAGATCCACTAAGTCTTCATTATTAGATATGAAAAAGAGGATGATGATGATAAATTAATACATGTGTTTCAATGCATAGAAGTTTAGCTTAAGAAATGTAATTTGTGTCCTCTGTGTTCATGGAATGTCACTATTTTTGTAAAAGAAATCAGAGAAGCAAGAACTGACTTAGTCATTCTTGCTTGTATCTTAAGCACTTCTAAGATTAAGTATAGTGTATGCTCAGTAAATATTTGTTGAATGAATAATGAAAAAAATAAACCCTACCATCAGAATCAATAACTTAAGACGTTTTGGAACTCTTTCTAGTTATCAATGGTGCTATGAGCCAAATGGGGGAGCAGAGGGACTGTGTGTGGCAGGAGATAGGGACTCTGTTACTTCGCCTCACCATGAGAGGGCTGGACAGAGGCAGTGGGGGAGTGGGGGGGCGCAGCGGAGGAGTGAATGTAGGAACTTTGCTATGCTCTGCCATTACTGTCTCCCACATTCTGTGAGGTTGGTTATGGGTATGTGTGTGTGTGTGGGGGGGGGGTGTATGTGTGTGTGTGATTGTTTCCCGGGCTGGGGTGCTTGTTACAAACTGAGGTGAACTGATATGACCTTTGGTGGATGCTTCCTGGAGAGGTGCCCTAAGAAGACCAGAGACTCTGGGCCCAGAGCAAAAGAGAAGAAGGAAAAGTGCACCAAAGAGGTAGGCAGGTGGTAGGCCTGACCTGGTGGGTCCAGGGGGACCATTTGGTCTAAAATTAGATCTTATAGACATGTGCACACAAACTCACTGATTGCACTGAAAGGAGAAACATATAAGGTGCCTTTCAATTTGTGCCCCATTAAACATACAGAGTGTACTAAATTAAGAAATATTTTTGTAAGTTCAATGTCTTCTGAATAGAACAAGTAAACTATATTGCTTAAAAGAATTAAGCTGTCAATTCATTAAACACAAAATTTTAAAGTGTAACTAATACAACCCTGATTGTGGCCTTTATTTTTTAACATTGCAGAAACTCTGAAAGCCACCAAGGCCCTATTGAGATGTTCTGGTGCAAATATGTGAAAGTGAAACTGTCAAAGTGCTAGTTCGTACATGCCACTTGCTGCATTTCCTCTGTGCATTTTACACACTGTTCTGTGGGCCAGGAGTACAGGCCTCTCTGAGTTTTCATAGAACCTGCCATAATCTTTCAGCTTACAGCATGGTTCTGAGAGCCCCCAGCTCCTGGCTGTGCCCCTCCTCAGAGTGACAGGACCATTGTTTCCAGGGGTGGGTAGGGTTCTGTGTCTATACAAGTAAACCTCCCAGATTTGGCAGAAAGAGTGTAAATGGGGAGACCCAAACACTACCTGGGTGCATGTCAGGACTCTGAATTCTTTTCTTCAATGCTAGAGGTTCAGGCAAAATGGCCCAGATAGAGAAAATTGGGAGTGAGACCATGAACATGCTGGCCCTGTGGAGGAAGTGAAGTGTAGGTCAGACACTGAAACATGGATTTGGCAGAGCTGATGCAGGTCCTGCTGACCAGGCCTGTGCTGAGTCCCAGGGCTCTGCCTGACACCCCATCTGTCTCTGTGAAATATCCAGTGGCTGTGCCTGAGCTCACCTTGCACACTCCTGCCTGCACACTTTCTAAAAAACACTCCTTTTCTCATTTTCATTTAGGGGACTGGCCCATTGTAAAACAGACAATGAAAAAAAAATCCTCTAGGAATAATCTACCTTAAGGGTAGTGTTGAATCTTTTAAAGACTGAAAATTAGGGAAAATGATTTAATACTACCCAGAAGACATTAATTAGTACTCTTTTCAGATTCTGTAAGACAATCCCACACTTCACCCAAGTGATGACCATTTGCCAGAATGTCCTGGGGAGTCATAATTTGGGGTCCATAAAACTTCATTCGCATTACCTGGCACTGTTAGTGGTCAAGACTGTTGACTGATAGAATTTGCCCTGGTCACTTAGTAATTAGTCTAATTAATTTGCTGAAGTAATTAATTATCTAACACATCTAATTAGCAAACACTTTCACCTGTCTGAGCCAGAGGTAAATGCCAGCTTGGATTTCAATGGTCCTCCTCATTGTACCCTAAAAATAGATTGAGAAAAATAGCGTGGAATACAGAGTAAAAGCACGAAGGCCCAGCAGTGATAAGTGGGAGTGTTGAATCACAGAATTACCAGTGGTTGTTGGACAAGAGCAGCAGGAAGACCAACTTTTAGTGGGTTGTGTGGTAAGAGACATAAGTATTATTATAAAGTAAAACAGAAACTATGATCCTATTTTGCAATGGCAGCACACACATCCAGGCTTAAATGCTTTGCAGGCTTAAAATAAAAATTGTCATTAGCTTTACCAAGTACATTTTTCTTAGGGATTTTTGGATAACTTGGGCAAAGTTGCAAATTCCATTTCCTTCCCATTCTGTAAACTTCGCTGGCTGGTCAAGATGGACAAAAGAATCCAGCATGGAATTTTAGAGTTTGTCCAGCGGGGCTATCGTCAGGAAGATGAGTGTCTTCTAACATGGAGACCCCAGTAAAGTCACAGGAATTTGTTGCTTCACTTTCACATACGTTCTTACATGTTCATGCACATTATGAAGTGCCTTGTATCAGCTGCTGTTTGGCCATTTATAAACATTTTAGACTCTGATTGACTTGTAAACCATGAGATTTACATTCCTGAAGTCCTTCCTATCGGAAAACTTCCAAAGGAAGTTTGGAAGGAGGCTTTGCATGGAGGCTGAGGCCAAAATAGGAACAGATTTTAATTCCTCTAAAATTTTCTAGTTCATGAATTTTACAGACACGCTGTTTTCTGAAAATACTAGATTTTATTTTGTTCTCCTACCTGGGCTGACTTCCCACAGCTGGTTCATTGACTTTTACTGACAACCTAGGGGTAAGTTAAATGAAGAGGCTTTGGGAAACAAGTTTTGTTTAATTATATAGACCTTCTGTGCGAATTTGAATGGGCAAAGTTCAGATGAAGCAGTGTTCTGAAGTCCTGACTTTGGATGTCTTCCTCACTTGTTATCAAAGAAAGAGAACAAGTTGGTGAGGGGTAGGATGAAGTGGGAAAATGACATGTTTTGGAACTGAAAGTTCTCATGTGTACTGGACTCATTTTTTTTTTAAAGATTTATTTATTTATTTATATAAGCACTGGGTATAGTCAGAAGCGCGGGAGGGTGAGAGAATTCACCAGAGCCAGAGCAGGGAGCAGAGCAGGCAGAAGGACCGAAGTGCACTGCTGAGGGGAGCAGCGGGTGGCAGAGGAGGTCTGCGCGCCATGCGAGACCCTCCTCCGGTGGCCGGGGAGCAGCTGGGGATCGAACCGGCGCTGCAGAGGCCGCTGGCAGCTTCGCAACCCAGCGCTAAACTGCTGCGCCACCGGGGAGGCCCTGGACTCATTTTTGAGGTAACCTGGAGGAGCTGTTATGGAAACCAGCAGAGGTCTTGCATCCATTTTCAATTGCCTCAAAGTAAATAAGTCTGTATGTTACACCTGACCCATGTGGAGACCAGGACCAAATGTAAAAGAAAGGTGAACTGGTCAACAGTTAACAAATTACCAACCCAGTTAAAAAGACAGGATGCCACGCCTTCAAAGGGAGCCTAAATTCTTGGAGAAATGTTGCTCTGAGAATTGGGCTGTAGTATAAAAGGCCATGTCAGGGATATTTTTGGACTAAGAAGGTAGTTTAGAATGCTAAAAGTTCCATCAGAAATTTCAGAAGAAAATACAAGTTTTAAGGAAGGGTATCATTCTAACTTGGAGTTGAACTACTATGATAAGAGCTCCAGAGCTATAATTTAATAGCAAATCATAGTATTTTTTTTCCTGATGTAAATTTGAGTGACTATCAACATAGTACAAAGTATGGCTTCAATTTTACCTGCTTCCAATAACCCCATGAGATCCGACAGGAATACATATGTTGGGTGAGTAATTTTGATTTTGTATTTGTTTTGATCAGATAGATGTTCTTTGGATTTTATATTCAATGTTCAGTTGATGGACCTCTGCAGTTATATAAATTTCTTAAGTTTAGAGGTAATATAGTTGGATTACATCTCATAATACAACAAAATAAAAAATGAGCAAATTTCCTTCCCAGTAACTTTTTTTGTTCCTTGGTTCTTGGGGAAATTTGGTTGATCTAAGAAAGAGGGCAATATGTCAATTATATATCAATTAAAAAGAAATGAGGGTAAATGAAGTCACAAAAAACCTGCAAACGTTTAACAAAGCTGCATGAGTGAACAAATTGCAAGTTCAACCTGGATTTCAACCTTTATTTCCAAGACTATAAGCTGTATCTGAGATAATTAAAGGGACTCCCAGGGCCTAAGGGAGATTTAACTGTGTTGCAGGATATTATGAAGTGATTCCATGTGCTTTGCGATGGACTTTATGTAGAATTCACTTCTAAAATAAGACGTAAGTTATTCATCTCAGGGGTAGATATAAATCTGCCAGAGCTGTCTGCAAATTTAGCTCCAATTCTTGCCCCAGGTTCACAAAATATAACGGAGCATTAATCTTCATGAGGCTTAAGGAATTTTTGCGAGTTCCTTCTGGTTTGCTGAGTGTCGTATGAAATGTCTTGCTTAGAGCTTCCATCACATCAGTGTTTTAGAAAATTCTCCACTCACCCTTCCCAAGCAGAAGCAGCCTCCTGCCATGTTAATTTCTTCAGGGAAGCCAAGGAGGTAGAGAAAAGGAAAAATTGTGAAGATGAATTAAGAGTAAAATAAGACTTCTCAACCAGCACTTCTCTTTGGTTATCAATATTCAATGCTGACCATGCTGGATAATTTGTCCTGATTTACTAAAAGGCTTTATTCCCAACCCTTTGGTCCATGTTTTAGAAAAATAGGTAGAAAATGGTTGAGGAGGAACTGGTACATGCATATCTATTAAATTAAAATTACGTATTCTGCAAAGAGTCAGATTCATACAGGGTTGAATTTGGGTAATAGCCCAAGCTAGTCTTTCCTTTGGTCATTGATAGAGTGCTCCTCTTAAAAGCACTTCTCGATGAGCCCAAGGGGATTTAAAAAAGATCTTCCATGGACACACCCCTAAATTTTCCACCATGGGATCATTAGACATTGGGAAAGACAGCAAGAAAAAATAATACATATTGCCTAATTAATTCATAAGGGTATTAAAATTAATAAAAGAATATAATTAATGGTTTGCTGGTGTAAGAATTTCTTCTTGAAGATAGAAAAAGTGGAGGAGATCAATGATTGTATAAATACCAAGGGCCAGATCTCCTTGACCAATAGAACCAGAATTTCTAGGAGTGGGAGCAGGTATCAGTACTTTTTAAAGCACCCCAAATTATTCTAATATGTAGTTAGGCTTTACAGTCACTGGAGTAAATGAATGAGATTCTTTTGTAGTGTAATTATTCATAGATTCAGTAAGGAATCCAAAGGAAAATCTCCAAATAGTAAAAGCAGTTTGGCAGAGTCAAGCAGAAAGTGTTATAGAAGTTGGAAGAGGAAGTGGATGACAGTGTTTCTTAAACTTTCGTGTGCATGGGAATCACAAAGAGTTGGTTAAAATACAGATTTTGATTCAGTAGGTCTAGAATGGGGGCCTGAGGATCTGCATTTCCTTCCAGTTGCCCAGGCACTGCTGCTTGTTCATTAACTGCACTTCTCCTGCCTCTCACCGAGAGAAGAAAACAGATGTCTTTTGCTTTGATGCTTTCTCTGAAACACTAAAGTATACTAACATCGTGGAATGTTTTATTTTTGAAACAAACTACGATCCATTAATTATGAATCTGTTACCCTCAATATTTTTGAGAAGGAAATTAATAGTATATAGTTTTACCTCCTGAACAGTTAAATTTAATTCAACAAACAATTTGTTAAGATGTAGGGATTAAAAAAAAGATATAGAGACAGCTTGCATAAGGATATTCTTAATCTTTCTGGAAAGAGAGAAAATGAACATGTGAAATGCTATCTCTCAGTGTTAGTGTGAAGTAAGTGCTTTAGGATTGCAGTTGGGTGGGTGGGGGGGATTTATACTGACTAGGTAGGGAAGATGCTTGGAAAAGCCTTGATGGAGAAAATATTTTAATTTGAGCTTGAGGAATGACAGGCTGATGATACATGAAAAATGAAGGGGAAGAAATAGGCCTAAAACAGAGTTCTCTACTTTGCCTACACAGCAGGTCATCTGGGAAGACTTAAAACATACTTTCAGAGTTTATATTAACTAAGACCTGAGCATGAGTGTTCTTTGAAAAACTCCCTGGTGATTTTGATACAAGGTCAGGTTGAGGATCACTGGAGATACATGAAGATGCAGGATTTTTGTTAAGATGTTTTGAAGTATTTGGAGCAAAATGAGAAGAATGTAGAACAAAGAAGTCCCTGATAGTTTTTGGCAAAGATGGCTCAACCCACTGTGGTGTGGGATAGATCGCTTTTATCTCTAATAATTAATTTATAATTATTAACAAAACAGCACTCGCAGTTTAATATCATTGATTTCTTATTCAATCCCAAACAAGTTGATTGGCTAAAGATGAGTAGGAGGGATATTTATCCTCCACACAGTCATTCAGATATCCAAAACCTTCTACCAGTGACTTCCATTAACTTTGCCATCTCCTGCATTTGGCAGAAGACAGAGTGGGGCAGGGCGGGGAGGGAGAGGGAGAGAGAGAATATGAGAATCAGATTTAAGTGAGATACTGGAAATAAATATGTCACTTATGTTTATGTTCCATTAGCCAGAACTCAGTCACATGACCTTATCTTGCTACAAGGGAAGCTAAGAATAACATTAGCAATGTGCTCAGAAGGAGGAAAAATTGGGCTTTGATGAACACATGGCATTCTTTCCCACCCCTTATTTTCCTTGCCAGTCTCACCAAAACTAGTACCTTTCAGGTTCTCAATATTGGGGGGTATAATGACAGTCATTCTATGTTCACTGCACCTGAGATGTCTACAAACATTATCTTATTCAGGCTGCAAGGAAATCTTGCAAAGCAGTTAATTATTTTCATTATACCCTTTTACAGATGAGGAAACTAAAGAACAAAAAATAAATTTATTTACCCACATTTATACAATATATATGGTTGAACTGGTAATGAAACCTGGACAATTTGACTCAAGACTACTATATTACATCACACAGCATCTCATGCAAAGAAGAAAATGAACATTTGAGCCAGACAGAACTAGACAGAAATGACTGTTGTGAAATCTACTTCTTGTATAATCTTGCACAGCTTCTCAACTTCTTTAAGCATTGGCTTCATTAATAAATTAGATTATTAATATTGCTTACCTAGTAGAATGAGGGTTGTGGGATTAAATGATATAATGTATTTTATCATGCAGTTTTCATGTTTATGTACAATTTCCAGCAAATATGAGACATTATTATACCACATTGTTTGTTGACAAATTATTTAATCCTAAATGAAAATCTGGATCCAATATTTGTGATGGCAGTAATCATAAGTGTTAACTGATACTCTCTCTTGGTTGCGTGCTTTCTTTCCAAATTCCTCTCCATCTTATTTCATATTTTTTTTTCCAGAAAAAGGTTTGTTTATGTTAAAAATCCTTATCTGGATTCTATGGATGAAGATATTCTCTATCATTTGGATTTAGGAACAAAAACTCATAATCTACCAGCAATGTTTGGGGATGTAAAGGTAAAATTATTTCTAACTTCAGGAAAAATGATTATGTTTCCTCTGCTTATATTTCTTCTCATTTTCCCAACATAAACTTTACATCTTAAGCAAGAGAAACATCAGCAGTCCTCCCAGGAACTGCAGCCACACTCATACTCAGAGACAATTTGTACATTCCAAACAATCACTTCCATCCATAGAGGATCCCAAACTGAATCAAATATCAACATGATTATATGCCTTCTCTGCTCCTTGGATATAAATAAAATTTTACTGACAATATCGCTAGGTGTTCAGAGTTCATGATTCAGTTTATTGTTTAACATGTATATTTATAGCTGAATCTCACCAATTCTCCTTTTATTAATCAAAAATAACTCACAAAATGAATAATACTATATGGTCCCATTTCCTGAAAATAACCATTAGCTAAAATTTCATATTAAAATTTTTGTCATTTCATAGGAAATATTTCATGAGAAAATATTTTATGAAACACTGCTAGGATAATTATACTTCTGCATTATTTATTTGTCATTTTAAACTATAATTTTGGGGTTACAGTTATTTTACTCCTCCATATGCACACGTGTTCCCCTTACCCTCCACCAAGGCCCTGTGCCAAAGCCTCATCCTCTTTCCTTCTCCATTTCCTCCTCCCTCCCCCATGCTCCCTCTCATAATCAGTAAGTTTTTTTACTAAGTTCAAGATTTGTTTTTGCTTTATTTTGCAAGTATTTGTTATTTGATCATCAGTATTCCATAGATAAGAGAAAGTGACAGATATTAGATGGTTTCAAACTTATTTCACTTAACATAATTACCCCAAAGTCCATCCATTTTGTCATAAAAGGCATTATTTTGTCTTTTTAAATAGCTGTTTAGTATTCCATTGAGTATATATTCTGGAATTTCTTTTTTTATTTTTGGTAAGATTTTTATTTATTTTTGTGTTAAAGAGCTGGTGTGTAGGCCAGAGGTGTGTGTGGTGGGGAGGGGTAGAGAAAGGATTCACCAGAGAGAGTGGGAAACAGAACAGGCAGATCTACTCAAATACACTGCTGAGGGGAGCAGCAGCGAGCTAGGAGAGGTCTGCTGTGCCATATGTGGGTTAATTACCTGGCCGGAGATCGAACCCAGGCCACAGTGGTGATAGTGCTGAGACTCAACTCCTAGGTAAACAGGAAGACCCCTATTCTGCAATTTCTTTATCCGTTAATTTGATGGACACTTAGGTTTGTTCTATGACATGGCAACTGTGGACAGTGCTATAAACATAGAAGCATATGTCTTTTTGTTGAGTTTTCATATTTTGTTGATAAATACCTACAAGAGGTATTGTTGGATAACATGGAATTGCCATTTTTCTTTTTTTTTTTTTTTAAAGATTTATTTATTTATTTATACAAGCACTGGGTACAGTCAGAAGCGCGGGAGGGTGAGAGAATTCACCAGAGCCAGAGCGGGGAGCAGAGCAGGCAGAAGGACCGAAGTACACTGCTGAGGGGAGCAGCGGGCGGCAGGAGAGGTCTGCGCGCCATGTGGGACCCTCCTCCAGTGGCCGGGGAGGAGCCGGGGATCGAACCGGCGCTGCAGAGGCTGCGGACAGCTTCGCAACCCAGCGCTCAACTGCTGCGCCACCGGGGAGGCCCCACCATTTTTATTTTCTTAAGAAATCTCCAGCCCATTTTCTTCTACTGACTTCCTACCAACTTGCATTCCCACCAACGGTGAATGCGAGTTCCTTTTTCTCCACATTCTTACCAACATTTGTTTTTTCCATTTGTTTTCATATGGGCCATTCTCACAGTGGTGAGGTGATATCTCATTGTGGTGTTGATTTGCATTTTAATTATAAGACAGTTCATGGTCATCATTTAAAATTTGAAAAGTACAAAAAAAACCATGCTTTTTAAAACACATCTAAAAAATATGCCATCTAAACCTCAACATATTTTTTCTTTTAATCCTTTCTAATGAGTATATTTAAAAATTTGAATTATGTAACAGTGTGTAGCATTTACAAGTTTAACTTTGTCATTAATATTTCCTATATTATATTTTATTTGAAACACACTGTGGATATCAATAGTTGTACCATAAGTTATATAATTACTGAATTTTATGTTATTTTCCATTATAAACAGCACTCAAATGGCTTTTCTTATACCCAAATATTTTTCACACTTAAGACTGTTTGCTCAGGGTGATTCACAGAAATGGCCAAAGGGAATATAATTTTAAAACTTTTATTTTCCAAAAGGTCTGTCCCTATCATAATTCCTCCAGTAGAGAATCACAGTTTTAAGCTGAGTTTTATTCACTTCTTTGTAATTATAAGAACAAGATAAAAACTCTCACACCTACTTGTCTAGCTAAATCCTCACATAATTTCTTTGATGGGTTTAGCACATGTTCATTTCCTCCATAAACAAGGAAATTCAGTTTAGAGATTTTGAAAGAGGTTAAAGTAACAAGATACAGTGGCAGAGCTAGGATATTAACGAAGTTCTTTCCAGTCCGATTTTTAGTTTTCTTACTCACTGCACTAACTGGATTCTTTGAATCAAAGTAACTGAGAAGAGTCCAAAAATTAGAAGGGGAGGGGCCTCCCTGGTGATGCAGCGGGTTAAGCACAGTGCTATGAAGCTGTCGGCAGCCTCTGCAGCACGAGTTCCATCCCCGGCTGGCCAGGGAGCTACACACATAGCGCAGCAGACCTCTCCTGTCTCACCCACTACTCCCCTCAGCAGTGTATTTCAGTCGATCTGCCTGTTCTGCTCCCCACTCTGTCTCTGGTGAATCCTCTCACCCCCATACCTCTGGCCTGTACCCCAGAGGGAACGAAGTAGGAGAGAGGAAAGAAGGGCAGGGCAAAGGGAGGGGGAGAGAGAGAGAGAAGAAAGAAGGAAGGGAGAAAGAACCAAAATAAAAAATTGCTTCCTCCTCTTGCCATCTTTCTTAGAGCACAACATGTGAGGGTGTGGGATGGTTTCCTGGCAACATTCAAATATGTTTTCATAAAATCACTAACTGGTACCTTCCAATCTTTCCCTAAAAACTGCAAGTAACATGGAAAATCATTACCTTATAAGATTCTGTAATACGCATTTTAGAAGTGTTTATACTCCTTTGTCAACATACCAAACACATCCACTGCCAGGACGAGATTAACACAACATAGCAAAGTTAAGTCTTCTAAGATGCTTGGCATATTTGAAAGTGAGTTCCTACTGACAGTCATTAGTCAATGTCCTTGACATATTTTTGCAATGCTTCTCCTTCCCAGTGTATTTCTGTCTTCTTTGATAAAACAAGGATAAATGATCATTTTGTTTGGGTTATGAATCACAGTTAAATTCATTAAGGTCAATGTTAGTTGGTGGTTTTCGCTATATTTTACTTCTCATTAAAGCAACCAGACTGAAAATTGTTTCTAGAAGGTGCTATTTAGTAAGTCTGATTTAGGAGTAAATCTTCAAGAATTAAAATGTCTCTGTCTATACATATCATCTTTATGTCTCCAGAAACATTCAGAAATTCCCGTTGATTATAGCAATATCTATAGTTCAAAGAAGAATTCAAACCACAATCCATTCTAACATCTGTTTCGGTTTTATGGTCAATCTGAATCATTGCAATTTACATTCACTGGCAGCAGACAATGACGTTATTTTCAAACTACTGTATTTGTAAAAACAAACCCAAACAAAAAGTGACCTCCTTTACTTAGATCTTGAGCCAAGTCTTGCCATACTAACAGAGGGAAAATTTTCATCATCAATAATAATTTAAAAATTCAACTTGGACCATGGTCTTATCCTGTTTGCCATTCAGCTTTTATGGCTAACTTCCATTGTAGTTCATAAGCAACTTTAGTCTCTATCAGAGAAACTCATAAGAAGGACAAAAAAGACAATAATGAGGGTAGAAGAGAAGCAGAGGGCCTTGATAAAAGGATAATTATATCCATAATTAAGATGAGTGTGGCGCAGGAATTACTACTATACAGAGACAGAATGTATCATATAATCAGACCACCCAGTGGCCATGGTAAATCATTTGTGCATCAGACGCCTAGTCTATAACCTCTGTTAGGTATTTCCTCAAACAGAAAATCCTTTTCCCCATGAGGGACCTCCCAGCTCTCCTGCCCAAGTCAGTCAAGCACCATCAATTGCCTTTACTTACTGGACTTGAATGAGCTTCATTTGCATTAAATCCTTCAACACAGTAAACAATAAGCAAGCTCAAAAGTAGTGATGAGGATAGGATACAAAATAAAGTTTACCTACCTCAAGGAGCAGGCCTGTAACCACTATGTTGCCTTATGTCCCTCATGGCCATTCTTCAGATCCTTGTGCCTCACACTTCACCTCCCCTTAGCTTAGCTCAGGTCCTGAGTGGCTTTGTGCCTGGGGCCTGTCTGTGGGCTGTGCATGTCTCTGATTCCTGTTGCTGCACATCCTCTCCACTGCTGACCCCTGCTGCTCAACCAATGACTGTTGTTCATCCAAATGCTAGTAGACGGCTCCCATGCTCGCTCTGGCACCCGCCTGCGGTGGCAGGAATGGCACAGAGCAGGTTTTCTATGATCCAGGCAGACAGGTGCAGGAGTCCAGGAGCCCTCGGTGGCTTTTTGCAAGCTGGGGGTTGGAGGGTTGGGGGGGTGGGAGGGTCGGGCTGGGAAAGGAGAGTCCTGGAGCCCTCAGTGCTTTTGTAGGCTTTTATTGGGATTTACCAGGTACACAGCAGGCAAGGGTGCCGGGGGCGGGGGGGCTCTCCAGTGTTCTCTTGTGGCCTCTGCTTCTCTGCTCCTTTCGCTCTCTCCTTGTTCCCTTATGGCATTCTCTTTCTCTCTGCTGGCGTCCCCGTGACACCGCCCTTATAAGCCCAGTCTCTCAGCCCAGGTGTACCCACCTACGCATGCCCACACCCTACTCCAGGTGCTCCCCATCAGGCATGCATCCAGGACCACAGATCCATCAGTCCTCGTGGCGGGAGGGCAGAAAAGCCTGATACTTTACTTCCCCTACTCTGGGCTCTCTGTTGTTCTCTCGTGATGTCCCTGCTGTCTCTGCTTCTCTGCTGGGTCCCGGCGGTGCCGCACTTATAAGCCCCGTCTCTGCCCAGGTGTGCCCACCTATGCATGCTCACGCCCTACTCCAGGTGTCCGCCATCAGGACCACAGGGATCCATCATTAATGCCAATGGTGGGAGGGCAGAACAGCCTGACAATCACTTACTGTAGGCACCTGTCCCATCTCTGAGGAGGGGATACCCTAATACACTCATGCAACTACCAGACAGTTTCATTTCCATATTTTATTAGATTGGACACCCTCAATTCCAACACTTTTTGTGATTTCAGACATGTTAAAATAACATGAATAAAAGCATACTAAAAGCCAGATAATTGAAACTTATGAAATACCATAGTTAGATTTCCATGATGCAGTGATAAGTCTAGTTCATTGAGAATTTCTTCTGAATGTGAAGTTGGAAAGACTTGATGATGATTTCTTTAACACAAATTAATATAGTATATTTTACAATGAAAACTTAGGTTGGAGAAATGGAATCAGAAAATATATGTAAAGTTCATATGACAGAAGTTCATTACCTCCTTTTGTTATATTATGTACATTCTTTGTCCTTGGAATTTACATTCTCAGTATATAAAACCTGCCAATGCCGAACAATAGAATATCTATGTCAATTTAAGATGCTGGTTGATGCTTACTATAAACAAAGACACCTGGAAACCAGCTCCAGCAAAATCAACACTTTCTTTACTAATTAAGTACATCATACTTTGTATCTGGTTGCCTTATTTATAAGTTAATGATGCCAATTAGTGAATTCATGAACATAATCCATAATATCTAGACATAAACTTAAGTAAATTAATGAACAACAAAATAAAACCATCAGAGTTGAAAGCTGACCCTTGGTTGTTATCCAGTTACAATGGCAGCTAATTGTTTATTTTTATTAATAGTTTGTGTGCGTTGGTGGCAGTCCCAACAGAATGAAAGCATTTGCACTGTTTATGCACGAGGAGCTTGGCCTGGAGGGAAGTGGAGAGGACATAACGGACATCTGTGCTGGGACAGACAGATATTTTATGTACAAAACTGGCCCAGTGCTGTCCATCAGTGTAAGTACTCAATGTTGCACTTTAGGCAGTCCTCACAGGCTCAAGGAAAAAGTAGAAATTTCTGAATATGAGTCTTTATCCCCTCTTAGGTTGCATTGTTAGACAAGTAAATTGTGTCCAGGTGTGACTTTCATTATGGGACAACGTCCTGGGGGCAGGGCATGGCATTCTGTATTACTTTAGCTTATTAGTTACCACTTAGCTATTCAAGTTAGGGAAAAACCCTTCAAAGCATACCTCTTCTCTTTCTCTAGCTTATAATTGATTAAGCCTCAGGAAATTTCCTCTCCTCTATCCCTTATCCAGTTTTGGGAATGTTGAGCTTTTGGAACACAGGGTCTAATTTTCAAGATTGCCAAAGCAGTGCCTTTTAACACTATAATAATCTCTCTGAAAAGCTGCTAATGCACTTCCACAGAGCTCTTTTGAATTGCTCCCTGTATTCAGAATATCTTAACAGCTCTGGACACACAATGTCCTAAGACAAAATGAAAGTGGAATGACTTAGAATTTTAGGGAACACAAAATCTATTCCCCTCTTGGACTGAGGCTGGCATACACTTATGAGAGTGTATATGTGTGTCTACTGTTTGCCTTTCTAAGTGGGTCTCTCTGCACACAGCTATATCTGAAACAGCCATTCGGAGCATACGTTGGATAGTGCAGCCCTCATGAGGGGCATAGACAGGCATGCCAGAGGTAGGGGAAAAATGTATTGCAGGGGTGTAGCAATTTTGAGGTGCTGAGTTATAAGTGGTTCTGCATCACAAACAGCCACCATCCATTGCTCACTCAATAATACCTGGGGGTAGAAGGATGGAGGATCATGATCACAGGCTGATCAAGAAAGGCCAAATTATGTGATGTCAAGGGGGCAATTAAGTTGATTACCCCTCTGGGGCAAGATTGTCTGAAACCTGCTTTCAAATGAGAGAATCTATTCATTTACTCATTCAACAAACAATTATAGATTATCTGTATTAGAAGGATCCTCTGATCATGGGAAATTTTGTCTTAGTGACTTCTGCTTGACTTTTAGACTTCAACTCTTTGTCCTTTTTTTTTTTTCACAGTAAATGGTTAAGAACAAAAGTAAGGTTTAGAAAGTTGTAGAAATATCATAAACAAGCAGTAAAACTTCAAAAATGTCCCCCCTCAAAAAAGAGCAGTAGACTGATCCTGCTATCCTGTCCAGAAAAATAAGCTGAGAAACATATCAGAGTCAGAGTTGAGCCAATTAGAAAAGGGCCTCACCAGGCACACAGAGGATTTCCAGTGGGGGCCCCTTTGAAAATTCTCCTCTTCAGTAGCTGCTAAGATGTGTGTGTGTGTGTGTGTGTGTGTGTGTGTGTGTGTGTGTGTGTGTGACAGAGAGAATGAGAGAGAGACTTCAGCACAAACACAAAGCCCATTTATCATTTTCTCTGCAAGTCCTATAAGTGGTAATCATAAACCTATCAAACATCTGATTTAGAAGAAACTTAATAGATCAAATAATATTTTATCCTCTTAATTTACAGTGGAGGGAAATGAGATTTAGAGTTTACTCATTAGTAGCAGAGACAGTGCCAAAGCCCACAAACTTAATCTTGGACATACACATTAACACAGGTCTGATTTATGGTTCCAGAAGACTAACGACGCATTTGGAAGTCAGGACATGTTCAAAGGGAACCAGAAGTGGGGAAATCAGAAATTCAGCATTTCCATAGTTTAATATTGTTGGTGTTGAGAGGGAGAGAACTCAGGTGAAAATATCATGGTCATGGCTACCAAGGTCTCCCAGATTTGTTAATGAGAAGGAGAGGGTCAGTGTCTGGCATCACCCACCAATCAAGATGCCCCTGGTGCTTTTCACAAGTCTGTGTGCCTAAAAGTAGAGCACATTGAAGAAAACATTTGACTCTCTTATAAAATGTTAGGAATGAAATAGCTGCCAATTCCAAACTTGACTCCACATACTATGAATTCCAGGAGGAAGAATCTTTTTTGGAGAGTTCCAGAGAGTCAGTAAACCTTCTGACCAATGTTGAAGCCCTATTCTGGTGATGTTGCTTCTACCGTTCCAAATGCTGAGAAAAATCAGGCTTATGGTTATGATCTGCAGCAATTTAACCTCACCTATAGCTTCAGCGTACACTACAGAATGTTGGCATTAGCTATAACCCGGATCTCTACCCTCCTACCTTTCAGAACTCACACAGAATTGGCAGCAAATGATTAAATTTATATGAGACCAATGAAATGGATTTCACTATTTCCTTTAGCATGGTGGAAAAGGACTAATTGCAGCCAAATTCACATTTCCTTAAAATCAAGTTAATTTTACAAAAAGCTTTTCAAGTGTTCACTGTAAATAGCCTCGTGAGGAGAGGAGAAACAGCACTGCCCTGACACACCTGTGAGCCATGCCAGCCCCACCTTCTGCTCTTGATGATGAGGGCCCAGCTCGGTTTCACTGGCAGGGAGGTGTTTCTCTCTGATCCTCACAGATGGACACATCTATCAGCATGTCATGTTGACATCAGTTAAAACTGACTTACGTTTTTCTCAGTTTTGGCAAAGTCATAATGATTATGTAAATTTATCTGAAGGCTGTTAACTTGTAATGAAGGAAGAAAATATGTCCCATGAGCGTATCAGTCTGTGAGATGTATAATGATTCTCTCTTTTCTCTCAACAGCATGGCATGGGCATCCCCTCTATTTCGATTATGCTTCATGAACTCATCAAATTACTGCACCATGCCAGGTGCTCTGACGTTACCATTATCAGAATTGGTACATCAGGGGGATTAGGTGAGATGGGCTGATTTCTACCATACACACCAGGTGTTGTTCCATGCAGAGTAGCTGACAAAATACACCAAGGTACTGAGCCCAGAAGAAACCCAGATGTCAGGTAAACCCATATGTGAAAAGTGTCAGGAGTCCAGATTTGAAGAAATGTGTCCATATTTCCTTTTTTAGCTCGCCTTCCTCCATGGAAACCTGGAGCAAGAAACCTGTTGCCCCTATGGACTAGGTGATCTAAAGGGTAGAGCAGAGAATTACTAGACAATATTTTTTGATGACAACAGTAAGTTTTAGTGATTAAGAGTAAATTTTAAGATTTAAGAATTTTAAAAGTGACAGAAATAAATTCTTTCACATGAGAAAATAATCACTATGATTTGCCTTGTTTGTCAGCTAAGTAAGCGGACTCCAGAGTTACTATGCAAATGTTACTTTCAGCTCCTATTCGTGATAACATCCTTTTCTCAGCCTGCTCTTTTTCTTACCAAAACACCAGAAAAGTCAGATTGGGCTTTTAGGAAAGGGGCAGGGGAGGCTTTCTAAGGTTTTGCCAGAGTCTCTCCTCCTGCCTGCTTCCTTGGCTGGGCAGGCAGCTGGTCAGGAGCCTTGTTTGTGTGTTCATACTGGGCTGAGGCAAAGTTCCGAGGAAACCTTCTTCAGCCTGTACGGGCAGGACAGGGCACAGGGCAGGTTTTCTGATCCAGCAGGCCGGGCAAAGGAGGAGTCCTGGAGGCCTCAGTGGCTTTTCAGACTTTTATTGAGATTTACTGGGTACACAACAGGCAGGGGTGCTGGGGGACTGGGGATTGGCAGGCCTCCCAGCCCCCAGCAAATCTTCACTCTATCTGGGCTCTCTGGCCTTCTCTCTGCTTCTCTGCTCTCCTGCTCCTCTCTTTTCCTTCTCGGCTTCTGCTGGCGTCCCCGCGAACGGCACCCCTAAAAGCTCAGTCTCAGCCCAGGTGAATCCCAGCTACATATGCCCACACCCCTTCTAAGTGCCCACCATCGGGCATGCATTTGGGACCACAGATCCATCATCTATCCTGATGGTGGGAGGGCAGAAAAGCCTGATACTTTTTACCTTACCCTACAAGCTTTTTCTTCAGGAACAGATCTTGCCAGTGGGGTGATTTTACCATATTGCTAAATGTAAATGCACACAGACAGGGCATTGTAACTGGAAACTCTACTCAGCCACGGATGGCTGAGTCATGCTTCTTTAGAAACAGATGTGCTTAAAAAGATTATGTCCTTTCCACAGCTGTGGTACAGAATAAGGTCTAGCCATGGCCCTCACAGATGGAATGAGAAAGACAACTATGGCTGTTGAGCCAAAAAGAGAATGCTAACAGTGTTAAATCAGGCATCCTTCTGGACTGTAGCTTAGCTAATGTTGCCACAAATAACCAATAGTAGGATACAATGTATTTGTGGATGAAATGAATAATACTCTTATTAAGGTTGCTCATAATTCTTGGGTTGTGGAATATAAGTATCTTTCTCCACAGCCCAGCAATATACCATGGAGATTGCTCTGGTTCCACTGATATTAACATGTGTCAAGTAAGCATGGGGGATTCTGTTGACCATTCAGCTTGTGGTCTTGGGTTCTAGTTCTTTTGTTTCATGGCATTGTGCTACATGTGTCCAGAGGCGGCACCAGCGTCATAGTAAATAGCTATAAATGGAGAAAAATTAAAGCACTCTGTTGGGGTGGATACCTTCATTTTGAAGTTTTTTTTTTTTTTAAAGATTTGTTTATTTATTTATACAAGCACTGGGTATAGTCAGAAGCACGGGAGGGTGAGAGAATTCACCAGAGCGGGAAACAGAACAGGCAGACTGATGAAGTACACTGCTGAGGGGAGCAGTGGGCGGCAGGAGAGGTCTGCGCACCATGTGGGACCCTCGCCCGGCAGCCGGGGATTTGAACCAGCGCTGTAGAGGCTGTGGGCAGCTTTGCAACTGAGCGCTTAACCGCTGCGCCACCGGGGAGGCCCCCATTTTGAAGTTTTGACCTCATTTTTAAGAACTCTGTTTCACAATAAGATATGTTTGTTTGATTTAAGCATTATTGCGTTTGAGATGAAGGAGGTATCATTTATTCCTTTGCTGACATTATCACTTTTTCCATGAGCCAGCAAAATTTAATGAGGGTAAAGTACTTGATTAAATAGAATTTTCACCTTTGAGAAAATTTTACCATGATATAAATGTTCTAACTCATCTAAATATTAGGATGGCATGTCATTTTTAATAAACACACTTTCAATTTCCTTCCCAATCACTTTATTATTCTTAGGACATTGTAATTGAAGGTCTTTTATTTGACTTTCTTAAAATGTATTTGACCCACCAAGATTCTATCACAAGAGCCTAACTTGAACCTTGTAAAGTTTTCTGTAATTAATCTTATTTTGATCAATGTTGGAATTGATAAAGACTCAGAAGGATATGGCTCTGTGGTATCAGTACATAAACTTTCGCTATAAAGTGCCAGATAGTAAATATTTTAGATTTTGCAGAGCATATGGTTTCTGTTGCAACTTCTCAAATCTGCCTTTGTGGTATGTAGAAAATTTGTAAATGAATGGGTGTGGCTATGCTCCAATAAAACATTATTTATAAAGAAAAGAACAATTTGGCCCAGTGATTATACTTTGCAGATAGCTGCACCATGGCATCTCTATGGAAATATTCCCTCATTCAACAAATGTTTGAATACTTCTAATGTAATAGGCAAAATGCTAGATCTGGAAAGACAGCTGTGAACAGACATTGTTCTTGTCTTTGTAGAGCTCAAGTTTTATCAGGGAAATAGAGAAGTTAGTGAGTACTTACCAAAAGTGTGATGAAGGTTAAGATAGGGAGAGTCTAGGGCATTATTGATGTATGTTCCTTTATCCAAGCTCTGAAGAAAAATCAGAATGGTTCAAAAAGTCGGTCAAAAGCTGGACCTGGGGAAATTTAATGTAATCTTTCTGGCTTTTTTTTTTATTCCTACCTCCCTCCCCCCACAATGGATCTACTCCTTTTGAAGGAAATGTCTTAAGCAGACACCTTAAGAATGAATTGAAATAAGTCTGATGAAAGAAAGGGTGTGGGGGAAGATGAGAGCACACTCCAGGCAGGAAGGATAATAATTGGTAGGAAAATGGTCTCTCAAGTCCCTGAGACTTGAGAGTTCCTTGAGTTCCTGAGTCCCATAAGTAGCCCAGAACTTGTAGCAATGAAATGTCAGCCAAGAGGTTTGATTTACAAGGGATCCAAGAGGGAGGAGGTAATGGATATGAGAATCAAAAGGAGAGGATAGAGATGCAAAGAAATTATAGTAATCAAGGAGGTGCAGAGAAGATTAAATATCAAGTAGTCACATCACTTTATGAAAGTTATTTGCTGGCAGCTCACTTAGTTTATTTCAGACCTAATTTATTCAAATTTGAGCCCGAGGGCCAGGACTAATTTGCATGTCCAAGAGTCATGTTTGTCTTGAAATCTAAACCCTATCACATTGTAAATGGGAATCTGGAAAGACAGCAAATATAAATGCCTGTTCTGAATGTTATTATTTAATTGTATTTGGAAAGAAAATAAAAGATGAAACTGGAATCATTAGCGACTGCCATTAATTAATATTGGCAGCATGGATTACATACAAAGCATCAAAAGCAAATCTTAAATGACACTTTTCTATAATCACTTATTTATTCCCACATTATAGGAATTGCACCAGGGTCAGTTGTAATAACAGACACAGCTGTAGATTCCTTCTTTAAGCCACGGTTTGAACAGGTAATCTTGGACAACATCGTCACCCGAAGTACTGAACTTGACAAGGACCTAGCTGAGGAACTATTCCACTGCAGCAAAGAAACTCCCCACTTCCCAACCCTCCTTGGACATACGATGTGTACCTATGACTTTTATGAAGGTGAGAATAATTTACAATCTGTGAAAGCAAAGGAAAATTGCCAACAACTTGGTTATTCAAACCCAAAATTTACATTAAAAACTCTACTTTAGAAAATTAGTAGTTAAGGGTTTTTAAAAGGAGCTCTAACAGTCTTTTTTTAACTTACTAAAACATAGGAACATAAGGTTATAAGCAGCAATGGAAAAGCACCCATAATGAATTTATATTGACACTAAGTTTAATCCTCCAAGAAGAAATTGAATACGCAAATGCAATTAGTAATATTAGCAAAATCTTATCTCTGGGAGAAAGGGAATATACTGATTCTATTTTTCTGCCCTTTTTAGATATATTTACTTATATCTCAAATGGGATCTGGTATGCAGGACAGAGTGGAAACAGGAAATGGGGAGTGATATTTGGGGGAGGAAAATCCTAAAGGGATGGGCAAGTCTCCGAGAGGTTCTTTCATGTGTCAGTCATGAGGAAAAGGTCTCCAATTCAAGTTTAGGGACAAACTGGAAGTGACTGACAAGTAGCAGCTCTTACCACAAGGGGCAAGGGGTTGGGAGAATAAACCCTCAAGGACATTCCAGAAGAAAGGAATCTAATCGGGTACCATGAGGGCTTTCCAGAAGTTTTACAGTGTATGTTCTAGCATGTTCTCTTTGTGTAGGGTATGTTCATCAAAATGCATATCATTCCACTTGAAATTATTTTCATTTTCTTTGCCCTTTAAACAGGTCATGATGTAGAATATTAAAAATTACATATGAAGATAGAGTATATTATCTATACATTTTGCTTCTGGTCAGTAAAAGTGGTGTCACCACACATGTGTGATAAAACACAAAAATGTTGGCTTTGATGGGCTTGACACCCTCTCTAACAGGTCACTGGCCCCTTTATGGGAAGGGTCGCTGACAGGTTGAAGCCAGAGTTTGCAAGTGGAAACCTGTTGGAGTCAATGTTTTCTTCAAGTGCGCAACATTTTTTCAAATATGAGTTATCTTGCCAACATTTATAATTTCTGGGGAATTTCATGTGAAAATTCATATTTTTGACCTTTTGAAATAGCATAAGAGAAAAAAATATGAAATACATGCATGGCAGCCCTGGCAAGTCCCAGCCCCCAGCCAGGGCTGTGTCCTTGAAGGAAGAGGAGGTCCTTCAGACCAGGCAGATCTCCTTGACTTTATCTGCTTGACTTCTGGGGCATCTTATTTTGAATCAGCTTAAGTAACACCGTGTTTGTTAGAGGCATTGGCTGTCAGCCCTGGGAAGGAAACACGGAGAAGCAGGCCTTCACTGTGGCAGCAGCAAGCTAGATAGTGGGATGGGAGAAAAAAGAGAGGAAAGGAGCCAAAAAAACCAATTGTGTAAATAATGGAGAAATGAAGAGCTACTGGCCCTTCTGCTACCCTAGGCCTTGCTTGGGAGTGGAGTGTGAAGTCTGTTCCTGATGCGCGTAGGGTGGAGGGGTAGACAGCATCCAGCTCTTCTCTCCCTCTGGCCCCACTGGTTTGATAAAGGTGAAATTAAGTGAGAAAAGGTATTAGAGAACAACTTAGAAAGAGCAATCCCAAAGGGATGGAATGCAGCCTGAGAGGCCTGAAACAGGGGAGAACATGGACAAATCACTGTGTGTATGTTTACACCCTCCCAAGGGGCACAGAGAGAGCTAAGGGGTTCAAAGCACTGTCCTGGTCCTCAGGTAACTGGGAGCATGTACCGAGGCTTGAAGCCTCCTCTTCTCCCCCAGCGCCTGCCCCCTGGCCATCCCCTGGGCATGGGGGCAACCTGAGATTTCTCTCAAAGGGCAGAACTCTCAGTGCCCCTCCAGCTCGTGATGACTAAAAGGACTCCGTGATGCCAGGGGCGCTGTGGTAAGACATCAATTTGCTAAATGTTCTCCATTTTCTTTCAGGCCAAGGTCGACTAGATGGAGCACTGTGCTCCTTTTCCAGAGAAAAAAGATTACTTGAAGAGAGCCTACAAAGCTGGTGTCAGGAATATCGAAATGGAATCTACAGTGTTTGCGGCTATGTGTAGACTTTGTGGTCTAAAAGGTAAGCTGTTCATCAAAGCCTCAGGTCCAATTCTCCTGTTTCATGAAATTATTTTCACTCTGTGGGAGAAAAAAAAAGAAGTCCCGTTATATCTTACTTTGGGCTGACCACACACCAGATAAATGTTTATAAAATATGCATGATCTCATGTGTTAAGAGTGGGCAGGACATTATCTCCATATGTGAATGAGGACACTGAGTCTCAGGAATCAAAAGTAAGCTGCCCAATGTCACCAGCTACTGGGCTGTATAGCCAGGACTTGACAGAACGTTCATTTCCTTCATCCTGGTTGTGGCAGTATTTTCCATTACAATTAAATTCATCAAGACTTAACTTTTAATGACCCTAACATCATCTGCTCAGAATAAGATATTTTTCTAATGACCACAAAACTAGTATCAAATTGAAAAAATGCTTTAAAACATTAAAAATAGTTTCATATGTTCACTTAACATCCCTTCCATATTTTAAATTTCCCTAAGGATATCTTTGTAAAGAATTTTTTCTTATCCAATAGAGAATCAACATCATGTGCTGTCTTACTTGGTTATCTTATCTCTGTACTTTCATATTTAGAATAGTCCTCCTGCTTTTCTTTTTTTTCTCATAAGAGTGGCTTGTTTAATAAGTCAAGTTATCTTGTACAGTATCCCACATTCTAGATTTGTCTGTGTTTCAGCCTGGTATTCTGCTTGTTCATCTCTATTGCACCTTTCCTGTAAAGTGGAGTAAAATCTAGTGGCTTGATAAGATTCAGCTGGATGGTAAAACACTCCATATTAACATTGTGAACTTCCCATTGTGCTGTATCAGGGAGCTGGAATGTGAGGATATCCCAGTTTTAGAATTTTGGGTTGGATCACTTGGTTCAAGTGGCAACTGCTAGCTCTAACCCTTAAAAAGTAAAAGTTTTCTCTTTGTAGGTTGCAAGCAATCTCTGGGGTATAATTTGTCACTGCCTGAATATTCTGTAAGTCAACTGATTTTTACCCAATGATTTTAGCAGAGGCTGCAAAATGATTTTCTAATTCTATTATTCCTCCTACATTTATTAGCTGGCATTCTTCTTTAAAAAGAACATTTCTTCCTCCTCCTACTATCTCCCTCTCTCTGTCTTTTTTTTTTCTTTCCCATTTTGTTGTGTAAGGATTTTGTTCAAATCAATTTGTTCATAAGTTATGTATCTTTTTTTTGGTTACTCAAATTATCCCAAATTTTGTAAGGGAGAGCCTTTCTAGGGCACGTTTTTGCCCTTTCAGTACAATCCCAATGGCTCTTAAGAATTTTCTAGTATTCAGACACAACTTGTATGTTCCTTGCCTCAGGTCTGGAATCAACCATTTCTCCAAGAAGCTTTGGTGCCTTGTGGTGGAGATGGTATTTAAAAACCAAGTAATGGTGTTATATATTTTACTTTTGGTGAAATTATTCCAACAGAACCACCAAACTTTGATCAGCACCCACAAAATCTGTTGAAGTAAAACATAACTTGCATGAGCACTAATCAGTATAATTATTCTATGTGACTTTAAATTATTTTTATTGTCATCCTCTGGATAAAGAATCATAAGTTTTACTGATGGAAAAAGGTAAAACTGCAAAGTGATATTCTTTATTACATTGGCTATAAAAGCATCATATCTAAGGCATCATCTAAAATAATGTTTGGGGTAAGAAGCAGTCAAGAAAATATTGGAGCTCCTCCCCAACACCCCCCACCACCAGAAGTCACAGTTTTGCTTTTCACAAAAGCAATTATCTTTTTTTCCTTCAGAAACTAAGTCATCCATTCAAATGTGTTTTATAGCATGCCTATTGGGTACATGGCATAGTACTAGAAAGCATGGTCTTTTAATAAGATCTTTGGCTGATAAGATTTATCTCAATAATTATCTTCCTAAAGAAAGAAGGACCCACTCCTGTTCATCAGCTCCCAGCCTGGGTGCACAGACACTGGGACTACAGCAACAGACAACACAGACAAAAATCTCTGTCTTTACAGAGTCTAGTGAAGAAGACTAATGATGGCAATAAAGAGGAAGGAGTAATACAGTGGTGTGTGAGGTCCTGAGGAGTGCTATGGAGAAAAAGAAGGCAGGGAACAGGAAGGGGAATGACCGTGGTAAGGCGGATAACCCTCATTTTAAATAGTGTGGTCAGGGAAAGGTGCACGAAGGTGCCACTCCTGAAAACCCCACATGCACATCTGAGGAATAGCAGCCTAGGAAATACAAGTCTAAGCCACAGGGCAGGTGCATACAGGGCACGTTAAGGACCATGGAGTCAAGTGTGGCTGGAGGAGAGAGAGCAGTGGGCAGATGGGAGGGTGTAGATGATGTGGTCAATTTGGGGACTGTGCTTTGCACTCTGAGTGAAATGGGAGGGCTTTAGAGAAGTTGCTGCATCTGACTTGTGTTTTGACAGGTTTACACTAGCTATTGAGCTGGAAAGAAACTACTAGGGTCAAGGGCAGAAGAAGGAGAAAGGTAAGATGGTTAATGCGGTACCGGTGAGAGATAATGAACCTGGTAATAGTGGAGGCAGTAAGTAGTCTGATACTAGATACATCTTGTCGGCAAATCCAACAAGATTTGTTGGCAAATTTGATTTGATGTGATGTTGAGAGAAATATAAGAGTTAAGGATGACTCCCAGGATTTTGGCCTGAAGAACTGGAGGGATGATGTTGCCATAATTGGAACAGAGAAAACTGGGTGAGGATTTGAAGATAGTAGATTTCAAAGGGAGTAGTGAGCAGATGGATCAATGAATTGATATTGGACTGCAGAAGTAAATTTGTAATTTACTTATGAGGCAAGAAGTTTGGGCTGCAGAAGTAAATTTGTAATTTAACAGATTATAGATGACATTTAAAACTATGCAACAGGTAACATATAGATGATAATGAGAATGAGTGTTGAAACACATGAGAACAGATCCTTAGTTAGACACTGCAAGTTAGGGACACTGAGAGAGATACAGCTAGGAGACAAAGGAGGAGTGGCCAGGACAGCTGGAGAGTGCAGCATCCTTTGCAGGAAGAAACCTGCAAAGAAGTAAAGAAATACAGCATGTCGAGCCTTCATTTCATTTGTCCTTATGGTCCATCAACTTTAATATGAAAAACCACAAACATAATGTAAGTGGCAACATTTCTAAAAATACATTTTAGAAGAAAATTATAATTCCTAAGAAGAGATTAATTGTAGGCCCATTATCCTTAATTACTCCCATCTCTCAGCATACATATGCGCACAAATCCTCATAGTATGTGGGTAATATGTATACACACCAATCCTCTTAATATATGGAGGAAGAACAGCAAATCATTCTTGTCCTCTTCAGGAGGTCATCATTAATATCCTCTTTCAGGGAAACAATAGCATCTGCTTTCCCCCCCACAAGTCAGTGAGAGTGGGAGCCCCAGATCTTTTGTTTGTTCGACCTTGCCCGAGTAGCAGTCCACACACACACAGCCTGCATTCAGATATTTCTGCTCCAGGAAATGTCTCCTCACATTTCTGTGTTCTAGAAACAAGTGGTCAGTCAGTTGGCCCTCCACTCAATATGCAAGTGAAAGAGTTTAGTAACCAGTTAAACCCAAAATTCCTACTTACACAACATGCTGTCCTTAAATAAGTTTGATAATGAACTTCAATTCTTTCATGGGAGTCACTGATTGGCAGCCAGGGAGAGTTCTAATCTTGTGAGCCCTGGAACAAAGTATTTCTCTCTTTAAGGATGTCGACAAAATGCTAGAGAATTTGTTCTGTTGTGAGGAATTTTCTGTCTTTGCTGCAAATCCTTGTGACCTTGCTCTCTCTGTCACCTGGTGGTGCCCTCCTGGACTCTTTCCTCTCTAGCTCGCTATATTTCTGTTTCATGTGTAATTCCCCTTTTCCTGTGGCTGTGAAGCCACTGGACACTGATCTCAGCCTACCAGTAGCTTTCTTCTGGGCCACTGCTGCAGCCTTTTCATTGAGCAGATGCTGTCTGGGCTGCTAACATTCACACTAAAGGTTGCATCTATAACTCTAATTTTATAGTTCTTGGTAATATTTCTGTCTGAATTTCTTTGTGGTGACATGATTGCCTTCATCTATCACTGTCTTAAAGGGTGACATCCTAGTACAATGTCCCCTGGAAGGTCAACCACTGAGGACACAGACAAAACTCATGCCTGTGACACTATCATGTTCTCATATTTTATCCCCACTTGATGGCCTTCTTCCTCCATGATTCTGAAGCTGCCACCTTTTAGTATTAACTCATTTTCAACCCTCTCTGTGCAAGGTAGAAAAGCTTGCTTTGGGGGAGAGCAGAAGGTCTTTTCAAACTGCTGTTGAAACATAGATAAGTTAGGGAGGACAGCCATACAGTAAATAACACAGGAAAATAGGTTTCCCCGGGCAACCCAAGCTGCATTTGGGCTCCCAGGCCTGCCATCCTGCTGTTAGCAATGGCTCACCCCACTCTCTCCCTCCAGGTAGCCTTCTCTAGTGGCCTTTCCTGCCCCTCTCATGCTACCAGATGACTAGATGACTAATCTGAATTCATACGAAGGCAATGAAGCTTACTGATCTCAGCTTATAAATAACAATGTTTTACTTAAACAAAGGTGGTGTGGAAATCCATTGTACTAACTCAGTGGAATCACTCACTGAGTGTGGATTGGTGCAGAAACAGGTATTTCTGCATCTGCCTGGCACGGGGAGTTCTTAGCTTTGTAATTAATATCACATCTCATGTCACCAGAGAAACCTCGCATGACTACCTAAACTAAACTCACATCCTCTTCTGTCTTTCATCTCTGCATCATATTTACCACTATAGACTATTTATGGTTTATTTACATATTACCTTCATGCACTAATATATATAAAATAATGTCTGAAGTATGTATGCAGTACTCTCTCCAACAAGAAAAGGGACCTTGTGTGTTACTTTCTTGCTATATTCCAAGCATGTAGAGTACTGTCTGCCACATAGCATTCAATAAATATTTGTTAAATGATTGAACAGCAAATGTGCAAATGAACAAATGAAGGATGAATGAGTGAATGGAAGTATGAAAAGAATGACTACTGGACTCTCACTTATCATGGAAAATAACTACAGAAACTCAACTTGTTCCTCATTCTTCAACCATATTAGTAGCGTAGAATTATCCATAGGACATCATGGGCCTCCTAACTCCAAATGAAAGAGGCAGAGCCTTGAGTTCAGCTTCCCTTTGCAGTATGGCTCATACAAATACTTCTGCTATATCTGTATCTCCTGACTCTCTTGGTTTTTGATATGTGGACAAACTGCTTTAAATGGTGCCATAGACACACATAACTCACTGTTGTTATACTAATCTGGTGAGCCCAGAAGAGTCGTGGGAACACAATGTTGTTTTAACACAGATCCTGGTGAAGGGAAGTAGTGTCATTCAAGAAATTATTTTACATAAAAAAAGCTGTGCTTTCAGAATAATACAGACCCACTGTACAATGCTGAAAAAATATACTCATCATGATTTTATAATATGCATAAATCTGTCCCTCTCTTAAAGCAAAAATCTACTTTAATTAAACCCCTAACACTAGATTAAAGATGACAATCCTTTTGCACTGTGAGCTTGTGATAACTATGTTCAATTGGTATCCCTTTTTATAAGACGGTGCTGTCTTTTGACACATACTTGCTTGCATGGCAATATATGAAACCTAATATTTATCTAAGATTAGGTTCTGGTTAAATCCTCTTCTATGTCTTTAGTTGTTTGCAGCACTCACTGTGGCTTTTCTTTGGAGTAAAGGAAGAATTCAGTGTTATTTCTTTTGACAGATACTGGTAGCTTTGGGGATATATTCAGTCTTCATAATATTACTTTATTACAGTTCAATGAAAGCGAGCACAATCTTGACTTTAATTTCATTTTTATATTCTTCTGCTGGCCTCAGCAATGAAGGATATTGAGCTCTGGGAACTGCATGGTGATCGCTGATAAAGTAAAGAAGATATTACAATGAGGATTAAAGATTTTATTCAGTCTGGAGCTGAAGTATTTCTTAACTCTAAAATGGAGAAAAATCAGGGTTTTTGGAAAATTTATTACACGAGTGCAAGGCAACCAATTACAGCTCTCCGCTCGCCCAAGAGAAAAAGAAACTGTGACTCTGTGAGGTTAAATAATTTATCCAAGTTCTCATAGTTAATAAGCATCTTAGCTGGAATTTGAACACAACTCTGTCTTACTTGGGACTCCATGCTCTGCTGCTTCTTCCCATGTACATATAAGGTTCAAAGTTCAAGAACAGCACCCCCCCCCACCCATGAACATTTTTCTATTTTAAAAGCTTTGAGCAGATAGTTGTGCTACCTCAACAAGCAAACCCTCAGGGCTAAGCATAAACCAAAACACTTAGTGTTGGGTTCAAATCAAGCATCAAGTTGGTGCTTATTCAGTTGTATGCACAGCCATTGTTTCACCAAGAAAATCAGTCAGTATATTTAGGAAATCAGGCAGAAATGGTAAATAATTCATTCATTATTTTTTCAAAGACAAGATTGAAAAGATGTTTCTTCTTGCTTTGCCAGCTTTTACATATATTGAATCAAAGTCAGTGTCTATTTTTTTTTTTAAAGATATATTTATTTATTTATACAAGCACTGGGTACAGTCAGAAGCGAGGGAGAGTGAGAGGCTTCACCAGAGCCAGAGCGGGGAGCAGAGCAGACAGAAGGACCGAAGTACACTGCTGAGGGGAGCAGCGGGCGGCAGGAGAAGTCTGCACGCCATGTGGGACCCTCCTCCGGTGGCCGGGGAGCAGCCGGGGATCGAACCGGCGCTGTGGAGGCTGCAGGCAGCTTCACAACCCAGCGCTCAACCTCTGCGCCACCGGGGAGGCCCTCTAGTGTTTTATTTGATTCATGTTAACTCTACTGTCCTACACTTTCTTGCACTCCTCCCTCCCCCAAATCAGCACTCTCATACCTTAGAGAACTTTGTGGAACCACTGACTCGACCCTCTGAGTGGTTGGCATCACCTCTAAACCACCACCCCCAGCTCCCTGCTGTGACCCCAGTGAGGCTTCCTCCATTCCCCTTAGGGGATCCCCCACCACAGCACATCAGGTTCCATCTTCTGCTCCTTCTGGTAAGGGGACTCATCTCTGCGTGGGAAACAGTATCCTGCAGAAGTTTAAGTCCACAAGGCTGCAACTGAACTTACTGGAGGTGATGACATGGTTCTCATATCAAAAAAATGAGGAGAGGCACAAAGCTGAGGGTGTGGAGCAGGGGGGGATTACTGAGGTCCAGCCTGCTCCTCTCTCAGAGAATGAAATGAGATCTGGAGCAGAAGTGATAGACCTAAGGAAACACAGCTAGACCAACAGAGGGTCTCGACCTCAAGTCTCCTCACCCCCACTTCCTCCACTGTTCCACGGGGTGTAAAAAGCCTCATTCTTAGCTATTGATAGATTTGGGAGTGCAATACTAAATCTACATACATAGATTTAGTTCTGAGTTTCCTGGAAGCCAAGTTGAAAATGGAGGCACTTTAAATTACTCAACTTTCATTACCCAATAAAATAAAGCATTTGAAGTTTACCCTTTAAACTATCCAAATACTCAACTTTATCCAAATGTTAAATTTCAATGAAATTATTAGTTGTATTACAATGGATATAAGTGGATATAATATAAAAGTGTCTTCAATAGTACTCAAAAAATGATATGGGACAATTCATGATGGATAATGCTACATCTTGGTTTTGTCTGATTCAGCATTTCTTTGGGAACCCAATCTGTTCGGGTTCAGTTATATACATTTTTTGTAACTTAATTTTATTTACAATAGAATTTAAAGTTTAAAGCAGCAGCTCTCAAATAATAATGTGCAAATAATTTAACAAAGAAGAGTTCTTTTAATGCAGCTTCACTGCTTTCTCTCACCCCTCAGCCCCAATTCTTTATGTCCAGAATAAAGTCTAAGAATCAGCGGTCACAAGCTCTGGCTCTGATGCAGGTGGCCAGTAGGTACATTCTAAGAAATACCAATCTAGAAAAACATGTTGTTCTCATGACTCTTAGCTTTAATCAGTCCCTTTGAATATACAGTTCCTCCACTTGGTTTTTAATAAGCAGCCAGTAGCCTGAGAATTGATTTCTCAGGAGAGAAAGAGGAGGTACAAAGGCTCTGGGTTGTTGAGATGCCTGTGCTTTCTATACCAGGTGTACAGGGAGTAAAAATGGGGTCTGCTTAATAAACTTAAGACCCTTGAAGAGTGGAGAGGGTCATGAAGAGTTGGGGAGAGATGGAATAGTCATAAAGGCCAATGTGGGAACCCCAAAGCTGACAGTTGCTGCCTTGCCATCTTCCAAGGTTCAGCCCGTTTGACTTCTATCTTTGCCTACAGTTCATGGGAAAATCTTCCTGCAAGTCCTTTCTGAATCAGAGAGGTGGGAATAAAGTTGGGGGTTCACAGAGTTGTATTGATTCCCACAGATCTTTGGGTGGGCTTCAGGGGCCCCAAAGCCCCTGAGATTATACATGAATATGTTGTGTATACATGCATGTATTTTTGTAAAAAGAGGTTCTAATTACCACTTTCATCACATTCTCAAAGCAGCCATAAATGGTGTGAGAGTTGAGAGTCACTGGGAACTCCATCCACTGAGTGCATCGAGCTCCAGAGTCACACCAATGTGTTACCATCACATTGCAGCCTGATGTCAGTTAGCTGACAAGCTCGTTGGCGAAGCGAGGTCACTAAGGGTCCCTCCACATGAGCCATTCTCCCCACCCAGTCTGAGGATTATGGTGGCAAGGCTGTCAGGCTTAATTTTGACAAATTGTTTGGGCCAATTAGTCCCTTTTAATTGCTCGTGGAAATAGTAATTTTAGGTGACAAGATTATTATATGCTACATGTTAATGGGTCCTTCAGGGTCCAGAAAACACCACCGAGATTGCTATGACCTGTTCTTTTCCGTCTTTGGCATTACCCTTGAAATCTCCAGAAAAGACATTTAGTCAAGTTAGCTCCCGCTCTGAGAAAAGTACAGAGCACCGGTTTCCTTTGATCCTTCTGCCAAGTGAAGGATTAGAGAAGGATTTTCAACTCTTCCTTGCTACAGCCAGCCCATATCAGACTTCACAGTCTTGCAGATCATTAACTTGAAAAGCTGGGGAAGTTTCTAGTCCATCCACTTGCTTGTTTACCTGTTCAGCCAAGTTGCTTTACATCTGAGCGCGTTTTGAATAAACAGGGTCCTAGGTGATGAAATATTTGACTCAGTTCAAGTTGAATATTTTCACTTCACTGAACAGTAAGGTCAGTTGGACCGTAGGTCACGGCAGGTCTGCCTAATGATTCACCACGTGCCAGCTCAGGACAGGGGTGGAACAGAAGGTGGAGAACTCCTCCTGGCAGTTTAGGAAGCTGGGCATTGAGTGGCCTTTTACTAGCTGTGTCACACTGGGCCATTTGTTTGACCTCCCAAAGCTCTCATTTCATTATCTGTCAAAAAGGGATAAAAAAAATATCTAGTTCATGGTACAGCTGTAAGGATTAGGTGATACCATCAACACTAGCATATAGCAAGAGCTGAACCAGGGGAAAAAAAAGATAGCCTCTATGATAATTACAGTACTTTTCTCCTCCCCAAATCCAGATCTTATAAAGAAGTCTGAAATAGTGAGAGATCAAAGAAATATTTCAGTCATGCTCAACTTTATCTCTACGCTCTAAAAGTTTAGTAATGGAGCCATATCTTATCCCATATACATCGGTCCTTTTTTAAATGAAGCAGGTGAAGATGCAGCAAATTACACTTGTTCAGTTAAAAATCATTGATACCAATTTCAATGTGGATAATCACATTCCTTGAAATCCATGATTTCATGTGAAACCAACAATGAAGAATTTGTAGAGAACTTTAGTTACCTGCTGGTTCTTCCTGATGGAACAAACTGGGCACTGTCTTCCTGGCATTTTTCAAAGATGAGGTTTGTTGTTTTTTATTTTTTCCCTTGAAAAAGACTTGTGTTCTTTACCCCTAGCTTCTTTTCTAGTTTATGATTTTATTTCTATTCTGTAGAAATAAAAGGTTAAAATTTCACTCCTTTGTTGAAGCAGATTCTAAGATTTAAGCATTTTATATCGTATTTTTCACCTCAAGTTTCCTCAGCGTCAGCACTCACCTTACTGTGTTGCCTGAGGTCAGCTCTCCAGCTCTTACCTCTATTTACTTTACTTTTCAGCCAGGGCTGCGGGAAGTAAAGGCAAACATTGCACCAAGGAGTAAAATGTCATTTCAAGAATAATGGCTAGCGCTCCTCAAAAAGAGCTTTCTCTATGGACTGGAAATCGGTTAAAAGCTAGAGGTGTGTGTGTGTGTGTGTGTGTTGGCTGGTAAAAATGTCTCCAGAAGAACTTATTTATTTAGATGTAATGTTTAGTGGGATTCTACAGAAATATGAATTATGTAGAAAACTAAAGGGTTCTGGGGGTTGCCAGTACAATTCAGGGAAAACAGCACAAAATACATGTGATAAGAAAGTTGAGGTCTTTGGCTAATATTTCTCTACAAAAGAAAAACCCATTTGTTCAGGAATCGTGTTACTTGCTCTTCTAGCTGCTGTGGTCTGTGTGACGCTTCTGGACAGACTTGAAGGCGACCAGATAAACCTGCCCCATGACATTCTGGTGGAGTACCAGCAACGGCCTCAGCTCCTAATCTCCAACTTCATCAAACGGCGGCTTAGACTTGGTGACCACACATCATCATCACCGGGAAGCCAATCTGTCCCTGCAAGTTTGTAATTCAAGTTGTAATGCTGGGGTTATATATTACTTGTGGCATTTTCATATAGTTCTCATCCATATGCTCAGTGCACATTAGAGTGGTTTTATAAAACCCCGTTCTCCTTAAAAATGAATTTATTGCAGAAGAATTTAATACATTAAATGAAATTTAAATTTCATTTTAGAATAAGTTAACTAAGTCAGTCTAATAATTAAAATTGTAAAACTCCTGGATTGTGACATTTGGAGTTTCATGTGCAGCATTAATTAAGCTCATATTAGAATAGACCAGCCACTTGTAGATATGGCTAGCAGTCACTCTGTTTCTGAAACCAATCCAGAAATGCATGTTAGAACGTTGTCAGGCACTTCTAGGTGTTGGACGAGTGACAGAAATTGATCATTCTTATTCAAAATATTTACTGAAAAAAGTCTTAGTGTGATGTAGGTCTATATGAAAAAGTTACCCATCGGGAAATGTGACCATACTTCATTTTTCCCCCTGTAAATGATTTCCATGCACCAGGAATATGATTAGAGGCTTATGTTTGCCTATATTTATGATTTTATTACAGACTATAACAATTCTAGCTCACATATTTATTTTTGAATGAAGACCTCTAATGCAAAGAATGATCCTCATTATTCTTCAGAAATTACAGATGTTGAAATCACCTTTAAGCAATGTTTTTCTTTTTAAGGAAATGCCTTTTGAGGAGGTTGTTTAATCTAATTTCAATATTAACATAACAGACTGAGGAATTAGTGGCAATTGGATTTAGACATGAGTCCAAATTCTCAAGTCATCCTCCTGTGAGACTTTGAAGCATACAGGAAGCAATATCTGCCCACATCTCCATCCAGTCTGCCCCTCTGAGAGGTATCCGGTTATTTACAGGCTTCACCACACTCTCTGGTGTTCTTCTAAAGTTCTTCTAAAGCTGACACACAGAGCCTCCCTGGTGGCATGAGGGTTAAATCTCAGCGCTATCACCCCTGCGGCCAAGCCCACATAGCGCAGCAGACCTCTCCTGTCTCACCTGCTGCTCCCCTCAGTATGTATTTCAGTAGATCCGTCTGTTCTGCTTCCCACTCTGTCTCTGGTGAATCCTCTCACCTCCCCTCTCCCTTGCGCCTCTGGCCTACACCCCAGTTCTTCTATACATAAATAATACATAAATAAATATTTAAAATAAATATAATGCTGACATACATAGGAGTTTCTGGGTTAGTTGGAGGATGGCTTAGAGTCTTGTAAAGTATGGCATGCTGTGTACGTATATTTATATGATTGTGGCTCAATTAAAGTTTAACTCCATCTATGATAGAAATTATTTGCATCTTTTTAATCAATGACAATAAATAATTCCTTGAAAGATACCATCTTTTTGGAAACTTATTGGCAATAGATATGCTTGGACTGCAATTTTTAAGACACCCAATAATCACCAAATGAAAAGACCAGAGCAAAAAGTAAGGTAGAAGAATATTGCAGTCATTAATGGGGTTTTTACTTGGTTTCATATTTTTTTAGTCCAAGTGGAAACTACCAAATAATCTGTTTGTCCATTGGTTGACAGATAAAGAAAACATAACAATATACATGTATGCACACAAAAGAATATTATTCAGCCATAAAAAGATGGAAATCATGCCATTTTTCACAAAATGGATAATACTAGAGAACATTATGCTAAATAGAATAAGCCAGACAGACAAAGACAAATTCTGCATTGTATCATTTATATGCAGAATCTAAATTAAAAAAGGCAAACTCATAACAGCAGAGTAGAATGTTGGTTGCCAGGGGCTGTATGGTGGGGGAATGGAGAGATTTTGGTCAAATTCATCAAAGGATGCAATTTTTTAGTCTATATGAATAAGTTCTGAGGATCGAATGTACAGCATGGTGACTATAATTAGTAGTGCTGAATTATATCCTTGAAATTTGCTGAGAGTAAATTTGAAACATTTCTCATCAAAAGAGAAAAAACAATATCATTTATGTCCCCAGCAACTTGCACAGTGCCTCGCATATAGTAAAAGAGAGTTACGTATATTATATATTTCTATATATTGTTATAAACTTAATGTTTGTGTCTCCTCCTCCTACCCCCCCATCCCACTCCCATTCGTATGTTGAAGCACTAACCCACAATGTGGCTGTATTTGGAGATGAGACTTAGAAGCAAATAGATAAGTTTAAATGGAATTACAAGGATGGGGTCCTGATCCAATAGGATTAGTGTTCCTATTAGAAATGGTACCAGGACACTTACTCTTTCTCTGTGGACACACACCAAGAAAAAGTCATGAGGACATAGTGAAAAGGTGGCCATTTGCAGACCAATAAGAGAGTTCTCACCAGATACAGGAGGGATTAGAACCTTGATCCAGGACTTCTAGTCTCCAGAACTATGAGAAAATAGATTTTGGTTGTTGTGCCACCTAATCTATTTAGTCATGGCAGCCTGAGCTGACTATGATTATATTATATATATATATACATAAATATATGTGTATAAATATGTGTATCTACACATACAAATTTATTAACTATTTTGGGCACTGGGACATACATACACAATACACACATGTATATATAGTATCAAATTACATACATGCAAAAAAATCACACAAAATAAACAAATGCGTTGCTGACTTCCTTTCATGTTAATTTTATCCAAATTTTATCACTTGCTCAATCTTTCAGAGCAACACAAGCAACTTAATACAAATTTGCTATGTGAGCTCATTAATAATCATGACCAGCTCTTATATTTCATGTTTCATTCCCAAATACCAACACACTACACAGCTGAAATGTTAACAATCGCTTAGGAAAACGCAATCTTCAGTACAAAATACACTAACTCCTCCCAGCTTATTTTTTATACAGTTAAAAATGTTATTAAGTGTTTTGTACCCTGTAGGTGTTTAATAAAGACTATAAACTATTGCCTAAGGGATTTTAACAAAGTCAGTTTGAATTTTATTTTCTTCTATTGAAAACATAGCCCTTAACATTGGGGACTTGCTGTGGAGTCCACTGGTAAAATCTGTGGATCCCACTCTGCAGGAAAAAGCACATTCATATGTATACCCCCAAATTTGCATATAATTTCATGGGTTCACACACATTCCACAGATTAGGTGATGATAGGATTCCCACCTCTACCCAAGACCAAACTTCTTATCAGTGCCACTGCCATATTGTTGCCTCTGTGGTTTCTGGTGACTGCTCCCCCGGGGGCCCACATGGATCAGGGCTGCTAACAGCTGCTCCCAGCTGCACTATCCTTTGTGGCTCCCTAAATCCTACCTACTCCTTTGTAAACAGTCTCTTCAGTAAGTTCTTTCAGTTACCACTTTAATTGTGCCATCTGGTTCCTGCTGAGACCCAATAATACAGCCTCAGAAACACATCTGGGAACCCAAAACCATTTGTGAGAAACACTGACTGACTTAAGAAACTCAAATTATTCTAGATGCATATCTTTCCATTGTAATTTTTATTTGCAAAACCAGAAGTTAATATTTTTTTATTTTTAACTGGTAGAATGCTTTTTAAAAGATAATATTCTATATAAGAATGAATTCTTATATTTAAAATTTCTCATGGAACTTTCCAGGGCTTGCTGCTTGAGAAACACAGTATTTGACTTGTTTGGAATTAAAACCCTGAACAAAAGACAGATAAATGGCCTCTGCTTCTTGCCTCCAAGCTACATCATACTGTCAAGGAAGGAAATTAAAACTGTTTGACACACATTGAGTTTCATAAAGCTACCCTTTCCTCCACAGAGCCCATGTGCATCTAGATGTCTGTATCACAAGCAGAAGATTTTTTCAGGATTTGTTCTATAATCTTCATATCAGGATTAGAACTAAATAACTAATCTTTAATAATTATAATTTCTGTCCCTTCTAAAAAAATTAATGAGCTAAAAATGTTTCTTTCCTTAGTCCTTTAGGACTTCTAAACACCCTAAAATAATACCAAGTCATCTGTATTGCAATGTCTCCTAAAATGAGTACCTGACATAATTTGCAGGCTACTTAATTATTCCCTCATAAATGTTTTTTCCCATTTCTGGTTTGTTTTTCTAATCCTCCCAAATAGGCATTACTCCATTCAGAATTAATTTAACATCTATTTTTCTAGAAACTGAGCATAGCATTTTCATTTGAGAAAAGTCTATCAGTAAACTACTTTTCCCTCCTGAGATCTTAAAAAATTATTTTTATAAGTTTAAAATAGTTTTAAAAAATCATCAGACACTCTAGAAGCCAATATCATACTTTGTAGAGAATTAGTCAAGAACTATCCTACAAAAAGGTAGTACTTTAGAGTTACAGAAATCATCTGTGTAATCTGATTTTGTCCCATCCCGTTAGAACAGGATGAACAGATTTTTAAAAATCTCAGTTTTTCTTTTCATTTTCATATCACTGTATTTTCTCATCTTACTTTGAGTTTCTTTGCATATATATTTCCTCCAAACATTGAAACTAACAAAAAACCATTGATGAAGCAAACAAAATGTCATCCATGTTTCACCAGCTTTGTGTAAATAATGTAGCAGTGGACAAAGGTCCACCACCCAGGTCTGTTTCCTAGACTTTATCATCCTGCCTTCTTCCTTCCATTGGGATGCCAGAGGTTTCCACTGTTATAGGGCAATTTCATGAGTGATTTAATGTTGCAATGCCAATAACCCACTCTAAGTAAACAAACGAATGCTAGAATGAATATATTTACATATTTATATTTATAAAGAACCTAATTGGTGAGTGAGCAAGACCAGTCACTTTCTTGAAATAATTAACAGCCTACTAAATTTGAGTCACTATGAAAAATAGCTATAAACCCAAGTGCAACCTGACAGATTCCAAAAAAGAGGTAGACATAAAGATATCTTCAGCAATCAACAGAGGTTATAATCATATGGAGATAGAAGGACTTGAAAGGGTTCTTGGACAAGGTGGATATTTGAGGTGAATTTTATGTAAGGGTCTTAATTTTGAAAGAGACCTGCAGAGGGTGTGACCATCAAAGGAAAAAGCACGATAGTAAGACAAAGGAGAAAAATATAGGACATATGACTAGAATAGTGGAGAATCCTTTTGGCTGGACCTAGAAAGGTAATTTTGGGCTCTATTATGTGGGTCCCTAAAAGATCAGAGAGAATTGGACCTCATTTCTAGGCAAGTGAAGTGGCTTTGTGCATAGAGCAAGACTGTTTAGAAGTCTGTTGGTGGCCAATGGGAGGGGGAGGGTAATAAGATAAAGAAAAGTAACAAGAAACTGTCTGAGTGTGGATGACCAAGACTTGATTGGCTACCTTTCACAATATCCCAAGGTTGGGGAGGTGGCAAAGATGGATTAAAGATTAGCTGAGGCCATCGAAGACATTATTTTCTTATTAGACTAGTCCGCTTCCTTACCGGTGAAGGTCAGTGCCTTCAAATTTTCACCTAATAAGTTAAGCAGCTTATATATTTCAGAATAAAAATTCCCCTTCTATGTGACGGTGATGTGTTTCCAAAGTCTTTCTTTTGTTAAAAGGCTAAGGAAAGTTCAAACATGACAGAGTCAGAGCAGTAGCTGTGGGAGAGGATGGCATTTAAAGGGCTGATGAGTGAGAGATGTCAGCGATGATCTCAGTATCTATGCAGATGAAACGCTTTAGGGCTTTTTAGCTAAAAAAAAAATTAGCTTTCCCGAAAAGGACATAAGTATAAAATTCAGTACCATTAAAAAGCAAAGTTTCAATGAAATTCTAATATATACTACAACATGGATGAACTTTGAGAACATTATATTAAGGTAAATAAGTGAGTCACAAAAGGACAAGGAGTATATAATTCCACTTATACAAGGTAACTAGAATAGTCACATTCATAGAGGAGGAAAGTAGGAGAGTGTTTACTGGCGGTCTAGAGATAGAAGGGAGGAGTTACATAGTGGGCATAGAATTTCAATTTGGGATATACTCTAGATTAAATTGGTAGATGTTATGGTATGTGAATTTTACTACAATGAAAAAGTAAAGCCTCAAAGAGATCTGTGTTGTGGTTTCTATAGTACCAAATTCTAATTTACTAATAATCTGTAGAGAGAAAGTTCACACTATGTGGTGTGATTGATCCTGCCTGCTGACTGGCATTTCTACATGGGCTTCTCTGCTCTACACAAGGAGTCAAATGGTTTGAAGGAAGGAGCCTAACTTCCTAAGAAATTTCTTGATGAGAAATCAGAACAAAGGAATTGATTGGGTGTGGTGATGGTTACCAACAGAGAGAATGTTTAGCTTAATGTTCTCATCTTCAATGTAACAGCAGATCTGCCAAGGAGGCCTAAAACTTTGCATCAGCAAATTCAGTTACTTTTCCTCAAGATAGTGTAGCCAACTAAGGTTATTTTTCAAAGCATAGTCCACCAGAGTCAGGGATGCAGTGACAGAATATGACTAACACATCAATAGCTATTTGAAAGAAAGATTAAATCTAAAATACTAGTGACAAGAGAAGAACTCGAACAGGGAATATTTCTATGGGATCAAAGTTCACTGATTTTAAAGTGAAATTTTCCTGCACCACCTCTGGTGGTCTCACTGTTATTTCTTTTATAATTTATTGAAGTGACATTAGTTTATAACAATATATAGTTTCCAGGGGTACAGCATCATAACTTGACATCTACATATGCTACATTATGAGCCCGACCAAAAATCTAGATATCCACTGCCATACACTGGACTTTCATTTAAAGATAATGTTGAAATGCCTTATTAAACACAAAAGAAATTAGGGGAAACCCTTACAAGACAGAAATAGCAACGAGTAAGCCAAACCATAGAGGTAGAGGAACACAGATACAGACATAGGTGTTGTTCTAGATTGCAAATCAGCAAACTGTAGACCGGGAGCCAAGACCTGCTCTTCCTGTGTTTGTAAAGTTCTGCTGGAATCCAACCAGGTCCAGTGTTTTCTACTGACCTGGCTCCATATATAACAACAGAGTTGTTGTGGTGTAACAACAGAGTAGAGCTGTTGCAAGAGAGATCAGATGACCTGCAAAGGTGAAAATATTTACTATATAGGCCTTAGTAGAAAATGTTTGCTGATCCTTGCTACAGGGCTCAAAGATACAGGGATTAATGGCTGCTGAGGTGATACAGAGTGTGACATAGAAACCAAAGCCCAGACTTTCAGTGTACACAGTGAGGAAGATGAAATGGAGATGCCTTCCAAAGAGTCAGACACTTGAAAGGATTCTGCTCTCTGTGAAAACATGGTGGAAGGAAAATTTGACTCTGCATAGGACACAGATAAGGAAACTTGTCTGCCTATGACCTTGCTTGGCATTGCCTATACTCCCACTACCTCAATGCCCATAATAAAAGCAGCCAAAAATCATCTCCAAGATCCACTTCCAGTTATTTTATCAGCACCCTCCAGTATGCTCTAAGAAGGTGTTACCAGCATTTCCTTTCTGTTGTTTCTGGGCATTTTTTTGACTCACTATGGTAGACTCCTGTGAGGCCTAAGTTAACTGCCCAGGTAACAATTGTTGAGGTTAATGTTCTGGTTACAAAGTTGAATATTTCCTGTGATCTATACCTGACCCCAACTTGCTTGCTTGTTTTTTGTTACTCTTAATACACAATATTACAGTGTGCTTCTACAAATACTTGTGTATATAACTCATATACCATGTTTCTTTTTGGAAGAATGGAATGCAGTGGAAACAAACTTCAGATCCTTTAGAATGAAATATTAACTGTTTCATTTAAAAATGTGTTTGGGTTTATTGTTTTTAACAGAATGATAACACTACAAACTATTTTTTTCCTTATGTCTGAAAATTTTCCTTGTGAGAGTTCTGTGTGATTTTGCCTAGGCCTTTGCTTCCAGGAGATTTAGGACAGTGACTGAACAATGACAGGAGGGTATGGGGTTAGACTTTGGTTCATTTTATGCTGAGATTTAAAAAATAACAGATTGGGTGCTGTGAACAACACTGTAGTACAGTGTTGTTCATTAATTAACAGATATTTAAAAAAGGCTCTGGTAGTTTCTTATAGGTACTTGGTGGACGCACCAGATAAATCAATCCTACTGGGAGGGGAAGGATTTTTTTCAATTTTCCTGAAGCACCTTGGTCAATAGTCCTGGAAAGACTCTAAAGGTAAGGAAGTTTCATCCAGGTAGACGAGGCAAAGGGATTCTCTCCCAGGTGCAGGCTGGCTGGCTATAACCGCATTAAAGCAGACCATGCCAAGGAGAATGGGGCTGGGAGGCCTCCTGTAACAGAGTTGGCCAGCATTTGCACCTAGTATTTTTCTTTATTTCTTTGATCATAATCCTCTTTTAGTCTCTAAGCCTTCAATAAATCTTCTGAATTACTAGATATTAGCAAGTGGGATTAAGGAAATTCCCTGTTTGCATGCTTGGTGCAAGGTTTGGAGGGAGAAGAGCCATTGCCCTGTGAGGTCAAATAGGCGATGACAAAAGATGATCTGAGAGCAGCAGGCTGTGGCTGGAGTCATAGGGCTGTCTAGTATGATAGGCTTTAACCAGGGCACATTTGCATAATGTTCAGGCATTTCCAGAAATATGTAAAGGTGAAACAGGTGAAAAAAAAAGATGGTGGTTATTGCAAAATCATAGACATTACTACTTTATACTCACTAACTGGGAAGGTATTTGGTAAATGAATAGACCTTGGGTAAGGTGGTTCTCTAGACTAGATCTTGGAAATAGCAGCTAAAGGTCATAGCCTCCTGGAAGATTCACAGTTTCATAAGTGTTTCACTATTGGAAGGAATCCTCTATTCCAGATAAGGGAAAGTGTAGGGGCATAGGTAGATTGCTAGGGCACTTTCTTAGAGAACTTCTTAAAAATCATATCAATAGATGCCCATAATAGGTCTTTCAGATATTCATGACTATAGAAGATTGGCTAGATTTTCAGAAACTGAGAGTAGGAGGCAGTAGAGTTCAGGGCTCAGAAGATAGATTATATGGTTTTAAATCTAGGTACTTTTGAGCTGTGCAATATTGGGTAAGGTAGGTCACTTCTCCCCAATTATACAATGTGACTAACAAAGGTGCATATATTTTATGGTTGTTTCTGCAAATCAAATTACTTCAAACATGCAAAGCACCTGGAATAGAATTACTGCTCAATAAATATTGGCTCATAGGAGTTCAGGCAAAGTACTGGAAACAGTCAAGGAACTGTTACTTGAGTATTTTGATTCCAGTATCTGCCTCTGCACAACAAAACACCTTAGAACAAGAATATATTGCTATTTTTCATAATTCTATGGAGTGACTGGGCTCAGATGGGTAGTTTTTGTGCTGTTTTCACCGTAGAGGTGTTAAGGCGGTCACTCATATGGCTGCAGTCACATGATAACTGGGGCTGGAGTCATTTAAAGGCCTGATTCTACTGAGATGTCCCAAAAGACTCATCTCTTGTGTGTCTGGTGCTTAAATATTCACATGGCATCCCTTTCCTCAGATCTTCTTGTCCTCCAGACTCCTCATGTGGCCTCTTATCCAGCAGACTAATCAGACTTATCACATTGCAACTGGTTCCTGAAACACAAAAACTGCCAGTTTCTTTCTAATGCTTAGACCCAGAACTGTTATAGTGTCACTTCTGCCCTACTCTGTTGGGTAAAGAAATCACAAGGCCATCCAGATTCATTATTAGAAGGAAGGGACAACAAAAGGATGTGACTACTGGAAGGCATGATTTCCAAATGAAGAAGCAATAAGTGCAATTTCCAATAACTGAAGAGAACAGAGACCAAGATCTGTGATGTAGAGAGATTGAAGTTGTGATGGAACATGATTGACAAAACTCCATGGCAACAAGAGATGGATGAGGCAGGAATCACAAAGACAGGAAGTCTGATCAGAGAACACAACCTCTGGGTCCTGGAGCATTACAGGGAGCAAAACCAACTGCAGGAACTATAAAGAGGTGACCATAGATGGGAGGTGGTGTAGCAGACAAGGACACAGGCTCAGGGGTGACATGCTGGCAACAGCAGCAGCCTCAAGGATTTAATCACCCTGTGCTAGGAACCAGAATTGGTCATAGGCTCTGAAAGAGCACTCAATGTGCTATTTGGAATGCAGAAACATCTCATTTTGACAAGAGAAAGGGGAAGCTAGGACTAGACACAGGAGAGTCATACATATTTTTATTTGCATATCCACTTGTCCAAGACCTTCTTTATAGACAGACCTGCTCACCCACACATTTAAAGGAACCTTGCAAGAGGAAAAGGAATAAAGAGGTCAGAGTTAAGTTTTCCTCCTGAAGTGGTAAGGATCAGAGACCCCACGATACCCCACTTTCACATCAGTTCAAACCTGATCTATTAAAATAATACATGTCTCTTCCTTGCTTCCATCCAGCTTATAACTTGCTCTCATATTAACTTTTTAGAAGCACTGTTTTTGCTTCTATGTGCAATGAAGCTCTGTTTTGCTCTGTCTATAAGATAAAGTTCAACCATCTTAGAATGTTATTTAATGGCCCTAAGGCCTGTGCTTGGGGTTGGACTGGAGACTGACAGAAGAGAAACTCACAAATACTAATGGGTATACTGGCTTTCTAGCTTTGTTAAGTCTCATTGGTACACAAACAACTCTTAGGAAACATCTGAATGGTGTATTGTTTCTTTTGTCAGTGGAAAAACTAAGGAGTTGACATGGCCAGCAGCCCGTAGGTGTGAAAAATCTACCAGGTCTAAACCAAAGGTCTAGCTCCCAGAAATTTATTATCTTCCCTGCCGCAAGGGGCCCAATGGCACCTAGAAAACAGAAACTTCTGCTGTCTCTTAAAACCTATCTGAAGATTTCTTTGTTTTCCATTATATTTTCCTAGATGTGTATTTGTTTTTATATATTTCTAAAATATCTTCATTCTCTGTTCTATCCATATTTATAAACTCTATAGGCCATTTACATTTCCCCTAAATATTTTATTTTCTTTTAAAGTAACTTTTGAGATAACATTGGGTCATCACATAAATTTCAGCATTATAGTTTAATGTCTATAGACACTATATCATGATCACCGAGAGATCACGATCACCAAAAGTCTAGTTTCTATCCATCACCATACACTTAACATCTTTTACCTGTTTCACTTAACCTCCAATTCCTTGCCCTCTGGTAGATGTCAATCTATTGTCTGTATCTAAGGGTTTTTGCTTTGTTTTGTTTGTTCATTTGCTTTTTTTTTTTTTCTACCTGTTCTGTTCCCCACTCTGTCTCTGGTGAATCCTCTCACCCCACAAAACTCTGACCTATACCTATACCTATACCTATACAGTTCTTATATGTATAAATAAATAAATTTAAAAAAAATTAAAAAAAATTTAGACTCACTCTTCATGAATCAGCTCAGATAGCAGTTATACTGTCATGTTCCTATTGTATCATTGTCTCTTTTTTCCACTAGTCTGAAAATGGTCACAATTCAGAGATTATGCTTCATGAATCCTTGTACATTCAGTGATTCCTTTGTTGAAAATTCAAAGGTTTGAGAAGCCACAGTTTACATGTATGGTCAGAAAAATAAATATTCTTGGCGGAGTGAGATTTGAATGGTAACTACTTAACACAGGAGGAAATAACAGGATGCAAGTATATCATGGATATACTAGCTTATCATGGGATATTCTAGTATATTTAAACGTGCGATACACTAGTATTTTTGCATATTTGCATATTTTGCAAAAATACTAGAATAGTGACAAGTCCAATCAGACTAGAAGGGCTTGGTTAAGGAGTGAAATCTTGAAAACAGGATTGTTAGCTCTAGTGTCAAGACAAAACTTTTAGAATAGATTCTGTAAGCAATATGAAGAGGTATGTAAGCATGCTTTTATGATCAAAGGGTGGTGTGCTCAAAGCATAGGTACTTGAGCCTAACGGAGCAGCAGGCTTACTTGGATTTTTATTTTTTAATTTTTTTTCCCCTAATATATTTATTTATTTATTTATTTATTTATTTATTTTTTATAAATTTTATTGTTATATTCCCCATACAATCATTTGCTTTTTGTTTTATCTTCCATATATGAATGAAATCATATGGTATTTTCTTTCTCCATTTTGACTTACTGTGCTTAGCATAATCCCTTCAAGTGTCATGCATATTGTTACAAATGGCAAGATTTCATTTTTTTTATAGCTAACTAGTATTCTGTTGTATATCTTCCACATCTTCATCCATTCATTCATCAATGGATGGTGCTTAGGTTGTTCCCATATCATGATTATAGTAACGGCATTATAAAGCTTTAATTCAGAAATCATACAGTTCGCTGATTTAAAGCATGTAATTCATGATTTTTAGAACATTCCTAGAATTTTGCAACCATCACCTCATTCTTTTTAATGGCTTCAGAGACTTTGTCTTAACTGCTGTCATAATTTTAGTAAATATTTGTTGAATTAAACTATAGGTTTGGGCTGAGGAAGTGGAGAAAAAATAAATTATATAGAAACATAAAAAATAAAGAAGCTCAAAAAAGTAAAAAAATAAATAAAATAAAATATCTATTAATATAAAATAAAAAATATAAAGAACTCTAAACTTCCACTGGCCTTTTGCACCATTTTATTAACTACATTATATTGCTATAAGAACATAGATGAGAAAAATACTATCTTTGCATTATCTGTATCTTTTCTTTCCAGACATGGTGTGCTAATCCATGTGGACATAATCACATGTTGTGTTGTGCTGGGTTTTCTTTAATAAGTTGTTTCCACTTCTAAGTCAAGTTTTATCTCATTTTAGTCAGTTTCAAAATATTGCTTTTAATAATCTTCTTAAACTAAGTTTATGCCAATGATAATAGAATTTTTTTGCAGTGTATTTTTAAAATGCTGTGTGAAGGTAAGCGTTTTAGATAAATACAATATTTATAAAATGTCTAAAGAAATATAAGCAAATTGTTTTTGAATTTATTTATAAATATTAGGAGTTTTAAGCATATGTGGTGCTAAGTAACATTAGCATGCTTGGGAAAATGTGTTAATAGAAAAATAATATGACTACTTTCCCCCCACACTTACATTCCCACACATTAAGAAGAAATTCTGTGAGAAAACAATTATTTGGTAAAATTGTAGGGGCAAGAGTCACATTAGAAACATATTTATCCAAACATGAATCAGGTCAGGCAGTTAAAAAAATTAAACTCAAACACCCAAATAGGTCAGAATGAAAAAGAAAGCAGGCTTTTGTTAGTGTAAAATGAGGAATTACTATAGAGATTGAAAAATACCTTTCTAGAGATTTTAAAATTATAAGAGCAGGACAGATTTGACGCCACATTCCTTCCTCGGTAAAGTTTAAGACTCCATTCCATAAAAGACCCTGTGGGAGGTGGAAAATGACCTCCCAAAGATGCCCATTTTCCTAGTTCCCAAAGCCTGGGAACTACATGGCAAAGGGGAATTAAGCTGCTAATCAATTGACCTTAAAATGGGGAGATTATCCTAGATTGTTAGTGTGGGTCCAATGCAATCCCAAGCATTTTTAAGAGGGGAAGAGGGCCACAGAAACATAGTAGGGAGCAATGCTCTGTGAGGAGGAGCAGACCTGCCATTGCTGGTTTTGTAGACAAAGGGGTGGGAAGTGCTGAGTCACGGAATGTTGGGAGCTTCTAGAGGCTGAATAAAGCAAGGAAACAGATTCTTCCCTAGAATTTTTGGATGGGAATGCTGCCCTGTCTTCTTGATTTCAGCACAGTCAGACCCAATTCAGTCTTCTGACCTTCAGAACAATAGGATAATAAATTTGTATTATTTAAAGTCATTAAGCCTGTGGCTATTTGTTACAGCAGTGATATAAAAGTGGTACAGACTTTAAGGAAGAGCTGTCAGAGCCCAGTTGATTAACACAACAATGAGAAATAGTAAAAAATTTTAGATTTTTTGAACCTCTAGGTTTTGTTAAAAAGCAATAGATAGCTGGAGTAAGGAAGTTAGCATGTCTATAATGTGGTGTTAAAGAAGCCCATAAATCAAATGAAATAGGCTTCCATTGGATAGGAAGCAGAAGTTTGAACAGCAATAATTATACTACATTTCAGTAGAGGAAAAACAACATGTTTAAATCCACAACTTTTATAAAAACTGATTACTTTTGGAAGATATTGGAAAAAACAACACATTTTGAAAACTATTGACAATAAAACAAAAAGGACTCAAATACTTATCTTACTCTTCTTATACTACCAGGTATCAAAAAGGGGAAATTTTTTCTTTATATAAGATTTTTGGCTAATAAAGGACGGAGTTATTGAATTATGGTATTCTATAATGCAACTCATAATTAGTTGCTCCAGGCATTGAGAATTAATGATAAAATTTAAAAAAAATTTAAATTAAAAAATGGCTCAAACGGTGATATATATATATATATATATATATATATATATATATATATATATGGTGGTATAGTTTGTCATGACAGTTAAGTGGTCTTGGGGGGGGGAAGGAACCTAAATCTGACATCTGACAAGGTCTCTAAATTCAACTGCCAATTTATAGAAAACACAGAGAACAGGGGATAAAGGACAGAGGGACATGAAATTATACTAAAAGGATCCAGCACAGGAAATCCCACTTGTAAATTTGTTTTTTCAACAAATGAATTTCAAGGAAAAAATAAAGGACAAAGGGAGGACCTGTAGACAAAAAGACATCATTTAAGAGTGTAAGCAAATGTACAGTGTTTATAAGTATATCCCCTTGGACAATTCAATAATATAGTGTTAAAAGTAGAATCCTGGACATTTACAGATACATAGAAAAACAGAAGTAATCAAAGACAATTGAAGAGTGATTAAAGAGGCAGGTGGTAAAACAGGTTGGTGTTATAGAAGCCAAAAGTATGTTCTAAATGGTATAATTGTCAATTGAGTTACATTCTGCCATGACATCAGTAAGGCTGACAAGGGTCTTTAAGTTTGCCAATATGACAATAAGTTTGCCAACTCCATAGTGAATATGGAGTTCACTGGTGATCTTGCTAGAGTGTCAGTAGAGAGTGATGATAAAGTAAATCAGAATGATGACAGTAACTGAAAGTGAAAAGAGGAGACATCAGATATCTACAGGCAACTATTTCAAGAAATTTGCCTGAGAAGAGGAGCAGAAGTGAGAGGAGAATATGGGGTTAAGGGAGACTGATTTTTAAAGTAGGCTTTACTGGAGCACATTTTTATGTTGAGGGAGAGCTGGAAGATATTAGAAGACAAAAAGTAAGTCCCAAAAGAGAAATTCTTATGGAGTTGAGAGGTGATGGAACCCAAAAAGACACACAAAAGGACTGGTGTTTGTTAGAGACAGTGCTGTGTCCTTCATTAGAGAAAGCAAAGGTGAATGCAGTCTTGGTGGATTGGGTGTTTGGGGAGTAAGGGAGTTATTACACATGGATTACATTCTTCCCACATGCCTATCATCCTCACACTGGAGCAGAGTAAAATATACCATTTATTAAGCATCGGAATTGAGGGTAGTGGTTTCCAATTGTTTTGGATCATTACCCAATAAAATTTTTGTTGTTGTTGCGATCCACTATACTCACACACATGGATAAGTAAAATCAAATTTCATGGCAGAATGCTTATTCTTATCAGCATCATACTCTTTGTTTTGTTTGCCTAAAAAATAGACTATTAAGACCCTAAGTGAAGCAGAGAACAGAAATGGGGGGAGAAGGTTTTAAAGGGGACCCTATCCCATACCAAGGTATATATGACCCCCATGCAGAATCTGGCCCAGCTATCTCAGAAATTACTATGAATTAGGGCTATTTAATCAGAAATAAGCTAAAATTTTGTTTCTGATACATTCTTATATTAAGAAATTATACTTTAAAAAATTTGCTTTCATAAAGTTATTTTTTCCAGTTTATTGGGAATTTAGAGAATTGATATATAATTATATATACAATTCTATGTACACTTTAAAAAATAATTAGAAACATCTCATAATCACTACCCTGGTTATACAATCAAACATTTTCAGCAACTTGGACACCCCCATCCTATTTTCCTCCCTATCTCTGAGAGGTAATCATTACCTTGGGAATTTTGTGATCATCATTTTTGTGATTTCCTCTCACTTCACCATATATATATTTCTGAACAATGTAGGTTTGGCTTGTATTTGTACTTTAGGTCAATTAAATACAACACAGTACATATACTTTTGCATCTGGCTGTTTCCACTAAATTTCACTTTCATTGCTACACAATTCCAATTTGGAGACATCATGATTTTGATGTCTGTTCTACTGTTGGTGAACATTTGGCTTGTTTTCATGTTCTATATAAAGCATGTATATAATGTTGAGCACACAGTTTGTGGTCACTGAATGATAGCTATAATATTATTTTTTAAGAAAAGGAAAATATTCTGAGTCTGGGTATAGCTTGACTCACTAAGGCTACTGCCCAAATCAACTAATTTTTAAGCCATAACCACATATATCAAGTCTATAATTCTCAAAGCGGTGGTGTTACCTCCTATTCTGGATCACCAGCAACCAGTTAACTTTTGGAAAAGTGTATAGCTAACTATATCAGATTGAAAATTGAGGGACGGTGCTGGACAACAGTGGGGATGCTGATGTTGGGAAGGACCTATGGACTCTGAGTAGCATCAGTGTCTTGCCACATGGGTAGAATGTGCTCAACAGAGCAGAGTTTGTCTAGTTGATGGTCTGACCTTCACACATCAAGCAAATTGAGGGCATATTAAGGAACTCAGGAGACACCCTCAAGATAGATGTCAATGCTCACCATTCCCCAAATCTTGTTCAATAAGGACCCTCCTCCTTTTCTTCTTATGGAATGTGATGATGCAAAAGGCTGAATTAGCAGTGTATTGCAATGAATTTTGGAATATAGACAGGCTGTTGCCCATAGAATCTTTTGCAAAGGTTTATTCTGATGAGTTGAGCTTTGCTGAAATGTTTATTCCCATCACTCTGGGGACAACCATAAAACCAGAGATTCCACCACTCAGACAAGACTTTGTCTTATTTATGTTATTCTAGTAACTGCGTGGAGACTGCACCCCCAGGGCTGGATGGGAAATAGCAAGGAGCTGCAGTAGAGTGAAAAAGGGAAAGGAGTACAATTTTAACAGTAGTAATAGGAAATGTCAGCAACACCGACTTGCTGTTCTGACTAAAGAATGTTTTAAAAATAGGAAAATATTTATTTCAGTTTTATTTGAAATGCTATTTTGCTATGAAATTATCAAGATATTTAACAGAAAATTTGGACCTTTTGATAGCACCTTTCTTTGGATAGCATTCTAAATATTATAAATTAAAAAATATTCCTTCTAAGCAACTACACAATTTTTTCCCAAGCTAAAACAGATATTCCCATGCTTAAAATGCTATTTCTAATTTCTAATTTATTCTTACAGGCTAATTTGCAAAATGAAATTGTTTGGATGATTGGTTTGCAGTAAACATGGTATACTAAATTGGTTTCTAAATTTAGAAAAAGGTTGAGTCTGTTCTTATAACAATCAAGAAATAATAGAAGTATTAATGATAATGAAGCTTCCATAATTAAGAAGTCAAATTCTGAAATAACAAGCAGAAATGAAGGTTAGCAGGTAGCAGTAACATAAATTATAATTCTCTCAATGGTTATTTTTGAGTTCCTTTCGTGGAACAACACAACATCCAACATATAACTTACTTAAAAACAATGTATCTACCATTTGTATCATAATTAAGTTCTATAGCCTGAGAATTTAGTACTATTAAACACAAAAAGATATAGGAAATAGTGCATACAATTCTAAGAATCAAAGAAGAAAGGCAAAATTGTTCTTATAGATGCTATGATTTCTATGCCTGGTATATATATATATTTTTAAATTAAAAGTAGTAATCATTGTTATCCATATAAATGCATTCAAGGAAAAAAACCTGTTTACACAGCATAGGATTTAAGGCTGAGCTCTAAATTTTAAATACAGTAGACTCCATGTCCTTTCTTGGAGGTTTTTGAGGACTGATTTTTGGTAATATCTCTTTGGCGTAAAATGTTTTATGAAGTCCAGCTTCTCGAAGTGCTAATTCAAAACGAAGTCTAGGGTCAGAAATTATCTGTAGAAATAAAATACAATTTAAACAAGTAGCACTTCAATGAACTGAAGAAAATTTTAATTTCCCATATTTTCTAAGCTGAATAATTTGCTTTTGCTCTCTCTGTATGAGTAGATGACGATAAGCTTCATGTATAATTTGGTTATTTTTTCTAAAAACATATAAACCTTTTGGACATTATCACTTTTCAATATATCAGTGGTTTCCAATAAATGTTGCATATTAGATTTGACAAACTATAACACTTTAAAATCATTAAAGGATGGGGTAAGAGTTTACTTTCAGTGCTATCATTGATTCATTATGAATAGCTGGAATTGTAAAATTTAGACAGTCATCGATTAAAAGAAAATAAATCTAAACTACAACCTTGTATATCAGTCTTTAAATAGACATTTTAATTTCTCTATCATCTAGCATTATGCAAATTAAGCTTCAACACATGGCCACTACTTGAAAAACAAAATCAATAGAATGTTTCTTTCAAGGCCGGATTTCTATTTCAAGCAGAACTAGAAAATGCTTCCATCAATCTGATTCTAAGTGGGAATAGACATGAGTAGTTCAATTCTGTTTTCATTTATAGCTGATTGGATCTTATTCCGCATCCTATGAATATTAAATGTCTTCAGAAGCTCTTTGCAGTGATAAGAAGGTGGTCACATATGGAGTTTAGCTAATGAAGCATTACACATAGACTTGTAGACCCTCTAGAGGATGGGATTATCAGCTGTTGGAAGAGGCCCCCCCTTCATGGAGCTCTTAAACTAATAGGGGTAAGAAGAATAAATACAGTTAACTTCAGTTTGTGGCAACATATGCAGGTGTTCAAAAAGCAGTAAAACGAGATACATGTCCTGGTGCAGGTGAGACTCAGGTGACCTCAGGTAAGGAGGAACACTTGAGCTAACTGTAAAATTCAACTCATTCTGCTCTAAACAGAGAGGAAAGGAAGACAGATCAAGCAAAAAGGAAGACACCTACAAACATAGACAGGAACATAGATGTGAAATCAGTCAATTTGACATCAGGGTATCTTAGGTTGAGCATTGGGTCCCACTGGTGAACACTGGAAGGCACACTTCTAAGACTGGACTTGAATTTTAAAGGCTTGAAGGCTATGGCAAGGGGAGCTACTGAAGTTGCCTTTGTATTTCTGTTTTTAACATGAAAGTAGTATCATTGTTATTGCATAAGATGGATCTGATTGTAAGTTCAGGATAAAAGAAAAAATAGAGGCCGGAAAGTGATTAGGAACCTACTGCTACAATTGTCTAGACATGAAGTAATAAATGACAAAACCAGGTTAGTAGCAAGGAAAAGATAACTGTCAGAACACTACTAAGGGAAGATGCAATACAAGTCAGCAACTGATCAAATACAGGCACTAGGGGTAACAATGTCAAGAATACAAAAATTGGTGTCTGAGAAACAACATACTTGAGCCTTAGAACTAGGATTTTCCCTTTTCCTCATCTATTTCCAAAGATGCTTGCTCTACTTATGTGACATTTGCTCCCTAATTATCTCCAGGATTTACCTCTTCTCAGCTCCAGTGCTGTGAGGTTAAGATATTTACATTAATATATCTTTTGAATAGCTAGTAAGTGAAATGGAGATCTCCCTTAAATGCTGACCTACATCTCCTCAATTCCCTCCCCCGGAGGCAGACAATCTATTTCGTGTAGATGTGCAATAGGCATTTTCACCCTAAATATGACATGAACAAAGCAAAATCTCTCTGTATATGCACACACACACACACACACACACACTCACACTCATTTCCCCCCCCCACACCTTTATATTCTTAAATGGTTAATGGCAGCACCACCTAATGATTACAATTTACCAAATTACTACTAGGTGCCAGGCAATATTTTAGGCAACTGGCATTTATTATCCTTACCCTCACAAGAAGCTTGCAAATAATTATTTTACAGATAAGAAGCAAAACATAATGATGCTAATAGTTTACACAAATTCACACAGTCAGTAAATAGTAGATATGGATTTGAATCCAAAATGCAGGTGGTTCTCAATATCACTTGCTGCCAAGCTTAGAATCATCCCCAATTTCACTATCCCCTACTCTCACTCAGAGCCACCCATGTCCCTTCCCCACTTCTAGGAAGAATTTGGCCATCTGAAAAGGATCTGATTCCCTCTCTCCACCAATTTCCCATTCAGGAAATGTTGCTAAATCATAAATCTGGTTATATAATTTACCTGTGTCAAAGTCTCTCGTCCACTTACAGGATAAATATCAAATATTTTAGCAAACAAGATATACTATACTTTTCATACTGAGACCCTAACCCATATCGCCAGTCTCTTCTCCTAGCACTTAGCCTTGCCATGTCTCTTATACTGAAGGCATACTCTATTTTGCTAGTTGAAACCCTTCCCCAGGTACCTAGAGTTTTCCAGCTTCTATTTCAATTCTTAGCAAGCCCTAGCCCATCTCCCTATGGTTTCTGAAGATACCCTTGCATCTTTATAATGAATCCTGATCCCTTCACTCACCCCCAGCACTGTCCCTTGTCCCCAACCTTTGTTGTTGCTGTTTTTAGCTTAAGTCATCTGGAATGAATTTCCAAAACTCCTAGGCCTAGATATAACTTCATTTCCCCCTTGACATTTGCACTGACACCCACAGTCAGGGTTAACTATTCACCCCCTTCCCCTTCCCCCCACCCCATAGCCCTCAGATCTCTATTATGGAGTTCATCTCACCCCACGAGCATTATTTCTGTTCATGAAATTTTTCTTTCCAACCTGTCTCCCCTGCACAAGTCCTCTCAACAGGACAGGTATAACTTGCTTAGGATGTATTCTATTCTGTGCCATAATATAGTATGTGTTTGATAAATATTTTGTCTGATTAATTATTCATTTTTAATTCCTTAGTAAAGTATACAGTACACAGTAGAGGCACACTCAATTTATTTGTCAATGAATGGAATTTCCTGCTTTAAAATATTAAGCATTAAATGTCACTTCTTAATTAACTTTCTCCCTTAATTTCAGTGACATACATTGACTCATCTGCCCTCCCTCCCTTCCATCCATTATAAGATCCTTTTTAAATCCCTTCTCAGTTATATGAACAGACTACAATGAATCAGAAATTTCTAAAACTGGTTAAATAACCCCTTAAAACTCACAGAAAATGTTTGATTTTATCATTAGCTCTTATGTATTATCTTCTATCATTTTAATTCCTGAAAGCTACCCTTTCTTTGTCTTGTTAGCATCATCGCTTGTTTCTTTAATAGGAATTATGTTATGAATTTAAACAAATTTAAATAGGGTAGAGAGATATTTAAATAACAAAATATAATAATTACACAGCACTTTAAAATTTTATATATTTTTTTAAATTTTAAAATGATCTTTAATGATAAAAACATAACATTTTCAGATAAACTTTTGTTCTAAGGCCACCAATCAACTACTTTATTTAATATTAAGACTTGTGCAGTAATTATGTACTAGCACTTAGAAGTAAAATTATGCTAATACGCATGGTGTTATTCAAATGTAAATATTGAAAATAATTTGTAACCCCAAACACACATTTCTACAGTTCTTCCTGTCATCATCATGACTTTTGCATCAATCATGCTAATTTTCATAATTACCTGCTGTTCATTGTATGTATTCAATGTGAAGAGTGGCTTTTGAAGAATAAATTCTTCTTCAATTCCAATCCCCATTCTTGCTTTTGATGCCATGGTACCTGACATCATTCTAACAGGATCAAATTGAGCGACAATAGCAACCTAAAAGAGAAAGCATGGCTACTTGGCAAGATATAAGGTAAATAGTTCTGTGCAACCACATTAATGTTTGATGTCCATTCAAGTTTAGATACTTTATTAAAAATATAACCTAAGAGGAAAAGGAAGAAAAAATTATCAGACTAGGCCAGTTCTAAAGGTATACAAAGTAGTTAGTTGGTTTAATAACAAAACATATTAAATGGCTAGGATATAGAATTACTTATGATTTTATAATTAGTTATGATTAATTTTAGATTAAAAAAATCTTTCTTATACAGAATATAGAAAACCTTAGCTGGAAAACTTACAAATTCAGCCCACCTGAAGGTAACAGAAAGTAGAAAACTTTTTTTAACCACTAGGTATCTATGACTGTGGTCTTGTAGAAAGTCTTCTAGAAAATGTAATCTGATCAAGATGAATCGAGAACATATGGTTCATGGAGAAAGTCCAGTGTATTGACAAGACAACTTGGTTTCCAGGGAATGTTTTAAACCATTGTAGTACCTTTTACTGAAAAACTGCAGAATAATTTTAACCCAAATGCCCTTGTCCTTTACGATAACTGAAATCATTCAAACCTGCATCCTAATGAAAAGAAGCCACTAATTTTGTAAATTATATGCACCATTAGTAACACCTGCCTGCTAATTCCTAAAGTCAAGAATTAGCATTAAGAAAATGGCATTTTTAATGTTGTTTAGAAAATATGGGCCTCCCCAGTGGCGCAGCGGTAGAGCGCTGGGTTGCGAAGCTGCCCGCGGCCTCTGCGGTGCCGGTTCAATCCCCGGCTGCTCCCCGGCCACCGGAGGAGGGTCCCACATGGCGCGCAGACCTCTCCTGCCGCCCGCTGCTCCCCTCAGCAGTGTACTTCGGTCCTTCTGCCTGCTCTGCTCCCCGCTCTGGCTCTGGTGAATTCTCTCACCCTCCCGCGCTTCTGACTGTACCCAGTGCATGTATAAACAAAACAAACAAGCAAACAAATAAAGAAAGAAAAACATGCCTCTATTAAAAAAAAAAAAAAAGAAAAGAAAATAATGACACAACTGGGTGTTCAACATACTATAATTATTATAGGTTTTCTAGCTAAAATGTCTTACATTGTAGTTCTAAACACTGGTTACAGATAATGGGCACAGATATTTCCTTTTTCAAAGGTTTTGCAGTTGAAAAGAATTCTAATCATACAGACTCTAGTTATCAGCATTATATTTTGAGTAAGAATGGGTTGAGTAATATTACCATTGTTTTGGTACCAGAAGTCCTTGTTATATAATTATTTGCTAATAATTGAATAAAGTTTATTGAAACTAGCATGGCTAGGACTTACATTCCTATTTTAAATTTATGTTTGTAATTTGTTTTAGGGGAAAAAATGTCATAATAGTTGTACACATTTACACTTCATCTATATTATCTCATTTAACTCGACTTCCTTGGTTTGAATCTAGTCTGACATTTACTTGCTGTATGACTTTGGTGAAGCACCTAACATCTGTGCCTTCTCAGTGTCCTCTTCTATATAATAAGAAAATTAATAATATGCATCATAGGACTGTTGTGGAGATAACATGGACTAAAACAGAAGAGCATTTAGAACAGGGTTTTACAGTTGTTGAATACTGAATAAGTGTGATCATACATTACTACTAACCTATGAGGTAGATACTACTGTTATTCCTATTTTTCAGATGAGGAAATTTAGAATATGAAGCAAAAGATTTACGTCTCCTCTGACAGTAAGTATCCAACCAGGTTTACCAGATTTGAAGAGCAGAAACCAAATTTTAATGCAAGAATGTATGCTGCCTCCACGGACATAGAAGGGAAACCAGACGGTCACTTTCGCTCAGCTTGGAAAAGGTGCCAAGGAGGACTCTAGAGTTCTGAGCTGTGTTAATCACTTCCAGGTTAGAAATTCCGAGAAATTAACAAGTAAAGCTATCTTACAATATTTCCCAACTTCTTAAATTCCTGCTGTTGCCATCTTTGTCTACTTTCAACTATTTGTGCCCAGGATGTTTTTATTTCTCCACAAAAGTAGTATCTTTTAATTGTTGCTTAGCAAGGTGATTGCCTGTGGGATAGTTCATTTCATATACTGAGAAACTGGAAATGGTTCAACCTAAATCTCATTGCTCGTAGGAATGGAGATCAGTGTCCCCATTTGGAAAAGTTACATTTTATATAGCAGATGCCATGAACTAAGTCCTATTAATGTTATTTAAGAGGACATAGTAACATTTTCTGAAACCACCGATAAAAATTTTGAAATTAAAAACACCTGTTTCCTAAGGGCTTCTAGGCGCCGTGCTCTCTCTTCTTCTTCATGTGCTTCTTCAAGGGCCACTGCTTTTTTCTCCATCAAACGCTTTTCCAACAATTCTTGCCTATATTTAACCCTTTAAAAATAATGCACAGGGAAATTAGGACATCATTGGCTTTAGTGTGGAGATTCTATGGATGGGAGCATAAGTCAGAAGGCATTACAGAGGTGACATCTCTATCATACTTGAACAAAATCCAATAACTGACAATAACGCTAGTTACGATGGCTGTTGTGTCAGCAACACTGCAGTGATAGGGAGAAGAAACAGGAGCCGTGGAGCAGGTTGTAAGATGCAGGATGTTGCTAAAGAGCAAGCACCTGGCCTTTTTATTGATAGAAAAGGGTGAGTCAAACAGAACACTGGATTTTGGGCTTTAGGGAGGGTGAATCCAATGATATACACCAGACTCCCACCCATGACTCCAATCTTATTTACTAGGCATTCCACTGATCAGTCCCTTGAGTGCAGAGCACATCAGTCACTGGCCTCTGGGCATTCCCCATCATGCCTCAGGATGCATATCTATTGCCCCAGGGTGATGAAGGGTCCTGCTCTTGTCTAACTTGAAAGGAAGTCTATATGCTACAACCACAAATTGCAGGTTACAGGGCAGGAAAGTTTGGGATAAAATCCAACCCACCTTTTTCTTCATTGAAATCATTGTATTAACTCTCAAACTTTCTGTCAGTGGCCACAGTTGCAGCTTTTGCAACTCAACATAGGAGTCTCACTCTTATATGAGCTAATACAGCAGTTTTCTGATATACACTTATCACAGCTTGAGCTGTTACAAAGGCTATATGATTAAATGTACACACTTTTAGAAAGAGTAAGTTCAATACTAGTAGGCTGGTTTTGTCTCCATTACTATAACTTAAACCAAACTATATTGCCCCTCATTTTGTGAAGAATGTCCTTTCTGGGTGGACAGGCATTAAGAAACTTAAAAATTACTTTGACTGTAGATGGCAGCAAAAACAAGACTTTTCCTTAGCCTTAAGTTTCATCCCCTTTAAATCAGCAGATAGCAAAACAGAACACATTTAAAACCCCATTTTAACACCCACTAGCTCATTTGGGGTTATTCTCACTTTTCCGGGCAGCCCCCTTTACCATTTTCTTGCCCAAGTTATTCTATTGAATTACAGAGATGGGAACCAGCTTTTCCCGAAAAAGTAAGCACACGGGTACTTGAAGGAACGTGAGACTGTTGCCTTCTCTCTTCTCTCATTGATGGTTTAGATTTATCTTCATTTATAATGTTGGTTGCAGATATAATTGGCTCTTAGTGTGCATACCTGCATTTTCCATGGATGTGTCTTCACTAGACCCTTTTAATGCTGGATCCTGACTTTACTGAAGTGTCTTGTGCTAAGTACTTTACACATTTTTAACTCACTTAGGCACGACACAGAGTCCTATTTTGGGGGTGCCATTATTGATCCCATTTAAAGGTAAAGAAGTGGAGGCATAGACACATGATATATATCTTGAGCCAGATGCCAAGCCCAGACAGCCAGGCAGCAGAGCCCTGTTCACCCCTCATCTGTCCAACCACAGGCAATTAACCCTGCTGTTCTTTCTTCTCCCCTTAATTGCTCCACTCACTTCACTATGATTATCTACTGTGTGCACAATCCTGGGCTAGATAATGTGAGGACACAGAAAAAAGACTGCCCTTAAGAAGTTTGTAGTTAAAAACAAATAACTTTTAGACTACAACTTTCAGCGGTTAACAGAAGGGAAGGGGAAAAAGAGGCGGGCAAATTTGGCCAAAGGGAACAGTTGTTTGCTGAAGGATAGAATTATACTTCGGTGGTACATTTAATGTGGTGTAAACACATTGCTTTTCAATGGTGCACACATGAAACACGATGCTTAATGCTATGTTACATCAGTTAGTAGCATCTACAAAAAAACAGAACATTCAGTTTCAAAAAATAATTCAGTGCATTGGGCCTCCCTGGTGGCACAGCGGTTGAGCGCTGGGTTGTGAAGCTGCCCGCAGCCTCTGCGGCGCCGGTTCAATCCCCGGCTGCTCCCCAGCCACTGGAGGAGGGTCCCACATGGCGCGCAGACCTCTCCTGCCGCCCGCTGCTCCCCTCAGCAGTGTACTTCGGTCCTTCTGCCTGCTCTGCTCCCCGCTCTGGATCTGGTGAATTCTCTCACCCTCCTCACTTCTGACTGTATCCAGTGCTTGCATAAATAAATAAATAAATAAATAAATAAATAAATCTTTAAAAAAAATAATTCAGTGCATTTAATCATAAAATTATGAACCTTACTGCAAATAGGTATTAAAAACAAATATTTGATATTTACTCTCTTACACTGCATATGTATTAACAAATGGAATTTTTTAAAAAAAGACATTTGTAAAGGTATAAATAAGGTCTACTAAGAATGTGAAGAAAGGTGAGATGATTCCTTGGAGGTTGCGGGAAAGACCGTATGACTCGGCAAGATATATAAGGAGGTGGCAGCATATGCGCTGTGTCTTCAGGATTGGGATTGAGAGAGGCAAGGCGGCATGCCAGTTGAGGAGGAGGCCCGCCTTCCAGGTAGTGAGAACAGGGCAAGGGCGAGCCAAGCGAGACACTCACAATTATGTAAGTGCAGGTGTGGCATCTGTGAGGGGGCAACTTCTTAAATTTTGCCTCTTGGGCACCTCTCTTGCCTCTCCCTAGTCTTGGGAGGGAGTTGGTCAGAATGGTTAGAACAGAGTGCACAAATGTGCAGCTGCAGAGAAAGAAGCTGTATGGGGAACCAGTCGCAGTTGGGCAGGTTCATGGTGGATATGGGAAAACGGATAAAGGAATCTTGGAGCCCTTGATAGATCTGACAGGACTTTAATGCTGAAGCAGGGAATCAGACACACCAACAGACCAGCAGGCAGGGAGGCAGGCATGAGGGAGCGAGGAAAAGTGGGAGGCAGGTAGCAACCAAGCCTTCCAGCCCCGAGTTCTCCATACTCCCTGTCTAGCTTCTCTTTCTCTCCCCCTTGATGATCTCCATGCTCTCTCCACACAGGCATCTGCAATCACAGCATGCACCAAGCTCATGCCTCTAAGCGCTCTTTTACAACAACACATTATCAAGTGTGGGCAAGGAATCCTGGGTGGGAAAGCAAGACCACAGGTGGCAGCCATAGAGGCTAGGGGTGGGAAAGCACAAAAATAGCCTGAGCCACTCCATTTTCCCTACTGAAATCCCAGGAAATTACTGGCAGACTGAACTTGCAGTCACATGGTCCCCTCAGAAAGATTTGCTTCTGGGTGGAAAGCTCTTTTAAAAGAGGTAGCTCCTGAGTCTGGCACTGAATCAGCAGCAGCACCGGAGAGGAAAGCAGGGAGTATACGATAGATTCTTGTAGAGTACAAAATCCAAAATGGGCCTTAGTAGGAAAATCCTAAGCTCCTTTGATGGGCATGCCTGTCCTCTCTGTCCTCTTCAGTATCAGGAGTCAGAACAGCCAGACATATAGATTGAAGAGCCCACAGTCCAGATTGCTTCCTTCCTCTCTGTCTCCTTGTCATGGAAAGCTTTACTTCTCATTCTCTCCATTTTCACTAAGGCATGACACAACCTCTATTATGAGGTTCTACCCAGTTTAAGCAGTGAGTACAAACTAAGTGAACTACTGTGAAGTTTCGATTAAAAGATACCCTGGGATTTGACAATTACCATATGCTAATTCTCAGAACCTTTGGAAAGTTTCTCTTCCTTTGGGATATATAGGGTGCTTTGTCTGCAACAAAGTTGTGTCTCCTTTGTGGAAAAGTAATAGTTGTTTCGGTTAGGGGAGCTTGGCTAATGAAGAAGAAGTTACAGATGCAAATAAGGCATCTATACCTGGGTGGTAAGGAAGGATGGCTCCTAATTTACTTTGAGGATAATTAATTCATTTAGCAAATATGTATTGGTCACCTGCTATGCATCAATCATGCTGCTAGGTGCTGGAGTTACAATTTCCACCTAGGAGATATGCAGTTGTCCTCACAAAACTGACAATCTAATAAGCATACAAAGACGCAGGCATCTTTTTCCTGAATTGTCTTCATTTGGAATGACTGAGCATGAAGAATGCGAGATGGGGAGTGCAGAGCTGAAGGGGTCAAACTGTAGGAACTTTGCAAGCATGAGGGCTTTTGGTCAGGAAAAAGCCATGATTAGAAAATCCCTCCTGTAAAATGGAGGATGAATTGTAAAAAAAAAAAAAAAAAAGGCAAGACCAGAAAGTTCTCCAGATGAAGCTGATGATTCCTGAGCTAGGGGGCGGGGAGGGGGGGGGTAGCGGGTAGGGGGATAGGGAAGCTGGTAGGAACTAGGTAGAAGACCTGGATTTAAAACTTATATGGAAAATAGAACATCAAGTGTTAATTTTTTGGGAGAGAGGGAAGAAGTTAGGTTTCCAGGTTTCTGTCTTGCACAGTGAATGATGGTATCCCTCAGTAAAACTGGCAACTTAGAGGATGTAGAGAAAATGAGTTTAAAATCAAGCTTTTTCTGCTTTCCCGCCATGAGCATCCAGGACCAGTAACGGAGGTCTCACATGCACACCTGTAATTACGGACACCTTGGCCCAGAGAGGAGGGGGCATGTGCATGTGTAAATGCGGAGGCCTGTGGTTGAGGGTGTATAAGGGCAGCCTCCTCACTCTGATGAGGTTGGGCAGACAAGAGGAGACAGCCAGAGAAGTGCTGAGAGAAGCTGGTCTGTTTCCTGATTGAGCATGAAAGGCCTGTAAAAATCCACTGATGGCTCCAAAATTTCTCTTTTTGGTTATAAGAACAAAAGATTGAACTTCATGAGGATGGGAGTGGAGGTCCTCATTTCAGTGAGAGACTGGGAATCTGAGCAAACCGGGAGTGCTGAGCCAGGGTGGTGCTTGATAAAGCACACAGCTCACACAGTTGTGCTGTCTCCAGCGCGATGGTCAGGGTTCCTTTGACTACCTTGAAGATTTGGCATGGGAAATTAAAGAAATAGGAGACACGCTCAAATTCTTTTCTACAAAGGGGATGGGTAAACATTTCACTTTAAAAGGGGGAAACGTTGCCCTTTTCTCTTGCTCTCTGGACTGACAAACTTTACCTAAAGAGAAGTGAGGCAGAAACACTGCTGGGAGAAAGCCAAATACTCAAATATTCATGGGGAAAGAAAATAGCAACATAGTAAAGTCAATCACTTGGAAAATTTTCCACATAAATACTTTCAGCCATTTGAGGGAGCAGATTTTCTCCAAATTAAACTGTTGCTATGAAAGTCAATGTCGGGAAGCAGCTAAACTCAGTCTTTAGCTGTGCACAGAATCCCCGAACAGGAAGCCTGTGTTTTATGTTTTTATGTTTCCCGAGTCTACAAAGGTTGAAAGACCTGCAAAGAGGTATTTTTGACTTCTCCTGGGGGAGGAGTAAATAGCTTCCTATTGTTCAAAAGCCATAGCTGCTGTAGAATCAGCCATGGCAGTAACAGTAATCTGAAAAGGACTTTAAGCTTCCAGGCCTAAGGGTAGTTGAAGGGGCAGCAAGATCTGTAGAAATGGAGAATTTGCCTATCATTTAGCAGACTGTGCTGCACCGAGTATACAAATGCAAGTGCTTGGAAAACACTTTGGAAAAAAGGAGGGAACTTCATTTAATATTAAAGGTGGGGAGGAGGCCGGAGGAAGGTCAGCGTCACTTGGTAACATTTTGGTGTTCGTGCTCCTGCCGCTGCTGCCGCTGAGCACGGGGCACAGGGTCTTCTGGGCCTTCTGCTTCTCCTGCAGCAGCGCCACGGTGCCCAGGGGCGTGCCGCGGGAGCTCATCATTTTCAGGAGCGCCTCCTCGACCCGCTTCTTTTTTTTTTTTAATTTTAATTTTATTTTATTTTATATAATTCTTACACCATTTTTCATTTTTGCACAATGTATGCTCGTCCCGCTTCTTCCAGCACCGCTCCGTCCTCACCTATCCTCACCTCGCCGGAGCCCTTCCCACAGAAGCGCTGGGACAGCTGCCCGAAAGCCTCCTTGGGCGTGAGTTCCGGGCCTGCCTCCTCCACGTGCTCGATCTTCGCGTGGGGCGTGTAGCCTCTTTCTCCCTGAAGTCCGGGGTGAAGCCTCGGTTCTCCTCCTGCCGCCTGTGCTTGCCGTCGACGATCATCCTGCACTCGACGCAGTCTGCGGCCGACGGCAGGGACTTGTGGGCACCTTCACCCAGGCCACCCGTGGTCTCCAGCAGCCCTTTGCTCTGACACAGGGGCTGGGCTGCCGCCAGCCCCTGTCCACGGCGGGCTCTGCGTGCAGGGTAGTGGTGGAGGCGGCGAAGTCCTGCTGCTGTTTCTCCTCCAGGTTGACCGTGAGCCACCCTTGGCCAAGCGCTCGCGCCTCATCCGGTTTCAAGTCCGTGAGCTCCTCCTGCTCCTCTCGGTGGCCCGCCAGCCCGTAGGCGGGCATCTCCCCCGGGGTGCAGAACGCCCATGTGACATGGAAGATGATGGCCCCCTTGAGCTCCTCCTTCCTCGTCGTGCTTCCAGCCCGGCTGGCAGGATTCCAGCGTCTTCACAATCGCCACCACCTTCTCTCTGCTGTCCCGCAGCTGCTGGGGTCGCTGTAGCTGCCAACGGAGGCCCCTTCTCCAGCTGCTTCTGCAGCTCCAGCTTGGCTGGTCCCCCTCCAGCACCTCTGGGGAGCCAGTGGAAGCTCCAGCCTCCTCATGGCTGATGTCCATGTTCTCCACCCGGGTGTGGTCGGACAAGGAGGTTCGGGGGTGCTGTGGCACGGCTTTCTTCTCTGGCGCCTCTTGCTGGGTTTCCTCGTCCGCCTCGGGTACCCGGCGCCGACCCCGGCTCCGCAGCCTGGAACCGAAGTCCCCATCTTGAGAGTCTGGTCCCCCAGGGGCAGCAAGCCGTCTGTCCGCACTACCACCTCCTTCTCCTTGCGGATCTTCTTCACCTTCCGCTTGGTTTTGTTAAAGGTCACCACCTCCTCCGGCGTGAGCGGATCTCGCGTCGCTCCCGCTCCCGCAAACCATCGGCCATGCCGCCCGGGCCCAGCAGGAAAGAGTGGGGCCGCTCGCCCTCCAGCTCCTCGTCACGCTTGGACAGAATCGAGCGGGGTTTTTTGCTGGGCCAAGCGGTCCACACTCTCCAGTGCGTAGGCCAGGTAGCCCGGCTGCTTCTTCCGCGGTTCCACATTTTCCTCTGGCCGCTGTCGATCCACCAGGCCCGCGTTCGCCCGCGCGTCGCCTCTTCCTGCAGCACGCCTTTGTCCTTGCGGGTGAGGGTCAGCGTCTCCCCTTCTCGACAGGAATCCGCGGCGTGCTCCACGGTGAGGCCCCGCAGGTCCCGGGCACCGTCCTGGTCCTGTGGGCTCAGCCCAGCTTCCTCCTCCACCAGAGCGCTGATGCCTAGCTCTTGGCCCATCTCCTCCAGCAGCTTGGCCCTCTTCTCTGCCAAGTTCTTCTCCTTGGGCCGCTGCCGGCTCCTCTCCATCCAGGTCGCGGTGTCCATCCAGCCCAGGGCCGCCCTCCCCCAGCGCCCTTCTCTCCCCCGGCTTCTGGTTCATCAGGCGCCTGTCTTTGGCGGCCGCCAGCTTCTCCCGCAGCTCTTGTCGCTGTCGCAAGGCCTTGGGGTTGATGACATCCGATGTCATCAAGGAGGAGCTAATGGCTCCTCCTTGGTGCCCGCCTCCCTCTTAGCGGCCTTGACTTCCAAAGGGCTCGGCCCCAGCTCGGCGCGCGGAGTTTATTGGTCTCCTAGATGCTGAGGAATGAGGCATCTGCTGATGGAGTTTCGGAGCCCGCAGCGGCCTTGCATCCATCCTCGCGCTCCTCCCGCTTGCCGCGCCGCTCCGCGGACTCCATCCCGCTGCGCTCCCGCCCGCGCCGCTGCGGGGCTCGGCTTCAGCCAGGTGCCGCCCGGCCCTGCGCGCCCGGCTCCGCTTTCGCCCTTCGCCATCGCTGATGCCGTGGCCGCCGCCCCGAGGCTTGTGTTTCTGGTGCTCGGGTCCCGCGCCGGCTGCTCCGCGGCGCCCTGGGAGGTACCTGCGCCGCGAGCCCGGCCGCAGCAGCTTCCGCTGCACGCCCGAGCCGCCCGGAGGGCGCCAATCAGAGAGCTCCTTCTGCGTTCCAGCGTGACTCTCAGCCGGAGTCCTGGGATTGAATCTCGGGCATTTATTCAGCCTTCTGATGCCCAGACTCCGTGGGACTACGTCAGACTCGGGGTGGGGCTCAAGCATGGCTAGTCTGTTGAAAGTTCACCCAGATTTTTGTAAGCAACGTCCTAGGCTGAGAACCAACGTTGCCTGACCCAGGGGTCCCAAACCTGAGCAAGCAATAACCTGAAAGGCTCCTTGAAGGGCAGATGGCTCAATCAACGCCAGAGTTTCTGAGTCAGAGCAGTGAGGCAGCAGGGTCTGAAATTTACAAAATTTGCATTTGGAGCATGTTTCCAGGTAATGCAGGTTCTGCTGATCTGGGGACCATGGTAAGAGAACTACAGTAGAGATAAAGTACAGACTAGGGGAGTCAACCTGACTATTGCTAGCAGGACAAAACTAGTTACAAATTACTGCCTAGACAGGGCTGATTTCTCTTGGCACATGCTGTCTGTTACAGTTACACCGTTCTAAACTAGAAATTCCTGTTTTGGTGCTACCGCCATTCAGGAACAGTTAACCCTTCCCAACCACCATGATCTCAACAGGCCGCAGTGTCAGTGGCCCTCAGGTATGGGTCAGGGATGGAAAGTTCTAACAATGGTGGTCACTGAACTATTTCCTTTCCCTCTGTGAAGGGGTTGGGGGGGGATAAACACTAGTGCATCCTGATGACAGTTGAAAACCTTGGGCTACTGATGATATCTAAAGGGTATACTCAGCAAAATCAAAGATGGGGGAAATAACTTGAAAGCATTTCAGCCTTAAAATGGAGGTATGAGCCAATTCATTTGGGGATAGTTCTTGCAGCTCCAAGGGGGAGGATATTTTATCATACTGAAAGTCAAATCTAAAAGTGAGAGTGAAGTTCATTTTCCTACTGGCTGTAATCAATTCCAACCTAGCCATCTGAGTTCATTTGCGTTAGAAGTTAGGAGATATAAATAGCTGTGAAACAAAGTCTTAGATCTGGAAGTATGGGGTTAAACAGGACAAAATATGTAGTTACTGGAAGAATGTTATAAATATCAATCAATATTATGCCTTTCCCCAAATTACTGCAGATATTTCGGCCAGTCTATCCTTTTTTTAAAACTATTTTAATCCCTTTTATCTAGTTTTCAGTAATCATGTTATATCGTCAAATTTTTTAGAATAGTCCTTTCCAATAGCATTTCAAGTGGGTTACAGCATTAGGAGGTGTGTTGTCTATAGATATGGGTGTAGCATACAAGCCTCCTTTCAAGTTAGACAAGAGCAGGACGCTTCATAGCCCTGGGGCAATAGGTATACATCCTGAGGTGTGACCTGGAATGCCCAGAGGCCAGGTGACTGATGTACTTAGTCCCCCAGGGACTGATCAGTGGAACACTTTGTTAATAAGATTGGAGTCATGGGTGGGAGTCGGGTGTGTATCATTGGACTCACCCTCCCTAAAGCCCAAACTCCAGTGTTCAGTTTGACTCACCCTTCTCTGTCAATAAAAGGCCAGGCTCTTGCTCTTGAGCAGCATCCTGCATCCTTCAGCCTGCTCCACAACTCCTGTTTCTTTTCTTTATCACTGTGGTGTTGTTGACACAACATATAGAGAATTAAAAACATTAACAAATATCAAGCAAGTCTAAAAGTTATTGCTAAAATACTCCCTCCACCAGAGCATAGAACCTTACCTCTTAGTTGCTTTTTTCAAAGGTTTTCCTTAATTGAAAACCAATGCTTTAGTGAAAGAAATTTGCATCAAAACAAACATTCTACTGAATGGGAGAAAATAATTGTATTTCATGGGCCCAACAGTGGTTAAAATTCAAACATACAAAGAACTCATGAAATTCAATGATAAAAATAAAAAATTCAATTTTAAAAATGGGCCGATGATCTCAATAGATACTTCCCCAAAGAAGACATAGAGATGGTCAACCAGCACACAAAAAGATGTTCATCATCTCTTACTATTGGGGAAATGTAAACCAAAACCACAATGAGATATCACCCCACACCTGTGAGAATGGCTATTATCCAAAAGACAAGAAAAAACAAGTGTTAGAGAGGGTGTGGAGAGAAGGGAACTCTTATAAATTGTTGGTGGGAATGTAAATTGGTGCAGCCATTATGGAAAGCAGTTTGGTGAGTTTTCCAAAACTTAAAAATAGAAATGATCCAGTTATCCCAAATCTGCGTTTTTATCAAAAAAATATAAACAGTAATTGAAACAGATATATGCACCCCCAAGTTTATTGCATCATTATGTATACTAATCAAGAATTAGAAACCACTTAAGTGCCCTCCATTAACTGATGAAAGGATAAAGAATATGTGGAATATATACACTATGAAATACTACTCCGCTACATATAAAAAAAAATCCTGCCATCTTCAAGAACATGAATATACAGACCTAGAGGGTATCACATCTAGTGAAATAAGCCAGAGAAAGACAAACACCATAAGATTTTATTCATATGTGGTATATAGAGAAAACAAACAAATGAAGAAGATGAAATAAAAATTAAGTTTTATACCATAAGACCAATTGTGGTTACCAGAAGGGAAGGGAAAAGGTGGGTGGGCAAATTATGTGAATTTGAATGATGAACTTCTTATAGTACACACATATGTTGACTTTCTATTTTTTTTTGTCTAGGATTTAATTAATAATAAATTAATTTTTTTCCTTTTTTTTAATAATAAATTTTATTTTTATATTCCCCATACAATTTCAACCCCCCCCATTTTGATCCCAATACCTCCCCTCCTGCCACCCACCCCCCCAAAAGTGTCTCTGGTTCATAGATTTTTGTTGATTTTGATTTTCATTTTCTTATAGTTATTCATTTTCCTGGTCCCTTATTTAAGTTTTCTAGATTCCTGCTATGAGTGAGACCATCCGGTATTTTTCTTTTTCTTTTTGGCTTATTTCGCTGAGCATGATCCCTTCCAGCGCCACCCATGTTGCTGCAAATTGCATGTGTTTATCTTTTTTGAATGCTGAGTAATATTCCATGGTGTATATGTGTCACATCTTCTTGATCCAGTCATCTATTTTTGGGCATTTGGGCTGTTTCCAAAGCTTAGCTATTGTAAACAGTGCTGCTATAAACATAGGGGTGCAGGTGTTCTTTGGAATTGATGTTTCTGTGTCCTTTGGGTAAATACCTAGGAGTGGAATTGCTGGATCATATGGAAGCTCTATGTTTAGTAGGTCCAGAAATCTCCACACAGCTCTCCATAGTGGTTGGACCAGTTTGCACTCCCACCAGCAGTGCAGAAGAGTTCCTTTTTCTCCACACCCTCGCCAACATTTGTTGTTGCTAGTTTTTTTAATATGTGCCATTCTCACTGGTGTAAGATGGTATCTCATGGTAGTTTTGATTTGCATTTCCCTGATTACAAGTGATGTTGAACATTTTTTCATATGCCTGTTGGCCATTCTTTTTAGCTCTTCTGCCCATTTTTTGACTGGGTTATTTTCTTTGTTGTTGCTGAGTCTCATCAGCTCTTTGCAGATTTTTGTGATCAATCCTTTGTCATTAGTGTTGGGTGCAAAAATGTTCTCCCAGTTGGTGGGGTTTCTCTTTGTTTTTGTTATTGTCTCTTTTGCTGTGCAGAAGCTCTTTAATTTGATGTAGTCCCAGCTGTTTATCTTTGCCTTCACTATCACTGCTTTGGGTGATGTGTCTGTAAAGATGTCTTTGATGTGCATATCCTGTAGTGTTTCGCCTATATTTTCTTCTATGTATTTTATGGTTTCAGGTTTTATGTCTAGTTCTTTAATCCATTTTGAGTTGGTTTTTGTGTATGGTGTGAGGTAGTAGTCAAGCTTCATTCTTTTGCATGTAGCGACCCAGTTTTCCCAGCACCATTTATTGAATAGACTTTCTTTGCTCCAATGCATATTCTTTGCTCCTTTGTCAAATATTAGTTGACCATAAGTCTGTGGGTTTATTTCTGGATTTTCTATTCGATTCCATTGGTCTGTGTGTCTGTTCTTGTTCCAATACCATGCAGTTTTGATGATTATGGCTTTGTAGTATAGTCTGAAATCTGGGAGTGTGATGCCTCCATTCCCTTCTTTTTTTTTTTCAGGAGAGCTTTGGCTATTCGGGGTTTTTGGTGATTCCATATGAATTTCATCAATAATTGTTCTATTTCTTTGAAGAATAACATTGAAATTTTTATTCCTGAAATTTATATACTATTATAGTTTAATGTGTGGTTACTTTAACAAATTTTTTTTTTAAAAAGAAAACCATTCCTCTCCAGGTGATGCCACTTTCATTGCTACCCTTTAAAGTAGTTGTTAGTGGAAGTCAACATTTTCCTGGCTTACCAAGACAATTCTAGAAAAGTTCGATTCATTGAATTTGGAATTACCATGCTTTTTAAAATCAGGTTCTTGGGGGCCTCCTCCCTGGTGGCACAGTGGGTTGAGCACCGTGCTATGAAGGTGTCCGCAGCCTCTGCAGCGTGGGTTCGATTCCCTGCTGGCCAGGGAGAGTCCCACATGGTGCGGCAGACCTCTCCTGCCTTGCCCGCTGCTCCCCTCAGCAAAGCCTTTGATCTGTCTGCCTGTTCTGCTCCCCGCTCTGTCTCTGGTGAATCCTTCACCCTCTATGCCTCTGGCCTGTACCCCAGCACTTGTATAAAAATAAATAAATCTTTAAAAAAATACAGAGGAGGATATGTGTGACAGGATACACATTAAAAAAATAAATAAAAATAAATAAAATAAAATCAGGTTCTTAAAATCAGTGGCTGCTGGCTGCCCAGGTCACTGTCCAACATTTTCTCAGGGTTATTCAAAACTCCATCCTTATAGTCCCTTGATCCTCAGTAGACTTCACTTATCTGGTTAAACAGCCTACAGGGTGAGGAAATTGACCTCACCTAGAACTTTCTGCTGTTAAAATCTTAAAATGAGAGATTCTGTTCTTATTCCAATCATGAGGATCACCACACATACTGATAAAGGTTGTGAATAGCACAATTCTAGGAATGGATTAGTTGCCAACCTCCTACCCTCTTTATGTTCTCACTCATTTAACTTTAATCATCCTGGCACTTCAGATTATCAAGTTGCCCATTTTCAGTGGTATTTATTAACTGTATCCTATACCAGGGACTGGGCTAGATCTTCCCTCAAAAAGTTGTTTTTCTACTACTTCCTTTTTGTCTTGGGCTATAAGACACAATCAGACTTTTGCTTTATTATCTCCACAGCTATGGATCTCAGGGTCTCTCTCTTCAAAGTCTTTATTACCAATATCCTTTACTTGTTTTCTTTTCTTTCCTCATCTGCCCTGTCCTAATTCTGTTAAATTTATTACACATTTGTGAGATCAAACTTTAAATGGAACTCAATGTGGATTCCCCAGCCCCTCCTTGTTGTCTTGGTGCCCAAAGTTTCTGCTGGTCGAGCTAAAATGTAGAGTTGAGCAGGGGGCCTCTCACGAGGACAAAAGTCTTGGTATGAGGATATCTGCTGAAAACAGCAGGCAGACATATGGCCAGATTAGCATAACCAGCTAGAACACCTTGACAGGAAGTTAGTGTAAACATGGACTAGAGATAGGCTGTTTTGATCAGCAACAACAATGGCACCCCCCAGGCAATAGCCCCTCTTTACACCCCCCAGCTTGTGCCAGACTATTATGTATCCCCACATCACAGCCCCACCACACACATTCCTCTACATACTTGCCCACCTTCCCTGGATCTGATCCAAATAAATGTGAGACTGGCCCAGGAAAGGGCCGCTGCATCTCCGAGATGTGAGCCCCTCTAGGTCATTCTCTTTCACTACTTGGAGTTTGAGTTGTTTTCCTCCACCCCGCTGCCACCACAGGAGGTGACAACTCAGCACTCCTCCAGGGTTAATTTATTTACCTAAGATGCTTAACATTCTCCTTACGTTTCAATCCCATGCTTAATTCTTCCTCTTAGCAAAGAACTTTACTTCTCATTTAGTCCAAAACCCTCTGACCCTCTCCTCTAAAGAAACTGCTTTTCCTTATGTCACCAGGGAGTTCCTCCTACTTGACCTGTCTACCATGCCTGGTGCTGATCACCACCTCCTTCTTGAAATGTAACTCCTACTCTCTGACTTCTCCTCCTCCTTGTCTTTTACTGACTCATCTGTCTATCCAAAGATCCAACATGAATCCTCTTCTTTTTTCAATTTTAAAACATTTTCTGGGAAATCTGACTCTAACTGCAATCAAGGCATGCATACCTGCAACCTTCACCTCCTTAAAGCCCCAAATCTTTTGATATTATATTTTTGAAAAAAATGTAATTTAAGGATTGACTTTAGACAAATCTCTCAAGTGTAAATATATTACATTGATAGTTAAATACAGAGCTTCTAATTTAATGGGCATCTGAACTTGGTTTAGAGTTAACAGTCCTTTGTGAAAACTTGGGAACTAACATAATAACACAAGTCTAAATACAAGGCTGGAAGTCCTCCCCATGCTCTCCTAGAGATGTGTCATCATGGAACTTGGTTCCATGGACAGACCAATATTCTTTCTAGTCAAATTTTTTTGTGGTTCACTCCAACCTAAAGTCATAATTTCCCAATGTTTAATACCTTATAATATAGCCATAAGAATTTTAGCCTGAAATATTTATAGTAAAGTTAGTTAATTCAGCTACTTAAAAATCCAAGGTACACACTGATAGAATGTATAACTTTGAGAAATATAATTTCTTGTAACCAAGAAAATGTTTTATATATTTAAACAATAGGCTGAGGTTAGAACATTGGGATTATTAACTATAAACCATTTTATAAATTGGGGTATGTTTTCCAAATATAATGAATTTTATATTAGAAGAGTTCAGTTTTTTTTTAACCTTACATTCTAAGTCCAACTGCCAATCATGTCCAAATCTAGGCTTTAATAATTAGACCACATTGTCATAGACATCTTTTTTTTTTTTTTTTTTGATCCTCTAACATCAAACTGGTAACATCAAATCCCTTTGAACTGCCTCTCTTGATTTTGGGTAGATCTGCTGAAGCCTTTATTCCTATTAGGGATTTACATGTGTCCAGATATGGTTAATAATAGTACATTTCAAATACATCCATAGTGATTGGGTCTCAGGGAGCACATGACTTCAGCAAGGCCAATCAGAATCTTTCCCCTATGGATTTGTATATGAACATTGAACAAGAAAAGCTCTCTCTTCTTTGAGGACACCAAGCAAAAATGATGTAAATCAGTCTGGAGATGCTTATAGCTATGCTTTTTCTTTCTTTCCATCTCAGTCAAGACACATGAGAAAGTCCATATCAATGCACAAACAGATACAGAATAAAGAGGTATTTGAGTCCCTAGGCTAGTTCCACTCTTAACGCCCCATTCATGTGAATTTATCCACTCACTTTTCTGCCTAACCTAGCTTGAGCTAGGTTTCTTTCTGAGGAGTCCTGACTAATAACGTATCTTCCAGGTATAAGGGAATATTTATCATTTTATCTTCTATAACAAAAGGGCATGCACCACGCTGTTCCAAACATTAATCAGTTCATTTAACAAGTTGTAGATCATATAATGTTAACATCTCACAGGATGTTAACACATGTGCCATGAAAAATATGGTGGTGTTTAAGTAACTTTGGGGAAAATTAAGATAAATTGAAAAAGGTTTCTTTACAGCATGATCTCTCAGGCTATTTATTACAATACAGTGGTGTGTATTAGAATTTCCAAAAGGAGGATTTTGGGTGCTTATTTCCCCAAATTATATGATAAAATAAACCTCTTTCAATAGAAATACTACTTGCTTTTCAGTGAACAAGAGGGGATATTTAAATAAGTAAACTAATGGTCACAAACATATATTCATTGGTTTGCATTATAATTGTTTTCATTCATTGCTTCTGTAAAACTGCATTTCATGAGCATACTGGTTGTAGCTTAATTGCCTTTATAGGACCAACAACTAGCATAGTATCTAAAACAGAAGGCAGGCATCAATAAATGAAAGACAGAATAAATGATGAATGAATTTTAGAAGTAATGGAAATCATTCAATTGAATTTCCTAAGTTGTAGGTAAATAACAGGACACAGGAATTGGAAAAATAAGAATTTAAGGATAAAGTGGATATATACCTTTCCATGAAGCCTGTCTAATTACTCAGTAGATATTTCTTTGTAAGATATTTAATCATTTGAAGAGTTGAAAGAGAAATTGAATCATTGGAGAACAAGTCAGGTGTCTAATTCCTTTGGGCAATCGGGAATGATGGATGCTAAAATGCCAATTCAGACATGACATCCATGACAGGCCTTTACTGTGATTTTGGAGGGACAGCACAGACAAGAATGACATGTTGGTTTTCAGGAATTATTATGAACCAAAATTTGAAACACTACCAACCCAGATGAGGATTTACTTACCTAATTGTTTACATACATTCATTCATTCATATTTCTCCTAGGTGCCACATAGATGAATGTAAAAATCACATTTTGTAAAGCCTAAGAAAAGCCCAGAATAATTGGAAACACATACCAATAGATAAGGGCAGAGCCAGCATCTGATTTTTTTGAACATATGCAGGAATTTATCACTTGCCATCTTATGAGTTCACTAAGACAAGACATTCGTAATTCGACGCTAATTGGATAATTTACACAGTGATGCTTAAACTCATAAGGATTAATGGGAAATAATACTTAGCATTACAATTAATAAGTATTGTATTTAAAAAAAATTTAAGACATTAAATAATCATTTTGTAGGTTATATAAGAATGATACTCAACATGAGTGTCCATCTCACATTAGAAGCTTTCTTTGAATTCTTTCCCACTTTGGTTTCTAAGAAAAAAAATGAGTTTTACTGGCACTTTTCTGAATAATTCTTATGAGATATATACAATTTCTGACTCTCCAAGTTTCAATGAGTCTTTTCTGAGTCACAAGTACAGACAGAAGCATTGCTTAATGTGGAACTTTAAAAAGCCACAGTAATAAAACATACCACCATGTTATCAAATCATCTCCATCTGTTTTTATCAGACTGAATGTAATTGCTCCTCACTGTTCCAGAGACCAACCCCTGTATCATTCTGATGAACTGGTTTCTTTTCCTCAGGTGTCTGAGGGAACGGCTCTGAGATGACATAAGGAAACCACAGCCCTCTGCCTCAAACAAATGAGTTAAATAAACAAGATTACTAAAACTTGCCTCTCTAATAATATTTGGAAATCCCCCTTACAACTCTGTTCCTTTTCAGGTCCCTCAGAACCTCAGAACTTCTGCAGAGAGCAAACATCAAAAGAACCTAAGATTTTTATAGTGGTTCGGCCGCCCACAGGAATGAAGTAAACTCTGATTTTCTTTCAGCCTAGGAAATGATCAGCAAAGAGGCTTCACAAACAGATGCTTTACTTTAACATTTGAGGATTTTTTTTTTTTAAGTGCTACTTTCATTAACACTTTTGGGAGTTTTTTGGGGGGGATTTTCTCTCTCTTTTTTAAGTAACCTTTTTTTTTTTTTTAAAGATTTATTTATTTATGCATACAAGAGCTGTGGTGCAGGCCAGAGGTTGGGGGTGGGAAAGGGAGAGTGTGTGTGAGAGGATTCACCAGCGACAGAGTGGGAAGCAGAAGAGGCAGATCCACTGAAATATACTACTGAGGGGAGCAGCGAGCGAGTCAGGACAGGTCTGCTGTGCCATGTGGGTCACCTCCCTGGCCGGGAAGGGAACTCATGCTGCAGTGACTGCAGATAGCTTCATAGTCTTAACCCCTTGAGCCACCAGTGAGGTCCAGTAACCCTTCTTATACTCCCTTTCTTAATATAAAATATCTTCTTTACCAAAACATTTTTGTGATACATTTTATTTAAATATGTTTTGAAAAAAAGGAAATAAAAAAATACTTTTAGTGTTGGGCCTGACTTTCGTAGTGCTTCTTTCCCTTGGTCCCTCAAATGCTGATTTACTCCTGCTGTGTTGGGTTTTCCTCTTCAAGTTTTAACAAGCTTCTCCTGTGACTTCCTGCCAAATCTTGCCTCCTTCTGTCTCAGAACTCAGGCTTTGGGATTAAACTCTGGAGTCATCGTTAAGTTTTATGTTCAGGGAGAAACACACTCACAAAGTGGTACACCCTAAATTCCCACCAAGTGTACCCTGACTGGTGTTTAGATCTTGGGGAAGAGGGTCCATTGCCAGTACCATCTTGATGAGCTCTGCAGTCTGCACTGCAGGTTTCTCAGGTGAGTTGCTAAAGCTGATGTTCTACAGTGTCTATTACTTGAGGCTAAGATATGCAGCTTTCTTCAGCTCCCAAGCAGGATAAATGAAGCTGAAAACTATATTGCTGATGAAATTGATGGAGAACCAACTTTACTTTGAAAAGATGAAACAATGAAATGGACAGAGATCCAGATAAATACCTAGATGACTAACCTTCAATCCTCTATTTAAAGATGACATTTTCTCAACAGCATTATTTAGGTACTGGCAGAAAAAAAAATCTCCATTTATTACATTAAACTATATATATCCACACCCATATTCCATAGGACCTCTCTATAGATGTCTTTCAAAGGAAATGCAGAAATTCCTAAAAGAGGGCCATGGGCCAGAGAAGTATAATAAAACAGGCTTACAAAAACTTACAACAATGTCCACAATTTAACAGTTTATCAATAATTAAATCCCAAACTTGGGGAATAGCCTGGCAAATAGTGGACAGGCTGCAAAAGAAGTAAGGCAGTTTCCTAAGTTGGTGAGGTGATAGATAAAAACAAAATAGATTAGCTTTTATGACTTTTAATTTTAATAAACATCACAATAGCTCAGTGTTGGCCTATGTAGTACCAGCAAACAAAGGGTATTGAAAGATAGGTTGTGTCTCTTTGTTCACATTTTGCAGAGAATAAAGCAAGAGTGTGAACATCTCCTAGAAAGAAGGGCTCTCTCCTGTAACAAGAACTTCACAGGGCCTCCCTGGTGGCACAAGGGGTTAAGACGCAACACCGTGAAGCTATCGGCAGCCACTGCAGCACAAGTTCCATCCCTGGCCAGGGAGGAGACCCACATGGCGCTGCAGATCTGTCCTGACTCGCCTGCTGCTCCCCTCAGCACTGTTTTTCAGTAGACCCACCTGTTCTTCTCCCCACTCTGTTTCTGGTGAATCCTCTCACCCTTCCTCACCACACCTCTTGCCTGTACCCCAGTTCTTGTATGCATAAATAAATCTTTAAAAAATATATTAAAAAAAAAATCAACAACAAGAACTTCACAGTAATGAAGTTCAGAAAATAAAAGTCCTGGTTTTCTCACAGACCTAATAATGACTGGTTCTCCCAACCTCTTCAAAAACCCATAGTCCAAGTTAAGCTGAGAAAAACAGGCATTAATTTTTCTCCTCAAATTTAGATTATTTCCTCTAACCTGAGCTATTGGGCAATCTGATGCCCTACTAGATTAAAGAGAAAGGATATTTTATTTTCAAAGCATAAGCTAAATGTCTATACAATACTAATGTCTCAGAGATATAGCCAACCTGATCACATATATGAAAGGCAACTCACATTTTTCTCTCCAAGTGACTCTAAATTTTCATCTTTATTGTTCTCTTCCAGATGTCACAACTCTCTGCAAGATTCCTCATTATTTCAATAGACAAGAATATTCCCTAAGGCCTCCTTTTGAATATACATCTCTCTGAGATCATGTCTCTGGTTTCCCTGACAATTGTCACATCAATAAATCTATCCTCCACCTGAATTCTTGGCTCTGAAAATAATTTTATAATCTTGACTGGGCATAGTCCATATTTCTCTCTTACTTGTATTCTTCAAGCAGAAATGTCTTGTTTGGATGGCTTCCTTTCTAGGCGTAAAAATGTTCATATGCAGAATTATGCATAATTGTAGATGTAGACAAGCCTTACTATAAATAGGTCAATTGCCCTACATGGACCACAGGAAAACCTCATCCAAGCTTCACTCAGCATAACATCAGTTATGTCTCCATTACATGGAAGCTGCAGGTAGTACGGTATGCTGACAGATCTTTAAGATTAACTTGCACCAAAAGCTCCCAGTATTTTTTAACAGCATCAAAAAGCCTTGCTCTTTTAGAAACATTTAGAGTTTTCAAGCCCACACACATTCAAATAATACTGATAATCCTCTCTCTGTTTGTGGGATTTAGAAGAGCTACAAAGAAGAAAGAACCATAATATTTTGACAAATTAATGCATTCTTCTCTTTAGGTATATTTGATGGAAATTTTGGACTTTGCCCTTTTCAATTAGTAAAACATAAATACAAGAACATTTGATTATATAAGGACTTTATAACCATACAATAGAAAATGCACATACTTATTTGTTATATACTGGGTACTGATATTTTGAAAACATTTTATACAAATACTTGTATAAAACTTTACAGTTTTCAAGATATCTCACATACATTATCAAGATGGATTCAGTGTAAAAGTAATTTATCATCCAACTAATAGCTATACAATATATAACTCACTTTCTCTACTTCTCCTGACTATATGAGGGTATAAGCAATTACTTTTATTTAATTAGGATTTATAACCCTACTTGTTTCCAAACAAGATTTGAAATGACATAGACTATTAAGCCCAAGGTAAAGCAGCAATATTAAAAATCAACGAAGATACAAAGTCAAATATAAAGACTAAATGTTTCCAAGTAAATGTTGTTACAGCTGTGCCAGGAAATTGCCCCTAACAGGAGACAGTATTTACTCCCCAGGTAAGAATGCTGAAACTCTGGGGCTCTTTAACAGTTATTTCCAGACATGTCCCATCAGCAGGGCCTCTAACAATACTGTCACACTTCTCAGACAGTGGTTGGTAAACCAACTGCAAGCACACTTGAATCTTCAATGTGCTTATTTTTAAAATGCGGAATCCTGGGCCCAGCCTAGGATCATGGGTGGTAAGATTCCAGGACTTCAGTTTTCACCTCTGCACCAGGTAACATTTTTGCTCTCTGAAGTATGGAAACTGCTAAGATACTGGGACTGGGGGCTGTTGCATGGGAACAAGAGAACATCCAGCATCAAAAAGGTAGAAGTTTGTTTCAGTGATCAGTCTGTTGGACACTGCTTCATGCCTTTCTATTTCTGCCCCACGCTTGCCATGCTTCCAAATGCCGGGTCTGTGGCTCACTTAATATTTCTCTTTGGATGGCCCCATGTTCATGGCCTCTGCTGAAGGTACTGTTAGTCTCTTCGTAGGGCTCCATCCCATGGCAACTCATCCACTGACTCATTTTTGATAGCTGTCACAGATTTCTGGTGTTTGTGTATGCTCTGTCCCCTACTGGTTACTCCTAACCTCACTTTGAGAGCTCCGTGCATGCTGCAATCTTTACTTGTCTTGCTTAGGGTCAGTCTACTGCAATGCTGTTTGTGGGAAATGAGACATGTCCTCCCCAGCTTCTGGTCATCACTGCCTAGGAAGGGGAAATTATATGTTCCCTGATTTTTTCATATAATTTCTAGTTCATTGTCTTTATTGAATGGTTCTCTATGTCAGGTTCTCTTACCCTATGCTTTCTCAGTCTCAAAATGCTTGCAAAGTCTACTCCCTGCTGTTTTCCACTTTCTTCAGTACATTTATTGTCTCATTGTTTTCCTCCTACATGACAATTTCACGTGAACACACATCTAACATCCTGACTTTAAAGTTTATTTTCCTAATTTTTACACTATATTGCAATACTCCAGTTATAGTCATATACTTGGGACTTACTATCATTTAACGTCCATTTGCCTCCAAAGTTTTGCTCTTATTCTATGGGAATTTTTGCCTTTTCTCTTAAAGTTGAAGATAATATTCTAAACCCAAACTTTTTAGGATTGTAAGACCCCTGGCAAAAATATTTGATTCATCTTTGAGAAGTATCCTTTGTTCTTAACTCAGAGCTTCCTTTTGGGAATACAGGACCTAGGAAATCAGTTTTAGAAGACCATGAAGAGCATATCCTAGGAATTTCTTACGTTCAATTTTGCTTCCAAAGCTACCAGTATTAACAAGGTGATCTGCTGGAAATACCACCTCTATATTCAACTCCCTTAGTCTTCTATTCTAGCTTTCAAAGTTTCCAGGCACCTTCCACTTTTCTTCAAATTGGCTATACAAGCCAGAACAAATGTGCCTCTAGTGTATACACAAGGACTTTACTTCTCATTTTGGGAAAGTTCACAAGGAGACAGCACAGCTAAGATGGTACAGAGGGCTGTGTACAGGCAATTTCATAGCAGTTCAGAGGAATCACAGTTCTCTTCTCAGGAGATCTAATCACATGGATTCTTTCACCTACTAGACTGGCTGTGATACCTAGTCATGTGTTGGAGCTGCCTCACACCAGCTGGAGAGAACTAATTGTTCATTTTTTAAGGACATTTGCAAGCTAATTGCTAAGAAAAGCTATCAATAAACATTATATTACAAAAATTTAAAACAGATTATGCATTAAGACAAAGGTAACAAATACTCAAAATTTATAACATGTTATATTTTTTAAACTACATTTTACTATTAATTATGGTCTTGAGATATCTGTCCAGTAGAAAAATGATATATAATGGTGTGCAACTGCATGGTCCTTCCTAGTTCTGTGTCCAATGACATCAGGTTGGTAGTTTGAAATAAGTTATACGGAGTGGATGATTACCCTAGCAATCAGCAAATGCTACAATCGGAATTTATCCCAGTCTCTTCTCAACTACAGTCAGTTGTTAAATATTTGTTTACCAATACAATGCATTACAAATGTATTGTACCACAGGTACATTACCAATACCAATAAAGACATTTACCAATATTTGTTAAATATTTACCAATATATTAATATTACCAATACACTAATTTACATTATTGTTGTGAATCCACTTAATTTTAAGATGGAAAAACATAACAATACAAAATAGTTATGTGTTAACATTCTCAACTTTACTTAAAATTTTCCCATTCCCACAATCTGCTTTCCTTCCAACATGACCTTGTTTCTACCAAGTTAAGGCTTTTGGAAGAATAACTTACATTAAATAACTGTCCTGAATAATTTTTATACTCAGCTATTATGTTACATATTGCCCCCTCTTTCTAAGATGAAGTCAGAAATTCCTTTACATAAAATTTTTTAAGTATTTTTTCTCTGCTCAAAACCCCTACTCTTTATATACACTGTCCCCTAGACTTCACTCTACATGTGGGTGTTTGCAATCATGTTTGGTATTTGTGTTTGTGTGTGCATAATTGTGTGCACTCTATGGTAGTGTACAGGTACTACTGATTGGGTAACTGTACATTAAAATAACTACAATTTAAGCCTGGCTCAGTGTCTACTAAAACACTAGAAAGGGAGATCATTAAATGCCTTAGAATCAATACTTGAATTCTTAAGAGGGAATTCAGGAGTAGGTCAGCAAACATATTCAAGGATCAGAAAACTGACTCAGGAAAATCTAAAGAAAGGAAGGCTCCTTATATGGCAATGATAAGGCTAATGGGAAACTGAAAGTGATGTTGGGGAATGATTGGGAATTTTATACAGAGGAGTCATTGTTCTCTATTTCCACTCAAGATAAGTCAGGATAAGAGGGATTCAATTTACAGCACTTTATAAAAAGAACTTTAGAAGAATTCAGTTTGAGAAAATTATCTTAATTTTTTTGCCCCTAAAGTTGTTTTTAATCAGCCATTTTAATCAATGACTCCATAGAAGTTTAATTTGAAGGTAGAGTCTCATTACCAAAAAGTCACCTAAATAGGCAGTCTTTGAGAGATGAGATTTCAGGATTTTCCCCACAAGGAGATATGAACCTTTGCTTTGTAAATATTCTCCAAAGTTCTAAGTTCAACTGAAGATCATATTTACTAAGGCTACCCCAAATAGATGGTTATGTATACTTAAGGGATAAGGATATAAATACCTAAGACATGTAATACTGCCTGAGAACAAAGAAACATGCTGTCTAAAAATTCAGTTTCTGATTATGGCAATAGGGTACTTTTCCAGTAGGGAATGTGAGGGCCTCAACCAAACAACTTCCCCCAATAATCCACTTTTGTGTGTGTTTGTCTAATTCCACTTTGAGCCCATTTAAGTATTAATATGTGCAATCTCCCAGATTAATTACCTCCCTAGTTTTTACTGCCATTCTTATGGTAGGTATAGTTTCTATACACAAATCTTCTGTTATCCTGGGACTTGTTAAATCCCTATGAATACATAAAATCCCTTTGGAAACAAAGTGTTAAGCCATTAAATATATTCATTAATTTTAATGTCAATAATTCTAATTAATTAATGCAGTCAGAATTTACCCTACTTAAATCTTAGAATTTGGCCTTTACTTATCCATTCAATCTGTTCTCTCACCACCTTTCCCCAACTCATTCCAAATTTTATGTTTCAATTACACTAAATTACTTTTTATTCCTTAAAGTTGCCATGGATTCTTGGCAGGAAGACATTTCCCATTTTGGATAATTTCCTTCTACCATAAGGACTTCCTGACTTTCCTGTGCCACCTCCCACCTGGTTTAAGTGCTGATCCCATAAGTGCCCACAGTTCTTAGTGCTTGCCCTCACCAAGGATATTTGAATTTCCCATAATACTGTCAAGTTCTTGGAAAGAGGGACTGTGTTCTTTCAGTTACTCACTGTATGCCAAGATAGTAGGTATTCAATTATAATTATTAAATTTGTAAACTAAAAATATTGATAGATTAAAATAATATCATGACTCTATTTTCATACTAAAGACATTGGCCCTTTACAAAGAATGGCCCAGCTTTATGGCTATTGTATTCACCCTTACCTGAATCATGCTAGGAATTCCTGCATGCTAGGAATCATGCAGTTCCCCAAATGTGAGTTTATGATTTTAAAATATATGTCAGTTCAAGCTTTTGCTTCTTTTCCTAGTGATGCCTGTGATTTCATTGGACTTTTTGAGGATACTTTTTATGGGTGTACAAGGCTCCTTTCAAGTTAGACAAGAGCAAGACACTTGATCGCTCTGGGGCAATAGGTATGCATTCCGAGGTAGACCGGGAAAGCCCTGGGGGCCACTGACTGACATACATGCTCAGTGGAACACCTTGTTAATAAGTTTGTAGCCATGGGTGGGAGTTGGAAGTATGTCATTGGACTCACCCTCCCTAAGCCCTAAATCCAGTGCTCAGTTAGACCCACCCTTTTCTGTCCAAAAAAAAAAAAAGGGCCAGGCTCTTGCTCTTGAGCAGCATCCTGCATGCTACAGCCTGCTCCATGACTCCTACTTCTTTTCTCTGTCACTGAGGTGTTGCTGACGCAACAACTTTTAAGTGACTTCAAGATCACTTTTACAGGCTAGAAATGATCATATAGAACTATTATCCTTTAAAATGGCTTGTAGAATAGAAAAAGCAGAATGTTGAACTGAGTTTAAAGTTATCTGTAGGTTGATTTTGTATGTTACTTCTAGCACAAACTTTAGCCCTTTGTTAAAAAGAACAGGAAAGCCAGACTTCCCTGGTGGCCAAAGTGGTTAAGTCTCAGCGCTATAAATGCCTGAGTTTGGTTAAACCACCTGTGGTGCATCAGACCTTTTCTGTCTCACCAATGCTACCCTCAGTAGTGTATTTGAGTAGATCTGCCTGTTCTGCTCCCCACTCTCTCTAGTGAATCCCCTTACCTTCCTCTCACCCTCCACATCTCTGGCTTACACCTGAGTTCTTCTATGCATAAATAAATATTACTTTAAAAAAACTGAAAAGTCACTGTAAAGTTCAAGACTATCTTCTTCCTAAGGAATAAAAGTTGGAGACATGTCATTGTGAGGAAGGAAATCAAAGAAATCTTGACTTTGAAACAGTTTGACCTCATAAAGATGTCTTCTTACAGGAAGAGACCAAAAAAAGAGTGGAAAATTAAGAGGAAGGCCTAATGGAACTAGGAAAGATTAGTAAATTAGTTGAGCATAAAGAAGTCTGTTCTACTATGGTGAGGACTATGAGTGCCTTAGTGGTGAGTGTGGTGTGGTAACGTAACACCTGAATGGTGTAATCCTGTACCTCTAAATCATATACAGTGTTGTAAACCAATGTTACCTCAATTAAAAAAAAATTAAATTGAAGAAGTAGTCTAGTATTCTGCTCTAAAAGTTATATATATATATCTCATGGAGAGAATAGTATTAAAGTAGGAATTTAAAAAACTGTGTTGGTCTGCAAGAAATCTTGGTTTTATAAGCTTGCTCTGAAATAAGATACTTTAGCTCAGAAAGTAAATTTCTTGTGAATAGTTTTCATAAGGAGATATGTTTATTAATTTAAAACTGGCCTTTCAGCTTTCAATTCAAAGTTATTTGGCTTTAGGTGTTTCTAGATGACATTTTCTGGAATAAAGAGAGATATTTAACTCTAAGCCTTCTCTGATAGGAAAATGGCAAGTGAATAAGCAAGATCACTTTATTACAATTATTAGTAAAAATAAAGTTATCTACTTAGATTGTTATTTGGGACACTTAATAGTTTTCTTTGGCTTAAAAGGGTCAAATGATATGAACCTCATGCTTGTGACTGATGATTAAAGTCTGGTGATTAAGGAAGAGTCATTTTTTTCTTGCCTCTCTTCATAAACTTGTTTTCATAATGAGTCTAATCAAAAGTTCAGAGAAAAATAGGATTGATCTTATGTCTTGAGGCTTTGAAAAGCAACTAAGGAGGACTTTAAACTCACATCCTGTAAGGGATCACAAATCCCTTCTGATGGGAGAGGATAGTGGGAAGATTCTGTACATGGTCCAAAAAATCATTTGGACAAGACAGATTTGAGGAAATAGGGTGGAATGGCACCATGTATACAGTAGATAGTTAATATCTGGGTCCACACACTGACACTGGTTTTTTGTCTCACTAGTTTATTTTAACCTGTACTGTCCCATCACTTTTTCCCCCCATGACTATATGGTTGTCTTGACTTTTAAATAGTGCAGAAAAATAAATTGTATGTGTGGAGAGACAGAGAAAGAAAGGTGGTATTAACTTCTAATGCTTCTACCTGGAGAACAGCAATGGCTACATTAAATTAGGAGTTGATGCAAGTACTTCCCTTTGGGTTTATCATACCCACTAAACACACAGGTAGAAGAGGAAATTAGAGTGCCAGCTGAAATTACTGGCCTACCAAAGGGAGATAGGATAGCTTTTATTTGTGGCAGGGAAGAAGTAGATGGAATATGAGGAATTACCAGGACACTTTTTTTTTTTTTAACCAGAACACCTTCTGCTGTTACACGCCCAGTAGTAAAAGTCACCCTAGATAAGCCAGTTCCTCAGATATGAAGGAACCTCACCTAGACAAGATGCTGGCTGAAAGAAAAGGGCGTAATAGGGCATAGAGAAATTGTTGGGGTAGTACAAGTTTTGAAAGAAGAGCATATGCTGATTTTGCAGATTAAAATTATGAACTTAAGAACCACTCCTTTTCCCTTTTTTTCTTTTTAGCTTCTAAGGCCACTTTTCTTTCAAAGCAATCCCCACGGCAAAGTGAAACCAGGTTGCTTTCCCAGTTTCCTTTGCAACTAGAGCATGAATGATGTGAGCTTAGCTTATCAGATGCTTCACTAAGAAGCCTGTGATTCAAAGAAGTGGGGTCTGTGGCAACTATGTTAAGGCCATAGAGGAAGATGAACAAAGGCAACGTTGCCAACGGTGATGCCTAGAGACCAGAGATGGCAAATGTGTGTGTGTTGGGCACAAGATGTGGCATCTTGTGGTCAGTGGACTTAGTGGGATGATTCTCAAGCGAGAACCAGATTACAGTCCTAACTCTTATTTTCCCAGCCTATGTTATTCCCAAACATCTTCGAAGTTTGGTTCTGCAGATGATTCTATAAGTCACTAGCGTCTTTTAACAAAATCATTTTATTTCAAAGTTCAACTAGAAATGGCTTCTCTTTGCAAACTAGAATCCTAGTTAATATTGAACTAGAGGATTTCCAAGATTCTTCCCAACTCTATAGATCTCATATTAAAAAATATAAAGGAAGTAATCCAAATTATCAACATATTCTCTTCACTATTAAAAATTTCTTATTTAATATCACCTAATAGCTATGTAGATACATTCTCTCTCTCTCTCTCTCTCTCTCTCTCTCTCTCTCTCTCTCTCTCTCTCTCTTTTTGCAGGAGTAGTTCCAAACAAAAGATAACACAAAGTCCTTGAAGCTCCATTATATCAAGCACAGTGGTGGCATTTTGTGAAAGTTCCCATTACATTTCTCCCAATCCATATCTTTATATTTCCCTCATTTAACCATAGTTGTTAAATTTCTGCTTTCTGACCCTGCAACTTTATAAAATCTTTATAAAGTTTATGCCAAAAAGGTCAGTCAGTATTTCATTACCTGAAAGTGCTTAGTAAAATTTCTGAGCTAAAAGGTTAGTGATAAAGAATCAATAAGTACACAGCGGTTGCCCTCCACTCACAAATACTGTGTGTGGCACTGGAGGACACAGCGTTCCTTTGTTGCTGAAGAGGAAAAGCAAATTATTCACCTCTACATATTGGTGAAGATATTGAATGGGAAAAGGGTAATGCGGTTTCAAAATAATCCAATGCTCAAAGAGAAACTATTAAATATCTGTAGCACTAATTATGGATAAAGATAAAAATATGTGTTTCTGGGCCTCCCCGGTGGCGCAGCGGTTGAGCACTGGGTTGCGAAGCTGCCTGCAGCCTCTGCAGCGCTGGTTCGATCCCCGGCTGCTCCCCGGCCACTGGAGGAGGGTCCCACATGGTGCGCAGACCTCTCCTGCCACCCGCTGCTCCCCTCAGCAGTGTACTTTGATCCTTCTGCCTGCTCTGCTCCCTGCTCTGGCTCTGGTGAATTCTCTCACCCTCCCGCGCTTCTGACTGTACCCAGGGCTTGTATAAATAATAAATAAATCTTTAAAAAAATGTGTTTCTGGGGAGAAGAATATGAGATAATTGATTCATAATTGTGGTCAGGTTGTGTGTAGAAATGTGGCATATTTTAATATTGATTTTGTAGCCTACTATACCATATTCATTTATTATTTAATAGTTTTACTGTGGCGTCTTTAGGGTTTTCCATGTATATAATGTCATAACAAATAGTGATAGTTTTACTTCCTCATTCACAATTTGGATAACTTTTATTTCTTGCTTGTTTGCTTTGGCTATGACTGCCAGTACAATATTAAATAATAGTAAGAGTGGGCATTCTTGTCTTTTCTTGATCTTGGCAAAAAAGTGTCCAGTTTTTCACTATTGTAGATGATGTTGGCTATGCCTTTGTCATGTATGGCCTTAATTATGTTTCCATACATTTCTTTTATACCAGTTTTTGATACTGATTCCCCAAAATACCTTAGAATCTATATATTCTATTTGGAATTATAGTATCTGTGGTCACTTCATCAACATATATCTGTGAAATAAAAATAGTGGTAGGCATTAATGGGAAGCAATAATGCTCATTTTGTAAAAAGAAATGTTTTATAAAGGACTTTTGAGTATTGCTTACCCTATACCAAACTGAAACCTGCTGATATTCAATTTTATATCTTAAATAACTGTAATAGACAAATCAGGTTGACTACAATAGAAATCCAGTAGCCTTTTTAATGAACAACGACTTCTAAAATGAAAAATCAAAGTTATAAACAATGAAGTAAAAGCGGCCCAAACTATTCAACAAAAGGCACTCTTCATTTGTCTTGGTTTGGAAAGGACTATAGATATGAAGTTGGATTTGGTACCTCAGGAGAATAATCATCATCCAAGACCTCTAGAATGACCCTCAGCTAAGCCATCTCTCCCAGCTGGTCCTCCATCTGCCCATTGGCAGAAGCCTGCTTATTTTCACATTAAAATGACTGTACATTGCTTTGTCCTTAAATTTTTTAACCTATCTCTGTCAATCATACTTGCTCAGCTAAGATCCATTCAAGGACTATGAGAATCATGTCCAAATAATCTGCATATCTCTACCCAATATATGAAAACACATGTACATGTGCATACACCCCCCCCCCATAGGTAGTTGTATTATGCTGATGAAGAGGTACCAAGTATTATTATCTTTTAGATGAAATTGCCTTTGTGGGCTGAAGATAGTACTTTGACAGTGAGTACAGCCCCTTTCAGTATTTTAAAATTCTAATTTGTGAAACATTTCTAATATCACTTAAAAGACAAGAGTCTTACTAACTGTATTTGTTTAATGCCTCGCAGTTGAACCTTGGTTGACATCATTTGGCACATTTACTTGGAATGGGATTTGGTTGACAGAGATTTAATGAACAAGAGCATTCCCACTAATTTTGGGAAATTTCATGCTGAGAAGCAAAAGCATAACAAATGTTTGTAAAGTTTCTATTGAAGACACTTTGCTAAACTTCTTAAAATTTCAAAGATTGGATTATGAACCCACTTTAAATGCCCTTAATGTCTTCTAATACAACATGCTGAATTTTGCATACTGTTAAGAAAAGAGTTGGAAAATTGAGAGAAACATCTGGTTTTACAACTTAGAAAATGCAATAACTGTCAATTCCCTGCTATTGGCAAGCACCCCAAAACACACACTAGATTAACAAAGTCAATTTCATATTAGGAAGACAGCTGGCTCTAGTTTCTTCCTTCCCAAATGGTCATTGCTGTCTTAAACTTCAAATGTTTATTGCTTCACATAGAAAAACTCTCTATTCTTTTGGAAAAAGTAAAGGAAAACTAGTGTTTGTTACTGTAGAATGCAATGCTTTCTTCATTAAATGTATATGCCCACTTATGCACGCATATATGCATACACACACATCTGCTTGGAAAGAGACTTGCAAGATTTTTCTTGCAGAGAATTTCTACAATTCATAAATTGTCCCATGAATATAAAGTTTCACCTATAAGACTCCTCAGAACTATTTCAGTGAGGCTATAGTGCTGAAAAAAGAGAAACTAAGGGTACTTCTACAAAAAGGGGGATCTTGTCAAGTACTCAGCAAATTAATTAAAGCTCAAAGTTCAGACAGGATGGAAACAACTTTACTATACAAGCTCTCAAATTTAGCTGCATTTCCTTATCCCGAGGACTTTCGTAACTGTAGGGACTAAAATCCCACTGCTAGAGATTCTGATTTAATTAATTATCTGATTAATTTGGGGTATGATCTGGGCATCAGGTAATTCATTTATAGCAAAGAATAGAACCCCTGCTCTCCCATTACATTAGCATTGAACAATGAGTTCTTAGAAGATGTATCTTCCATTTATTGCTTGTACCCAGCTTTGGTTTTCTGGTTAATGAAATGATATCTAAAAGGACAACGTAGCCAAGTAAATCTGCCTTTAAAAATATTTCAAATTACCATCTACATTATAGATTTAAAACTTATTAAAATAATTACAAGTAGGTAAATGGAAAAAGGAGGCAAATTTTCAAATTATAAGAAATAGCAATGAATATAAATAAATGAATGGTTGCAGTTATATCTATCCTTGTAAAAATAAAAATTGGCAAATACAGCAGAAGGAAAGCTTATGTTAGCTCCAAGAGAGCTCAACTTCAGAAAAGTTCACATTTACAAAATGTCACAATTACAAGGCTAGAGAGGTCCCTGTGCATGGAATGATGATCTAATTTCTGCTTTATTTACTCTGCAACTGTCAACAGTAATAGGAAGAATGACAACAAAATACAAGGAAAAAAATCAGGTATGACTGCTACATGTTTTTTTTTCTACTCAATGCATGTTGAGTCTTTCACTATTAAACATAAAAAATAGTAAAGAAAGTTTTGGGAGATAGGGTAAACATTTTTAAAGTTACATGAAAGCACACAAACAAACCCCATAAAGATCATAGAACTATCACAGCTTTACAAAGCTATGCATAGTAGTGTGACAAGGGCTGTGGCATTGGCCCCCTGAGCCCCTGTCACAAAGTTGTGGGGTCTGAATGCATTCAGATCCTTGCTGGAAAGAAATAAAGAAGCCACTGTTTGCAAAAGAAGAAAGAATTTACCTTCAAGTAGTAGGTGGAAAAGGAAGTCTTTGGAGAAAGGTTAGGAAATCAAATGGCAAGGAGGTGGGATGGCTAGAAAAGGACTTAAGGCATAGATTTAGAGAAATTAGATAATATAAGGTTAAAATATGTGGTTAAAAATAAAGGAAATATTGGTCCTTATGTCTGTTTTAAAGACCGTTATTTCTGTTATTTCAAGAGGACATTTTCTATTTAATATTTATATTTGAAGTAGTATATTCACCATTATATAGTTTGCGTTATTTTTCACTTTGCCACCAATTTGAAGCCCAAAGCTAAAAATCCTTGAAAAGAATTTTTTTAAACTATGAGTTTTTGCTTACTATTGTAACAGGGTGGTCCCAGGAAAGGGGGAGGTTCCCTGCCCCACCCAAGGGAGGGTGTTGCTGAGCAGGAAGAGGAGAAGCTGCAGAAGAGACTGAGGAAGGAAGCAGGATGGAGCCAGGAGACCTGGAAGAGGCGCATGGAGCCTAGAGACATGTGAAGAAACTGCGCTTGTCTTTTGGTCGTGGACTGGGTGACACAGATGTGGGTGAGACCCGTGGGGAGGTGACAATGGCAGCTTTTATCTTGATGTTGATTTTGCTCTTTTCCTTCTGGGCTTGTCTGATTGTTTCTGACCCTTTGCTGTGGGTCCCCACTGGAAGGTGCTTTAGACTGGTGGAAGGCTTTGGGGCCTTGCTCTGGGCCAATCCCATTTGGATGGACTTTTACCCACGAGGGGACGGGTAACTTTGGGTGCTTCATTTAGAAACTAGACTCTTTGCCTTACCTGTATTGTTTCCTAGTTTTATTAAAGTTCCTTCCCATTAAAGTCTCATATGTTTTGTGTTGATGTGGCGGATGGCAGAACCCACTTAGAATAGACAGGTTTGCGGGGTTTGGGCTGCCCCTCTCCCTGTCCTATAACACTATCAGAAATATATGCTCATTGTTGAAAATACAAAAATACAAAGAGGAAAATGAAGACTACCTTTTTTTTAAAGATTTATTTATTTATGCATACAAGAGCTGGGGTGTAGTTCAGAAGTGAGGGGGTTGGGGTGAGAGGATTCACCAGACACAGAGTGGACAGCAGAAGAGGTAAATTGAAATACACTACTGAGGGAAGCAGCGGGAGACAGGAGAGGTCTACTGCCCCAGGTGGGTAGCTACCTGGTGCAAAGTGGCTGCCAATAGCTTGATAGTTCTGAGACTTAACCCCTTGCACCACCAGGGAGGCCCCTTGAAAACCATCTTTAATTTCATTACCTGGAAATAAAAACTGTTATTATAAAGTTATGTTTCATTCTAGACCTCTGCCGCGGACCAGCACAGCAGTAGACGATGAAGCCACCTCAGGGTTGAGAGAAGTGTGCAGGGTGGTCAGGGCGTCGGCGAAAGAAATGACACACAGACACACTTCAAGAGTGAAAATCTGAGTGTAATTTTCTTTAAGTTTGTGACCAGTATATATATGTTTTCCAAAAGCACAGGAATGAATATCAAAGAAATTAGCTTGCTCATGGGCTCAGTCTATCACCATCAGGGAGGTGATCTACATAACAAGCAATGACCATTATAGAAGAAAGAAGGAAGTTTAGAAAGACAAATAAGGGATTAAAGTTTGTAGTTCTAGGAAGAGGGATAAGATTTTTAGCATTCTTGTAGTGGTTCTTGGTGGTCGTTATCTTTTGATAAGCTTCCCCCCCCCCCCCCCAGTTGCCCAGCCAGATCTAGGGACCGTGGCGAAAGCCATTCCTAAAGATCACTGGGGGGGAGGTGCAGCAGGTAGGGTTTTGCTGTTCTCCCCCTGCGCGCTGGTTGCCCAGCCGGACCTAGGGACAGTTAGCCCTAACGGTCACTGCAGGGGGAGGTGCAGCAGACCTCTATATAGATATTACAGAAAAAGTATTTTAAAAATATTCATCTATTTCTTATTTGCCCTGGAAATCCTGTTTTCCTTTGGACATTGTATTGTAATGTAAAAAATAGGTAAAATTCTCAGATATCAGCTCCATTACTTTCTGCACCTTAGTGGATCAAATTAGGATGGTTTGGGGGCTTAGTAGAAAAAGTGAGAGTGATGGGAAAATTCCATCACTAGTTCTCCTGTGATGTATTTTAAAATACATTAACTATTTTAATACTTAGTTAGCAGTAATAGTTAGCAGTTAGTTAGCAGTAACTGGAGCTAGTTCTCCTCTTCCCTCATATAAAATGCTTCCCAGGGAAGCTCTGTGTTTAGTATGGCTTCCTGTCCAGCATGACATAGGAAGAGGTGTCTAAGGACTGGCAAAACCTGGAAGAGAGGACCTCTAGACCAAAGACAATGTCAGGTGTGTAGTCAGCAAGTTTGCCTGAACCCTCAAGCTAAGTTGATCCAGTTAAGTTACCAATGGATTGCCTAAGGACCAAGACCCATTCATAGAGGCAAGAGACACCAAGGACATACTAGCAAGGGTAGTAAATACCCTAAAACAGATGGTAAAATTAGAAGGTTTCAAATTTTTTATAAAAGATATCAATTCAAATAGGGAGTTATAATCTGTCTAAAGAATAGTCACTCAACAGTCTATTACTAGGAGGTCATTATGTTTTGCTGTAAACCCCAGTAAGCTAATATGGTATCCATTAATCACATGTGGTTATTTCTGCACTTGAAGGATGCCTACTTCAAAATGTTTCTCAGTGTATAAATTATACAACATATTCCCAAACCTTAGTTTTTAAAAAGTACGTAAACTATTAATAATTTTTATGCTGATGACATTGAAATATAATGTTTCTGAAGATATAGGGTTAAATAAAATTTATCATTAAAGTCAATTCCATCTGTCACTTTTTATATCTTTACAAATGGCTAATAGAAATTTTAAATTACATATGTGACTCACATAACATTTTTACTGGATAATACTGGACAGACCTCAGAAGTGGAAGATCAAGTAGAATCACAAAGGGTAGTGTAAGGACTTTTAGGGGAGTCAGAAACTGTCGTCCTACTCCTCTGTTGGAAGAGGTTGCCTGACCTCTAGTCTCTATCTCTGGTACAGACTGGAGTTTGTACATTGTCTTCCAATGAGACAAAGATAATCCAAATGAGACCATTTTGTAATAACTGAGCATGAGACACTTTTCATTGAAAAGCTTCCCTCATTCTTTACTACCTTGCAGGAAGGGGGGAGCTCTAAAGATGCTGAGGGCTGTTGTTATTATATTATAGTTTGTGTGATGTTGATATTATTGTCAATATAAATTTTGGATCCTGCTTTTTCTAAAAAAAACTATCCTACAGACATTAATCTCTTGCCAACAGGAAAAAAATTATACTGCTTTGCAAAACAGATTTATAATGTAGTTTTGGCATGGAGTATTATTTAGCAGTGAAAAGGAACTAGCCAAAAATACATGCTACAGGATGGATAAACCTCAAAAAATTATATTATACATTATATTTGTATAAAGTATTCAGAAAAGGTAAGTCAATAGAGACAGAAATAGATTATCTATCATTTGGGGTTTGCCAATGGAGTTAGGAAATGGGTAATGGAGTTAGGAAATATGAGACATATTTTGGGGGTGATGGAAACTGAACTATAACAGTGGTTATACAACTAAATAAATTTACTAAAAATCACTGAACTGGAGATAAAACTGTTAAAATAGGAGGGGTTTGTGAAATAAATTTTCTTCGATGAAGCAAATGTATTAAAGGTTAAAAGGGGCCTCCCTGGTGGTGCAGGGGTTAATTAAAGACAGTGCTATCAAGCTAAAACTGGCTACTGCGGCATGAGTTTGATACCCTGCCAGGGAGCTAACCTTGGTGCAGCAGACTTCTGTTTTACTCACCATTCTGTATGGTGAATCCTCTCACCTCCCGCACCTCCCCAGTTCTTGTATGCATAAATAAATAAACCTTATTTTTTTTTAAAAAATGTTAAAAGTAGCAGTGTTTGCACCTTCTCGTAAACATGTTGAATTTTTGTTAATTTTTATGAAAAGACACAGAAGGTGAAAAAGTAGAAGAAACTGAAAAATTTCAGCAACCTTGCCTATGACAAGCACCCAATATTTAAAAATTTATTTTTAGGATCAAAAATGCAATGAAAACTATTTAGAAATTAGACCATAATAATACTTTTTCAAACCCTGTAAAATGTGATCAAAGGCATACAGGGGGGAAAAAAACTCTTATAGCTAAATGAATTTATTAGAAAAGAGATTGAACTCAATAGGACAAAAAAAACTTCAACAATATTCTGGGCCAGGTCTGCCTTCTCTTGAACTCCATCCTCAGTGAAATGAGTCACCATGTTTTACCTAATCTAAATTATAAACATCTGTCAATTTTTGTAACACCTCTGCACATTCTCATTTTTATTTTCTAGTTCAGATACTTTTTCTCATATGTGAAGAGCTACTGAAGAAAACTTGTAATTGATTTCTTGGTCAACAATTTCTACTTATTTAAAATAAATAAAATTATCTGAAGAACCTAAGAGAAGACTAGAACTGGAGAACTATTCTGGAAGCATGTTCTTATATTGGAGATTAGATTTGCTATATTTGTCAACTCTCCTTAACAAACCTTCAGTGTAAACAAAAAAATCAGCAGAATATTTTCATTTATTATTTCATTGTTGGACAATATATGATTTATCCCCACAGACGTGGTCACCATAATTCTCTCACTATCAAAGCATCCCTAGTCCCATATTCCCTTGTGCTCACAGCCCTTGCCCCTCCATTTTAACCCCTTTCTCCTTCTTCTCTTCCCACTTTTCTCATGGATGCCTCAACTCTATGGTCACCTTTCAAAATTTGTCTCTCTCTGACCATTTGTTTTGTTTCTCTGTGTTCCACATATAGGAAAAAATCATCTGATATTTGTCTTTTTCCTTCTAACTTATTTTGCTTAGCATCAATCAGTCCAGCTCCATCTATAATGCTGCAAATGACATGAGTTTATCTTTTTGATCACCCAGTAGTATTCCACTGTGTATATATCTGCTTATTGAGGAATACTGTTTTCAAGAAACCAAACCTTAAAGAAACAGAAAGGGGAAATAAACAACAAGTTTCAAATCTTTGAGGCTGTGTGTGTGTGTGTGCGTGTGTGTGTGTGTGTGTGTGTAACAGATCTGGAAGTTTTCTTATTTTGACATAAGAAAAAAATGTGCCTACAGTTAAAATATCAAACTTGAGGTTTGTGAATTGAATATCAGTATTAGAGAAAAACATTTTACCCAAACAACCAAATTTCTTACTATTAGAATTGTTATAAGAGAACACAACCCTGATTCATGTCAAATGCAAAAGCTACCAGCAATGTTTACCTGTTGAACTCTATCTCCCTACATCACAGAATGAATTTATTGACAATATCATCCAGTTTTCTGAAAATTACTCCTTTTATATAATTTTATATTTTAATGATTTTCCTCACTGATTTTCCATTGACATGAAAGCATTAGATTTATGAATCTCTGAATGTACGTTTTACTAAAGAGTTGAACATACAAACCACAGACCCTTAAAAGTACATAGACTCACTGAGCTCACAGGAGTTATCCAGTTCAGTTTAACTTAGGACAAAACAGAGCTTTGGAAAGGTTAAATGAAGGACTTTCCTCTGGTTGCATACTATTCAGAGAAGAATCAAAACTAAAACCCTGATCTCCTGGTTCCCAGTCTTTAGCCTTCTTTTCACCATGCTACAATATGTTATTTTTTCCCTGTTACATAATGCAGATTAATCTGATTTTCCTTTCCTTTTCATTTGGAGTTCTGAATCAGCTAATTTTGATAATTATTGGGACAGGAAGCAAAAGACTGAAATGCCTCTGTAATCAAAGAAAACTCCCTGGCTATGAGAAGAAATTATATTAGAAGCATATCTCCTGGATGTTAAGACCTCACATCTGTTTTTTCCCCTTCCCTTTTAATTCCTGAGGCTCTGTTTGTTTTGTTTCCCCAGCATAATTTCAGACTGCCCAACAAGATATTTACCCTTCCCCACCCATTATGTATTTATTATTATGCCCTTTAATCTTTAGGTATTTGAGGGGTCTTGTCCATTACGCATGGCATGTCCTGTCTTATGGTGTCCACTCATATTATGTCTTGGTTTGTGCTTATTTAACTGGTTTCTCATTGGTTGCGTGACCACTTAACCCTGACTTCTGACTATGCTACATTCTTGGTTTTCCCATGAACAGATTAAGTTCAACCCTAAAATTCTGAAATTCCTGGAAAATAATGTGAATTTCAATTAGAAAATTCGTATTTAGCACCTATAATGAACTCCAGATTCATTCATGCGATAAGCTTAAATACAAGTGAGCCTTGTTATATAAACTGGTTATGTCCTCCAAAATTATGTGTAACTCTGAGAAGAACATTTTATTAAATAAGCTTTATTTTTAGAGTGGTTTTAGATTCACAGCAAAATGTGGTGGAATGTACAAAGAGGTTTGGGCAATTATTTTGTATTTACTAACTGTAAAGGAAACTTACCATGACTTATGTTACAAAATGGAAAGATCTACCCTTAGTCTATCTTTTGTGAAAATCCTCTAAGGAGCTAAATAAACTAGATAACTATGCCAGTTATTAACTTAGTCTCTCAGCTCCAAATTCACCCTTCATTGTATACTCTGTGAACATAGAACCAGACCCTGTAACTATTTTCCCCTTGTAGTGTTAACTATATCAGAAAAGGATGCTGAAGGGACACTGATGAAGGAAAGGACATTCCTTCCTGATTCTATACTTAACCCTTCCTGCTGCTACCACATGGCTGCCAGCAGCATGTGTGGAGGACACACAGTGGTGTCTCCACCCAAGTTCCAATGGCATTTCCAAGGTCAGTCCCCATCAAATTTCAGAGACTCTCCTATGGTCAGATTCCCTGTGAGTCATGCAAGCATCCTCATGATTGACTTCCTGTTTTCGTATCCTGCATGGTAATAGGGTGTTTCCTACTGGCCCAGTAAATGTAAAAAAGTTCTGGTTGATCCATCCAAGAATGTCTCCTCCATGCAATGGGGAATTAGATTAATAATTCTTTATCTTAAATTGTCCCCGCTCAAATTACTATGTTATTTCTATGTTCTGACTCACTCAGATGGAAAGAGTAACTTCAGAAAATTATTTTAACTTCTCAGTATACTTATTCATAAAGTGATATGTGGGTTAGTTGATTTTGAATGTCCCATCCAACTCTAAAATTATATGATTCTAGGAAATTTATTTTTTACTATATAGGATATACCTGAAGCAAACCATGTAATGAAAATCACAGAGCACATTATAATTGTGTATTGTCTTCCCTGGTTCAGTCACGGAAGCTGGGTCTCCCTTCTTACCTGAATAATGGTTTCATTTTGAGATAAAATATTAAGTCACCACAACAGCCAGTATTTCATATACAAGTATGCAATCAAATAAGTAGGAAATCCTCTGTGGGAGTTTTAACTAGGAAGCTATCTAAGAAACAAAACAGAAAACTAGAAATACATGTGTGAATGTGAGAATTTAAAATATAAGTGTCATTTTATCCATTTGTGAAATTAAACATTATAAGGATACATTAAATATAGTAAAATTCTTCTCTAACATTATTTATCCTCACACATTGTAGGACTCTGTTCACCCCTCCATTACCACACAATTTAAATTTTTTCTTTTACCTTTCTCTGTCTTTTACTGACTGTTCAGCCATTAATTTCTTCAGTTCTTCTAGTCGCTGAAGATCTCTCATTTCTATTTCTTGCCACTTCTGTTCTTTTTCAGCCCAGTATTTTCTTATCTATTGTATAAATATTACATGAAATTTAAATTAGCAAGATATGTATAAGCAAGGAGAAAAGCCATAATATTCTCTATTGATTCATCAATTTAAATATGACTTCGTTCTTTTTAGTTTTTAGGTCTGTCTGTAATATATTGGCAACAGAAAAATAAATTAAAACACAAAGTTGCGTGTCCTAAGAAACTGCATGGTTTAACACAATCTGAAGCAGAAATGTAACTTGTGCTGAGACCTAAGGTTTTAATGCATAGCTAAAATAATTGACTTTCAGGGAACCACCAAAAAAAAAGCATGTTATTGTCTTAAAATATATGATCTACCCATTACTCAAGAATATTTTTATTCTCTTATGGTAATATAGTCTTTAGAAAAGATAGCATTAAACCTATTTTTACTTTAAAAGCATGAGATTATTTATGATAATGGACAGCAGGATGTTGAAAGCTTTCTGCTCCTGGGGAAGTGGTAGGAGATAGGTGGGAGGAAAGAGGAAAGGAAAAAAAATGGCAGAGTTGTGATATATAGTAGTTATGACTCATGTGGTAAAACAAAGGGCAAATTTATCAAGCTCAATAAAAGCTGAAAGCATTGTTATTACTAGGCCAGTTTTACTCCCTTCTTTGGAAATGGAGACAGAAGGAAAAAAACTAGAAGTACATGTATGCTATTTTCAGGGGTCTAGAACTATTTATTATTCAGCGTTCTATGTAATGTTGAAGTAGACAATTCCTTGATTACAAATGAGCTAATCCCAGGTTGCTGGTATGTTCAAATCCCTGACAAAATTTGGTGCACTAGGCTGTGTTTGGGTAAAATGTTTTTCTCTAATACTAGATATATTTTACACCTCAGATGTCATATCTCAGAGCCAATTGTCTCCATCTTTGACTCTGATATCCTCAGCCATTGGTATTCTTTCTTGCTCCCTCTCTCTTTTTAAAGATTTATTTATTTATTTATACAAGCACTGGGTACAGTCAGAAGCACGGGAGGGTGAGAGAATTCACCAGAGCCAGAGCGGGGAACAGAACAGGCAGACTGAAGAAATACACTGCTGAGGGTAGCATCAGGCGTAGCAGGAGAGGTCTGTCACACCACCAGGGGAGGCTCTCTCTCTCTCTCTCTCTCTCTCTCTTCCTTCCTTGTGCTTTCTATTGGTTGCTCTGAAACCTCTGTATCATCATACATAAAATCCCCAACATCTTCCACTTTCAGAACATGGCTTTTTTGATTTGACTGCAATTCAATTGAGTGAAGTTTGTGCAATTCCTGCTCCCACACGTGCCAGAGGTTAAATAATGGTTTGCACATTTTTCTCATTGTTAACTGCTTTCAGACCATCATGATATCCCTTTCATATGCATTACCTTCATATTTTGATGTTTACATCCTTTATCTCTCCTCATAACTGGCATATGTGGATTTCTACATTACCAAAATATTCTTGGTGACTTAGATATCCAAAGTTTCAATCTTCTCAAAAACAATGCCTCCATCTTCTACGTAACTTTAGCCTCTGTCTGAATGCCCTTCCAAACCACTAAGAGCACAACTCCATAACTTCCTTCATGCCAGTGAGCCACCTCATCATTATCATCAAGAACAGTTCCAATTTTGAAATCTTCAATTGTAGCAACTGGTTTTATGACTAGACTTACCTACTTCTTCCCCATCATCCTCCAGTTATACTCTAGTTATATAATTTTATCCTCTAGTAAAACCCCTATTACAAGGCTTTGTCAACTAATATACTGATTTCTCTCCCTATAGAGCAACTAAAGAGTTTACCTAATGCAATATTCAGATTCCATCCAATCCCTATTAAGATCTCATTGTCATTTTTCATAGAAACAGAATCAAAAATTCTAAAATTTGTATGGAATAATAAAAGATCTTGAATGACCAACACAATCCCAAGGGTGGGGGGGAGGGAAGGAAGGTTGTATCATGGTCCCTGACTTTGAACTACAAAACAAAGCTACAGTAATCAAAATCATATGACATTGAAACCAAAACATATACAAAGATCAATGGAATAGAATTGAAAGCTGAAAAATAAAACCTACACATGTCCAGGTAACCAATTTATGACAAAGGAGCCAAGAGCATATAATGGAGAAAAGAAAGTCTCTTCAATAATTGGTACTGCAGAAACTGGACAACCATATGTAAAAGATGAAACTAGACCCCCATCTTTTTTTGAAATACATTTTTTTTACATTGTTGATTTTTGTACGTTTGACTTCTCTCCTCAAATGTAATCCCCATAAAATTCCCACTACCACATTGCCCATGAAGCATCACTACAGTCTCTTGTGTTCTTCCTTCCTCTGTTTGGCCACATCTCTCTCTCCATTCCCTATTGTATGTCTCAGATTTATAGATTGCCTGCTAGTTTTGTCTTTTTAGACCCCTGTCTTATACTACATACTGAATCAACTGAAGATGGAATTAGTGTTAAAAACATTAAAATGGACATTAATACAAAATCTGAAAACAGAGTCTCCCTGGTGGCACAAGGGGTTAAGTCTCAGCAGTATGAAGCTATCTGCAGCTGTTGCAGCACAAGTTTGATCCCTGGCCAGGTTGCTGACACACCTGGTGCAACAGACCTCTCCTGCCTCACACTCTGACTGTTCTACTCTCCGTTCTGGCTCTGGTGAATTCTCTCACCCTCCCACGCCTCTGACTGTACCCAGTGCTTGTATAAATAAATAAATAAATCTTTAAAAATAAATAAATAAATAAATAAATAAATAAATAAAACCAGAACCAGAATACCCCCTCCTAAAATATTCATTTGAACTGAATGCTTGAGGAAAAAAGATTACCTCCATCCTTGGCATATCAATGACCCTTGGTGATAGCTTATTACATTGCATTCTTTGTCCTGTTTTTTATTATTCTATTCTTGTTCACAAGGCTATGCCACTAGATTGTTACTGATCAGATTTGGTCATTTACTACATGCCTGGCATGCTCTTCCCTGCCCTGTTGCCTGCTAAATCCCTCCTATCCCATACTTTAAGATTCAGTGTTAACACTGCTTCCTCTGCTTCCCTCCAGCCCCTCTCCCTTCAGACATGCTAGGTATAGTTTCTAAGGTACTAGTTGTGTAGCCTTAGCATACCACTTTTCATATGGACCTATAGTAGTCATCTTTGTATCCCTAATACCTTGTATTGTGTTTGACACATAATGGGCCCTGATTAGATGATTGGAAACTCTTTCTGGTCTCTGGTTCGAGAATAACAGCATTATGGATGGGAACCAGGCCAGCAGTTTTATTTGCAGAATGGTGAAGCCTGAACTAAGCACTTCCCTAGGGACAGACAATTCTATTCACTTCGTATCAATTAATAGGAGCCAAAAGTGTGTATCAAGAATTACTGGCTTTGCAAGCCTCAAACTAAAGTTAAGGCTAAGGGTAGTTAACTAACCCTTTAATGCCCCTTTGGGACATTTGTTGAGACACAGATGTTAAGCATACTGCTTTTTAGACTTTTTGAGTGATCATCATAACATTCCAATAATAAGCGAATCAGAAAGTTAGTGCAACTGATCAGTTGAATTTAAAACTTCTCTCTTGAATTCCATATGAGGTTTCTAGAAAAAGCTTGCTTTTCTGAAAAAAAAAAAAAAAAAAAAGGCCCTCATTATCCCTGTCTCTCTTATCTCTGATTTGTATTGAATGTTCTTTCACATCTCACATTTTATTCATTTTGATAAAACTAATCTAGTAATGTAATAAACTAAAGAAACTATCCCTTATATAGATACATAAGCCAAATTTGGCTTTGATGTTTTTTCAGAGGGTTAAAATCATTTTTATATTTTAGCTTACTTTTTTAATCTTCCAAAAAAATTGTTTCCTACTTAAAACTCCACCAATAAACATGATGTTTATAGTATAGAGTACATCAGAGTTTAATTTTTAAAAACTTGGAGTAATATTATGCAATCATTAAATTATATTTTCTCTCTTCCTTCCAAGGATTAATGTAATTCAGCATAAAAAAGGAATTTCTTCTTTATACATAGATTACAGTTGGAAAACAGTTTAGGCTCTGATTTTAAGGAATCTGTGCAATGCTGAATCTTTGAACAAATAGAATTTTATGCCATGTCCCAAGGTCATTATTTCAAAAACTTTAGTTACTTATTCAGGAAGAAGGCATAATTCTTAACCATATACACAAAATATATAAAATATGAGGTTCAAAACAGCCAGTTCCATTCCCCATGATTTCATTGATATAGAGCAATGTTTATTTCATTTTTTTTAGATTCCTATTTACTTACTAAGTCTTTGCATCTTATAGATCTCTTTTCTACTTTTGGCCTAGAATATGCACATTCACAAAGAAATAGTTTTGTTACACATAGGAATATAACAGGACATCATTAGGTCAGCCAACATCACACAAAGTGACCACCAAAGTACACTCTTTTTTCTATATTTTAACAATCACCAATACTTTGACACATAATTTTTCACACATTTGTATAGATTTCTTGAAGGTAAGAAATGAGCCTTATACTATGTCTAGTATAGCACATTGCAGATGAGAGTTTCAAGATATATACTTACTAAATTTATCCAAAGAAAAACAAAACCCCAAAACAACATTGCATGTAATGAATTTTTTTATCAATCCATAGAAATCCCAAATCATTGCTTAATAAGACAGCAATTTTTCAGTAAGTGGGTCAATTCATGTAGGGTGTGGAGGTGCATTTAATCACAACAGAGCATTGTAGACATGGCCAAATTGTTATGGCAGTCAAATTAAAGAGGTTTTTTTTTTTTGTGCTAAAGACGAGGACTTAGTACTGCCATCCTCAAACCTTTATCTTTTCTATACCTTGTAGTGTAAAGATCTGTATAGGCTTCAAACCAGGATTTGGTGAAGCTCTGTATAAGAGCTTCATATAGAGAAACCAAAAAAAGGGTTAGGAAAAGGACAAACTTGCAAGCTGACCATAGATCTGAGGCACACAGGAAGGATAATAAAAAAATATGGCTCCAAAAGAATTATTTTGCAGGACATTCTTCCTGCAAACATGGGAAAATGCTATATCGATAAGAAATCAAAGTTAGATCTTTGGTTTTCACAATAGGTAGTCAATTTTATCACCTTCCTGCCTGGTTATTTGAATTTAATGAAACTCTTCTGAGTCCGCATCAAGACTACTTACATTTTAGCTACTTATTAGTGCTTTAAACTTGAACTTTTTTAAACCAATCTCCAATCTGATAAACAATTTAAACACATCAGGCAGAACCCTGCTCCCCTCCCCCGCCCACAGAGGCGGCACTCTCCGACCTGCAGAGAGGAGGGAAACAACAAACCAAAACGGCCAACAAGAACAAAGGACGCAGCAAGCGGGACTGTGAGTGGAAAGGAACTATTGCAGCCACCACACCCCGTGAACGGGAGCTGAGGCGAACCCTGCAGGATTCGCCGGGGCGGTGAGCGAATGGCTCCGGGCGCCATTAGAGAAGAACAAAGACCCCGAGAGACGCGCACACAGCCCGGGCTGCCGGTAAGCTTGCGCGGAAAAGGGCGCGCTCGGCGCGCTTGAAAAGCAAGTGCAGACCGGGATAGCGGCTGCCCAGGTCCCCGCGCCTGCGACCTAGGCTTGGGAGACGACCTAGGCTTGCGGGGAGACGCGCGGAGGTCCTCATTGAGGTGAAGGTCCCTCCCTGAGTAAGCAGGAACCAGGCGCCCAGGCACGGGAGCGGTGCAAAAGGCGCCATTCCCGCGCCACTGAACTGGGCTACAGCCCGCGTCCTGGAACTGAGGGCTTTGGAACTGAGACCCGGGGCACGAAATTAGGGGCGTGGGTTCCCCACGACGGTGGGGCACAAGGCAGACACAGCACCCCAAAGCCGTTGAGGTGTACCCTACCATCCCCGCTCTGCTCCCTGTCCCACGGGGTGGAAAATCAGCTCCCAAAGGGCTCTAGGAGAGATCTCTGGCGCCACCTAGCGACTTGAAGCCAGCACAGGCTCCTGAAGGAGCTAGTGGCCAGCTGGGGAGTTAGCCCACACCCGGCCCCTTCCGAACAAGTAGTGTGAGCCCACAGGGAGAGCGAGCACCCACAGCCAGGGCAGACCAGGCACGCAGAAGAGTGTGCCTGACACCGGACGCGCAGGGAGTGTGTCCCACATCACCATTTTAGAACAGGGACATTTCTTCAGTAAAGACTACCTGCAGAAGGCTTCCTCAGGAGCCAGAGGTGAGCGGGGGAAGTTCACCCACGACAGACCCTCTCTGGCCTGCAGTCCAAGCCCAGAGGGGGAGCAGGAACCTACCGCCGGGGCAGACCAGGCGCACAGGGGAGTGTGTCCCCACATCGACATTTTAGGACAGGGACCTTTCTCCAATAAAGACTGCTTGAAACTGACAGATGACTCCTGGAGGAACCAGAGGGGAGCAGAGAAGCTCACCCAAGATGCCGGCCAGTCCCAACAACACAGTGTCCCAACGCATACGGCAAATTAGAAAACAGACAGTAGGGAGGAGAAGAACCACACGCAACCTAGCAACTCTCCAGAGAAAAAGCACACCACAAAAAGAAAACCAGCCCCCAGATTGCAACGACAGTAACTTGGAAGAACTTCTGAGCCTTCCAGAAAGAGAATTTAAAATTGCCGTGATTAAAAAACTGACAGAAGTCATAAAGGAAAACAATGATAAGGGAAAAATAATCAACGATCAGAAGAATGAAATTGAGTCCCTAAAGAGGGAAGTAAAAGAAATGCAGGAGATCAAAGAATTAGTGGAAGAACTAAAGAATTCTGGGAAAAGCAATGAAAGCAGAATTGATGAAATGGAAGAACGAATAAGTGCTCTTGAAGACACAGAAATAAAAAGAACCAAAACAGAAAAGGAAAGAGAAGTACGAAGGAAAAAGAATGAAGAAAGACTTCGGGAACTATCTGACTCCATGAGGAAAGGAAATATAAGAGTTATAGGAATACCAGAAGGAGAGGAGAGAGATGTAGGAACAGAGAAAATATTCAAAGAGATAATTGAAGAGAACTTCCCAAATGTGAAGAAGGAGCTGAAAATTGATATACAAGAAGCAAGAAGAACACCAAACTTCCACGACGAAAGAAAAAATACAGCAAGACACATAATAGTAAAGCTCCCTAGAATCCAGGACAAGGAAAAAATAATGAAGCTGGCAAGAGGGAAGAAACAGATAACATTCAAAGGAAAGCCAATCAGGCTGACATCAGACTTCTCCGAAGAAACACTACGGGCAAGGAGAGAGTGGAGGGACATAGTCAACAGACTCCAAGAAAATAGATGCCAACCAAGAATACTCTATACCGCAAAGCTCTCCTTCCTCTTTGAAGAAAGAATATGGACCTTCCCAGACAAACAGAAACTCCGGAATTTCATTGCAACTAAACACCCACTCCAAAAAATACTACAAGGAGTCCTAAAGCCAGAACCTCAGAGGGACGAATAACAATGAAAGAAGGCCAAAAAAAAAAAAAAGTTATTAAAAGAATAAATAAATAAAATCAAAGGAAAGACAAACACAATGGCAAATACAGATGTTAACATATCAATATTAACTCTAAATGTAAATGGACTAAACTCTTCAATAAAAAGACATAGAGTTGCATCCTGGATTAAGAAACAAAACCCAACCTTTTGCTGTCTCCAGGAAACACATTTAGCTACAAAAGATAAAAATAGGCTCAAAGTTAAAGGATGGAAAACAATCCTACAAGCAAATGGACCAAAAAAGAAAGCAGGAACAGCTATACTTATATCAGATAAAACAGATTTCAAACTCAAAAAGATAAAAAGAGACCCCAATGGTCACTACATTATGATCAAGGGGACAATACTTCAAGAAGAAATAACACTCATTAACATATACTCACCAAACGAAGGAGCACCAAAATATATCAGACAACTGTTGTCCTCTCTGAAAACAGACATCAGAGAAAACACATACATAGTGGGAGACTTCAACACACCACTATCAACAATGGATAGATCAACAAGACAAAAAATAAGTAAAGAAACCAAAGCTCTAAATAAGGACCTAGAGCAATTGGGCTTAACAGACATCTATAGAACACTAAACCCCAAAAAAACGGAGTACACATTTCTCTCAAGCGCACACGGATCATTCTCCAGGATTGATCACATACTGGGGCACAAGACAAACATCAACAGATACACCAAGATTGAAATCATATCAACCATCTTTTCTGACCATGAAGGCATCAAACTAGAAATAAACCATAAAAAGAAGGCAAGGAACTTGCCTACCTCATGGAGATTAAAAACCACACTACTGGAAGACCACTGGACTAATGAGGAGATCAAAGAAGAAATTAAAAAATTTTTTGAATTGAATGACAAGGAAGACACCAATATCCTAAATGTATGGGATGCAGCAAAAGCAGTAATAAGAGGAACATATATAGCAATAGAAGCTCACATCAAGAAACAAGAAAGAACGCAAAGAAACAACCTAATCTCGAAGCTCAAAGATCTAGAAAAAGAACAACAAAAAAAACCCAAAACCAGTAGAAGAAAAGAAATAATAAAAACCAAAGCAGAAATAAATGAAATTGAAACTAAAAAAACAATCCAAAAGATCAATGAAACCAAGAGCTGGTTCTTTGAAAAAATCAATAAAATAGACAAACCCCTAGCCAGGCTCACAAAGGAAAAAAGGGAGAAAGCACAAATAAACAGGATCATCAATGAAAGAGGAGAAATCACAACGGACACAGCAGAAATCAAAAGAATAATCAGTAACTACTATGAACAGTTATATGGAAACAAGTTTAACAATCTAGAGGAGATGGACAAATTCCTACAACTCTACAATCACCCAAAGCTAGATAAAGAAGAAATAGAACACCTAAACAGACCAATTACAATTAGCGAAATTGAAATGGTAATCAAAAACCTCCCCAAAAACAAAAGCCCAGGACCTGATGGATTTACAAATGAATTCTACCAAACATTCAGAGACGAATTAGTGCCTATCCTTCACAAACTCTTCCAAAAAATTGAGAAGGAAGGGACAATACCAAACACGTTTTATGAAGCCAACATTACACTAATACCAAAACCGAACAAGGACAACACAAAAAAGGAAAACTACAGGCCAATCTCCCTAATGAACACTGATGCAAAAATCCTCAATAAAATTTTAGCTATCAGAATCCAACAATGTATCCATAAGATAATTCACCACGACCAAGTAGGATTCATTCCAGGGGCACAAGGATGGTTTAACATCCGAAAATCAATCAACGTTATCCAACACATCAACAAAAAGAAATATAAAAACCATATGATAATATCAATAGATGCTGAGAAAGCTTTCGACAAAGTGCAACACCCATTCATGATAAAAGCCCTTGAAATTCTTGGGATACAAGGAACATACCTCAACATCATAAAGGCCATCTATGACAAGCCAACAGCCAGTACCATTCTCAATGGTGAAAAGCTGAAAGCAATTCCATTAAGATCTGGAACAAGACAAGGATGTCCACTCTCACCACTGCTTTTCAATATAATACTGGTAGTCCTAGCCAGGGCAATAAGACAAGAGAAAGACATCCAAGGAATCCAAATAGGAAAAGAAGAAGTCAAACTATCACTATTTTCAGACGATATGATATTATACATAGAGAACCCCAAAAACTCCACAGAAAAGCTAATTCAACTCATCAATCAGTTCAGTAAAGTGGCAGGATACAAAATCAACACGCAAAAGTCAGTAGCCTTCCTATACACAAACAATAAATCTGAAGAAGAAGAAATCAAAAAAACCATCCCTTTTGTTATTGAAACAAAAAAAATCAAATATTTGGGAATAAATCTAACAAAAGAGGTAAAGGACCTATACAAAGAAAACTATAAAACACTGTTAGAAGAAATAGAAGAAGACACAAAGAAATGGAGAGACATCCCCTGCTCGTGGATTGGAAGAATAAACATTATTAAAATGGCCATCCTTCCAAAAGCAATATACAGATTCAATGCTATTCCAATCAAAATTTCAATGTCATTCTTCAAAGAAATAGAACAATTATTGATGAAATTCATATGGAATCACAAAAAACCCCGAATAGCCAAAGCTCTCCTGAAAAAAAAAGAAGGGAATGGAGGCATTACACTCCCAGACTTCAAACTATACTACAAAGCCATAATCATCAAAACTGCATGGTATTGGAACAAGAACAGACATACAGACCAATGGAATCGAATAGAAAATCCAGAAATAAACCCACAGATTTATGGTCAACTAATCTTTGACAAAGGAGCAAAGACTATGCATTGGAGCAAAGAAAGTTTGTTCAATAAATGGTGCTGGGAAAACTGGGTCGCTACATGCAAAAGAATGAAGCTTGACCACTACCTCACACCATACACAAAAATCAACTCAAAATGGATTAAAGAACTAGACATAAGACCTGAAACCATAAAATATATAGAAGGAAATATAGGCAAAACACTACGTGATTTGCACATCAAAGACATCTTTACAGACACATCACCCAAAGCAGTGATAGTGAAGGCAAAGATAAACAGCTGGGACTACATCAAATTAAAGAGCTTCTGCACAGCAAAAGAGACAATAACAAAAACAAAGAGAAACCCCACCAACTGGGAGAACATTTTTGCACCCAACACTAATGATAAAGGACTGATCACAAAAATCTGCAAAGAGCTGATGAGACTCAACAACAACAAAGAAAAGAATCCAGTCAAAAAATGGGCAGAAGAGCTAAAAAGAAACTTCTCTGAAGAGGAAATGCAAATGGCCAACAGGCATATGAAAAAATGTTCAACATCACTTGCCATCAGGGAAATGCAAATCAAAACTACCATGAGATACCATCTTACACCAGTGAGAATGGCACATATTAAAAAAACTAGCAACAACAAATGCTGGCGAGGGTGTGGAGAAAAAGGAACTCTTCTGCACTGTTGGTGGGAGTGCAAACTGGTCCAACCACTGTGGAAAGCTGTGTGGAGATTTCTGGACCTACTAAACATAGAGCTTCCATATGATCCAGCAATTCCACTCCTAGGTATTTACCCAAAGGACACAGAAACATCAATTCCAAAGAACACCTTCACCCCTATGTTTATAGCAGCACTGTTTACAATAGCTAAGCTTTGGAAACAACCCAAATGCCCAAAAATAGATGACTGGATCAAGAAGATGTGGTACATATACACCATGGAATATTACTCAGCATTCAAAAAAGATAAACACATGCAATTTGCAGCAACATGGATGGCACTGGAAGGAATCATGCTCAGCGAAATAAGCCAAAAAGAAAAAGAAAAATACCGGATGGTCTCACTCATAGCAGGAATCTAGAAAACTTAAATAAGGGACCAGGAAAATGAATAACTATAAGAAAGTGAAAATCAAAATCAACAAAAAACTATGAACCAGAGACACTTTTAGGGGGGCGGGGGCGGGAGGGGAGGGATTGGGGTCAGAATGGGGGGGCTGCAATTGTATGGGGAATATAACAATAAAATTTATTATAAAAAAAAAACACATCAATTGCTTAAAGGTCAAACTGTCATACTCTTTCTGAAGAACAAATAAGAAAATAACTAGCAAATTTAAGAATTAAGAAACAAACTTTCAGTAGTTATTAAGCAGAGATGTAGTGAAGATTTTTATACTAGTATGTTCATTATGGCTTTAAAGTGTAAAAAAATTAGGAGTAATATAATACTCCAAACTGAGAAATTGGTTAAATGCAACATTTCACATGATGCAAACCTATGCAGTCACTAAAAATTATGTCGTAGCAAAACAGGAGAAAATATTCAAACTATATTGATAAATGAGAAAAAAATCAGGTTAAAAAATATATATGAAGTGTTGCTATACTTAAAGCCCCTGATTATATAGAAAAAAGTTATAAGGACATTGTTAACAATTTTCTTTTAGTAGGGATTTAGGATTTGGGGTAATTTTTATTATATTTTTATGCTTATTGATATTTTCCAAACTATTCAAAATGGACATAAAATACCTTATAATTACAAAAGGATTTTTTAATAAAATCTGTCCGAGAAAAATCAATATTTAGAAGGAACATTTATGAGACTAAATATTAATTCCTGAAATCTTCAAATTCTATTTCTGTATCTTCAGATGGTAATAATATATATATTATATATATATTCTTGTATATGTTTTTGTTTGTATCACCTTGCATAGGCTTCACTTTGACTTTCTATAGAAAAGTTTCACAGAACAGTGATTTAATTTTATACCACAGGCTGTATAAACATCAATGCATATCATATGAGGATTGATTTAGATTCTTCTGTAAAATTTCTATGGAAAATCCTATCCACTGGGTCCTTTGCCTCACTTCCCTCAATACATGCTGCCAGCTCCTGACACACTGGGATGTTGTCTATTATTAGCAAATAAGAGCTAAAAGCTTCCTTTTAACTTTAACCATGTTCAATTGCAGTACCCCTTTTTAGTCTTGGTTTGCTGACATAACTTTATTCCCATCCTTTTAATTTTTTGTCTTTCTTTTACTGATTTTCTATTTTAATGATTCTTAATAGGAAACAGATGGCACACTCAAAATTAGGATAAATTCAAAGAATGTAATAACGGGACAATTAACAAAGGATGGTTGGAATGCAGGGCAATCACATGAGATCATCTAGTTGCTGAATTGCTTTATCTTAGACCAGAGTCAGAGAAGACTGTATGGGAAGGGTCACCTGACAGGAGCTGAGACCTTTGCTAGAGGACACAGTCAGTCAAACACAACTCGGCAAGGCAAGGAGCTCAGGGAGCAATTTTCCCAACCTCACTGTGTCCTCCCACATTTTTTCATCAATGTTCCACTTTGAATCAAATAGAAAAAAAAAACCCAGGCAGCATATTCAGAAGCCAGTGGGCAAGAAAGCCCTATAGGACACCACCACTGGCTACAGAGCAGAATGGAAAGTAGATGTGACTCAAGAGGAAGACACCCAGCCCAATATTATTACTGCCTTTCATCATAAATTGTCTCTTTTAGGTGCTGTTCACTTTGATCACTTACGTGAACATTCTTTTTCAAAGCAGAGCTGCTGACTCAAATTGGCAATTGCTGTTTTCTGCTATGGTGATATAGTCTTATGTCCTTATAATATGATGAGCCAAGATAGTGAACTGGGGTAAACACATTAGTTATTGTTCTGTTAATTGAAATGCCAGGTGGGTTAAAAAATAACTGTCATGTCTTCTTTAGGAATTGGTCTATTTTAAATATGGGCATTGAAATATTACATTAATGAACATGTCACAGGTTGATATTGCTAAAATGAATTTGGCTGTAATCTTGTTTAATTTCCCTCTTTTCAATATTCATTAAGAAGGGAGTGTCGATACTGAAGATGTTGTATTTCAAAGCCTGAATTATTAGGGAGAGTGAAAAGTAAGCAAACCTCAGAGTCATTCAATCATGACTTCTTAGAGCTGAGGGGATTTTAGCAATCTTAAATCCAAATACCTTATTTTACAATTGAGGAGGCAAAATCCCACAGAACCTGTATAACTTGCCTCAGGCCTCCCACATTGTTAGCACCTCCCTGTTTGACATGTTTTATTCTATACCACAACATTAACATATAGTTGTATATTGCTCATTCATTAAATTCATTCATTCAACCAATATTCATTGAGCACGTTGTGCTAGACATTGGAAACAGTCAATAAATAAATTGATTGATGTTGAGGAATGATAAATGCTAAAAGGAAAATAAAGCAGGGTAAATGGACAGACTGACAGGGAAGGGTGATGTTATTTTAAGTTGGGCACTCAAGTATGTTCTCTTTGATAACGTTTGAGTGGTGCCCTGAATGAAGTAAGATAGTGAGTTATGCATGTGTCTGGGAGAGAAGTTTTCCAGGCAGAGGGAATCACCAGTGCAAAAAGCTAAGGGGTCATGTGCTAGGGCATTTGAGTAGGAGGAACAAAGCTATGATATCTGGAGAATGAGTGAGGGGAAAACTGGTAGTGTTAGGGGGAAAAGGATGTCCCAAAGCTAATTCCATACAGGCTTTGTGGACTCCACCCCCACCCCAGGCCAAAGCCAAAGACAGTGGGAACTCCAAATCCCATCACCACCAAAGGGAAGGTGGCTGGGACCAGAGGGTGGGGTTAAGCAGCCAGGTGGATAGAAAAGGCAGACACGTGGGCTTCGGGGATCCCCCATTTTTGGCTCTCTGCCAGCTCGCAGTGTCCGGCCAGCTCTGAGGGTGACTTTGGGTTTCCAGGTCGTTGGATCGGGTAGGACGCATGAAAGACTTTATTTCCCTATCTTCTCCCTGAGTTGTACATTTTCCTCATTTCTTTTTCTCTTGTAAATAAACCTTTTATTAACCCTTTTGTGTGTGTCTGTAGTAGAGTATTCATAAGTCCCTTTAAAGCGCGCGGGTGAGGACCCACAGCCAGGAACTCGTTTAATATCGGGGTTGCTCTATAACAGTAGGACATGAAATTCAAGATATAATGAAGCCAGAGGTTTGGGAAGGGAGCGTAGGACAGGAAGTCACATAATCTGATATAAGTTTTTAAAACATCATCCTGACTGTTGTGTGAAAATAGACTGAAGGGAGAGAGTGAAAATAGAAAAGGAGGGCACAGAGAAATGGAGTAGATCAAGTGATTATTTTAACAGTTTTGATTTGAAAAGTGTGTCTGCTCTTTATGATAGATGAAGGTTTAAGCTGTGAGAGAGGAGGAATAAGAGTCAAAGAAAATATAAAGGCTTTTGATCTGAACACTAGGATAATTAACTTCTATTTGTTGAGAACAGTAGTATTGGGAAAGAAGTACATTTGGAGGAAAAAATAAGAATATATTTTGGGAAAATTAGATGTGAGGTATTCATACTATGAAGCAATCTGACCAGCATGGCTACTATGAAGAAAATGCTCAAAGCATGGTTTGTTGATAAAGGATGAGGATATAAGAGAGCATCTATACATGAAAGAGGGCAGAGGTACTATCCTGTCACCCCAAGGTGAGGTCTTCATGAATACTCCATGAGGGGGTTAGTAAAACAAAAATCAAACAAACAAACAAAAAAAACCCAGGTAGTATATTAAACACTTTGGAAATCTTAATTTATCACATATGAAGTTAATTACTAAAGAAAGTTTTCCACTTATTTTCATGATAGAATTTTCTTAGGCTTTCTGTTCCCATACAACAATGATTCTACTCTTGGGCCTCCCCGATGGCGCAACAGGTTGAGTGTTGCGCTGTGGAGCTGTCCACAGTCTCTGCAGCATGGATCCAATTCCTGGCCGGCAAGGGAGAAACCCACATGGCGGGGCAGACCTCTCCTGCCTTGCCCGCTGCTCCCCTCAGCAGTGTCTTCGGTCCATCTGCCTGTTCTGCTCCCCGCCCTCTCTGGTGAATTCTCTCACCCTCCCATGCCTCTGACCTGTACCCCAGTTCTTGTATTAATAAATAAATCTTTTTTTTTAAAAAAAAGCAATGATTCTATTCTCTCATTCCCAATAATATTCTAAATCTTTCCTTCTAAAGACATTGTAGTCTTTTTCAATCATACACCTCAAAATCCTTCCAGCTTCCCCACACTCCCTATTCTAAAACCATTTCCACATTTTTAGGTACTTGCTATGACAGCATTTAACTTCAAGATACCATAATCCATATTAGTTTTTAACTGTTGTATAATGATTTATTACAAATTTAAGAGCTTAAAACAGCACAGGATTCTGAGCTAAGAAATGAATAAGTCAGAAATAAGTCCAGCATGGTATGGCTGTATTCTGCTCATGATATCACAAGGATGAAATCAAGGTTTGACAAAATTGAGGTTTCATCTAGATGTCTTAGAGAAAAATCTGCTTCTACTCTCATTCTTATTTTGGCAGAATTCAGTTTCAAATTGTTATAAGACTACACACAGGTTATAGGTTCCCATTCCCTTTTTGAATATGTCAGCCCACTCTCACATCCTAGAGGTGACCTCTTTTCCTTGTCAGATGACCCCCTCAATCTCCGTGTGCTTCAGATTTCTGACTCTTCCTCCTGTAACCAGTCAGAGAAAACTCTCTTCTGCTTTTAAAGAGCTCATATGATTATGTTAACGCTATATGGGTAATCTCCCTATCTTAAGGTTGTCTGTGCCAATTTGGTTATATTATGTAACCAAATCCATGGTGTTTATAGTCCTGGTGACTATATAGGATGCATATTATATGGCTGAGGAGCAGATAATCTCAAGGTCCTTCCTAGAAGTCTACCTACCACAGGTCATTCGTTGACTCCTCAAAGTTCCTGTAATTCTAGAGAATCAGAGTTTAAAGTCTGGGGTTTTTGTTGTTGTTGTTGTTAAATCATTCCTCTGTTTACAATTTTTCCCACACTTTACTCTTTAGTTAGTATATTAGATTAAGAAAGATTTCACAACAAATTATCCTTATAAGAACCCACAAATTCCCACGCAGAGGGAATGGCTTTGACCTAAATTAGGGAATTGCTCTAGATTTCCTCATCAGCACAGAGCTTCTTAGATCTCTTAAAAACAGTATTGTTCCAGTGATCTGGGTTACATTCTGTTTCTGAGAGTCTATCCCATATTGCTTTGGACTACTTCTCCTCTCCCCTGGTTATCTATAGGATGAGTGTAATTCTAGGTATTTTCTAGGTCACCTGAGGGCAAAGGGGGTACCCACATGCCAAAGTCCTTCTGAAGCCTGAGTCTTTTCTGTTATGATATCATAAGAGGCAAGGAGATCACAAAATGATAACTTTTCCCCCAGAAATATCTCTGAAGTAAAGCTAGAGGTTAAAAAGTCCAGTGGAGTTATTCTTACTTTTCTGACAATACTCCCTACTCCTCAGTCATACAGTGTGGGTGGTTTTAATGTTGGGTTAGAACTTGGCTAAAATCACAAGAGAATTTTAATAGGAAAGGCTAGGGAAGGGATATTTTTATGTGAGATTTTTAAGTGAGTCTTGCCTAAAATCTCCATTCTGGGAACAAGACTGAAACTACTTTTGCCTTATATACCATGAACTCCAAGTATCATGGAAAAACAAACCCTCCTGAAAGACTATAATACAGAGCAATTATTATATTATTCAAGCCACCTGAAGAGCTACATCGAGTGCTGGGACCAGTATTACATCACATGAGTTTTAAACTTCATCTAACACAGTAATGTTATTTCTTATAATAGCTCCTAGGAAGAGGTTATGGAAAGGTTTTGCCTTTTGATTTTTATTATGAAAATAATTTCAAAAGTGGACAGATGCTCTGAAATATTGCCATTATCACCTAATAACTCATGAATTAAAAATTTCCTTGAGAAATCAAAACAGTAATTAAAAGTCTTACATGAAACTGAAGTCAAAGACCAAATGGTGTCACAAATTAGTTCTTCCAGACCTTCAGCGATGATATACCTACCCTTCTCAAATCCTTCCAAGAATTGAGAAAGAGGGAATACTTCCAAACACTTTTTATGAGGCCAATACCAAATTACATAATACCAAAAAAACAGGCAAAGACAACACACAAAAGAGAAAATTACGGACGATTTCCCTAATGAATACAGATGAAAAAGTCTTCAACAAAATCTTCACAAACTAAATCCAACAATGCAAAAAAGGATTATATACCATGATCAAGTGGAATTTATTACAGGGACACAAGGATGGTTCAGCATCCAAAAATCTGTCACAGTAATTCAACACATCAATAAAAGGAATGATAAAAAATCATATGGTTATATCAATGGATGCCTAAAAAGCATTTGATAAGATACAACATTCATTTAGATGAAAACCCTTGAAAAAAATGCTAATAGATGGAACATACCTCACCTATAATACAGGCCAGTTATGGCAAACCCACAGCTAACATCACTCTCAATGGTGAAACACTGGAAGCATTTCTAATATTTGGTAGACAAAGATGTCCACTTTTGTCACTATTCAACATAGTATTGGAAGTTCTAGGTAGAGTAATTTGGCAAGAGAGATATATCAAAGGAATCCAAGTTAGGAAAGAAGAAGTAAAGCTATTAGTATTGTAGATGACATGATAATATACATACAAAGACCTGACTAACTATTAATTGAAACAATAAATCAGTTCAACAATGTGGCAGGTTATGAAATCAATACACAAATATCAGCTGTCTTCCTATATGCAAACAATTTGCTAGAAGAGGAAGAAAAAAGAAAAAAAATCCCACTTATAATTAAATAAAAAAGATTTAATACCTAGGAGCAAACTTAACAAAGGCGTTAAAGGAAATATAGAAATAAAACTATATGACATGGTTAAAAGAAATAGAAGAAAGTTATTCCCTGCTCATGGATTGGAAGAATTGACATTATCAAAATGACCATCTTACCCAAAGCAATAACAGATTTAGTGCTATCCCCATTAAAGTTCTGATGGCTTTCTTCAAAGGAATAGAACAAACAATACTGAAATTCGTGTGGAATCACAAAAGATACCAAATAGACAAAACAATCCTGACAAAAAAGAATTGTGGTGTCAAAATATACTAAGGGCAACAATAATCAAATCAATGTGGTACTGGAACAAAAACTGACACACAGACAAGTGGAATCGAACTGAGCGATCAGAAATAAACCCACACCTATATGGACCGTCAATCTATGACAAAAGAGTAAAGAATATACACTGGAACATGGGAAGCCTCTTCAATAAAAGGTGCTGGAAAAACTGGATGGACACATGCAAAAAAATGAAACTAGACCACTGTCTCACCCCATCCACAGAAAGCAATTCAAAAAGGATAAAAAGCATGAATGTAAGACCTGAAACCATATAATATATAGAAGAAAATATAGGCAACACACTACAACATAGGCTTCAGAGATGTCTTTGTGAATTCATTTCCAACAGCAAGGGGAAAAAAAGAAATAAACAATTAGAACTACATCAAACTAAAAAACTTCTGCACAGCAAGCAAAACAAAACAACAACAAAAACCTGTCACTAAAACAAAAAGACACCCTACTGAATGAGAGCAAATATTTGTACACCATACTTCCATCAAGGGACTGATATCCAAGATCTACAAATAACTCATACAACTTAACAAAAAGAAAGCAAATAATTCAATAAAAAATGGACAGAAGAGCTAATTTCTTGCCATTTGCAACAACAAAGATGGAATTGGAGTGAGTTATATTAAGTAAAATAAATCAGGAGGAGAAAGACAAATACCAGATGGTGTCACATATATGTGGAGTCTAGAGAAATGAAACAAAGGGCTAGATAAAGCCAAACTAATAGCAAACTTAGAAATCTGATGGGAGAACTGAGGCTACCAGAGAGTGAGGAGGGAAAACACTGATAACAGTGTGAGGAGAGAGCACAATGAACTGTAGAGGTAGATTATGGGTGTCTTGGTAGTGGATTGTGAGTGATAACAACACCTGAAGGGGAAATCCTGTACCTGCAAAACACAAGCAATGTTTTAGATTATTATCACCTCAATTACATAGATAGCACTTATAACACACACACACACACACACACACACACACACACACGATGCTTTTCCTTGAGTCTTGAGATAAAATTATGAAAACCAGATAATATGTTTAAAATTTTAAAGCACAAAAAAAATGTGATCTAATAATATAAAGGCAGATTTGAAAGATGCTTTTTAGGATCAGGGTAAATTTTGGCATAGGATACAAATTAAATTATTATTGCAGCAAATGGACTCCAAAACACAAATTTCTGGGAAGAGGAATTAGGAGTAAGCTGCACGCTTTTTCAAAATCCTAAGGCAGCATAGTTTCTTGATCTCTATTGCTGCTCTTTTGTGAGAAGAGAAAGCCAGGCACACCAGATATATCAGAGCAAATCAGAAAGAAACCAGACTCAAGTCAGGAAGAGTTGCCTAAGGTGGGGAAGTAGATTTCTGCCAAGATTCTGTTAAATTCTGAAGAACTAAAATTTATCTCTAACATATAAAATAGCTAAAGCAATCTAAGTAGTGTTTGCTGTATATAAAGGTAGTCAGAACTTTGGTCAGTATGTGTGAGTTGACACTGAAATCTCCTTTCTCGCTTTTAACAAATGGATATTTTGGACAAACTATAATACAACACACACACACACACACACACACACACAATATGCCCCAGAGCTGAAAATCAAGATGGAATTCAAAGTCAGTGCACTGAGAAAGAGTCAATACTAAGTGACTCTTGGGAAAACTGAGCTAAAGACCTGAGCACCTAGTGGTTGGGCCTTTAAGATTAGTTGTGGGACCTTTGTGTACAGGAACTGGAATAAAGCTATTTTCAAATAGCAGTAAGTCATGTAGGATTTGTCCGTATTCACAGTGGGGACTCAATATACACAATCACTTGTCAGGAAAGTGAAAGGAGACTTGAATACGGAATTCTGGTCAGAATCCTGAATCCTGGTCAGAATCCTGCCCAGTACCCTAGCTGGGCAGTGTATGAGTGCTAAGTTAGCACACACTTCAAACTCATAGCATAGGTCACAAGTTTCAACATTAATTGGTCCCAAATAAGTAAAATGGATAGGACCTTAGCAGAAGCAAATATATAAACTCTCTGAAGAGATGATCCCACTGAAGAGATTATCAGAATTCACAAAGGAAAACAGAATTCACAATTCTTTTTATCATTTCAAATTTCCATGAAACTACAGATACGACAGGTAAAATTTAGAGGCAAATGACCAATTTTCACAAAATGTATTTGCAACCCATGTATGCGACAACAAAGAATGTGTCTAGAATTTACAAAAATATATATTACTACAGATTAATAAAGATAAAATAAACAAATGGACAAAAAGTATGAATAACCAATTAACAGGAAGAAAATTGCCTAGTTAACATGAGATTTTCAGTCTCACAAATCCTCAGGAGAATAAAGTTTAAAACATTAATGAGAGAACAAACAGTGAAGGAGGCACAATCGATTATGTTGGTGGACTATGGGTGAGTTGGTGGTGGGTACACTATAGTGGTATTACCTGATAGGGTATCCAAATATCACCTCCATTAAACATAAATAAAAATAATTTAGAAAACATTAATGAGCTATTTTCCACATTTACTAGATTGGCCAAATTAAAAAAGGATTGTTGTAATATAAGTTAAAAATATTCTTATAAATTTGAAAACACACAAATCTTTCAATAATAACTCCCCTCCTACATATATCCTAGATAACACTATTCACACACAATATGGCAGATATGGACAAGGCAGGTGCAAAAAGAAAACTCAGGTAACTTAAATGTTAAACACAGAGAAGAAAGATAAATGGTAAGCTAGTTCTACAGTGGAACACTACACAGCAGAGTAAAGGAGTGAACTAGGATTTTTGTATAAACAACGGTTTAAAATGTAAGGTTGAATGTAAGTTCAAAAATGTAAGGTTGAATGAAGAAGCACATACCATACAATAACACTATATGATATTTTGTTACTTTTAACTTTTTTTAATGAATACTACCTATTAAAATGTTAAAAAATATATGGCCTGAAAAGACAGAAATAGAATTCATGATCAATATTGCCTTTGGGGAGGTAAGAAGGGAAGTGGTATTGTGGAAGGCCTCGAAAGACATCATCAAATATAGTTATAAAGTAAAATAAATCTGAAACAAAATTGAAAAAAAACTAACATTTTCATTGCTAGGTGATTGTTAATATGTTTACAACATAAACTTCTGTACTCAAAAAATCTTCTAAATATCAGAAGTTTTTAAAAAAGAAAATAAAATACAATATGTCTTATCCTATACAGTTACAAGAGTTGACAATGCATTTGGTTTAGAGCTTTAAAAAATGCTTTAATGTCTCCTATGATCTATGTAACTAAAACAACATGTTTCATAGGCATTTCTTGTGTCCCTTGATAGAAAGTGCAGCACAGTGACATCATGCCTACATGCAGTTTAGGAGCATGCAAACTTAAAGTCAAAAAATGTATTCTAGGTATGGAGAATTTGATATGTTTTCAAAAGCACTATGGTGGCAATAGATGGGAATATCCAAATATTACATTTAAAAATATAATATAATAGTAAAAATGCATGCCCCAAATATAAACTTGGTACATTTCAAGCTTCTGGAATTCAAAGATTAGATATTTTTAGGAAGTCATATTTTTTACTTCAGCATGAAAAGCAAAAACACAAATATTACTTCCACTAAAAGTAATCTTAAAAATATACCTCCTTAATGCTCATAGGTATAAAATCAATCTTGCATTCAAACCTGTGGAAAGTGTATTTACATTTAATTTGCCCATATGATGATGGTGTTAAAATGCTCAGCCTAAGTACTTTCTTGTTTTATGTTGCACTTGGTATAGCCCTTTGATTACCTAGCCATTATCACCGTCTAATTATTCCTTACATTACTATTAGTTTTGCTGCTGTTATTGCTATTTTGGTGTCAAGCCAAATCTCAAGTTAAATATCAATAGCTGATCTGTTAGCTCAAAAAGTGTTCTCTCCCATCTTTCAAAATAACTTTCTCTTGCTTCCACAAATCTTACAGAATGCAAAGGAAACAGCTAGCAATGTACCTCCATTTTCTCCTGAATAAATATGCCAATTCCCCTACTCAAATTTAATTTAACAATTAAATGCACATACTCCAATTCTCAATATTTGATTTAGTTAGTATGTGTACTCTTTCACTATCTGTGTAAGCCCATGGAAATTGGAACTTTTTCTCGATCTCTTTATAGGGCACTTAAGATTTCACTACATGTAAACAGATACTTTAAAATACATTGCTTTTCGTGGCCATAACAATTCATAGATGGGAAGTGCTACGAAAGTGGCTCAGGTAGACAATAAAACTATAAAGATATATGTTTCCATTATTGCGGTTACATAACAGAAAATAATATCTTCCATAGAGAGGCATAGTTCACATACATTATTTGAAACATGATTGATAATTTTGAGTTTCTGACATTTATGCAATTCTTCCTGTTAACTATGAACTCTCTTGAAGGGAACTGGTGAAACTATCCAACTTAGATTCTTAGAAATTAAACTGTGAATTACATCTTCTTAGCTGCTGATTTTGTCAAATGATCATGTAACTTTTACATATGTTGTCTCCACACTACATGACTCTCTACCAATTTGCTGAGTTAAGAGCAAAGAACAAGCAAGAATGACAACTGGTATATATAAAAAAAGCAGAAAACCTGGCCTCAGCTTTAAAATTTGAATACCTTTATTCATCCAGAAGTGAATTCTGAACAAAAACTTTTAGACAAGTGTTTCATAAACCCTGTTGGCTGAATAGCAAAGTGTCAACTGTGTTCACAAAAACAAAAAAGTTTGTCCACAAAGAACTATGAATTACTCATTCTCAGCACCTTAAGCAGATTTCCTAAAGACAATATTTCTTGTATCATGCAGATCATTTCCATACAGGTATATAGATTAATGGAGATCCCTTTCATTATGTTATGGAGTTGAACATTCATTGCCTTTTTGTGAACTATTTCCACAGAAGTCAGCAATTCTATAAAAAAAATCTCAAAATCTTCAGCAGAAATGTTTTACTGCAAATTCTATAAACTGTGATGTGTAAACAAAAAAAATGTTTAAATATCCCATACATATTTCAAAAATCTCCCCTCAAATATGTTTTACTTTCCACAGGTTATCAGCAACCATTTTAAATGTATTTGTAAATATTGTAATTCATATTTTGAAAATTGGGAAATAAATGTCTGCTCCAAAGTAGAATGATGAATTTGTGTCAAGAAAAAAAAAAAAAATTCAGATGTGACTTCTTTAAAGGGCCTTTTTTATGACATCTTTTGACAATCACTTTCTGTACTGTAGTCAACCCAAATACTATCCCAGAACCTTCTGATCTTTGCCACATCCTTTCTTAGTGTAAGACCTAACAAAAGTCGCACCCCTATCTTTATGTAGATCACCTCTTCTAATCACAAGTATCTGTGCTCACGCAGGTCAATCGAGTTCTCCATGTCCACAAATCTTTGAAACTCGAATAAACTTACACTGACTCCACCAGACCCTTTTGAATCTTTCTGAGAACTGCCTATAAGAATTTCATGCCAAACATTAAGATCAATCAAAGCTCAATCAGGCAAATAAACATTCATTCACACATTCACAGCAACAGCAGATTTCATACTTGTTTTTTCTTCTCTTCTCTTTGTAACAGTTTCTTCTTCTTCCACAATTTCTCTTTCTCCTCTTCCTTTTCTCTTCTTCTGGCAGAAATTTCCATTTCTAGTCTTGCTACCTCTTCCTGGTGGACTCGCCACTGAAGAACCTGAGTAAATAGAATTCATTTCAATAACCATGCATGTTCAAGTGATTTCACAGATCTTAAGACTATATATATATCAAAGTTTTTCCAGATACAAAATTAAAATTCTTTGTGTGCATGAGTATATGACATGTGTTCAACGTGTGCATGTGTGTGTTAGTACTAAAAGGAGTAAGCAACTTTAAAATTGCCTCATTCTGAGATTCTTTATTTGAATTTAAGGATATCCTGGATTGTTTGTAAATTGACTTCAGAGTCTATGATTCCCATAAATAGTATAAAAATTTCTGCTCTTTTACACATGTGTGCTTTGTGGAAAATAGTTCATAGATTTTTAAAATTCTTAAATGGTGCTAAGATCCTAAAGGCTTACGAACCACTGATATATTTCATCACTTATTTTGTAAGTGAAGAAAACGAGCTTCAATGAAGAAAAAAAATTAAGATATTTGCAAGAACTTTCTGGGTACAGGTATGATTTACTGATAGAAGTAGAACTGATACACCTTCTCTGAAGGTACTGAGCAATATGTAAGTATGCATCACAATAGAAGAAGTGCATAACCTTTGTGCCACAAACCCACTTCAGGGAAATTATTCAAAGAAGACAATCTATTGAACAAGTACACAATATTTGTTCACAGCTATATTCAATGCAGGGCTGATTAAACAAAAAAATAGAGAGACTAAATGTCTGACAACAGACAATGGCTAAAAGTAATTATGGTACCTTCACATAATGACTACCATTGAAAAAGGATGCTAATAGCTATATTCATTAACATAAAAATGTCCCACAACATACTATTAAGTGCAAAAAACAGGTGCAAAACCACATTAATATTATGGCATTATTTATATAAAATCTCAACTATATATCTATGCATAGAAAGAGATTTATAAGGGGGTTTACCAAAGTAACAATACTGGCTATCTATGAATAGCATCATTTCACAGAATTTTAAAACATTCACTCTTTAAACCTTTCTGTGCAAGTGATATTTTTACAACAAATATGCATTATCTTTGTATACAGGAAACCAATGAAAATAACAAAATAATAACAAACACGTAATGTATTCTGTGTATACATGTAGTTAAGGAAGCAGAGAGGAGGGAGACAGGTAGGCAGAATTCCTAAAAAAGGACAAAACTAGATTTGTCAATTAATTACTGCATACTGTATGTGTTTGCTACAGGCATGACTCATTAATCATAATATATAAAATGAAAAATTTAATAAAATATCCTACAATTAGTCTCAATGTCCACCTTACACAAAGCAATATATTGATTCAATGAAATCCCTATCAAAATTTCAATGGAATTCAAAAAATGAGCAAATATTATAGAAATTTACATGGAATGAATAAAAGATCCCAAATAGCGCAATAATAAAAATTTTAAAAAGTAAAAGTCAGGTGTCTTGTCAAGAGTTGCTGGTGATGTCCCTCCAAAATACCCAGAGGAGAGTTTTCTCAATTTCTTTTTCTTTAACCTCAAGGTAGTACTTGGCTCTGTTGACCATCTCTTCATGTTTAAAACTTGTTCCTCTCTAGGCCATTACATTGCAATCCCTTCTTTTCCGCCATGGATATTACTTCTTCTTTCTGCTTCCCTTGTCCATCTTATATCCCAACTCTGCTGCTATCCTCTCTTTGACCACCAGTAGCTCTGTGTTCATTATTTGATGTGTTCCTCCTTCCCTATGGGTTTACCTAGCACATCTATGTGTCTGTCTAACTTTAAAGTGTGCACTAGGCCATTTCACTGTCGTTTCTAATCCACCCAGTCTATCAGCCAAACGTATCTAGAATAATATCAGAAACTTGACAGGGATAATATCAATTTCTCAAAACAGGACCTAAATAATGTAGCTTTCTCACGCCTACCCAATGGCCCACTTTAACCTCATATACAATTTCCACAGCCCTTCTTGTTCTTAACCACATGGAATGGTACAAACTATTCCCCCACCTAGAAACTTTAGTTTCTTTCTATTTCTTTTCTTATTTATTTACAATTTTATATATATTTTACATCATTTTTCTTGGTCAAGCACATGACTAATGATTTCATAAAACACCCTCCAATCCATGCTTACCTCACTTTTCATACTTTTTTCTTTTTTTTTTTTTTAAGATTTATTTATTTATGCATACAAGATCTGGGGTACAGGCCAGAGATGCAGGGTGTGAGAGGATTCACCAGAGACAGAATACGGAGCAGAGCAGGCAGACTGACTGAAATACACTGCTGATGGGAGCAGCAGGCGAGACAGGAGAGGTCTACTGCGCCAAGTGGGTATCTTCCTGGCTGGGGATCAAACTCGTGCTGCAGTGGCTGTGAATTGCTTCACAGTGAGGTGCTTAACCCCTTGTGCCACCAGGGAGGCCCTCGCTTTTCATATTTCAGTTACCAGACCATAACTAATCTCTGAATATCCTGAGCACATTGTTTCTATTTCCATTTAGTGCAGGGCCCATGATGTGTATGCATTTTGTGTTCTTATATTTTCTAGCAAAGTGCTAACACATCATAGGTGGCCAGTAATTACTTCCCTTTTATTTTACCAAAACGAACATTTTTATTTTTTTAATTTTTAATATATTTAAAATTTATTTTTTATTTATTTATGCATATAAGAAATGAGGTGCAGGAGGGGCAGAGGTGCAGGGGCCAGGGGACTTGGTGAGAGGATTCACCACAGATAGAGTGGGGAGCAGAACAGGCAGATTGACTGAAATATACTGCTGAGGGGAGCAGTGGGTGAGACAGGAGAGGTCTGCTGTGCCATGTGGGTTAGCTCCCTAGCTGGGGATTGAACTCGCACTACAGTGGTTGCCAATAGCTTCACAGAGCTGAGACTTAACCTCTTGTACCACCAGGGTGGGGCCCTAATTTTTAATATTTTTATTTATCTTTTTTACATCATCATTCAATTTTGTACAATGTTTGATTTCTCCCTCAAATCACCATAAAATTCCCAGTTCCAAATTGCACATGAACTGTCACCATAGTGTTTTGTGCCAAAATGTGCATTTTTATTTTTATTTATTTATTTATTTTTTTATTTTTATATTTTATATTTTTATATTCCCCATACAATTGCAACCCCCCCATTTTGACCCCAATCCCTCCCCTCCTACCCCCCACCCCCCAAAAAGTGTCTCTGGTTCATAGTTTTTTGTTGATTTTGATTTTCACTTTCTTATAGTTATTCATTTTCTTGGTCCCTTATTTAAGTTTTCTAGATTCCTGCTATGAGTGAGACCATCTGGTATTTTTCTTCTTTCTGGCTTATTTCGCTGAGCATGATCCCTTCCAGCGCCATCCATGTTGCTGCAAATTGCATGTGTTTATCTTTTTTGAATGCTGAGTAATATTCCATGGTGTATATGTGTCACATCTTCTTGATCCAGTCATCTATTTTTGGGCATTTGGGCTGTTTCCAAAGCTTAGCTATTGTAAACAGTGCTGCTATAAACATAGGGGTGCAGGTGTTCTTTGGAATTGATGTTTCTGTGTCCTTTGGGTAAATACCTAGGAGTGGAATTGCTGGATCATATGGAAGCTCTATGTTTAGTAGGTCCAGAAATCTCCACACAGCTCTCCATAGTGGTTGGACCAGTTTGCACTCCCACCAGCAGTGCAGAAGAGTTCCTTTTTCTCCACACCCTCGCCAACATTTGTTGTTGCTAGTTTTTTTAATATGTGCCATTCTCACTGGTGTAAGATGGTATCTCATGGTAGTTTTGATTTGCATTTCCCTGATGACAAGTGATGTTGAACATTTTTTCATATGCCTGTTGGCCATTTGCATTTCCTCTTCAGAGAAGTTTCTTTTTAGCTCTTCTGCCCATTTTTTGACTAGATTATTTTCTTTGTTGTTGTTGAGTCTCATCAGCTCTTTGCAGATTTTTGTGATCAGTCCTTTGTCATTAGTGTTGTGTGCAAAAATGTTCTCCCAGTTGGTGGGGTTTCTCTTTGTTTTTGTTATTGTCTCTTTTGCTGTGCAGAAGCTCTTTAATTTGATGTAGTCCCAGCTGTTTATCTTTGCCTTCACTATCACTGCTTTGGGTGATGTGTCTGTAAAGATGTCTTTGATGTGAATATCACGTAGTGTTTCACCTATATTTCCTTCTATGTATTTTTATGGTTTCTGGTCTTATGTCTAGTTCTTTAATCCATTTTGAGTTGATTTTTGTGTATGGTGTGAGGTAGTGGTCAAGCTTCATTCTTTTGCATGTAGCGACCCAGTTTTCCCAGCACCATTTATTGAACAAACTTTCTTTGCCAAAATGAGCATTTTTAAATGAAATATAATAAATGGAGAAATGATAGCATTATTGATAGAATATACCAATTTGCAGCACCTAATGAAATAACAGGACATCTCTCATGATCATTAATGGATCCAAAAATCTTTATCCTAACAGCTGGTGGGAAACATTATAAAGAATGAATCAGGGGGCCCTCCCTGGTTGTGCAAGGGGGTTAAGCACTGCACTATGAAGCAATCTGCAGCCTCTGCAGCACGAGTTCAATACTTGCCGGGCAGGGAGCTACTCACATAGTGCAGCAGACCTCTCCTGACTTGCCCACTGCTCCCCTCAGGAGTGTATTTCAGTCAGTCTGCCTATTCTGTTCCCCACTCTGTCTCTGGTGAATCCTCTCATCCTTTTGCATGCATGAATAAATAAATCTTTTTTTTTAAAAAAGAATGAATCAGGCTGGCAATGACTGAACAAAATGAACAATATTAACATCACATACAGGAAAGCAGGTATTTTGGATCCCTGACATAAATATGCAACATTGCTGTGAACTATTTTGCCAGAATATAAAGAAATGTGACCAAATTTCTAAACCTGTATATTAGGTTGCAAGAAATTCAGCCAAAATATATAATGGAGAACCATTATATAACAGTGTGGGGAAGCAATTAGCAAAATTGAAATTTGAAAAATTTTAAAGGATAAAATATAAGAAAAAAGAAAGAACTGACAAAAAGAGGTTTAAGAAATACATCAACCAAAAACAATAGTAGATCATAGCTGCATTCTTTTTTTTTTATGGTTATTTATTTATTTATTTATTTGTTTGTTTGTTTGTTTGTTTTGTTTATACAAGCACTGGGTACAGTCAGAAGCGCGGGAGGGTGAGAGAATTCACCAGAGCCAGAGCTGGGAGCAGAACAGGCAGAAGGACCGAAGGACACTGCTGAGGGGAGCAGCGGGCGGCAGGAGAGGTCTGCGCGCCATGTGGGACCCTCCGCTGGTGGCCGGGGAGCAGCTGGGGATCGAACCGGTGCCGCAGAGGCTGCGGGCAGCTTCACAGCCCAGTGCTCAACTGCTGCGCCACCCGGGAAGCCCCATAGCTGCATTCTGATTTGAGTAAACCAAATGTAGAAAAAAAGAACGAAACGATTAGAAATATTTCAAAGTTGATTAGTTATTTGAGGATATCAAGGAAATTTGTTGAAGTTTTTAAGTATGATTATAGTGTAGCTGGTTTTTAAAGAGTGTTTTTAACTTTAGAGATAATAATGAAAACAGATGAAATGGTAGGGGATTTATTCAGTTACCCAATAAATATGGAAAAAATGAAACAAATTTGACTAAAGAATTGATAATTGTTGAAGTTGATGATAGACATTTGTATAGCTTTAAATTTTTCCATACTAAAAATTTTATAAATAGAGCAAAAGAAACCATAAAATAGGATGTATGTCCAAAGAGATTTATATAATAAAACACTGTAGCCTCAAGGTTCTGAGACAGTAGGAAGATTTTAGACACACTGAAATAATGAACAGAAAAACAGCTTACATTTTGCCTGAGTACTGAGACTATGCCTATAAATTTCAATAAACGAAGTTTGGGTTTTGGAACTAATCTCATCTTTTGATTTAAGACTAATATGAGAATTATCATTAAACAACCTTTGCATATGTGATATCACATGACTTTAAAAAGCCAAAGTATAAGTAAATATCTATAACTAGAAAAGATTTCTGTGCCCAAAGGCAAGTCTAGCAAGAAGATAAACTGTTTTATCCCAGTTTTATTGATGGGGTTATCTACCAATTTACCCAATTTACTTTTCCTTGTCATTTGTAAGCCTAAATAACATTTGTTCTAGAAAATTTAAGATTGTGGTGTTTGCTTTTTTTTTTTTTTTTAAAGATTTATTTATTTTTATTTATACAAGAACTGGGATACAGGCCAGATATGCAGGAGGGTGAGAGGATTCACCAGAGACAGAGCGGGGAACAGAGAAAGCAGACTGACTGAAATACCTTGCTGAGGGGAGCAGCAGGCGAGACAGGAGAGGTCTGCTGAGCCATGTGGGACCCTCGCCTGCTGGCTGGGGTCAAACCAGCCCTGCAGTGGCTGCAAACAGCTCCATAGCGCTGCACTCAACTGCCTGGCCACCAGGGGAGGCCCATGCTTTTTTTTTTTTTTAAATCAGGGCACATATACCATAGAATGGTGTAATGAATGCAAGTTGAAAAACTAAAAGTCAATGAGCGCTCTGTGTGTGTGTGTGTGTGTGTGTGTGTGCGCGCGTGTATGTACACTTTATAAATATGACATTCTGTGGGGGAACCTCTAAAGCAAGTCAGCGTCACTCTTCAGAAATTAAATGGCTTTGCTTAATATTGGAATCATAAGCATGGTCAAGTACCCTTAGAGGTTTACCTGAAATCAGTACCTCACAAAATCATTTGTAATTATAACCATGTCCCAAAGAAAGGTAAAAAGTAGAGAAGGCTGTTGATGCTGGCATTATGTTCTAACTAGCTAGAACTGAGAAATTTTGACAACAGGCTCTACAGCAACTGGTAACCAGGCAGTGAGATAAAATGGAGCTGTTTAGAATGAATAATAGATACAGTGAAAAATCTAGTAGGAAAGGGGTACCATTGAAAAACTCCTTATTCAATGAATCCCCACAGAGGGACCCAAGGGATTTGGACAACTCCCATGTGGAGAGAATGACAACCAATTATGTTATTTTTGAAATATCCAAGAATAAGAAATGCTGTCAAGTGGGCAAAGGAATCAATGTGAGTACAATAGGCTAAAGCACAGAAGACTTTTGAGTGAACAGAGATGCAAAAGGAAGAATAGACCAGAGAACATTTCAGTAGTTTTATTTTAAAGGGTTTGTTAATTATACAGCTCTGAACAGAGCATGTGAACATAACTGTGTAACAATAATAACCATGAAAGAACATTGCTATTTGGCAGTCAGGAGCACTTTAAGGAAAGCTAATAATCTAAGTAGATTTTTTTTACGAAAGAACATTTTTCCAGGTCTTTTGTTAACACTTTAATATTTGTGGTAAAGGTATAGTCTTTGAATGAACTCTTAACCTAACAGAACAAATGGAAGTTAAAGATGTGCTTGTCTATTGCAAAATAATACGTTGAAGGCTTAAAATGAAAATGGTTAGTAGTAGCATTGCAGACATATCCTGCTTTTAATGTAAAAGTAATATGGTTCAAGTGAAATTAATAAACACATAAATTCTTAGAGTGAATAAAACACTAGAGAAACAAAACAAAAAGCTCATGAAAACTTCAAAGGTAATAATGGAAAATTCATCAGGGTAACAATATTAGCACAATTCTACATCAAAATTGAGCACTTTGAAAAAATCTACCAGATTATGTGGCAATGAGTATTAAATGAAAATGAGCATTGAAATGTTAGTCAGAACACCTGCTTGTCTTATCTCTGTCAATGACCAGCAAAATTCTTACTTTGAGCAAATGGTTAGCCCCATTTTCTCATGTGTTAGGGGCTGAATAAAGAGTTCCTATAAATTGTTATTTTTATTCTATTTTATATTTTCCTTATATGGAGAGATAACAATATGCTACATGCTTTCTAAATTTCTTCTGCAAGCAAAATGAATTGCAATGAGGAACATTAGTATTTTATGGGCCTGTTAAATAATAATAGACAATGAAACATTAATATTTAATTCTATCAGCTATATTTATGGAAACATTGCAAGAGGTGGACTGTTTCATGTAGAAAAGGTGCCATCTGATCTGTGCTTATAACTGACAATTGTAAAATATTAAAAACTGAGATTTATGAGAACTTGCTGTATGCCAGGCCTATACTTTATAATAAAGACATTAAGCACAGGGTATAACGTAATCCTCAAAGTAAACAAGCCTACCTCTTCACACTTCATTTGGCTAACTTTTCCTTCTCTTACTCAAGTCTAAGCTTAGTTATCATTTGTTCCAGAGAGACTTCCCTACCCTCTATGCCCAAGTCAGGCACCTCTTTAATTTGCTAGCACCTTGTTCCTTTCTTCTATAACAGAATGCATCAAACCATTTATATTTGTTGTACTGCTCATTTGGCTATAAACTTCTTAAAGGCAGGAACCAAATTTGTCATATTTATCAGCAGTGCCCAGAGTCTAGCACAGCATCAGCCAAGAGTTCAAGAAATACTTGTTGGTTGGTGCATGGCCAAGTTTTTGAGGCTCTACTTGGAAGTTCAAATGACTATATTTCCTAACAGACATGCTACCATTTTCTGACTCCTCCATCACAGGACATTCGATCCTTGCTTCCCCCAATCTTGGTTGTCCTGTGCTCCTTAACTCCACTTCTGCTTGTCTGATGGGGAAAATATTTAGGAAACCTTATCAGGATTTTCAATAACTAATTCATATTTCTATCAATGTTAATAGACATGTGCAGAAAGGTGGGAAGCAAATCATTTTTTCTGTCTTCACCCTAAATGTTCCAATAAGCTTCTAAATTCAGTTCAGCTGAGTAAACTTCAAATTTTCATTTCATTAAATCTTCAACTGTCTGATAGTTCCATTAAATTATTTCCAAATGTCCCATCATTTTTCAATATTACCTAACTAAGCTTTTTAATCTTACATGTTCCATTTATGTTTAAACTTCTCTCATGAAATACAGTACCAAGTGATTTCACATGCCTTATTAAAGCTTTCTGTTCTCTGCTTGACATTTTTGCTTAGCAGAAAGATTTGGTTTTTCCTCTGTTTCAAAATTGTCCCATGGTTTCTTGGGTGAGTTCCTAAGTGCATATTTTATCACCTCTCTTTGATAACTGCTTTCCATTTGCTGTGGCTTTTTATTAGTCCTTCTCAGAATTTCAAAGTTCATGCACTATTATCTTGACAATTTAATGTCCTTTCTTTTCAAATAAAATCTTGCAATGTTTCATTTAATTGGGTCCTGGAGGGTCTTAACCTTAGTGTAAAACAAGACTTGTAGAGGAAGAAACAAACTAAATGTCAATAAGCAGGAACTATATATTTTTCCCTAAGGGACAAAATTTACAAACCTATAAATTTTATTTATGAAACTGGCAAATCCAAACTGTATAACAGGCTCAGAAAATGGGGCTAACAGTAAAGAAAAAAATCACTTGCCTGCTAGCTATTCCACCTAGGAAATAATTTCCCATTTCTGGGCATCAAATACTCTTTGAAAAATGAAGAGAACTAGATAAGTTTTCAAGCCAGGGTTCACAACTCATTAGTAAATCATGGAAATAATTTTGTGGATAAGAATTAGTGTTGTTGTTTTTTTTTTTTTAATGAAAGAACAGAAAATTTCAGAGTGCAACTTGAGTCATCATAGTAAAATCATTTTTTAAAGAAAATTGTTCCTATTGTGAGCATGTGTATTTTTTTAGTGGTGTAAAATACATTTCTCATGGTAGGTCACAGTGAAAGAAACTTGAAAAACACCCCAGGGAAGCTCTTTATAATCTCTTCTAATACTAAGATTCTGTGGCTTTGTGATCTAAAGGCCAAAACTATTGTGTTTCATCACTGAGCCAGCAACAGTCTTTATTCCTTCTGCAATCAACCCAGAAGCACAGCATGGTAAGGGAAACCAGGTTTCAAAATCATAAACCAGATTTGAGACCTACCTCTGTGACTTATTAATGATATTCCCTGGAGTACACTGTTTAACCTCAGGTTAATGCAAAACAGGATAACACTGAAGAACACCTTACAGGATTGTTGAGCAAACACTATCCTTTTGCACAAAACTTAGGGATCATCCTGACACTGCCTGTCCCTGACACTCCACATATAATCCATTATTAACTATTGATTATACCTCCAACTATCTCTTGGACTCATTCACTTCACTCTATTTTCATGGCTCCCATCCTAATGGTACAAGGATGCATTCTACATCCACTCTTGTTTAATTTCCTGCCTATATCCCCATCTTACTATGTTATATTTTCATTGGTATGCATTGATCTTGGGGTGAAGTCTAAACTCCTAACTATGGGTTACATGTTTTCCAGTGTTTGGCCCTACTTATATCTGCCCCCAACTCATAATATCAAATCAATCAGATGTTCCCTCTGTGTTCCAGGTGCACTGGCCATCTTACAAACCCCTGAACAGGTTACATCCAGCTCTGAGGATGTTGCACATGCTATTTCCTTTGCTTGTGTTGTTCTTCCCCTTTACAGGGCATACCCAAACTTTTTCCTAGTCAATACTTACTCAGTTCCAAAATTTATCTTCATATCTTTCAGGGAAGCCATATCTACCCACCCTACATGAGGTGAAAACTTCCAATTTCATGCTCTCACAATATAATTTACTTTCCTTTCAAGGTACTTATCAAAGCTCAAAATTAGACTTTCAGTCTTATCTGTTTCCTCTCTAAATCATAATATCCATGAGAACAGGGATCATTTTTGATTGGCTCACCATCTAGTGCCTTTTGCACTGACACCTAAAAAAATTCAATTCATATGTTCAAATGAATGAATAAATGAAATAAGAAGGCAGAAGCACTACCCAAATGTTGACAATATTCATGGATTGCTGTAATTGCATTCTAGCTGACTTCCCTAAAATCAGCATCATTTTAATTCAATCCATTCCATAGACACAGTATCTTTAGGATTGATTTTCACTTATTTTTGGTCTCCCTGCTAAAACTCCTCTAATGGTAATGGATTTGCATTGGCCACATATATATATTTTAACTTTTTCTATATTGTGGTAACATTGGTTTACAACCCTGTGTATGGTTTAGATATATAGAATCATAGCCCTTCATGTGCATATTACCACATCACACCCACCACCAATGTACATTGGTCATATTTCAAGGAGGATTTCATCTTTTAAGGTGTGTTTAGACTCAACTCACATATGAACTTATTTCTTACTATTCCTCAGAGCAAACAGGCCAGTCCTTCCATTTCCTCTTCCCCTTTTGTCTTTCCTCACCACTTTTACTCACTCAGGCTTGTCTCTGTGTCAGGCCTTTGCCTGTAAAAGCCTGCTCTTCTGTTCTTCAGGGTCATTCAAGGCTCCTTTTTAATGATTTCACTTAACATTTGTCTATCCTACATCTGACCTGTATCATGAATAATGATGTAAATAGTCACTCTTTAGCACATCAGTCACTCTTTCACCCATCTGACTTTGTTTTCACTTTATCTACCACTATACAGTGTTATATTATTAGTCAATTGGTGTGTTTTCTTATCTCTCTTTCTCACTACACATTAAGCACCCTATTGGCAAGTACTTGGCCTTATCTACTGTGCAAACCCTATTACTGAGACAGTGCCTCACCCAAAGCAGGTACTCACTGAATATTTCTTAGTGGGGAGTGACTAAGTGTCTAAAACTCAGGTGAATAATTGTATATTTGTCTAGTCTCTAAACGTTAGGTCCAGCTAACATGGCACTTCTGGGACTCCATAATTTCAACAGGAAACTTTAAACTGACCAATTCCTTACATAGACCAAAATTCCTTTCACCTATCCCCTCTCTCCTGCTGCCTCCTTGGCCTTTTATCAACAAGAAAGACTAAGGTCCTTAAGATTTCATACAGCTGGGAGAACAGAAGTCAGCTTTGAACTATTCGTAAGAAAGAAGGGAGGATTTAGTTCGTAAGAGAACAGAACAGTTCAGAATACATTAAGACTCTGCTTTAGGGCATATACCTTATGAATGAAGGTCTTGAGAAAGGTAAGGCTTATATATGTGTATAGTTATCATTCCCAGTGGATAGCGTGTACTAATTTATTCTTTTGATCTCCAACAGAAACTATCTCAGTGCCTGCACAGAGTAACTGCTTATTAAACAGCTTATTAAATCTTCTTAATAACTTTGTTATACAAGATTGCCTTGTTTATTAACCATTTAACATTCTTTTTATATTCTGAAGTTAAGGCTTATGCAATTTTGTAATCCACAAAATCCACTGTAATACTAAACCCATAGAAATTACTCTATAAAACTCATTATTAAAGATATCTGTCATCTTACAAACATCCCTTAAGGACATTGAGACAATTTTTTGCGGAACCTTAAGATTATTGATAATTTCACTGCCAGGAGTTTTTGATAAAGTCACCCAGCCCCAGAAATTATACTACTTTTGATTGTGCAATTCATTCTTTCTTATCTTGGGCTATGGTTAAAAATAAAATAACTAGCACAATTTGCCTAACAAGTCATTTGTCTAATTAATGCAAATGAAATAGATTGAGAAGAAAAGGGGTTATCTCGATTCTGCTTCAGTAATTAGAATGATATGATGTATAGAGGGAGAAAGTGTTATATAATGTAAATAAACATTAGTGTTCTTAAATTTGCAGGTTTATATTAACATAACTATATACCACAAAGCTCTGTAAAGTTATTATTTTAATGAACAGAACCTCAAGAGAAATGCTCATAGATAAGGAATCACTGTAACAGTTTGGTGTTTTTTTTTTTTTTTTATGAGATGAAGACTATTTTGGAGCAATGAAATGGAGATTACTGCTGAGAATGAAAATTAAGAAAAGTGATTATAGAGTATGATAAAAGTGATTAAAGTTTATGGATTTCTTATAAGGCCAAAACAGAATGCCTTCAATGAGAGTGCTGTTTTCCCATCAACTCAGTCTTTTTAGGTATAGCACAGCACCAACAACAGATAATTTAAAGAACTTGGCAGTAGTTTTAATCCCCTCACATAAAATCATTACATCTTATCTATACAGGGGGCCAAGAAGAGAAGACAAGCAGAGATCACAAGAAGATTAACTGGGAAAAGTCATAAAGACAGTGACTTCCATTAACATTAGCAGAACCCCTGTCACTTGGATTGTTATTCAGCAATAAATATTTCAAATGAGATATAGTTCATGTTGATATATGCATATTGCCTGAATGCTTCCCTGCAGAAAGAACAGATAGAATGAAGATGAAGGAAGAGGAGGAGCAGCAACAGAAGCAGCATCTTGTGGACAAAACACAAAAGGAAAGAGGGGAATGCAATGGGTAAATGCAAATTTAAGGGGTCATTATATACACCCCAGGGATCTCACTCAGATTATCCCCCCAGATGTAAATGGAAGTTACATGCTTCAATTCCCTGAGCATTCATAAGATGATAAATCCCATCTTCTTGAACTTTCTCCAAATAGATAATAAGAAAGAGGCAGGATCCTATACTGATATTACAATGTGTTTGCAGAAATGGGAAATTTTATTCTATTCTATAAAGTCTTAGTAAACCTCTGAAATGAATGTTCTCAGATGAATGTTCTGAGCAGATAAACACTAGGACAATGTGCACTCATTTCTTTTATGTTGAAGATTTAACTGGTGTTACCTTTACATGACAACTCCACTGAATTTTATACATTCCTCTAACTCCCCCAATCTTCTAATTACTTATGCTGTATATTTTTCTCAGAAGAATAGGTATGACCCCCTCACATAAAATTCTATAGTCTTCACTCAGGAAATAACTCTGTATATTCTGAATATCACTGCCACTATGCTTGATTTAGAAATTTGGATTTGGTTTTTCAGGTCTATATTCTATGCAAGCTTTCTGTGTACAGGTAATTACTCCCACTAAGAAAAAAGATCCTGTCATGACAGAGTTCATGTTACTGACTAATATTTTTTTACATCATTATGTATAAATCTCTTAGAGATATTTTACATTTAAAATTATTTTGTCTTTTTCTAAGAGTCAGATGAGCAAAGGCATTCTGGGTTTCTCATATGAGTGATTCCATATGTTGTACACATTCCATGGCTTACATGGGGAAATTCTAAGTCTTGAGTAATATTGTTATTAGCACTTAATTTAAGACATATTCTGTGAAATTAATAAGAAAAAGCCTCTAACTTGTCATTGCATAAAATCATATTTTAAAGAGTAGTATGTCAAAATTAATAACATTGATTATACATCTTCATCAGTCAGCTGGGCCCACTTCCTCTATGTATTCTCTGGTATTCCCAGAGTTTCCTTTTTAGCTACTTCCCTTTTACTAAACCACTGGCCCTCCAATGCCATGAATGTGCTCACAGTTCTGACATCCAAGGTTTCAGATCCACATTTCCAACTGCCTATTAGGTAACTCACAGACCTCGGAATGCAACACATTCAAAACACAACTGTCCTTTCCTCAGAACTTATTTTCCCTATGTAGGTTGATGGCCTCATAGATTACCCAGTTGCTCAAGTCAAAAATCACGCTAAAATATGAAAAAATGTTCAACATCACTTGTAGTCAGGGAAATGCAAATCAAAACCACAATGAGATACCATCTTATACCAGTGAGAATGGCACATATTAAAAAAACTAGCAACAACAAATGTTGGTGAGGATGTGGAGAAAAAGGAACTCTCCTACACTGCTGGTGGGAATGCAAAATGGCCCAACCACTTTGGAAAGCTGTGTGGAGATTTCTTGACCTACTAAAGATAGAGCTTCCATATAATCCAGCAACTCTACTCCTAGGAATTTACCCAAAGGACACAGAACATTAAATCAAAAGGGCACCTGCACCCCTATGTTTATAGCAGCACTATATATAATAGCTAAGCTATGGAAACAACCCAAATGCCCAAAAATAGATGACTGGATCAAGAAGATGTGGTATATATATATATACAATGGAATATTACTTAGCAATCAAAAAAAGATAAACACATGCAATTTGCAGCAACATGGGTGGAGTTGGAAGGGATCATGCTCAGTGAAATAAGCCAGAAGGAAAAAACAAAATACCAGACAGTCTCACTCATAGCAGGAATTTAGAAAACCTAAATAAGGGACCAGGAAAAAGACTAATTGCAATAAAGTAAAAATCAAAATCAACAAGCAACTATAGACCAGAGACACACTACAGTGAGGGGTGGGGGAGAAGAAGAGGGATTAGGGTAAAAAAAAATGGGGTGGGAATTGTATGGGGAATATAACCAAAATGAAAATGTATACATTATGCAAAAATTAAAAATGATGTAAGAATTATATAAAATAAAATAATTCATTAAAAATCACACTAAACTGGGGCCTCCCCGGTGGCGCAGTGGTTGAGCGCTGGGTTGCGAAGCTGCCCGCGGCCTCTGCGGCGCCGGTTCAATCCCCGGCTGCTCCCCGGCCACCTGAGGAGGGTCCCACATGGTGTGCAGACCTCTCCTGCCGCCCGCTGCTCCCCTCAGCAGTGTACTTCGGTCCTTCTGCCTGCTCTGCTCCCCGCTCTGGCTCTGGTGAATTCTCTCACCCTCCCGCACTTCTGACTGTACCCAGTGCATGTATAAACAAACAAACAAACAAATAAATAAATAAACATGCCTCTATTTAAAAAAAAAAATCACACTAAACTCCTTTCCATTATAGTCTACAAACTGTCACTAAATCCTCCCTAATATGTATAAACACCTTTTTCTCACCTCCAGTACCAAACCTACTAAATCCAGTTAAACTTTCATCATCATTTTCCTAAACTGCATTTTTTTATTTTTATTTATTTATTTATTTATTTATTTATTTTTTTTTTTTTTATTTTTTTATAGAGGCGTGTTTATTTATTTATTTGTTTGTTTGTTTGTTTGTTTTGTTTATACATGCACTGGGTACAGTCAGAAGCGCAGGAGGGTGAGAGAATTCACCAGAGCCAGAGCGGGGAGCAGAGCAGGCAGAAGGACTGAAGTACACTGCTGAGGGGAGCAGCGGGCGGCAGGAGAGGTCTGCGCGCCATGTGGGACCCTCCTCAGGTGGCCGGGGAGCAGCCGGGGATTGAACCGGCGCAGCAGAGGCTGCGGGCAGCTTCGCAACCCAGCGCTCAACCGCTGCGCCACCAGGGAGGCCCCTAAACTGCATTTTTAAGTGGGATCCCCATTTTTAGATTTTTCCATCATTTGATCTCAACATTCATGACTGACTAATCTTTTATAATGAAAAATATGATCATTTTACTTCACTGTCTTGAGCTTTCAATGAGTCCCCAGTGTCTTTGGCAGAGGCACAAGTTCAAATACCTGTTGGTACGAGGCAAGTACCAATATTGAGTAAAGGGGGCTGGATATAAGACACCAGGTGGTGGTTGTGATTGTACCCAGATGGACAGGTACATGCTTCACCTACAGACACCTAAAGAAGCCAGTGGCTTTTGACTCTAGTCAGTTGTTACCACACAGAAAATGTAGGCCCTGGGCTACCAGATGTTCCAATTTTTCAAGAGAAGTTGGAAGTCTGGGTTTGTATGCACATTTTCCAAAACATTTAATGTTGAAAATACACCCACATTCTTAATGATAAACATATGAAGCCCTAATTTAATATTCATGTAATCATTTTCAACATCTTTACTAGATAAAATTTCAACTCTTAGCATGACATATGAGGTTCCCCCATTATCTATCAAAAAATATTCCTTTCTTCTCCCTCCCTGTACCCAAACTATGCCCCACCCCCATACTAAACCACATGCAGTTGTTCCAATAAGTCAAGCTACTTTAAGTCTCCATGGCTTTGAATAGTCTTTCCTGGTTCTGGAATATTCTTCTTTTCCTAACTACCTCGTTTGAATTATTTTTCATGCTTCCAGGCTGAGTTTGAGCATCTCCACCTCTGTAAAGTCTTCCTAGACTCAGCCAAGACAATTACTTCACCCTTGATGACACCACCATATCTAGGGCACACACTTATTATAAAATAGTCTCATAGAATTATTTTAAAGTTGCCTCCTTCATCAGACAATGGAGCTCTTTTGGGGCAAGAATTTACTCAACTTTTCATTTTGAGTCTCATCTCAGTCTATTAATGTCTACATAATTGTATTAGAATTAAATAGGAGATAAACTTGTCATTTTCCCCAGTTTACAACAAAGTATTAATAATAGGCTAGAGATCTTCATTGGTGTATGATATAAATATAAAGACTTCAGCTTTAACGGAAACATTCTCATACTCTGTCTCCTTCTGCCAGACTGATTGGTCCTTCATTCATTAAGCAGTGAGGGCAGTCCTGGGTCTGGTCTCACAGTTTGCTTTTTCCAGGGGGTTACAAAAAAGGAATTACACTGTATGTCATCTTTTAGGTTTGGTGTCTTTCACACAGCATAATGCACTTGGGATTCATCATGTTGTTGCATGTATCTAAACTTCATTCCTTTGTATTGCTGTGAAGTAGTCCATTGTACGAACACAACAAAGTTTGTTTATTCTTTCAGTAGTAGTGGGACATTGGGTTGAGTTTTTATTGATTACAGTTAGCTGTAGGTTTTGGTAAACCTAAGTTTTCATATGAAAATGAATAGATGAATAATCACTGTGACTGCTGGGCTATATGGTAAATAACATGTTTAACTTTACAAGAACCAGCCAACCTGTTTTTCTAAGATGGTAGTACCATTTTCATCAGCAATATATGAGCATTCCAATTCTTTTACATCCTCACCAGGTCTTGATGTCATTAGATTTTTGGATGGCTTGGTTTTGTGGGACTTGAAGTGATTATAGTCATTCTAATATTAACTGTGGTGATATCTCATTATGGTTTTAATTTGCCTGATCTTTTCTAAATTATTTTTTTCTCTACTCTCTATTAACTGATGCATCTGACATCTCTGTCCCATCTTGTACTATCTTGATCAACCTTTTAATTGCAGTTGTTACTGCGACGTGGACACTGCTTTAGGTTTAATCTGGACTAAGTCACCTTTGGAAAGTACCTCACTTCAAAGGGGGAAAAACAACAGAACAAAGCAAAATCTATCCTGATACTCCCTGTAGTGGACATAAAAACACTTATATTTGGGCCTCCCAGTGGCACAGCAATTGAGTGTCACACTGCGAAGCTGTCCACAGCCTCTGCAGCGCCAGTTCGATTCCCCGCCAGCCAGCCATGGAGAACCCCACACAGCACAGCAAACCTCTCCTGCCTCGCCTGCTGCTCCCCTCAGCAGTGTCTTTGGTCCATCTGCCTGTTCTGCTTCCCGCTCTGGCTCTGGTGAATTCTCTCACCCTCCCCTGCTTCTGACCTGTACTCCAGTTCTTGCATAAAATAAATAAATAAATCTTTAAAATAAAACACACATATTTTCTTCTGTAGTGAGAACCAATTTTAGGCATGTCTTCAAGCATGAGCTATTAGAAAAAATAAAGTCATATGACTTAACTGTTGAATTTTTAAAACTTAAATATGTCTCTTCAATTAGGATTTTAAGGAGATAAGTGAATATAGTATTTTAGATTTATTGAAAACATTAAAATATTAATGTGAACTTGAAAAACATTAATATTTAACTTTATACTAATTTGTAAATTTGCTTTGTTTTATTTTACTTGCACATTTTGTGACAGTGCCTCATGGGAGTGATATATAAAACAACTGAAATGGTTTGTTGAGATGTGGTCTGTCATGCAAGAGGTGTGACTCTGCACAGGGCCACACCAGATTTGGAGAGAGGATCTGAGTGACAGTTACCCTTGTATCAGTTAGGTCAGAAGCAAATAGCAAAGGAATAATTTCTTTATTTTGTATGAGAAACAGAGTCCTCTATCCTGATAACTCTGGTTACTAAAGCTCCAATTAAATGGCTCAAATAAAGTTTACCCTAAGAAATGTCCATATAGGGGCCTCCCCCGTGGCATAGCGGTTGAGCGCTCGGTTGCGAGGCTGCCCGCAGCCTCTGCGGCGCCGGTTCGTTCCCCGGCTGCTCCCCGGCCGCCCCAGGAGGGTCCCACATGGCGCGCAGACCTCTCCTGCCGCCCGCTGCTCCCCTCAGCAGTGTACTTCGGTTCTTCTGCCTGCTCTGCTCCCCGCTCTGACTCTGGTGAATTCTCTCACCCTCCCGCGCTTCTGACTGTACCCAGTGCTTGTATAAATAAATAAATGAATAAATCTTTAAAAAAAAAATGTCCATATAGAGAATAATTATAGGTAAACCTGGGATCTTGTAAAGGTTTGTATTATTATGATCACTTTTTTTTTAATTTTTTTTTTATAGAGGCATGTTTTTATTTATTTATTTGTTTGTTTGTTTGTTTTGTTTATACATGCACTGGGTACAGTCAGAAGCGCGGGAGGGTGAGAGAATTCACCAGAGCCAGAGTGGGGAGCAGAGCAGGCAGAAGGACCGAAGTACACCGCTGAGGGGAGCAGCGGGTGGCAGGAGAGGTCTGCGCGCCATGTGGGACCCTCCTCTGGTGGCCGGGGAGCAGCCGGGGATCGAACCGGCGCCGCAGAGGCTGCGGGCAGCTTCGCAACCGAGCGCTCAACTGCTGCGCCACCGGGGAGGCCCTATTATAATCACTTTTAACAACATTTTTCATTTTGTCCATACTAAAGCAACCTTTTTTAGCAAGCAGAAGAAAGCTAGTCTATTCGGAAGGATAGATTTCTCAATTTTCTTGGTGACAAGATAGGTATAGTCAACTCTTATTGGTGCAGATCTTTCTAGCACATATACATTACATATGTGTGTTGATTATATCTATGGGCACTATGTGAAGTGGGTGGAGTATTTTCCCTGTTGTAGATAGCATTCTTAGTATTTCAATAAAAGGTAGAACCTGACATACTGGTAGATAAAAGCCACAATATGTGTACTCTACTAAAGGATAGCCCCTAAATTTCATTTTAGTTTATAGGTTCCAGTGATTAGCACTGGAGAAAAAGCTCCTGGGGAAAATGAAGAATCCAGGTTGGATGTGATTTTAAATGAAAATGTGTAAGAGAAAATTATACAAATAATTGCTTAGAATTTACAATAATCAAGCATCATAAACATTTACAACATATTGCCTTGGTGAAGCTGATCCGTCCTCTGCTTCAACATAATTATAATCAGATTCACTTTCCCCAATTAATGGAGTTAATAAGGTTAATAAGCTACTTTGGGATTTTATGTATAGTTTTCTAAATCTCTCAGATAATAATTCACCAGTATATAAGTATCTTGCAATATATCTATTTTTATTTTACTGAAATCAAATGAAATGGTGACTATTGACTATATTACTTAGGGTAAAACTATCATTTAAACAATATGCCTTAAAACCAACCTTACTAGGCCTCCCCGGTGGCTCAGCGGTTGAGCGCTGGGTTGCGAAGCTGCCCGCAGCCTCTGCAGCACCAGTTCGATCCCCGGCTGCTCCCTGGCCACCGGAGGAGGGTCCCATATGGCGCGCAGATCTCTCCTGCTGCGCCTACTGCTCCCCTCAGCAGTGTATTTCATCGGTCTGCCTATTCTGCTCCCCACTCTGGCTCTGGTGAATTCTCTCATCCTCCCGCGCTTCTGACTGTACCCAGTACTTGTATAAATAAATAAATAAATCTTAAAAAAAATTAAAAAAACAAAAAAACAACAACCTTACTAATTTCATCACAAAAGTAAATTGCTCTTCTCCATTTTCCCTAGACATTTTAGGTTGGAAATTTCAGACACCTTATATTCTCTTTTCCCCTGTACGGTAAATTAATTTATATTACTCATTCTTTGTTTTATTTGGTCTTTTTTTCTGCCATTCATTCTCATTCTGTCCAAATTCAAACGGCTAGATTGATATATCACAGTTACTATTAGAACCAATTGTAAGTTAGCTCTGAGAAGACATGAAAACTATCTGATAAGCTTAAATAACAGCATTCTTAGAGGTTTCATAAGATTTATAGTGAGAATTTCTGAGGAAAACAGAAAAATAATAGTTCAACTTCAGACTTAACAATGATCATGGAACAACCTCAGGGACATGCAAAGCATGTGCCAGAGAGAGAGACAATATATGTCCCTAAATGCAAGTTGGTCTCCTTGATGGAGAAGACTTTGATAACTCCTTTTACATGTCTGGCTTATGGAAGATGATGTATAGTTCTTTACTAAGAATAAATTATGAGTACAAGTCAAAAAGAAAAAGAGCCCAACTACTGCCAATTCGTTGGTAATTCTCATTTGTGACATTTTTCCAAAGAAGAGGAGACTATAAATGCCTTAACTATACATCATGTATGAAAGTCTCCCCAGGAAGGATGGACTCAGACCTGATGAAGCTGCAGAAGTCCTGCCCTGATGAGTAAGATAGACAGCACTGTGATGGAATAGATATAAGATGCTTCTGCAGAGGACAGGGTAGCTGCATGCAACTCTGATAAGTGGAATTTATTTTTATGGAAAATCCAGTCAATGTTCAAGGAAAGCCAGCCTAGAATCAATCACACCAGTACCCAGTCTTACTCATTCATTAGGAAATAAAGAAACAATGAAATTCAGAATAAATCTGTTGGACCTTTAAAGCTTTTCTAAGAAATTGAAACTTGCAAAACAAAGGAGGTGGATTATTTTTTTTTTCTTCAAATTAAAGATCATGACTTTGGAAGAGAAGAAAATTGTTGGTTCTCAACAAAGGATCAAAGAAAAGATTTACCTTCTGCACCACAAATTATGACTCTAGACTGGCAAACTGTCAGATGAGCTTTTTTAAAAAAATCAGGAAGAAAATTTTGGGAAAAGCCATATAGACCTGATATAAAAGATGTCAAGATAAAAGATGAAAATGGGTAAAAATGATACATATGCTGATAATAGGCATTATACATCTGAACACTGAAGGAGGTATTTGATGATTATCAGTAGTTAATAACAATATATCCCCAAAGTCCACAGATTCTTCAACCTATGACTACAAATGAAATCACATTAGCATTTGTGTACAAATTTTACTGCTTCCTCATCTTCACCACCTCCCAAGGGAGCTTAACCCACTGTAATGTTTCCCCAAATGATTAATAGGAATTAACAAAGGATATAGTGATAAGTACATGTCTGACGGGCATTTGTCTGTATGTCAGACCTTGGAGAAAGATCTTACTCTCCTTATGTGCCATCTCCTGGTATGTAAAACCACCAAACTCTAAGGGTATTAACAAGCTCTGCATTGCCACTAGTCATCCTCTGACATGAGGATTCTGAGTTCCTTGCATAAATAATACATGCTTATTATTAATATCTGTTTCCAAGGACTAAGACTCTGGACTGTGATGCCATCATTGACTCTCATGCATTTGTTTCAGGCACCTGAATATGATTTCATCTATCCCTTGAAAAAGATGATAAGTTCCTTGTGCAGATTCCAACCTCAGAAACTGATATTCAGGGATGGATGTAGTGTGTTCTCTGCTCTGGACCTAACGATGTTGGCCTTCATGGATTATAGTTATCTTAGAAGATATGGCCTCCTGCTAGAATTCTTGGTCTTTCATTGGACTTTAAGGTTTTATTGAAATATTCCTAGATGTCATTAGCCTCTGGACACAAATGAAGTCCCCTACTCTAGGCATGTCTATTCAACACAAGTAGTCCATGGACCAGCAGAAGCTTGTTAAGAAAACATAATCTTAGACTCCACCCCAGAATGTGTAGTTTAAGGAGCTCTCCAGGTGATTAATAGTTACATGAAGGCATGAAAAAATAATATTATAAACTATATTGCTAAGTGTTACCATTTTAGAAAATTACATCATTGACAGCAATACTGCTCATGGGTTTGAGTCATACATACACATATCTGTATCCATCCGCATTACAGACATCACAGCCCCTGTGGGTCTACATAAATGGGCACATCATGTCTCCTGGTGGTATCATGCCCAAACATCTGCACATCATGGTACACATTACTTTACACTCATAGGGTATTGTATTGACTTTATTTTAAAGTTATGTGTGTAGGTTGTTTGTAGTTTTTATGGATTTCATTTTGGGAGATGTTATAGATTACTTGTTACAAACAGGCGATACTGGATCTGGGAGCCTGTCAAGAACTTTTACCATCATGTGAAGTTATTCATGAATTTTGAGTAGGGAAATAATATGATATTTTGTTTCCAGTGGATTATTAAGGCGACTGATTGGGAGGTAGATTTAGGGTCACCAGGCTGATTTGGAGGAACCAATGTGAAAGACATTTATTGCAAACTGAGTCTGAGGAGAGGCCATGGATCCAAAGAAAGTTCAGAAAGAGAGGACTCTCAAAAGCAAGGATGAGAGGATTTAAAGAAGAAAGCAGCAAGAATGGATTCAACCAGGGTCAAATGAATTTATACAAATTATACAAATTAGTAGTTTGGTGGCCACAAATGCTTGAGCAGCTTGGCACTAATAAGGCTAACTCACTTTGCTTTGGCATGAGTACTAGAGGAAAAGGAACATGACAGGGGAGAAAGAAGAAGAAATGCTCCTTTGCTTTTCTCTTTGAAAAGAGAAAAGCAGCATTTTTCCTTTTATTCCTACATCCCCACAAGTTAGCTTGTAATCTTCAGGAAAAAGCATTGCTAAGGAAGTGCGGAATGAATTTTGGTCCCAAATCAAATGCCAAATACATCATTTCTGGCAAGCCAATATTCTGTGACTCAATGTCCTTATCTGTGGCTTAGGAATAATAACTTTTCCTCTCTCATAAGACAGTTTTGATGACAGGAAAAATATCTGTCAAAGTATTTTTGAAAAATTAAGGAAGATAATGAAATTGTGATTGTCATATTGTTTAGATTTAGGCAGTGGATGAGGATTCCATTCAGAGCTTTTGCATGCACAAATGGGAGCCATGCCATTCACGTCTAGGTAATAATTAGGTTTCTTCTCTCAAAAAGAGACAGAATTTTTTATGTTAATACTTCTCTATGGCTTTATGCTAGGGAATTTATCTGAACAAAGGGGCTAACAGTCCTATGGCTTTCGGGAGTCTCTTTTTTTCCCTCAAATCCCTGTCAATCTAGTTTGATAATCAAAGTATATTCTTTGGAGACCTTTGGTGACAGCTGGAAGTCAGAGTTGCAGTTGGTTATATTTATTCAAAGTATTTTGTAAAAGATTCTTGATGGGGAAATTTTATTTTATTTTTTTTTTAATAATAAATTTTATTGTTATATTCCCCATACAATTGCAGCCCCCCCATTCTGACCCCAATCCCTCCCCTCCCGCCCCCGCCCCCCGATGGGGAAATTTTAAATTGAAAAAAATCTCTGGGGAAATTATTATTACTTTAGAAAATTTAAGTAGTCACCATGACTCTGAAAAGGTACATGTGCTTTTCTGGCAATGGAAGTTCCAGACAGAATCACCATATACTTGTCAGCACCCAAAGAAATTTATGGCCTCAGAATCTATTTACTTTAAAATAAAATAATTACTATTATGTCCAGAAATTCCTGCCAACCATTTTTTTTTTTAGAAAACAATGCTTAATTTCTAGCCCCCACAAAAGAAATTTATTTAGTCAAATAAAAGGATTAACATGTAAACACACAATGTTGTAAATTACTTAAATGGCTTGTTTTTAAGAGTCTTATCAGGTCAGGATAAGGCATTAGACCTTTCTGAGGCTTGCATTCAAAATTGCCTCATACCACTGAGCCAACTTTAAGATTGAGCTAGATGAGCTGAAACCACTTAGACACACAAAAGGGCATTTCCGTGATCACTGATGAGGACTTTTCCCCAGCCATTTGAAATATTGTGAATTAAGTGGGCAACCATATGGCCATTTATGTACAGATTGTCAGAGTGCTAGCACAGTCTTTGAAAGGCTTCTTAGGTCAGACAAAGCCACATATTTCAAATGTCATACATTTGTTCTAGAATATGTATGCTTTTTAAATATAACAAATGGAAATATGATCCTTCATCAGTTTATAAATACAAATTCTAACTGTCAAGGTAATAATAGAAATCAACTCAAAGATACAAATCCCCCAGAGACACAAACATTGCATTTTGCATGTGAATCATAGAATTTTAGAGCTGGAGCCATTTAGTCCAACTCTCTTCTTTGACAGATAAAGAAATTGAAGCCTGGTAATATTAAGTGATTTGTTCGAGTTCATGCAACTCTTTAGTACTGTGCAAGAACTAAAATTCAAGAAATTTTCTTAGACTTCTTAATTTCTTAATTGTTTTTAAGAAGCAAAAATTGTTAGGATTAGTTACAACAGACACCTTAAGTCCAATTATAGTTTGCAAATTAATATTGCAAATGTGTTGAGACTATATTATTTTTATTTATTTATTATTTTTTTTAATAGAGGCATGTTTTATTTATTTGTTTGTTTGTTTGTTTTGTTTATACATGCACCGGGTACAGTCAGAAGCGCGGGAGGGCGAGAGAATTCACCAGAGCGGGGAGCAGAGCAGGCAGAAGGACCAAAGTACACTGCTGAGGGGAGCAGCGGGCAGCAGGAGAGGTCTGCGTGCCATGTGGGACCCTCTTCCGGTGGCCGGAGAGCAGCCGGGGATCAAACCAGCGCCGCAGAGGCTGTGGGCAGCTTCGCAACCCAGCGCTCAACCGCTGCGCCACCGGGGAGGCCCGAGACTATATTATTTTTGAGGAATATTCCTAAGGTTACTGCAAGTTGTGTTGCAGGATGTATGCAGAGCACAACTCAAGAGGGTGCCACCATTTGTAGAGATTAAAGTTGGCCAGCACACAATCTGAATAACTGTTCACAACAGGGTTGATACAAAAAGGCCTTCTGAGGATTTAGGGAGCAACTCTAAAGCACACAAATTTATTATATGTAAATTATATTTCAATAAAGCAATAACACAAACACACACACACACACACACACCCCACATACCTTTCCAGATTTCGGCCAGCTACTTTTGGCCAAAGAGATGTAAGCATAAGTCTACTATGAGGGGCTTTCATCAAAGCAAGTGTATTATTGTAAGAAGAGATACTCAGTTGTAATGAAACTTTTACCTTTAGAGTTTCTTTATTTTTTTGCCTTTCTATCCTGCTTAGGAGCTCTAATACACCATTGAATAGAAGAGTTGATAAGAACCATTGTTGTCTTGAATTCATGATATTAAAGAGAAAGCTTTCAAATTAAGGATGTTCTTCTCTACTCCTAGTGTGCTAGAAGAATATGTATATAGATGTATATATATTATTATTACTAAATACCTTTTCTATTTCTGTACTTATCCTATTTTCTATGCATCCTCTTTATTTTATATTCTTTGCTTTATTCTGGATTAGCTTCTTTTGCCTTGCCTTCTTGGTTAACAAGGAAAAGTCTTCCCTTTTTTTTATAATGATGACCATTCTCAATTAAAAAAAGTTCATATCTACCAAGAAATATTCCAAATTAGGCTAATATTTTGTCATAAATGAAGAGAATAATGGTTGACCTCAATGTACCATTACCACTTTTATCTCTGACTCACAAATAAGAAAAATAATAACATTTATGAAATGTTTACTAAATGCCAGCAATTATGCCATATAACTTACATGCATAGCCTTGCTTTTATAAATAACATTTTTTTTAAAAAAACTAAGATTATGAGAAAATAATGAATCAACTGAGGATTTCCTTTTGGGGATTTGGATAGCTACTCAAAATCACCAGGTCTTTTTTGAAAAACTGGGAGATGAGCATTAGGGTATTTGCCAATTGGAGGAAAAAGAGAAATGCTTTGGAAAGATCTTGACAAAAACATAGGTTATAGAGAGCTGAACCAGTAAAAACCTGCTTGAGCTGGAAGAACAAAAACAAAATACATCAGAAATGCTGCAAGAATCATCAGAGGCAATCTGTAAAACAACTGTCTTTACTATGTTAATAGAAATAAAAAAAGTTGAGCTTAAAATCTTAAGCAAGGAATTAGAAACTGAAGAATGACATGTTGAACTTGAAAAAGATCAAATAATTGTATAATTGAAAACTATAACACAAAGCTATAATACTTAAAACTAAAATAACCAAATTTAGTAGTACGTTTAGCAGACAATTAGAAATAACTAGAGAAAGACTTGATAACCCAGAAGGCAAGGCAGAAGAAATTATCCAGAATAAAGCAAAAAGTACAAAGAGGATACACAGAAAAAAGGGTAAGTACAGAAACAGAAAAGGTATTTAATAATAATATATTTACATCTACATTCATATTCTTGTAGCACACTAGGAATAGAGAAGAATGTCCTTAATTTGAAAGCTTGCTCTTTAAGATCATGAATAAGACAACAATGGTCTTATCTAAACTTCTATTCAATAGTGTATTGGAAGCTCTAAGCAGTGCAGTAAGGCAAAAAAAATAAATAAAAGATATAAGTTTTGGAAAGGAAGAAGCAAAATTATCATACACAGATAATATTCTCTCTGTAGGTAACATAATATAGACATACATTATTAGAATTGATAACAATATATTAATATTAGTATATCATAGTTGTTATAGTCAACATAAATTATATACTTATGTTCTAGCAATAAACATTCAATATTATTTTTTGAAAGTTATTTTACATCATTACAAATACCAAGTATTTAGATATATGTTTAGCAAAAACGTTTAGATTCTCTGCAAAGAAATGATTAATACTTTATGCATAATTAAAATTAAAGGCGACTTAAGTAAATTAAAATATTCACCCTGTTCCCTATTTTATAAGGCTCTCCATTCTTGTCAAATTTGTCTATACAGTCATTGCAATTTTAAACAACACTCAATAGGAATTCTCTTTTAGAACTTGGCAAACTTTTAAAATGCAAATGGCAATGCAAAGGTCTAAGACTTACAAAGACATTTGAGAACAAGGAGGTAAGAAGACATACACTGTAATAAATCAACATTTATTTATAAAGCAGTCATAACGAAGGCATGAGATTATTGACCCACAGTTACTTATAGACAAACAGAATAGAGGATTCAGAAATAAACCCCCGCAACTTTAAAACAATTAATTTATCTTATAGTGAAACTGTAAAGCAGAGGGGGAAAGGTGCTTATAATAAAGGGTGCTGAAACTACTGTGTACCCTTGCAATAAAATATAAAATTGTACCCTTAGGCCATGCCAGTAGGGAAAAAAACCACAATTACAGGTACATCATAGACCTAAGTATCAGAGGCAAAATAATAAAGCCTTCAAAAGGTTTAAAAGAAAACATCCTTATGACTTTGTGGGTAGGAAAATAATTTTTATACTAAATACAGAAGCACTAAAAGAGAAAGAGTGAAAAATTCATTACTTAAAAATTAAAAAAATTTTCTGAATGGAAAAGTACTACTGAGTGAAAATGAGAGATGGAGTGGAGAAATATCTGAAACACATATAGCCCACAAAGAGCTTATGCCCAAATTATTTAATGAACAAGTACAAACTGATAAGATAAAGATAACCCTGCAGAAAAAAATGGACCAAAGATTTGAATAGGAATTTCACAAAAAAGAAATCCAAACAGCCATTAGACATGCTAACAAGTCCTCAATGAATAAAAATCAAAGGAATGAAGTGTACAAACATGCTGGTATAACTGTACATTGGTACAAATCATTGGGATAAAGGGTGTTACTACCTTTCAAGTTGTAAATGCACATATCCTATGACTTAACAATCTACTCATGTACAGATCCTACAGGTATGTGGGTACCAGGGGACATGTATATGAAATTCATAACAATATTGTTCCTACATCTCTAGCATGAGAATAACCCAAATGTCTATCAATAGCAAAATGGATAAACTGTGATACACAAGAGTCAAATACAACAATAACACATTAAGAAAAAGATGCCACAACACAATACAGTACAATATTTTTCCAATCACAAAGGCTGAAACACAACAAAACTAACACAATGTTCAGAAGTGTATACCTAATGGTAAAATCATGACAAAAATTTTATTACAACACTGAGGAGAAGGGTCTGAGCATAGGGTAGAGTTATAACAAGTGGCTGAGAAAAGGGTAAAGCCTGAGGGAGAAAGTGCTAGTAGAAGCTGAAAGAAAAGAACTAAAAGAAATACATGACTGGCTGGGATGAGGTAGAAATTTGAGGATGGAACAAAGAAGGGTTATGTGGTGGGGAGTAGACCTGGGGGCCACATGTTAGATGCAGATATGGAGGTGGAGGTGAGACACAGAGGGAAGGGACTAAGGCATGGCAGCAGGCTGCAAAGGGCATAAGTTGCACAGAAACACCCCAGGGAAGAAGGGAGGCCAGTATCAGGGCATGCTCTGTAAGGGAGTGCAGGTTGTCATTAGATGTGAGCATTTCCTACCATTATCTCTAGCCAAGTGAAAACAGCAAAAACTATTTAATTGCAAAAACCTCTGAATGGGTCTTCCAGCCTCTTCCCTTGCCCCTTTAATCTAGTCTCAAACCAGTAATCAAAAGGATCCTGTTAAACTCCTTAAGCCGGATCATGTCGTTCTGTACTCACTCCAACCATACTCTTCTAATTCTCTTCCTTAAGTACAATAGGCAGGGCTTTTGCCCTTGTTGCTCCCTTTTATAAGAGTGCATTTCCCTTAAAAACATAGCTTGCTCTTGCCTCCTTTTCAAGTTTGTATTTTTTTCTTAATAAAGATTTCCATAGACAGGCTACTTAAATTTTCAATCCCACCCCCATCCCCTACTTTGTATTCTTTTCTTGGCGTAATAGTTTTTCCTCAGGAAACCTTCATACACTGTGGGTGAGAATGTTCATTGGCCCAGCCCCTTTTGAAAACAGTATGAAATATTAAAAACATTAAATATTTAAAAATATTAAATATCAAAATAGTAAAAATAGATCTACCTTATGATGCAGGAGTTCCACTTCTAGATAGCTATCCAAAGAACAAAAAAAACCCCACAGATTCAAAATATGCACTCCTATGTTCACTGCAGCACTACTTACAATAGCCAAACTATGGAAATTACCTAGGTTCCTCAAAACAGATGAGTGGATTGGGAAGATGTGGTATATACACACGGTGGAATACTCCTCAGCTAGCAAAAAGATAAACTCTTGCCATCTGCAACCACACAGATGGAAATGGAGGGGATTATACTAAGAAAAGTAAGTCAGAAGGAGAAAGACAAATACCAGATGGTATCACTTATATGTGGACTATAAAGAAACAGAACAAAGTTTCAGGAAAAAAACAGATCAATAACAAGTCCTACAAATCTGATTTTAGACTTGCGAATACTAGAAAGGGGAGGGGAAAGTGGAAAGTAAATGGGGAGGGACATCTGGACTAAGGTGGAGGATATGAGTGCTTTGATGGTGGGTGTGGTGTGGCAAAATACACCTGAAGGGTGTGATTCTATAGCTCTAAATCATATAGTGTTACAAACCAATGTTACATAAATTAAAAAAAAATTTCTCACTAGTATTTATCACTCCCTTGTTATTATACATTATACTTATCTTGTAGGTCATCCATCTTCCATTAGAATGTAAGTTCCATGAAGATTGGGATTAACAGACATTTTTCATGTTTGATTCCCTAGTACTTAGAAGAAAGCCAGCATATACTTCACATTCCCTAAATATCTGTCAATGAATGGATAGATGGATGAATATATGAATGAATGAAACTAATCATCTCCTAATGAAAGCTAGAAATCTCTATGTCTTTGGCTCCTTTTTCTCCATTACCTAGTTTTCTCCATTTAGCATTTTAAATATCCCTTTCTATCCATTTGTATTACCATGTCTCTGGTTCAGACCACTGTCATCATTCACCCACACTCTTCCAATGGAACCCTGACTTCCCTCACCTCCTGGAATCCTGACTCCATAAAGATCCATTCTCTTCTCTTCCCCACCCAGTGATCAAACTGATATTAAAATGTCAGTCTCCTACTAAAAGCTTTCAATGGTTCCTCAAAACATAAAAACTAAAACTGCATCTTAGATCTTACATCTACCTACCTCTCTCGTGCTCCTCTCTTAACTCTTTGACCCAGAATTTGTGAAGGAATACCAATGTGCTTTTAACGTGTTGTTTCTGATCTGTAGGAGCTGGTACATCCATCCTCATGTCTGAAATGTTCTCCTACGACTCATTTTACCAAGCTAACAAACACCATCCTTTAGGATTTAATTCAAATGGATTCTTCTCCCAGATGTTATTACTGCTATCCCCTCCTGTAGGCTATGTATTCCCCTTTGTGCCCCATAATTTTCATACATCTTTCTCCTGAGACACTTAACATATTCCATAGTAACTATACATTCATATGCCTGTCTCTTCTAGTGGAATCTGAGATCCTTGAGGGCATCTTACTCATTCCTGTATGCCTAGTGCCCATCACAATACCTGGCACAAGACAGGTGCTCAAAAAATATTTATCAAATGAACAAATGAAAGAGCTATGCTATATCTAAAGAAAAATAATTTTTGAATAGTAGCTAAGTAAATTACTAACAAGCAACTTGTGTGACTTTCAAATACTCAGGCATCTGACATATGTCTTTTACAAATTCCATCTTTTGTGAAAGTAAAGAAATAGGCACAGAGCCCAGAAAAATCACTTTTAACATGTCTCTTATGGTCCTTTCATGCCCAGAAATTTGATTCTCTTTATTATAAATGCCTCAGGCACCAACAGATCATTTTTGTCATTTTTTGTTCAGACTTACCCCTTCACTGGTCTGCCTCTCTCACCCACAAAAAATAACTTTCAGCAAGCCACCATATGTAACCAAATGTAACATTTGTTTTAATGAGAGAATATAGGAGAAACTCAACACACATTATTTTAGACATTTACAAAATGGGAATTTTTTTTTTCAAGCAGTCTGCAGTGAAAATACTCCAATGAGATTTCAGTGGGTTAGAGTCAGCCTGGGGTAAGGAGTGTCAAGTGGTCAATGTATTCAAATAGTCAGATCAGTCAAATGCCACAGTAGGTAGAAATGGACTTAAAGATGAAAAACGATATAAGAATTATATAAAATAAAATATTTAAATAAAAAAATTGAAAATAAAGAAAATAAATAAATACCATAGGTATCAAAGCAGAGATTAACTTTAGTAATGAATATATTTAATTTCTCCCTTATTTTGCAGAGTTCTATAAATAATACCACACATTGAAAATTTGACCTCTTCTGTCCATTTGTAACCTGTCAATCCTAAATTTGATATTCTTTTCATAAAAGATTTCCAGTGCCATCTGGAGCTAAGAGCATGAAATCAGGACTTGAATCTTTCTTTCTACCCAATTATCCCCACACTCACCACCTAAAGTTTTCCCAATCAAACAATGCCAGGGTAAAAGGACAACCTACAAAAAAGCAGCTAGACCTGCCCTCTGAGTTGAAGAAAAATATATATAGAAACCAGAATGAGCTCTGGTGTTAAAAAAATTGCAGGGATTGCCTCAAACAGACTTAGATGAATTAACACAATGAGCAGATTTTAAGATGCAATTTTTTTTTAAACTGTGGAGAACATTAAAGTCAGATGTTAACAATTTGAAACACAAGTATGTTATCAAAGAACATAAATAGGTATACTAGATTGTTTCTATAGTAATTAAAAAATAAAGTCAATTTCAACAAATACAATGTATTCATGGTTATATAAAATTAATACTAGTCTTAATGACTACCTACTATGCATTAGAACTAGAGTTAGGCACTGGTGATATAAAGATGAATAAACAATAGAAACTTCCTTTAATATGTTTTTATAAATATGTACAAATACATATGTCATATACATACAAACAAACATTGCCATCAGGTGTAATAAATGTGATACGGGAGATGAGTGTAGGCAGAACAATGTGGAAGGGAAGAGCATATTTATCTATTGAATTGCAAGTGAAAATCAGATCTATGGGCAATATGGAACCACATACACACACATAAAACATATATACACACACACATATACACACACACCCCCCAATACAGATGATGTAAAAGGAGCCAATAATCTCATACTTATCTACACACTAGCTTATGGTGCCTGAAAGTACTAATATACAGCAGTTTTGAAAGTACCTACAAAAACAGAAATCAGACTGGTTTTAACCTATCAGTTTTAAATGAAGTCTCATTTATTCCACAAATATTTGATGACCACATAGCAAGGACAGGTAGAGGGGGATGGAAGGAAGAAGAGTAGATGGAATTGGCAGATGCAGTGGCATGTGCCTGCTGTCTGAGCTATTGGGGAGACTGAGTAAGCAGGACTCTTGAGCCCAGAGTTTCTAGGCTACCATATAGTGCACTATGTTGATGGATTGTCTGCACTAAATCCATCATCAATGGAGTGACCTCTATGGAAGAGTAGATGGCACCAATGGGAAATGAGTAAAGCTAAGGGTTATAGTTACCACTTAATCTTTTTTCCCTGAAATTTTCCTGAAAAAAAAAATTATAGACTCAGTCCTCCAAAAGAACTGTGTGGCTCCAAGTGTTCTTGTTCTTACAGATAGTAGCCATTGAGAACATCTGGGAGAAGGCCTGAAGCAGAGAGAGTCTCAGGAAGGCAGGTACTCCACTAAGTCCCTTGTTCATAATACATAGCCATAGAGTCTGCTAGGTGTCGCTCTTATTTATTCTCTTCTTTTATGGAAATGACCTTCGAGTTTTGGCTGGTGATCAACCACCTGAAATAGACTACATTGTTCAGTTTGAGAGCAGGCATGACAGGTATGAGTAAGTACTGGTTCCTGGGAGGTTTGGTGGAACTGGAGCATGCAATTTTTGGTAAATAAAACTTAAAGGGCAGTGGTGTGGCCTTCTCCTTTCCTTCTTCCTGCTGGTTGTGGAAGTCCCTCCTTCCCCAGTTTGTGGTTTTTTGCAAGATCATATAAATGAAATCATATCATATGTTGCCTTTGTGTCTGACTTTTTTTTACTTAGCATAATACCATTAAGATTTTTCCCTATTGTGCTGGAAGGGATTATGCTCAGTGAAATAAGCCAGAAGGAAAAAGGAAATATAGGATGGTTTCACTTAGAGGAGGAATATAGGGGAACCAAATAAGGGATTAGGAAAAAATACAAACAATAACAAATAAATAAACAATTAGTAGGCAACTATAGATCAGTGACATTCTGCAAGGAAGGGGGAAGCAGAGGGATCAAAACAGAGGAGGAAGAGCACAAGGGACTATGGTGATGATTCATGGGTGAATTGGTGGTGGGAACTTTATGGGGACTACACCTGAGAGGAGAAAGCATACATTGCACAAAAATGAACAATGATGTGATATTTATATATATATATGTAAATATTAAATGAAAAATATTTAAAATATATTTCTCAATATGGTGGCATATGTCAGTGTTCATTGCAATAGTCACTGCATGAAAGTACCATTGTTTGTTCATCCTGTTTCCAGCTGAGGTCACTTGAGTTACTTCCAGTTTTATAAATTAATTAGAAACTAAATTGCTATACATATTCACTTACAGGTTTCTGTGTGAACACAGATTTTTATTTCATTTCATTTTATCCTAAACATCTAAGACTAAGACTTCTGGATCACCTGGTAAGTTTAAGTTTAATAGTATCAGGAAATACATAAATATATCACTCTGCAATCCCACCAGCACTGTATAAGAATTCAAGTTATTCCTCAACCTGGTCAATACTGGGCACAATTTTTTTTTATTTTAAACTTTCTATTATGTGTGTATTAATAATTCCATTGTGGTTTTAATTTGCACTTCTCTAATGACTAGTGACGTTGAGCATCATTTTATGTTTGGCATATATCTTCTTTGATGCAATGACTTTATATATTCCGCTTTTTTAAAAAATTTATTTATTTATTTTAAGATTTATTTTTATTTATTTATTTATACAAGCACTGGGTACAGTCAGAAGCGCAGGAGGGTGAGAGAATTCACCAGAGCCAGAGCGGGGAGCAGAGCAGGCAGAAGGACCGAAGTACACTGCTGAGGGGAGCAGGGGGTGGCAGGAGAGGTCTGCGCGCCATGTGGGACCCTCTTCCAGTGGCTGGGGAGGAACTGGGGATAGAACTGGCGCTGCAGAGGCTGAGGGCAGCTTGGCAACCCGGCACTCAACCGCTGCGCCACCAGGGAGGCCCTATATTCCGCTTTTTAAAATTAGGTTGTTTCCTATTACATTTTGAGAATTCTTTATAAATTCTGATACAACTCCTTCATAATTTATGTAGTTTGCAAATATTTCTTCCTAGTGGATGACTTGTCTTTCTATTTTCTTCACTGTGTCTTTCTTAATTCTTAGAAAGTCCAACTAATTCATCTTATATCTTTTAGGGATAAGTGTATTTGGTGTCGTGTTTAAGATATCTTTGCCCAACCCAAGGATATAAAGATTTCTTCTATGTTGTCTCCCCTGTGTTTTGTTGTTTTCAGTTAGATCAATGATCCATTTTTAATTAATTTTTATATAGGGCAGGAGGTATGTATCAAGGTTCATTTGTTTTTCCAACTGGATAGTCAATGGTTCCCCCATCACTTGCTCATAAGACTAACTTTTATCCACTGAATTGACTTTCTATCTTGGTTGAAAATCAACTGACCATAAATATATGTCTCTTTCCAGGCCCTCCATTCTTTTCTGTAAGACCCACTTAAAAAATTTTAGTAGCAAACATAGAGCTTCCATATAATCCAGCAATTCCACTCCTAGGTATTTACCCAAAGGACACAGAAACATCAATTCCAAAGAGCACCTGCACCCCTATGTTTATAGCAGCACTGTTTACAATAGCTAAGCTTTGGAAACAACCCAAATGCCCAAAAATAGATGACCAGATCAAGAAGATGTGGTACATATACACCATGGAATATTACTCAGCATTCAAAAAAGATAAACACATGCAATGGATGGCACTGGAAGGGATCATGCTCAGCGAAATAAGCCAGAAAGAAAAAGAAAAATACCGGATGGTCTCACTCATAGCAGGAATCTAGAAAACTTAAATAAGGGACCAGGAAAAAGAATAACTATAAGAAAGTAAAAATCAAAATCAACAAACAACTATGAGCCAGAGATACTCTATGGGGGATGGGGAGCAGGGAGGAGAGGGATTGGGGTCAAAATAAGGGGGTTACAATTGTATGGGGAATACAAAAATAAAATTTATAATTAAAAAAATTTAGTAGCTATATATTTTTAACAGAAATTTTAAAAATATTACTTTCCTAACTCTAACTTGTAGCTTCCTCTCTTAAGTTACCTAGTTCTTGAGATTATGGTTTCCTGAAGTTTTATTGCATAAAGTTCTGTAAAATCCAAACATCTATATGCCATACCAAGTATCTTCATTTGCAGCTCAACATCTTGTAAAATGTTGTTATAACTTGCTACTGAAATATAAGACTCTCATTATAAAAAACATGAAAAAGTATAGCCTCTTTAAGACTTTATGAAACAGATCCCAATATAGACAAATACACTTTTAAAAACTAGGATATTTTAAGAGTAGGGGTTCTTTGAATATTTTCCTTGGAACTGATACATAATTCCATCAAGTCCCCAAACGCTGTGGAATTTCAATTAGCTACCTGCCAAGAGCCACAGATAGCATAATATAGCTGTATGGAAGAAATACCATCTGCTTCTGTGACCAAAAATCACTCTAATATCAATGCTTACGGTTCCTGATAGCTCTCTTGATTCTGCTAATATTATCCATGGTTAGCCACATAGAACTTCTCTGTGAATGTCCACAGCTTCAGAAACTAAAGGGAAGTCAGTAATGCAAGAATTCACTGATACACTGATTATGTTGATGGTGTATAGCACAGTTGACCACACTAAGACATTCATGAACAAATGCCTTGAATGGGCAAAACTACTGAATCCTTGCCAGTTCCTGTAAACTAAATCTCCAGGCTTTTCCAGTTGTGATGTTTCTTTTTTTTTTTTTTCTGATCAAAGTAGCCTATAATACGATTATCATTAATGACCAAGAAAAAATCTGCTATCTCCTATTACCAAGGGAAAAAGCCCCTGAGATGATAACAAAAATATATATAGAAGTACATTACAGCTGTGAACATTGATAGATTGTTACCATGTGCAGAAAGTGCTTTCCCTGCATCTAGTCACTCAGATCATGTACCTGATAAGTAAGCTTTCAGTGGTACCCTCTCCCTTAAGGTCCTATGTGGCTATAAGATCAATTCCAGCTTGAGCCAAGAGAGATGGGTAATTACTGGTTCTGGCTCCTGTTCATCTTTACCTGCAGTCAGTAAGCAGGCAAGTTACAATAGCATAGCAGGACCCAGACATCATCTGTATTGAGTTACTAGGTGCACACAACAAAATCCACCATAATTAGTTTAAGAAGATAAGTTATTAAATACAGGTTTCTAGAAAAGTTGCAGGTTTTAGAAAAGGGTTGGAGAATCAAGTTCTAGACTAACCTAGCATTGCATCTCACAGATGCAATGGTCTGGTAATGATAACCATTACCAGAGCTGGTCTGGTAATGATAACACTCTGCTTCTGGCAAAATTGGAACTTGCTCTTACTCCCCACTGAACCCAGGAAATGCTTCCTTTGTCCTTTGCTTATAATCACACAAGCAAAATGGTTCTCCATGCCATGTCTGTCTCTTCACATAACTTCTTCATATATGCTATTATGTTTCTCTTTGCCTTTCATTTCAGTAGTTAGATTATCATTTGCCTGTCTTTGTCTTTATCCATCTAGGAGTTCCTATACTTCTTGAAAATATAGAATTGATGTCTTTTGTCAAATTTGGTAATCTCTTGGATGCTATTTCTTCAATAATATCACTATCTCATTCCTTCTTTCTTTTTCCTGGGATTTTAATTACATATATATTAAACTGTTTACTATGTTCCATATAATTCTAATGCTTTCTATTCTGATTTTCATTTTTACTTTCTCTTTATGTGCTTCAGTTTTCAAATATTCTATTGACCTCTTTTATTAAGTCTAGTCTGCTGTAAAGCTGATACAATGAGTTCCTTATTTCAGGTGTTATATATTCCATTTCTATATAATGTCCAGTTGATTCATCTTTAATTCTAACACCCTCCAAAATATTCATATTTTCATCCTCAATTTTTCTTCCATTTGCTTTAATACATTAATCATAATTATTTTTAAAGTACAATAGCCATACCAATTCTGAGTCTGTTTTAGTTCATAATTATCTATTAGTTGCTTTTTCCTGTTTCTTTTATTGCTTAGTAATTTTATTGTGTGCTGAAAGTTTTGAAGGATGTAGCATCCAGGTTTTAGATTATATCTTTTTTTCTTCTAGAAAGTGTTGGGTCTTTAGTCTGGAAGGCAGTTAAATTGCCAGAGAGTCTCCTGAATCATGCTGATGCTTTATTTTTACTTTTGTAAAGGTAGGTCTATTTCAAAAAGTTTTGTCCATAATCCCAGAGTGCAGGTCTCACCTTTAAGGCATGACCTTTCTGGAGTGGAGTGTCAGCTGAATATCTTGTGTTCACTAGTATTTCTCCACTTTGGGCAACAACACAAATATTTTACCTACACTTCTCCAAAATGTGTGACCTCTGAAAGCACCAGTTAGTTCTCAGCCTTCCAGTGGCTGTTTGTTGGCCTTTTGATGTCTCCCTCTGTGTATTCAGATTTTGCAAGTTGGCATAGTATCCATGGGATATTTTCATATACGTTTTGGATCCTGTTTCCTTCACTTACCAACATTATCATTCTCTGTTGGCTTATATATCTCTTCACCTCATATTGAAAAATGACCTCAGGAAGAAATTCAGAGTAAATATAAAAGCAGCTCCAAAGCTTTTCTTATTTCAAGGATCTTATTCATGTACTGGTTGTCCAATGCATGCACACTGGATTAATTTTTTTTCAGTTTTTATATTTGTTCAGCATAATTTCAGCTATTAATTATTTCTGTAAATGGAATACAAGAGACTGTCTATTTTGAACTAAAGTACCACTCACCATCTGATTTGTGAAAGCTAAGTCTATTCTCAAACAGCTGAAATCTGTGGAGAAGGGAGATTATTGAAGGAGCCGTTATTATAGGGAACTTTCAAAATGTGGAAGGAGTGTTCAAATGATATTTATACAACAAAGTTTCTTCTACCTAACCATTATCTGATTTCCCCAACTACTATGGCTTCTTGATTAGGCCACATAATCAGAGATGGGTCAAGAAGCAAAAAGTAAGATGAAATGAAGATGAATACTATGTGGTCAGTAACTTTCACACCTGAAATACACTACCATTATTTTAGGTAACCAGATTTTATTTTAAAAATCACATTTGACATCTAAGCATTGACAAAACTTAAACTATACTTCTTAATGATTTTATATTGTACATATTTGTTATTACAGCAATTTCCTCATAAACAAGGTAGGAAGAAGGTATTGAAAATAAAGATGTATCAGGAGGTCTTGAGAAGAAGCTGAGAGAAGTAATGCCTAAGGATTATATATTTCACATCAACAAAAGTTACTGAGCACCTACTATGTTCAAATCAGTGAAAAATCTATTTTAATGGGGGAGGTGAGATGAAAGGGACTTGGAAGGAGTAAATACTATAAGATGAGTAAAATGGGGTTTCTGCTTGCAGTTCTACTGGGGACATGAATTTTTCATCATACCAGAATTATTGGCAAGTCAGAGTTATGTATGAGGAATGAGAGAACTAAGGATGAATTGAATCTAGCCAGGGACTCAAGGAGTCTTTCTGTAGCAGACATTTGGGTGGAATCTTGAAGATGAGTAAGACAAAGGAAGATATGAGAGGCAATCCAGGCAAAGTCAACAATAGCAATAACAAAGGCACAGAGTCAGGCAGCAAAATGTTGTGCAATGCTATATAGGAGAGATGACATGTGTTATAAGGAATTCAATATTCTAAACTGTAAAGTGCGAGGTAGAGTGCATCAAGGAAGGAGGCTGGAAAGGATGCTGGGGTCCATGATACTTAAGAGCTGGAAAGCCAAGCTAAGAAGTTCAGCTGTTATTATAAGCAAAGGGATTTCACTTGGGAGGGTGTCATTGGGAAATGGAGTAATCCAAATTGCATTTTAGATAGAGCTTTCTGTCTTCTGATTAGGGGACAGATTTCAGGAGGGCAGGATGTGAAACTCAGTCACAAGAGAGCTGCTGCAGTAGTGCAGAAATAACGAACAGGGCCCAATGAAAGAAAGAAAGGGCTAGGTAGTCAAGAAATAAAAATATCTGAAGTTGATAAATGGTTATATGTGAGAAAGATGGGAGAGAAAAGAAAAGTTTCAAGAAAGAAGAACAAATTTACTACTTGGAAATTGTAATTTGGAAAATTTGGAAAAACAAATTTTTATTCTGGATACCTAGTTTGAGGCAACTGTAGACCTCTAAGTTGATATAACCAGTATATAACTGGATAAATGAGGTTTAAAAGAGAACTGTTCTGAGATGGAAAAAAGATTTAAGGCGGGGTGGGAAGCCAATGATCTAGAGAGAGAAGAGCTAAGAGTAAGGATACAGGGTTTCATGAGAAGCCAAGTAGGAATCACTGTAAGATGTGGCAAAGTGAACATCACAGAAGCTGGATGAATGAAGAATGTCAGAGCTCGTAGCCAACAATGAGAAATGAGCAGAGAGATACTGTAGGTACATGATGGAAAATCATTGATTGGATTAGATTATAAAGAGATCACTGGTTTGATGACATTGGAAGAGGAGATAATTTTGGTAGACTGGAGGTCAGAAGTCCTAGAGAAAGTAATACTGATTATTCTTTCAAAAGCGTTAATTTCAAATGAAAGAGTAGAGATTGGGTCTGACCAGAAGTTAGAGGATGACTTAAAGTCAAGATTAGATTTGATTTGGATAAGAAAAATCCAAGCATGTCTATAGGTTGGGTGAGATACCCACAGAGGACAATCAGTAGAAGCAAGTTTCTGAAGTGGTTGGATACACAGGAGTCAAACATTAGGGGAAGAACTGGACTTGAACATGCAGAAGGCATTAGTTCTGCATTGGGAGGAAGGGCGGGGGGACTAGCTGGAGACTGAAAGACATGTGTGGTGGGGGAGGCAGAAATTAGGGGTCAATTTCACACCTCCATAACTTCATTTTAATTGGGAAAGTTGGAGGTGTGTTCTCTCGTGGGAGATAGGGGCCGGAGATGGAGGGAAGGTGTACAACATTAGGTATGAATCTTGAAAGGACTGGTGACTCTTTGAAACAGTCATAAGAAAAATGGGAAGGATTGGTGAACTAAGGACAACATTAAGACCTCTTGTGTGCCATTGAGAGTATTGATGAAGCCGATTTTTTTCCTAGAAGCACTTGGCCACCAAGCATGGACACATAAAAGTCAACTGTGAGGCAGATGTGGGAACAAGATTTCTTTTTTTTTAAATTTTTTTTTTAAAGAGGCATATATTATTTATTTATTTGTTTGTTTGTTTGTTTGTTTGTACATGCACTGGGTACAGTCAGAAGCGCAGGAGGGTGAGAGAATTCAACAGAGCCAGAGCGGGGAGCAGAGCAGGCAGAAGGACCGAAGTACACTGCTGAGGGGAGCAGCGGGCGGCAGGAGAGGTCTGCGCGCCATGTGGGACCCTCCTCTGGTGGCCCGGGAGCAGCCGGGGATCGAACCGGCACCGCAGAGGCCACGGGCAGCTTCGCAGCTTCGCAACCCAGCACTCAACCGCTGCGCCACTGGAGAGGCCCGGGAACAAGATTTCTAATCATGCCATGGATAGCTGCGAATGTTGAGAAATCCAATGTACAGCTAACAGAGGTTGGATACTAGGTAAGGGCTGGTAGTCTGAGAAAAACTGGGGGATCAAAGAGTAGGTTTTGTGAGAGCAGGAAAAGAAGAAGAACTCTACTCTTTACTTTCATATCATCTTTCTGTTGAGAGGCATAAATGCCTGTGATTGCTACAGCAACTGTCATTGAAAGAGAGAGAAAGGGAGAGAGAGAAAACTCATTATTTCAAAATTCTTTTAATAGTTTTCCTAAAAGACATGAATCATCTAAATCATCCCCCAAAAGCCCTTTTAAATTCCAACACTGAGAACAAAATTATGGTTAAATGTTTAATTAATGTTTATTATAGCCAGCATGTTAGCTTTAGAAAAGTCAAATTTATGATACAATGAAGTAATATTTTTCAAATTCTATGGGTCTATTTTATAGCACATTGGGGTCCACGATATAATAAATATCTTCTATTATTTTGCAAGATTCTCTTATGCAAAGCTGTGTAGGACCTAGATAATAGTGAATCACAAGTCAAATGAGCTGGCATGAACCTTAGGCAAGTCACTTTATCTTTTAGGACTACAGTTTTCAGACTTGTAAAATAAAGGAAAGGGATAAATCTCCAAGTCTCCTTCCAGGTTAAAGTAAAAAAACAACATGAGCATAACTTAATCTTTTATATTACTATTTATATTATTACAGAATTGATAGGTTTGCCCCCTTTTCTTTTAGGGCATTTATTTATTTATTTATTTATTTGTTTGCTTGTTTATTTATTTATTTATTCATTCATTCATTCATTCATTTATTTATTTATTCAAGCGCTGGGGTACAGGCCAGAGGTGTGGGGGCGTGAGAGAATTCACCAGAGACAGAGCGGGGAGCAGAAGAGGCAGAAGGACCGAAGTACACTGCTGAGGGGAGCAGCATACGAGGCAGGAGAGGTCCGCCCCGTTATGTGGGAATCTCCCTGGCCAGCCAGGAATCAAACCAGCACTGCAGAGGCTGCAGACAGCCTCACAGCGCTGCGCTCAAACTGTTGCACCACCAGGGAGGTTTTTAGGGCATTTTTGATCGCAGCTCTAATGTATTGAGCTTTAGTCCTTGATCAGGAACACAAACTCCAATGATAACACCATCTTTAAAGGAAAGAGAATCCATTTTACCATAATTGTTGTTCCAACTTCTCCATTCTCTGCCCACATTTACTCATTGAAGGCTCATCTCTAAATGTTCACAACTATGTGATCTGCATCTGATGGGCATGCCTCCTTTGGAGACACCATATTATGTTGCCTCTACGAACAGAGACCCTAACTTCAGTGGGTGGGTGCTAGGCAGCAACCTCAGCGTATCTTCATTTTTAACTGAAGATACTATCAGAAAAGGTCTATGAGGCCTCTTATTAGAATGCCTAAGATGTAAAGTATGCGGAATACACTGAACAGCATGATGAGTAGGAAATAATCAAAGCACAGCATTACGCCTATCCCTCATTTAGATGTCTCTCTTGTCACTAGATGAAAACTAAATAGAATCCATGACTCATGCTTGGGTTACAGAGGATTCTTTGGTCACTTTAGGTCAGAAAATACAGTTTTGATTCAAAATTAAATTGACCAATTCCACAAGATTAATTAACTCTTCCATCTTTATCCAGGAGATGCCATCTCCTTTCATTCCCTAGATGCTTAATCTATCAGAGTTCACAGGTGGGGGAAGAGGACAGGTTGGGGAGAGGACAGAGTTCTCATTAGAGTGGTGCCCATCACTGTCCTAAACAAACCTGGCTGACTCCTGCCCTCCTGCCAGCTTTGTTGCCTTGATTGCCAGCTGGGCTGTTCCTGAAAATATTCCTCTGATGTGGGTCATGTATATTTTTCTTGGGTAACTATTTTTCCTCCACCTATCAGGTTCCTATTTATTATTGTTCCACCCATTGTTTTTTTAGTATTTTTTTGATGGGGGGAGGGGGCCTTAACCTCTGACAGGAGTCAAACTGGACAGACTACCTTGAGCAGGATGCCTCCAAAAATGATCCCACAACATTAGCTAGTTATTTCTTAAGTAGGACACATAAAATGTTGATAACAATATTTCATTATGACTTTTCAGCTTCCATTTAAGATGCATAAAGATGCAAAGGATGTCACTCCCGCTTTAACCACAAGAAAAAATTGAAGAGCCTACACCACCAGAACTTTTCTTAAACCCCTCAGAAAGTAGATATTACAGGGCAAGAAACTAATTGAAGAGCCTACACCACCAGAACTTTTCTTAAACCCCTCAGAAAGTAGATATTACAGGGCAAGAAACTAACCTGGAATATGGAGATTCCTCTAAAAATTAAAAATAGAAACTCCAGATGATCCAGGTATCCCATTTCTGTGTATATATGCAAAGAATATGAAAACACCAACTTGAAGTGGTGTCTGCCTCCCCATGCTCATTGCAGCACTATTTACAATAGGCAAAACTTAGAAATGGCCTAAGTGTCCAGTGAGGAGTGGACAAAGAAAATGTGGTTACATGGACCTCCCTGGTGGTGCAAGGGTTAAAGTCTCAGTGCTATTAAGATCTTGCCAGCCACTGCAGCCTGAGTTCTAGCCCTGGTCAGGGAGCTGACCCACATGGCGCAGCTGACCTCTCCTGACTCGCCCACTGCTCCCCTCAGCAGTGTGTTTCAGTGGATCTGCCTGTTCTGCTCCCCACTCAGTCCCTGGTGAATCCTCTCACCCCTCCCACCCCCCACACCTCTGACCTACACCCCAGTTCTTGTATGGATAAATAAAGAAAATAAATCTTAAATAAAAGGAAAATGTGGTATGTATACATACACAATGGTATAGTATTCAGCTATACAAATAAAATGAAATCTTACCATTTGCAACAATATGAAATAATTCAGATGGAGAATTATACATATGATTTCATTCATGTGTGGTGATAAAGAAACAAAACCAAAAAAAAAAAATGAACTAAATGAAATAAAGTGGTTATTTGTTAAGCCAGAAAGAAAAAGAAAAATACCGGATGGTCTCACTCATAGCAGGAATCTAGAAAACTTAAATAAGGGACCCAAAAAAATGAATAACTATAAGAAAGTGAAAATCAAAATCAACAAAAAACTATGAACCAGAGACACTTTTTGGGGGGTGGGGGGTGGGAGGGGAGGGATTGGGGTCAGAATGGGGGGGTTGCAATTGTATGGGGAATATAAAAATAAAATTTATTATTTAAAAAAAAAATAAAGTGGTTATTTGTGATTAGTCAAAGGGGAGTGGTTACTCAAAGGGGAAAGGAGAGGAGCTGGGAAAATTGGATAAAGGGGCAATTCGGCAGTGGTGGATAGAACTAGACTTTTGTGGTAAACAATATAATATTTTATAACAATATTCAATATGTATTTTTTAAAAGACACACAGCTGCAAGCAGGGAAGCACTGTGAGAACTGGCCTCCATGACGCTGAACACCTAAGGAAAACAAGGTCACCAAAGAAGTAGGTAACAAGATTGCACCTGAAACTCTGCGATGACCCTATAGTTAAATTTTAACAATTTGTTATTATGGGAAAATGTGAGTATAGAAGCAGTGGTAGTTATAAACACCGGGAATTTATACTCCCGCACACGTTTTTCTCCACGAGCCTGAGAGAATGCTCCTGATTACGATTGGAGTCAGGGTAGAGGAGAGGAGGAAACCACTTATGGTGTTCAGGTCTGCAAAACAGGAACAAAGAGCTATAGAAAAATATTTGTTGGGGTCAGGGACACAGGGAGAGCAGCAAGCCCACCAGGGCACAAGTGCAGACCCATTCCATACCAGACCCACTTTACTGCATGTATGTTTACTTCAGTGCAATACAACAAAAGGAAAGTACCACTGTCTAGCTCCGGAGTTAATGATAATGTGAATAAAATAATATAAACTGATAGTAGGAGTATCTAAGGACTGGCCTTGGCCCCTGCCCTGTGTGTTTCTTCTATCACCTGTAGAAGGACAGGAAACATTCATTAGCTATAGCACATGGTAGATCAGGTTGATGCAGCTTCTCTTCCTTTCAGGTTCTAAGCTTATAAAGCTAAGTAAATAAATTATAAGAAATTACTTATAAGCTAAGTAAATAACTTTTTTTTTTAAAAAAAGAAAAGATGCAAGGTGGGGCCTCCCTGGTGGCTCAGGGATTAAAAACAGTGCTATGAAGCTATTGACAGCCACTGTAGCACAAGTTCGATTCTGACCCACATGGAGCAGACCTCTCCTGTCTCGCCTGCTGCTCCCTGCTGCTCCCCTCAGCAGTGTATTTCAGTGGATCTGCCTTTTCTGCTCCCCACTCTGTCTCTGGTGAATCCTCTCACCCCCTGCACCTCTGGCTTGCACCCCAGCTCTTGTATGCATAAATGAAAAATAAATCTTCAAAAAATAAAATAAAATAATAAAATAAAAAATAAAAAAAGATCCAGGGCAGAGATTTTTCTTCTAGTGTTTTCAAATAGAAACATTTGTTTTATATGCTATTAATTGCTATGCTGTAACATTTACCGGGTTTTTCTTTTTTCTATCAAGAGCAAAAATTTCTTGTTGCACCATCCTCCTCCTACCATATCATTTATCAACGAGTCACAATTTATGCACTTCACTGTATATATGATGTACATTGATATGATTTGTTTTTAATGGTGCTGCCAACACTTGCAGGAGGCCATATCCACATGAGGTCACCAGGACTCCTGCACTTGTACCTGGTCTGGGGAATGCATTTATTCCCAACAGATTCATTCCTGCTTTCAGTTCTCAACTGAGGCAGCTGCTCTGTATTTCCTTATCACTGTGAGACACCAGTCCTCAATCCTCCAACTGCTGGGGTTCCCCACTATCTCTCCAAACCATTCAAGAGTAATCTCACTGGGTCTGAGGAAGAGAAAAACCCCACCCACTCACTCTTTCACTTGACTGAAGGCTCACACACAGCCCATCAACTCTCCTTAACATATCTCTTTACAACTTCCTTTAACTCGACCTTTATTTACATCATGTTAATGAGAGCTCCAAGAGTCTCTGAACCAGCATCAGACATTTACTTTCTAATTACACTCTGCATTTTCATCCAGCACCTGTCTCTGGTACATGGTATTTATGGCTGGTATTGGGTAGGGATCAGTCAGAACTTCAATATTAATATCCTGTTATGATAATTTTAAGTTGAATAAATGGAATAATTGATTGCTAACTATTCTGACCTAAAAGAATTTTAATTTCACGTGCTTCAAACTAATAATTTTTTCAAGGCAGACTTTTTAGAGAAACTGAACTTTAGATTGGGTTTGAACAAAAGGAAAAAATGTAAATTCTTAAATGAATGCCCAGTCAACTACTGGAAAACCTTCTATGACTTACTTTGGCTTTCAGGTCAGCACACAATTCCTGTTGCTTTTTCCTGTCCTTTGCCAATGCGCTCTCCATTTCATGAGCTGCACAGGCCTCGGCAAGCGTCAGCACAGCCTTCTGTATAAAGTCTTTCCTATTCTTATTCCAACTCGATATCAGGATCCTCCGCTGTTCCTTAGCGAAATGATATTGGTCACAGTATTTCTCATGTTTGACCTGAAAAGATAACAGATGATAAAAAACTTATTTTGAAAGCAAGCCTATGTATTATGTCATTGTCTCAAAAACAAATAAAATGAATTATAACAAATGATTTTGAAAAACTGGGGACAAGTATCTTAATAGTAAATACAGCAACGAGAACTAGTTATCAGCCTCAGAGCCTGTGGTTAACTAGTAGCTGAAAATCAATCATTTAACTTTTATAAGTCCTCAATTCCTTCACAAAGGATGCAGTCAGATGAGTGTCCCTACCACAACTTTCATTTTTCCATGGCAAAGATTCTATGAGTAGGAAACATTATTTACCATATGTATAATTTCAAAAATGCTCCCTCTTTAAATCAGCCTTATTATTATAATTACTTCAAAGACTTCAGTCAAGCTCATGCCAATAAACATAAAATATTGCTACAATAATCCTGAAAACTCAGTTGTGCGAGTGAGTACTGAAGTATTCAGATGTTAGGATGTCTACACATACAGTCATTATAGCAATGGCATTCCCCTTCCCATCCCTCCAGCCTGAGGGCTATGGCACATTGGACCCTTCAGTAGCTCCTGTTGGCAATGAATCCACACCAAAGGAGAGCTCAGAGTCTTGAGGAAAATAAAAGGAATGGAGATAGCCCGATTAGGCTGAAAAATCTCTGTGGGTGATTCTGAAATGCTCCTTAAATAAAGGTATGTCTCCTGAAATGAGAGTCACTGACCTAAAGAATTTTTCATTTTGCCAGTATATACCATATCTCTGAATTTTAAATATATGTGTTTATTACTCTGTTTAAGGTCTAGCACTCTGACTAGCATGCTCACATTTGTTTTCTTCTACCAGTTTACACTGAGTACCTAGCACTGTGTCTTACCATCGCACATGGTAAGAGGAGGATTCACTTCTGTTTCTCTATCCAAGAGGCTCATTTGTGAACCAAGTCATTATTTGTACCTCTTTACAATTTGAGTTGTGAGTGAAATTCTGCCAATGATCTCTGGAGGCCCTCTATTGCCACCTCTCCCCTCACCTACCCAAGGGAATCATAGGAAAGGTCTCTGGAGCAAGCAAGAACAGAAAAGTAAATATTACCAGAGAGTTCCCTCACCTCCTTGTGGACTATACAAACTTGAAAAAAAATACACTGTCAACCTATAACTTTATTATTTTCCAGAGTATAGAAAGAAGAACAACATGTAAAATTTGTATACCTTTCTTAATAACTTGACTACTAAGGCAATTAAACTTGTCCCAATTAAACATATGGGACCCAACACTTACCAAATCATGCCTGGATTTGTGAGGCAAATGTTTTTGCAACATGTCCAAATACAAAGTCCTTCTGCCGCAGAGATCTCCAGGATACTGATCCAAAACAGTCTGGTAAATCCAGTGGTCTTCCTCACTTAATTGGAATTTTCTGAAAGCACCAAAATATTGTAAAGCAGTCATGGAGTTTGAGGAATCTCAAACTGTTCAAGCCATTAACAAATGATAATAATTATATAAAATGAAAGTTTTAAAAAATATATGTTAAATCATATGTCTGCAATAGAGACACTTCTAAATTCCAAAACAATGGTTTTTTTCATCTCTTTGTTTGTTCCAGGAATAATTTGAAGTAGTTTAACAATGAGACATAATATTTTTATTTTTTTTATTTTTTTTAAGAGGGAAATTATTAGCAAGTATCTTTATAATACTGCTAGAAATATATTTTTATAAAAAAATTTTAAACAACCAATTCATATAAATTTTTGGCCAAAGATCTCAAAGCACACTGTGGGCAGAGACATAATATTTTTAAACACTTACTCAATTTTGCCTGTACCAATACTAACAATATTTTTTTACCAATGAATAAAGTAAACAAACATTGAGAAATAAATTATTAAGCATATAGATTAAAAAGAAATTTTGCTTATTAAACAGAGTTCCTATGGTTAGACTGGAGGAAAACACAAATGGAGATAGCTAAATGGACAATTATACAAAGCAAGGTACTTATTTAAGGTTGAACTTTAAAAGCAGATCTAGAGTTATATTTTACTTTATTCCCTCTTCTTCTTGCTTTGTGGGATTAAGACTAGATTTTGGTAGTGGAAAGAAAGTCAAAGACATTAAATTTCATACCATTAAAGAAATCATTTGTAAATAGGATCCCTTCATGCAATGTGCCCACCATGCTCCAAAATGCCTTCTTATTTGAGAACATCCCTAGGCACTGGCCTTGTTTGTGTTCTACATAAAGTATAAGCAAAGCCAAATGCAGAGTTTAAAAGTTGCAATATCAGCTTGAACTCTAAACCAAATTAATGTCTCTTTATTATTCTGAGTTTATTTGCATATTATTCTTATTTAATAAATTGGAATAATCAAATACAGATGCAATCAGAGGGAATATTATTAGTAACAAATATCTCTTTAATCCAAGATGGAGGCTTGCTATTATTTATTTCTACTGTATCAAGGGTCTTCTACTTTAAAGTTAATTGTGCAATTAAAAGAGTGTTTTCATAATATGTCTTCTATGCCCTTGAAAAACATTTGCTACAACATAAAATAGAATAAAACACCTTTTAAATCAATGATACTAATGAGAATTCCACTGTCCTCATACAAAGTTGCCTAGTTACTATAAAGCATTTCATTATTCTGATAAGTAGCAAGAAATAAAAATATACCCTTTTTTAAAGAAGAGAATCTTCTCTAAGAACTCTATAATGAGGAGAAAAAGTGGGGTGGAGGTGTTTTAGCAGGAAGCAGCACACTCTATACTTCTTGAGTAAGACATAATCTATTGCAGAGGAAGAATTTGAGATGAGTTCATTTGCTGAACACATTGAGTGTTTTTGATTCTGTTTGAATCAGTTTTTCATTTATAGATGGTAAAACACTACTTCAAAGAAAGCATTTCAAGTAGGAGTATTAGGCCTGGAGAAAGGCTTGTCTGAGAGTATTTATCATTTAAAACACCCTCAACTCTTTAGGGACAATATCTCAGGTCCTCTCTCAAAGAACTAATTTTCATTTATGCTAACATAAATGCATTTTAATAGCAGAGCTAGCCACATTTTCTATTAACACTGCAAGCAACAACAACAAAAGACTAGATCTACAGTCCATATTCTCATTAATGCATTTGAACTATTTATATAATCCAAAGAACTTGAATACAGTTTGGATTTCCACCTCTCTTTGATTAAAATTGTGAATGTATGTGCTTGGGAGGGGAAAGTGACAGAACCTAGGTCCAACAACTGTTCTGCTCTTTTAAATTGTCACTCATCTATATAATGGACACTGTTGGTGTAGTGCCCAGAACACCCTTATTAGCTAGAATTCCCATCACAAGATGCTGATGACTCACAGATGTCCCTTCTCTGGAGAACCGCCTTGGCCTCAATAGGAACTGCATTATGAAGGAGGCTACTTTCTCACCCTCTTTCCATCCACAATCAATGACTGTCTGGCATGAGGGTACAGTGGCTAGTCCACTAGCTTCAAAATAAGACCAAGGCTGTGATACCATTCATGTCCCCACAATTCACTGGGAACAAATTGCAGCCCATTTCCATGGAAATCTCTTGCCCACTAAGACATTCTTCACTGCTCTGTCCTGCTTCCCTTACCATTTTTTTCCTGAGAGCATAGCCCAATAAATCACTTGTCACAATCCCTGTCTCAGCTCTGCTACTACAGACCAAGGTAAACCACAAGCAATGTTACTCATAATTTTCAAAAATAGTTTAAAATCTTTGCTAAATGGAAACACATTCTAAGCTAATTGTTTTGATGATCTCCCATACTAAATGGTGGTGCGAGATTGTGACTGTCTTTAAAGAAAAAGTGCAAATGGCAAACATTTACAAAAATGCCTTTCAAATAAAAGCACACATTAGGCAGTATTTACATAGCAGAGGTGAATTTATGGCAATCAGTACATTTTTATACATTGCATGAATGTATTAATTAGGTGCCGTTTTAACAAAATTAGACACTGAAACATATGAAATGAAAATGATAATACAACATTAAAACCAGATATTTTAAACCAAGAAAGTGACAAACAATGATCACATCCATTTTATCCTTCTTACTGATTTTAGAAACCTCACATTGCAACAGCTTTTTCCAGTTAGCACAATTACACAAATTATGTCATTTTTCTAAGGTATATAGAATAAAAATGAAAAACATGCTTAAAAGAAGTGATATATAAATATTTACAATATTGTTATTTTAAAAACATTCATAGCAGTTTCCAGAGCTGCAGGCTTAAATCGTGAGGCAAATATTCACATCAGCAAATACTAATGACTCAGTCATACGTCTCTATTAGAATGCTGTTTGTGAGGGAGAAAACTTCCACCATTATAGATCTGCCAAGACTCTGGATAGTAAAAATCTAAGAGGAATATTCGAACATAATAACCTCCTCACAATAACAAAGTATTTAGTCTCTAAAATAAAAATCAAATTTAATATATCTGCATTTCTAAATTTAAATCTGAACATGTCTCTATCCTAACCAAACCTTCATCCCTTCATTAAACAGAAAAATCTACACAAAAGATCTGAGAAAAAGGTTAGCTTTTACTTTTTGAAGTTCTTATTTTATTTGACTGCTTGATGATAATTATAATGGTAGAACTAGTTAGATTATATAGATAATGAAAAATATTCTGATCACTTACTGAATTCTGAATTTTAAAAAATGACCATAATTTTTTAGAAAGTATTAAAATGATCCTAAAAACCTGCAATTTTAAAAATAGACAAAAAAGATCTTTGGAAGTTATTATTTTTTTGTCCATCCAAGATTCTTAATTTAAAGCGCTTTGTAAGTTTCATCTTGATGATAGCACACCAAGATTTTATAGTTTGTAGGTTTATTGAGCATTTTTAATATTTTAGGAAATTTCAGCCTGCAGAAGGTTGAGGTAGTTATCATTCAACACCTACCCATCATCCCCTGCCCCAAATATTGAAGTCCACAGATATCATTTCATTAATGATTTGTTAAATGTGACAAAACAGGCAATACAGAAAGGACCTTAGAACTGTGAGAATTCAAGCTGACCAAGGCCAATTGTTTCTCTAATTGCACCTGTTTGAATCATTCCCAAAATCCTAAACTGACTCACAGGCAACTTATCTATAAGTATACTTCATAGTCACATACAGAACACTACATTAGAGTTCTAGTTTCATGATATCAAAATACATTTGATGGGGTTGGGGGAAAAGGCAAGATGCAGCAATGTTGGCAAACAAGATACAGAAGCGTAACAGGTAGTTTAATAGCAGAATCAAGTTTATGCAACTAAACACTGTCTACCAACTGGTTGAAAGTTGTTATTTTTTTCACAGTAAAGGTAGCTTTTCAACAAAATGTTAATTAGTGAGTTCTGAAGGTAGCTCAATGCAGTTATCAGCAGCTAACAATTGCCCCAAGATGGGGAAATGGCCATACTGTATCTGTCCTCACAAAAAATTCTTATCTCTTCAACTATAACAATGTTGGTACCTACTGCTCCTCCACTAAGAAGCAGGATTGCAGTGAGCCACCAGTGAATTCATGTAGATAAAAGATAGCTCTGACACAATCGACTTGTTGGCTGGGTCTGTCCTTCCAGAAAATTCAAAATATAACTTGACCAAAAACAAAAACAAAAACAAAAAACCCTAAGCTAAATAGAAACAACTCAAATGTAAATGAACAGAATAAAGATCAGATTATCTAAAATATATTTCTTCTGATTTACAATGAAAAATCCTTCATTGAACCAAATCAGTTTCCATGTCAGAATTTTAATTCTTCAGGGGGCCTCCCTGGTAGCGCAGGGGGTTGAGACACAGCCTATGAAGCTGTCTGCATCCACTGCAGCACGGGTTCAATCCTTGGGCAGGGAGCTGTCCACATAGCGCAGCAGACCTCTCCTGTCTCGCCTGCTGCTCCCCTCAGCAGTGTCTTTCGGTCGGTCTGCCTGTTCTGTTCTCCATTCTGTCTCTGGTGAATCCTCTCTCACACATACACCCCCACTTCTGGCCTGTGCCCCAGTTCCTGAATGTATAAATTAATAAATCTTTAAAAAAAAAGAATTTTTATTCTTTACTTTTGGGGAGCAAAAGCACAATAATGCTGAAGTGAATAAAGTTACCTCATTTAGACATTATGATTTAATTCTCCAGGTTCAAAAGCAAGAATAATAAAACTGCTCTACCTCTTTGAGATGACATGAGAAAAAAATTTAATTAGCCATGATGAGGCCTTCTGAAAATTTAATTGCCACATAAAAATGTTATAACATCACCTCAAACCAACTACCAATAATCGTTAAGAAATTATAAGAATGGATTTAGAAGAGTTTGCTGTTTTTAGACTTTAACAATGTTCAACTTTATGTTCTTTTATAGGCACTTATATGGCAAACAAACATAAATCTGTGAATAGGGTGATTATAATTTCTTACATTATGGGTTCTCCATACTCTCAGTTCTAATAATTATATTTACCCACAGTTGGACTTCAAGGTACAAGGAATACGGAAAACTTGTTGCTATGAGCAGTTGGTTTGATATATAAAATAAGCACTGTAATTCCTCCTACATAAAAAATGGGCAAGCCTATCCACAGAAATTTTAATCTTGCCTTTGCTTATAGCCACACATATTTTATTATTTTAATAACAAATTCTATCTGTGTTATGCAGGTTAAAAAATTACATATGTCAATTGTCTTAGACACAAATCTGTCAAGCTGCTACATTTCCATTTTCTCCAATCTGATTTACTTAAGATTAATTTGATTTCATACCCAGTGGAGAATAGAAACCTCTTATAAATGACTCTCACTCCTTCATTTCAAAAAACTCAGTTTTTCAGATTCTTGAAGGAGTAAAAGTTTAGCATCACATACCACTATACCGTGTAGTTTTTCGCTAAAACAATTATATCAAGAAGGCAGGTGTGGGCTCCAGGGATAGTAATAATAAAAACCTGCCGAACTATTCTTAGATATGCTTTTCACATATACATGTAAACAAACATAACATGCAAATAAATATAGAGAATGAGTTATTATCTAAGCCAAAGCAATGTCTAAGACCAGTTTTGGGGTGCCCTCTAAAATTAGACCCATCTTTTTCCCTTGATAAAATGATGCATTCCACCACAGTCAAGTGAATGTAAAGTATACTTGATTCTGACAACAAGCCCAAGGTAGATAAAACAGTCACAAAATGTGGCTTTTGGCTTAAGTCATAAAGCTTTGGAAACAGCCCAAATGCCCAAAAATAGATGACTGGATCAAGAAGATGTGGTACATATACACCATGGAATATTACTCAGCATTCAAAAAAGATAAACACATGCAATTTGCAGCAACATGGATGGCGCTGGAAGGGATCATGCTCAGCGAAATAAGCCAAAAGGAAAAAGGAAAATACCGGATGGTCTCACTCATAGCAGAAATCTAGAAAACTTAAATAAGGGACCAGGAAAATGAATAACTATAAGAAAGTGAAAATCAAAAATCAAAAAACTATGAACCAGAGACACTTTTTGGGGGGTGAGGGGCGGGAGGGGAGGGATTGGGGTCAGAATGGGGGGTTGCAATTGTATGGGGAATATAAAAATAAAATTTATTATTTAAAAAAAATAAAGTAATTAATGATTTCTTTAGGAGAAAGTTTTTTAAATAAATGATGAAAACAAAACCATAGTCTACAACTATTACCTTTCCCCAACAAACATAAATTCTGAAGCTGGGTTGGACATGCCAAGAGAAAACAGGAGTTGCAGTCATTGGGGGGTGTTGCTTCTCCTATGTCTGACTTCTTCCATTATTAACTTACATACAAACAACTCAGACAGGAAATGTAGAACCTGATCCTGGTTATGCTCAGGCACTGAAACTTTTCAACAGTTATGAGACTACCATCTCAGAGAAAAAAGCCAACTTGTATTAAGGTTCCAATATTTTAAGTTGTTATGACTTAATCAAGTACCTTTTATACTCTTTTTCCTCTCATTCTTCTACCCGTATTCCTCAAGCAAAAGTTAAACACATATTTGTTTGTTCAGATATTTTTTAAAGAAAAATAGGTGAGCCTATTCACTGTTTCTTCAGTGCTGCCTTCTAATGCTTGCTTTTGATCTATTTAATCTTTTATTAGCAATTGAGTATATCCTTCCAGTTGAAACAAGAGAAGAAAAAGTGAACAAGATTTATTATAGAACTAATACTTAGATTTATTTCTCTTTGGCCAAACTTTCACAGAGGGACAGTGACAGAGCTATGCTATAAAAATAAATATTGAAAAAGAGAATATGAACAAGAGTCTGGTGATATTTATACATGATAGCAATACCCAATGTCCTAATCAACAAATCTAAAAGTTGAGCCAAGTGACAGAAATTTGTTGGTAAAAGTATAAATTGTTTCTGCATTTTCAAAAGGGAAGATGGCAATATTCTCAAAATTCTTCTAATTTTTCAAGCCCTTTGACTCAGCAATTCCATTTGTAGGAATTCAACTTAAAGAAATACTCACTAGATTATTTAAAATATAGCAACATAGTTGTTAGTTCCAAGGTTTGTAGATAAATATCAGAATATGAGATAAATAATTGAACAAAAAATAGGAAATGAGTTGAATTTATGCAGTAAGCCAATAAATTGTAAAACATTGCATATAACAAAAAATGTGGTCTAAGGAATATTCAATACAGTGACCTAAAACATAGGCTAGCAAACATTGAAAAAATGAATATTGTACTTGACTAATAAACAGGAAAAAATGGATACAAGTATAGTATTTTTCTTTTTGTAAATAATAGATATATAAATACATACATGCACATACATGCATATAGATTACATGTATATAACATATATAAATAACACAAAATGTTACCAGAGGATATCTATGGATATTGCAAATTTATCTCAGTTTGTAGTTTCTTTTCTTTTTTTTGCCTCTATTAAAATTTTTTTCATTTAATATGTAATTATTTCTGTTTTGAAGAAAAAATATATTAAAAAGTCCATAGACTACTGACAGTGACTTTGAAAGTTGCTAATCATCAGGGAAATTGAAATAATTTAGTTGAAAAAAATGAGTCTAGCAATCTACACGCAGAGGGACAAAATTGTTCAAAGATCACTGGATTTTAAATAGCCTTTAAATTCAGATCATAAAATAGAATAATAATTATGCATTAATATAAAATTTAATATACCTATCAGACAATGAAGTAGAAATTACTTGTTATCATTCTATAGCTTTTGCCACATATTAGATTCAGATCTGACATAGCTAAATGGAGCACCAGACAATTATGTTTCATCTATATAATTAATTCATCCAAATGTTGGGAAATTAAAGTCACAATCTCATCTAAATCTAAAACAAGCAATTAAATTTGTCTTCATGTTACTAGTGAAATGCAATCCAAATAAAATCTAAATATTTCACAACATACTGAATAAAGAAGTGGATTCAATTGTATCAAGTTTTAATGAAATCCGACATCCTTAAAATCTGTGTATCCAAAAAGGTAGGCACTAACTACATTTGGCTATTTAGTATTGAAATATGGCTACTCCCAATGAAGATGTGTTGAAGTATAAAATGAAGACTAAAATTCAAAAGCTGCATGAAAAAGTGAATGTAATATACTTCATTATTAATTTCCAAATATTAATGATATGTTGCAATTAGAACATTTGGAAGCTATTGATTTAAATAAAATATTAAAATAAAATTTCTCTAACATTTTTTAATATGGCTACTTAAATATTTGAAATTACATATGCGGCACACATATGGCCTCACATCATAATTCTACTTAACCATACTTACCTAGTAGTCAGCCCAATTTGCCAAGGTCTTGGTAAATATAAAATGTGCAAAGTGGTGTGGGGAGAGGGAAAATATTTCTAATCAGATGAACAGAAAAGATTCACTCTCTTGCTCAGCTATTTACTAGCTCAGAAACATTGGGAAAACTTCTCACCTTACTCTGAACTGTAGTTTCTTCATCTTTATTTTATTTTTTTGTTTTTAGGGTTTTTTTTTTAGATTTATTTATTTATTTATACAAGCACTGGGTACAGTCAGAAGTGCGGGAGGGTGAGAGAATTCACCAGAGCCAGAGTGGGGAGCAGAGCAGGCAGAAGGACAGAAATACACTGCTGAGGGGAGCAGCAGGTGGCAGGAGAGGTGTGCACACCATGTGGGACCCTCCGGTGGCCTGGGAGCAGCCGGGAATCGAACCAGTACTGCAGAGGCTGCGGGCAGCTTCGCAACCCTGCGCTCAACCGCTGCGCCACCGGGGAGGCCCAGTTTCTTCATCTTTAAATGGAGCTTTGAAAGTGGGGTGTATTGAAGATTAATATGGCATGCAATTGCCATGTCATATAATGGGTATTCATTAAATATTAGTCGCTTCACTATCTTAGTTTTTTAAAAATCTGTATTTTTGTTTTCTAAAATAGAAAGAGCTTATATGCCAAAATTATTTATAATTTACCACTTGGAGGTAACATTGCTAATTTTACTTGGGTGGATAACTTTCCAGGGTTATTGTGTGTGTGTGTGGGGGGGGCCATATAGATATAAAAGTAATAACATTTTAAGGGGAAAGGAAAAAGAGAATCCATGTTATATAAGCTATTGTACTTTGTGGCATGATAATTAATTGTATAGCAAAATATCATGATTATGTTATGAAAAATTCTTTTTATGTAATTTTTAATTATAGTATGATATTCCATTGTGTGGATATATCATAACTGGTGTAGCTAATCCCCTATTTCTTGGCTATTTAGGCATTTTGAAGTTTTGCTATCACTAAAAATAGTCAATGTTGAATGCCTTGAAATTACCTATGTCACTTCTATAATTATTTCTTTTAAGATTCTTTCTAAAGAACAAAGATTAATCACATTTATAAAGATTTTAATGACATATTGCCATATTGCCTTTCAAAAGAATTTATACATCAATCATGCAGTGAAATGACCATTGTCACCATACTTTTAACTTTGAATAAATTTCATTTATGTTTATAGGTAAAAATCTGAATATTTTAAAAAGTTTCATTGTTTTATCCTGAGAAAAATAATGGTGGTATCATATTGCCACACTTCAAATTATATTACAAAGCTGTAGTAAAAAAAAAGGAGGGCATTGGAATACAAGTAGACACACAGACCAATAGGATTGAGTTGAGCATCCAGAAATAAACCCATACTTATATTGGGTCAGTAAATCTATGACAATGGAGTCAAGAGCATATAGTGCAGAAAGACAGTCACTTCAACAAATGGTATTGGGAAAACTGAAGAGACATATGCAAAGGAATGAAACTAAATCATTATCTAATGCCCTCCACAAAAATTAATTCAAAGTGGATTAAAGTCTTTGAACTTTAGAAACCAAAAAATACATGAAAGAAAATATAGACAGAACACTCTAGGACATTTACTTCAGGAATGTCTTTGGGGACTGAACTTCATTGCCAAGGGAAACAAAACCAAAAATAAACAAATGGCACTACAGTAATATAAAAAGCTTCTGCACAGCAAAAGAAACTAAAATCAAAATAAAAAAGACACCCTACTAAATGGGAAAAAATATTTGCATATCATATATCTGACAAGGGGGCGATATCCAAGACCTATAGAGAACTCATATAACTTGACAATAAGAAAACAAATAACCCAATCAAAAAATGGGCAGAAGAGATAAAGGGACATTTCTTCAAAGAAGATATATTAGCTGGCCAACAGGCACATAAAAACATGCTCATCCTTAATTATTTTCAGGGTAACACAAATCAGATCACAAGGATATACCACATCACAACTGTGAGAATGGCAAATATCAAAAAGATGAAAACCAACAAATGTTGGTAAGGGTGTGAAGGACAGAGGATAACAATTATGGCTCATTCATTTGGTGGAAATGCCTCCACTGAAAGCCCTGAGGGTTAAGGGACCAAAAAAGCACAGTAATCAGTAGTGTTGCTATTGTTGCAAATGTTGCTATCACTTGTAGGAAAATGGTTTTACAAAAGAAGCCTACAAGAAGTACATGAAGCCTACAAAAATTACATGAAATCAATTAAAGGCAAACTTGAAGAACAGAGGCCAGAAAGAATAAAACCTTTTATGACAGGAGCTGAAGGATAAATCAAGCACATCTTTGCTAATTTCAAAAACTACCAGTTCTTTGTTGGTGAAACATGAATCATGGTGTGGATCTGAACTCCATGGTATGGCTCTATTGGACTACCATGAGGATGTTGTGACCTCCAGATATGATTTTCTTGAAGGATGATTTAGAAATGGAAAAATGTTAACAAATTTGTCCATTACTATGTATCTATCAACTGTCAACATAACCGGTTGTTGCTTTTTATTCATACAACACCAGGACAGACAAATGGGACTGACGGCATTATGGGCTTTTCATTTATATTGACCTTGACTTATCTGAAGTGGAGGCATTGTTCTAAGAAAAACGTATCTTGAAGGTTGTCTGAAAATAAAAGGCAAAACCCAACAAATGTTGGTAAGGGATATGTACAATACAAAGGGATATGTACAATCCTTATGTTCACCACGGCACTAGCTACAATAGCCAAGTTACGCAAACAACCTAAACACCAAAGAACACATCAGTGGACAAGAAGATACAGTATATATATACAAAATGGAATACTACTGAAATTTATATATAGAGATAAAAGATGAAATCTTGCCAGTTGTGACAACATGGATAGAATTGGAGGGGGTTATGCTAAGAAATTTTCATTAGTCTCTTACACATTTGTATTAAGCATTCACTCCCAGATTTCCACAACTAACCACAATGACATCTTTTCACCTCCAGCATTGCCATCATAATATTCAGTCACCTCACCTGTTAATGTGCTAGATGAACTATCTGTACTTATTCCTTCTGTCATGTATTAGGTCCCATTATTAGATTACTCTCATCATTTTTTCCATTAAAAAAAAAAAGAACAACATCAAACAACAACATTAAAGTCTGGCCATATGTCTTGACTCTGGCCAAAAAAAAAAAAAAATCCTCAAGAACGTCTACGTTTATTGTCTTTCTCTTTTCTGTTCCCAAATCCAGCCCAACATGGCATTTGTTCCCATTTATAAAAATGGTCACCAACAACCCATTTCTTGGGTGAATAGATACTCTTTAGTCTTATTTTATTGGTCTTATTGGCATTTGTTCAGTGGATCACACTGCTGACCATTTACTCTTCACTTGCCTTCCAGGATAGCATACTCACTTGGATTTTGTCATATCTCGCAGACCTTCTCGTAGTGTACTTTGTTGGTTCCTCCTCCTCTTTCTGACCATGTGATGCCAACAGGCCCAAAGGATAAGTAATGATCTTTTCCTTTTCTACTTCACTCACTATTTTGTTGATTACATCCAAAACAATGCTGATAATTTGTAAACATAGATTTCCAGCTCAGAAATCTCTCCTGAAACCCAAATCCATTGCCTATACGTACCACGATTTATTTGCCCATTCACTTACTGAAAGATATCTTGTTTGCTCTAAGTTTTGGTAATAATTAATAGATCTGCTATACATATCCACATGCAGGTCTTTGTGTGGACATGTATTTTCAACTACTTTGGGTAAAACCAAGGAATGTGACACCTGAAGTTTGAAAATGATTTGTGCAGGTGTAGATTTTTTTGGTATTTTCCTGCTTGATGTTCTCTGAGCTTCATGGATATATGATTTGCTGTCTGACATTAATTTAGGGAATTTTTCAATCTTTATTGCATTATATACTTCTTCAGTACCTGTCTCTTTCTTCTATTTCTGTGCACATATGATATACCATTTGTAGTTGTCCCAATGTTTTTGAACATTCTTTTTGGATTTTTTCTTCTTTTTTTTCTTTGCTTTTCAGTTTCGGAAGAATCCATTACCATATACAGTCAAACTCAAAGATTATTTCCTCAGCCATGTCCAATCTTCCAACAAAGCCCATCTAAGGTATTCTTTATTTCTGTTACAGTATGTTTACTCTCTAGTCTTCTTTTTTGAATATTTCTTATAATTCCCATCTCTCTGCCTACATTATCCATCTGTTCTTGCATATTGTCTAATTTTTCCACTAAAGTCCTTAGTATATTAATCATAGTTGTTTTTTTAATTCCTGATCTGTTAATTAAAGCATTCTTATTTATCTGATTAGTTCTGATGCTTGCTCAAATTCTTTAAATTGTCATTTTGCCTTCTAGTATTCTAAATAACATTTTGCTGTTGAAAGGTAGAGTTAGCTTACTAGGTAAAAGGAACTGAGGTAAATAGGTCTTTCATAACATAAAGGTAAGGTATGAGGGGGAGAGAGACATTTTATTATCCAGTGATTAGCTTTAATCTTTTGATGTGCTTCTGTCCCTGGACACTAGATTGTGAGCTTCATCAGTGCTTCGCTATCCACACCCACAAACTCCCTTTGGTGGGACAGGATGGCTGTCGGTGGCTAAAGTTGGATACTTCCCTTCCCATGGATGGAAGATCAGAACTGGCTGAAGTTGGGTATTTCTCTGACCCCAGGTAGGTTCCGATAAAACTCCAGCGTGTTTAGGATTTGATAAAATAGTTTTTCCTGAAGATACTCCCTTGTTAAGAAGAATAGAGTGCTCTGTGTTATTTCAAAATGTTTTCTTTTCCATTCCTACTGCCAGAGGTATCCGGGGACTTTTCTCAGATATTCACTATGAGTTCCTAGTAGGGAAAACTACTAGAGGGAAAACTATTAGAAGGAAAACTGGAGGGGAAAAAATTAATAATTTTTGAGTTTCCTAGAGAGAAAGCTCACTCACGAAAGTGTAGGGGTTCCCATATGACTAAGTCCGCTAAGAGTTTTTAATTCTCAGAGTTGTCCACACTCAACTTCCAGCAATTCATCAATTATATTCAGGTTTTTCTACTCCCAACTCTGGTTCCCTTGGAGACTTCTGCTCCTGGGTTTCTTCTCAGATAAGTTGTGATTCTCTATATTACCTGTCTCTCCAATTTGAGGTATGGTTGTTTGTCCTATCCTCTAACTTCCTTGATGTTTCTGAGAAGAGTTGCTGATTATTCAGTTTGTTCAGTTTTTTACTTATTGAAGAATGGTACAGTAAATTCTCAATTCTTTACATACTGGACTGGAAATTATAAGTCTCTGTTGGCTCTTTAGTGATTAAAACTTGCTTGAGAAACCAACCTGTTAGATTGTTTTAGTTGTTTTAATGTTTATGTAATTGCATAAACATTAAACTTTTTCTGATTTTGACTGAAGGTAGCATATTAAAATAGACTTTCCCCCATTCCAAGATTACTAAATATTTCCTTTTATCTAATACTTTTCTGAGTTTTTTTCTTCAAAAAATTTAATGCAACTGAAATTTATTGAGTCATGTGGAGGAAGGAAGAGATCTAACTTTATTTTTCATTTGCTTTTTATTTAGTACTATCTTATAAATAACCCAGTCTTTCCCCACAGTTTTGAAATTTTCCCCTTATAATAAATTAAACTACTTATAGATAGTTTCTGCTTTCTATATTTCTATTTTGTTCCACTGATCTGCCACATATTTCACGGACATATAAAACTTTGATTTATTTTGAAATTAAGATATATATTTATATTTGTGCAAGTTTCACTATGCTTTTATACCTACTTATTCATTTTGACATTTTGCCTGTTTTTAGAAGCTAGTTTTTCTGGTAAATTTTGGAATAATTTTTACTGGCTCTTCATTTGCAATCATATTAAATCAACAGATCAATTTTAATTAGTCACAGATATTGTGAAATCAAATCAACTGCTGCTTAAAACTAAGGATCTTTTAGTCACCAAAAAGCCAATTCACACAATTTAAAAATATCTCCTAGGTATTTCAACCTTTTTATGTCAACTTTTATGTACATATTTAAAATATGTACATGCTAAGTTGTGCGGGTGTGAACATGCATGTACACCGATCAATATAAAGTCTCACAAGGTCTAATAACTAGAACCAAAATGGGAAATGACCATCAAAATAAGGGCAGATATTGGTAAGCTAGAAGTCCAATCAATATTATAATTGAACCCATAATTCACTGTGCTAGTTAGGACAGTGTATTTACACGCCTCACTGCCACCAGTCACAGAAGACTGATGCCTACCACCTTTCCTTATGTCTGTATTTATTCAAAATAGCTCATTGACTCTTTCCTCAATGAACCTACTCCTAAAACTTCATTCAGTTTTATCGATGTTACATTTACTGCCAGCATATTTATAAAATAGCCTCTTCAGTTGACATTTGCATGTAATTTTCATTTGGTCAGGGTACACGTGATGCATATTCATCTTACTCTCTACTTACTCTTCAGTAGTGGCAATAGACTGTGAATCTTAACTCTTTTCAGAGTGACAAAAGGTTCTATGAAGGAAGAGTAGAAATTGAGTTCAGATTCAAAGTAGGGTATGAAAATGAGCTGTGAAGGATAGGCCTAAGTAGAAGGTAACCATTACAGCTGCTAAAGGAAATTCTTCCAAGTTTTGAAGCTGCAACAAACAGCACAATCTCAACCAACTTAGAGTAAGGGCAAGTTGCCACCTGAAAGATCATGGGGCAGCTAAGTTGCTTTAAAAGAACACAGTCAAATTTATCTCCCACAAACACAATCAGCCTGATAACAATCCTGCTCCCTGCCAATAAATAAATAAATAATAAATAAATAAATACCTCTCCCTCTTCCCTGAGAAGGTCTAAAATTTCTTCAACAAGGTTCAGATGGGGAAGGGAGAGGGGATGTTTATTTTACAGTTAGACACTTAAGTAAAACTTCACCATGACTAAGTTTCAATTAAAGTATTATGAAATAATCTATGAACATATGTAAATGATATATTAATATTATTCTCAGTTTTATTGCAAGAAACAAAGGCAGGCAGAGAAAGAGGGAAGTGGGATGGTAGGAAGGGGGCTCTTAGGAGACCAAAAGATTTCAGGACAAACACATGACCATCCCCACAGAGATGTAGAAAAGAAAATTAGGACAGGTATGACTTAGGCTCAACCTACAAATGAGTGAGGTAATAAAAGTAGAAGCCAGGGCCTCCCCGGTGGTGCAGCAGTTGAGTGCTGGGTTGCGAAGCTGCCCGCAGCCTCTGCAGCGCCAGTTCCATCCCGGGCCGCCGGGTCCCACATGGCGCGCAGACCTCTCCTGCCACCCACTGCTCCCCTCAGCAGTGTACTTCGTCAGTCTGCCTGCTCTGCTCTCCACTCTGACTCTGGTGAATTCTCTCACCCTCCCATGCATCTGACTGTACCCAGTGCTTGTATAAATAAATAAAAATAAATCTTAAAAAAAAAAACAAAAAGTAGAAGATAACTGAAAAGTTTGGGTCAAGGCACTACTAAAGCAAAGAATTTCATGTGGTAAGATAAAAGGTTTTCTTGTTATGCATTTCTTAAAATCCTTTGTTATTCATTCCACATAGAGAAGTTTCATCCACAGGCAATTTATTAAGTGCAAGAAAAATATTATCATATTTATTTTCTTCCATCTCAAGGTAAAAGCCTTTTACTTTAAATGCACTATAAATGCGTTCTTTCAGTCATGTCCCTTCCTTTTAGAATATATATTCTTTCAGGAGAAGCTTGAGGTCAATATAATAAGATAAAAAGGAAGTTCCCAATAAGTTGTTCCTCAGAAATTTCATATAAAGAACATTAAACGAGGTAGAATATTTAGCTGAACCAAGGTGGCATTTCTGAGTTCATTCATTAAATGCATTTTAATATAGAATTTACACTAGAGAAGATGACCCTGTCAAAAATGAATTTTAAATCACTTAACATTATATCCGTCTCTTAGAAGAAAAATATCATTCTCAGGACACAACCAAAAGTATATTTCCTAAAAATTGACCATCTTTTTAAAAATTTACAAAACATACTTTGTTTGTATTCAGCATAGGACAATACCACGGTGGATTGCAAGTAACATAATTCCACTGTAATCAATTATTAGTACTGATTTATAAATTCCCGCTGAAGAGCTTCATATCTTGCAATGAAAATTCATAGTTTACTAAAAATTCATGTTTGAAAAATATTTTTTACCTGTGTAGTTAAGAGCATATCATGTTCAAGCTTAAAAAAATCTTTAAAACCATTTTTCAGGGAAATTGTTTTGGAGAAAAAACCCTTCCAGTAAACAAATAGTCAATTTAAACATTTATTAATTGAAACTAATTATAAGTATAGTGCACCCCCAACAAAAATTAAAATTTTATGGCAAAAAACTATCTCATTCAAATAATTTTATCATATCACCTGTGTATGTCTTCTAACTGCATATCAAAATCTTGGAGTTTCTTTTTATATTTTTCTGTAAAGTTACAGAATTCATTAAGGACTGAAGATTTCAAATCAGGATATGGGCATTCCAAAGTTTCTAATTCGATGGGCAGTTCACTTAGCTGATAGCTTCTTTCTTCTAAAGAATAATCTAGTATCTGTAAAAAAAATTATATGATACCAGATGGTCTCACTCATAGCAGGAATTTAGAAAACCTAAATTATAGACCAGGAAAAATACTAATTATAATAAAGAAAAAATCAAAATCAACAAGTAACTATAAACCAGAGACACTAAGGGGTTGGGGGGAAGTGAGGTGGGATTAGGGCTAAAATAAGGGGGGGTGGGAATTGTATGGGGAATATAACTAAAATGAAAATGCATACATTGTGCAAAAATGAAAAATGATGTAATAATTATATAAAATAAAATATAAAAAATTATACGATTGTTTAATTAACATAAGTGACAAATTGATAATTTGTAATAATGTAAGTGACAAATTGATAAGCAAATTACTATCTCATCATACTTACTTTCATACTCCAGTCTGAAAGATCATTTTCTATTTTCTGTTGCTCCAGGTTAAGTCTTTCAAAGACAGTTTTCAATTGTTTTTTCACGGAGTCAACCTACAGAACATTTACTATGAGTATCATGCAAATTGCTGTGATTCATCCAACTCTGATATTTAAAAGGATAGGACTTATTCTCAAAACTTAATAAATAATGAAAAGTTAGATAAAGGACAGTCCCTTTGAGGGACTGTAGGAGAGGGTACGAGGGATGCCACAGTCAGGCAGTGCTCAAAGGAGTGTCATTGAGGCTTCCTGTCATAACCTAAAAGTGGGCATGAGAAGTACAGTGTGGTCACAGCCATTCTGCACCCACATTTGGGTTTTGTTTGTGGTAATGCAAAGAGTTTACCTCTGTTTCAATTGCCTGTTACTTCTCTTATATCCTTATCTCTAATCCCCAGGTGAACACGGATTGTTAGTGGTATTTTAACATTATTATTCATAAAAGCAATATAATAACACTACCCAATAACTGAAATACAGATTGAGACAAATAGCTAAAATCCAAGATGTTTTGCAATTATAATCATGCAGTTTATGCTCTAGTCAAGGGAGGTAGTCAATATACTTAAAAAAAAAAAAAAAAAGGATAAAAATGTACCAGGGAGAGGTAAGGGATGTAGAAACAGAATGATATGCTAGGGAATGACTTTGGTTTCTCTCATGTGGGTTATCAGGGCAGGCATCTCACGGGAGAGGACATTCAAGCTAAGAATTATGCTAAGATCTGCCATCAGTGGGACAGAGGAAACAACCTGGTATGTGAGAAATAACAATAAGGCCATGACAATGACAGATGAGAGGGCCCAAAATATAGGGAGGAATTATGATCCAGCAAGAGCCTAAGGGGACTCACCAGGGGATGGCTGGATGCCCCTGCACTGGAGGGAGGATCTCTAAATCAACTCGAAGGAGGGGCAATAATGAAAGCTGGACACCAGCAATGAGGCCACTGTAAGATTCCAGCTAAGAAATGAGCACAGATGCACAAATACAGTAATATATGTAAAATAGTGAGTAAACAGAATTTGCTGTACCTTCTATTTAAATATATACAAGATATGCCTATTTTTGTTGTTGTTGTTGTTTTTAATCTCAGACTGTTTTGTACTGTTCTATTGGTACAAAAATGAAATGCTACATGATTAACAATAAAGGTAAGGGAATACACTGACCTCTTCCAGTATTTTCACAGAGTTAAACTCAGTATATGAATGTGAATGCTGTAAAAGGTCATGTTGTCTATACTTTAGATCTGCTCTCAATTGATGAATAGGACTTATTACATTTTTAAGATATGTGCACCATTGTTCTGATAGCTCTTGTCCTGTGACAAAACAAAATTAAATCAAGGTAACATTATTATAAGTTTCTCCAAGAACAGGTCATTGGGATGCAGATTTATTTTTGGATTCCTTTAGAAAAAAACAAACAACAGTTAATATTGAAAGAACACGAAGTGAGTTCATCTTCAAAACAAAACTTCCCTTTTAATAGAGGATCAAAAAATAAAAACTCACCAAAATTTATAAAGTCAGCAAGACATTCATTGCCAATGTGCTCTTCAATGAGAAAGGATTTTATTTCAGATTCCATTTTATATCTGAAATAGACACTGTCTCAATCAGTTTTTGTTACAATCATAATCATACCCACACATACATGTTTGAACATTTGTACTGCTAGCTATTTTTTCAATCTAATGTAGTTTTATTCGCTTGTTTGTTTAATTAATTAGGTCATATACTAAATTCAGAAGGTAGATAGGATATTTTTCAGAAACTAAGGTAGAAAGAAGCATAAGTAAACACTCCAGGCTGAAGTAATAGTGTGAGTAAAGGCAGGCACATAGGAAGTCCTGGCACTGCTTCACGTGGGGAGAGCTCAGGGTATTGGGAACCACAGAGAAATATTAAGCTGACCTCACCTGCTCAGCAGATCTATATTTCAGAAAGATCCTCAAGGCAGGCAGATGGAGAATAGTCTGGAAGTATGGACGATCAATAAAAATGGAAAATGAAGAGATGGGAACAGGAAGACCTGGACCAAAAGGAAGCTATTTTAAAAGTTAAAAGATGATGAGGTCCTCCTGTGTTGAGGAAGCTAAAAAGCACACTCAAAAGAAACTAGACCACAATCTCATACCATACATAAAAATTAATTCAAGATGAATTTAAGATGTCAATGTAAGACCTGAAACCACAAATCATACAGGAGGAAACACAGGCAGTAAGCTCATCAATGTTAGTTTTAGCAATGTTTTTGTGAATTGACTCTAAGGATAATGGAAACATAAGCAAAACAAATAAACAAAAACAGTATTACTGAAAAGCTTCTGCATAAGAGGAACATCATCAAAACGGAAAGACAATCTACTGACTAGGAGAAGATATTTGCAAATCATACATTCAACAAGGGGTTAATATCTAAAATGTGAATATAGCTCATAAAGCTCAACAATAGCAAAATGAATTTTAAAAAATGTGCAGAAAATCTGAATAGACATTTCTCCACAGTTAGACAGATGACCATGAAGCACATAAAAAGATGTTCATCATCACTTATTATTAGGGAAATGCAAATCAAGACAACAATGAGACTTCACTTCATACCTGTTAAGGTGGTTATAATCTAAATGACAAGAAACAATAAGTATTGGTGAGGATGTGAAGAAAAGGGAACACTTGTAGAAATTGTAGATGGAAATGTAAACTGGTGCAGCCACTATGCAGTATGGAGATTCCTCAATTAAGAAAAATACCATGTGATCTGCCAATTCCACTTCTGTGTATTTATCAAATACAAAAATATATCTCTATACTCACTCAGCATTGCTTATAGTAGTGAAGTTATAGAAACAATCTAAGTGCTCACTGACAAATGAATGGATAAAGATGTGGCATATACACACAATGGAAATGTTTTATTTCACTCACGTGGAAGATAAACAAAGCAAATGAAAGCAAATTTCAATTCAGAGGACAAATTCATTGTTACCAAAGTAGAAAAGGGTTGGGGTGGGTGAAATGAATAAAGAGGGTTCTTTATTTGGTGGTGGATAGAAACTAGTCTTTTGGTGGTGATCAAAATGTATTGACAGTATATACAGATGTTGAAGTACAATATAAAGCTGTACATCTGAAAAATATGTAATTTCATAAACCAATGTTACTTTAATTTTTTTTTTTATAAAAAAGAGATGATGTGGCTTCCCTGGTGGTGCAAGGGGTTAAGATGCAACCTATGAAGCTATCTGCAGCCACTGCAGCACGAGTTTGATCCCCAGCAAGGGAGCTACCCACATGGCGCAGCAGACCTCTCCTGACTTGCTCACTGCTCCCCTCAGCAATGTATTTCAGTCAGTCTGCCTGTTTTGCTCCCCACTCTGTCTCTGGTGAGTCCTCTCACCCCCCACACATCTAGCCTGTACCCCAGTTTTAGTATACATAAATAAATAAATCTTAAAAAAAAAAGAGAGAAAGTTGATGAAGAGCTGGACTAGGGAAATGGGAATAAAAACAATTTATTTTTAAACACCAATAAAATAATAAATCTTAATCTTTTATTGTTATTTAAATATAGTCATTTTTAGAGTATCCAAAAATAATGTAATTTACCCCTTGCTTATGGTAGATATAATGAAATCATAGAAAATTTTGATTTATTATGATTATTAAAATGCTATGCTAACAGTGGTATAAAGTAAAAAAAATAGCAATAATTATAACTTTAATATAATGGCTGTTTTCATTTTTGCATGTAAATTTTCTGGCCTTGTCTACATGCATATATATATTTTAAATAGTTGTAATTACGGCATATTGAACATTTATATTGGGAGTACTGGAATAATATTTTAATGAATATTTCATAATTATTTTAATGACTTCATAGTATTCCATTTTATATATGTATGATTATCTTCTAAAGCAATTCACTAACATGGAACAGAATTTTTTTGCTATATTTATAAAAGAGGGGTGCTTTTGTAAATGACACTTCAATGTTTACTTTTTCAGCATGTAGTTTTTGCCAGAAAAATCTTAAAAGTCCTATTTTTAAGATTATTTATCTAAGACAGTCATATGGAGGATGAGTACATAATATTAGAATCAAAACAAAAGTTATTTTATAATGGATTTGTATAACCAAAAACTTAACACTTAAAAACCCTCAGGCTCAGCTCTCTTATATTTTCATTCCCTCAAAAGGCCATAGTAGCACATACAACTCAACAAAAAGAAAACAAATATCCAATCAATAAATAGGCAGAAGAGCTAAATATACACTTCTCCAAAGACAACATTAGAGATGACCAAAAGGAACATAAAAAGTGTTCAACATCACTTATTAGAGAAATGCAAATCAAAACCACAATGACATACCACCTCACTCTAGTAAAATCATCCATATCCAAAAAACCAGAAACAACAAATGTCGGTGAAGGTGTGGAGAAAAAGGAATCCTTGTAACCGTTTATGGGATTGTGAACTGGTCCAGCCACTATGGAAATCAGTATGGAGTTTCCTCAAAATATTATGAATAGGTCGATCATGGATCCAGCAATTTCTCACTTAAGTGTCTACTCAAATAAAAAATCTCTAATTTGAAGGGATATATGCATGCCTGTATTCACTGTAGCACAATTTACAATAGTCAAATTATGGAAATCATCTAACTGTCCATCAACAGAGCAGTGAATTAAGATGTGATATATATATGTATATATATACACACACATATACACACACAATGAAATATTGCTCAGGTATAAAGAAAATATGAACTCTGGCCATTTGCAACAACATAGATGTATCTGGAGGGAATTATGCTAAGTGAAGTAAGTCAGAAGAAGAAAGACAAATATTCCATGACTTCACTCACGTGTGGAACACAGAGAGAAAAGCACAAAAGAACTGACAAAACTCAATCCAAATAAACCCTAGAAATACGATCACATAATTAAGGCCACTGGAGGTGGGAACACAGTGGGGAGAGGACGCATTGGCTTAGGGTAAAGGACTATATGTACCTGGATGGTGGGGGCTGGTATTGTAACATACAGTTGAGGAGGTGCGAACTTACCCCCTAAATCATACACAATGTTGTAAACCAATGTTATCTTAATAAAGAAAATTTGAAAAGCATACTATATAAATACCACCATCATTAAGCTGGTGCAGATGCCTCAAATGGAGGAGAAACATCTGATCTCTCACATTGCCTTAAACTCTGAGGAATTTATGTTTCAAAGATTATAATTAATATCAAGTATAGAATCATTATTTTGTTTGAATTCATCTTGAAGTGACTGCTGGAAATATTAATATAAGTCAGAAGTCCAAACTGAAAAAGTTAGACATGCTGCAGTAACATTTAGAAATCACTGAACAACTTGAAAATCTTAGCAATTTTTTCATTCATTTATCTAAAGTATTGAGAGCTGTTCTTCCAGGTCTCCTGCAATGCAAAGATGAATATGATGGCATGTTTGCTCTTGAGAAGTTTGCCACCTTATAGGAAGAAAAGTATGTAAACAAAACATTATGTTCCAATGTGCTAAGGATATTATAACTAAGCACGGTATGAGTGGGAATGTAGAAGAAAAAATGAAGATTATCATTTTTTCCTAAGTAAAGCAAAAGCTATATTAATGTACTCATTGGATTCCAAATTAAAGTGAGGAAATGAAAGGATTGTAATTTGATTCACATTCAACCAATAACTTTAAATTTTGATTATAATGATTTAATTAACATAGAAAGTTAAAGAATAGCTAACTAGGTATGTGTCACTCTTAGTAATTCCTACATGTTCTCATTGAGATTTCCCTCAGTTCTTACCTGACTTCATTTAGCTTTCGGTGTTCCTGCCACCATACTTGTTTGTGTTGTTTTATTAGTGCTTGTTCTTTAGATATCTTTGAAGTCTGCACTGTTTTTCTGATCTAGAATCAGAGGAACAAAGGAGGAACAATGTCAATGTTTTCTAAATGTTTGCCATGAGAGAAACACATTTAGTTTAGTCTGTTTAGTCTGTATTGTCCAAGTTGATAACTCTTTTTAAATCCTATATGAGCATCTTCTAACACAAAATCCACCTTAAAATAGGTAGTGTACTAAAAAGCAGGGAGGGGAAAGAACGTGACTTGAAATACTGATCAAATAAAGAACTATTTCTAAAGTTTTCTTTTTTTTTTAAAGAAAGATGAAGTAATTCTATTTTCATGCATACAATAAATAACACCTTAATTCATATAGTCCCAGAAAGTGTAGATGTAGAGACAGAGATGAGATAGATAGATATCAATACCTATATAGCTGGGCCTCCCTGGTGGTGCAGGGGTTAAAGACACAGTGCTATCAAGCTATCACCAGTCACTGCGCCATGAGTTTGATCCCCAGCTAGGAAGTTGATCCTCATGGCACAGCAAACCTCTCCTTTCTTGCCCTGCTGCTCCCCTCAGCAGTGTATTTCAGTAGATCCTCCTGTTCTGCTTCCCACTCTGTTTCTGGTAAATCCTCTCACACCCCCACTCCCACTCGCCACCAAACCTCTGGCCTTCACCCCAGTTCTTGTATGCATAAATAATCTTAAAAAAATACCTATATAGCTTTTTGGACACTTTTCCCATGAGAGGCATCATGAATATTATTATTCCTCCTTTATGTATGAAAATACTGAAGTTTAGAGAGGTTAAAAGACTTGGTCAAAATGACAAAGTTTATAAACAGAATCACACAGAACCATAGTGTTAGGACTGTTTTTTTATTTGAGCCCTCAGCACAAGATGGGGAAAAGTCATTGTATAATTTGTTAGAAGATCTGGCAGTAGTCTGAGCTTTAGATTGTACTAGAAATATAATCCTGAGTATATAATCTTTCAAGTTCATGACTCAGTAAATAAAATACAAAATTTAAAATTTGGCCAATATGTATTTGCAAGTACTTAAATGGTTAAAAAAAATCATAGTGTTGAAACCTAAATTTTCTACTAAATTTAGATTTCCTTAAATTTGATTTTTTCAAATGTGGCACATAATTAATACTGTTTTCTGGATTTCTGTGGATAAATTGCGTCAAGATTGGGTCTGTTTGCCCTAAGAGCCTCTCTTGGCCACGTTCCTGATCTGTTTTATATCACAGAGCAGCCTGTATTTCTCAGGCATGCCTGTCAGTGGCCTTCCAAACAAGTGGACTCCCAAACAAAGGGAGGAGACGGTAGTGGTGGAAGACAGAAGGGAGAGAAGCAAGGAGAAACTAAAGGATTTACTCCTCCTGCCTTCTTTACTCCAAGATAGTTCTCTATGAGCATCTGCATCTTCTCCACAGTTGCAACCTTTTCTTGACAGTTTTACTACAGTTCCAATTATCTCTGGGTAACCTCTACCATAGAGTGAGGTATGGTCTTTTAATACCTATTCCTCTGACGTAGGGATAGCAGCGACTTTCTGCTATCGTTAATCCCTGTACTGCTTCACCGTACTGTGGCTTCTCCACTCTATCACTGGGTAATCATTTGTAATCATTTCCTGCATTAAAGACCCATTTACTCTAAGTCCTCAAGTGGTGTGTGTTTCCTGGCTAGACTTTGACTGACAGTCGTATGTACCCTGAACTCATGTATTTCATATTAATACTTTTAAACATCTATAAAAGTGCTACTCTCAAATCAGAAACTTGATGAAATATGCATATTTTATATTTTCTCTGCTACTAGAATACTTAGCACCCTGCATGCTTTAACAGATCAATACTGAAGATATAAAAACTTGAGAAGAAAAGACTAAAAAGACTCTTTATAATGCATGCTATTTCTAGCTGTCATTCACTGATTACTTTAACCTTGAGTTTATCTTTCTGCTGTCTGGTTACTGATTCAAAATCTGGGATATAAGAAAATAAAATAACTCAAAGATTTCTTTAAAAAACAAAAAGGCAAAACCAAGTCTTTTCACAGGCAGTCTGAAGGGTGATACCATTATGAAATTTGGGAGAAAAGATCATTTAAACAAAAATACTAAGGAAAATATTTACAAATCTCTTATTTTACCTACTGAAAAATTAAAAGCACATAGTGTTTCCAAAATCCGAGACTCTAGTATTTGTTTTAAAAATGCCTAAAACGCATTCCATCTATTTGATCTCTATCGTCTCTAAAGTTTGTTGCAGGCGACACAACTTTTAAAATTATGTTTCTTTGACATATTTGGTATATGTTGTACAAAAAAATTAAAATACATTGGTGAAAGATGTAGACACATTTTTATAGTTAAAAAAAAAAATCAATGCTGCTGCCTTTGGGCCCAGGTAAGACCAATTAAATAGACTATAAAAGTCAAAATAAAGCCACTATTTTTCACTGGACACATCCAATATTTTGCAGAACATCCTGATATTTTGTAAATTCATTCATTGACTTCTTTTCTATCCTCAGGGCAAAAATAAAGAAAAATAAAGTCTTAGAAGAACAAACAGTTGTATCTTTATCAATAGAGAGATTTCTAGGTGATTCCAATTCATTTTGCTGGGTAATAACCTATAAGTTAATGCTTAAGGTAGATGATGATTTATACAGAATGTTGAATCAAAAACAATAAATTTATAAAAGAATCAGAAACTAGAGGTTTCCTGTGTGATTTATTATAATCATCCAAGATAATAAAACCCTAACTAGGCACTCTGAAATACCACAAAAGTCCTTTGGGCCAAATGACTCATCTTTAAATATAAACAAAAATAGCTAATAGCGAAAAAATTTAAGTGTTGGTTGCATGTGTATACATATTTGTCAAAATTTATTGAGATGTACACTTAAGAGTTATGCACTTAATTGTTTGTAAGTTGTACCTCTATAAAGAACTGTTAACATAGAAAAGAAAAAATCTGATTGCTTCACTAAATATAATTTCTCATTTTTCAAGTTGGCAAAACACAAATATTTAACACTCTGGCAGGCTATGGGGAAATATTCTTTCTTATTTCCTAATAGCAATACAATATGATGCGAATATTCCTCCCATCGAAGGGAGCTAAGAGATGTATATCAAAATTGCCTATGAATTTACCTGTTGACCTAGAAATCTTACTTATGGATATTTTAAAACTATATTGACAAAATAATTTAAAGATGAATAAACAAAGCTATTCACTGAAACACTACTTGTAATAGAAAAAAAAAAAACCCACAAAATTCCATCAGTAAGTGTTCTTGCCAAAATAAATTGAACCTGAATCTGATCAAGTCTCTAGATATAACTACTAATTTACTGAAAATACAAGAGTCAGAAAAACACATGAAATGACACCACAAGGATGTAATCAGCAAAATCCAGACTATAAGAGACTAGAAGACAAATGATAATCTCCTCAAAAAATAAATTATAAGAATACAAAAGAAGGGAGACTGAAATCTAATACACAAAAATCAATTGTAACATATGGATCTTATTTAGATACTGATTTGAATAAATGTCAAAGAAAAAAAGAGAAAATCATGGAAATTTAACACTGACTATATATATTTGAATATAGTAAGAAATTGACATTTTAACAGTAATGGTATTGTAGGATTTGGGTGGTTGTTTTAGCCCTAATCTTTTAGAAATATTCATGGTGAAATATAATGTCTGAGAATTGCTTCAAAATAATTTGGCACAGGAGGAAGTTGTGGGTGGGAGTACAGAGGAAACAATGGCCAATTGTTGATCACTATTGAAGCTGCCTAATTTTATATGCACACTAATGAGAGCCTCGTGCTAGTTTAGCATAGGCTTACAATGTTCCATAATGTAACATTTTTAAAAAATCAATTATGGATATTTGAGTTGGACAAGAAGAAATACTCATTCTTGCTGAGCAAATAAATTCAAATAAACATAATTGTAAAGATCTCTTGTATTTAAGTTGGGAATGAATAGTTAACATAAAATGTACCAAAAATTGGTCTGTTTTCAATTTAAGTCTACCACTTGGCTGCAGGTTTAATTTTAGCCTTTGAAAGACTAAATCACTTACTATTCTCTTCAGTGTCTTATCTGACATCCCAATACTTGTGCATGTATTATAGAATTACATAGGTGACAATTGGCAACATATGTAATCAATGTGATAAAATCCGAAACACAAACCAGGAAAGTATTCTGAATTTACTGTTAGTTAATAACAATTATTGCTATTTTCAAGTACATTGAATATTCCAGCTGTAACTTGAAGCAAAAATCTCCTTATATGCTTTAAATATTAACATTCTATTATTCAGTTTAAGTATGTTTATACTAAATATTGCCAAATGCTGTAATAATTAACAATGATTGTTAAAACTCTTAATTTCATGTGCAAAAGCACATTTAATTAGTAAAATAAACAGGTAACTGAACTGATAATTAATACAAATGTTAAGAGAAAATATATTAATTGTATAACATTAGGAAGAATAATGTATTCTTGAGCCAACACATATTTCATAAAAATTTATAAATAATAGTATAAGAAAGAACAACAGGGGAGATATTAGAATCATAATTTAGTTAGTGTGAACTGTTTGGTATATGAACATTCATAACATTAAACAAAATAAGGTTTAGATTTGTATTTAATTTCCAGTTATCTAATTCCATTTAAGCCATGAATCTTCCAAGAAGCACAAAAGTCCTATTTGGGAATTGTTCACATCTTGCAAGAATAAATTAAAAGCAAAATGTCAACTTGATATCTCTAAATTAAATGAAATTTTATCTCACTTAAAATTACATACACCAATATTCCCATCTTCTTTAGTCCAGATATAATAAAAAATGAAAAATACATAAAGAAGAAATTGACACATTTTGTTTTCACTAACCAAATTTCAAAATGAAAAATATAAAAATGCTTCAAAAGGACAATTCATTGTCACTTGAATCTGTGGGAATTGAAAATGGAAATAAAAAGCTTGTGAAACTGATTGCTATAGATTATGAACCATTTTCAGCAGTTGAAGACAAGAGATTTTTTTCAGATATTCAAAGCTATATATGAACCTAGAAAGAACAAAGTTATTTCTTGAAAACATGTACTGAAAAAATTTCTCCCAGAATTATATTCTATAAGTGAAAAGGTTAGTGATGGTATTTAAAATGCTAATTGAAATTGGTCATCTGTTTAGCCTCACATATGTTTAATAAAGTGACCAGGGAAGCAATGTAGCAGTTGACAATGCTGAAAAACTACTATCCCTGTAGTTAATGTCAAACTTTTAAAACCACAATAATTATCAAAATTTTTAATTGTTCATTCTTTGACAATGATTCTATTTCAAAGAAAATACTGATTTTAGCAATCATTCCATATTCAGCCAAAGTATGTTGTTTTGGGGATGGATGCATGAATGGATGCATGGATGAATGAATGGATGGATGGATGGATATATTAGGAATTTACGTTTATATTCCCTTAGTCGATAGTGACAGAGGTGTAAAGAAAATGATTTTATTGACATCTTTATTAGAATAACATTTTAGGAAAGAAATTTGGTACTAGGTTTCAAAAACACAAAGAGCACTTATACTTTTTAGCCCAAACATTCCAATATGGAAATTGATCCAGAGGGAGCAGAGGATTCTAAAATATGAAAGGAGTCTATGCATGCAGACATTTACTGCTATGTGATAGGCAATATCCTGAAATTGGAAACAATACAAATATCCAAAATTCATGATGTGCTAATGTATGTCTCTTTTTCTATTTGTTGTACTGTGTTTGCTTAGTTCATTCTTAGTGACCTTGAGACCTCAATTCCAGTATCAGTTCCTCAAGAAATTCTTCTCCAACCACCAACCCAATCAGGATCAATCCCTGTTATTATACAGCAGACAGCATGTTTTTCATTGGAATTTATCTTAATATAATTTATTTCAGAGCTTATTTGAAAAACACCAACTTCCCTCCTCCTTCTTTCCAGCAAACAAGGTACTCTATGAGGATGAGGGTTAAGTTTTTTCCACCACTATTGTTTCGAGGTGAATAGTAGGCTCATAAAAAACATGTATTTTCTGGTGTAAATGGCATATTCTAGTTAAAATATTATAAAGATTATGTAACAAAATGTTAGGGGGTAAAGTATATAGGATTTTATATTTATTTTTATCTTGGAAGAAAATATATAGGTATATGTTTATGTGTATCCACATGTATATATATGGTGTATCTACAATCGTTGGATAGAAGTTAAAGATATGCAAGTAGGATATTATGTAAACAATTTTCCCATGAAATTTCCTTGAATGTTTGATAACTTTAAAGTTACATCACAACCAAACAAATAATGCCCTACTTTTTAATTAATCTCTGTTTGAAGGGAAATACCTTATGGATAGATGGTGATTTTTCTAGAATAGAGTATCAAATGCTCTAGAATCATTGCAAGCTGCCTTTGTGAAATATATTAACAATAAAAATTAACAAACCACATTTTTATACAAGTAAGTAATGAAAACACTGCTTTTAATCAACTGTAACATTTGCACAAGAGGGAAACATACTGCTAAAGTTATCGTAAACCATACAGGGTCCTACAGTACTATGCAAAATTACTCCACATAAACCCCTTTCAAATCTAGACAGGTTTACTTTTCCTTGGCTCAAGGCAAATAACCTGTGCAAAAGAGATTAATTCTAGAAAAGAGAGGCACCAGATGGTATGGTGTTGCAGAATAAGTTTTTAATCAAATGATAATTCATGACTGGCAATTACCAGCAATTTTAATTTTTAGATTAAGCTGGAAATTGTTGAAAGCCAATTAAATAACTGTCCTTCTAAAAAAATAAGTTGAATTCAGATCTCATAGGGTTGTTATGAACATTAAATGAATAATGAATGTAAACTATATACTATAGTGTCTGAGAGCATTCAATAATTGTTAGCTGCTATTTACTGTTAACTAATAGTTGAAAGATTCTAAAAACTATTTAGAATGTTATTTTATTTTCCCATTAACATTGTAAATATCATTAAACTTCCTAGCAATTCAATTTTCCAAAACTAGAACACACACATACACAACTTCTAACCTTTAGCTCTGTAGAGGCAGAAGCTAATTTTGCTTCTGTTAATGCATGCAATTGTTGATAGTCTACTGGCTTATATTTGGTGCTTCTTATTCCATTTTTCATATGGATAACCAGATTATCTGTTTTTTATCAAACACAGAAAATGACAAAGAAATAGCATCATGTTATTGGAAGTCAAAATATAGTTATGGCAACATATTGACTGCAGGTCTTATTTTTAAATATTTTAAAATAAATATAATAATATGTCATAACATTCATAGTATATTTGAAATTCTATCTTTAGACACTTTTAAAAAATATATAATTTTTTTCATAACATTTTTTCTAGTGGGCATAAAATGAATACTTCCATTAAAGTTAGTATACTAAGAATTTCAGAAAATCATAATACCAAGATACTAAGTGTCACCACTTTCGAACCATTTTTATATAAATGTGTTAGGAATAAACTTTGAATATTGGAGAATTACATTATTATGAATCAATTTAAGTAAACAGATTTTTATGAAATAGTTGCATTTCTAATTTAGAAAAATCAAAGTAATTTCAGTTAAACTTGAAAAAAAAACTGAAATTGAGAGCTAAAAAATTAATAGACCAAAAAAGACTAATTAAATTTATATAAAATGTTCAGGCAGTCTCTATTCACATACATAAAATATCCTAATTGAGTATGATATTAATTATCTTGATAAAGTAAAACATAGAAGGTATTCTAAGTCAGTAGCATAAAGTACAGTAACCTCAGTAATTCAAGCAAAATATTTACTTTTGCCTCAATTGTATGAATAATTAATCTGTTCCACATAAAGTAATTAACATTTATCAGTTCTATCATGGATCAGATGAACACAAGAAGGTTTCAAAGGCCCTAAGGATAAAAACAGTGAAGGAAAGCAAGGCCGGCCAGGCTACTGTTGAAAATTAAAATACTAGCTGGAAGATTAAAACCCTCAATAGACCACCAAATAAGCTTTGCTTTACTAAAATTTTGCAAATCAACATCCCAATATCTTATCATGTAAATGATATGTAAAATGTAAATCTTAAAACAGATCTGGAATTAGAAAAGGTACCTGAGCTATTGTTTTTCTGAAGAGTCATGAATGGAGGGTCTCTTTTATCCATGTTTACCATCTGTCAAGGAGAACAGACAGTTAAAATTTCACAATGTTATTTTTTAAAGATACGTCAGTTGTACTGCTTTCTTTTCTATTATGAGTTAATTTTTCTTTTTTGAATATCGTGTTTTTTCTTTCTGTGGAGTCACACATCAGTTTGCAGCATGATACAGGTTTCAGGTAGAGTTTCTCACGTCAGCAACTACATATTTCACACCACACCCACCACCAAATGCCGTCACCATCTGACGCCAAGCTATGGATGCCTGACAAATATTTTGTGCCTTTTCCCTCTAGTAACCACCACTTTGTTGTGAGCATCTACAGTTCTGTTTTTATTTTTGTTATTTGGTTGCTCTTACTGTTCTTTATATTCCACAAATGACTTAAAATAAGGTCAAGTTCTACGTACCCCAATTCTTTCTATTTTATTAAAATTTGCCTCTCCTTGCTTTTCAGTCACTCTTCATTTTTCCCTCTCTGCTTTCCTGTTGTAATTCTTCCTTCCAGTCTCTTACCTCTTAATTCCTGCTTCTTGGATTGTCACAGTGACAGATAAATACCTTGTGATTAAAAAAAAAAAAAAGTGTGTGCTTTATCTTGAATTCATAAGAGGAAAGAAACTACATAAGAAATGAGCAGCAAACCAAATTACTCTTTATTTCTATAAAGCAGTATAGCCCTTGTGATGGACACAGAGATGTGCCATCCACTTCTAGAAAGCACATTATGCCATCACCCCATTCAGAGCTGGCCTCAGCTGCAGAGAGCAACCTTGTCCAAAAGCATACCACTCCTGGAGCAGCCTCCATCAAGTGGCTGAGCAAGTGAAGAGTGCAAGGCCCAGTGTGGGATCTGATGGGCAGTTTTTGCTCCATAGCTCTGTGCTAGGTTGGCCCAGACTTTGTTGAACTTGCCACAGGATTGAATTCTTCATCTTCCCAAACTTTCTTCCTCCTCTTTCCTTTTACATTATGGATCCCTGACAAATATTTTGTGCCCCAAACTGTGCCTCACCGTCTACTTCCCATGAACCCAACCTGCAATAGCACTGAACTGGACTGATATATTTAAGAGTACATCACCTCCAGGGTAAACCGATGAGTTAAGTGGCTCCTTAAGGAACAGTGCCTTTTTTCATAAGATTTCTCAAATCCACTAGGTTGAACTAAGTCTAATGACCTTTGCCATAACCTAAATCTTCTTAAAAAGTCCAAGGTTTTTGGAAACTCCACCAAGTAGACAAGAATCATGGTGAATGACCACCAACTTTAGGAATATAGTGATGTAAATCCCAGTATAGAATTTGTATAGATTCTCTGGTTAAGGTATTCTTGTTTCAAGCCTTTCATAACACTGACAATCCTCCCAAGAGTATGATTTTTACTGACATCCACATCCTTTCCTTCAAGATTCTTTTCAATGTATATCCCAGATGTCCACCCACAGTATCTCAAGTCACCATCACCTCCTGCCTTTGAACTCTTACAGCTCATTTCCCAGACAGCAAACTAAGAAACCTCTTAAAAACCCTCGTCTGACTTTGCTTGATTCCTCTCTGTGGTTTCCATTGCTGTTTAAAAATGGTATCCAAACTTCTTTAAATGATCTACATGATCTTACCCTTGTTCATCTCTCCACTCTCATTCATCTTCCAACTATACTGATATTTCTATTTCACAAATATACCACATTTTTCTGCTTTAAATCCTTCCCACTTGCTGTTCCCTCTGCCTTAAAGATCTGCCTTAAACATCTTACCTCTTTTTACTGGGATTCCTACTCTGCCTTCAACTTGACCACTACACTGACCTCTGCGGAGAGACCTAACCAGTCATCTCCATCAAGGGAGTACCCTTGTTCCTGTTATCCTATCCTACTCCTTTCCATGATAATTTGCATGAATCTTCATATCAGCATATTCACTGACTTGATGTCTGCCTCCCTAAATAGACATGTGGCTGATGATTTTCTTATACTTGATTGCATCTCTAGTGCCTAGTAAGAGTAATAAGTACTCAATAATTATTATTTGATGAAATAAATAAAATGTAGCTGGCAGTAACTGGATGTCTTCTAGCTCCACAGAATAATTACAATAACAATTCCTAAACCCGTACCAAAGCCTCCCATCCTAACAATAATCTTTCAATTTTGTAAAAATCTGCTTTGATAGCACAATCTACTGGCAGGAATAGCAAATATAAATGGCTTCAGGGGCCATTAGGTAAATTAAATGAGAGAAGTGACAAGGTACACCACCATAGGAAAAGTAGAAAACAGAATCTTGAGCTCAAAGATAATCAAATACATTTTTTAACAGTTTCTAGACAAATAAAGCAAGTCTCCAAACACATCACTTCTGCATTCAGCAGGCAGTTCATCAGCTATGGTCTACTGCATCTAGTCTCTAGTTTTCATTTTATTCTCCCACCCATAAATGCCCACATTGACCACCCCCATCCAGGAGAGATCAGTCTGTGATTGATTAACTTTAGTCTTCCCTTAATTGGGAGTCTAGCCCCTTTAGAATAAAGGCTCATTTCACTCGGAATGGAGACTCAAAGACTGAGACTCTGAAACAAAATGGGGCTTTGCAGATTCCCTTCTGTTTCCTTGCTCTGACCCTGTTTTATTTGTTCCTTTTGTTTTTCACAGGAAAGTTATGAAACCCATACAATGCTTGTTACCATCATTCTCAGTCTCTTTATGACCATACGACACGTTAGAATACATTCTGGAAATCAAATTGCAAGCAAAAACTAATCTGTTTTCATTAACTTGAAACATAGGTTAGTTCCAACTACCTAGAAGACCAAGTAGGAGTACTTCTTGACCTAGATTCTTGAAATTTTTTTATATAAATCATAAATAATTACTACTCACCTTTCAAGAATGCTGAGGGCCTCTGAACTAAGGAATTATTAAGTTGAGATATTATATAACTGACTGACTTATAGTGTTTCTTATATCAGAGAATTAACTAGACATTCAGATTTCAAATCTGAACCATGCACACTTAATCTAATGTCTCATTTTAGCATGCGAGATGATTGAAGCCCAGAAAAATGACCAATATCACAGAGAACTTCAGACACAAAATCTCATCTTCATAATGCAAAAATCTCTAAAAATGAAGGTTTATATAACAATTAATTTGGTGGTCAAATCCAATCTGAGCTGAAATCATTAGGCAGTAAACTTGAAGTTGATCCTATTTAATATGAACATTCACAAGAGCCCTTATAAAAGGAAGGGAGAGGGATCATAATCACATAGGGAGATGTAATGACAGATGCAGAGATCAGAGAGAAGAAAATTTGAAAATGCTACTCTGCTGACTTTGAAGATGATGGAATGGAGGCATGGCCCAAGAAATGCAGGCAACTTCTAGAAGTTGGAAAGGTAAGGAAATAGATGCTCTCACAGAACCTCCAGAAGGCATGTTGATTTTAATCCAATGAAACCTATTTCAGACATCTGACCTCCAGAATCATAAGATAATAAATTTGTATTGTTTAAGCCACTATGTTTATGGTAATGTTCTTCCCTGCCTTTGTGCATACTGTTACTTATGCTTGGATTGCCTTTCCCTCCCTTTGCCTCTCTAGCCAATGCTACTTATTTCTTGGTCCCATCTTATGTATCCTACTTTAGCCTCTTCTAATCCGAATGGAGGTGATTTTTCTCCTCTCCTTTGCTACTCTTATGTTTTGTGTATATATACTGATGCACTTACTCATTTATTTCAATGCTTACTGGACATATATCAGCTATTAGACTAAAGAATATAAATTTATTCAGAATCTGCAGAGGCATTTGCTTTATTCATCTCATCTGAAATAGCTTCCTCTACCCTCAAACACTCTTTACCCCCTAAATCTAATTTTTTTCCTTCTTAACACTTCTCATTATATGGTGTTATATTATGTTTTATTTACTTATTGTTCATTTCTACAACTAGGACATATGTTCCGTGAAAGCAAGACCTTTAACTGATCATTTCTATTTCTCGAGAGTGCCTAAATTAGTTCCTGGCATATATTAGACATTCAATATATATATTTTCTGCATCAAGAGATTACATTAAAGATCACAGTCCTGACCCTAAGGCATGGAAGCATTAGAGGCAACTCATAGTTTTCACTTCCTCTTCTCCAATTTTTTAAATCTAGGCTCCGTGGCATGAGGTAAAATTATTATCAAGAACAAACTCCAAGCCAAAATGGCAGTGAATTGAGGTGTATTTCAAGAACCGAGGAAGGAGAAACATTCCCACTTCACCTTGGGAGTTTCAGCACTGATCATAAGTTCATGTTAACAGCAGTTGACAGATGCCCTTTGACTAGTTTTTCAGCTCCCAGTCACAACACACAACCCCTACATGCAGAAATGTGGACTATGTTTTCATGTATTATCAATCTAAAGATATCTGTGCTATCTTACTTTTCCAAAAGCTTGAGGCTAAGAAGAGCATTCTTTGTATAGTAGAAAAATCTTATCTTCAAGCAAGTATCACCAACATACACAGCATATGATACAACTACGCAAACACACACAGACACAAAACAATACTATGCATGTTTCTCTCAATTTCTCTTTTAATTTCTCTCTTGCTCTCCCCTTCCCTCTCTTGCTCCCCAAAAGAAAGAAGAAACTCTAGTGTCTGCAAATAGACCAAACTGAAGATGATACTGCAACTGGTAGTTATTCTCAAAGGGAATTCAGCTTAATCTATAATGAGGTCTTTTCATTTTTATAAAAGGAATGTATATATATATATGGGTATATTTATATAATTAAGGGTCATAAACTAATCTCTCTCAAAATAATGATATCATTTGTTATAGAATTAATGCAATTACATTCAAGTTTATGTCATTAGGGGCCTCCCTGGTGGCACATGGGGTTAAGATGCAGCACTATGAAGCTATCCGCAGCCACTGCAGCATGAGTTGTTCAATCCCTGGCCGGGGAGCTACCCACATGGTGCAGCAGACCTCTCCTGTATCGCCCTCTGCTCCTCTCAGCAGTGTATTTCATTTCAGTCAATCCACCTATTCTGTTTCCTACTCTGTATCTGGTAAATCCTCTCACCCCCACCATACCTCTGGCTTGTAGCCCAGTTCTCGTATGCCTAAATAAACAAATCTTTTAAAAAAATTTTTATAAGTCATTATCCAGTGGGTTATGCTAGTGAGAACCTCAGCGCTATACCACCCAGTCACATCCATTTCTGACCCTGCCAAGCTCAGACCACTTCCCCAGCACATTGACTTACCAAGTCACCATAATCCTGTGGAGCCCAGCCTGAAATATTCAATTAACTTTACCTTTAATTTTGAAAATAATTGAATAATTTAAATACAAATTTTCTGTGCCTTGTGTGAAAAATTCCTTCTCACACATGCTTTTAATAAAATGATTTAAAATACAGTATATTTTCTTTTGATTAATGCTCATAATACATTATTCTTTCTCTTGATTACAAGCTTATTCATTAAGAGGAAACTGTTACTATCAAGGCCATAACAAGGTTATAGAGTTCAACAATTAAATGATATTTTGATATGCTTTTTACTATTCTGGTGAGGAAATTATATCATATGAAGTTTAAAACTGTGACAGACACAGATAGGTGTCACTATTCATTCTCCACCTCTTTGCCTTCTAAAGAGAACCTAATTTTGTTCAGGGTAAAAATAATGGCCCTTTTTTTAATACCCAGGGGCTCTATGTGACAATGTGAAACAATTCTTGCTAGTGAGGTATTACCAAAAGTCTGATGGAAATTTGGAAGCAAGATTTGCTTTGTTGTGCAGGCATTTCCCCTTCTCCTTGTTCCCTGTCTTCCTCCTTTCTTTCTGCCTGTAATGTGGATGTGAAACTAGACCTGACTATGTGTATTAGGATGAAAGATATATACTAACTAGTGCAAAGGAGAAAGCCAAAGGGAGCCTTGGACACCAATGATATCAAGAATTTGCCTTACCAACAGTAAACTATTTCTCTCTGGACTTCTTGTTATGAGAAAAAATAAATCCCCAAGCTTTTGCAATCAGGTTCTGTAACTTTCAGCCAAACAAAACTCCCAACTGATAATAGGCTGGGGTAATATGAAGCACCCAGGAGATTTTGATGCCTCTTCATATAAAGCAGTATAAAAATTTGTCTAGAAAAGTACACATCAATAAAGGAACAGGATAAAATACCAAAATATATTACTGTCATTGCTCTTCAATATAGCAGGAGAAAATTACAGCTAGCAAAATTTCTTATTTTAAAACTCAAATGGAGTTACATTTGCAGCTTCAACATAGCCTAAAGAGAGTGGGTAAAAGGATGTGTAGGTAGTTCCTGAAGAGGGAAAATACTCAGAAACGTAATTCCACTATCAAAAAGTAACACAGAAGGATGTATCCATGGGTTTTCGACACTCCAGAATAAATAGTTTTTCCCTAAAAGATCAATTATGCAAGGAAGAATTTATTTTAAATGTTACACTATAGGTTTTTTAAAAAATAAAATCAGCAATCCATCACTCTAACAATCAAGACCATAAAATTGATAAATGATGGTGCCTGAAACACAAGAGGATTAGTACAGTTTTGAATGCATGAGAGAATTATAATAGGTATGGAATATTAATTCATTTTTGTATTATGCCTGTTAAGGAAAAATTCTCTAGGCTAGAACTTGGAGAAACTAAGGAAAAGATTGAAGGACTTTAAATAAAGTTTACAAGGAGGAAGAGAAAGAGTGATGAAAAACAAAATCGGGGGAAAAGAAAGAGAAAAAAAGAAAATTGTGTTCATTTCCTATTTCCTCTTTCCAGTTCCCTCAACTTTGGGTTAACAAAGAAGGCATCTTTCCTTCCTATCAAAAAATCTCACTATTTAGACTAGATAAACTGAAATAACTATTGATAGATGTTTTACTGCAGAGGAGGTAGGCAGATGATTTTGAAGCAGCAATGGTGAGTATTAAGGTGGGTCTGGATCAGACTTCCAGTAGGGCAGGCAACCACCTCTGTACAAGCAGCTCCACCTGGAGAAGAGGTAACATTTGATAGAGGGCAGAATGGCATGGTATAAATAGATATCAAAGGGATTTTCCTGTTTCAACTTTAGTTTCAACCTAGTCCTTTACACAGAAAAGAGAAATTCACTATTCTTTATTGCCTGGTTTCCTTCCACGGGGATCCATATTCTCGAAACAATGATTTGAAAATCCTTATATTGAGAACCTTAATAATATCCTATGAAAGCTGGGGAGGTAGAAGGTAAATAAGTTTCTCTCTCAGAGAAAGAAGGAAAGAGTTACCCTTTCTGCCTGGGGTGTGGGAGTGGAGGGGTAAGAGGGTGGAGAGGGACAAGTAACACAAGGACAAGCAGTAAACATTTGACTGCATAAGATTTTCCACTTGACCAGAAAGGTATCATTGAAGCGCAGGGTGGAGGACTATTGGAGGTGGGTATAGTGTAAAGACATATTTGTAGAGGTTTCAACCTATACCCACTAAAACATATATGTTACCTCAATAATTATACTTGGAGGGGGTAAAAAAGAAACAAATATAAAATTAACATTTAAATACTTTGGCTCAAATTTATTAATGGTCAATAATAAAACAATATATGAAAGTTGCTAATACATGGCTACATTAGTCATCATTGACAGACATGGACACAATATATCTGTGTAATGGGAGGTGTTAAAAAATTGTCTGATAGAAAATACATTAGGCCTACAAAATAGGTTTGTTTGAAATATAATGGAAACAAAAATATCACATCCTTTAAAAAAGAAAGTATTTCTTAACTCTAGAGTAATGTTGGGGTTTGGAATAACACTACCAGAGATTCATTTTCAACACTACCACTTATAAATTGTGGGTCTCTGAGTCAATTACTTAAATGGTGGAAGGACTCAATATTGCAACAAGATCAACTCCTCCAAACTGATTTATACAATCTCAATTGAAATTCTAGATGATTTTTTTCAGTGAAAATTGGTAACCTGATTTTAAAAATATTATAGAAATCCATAGGACAAATGTAGCTAAAGGAATCCTAAAGAAGAGAACAAAGTGGTAGAATTTCCAATGTCATGTATCAAGGTCTACTATAAAGCTGCAGTAATAAAGGCAAGGAGTAATTGACATGATAGGATGAACAGTATAGTCAAGAGAATGAACAGTATAGTTAAGAAACATATCCACATGTTTATCATCACCTGATTCATGACATTTGCTATGTAATGTGTAAAGAACAGTATTCAATAAACAGTCCTGGGTCAGTTGACTACCCATGTGGAAAAAATGAATCCTGACACACTGCCTCCCAACATTCACAGAAATCAATTCCAGATGTATTAAAGATCTAGATGTGAAGGATTAAAAATGAGGCTTTTACAAGAAAACATAGAACTATTCATGACCATGGAGTTGGCAAAGATTTCTTAAACAATTCACCAAAAAATCCCTGTTAATCATAAATGGAAATTATAGTAAGTTAAAAAAATCTTAAAATTAAAATATTTATTCATTCAAAAATACCATTAAGAGAGAGTGGTAGCAAGCCAAAGAGTGGAAAGATGTATTATATTTGCAGGGCGTATATTCAACAAAAGACTTGTATATATTTTATGGTGTGTGTGTGTGTGTGTATATATATATATATATACACACACACATATATATATGTATGTACATATATATCTATCAATTAATAGGGAAAATGCAATCAACTGAATAGAAAATAGGGCAGAAGACAATAAAAGTATTCTGAAATGACCAATAAACAAATTAAAAGGGCTCAATTTTATCAATTTTATTCATTAGGAAAATCCAACTCAAATGCAATACCTCTATAAACACAGTAAGGTAGTTAAAATGAAAAAGAGAAAATGCCAAATGTTAGTAAGACTATACAACAGCCAGAGCATGCCACATTGCTGGTGGGAATGTGAATTGGTACAACTGCTTTAGAGAACTCACTGGCAGGTCAGCTACTATGTCTCAGTCATTCTAATCCTAAATATACCCAATGGAAATGTGCACACCTTTTCTTCAGAAGATACATGTAAGAATGGTTAGTAGCACTATTTCCAGTATAAATAAACTGTGGTATATTTCTAACTGTAATCTCCATAAAAAAGGGGAGGTTCTATGTTCCTTGCCCCACCTAATGAAGGGTGGTGATGAATAGGGAGGAGGAGTAGACAAGAAGGAAGTCTTAGAGGAGGTACATGGAGCAGAGAGACAAATGAAGGGCACTTGCTTCTTGACTTTGCATTTGCATCAGGAACTTAGGGGACATGGAAGGAGATGCCTGAAGTCAAAACATGTAGCGATACTTAGAAGAGAGGTGGGTGAGAAACCCAAGGGGAGGTTGACAATAGCGGTGATTAACTTGATTTGCCCTGTGATTTGTTCTTTTTGTCCCAAACTTGCATGTTCTCTTCTGCTCTGTTTCCATCCCTCTGGCTCCCTGCCAGAAGGTGCCTAAAACTTGTGGCAAATTTTTGGGCTTCAATGGCCCAAACTTTGAGCCAACCCAGTTTGGCTAGACCTCTGCCCATGAACGGATGGGGAAATTTGGGAATTTCATTGGGAAACTAACTTTGAGTGTTTTTTGGAAAACCCATTACCCCTTCTTCTCTCTCTTTGCACACTTTCTATTAAAGTTCTTTCACACTAAGAGAATGTTTTGAGTTTATGCAGTGGATGGCAGAACCTGCATAGTATGTGCAGATGTGGGGGTCCCAGGGAACCCCACAGTCTGCCTGCTATCACATTGGCAAAGTCACTATTTTTTACTATTATTGTTGGGGATGGGGTTTTGAGCTAAAATGGGTAGTGAAATATTCATCAATACTAGTGCCTTCTTGTGTCAAGAAAATGATGTTCCTGGTTCCATGCAAGGGAAAATGTTTATTAAAAAAAGGCACATAAACATCAGACATCATTCTTTTTTGAGTATGGTCTATTTGTTCCAAAATAACTTCAAAATTGCCAGCTGTGGTTAATTTGACACAGCAACAAAGTTGACAAACTTGATGAGATGTGCGCAACAAATTTTAAAACCAAATCTGAACTGTCCAGTGATGGATGATTGGATAAAGAAGATGTGACACAGGTATAGATACATTGGTATACCTGCACACAATGGAATAGTACTCAATCATAAAAAGAAAATCCTGCAATTTATGATAACATGTTTAAACCTTGAGTGCATAATGCCAAGTGAAATAAGTTAGACAAATAAAGAACAAAAAAGATATGTAATGCTATCACTGATATGTGGAATCTTAAAAAAACAAACTCACAGATTAAAAAAAGATTTGGTGGTTGCCAGGGAAGAAGGGTGATAAGTGGGTGAAATGGGTGAAGGTGGTGAAAAGTCACAAACTTCCCCTAATAGGATTAAAAATTTTGGGAGATCTAATGTACAGCATGGTGACTATAATTAACACTTCTGCGATATATATTTTTAAGTTGCTTAAATGTTCTCATAACAAGAAAAAAATTTCTAACTATACATGGTGATCATATTAACTAAACTTATTTTACACATATCAAATGTACACATATATCAAATCATGATTGTATATCCTTAAATCTAATATATTACTTAATAATTATATATATTAATAAAAATCCAAAACCTGAATATTGCAAATAACATGTGTATTTTATATACAAAAAAAGTTGTCATAAAGAATACTGTGGAAGACTTTAATAACATATAGACTATATATGAATAACAAAATCTAAATGCATGATACAAACTAGAAAGAACCCTAATTTTATAAGTACATATTTTTCATGTATATATATTTTTAATTTTTTTAATTTTTAAATTTTTTTTACATCATTGTTCATTTTTAGTCAATATTTGCTAAACCCCACCCCCTCAGGTGTAGTCTCTGTAGAGTTTCCTTCAGCAACGCACCCGTGCACCATCACCTCAGTCCCCTGTGCTCCTCCCTCCCTCTCTCTAATCCCTCTCCCTCCTCCTTCCCTGCAGTATGTCTCTAATTTGTAATTATCTGGTTTTGCTTTGTTGTGTTTTGTACTGTTATTATTATTTTACACTGATGTCTTATTTGGTTTCCCTATATTCCTGCATAAGTGAAACCATCCGATATTTTTCTTTTTCCTTCTGGCTTATTTCACTGAGCATAATTCCTTCTAGTTCCATCCATGTTGCCACGAATGGCATGAGCTTATCTTTTTTGATTACCGAATAACATTCCATTGTGTATATATGCCACATCTTCTTGATCCAGTCATCTATTTTTGGGCATTTGGTTTGTTTCCAGGTTGTACCTATTGTAAATAGTGCTGCAATAGACATAGGTATTCAGGTGGTCTTTTGAATCACTGTTTTTGTGTCCTTTGGTTAGATCCCTAATAGTGGAATTGCCAGGTCGTATGGTAGCTCCAATTTTAGTAGACTGAGGAACCTCCAGACAGCTTTTCATAGTGGTTGGACCAGTTTGCACTCCCACCAGCAATGTAGGAGAGTTCCTTTTTCACCACATCCTTGCCAATATTTGTCGTTGCTTGTTTTTTTGATATGTGCCATTCTTACTGGTGTAAGGTGGTATCTCAATGTGGTTTTAATTTGCATTTCCCTCATTATCAGGGATGTTGAACATTTTTTCATATGCCTGTTGGCCATTTGCATTTCCTCTTTGGAGAAATGTCTTTTAAATTCTTCTGCCCATTTCTTGACTGGATTGTTTATTTTGTATTTGTTGAGCCCTGTGAGTTCTTTATATATCTTTGTGATCAGTCCCTTATCAGTTGACTGGAGTGCAAAGATTTTTCCCAGTCAGTGGGGTGTCTCTCTGTTTTGGTTAATGTCTCTTTGGCTGTGCAGAAGCTTGTCAGTTTGATGTAATCCCAGGTGTTTACCTTTTCCTTGACTTTCTTTGCTTTGGGTGATGAGTCTTTAAAGATGTTATTGCAATGTATATCCTGTAGTGTTTTACCTATATTTTCTTCTATATATTTTATGGTTTCAGGGCTTATGTCCAGTTCTTTTATTCATTTTGAGTTGATTTTTGTGCACGGTGAAAGATAGTGGCCTAGTTTCTTTTTTTTGCATGTTGTGGTCCAATTTTCCCAGCACAATTTATTGAACAAACTGACCATGTCCCATTGCATGTTCTTTGCTCCTCTGTCAAAAATCAGTTGTCCATATAAGTGTGGTTTTATTTCTGGGCTCTCTATTCAGTTCCATTGGTCTGTGTGTCTGTTTTTGGTCCAGTACCAAACTGTTTTAATTATTATGGCTTTGTAGTATAGTTTGAAGTTTGGAAATGTGATACCTCCTTTCTCCTTTGTTTTCATCAGTAGAGCTTTGGCTATTCATGGTTTTTTTGTGGTTCCATTTGAATTTCATCAGTATTTGTTCTATTTCTTTGAAGAATGTCATTGAGATGTCATTGAATGTCATTTTTATTGGAATAGTGTTGAATCTGCATATTGCTTTTGGTAGGATGGACATCATGTATATTTAAATAATAAAAATAGCAATGGCTCAGCAATGACAAGAGTGTAATGAAATGACATATATATACATGTATATTTAATAAATGTTCATAAAGTTACATGTCACAGTGCAACAGTAACAATGTGAATAGAACTTTTTTTGCTGTTTTAAAAATTCTCATTGAATTTGAAGACAAAAGTATTAATTTTAATATTTTTTAAATGTTGAAATAATCACAAACTTACAGAAAAGATTCAAGTACAGTAATAAAAAATATTTGGAAGTTTCCATTTCAGAGGAAGTTGTCATTCTATTTTCCCTCACTCCTGTATATTTGAGATTGTCTTACCTACAAACAAGGAAATTTGCATACCCACAAGAAAACTATAAATAAGAGATTAATATTGATAACATTACCATCAACAAATGTTCAGATCCCACTCAGATTTTGCCAGTTGTTCCAATAATGTCTTTTAGGGCAAAAGCCACCATTCAGAAGCAAGTATTGCAATTTAGTTGTCATGTCTCTTGATTCTCCTTTTGTCTGAAATTGTTATTCAATCTTTCCTTCCTTGACTTTTATGATCTTGATACTTTTGAAGATCACAGGGCAGTTATTTGTAGACTGCCCCTCAATTTGGGTTTATCTGATGTTTCTTAATGATTAGACTCAGGTTATACATATTTGGCAATAAAAGCACAGAAATTATTTATGTTCTTCTTTTGCATCCTATCACCTGATTTACATCAGTCCATTGCTGATAATACTCATTTTGATCACTTAATTAATGTATTGTCTTCCAGCTTTCTTTACTATAGTGTTTTTTTCCCCACTTGTAATTAATAAGTGTTTTGTGGAAAGTTGCTTTGGAATTATATAAATACCCTTTTCCTCTTTGAATATTTAATTTATATATTTACTTGTTTATATCTTTACAGATTCATTTTAGTTAATGAATTATTTTGATGCTTATATTATCCCCAATTTGGCTAATGGAAACCTCTTCAAGCTGGTTTCTGAGTCTTACTTTTTAAAAAAAAACAATACCCATTCATGAGCTCACAGTTCTGTAAGTCAATCTAGCATGCATGGTTAGGTTCTTTGATTGGGGTATCGCAAGGCTAAAATCAAGGTACTAACTATACTGAATTTTCTACAGAGGCTCTGGGGAAAATCCATTTGCAAGCTCATGAATTCAGCAACCTGCAGCTCTAAGACTGAGTTTCTCATTTCCTAGCTTATTGTCATCTAGGGGGCACTCTCAGAAACTAGAGGTTGCTAACATTCCTTGTTAAGTGCTTTCCTCCACCTTTAAGACCACCAGGAATAACCACTCTCATGTTAACTCCCTCTCATGCTTTGAATCTCTTTGGATTCCTCTGTCTCTGACCTCTAAACTCAGACTCAAAGGGCTTGTGTGATAAGATCAGTCCCACTGGAGAGTCTTCCTGTTAGAAGGTCAACTAATCTGTAGCCTTAATTTACAAAATCCCTTTTGCCATATAAAATTACATAATCACAGGAATAATGTCACATTTTACTTATACTGCTGGGTATTATCAAGGCATGTACACCAGAATACAGGGAGCCTTGAGGCCACCTTAGAATTCTTTTTTCTACATGGAACAGAATTCTATGTAGTAGTCTGTCCACTACTAGAACAGTACATGCAACTTGTGAACAAAATCTATTATTGTCTATTATTGTTATAGCTAACTTGACAAATTCACAAAAATTTTAAAAACAGCATGACATAATAATGACAAGGGTGTAGTAAATAGACTCTTTAATGTACCATCAAACAAACAAATTGCTCAAAGCTTCTGTTGATCAACTTGGCAATTATATTGAAAACTTAGTATTTCCATTATCAGGAATTCATCCTGAGACTGTAATAAGCGGTATATACAAAGATAGGTGGCAGAAGATATTAATTATAGCAATATACTTTATAATAGTAAATACTTTTAAAAGAATCCAAAAGTCTACTCTTAAGGGTATGGTTAAAAGTATGCATAGCCATTCAATGAAATAATTTGCAACCTTAAAAACATAAAACAAGTAAAATACACACTACAAAAATATTGAAAGAGAAGAGAACAGATTCATGTTACAATAAAAGAATTATAGGTCACAAAATTGCATATGTAGTCTTAATACAAACACCAGATCCTGCTTTTCTTCATCTCTCTCCATCTATGTTATACTTAAGCCTCTATGGAATTTCAGGATAGGTCTTAGCCTCTTCACATTGCTATAGATCAAACAAGATTTTTGGCAACTTCCTAGGGACCCCTGGCATCCTTCCCAGAGTGTGAGGTAGCCTTTTGGCAAGACAGGGACATTTAAAAAAGTGATCCTTCTGGCAATAAACCATCTGCCCATTTGCCAAAACAATATGAGCATCCTGAAAAGGAAAGCTTTGCATCATCTCCCCTGGTTTCTGTGCTACTGCCTTCCCCAAAGCCATAAAGTACAAATAGAGTAGTCTAGTCTTTCATTTCTTATGGATAATCCCTCTTTATACTAAGTTGGCTAAATTACGCTCTTAATCAAGATTTAGACTATGACTTTTTTTTGGCTTAGCTATTAGGTGAGGCATCTCGGAATACAAATATATATCAATGTGGGTATGTGGATAACAAAAGATAACAATTATTAAGAGAGTGCCTACCCAGTATATATTAACACTGTAAAATATCTCTATTAGTTCCATTTTGCAGGTGAAAAAACTGGAACTCTTTTGTCTTTTCACTCACTCAAGGACATGTATTTAGGAAGTGGTGAAAACAGATTTTCGAGCAACTGGCTTCACCCTTTTCATCATACCAGTGATTTTTGAGACTGTCTGTTTTTTTAAAGCTCCTTAGAAAATATTAATGATTAGCCCCATTCAAGACCTATTACAGTACACATCACTGCTTCCCTATACATGAAGGGAAATTATATGAATGTGGTTACAGTGCAGATTAATTATTTTTTGCTAAGCTTTTTTCAGTCCCAACCTTCAGACCTTAACTTTCAAATTAATAGATGAGCTTTTAACTGGGACATTCAGATATCCCACATTCAGTTTGAAATAATTTTTCATATTGCTCTCTCAGCCCAAAGAGAGATGCTCCAAACTCCATAATCTTTGGAACTAGTATCTTTCCACAAAACTAACAACCCAGGACAGTTTCTTTTATCTCTTGCCATCTGTACACAATTCTTGATAAAAGTCAACATCCAGGTGCCCCAAATCACCAAATTGTTCATTTTTTCATCAGGGATTTACCCAACCCTCATTATTAGATTTCTTCCCACATATTCTACCTTCCCTCATATTATCAGGACAATTCAATTGTATTCACTTTTATTCACCATTAATTTGCATCCATCTTAAGTTCAAATAATCTGTCCCACCCCTGTCCTAGTTTTTGTCAAAAGATCTCTGGTAATCGACTCAAACCCATTGTTATATACGAACTACATAACAAGGGTCCTTGCAGGGGAAAAGGAGGGAACATAAAAATACATGGTTGAGGAGTCCTGTGTCCTTTTGAAATCATTCTTTGAGCATTTTCTTGTCTTTAAACAACATTTTTAAAGCTCACCTTGTGCTGTGCCTGTCACAGTCCTGGAATTAGCTATTTTTCTAAGGAGCTTTAGTTTTTTGGAAGATGGTATTTAGATGTCAAAATCTGGACACTAGATGTGTTCATAGATACTGCTATATTGTGCTACTTGACCCTCTCTGTTGGCAAACAGGAAATGTGTGCACGCACACACACACACACACACACACACACTTCTATCTCTATCCCTAAAAATAGATGATAGAGACAGAGAGAGCAACATGAATACATGTTGATATCTACAACTGTACAGTAGCAGAAAGTTCATTACAGTTTTCTCCTTTTCTATATTAGTAACTCCTTATTCCAACAGTGAGGACTTGCTCCCGTTATCCTTTATAACTTTTATTTGATCCACTGTCCATGTATAACCAAGCACCCATTTCTAATGCTGCACCTCCACTACGCAAATGCCTTTGTCTCCTCCACTTTGGTTGCAACAACCACAGCCCACACCCACAACCATTACACAAACTTCAACATTCCATGGCAGATTAGAACATTTCAAACAGATTCCATCCTCACTCTGACACTCCATACTCCCCTTACTGCACTATATTGACATACTTCCCACTGCAGTAAGGTTTCAAAATCTCCACATATATTTAAGCTCTCTTCCCTAGCTGGGTTCTGACACCAGATTATCCCCATCTACATGTACTCCCTGCCCCCACTTCCCTGGATTTCTGACACAGATCAGGCTGCCCCTTCACATAAATTTGGGCCTTACACTCAGACAACCATGAAGGTCAGACCCCCAAATCTGCCCCCTTTTTGAGTTCCAATACCATGCCCTGGGCCACCTTGGTCTCAATGCAAAGATTGACATTGTTCTGCCCCATATAATAGCTTTAGGACTAATCAGTAAAGGGGGAGGGAAAAAAGAGAAGTTGGGTAGAGAAAACATTATCTTCTGCCTAAATAGAAAATATATTGCAACAAATTCTCTACTTAGTTGCTATTATAATTTAATAGTTTCTACTGACAACTCTAAAAATATTTGATATATAAATTATTTCCTGATATAAGTAGTGATGCTCTTAAAACAGGAACCATTTTCTGAAATCTTTTTATTCTAAGAAATTGAAAACTGTATTTGATAAATTAATTTTAATGGTCATATTGGAAACTATGGTAAAGGAAGAGAGCTGTGCTTATTTTGCCTACTAGGAAGGGAAAATATCATACCACTCAAAATTGTGAGCTCAGAAGTTAGACTATTAGGTTCAAAACTCAGTTCTGGCTACCAGAGGGGAGAGTAGGCTGGAGCATAAAGGTGATGGCAGCCCATCGGGCTATGGTGGAGGATTATTGGTGCTTTGCTGGTAGGCATGGTATGGTAACACATCTGAAGATGTGTGCACCTATACTCTGAAATCATATACAGTGTAAACCAATGTTGCCACAATAAAAACAACACAATTATGAAAATAATGAAAAAAATTTTTTAAATGCAGCTTTGACATCTCCAATAAGTTCTTTCACTTCTTTTGCTTCAATTTTTCTATGTGTTAAAATGAGAGTATTAGTGGAAATTCCTAAGATTTATGAGGGTTATAGTATAAAATGTACAAAAATTCCTTTTGAAAGCATCTGACATCACATATTATAAAAATATTATTAAAATTGTTATAAAGGTTCTCACAGATGCCTAAAAATATGCATATACACTCTATGATTCTCAGACCCTGGTTTGAGAAACAATGTATTAAAAGGTATACACTGTCACTTAGGTAATCACATGGCCCTTGTCATCATAAAAACAAGAGAACAAAAACAGAAATCAAAGTTGTATTGTTAGGGGGAAAAGGATGTCCCAAAGCAAATTCCATATAGGCTTTGTGGACTCCACCCCCACCCCAGGTCAAAGCCAAAGACACTGGGAACTCCAAATCCCATCACCACCAAAGGGAAGGTGGCTGGGACCTGAGGGTGGGGTTAAGCAGCCAGGTGGATAGAAAAGGCAGACACGTGGGCTTAGGGGGACCCCATTTTGGGCTCTCCACCAGCTCGCAGCGTCCGGCCAGCTCTGAGAGTGACTTTGGGTTTCCAGGTCGTCGGATCAGGTAGGACGCATTAAAGACTTTATTTCCCTATTTTCTCCCTGAGTTGTACATTTTCCTTATTTCCTTTCCTCTTGTAAATAAACCTTTTATTAACCTTTTTGTGTGTGTCTGTAGTAGAGTATTCATAAGTCCCTTTAAAGCGCGCGGGTGAGGACCCACAGCCAGGAACCCATTTAATATCAGGGTTGCTCTATAACAGTATAAATGGATTTAGACTATGTTTTCATATTCTTCCTTAAATATTGTGCTTCAAATAAAAACACAAAATATTTAAATTCTCATGGAAAAACATATCTCTAAGTATATGTTAGTAAACATATCTCTAAGTATATGTCTACAGTATGATAAAAACCTCCTTAAAACATAATATTGTATTTTTATTTCTCTCCACAACATGAGCTAATATAATTTTCATGTGGACTAAATTCAATTATTCTAAATAAGAACTAGAACAAAAAAAAAATAAAAGAAAGTTTAAGTATGATAGAATTCATGCTAGTCAACTGTAAAACATAAGATTGTGACAAAGTTAATTGAGCTGATTCTAGATCAATTCCAATTTTCAACCCACATTCTCTTAAGAGCTAGATCATTAATCTTTCAAAAGCACTCACCCACATCTTCATAAACTAATTAAAATGAAACTTCATTTTTCTTTATTTTAAAATAATTTCACCAGAGTTAAGGGTAGAATCCAAGAACGACTACTGCATTAGCCCTCTGACTTAATTGGTATGCGTATTGCTCACTTTTTGAAAGTTCATGTTATGCCCCTTCACCTTAACAAAAGGCTCACTTTAGTACCTGCTTTTGCTAGCCAAACGTTATTCAAAGAGGATATTTGCTTTACAACAAGATAAGAAGCAAAAATAACATTTAGTTATTGTTTTACATGAGCTGTTATAGGGGCTGCAAGCATCCTGAGCAAGGAGATAGGAAACTCCAAGTTTCTTCCAAGGATGAGCTTTATGGGAACTGTACATTTATCAAGTTATTCTTAATTTTAATAATTACTAGTGTCATTTTAGATTTTATGTGCTATTTAGAATGATTCAGTAGGCTAGTTTTGGGTATGGAAATGCTAAACATATCCATATTGCTTCTTCACTTTATATGATTTCAGTTTATAAAAGGTTCCCTAGATACACTCTACACTCTACTTTCAGAGAGCAGGGAAAAACTGTAATTAAGTTCTCAAGATTCAAAATATTTCCAGGACAAGTTTCTCATGTGTTCGAAATTCATTACAGAAGTTTCAGTGGAATAGTGAAAATGAAATATCCTGTCTAAAAATAGCTGGCATCTCCTTTGGTCTCAATAAAATAATAACATTGTCAAACCTGAGTCAAGTTAGGTTTTGCTATGGCTGTTGGAGAGGATACCTTAATTGACTGTCCAGAAACAGGAAGGAAGGACTCTATTGATCATCCTCATGTTTCAATAGGTATGAATCTTTTTACTAATCAAGGTCATTTCTTAGTACTTGAACCAGAGAAATTTCCAGTAGTCTGATGATTAAGGTGTCCCATTTTACAAAAGAAGTTATTTTTAAGAATGTCTACCCTATTTACATGCTGCTTGGGACTACAGTAGATATAAAATAACTGACTTTTGTCCTTAAGTGAAACCCTTGTAAAAGCACATGAAAGATTTAATATAGCTATGGCTTACATAATCTTGAAACTTACATATCATATGGCTCAATTTCTCCCAGACAGAAATCTGGAAGTGGATTCCCTGGGCAAGGAGTTTTCACTCAGGACAAGAGGAAAAAGTTATAAGAGGCACAAGGAACAGGAAATCTGAGTTCCACATATTCTAGTTGGGGGAAAGACTGGACAGGGAGATTCAAATTCAGAATTAGTAAAATGATGCTTAGGAAAAGCTGATGGAGGATAAGAAGAGAGTGGTGGGTTAGCAAATTAATTGTTTAAAGCAAAAATATGTCAAACCTTTTTCAATAACCAAAATTCCTCCTCCAAGATTTTAAATTTAGGTCAAAGAAAACTTGAAGCTAGTCTTTATCCACTGACTAAAGATCTAAGATATAAAAGCTCAACAACTGTCCATAAACCATGATTTTTGCTAAAATAAACTGGTCCGCAGTGAACATGTGTGAAGTCAACAAGATGGGAAACATGTAGTGTTGTGTTTTTTTTTCCCCCTGAGGCCCAGGGCTGAATCCTGTCCCTTTCCTTGGTCTCCTTAGTTTCACCTTTGTTGGTATTCTGAGTATGTGTGTATATATATATATTCCCAGGAATATCTCTTATTCCCAGGAATAGACATGGAGGCTAGAACACTGAATGGAAAAAACATGTTCCCTGCCTTCATCCCTGCCTACTGTCCAATGACCCAGTGTGCTCAAGGGCAGTGAATTTTAGAAAGGTGAGTCCCCCTTGTAATTGATGGTAGCTGCCCTTTCCCAATAATGCAGTGAAAAATATTACCGCTCAAAATGAATACTGTACATTTATCATGAACATTTAATTAAAAGATCAATATTATTTGTGAATGCCTAAATTACTAGTGCTAAAACAGACTAGGTCAATTTATAACTATCATTCAATCTTTAAGAACATTTAATCAAAATGATATAGATTTGCTACCAAAATAATGAGGCTTTATACCAATCGTTACTGAAATTGTTTTGCTTCTTTAAAAATATTGGGGAAATGCTATCTTTCTTTACTTTTGAAAACAGTTAATTGCTGACCTATATTGATTTTCTTACCACTTAATATTATCATTCATGAATGGAAATGATTAAAGTATCCCTCTATTAGGAACCAAGAACTTCCAATGAAAACACATGCTTAAAGAGAGGAAATAATAGAATACTAAGATGAGATTTTTAGTGCAGAATCATGACATGAATTTGAAAGATTTTTGCCATCTATATTGAAAGACAAGGCCTGAACTTGCAGGATTATGCAAGAAAGGTTGCAGTCATTTATTAGAAAATCCCTTTGGGCCTCTGACTATACTAGTGGTGAATGAAATCATCCAGGAATTCAGGTGAACCTTTCAGCAGTGAAGCACAAGTGGAAGGTGTGAGAGGACAAGATCTGCATAGGATCTGGGTAAGGGGTTACTATTTTAGGGTGAAGTGTAAAGGAGAATGGTCCCAGGTTAATTCCTTCAACCAGCTTTTTCCATGAGATAGGAAGTGATGAACTCACCAGACACATTAACATTGTAGGGTCCTAATTTGATCACTTGTACTCAGACATAAATCCTCTTCCTGCATCTGAGTCATCTGATTCTTTGATCTTGGCTCCTCACCTCTAGGAAAAACTAACTTGGGTTTCTTTGGAAAACCTGTATTGTTTCTTCCAAATACTCATTCACTCACTCAACATTTCTTAGTATGTACTAAGTTCCACTCACTGTGCCAGGTGCTAGAATTACTAAGATGAAGAAGACACATTCTCTCTCCGCCCACAATATTAGACATATGGTCTCTAAACTGTTGGTATTGGTCTCTAAATTTTCTTTTATTTTATACTCCTAATAAAATTTGTAATATGATCTGCCAATAATAGATAAATTCTATTTGTAAATTATTATAATTGTCATAGATTATTACTACTGTTATATTTATTTCATATAATAGCTCAGGGGAAAATAACCTTAGACGATATTCTAAGGGGGCAATAGCGGATATAAATCTACATTTTAAAAGAACTTAATCATTTGAAATCTTCCATAAGATTCTATCAGATTGCTGTTACTGTTTTTACCTTGAATGAGTCTGAGGGCAGGGCCATTGCATAGTTTTACACATTACCACATGTCCCATTGCTTCTGGGAAAGTCCTCACAGACATACAGGAAAGTCAGCTCTGACTTTTTCTTGACAGTTATTGTGCCTACATTACAATTATCATCTACAGTCCAGGGATCTTTGTAGGAATATATTTAAGGCACTTGTTTCTCTGACGAATGTTAGTTTTGGTTTAAAAAAATTATATCATAATCTGTAAATTCTCTTAAAACAAGATAAAAGTATTATAACATCTCACAATATGCTGAATATGGGCAAATGAGTGGGAGAGGACAGGGTAAAAGTACCCTGCATTAAAGATTAGTAAAAATCACTTGATTTCCCTAGATTTAAAATAAACATAATTATGCACCCCTATGTTTATAGCAGCACTGTTTACAATAGCTAAGCTTTGGAAAGAGCCCAAATGCCCAAAAATAGATGACTGGATCAAGAAGATGTGGTACATATATACCATGGAATATTACTCAGCATTCAAAAAAGATAAACACATGCAATTTGCAGCAACATGGATGGCGCTGGAAGGGATCATGCTTAGCGAAATAAGCCAAAAAGAAAAAGAAAAATACCGGATGGTCTCACTCATAGCAGGAATCTAGAAAACTTAAATAAGGGACCAGGAAAATGAATAACTATAAGAAAGTGAAAATCAAAATCAACAAAAAACTATGAACCAGAGACACTTTTAGGGGGGCGGGGGCGGGAGGGGAGGGATTGGGGTCAGAATGGGGGGGCTGCAATTGTATGGGGAATATAACAATAAAATTTATTATCAAAAAAAAACCAGAATGATAATTGCAAAAAAAAAAAATAAAATAAAATAAACATAATTAGAAGAGCTAACGGCCTTCTTGCATAGGATTCATATACTGGTCTGCAGCATGACACAGAAATCCTGACATTGGAGATAATGTACTGTGCAATACAAGCATAGGAAAGTGGAAAGCCTCATTTTACCAGAGGTAGAAAGCCAAGGGGGAGAAAGGCAGGCAGGGCAGGAGAGGTGTAGATGAATCTTAAAAAATAGTAGGGTGGTTTCATCAGCTATAGCTAGAGCGAAGACTTAGAAGACATAACTATTTAAGTCAGAGAGCACAAGAGTAGGACAAGTTTGGAGGAGAACAAGCAAGAAACTCTCTGTGGCTACAGGTTAGGGGGCCAAGTGGCTAGCCTTAGATATAGACAGAGACATAATAGATGAAAAGAGGATTGACAGAAATCTGCTGGTACTGAGAACACTGAGGGTTTCAATTTAGAAAAGGGCAACCAAAATTAAATAGATGAGCTGACAAGAGAGCAGATCACAGAGGTGGATAGATTTTTAAAGAGAAATCACTGAAGAACATGTCATATTAAAAGACACTGCTGTAGAGCAGCTTTCTTGCAAACTAAATAAATGGCTCTTATTCTCAGGAATATCTCAGAAAGAGCAGTTCACCCATAAAAACCTTTCCAAGTATCAGATAGTTGTAGGTTAGAAGAATGGAATAATTACAAAACAAATTGGATTTTAATGGATATTACAAGAATTTTGCCTTTAATGGTCAAAGAGTTTTCTGAGTTCCTAGCCCCTGGTGTTCTTTTTTGCAGTCCTCTTACTCTTCAATACCTCTAAAGAACTCTAGAGAATGACCAGCGGGAGGAGTACAGGTTCAAATAGCTGAGTACACAACACAATCTTATCCTGATTACAATCACTATGCTCCAATTTTATTTACAAAAAGTAAAGTTTAGCTATTCTGTGTTAACATATGCATACATTCAAATACTTCTTGTCTTATATCAAAACATCACATTGCACACTTTAAATATCTTACAGTTCTATTAGCCAATTACACCTGAATAAAGTTGAAAAAAAATCACTTCTATTCCTGGAAAATCAAATTTCTGCAGAAAGACACTGTACTATAATTAAATAAGGCAAAACAACAATTACCACGACAAATAATTAGGGGGTTGATTTAAGGATCCCAAGTTACATCTGAACCACAGTGGAAAAATAAAATTTTTCATAACTGGTTTCCAAAATGAAAGAAAAGTAGGAGGTAATGGAACTATTATAGGATTGGCAAAAAGTTTGGAGAGGAATGATTCCTGTTGCAAGAAAGTGTGAGCAAGTGCTAAAAGGGCTGGCACACTGGACACTAAGGGGATGTTTTGGGCAAAGCTATCTAATAAATAATAGTCAGTACTAAGGCTCAGCAGATGTCCAATAATTCTTAGCACTGAATCACAATGAATTCTTTCAACACTTCTCACTCACACGGAAATAAAAAATGTGGAGGTGGGGAGGTGGGGTTGGGGTGGGGGGTAGGGAGGAAAGTCTATATTCCTTGGGGCTTTAGGAGTGAGAAAGAAAGACCAAATAAGACTTGCAGAGTTAGATCCTTTCTGGCTCCCTTTCATGAGCCCTATGGCCTCAGTGAGGCCCCTCTTGTCAAGACAATTCTAGATTCAAACTCACAAGCAGTAAAACTTGCTGACCTTATTCTTGCCACACCCTGATAACTAAGAATTTGTTCATTTACTCAGCTCTAATAACAAAATGCCACTATTTGCTCTCCTAAAATGAGTTATCTCACAAAAATTCAAACAATATATATAAAAAATCCATCATAATCTTCTCCCTTCGAAATAGGCATTTTGTAATTATTTCTTCAGCTTTGCTTTTTCCTTTTATTATTCATTGGATTTATTCTTTAATCTAAGCAAGAGTATTAATATTCAAAAGATTATGTTTTTATTTTAGAAATATAAAGGATGTTCAAAGTCTATTCAAGATAAAAATGATGCATTCTTGTGGTATAATAGGATAAAAAGTACCAAGCACAAGGACTATAACTGAAGGGAGAACAATGATTTAAGAAAATAAAATAAAAGTTCCAAGCAACAACATGACCTCATTGATTTGAGAGGACAGTTCTAGGAAAAAAGTAAAGTAGTTAACAAGTTGTATGTCTACACTCCTGTTTCCAAGCAGCCCAAAACCTGCCCCAAGGGGGGCCTACCACAAATTCCAAGGTACTGTCATTTTGATGGAGGAAAGAATAGAAAACCCAAAGGAGGCATCACAAGACCAAAACCTGACTCACTCAAGGAGGTGGGGGTAGATGGGATTAACATGACCATTAACCCAGTGATAGAAATCAAGATCCTCAGGTGCCAGTGCCTTATCACAAGGCATAAGACCCAAGTAGGTATCAGACTGCTGTAGGGAGTATCCAGAGCACAGACCTGAGGGTAAAGAAATAGAGATTGGGCCCCTTTCAGATTCTGCACAGTTATCCAAAATCAGCAGCAGGGCCTCCCCTGGTGGTGCAGTGGTTGAGCGCTAGACTGTGAAGCTGACCGCAGCCTCTGCAGCGCCGGTTTGATCCCTGGCCGCTGGTGAGGGTCCCACATGGTGCACAGACCTTTCCTGCCATACCCGCTGCTCCCCTCAGCAGTGTATTTCGTCAGTCTGCCTGTTCTGCTCCCCACTCTGGCTCTGGTGAATTCTCTCATCCTCCCGTGCTTCTGACTGTACCCAGTGCTTGGATAAATAAATAAATAAATCTTGAAAATCAGCAGCAAACAGGTCACTCCACAAAGGAGTGAGCCGCTCCCAAAGAAAAGACCCTATCAGTGCAGTCTCTGTACTGGCATGGGGCAGCAGTCTTTCTGCCCACCTGTGACTATGCAGGTGCTTCTTTTCACCAACTCCCTCTGCAGGGCAGCAGCCCATGACCTGTACCATTCCAGGGCTTCTCTTCACTGACCTCTCTCAAGGGAGGCAGCTCTCCTCAAGGCCGCCTGCCTGTGACCATGCAGGCCTCTCTCAGCAAACCTAGCCCTTTCGGGGAAGCTCCTTCTGCCCACTTGTGTCTATGCAAATTTCCTTTATTCCTCTGTTCCTTTCTCTAATAAAACTATTCTTTAAATATAACCTCTCAGTCTCATGGAGAAACTTTCCTGGGAAACTCACCATGTGCCGCTGAAAGGGAAGCTCTGGTGAAACCTTTCCCAGAGTTAACCCAAAGACCCAGCTCTCTAAACCCATCAACTCCAAAAACGACATCAATTGCACCTAAAGAGTGGCCCTTACTTCACAATGGCCCCACTCTTCCTTGCTGTACCAGGAAAGCTGTCCCATGAACTCAGCTAGTAGTTGAAGGATGTAATCTGATTAACTTCATATTAACATTTGAATGAAGGCAAGGTAGCTTAAGCAGGGGCCTTTCCAGGAGTATGTTTGTTAATGCAAAAAATCTCTAAAGGCTAGAATTTCAGGCTGAGCAATAGCGAAATAGAGGAGTATCTGGTTGTGTGCAGAGATAATTTTAATTAAAGGAACTGTCCCCCACTGAAACTTGAAAATCACACTATGGAAAGCCTTGTTCCCACCTATTTGAGTCTAGTTCCCACCTATTCTAGTCTAGTGCTAGTCTGGTCGTAATATAATACCGTAATGGCAGGAGAGCAGGAAGATCATATGCAATAATGCACGTGGATTCAAACTCATGATGTCCCTTACTGGAAAGCTATTGTTATTTAACCTCTCTGACTCCTATTCTTACCTGTTTAGCAGGACTGCTATGAGGATTGAAATGAATAAAATGGCATATGTAATGCTTGGTTTATAATTGGCATTCTAGAATAAGAATCATTATTTTTTTCTTTTAGTCTTGATACAAGTTTTAATAAATTTGGAGTTTTCCCAATCTTCAGCAACACAATAATTGATAGAATGGAGATGGATGGACTGACTACTGGCCAACAGGGAACACTATATCTCTTATTGTTCAGTGTCATCACTCATGGCTAGACTGTTGCAAAATTTTCTCCAGAGAAGTCACAAACCAGACCTGACTTGGTCCTCAGACATAATTACTTTAACCTTCACAATGCTTAGTTTTTTGTTTTTTATTTGAGTTAGTTGCCAGCATTTCATAATCAGGAGATGATTTAAAATCCATATTTCCATCATCTTTTTTAAAATTAATGTTTGAAAATCTTATTCTAATGTGAGAACAACTGCCAGAATAGCAGCTATCTTTATTAGGTAAGACATGTGTACTCCAGAAAGCCACACATCTCCTCATGCCTTCCAGCACCCCAACACTGAGGAAGAATGTCAGTTACCATTTATCATCTAGCTTCCACCACTGCCTTGCTAAATCTGGGCCCTCTCTACCAATATTCATTTCTTTCCTGGATTCTATAAGCCCTCTGCTACAGTTAGTGCCCTCTGCTACACGAGTTAATTAATATATTGCACAATATAAAGCAGTATATTTAGGTGAAATCAGATCATCTCAATTTGAATAATGAGTCTACAGATTACTAGTTTTGTGACCTCAGGCAGATTACTTCACATTTCAGAATCTCAGTTTCTTACACTCTACATGAGAAACAGTAACTGACTCCTCTCATTTGTTTATTGTGCAGTTTATTTTTTTTTTATTTTTTTTTTTCTAGGGGTGCTACTCAAATCTAATGGATAGAGGCCAGGGTGCTGCTAAACATCCTATAGCACACACAGGACAGTCTCCACAACAAAGAATTACTAGGTCCAAAATGTCAGTATTGCCAAGTTTGAAAAACCCTGCCCTAGAGCATAAGGTATATAAAGACGAGACTATATATTTTTAGAGTAGCTAGAGATCTAGAGCAAAACTGAGTAGAAGGTACAGTTGACTTCCCATATGTCTCCTACCCCCACAGATGCATAACTTCCCTGATTTTCAACATCCCCCACCAGAGGGGGGGGTCATATGTTATAATTGATGAACCTGCACTGAAAATCAGTCCATAGTTTACATTAGAGTTCAAGCTTGGTGGTGTACATTCTTTGGCTTTGGACAAATGTGTATCGACCATTATGGTATCTTGCAGAGTATTTTCACTATCTGAAAATCCTCAGTGCTCTAACTTTGTTTTTTTTTTTTTTCTTTCTATTTTCTTTTTTCTTTTTTTTTTTAATAAATTTTATTGTTATATTCCCCATACAATTGCAGCCCCCCCATTCTGACCCCAATCCCTCCCCTCCCGCCCCCGCCCCCCCTTAAAAGTGTCTCTGGTTCAAGTTTTTTGTTGATTTTGATTTTCACTTTCTTATAGTTACTCATTTTCCTGGTCCCTTATTTAAGTTTTCTAGATTCCTGCTATGAGTGAGACCATCCGGTATTTTTCTTTTTCTTTTTGGCTTATTTTGCTGAGCATGATCCCTTCCAGCGCCATCCATGTTGCTGCAAATTGCATGTGTTTATCTTTTTTGAATGCTGAGTAATATTCCATGGTATATATGTACCACATCTTCTTGATCCAGTCATCTATTTTTGGGCATTTGGGTTGCTTCCAAAGCTTAGCTATTGTAAACAGTGCTGCTATAAACATAGGGGTGCAGGTGTTCTTTGGAATTGATGTTTCTGTGTCCTTTGGGTAAATACCTAGAAGTGGAATTGCTGGATCATATGGAAGCTCTATGTTTAGTAGGTCCAGAAATCTCCACACAGCTTTCCACAGTGGTTGGACCAGTTTGCACTCCCACCAACAGTGCAGAAGAGTTCCTTTTTCTCCACACCCTCGCCAGCATTTGTTGTTGCTAGTTTTTTTAATATGTGCCATTCTCACTGGTGTAAGATGGTATCTCATGGTAGTTTTGATTTGCATTTCCCTGATGACAAGTGATGTTGAACATTTTTTCATATGCCTGTTGGCCATTTGCATTTCCTCTTCAGAGAAGTTTCTTTTTAGCTCTTCTGCCCATTTTTTGACTGGATTCTTTTCTTTGTTGTTGTTGAGTCTCATCAGCTCTTTGCAGATTTTTGTGATCAGTCCTTTATCATTAGTGTTGGGTGCAAAAATGTTCTCCCAGTTGGTGGGGTTTCTCTTTGTTTTTGTTATTGTCTCTTTTGCTGTGCAAAAGCTCTTTAATTTGATGTAGTCCCAGCTGTTTATCTTTGCCTTCACTATCACTGCTTTGGGTGATGTGTCTGTAAAGATGTCTTTGATGTGCAAATCACGTAGTGTTTCGCCTATATTTCCTTCTATATATTTTATGGTTTCAGGTCTTATGTCTAGTTCTTTAATCCATTTTGAGTTGATTTTTGTGTATGGTGTGAGGTAGTGGTCAAGCTTCATTCTTTTGCATGTAGCGACCCAGTTTTTCCAGCACCATTTATTGAACAAACTTTCTTTGCTCCAATGCATATTCTTTGCTCCTTTGTCAAAGATTAGTTGACCATAAATCTGTGGGTTTATTTCTGGATTTTCTATTCGATTCCATTGGTCTGTATGTCTGTTCTTGTTCCAATACCATGCAGTTTTGATGATTATGGCTTTGTAGTATAGTTTGAAGTCTGGGAGTGTGATGCCTCCATTCCCTTCTTTTTTTTTCAGGAGAGCTTTGGCTATTCGGGGTTTTTTGTGATTCCATATGAATTTCATCAATAATTGTTCTATTTCTTTGAAGAATGACATTGAAATTTTGATTGGAATAGCATTGAATCTGTATATTGCTTTTGGAAGGATGGCCATTTTAATAATGTTTATTCTTCCAATCCATGAGCAGGGGATGTCTCTCCATTTCTTTGTGTCTTCTTCCATTTCCTTTAATAGTGTTTTATAGTTTTCTTTGTATAGGTCCTTTACCTCTTTTGTTAGATTTATTCCCAAATATTTGATTTTTTTTTGTTTCAATAACAAAAGGGATGGTTTTTTTGATTTCTTCTTCTTCAGATTTATTGTTTGTGTATAGGAAGGCTACTGACTTTGGCGTGTTGATTTTGTATCCTGCCACTTTACTGAACTGATTGATGAGTTGAATTAGCTTTTCTGTGGAGTTTTTGGGGTTCTCTATATATAATATCATATCGTCTGCAAATAGTGATAGTTTGACTTCTTCTTTTCCTATTTGGATTCCTTGGATGTCTTTCTCTTGTCTTATTGCCCTGGCTAGGACTTCCAGTATTATGTTGAAAAGCAGTGGTGAGAGTGGACATCCTTGTCTTGTTCCAGATCTTAATGGAATTGCTTTCAGCTTTTCACCATTGAGAATGATACTGGCTGTTGGCTTGTCTTAGATGGCCTTTATGATGTTGAGGTATGTTCCTTGTATCCCAAGAATTTCAAGGGCTTTTATCATGAATGGGTGTTGCACTTTGTCGAAAGCTTTCTCGGCATCGATTGATATTATCATATGGTTTTTTTTTTTTTTTTAAAGATTTATTTATTTATTTGTTTGTTTGTCTGTTTATACATACAAGCAGTGGGTACAGTCAGAAGCGCGGGAGGGTGAGAGAATTCACCAGAGCCAGAGCGGGGAGCAGAGCAGGCAGAAGGACCGAAGTACACTGCTGAGGGGAGCAGCGGGCGGCAGGAGAGGTCTGCGCGCCATGTGGGACCCTCCTCTGGTGGCCGGGAAGCAGCCGGGGATCGAACCGGCGCCGCAGAGGCTGCGCGCAGCTTCGCAACCCAGCACTCAACCGCTGCGCCACCGGGGAGGCCCCTATCATATGGTTTTTATATTTCTTTTTGTTGATGTGTTGGATAACGTTGATTGATTTTCGGATGTTAAACCATCCTTGTGTCCCTGGAATGAATCCTACTTGGTCGTGGTGAATTATCTTATGGATACATTGTTGGATTCTGATAGCTAAAATTTTATTGAGGATTTTTGCATCAGTGTTCATTAGGGAGATTGGCCTGTAGTTTTCCTTTTTTGTGTTGTCCTTGTTCGGTTTTGGTATTAGTGTAATGTTGGCTTCATAGAACGTGTTTGGTATTGTCCCTTCCTTCTCAATTTTTTGGAAGAGTTTGTGAAGGATAGGCACTAATTCGTCTCTGAATGTTTGGTAGAATTCATTTGTAAATCCATCAGGTCCTGGGCTTTTGTTTTTGGGGAGGTTTTTGATTACCATTTCAATTTCGCTAATTGTAATTGGTCTGTTTAGGAGTTCTATTTCTTCTTTATCTAGCTTTGGGTGATTGTAGAGTTGTAGGAATTTGTCCATCTCCTCTAGATTGTTAAACTTGTTTCCATATAACTGTTCATAGTAGTTACTGATTATTCTTTTGATTTCTGCTGTGTCTGTTGTGATTTCTCCTCTTTCATTGATGATCCTGTTTATTTGTGCTTTCTCCCTTCTTTCCTTTGTGAGCCTGGCTAGGGGTTTGTCTATTTTATTGATTTTTTCAAAGAACCAGCTCTTGGTTTCATTGATCTTTTGGATTGTTTTTTTAGTTTCAATTTCATTTATTTCTGCTTTGGTTTTTATTATTTCTTTTCTTCTACTGGTTTTGGGGTTTTTTTGTTGTTCTTTTTCTAGATCTTTGAGCTTCGAGATTAGGTTGTTTCTTTGCGTTCTTTCTTGTTTCTTGATGTGAGCTTCTATTGCTATATATTTTCCTCTTATTACTGCTTTTGCTGCATCCCATACATTTAGGATATTGGTGTCCTCCTTGTCGTTCAATTCAAAAAATTTTTTAATTTCTTCTTTGATCTCCTCATTAGTCCAATGGTCTTCCAGTAGTGTGGTTTTTAATCTCCATGAGGTAGGCAAGTTCCTTGCCTTCTTTTTATGGTTTATTTCTAGTTTGATGCCTTCATGGTCAGAAAAGATGGTTGATATGATTTCAATCTTGGTGTATCTGTTGATGTTTGTCTTGTGCCCCAGTATGTGATTGATCCCGGAGAATGATCCATGTGCGCTTGAGAAAAATGTGTACTCCGTTTTTTTGGGGTTTAGTGTTCTATAGATGTCTGTTAAGCCCAATTGCTCTAGGTCCTTATTTAGAGCTTTGGTTTCTTTACTTATTTTTTGTCTTGTTGATCTATCCATTGTTGATGGTGGTGTGTTGAAGTCTCCCACTACGTATGTGTTTTCTCTGATGTCTGTTTTCAGAGAGGACAACAGTTGTCTGATATATTTTGGTGCTCCTTCGTTTGGTGAGTATATGTTAATGAGTGTTATTTCTTCTTGAAGTATTGTCCCCTTGATCATAATGTAGTGACCATTGGGGTCTCTTTTTATCTTTTTGAGTTTGAAATCTGTTTTATCTGATATAAGTATAGCTGTTCCTGCTTTCTTTTTTGGTCTATTTGCTTGTAGGATTGTTTTCCATCCTTTAACTTTGAGCCTATTTTTATCTTTTGTAGCTAAATGTGTTTCCTGGAGACAGCAAAAGGTTGGGTTTTGTTTCTTAATCCAGGCTGCAACTCTGTGTCTTTTTATTGAAGAGTTTAGTCCATTTACATTTAGAGTTAATATTGATATGTTAACATCTGTATTTGCCATTGTGTTTGTCTTTCCTTTGATTTTATTTATTTATTCTTTTAATAACTTTTTTTTTTTTGGCCTTCTTTCATTGTTATTCGTCGCTCTGAGGTTCTGGCTTTAGGACTCCTTGTAGTATTTTTTGGAGTGGGGGTTTAGTTGCAATGAAATTCCGGAGTTTCTGTTTGTCTGGGAAGGTCCATATTCTTTCTTCAAAGAGGAAGGAGAGCTTTGCGGGATAGAGTATTCTTGGTTGGCATCTGTTTTCTTGGAGTCTGTTGACTATGTCCCTCCACTCTCTCCTTGCCCGTAGTGTTTCTTCGGAGAAGTCTGATGTCAGCCTGATTGGTTTTCCTTTGAATGTTATCTGTTTCTTCCCTCTTGCCAGCTTCATTATTTTTTCCTTGTCCTGGATTCTTGGGAGCTTTACTATTATGTGTCTTGCTGTATTTTTCCTTTCGTCGTGGAAGTTTGGTGTTCTTCTTGCTTCTTGTATATCAATTTTCAGCTCCTTCTTCACATTTGGGAAGTTCTCTTCAATTATCTCTTTGAATATTTTCTCTGTTCCTACATCTCTCTCCTCTCCTTCTGGTATTCCTATAACTCTTATATTTCCTTTCCTCATGGAGTCAGATAGTTCCCGAAGTCTTTCCTCGTTCTTTTTCCTACGTACTTCTCTTTCCTTTTCTGTTTTGGTTCTTTTTATTTCTGTGTCTTCAAGATTACTTATTCGTTCTTCCATTTCATCTATTCTGCTTTCATTGCTTTTCCCAGAATTCTTTAGTTCTTCCATTAATTCTTTGATCTCCTGCATTTCTTTTACTTCCCTCTTTAGGGACTCAATTTCTTTCTTCAGACCATTGTTTTCCCTCTCTAGGGACTCAATTGCATTCTTCTGATCGTTGATTATTTTTCCCTTATCATTGTTTTCCTTTATGACTTCTGTCAGTTTTTTAATCACGGAAATTTTAAATTCTCTTTCTGGAAGGCTCAGAAATTCTTCCAAGTTATTGTCGTTGCAATCTGGGGCCTGGTTTTCTTTTTGTGGTGTGCTTTTTCTCTGGAGAGTTGCTAGGTTGCGTGTGGTTCTTCTCCTCCCTACTGTCTGTTTTCTAATTTGCCGTATGCGTTGGGACACTGTGTTGTTGGGACTGGCCGGCATCTTGGGTGGGCTTCTCTGCTCCCCTCTGGTTCCTCCAGGTGTCATCTGTCAGTTTCAAGCAGTCTTTACTGGAGAAAGGTCCCTGTTCTAAAATGCCGATGTGGGGACACACTCCCCTGTGCGCCTGGTCTGCCCCAGCGGTGGGTTCCTGCTCCCCCTCTGGGCTTAGACTGCAGGCCAGAGGGGGTCTGGCATGGGCGAACTTCCCCCGCTCACCTCTGGCTCCTGAGGAAGCCTTCTGCAGGTAGTCTTTACTGAAGAAATGTCCCTGTTCTAAAATGGTGATGTGGGACACACTCCCTGCACGTCTGGCCTCAGGCACACTCTTCTGCGCGCCTGGTCTGCCCCGGCTGTGAGTGCTCGCTCTCCCTGTGGGCTCAGACTACTTGTTCGGAAGGGGCCCGGTGTGGGCTAACTCCCCAGCTGGCCACTAGCTCCTTCAGGAGCCTGTGCTGGCTTCAAGTCGCTAGGTGGCGCCAGAGATCTCTCCTAGAGCCCTTGGGGAGCTGATTTTCCACCCCGTGGGACAGGGAGCAGAGCGGGGATGGTAGGGTACACCTCAACGGCTTTGGGGTGCTGTGTCTGCCTTGTGCCCCACCGTCGTGGGGAACCCACGCCCCTAATTTCGTGCCCCGGGTCTCAGTTCCAAAGCCCTCAGTTCCAGGACGCGGGCTGTAGCCCAGATCAGTGGCGCGGGAATGGCGCCTTTTGAATCCCGCTCCCCTGCCTGGGCGTCTTGTTCCTGCTCACTCAGGGAGGGCCTCCGCACGTCTCCCTGCAAGCCTAGGTCGCAGGCGCGGGGACCTGGGCAGCTGCGATCCGATCCGGATCCGCGCCTGCTTTTTCAGCGCGCCGCTTTCAGCCAAGCTTACTGGGCAGCGGGGCTGTGTGCTGGTGCTGGTCTCCTCCTGGGGGGCGGAGCTCTCTTTAATGGCGCTGGAGCTCACCTCTGCAGCGGATCCTGCAGGGTTCTCCACAGCTCCCGTTCACGGGGTGTGGTGGCTGAAATAGTTCCTTTCCACTCACAGTCCCACTTGCTGCGTCCGTTTTTCTTGTTGGCCGTTTTGGTTTGTTGTTTCCCTCCTCTCTGCCGGTCGGAGAGTGCCGCCTCTGTGGGCGGGGGAGGGGAGCAGGGTTCTGCGCTTCCCTTCCTTTTGGTCCTCTTTTATGGCAACTTTCTTCTTTGGGCAGTTTGCTGGAGTCGTCCGTTTATCTTCCGTGTCCCAGTTCTCACTGGGACCTGTCACTTTTCCTCCCTATTAACTTTATTTAATGGGAGATCTTACTCGCAGCGTCTCCTCGCCGCCATGTTGCTCCGCCCCTCTATTGTGCAGTTTAAATAAAGTAATGCACATAAAAAACTTTTCATCACACCTGGCAACAAGTGTTAACTATAATGACAACAAAAATGACTACTATCACTACTACTGATGCTATTGTTATTGCAATTACTACTCGGAGTAATACCACCACATTAACTGCTATGGAATCTCTTTATTCTCATTCTGCTCTTTCCAGCTGGAATTTGAAAATAAGCAGGAAAACCCAAGGGGAAAAGTAAGCAGGAAAATCCAATTTCATGAAGGGAAAAGAGCCGTGCCTATCTGCAGCATAAGGAAAGACTGTCAGAACACAGTGAGAGATTCCAATCATGAAGGCAGTGCGCCCTGCAGCAAGCCAGACTCATGTTCAAGCCCAGGTGAAGAAAGCAAGAATCTGCATAAAAATCCCAAAAAGAAGTATGTTTCAGATAAGCCAATCCAGCAAAGAGAACCGAATCAGGGGGAAGATGACACCTCTAAAGATCTGAAGCTAGAAAATTTCAGAGAGGTAAGGGGGGTACCCACAGTTGGTGCTGGCCCAGGAAAGACAAGCCTTTCTCTCTGGGAATGAAATACTGGAGCAGAGGCAAGAGAATGCAGCAGAGTGAGTACAGAACGAAAGTGGGGTGCCAACTATGGCCAGAACAGACCAGCCTGACCTCAGCTAGGGAAGTAAAAAAGACTAGAAGAGAAAGGAAATCATGATGCAAGTGACACTGCCATGTGTGACAGCGTACGGTCTGAAAACTCTTCTTAGGGCTTCCACAAAACTGGGTTGTACACTCTGGGTATTTACAATAAGTGCCCAAGTGTGGGACTATCATTGTCTACACAACAACCAACATCCATCTTTTATGAAGTACTTTCATGTTTTTCACTTGACCCCATAATATCTGCAAAAAAGTGCTATTCTCCTATTTTACAAATGAATAGTGAAGAGACTGTCAATTACTTAAAGGCATGAAACCTGTAAATGGTGAAGATTTTTAGAGCTTCATTCTTCAGATAACAAGTAATTTCTTTAGAAATTAAATTTTGTTCACCATGTGGTTTCCAGATTTTTTTTTTCCTTTATAATTTTCTTTATCTGCTTAAGAAGTTTTGTTTTGTTGTTTTGGGTTATTAATACAGATATGCTTTGGTTAAATACAAAAGGGCCTAGGAAAAATTTATGTTAAAGTCTAGACCAGCATAACTAAAGAGATCAATTTTCCTGGAGTTTCAGGCAGAGAGCCACCAACTGTTTTAACTATATATCAGAGAAATCCAATTTCTCCACTGACAACCCAGCCTCTAGACCACTAGAGTTGGGGATTAGAGGTGGTATCCTTTCCACAAAGGATTATTACTCACTTCATCTAAAATATCTGCATCCTCTAAACAGAGAGACTAATCTTGAATTATTACAATGGGAATGAAGGATTACTGTCAAGAAGAGACTTTAAAAAGTTTTAGGAAAATGTACTCAAAAGACAGTGTTCTCTGCCAGGATTTGGAACTTGACTGTTTATGTAGTTTCACTTTGCCAAGGACTTTTTAGCTAATACTATGCTTACAGCACTGATTAGAATGTAGAATCTAGACTAATCACTTTTTTTTGGGGTGTAGGTCATGTGATTTTTGCTTTAAGAGATTTTTTTCAGAACTGAGAATAAAACATATGTCTCTAAGACTCCCAGTCCAGTGAATTAAACAAGTGGCTTCTTCATTTTCAAATGGTTCATTTTGAAATTAACAAATCTGAGCACTTCATCAAGCTAAGAAAAGAAACAAAAGGAAAGAAATAGTCTTTTAGATCAGGAAAATGCTAAGATAGGTTTGAAGATGCAGAAGCTGAACTTAGCAAGCTAACTGGAATTAATTGGCTCAGGTTTTTTTTTTTTTTTTTTTAATTCAAACAAAGTGTATTACAAATCTCTTTTTTTCTGACCCAAAGTCCGCACTTCAAAGTTAGCTACAGAAAATGGCTCTCAAATCCAAGGATAGATTCCAATGAAAGATTCAACAATAGATTCACAGGAGACACTGATATTTCATAAGGCTGTGATTTAAGTATCCAGTGTGTATGATTGTAAGACTGGTTTTTCAAACAAGATGTGTATGTATACATAGATGTACACTCATATATGTCTACATGCCACTCATATATTCAATATATACCTTTTTCTACAAGGTACAAAGGTGTTCATTTCATCAATTGAGGGAAAGCACCTGCAACACACATAAAGTACCTATTATATTATCCATAAAAGTATGTATTTTTAGAACTGTGGACCTTTATGTGAACTAAACAATAAAGCTGTTCACAAACCTGACAGAAAGCAGCTTTTCCAAAGTGAAACAGTGAACCACTGTCCCTAATGCACCCATCCATCTAAACAATTAGAATGGCATCTTGCAAAAAAATTTAAAAAGCCATTGTAACATAACACTGCCAAGATTACTGATCCTGTTTTTTTTTTTTAAATTATTGTTTTGCCTTGGCATTTATTTTAGAAATAAAAAGAAAAAGAACTAATTTATTTAGTAGATGAATGGGACTTAATAAATTTAAGGCAATCAAATGAAACTCAGTGGTCCCTAGCTCCTCAAACTGCTGCCAAACTAAGTTGGGCACCAGTGGCCACCGATTGTCCCAATAACACAGTCTTAAAAAAAATTAACTGTGTGATACCAATGGCTTGAATTTCAGTGCTATCTCCTCAGTTACTAGTTACATGGTTTGGCCAAATTATTTAACCTTGTAGCTTCCACTATGTTTTGTAATATCACTATTATAATATTAGCTGCCTAGTGGAGGTTGTGTTCTATGCAATTATAAATAAAATTACATCTATAAAGAATTTAGTACAGTGGATGGTATAGAGCAAATGCCCAATGAAAGTTAGCTGTTATTTGTTGGGGGAATTCAAAGTTTTAGTGACCACATAATTTCTCATCCCTTCCAAGACACTTTTGGGTTATAAGGGAACTCTCTACTAGCAATCAAGTGGCAGGAATGGAAGGTCATTCTAATCTTTGTTTTTGCAGCACAGTCTGGTAGCGTGGAATGCTGGGAATTAAAAGCAACCGTTTAATGATACACAACATGAAGTACAAAATCATATTAGTAAATGAGTAATCCTACTCACCCTTGAATGGAAATATTAGCAAAACGGAGAAGAAAGGTTTCAAGTTAATTCAAAATTTCCAATATGGTAATAATTTTATGGAAGGCTCAAACAAGAGACAACTGCTAGTATCAAAACATTTTCAGCATTCTAAATTTAAACGGGTCAAAATCTTTTGCAACATCACTTTGTACAAGACTTTGAAAATAGGAGTTTTTAAAATTTGCCTTAACCATTTCTTAGATCAGTACACACTTCCCCATATGGTATCTTTAGCATAGTTTCTATGCTAAAAAAACTAATTTTAAAATTATGGAAGAAATAGCACAGCAGTTATTCAAATCATCGCACTAGGAAGGCAGTAACCTGGACAATGTACCAGAATATTTCAGTTATTAGAGAGGACCATGCTGCTTCTCAAACATCCTTAACTCAAGCACTATCCTTCCAGCAAATTAGACAATCTATTCTGAAAATTTGTTAAAAGGGCCTCTAAGAAATATGTATTGAAAATCATACTGCTAACTTTGGTAACTTTATGGTCATCTTGTGAATTTGTATGCAGATGATTTCATTAATCCACTTTGCAAAGAAGAGGTAAGTTGTCTACTGTAGACAAATGAATCAGTAGTAAGAGTAGAAGAGCTTTATGGGGAGAATTTTTTAATTTTTCCAATTTTTGAAAATATGGGTGAAAAACAAGAATGCATATTTGTGTTTCTTTGTATTTTTATTTAAAATAGAAAAGAATAATAAGAAATGACTAAAATTGGTTACATATGGGAGCAGGAGCAACAAAGGGGTCAGGAATGAAGTGATGATAAGACTTCTCCTTGCATACATTCTGATATTTTAATTTCTGAACCATATCAAGTACTTGATGTTCAAATATTTAAAATAATTATTATATTATCTATTTTAATAAAGTAAAAAGTCTTAAGGAGACTGTCTTAAACCTACAGACAGAATTTAAATGTAAGAGAAGATAAAACACCTTTCTTTCAGAACTATAAACTTTATTAGTCACGATAGATGGTGATTAACAAGTCTAAGTAAAGAAAATAGACCTGTCTTAGTGAAGGAAATGCAAACCAATACAAATAAAGTCATAGACAGAATTCAAATTTGATCAGCAGTATCTTAGTGCCCAGATTTTCACTGAATCTGCAAATGCAGATAAAAACAGCTGAAGAAAATATTGAAAATATGTGCAAACTATTCTCAACTTAATAATTTACATGAAAAAATGTGTCAAATGTTTAGTTAATAAGCATTAAATATTAAAGAAAAGTTCCATAAGATTGAATCATGGTTTTATAATTCCCTACACAAGTTGATGACTTCATCACATATATATATTCCTATTTTGTTACAATAGACACTGTAGGAATTAACAACAGCAATTGCATTTATAGGATAGCCCATTTGTTAGATATTGAAATAGTTTAAAATAAGCCATATGGAAGAGTGGTAAGGGTACATGAATATTTGTATATATGAAATATATGTATATATCACGTATCTGAGTGTATGAAGTGACTATTGAAATTATTTCTATGATAACTTGTTAAACATAAAAAATATAACAAGTTTATAGATGTGAAAGCAATCTGGATGAAACATCTGCCTCTTTATTGATTGCCAGGCTGGTTCTATGTGATGTGACTAGCTGGACAGGCACCTCCTTCCTCTATGCTCTGTCCATGTACATCTCCCCCAAACCGGCCTGGTCAGTGATCTTATCACCCAGATACTTACCTAACTGGATTATTTGAATCCTAGAAACAAACTGATAATGTCAGAGAAGCTCTGGCTTGTAAGCAACCTGAAAAATTTCTGCATAGATTCAAAGTTTCTCCTTATCCTCTCTACTGCTTAAAGCCTAAGCAGAAATTCAGTTCTTTCTATCAGGGCTGAAATATAAAGTTTAGCAGGAAGATCACTGCACAAGAGGGTTTGGCAATGGAAAGAAATCAGGAAAATCCTCTGTTTGCAAAGTCACATGCCTTGATGTGGGGCTACAGCTGCCTGTTTCTAATTCACACAAAAGTGTTCTAAGGGCCAGTGTGAGTACTGTATCACAATTTGTTGAGGGATACAAACAGCTCATTTGTTTTCTCTAATACTCCTCCCCTAACATAGGCATAAAATACTACAATATACATTTTCTGGAAGTCATTTTATTTATTTATAAAGATTTATTTATTTATGCATATAAGAGCTAGTATGGGCCAGAGATGCGGGGGGTAAGAGGATCCACCAGAACAGAGCGGGAAACAGAACAGGTAGACTGACTGAAATACACTGCTGAGGGGAGCAGCAGGCGAGACAGGAGAGGTATGCCTCACCATGTGGGTTGATCCCTGGCTGGCCGGGGATTGAACTCGTGCTGCAGAGGCTGTGGATTGCTTCATTGTGCAGTGCTTAAACCCTTGCGCCCCCAGGGAGGCCTTCTGGAAGTCATTTTATTTATTTATTTATTTATTTATTTATTTATTTATTTATTTATTTATTTTTAAGATTTATTTATATTTATTTATACAAGCACTGGGTACAGTCAGAAGAGCAGGAGGGTGAGAGAATTCACCAGAGCCAGAGCGGGGAACAGAACAGCCAGACTGACGAAATACACTGCTGAGGGGAGCAGCAGGCAAGGCAGGAGAGGTCTGTCATGCCATGTGGGACCCTCACCGGTGGCCGGGGATCGAACAGGCGCTGCAGAGCTGGGGGCAGCTTCGCAGCCCAGCACTCAACCGCTGCGCCACCGGGAGGCCCTGGACATTTTTTAAGTGCATACTTTGAGGTGTTAGCCAGATAGGCAGATTATATTTCCAGTATAATCAATGAGTCCAGTGTTGTCTAGATTAATGCAAGTGTGGCTTCTTTCCTGAACTTCTCTTTCTCTGTTTTTTTTTTGTCTTACTTCTCTCTCTCTCCCTTCTACATCTTCTTCCCCACTCAATATTTCTCTCTTACTTCTCTCTCCCCTCCCCAACTGACCCCTAAGACCTTGAAGAAAACAAAAATCTTTCTTCCTGAGTTTTTGATACAATGCTCAAATATGGGTTGAAATAGTTCTCTTTGAAGCCATCTGCCACCCAAGCTGTTTGTATCCCTCACTGAATTCCCATTTCTAAAACTAGGAATCAAGGACCAAGCTGCCAGCCTCCTCTGAAATTCTCCCCTTTGACTCCAGTCTCCCCTAAATTGTTTCATTCTTGGCTTCTAGTCACCTCAGGTGCTTCTCCAGAGGTGTTATCCCTTCCATCACACATTTATCAGGAGCAACCCAGTCTCAAGGTATCTATCTATTCCTCTATCTTTTCACCAGCAAACTGTCAACATTTTGTTCTTTCCATAAATAGCATTCCCCAAATCCACAGTTGTATCAAAATGAGATTTTTTTCCAAAGGACATATTAACCAGCAACAACAAAAAATGACAATATATGTCTCATTTAACTGGAAAGAGAGATAAATATAATCAGGATATTTATAGTTATTGAATTTTTTACTCTATAGCACCTAATAGAAAAAAAATCAAGGGTAATGACAACTAGATATGGAATAAAATTAAAAATAATGTGGGCCCCATCTGAAGAATAGATCTTAAACTGGTGCATGGTTGGTGTCCATTATTATCTGTCAGGGTTAGTAGAAACCTTGTAATTATATGCAAAAATTTTGGTGTTAATTTTCCTGGGGAGAGATTACACAGATTTCATCAACTTCTCAGGGGGAATCTATGACCTAAATAAGCTTAAAATATTAAAGGCAAGACAGTGACTGAAATATCAAAAGAATCTCACTCTAAGTATTTGATAAAATTATCTAATATTTAGCCTATTTTACTGCAAACATTAAATTATATGTGCAAAATTAAGATGTCTCATGATTTATTGGTGGGAGTATATTTTTTAGGTGCAGGTAAAGTTTTCAAGTGCATTCAAATCACTTCATACACCATCAAGAAAACGTGAATGTATTTGTTAAAGTGGCATTTCCTAAAATCTCTGATGATGTAAATCACTTGGGGTATTAGATTTAAAGAGTCCTGGACCCCACCCTACAAATATCTAATCTGAATTTAGAAGGGAAAGCCTGAGGAATTTTTTATTCTCTTTATTTAAAATATTTTAATTTTTAGAGCAATGTTATGTTTTGGGGTAAATTTAGATTTAGGGGCAAAATTAAGAGAACCACAGAGATTCACTAAATAGGCCCTGTCCCCAAATATGCAAACATCAAGCCCCTATGCACTCCCCATTATCAACATCCATCACCTAGAGTGGTACATTTGTTACAATTGGTGAGCTTATGTTAATATATTATTTTCATCTGAACTCCATAGTTTACATTACAATTAGCTCTTGGTATATATTCTAAGAGTTTGGACAAATGTATAATGGCATCCATTCACAATTAGAGTATCACACAGAACACACTGACCCCAAAATCCTCTGTGCACTGCCTCTTCATCCCTTCTACTTGGAATTTTTTTTAATAAGAGTCTCAGATGATTCTTATCAATAGAAAGCATTTTATGGAATTTTTATGAATTTGTTGTTAATCAATAGTCTTGTTCATTATGCAAAACCGAATACATGAATAAAAGAAAAACCAGCAACCTATGCCCTAACTTTTTAGAAGTATTTTCTATTTAGATTTCTTTCTTTGTGAAATTTTGAATACAAGCAATCAATAAATTATAATAGTTTAAAACACTTTGACTCTTATAGCAATATAACAAGGATTAAATTTCATTTCATAATTCATATGTAACCAGGTACAAAGGCTTTTCTGCCCAAATAACTTTTCCAAACCGGGTACTAGAATGCACTTATTGAAAATATTTCAGAGCTTTATACATACATTTGAGCTTAGGAATTTGATAAATAATCATGCCTAAAGTACTAAAAATTATTAAAGGATTCTTAGCATAGAAAGCAAAAATGTTAAAAGAAGCAGCAGGAGGTCAAGTATTCTCTCTCAAGCATATTATTCCATTAAACTAATAGTTCTTTTTATAAAAGGAATGCTTTCTAATGTATTACAAATCACCACAGGGAGATTATTTATAATGGTCACTTCAATGGACTAGCTCAGCTAGTTTACTCCATAGTGACAACTTTAATAAATACATACTGGGAGGAAATTTCTTTTTAATTTTAAGCATTTAATTTTTTTTAAAATTAACATTATCAATTCAATTCCACAAATATTTGTATAGTACGTATTATATGTTTAGCTCTAGGTTAACTATTAAGGAATAAGTGAGGAATAAGGCATAATACCCTCAAGCAGCTATCCTGCTCTAGATTTTTTTTTAATCTTTCGCCTTCTCTGTTTTTCTTTTGTGTAAACTAAACCAGGGACTGGCAAACTTTTTCTGAAATAGTAAGAGAAAACATTTTCTGCTTTGAGGGCCATACAAGCTCTATTATAATTACTCAGCTCTGTTGCGTAGCATAAATGCAATCATAGACAATACATAATCCAAAAAACACACTCCCACAAAACTTTATTTACACACAAACAAGCTGTCTGACAGACTTGGCCCTTGGGCTTTAGTTTGCCAACCACTAGACTAAATAATTTGTGAATGTTTATTTAACCTTTCAAATGCTTATTTAATGTTTTATTATATTTGCCTTACTAAAATTGTTTGGAACAGGAGCAGTGAAAGCAGATATACCAAGGAGATAGGGAATTAAAGAAGAATTACAGAAAAAATAGACTGTGAGAAATCAAGAAGTTTTAAAAGGAGGAGAGGCAATGTCATTCAAGCAAAGTGATTCATCAAGAAAGGTCAAGTTCTGCAGAACACATTGAATCCTCTTCTATGCAGAATCACCTCTATAACTCTAATTTGTTTTTGAAAGCAAGATATGTGAAGCAACTGGGCACAAAGTTAAAATGTTTAATTATAAGAGTAATACATAATCAGTTTTTAAATTAAAAATACAAAGAAAACATTTGATATCTCCTCAAGTCCTACCAACACAGAAATATTCATTTTTTACTAAGTAATTGTTCAAATGTGTTAGGAGAGTCTACCTTCAAAGGCTCCTTCTGTATTTTGAATGATCAAGGCTTCATCCATTCATCAGTCCCTACATTCACATTTTCAATTGTTGAATTTGCTGAAGTGGCAGCATTCATCACCTTAGACCCCATCACCACAGGAATAGTGTATGCCAGGCACTGTGCTAGGCGTTTTCTGGAGATCACCTCAGTGAAAACACCTCACAATCCTAGGAGTCGGGCACTATTATTATTATGCCCATGTTAGAAATAAGGAATCAGAGGCACAGAGAGGTGAAGTAATTTACTAATGGTCAAATAGCTAATCAGTGGCAGAATCATAGTATGAACCCAGAATCATAATATGAAGCCAGTGGCAAAATCATAGTATGAACCCATTGTATGGGGAATTCTGTCCCCATCAAACATGCTCTGACTCTTTAAGGAAATCTAAGGAAAAAAAGGTACACACGCACACCAAGGTGCAAATCTGCAGTTAATATTCTGACACTACTTCCTTTTTTTGGGATAAATATAAATAAGAAAAATATGAATGTCTCTGCCAGTCATGAAGAAATAGAGTGGAAATTGTGGTATAGTGCAATGATGAGTAATTCCTGTTGAATTTTGGTAACACATTTAATTCATACTTTTGTTTCTGAGGGACACAATTTGACCATTTAGGTGTTAGAAAGTCAGTGATTCTGAACTTTTGGGGGCGGTCCAAACATATTGTAAATATGACCAAAGCCACAGATACTTTCCCCAAAGGAATCTACAACAGTGTGGTGACCCTAAAAGCATATTGGTCAGATCTTCTTTCAGAGAACTGATGCCAGGAGTCATGTTGATGGACAACCTTAGCTGCTGCTCCCCTGGATCCATGACATTGTTCAAAGCAAAGTCACACTTCCCACAGGGCTGCTCAGAGCCAGTAACTGAGCACGGCAGGTGTGCTAGTGCCAGTGCCTTTCTATCAGACACACTAAGCCTCCAATGAGAAGCACGTTTGGGGACTTCCCATCAACGGGCTGAGACTTTCTTAGACCTACACTGTAGTTTGAGACCTTCTGTCCAATCCTTCCTTCTTTCTATCCCTCACAGACATCATACCTTCATCGTGGTCTCATGACTCCTGGCTCCTGCTCCTTCTGCTTTATCATCCACAGGCATTTTTCTATAAATCCAGCTTGTCTAATCCTATTGTAATGATTTTTTCTGAGAGTGGGAGGACCCAACATGATATTTTCAAGCATGTAAAATGTTGTGCATGTTTTCAGAACCCAATTGTAAATCCCCTTAGAGGGTAAGAATCCTAGTTTAAGAACCTCCACAGATGGTACAATTAAAGTAAAAATTGATAGATAGATATTAAGTCAACATCTATACTATTTTTCTCTTACAAGTTTAAGAATTTGGCTAATGATTTAAAAAGAAACAGGGCTTCCCTGGTTGCACAAGGGGTTAAGTCTCAGCACTCTGAAGCTATCAGCAGCCAATGCAGCACAAGTTTGGTCCTCAGCCAGAGAGCTGACCCACCTGGCACAGCAGACCTCTCCTGTCTCACCCGCTGCTCCCTCAGCAGTGTATTTCAGTCAATTCACCTGTTCTGCTCCCCACTCTGTCGCTAGTAAATCCTCTCATCACCCCTCCCCACCGCACCTCTGGCCTACACCCCAGCTCTTGTATATATAAATAAAATAAATCTTTAAAAAAGAAACATACACTCCAAATAAAAATCAAGTAACTATGGTAAAATATTGGATAATTTATTATTTAAAAATATTTGATGGACGAACGGATAGCCATAGACATGCCATAAATTAAAAAAAAAATGTTTTGAATGTTTTCTTAAAAATATTTTCTGGAAAAAAACACTCTACCCTGCTATACTAAAACCTGAGCTTGAATTCTGGCTTGTCTGGGATTGCTAAATTACCTTCTACAAGTCACTTAACCTTTCCAGGCTCAAATTATTTTACTTCTATAATGAAGGGATTAGACTAAGTAATTTCTTTTTTTTTTCTTTTTTTTAAAGATTTATTTATTTATGCATACAAACTGGGGTACAGGCCAGAGATGCGGGGATGAGAGTATTCACCAGAAACAGAGTGGAAAATAGAACAGGCAGACTGACTGAAGTATACTGCTGAGGGGAGCAGCGGGCGAGACAGGAGAGGTCTGCTTCACCATGTGGGAATCTCCCTGGCTGGCAGGGGATTGAACCTGTGCTACAGAGGCTGTGGATTGTTTCATAGTGCAGTGCTTAACCCCTTACGCCATCAGGGAGACCCTAGACTAAGTAATTTCTAAGGATCATTTCAATTCTTTCATTTTATGATACTAAATTGTTCTCTTTGTGGCATAATAAAGAGTGCCCAGAAAGTACAATTACTACTAAAGCAAATATAATTATATTAATAATGCTATTTCAGGAGAAACTGATAGCATATTAAAATTTATTTGAAATCCTCAAGATATGGGTCCCTTCCTCCTTTTCCAGCCTAAGGAAACTATGTTCTTGCAATACCTTCTTTTTGTTCCTGGTACTTCCTAAGGTCATTTCTGTTTCTAGATCTGTGGAAAAGTTTGTTTGACGTAGTTCTAGCAACTTTTCAAAGGGTTGGTTTCATCACAGAGTTACTGATCTTGGTTCAGGTCACCTCTACCAAAAGATCTTATCAGTAGTAATGTTTCTTGGTTGTCCTGTTTGCCCTACTAAGATAGAATCTCTACAAGGAAAACATTTTGTCTGTCTTGTTTACCATTATTTCCCCTAGAATGATGCCTGCCATAAAGGAAGTCCTCAATAAATGTTTGTTACATAAACAGGTAAGTAAATTATATATATATATATATATATATATATATTTATATATATGTGCTAAGAGAAAAGTATGTATGTTAACGTTTAGAACAGTAAAAAGAATTACAAAAATCATCTCCCCATTCAATTCATTCTCAGAGTCACAGAGAAGTATTATATAAACTTGACTTGGCCTGTTGTTTTCACAATTAGAAAAGATAATAACCTAAATGTGAGCTAGAAATAACATTACATTTTAGTTTTGGGTTGGGTTTTTCTGTAGGAGGTCAATAGAAATATACAGTGATCAATACCAAGATCATGTTCTAACTAATTGAGCGAAAAACTTAAATTACTTAGCTTTTATTATTTGGAAACAAGCAACTTTCAAAATAATTCTATTGATTTCCAAACAATTGAAAATCATAATGCCTAATAATAAAGTCATGAAATAGTTCTATGAAAATTTAATTACTATAGAAAGGTTATATTGAGAATGACTCATAAGTTGGAAAAAGAAACAATTTTTTTCTAATAAACCTTTAACTGAATTTGATGTCATAACAAAGAAGGAACAGAAAATTTTGAAGTCTCAATTTTCCATCACAGAATCAGGAATTGGCTCACAAAGAAATAGCAGAAAGGGTATAACTTTTGGAGCTTCATAAATCCTGACTCTGGCACTCAATGACTAGGGCTTTGAGCAATTCACTTAATTTTTCTTGGCCTCAATTTTAATTTGTAAAATAGGATTAGTAATACATGTTTACTTGTTTTGAAGATGTGTGATACTCGAAAACACTGGACGTTAGGCTAGGCACAAAGGAGATAGTAAATGGCAGGTAAGTGGATGATGAAAAAGCACTTGCTATGTAAGCCTATGGTGCTCAGGGATGTGTGCATGTCTAGGTGGGAGAGATGTCAAAACGATTTCTACAAGGCCATTTTCTTCACTAGAAATAGAATATTATCATCTTCTTTGTGAAAACACACAATCTGTACTGTTGAAACTAACTGAAGTATTTTGAAAATATGCCCTTTCACCCCTAGAAAGACAAATGGCTAACAGCACCCAGGAGACAAATCTTTTAACCATATATATATATTTTTTAAAAATAAAAATTTGCCCTCATCATGAAAGTTATCTTGAAATTAAATTCTTCTATACTATTATTTTCAATGAAATATGAACATCATTTTTAAAAGGCTATAAATAAGTTGTCATTTGAAATAAATGAAATGATAATACACACTAGGCAATAATTCAAAAAGTGTTGAACAGATTTTCATTTACAATCTATCCTGTTCATGAGTTCATAAAAATAAAAAGGCAATCACTGACTTAATCATTCAACAAATATTTATGTAGTGCCTAGTTCTGAGGGCATGAAGTTGATTTCCACAGGGGAAAAGATAGTGGTGACATACTGTGCAGTTTTGTACAGTTATATGCAAAGCATGTGTTTAAAGGGAAAGGAAGGTTTTCCTGAAGAATTGTCATAAACTGGAAATGTACAGATTTAAATAGACGTTAGTCTAGAGAAGAATGTGATGTGGGGCCTCCCTGGTGGTGCAAGTGGTTAAGCATCATCACTATGAAGCAATCTGCAGCTACTACAGCATGAGTTCAATCTCTGGCCAGGGAGGTGACCCACATGGTGCAGCAGACCTCTCCTCTCTGGCCTGCGGCTCCCCTCAGCAGTGTATTTCAGTCAATCTGCCTGTTCTGCTCCCCATTCTGTCTCTGGTGAATCCTCTCACCCCCCGCACCTTTGGTCTGTACCCCAGTTCTTGCATGCACACAAAAATAATTCTTCTTTACAAAAAGAATGTGACATGAAGGTTGAAAAGCACATTCTAAAGGGCCTCCCCTGTGGCGCAGTGGTTGAGCGCTGGGTTGCGAAGCTGCCCGCGACCTCTGCGGCGCCGGTTCGATCCCCAGCTGCTCCGCGGCCACTGGAGGAGGGTCCCACATGGCGCGCAGACCTCTCCTGCCGCCCGCTGCTCCCCTCAGCAGTGTGCTCGGTCCTTCTGCCTGCTCTGCTCCCCGCTCTGGCTCTGGTGAATTCTCTCACCCTCCCACGCTTCTGACTGTACCCAGTGCTTGTATAAACAAAACAAATAAATAAATAAAACATGCCTCTATAAAAAAAAAAAAAGAAAAAAAAAAGAAGAAAAAAAAAAGAAAAGCACATTCTAAAAGAGGAGAATAGCAAATGCTATAATTCTGGCATCAAGGAAGTTAAATCTCCCAAGAACTGAAAGAAAGCTAGGGTGATGGAAAACAGAGTCAGGGGCACTGTGGTTTGAGAAAAAGCAAAGGTCATGATGTATGCAAGGGTCAAAGGGTGTAGGATTAGGGTCTTCAACTTAAATCAATAAAATCCTTTGAAAGAGATTTAATGAAGCAGGTGACTTGCTCAGATCTGCATTTTCAAAGGTCACTTTAGGCTGAGAATAGATTTTGGTATATGATTAGAGGGGCGTTAAAGCCAATAAAGAAACTTACAGTAGGTTATACAGGCGGGAGAGAAGGAGTAATGTTTGGCTTGGGCTTACTCAGTGGCTATGGTACAGAATGAATGAAGTTAAAAAACATGTGAGAGGTTTAAAACTGACAGAATTTTCTGATGTATAGAACATAGAAGAAGGGAATAAATAGTCAGGGATGGCAGGGGAATGGGAAAGGGAATAGTGCCAAAGCTCCTTCTGTTTTCTGACCAGCACACCTACATGGGGTGGAGGCATAATTCACTGGGGTATGAAACAGTGGAAGGCCAGGTTAAGGGTGAGGGTCAGGGAAGCTTGAAAGATCACAATTTCATCAACTTGACTTTGAGTTGTCTTAGAGACATCCAAACAGGTGGAAGGGTTTAGTATATAAGAAAAGTCTAGGCTGGAGCTAGATGGTTCAGAGAGCTTGGTGACCTTTAATTTTGTTATAGATGAGATTTCCCAGGGAGAGAATATGAGATAAAAAGAAAAAGGGATATATAAGTAAGCCTCCAAGAATTCCAAGGTATAATGGTCTGGTAAAAAGTATGATAAGTCTGAAAAGGATTCTTAAAAGAAGTGGCAGGAGAGGAAGGAAGAAAATCAAATTGTATGTATTATAGGAATCAGTGGAATTGAATCTTTCAAACAAAAAGCAGCCAACAACAATCAATGCAAAAGCATGTGCACATGTGCACACAAACACATATGTGCAAGTGGTTGAAAGGTTTTTCTGTGGAATTAAGATGGTAATAACAATATTAAGAAAAAGAAACCAGGTTTTTGCTTCCAGCCATTGGGGGGGGGGGAGGCAATATGAAGGACCAGGCTTACCCTTCCATTGTAAATAACAAAAAACTGAAGAAAATATATAAAGACCGTGTTTCACACATAGGAGAACAGGCAGAATATGTCTATGGCCATTGAAAGAGAATCAAGCTGAGTAAGACATGATTTCACTAACTTTCACTCTGAAAATATATGCTAGGCTATGTGATGAGAAGGGGTTTCTCAAGTATTTGTAGGCTTGAGAAGTCAGAGATGGGCAGTTAAGGAAGCTAAGCCGTCTGTAAGTTGTGAGGCAGAGTTCCAAAAAAGAGAGAACTATGAAGAAAACTAGTTCCATAAATATGCATATGGTTGTTCTTGACTCCGTGTGTAGTAATAGATGTGTGCATAGGGGGAAAAAATACAAGTCAAAGCAAAATTGAATTGAAGGATGTTAACATGAGCAGTTGCTCAAATTCACAGAGGGGTGGGAAAAGTTTGACTGATGACCTTCCAGAGTGGAAACACCTCATTAAACATCCTGGGAATTCAGCAGAGACCTCAAAAGGTTATACCTTAGTGGCAAAGCTAAAATTTTGTTTAGAGCAAAGACTACTTAGCATGCATCCTATAAAAAACTTAAAACAAGCCCTAACCTAATCCACAAGTCTTAAATGCCTGCCAAACAACACTCACTACTAATTAAAAGGAAGATAGCAAAATCTAGACCCTCACCAAAATAACATTCATAATATAGTATGTAATCAAAAGACATTAGAAATATCAAGAAACCAGAAAAACTGACCAACAAATAGCACACAAATCAGTAAATAGGTGCAGAAATGACAGATATGATAGGTTAGTATTAAAATACTTGAATAACGTCTACTAAATGTTATTAATATGCTCACATTTAAAACAAAATACAACAGAAGAGAGAAAAAGAAGCAATTCCTAGATTAAAAAAATATAGTATCTGTAATGAGAATTTTACTGGATGGAATTAACAGGATTTGACACTGCAGAAGCAAAAAAAAAAAAAATCAGTGAATTTGCAGATGTAACAATAGAAATTATCCAAAATGAAGCAGGTTTTTCCAAAAGACCAACACAAATCAATACATGCTTTGCGGGTCTGTGGCATACCAAGAAGACTAGTAAACAGGTAAGTATTGTCCTAGGAGAAAGGGAGGAACAAAAAAATATTTTAAGAAATAAAGGTCAAATTTTTCCCAATTTGAAGAAAATGATAAAACCACAGATTCAAGGGTTCCAATGAAACCCAAGCCAAGCATGACAGGCTTTTACAAAACCACACAAAAGCTTACAGTAATCAAACTGCTGAAAACCAGTCATAAAAAGAAAATCTTAAAAGCAGCTAAGGAGGGGGTAGGACAAGGGGGAGAAAGACGCATAATATACAGAAGAACACAGACAGGAAGGATCACAGACACTAGTCAGAAACTGCACGAGTCAGAAGAAAACGACACTTCTGTAAAGTGCTGAATGAAAACAAAAAAATCTGTCAACCTAGAATTCTATATACTCAGTGAAAATAGCTTTCATGGATGAAGGTAAAACGAGTGTTTGAGACAAACAGAACTTAAAAGATTTGTTGCCAGGAGACCTGCTTCATAATAAGGAATGTTAAATAAATTTCTCCATGTATGTTAAAAAGGATACCAGATAGAAAAAAGCATATAGTAGTGTTCACATCACAAATATGAAGAATAAAGTATAACAATGCAAATAATAGGAGGGGAATGAAAATATTGTATGATATGGGTCATGTCATGGATAAACTAATAAAATGTTATTAAAGATAGACTGATGAGTGAAAATTGTAACTTTTAGAGGAAGTACTAAAATTACAACTAATAATTTCCTGTAGAGATAAAACAGAATATTAAAAGTTACTCAATTACTTCAAAGTACCAGAAAAAGGCAAAGATGAACAAAGAACAGATAGTATAAATAAAAAAAATAGCAAGATGCTATGGCTAAATCCAACCACATTGATATGTATATTATTTTTTAAAGGATTTATTTATTTATTTTTTATTTAAAGATTTTTATTTTTATTTATACAAGAGCTGCGGTAGAGGCCAGAGTTGGGTGAGGGTGCGAGGATTCACCAGAGACAGAGTGGGGAGCAGAAAAGGCAGACGGACCGAAAGCACTGCTGAGGGGAGCAGTGGGCGAGGCAGGAGAGGTCTGCCTTGCCATGTGGGATTCTCCCTGGCCAGCGGGGAATCGAACTGGTGCTACGGAGGAGGCTGCAGACAGCTTCATAGCGAGGTGCTCAACCTGCTGAGTCATCGGGGAGGCCCTGATATGTATATTAAAAGCAAATGATTTAAACACTATAATTATGAAACAGAGGTTATTAAGTTGGATTTTTAATAAAGCCAACCACATACTGTAAAAATCACTTAATTTTACACAAATATAGTTAAAATATAAGGATGTCAAAAGATATATCTTATAAAACTAAATATAAGAAATCTGAAGTGTCTATATTAATGCCAGTAATTGATACCAAGTAATTGATAGTAAGTAAATTGAAAAATCAGTAAATATATATGATTTAAACTAATACTATCAACCTACTTTACATTCATAGAACACTCAAGCTAACAATAGCAAAATATATATTAATGCAAGTGCAAATGGGAAATTAACAAAAGTAGACTATATTCGGAATCTTAAAATAAATCTCATAAAACATGTAGGGTTTTATATTTGATAGAGCGTGTTCTGAGACCAAAATGAAATAAATCCAAAATATCCAATTAAAAGGTTATAAAATAAGGACAGAATTTAGTTGCCTTATATATCCTCAGAGATACTTAACCCTCTATAGATTTCATTTTATCTTTTATGTAATTACAGCTTAATTTGATTAGTGGAAATGATAACATGAATTTTTTATTGTGGTAAAACATATATAAAATTTACCTTACTAATCTTTTTGCCAGTTTTATTGAAATATACTAGACATATACATTGTATTTACTTTAGGTATACAATATTATGATTTGGTATGTTTATATTGTAAAATTACTACTACAAGAAGTTAACAGCCATAATCACATACAATAACAAATTGTGTGGGGTGATGGGAACTTCAAAATTTTCTCTTAGCAAGTTTCAAATATACAACACAGTATTTCAAACTTTAGTAACCATGTTGTGCATTTTAACTGGAACACACTGAACATCTTTCTTGTGATTGTTGGACCCAGAAAAGATTTAATCATACATTTCACAAATCAACAAATACAGGGTCAGTGAGATTAAATGATTTGTCCAGTACTTGAAAGAACAGGTAGCATAAGCAAGGTTAAAATTCAGCCTGACTGAGCTCCATGCTCTTCTATTGACTATAATTACACCTTTGTACCATCTTCACCTAAATTGCACACCCCCACTTCCACCTCTGACAAGCACCAATTTGCTCTCTATGAGCCTGGGTTTTTTAGATTATACATATAAGTGAGATCATCTAATATTTGCATTTCCCTATTGGCTTTATTTCACTTAGCATTATGTCTTCAAAGTTTATCCACATTGTTACAAACGGTATGATTTCCTTTTCCTGACTGAATAATATATATATATATTTTTTTGGTGGGACCCTTGCCAGCGACCAGGGAACGAACCGCGCTGCAGAGGCTGCGGGCAGCCTTGCAGCCCAGCGCTCAACCGCTGCGCTACCAGGGGAGGCCCCCTGACTGAATAATATTTACCTGTATATGGTAACCAAGATTCTTTATTCATTTATCCATCAATAGATACTTAGGTTGTTTCCATGTCTTGACTGATGTAAATAGTAATGCAATAGGGCCTCCCTGGTGATGCATGGGGTTAAGTCTCAGCATTATGAAACTATATTTAGGTGGCCACTGCAGCACAAGTTTGATCCCTGGCCGGAAGCTAACCCACATGGTGCAACAGGCCTCTCCTGTCTCGCCCACTGCTCCCCTCAGCAGTGCATTGCAGTAGATCTGCCTGTTCTGCTCCCCACTCGGTCTCTGGTGAATCCTCTCACCTCCCAGCACCTCTGGCCTGCATCCCAGTTCTTGTATGCATAAATAAATCTTTGGAAAAAAAATAATGCAATGAATGTGATCGGTGCAGATATATTTTCTAGATTGTGATTTTGCTTTGTTCAAATACATACTCATTGGATCCTGTGGAACTGGTGGATCTTTCATGTTAATTTTAAGTTTTTTAAGAAAACTTCATCCTGTCTTCCATTATGGCTTCACCAGTTTACCATCTCACAAGCGGTAAACAAGGTTCCCTTTACTGCACACTCTTGCCAACAGTTGTTAGTTCTTGTTTGTTTGTTTAAACTATTCTAACAGATGTGAGGTGATAGATCTCATTGTGATTTGATTTACATTTCTCTCATGATTAGTGATGTTTCTTGCATATGTTAGCCATTGTATAGTATTCTTAGGAAAAATATTTATTCAGTTCTTCCCATTTTAAACAAGATTGTTTGGGTTTCGCTATTTAGTTAACTATCAATGATTATGCAACAAGTGACTTTTTCCTCTTATGTTAGTTTATGAAATAAAAACATTTTTATGATGTTTTATTTGCTATGTGACGTATTATGGCACATATACGAAACTTTTGTCACTATTTTATCTTATGTTTTCTTTACATGCTAGAAAAGTCTCAGGAAAAGTAAAATATTCATTGACTTATCTACATCTTCCATGTTCATGTACAATATTTGACTTAACGGTCAAAATCTTTTCATGTGATTTTTTTTGTTTGTTTACATAATTATTATGCTCACTCTACAGAAAATTAAGTACAGTGAGACTCTTTAATTAAAATGGATGAGCATCCTTCCCTTAAAAAACTCATTCATGACTTTTTATATGAATTATATAAGAGTTAAACGTTAAGGTGAAAAGTATGCTTTGTACTCAAATTAGAATTCTGCTATTAGACTTAGCTGCCTTTCCCTTATTAAAGGAGCTGTTAAATTTTAAAAACCTGCTTTGATAAAGAATAGAAAAAGAGCCCCATTATCAAAAGCAAAGACATGTTAAAGGTAGTATTGGAAATAAATAATTGGCTTTTGTTCATGAATGGCAAAATCTATTTTGTGGTTTGAAAGAGCTAAGAACAGATAGCTTCCCTCAGATTGTTAGCAAAGAAATGTTTTCATCAATTAACATTCTTTGCTAAGAACAATTTTTTTCCAGGACTATTTTTCAAATGGAGTATTATTTCTCAAATGGAGTATTATATAAATAGACCTGCCCAAAGGACAATTCCTGGGCTTTTTTAACTTTAACATCTTTGAGTATACTAATTATGGCATGGTAGTTCAGAATTAAGGAGAAAACAAAAAAAAATTGACATTGCAAACTGAAAATTTACTTAAAGAAAAAATGACCATAGGTAGCCATTCTTGCAAATAAAATGAAAGGGACACCACCTACAAATTATGCCAGTCTTCCTTTTCATCATGCTTTTGTCCAATATTTATATCCCAAGAGGATAGAAGGGAAAGAGCAGTAGTTAGTGAATAAAAAAAGAGTGTTGTTGTAAAATCCCTGAACTATAAGAATATGCCATTTCAGCTATGCCGAGTTATCCCTAACTCAGCTCTACCCTTTCCATTTCCAGATTGTGCTGAAGTGATTACCATTCAAATGGGTGTAATAATCACTAATATTGAGCAATTTCTATTAGCCAGGCACTATTCTAAGAGCTTTATTTTGATTCATTTAATACCCACATTAATATTTTGGTAACAGCACTATGTTATCAGCACCATGTTTTTCAGAATTGGAAACTGAGGCCCAAGATCATACAAGCCGATGAGTGGTGAGATCAGATGCGTACCCCGGCAATCTTGACTCCAGAGTCTAGGCATCTTATCTGACCTCTCCATTCTCCTTGTCAATGAAAGGAGACTACACCAACAGGTGGAGCTCCTAAAACACACAGAGAAGAATCTCTGTCATGCTTTTTTTTTTTTTTTAAAGTAAACAACTGCTCCCTTGTTTAGGTAAGTCTAAAGTCCTAGAGGGAGGGACAGGAAGGCATGATATAAGTGGAAGTTAAGGAAGCGGGCAGTTCTTCAACAAACAAAAAGAATGAAAAGTCTACTCAAAGATTGTTTATGAAAAAATAGAGAATAGAGGGAGTAGACTTAAGGGTGATAGCAAAGTGATGAAAGTTTTTGGCAAATTTCTTTATAAGGAAAACAAAGTCAATGATATCATGTAGCACTTCATTTTATACAAAAATTAATCTAAGCCCAGAAGAGAGTTTAGTGTGCCTGATATATTTTATAGAACAGCAAGCACAGGTTCAGAGATAGTAAATGCTTTGCCCAAGACAGAAGAAGGTAACATAGTCAATGCTAGAACTCATCCAGATCACCTGGCTCCTAGCTCAGTGCACAGCAACTATATCAATACAGTTTGTTAGCTTTTAAAACACGGAAGTAGTAGTCAGCAGGTTTCAACTTAACTTCAAGGACATAAAAAAATAATTACAGTATATATATATTGAAGAGTATATATACAATACCTGAATTTATCATCTCCTCAATATTCAAATAATATTACAGAAGAGCAGCATAGGTAAAATAGTCATTCAAAAATGCAGGGAGAATTCTTTGTAGAACATATTTTCTTCTAATGCTTTATTTCTGTAACATTTCTAAACTGACATTATTTTGGTTTTGGAAAGTTTAGTCACACATACATAGAAAGCAAACACAATGAAACACCTAAATTTTATTAATTCCTTTTTTGTTAGAGAAATCAATACAGTAGGATGGAAAGAGTCTTACACTGTGAGTTATATGGAAGATTTTAATGCTTGTTTATTTCTAGCTCTAAAATTCTACAATTACAAAATAGTATTAAAAGAAGCATTAGATTAAATACTAAATTTAAAAATATTTGACCAATATTATGAAATAGCACCTAATATAAACCTACAAGGAAATTATTTCTAGCGGTATCAACAAGTTGATACAATGTTAATGATTATGCTATCCATGGTATTTCAGAATATGTGCATTAATAAAGACATGTCTACCTCATATTAACAAATAGAAGGAAGCAAAAAGAAAAATAGATGTGAAGCAAAAATGAGGTGGCATTTTCTGAAATAAACTGTTAAAATACCAGTCACCTGCATTTATGGTTAGCTATAAATACAGCGACATTCCCATACTAAGACTTCAAAAGGTCATATAATTCACATTTTAAGCATAAAAGTTAATATTTGTGAGAATGTTGAAGTGTATTAAGTCCCACTTTTATCGATGTGATCCAAATAATGGGAAAATAAGTGAGTAGTTCAACACCAAATAGACTTTTCCAAGGACTCCAACTCACTGAAAATCTAGGATTTTGAAATCAATTTTTCTATTGATCATTAAAATACAGTAATTCCATGTGGGTGAAATTTTTTCTCTTTTTAAATTCTCTGTAGCAATTATCTTGGCTTTCTGCCTACTGTGTTTTTGTCTCACTTCCACATCATTTGGAATTGTCAAAAGAAAAACACTGTTTTCAATATCACTCAATAACTTCCCTGGCCTCTCTCAAGTTTGATCACAATGATCAGGGGCTCTGATAATGTTGGAGATTCAAATGTAACTCATTAGAGAAAAGTGAGCTAGGTGGTCTTTAAGACAAAGCAACAAAATTATTTCTACTATGTGGAGGTAGATAGAAAAGGAAAACTGAAAAAAAGAAAGAAAGAAACAAGCAACCAAAGCAAGAGGAAAATAATGTATATTGTACCTTAGATTATTTTACTAAAACTGAGGTCTCAAAATATTCTCAATCATACACCTCTATTATTACATGTTTTTCAGCACACAATCCTAAAATTATTTATTACAGATCCTTAAGTGCACTAATTTTTTTTTTTTTAAGATTTGTTTGTTTATTTATTTATTTATACAAGGGGTACAGTCGGAAGCGCGGGAGGGTGAGAGAATTCACCAGAGCCAGAGCCGGGAGCAGAACAGGTAGAAGGACCCAAGTACACTGCTGAGGGGAGCAGCGGGCGGCAGGAGAGTTCTGCGCACCATGCGGGACCCTCCTCCAGTGGCCGGGGAGCAGCCGGGGATCAAACCGGCACTGCAGAGGCTGCGGGCAGCTTCGCAACCCAGCGCTCAGCAGCTGTGCCACCGGGGAGGCCCTAAGTGTACTAATTTTATGTAAGTTATAAAACACAAATACAGCAAAATCCATAAAAAAAGAAATCTAAGCAGTATTGATACTTATAGTATCAAAGAATTTAAGAAATTTTAGTGAGAATTATATAATGGAGAATTCTGTGTGACCTTGACAATCTTGGTCTAATACCTGATCATGGTAGGATTCAAAGGTTAAGGTCAGAGTACTCACATACTTGGGTACCAGGGTTAAAACAGATCATGCAAAAAAGATACAGAATAGGATAAATTGGTTTTGTGTAATCAGTTATGATAACCAAATTTCAATGTCATCCACTGATTATACAAAGATTGCTGGTAGTCTTTTTATTCTAGTTAAGTTTTACTTTTTTTTAAAAAAGATTTATTTATTTATTTATTTATTTATACAAGCACTGGGTACAGTTAGAAGCGTGGGAGGGCGAGAGAATTCACCAGAGCCAGAGCGGGGAGCAGAGCAGGCAGAAGGACCGAAGTACACTGCTGAGGGGTGCAGCGGGCGGCAGGAGAGGTCTGCACGCCATGCGGGACCCTCCTCCTGTGGCCGGGGAGCAGCCGGGGATCGAACTGGTGCCGCAGAGACTGCGGACAGCTTCGCAACACAGTGCTCAACTGCTGCGCCACCGGGGAGGCCCAAGTTTTACTTTCTTTGTATGAATTTTCCTTGCAAAGTTATTTTTCTTTGAAGTTTGACAAATGGGGTCTAAAGCCACTGAAATAAAAATTGGAAGATTTTTTTTTTTATCATGTTAGAAAATTGTTTCTTAATTTACTATGTGCTAATACATGGGAGTCTTAAATGATGTTCCTATATACTTTAAAAATTTTTTTTGTAATAGTTGTATTGAGAGCTCATTTATATTCCATAATAATACATCCATAAGTGAAAAATACATTACATTTTTTGTTTCTGTATTGAGCTAGCATTGGTTTACAACACTCTACATGATTCAGGGGAACAGGTTTACAACTAGCACCCCTAAACCTTTACCCTATGCCATTGGCCCCTTCTTTCACCTCTAGCAACCTCAGTTCTGCAGTCATATTCCTAGGGTTTGTTTGGATTTAGGTTTGTTGGTTCCTTTGTTTCCCCCCACCCTATGTCCTACAATATGAGTGGTATTTGTCTTTCTCTTTCTGACTTCTTCACTTAGCTTAATCAGAGCCAGTTCCATCCACATTGTTGCAAACGGTAAGAATTAATCTTTTTTTTATAGCTGAGTCATATTCCATCATGTATAAATGCTACATCTTTCTCCACTGCTCTCTCAATGTGCATTTAGGTTGTTTCCATAACTTGGCTATTGTAAATAGTGCTACAATGATTACAGGAGTGCATATATCCCTACAATTAGTGATTTTGTATTCTTCAGGTAGATACCTAGTAGTGGAATTGCTGAATTATATGTTAGATCTATTTTTAATATTTTGAGGAAACTTCATAATGTTTTCCATAGGCATTGAATCAGTCTGCATTCTCATCAATAGTGTATGGAGTTCCTTTTTCTTTACACACTTGCCAATATTTATTGTTCTTGGGTTTTTGTACATGGGCAATTGTCACAGGTATGAGGTGGTAGCTCATTTTAGTATTGAACTGCATTTCCCTGATAAGTGATGTTGAACACTTTTTCATGTTCCTGTTGGTTATCTGTATTTCTTCTTTGGAGAGATGTATATTTAGCTCTCCTGACCATTTATTTCCTGTTTTCTTTGTGTTCAGTTGTGTGAGTTCTTTGTAGATCTTGGATATTAATACTTTGTCAGATGCATGATACACAAATGTTTTCTCCCACTGAATAGAGTGTCTTTTTGTTTTAATGATAGCTTCTTTTGCATTGTAGAAGTTTTTTAGCTTGATGTAGTCACATTATTTATTTTTGGTTTTGTTTTCCTTAATGTTGGAGCCCAATCCCCAAAGACATCTCTGAAGCCAATGTCATGGAGTATTGACTGTGTATCACTTTTAATAAGTGCATAATTGTGACTATTATCACAATTCAGTTACTCCTAGAACATTCCATCACCTGAAAAAGTTCTATCATAATGACTATCATACCTTCTCATATCATCTCATATCTTCTATCATATCATACTATATTTTTCATATCTTCTCAATCACAGCCCAAGGTAATAATGGATCTGCTTTATGTCTCTATGTTCTTTTGTTTTTTAGAGGTTTCATATAAGTGATATCATACAACGTGTAAACTTGTATAGCTGCTATTTTTCTTCTTGGCATAATATATTGGAGTGTTGTACATACTGTAGCATGTATCATGATGTTCATTAATTTTATTGATGAGTAGTATTACACTATACCACATTTTATGTAATCACTACTTGATAGTCATTTGGGCCACTTCCAGTTTTTCCTGTCACTAAGAATGCTATTATTACTGATACAATAACCTTTGTGTGGAAATACATTCTTTAAATTTCCTTGAGTAGATTTCTAGATATAGAGTTCCTGGGTCATATGGTAGGTTTATATCTAAGGAAACTTTAAGTTTTCCACTATGGATATATCGATCAGAAATTTATGAGAATTCTGGCTTTTCTACAACCTTGTCATCACATTATATTGACAATTATGTGCTTTATACTTATCTAGTGGTTGTGTAGTGGTATTGTATTATTTTAATATGTATTACTCTAATGATTAATGATATTGATCAGGGCCTCCATGGGGGATAGGGGTTAAGTTTCAGTACTATTGCTGCTATGGCTATGATTTCTATCCTCAGCCAGAGAGAAAACCCATATTGTGCAGCAGACATCTCCTGGCTCGCCCACTTCTCCCCTTAGCAGTTTATTTCAATAGATCAGCCTGTTCTGTTCCCCACTCTTTCTCTGGTGAATCCTCTCACCCACTGCACCTCTGGCCTATACCCCAGTTTTTCTACACATAAATAAATCTTTTTCAAAAATGATATTGAGTATCATTTTATCTATAATTACTTGTATAAATATTTGAAGAAATATTTATTCAAATATTATGTCCACTTTTAAATTGAGTTGTTTGCCTTCTTATTCTTAAAATTTAGATGGTCTTTACATGTTTTAGATATAAGCCCTTAATTAGACTATGATTCACAAATATTCCCCAGTCTGTGACTTATTTTTTTCTTATCACAGTATTTTGAAGGATCAAACTTTTATTTTATATAGAATTCAATGTATCAAATTCACCTTTTATGGATCAGAATATAGTGGCTAATGTAAGAAATCTTTATCTAAAGTAAGGTCACAGAGATTTCATACTATATTTTTTCCAGAAATCTAATAGTTTTAGTTCTTACAGAAATCTTAAAACTTTAGCTCTTAGATCTATGATGCAGATATATGTTGGAGATATACGTAAGGGTATAAGCTAATTATTTTGCAATGGATGTCCAATTACGCCAGCAGCATTTACTGAAAAGGGATTTTCCTTCTGGAATTACCTAGGTATCTTTGTTGAAAATCAGTTGACCAGAAAAGTAAGGATTTATTTCTGTGCATTATTTTCATTGATCTAGATGGCTATCATCATACAAACAATATATTCTACTACTATAACTTAATAGTAGGTTTTTAAATTAGATATTGTCATTCCTCTTATTTTGTTGTTCTTTTGGTATTCTTGTCCCTGTGGATGTCTATTTTAAGACTGGCTTGTCAATTTCTACAAAACAGTGTTTGTCAGGATTTTGATAGTGATAACTTTGAATTTATAGATTCCAGGTCTTGTATTTCTTTCCTAAAATTTATTTCTTAGTTGTTATTATTATGAAAGGAATTGCTTTCTTAAGAACATTTTCAAATTGCTAATTCCTACTATATAAAATTACAACTGATTTTTACATTGGTCTTGTATCTTTTGACCTTATAAATTTATTACCTCTAATATCATGTTTTTGTATCTTCTTAAGTAAGGAATTCTATTCATTGGATCATGTTATTTGTGAAAAAAGACAGCTTAAATTTTTCCATTTCAATTTATATATCTTTATTTTTCTTTCCTTATTACAATGGCTAAAACTTTCAATATAATGTTAAATAGATGACAGTTAAATAGATGTCAATTTTGGGGGGTATTCTTTTATCATAAATGTGATGTCAGCTATGGGGTTTTCATATATGCGCATTACCACATTGAGAAAGTTCTATTGTTAGTTCGTTGAACATTTTTATCATGAATTACTGTTGGATCTTTTCCTGTATCTATTTTAACTTATTTTTTCCTTATTTTCAAAATCTATTAAACTACAGAAAAATATAACAGTTATTGACTTCTGGTTCCTAACAAGATGTTGTATTAGCAGGTACAATTCACTTTCTTCCCCAGTTCAACCTTAGGGATGCACAGAAGTTATAACTAGTAGTACGATATTCAGGGATAGGGATGTGTGTATTTGTGATTTATTTTCTCTCAAGTATAGTTTCAGTCAGTTTGTTGCTACCTTTATGAAGCAGAGAACTGTGAATATAAGAAAATAATATGGCCAATTTTTTCAAGAATTTGGAAGAACTTCAAAAGTAAATGTGGTGATATTGTGGAGGGTTGGTACTGAGTCAAGAGCTCCTTTGTAATGGAGAGTGTTGACTTGCCAGATGCCCTTCATCTGCCAGCCAGCCTTCTTTTGCTTTTGGTTTCACTCAAAACTGGAAGTCACAAAGGGTCTGTCAGTAATTAGCACATTTCCAACACAGGTCCATATAGGAGGACGTTCATTTTCATTTTTGATGGACAGTTATGTAGAAAAAGAATTATTGATTGACAGTTTTTCCCCCCATACTTTGTATATGTCCTCTGGTTTCTGAAGAGAAGTCAGCTGTTGATTTTACTGTGGTTCCCTTACACAACAATGAGTTATTATTTTCTTGCTGCTTCAGTTTTTGTGTGTGTGTGTGTTTGTCTTTCAGCAGTCTGACTTCTTATGTTTATTTTACTCAGAATCGTTTCTTGGATTGTAAGATTAAAATTTTTATAAAACTTGGGAAGTTTTAGGCCATTGTTTCTGCAAGTGTTTTTAAAATACCCTTCCATCCCTTCTTTCCTTCTGGTATTCCCAGCTGTGCCAGAGATGAGGCTCTGTTCTTTTTTTCCCCCAATCTTCTGTTTTTCAGATTGGACAGTTTCTGTTGCTCCAAAATTTCCATTTGGTTCTTTTTAGTAGTTTCCATTTCTCTATTGAGAATCTGTTGGTTGAGCCCATTTTTCCTTTAAGCTTTTAAACATATTTATAGTCGCTGTTTTGGATTATTTGTTACAAAATCCAACAAGTAGGCCCACTCTGAGCCACTGGCTATTTTCCTGAATTGGGTCATATTTTCTTGTTGCATGCCTCATAATTTTTTGTTGAAAATTGGATATTTTAGATAGAACCTTGTAGGAATATTGATTGGACTTGGTTTTTCTCTGGATAAAATTTTTTTTAAATATTGGAACTTAAAGATTAATACCTATTTCCCCTGCATTGTGGGGCCTCTAATGTCTCTGATAAATTTTCCTATTTTTATTTTTAATATTTAGCCTGGCTTTTAGAATACTAAAATAAATGCATAAAATATAACTTCCAATTATTTCTTCTTTACCAAATGTGCAGTAAAATATTCTATCCTGAAAATGCTTGTCATCTCAAAGTCATTGCCTACCTTCTACTTCAAAGGAAACTTGAGAATAGAAAATATTCTGAGGTGGAGGTGTGGGGTGAGATAGAAATGACACTAAATAAGTTTCTTGCCCAACTTTGAATAGATTTTTTTTTAATTTTTTAATTTACTTCTGCATAGAAGAACTGGGGCATAGGCCAGAGGTACAGGGGGTGAGGGGATTCACCAGAGACAGAATGGGGAGCATAAAATGCAGATCTACTAAAATACACTGCTAAGGGGAGCAGATGTCTTGCCCAAATTTGCTTGATAATATTTGAACAAGACAGATCACTTGTTTTAATTCTTACAGCAACTTTATAGTTCTTCACAGTTGTATGGGAGCAAAAATCCACCACTCTAAAACATGTGTTTTTGGAAAGAGTTGTATTTCATGGAAGGAATTCTGAAGGATGAGTGGCAGTTATTTTTGATATTTATATGTAAACTTCTCTCTGTAAGGGCATTCCCTGTGAAGAAAGAACCTCTTTACAACTGTTCATAGGAGAGGGCATAACTAAATCTGCTTACCTATTATTTGCTATATCTTTCCCAGTAAATGCCCTAACTGAATTTTCCCTTTCCCCCTAACTTCCCTTCTCTTAGCTAAGCTATATAAGATGGCGTCTCAAGCTGCCTGAGTAAGTTACTCTGTTGTGCTGGGTCTCTTACATCTCTCTCTTGTGTCTAGGAGATATACATGTCATATAATTAAATATCTTTTTTGGCTTTTTTGCTCATCATCTGCCTGATACTTGTTTGATTATTTGCCAACCCAGAAGAACCCTGCGGGGTATGGGATCATTTTTTTTGTGCCCTGCCATAATCCAGTCAGATGGTCATAATGTTTTGTTTTGTTCCAAAATAATTGCATATTTTAATGAATCTTTTAATTGTAAGGAACAGAGATACACTAGAGGCAAACCAGGAAAATAATGGGTTAGAGATGATTATAAGAAACAGAAATTCACAGAATAATAAAAAATGAAGAATATTTTGACTTCATGGGAAGAACAGGAACCAGAAATTGTAGCTTCTCTGTATGGCTTACATGTTCTCCCAATTCCAAATTCCCAGGAGAAGAATTTGATTGGCACTGTAACAGGTTATAGTTCAATGTTCTGCCCACTATTGATTATGTTAGAAGAACAATCCACCCTGTGATGTTTTTACCTATACTCCACTCCCACCTCCAAGTTGAAGAGATCTCAAGTATCAAAAACTACCATTCCCGGCAGAATTGTGGTACCCCAGAATGAGTGGTACTCCAGGACCCCAAACTTGTAAGCTAATGAGTTCTGCCACCTGCTGCATAAAGACCCTCCATAGGAAAGAATGTAACAGAATTTGTGTACAATAGAAGGAAGGGGAGCAAAGACAATAGTTTGCAATTAAACACCCAAAGTTATCCATCCCTTCATGGGTAAATACCCAGTCAAACAGCGTTGGCCAAAAGCAGAGTCACTGAGGCTCCAAAACCAGCCGCAAGTCTAAGGTACCTTGTGGAGGGGACCCATAGGAAAGGGGCAGAAGGGGCCAGGCAAATATGGAAGGAAAGGAGCAAAATCAAAGTCCAAGTCAAGACTTTAGGTCTCTCTGGGGTCTCTCACCCACGTCCCTTCCAAGTGTATTTTTCCATGTCCCCCAAGTCCCTGGTAGAAGTTCAGGCTGAGAAGCAAACATGGCATCTTCACTTGTCTCTCTGCTCCATGTGCCTCCTCCAGGTCTTCAGTATCTGTTGACTTCTCTTCTAAGACTCCTTTTTATCTTCCCCTCACTGCTGAGCTCCACCCTTCATTAGAAGGGGCAGGGAACATGAAACATCCCCTTTTATATTATATTGTGACACTTGCTGTCTGGCACCTGCCTAGCTCTTTTTTGGTGGTTCCCTGCCAGAAGATACCATAGATTTGTGGCAAGCTTTTCGGCCTCTATGGCTTCTTTGTGCCAAGCCTGTTTGTCTGGTTAGTTGCCCACAAGAATGGGTATTTTTTTATTTTGGAGTTTTATTGGTAAATTATACTTGAAAGCCATTCCTTTTTCTCTTTATTCACACCAAGTCTATTAAAAATCTTTTACACTATGAGTTCTCTTTCCTTTGTCTTTGTGCATGTGGCTGCCAGGCCCCCTTTAGAGTGTACACCTCTTATCAGTTTAGGATCCCTGGGTATTCCTTGGTTATGTGCTAATAGTTACATTTGAATCAGGTCCACACTGGAGATGATACCATGGCCAGATGCAAGGTCATGAGCATGCAAGGTGGCCTACTTCAAGGCCTGTGCATATAGGTATTTGGACATGCATCTTCTATACTTAACCAGATGTTTGATGCCTTTCTGATTTTATGAAGTTGTTAAGTTTTCATGATTCTTCTATGTTTCACAAGACAGAACAATCTTGATGTTTCCGATGAAAAAAATGTAGGTAACCCTTATTTAACCTCTTTAATAAAAGCGATTTTTCTCAACAAACAGAATTTTATAGGCTTAGCACTGAATATAACTTCCTGCCTGCACACATGTAGCCATTCCTCACACAGTTCCCTTCTCTCATAGAGGGATAGAGAGAGCCCATAGAAAAATTAGGAGTCTTGGCAAATAAACTCTACTCTGCTATGAGTCAACTTAGTTTTCTACATTGAAACTTTAGTTTCATCTTTTACTAATTTCTCCCAACATTATTAATTCAAAATTTTCATTGCTGGAAATAAAATTCTTTCACGGACTTAGAAAAAGGATTAATGAATATGCTGGTTTTTCTTCATGTGGAAGGTATTCAGTAGTCTAAGGCACGATGGAGAATATAGTCATGACCACTATATGCATCCTATTCTCTAGGAGAGAAGGTCAGACACAAATAACTGTACCAAGGGGCAGAAAGTATTAAGTGTCACACTAAAATACTATGGCAAAAATCATTCTCTGGGGAAGGGAGGGATAACATCAGGACATTCTCCATTTTCTGAAAAGGCTTTACAGGTAACTACTGGGCTGGACCTCTGAGGGCATGTTAGGATTTACATATGCAAAGAATGGGTTAGAGGTGTAGCATAACCAATCCTGAGCAAAACTATTAAGCTCTAGGGGACCTTCCATGGGTCAGTTTATTCCACTGATCTCTTTCACTCATTTGCCACTTGCTTTTAACATTTTTTTTAAAAAATAAAACTGGACCTCCCTGGTGGTGCAAGGGGTTAAGCACAGCACTGTGAAGCTATCTGCAGCCTGAGCAACACAAGTTCAATCATGGCCAGCCAGGGAGCAACCCACAATGGCACAGCAGACCTCTCCTGACTCATCTGCTGCTCTCCTCAGCAGTGTATTTCAGTAGATAGGCCTGTTTTGTTCCCCACTCTGTCTCTGGTGAATCCTCTCACCTCTCGCATCTCTAGCCTGTACCCCAGTTCTTATATGTATAAATAAATAAATCTTTAAAAAAATTTTAAAAAGCAAACTATTAGGGTACTTTTTGGAATTCCATTTTCACTGCTCCCACCTTCTCCAAAGATATTCAAAAGGATGAGGACAGAGAGAGTGTTCCTGATTCTCCCTGTTTCTTGTTGTCTAGGCTCTTCTTTTTCAGGAATTTACTACTAATCATTATGGCCTATTATGAAAGTAATAAACATTAGATGATCACAAAGTTTTCATAATCATGAACAGGTTAATTTCTTTCTGAGATGGTAATTGAAAAGTTCCCTTGGACTAATGCTATTTGCTTTTGTTCTTTAGAGTTCACCAAACCTCTTCAGCCTTTATAATCTTGCCCCACGCCACTCTATAACCATGTAGGTGTGACTAACAATTTCTTCTTCACAAGTAGATCATTTACATTTATATGGGTCCTCTGAGTGGGAGACAATGGTTCCTACCTCTCCTTGGAAATCTGGATTTTGCAATTTGCAAGTAAAGGGCACTTTTGTAGGAGAGAACTTCACTGGTAGAAAGAGTTAGGATTTTGAAGAGAAGGAGCAGTGTCGAGGATCATTTCAATTGTAATTAGGGATAGAATACTGGCAGTGAAAAATGGAAGTCTCAGGGCTTCCCTGGTGGCACAAGGGGTTAAGACACAACCTATGGGGCCTCCCTTGGTGGCGTAGGTGGTTGAGCACAGCACTGTGAAGCTGTCCGCAGCCTCTGCAGCACTGGTCTGATCCTGACCAGCTGGCGAGGGTCCCACATGGCACAGCAGACCTCTCCTGACTCACCCACTGCTCCCCTCAGCAGTATATTTCGTCAGTCTGCCTGTTCTGTTCCCCGCTCTGTCTCTGGTGAATCCTCTCACCCTCCCGTGCATCTGGCCTGTACCCCGGTTCTTATATGGATAAATAAATAAATCTTTAAAAAAAAAAAAAGACACGACCTATAGAGCTTTTCACAGCCACTGCAGCACAAGTTCGGTCCCTGGCCAGGGAGATATCCACATCACCTTGTTTCTCATCATTCCCCTGCACCTCTACCCTGTATCCCAGTTCTTGTAAGTTGAGGAACATTATGGTAGATACCTCAGGCAAATTGGAGGCAAGACCTTTTGCAGGATTGAAAGTTATGTGGGGACATGTACATGAGCAGAGCAAAAATAGGTTAGGTTTCGGAAAAGTCCCCTGGATAATGTTCCTGGATAAGTGTCCTGGATAATTACCCTCCTGAAGAGGAAAGGAATTCAATCAGTGAAGACCCAGTCAAGCCCAGAGAGCATAAACTTTTGTTGGAACAAAGCAATTTCTTAAACTTGCCCAGCAATGCTTGATGTACAGGAACAAGTTCCAAAGAAACCTTTCAACCTAATCTGAGAATTTTTTTTTAAAGTTCAGTGACATTTTAAGGGAATATAATTAATGGTGGATTTTAGTAATATTCAAACATGAAATACACAATATCAAAGCATCAAACATGTGATCTGAGAAAAACTCAAAAGATATGATTATTGGAGTAAAAACATCAATTAATTCTTGCTTCCTTCTTTTCATGCTAGCCCAAGGCAAGAAAAAAAAAAAAATCTGTTGTTTTTTTCTTTTCATTGGGCACATCTTCTATACATTCAAAATTAAAATAAAAAAATCACTGGCATCTTGCTAGTCCATTAAAAATATCTTATTAATAATTTGTACTTTGCCTTTTCTATTCTATTATAAACAAACACACACACACAAACCCTCATAAATTGAATGGATGCTGAACTGATTTCCATGATGGCAAGGCATCATGAGGCCTGCAGTTTCCTTACTAATTCTGGTAAAATTTAGGGGGATTGTTCTAGAACCTGTCAGCTGTCTTGTTCCAGAAGCTTAAAATGCCTAGGACTGTCAACCAAATATAAATTGTGAGAGATATTTTTGCATTCCATTCCATTGTTATCATGTTAACAATTATTATCTATTTTTGTAATATTTAGCTACATCAACATAAAAATTGCTAGCAAAGCATATTATCAAACTTAAAATTCAGGACATATGTAGTTTGTACACACATTAATCTGTTATCTCAACAAAATATTTGTGATTACCACACAATATGGTCCCTCCAATTTGGAGGACAGAAAGCATAGTATTCTCACTAAAAAAATTAGAATAAATATGGCAAAATCACCAAGAATAAACATACAAATAACAGTAGCTATATAACAATGAAATACAATGCTTAAAAGCCAGGGTTCATGAAGTCCTACTTTAACAGCCAACATCTATGAAAGTTGTTTACAAAAACTGGTTTTGACAAACTAGCATGAAGTATTTTATGTGAAAACAGGCTTGTCATTAAAGTTTTTGTGTGTACCGATTCCATACCCCAGCCCCTCACTTGATCAAATTTAGAGATAAACTGGGAAATACTCAGAAAACAAAATCCATCAACTGTAAACTAATTCCTATACACTCCTGTGCTAAATTTCAGAAAACAAGAAGCATTGACTCTGTCATCAGTGTTTTTCTTCACCCTGTAGCCTATTAGAGGAAAGAGCATGCACCTGTGAAACTCACAGTGCAGCGTGCACACACAGATGGGTGTTCAATAAGCATTTTTCATTGGAGGGTTTAGACGTTTGTTTTATGCAGCAGGGAACACACAACCTACGTGTGTTCCCTGCATCCACCATAGACTACATCAGCCTGTTTCTTTACCAAAGTATCACACAAAGGAACGCCTCTTTCAGCTACCTATACTTTCCAAGACCCAAATTTCTGAGGTAACGTGGGTAGCAGGGAATGGGGAGTGGTTGGGAACAATAAGTAGAGTTCAGGTAGACTAATGACGTCAGGAGGAAGCAGCGATTTAAGGCATGTGGTGTAAACTCACCTGGAGAAGAAGCGGCAGCTGCACACTTGTCAGAGGTCAAAGGGCATGGCCTCAGGGGCTCCCCAGAAGCAGGAACCTCGAAGCGCCCACTCCTAGTCTCTCGCCTCGAAGAATTCCTTTAGAGGCTCAGCTGCTCCTGTGTTTGAGCCGGGGACCAGCCCTATCATGCACAGGCAGCGTTGACAGGGACGCAAAGCCAAAGCGGCCTCAAATCTTAGTTCCAGCGCCCGGGAACCCCCACATTTCAGCGCCCGTATTTCTTTCCCCCACATTCTCAGGCGCCCAAAGCCAGAAACACCTTCATCTTCAGTCCCCACCTCCTTTCGGCCTCTCACGCTTAACAGCATCGGTCTCTATGGCGACCTGAAACCCCAATTTCCATTGGCTCGTTCAATATGCGGGCCGGGCCAATGGAGCGGGCCAGCCTTCTGCTCCGGCCCAATGGGCTGGGCGCGGAGCGGGCCGGGACGGCGGCGTGCTGACGTTCCCGGGAGCCCGGGGCCGGCTGGGCAGGCGGCAGGCGGCCGGGCGGGCAGCGGCGGCGGCCTCGGGGCAGCAGAGGGGGCTCCGGGGCTGAGTCTGTCGACGCCGGCCGCGGCGGCGGCACCATGGGCACGGGGTAGAGGGGCAGCCTGGCCGCCGCCCGGGGTGGTGGGAGAGCCGCCCGGGGGAGGGGGCGGGTGGGGGAGGGAGGGGCGGGCTGTCGCTCGGCAGCGGCACTTTTTTAATTTTTTCGGGTGCCGCAGCGGCCACCCCTCGGCGCCGATGTCCCCGATCCCCGGAGCTACGACGGCAGCCGCCTAACCTGGAAAGTAAGTGGTGGGCTTGGGGGCGGGCGCGCGGCTCCTGACCTCCAGCACCCCCGGCCCTCGCGCCGGAGCGGGGACCCGCGTGGGGGGCCGGGGGGCGCGGGCGCGGGGGGCCGGCGTCTCCCTCCCGTTACTCCGTCCCCGCCGCCTCGCGGCCGCCTCGGCTTTCCTGCCCCGCCTCGTGTTCCTGCCCGCACTCGCCTGCCTGCTCCCCTCCCCCAGCAGGCGCACAAGTTTCACCCTCCATTTGCTTTTCGCGGCTATTACTCTCCCCGGGTCTCCCCTGCTCGTTGCGCACGACCCCTCCCCGCGTGGGCCTCCTACGATCCACAGCCCCCAGCCCCGAACTTGGGCTGCGCGCGGAGCCCTCTTGGAGATCTGCGGAGAGGCGGCTCCGCGCTCACCCGCCTGGCGCGCCGCCGGGCGCCCCCAGCACCCCGGGGCGCCCGCCTTCCCCGGCGCTCGGGGGCGTCCAGGCTCGGCCCTGGAGCCTGCGTCCTGGCCCCTTCCACTTCGTCCCAGGCGCCTGCTGCCCACTAGGTCTAGCTTTTGCCCCCGGAGTCCCGCGCTCTTGCAGGTCCTGCCCTCCCCGCTGGGTCCAGCGAGCGCGCTCTCCTCGCGGCGTCTCCTCGCGCTCCACCCTCCGGCTTCCCAGCCGAGCCTCCCCGGCTGTTCTCCTGCGCCGCGGCTTCCTCCTCTCGCTGCCTGGAGTTGCGGCGGAGCTACGGCCCCCCGCTGGCGGATCGCGTGTCCCTGCCCGCCGCGGGGGCTGCATGACCCTCTCCCCTTTTTTCCCCCCCTACGAGGGAGGCGAGAGGGCTGGCGGCGGGGCCGGGATTTGGCTTGGTGTTGGCTGAGTGCGACAAACAGCGAGCGCGGGCAGGGGAGGCGCGGCGGCTGCTCTGGCCGCTCGGGGCGCAGCGGTAGGCAGGTGTGTGTGTCCGGGAGGGGGTGGGGGGACGGGACGCGCGCGGCGGGCTCCTGGGCTGGCGACAGATTGTGCTGGAATGAGAGGAATGCACCAGGGGCAGAGTCCACCCGGCCCGCCCCTGCACTAGCGTCTTCCTGGCCCAGCTCTCAGCGCCGAGCCAGAGGTCACCGGAGCATCTTCAGAGCTGGTGAGCCCTGCTCCGCTCCTCTCCTGCTCTCGCCTCTCTGCATGCTGCGGAGAGGGCAGCAGGGGGAAAGCGCGGCAGTTCTGATGGGTTTAGCCTTTCGTCTGGATTTTGCTGCATTGGTCTCTAGGACCGTGAATTTGGGGGTGATGGCGGTGTGGCCAAGGTTATTGATCATTGCACAAGGTTTTTTTTGCCAAGTTTGGTTTGTGAGGTGTGAATAGTGCCTGGTTTTTAGGAGGGTTTACTGAAAACCTGCAGGAAAGGGTGCGGAAGGTACTTGGAGTCATGAGCTGGAAGCCAGTGTATTTTAGCTCTATCAAAAAATGCCTGTAAATGCTCGCAGACGGAGATGTTCTGCAAGAGATCTTGAATGCATCACTTTGCTGTCATAAGACTTGTAATTTTTTCCCATCATACTGGACTGTGTTTAGACCGCTTATAATACATAATGAATAGAAACAGAGAAGCAGTGTTTGGTCAGTGATGGGACAGATAGAACTGTCTGGTACAGTTAAATTCGGGGCGTGTCAGTTACCATTGGAAGTAACACGGGAACATCACAGTTGTGTATATTTCAAGATTTACTGCTTGAGGATGCAGGGTTTTTTTTTCTTATTTTGTTACTGAGTTTGACCGAAAAATCAAAGTCCTACAACTTTTAAAGAATGGAAGCTATTTATGTGTTAAGTCATTAATGCTGACTATCATTTGGGGTCATGTTTTATTTTCTTGAGTGCAGAAAAGCAAATTTTTGATGGAATGTGCTTCTCTGGAGTTGGGCTTAAATTCTTTTATTTCAAAAAGGGAAATGCTTTTCCTTTTGAATGCAGTAATTGCCATAGAGGTATCTACATTTTTGGTGCCTGTGAAACAGTTAGGGAAAATGGCAACATGGAAATGAAACCAAGTGATGTTCAAAATAAGTGTTTCTGGATGCTGAAAAGCTTTTATTGACAGTTTGCTTTAGAGGTTGAGCTTATTATAATTCTTTCTGCACTTTTTTACTTTGTATCAGATTCAGGAAAAATTGTGAGTTGACTGTCTTGTTTGCTTTCTATGATCAAGGGCACTGAAAAGTGTGAGATTAACCCCTTTTATTTAAGGACTTAATGGAAAGAAATAGAGGAGGGGAAAAAACTTTGCACTGGGAAGGTTATGTCTTTTGCTATATTATTTTCCAGATATGTCTATGATCTATGGACCTAACTTAGAAATTTGAGTCTAGATTAGTGTTAGTAACACTGTGTAAGATATTGGGTGGTATTTGTAGATGCCAACATGGAACTTATTATATAACAATATGATATTACAGCAGAGTTTACATGTGCTTCATGTGAAACTTAAAAAGTAAAAACACATACTTTCCCTGCTACATTAGAAAATGAAATAACTTGTTCTATTATATAGAAAATATGTACATGATTGACTGCTAATAGTTTTTCCTTCTTCATGTAATGGTAGGCTGTCAGTTAAAAATACTTTGTATTTGTTATAGATATTTGAAGAGAAAAAGGCTAAAGCTGGTGATCATTCACAATAGAAAATAACATAACATAGCAGGAATCTAGAAAACCTAAAAAAGGGACCAGGAAAAAGAATAACTATAAGAAAGAAAATATCAAAATCAACAAACAACTATGAACCAGAGACACTCTATGGGGGGTGGGGGGACAGGGAAAGGAGGGATGGGGTCAAAATAAGGGGGTTGTAATTGTTTGGGGAATATAAAAATAAAATTTAAATTAAAAAAATAAAAAAAGAAGCAATGAGCACTTAAAAAAAAAGAAAATAACATAATCTGTGTTTTAACCAAAGTACATTCCCTCTCCAACCCCCACTATTATATAGGAAAAAGGTACTTCAATTTCATGTCTTACTTCTTTAATGAAAATTTTACATTGGAGAACTAAGTGTCCAGCTCTGTTAATTCCTACCTACACTGCAGAGTGATAGGGGAGTAGGGTGGTGATGAAAAGCACGGAGAAGGTAAGAGGAAACTAGGAGCTGGCATTTATCCAGAAAAAGATACATTATTATATATTTTACATATATAAGGATGTTACATATTTATACATGTTACATGTGTTAATGACTATATTTGCAAGTTGAATAGACCAAATTGTTTTTTAATAGTTCTGATGTAATTTGAACTTAAAGCAACAACTCCCAAATTCAGTTTAATAAAAACCTTAGCAATTGTATGACCTTGAGTATTTAGATTTAACCTTATATTAACTTAGAATCACTCTTGTCTTTATTTTCTAAACTATATAATAGGGAAAGTGACTTAATTTAAAGCTTTAGAATTGACTTAATTTTTTAAAAATTCAGTTATTTCCAGTTTTTACACCAAATGATTTTCATGTTGTAGACCAGTGATCTGTTTAAATAGAGACTTAATACTGGGGGCAATACCAACTATTTGGTAAATCAATACCTCACGTATGTACTGCTTTGAAATTAAAATATTTTGAGAATGCTCTGTAATCATAGCATTTTTTTCTATTTCAATCAAAGGTAAATCTATAACCTATATAATTCTAAAGAGGACATTTTACCTCATTCTTAACTGGAAGGTAAATTAGAGGTTATTCTAGGGCATAAACACCCATGAAATTTTATGTGAATTTTGGAAGTTGCCTACAGACCTCTGCTGTACTGGGAGGTAATTACTTTAGTGTGTTAAATGTTTTGTTGTGCCTTTCCTACACTGAAGAGGGGAGAATCTGAAACACACCACAAGTGGACTAGATATGTTTGGAAATTTAAGTACCGTTTCATGCCAAACTGTAATTATAAATGCTGCGAACAGAGAGAGGAAGTAAAACGTTAAGCATATCTGAATGTGAGGCTTTATTCACTACCTGTAAATGATGTAGTAGCAAGCAGATCAGTTTGAGTACCAGCAGAAGAACTGACTTTACATTTAGGGGATCAGGCCCTAAGTCACACAGAGCAATAATTCACATGCTCTTGGTTTCATTTGAGAAGTTGTATAACATTGGGATGTTTCTTCTATTGTCACTTTAATAATTCAGTGGAATTATCTTTAATCTTTTGGGGCTGTGTTACTGTATCTAAATTGGGGTTATTACGTGATGGTATTTTTCAGTTAAACTGTGAAATGCTATAAACATCCTATTTGCCATTATCTAAGTTGTTTTTCTTTTATAATTTGGATTTTCTTTTATTTGGTATACTGATAAATATTGACTACATTGCTGATTGTTTTGTATTCACAGCTATGATAATATCACTTATTATAACTCATGATTGCAGATAATAAAATGTCATTGGATATTGGAAAATAAATTTCTATTACTGTGAAATATGTAAATTGAAGTATGGAATTGTCTGCTTATTTTAAGCCAAGTGAAGCATTTTTCATGAACCAAATCATGCCTGATAAGTTGGTAGATGCTAATCCCTATAGGGAAACATTTAATCATAAGGATTCATGAAGTCCAGAACTCAAAAATAAAAGATCAAGAGGGAGAGAACTAGGGGAATCCCTTTTCTTCAGCCATCAAGGCATTTTTGACTTCTGTAGTTATCTTATGTATTAATATAAATTTAGTAAGTTGCAGCTATCCAAGAATGTTTGTCATTTTCTTTCCTAATGTCAAGCCCATCCCCTGCCCTCACAAAACACACACACCACTAAGAACAGCAGAACTACCACCAGTGCATGGAGAGGCAGAAACTCATATAGAATATGTAAGTTGGTGTCTCATGTTCCATGTCATAAAAATGATATGATGAAAGTTAGTAAAATGTGCACTTGAAGTGGAGTATTAGGTTACTATACAGACTTTTGAGGCCTGGTATGAAATTTAGAATATAGTTTTGTGTTTTTTTTTTTAATAGAAACCCACAATTCATTTACAAATAGATTTAAAACTGGGTGGTGTCTAAAATCCGGGTCCATTGTAAGCTCTCAAATTGGAAATAAGAGAGGTGAAAAGCATCCTAAATCAGAAATTAGGAGATCTGCCACTAAACTCCAAATTAGGAGATATGCCACTAAACGCCAAAAAAAAAAAAAAAAAAAGTTAACATTTGGGTTATTGTTCCTCCTTTTAAAAATAAAAATGTAGGGTTTAGATTGCTTGAAATCATCTATTTTCAGTTCAAGGTTCCCAAAATCCTCAGTGTTCTTCTTTAAAGAAGAAAAAAAGATTTCCTAATCAGTCCTCTTTCCCCTCCTACCCCAAATGATAATGAGAAGAAAGTTGGTGTTCTCTCTTTTGACATTTTTGACTCTTCTTCATGTTCATCTTAGTAGTTTGTTTAAACAATATGCTTTTGGATAATGATGGAAAATTGAAAACTTAGTGTTTTCAAGATCTTCCTGTCTACCCCACTTCTATCTAGGAATTACCATATTAGTTTTTTTTAAAGATTTATTTATTATGCATACAAGAACTGGGGTACAGGCCAGAGGTGTGGGGATGAGAGGATTCACCAGAGACAGAGCAGGGAACAGAACAGGCAGACTGACTGAAATACACCTCTGAGGGGAGCCGCGGGCAAGTCAGGAGAGGTCTGCTGCGCCATGTGTGTAGCTAGCTCCCTGCCCAGGCATTGAACTCGTGCTGCAGCAGCTGCGGAAGGCTTCAGAGGTTGCGTCTTAACCTCTTGTGACACCGGGGAGGCCCACCATAGTAGTTTTGACCGGAGAAAGTCTTTGGGATCCCATCTTCACACCGAACAAAGCTCATGAGAAATGTCATTAAGGCTGTTTAGTGTTGAGGTTAGGATAGGTTAGCTACCTATCCTAGTTCAGTCCTGGCACTTCTCTATGCTAGGTGTGCAACTTGGTAAATTATATAATCTCTCTGCAATTACTTTTGCTCATTTGTAAAGTATGTTAAAAGTATACATCTCATGGTTTTTGTAAGGACTAAGCAATACAAGTAAAATATGTACAACAGAGCCTAGCTCAGGGCTAGTTCACTATGCATTTAAGTTATTTTAGTCTGAAACTATGATACTTTATGATGCTTTCTGTACCATCTATTATATGTCAGGCAAGGTAATGGCTTGTTTTCTGTGATCTTAATAATGTGAATTTAAATAGGGTATTTCAGGAAGAAATAAACTTCCAATGTCAAAATATGAGCTTGATTGCAAGAGGTTGCCTGTATGAAAGAGAATGCAATGAGATAAAAAGCATCTTGGGGAACTTACAGCTTTTTTAGGTAGGCAGTATTTAAGATGCATGTAAAGCCCTCTAACCAACATATAGGAGGTTTGGTTATATACACCTTAGTAAATTTTAAGTTTAAAAGGTGAAGACGGATGGTTTTATAATGCAGGAACTGTAAGTGGAAACACTTGCAATGTGTAAAATGTAGCTTTTTAATACATACAAATGTGGTATTTCTAAGTAGTAGTCATTTTATACAATGTCTTTGTTAAGTCAATACATGAAGAACATGTTATTGTTAAGGAATAATGGGTAAAATGCAGCTTGTAAATTACCTCTTTAAGCTGTTTTCTGACTGAAATTAATTACTTTTGAAGTTGGCAGAAGACTACCAAAACAAGAAATACTAGAAGAGAAGTTTGGAAGATACTTGATGTAAACCAACTGACAGTGGTTTAATAGATATCAGGAGTTCTAATCCTGGCTGTGCTTCTAAGCAGGTGTGTTTCCCGTGAGCAAGTCATTTAACTCCTCTGGGTTCTAGTTTTCTCACCTATAAAACAAAGGGAGTAAGACTCGATGCTCCTTAGTATCCTTCTATAATAACAGCACTTGTATCTCATGATTCTCAGAACATACAGCATTTTCATTCTCTTATATATTTTTTCCTCAGCAGAAATGTACTGTTTTTTCCTAAAATTTATTACAATTTACCCTCCGGGATAAAGGGAGAAAATAGAAGTTGTATATCTGAAATGCTCGGCTCCTGAAAATATGTGTTGTAGCCAGACAAATATGCAACTTCACTGACTGAATTAGTGGCTATCCTGGTGAATTCATTAGCTAACAACCAGGAGACTGAACTCATGGTTGAACCTACATATTCTAAAACTTGGGTAGAAACAGAAGGAAATTTATGCGATGGTTAGAGGGGACTAGACTTGTTAAAATGAAAAAGCTCCATTTAACATTTGCTTTGGTTTGACTTGTCCTCAAAGTTTTGATTTGTCCTCAAGGAAATTAAACATTTGTTCCTCTGAATACATGCTGCTTTTCCATGAGTACTTTATGTTCATAAGAATGCACAGATCCACATCTCATTATAGAATATAGACAATTTTCACTTAACTAATTTTTTGTGTATAGACAATTTACTAGTGTTCAGAAATTGTGCATTTCAGCAAGATGACTTTTTTATACTTGGTTTTGCGTTCTGTTTTAAAATAAAAAGCAGTCAAACAATCCAGTGAAGAGAGTTTCTCGTAAGTTCCTGCTCTCCCCTACAAAGAGAAAAAATACCCATCTCTACAGAATGTACACATATATATATCCATAAACAGTAGTTTAAAAATATTGAGACTGGATGTTTCCTATTGCTAGTGCAATACGTCATTATTTTCAAAAGGGAGATCAGTTATTCTACTAATGTAGGCATTACTAAATGAATTCTCAGTGACACAATCACAGTAAACACTTGAACAGGGTCTTCAGTTTCCATACCTTCATGAGAACTGTAAACACTCGTGTGAAATGGAAACCAGTAATAGTCACTTTGCACTGAAGTGCATCATGTTCTCTGACACCTGTACCCTGGATTGAATGGGGAACAAGGACTGGTCTAGTTAGAAGTAATTTCTTATTGAGTACCACAATAATAAGGGTCCAAGCAAGGGAACTGAACACATTTAGTGCTTCAGGTATTTGCTGGAGTCCTACTGTGTCTAAAGTATTGTGTTTTTGATACCTCTTATTTAAAAAGACATGCTTTATTTTACTTCCTTTCAATCAACACTCATTAGTCACCTCCCTTGCTTGGTATCAGACTCTTTATGACCAAAAAGATGCTATCTCTCAGGGAATTTTAGAGTCTTTGTTGGATTTAGTACTGACAGTTTCCATCTTTGAAGAATCTGATTCATTTTATATTCTTCTTGGAAAAGATAAGACACATGAACTGAAAAGAATTGTACTAAAAAAAAACTTTAGTATGTAAGTAAACATGCAAAAAATGTGCTGGAAGTGTTAAGAATGAGCTATAAAATGACTGTATTAACTAGGCTTTAACTAAACCTACTCTGTAAGTACGTTTTACTTGATAGATTACTAGATAGAACCTGACTAAATAGTCATGTTCTTTGGAAAAGTCTGCATGTGAAAAGGTGCTTCCTACTAATAAGATAGTGATTTCGGAAAAGGTTTTAATGATTTTTTGATTATAATTCTTGAACATTTTTTACCACAGAACCTATGTAAAATATTTGATTAGAATTAAAACACATTATTTATGGAGAACCATACTTTTTGGTTTTCAGGACTTGCCATTTTCTTTCATTTTCATACAGCAGTACATTGGTTTATTGTGTTTTGTGCTTTTCTTTATTCTTTATGCAATTTATGTGCTTTTATAACTCCAAACTTATCCACTATTGAAAATAATCCCTTCCATTGTTATGAATAAACAGAAGGATGTTTTGAAAAATCTCTTGTGACATCTGCCAGAATAAATGATCTCATTGAATCTTACCTTGAAACTCAAACTGATGCACTGATGGGAATTTTCCACTTATTGTCCATTTGTCAATGACTCAATAATAGTCAGTTAAAAAAAAAGGCATTGAAAGGGAACCTGAACACCCAATTGGACTTTCACAAGAACTATTATTTTGATACCCATAAACAACTCAGCTGTTAAATGTCTAATTCATACCATCAGCAGATGGAAAGTATTTGTCAGTCTGGAATCTTTGGACAATGTATTGGGAGTAAACATCTTCCAAAATATTGCTTGTGAATCACTTGTTCAAACTCTGATTATAATTTTTCATAGACACAACATCAGTCCATATATATACACAATCCTAAGATGTAACTGGAGTATTTCAGTTCTGTTTTCCTATCATCTTCCATTTTAGAACTACTGGACAGCAGGAACTTTGCCTTTTTGCATGACTTCATCTTGATCTCTAATAATCTTCCTAGGTAACTTGAATGAATGAATGAATGAATTTTGAATTCCAGTCTTGGAATACCTTCACCTACTACTACTTGGGATAATGTTTTCTACCAGCTCTCTCTCCTTTTGTAAACTTGTAAACTGGTTTCAGAACCTCAAAACCATTGACTATACATGCTTCACTGGGAAAACTGAATTCTGATTTATAAATATTACCTTTCTAATCCTCCCTCTAGTTAATCTTACTAAAAACATTAAAACGTTTTTAAACAGATCAATTCATGTTCATTTTTACCTTAATTGTCTGGATTATAACTCTGGTGAGGTGAATTTACATAGTGCTTTTTCTCAAAGTATTAATATGCTGCCATGATGCAATTAAGACCAGCTTGTGTAGGCTTTGCAGTATGACATCGAGCAAACTTTTTGTATCCTGCCTTTTGTGAATTAGTTAATACCTTTGCATAGCCAGTTGATGAATTGCAGTTGAAGCTAGTATTTTTTTTCTTTTATTTATTTTTATTATAAATTTTATTTTTATATTCCCCATACAATTGCGACCCCCTTATTTTGACCCCAATCACTCTCCTCCCCGCCCCCCTATCCCCCATAGAGTGTCTCTGGTTCATAGTTTTTTGTTGATTTTGATTTTTACTTTTTTATAGTTATTCTTTTTCCTGGTCCCTTATTTAAGTTTTCTAGATTCCTGCTATGAGTGAGACCATTCGGTATTTTTCTTTTTCTTTCTGGCTTATTTCACTGAGCATGATCCCTTCCAGCTCCATCCATGTTGCTGCAAATTGCATGTGTTTATCTTTTTTGAATGCTAAGTAATATTCCATGGTGTATATGTACCACATCTTCTTGATCCGGTCATCTGTTTTTGGGCATTTGGGTTGTTTCCAAAACTTAGCTATTGTAAATAGTGCTGCTATAAACATAGGGGTGCAGGTGCTCTTTGGAATTGATGTTTCTGTGTCCTCTGGGTAAATACCTAGGAGTGGAATTGCTGGGTCATGTAGAAGCTATATATTTTAAATACCTGAAATTTTTCAAAGGAAAATGTTACTAATTAGTAGTATTACATTAGATAAACATAAAAGTTATAAAACTTGAAATATCACAGCTTATTTTGACTGAATTGGCACAACTTATGTTTCTTTGGTTTTCTTTTTTTTTAAGATTTATTTATGCATACAAGAGATGGTCCAGACATGTGGGGGTGAGAGAATTCACCAGAGACAGAATGGGGAGCAGAACAGGCATATCTACTGACCTGAGGGGAGCAGACAGGAGAGGTCTGTTGCACCATGTGGGTCATCTCCCTGGCTGGGGATCGAACTTGTGCTGTCAGTGGCTACTGATAGCTTGATAGCGCTGTGTGTTTAACCCCTGTGCCACCAAGGAGACCCCTGTTTGGGTTTAGTACTGTAGTTAGAGGTACTCTCAAGCATGTTGGTACCTTCCAATTCACTGCAGTGCAATTTAAATGAATTTCAAAAAACTTTTTATAGTGAGGTGATTATGAATTCATGTGAGTTATAAGACTACAGAGAGGTCCCATGTACCCTTTACCCAGGTTCCACCAAATGGTAACATCTTGCAGGACTATAATACAGTATCACACAGAGGGTTTTGACCTTGATACAGGCAAGATAGAGAAAATTTCCGTCACCGTTAGTAACTCTAGCTTTTTTTCAGCCAGAGCCCCACTTCTCTTCCACCCTCATCTTTCCTCAATTTCTATAAACAACTTTTAGCTATCCACTTCTATAATTTTGACATTTTAGGAGTGTTGCACATGGACTCATACAATATGTAACTTTGGATTTTTTTTCCACTCAGTATAATTTTTTAGAGATTCAGCTAGATGATTACATGCATCAATACTCTCATGTTTTATTGCTGAGTAGTATTCCATAAGATGGATGAACCACAGAATAAACATTTACCTGTTGAAGGACATCTGGGTTATTTTCGATTTATGGTTATTACACATACAGCTGCTATAAATAGCTATATAGGTTTTTGTGTTAATATAAGTTTATAGTTCCTGGGGAGAAATGCCTAAGAATGTAATTGCTAGGTTAAATTATAAAATTTTAAGGCTTTCTGAAGTTAAACACTGAATCACATAATCTGTGGCAATTTAGAAGTTAGATTTATAGCTTCAGTAAATTACAAAAACTTGTCTGTAAATCAAGTTTTTATCTTTTACTATTAAGTGTTTTTGACAAATGCTACCTCCTGTGACTTTACCTCATTTTTAGCAAAACCCTGTCATTGATTTTAAGTGTAATTCATGAAGTGGCTTTGTCTCTTGATTTCAAGGTTTTCTTGTTGTTTCTGTAATAATTTGTTTTGTTTTAGATAGCAGGTATATTTAATTTCCAAAATGTATAGTATTTTCAGATGTTATTGTTTATGTTAGCTCTTTCTGAATTTCACCTATATATGAAATAAACAGGTAATATATTTGAAAATGAAATGTTTACCACAGTAACAGGCAGAGGCATGTAAAATGAAGCCAGTATCTTTGTATGTGATTGGACTTTGTATGTGATTGGTTGAAGTCCATAAGCATACCTTCTAAAGCTGATGACTCTTTTCTAAAAGAAAACACATTTTAGACATAACTGGTTTTGTCATTTTCTCCTCACAACTCCCCAGTCCCCTGTTTTTGCATGTATTATTATTGTGTAAACATTCTGCCAGAGAAAAATATTGAAGTTCTGGCCTAAATAAAACCTTCATGATTGATAGTTTGATTTGCTTTTATTACTGTCTTTCTAACCTTGCATATCAGTCTCTTCACATAGTTTAAAATATTATCATATTATTTAATTAGTTTTATATTTTGTTGTGCATGGCTTACATTTATTCTAATATTTTTATCAGTGCTTTTAACATACATATCTTCTAAAATCATAGCTGAGAAATCAGTTGTTTACTATGATTAATCAAAAAATACAGCTATACGGTTATCTTCAGCACTGTGCTTTTAATGATTTGATCCTTTCTCTATATTTGAATAATATAATTTCAGCTTTCTTTAATTTTACAGAAATATGATTTTCTCAAAAAGTTATATATTTCCTGAAGACTTGAGTGTAGGTAAATGTTTTGCCCTTCTCTGCCTGATGAGCCTGTTTTTATTCAATGATCCCTTCTTAGTGTATCCTTCCTTGGCTTTTTCTCTGCAGATATAACCTTTCCACACATGCTTCTTAGCACTGTGTATGTAACTCTACAATGAAGCTTATCACATTGTGTTCTAGTGGTTTCTAAATTTTTTTTTCGGGTTTTGTTGTAAGCCCTGCCCAAGGTAGGGTTTACACAGCCATCCTTGTAATTCTCTCACTTAGCAGAGTGTCTGACATACAGTAAGCACCAGATGCTGGCTTTGAGTGAATGAATGATTAAATACTTCATTTTTAACCCTCTTTCCTTTATCCTTCAGTGATTCCCACCGTTCACCTTACAGAATGACTTTAAATTCCTTAGCTATTTAAACCCTTCACAATCAAACCCTAATTAATCTTGTATCTTCCACAGCAGCAAAATTAGTCTATTTATTCCTTGCCTCCTGAACTCTGTGTTTAAATCTTCAAAATTCTTCCCAAACCTAGTTGAAATCCTTCCTTGTGACTGTGACCTTTTCAGACTACTCTGGTTGAAAGGTCATCTTTCCTTTGCCAAGTGTCTTATTCTCTGACTTTCAGTGATAAAATCCCAGAGTGATTTTTGTATTGTATTGGACTGCTAATTTCTGTTGGTTAATTTTTCTCTCATCTCTTCACACCAAGTAGATTATAGAATCTTTTTTTTTCTTTTAAAGATTTATTTATTTATTTATTTATTTATACATGCACTGGGTACAGTCAGAAGTGCGGGAGGGTGAGAGAATTCACCAGAGCCAGAGCAGGGAGCAGAGCAGGCAGAAGGACCGAAGTACAGTGCTGAGGGGAGCAGCGGGAGGCAGGAGAGGTCTTTGTGCTATGTAGAACCCTCCTCTGGTGGCCGGGGAGCAGCCGGGGATCGAACCGGCGCTGTAGAGGCTGCGGGCAGCTTCGCAACCCAGTGCTCAACCGCTGCGCCACTGGGGAGGCCCAGATTATAGAATCTTAAGGGAGGTATTCTTAGCTTATAAATTTTCTCTCTTAAGTGACACATCTCAAGTACAGGTAACTGAGGAAGGAAGTGTAGGTTGTATCTGTTGGTGATGTTGGCGGGCAAACAATTTAGTCCTTTAATTCAGGCAAACTGAAAGAAATCAGTTTCTTATTTGTTCTTTCATTAATAAGCACCTACTGTCTGGTAGTCTTTGGTATATATCATTTAGGTATTTTGGAGACCTCATTTACCAAATAAGCTACATTGAAATGGAATTTTGTTGGTTTATCTTTAATGGCCTCATTTATGAAATAAGTTGTATTCAGAGGAGTTTTGTTTCTCTAAGGACTGAAAATCTATGCTGAGAAAACAATCAGAATTTTATCTCTTGAATTTTTTGTTTTAACAATGAAAAGATTTCATGTTTCTGAAGTTAGAGAGTTGTGATGTCCAGTATGGTAGCCACTGATCACATAGGCTTTTTAAATCTTTGAGCTAAAAGTTCAGTTGCTTATTTATACTAACCATGTTTTAAATTTTGAGTAACAATAATGTGGCAAATAGGTATAGTAACAGGCAGATACAGAACATTTCTCCCATGGTAGAATATTCTTCTCTAACTGGTATAAAGAGTAGCTAGAACCAGTCATCAATAACATAGAGTAATAAAGCAAAATAACATATCTTTATAGTTTCCAAAGCATATATTTTAATAATCATTTAATCCTTTAATAATCATTTAATCCAACAGCTATGTACCTTCCTTTCATTGCTACCTTCCTTTCATTGACAGGGAAATTATAAGAAGAGAATGACAGTGAATGATAAAAATGTCAGTAATTCCTAAAGCTTTATTTAAATTTTTGTTTGTGGTTCATTTTTTCATATGGAAAAAAATAGTTGTTGTTTAGTAGTTAGTAAATATTTGATAAACAATGTGTGGTTTTTGGCTTTATTTTAGATCTCATCAAGTTACATTTCTGTTGGGCGCATCTTCTGAAATTTTCAGTGGAATTCCGTGAATTCTAGTCAATAACTTTCTGAGGTTCAGTGCTAGGTATGGATATAGAAATGAATGTGCCTTTGTTTTTGCTCTGTACTAAGGTCATTAGCTCTTAGAAGTGATATTATGGTAGAAAATGAGACTCGGAGATCCCAGAAATATCATTACTGATTATAGAAAGGCTTGATTGTATTACCCTGTATAGCGACTTCAAATCAGTCAGAACCTTTTATCCTCCTCCTTTCTGTATTTGTGCTGAGACCTTTTGGAGAAAAAAAGGTATAAAAAGCACTACTGTCCTCAAGAAGCTCATACTGAGGCTGTCTCATGATTTGGGGGATAAAAGAAGGAAAATAATTGTACTGAACATCTTTGTAGTTTTGCTTTGCAAATAAAAATGAAAGACTTACTGGGACACAGGTTTTTGGGTATACAGAATAAGTTGATCCACATGAGAAATATAATTAATTTAGTATGAGGGTTATTGCCTTGTTTCATAATCATGGAAAAATAATTTTTTCTTTTAATGCTGACCTAAGAGACAAATTTGTCTGATTTAAAATTTTGTCTAATTTAAGTTCAAGGCAAAAAAAAAAAAATGCTGGGCTACAATTTGAGTTGCTTTAATTGAATTTTTTAAACATTTTATGTTTTTAGCATTGAACATATAACAGGAATCTATGCTATAGCCTATTGTCTCGTTTGTGGCTGTTTTTAAAACATGTCATTCATAGATATGAGGCATGGTGGGGGGTGAGACTGTGGAGCACAATGGACTGTGGTGGAGGACTGTGGGTACATTGGTGGTAGGTGATTACATGTACGGGGAGGATCTTACACTGTCAGCATTAACAGGGGTGTAAAATAGTGGCACTTCATTTAAAAAAGAGGAAGACATTACATCATTGATTCTCATAGAAAATACTATAGGCTGTAACTATTGTACAGTCCTCATTCCCTATCTCAATTTCTTTGTAAGGACATGAGAACTGATAGTGAGTATGAAGATAATTTTTCATTCAACTTTTTAAAGATTCATTTTAATTTTCAGTTTTGTACTTCGCTGCTTAAAGGGTTTTGGAGGACAGAAGACTGAGAAAGAATACGTTTTCACTATATGTATTTTAGAAACCATTTGATTAAATATATTGAAGTGTTGGTTATCTGTTGAATGAGAGTGAATAATTAAACATGTTTAATACTTCAATAATCAAAAGTATTTAAAATACCTTTGTTAGGTTAAATTTGGTATCTAAAATGGAATTACGTTTCAAAGACTAGTTCATTGTCTCTGAAATAGTATTTAGCTTAATAAATGGGAGTTAATAGAAGAAATTATCCTGATTTTAGAGCTGTGAATAAGATTGAAGAAATATTAAAACAGGCATTCATTGATAGTTAGGTTAGATGCTACTGTATATGTCAAATCCACTAGAAGAAAAGATGAATCTTACTTCCAGCATGTCTTCTCTCATATGTGTGATGAGCTTCTATTACTGCAGTGATGTGCACGATTTGAAATAAGCACAATTCTTTGTGTCAGCACTTGAAGGCTTTTTTTTTTTTTGACAATGAGCAAAATGTTAGACATTTCTGTTTGAATAGCTCCCATGATCCAGAAAATAGGAGCAGACAATTTAATTGTTCTTGACAGTAAAAATTAAATCTGTTTCTAAATTTAATCCAGGAATCTATTCATGTAGGGTTTCCCCCCTATTTTAAACAAAAACTAAGTGTGCATGTCTCAGCAACTACACTGATGTAGCATTCAGAAGAAAATTCCTGCTATGTGATTTATAACTACTTCTCCTTACTCCTTGATTATTATTAATCCTGTTCTTTGACTTTCCTCATTCCATCCATAGCCATGCTCAAATCTTTATCTTTAAAAACTTTCTGCCGTCAAAATTCCATGATTGGCCATGTTTCTCTCCTTTATGTCCAAGGCCCTGAAATACTGCCCTTCCTTGAGGAATTTAAGGCTTTGTTTCATAATAGACATAGGAGAGAAGGATACAGGAAAGATTTTATGCCTTTCTCATAGTGGCTGCTGTCCCCCTTCTGCTCTTGGTGGGAGGTGGTCTCTGAACTATTTTCAGTCTTGTATGTTAGCTCCTGGGGAGGTCGATGTAGAAGACAGCGAGTGTAAATTCATCTCTTGTCTGTGACCCAAAGTGTCTATAATTTCTTGCTTGCCCTTATACAACCTCCACCTGTTTACCTGCCCCAGCCAGGTAAAGCACACTTATCTTTGGAGGTGCCTCTCTTCACTTCAGGTTACTTGGTTATTCTGAGGTTTAAGCTCTGATGGGTTGAGAACAATTGTAAATGGCAGATTGTGTGATATTTTTGTTGCTGTCATCACAGTGAGAGCTCTACTCTTTCTTCTTATCTACTGGAACAAATGTTGTATACTTTAATAGTTTCCTTGAAGAAGCTCATCTTCCCATTTGAAATGCCAAAATTCCCTAACCCCACTTTTATAATGTTTATTTGAAGCTTTATTTTTTGACAGCCTGTCTAGAATCTGTGTCCCTTTATGTGTCATCATGAAAATGACTATTCTTTTTTTTAATCTTCAGCACCCAGCAGAGTGTCTTGCTTAATCTGGGAGCTCAGTGTTTGTAGACTGTATAGTTGGCAGTTTATTCTAAGGTAGGGCATTTTTTCTGACTGTCATCATGAAAGTACAGTCTCTGCCTTGCTCACATCCCGTAATACTCATGGATTCCGTGTCTTCTTAACCCAATAGCCTCCTACTTCAAGACCTGGGACTTTGTCCTGAAAACTTTTGCTGGCCTGTAGGAGGCTTTCTCTACCACAGTGTTGGGTCAGATTAGAAGTGCCAGGAAGTAGTCACTTCTAGGCACAACACTCAACCATTAACTAAAGGAAACTGGACCAGTTTCTTCACCCCTCAATTGGGACATTGGGGCCATTGTAGGTACACATGTAGTTATATCTCTATTAACTAGATTTTAAATACACAATTTAAAGTTTACATTTATGCTGTTGGTTATCATCATCCACGTGCACAGTAAAAATATGCCTCATTTTTCAATCCCTCTCCTGCACTTCTGAATTGGGAACTTATCTTAGGAAGTTTTGATTGAAGTAGAATAGTGTTAGTCTTGGATTAGACACTTGCTACTTAAATACAGGAAAATCGAACTTTAAAATATGTTTTTATTTTATATTTTCTGTTTTGAAGTCTCTTTTCAAAAGCATTTTTCTGAATACAAATATGATCTGTATTAGAAAAATTCTTTAATGCAAAGAAGCATGGAAGAAGAAAGTAAAATGTGTATTTTATCTGTATCCAGGGTTGACTGGCTGCTATTGGCACTTTTTTGTAATAATCAAATTCCTTTTAAAGTTTATTTAAATTTTATTTTGATTCTATTTAAAGTAAAGCCACAGATACCACAGTCACTCTTATTTGAGAGTAACAGTGCTAACAAGGTTCGTTCTTATAGACTCAAAGACTCTTAGACCCAGGAAGGGTATGGGAAATCATCCTGTGCCAACCTTTCCTTCTATGGGTGAAGAACCTGAGATTGGGAGTGGGCTCACTCAGGATTCTGAGTATGCCTAAATCGGGAGTCCTCGGTGCTTTCTTTGGGGCCTGTGTCTGTGTATATCTGCATTCAGCCCAGTCAACCTTTGTGGGAATAATATTTGAAAACTGTGCCTCCCCAACCCCTGATGACTCCTTCCCTTGATGGACCCTATAATAGGATGCTCTCTGCTGACCATATTTCTGCTTTTCTTCTTAAGGTAATCAGTTTGCCAGTCTATAGGTTATCAAGGAGGGATTTTTTTTTGAGACTTGAGTGGCAGGAAACAGTGGCAGGTATGAAACATCTTTGGGATCTGTGTTACTAGTATATCACCCAGTCTCCAAAGCATAGATTAAGCTGAAAACATTGACACTTAAATCTTGACCTGAAGTCTAAACCAGATACTGTGTTAATGCCCCAAATTTATTAGCCAATTTGAAAGAGATACATTGAACTTTTGAGAGTAAATATCTCTTTGTCATTTCATGGATTAATTTTGTGTTTGGTTTTAGGTTGCATGAGTTCTATTTCTATCTTTGTGTAGTAATTGCTAATTTAGGATTTCAAATTTTAGAAAACACACACATACACACAAGTATTAGAAAATACAGATGTAGCCCCAGACTTGCCATTCAAATGTCTGATAAAAAGGGAATGAAACTTTTTGTATATCCAAAATGTACCTTTTTATAAAAAGTAAATATAAGCTGCAGTTTTCCTAGATGACTCAAAAGTTCAGTAAGACCAACCAAATAGTGATGCTTAAATCATTCATTCTATGGGCCTCCCTGGTAGCGCTATCGAGCTATCACCAGCACTGCACCATGAGTTCAATATCCAGCCAGGGAGCTAACCCACACAGCACAGCAGACTCCTCCTGTCTTGTCTGCTGCTCCCCTCGGCAGGGTATTTCAGTGGATCCACCTGTTCTGCTCCCCACTCTGCTTCTGGTGAATCCTCACACCTCCCACTCCGGCCTACACCCCCATTCTTGTATACATAAATAAAATAAATCTTAAAAAAAAAATTTATTCTCACAGTACCACCAAAAAGTCAAATGGTCCTCTCTGTCTTGAATTTATTATCTTGATGAAATGGCCTAACCCAGAAAAGTCTTTCTGCTTCATGTTAAATAGCCAGCCTTAGTAGTCAAAACTCGACCTGAAGTCTAGTGGTGCACTGTGATGTTGATAAGTAAATATGACAACCTACTAAAGTTTCTATTGAATACAACAATAGAAGACACATAGAAGAAATCCTGAGGTGGGAACAAGAGATGAACGAAAGAAATTTGTGTTTGTCTTCTGTTGATACAGTTTCAAGTAGTTTGTTGCTTTAAGTATCAAATATGATGGTCATTTAAGAATTTAACTTGGATGGGGGAAGTTCTATCCTTTCTACCAAGCTGGCTAATTTAAAAACAGTCTCTTAAGTGGCATAGTCAATCCTAGTCATAATATTATTCATGAGATACAAAAAAAATTCAGTCCTGTTAAATATGAAGTTGGATCACTGCAAGGTTAGTGAAGTAACCAAAGTAAATGCTTGCAAAGCTAGCTAGCCTCAAATTGCAGCAGTTCAGGTGGTTATATTGAACATCAGTTTTCAGTAATATTGTGTATCAATTTTATATATGTTACATTGCCCAAAATTAGTGTAGTTGTGGGTACACTTTATCACAAGATTTTGCTGTAATTTTGGTCACCACATAAAGTTATTCGTTCAGAGGTACTGGATTTGTTCCTATCCTGAATTTGTTGGTGTAGAAACAAGTAGAATTTGTTGGTGTAGAAACAAACTTGTAGAAACAAGTTTGGTGTAGGAGCCTGTTGTTATCCATTAGTCATTTTATCAAAGTAAAGCAGTGAAACTATCATCAGTATTTACAGAAATCCTAATTGCTGATTAGGTATTGCTGATTGAGGAGTATTGGCAATGGCCTGCTCTAGGTCTTGGAGTCTGAAGCAGACCTCATGGCTTGGCCAGAATCTGCTCCTTCGATGCCTCCATGAATAGTGCTGCTGCGCCTAATAGAGAAGGACACATGAGAAATTAGTACTTGTCATAAGCATTTAATCTCCAAGCTGCCTCCATTATGTATACCGAGGAGAGGAAGACAACATGTTAATAGCAGTGGATAGTGGGCCCAGCTGTTTCCAGGCCATAGGAACCTTTTTCAAAACTGCAGGTCCACTGTGACTGCACAGTAATATCTTGGGCAAGGTACCATGTTACCCACTAGCTAGTTTAAGATGAGAATTCAACACTTCAGTGTCCTCCACTTCTATACCCCCACCCCAATATTTAATAACAGGAAATGATATAGGCCAATTTAGCTGGGGATAGGCTTTTATAAACAAGATACTAGAAGAAAACCATGCCAAGGTGAATGAACTACTTCACTACAGCAGAAGTGTCAGCACCTATACCATTGAGATATTAATTGTGGCCTGATATTTCTGGAAACTCAGCAGCAAGGGACAGACACTATATTGAAAAGTGAAATGTCAGTCTTAAGGCAGAGTTCCGTGAAATTTTGCTCTCATATCGATCGATTGGGATTAAACAGAGGTTCAGTTTTCTGGTAACAATTTTGTGATTTAAAAAAATAGAGTTATAATATCATGCCAGCTAAGCTGTTAGGGACCGACTTTTGAAATATGCAAATAAATAAGTTGATAGCTGCTATAATGCTTTGCATTTGTAAGCGATAAGCCAGGAGGGAAAAGGTTTATTCTCTCCATTCTTGTGTTCTAGAGAGAAAATTCTGGTTCCAGCTAAAAACATTTTTGGTGTTCTAAAATAGAATGGCAGAAGTTAGAGATCTTAAATTTGCAGTTTTGTTTTTGAAAGGGTGTGGCTTGAAATTTAACCTCTTGCTGCAAGGTTCAAGGTTGTTGAATTAGGAGGAATTTTAGCTTTATTGCAGATTATAAAGACAACTTTGCAGAAATTAACAAGATCATTACTTAAATGATTTTGAGTTTTTTTAATTAGGAAAAAATTTTTAAAATTCAGTACCTCAACATAATATGTTTTGTTTCTCTCATTCAGTGAGTTAGAATATTGTAAGATGAGATGACTTGTTGTGATCTTGACATTCAAAGTTTAACATGTGGATAAGGTATGTTGTCTCTAAATTCCTTGTACTCAAAGATATTTACACATTTTAGAGAACATTGTCCTAAATGCCCCACTAATCAAGATACATGGAATTATCAGTAAGCGGTGACATCTGCCTACTGTCCATTGCTCTACCTTGGTTGTGTCTCATTTTTTCTATTCAATAGCTTTGTAAATATTTTGATTGAATCACCTCATTTATTAATAATGGCTTAAACCTGAATCAGCATAGCAAAACTCAAGCAAAATATAAATTATCTACCTAATATTTTGGCAGTTGTTCAAAAGCATAATTTTTATTCTTGGGGTACATGAAAGTGGTGATTACTAATTGATAATGAAATTTTTGTTTAGGGCTTTTATGGACTATTTTAGATCTCAGAAGTACAGAGAATAATGTAAAGAAGATCCAAGCCACTATCATTCAGATTTAAGAAAGCTTGTTTAGCCAAATTTGCTTTAGACTTCTGAAGTTGGTGCTCATCTTTTTATGTTTTAATTTTTACTACAAATATATGTTTCTATAAATATGGGCTTTCAGGTATTAAAGATATTTGTTTTGGTTATGATTTCCTGTCACTTTCCCCCCAGTATTAGAATTAGCTAATTCCACCCACTAAGTACTTTGGAAATGACTTGTCCCCATTCCTTTTCTAGGCTGGGCTGCCAGACCAGCATTCTCCAGGAGGTTTCTTTCTTTTTTTTTTTTTTTCATTAGTTGGAGTTACTTCAGCAGCATTATTATTTTTTCATCCTTTTCACATTTCCAACAATTTAGATGTTGAATATTAGCTTAACTTTTAAAAAAAGATTTATTTTTATTTATTTGTACATACAAGACCCTGGGGTGTAGACCAGAAGAGTGGGGGGTGGGAGTGTGAGAAGATTCACCAGAGACAGAGCGGGGAATAGAACAGGCAGACTGACTGAAATACACTGCTGAAGGGAGCAGCAGGCAAGACAGGTGAGGTTTGCTGCACCATGTGGGTCAGCTCCCTGGCCAGGGATCGAACTCATGCTGCAGTGGCTGGCAGTAGCTTGATAGTGCTGAGACTTTAACCCCTGTGCCACCAGGGAGGCCTTAGCTTAACTCTTAAATGAAACAAAATTTAAAAATTTTATTTTTTCTTGATATGTTTCTGTTTAAGCTTTCATAAGCAGTTTGATATTTTTACACTTAAAATGAGAATTCTAATGCATTTATTTGGGAAAAAATTCAACAATATTAAAGAAAACTTCATTTACCTCCAACAGGTGGTAGTTCTGTTCTTCTATTGATGGCAGTTATATAAGAGTATATAAGTAGTAATTACTCTTTGACTTAATTATTTAGCCTCTGGCTTACTGTGTGACCCAGACAAGCATACTTTTTTCAAGTCATGAAATGAAAACGTATTTTTAAAAGATTTCTGATTCCTCTTTGGAATTTATGCAAATTTTGTACTTTCCTGTTGTTACTTGCCTTATTCCTTTGCCCATATTTCTTTGTATCTTCAAAGAGAAATTTCAGCCCATTTCTCATGTTTATTTAAGTTAAAATCCAGGGCTTGCTCATAACTTGGCTGCTTGGTTTTGCTTCTGCTCTAGTGTCAACCAGGGGCTGCCCTTTAAATCTTTGCCACTCAGGTTCCTCCTCTGAGGGTCTTGTAAGAATGATGGTGACTCCTTCCCAAACCTCAGCTGAGAACTGCTTAGTGCTTCAAGAAGAGACCAGGTTATAAGTTACCAACACCTGTCCTTTATTACCAGCGTGGAGGTTTCACAGATTCCTGTTGAATGTTTCCTTTCTTGCTTAAGTTTAAGAATCCAGCAATCTTTAAAAAATTCTATAGAAACTTTATTTGTAAGTATCTCTTCTTATACAAAACCCCTGATTAAAATGGGGCAGTGTTCTTTAGAGAGAACAAAATACTCCATGACATTAAAAAAAAAATCACAGATAGGAAATTTCTAAAATCTCAAAACTAAAAATTGAAGTGCTTTTTAAAATTGAGATATAATTTACACACAACAAAATTCTCCCTTTTAAAGTGTATAGTTCAGTGGCTTTTAGTATATTGGCAAAGTTATGCAGTAATCCTCACCATCTAATTCTCAGAACATTTTCACTAACCCCCAAATAAACCTGTGCCTGTTAAGTAAGCATTTCCCTTACCTCCCAGTACCTGGGAATCACTAATTTCCTTTATTTCTTTGTAGATTTGCCTTTTCTAAATATTTCATATAAATAGAATAATACAATAAATAGACTTTAGTGTCAAATCTCTTTTTATTTATCATAATGTTTTTAGGATTCTTTCATATTGCACAAATAAGTACAGTCATTTAATAATGGGAATTCATGCTGAGAAAGGTGTCTTTAGGAAATTTCGTCACTGCAAATGTCATAGACTGAAATCACACAAACCTAGTTTAGATAGCATGCTACATACCTAGGCTGTATGGGATAGGCCATTGGGATCATCATCACATACTCTGTCCTTTGTTGACTGAAAACATTACTAAATGATGCATGACTATTAAGATCTTTTTACACTGAGTGATATTCTTTTCCATGGATAATATTATGTTTTGCTTATCCATTGACCTACTGATGGACATATGGATTGTTTTCATTTTTTGGCTATTAAGAAAATGCTGCTGTGAGCATGTGTGTGTTTTGTGCAGACATATGTTTTCAGTTCTGTATATAGACCCAAGAAGGGAATTGCTGATCATATGATAACTCTGTGTTTAACCTTTTGAGAAGTTGTCAGACTGTTTCCAAAGCAGCTATACGGTTTTACGTGCCTACCAGCAATGTATGAGAGTTCCAATTTTCTATAGTCTCACCAACACTTGGCGATGCCTATCTTCAATTATCACTTTCCTAGTGGGTGATAACTAAAGTGATAACTGATTGTAGTTTTGATTTTACATTTCCCTAATGACTAAAAGATATTTGATTATACTTTCATATCCTGATTGGCCATTTGTATATCTTCTTTTGAAAAAATGTCACTTCATATCCTTTCCCTAAACTTTTAATTGGCTTTTTTGAATGGTTTTATTTTAAGTGGTATGATTACTTTTGGGGAAAAAGTTTGGTAGGAATAAATGATATTTTATGAGTGAACTATGTATAGAGAATTGACATAATCATGTAACACAAAAACAGCACGACTGGTTATATCAATAAATATTATTCACCCATATGTAGTTTTGAAATGTTGCTAAATTAGTTTGCAGCTAAAGTTTCAGATTTTTAATACATTGTTAATGTTAAGGGATGTTTTACATTATATCAATAACGTTTGTAGATTTGTTAACTGTCATACCCTGAGTATGACTCTGTACTGTCTAGTATATATGCACTCGCCAAATTTGGCTATGTAACTTTAAATTAATTAAAAGTGAAAAAATCAGTTCCTCTGTCACAGTAGCCACATTTCAAGTGCTCAGTGGCTGTGCTACTGCCTGGGCCATATAGGACAGTGCAAATATATAGCTTTCTGTCATCACAGAGAGTTTACTTGATTAGTGCTTGTCTAGGGTTTATTTTATTCTCGTTTCTTACTCTAATAAAAAATGAGTAGGATTTTTATTTTCACTGTTTTTTTCTTTAAACCTGAATAAGCTTAGCACTGTATCATTTGAAGTAGGAACTTGAGAGCAAATGCAGATCATTGTGTTGGGTGGTATATAGTATACACGTTCATATCATTTCTGTTAATTCTCCTTCACTTGACTATGAAATTTAGACATCAGAAGTAGTCATTGACTCATTTGCTGTCTGCTCACTAGGGTGTTCTTGGAAAAACCATTTTGAGTTTTGAAAAGTTGAAATAAGATTTAAGGATTGATGATTGGTTTGTTCTACTTTTTCTCCCTCCTTCTAGCCCTCCCTTCCTGCCTTTATTCCTTCCATCCATTTCTCATCTTTTTTTGTCCTCATTTTCTGTTATTTGTTTTTTTTTTTTTTAAATTTTATTGTTATATTCCCCATACAATTGCAGCCCCCCATTCTGACCCCAATCCCTCCCCTCCCACCCCCGCCCCCCTAAAAGTGTCTCTGGTTCATAGTTTTTTGTTGATTTTGATTTTCACTTTCTTATAGTTATTCATTTTCCTGGTCCCTTATTTAAGTTTTCTAGATTCCTGCTATGAGTGAGACCATCCGGTATTTTTCTTTTTCTTTTTGGCTTATTTCGCTGAGCATGATCCCTTCCAGCGCCATCCATGTTGCTGCAAATTGCATGTGTTTATCTTTTTTGAATGCTGAGTAATAGTCCATGGTGTATATGTACCACATCTTCTTGATCCAGTCATCTATTTTTGGGCATTTGGGTTGTTTCCAAAGCTTAGCTATTGTAAACAGTGCTGCTATAAACATAGGGGTGCAGGTGTTCTTTGGAATTGATGTTTCTGTGTCCTTTGGGTAAATACCTAGGAGTGGAATTGCTGGATCATATGGAAGCTCTATGTTTAGTAGGTCCAGAAATCTCCACACAGCTTTCCACAGTGGTTGGACCAGTTTGCACTCCCACCAACAGTGTAGAAGAGTTCCTTTTTCTCCACACCCTCACCAGCATTTGTTGTTGCTAGTTTTTTTAATATGTGCCATTCTCACTGGTGTAAGATGGTATCTCATGGTAGTTTTGATTTGCATTTCCCTGATGGCAAGTGATGTTGAACATTTTTTCATATGCCTGTTGGCCATTTGCATTTCCTCTTCAGAGAAGTTTCTTTTTAGCTCTTCTGCCCATTTTTTGACTGGATTATTTTCTTTGTTGTTGTTGAGTCTCATCAGCTCTTTGCAGATTTTTGTGATCAGTCCTTTATCATTAGTGTTGGGTGCAAAAATGTTCTCCCAGTTGGTGGGGTTTCTCTTTGTTTTTGTTATTGTCTCTTTTGCTGTGCAGAAGCTCTTTAATTTGATGTAGTCCCAGCTGTTTATCTTTGCCTTCACTATCACTGCTTTGGGTGATGTGTTTGTAAAGATGTCTTTGATGTGCAAATCACGTAGTGTTTCGCCTATATTTCCTTCTATATATTTTATGGTTTCAGGTCTTATGTCTAGTTCTTTAATCCATTTTGAGTTGATTTTTGTGTATGGTGTGAGGTAGTGGTCAAGCTTCATTCTTTTGCATGTAGCGACCCAGTTTTCCCAGCACCATTTATTGAACAAACTTTCTTTGCTCCAATGCATAGTCTTTGCTCCTTTGTCAAAGATTAGTTGACCATAAATCTGTGGGTTTATTTCTGGATTTTCTATTCGATTCCATTGGTCTGTATGTCTGTTCTTGTTCCAATACCATGCAGTTTTGATGATTATGGCTTTGTAGTATACTTTGAAGTCTGGGAGTGTAATGCCTCCATTCCCTTCTTTTTTTTTTCAGGAGAGCTTTGGCTATTCGGGGTTTTTTGTGATTCCATATGAATTTCATCAATAATTGTTCTATTTCTTTGAAGAATGACATTGAAATTTTGATTGGAATAGCATTGAATCTGTATATTGCTTTTGGAAGGATGGCCATTTTAATAATGTTTATTCTTCCAATCCACGAGCAGGGGATGTCTCTCCATTTCTTTGTGTCTTCTTCTATTTCTTTTAACAGTGTTTTATAGTTTTCTTTGTATAGGTCCTTTACCTCTTTTGTTAGATTTATTCCCAAATATTTGATTTTTTTTGTTTCAATAACAAAAGGGATGGTTTTTTTGATTTCTTCTTCTTCAGATTTATTGTTTGTGTATAGGAAGGCTACTGACTTTTGCGTGTTGATTTTGTATCCTGCCACTTTACTGAACTGATTGATGAGTTGAATTAGCTTTTCTGTGGAGTTTTTGGGGTTCTCTATGTATAATATCATATCGTCTGCAAATAGTGAGAGTTTGACTTCTTCTTTTCCTATTTGGATTCCTTGGATGTCTTTCTCTTGTCTTATTGCCCTGGCTAGGACTTCCAGTATTATATTGAAAAGCAGTGGTGAGAGTGGACATCCTTGTCTTGTTCCAGATCTTAATGGAATTGCTTTCAGCTTTTCACCATTGAGAATGATACTGGCTGTTGGCTTATCATAGATGGCCTTTATGATGTTGAGGTATGTTCCTTGTATCCCAAGAATTTCGAGGGCTTTTATCATGAATGGGTGTTGCACTTTGTCGAAAGCTTTCTCAGCATCTATTGATATTATCATATGGTTTTTATATTTCTTTTTGTTGATGTGTTGGATAACGTTGATTGATTTTCGGATGTTAAACCATCCTTGTGCCCCTGGAATGAATCCTACTTGGTCGTGGTGAATTATCTTATGGATACATTGTTGGATTCTGATGGCTAAAATTTTATTGAGGATTTTTGCATCAGTGTTCATTAGGGAGATTGGCCTGTAGTTTTCCTTTTTTGTGTTGTCCTTGTTCGGTTTTGGTATTAATGTAATGTTGGCTTCATAGAACGTGTTTGGTATTGTCCCTTCCTTCTCAATTTTTTGGAAGAGTTTGTGAAGGATAGGCACTAATTCGTCTCTGAATGTTTGGTAGAATTCATTTGTAAATCCATCAGGTCCTGGGCTTTTGTTTTTGGGGAGGTTTTTGATTACCATTTCAATTTCGCTAATTGTAATTGGTCTGTTTAGGTGTTCTATTTCTTCTTTATCTAGCTTTGGGTGATTGTAGAGTTGTAGGAATTTGTCCATCTCCTCTAGATTGTTAAACTTGTTTCCATATAACTGTTCATAGTAGTTACTGATTATTCTTTTGATTTCTGCTGTGTCCGTTGTGATTTCTCCTCTTTCATTGATGATCCTGTTTATTTGTGCTTTCTCCCTTTTTTCCTTTGTGAGCCTGGCTAGGGGTTTGTCTATTTTATTGATTTTTTCAAAGAACCAGCTCTTGGTTTCATTGATCTTTTGGATTGTTTTTTTAGTTTCAATTTCATTTATTTCTGCTTTGGTTTTTATTATTTCTTTTCTTCTACTGGTTTTGGGGTTTTTTTGTTGTTCTTTTTCTAGATCTTTGAGCTTCGAGATTAGGTTGTTTCTTTGCGTTCTTTCTTGTTTCTTGATGTGAGCTTCTATTGCTATATATTTTCCTCTTATTACTGCTTTTGCTGCATCCCATACATTTAGGATATTGGTGTCCTCCTTGTCGTTCAATTCAAAAAATTTTTTAATTTCTTCTTTGATCTCCTCATTAGTCCAGTGGTCTTCCAGTAGTGTGGTTTTTAATCTCCATGAGGTAGGAAAGTTCCTTGCCTTCTTTTTATGGTTTATTTCTAGTTTGATGCCTTCATGGTCAGAAAAGATGGTTGATATGATTTCAATCTTGGTGTATCTGTTGATGTTTGTCTTGTGCCCCAGTATGTGATCGATCCTGGAGAATGATCCGTGTGCGCTTGAGAAAAATGTGTACTCCGTTTTTTTGGGGTTTAGTGTTCTATAGATGTCTGTTAAGCCCAATTGCTCTAGATCCTTATTTAGAGCTTTGGTTTCTTTACTTATTTTTTGTCTTTTGATCTATCCATTGTTGATAGTGGTGTGTTGAAGTCTCCTACTACGTATGTGTTTTCTCTGATGTCTGTTTTCAGAGAGGACAACAGTTGTCTGATATATTTTGGTGCTCCTTCGTTTGGTGCGTATATGTTAATGAGTGTTATTTCTTCTTGAAGTATTGTCCCCTTGATCATAATGTAGTGACCATTGGGGTCTCTTTTTATCTTTTTGAGTTTGAAATCTGTTTTATCTGATATAAGTATAGCTGTTCCTGCTTTCTTTTTTGGTCCATTTGCTTGTAGGATTGTTTTCCATCCTTTAACTTTGAGCCTATTTTTATCTTTTGTAGCTAAATGTGTTTCCTGGAGACAGCAAAAGGTTGGGTTTTGTTTCTTAATCCAGGCTGCAACTCTGTGTCTTTTTATTGAAGAGTTTAGTCCATTTACATTTAGAGTTAATATTGATATGTTAACATCTGTATTTGCCATTGTGTTTGTCTTTCCTTTGATTTTATTTATTCTTTTAATAACTTTTTTTTTTTTTTTGGCCTTCTTTCATTGTTATTCGTCGCTCTGAGGTTCTGGCTTTAGGACTCCTTGTAGTATTTTTTGGAGTGGGGGTTTAGTTGCAATGAAATTCCAGAGTTTCTGTTTGTCTGGGAAGGTCCATATTCTTTCTTCAAAGAGGAAGGAGAGCTTTGCGGGATAGAGTATTCTTGGTTGGCATCTGTTTTCTTGGAGTCTGTTGACTATGTCCCTCCACTCTCTCCTTGCCCGTAGTGTTTCTTCGGAGAAGTCTGATGTCAGCCTGATTGGCTTTCCTTTGAATGTTATCTGTTTCTTCCCTCTTGCCAGCTTCATTATTTTTTCCTTGTCCTGGATTCTTGGGAGCTTTACTATTATGTGTCTTGCTGTATTTTTTCTTTCGTCGTGGAAGTTTGGTGTTCTTCTTGCTTCTTGTATATCAATTTTCAGCTCCTTCTTCACATTTGGGAAGTTCTCTTCAATTATCTCTTTGAATATTTTCTCTGTTCCTACTTCTCTCTCCTCTCCTTCTGGTATTCCTATAACTCTTATATTTCCTTTCCTCATGGAGTCAGATAGTTCCCGAAGTCTTTCTTCATTCTTTTTCCTTCGTACTTCTCTTTCCTTTTCTGTTTTGGTTCTTTTTATTTCTGTGACTTCAAGAGCACTTATTCGTTCTTCCATTTCATCAATTCTGCTTTCATTGCTTTTCCCAGAATTCTTTAGTTCTTCCACTAATTCTTTGATCTCCTGCATTTCTTTTACTTCCCTCTTTAGGGACTCAATTTCATTCTTCTGATCGTTGATTATTTTTCCCTTATCATTGTTTTCCTTTATGACTTCTGTCAGTTTTTTAATCACAGCAATTTTAAATTCTCTTTCTGGAAGGCTCAGAAGTTCTTCCAAGTTACTGTCGTTGCAATCTGAGGGCTGGTTTTCTTTTTGTGGTGTGCTTTTTCTCTGGAGAGTTGCTAGGTTGCGTGTGGTTCTTCTCCTCCCTACTGTCTGTTTTCTAATTTGCCGTATGCGTTGGGACACTGTGTAGTTGGGACTGGCCGGCATCTTGGGTGAGCTTCTCTGCTCCCCTCTGGTTCCTCCAGGAGTCATCTGTCAGTTTCAAGCAGTCTTTATTGGAGAAAGGTCCCTGTCCTAAAATGTCGATGTGGGGACACACTCCCCTGTGCGCCTGGTCTGCCCCGGTGGTGGGTTCCTGCTCCCCCTCTGGGCTTGGACTGCAGGCCAGAGGGGGTCTGGCATGGGCGAACTTCCCCCGCTCACCTCTGGCTCCTGAGGAAGCCTTCTGCAGGTAGTCTTTACTGAAGAAATGTCCCTGTTCTAAAATGGTGATGTGGGACACACTCCCTGCGCGTACGGTGTCAGGCACACTCTTCTGCGTGCCTGGTCTGCCCTGGCTGTGGGTGCTCGCTCTCCCTGTGGGCTCAGACTACTTGTTCGGAAGGGGCCGGGTGTGGGCTAACTCCCCAGCTGGCCACTAGCTCCTTCAGGAGCCTGTGCTGGCTTCAAGTCGCTAGGTGGCGCCAGAGATCTCTCCTAGAGCCCTTGGGGAGCTGATTTTCCACCCCGTGGGACAGGGAGCAGAGCGGGGATGGTAGGGTACACCTCAACGGCTTTGGGGTGCTGTGTCTGCCTTGTGCCCCACCGTCGTGGGGAACCCATGCCCCTAATTTTGTGCCCCGGGTCTCAGTTCCAAAGCCCTCAGTTCCAGGACGCGGGCTGTAGCCCAGTTCAGTGGCGCGGGAATGGCGCCTTTTGCATCGCTCCCGTGCCTGGGCGCCTGGTTCCTGCTTACTCAGGGAGGGACCTTCACCTCAGTGAGGACCTCAGAGCGTCTCCCCGCAAGCCTAGGTCGTCTCTCAAGCCTAGGTCGCAGGCGCGGGGACCTGGGCAGCCGTGATCCTGGTCTGCACTTGCTTTTCAAGCGCGCCGAGCGCGCCGCTATCCGCACAAGCTTACCGGCAGCCTGGGCTGTGTGCGAGTCTCCCGGGGTCTTTGTTCTTCTCTAATGGCGCCGGGAGCTGTTCGCTCACCGCTGCGGCGAATCCTGCAGGGTTCGCCTCAGCTCCCGTTCACGGGGTGTGGTGGCTGAAATAGTTCCTTTCCACTCACATTCCCTCTTGCTGTGTCCGTTTTTCTTGTTGGCCGTTTTGGTTTGTTGTTTCCCTCCTCTATGCTGGTCGGAGAGTGCCGACTTTGTAGGCGGGGGAGGGGAGCAGGGTTCTGCGCTTCCCTCCCTTCTGGTCCTCTTTTATGGCAACTTTCTTCTTCGGGCAGTTTGCTGGGGTGGTCCGTTTATCTTCCGTGTCCGAGTTCTCACTGGGACCTGCCGCTTTTCCTCCCTATTAACTTTTTTTAATGGGAGATCTTACTCGCAGCGTCTCCTCGCCGCCATGTTGCTCCGCCCCCCCATTTTCTGTTATTTGTTAATACAGTTTTCTCAAATGTTCCCTAGTTTCCACTGCCATTCTGAGAACTCTTGATTTTCTATTTTTGTCCTTTTTGTGTATCAACAGATTGTTCTTCCTGTCGTGTATTTCTTTCATCATTTGGCTTCTCATTTTGTCCTTATATTGTTGAAATTCATATCTTTAACTTGAAGTCCTGGTCCCATATTACCTCATAATATTTCATGAGTTAGCACAGTTACCTGAATATTAACTAACTCTAGTTAGGCATTAGTGACAAAATAAGTAATATCATAATGATATAGAGACGACTAATGTTACAGGTTGGAAAGAAAGTAACATTCTGTGCTTTGAGATGGTGTGTTAGGGTGTGTCAGGGTGTTACGATGTTTTCCAGATAGTATCTGGAAAAATGATTCTTTTTTTGTGGAAGTATCAATATTTTAAACTCTCTAAAGACTCTAACATTAAAAAAACTACGAATCAAAATTTTTATCAAAGTTAATTATTGTATTTTAACTCTTTAAATTATTGACATCTTACTAAAACCAAGAGAATTTGGAATTATGTCCTACTCTAAGAATATGTGCAGTTAAAATTAGGAGATAGAGGAGTTAACAGATAAAGGTGTTACCTTTCATCATAATTCTAGGAACTATTTCTAAAATATCAGTAAAATTAATTGTCAACTGATTAAAATTTTTTTCTTGTCTGTTGTCTACCTGACTGATGAATGTGTGTCAGTGTCAAAAAAGTAAAATAATAAAGTGAGTAGTTGCACATTATTCAAAGCCTTTTGATTCTGAGCTAACTGCATCTATTCTATTTGCTTTCGAGAATTGAGGTATTGGAGGGTCTGCTGTTGCTATCCTGATTTAGCAAATATGTTAGAAGTGTTTATGGTTCAAGGTTGACATTTTTTCTTAATATGATGTTTTCTACTCCTAGGAAGATTTCTTACCCTTTTTTGCTCACTGCACTTATAATACTGAACAACCTAGTTCATATTAGGTGTGCTGGTTTTTTTCCAGTGAGGAACTTAACTAATGAGGTCTTTGATATTTCTTGTAATAAAGATGGTGACAGTTGACCTTTATACCAAGTAACACCTTAGAAACCCACAAACCTGTTCTTTGAATTGTAGTTATAGGTACCTGCAGTAGAAGTAGAAGATTGCTTGGTTCTGTATATACTGAAAACTGCTGGGTACTGGTAGAGTCCCTTGTGGACCTGGTAGAATGATAGAAGGTAGTGCTTACTGTATGAAAAGTTCTGCAAGTGGCAATAAGAATATGTTCTAAAATAACATTACATTTACCATGCAGGCTAGCATACTCAATTCTCACTTCAGTGTCCATCACTCACTTGTCCCCATGTGCCAGATATTTAACAAAGTGTCATTTGAGTAGGTCACTTCCACACTTCCATGACTTAGCATTGCTCTTTGATAAAGAAACAGAAAGCTTGACCATGTCCTACAAGGCCTTGTGTGACCTACCTTCTGTAAGCAGAGATTCTAGGCTGGCAACCTGATCTATATACCACTCCAGATTTCCAGCTCCTCTTAAAATAATAGTCACTGTTTATTGAGTGCATACTGTATGGCAGGAACTAGTCAAAACATTTAAAAAAAATTAACTCATTAATCTTTACAACAACTCTGTGAGTCAGGTTATGTTATCTCTTTTATAGAAGAGGACATATGAAGATGGTACATGGAAGAGTATCATCTAGAAACACACAGCTAGGAAATGACAGCATTGGGCTTTGAGTCCAGGCCATTACTCTAAGACCCAAAATTCTTACCCATTAGCTATGCTGCCTGAATAGGCTCTCAGTGTTGCCTGACATATCATAATTTCACATTTATTTATAGGTTATTTTATTGAAGTCTCTCTCCCCCATAAGACTTAAGCTCTGTGAAGGCAGAGCCTTGTCTTACTCATCCTTAGATCCCATTATAAGTATTGGACATGTACTAGGTAGTCACAATATATTTGTTGATAACTAAATGCAGGTGATTTGGTGTCACTCATCAGTGAACTTGTACATGAGAATAGACCCTTTTATAAGCAGAAACATTTAGTCCATTCATTATCATCTGTAAAATGAGGGAATTATGTTGAAATTTCTATAAAGCATGTTGGATTCTAATACAAAAAAATCATAGCTCATAATGGTCAAATATTTGTTTTTGTAGATTTGAGATCATGATTATAAGTATTAATTAGCTTATGCTCTGTAATACCCATGCATAGTGTCAATAATTAAAATGCATTGCATATGTAATCTAATTAAGGTTATGGTGGTTGTGAATTGTTCATTTATTTACAGTTTCTAAACAGCACTCATATTTTGTGACAAAAATATGCATACTGGATTTTTTTATTTCCAATCATAGCTATATAATCATTAATCATGAAGTTCAAGCTAAAAGAATTATAAAAGTAAGAATTTGATAAGGAAAATTGGGTTTATAACATTTAATTTATAATTTTAGTAAGATTATTTTAGAGATACTTGGCAGCTCAATTTTAAATTCTTACTTTTGTGATAGACTATAATTAAACCAGTTTCTTCCTATTTGAATATATGTAGGTATGATATAAAAAGAAAATTGTTAAAGTTGTCGGAAGTATGGTGACAATATTAATTGTGTCATAAAACGTAGAAGTTTTTTTCCTTTGAGACTATTATTGAAGTCATAAATCATGATGAAGTCAAGAAATTTAAACAGAGTATGACTGAATATTTTCCACTGTATCAAATCTATGGGTTTGGGAGGTAGCTACTAGCTTATTGACAGTGTAGAACTGATTTTTCGGTTAAATGAAGACTTTTAAAAAAAGCTCTGAATGTGTATGGCATCCTTAAGATCTGTAGAGATCATGCAATTTTTTTGAGCAGCATTTCAGCTCATTGAGCCTTGGTAAAGTGGGGGGGGGGGATGGAGGAGGAGGTTAGAAGAAAGAGAAGCATATTCTAAATCCAGCCCTCCTTCGCTAAAACATGAGGCAGAAAATTAATTAAATATTGAAAATAAATTAATGTTTGCTACATGGCAAACATGGGAATTGGGGAATGATCTAGAACAATACTTAAAAGATGTAGTTATGTGGATCATCAGCAGCACATCATTGTCATGTATCAAATAATGTTGACTGAAAGTCATTCTAACTTGCATGACATGGTCCCTGTTGAAGAGCTTATGACTGGATCACAGACAATATAATGTGTGAGGCCAATGACAATAGAATAAAGCTGTTTGGACTCTGATCAGTTTAGTCATAGTTATGTATGCAAAAAAATGGAAATGGTGAGAATTTAGGTAATACTTTCCATACAGAGAAGTATCTTCGCTATAACCTGCATACAACTTCATAGTCTTGTACCTGTTTCTAGCCTTGTTATAAATTCCTTATGAAATGTCAACATCCTTATGCAAGGCATATCTATAAAAACTAGGTATATCTATAAAAAAGGGTGGTACAGAGAACTGAACCAGAACCTGGAGTTTATCACATGATGATTCAACCTGTAGTAGTGATTTCAGCACTAGCTTTGTCAGCTTTATGTCATAGCTAAAAGCAATGGCAAGTGACATATTAAAGCCTAACAATATAAATAATTAAAATAACATTTAAAATGACCTCTTTAACTGGAACAAAGCTTTGTTAAATGTGCAGTTTTATAAAGCAAGCCATGACTTGTATATTTTCTCACTTACCAGTTGTCTTCACCATGATCTTTGCGAGTATTGATACTAATATTATATACATTTTACACACCCAGAAACAAACCAACAGAAATCTGTGACTTTCCTTGGATCTTGTATAGTGAGTGATAGAAGCAGTGTCCAAACCCTAGTTTTCTGATGTAAAAAGGAAATGCCTTTTTGACCATGCTGCTGCTGAGTTAATGTGGGAGATGTCATGCATAGAAATCACCCATGAGTTTAGAGTTTTGGTTTGTTTGGGTGTAATGATTATATAATTGTTCAAGTTAAATTTAGATAGACTTGTACTGAAAGAATGTGAATGTTAGACTAGTTTCCGCAAATACTATTTATTTCATACCTTTTTTCATTGTATCCTTTTGCTAAGTAAAAACCTTATTCTATACCACTGCCAGGCACAGTCCTGGCTCAAAAGGTTCTTAATGATTTTGAAAGAAAGAATGAGGGAAAATAAAAATAGATTTGGGAGGTGTTTATATCATGAAAGAGAAGCTCCATTGGGAGTAAAGATGGTGCTAAAATATAATGTAAAATAAGTTTAGTAGAAAACTTCTGAGATGTTCCTAAGTCACAAATGAGTGTGTTTGTTTATTCAGTTGTGGAATTACTTCTTAATTCATTCCATAGGATTGGACCATATTTTAAGGAGAGCCTCCATTTTTTTTTTCATTTTCTTCCCTCTATATCCACAAATTTATCACTGCCACTTACTTATTTCTAACGACTATCTTCATAATCCTATGTTAGATTTTTGTTTATATCCACAAATAAAGTTTTAAATTCTTGTGAAACCAAATTATAAATATATTTTTGATGACAATATAATAGGCAGGTAGGAGATAGTTTTTTTAATGCATAATAATTTAACAAATATTAGTTGAGCCTGCTATGCTCTATGGGCATCATCTTTAGCACTTACTAGCAGACATTATCCCTACTGGAATTCCTTAACCTTCTGCTCATCACATTGTTCATTTCCTTCAGAAATGACACTTGATTTGGGCTGTGACTCCAGAGACTTTTTCAGAGACAGTGCCTTGTCGAATTCGCTTATATTCCTTGTGTCCTTTCTTTTTATCTTTTCCCCCCTGTACTACTTATATTGCCCTACCAATTTTCAATAGTGTAGGGGAAGCATTAGTAAAGAAGGGATCTTGGCTCCTGCACTCTGTCTCATTTATATGCAGGTACCTAGTGTATATAGTATAAGGTAGGCAGCTTTTAGATAACCCACATGAGCCACAGCTCTTGGAATATTTGTCTTTGTGTAATCTCTTCCCCTTGAGCATGACCTCTTCTGATGAACAAAATATTCCTTCAGATGATGGAAAGTCACTTCCATGATAGCAGTGTTATTAGTGTTGTGATTCTTGATTGCCTTGTGGTTCAAGAAGTTAGAATTTGCTCCTGAGTCAGTGAAAGGACAAGTCCTATGACCCTTTAAAAAGAGTTATTTAAAGGGTATCTAAAAACAGGATGGTCAGTGAAGTACTGCACTAACAAAAGGTGACTTTTCTTCATTTTTGTTGACTACCTCACTGGTTTTGGAGAAGGGGCAACATCTCTCTGAGCCATTATTTTCTTATCTCTACAATGAATGTGGTTGAACTTGAGGATTTTACTAAATCAGTTCACATTCTCTACATATACAAAAACTATTTTACTTTTGATAAGGAAGTTTCATTTAAAACAAAAACCCCATCTAATGCTGAGAAGTTTTTTTTTTTTTCCTTCAGAAACCCTATGTTGATGCATTTTTGTATCATCTTCTGAAATGATTTCACTGGGTATTAGCCTATCCGGATTTTCGCTATTTAGAATAAGTTCCTAGAGTTACACATTTTATGGTTATGAAGGTAGTCCTTTTTTTTTTTTTTTAAAAAAAAGATTTATTTATTTATTTATTTATACAAGCACTTGGTACAGTCAGAAGCGCGGGAGGGTGAGAGAATTCACCAGAGCCAGACCGGGGAGCAGAGCAGGCAAAAGGACCGAAGTACATTGCTAAGGGGAGCAGCGGGCGGCAGGAGAGGTCTGCGCGCCATGTGGGACCCTCCTCCAGTGGCCGCGGAGCAGCCAGGGATGGAACCAGAGCTGCAGAGGCTGTGGGCAGCTTCGCAACCCAACGCTCAACCGCTGCGCCACCAGGGAGGCCCTGAAGGTAGTCTTAATGAGGTCACACTATCTATTTCAGTTTGCTTTCTGGACAAATCAAAGTGGTTCCTGATGATAAAAATTTTTACTAGGGGGAAATGATATGTGTCCCTTTTTCCACTCTGTGCTTTGTTCCTTTTGTGGAGTTCTTATGGTATGCCTGAAACTTTGTACACTATGAAATGTTCTTGCAGCCTAATAATGGTCCTCAAAATGCTGATATGGCCTTCCTGTCTTACCTAGATGCAGACTGGTAGGGTTGGTTTTTGGTTTTTGGTTTTTTGCCTAGAACCCTCTTCAGGGTTCTCACTCAGATCCAGAGGTTTTTAGTGTCAAGAGTACCCAAAACTAAATTCTACTTTCACTGCATTTAAGTCTTGTGTTATTCATGTGGTTTGTAAATTTTTTTTGCCACTTGAATCATAAAAAATAACTTTTAAAAATGTTTATCAAATCAGCTAAATATATGTTAACAACAGCAAAATTCAGCAAGACATTGTAAGAGGACTTTAATGTCAGAGGGAAGTAGGATTCTTCAAGTTTAAGTTCTTATGCTGATAATGAACTTTAAAGCCCTGGCCTCAACCTTCCCTACACTCTCCATTGAGAAAATAACTAACGTGAATCATTTTTTCTAAGCTGTTGGCCATTTTAGGGAAAGAGGGGAAATTGTATTTTCAAATTGTGTTTTTTAAATATACACATTAGCAATACTAGATTAAACAGTTGGATTTACTCGAAATACTTTCATTAAGTGTATGGATGTACAAGTAATTAATAGCAGATTGCATCTTCTTGGGATTTTTGAGGGGTAAAATTGGGATACTTGTAGCCAAATGTATTAATTTAGCTTATGAATAGTTATTGTGCCAGTAGATTGGTCGGTGTTTCTGCGAACATACAAATACAGGTGAATTTAGGGCATTAGTTAGCCACCTTTTTTCTTGCTAGTCTTCTGGTACTTCTGTGATAACAGAGACATTTACCAAATCATATTTAAAAAAAAAAAACTCTTCAGAGGGAAAGCAAATGTGATATCTACAAAGAAAAACATATTTACTAGAATTTTTTGAGAGAGTTAAAACATACATAAGTAAAGCAGATGTATTTTTTTGTAGACTTGCACGAAACCTGTAACAAATTTCTACTTTTAGAGGCTGTCTTTAAAAATTGCTGTTAAGCTGTAAATAGTGAGTAGCTTATTTGTCATAGATGGTTGAAATCTAGAAATGGAAAATAGTAAGTGGGAATGAGAGGGCATTTTTCTGGAGGAACAAGTGCAAACAGCAGTGTTACTGAGTTAATTCAGGGAATGGTTTTAACCGTCTGTCTAACCAGTTTTGAGAAGGGCATGAGTCTCTAGGTTCGTAATAATGGAATGCCTTTTTTAGAAGACAAAATGAAACTGTCTTTGTCTTCACTTTGTTTTATCCACTGTATTCACATTGCTTATCTTTATTTTGTAGGATTTTTTTACTTGGACTTGTGTGAGGATTGTGAGATGTTCATATATCTCAGTTGGTGGCAGTTTTGTTATCCTTGGTCTGGACCAAGCCAGTGTTTAATTTATTAACTTCTTGCTACAAATAGCCATCCCTAACCCCCTGACCAATGACTACCATTGGTACTTACTCTGATGTGTTTAATGTGATTCCTTTTGTTTGTATGTACTCTTGTATAATGTACATTATATATTGTGTAAATTGTCACATAAAAGTTATTCTCAGTCAGTTAATATTTTAACTCAGCAATTCACTCTAAAACTCTGTCCCAGGTCCTGTGTGAATATTGAATTGTTGATTCTGACTGCAGTTGAATATTTCATGATATGTATTCATCCAGTCTTACCTCTCCACTCCTTTGGTAATAGGCATCTAGACTGCCATCTTCCTACTCCACAGCATTTGCTATGGGCCATCTTTCTCATTTTTGCCAACCTATCACATTAAAAAAAAAAAAATCTCCTGTTTTGGACTGCTTGTGAACTTCATTATCTCTTTATCTGGTTGTTATTTTAGTATACATCTGCTTCTGTAAATTTCTTTAAATATTTTATGAGTTGATTTTATTTTTAAAGTTTTTGTTGAGATAACATTGGACTAAAACATAGGTTTCAGGTATACCACTATACCGTTATAACTTGACATTTCAGGTATACCACTATACCATCATAATTTGACATCTTTCTGTACTGCATTATGATTTCCACCAAAAGTCGTTTCCATCCATCACCATACAATTGACTTCTTTTACCCAATATACCCAACCTTCTCCCTCCTTGTTTCCCACTCCCTTCTGCTAACCACTTCATAAAATAAAAATTTGTTTTGTTTTCTTCTTCCTTTATTGCTTTTTATTTTCCCCATATTAATGAAATCATTTGGTGTTTGTCTTTCTCTACTAACTTATTATCTTAGCATACTACTTTCAGGTTCCCATCCATGTCACTAAGGGTAAGATTTTATTTATTCATTTTTTTTTATAGCTGAGTAGGAATCCATTGTGTATCTTTAACACATCTACCTTATCCAGTCATCCATTGATAGTCACTTAGGTCCAGATCTTGGTTATTGATAGTAATTCTGCATTGAACATAGGAGTCCACTTATTTTTTCAAATAAACATTTTTATATTTTTCAGATCAATGTCGAGTTGGATCATATGGTATTCATATTCTTAACTATTTGAAGAATCACCTTGGTCTTTTCCATAGTGGCCACACCACTGTACTTTCCTACCAAGAGGTTACAAAGGTTTTCTTTTCTCCACATCCTCTTCAATACTCGTTTCTTGTCTTTTGGATAATAGCCATTCTACCAGTATATTGCATTGTTGTGTTTTTGGGCCACCTGTTTTGTCTTCTTTGGAGAAGAATCTGTATATAACCTGTCCATGGTTTAATTGGATGAGATTTTTTGTTATTGTTGTATTTTGGTGTAGGTGGTATTTTTTTTTTTCCCCAATTGAGTTGTATGAGCTCTTAGTTTATTATGGATATGAACTGCTTGTCAGACATTTGATTTGGACTATCTTCTATCATTCAATTGGTTGCCTTTTCATTTTGATATGATGGTTTCTTTCATATAGCCCCATTGATTCATTTTTGCTTTTGTTCTTATTGCTATTGGAGAGGAGTATAAAAAGACAAGGCTAAAGCTGATGTCTGTGTTCTGCTTTTATTCAATACCACATTGTTTTGATTACTATCACTTTGTAGCATAATTTGAAGTCAGTAAAAATGACATCTTCATTTTTGTTATTTTTTTCCCCAGGAAAACCTTGGCTACTCAGGATCTTTGGGGATTCCATATAACCTTTGTTTATTTTTGATCTTTTGTTGTGAGGAGTGCCATTTGATACTAATAAGGATTGCATTGAATTTGCATATTGTTTTAGGTAATATGGCAATCTTAACAGTGTTGTTTCTTCCATGAGCACAAGAAAATTTTGCCATTTCTTTATGTTTTCTACTTCTTTCTGCAATGTCCATGGTTTTAATTGCACAGGATTTTTCATCTCCTGGGTTAACTTTCTTACTAGGTACTTTTTTTCCTCTTGCTATCACAAATGAGATTGTTTTTTAAGATTTCTTTCTGTTGGCTCACTGATTGCATATAGAAATCAACAGATTTTTATATTAATTATAAAGCCTCCTCTGTTATATTTTTTTTCCTAACAGGTTTCTAGTGGAGTCTTTAGAGTTTTCTATATAAGTTAGCATGTCACCTGTAAAAAAATGATAATTTTACTTCTTCCTGTACAATTTTATACCTTTTCTCTCCTTCCCTGCCTAGCTATACTGTGTTGTATAACAGTGGTGAGAGTGAGTATCCTTATCTTGTTTCCAATGTTATAAGAAAAGCTTTTCATTTTTCACTGTTGAGTGTGATGATAGCTGTGGATACATCAAATATGGACTTTATTATGTTATGTTTCTTCTGTATGATTTTATTGAGTTTTTAATCATATGTGGTTGTTGAATCTTCAGAAAATCATGATTTTTAACCTTTCTTTTGTTGATGTGGTATATCATAGTAATTGATTTGTGTATGCTGAAAATTCCTTGTATTCCTGGGGTAAATCCAACTTTATAATGATTTATAATCATTTAAATGTATATTTGAAATTGGTTTGCCATAATTTTGTTGATGATTTTTGCATTAATGTCTACAATTACCTTTTTTTTAATGGTGTCCTTGTTTGGTTTCAGTTATCACGGGTGATGTCCCCTTCATAAAATGTGTTTGAATGTTTTACTTCCTCTTCAGGTTTTTGGAAGAGTTTGAGAAGGATAGAATTAGATCTTTGAAAAATTTGGTAGCAGTCATTAGTTAAGTCGTCTGTTCCTGGGCTTTTGTTTTCTGAGAGGCTTTTTATTATTGTTGAGATTTCCTTTCTTGTGTTCAGACTGTTCAGATTTTCTGTTTCTTCCTAATTCAGACTTTAAAGTTTGCGTCGTTTTAAGAATTTGTCTATTTCTTCTCGAATGTCTAATTTGTTGGCACATGGGTCTCACAGTAACCTCTTTATAATCCTTTGTATTTCTGTAGTGTCTGCCATGACTTTTGATTTTATTTGAGTGGTCTCTCTTTTTGCTTTTGAGTCTATCAGTAGCTAGTTTGTTTTGTTTCTCTTTTTAAAGGACCAGTCCTTGGTTTCCTAGATCATTTTTATTGTCTTTTTTATATCAATTTCAGTTTTCTCCACTCTGCTTTTTATTATTTCCTTCCTTCTGACTTTTGGCTTCATTTATTCTTATTTTCCTGGCTCATTTAGTTATAATGTTAGATTGTTGGTGATTTTTCTACTTTCTTGAGGTAGGTCTATATTGTAATGAATTCCTTCTTATTACTGCTGTTACTGAATCTTGAAAGTTTTGGTAGCCTTTGTCTTCATTTTTTCTTCTCTGCAAGTATCTTTTGATTTCTCTTTGGATTTTTGTGTTGATATAGTAGATGTACAGTAGCATATTGTTTATTTCCCACATATTTGTAATATTTTCCTCTTCTTTTGTTTGCTTTATTTCATATTATTGTGATCATAAAAGTAGCTTCATGTGATTTCAGTCTTCATAAATTGATTGAAACTGTCTTTTGTCCTAACATATGGCTTACCCTTGAAAATGTGCTATGTATACTTGAGAAGACTGTGTAATCAGCTGTTTTGGTATGAAATTTTCTGTATATATATTTACTAAATCTTTCTGATTGACTGTGTCATTCAGTGCCATTGTTTTCTTGATTTTCTGTCTGGATGATCTATCCATTGAGGTGTTAAAGTCCCCTACTACAACTACGTTTCTGTTAATGTCTCTTTTCAGTCCTGATAATGTTTGCTTTATTTGGTACTCCTATGTTGGTTACATAAATGTATTATGTCTTCTTGATCAGTTGACCTTTTTATTATTATATTATGTCTATCTTTGTCTCTACCTATTTCGTCTGGAAGCCTAATTTTGTATATGTGAGTATAGCAGTTCCTGCATTTTTTTTAGGTTCCCATTTATTTGGAGAATTGTTCTTCCGCCCTTCACTTTAAGTCTATGTTTGTCTTTATAGCTGAAGTTGGTCTCTTGGTGACAGCAGGATTTTGTTTTATAATTCTTCAAGCCATCCTGCCTTTGATTGGTGAGTTTATGCCATTTACATTTACTGTGACTATCAATATATGGTGAATTGGTATTGTTGTTTTTTTTGTTTTCCAGTTCTGTATCTCCATTGTTCTTTTCCTTTGTGTTTCTCTGTTGATTTATTTAGGTGGATTTTTGTGGTCCTTTTTTCTGTTTCCTCCTGGTTTATAACTCTTGCCCATTTTACTTTTGGGATAACCATCTTACGCTGATTTGAGTTACATTCTCAGTGTGGATACGCGTCACTTGTCAGACCATTGTACAATTCTTTTAATTTCATTTGCCTGTGAACTTTAACTACTGAACAGAAAACCTTAGATGTGCTTAATCTTGTTTTTTTCTTTTTGATTTATGGCTTTTAAAAAATATTTTCTTACCATTAGGTTTCAAAGAGTTCTCCTTAAATTTTGTTCCTTTAATTTTATAGTTTTACCATTCACAATTCTGTTTTTTTTTTAATCTGGAGTCCACATCAAGTTACTGTTAGGAAAAAATAAACTTAATGAGTGACCTCATTTGCCTACAGAGTGAACACTCACAGGGTAGGATGTCCCTCAAGAGCTGTCTCGTATCTTTCTCTCATTTGAGTGCTCAAACTGCTTTTTATTCATAGAATTTGATGTTTCCTAAAAATATTCCTTAACAGAAAAGTTAACATTGTGACATAATTCAAAAGGTATTTTCACTGCTTATGTAATTCTAAAACCTAGAAAGATTTATTCTTTTTGTTAATTTTCAATAGAAGTACTTCTTTTTTTTTTTTATAGAGGCATGTTTTTCTTTATTTCTTTCTTTATTTGTTTGTTTGTTTGTTTTGTTTATACATGCACTGGGTACAGTCAGAAGCGCGGGAGGGTGAGAGAATTCACCAGAGCCAGAGCGGGGAGCAGAGCAGGCAGAAGGACTGAAGTACACTGCTGAGGGGAGCAGCGGGCGGCAGGAGAGGTCTGTGCGCCATGCGGGACCCTCCTCCTGTGGCCGGGAAGCAGCCGGGGATCGAACCGGCGCTGCAGAGGCCGTGGGCAGCTTCGCAACCCAGCGCTCAACCACTGCGCCACCAGGGAGGCCCTTCAATAGAAGTATTTCTATTTAAAATAGAAAGGTAGGGCCTATACCCATTCTTGTATGCATAAATAAATAAGTCTTTAAAAATAATAAAATAAAATAGGTGTACATTCTCATTGTTTCAGAAGTTAAACAATGCAGAAATGTGCAAAGTAGGAAATGAAAAATTCTGATACACAATCCTTTCACACTCTTTTCTTTGCATAAAATCACTTGGTTAGGAGATCAGGGAGGGCTGTCAAAAATCCCAATCCCCAAATCTTTTCCCATACCAAATAAACAAGAATCGCTGTGGGTGGGACTCGGGCATTGGTATTTTTAATAGCTCCCTAAGTGATTCTAATATGCAGCCAGTGTTGGAAACACTAGCTCTTACAACACTTAAAAAAAATAAAAATGGGTCATACCAAATATATTGTTCAGCATCTTGCTTTTCCCCCTCAGATACTTACTAAGTGAAGTTTAAAACCCTACCAGTGGTTTAGAAGTGAACTGTAATTAAAAAACTGTATTTATTTTGAAAATGTTATCATGTATGTTAACCAGTGAGTAACGTTGTAGAGTAATTATTTTAAAGTGGTTTATTATTATTGTGAATAATGGTAACTTTTGATTTACCTAGTAGCAGTTGTAGTAGTAGTAGTATAAAATTAATCCCTTTTTACATTAGGCTTCATATTTTCTGAAATACACAATGAATGACCACAGTTCTTATGGTTTACTTTTTTTTTTTTTCATTGTGCCAAATGGTAGAATATAGTTAAGTGCTCATTAGGAGCTGAAGTTTGTAAAATTGAGAAGTCAGAAAAATCAGTTTACTCGGTTATTTTTTTCTAATTCTTTGAAAGTTTCTTGTACAATGATTTTTATTATTATTTGTTGGTTGTTTACAGCTCTGTGTGTGTTTAGGGGTATAGTTTTACTCCTCCATATGTACACATGCTTCACTCTCTGTCAAACCGCTCATGACAGTGCCGTCTTCCCCTTCAGAATTCTTTATTTTTAAATTGGATAATTTTTTTCTCTTATCCTCTACTTCTTCCTCTCTGTTGGTGTTTTCTCCTTATACAACATCTCTCTCTCAGTATTTTAACAACAAACAAAACTTCCTTCACCTCCTGAGAACTGACATGGACTCACACTTACTTTCACAGTCAACTGTCTTCTTCACCTCCTTTTTCTCATTCTGTTCTCTATTTTCCATGTTATCCCTGTGTTTCTTCCCACTGCTCAGCCATTCTCTGGAAGATACCCTTGAACGCCTGGTTTTTTCCAACCTAATCCTTAACAGCAGCATTTGGCTGCATTTACTAACTTGGTAAAAATTTTTTTCTTTCTTGTCTATTAAGGTGCTGTTTTTTCCCTGTCTCCTTTTTATCTCTCTGATTCCTGTTACTTAAGTTTCCTTTTTTTATTGAATACTCTCCTCTTGCTCACTTTGTTTTAACCTTTTCTTTCCGTAAAAATATCATACATGTTTATAGAAGAAATAATAAGAAAAGATAATCTGTCTAAAAATCTCCACGCTAGGAAATAGCATTTTTGGTTTTAATTTTGATGGAAGTGGGATCATGATAGCTATGTCTTCATTTCCTCCTAATAATACATGTTTTCCAAATAGTTTTTAATGTTATTACTGTTTCAACTTTTAAAATTCTTTTAAATTAATGTGCATATAGGTAAAATCAAAACTGAAAATTATAATAGTGCTTTGACTCTCTTGCCTCATTTTCTTCCCCAGAGGATTATTCTAGGTATTTTTTCTGATAGATATCTTATTACTAAGTAACATGGTTTTACTGTTTTCATACTATTTCTTGAATCATCAACATTAGACATTATTAAATTATGTTAATGTAAGTTAAAGTTTTTGCTTTATGTCCCTTCTTTCCATTGTCCTAATACTGATATATCACAATTTAAAAAGTTAAATCACTATTCATTGTGTGCATTATGTAAAATGCCTCTCACCAGTGAGCCAAGTATTTTGTCATTCTCTTTGTACAAGTATTTTTCCTCTAGTGGAAAAACATGCCTCATTTTTCTATTTCCTTAATTTTGTTTTAAACCATGGCTGACTCTTACCACGCCCTCCTTCAGTCTCATGTGCTGGCCAATCTAGCAGATAATACATGAGTTCCATTTTGTTCTTTTGACCTTCGTTCTTCTAGGAGCCAACCCCTGTCTTCCTGCGATGTTGGGTTGCTCTCTAGGCCTGCTTTACCATGTCATTGTGCCCCAGTAATCTTCCTCAGGGGGTGAAGATACGTCCCTGACGCTCTTGTATGTTAGGAAATAAATTCAGTGAAAACTCACTGTTAGCAAATTTGGGGATTTGAGAAGCTCAGGGAAGGTCTCTAGTCCCTTTAGGTGTCGTACACTTGCTTCTGGAATGAGTGTGATTCATCCTGGTATTCAGATTTGTGGGAGCCTGCTTATTTGCCTGCTAATTTGTGGATACACTTCCACTTGCTGTTTCAGGATTGCTAATCCAGATCTGATCTTTGGTCTTCTCCCTTTCCTCCTTCCCTTTTCCCCACCCCATTTAGCTCCTTTCTCTCAACCTTCTTTCATTCTCCTGTGTGATTATGGATTTTAAGATTATCATCGTTTGACTTTTTGCAAAGGAGGGAATGAATCCAAGGGTGCAAAATTTGTTTAGAATGAGGCTGACATTTTCAGACTTCAGAAAGTAGATAGACTCTTGCCAGTACAAAAATTGTATCATTTTCTTTTTAAAATTTAGGAACTTTAAATGACTTACTGATGAAGAGAGAAAAGCTGTTTGCACTTAGCATATTTCTCATTATACTTCAACTCAAGATACTCATCTATTACACTACTTTAGGCATTTTGTTCTGTTTTCAGCACTCTAGGACAAGAAGTTAGATATTTTCATTATGTGCATTCTGAAAATCATTTCACCTCAACATTAAAACTGCGTTTTTAAATTGTGGAGGGGAAATGAATTCTGTTTAAGACAAATAAAAAAAGACTTCTTAGTAGTAAAAAAGAATTCTGACCTTTATACAGTCTTACCTGGTTCAATTTAAATATCAACTGTGCCAGAAAAAATACTGTGAACTAGAGAGGTATTTGCAATGTTATAAATTAGTAACTTAAAATCTACCTTTTTCATTTGAGAGTAAATGAGCAAATTATGAACCTCATGTCTGAAGTGATCATTAATAACATTAAGATGATTTGTTTTGGAATAAAATGTTGAACTAGGCAATCACAGATAGTAAAAACACTTTAAAATATGACAAGAGCTTACTTTCATTTTTTAGTTTTTTTTTTTTTATTTTAAAGATTTATTGATGCATACAAGAACTGGGGTTTAGGCCAGAGGTGCAGGGCAGGGGCGTGTGTGAGGAGTCAGAGTGGGGAGCAGAACAGGCCGATCCACAGAAATACACTGCTGAGGGGAGCAGAGGGCAAGACAGGAGAGGTCTGCTGCGCCATGTGGGTCAGCTCCCTGGCTGGGGATTGAACTCATGCTGCAGTGGCTGGTGATAGCATGATAGTGCCGAGATAACCCCTGTGCCACCAGGGAGTCCCCTATTCCGTTATTTTTTATTTCAATTTTTTAATATGAAGATTTCCAAACCAACTCCAAAGTATTTTTCAAGGTATTAAATCTTGTCATTATAGATAAAATGTATTTATTATTTCTTTCAATTTGTAAAGGAACAGTTGTGATTTTTAAAAAACCACTAGAAATTTCAGTTTTGCTGTTTGCTTGTTCTGTACATTTGAGCTTATTTCCTTATCAGTGAAGTCAGAATAATTCCTATTACCAGGACTGGAAAAAAAAAAAAAAAAGCTGACATGAAATATATGAATGCGCTTCTCTTTTAAAGGTCTATCTTTTTTAGTAATAAAAGAAAACTATTAAAATAATATGGGACCATTTTTTCAGACTGACAAAGACTGGAAATAATGATAGATCCTCTTCTAGATGAGGGTCGGAGAGGTGAGCTCACATTGCCACAACTCTTCTGGGGAGGAAGTTGGCACTAGGCATCTGCAGCCTTAAAACATCCAAAAAGTACATTTGGCCCATGACTTCTTATGTATCATAAGGCCATCATAACTCAAGTAGATGAAGGTTGTTTTCTGCTGAGTTGTTTAACGTATTAAAAACTAAACTCTAAATATTGTTAATCTATCATACAGTAGACATCTTTGTAGACATAAAAGATAGCTATTTTTTTGAGAAAAGGAGAGGGTATATATATATATGTTTTTTTTTTCCCGCTCATTATGGCAAATTGGTATCAATTTAACCTTAAGACTTTTATTTTATTTTAATCTTAAGGCTTTTAAATGACACAGTGATATGCTAACTTTTGCTAATCTGTGTAGGGTATATTTGCATTTATACATTTTTTAATGCCTTCCTTCTTTTCTTGGCTCTTTGCCTAGTTCATATATCCAAGTCCTAGCCTCTCTTTCCTGCTTTTTCACTCTTCTTTAGTTCCTTTGCCTTTGCTTACCCAGTATAGATATAAATCGCCATGGAGAAAATACTCACTCAATAGACATGATATTCTCTTTAAAAATAAAATCTTCTGGGGGCCTCACTGGTGGGTGGCGCAAGGCGTTAAGCATAACCTGTTAAGCTATCTGCAGCACAAGTTCAATCCCTGGGCAGGGAGCTACCCACAGAGCTACCCACATGGCTTAGCAGACCTCTCCTGGCTCGCCCGCTGCTCCGCTCAGTAGTGTATTTCAGTCATTCCGCCTGTTCTGTTCCCCGCTCTGTCTCCAGTGAATCCTCTCACCTCCACGCCTCTGACCTGTACCCCAGTTACTGTATGCATAAATAAATAAAAATCTTTTTTTTAAAAAGATTTATTTATTTATACAAGCACTGGCTACAGTCAGAAGTGTGGGAGGGTGAGAGAATTCACCAGAGTCAGAGCGGGGAGCAGAGCAGGCAGAAGGACCGAAGCACACTGCTGAGGGGAGCAGCGGGCGGCAGGAGAGGTCTGCGTGCCATGCGGGACCCTCCTCCAGTGACCTGGGAGCAGCCGGGGATCGAACCGGCGTTGCCGAGGCTGCAGGCAGCTTCGCAACCCAGCGCTCAACCGCTGCGCCATTAGGGAGGCCCCAAATAAAAATCTTTAAAAAATAAAATAAAATCTTCTAGTTCTTTTAAGTATTACTTTAGAATATGGTCTCCCATTTTTTTCTAGAACCTTCCTGAGTGGTGGTTAAGAGCTTAGGGTCAGGTAGACCTGGGCTTGAATCCAGACTTTGTTACTTGCTAGTTGTGACCTTAGGCAAATTATTTGACTTTTCTGGCAACTGTATTCTTGGCAGTAAAACAGTGACAATGTGTAACTCAGCTTTGCCTTGAAGATTAAATGATAGAATATTTGTACCATGCAGTAACACCATCTGACTCACAGGAAGTATTCAATAGTTGGTTGCTGATGTTGCTATTGTAGCATTAACTTTTCCAAGATGAGATGAAGGCCAGACATCTTGTTCCAACTTTTAAAATCCCAGTAAACATTTTCTACTTAGTCAATAGTAAAACACTGAAAAAACAAACCAACAAAAGAGAATTAGGGGATAACACTGAAAGTTTTATCTGATGTTTTTGTAAGCATTATAAACTTAGATATTGTGTGTGATCAAAAGAGAATGAGGAAAAGATAATGAGCAAGGTGGGGAAAAACAAGTCTTAGCTCCTGACTAAATGAAAAACTAAATGATGAATGGATGACTCTTGTAGCAGTGCGATAGTGGGCCAAAATAAGGGGAAGGATTCTAAATTGTGCAGCTTTTCATGTTTTTTAAAAGAACATGAATTTAATATTAGAAGTTGTAGGTGATTTGAAATGGGCAAAAACCTTGTCTGGATATTAAAAACATTTTTATAATCTTGACTATTTTTTAAATAGACTGCATTTTTGGCACTTTGTTTTAGATTTGTCTTATGAAATTCATTTACAGTGTTAGTGTTTTATCATTTTATTAGTTTTACATAGCTTTCCAAAAATGTTAGCTGTGTTGTGAAAAGTAATTTTGCTTCTTGGTTTCATTTTTCTTTCCCGCATTTCTTTAGTAGTAATAGTCATTGGGCCAATATGACATAGAGTCATCTTCTTCAATATCTGGGGCAGCTGCAGTGTTTAAGAAATGAGTTGGCAGGGCAAATAGTCTTAGGCTGTTCCAGAACTTACTCTGCTCTGTTTTGCTCTCTTGTATATGATCCTGTTCCTTTTGTTCAGTTAATGTTGCCCCTGTGCCAGCAGAAGGGTTGCCAATGTCTTTTTCCTTCAAAGGTAGGAGATCCAGTTGTTTTTCCTCTTTCTTGTGCTTTCTGTAGCAGAGCAGGCAGTGGTGACATCACAATCTGCGGTCTCTGAAGGGAGCAGTACTCCAGCTTCACCAGGGATTGAGTCCATGAAGCTAGTGCATCATTTTAGAGCTCCTGGACCCAAAAATAAGTGTGGAGGCATGTGCAGTAAGGTCAGTAAAACACCCCATATGAAAAAGGATGCCATTAGGGGTGCTCCAGGAGTTCAAGAGAGTAATTAGTTTAGAGCCCTGTATTTTCGAGCAGGTTATTATAGTGGTTGAGGGAGAAAGCATGTGAAGCTTGATTTTAAATGCATAACACTAAATGACCCATTGGACTTATTTCTTTTTAATTGCAAATTGAACCCTTTATGTCAGTACTGTGGATGTGTACATTGTCTGAGGGTGAGCAGCTCCCACCCCAAGTGGGCAGTATTCCAGTGGAGCCCCCTATTTAGCCCAGAGTAGCTCTGCACCTTTCCTGCTAAGCACCCAGCCCCACCAATACTTTCTGTCAGTGAGGCACACCCTCAACCCAACTTGCCCCATTTCCTTGCTTATTCTTAGGAGAAGATAGTTCCTTATGACCCAGTTTTGTAGATAAATTATAATACCACTGAGTTTTGACCAGATAATTTTTAACACATGCCTGCTTTTAAGTTAGAATAGCAGAGGTCAGTGTTCTGGTAATCCCAAAGGAAAACTGGCCATGTAGCCACTGGCCTGAAGGAAAGTTTGCATTTGTGTGAGTGGCACAGCAGAGCGCCCCGGCCCCTACTACAGTTTGAAAGCTCAGTGGCCTGATTTGGCCGTGATGTGTCCCAGATTACAGTGTTGTCTTACTACCTAGTCTTAAAAATCAGGTATTCTTTGACCTTGTTTTAAAAAAAAATACCCTTGCCCATAGATTTGTCTCAGGACTTCTTGAATAAAATGAAGATTATTGAAGCACAAAGAGTATAGACATTAACAGTTTAAAGAATAGAGTATATGAATTGATCATTTTCACCTCTTCTGGCTTGAATTTGAAATTTCTGAATCTGTTATGCACAATAACATATCAGCAAGTGAAATAGTAATCTCCGAGGAATGTTAGAAAGTTCTAGTTATTGTATTAATGCTAGCGAAAGTAGTCATGAAAGTCATCTTCAATAGTAAGTTGTTGGCACTTTTATGGACAGTATGTGAAGTAATTTACTATATTTTACATTCATGAATAATCAGGGCAGACTAATCTTGCATGTTTGTTTCCTAGTTACTCTATTTTTAGGACTCCCATCATTTCTCTTTCTGCTGCAAGAAGTGGAACGTCCTAACCACAGTGCAGTGCACACACCCAAAGCACAGTGGCAAATGTGAAGGCCCTAGTCAACTCATTTGCTTTTATAAAGAAAGCAATCATCCTCATAACAGCCAGTAATGACAACCTTGTTGATTATGCCAGTCATGGTTTATTATTAAGCATGTAGAAATTTTCAGTTTTGCCTTACAAATATGTTTTTGTTCTTTGGTAAACATGCATAATAGCAAAAAATAAAGATAACCCATCCTCATTAAAACTTGTGTTCAGCAGAGAGAAAGTACAAAAGCCTTCCCTGTTTATAGCTATTTTGTTTCCCTGAGCAACAGAAAATGCAGTCCTTATTTAACTTGGCAGCAATGCCATGGAAAAATAGGAACCTGCAGTAATGAGCCCCACTTTTTCTATGGTGGTACCTTTATGTCATAGTATACAGTGTACTTTAACCATGGAGTCCAACAGGAGGTAGAGCTGGCTTTTCTGCATTGTTAGTTCAGGACCCAGTGGACTGAACAAAGTTGGCTACTTTGGGCTTGAGCCTGGGCTGAGCAAAAGCACCTGATGAAGTTGTAGTTCCATATTGGGTCCATTCAGCTTTTGGGGGCACTTTATCCATCAGCATGATGAGGTCTATACCAGCTCAAACTGAGCTCTGATTGTTGGTTCTTCCTCTCATTTTCCCTAGTTTGGGTAACGGTACCAGACACAAAAAAGCATAGCTCATCTTCAATATGTCCTGTTCCTCTGCCCCCATGCCCAGTCACTTATCAAGTCTGTTTGTTTGACTTATTTCTGTAATATTTCTCAAACCAGTAGGTCTCAGCTCAGTTTCTACTTCTACTTTTCTTCCTACCTGAACTGTTAAGCCAAGCTCCCAGCAAGTTCTCCTGTCCTCTCTCTCCAGTCAGTCAAACATGGTTGCTGAAATGTTCTTTCTAAAATATGAAGGTGATGATATTACTCTCCTGTTCAGATATTTCCACTAAACCCGATGCCCGTCATGAAGGCTCAAACTTCCTGGTCTCCTCTGCAAGACCAGTGATCCTTATATTCCCAGGACTTACCTCTATCTCCCTATTTCTTCCATAAAGGTTTTCCTGCTCTCCGATGCCTTCCTTCTCCTTGCATGCACATACAGCCATGTGCCACTTCCCACTTTATTTGTACCTCTTCTAATTACCTTAGATACTGTTTACCAATGTATTTTAGACATATACCTTCTTATTTTACTCCTGACTTAATTTCCTTGAGGTTAGAATTAACTTCTGATTAAATGTTCTATTCTCCATAGCATGTGGGGCATGTTGCCCCAAACAGAAACCAATAAATGAAACCAGAGACCTTGATTTTTAAGACTCCCACTTATCTTGTGTTTTGGTCTCTACAAAATGCCTTTGATGGTTGGTAATGTTTATAAAACTGTGAGGAAGTAATGGTAAGAAAGCCAATCTACAACCAGTTATAATAAAATTGAACATTCCTTTGCCTGTGTGTTAACCAGTTTTATGAGGATTTTGTGGTAACATTTATTATGTTCTATTTATATGCAGGGAAAGATGGACTCCTTATAATAGAATTATACATCCCTACCTTTTCATGCTTTGTAGTATAAATCTGTAAATCAATCCGATAAATAAATGCATTTTTAAATTTTTTTTAAACAGGCTGTGAAAGTTGGTGTTTTGGTGAAGCCATAAGGTTTAACAACCATGAGAAATTATTTTCAGTCTTTTGTTAATTGGAAAAGGTTTCCTGCAAGAGGAGACATTTTAGACTCCAGTATTAGTTAAAGAGATTCAGAGTGCTATAGGTATCTGGAAGAGGGCATAGACTAGCAAAAGGTATTTACATTCTGAGCTACCATGGCAGGTGTGATTTTAGGAGCTGTCTAGCCATTCTGGTCAGCAGCTCTGTTTTGGGAATGAGGCTATCAGAGGGTTAGGAGAGATCCAAATCTTACTGTCTAGGTCCCCTGTTTTATACCCTGCTGCATGAGATTGCCTTTATCTCAGATCCATTTTAGAGAGCTAGTGTCTGAGACCTGAAAAATGTAGGAAAATTCAGCATGGCTGCTAGACCTGAGCACAGATGGGTTTTAGATTGAACTTGGCAGAGACAACAAGTAGCTTCAAAACCCCCTAAGGAAGAGTCTTGGCTAAGAAGCACTCTGTGAACACTGTATTTCCCCTGGGCAAACCTCCCTGCTTGCTGCACCAGGTCCTATTGCCTCCTAGACTGTGCTCTCAAATGGCCATTTAACTTCTGAGAAGTGGTAGCAAAAAGACTGATGTTACTAGTGACAACTAACCTCTCAATAAAGGAAAACAACAACAAAAACTCTTATCAGTGCCTTGCAAATCTACTCTTTTTGTCCATTCTAGGTATCCATCAATGTTTCTTAAAATGAACCATTTAACTTCTAATTGCTGCATACCAGGTTGGTTTATGTGCTTCTGTTTCTCAGCATTCCACAGATGCCACATTACTCAAAACTGTGCTTTGGTACATCTTTGCAGATTTCTCCCTCTCTGCCCTGCACAGCCTCCCTGCTTGAGGTTCTCATGTAGCAGCTGCTTGCATACCCTGCTGACATCCATCCACAGCACATGTCCAGCCAACTGAGCTAAATAGGAGAGAGCCTGGCTTCAGTTTGGTGCACTGGCTATGCTCCAGGACTTTGCCATTCCTGTCTTTCCATCTGATGTTAAGTGTTTTGTTGAAGAGGCAGATTTAAACACTTCAGTGAGGGCAGAGCCAAGTTTCATAGCTCTATAAAAGGTGCATAATTATTATTTCATTTCTCTGATTTTCATAGTGTCTTCTCTGAGCATGTGCATGATATCATCATGCAGAAATGTTTGACTAGGTAAGGTTTTCCTTTCTAAAAACAGGTTGCGACCTTGAGCTTCATACTGATTTTTCAGTATAAAAAGTATCTTGAAAACTACAGGATTATTTGTAATCACTTGGGGTCTTTCCAAAATATGTACTTCAGGGGCATGTATGTTGGTATCAAGCTGTTCTTGACAATATTTATGAAGTATATTTGATCATGCTTACCGCCTTACTGAGCTTTTCTGAGGGCTAAAGTACTTAGCAAAGTAAAATAGAGTGAAATGGAAGTCTTTTATTTGACTTTACTGGATTCATGATGGAAAGTTGACTGCACATGGATTTACAGTATGCTGATTGTGAAATCTCAAGTTCTTATTGAGTACATGTGAACAATCATGGTTTAGGACCTGGGATAATCTAAACTGACTGATGATGTAATAAACATAGGCAACATCTTCATCATGATTACTGGAAATATGTACTGACATTAGCGACCTCCAGGTCCTGTAGAAGTCAGACCCCTGCCTTTGCTGCTTAGAAGTTTTTTCTGAGATGGATAGCCTCCTATTTCGCGGGGTGCGGGTGGTATGAGAAGAGGGGCTCCTCGAGGAATTTTCAGAAAAACTGGAGCCCACATTCCTAAGCGAGTACGCTGGACTGGACTGGACTGGAAACCTTAGGTTGAATTGTTTCTCAAGTTCCTTTGAGCTTTAAAATTCTTAATATGCCTCACCTTCAGTTCCTGCCTCTATTTATCCCCTGATATCTTACATGTGCAATTGAGGTTTCTTCTCATAATCCCTCACCTTCAACAGTCTTCATTCTCCCCAGTTACCTTCCACATGGACCACTGTAATCACTTCTGACTGAACTGTTGCCCCCTCCAGATTTCTCTTGGGTCTCTCAGCCCAGCCGGTCTCCTGTCAAACAAAATGTTTCCAAGGCACCACTACCCTTAAAAAAATACCCACATGCACTTGGTGCACTTAGAGACTAAGAGATTCACAAAGTCATGCTGACTCACGTGCTTAGAGGTGCTAATGGTGAGATCAGCTGTTTGTTTACATATGGTATCACCTCTACAGTATGCTAGAGATGGTTTTTGTAAGAATAAAAGTAGGCATAAAAGCAAAGAATAGTGAGTGCACTGTTTTAAAATAAACTTTTGGCACAAATCCTTGAGACTTTCTGCCCTGTGGTCTTCTATTTATATATTTAAGAATGCTGTGGGAATTCTTGGTAAGAAGTGTTAAAAGACTTGAGGCCTATCTTATACCTCTCTTAGCCTTGCTATCCACATCTGTTTTGCATAAAGCCTGTTAGAACCTCCCCTCTTTGGAATTCTTCAGACTAATTAAAACCTTGAGTTATAACACATGTGAAGGAATTGGAACAGCTCCTGGAAGCGACGTTTGTCAGATGATAGCAGCACTATCCAAGTATTTCACTGTACTTGCTATGCTTCTGATATTTCGTAGATGCATGTCAACTCATGTAGAAGATATGTTGAAAGGAATTTCAGTGATGCTTTAATTTGTTTCTTATTTAATTGCTAACCTGTTCTAACACTTTAGCTGCAGTCTCTTGATCCTCTCTTCACCTCCAGTTTGCTCCTTCTTCTAGGATTCAAAACTATGGTGATAACTTATAAGCAAATAATTCAGTGGTTGACTAAGGGAACTTTGTACTAAAAGCAAATACTTTAAGTAACTTTATAAGATTAAGAATATGTTTATAGAATGAAATTATATTTTCATAAATTCATGTTTTATCAATTTTGGGGGGACATCCACTTGTGATTTTTTAAATTGTACTTTTTTTAAAAAAGATTTATTATTATTATTTTTTAAATATTTATTTATTTATACAAGCACACTAGGTAAAGTCAGAAGCATGGGAGGGTGAGATATATTCTTTGGTGAGAATTCACCAAAGCCAGAGCGGGGAGCAGAGCAGGCAGAAGGACCGAAGTACACTGCTGAGGGGAGCAGCGGGCGGCAGGAGAGGTCTGCACGCCATGTGGGACCCTGCTCCGGTGGCCGGGGAGCAGCCGGGGATTGAACCAGTGCTGCAGAGGCTGCGGGCAGCTTCGCAACCCAGCGCTCAACCGCTGCGCCACCGGGGAGGCCCCTAAATTGTACTTTCAAAATTAAGTCATTACATTTCTCTTTAAAATTTTATGTTAAAATTTTGGACAGTCGAAATATTTTAAATACCTCCTATTTTTTTAATTGGAAATTTTGGCAGGTTGGGGAAAGTAGGTATAAGTCATTTACTTAGAACTGTTTTTAGTCACAAGCTAGGTAAATGAAATATTTTGAGTTACTGACTCAAAGTACAGCATTATTCCTGTAGTTAAGAAGAAAATATGATGCTTATAATGTTATTGAAAGTTTTCCTATACTATATAAGTTCAAATTGTTCTTTATGTACACCATTTTGAAAGCACTCTTTTGTTATATAATTTCTGATTTGTTGTTTTGGGGCAATCGTTCACTACCTTTTTGTATGTGTTAGAATTTACCAGTCCTGGATGATTGGTAAAAACGGATTGGTGTGCTCTGTTGCTAGAGTTTCTAAGTCAGCAGGTCTGGAGGGATTGCTGATCCTGTTGAACTATACTCTTTTAGAACCAGTGCTTTAGGACTTCTAGTAAATAGTGATCTATTATGATTTTCAGATATAAGTGTTGAAATACAGGTGGACATAAGAAAGGTAAGAGATTGACCATCAGGTTTACTATTCATACAGATATATTTGCTTTTTAACTATACTGCATTTTTCACTGTTCTCAGGATGTTGCAAATGAACAAATGAATGTTCAAACCACCCATTTCCTCTTAAAAACTTTACTGATTGAACTTTGAATATTGGATAGTTACTGAGTTTACCAACTTGTATTCCTGAGGAATGATTACCTTCTTGATAATTTAGTCCCTCTACTAGCAAGAGTGGTTGACAATTTAAACAAAAAATTAAGCCTTCATGCTTCTCTTACTTATTAGTCATAATTATTTACTGAAATAGTAAGTATTAACTTACAAAAAGTTCCTTTGAGGATTATTTGGTTTCATTTTTTCATGCTGGCCTCAGGAGTTTCTAAATAGCCTTTAAAAAATCCTTATTAGGGCCTCTCAGGTGGCGCAGTGGTTGAGCGCTGGGTTGCAAAGCTGCCCACAGCCTCTGCGGCGCCGGTTAGATCCCCGGCTGCTCCCCGGCCACAGGAGGAGGGTCCCACATGGCGCGCAGACCTCTCCTGCCGCCCGCTGCTCCCCTCAGCAGTGTGCTTCAGTCCTTCTGCCTGCTCTGCTCCCCGCTCTGGCTCTGGTGGATTCTCTCACCCTCCCGCACTTCTGACTGTACCCAGTGCTTGTATAAATAAATAAATATATCTTCAAAAAAAAAAGATTAAAAAAAATCCGTATTAACTAATCTGGAATATAAGTGTACTGTTTAACACAAGTTAGATATTATTTTTATATTGTACAAATTCATGGGAATTCCCAATTTGTTGTTATTATATCCTCACTGAGTTCATTATAGTTCCTAAAATATTGAATATCTTTGCAAAACATTATATTTTCTAGTTAGTGTTGTTTCAGGTTCATTTTTATGAATGTCTTGTTGATTATCACATACAAGAATTACTCTAGAGGGCCTCCCCGGTGGCGCAGCAGTTGAGCACTGGGTTGTGAAGCTGCCTGCAGCCTCTGCAGCGCTGGTTCGATCCCCAGCTGTTCCCTGGCCACTGGAGGAGGGTCCCACATGGCGCGCAGACCTCTCCTGCCCACTGCTCCCCTCAGCAGTGTGCTTCGGTCCTTCTGCCTGCTCTGCTCCCCGCTCTGGCTCTGCTGAATTCTCTCACCCTCCCGCATTTCTGACTGTACCCAGTGTTTGTATAAATAGATAAATAAATCTTTAAAAAAAAAAGAATTACTGTAGATTGCCAAAATGCCTGTTCATACCAGTTTTCACAAAGGTGTTCTGCTACACAAGCATATAGACAGAGAAACTTAATATTTTAGGTGAAAAATTAAGAGGAAGTTCCATCATGTTCTGTCTCTGATGCCATGATTTATGGACTCTTGCTGATAAAGTGTTTCTATATTGCTCCTTACTTCATGAGGATATTCTAAAGTGATACAAATAATTATTTTGGATAACTTAACATAGAGTTAAGAAAGGATTCTGTACACCACAAACTTAGGAAAATCATGAATTCAGCTGTGAGAATAATGAATATGAGTGCCTGGAATGAAATTCTGTTGATGGTCAGAAAACATGAAAATAAAACCTGAGCTCAGGGTTCCAGAATCACTTTTAGTGCTTAGCCTAGAAGTGATCATCAGAGCCTTACGGTTTCACCCATTACTCTGAAAGTAAATTTTCCAGGCAAAGCAAAGTCAAACCCTTGGAACTCCTGAAGCTTAGGAGGAATCAGGAGTCAGAATATAGAAACCAGGTCAAGTGACCAGAACTTTACTGAGGCCAAGTTTCTTCCTTCTGCGCCATGCTGCCTGCTAACAGGTAAACTATTTTTGATAAACTACTAAATTTTTGATAAACTAATAAAAAAAATCTCCTGTGCATATGTAACTTATATTTGTGGTGGAGATTATGAGAAGAACGTGTTTAGTGTAAGATGGTAAAGAAAGGTTGTCAAGGGCAGAAAAGACGCGAGGACCATGGATAGAAGGCCTCTCAGTTGAGGTGGCTCAGCATAATGAGCTAAATGACAGAGCTGGAAAGGGAGCCTGTCCAGTGTGGAGCAGCAAGTGCAGAGGCAGTTAGAGGAGAGGTGTGGAATCCAGAGGTGTGGGGGAAACCTCTGGATTACTCAAGAGGCACATACTTTTACTGCAGGTTTGTAGAGTACTCATTCTGATACATTAAGTGAAGCTTTTGGAAAATAGTAAACCTGGATGTTTTGCCCTCAAAGCTAGATAGTAAAATTTGAGTTTAAAAAAAGATTATATAGTATAAAGATAGTATAGCACCTCTGTATTGGAAGGGGACAGACACATTTCTTTTAGAATTGTATTGCTTTGGGGCCTCCCTGGTGGCGCGGCGGTTGAGCGCTGGGTTGCAAAGCCGCCCGCAGCCTCTGCAGCGCCGGTTCGATCCCCGGCTGCTCCCCGGCCACCGGAGGAGGGTCCCGCAAGGCGCGCAGACCTCTCCTGCCGCCCGCTGCTCCCCTCAGCAGTGTACTTCTGTCCTTCTGCCTGCTCTGCTCCCTGCTCTGGCTCTGCTGAATTCTCTCACCCTCCCGCGCGTCTGACTGTACCCAGTGCTTGTATAAATAAATAAATAAATCTTTAAAAAAAAAAAAAAAAAGAATTGTATTGCTTTGGTTGCACATGACAATGGAAAGAAAGAATCCTGCCTAAACCAGAAGACCCTATAGCAAAACTATGGGCAAGTGTGTCCCAGTTCTGAGCTTCTGGTCATCTCTTTTTCAGTACAGTTCTTGATGTTGTGATTTCCTCTGGGAGCCTCAGGACTGCTTATGGTTGAGAACTGGAGAAGCCCAGAAGGAGCAGCTCCTGCTTTCACTTTTGTATTGATGTTATTGAGAAAAAATGTTTATTTAGAAAAAAGGGTTAAGAAATAAATACAGAGTACCACACACACCTAGATGATCTTTAAAGTTCTACCTATTTCTAGAGTTTTGTGAAGCTATTTTTTTAGTCTTCAGTGTTGCTACCATGTATATGTTGGTGCCACATAATTTAGCTACAAAAATGTTGAGATGTGTGTTAGTGACCTCAGGCATTTCTGAGAGAAGTGCTTCTTGACTAATTTTGTATTTGGCACAAGGAATTTCTACTATGTTAAATGCTATTTGTTGTGTGATTCTATTTGAAACCTAATCAAGAGCTGGTAATTTTCTCTTTACAATTTATTCTTGTGTTTATTTTTAACTGTTTAGTTAAACATGACTTTAGAATATTCAAAAACTCGGACGAGAATAGGAAAGAGGCATTAGAGTGAAAATTCCCCCATTCCCTGTCACTGAAATGCTTATATGAAATGTGGTCACGAAGTCCCTGTAGATGTAATTTCTCCTGGTTTTATTCTTAGGATGCATGGGCCAGCCAACTTCTGCTTAAAATATTTTATTTTGACCTGGGAAATTAACTCAAAAGTTAACAGAAGAGCTAAGTGTTTTCTAAAAGTAGTATAGCTAGTTTATGGTCAGTCTTCAGGGTTGCATTCACTTTAAAGGACATAATCTAGTGAGATTTTGCTTCCACTACTTTGTCTCTCAAGAATAACAGTATAGTATTACAAAAATTCGAGCATAGGAAATGGTCCAGTGATTCCCCCTGATCAATAAAAATCCCGTTCCATCCAGCCATGCACTGTTTGTTCTGTCTTCCTTTGAAGGTTGTGGTGGCATTCCCATCACTTGGGTGTTTTCGCATTCTGAACACCTATCATGATCTACATATTTTGCTATGGTGTGGGTGGGTATGTGATTCATAAATGATTGAATCAGATACCTCACGTTCAAATCTAGAACACAACCTGTGTGTTTCTCAATTTTTTCTCTGTGACCACTGTGAAGGTATGAAGACGAGTATGTGCTGTTTAATGAAGTGGCTTTGTTGTGATGTAATTTCAGTAGCTGGTCATGGCAGCTGTTAGTCGAAAGTGAATTGAAGGCCAGCTGGTTTAGATATCACAGTGGTGAAGATCAGTGGTACTATGAAGCTGGGACTCAGTTATGGCAACATGAGACCATCCCAACAGACTTTCTCAGATATGTTTACCTGATACTTTCTGGCTCCATCCCTTACTTAACTGGCCCCATTTGAAAAACTCAACTTTCTTGGGGTCTTGAAGGTATTGATAGAGAAACAGACTTTGACACCTTGGTTAGCTAAGTATATTTCAATTCTTTTGTGACTGTCAGATTTTTTAAGTTAACACTGATGTGTTGCTTAAACTTTCTTTCATTTCTCTCATAGATAGCAAAAGAATAGAGGGAAGATATTAAACAATCAGTAAAAGTGATGTTTCAGGCCTTGAGGTTCATTGAACTTCCTGAATGTGGGCTCTCTAAATCTTTGTTGCCCATGAAATGGAGGGCGAGGGGAATGCAGTGCTCTCCAGTAAGCTTTTGTCCTTTAAAATTTCCTGGATCCATCCCTAGTTAACATCTTCCACCTCTGCTTTTTGTGGCTCTCCCACATACTATTGGCAGCCTTTCTCCTTCAATACATACATCTCATTTCCCCCTACCACAGAGCATTTTATCCCATAGACATACCATATAATGCAATGAAAATAGAAATGAAGATGCCAATGAGGGAAAGTCAAACTACTGCAAGTTTTAGGCAAGTCTCAGTTCCCACTGGCAATTCTTGAATGTGTTTTGTAAAAGATTATTTGATATATGGGTAGAAAATGGATACTGAGACCCAGGTGCTCTCGGAGTAGTAGTGGTAACTCAGAAAGGAAGAGAGAATCGTTGGGCTATAGAATGAGCAGGTTACCTTGTTAGTATCTTTTTCTACCTCAGCACAGTGCCAACTTGCTCCATCTTCTCCAGATATTAAATGCCTTATGTATGAATGGCACTAATGTTCAGTGTTGCTGTAATTCAGATTGTACTTTTGATGCATCCTTTATAATCCTAGTAGGCTGATTTGGCATCAAATTTTTATATTCACACTATTACCTTAATTGTATAGAGGTTCTGGGGTGACTGTGGAAAATCGTCTAACATGTGTTCTCTTTCTTTGCACTGCCAGGGTTCTAAATATTTATCAATCATTACTTATTTATCTCCTGTAATGTCATACTTTATTAGTGAATGTTCCACCTTTAGAAGGCATTAGGTAGATTCCTTGCAGTATCTCACAGAAATATGAGCACATCCCTATCTGTCCCATCAGTGACTTCAAACCATATTTTATGATCTTTTCATAAAGGCACATTTCTCACACACCCCCTTTCAAAATGACATAAGAGTATACCTACGACACAGTATTTTAAACTCACAATAGTCGTTCTTTGTGATTTGGTTATGTTACAATAATTTAGATTGTGACAGTTTATGAATTTGTAATAAATTCACTATGATAGACAATATACTGAATTTATATTTGACTTCTTGAGTAAATAAAGTATTAATCAAAAAAGGTAATAAAATTTTAAGATTGATAAATATACTTAGTTTTTTGAATTATGTTACTAGACTGCTTCAGTATTGTCAAGTGCTGCTTTTGATCTATTTATTAGATCAGGGCAGATATTTGTATTTTTATTAGCAGCAATAAAAAACATGTATTTAATGTAGAATAATCCAAGACTTTTATTTTTCTGCCCATTTAATTTGAACAGTACACGTTTCAGTACTTTGAGATATAATTAAGACATTTGTAACTGCTTTTCAGGTGATCTTGGGAACCACAACTCTTACTTATAGGTGCACATGAGAAGCACACATTATTATATGCCACATCTGCAGCTGAAAATTTAGAAATACTAGCATGACATATTATGGCATGGGCTATGTATCTCTTACTAATGGAATGTAGCTTACTTGTCTTGTTATTTGTTTAAGTTATTTGTTAAGTTCTTCCTTTAAGGAAGTCAAATACCTCACCTAAAAAAGATACAAGTTACCTAGCTGGGAAGATTGAATATGATTGTTTCTGGTATTTTTAATCTTTTCAGTGCCAACTACTGAACAAAAGATGGCTTTAGGGAAGGCGTCGTTTGTTCAGTGGTTCTTTGTTTTTAAATAGGAGCCATCCTAACATATTAAACATTTTTTACTAAGTGCACCAGTATAGTGCCATTTTCTGTTTTCAGCTCCACATAGTAAAACCAGTTTTGTCAGCAGGAATTAACTGCCCCACCACAAGTGTTAGACACCAACAAAAACACATAGGAGACACAGATCCTGGTTTCAGCAAACTTAAATCTAAATCCATGAGGGAACATTTTAAAGAGCAGATACCAATGAGTGAAACTGAGCACTGTGTGTTAAGAGTTTAATTGGATTGGTTGGACTAAAGGGGTGATTCATCAAAAAGACAAACACAAAAAAGGCAATTCTAGAGTACATTGAGAAATGTCTTGGCAAGGATGAAGCATGTGCAAAAGTAGAAAGGAGAAATGATCTTGTGAAGCTGGAGGCTGTGTGCTTGCTTTTCCGCTTGTGGAGCTGAGAAGACAGAGGTGGAACGGCTCAGGAAGGGCGGGGCTGGAACTCTGGTACAAAGAGGCTGAAGGGGCCAGTTCTCCTTTCCCAGGTTCAAGCAGTTTATTGAAGGCACAAAGACTGCATCATTCAGAAGGGCTGTATTGAGGGAGAACTGCTGCCAGCAAGATTTCCCCCAGTTTTGGGGTAGGCAGACATGGGGGACCCCTATCGTATTGCCTGCCACCTACTCAATGCCTCTGATTACTTTGGTGATTTATACTATTCCATCTCTCTCTCTCATTCTCCTACTATTCTTTGTCCTTCAAAGTCCGACTCAATTCCTCTTCTAGAAGACCACAAAGTGGTGAGGGAAGACCTCTGTGAATCTAAGTGAGTTGAGGGGGGAAAGAGATAAGTGGAAAAGGAAATGCACAAGTTACAAAACAGTCACAGAGCTTTTTCCCAAATCCTTAGAATTACTGGTCTTTATTTTCCACACCTATGTTGATTAGAAGTGTGATTTTGGTTCATTTGAAATAGTTTTACTTGAATGCTATATAATTTACTACTACTTTAAAACAAATGCCTTATCCTTTAGAAATGGTAAGTTGGAGAATTTATCTTAACTTTGAAATTTTTAATATATTAATTATGTGATGCATGACATTTTCTCAGTCAGTTGTGTCACCTGACTGAATTTCCTCTGGAAAACCATGGCTAATTGTATTTGTGGGGGGATGGGCTGGAGGAAAGGAGATATTAAAGTGAAACATTTGTTTTACAATTTTGTTTTTTTTCATTTACATACAGAAAATATTTGCCTCTGCTGACTATGACATTTCATTTACATTTTACATGTGAAATAGGAGTGTATGTAAACAAGCTAGTCATAATAGGTACCCACTCTAAATCAGTCCTATTGGGTATTTTTAAGAAAATTCTCAGCAAAATATATTTAATTATAAGCATGGGTAGTGTTAAAGCTACTAGGGATGGTGTGGATTACATCTTAATTTTTTTTTTTTTTTTTTGTGGGACCCTCGCTGGTGGCCAGGGATCCAAATGGTGCTGCAGAGGCCGTGGGCAGCCTCGCAACTCAGCGCTCAACCACTGCGCCACCAGGGGAGGCCCTTAATTTTTAATTTTTTTAAAGATTATTTTTTATACAAGTACTGGGGTACAGGCCAGAAGTGCAGGAGGATGAGAGGATTCACCAGAGACAGAGCGGGAAGCAGAACAGGCAGATGGACCAAAATACTGCTGAGGGGAGCAGCGGGTGAGGCGGAAAAGGTCTCTGCACCATGTGGGTATCTCCCTGGCTGGCCAGGAGTCGAACCAGCACTGCAGAGGCTGCGGACAGCTTGACAGTGCTGCGCTCAACCTGCTGTGCCACAGGGGAGGCCTACATCTTAATTTTTTAAAGTGTTCTGATAACACCCTGTCTGAAGAGAAGTTTTTCTGGTTGCTTGTTACAAATTTGAAGACAATTCTATGTTATTAAATATTATAATAATGTTCATTTGTACTGCAGCTGTGTTCTTGGGGTGACCAGATTAGACACCCATAAGTGTTGTGGATTTCAGTGAGCACAGGCTTTATATAAAATTGTACAAAAAAAGGTAATTGTGTAGGGGCTTCGTGGATATCATTGTGGGAAACTGAACCATGTTATACCTGGTTCTTGGTTTTGAAATTATTTATATTTTAGATGATTAAGTGTACCATTTTTTGAAAGCAGAATTTATAGATAGATTATTAGATATAAATGATATGCCAAAATTGAGGTATAGTTCTGCAAAAGTTGCCTTAAACCAGTGAATATTGAAAGTATTAAGTTTAATCAATGTGCCCATGGTGGCAGCACAATGCACCAGCATGGCAACTGCCCAACCATGGTGGAGATTTGTGGATTGGGGTTGCTGTGTGTAAAACACTCACAGGCAGGTCTATAAGTGTGTAAATGTGTTCATATGTAGTAGGGTGACTGATAGATCTATGTTACTCATAATAACTTTTTCTTTTTTCTTTCTTTTTTTTTTATTACTCTTCCTTCAATTTCTAAATTGGAATGAATAATTGCTCAGCTGAATTGTTGTGTAAGGAGAATAGCTCACTAGTGGTAGAGACAAGGACTCCCCCAAATCATGTCACAGAATTTTCAAGTCACTGCTATCCTGAGCCTGCCCACTGTTTTTGCTGTTCCAAGAACTAGGACTAATTCTAAATCAGAGCTTTTATTTATTAAATAAAAGTTAACAGGATATCCGTGTTTTCCAAACAGCTTCTCTCTCTCACAGGCTCAGGGTAGCTTGCAGTGGTGAACCTAGAATTATGTCAAAAGAAAAGAGGTTGTTTCAAGAGATTTCATTTCAGCACAATCTCTATCACTTGTAATGAAAGATCTTACTGGAAAGATCTTTCCAGTCATCTTGCTGTTTGACTTCCCCCAATAAGAACAGAGTGTAGGTTTACTTTTCCTGTGCTACCTACTACCAACCGTACCCTGGTTTGAAACTGATGGTAAACTGAGGTGTAATGGAGCATAGTCACATTAATTCTCATCTGGATGTTGTAGCCTTTTCCTTGGCTGTAGTTTTTATAAAGTTCTTGATGGGGGGGATACATTTACTGATTCTTTATTTTATCCATATCCAGTCTTATCCTTATTGTATTGATTTTTCTATATTTCTTCCTTAAGGAGCAACTCTGTTTTCCTCCCTGTTGTATCTGGACACTCTCTCTGTGAGACTGTTTACACAAGTTTGGGAGTGATACTCGAGGGCATTTTGGTAGTCTCCTTCAACAGACCCCCCTTGACAAGAAAGGACAGGTTTCCTAGGATTATAGTCATCATTCTATCCCCAGGGACATGCACATAAAGGACAGAGAATAATTGGTTTTTCTTAGAGCTTTTGCATGATGTATTCTTTTTGAAATCTTAAATGAAGGTGCCCTTACCACCCAACCCCCCGAGTTGCTCTTTAGATCCTCATTGTTTTCCCACTACTCTGAATCAACAACATCTGCCTTCTACACTCTTCTACTCCTCATCCATATTCTCTAACACCATGTCACATTTCCACCTTCACTGGAATATGGTACTGGAGTCAGTTGAGCTCTTTAAAGTCCATGAGGCCTATACGTCTCTTTCCCTTCCCTCATAACTTTTTCATCTTCTCTAGAGTTTTCTTTTTCTCTTCCTCCTCCTTCCCACCCCAATTTTAGATTGTTGGCATTTTCTGAACACAACACATCATAACGTTTTATACCTCCCTATCTTTGTGGGAATTCTGCTTGTCTCCGTTGCTTTTTCTACTGTGACATGCTTTATGCAGCTTTACTGTTGCATTTATCACACCATTTTTATTTTCTTTCTTGCTAGACTATGAGGTCTTTCAGCATCATGATGGCTGTGAAACCTAACACTGTCTGGAATATACTTTTTTTTTTTCCAATGGAAACATATATTGTCATTTTTTCCCTTGTTTCCTTCTTTCAATGAACAAACTGTTGAGCACCTACTATGTTTCAGGCACATTTTTGGTGCTGAGAATACAGTGATGATCCAAATGAAAGTGGTCCCTGCTCTCACCGCACCTAGAGTGTGGGGTTGGGGGGACACAGAACAGTGAATAGGAAATTACAGTGCTGTGCACGGCATACCCCATTTGTGATCAGCAGTATTCTAAAAGTTTTGAATTAGTTGGTATTTTTACTTGAACCTTTTCCAAAAAGATCTTTGGAGATGGTAAATGAAAAATGTACTTATATTCTTAAAAACAAAATATTGTATAAAGCATAGAGAATCTAAACTGAATAAAGAAAATTGAAAGTTAACAATCATTTCTCTAAGTTCATGAAGATAAGGACAAAAGAAAGAATTATTACAGTTATTAACCTGCCATACTTTATTTTTGGATACTCTTAAATCTAGAATTCTCTCTTTCACTCTACAGAGCTACTTAAGAAATTGGAAGTCATTAGATGCATCATTGCTTGAATCAGCATTATTAAAAGTGACTTTAAGCATTACAGAAACCATGTTTTTGATCATACTCCAACTGAAAACTGTCAACTTTACCTTTTTACCTGTGCTTTTAGTAAAACACCTTATAGATTGCCATCTGTCTGAAACTGGACATGTTTTAGGCCAATCATTGTATACCCCAGGTGAAGAGTTGATCAGCCCTACAAAATTGCCAGTATGTTTCTGTACTGTTTCCACACGAATGTTCATGAAACAAATGTGAAAAATATAAATAAAATTTGCACCTGGCCTGACACAGGCTGGCTACTTTCTGTAGAACATTATTTATTTCTCTATTTAGAAACTAAGTTTTCTATAACATTGGTACACAACTTTTAACCCAAACAGGATTTCATCTTAATTTTGTTGGCAGGAATCTGTATTGAAAGTGCTTAAATTTTTCTCTACCTTTTTCTTCAAAGTACATAATGTTTTTCTTTTAATAGACTAACTTCACTGGAAAAATGGGGGAGAGCCAAATTTTAATTGTGAAGAATAAGGCAGTGCCTCATTCTAGCTACATTTGCTCCTTAATGATAGTGATTATTATAATGCTGCATTTCCCTTATGTTTCTTCCAATGTTAATAGGTTGATCTCAAGAGCAGGGTAGTCAAAGAAAAAGACAAAACATGTAGGCAACTATAGAGCTGAGACATACAGAGTGGAGGGGAAGGGAGAGGGATGAAAGTGGACAGAGGTGCCCATGGGACTGTGGTGAAGGTTCATGGGTAATATGGTGGCGGAGGTTTATGGGGCCTACACCTAAGGGGGAAAAATCAAATACTGTACAAATATGAACAATGATGTACAAAAACTAAAAAGTCTAATGAAAAAAGAAAAACAAAAAAAGAAATTCCAGGTTATTTTTATACATCCTTGTGTAAGTCCTAAGACATTGAATAATCATTTAGCCAGTTCATACCAAAAAAAAAAAAAAATGAAATCAGTATCATAAAGTAAGATAAGTTCATACTGGCTTGTATACTTTCTATCTTTAATAAACCTTGTAAATATTATTAAATGCCCAAGTCTTTGGTTTAAATAATTATACTATGTCTTTATTGCCTCTAGTAATTCACTTATAAATTGCCAGATTTCTAAATCCCCATATGTGATGTGCTAGTGAATTCATTAGTCCTTAATCTTTGTTAACATTAGCATTTGATATGAAAAGCTAATGATAAAAACAAATCCTTTATTTAAACAGCTTGAGATTTGATATGGTTTATCATACCCTTAATTGCAAATGGGATTTTTGAGAAATCTATTGAGTCTAAAGCAAATTTTTAAAAAATTTACTAAAATTAATTAGCACATTATAGGTGGGCTTTCCCCCACCTGGGTCCTTCTGTTGCACCTGGATAGTGTCCCCACTTACATATGCCTGTTGAAACCCTTCTTTGAGCACTTGCTCGTAGTGCATTTTCTATAGTGGTTTGTCTTGTCCCCCATTTTAGATGGCAAATTGGATTGGAGGTGAGGGTCTTACTGACCTTTATACTTTTCAGTAACACCTAGTTTAGAGTACGGCTCATAATTGGAAGATCACCAATGCATTAATGCAGTATGTCAAATTTAATTTTTCAGTCATAGGATATTTTTAAATAATGTAAATTTCCCCTCTTTATCCTCCATGCCTGTGTTGATGGTGTATCAGTTAGCATTACTTATTTATCATATATAATAATATGTCATTCTGTATCTCAGTGTTTCAAACTATACCCATTTTAACTTTCTCACAGTTCTGGTGCTGGGAGGTGAGAGGATTCACCAGAGAGAGTGGGGAGCAGAACAGGCAGACTGACTGAAATACACTGCTGAGGGGAGCAGCGGGTGAGACAGGAGAGGTCTGCTGCACCATGTGGGTTGCTCCCTGGCCAGCCAGGGATCGCACTCATGCTGCAGTGGCTGGAAATAGCTTGATAGTGCTGTCTTTAACCCCTGCGCCACCAGGGAGGCCCCTCTGTGTCATCTTATGAAGAGCTCTTCCACAGCATAAGGATCTCAATGTTCAAGTGAAAAAGCTGCAGGGCCTCTTAGTTTAGTCTCAAAAGTTGGACAAAATCACATGTGCTACGTTATGTGAGTCACAGGAGACCAGCCCCACTTTAAAGGGGTGAGCAGTGCACTCTGCCTCCTCCTGGGAGCAGCAAAGGCCAGTCACCTGGAGTTGTTCTCTATGTATTTCATTCTGCTACATTAAATAAGAACATAAGCGTATTTTACTGTCTTCAGCTCCTCACACTTCACATGTTGCTATCTTGTGAAACTTATTTAAAAATAGACTGAATCTTCAGTTTTCCTTAATTATTTGCTTAACACCATTTTTTGTGCCCTAACCCTTCCTCCACCATATTTTTTATTTGCTTGGAGAACTTCCTTTAAAGATTATAGAAGTCAAACATTTTGAGTCCTAAATTGCCTTCATTTGCCATCATATTTTAATCATACTTTTTGGTCAGTATGTGGAAGTGCTATTATTCACTGTAACTGATAAGAGTTCTGAGGATAACTGATTCTCATTCTTAGCAAACTTGTTTTTTTTTTTTTTTCCCCCACCATGGTTGGGGATCCCAGTTGTTTGGGTCTAGATGTAGTGTATCTGTTCCATTCATCTTTTCACTTACTGGCCCATGTTAAATGATTAATTTGCAGCTCTGAGAAGTTTTTATTTCATTTAGTATCTATTCCTCTTTTTTCCTCTCTTCCTAGTATTCCTAGTAAGTACATGTAAATCCTGCATCTGGTCTCCAAACTCGTCTCTTTCCTCCTTCCTCCCTCCCTCCCTCCCGCCCTCCCTCCCCAAACCCTTCTTTCTCAGAACACTTATTAAAGATCACTTTCATGGGATACCCTTTTTTTAACAAAAAAATTAATAATTCTATTATTCTTTCTGCCAATTGAAATGCACAAAATGTACATATGGTTGAAAAACACCAAAAAGCAAATGTCTTCATTAACTACTGCCTATACCAGACAGCATCCCAAAAGTTTTCCACATATCTTTTGATATCACAGTCCCTCTATCCCCACAGAAGTAATCACTCTCTGGAGTAGTGACAATCACTTTTTTGGTACCTGTGTATATATCCCTAATAAACACAGTTTTATTTTGCCTGTTTTTAAAACTTTGCATAAGTAGAATTCTGTTTGTATTATTTCATGACTTGTTTCTTTTATTCAATATGATGCTCTCATTATGGGGGAGTTGCCATTTGTTTTATTGCTATAATTGAGATATATGGCATGAATATACCACAGTATATGTTTCTATCCCACTGGTAGTTGTCATTTGGGATGTTTGCAATTCCTGGCTTTCATAAAGAGAGCTGCCTTGTATAACCATACTTCTGTTTCTCTCCAGGTGTTCATGTGCAAGTGTCTATATAATCAGGAATGAGCTGTTGGGTATATATGTATCAGCAGCTCTACTAAAGTCAAAATGTATTCCAAAGTGATCGACCCTGCTACCTGTGATATTTACCATTGTTCCACATTCTCACCAAAGATTGACATTGATAAATGTTTTGCCATTCTGGTAGTTATGTATTGATGTCTCATTATAATCTGAATTTGGATTTTTCTAATTACTAAGGAGGTTGAGCATCTCATTATTGGCCATTTAGAGTTCCTCTTTTCTTAATTTACATATTTGCTTGTTTTGCTTATTTACATATCAATATCTTGCATTGATCTTTTGATTATAAAAATAAGTCCATAAGTCAAAACATTTAACTGTTCTAGTTTATTCTTTAGAATTACTATGCTGTTTGACATACAGTTCCCTTCTAAACAAATTCTTGCCAAGAAACTTTAATTTCTTGTGTGAAGTAATTAGAAGTTTAATATGTACCTCTCTAAGCTTCCTTTACAGTTGCAGGTTTTGGTAATGCTTATCTCTGGGATATTTCAGGACTAAAACTGTGAAGAGTTTATCCAGTACTCCTTTTAGAACGTTAAATAGAATTCATATGGTACTGAAATATGAATTTTGTATTTAACTTTTGAAGCATACTTCTAATTTTCCCAATACTTCATTCTTGTGTAATATCTGCTCTAATTTCATTATAAGCAGAGCAAGGAAACTTAGTTTTGCAACATAGGATGCTCAGTATTTTTTTTTCCTGTTTCTACATTTATATCTGTTCATCTAATACTTACTTAAAATCTTTTATTATTCTATAATTAATATTTTAAATATTCAGCTTATTTTCCATCCTTTATTATTTTTCTTGATTTGTTTTTTAAGTTTCATTATCATTTTTGAAATTGTCATAACATTTTTCTGAGTGTTCAAAAGGAAGCCATGAGAGGTGTATTATACTTCAGGTTATTAGTGTAAAACAGGATAGAAAAAATACAGAGAGACCAACACTTATTTAACTAGATGTGTTAAAGCATACTTTGACTCATAATTATCAGTAAGGAAAGCAAAGGTGAGTAAATAGAGGAAAATCCAATGTCTAATTGATCTTCTCAGCGAGATTTAGCACAGAGAATTGTGGATTATTATCACCTGTTGTGAAAGTGGTGCTAGGTAATAAGTCATAGGTTGACTCACATGCTGGTGCTTAGCCTACAAAGAGAGACTTCACTAATCACACTAGGATGTATGTGACTTGCATCTTTGAGTAGAAAAATTTCCTGTTAATAGTTCACTGTAAGAGTGAGACACACACACTTACACTGGTAGTTTCACAAAGAAAGCTTTCTCATCTTCATTAAAGACTACAGTGAAAACACAAAACCTCCATAGTTTTTCAAAAAGTATTTTACTGGGGTCAAAAGAATAAAATTCAACAGAAAGATAAAAACAGAGACCTGGGCAAAGAGAAATTCAGTAAGTAAAGGCTGGGATAAAATAACAATATAATTGGTCATAAACCCATTTCTGAGCTCTGTACAAGTCCAAACAGCAGAGGGCCTCCCTGGTGGTACAAGGGGTAAGGTGTTTGCACTATGAAACTGTCTTCAGAAACAGCAGAAAGGTTTCCATTATCATTCATTTCCCTCTGGAAAAGCAGAGTTCCTGGCCTTCAGGTGAAGCCTTTTTATAGAGAGGTGTGATGTGATAGACAACATTCTGAAGAATCCCAAGGAATATTCACATCAATTCCTAATGTAGAAGCGATCATCAGGTAAGGTAGGGTCAGCTTCCAGATTCAAAGAATTTTAGAATTTTGTTTCCTATTTTTTCTTAATTGATCAAACACTGTGTTTGATTTAGATATGTAGGATCACACCCTTCAGGTGTATGTTACGTGCCAAGCCCACCAGCAGGGCACTGAAAGCCATTCACTGTAGTCCATTGCACCCTCTCCCCACTTTATTCCCCAACTACTCTGGTTGTGTCTACAGTCACATTTCTAGGTTTTAACTGGTTTGATTTTATCTCACCCTTTGTTTTATTTCTTTATATTGTACATATAAATGAAATGATCCAGTATTTGTCTTTGTTCATCATTTCCGTCATAGCCATATAGAATCTCTTCTGTAAGATTCCTGTTACTTGATCCTGTGAACTGTGTTCAGAGTCCTCTGTATGGGGAAATGCATCACCTTTAGAAGCAATTCATTCTTGAAATTTTGAACATCTGACTCTCAGCTCCAAAAAAAAAAAAAAAGAAAAGAAACTCCTGACTTTGTATGTGTGGCTGCAAACTTTAATTTTAAAGACAGTGATAATAGAGGCTAATACAAGTTTATTACAAAACTGTTAGATTTTGGCCTAGCTCATAGGATCACAATGTAAAAAGACTAAACTTTGTTGTCCATGGCAGTCCTTCAGAAGTTTGGAAGCTGATGTATAGTCCTTCTCTTCTTCAGGTTCAGCTTTCTTTTCCTGTTCCATTAACTGTACTTTCTGTGTCCTCCACTAAGCTTGAAGTAATTAAGAAACACAAGCTGTCACTCATTTCAGCCCCATTCCTGAGCCTAGAAATAATGACTGATTCCTTGTACCATCATTTTAATGCCCTTGTGTATTGATATTTGTATACCACATATAACTGGAGGTGGATATGTCCTAAAGAGCCAGAAAGAGAAATGTCCATTCAGTTAGCTATCCCCCTCTTTCTGTCATCTTAAATACAATTATCAGCACAGTCTAAAATTATCTTGGGATTTGGGTAGCCTTGTCTCATTCATGGTTTTGCCATTCTGCTTTGGAACCTAAAGTTCCTAAGTATTTTGTCCAGTGTGCTACTGAGCTAACCTAAATGCAAGACTCTACATTTATACCAGTTTTCATCTCATTAGAGGCAGTATCACAGTGTTTTTCATATTTTCATTTTATCATCTATATTCAGTATTCTTAGTCATCAAAGAACTTGAACATGACTTGTGTATGATTATTTACATTGTGGTTCCAGTTTTTGGTTAGTATTGGGTCAAGAGCAGACCTCTCGCATTATGTTAGAAACCTCTACAAGTTAGTATATTTTGTTCAGTTATTTACAGATTGTGAGAGTCAGCAATTTACCATGTGTCAGCCCCACTTCTGTGTTGATTATTTTATCTTGGGGGACTTCTGACACCAAACACCAGGCCTCACTGGAGTCTAGACACACTGTATTTCCATGGTTATGCTGCCAAAGACAGAAATTTAGACCAATTTGACTTGACTTTTTCTTGGGTGTGCCCCTTTTTGGTTCTTACAGATCATCTCTTAGATAAAATCATTTTAAGAATCTCACCCAAAATCTATGTCTAGCTCTCTAGTTTGTAACATGAAAAGAGTCTACTTTCTTCTTTCCAAAAACAGCAATGGCATTTTTCTGCTTTCAGTTTTTGGCATCTCTTCCATTCTCTGTGATTTCCAGAAAGCCCCTCAAATGTTTCAGCAACATATTTGTAAAATTTTCAGATCCCTAGAATGTGATCATCCAAATCAGGTAGGATAGGTCACTGAGGAAAACTCAAGACCTAATTTCTTACAGTGTCTTTGCTAATGCTCATTGTTTTTTTTCTTTGCTAGTGGAAAGAAGAAATAATGTCATTCTGTGATTCAGATCTTAGCTCGATTCCTTCCAACGCCTTAAACTGTCTGAGAACCACAACAAACAAAATACTTTAATAGGTTCATAGCTTGGCAGTATTGTGGCATCCCTCCTCTGCCCCTGTAGATTGTGATATTTCAGAATTTTTCCAAAATAAGGAGTAGGGAATTTCTCCTCCTCCCACCCCCCTCAAGTTATGAATGGGTACCCTGGTTATCATTCTTTATTCCAGGAGTATTAACATTTGCCTACAATGTATCAGAGAATAGAAACATCATCCATTTCTTATGAAAATCTGCATAGTAGCAGTTGGTGTGGTTTTGTTTTCGTTTTTACAAATTTACAAGCTCTTCACAACTTCTTAGTGACTTGAGTGTTGTTATTCCATCATTTGAGTCTTAGTATGCTTTCCTTTGATTCAGATTTTGCTGCTTCATCTACTTGATGAGCCACACATGGCCAGTGGCCTCACCCCCACGTATATCTACTTACCTCCAAACATAACCCAGGGCAGAGTAGTCCTCAGAAAATTCCCATTTGATTTTATTCATTCATCATAGTCTGGATGGGAAATTTATTTTGGTACACTTACAGTGAGGACATATAATTAAATAATATAGTTCTACATTTCTAGCGTAAGATTCCTCCTATTTATATAGTAAAGAATTAATAATTACAACCCCAGTGAAATTAATTTCTCCTTTTCTCAAAATTTCATTGTTCACTGAAGTTTTGCTTTTCTTTCCCATTGGTTATTTTATGATATTATACTCTTGACATTTAAAAATTTTGATTCTTGGCATTATATCTCTGTTGCATAGTAACATTTTGTTATTTGCAACCATCTGCTTATTTTAAGGTGTGTAGTTTTTCAATGGCGTGGAATACTTTCATAGCTTTACTTGCTTTAAATGCTAATCTAGGATTTTTATGTGTGTCGTTCTTTCTTGATAGACTTCATACTTTGTCTTTAATGAGCACTTGTTAAGTACAGAAATGAATTATTTTATCCAATTGATATTTTAAAGGTTGCCATAAAATTGTTCCACTGTAGTATATAAAGAATCACCCAATACATTTTTATAAGGGAGGGTACTAGGACTCATTGAGGAGAGGTGTCAATCTCCTTGCCTTTCCATTTTGATCCTAGACTCACTAATTCCCAAATCTGAACCTCTTCCTCATCCAGGAGGAGACCCTTCCTTTCAGCTGAGGGTCCACCTGAGCTCCGGAAATGAGAGATTGGGAATTCACCTGCCGGAGCAGGCATAAGAACTCCATGAAGCTGGTATTAGGGGAAATGCATAAACTCATTGGAGCAATTGTCTGTTTCTACCTGATAATATGACGAGACTACAACAACCACTGGCAGATACTGAGAACCTGGACCCGTCTTCACTGAGTGCAGTTCAGGAAAGGAAGGAATAAGATGGAGGCTCAGGTGGCATGTACAACATCACTCATCTCACAGATTATGAGTCTCAAGTGTTTATTACCACTTTGTTTCTCAGCTGCTTACTAGTTATGTTAAGAATATTCTGTAATTTAATCAGCTTTTAGCAATGTGACTGTCCTTAGTATATTTTTAATAGTCTTCTTCCTCAACCCTTTCATGTCAATTTTTATTATGTTGTTTAATTATCTTCTAAGTAGTTACTGTCATTATTACTTTCTAGTATTCGATAAGTACTAACTGTACTTTTGGCTAGATGTTGCCTTTCGAAACCAAGTAGCTGTAGGAACTGTGACCACTATGTGTAGAACTCTGTAGTAGTTGCTAGCAACCATCTGCCAGTCTTTAGGCCCTGCCTGCTCCTTGCGGGAGCTGGTGAGAAAGTGTTAACCGTTTGCCTGCTTCATTGCAGGAGGAATGCCAGCTCCTGAGCAGGCCTCACTGGTGGAGGAGGGGCAACCACAGACCCGCCAGGAAGCTGCCTCCACTGGCCCAGGCATGGAACCCGAGACCACAGCCACCACTATTCTAGCTTCTGTGAAGGAGCAGGTACAACTTACTGAAATTTGCAATTATTTCTTCGATTCCTTTTTAAAATTTAATCTTTGGATGTGTTTTAAATTTGTCTAACGTCCTTGACGCCTTCACGTTTTCTAATTATAAGGTGTTTACATCCCTGAGTACATTGGGATGACTGGCATGTAGAGCCGCTCCAGGTGCCAGTCAGAATCGGAACATGCAGGATACTTGTGCGTCTGCAAGTAAGGACAATATATCGATGGTGATCGGTGTCTCTGTCTTGCCACATCGCCGAGTGTGTGCATGCACGCAAAGCTTTGTAAAGCACATTTCACACTGCTAACTTTTTCTATCAGGACTCTGGCAACTTGAGGCCTGTAATTTCCTTAGATGTGTTGAATATTTTAACATAGGTCTTCTGCAGGGATGTCTCTGTGATTTTGGATAAAGGCTATATTTGTTGTGTTTGTCTAAATCAGACTATATTCATTTGTGAGCTAATGTTCTAAAACTTGTCAAACTGTGCTAGTTTGCTTCAATGTCATGTTTATGTTCATTTTTTAAGGCATTTAATATAGTTTTCCCTTCAAATCCAAGTAGCCTTCTTAATTAGATCTTATCTGTTGTGCTAGAGAAATTGAAATTTTGGAATTTGATTTTTTTAGGTTCAAACACTTAATAGGGTGAATGAAATTTAAAGCTACGGGAATATTTTTCATTTTTGACTCTCCTTCCCCAAAAATAAAAGTATGTGCCCTCTATTAGGGTTTTTCTATTGGAGATAATCTAATATTACACTTTTTTTTAAATTCATGATTCAACTGCTGATCTAATTTCCTCAAGTCACATTAACTTAGATATCCTGTATTACTGGAATATTCTTTTAAAAATCAGTATCAACATTTTAAATGACTACTGATAATAAAAAGTAAAGGAGTATTTAATACCCCATTATTTTACTCTTTGCTGCAAATTAAAAGCTAGATATGCAGTATTAAGATTGCTCCAAAAGTAGACATATGGCTAACATTAAAGCTGTGTTTTCAAGAAATGTGATTTCCCAACTAAATCTAATGGCAAGATATCAAGATATTCCTTTCATTTCTCACTGAAATTTGAAGTTTTGAAACATCCCACAAACTTAAGAATTTGAGAAGACACAAGAAAATTATAGTCAGTACTGTTTTTATTTTTCACCAAACTATAAATTATCTAAGCTTCTATCTTTAGAGAGAAAAAAAGGACTATTTTCTCGTAACCCTTCATTGTTGTCAAGATTTGCCGCAAGGAGCTGTAAAATGAGAAGACTGATTTATTGCATGCTCTTAGTATATACTGTGTTTTAGTGAAATATGATGGTAAATTTATCAAATGCCAAGAAGTGACTTAGAAGTAGAGATTGTGTTCAGCAAACAGCAGTAGAACTTTGTGTTTGTATCTTGAGACTAGATACACCCTGCATGTTGAAGAAAATTGGGAATCTATCATGATTTTGGTATTGGAATTTCTTGATGGCCTTAAGTAACTTAAAAATCTCTTGGCAATAAGTAATTCTGAATTAATATTTTGTGAATGAAACAAGGGTTTCAGTTTTTCAAGGTAGCCCAAAAAAAGGTATAAGTATTTGTTATTTATTAGATGACCTATTGTATGGATCTCAGTTTACTTTGTGGGACAATATACTCTACTCTGCTTCTGTTCCTGCTCTAAGAATTTGAATCCATTTAATGCACATTCACAGTTTTTATTTGTAATTTCTCAGTGCTCATCTCAAGACATCATATCTATCTCTTGTTCTCAATTACTCACCTGATTTTAAATAACTAACTTCTAGCTCCTATAAGATTTTTGTGGCACCAGGCAAGCTACTCTAATTTCTCTATAAAAAATGTCTTAGGACTTTCCCTAAATATATCACTCCCTATCATCTGCCCAATGGGACAGAGCACAGAAAAATTAGATAGAAATAAAAAGTTAATTACTATGCACCTTACATTTGATTTTAAAATATTAGTCAGAATCTGGCATTCTTAGTCCTATTAGAAATGGAATAGTTAATACAGATTATGTCCTTGATTGTGTTTTATATCAAAAAAGCACTGTTCTTGAATGGGATGTGAAATTAATTTAAAAAAAATAAAGTCACACCTCACGACTATGCACAGCTCATAGTCAGGGGGCACTGGGATCAGTCTGCTCAGCTCAAAGTGCAGACCTTGTTTGGTGGCAGCCAGGTCCCAAGAGGGGTAGTGCGTCAGGGTGTGAAAGGGTAGATGGCCTGGGATCCCACGCTGGCTCTGCTACTTACTCCATGACCTTGGGAAGAATTCTTAACATTTCTGCCTCAATTTCTCATATGTAAAGTGGGGATAATAATGGTTATTGGAAACATTAAATTTAAAATGGCCATAACAGTGTCTCGCTTTTAGTAAGTGCTTGTAGTTAGGGCTAATATTATCATCATCATTTCTTCAAAAGAATAGACTCTTAGGAGAAACTAGTGGTTCTTTTTTTAAGTTTATACAGGAATATTTTTCCAGTGAGCTTTCTTTGGGACACTGATATGAAGACAGAAAAAAACTTTCTGAATGTTCAACCGTGTTTATGCTATGGCAGTGGTTCACTTCTTCATGGCATTACACTTTCAAAACTTCACCAAACTGGCCTTGCAAATTAAAAAAAAAAACTTTATGTATAAAAGAAGTAGAACATGTGAAAATACATGTCATTAGCGTGCTATTTTTATAATAACATAATGTCATCCCAAACAATGTCAAGACTCTTGGTTAAAATATTGAAAAGTAATCTTTTAACATTGCCCTGAATTTTGAGAGGAAAAGTCTGAATTATTCTTGGGTAAGTATATCCAAGTCACTAAAACATCTCACATGTATGCACCCTGGTCAAGTCCCGTAAGAAAGGAAATGGCAGGCAACCACTAGCACTCTTGTTATCACATCATTAGTCTTACTATCTGAAATAGATTTCGGGTATCACAGAAACAATTAGATCGTCCTCTGCTGGGCTGTGCTTCTTGCTGTTGCCAGAAGCTGTTCCTTATTCTTTAACAAAATGCCAGCTTCACATTCTTTTATGTAGTGATAACTTTTCACATTGATACATGGATATATACCTGCACAGTTGTAGAAGGAGTCTTTGCTCTTTGGCAGATAGAAAGAAGGAACCTACATCTTTCAAGTGCTACTTCTTTTGTGAATCCATGCTGTGTTCACCCAGCCTGAAGTCATATCTTCCTGAACTGCTTTAGTACATTGTCCCACTGCTCTGACTCCTGTGTGCTCCTTTAGATTATGCATTCTGCAACAGGGACAGAGCCATATTTTATAAATCATCTCACATATTTGTTGCAGGCTGCTGCTCCTCCAGCCCCTTAACTATATTAGTCTGGCAATAAATAATCAGGAACGGACAAGATGAGGCATACTGACTATCAGATTACTTTGTCTTCACCAACTGCCTTTTTTATGAAGATATGGGACCAATCACCATGTTTATAGAAACCTTATTGATCAGGGAAATCTCACAAATAGCACCTACAAAATTAGTTACCCAGCTATATATCCTTGATCTTAAGGTAATTTGAATTGCACTATAACCATATTTATTTAGAAATTGAATCCAATCCTTGCTTGGAACGAACGAAAATTGTTTTCATGTTAATGGTCACATAATGACCTAAGTCTTATAAATTTCATCTCCCATGTATCCAACTTAACTAAAAATTAAGTATAAGGTATAAATCAGTGTGGTTTTCTAGGTAATGTTCACCAATGTCATGTACACCACGTGGTAATAGGTAAATGCTAAAGAAATGTCTTTCAGTTAAGGATCATGATTTAAGAAAAATAAAAAGTCAACCCATGAGAATAATGAAGTAATGTGAACCTTGGCCTTGAATCTGAATTTACAGGAAGTGTCAGTTGAACTTAAGCCACCAGTTGGCTGTAATCAGGATCATCATTTGGCAGGTTCTGCTGTTCATCTCAACCCTAATGAGAATACAGGAGTTAAAGATGAATACAAGATGAGTATAATATGTTAGAAGTGAAGAGATTTTTTTGTACCCAGATAGTTTTCAAATATCTGACAAATTTGAGAATGGTCTACTGCTTGGCTTAATATCTTACACTAAGTAAGGTAAACAAATATGGATGAATGTGGTTCCCTCAAATGATCCTGCCTTCTCCTGTGAAAATCTTAAGACTAAAATGAGTGATTGGTCCTTTCATCCTTGATATGAATGGCACATTTGGCTGCAGAGAAAGTGGAATTTGATCAGACATTGGTTGCTTTGCTGCCATCCATCCCCTGCAACTAAGTCAGATGTGCCTGCATGCTTACACAGATACATGGAAGCAGTGAGCCAAAGGCCCTGTACTGGCTATTATAATCAATTGGGAGAGTATATTGTACTCTTATAATTGATAGAGTGTGGTCTTGGATTATAGAAACATTTTAAAAAACCACATGGCCAATCATGGATAGAGTAAACAAGTACATTTCATAGCTCCAATATAGGGTGCATCTTGATTTACATTCTGTAAAATCACACATGTAGTATTCAGTAGTCTTTTATTTTATGTCTTAAGGTTGCTGAATTATTGAGATCTCTAAACTTGGCCATATGTCTTCAGTGGCTCTTATTTTCTGCTGTTCGAAAAACCATAGTTATTTTTGGATTATGGTTTAAGAAGTTTGGAATCCAGGTTTAAGGTTGAGGCCCATTCAGTTAGCATGAAATGGTAAGCAAAGAATAAATTTGGTAAAACATGGTAATTTTATGTGTACTCCTCTTACCCTGGTCAAGTCCTAAATTAGAGCCTGTACTTTTTTTTTTATTTTTATTTTTGATGAGTGAAAATTGCAACATACTTCACTTGTGAAGCTCTCAAGATAATATTTTCTGGAAACTACAATTCTGCCTTCAGTGTGTCCGTATTAACTTAAGTGATGTTTAAATATCAAAGAGCAACATGAAATCCCTAATTTTTAAAGATAAAGTGAGGAAATTTGGAGCCCAACTGTGACCTATTGATATTACTTCATTTTTACATGGCTGTGTTAACTTCAATAATTACACACCCTTCCTGTATGGCGGGATGCCCAGAACTGAACAAATTCCAGTACAATTATTTACTTTATTCCTCCAAAACTGAAACAACTCAACTGTTACACACCTGCGTTTGCAACTTTCTTTTATTTGGCCCCTAAGTTTATTTACAATGAAATAGTTCTTTCTGACATAACTCAGCCACATGCTGAAGAGTTTTTATTTCAGCCATAAATAAGCATAGTTTTTAGTTTAGCCAACATTATATTGCAAGTACAATTCCTTAAATTGCACATTTTTTCCTACTAGTATCTTACCATTTTTTTCCTACTAGTATCTTACCAATTTTTCCTAGTATCTTACCAGTATCTAACTGAATTATTCTTGCAATTTTAATTACTATGTAATACATAGTGAATTCTTCAGTGCCTGAACTGCATCATCAAACCAAGGTAAGATTGGGTATGTTCTTATTGACTTCTGTAAGGTTAGGAATTTTACAGCTTTCCTTCCTTAATATTATGAAAATGAGGGTCAAATTGAGGTCAAATTCAGTAATACTCTTGTTTGGCAGTTCGACCCAAATTCAAGAATTCTGAACCCCAATACTTGGCTCCAAGGGGAGGTGCCACATCCCATAGAATTTCTCTTCCATGTTTTCAAGCTGTGACTCCCACCTCAAGTTTCTCTGTGTTAAAGAATATAACAGATTTTGGCCAATAGGTTTGTCAGGTATTTGAATTTACCAAAAAAATGGATTGCGCACAGCGATATAAAATACTAGCTCACTGAATCAACTCACAATGAGCATACACATTTTTTATATCTGCCCAATTTTTTTTGATAGTTTAATGAATGTTATTTGCAAACTATTTCCTAAGCTCCCCAGTCTTGCATGTCCTAGGAATACACATTCTGAATAGCTGAGAATTTGTTCTATTTGAGTCATTAGGGACTTTTTTATGTGTATTGACTCTAGGTTTTTTGTTTGTTTGTTTTAAAGAAATGTGTTTTGTTTTTTTTTAAAAAAGATTTATTTATGCAAGCATTGGAGGTACAGTCAGAAGCACAGGAGGGTGAGAGAATCCACCAGAGCCAGAGCAGGGAACAGAAGGGGCAGACTGAGGAAATACACTGCTGAGGAGAACAGCAGGCACAGCAGGAGAGGTCTGTCCATCATGTGGGACCCTTGTCGGTGGCTGGGGCTGCGGGCAGCTTCCGCAGCCCAGCGCTCAACCGCTGCGCCACCAGGGGAGGCCCAACTCTAGGTTTCTTTTTAAGAGTCTTTAAATTCCAGGAATTTGACGATGACTGTTCACACATAGTTGTATCATTATGGCAGACATAGTACCCCAAAATAATTTATTGGGTTAATGAGCTAATAATGTGTAAATGTTTAGTTTCTTCTGTGACTAGCTTTTACTTTCTTTTAACTAAATAATAGATTATGTCAGTTTTACATAAAATTGTTAATTTGGGCATTTTAATTTTAATTTTTTATTGAATAAGCATTACCTGTTATTTACATTTGAAAGTAATAGAAATATTTTTTTCCTTCATTAACACTTAAAGCCAATCCTGACTTTGCATGTTTAAAATTATAATTTCCTTTTCAGTTGAATAACTCAGCTCACAATTCCTGCAAAATTTTATGCTATTAAATTTGAAATGAGGGCCTCTCTGGTGGCGCAAGCGGTTGAGCGCAGTGCTGTGAAGCTGTCTGCAGCCTCTGTAGCACGGGTTCAAACCCGACCTGCCAGAGAGCAACCCACATGGCACAGCAGACCTCTCCTGTCTGGTCTGCTTCTCCCCTCAGCAGTGTATTTCAGTCAGTCTGCCTGTTCTGTTCCTGGCTCTGTCTCTGGTGAATCCTTTCACCTTCCCTCACATCTGGCCTGTACCCCAGTTCCTGTATAAATAAATCTTTTTTAAAAATAAATTTGAAATGAGTGACTACTAAACTGATGAGATTAAATGAATGTGACACAATCATCCAGCACTAAATTCTCTGCACTGCATGTTTTTTTTTCAGTTTAGAATCACTTCTGGAGAGCAAAATATTGCAGAAACAGCTTTTCCCCTCAGGTGTAACCTTAAAGTTACTTCACAGCTATAGCAAAGCAGTCTATCTTCAAGTTTAAGTGTTCTGATTTTCTAATTGCCTTTTTTGTTACTTTTGCAGAAATGGACCCATATGGTCTTACTGCATCTGCTTATATTTTATGAATGTATTGTTTCCAACATGATCAGATCTGCTTGTATCTCAGCAAAGTAATTTAGGCTCTGATTATAACATTCCTAAGAAAAATCATTTAAAATCTAAAGTTCCTTTCAAGTAGTTTAAAGACAAATCCATGTCTTAGTTTATAGAATCTCAAAAGGTTTTATGCACTCTAATTTTAACATAGGGGTTGCACATATTAGAAACAGGGTGCAAGCAAAAGGAAGAATGCATTCTATTGCATTCTATAGAAATCACATTTCAGATATAAAAATTGCTTTCCAGAATTAGAAGATACTTCTCTTAGAGTTGAAATCTCTTGGCTTTTATAAGAAAATTTAATTTTTTTGAAAAATTTGAGTTCAAATTCTTTCAATGTACTATTTATATTTTAATTTGTAGACTTTAACATAGGAAAATTCCAGAACAACTTGATATCAGAAAAGTATTCATTATCCAGTATCATCTACCCTAGTTGACATATCTCATTCACCAGTTTTTCCTAAAATCATTCCTAAATCCTAAATCAAGATCAAGGCCCTGAGCAACTGCATATGGCCTTCTAATAATCTACTCTGGGGGAGTTAATTGTTACTATTTCAACTGTATTTAGCATTTCTGCATTCTGCTACTCCTGTAGAAATTCCTTTCCATCATCAAGCTGACATAAACTGTAACTTTTCCACATTCATAAAATCTTTTCATAAATTGTTTTATTACAAAGCTAGTAAGTCTTTTTTATTAAGTGTCCTAGTGTCAGAATTGTAGTGGTCCCCTACTATAAATTCAGTCCAGCAGGATTGTAAAGAATGACCAGTGGCTTGTTTATGTTAGGTCTGTCACTCTGCGGACAAAAATCTTACATTGCTTTCCTGGGCCTGGTACTTTCTGACAATACCAAATTGCTCTCTCTCTTCTCTCTACTACTACCACTACCACCGCTGTTACTATTGCTGCTACTACTATTGCTGTTACCAGCACTACTACTACTACAAAAAAACAAAAATTTAGGAAAATTCATCATCTGTCAGTAAGATATAACACTAGAAAACTAGTAGGTAGCATTCATTATTACTTAATGAGTGCGAGGCATTATGCTAAGTGTTTTATTTAGGTCATCCCCTACAGTCCTTATCACAGACTTATGAATTAATGCAGTAAAGCTCTATCAGTTTCTTGGATCACTCTCTACAGTTGATCTTAGCCAAAAGGCCAAGAAACAATGGATCACTGACTATCTCATACCAATTTCTAGTTCTATGCATGTTCCCCCACCTTAGTGGATTTGGCGGAAAATATATGGCCTCAAGCTATATAAGTAAATTGCTTCATTAAATTGTTTTTAATCCTTCCTTTAGCTCAGATATTTTCTGTTGATTGCAACTAAAAACTGAACTAGGGCCTCTCCGGTGGCGCAGCGGTTGAGTGCTGGGTTGCGAAGCTGCCCACAGCCTCTGCGGCGCCGTTTCCATCTCCGGCTGCTCCCCGGCCACGGGAGGAGGGTCCCGCATGGCAGCGCAGACCTCTCCTGCCGCCCGCTGCTCCCCTCAGCAGTGTACTTCGGTCCTTCAGCCTGCTCTGCACCCAGCTCTGGCTCTGGTGAATTCTCTCACCCTCCCGCGCTTCTGACTGTACCCAGTGCTTGTATAAATAAATAAATAAATCTTTAAAAAAAAAAAAAAAAAAAAACCTCTGAACTATACAGATTATTTTTATTGTAATCCCTATTTTCAGATGGGGAAACTGAAGCTCAGAAAAGCTGAGTAACTTGCCAAAACTTAAACATATAATAGAGAATTTGGGGTTCATATCCAGGCAGTTACACTCTAGAGATGTATATTCAACAAGTGGAAAAAAATTGCCATGGAATCAATAAAGAAAAAGGGTCATACAGAGGAAAGTTGAATTGGTGGTGGTGAAAAGCATATTTGAGAAGTAATCTTGGAATATGAAGGAAAGGAGCATGACAAGGATATGACAAAATATGACAAATATTACTATATGGAGCCATGGAAAATAATGGCAACTTTGTGGATGTTCTTGAGAAAGACTTTAGAGTAGCTGGACAGAAGCAATACTTAAATATAATTTAAAAGCAGTGTTTTTAAGCTGAAAATCCTGAGTATACAGATTTGAAGGCATAATCACATTCCAGCCATCACCTATGGAAAAGAGACCTGTGTAAGAATAGCCTTGATAAAATTTTATATTTACAAAGTTTAGAGGGGAAAAGTTACATAAATCAGATTTTTAAAAAAGTTTATTTGCAAAAGAAAAAATCACCTGGCATCTAATTGTGGTTAAATACTAGATACCAGGAGATAGTGGAACAATATGTTTATAGAGTATTAAGGAAAAATGCTCTTAATCCAAGCATTTTATGCTCAACTAAATTGTTATTAATGTGTGAAAGATTAAAGAGGTTATTTCAGACATTCACAAGTTCAAATGTATTTACTCTTGTACTTTTTTCTATAATGAAAGATGTGTTCTTTTCACAGAGTAATAATTTTAAGATTTAAAAAAGAAATTTTTGGTAAAAAATAACTAGTCTTAGTCTTTTACTAGAATTAAGATTTCAAATTAGGAAGCAGGCATTATTATCAGTTAAATTTTGCATTACTTCTCCTGTGCTCTCCTGCTTTTTATAGCTGACCAGCCACATATTCTTTCAAGTTGTTCAGATGGATTTGTTATTCTGCTTAGTAAGTCACTATTAGCCATTGTTAACTATTACGAAGCACCCTTCATAATAGTAACTAAACTATTTCCATGTTTTAGACACTCCCTGGGGAGAATACCCAGTCAATGCAGTGTCATTTACACATTTAGTGGCATTTTTCATTGTCTCAGTACTAAAGATGTTTTGCAACCTGTAAACTTATGTTGAATGACATGATTCCTGATTTGTTGCTTTACTGAATTTGCCAAGAGAAAAAAGTACATCTGCATTTTGAGCTTGAAACAAATATCTGTACATGATATTTTTCTTGAATCTTGTGCTTAAATTATTAAGGTTGATAATAAGATCTTAGTTATGTTAAGATACATACTCAGTTAGAAATAGTCTTATAAGGAGAGTCCTAAAAGCGTTCTGGACAATGAAGGATAAGAACCAGGTACTTCTAAATGAGTGAATTAAACAATTGCAGTCTGTGTAGAGTAAATATAAATGAGTTAAGTTAAAACAGTGATTACTCAGTAAAAGGAGGGTATTTGATAGTGATATTTGAGGAAAGAAGGAATATAACTTGCCAATATGCATATGAAATAATGTTCTAACCTCAATAGAACTCAGAATTACAAATTAAGATAATGAATATGTATCTGCTTAATACAGTGCAAAGATCAAATCAAAGATAAAAACTAGTGTAGCCATGTTGGCAATTTCATATTATTGGCATTGTGAATTGGCACAATCATTTTGGAAAACACTTAACTTATCTGTAGTGAAGGCTTTAAAGTGGTCCTATATTTGGTACAATAATTGCATTTTTAAATATTAGCAGAAAAGATATAAATCTTAGTGATGCTTGTAGTACTTAAAAGTTAACAACAACCTGGTAGTTCAATACAACGAGAATGATTACACTCATCTGCTGGGCTTTACACAGACATTGAAAATTACATTTTAAAAGACTTTCTAATGATATGGAGACTTAAAGAAGTTTTCATTAAAAAAATTACCATAGATTAAGATTGACAGGGGAGTGAAAAAAAGAAAATTTATATTGCTTGCAAGATGTAGAAAACTTGTTCAATATGCCATGGTTGAATAGAAAATTTAGCATTACTATGCTAGCAATCTTCAGGTCCCAAAGGGTATCATGGTTAAAAGCAGGAATCCTAGTCTCACCTGGCTGTGCTGTGTGACTGTGATCAAATTGCTTCAGTGAGACTCTTGTTTCCTCATTTCTAAAATGAGGATAATGTTTCCAATTTTACTGCATAGTAACTACTCAGTAAACATACACTGCTGTTATTCTTGAAATGATATGTAAAAAAAAAAAAGTGGAAGCAACATGCTCTAGTCTAGGTCCACTTAGGAGGGACTTGGATCTAGACTGAGGAATTCTCAGACTTGGCCCTTTCCAGCTGAAATACCAGACAGAGGGTACACACCTAAGGGCTTTAATGCAGTCATGGTGATGAAGCTGGAGAGGGATCAGTGTCTCTCTTGACCCGTGAAGATATGGGTTGTATCATCTTAAAGTTATATTTTGCAAATCTAGTGCTTTGCAGATATTTGTGCAGAATATATTCCAAAAGCTCATTATGAGATTCATCAGAATTGCCTTAGGGGGAATTCTACAATGTTTCACTAAGAAAGAAAAGAGAGATGCAGAGACGCGTGCAAATTACCCATTTTTTGGACTGCTCACTGCAGTGTGTATGCTTCAAGGATACTTTCCCCTGTATTGCAGTGTTTAAAATAGTGTCTGGTACTAATCTACTCAATATTTGTTGGAAATGTTTTGCATGTTCATGGGAAGTGGGTAGAGAACAAAACACAGTTATACTAGATCATATCCCATTCATGTGAATTACTTGAAAGAGGTGAGGGAGACATGTCCTCCCCCAAGGACAGATTTAGGAGAGGGATATCCCAAGTAAATAACAAAGTTTCTCCATGACACAGGTGATAGCTTATAGCTAGTACCTTTTCCTTGCTATTAGAAAACTTCTTTATCAAATTAGTAGTAGAAGAGGCTTGTTCAAATAGATATTTATTTCTAAAGTGAAATGATGTTCCTTGTATCTTGACCAGGAAGGACCGCATCATAGTGCTGCTTTTGCTTGTTGTAGACATTAGCCCCTCCAACCCAACAGCCTGGTGACAGCAGGCCGATTACATCGTGAAATAATGTCACACATCTTTTTTTTTTTTCCTTGAGAGACAAGCATCTGCACTGACATGATTATATTTTGTAGCTTTTAAATGCTTTCAGTGTTATTTCATTGAAAATGTAGCCTTAGTGAGTCATGTCTAAGCCTGAAGAAATACTGGTGCTTTTACAGACAAGTAGAGAGTTTGTCACTGCTGTGATGGTGCATCCCCCTAATCTGTTCTTGCCTTGCATAACCTGGATGCACTCCAAGACCACTCACTCTGACTGATTTATTTGATGTGGCAGAGCTCACACCAGTATACTCTAAATGTTCCTTCTGATAGATTCCTTCTCAGAAGAGGGCAAATGTAGTAATTAGGACTTTTATATTATGGCTAGAACTATGGAGCCATTTTCAATACAATTCTTGTTTCAGAAAAATATCATCCCATGTTCTAAATCCTTTATCCCAGACAGACTTGAAATGTAATATGAAATTTAATAGGTTGGTATTACAGAGTATTGCAAACCACAAGATTAAGTTTGCTCTTTTGTGCCTGTGTTCACTAGCATTTTGACAGTCCAAACAGGGTTTTAAACAGCTTCAGGAAACTCTGCTGACCAGTACCAGTTTTAGTTCCCATAGCTGATTAGCACTGGCAAGGTAGAAGGATCAGCAGGTTAATAGCTCAGAAAAATGTCACATGGTCAATTGAGGGTGGGGGTGAGGAAAGAGGTTCAGAGAAGTGGCTACCAACAAGGAAACACAGCCAAGAACTCAGCTTTTTCCTGTTACCTTCAATTGGATGCTCTAGAAAGTATTAGTGGGTACTTGGTCAGCCCAGAGCGTCCTCACAGCCAGCCAGCCAGCTCACGCCTGGCACCTGCTCAAAGAGGTACACAGCTCTAAGGACTTCATTTTGTCTTGAGAAAATCACTGCATCACAGTTAATATTTTTAAATGTTGCCCTCATTATTATTTATAGTGATAATTTGATGAGCCTGACTCATCGTTGAACTTTTACAGAGTTTCACGATACTCTTCTAAAGAATTCATCCGTTCTCAGATCCGTCTTGTTATGCTGGTAACAAGATGCAGACATTGATTTCAAGTTGGCCTGGGTTCAAATTCATACTCCCACCTACAACTTGATGATATTGGGCAAGCCCCTTCATTTCTCATAGCCCAAAAGTTTCATCCTCTCAAAATTACAGTGTTAATTTCTGGTTCGAAAGTTGTAGGTCATATATTTCAAATGCTAATGAAGTGCTTCATACCTAATAGATGCTCAGGTCCTTATTTAGAAGCATAGCTACCCTCAGGTGTTTTCATGAATTTTGAACTTTTTCTTTGGGGTTGATAGTGATAAAACTGGCATTCATTTAATGGCCCCTGAAATTGCTATAGTAAAATGAAGCCACCGCCCAGTTTGGACTGTTGTTTACTCTGTTGCTCCTTTCCTGCAGAGCATTACATTTATTTCTCATCTTCATCTACCAGAAATCTTTGATTCCCAATCTTCCAAATTTGTTTGGTGAGTGGAAAAAATCTCCCCTCCCCTCCTTTTATCCTGTTAGAATCTGCCTTAGAACTCTGCCTTACCTGAAATACATTTGAGCATTCTGCAGCCTAAAATAAATTCAGTATGATTATTCTGAAAGAGCTCTCTGCTGGATCAGAACAGTCATTAATTGTTTTTGAGAATATGAGCTGTGACTGGGTAGAAGCAGTAGGTTCTGATTCACAGAGCAGGATGATAATGCTGAAGTAATCTGGTGTGCTTGAGGTACTAAAACCATCATGAAGAGGTGGGTAATATTCTGCCCTTAAAGTAGTTTCCCAATTTACCATATTGCAAATAATCCGTTCACTTAAATGCATTTATAAAGAGGAATTATTTATTGCACGTTTATAAATATTTCTTATTTTTTAATATTAGGTCCCAAGTGCTCTATAATATATTGTGTTCAGTAAGCCCCTATTTTTCTATAAGACATGTCTAAAAAACCTATCAAACAGATGCCAGAGATAAGAAAAGATACTACAAATAACAGAACCCAGACTCGGATTGAGCATAGCAACCTCAGATTTGCTTTTCTCAGTGAGTGCTAAGGATAGCACTCCTGTACTGTAGCCTGAATTATTGACAGTTCTTAATTATCATTAATATTTATTTGGGCACCAATGTAAGCATCTTGTATGTATCATGTAATTTTTACAACAGTCCCTTACGTCAATCTCTTATTATCCCCACTTTACAACAGTCCCTTACGTCAATCTCTTATTATCCCCAGTTTCTTAGGAGTTTGTGAAACTTAAATCCACCAGAATGTGAATGCCATTATCCATAGCAAAAAATGTTTATTCCTGCATTGGGGCCTGCTGTATAATAGATGTAAATTGATAGTTGTCAGATGACTGAACTAGCTCAAGTTCACACCCCTGGTGAGAATCCAGAGGTTGGCAAAGGATTCAGATTCAGTCTACTCCCTGACCCCAAAGCCTACAATGTGAACTTGCTTCGTGTTCCTGTCCAAACCCAACTGAGTGTTGTTGAACTCATGAGAAATTAGAAATTCTCTAAATTGTAAAAAATATTATAAAGCATTGTCATGAAATCCATATAGTTAGCAGGATAAGCATAAAGTTATTCTATTTAGGAAGTATTAGGTAGTTTTGTGCACTAAGAAGTAAGGACTAGAGTAATTTAGATCTCAGATATTTTCAAGTTGGAAGTCTAAATTTGGTTCTCCCTACCTCCTTCACTCCTTTGTTTCATGCCCCATCCCCGCCACCCAGGTCAACAGGATAAGTCCTAGTTATAGTGTGTTCATTTCATTCCTCTGATATGCATTAAAAAGCTGCATGAAGAAGACAGTGACAATAATGAACAATTTGTTTGGTGATTCCTTGCAATGATAGTGAATGTGCTATGAATTGAACAGACCCATCAAAAGCTGGAGGTCCTGCATTCTCATCCAGTCATTGTCCAGTTCGATATACACACACATGTTATCCAGTATGTTATCCAGCTGTTGTACAAGTTCACATTCTTAATCGGTCTGATCTTCAGGGGAGTGCAAACCATGTCGAGAGAGCCCTTTTATCTGTAGGTGGAAGCAAGGACTAGCAATCACGATAGGGCATAATGGGCCCTGCTGTCTCGCTCAGAGCTTTTTCCCCTCAAAGCCTTCTTGTTGACAGCACCGGGTTCCATCTCGTGTCTGAATGCACAGTACACTTTGGGCACTAAGAGATCCATCGCTTGTAATTTTGAGTCCAGAGCATGAGAAAGAGGGAGCCTCTCAGGCTTCTCCCTTTGGGGGCAGGTCTTCCTCACAGGGTATCAGCCCTCCTGTTTCTTGCTCCTCTAACAACTGTTTCCTTTTCCAGCATCCTCATTGTTATTTTTTTCATTCTTCCTATCACCCTACCGTAACTATAACAATTCTTCTGTTGTTTAATCAAAGAAAGGATGGTGTAGAAGAGTTAAAAATTTGAGGTATAGGTGTTTTTTTTTAAGCTGTAAACTACTGAGGGCAGGTGCCTGTGTTATACATTGTAGAGTGTTAAAATCCACGAACCTAGAGCTATTATAGTCACAGAGTACAACTATTATGAGGTCTAAGCAGATACAGAAGTCATCTTTATAATAAGACCTGCATTCAATTAATGCAGGTCTACTGTTTTCAGTAGTTTTTCTTCATATCTATGAACAATTAGAGCTATTAATTTACATATATATCTCCTCGGGGATCATGCTTGATTGAAACCTGGTACCTTAGTTTTTCCTATCTGCAAACTATTGAAATTTCACAAGTTTATCGCATGATTTAATTAGTTTAATGTTCATGAAAATTCTTGGAAGGCAGAATCGCTACATAAATGCCAAGAATTATGATTGCTTTCTTCATGTAATTCCCAGGACTCAATTTCAGCTGCATATAGTTTCTCTCATGATCGGTCAAGAAAGATTTATTACAATATCTTTGATAGTATTTTAAAAATTAGAAACTTATTTTTGGTTGAGGTAGCTAGCTACTGATTGTTATTGCTGATTTTTATCTTGAAAAAATAAGAGGTAAATTCATATTAAAATGATACTTTTTGGCATTGGATGTTACCTATCCAACTCTGCATTAGACTATTGGATTATCTTTAAAATGTATACTGAATTGGGATACAGTATAAATCCTATTCCAGGATTTATTTGAACTGAATTTTATTTAAATAGAGAATTCTACATGATACCCTCTAAATGGTATTAAAAGAAATGAAAGGGTTTCAGGTATCAATCCTTGTAGAATTTTTTTTTGCTTTATAAAGTTATTTGCCCAATGTATTTTATATAGTTTGGTTCAAATATCATTTTGCTTAAGAGTTTTGTTTTATTCTCTTGAAGGATTATTAAAACTACCCTTTTTATTACTGTATTCGGAGAAACCCAAAAGTAAGAATTACTTAGGTAAAGATGGCTAGATAGCAAAAATAATAGGTATTGCATATTTAAAACCTAATGTTTTTTTGAATCTTCTGTGTCTAAGTAGTCACTGGAAGCTATTTTGAAGTTTGGTTGACCTCCATATACAGGAAAGAAAAGTGAAATTTTTGTTGGGAGATAAAGCAGCATAGTGCCTGAACCAAAAATTGTAGCAGTAGGCAGCCCAAATGAGGTGTCATATTCAACCTAAAAATTTCACTTTCAAGAAAAAGATTCTCTCAGGCTCATTAGAAGATAAGCATAACTAAAATTGCATGGGGAGAGTTGAGGGCAGTGATGATGAATAAAAAGCAGTATAATTTATAGATAGACAAAAGTTAGCCTGTAGCATATGCAAAAATGCCTGAAATTTCAGAGTTTAGGTGATAAAAGGTAAGAGACAATTTGGAATCACAAAGCACTAGGCCAGAGTAAATCAAAGGCTTTTTTATTTTTTATTTTTTGAGTGTTCGCTCTCTCTCAGGACACTGAAAGATTCTAGAAAAGACTCTGAACATTGAAACTTGTCTACTTGCAAGGTAGTCAGGGACTATATGGCATGAACTCATTTTAAGTGTAAGCTTTTAAGTATAAGTATTAAATTAGGGTAGTAATTTATTGGGAGTTACAAATTTGTATTCTTTTGTGTATTTTAAAGAAGAAGAGCTAACCAACAGTGAGAAGAACCTGGAATATTTGTTTGTTTGTTTGTTTGTTTATCCATACAAGAGCTGGGGTGCAAGCCAGAGATGCAAGCCAGAGATGCGGGGGGTGAGAGGATTTACCAGAGACAGAGTGGGGAGCAGAATAGGCAGACTGACTGAAATACACTGCTGAGGGGAGCAGTGGGCGAGATAGGAGATGTCTGCTATGCCATGTGAGTCAGCTCCCTGGCTGGGGATAGAACTTGTGCTGCAGTGGCTCCAGATTGCTTCAGAGTGCTGAGACTTAACCCCTTGCACTACCAGGGAAGCCCAGAACCTGAGATATTTAAATAATACACATAACATTAAATGTATACTGAAACAAGTAGAGAAATTACAAGAAAATTGTAAATCATTATCACTTTTGAAATTAAATGCAAAAATATTTTCAAAAATATTACCAATTCTAAGAACATATAAGGGTTAATTCATCATGACCAACTATGATTAATCCCAAGAATGCAAGGTAGACTTAGCATTTGAAAATTAGGCAGTATAATTAACCATATTAATTTAAAAAAGGAGAAAGCCTATGCATAAAGAACAGTTATTTGATAAAATTCAATGCTCATCTCGATGAAGTCTCTCAGCGAACTAGAATAAGAGGCATCTGTGAAAATCCTAAAATTAATATTGTATTTAATGATGAAAGACTAAATACCTTCTAAAATTTCAGCTATTGCAGTATGGCAAGAAAGGAGAATAAAAGACGCAGACTGGAAACATTAGGTATCTGTCTTTTCACAGAAGACATAATTTTACCTTTAGAGTATAGACCAGGAATCAGCAATGTGCAACTAAATTTTCACTATTTTTGTGTTATCTGTGACATAGGTATTTTTTTACTTTGTTTTTCTTTTCTCTTTTTTTTTTTTTTTGCAGTTTCAGGTATAAAATAGATACTACCATGTTGGAAATAGCTTGGCAGTTGCTTAGAAAGTTTACCATGCACTTACCATATGACCCAGCATCTCTCCCAGGTAAACTCAGGAATGAATGAAATAAATAAATGCATACAAAAAGTTGTATATAAATGTTAACAATCATTTTATAATACTCCAAATCAGAAATAACTAAGTTGTCTATCAGTGGATCAATGAATAAACAAATTATAGTCATATCTAAAAAAGAAACAAACTGCTAGTACACTACAACGTGGATGACTGTGAGAAATAAGTCAGACATAAAAGTACATACTGCATTATTCGACTTAGGTAAACTTTTAGAACAGGCAAGCTTCATCTCTAACAATAGAAGTAAAGTCATGGTTGCCAAAGAGTAGGAGGAGTTGTAGGCAAGCGCTAAGGCAGTTTTTGGAGGGTGATGGATCTATCCTAAATCTGATCGGAATTGTGGTTCATTGCTGTGCATATTTAGTAAAATTCATCAAACTGTATACCTTTAAGATAGATGTGTTTTATTGTATATTATAGCTCAACAACATTGGCTTTAAAGTAAAAAATGTTGACATTTTTAAAAATCTCAGCATGACTTGACTTAATCTGGACTGTGAGCATCAGTAGACCACAAACTCAGGTACACACTTTTACCTCTAGCAAATAGCTCCGGACTAGGCACCCAGTAAATATTTTTTATCAAATGCCTGAGTGAAAACTAGAAACAAGGTGACATAATAGGCTGGGAGAACTGAGCTCCCTTGTTTAGCTAAGGCTCAACGTGGCAGCCAGATTTCAAGTCTATGCTGAGGCTGGGTGAAGCTGTCAGATATAAAATGTTTGTTTCAGATTTGTTTGTCCTAACATTTTTTTTTCTGTTGGAGAGGAGTATGTACAATGTAATCCACTATGACTGGAATTGCAGATAAAGTCTTTCGGATGGCAGAAGGGGATTCAGACAATTAACTGTCTCTGGAGTACTTTATATAGGAAACGATTTTCTTGAAATAATGTAAGGCGCCCGTGTTGGTAGTTTTAATAAAAGTCAAGCCTGATTCATTTATTTGAGGACCAGGATTAGGGAACTAGCATCTTATGCTTGAGGTGTATTTTAAGATTGAAATAGTTATATTCATATTTACTTATGAAGCAACAGAATTGGTGGATAAGTAAAACTGTAACCCTGTGGAAAAATTTAATATTTGTATTTGGCTCTACTATGTTCAAGCCTAAGAAATTGCTGTAGGTTATACAACAACTCCATAAATATTACATTTTCGGTATTACCAGAAGCGTACTTTTATAGGGGAGGATCATGTTTTATTTCACATCTAAAAACTAAACTTGAGTTGGTATATTATGCTTTTTAATACTTTAACATTTTATTGCAATATTTTTCAGTGAGGGGAGGGAATTCTCAGACATCATCCACTTACATTCTTGTAAAGGATGAATGTTGGTTGAATACCCTGAGATTCAGACTTCCTCCCCCACCCTTTGTAGTTAGGTGCAGTTGTCTCCTGAAGTCTTCCCTATTTCAACTTTTTTTAAAGATCCTAATAACTCAACAACTCATCTTTGCCTTTCTATGAATAGTTCATGCTTTTGCTTCCATGGACTTGTTTGCATTGACAGATGTGGTTAATCAGGGGGATGCATCACAGTCTTCTTACTTACAACACCTCTTGTAATAAAGATGTGTCTTTGAAGAGAGGAGAAAATTAATCCTCACTCCATTCATTTACCTATAATTTTCCTATGGAATGTTTGTTACCAGTTAGTGCTTACATGACACACACCAGACTCAGTGTTCTGGCAGATGGGACTGCTCTCTCCTAAGATACTAAGATCTCACCTCCGCTCAGCAGCCTGATTCTCAGATAATAAAGACCACATCAGGCTTTGAAGTGTGTTTGATAAACTACCTTCCTAAGAATCATCTAATGTGTCTGCTTGTGAAAAATTTATCCTAATTAATCCTAATGATGGAATAAGGGGGGAAAGCCACCATTTGACGGTCACCAGCAATGGACGCTGGAACTAATGTGTGAATAAATAATCAAAAACTGAAAATGTAGATAACAGATTTACATAGTCTTATCTCCCCATAAAATATTATTTACAAAGGGGAAAAAGCGATTTACAGTGGAAAAATATGACACAAACCACATAAACCAAGAGGTGAAAGTTAAAAGTAACAATAATGTGACAAATCAGTATCTGTATCTTGTCTCACCCTCTCTTCATACTCAGTTTAACAAAAATTGATGAATTTGAGTAAGCTAAAATTTGGTATGACTTCCTTCCCTCTAGTCCTTTCTATACCTAAAATGTCCTAACCAGTTATCTTTGGACCATGATTTCCAAGATGGAGTAGAAACACTCAGTTGCTTTCAGATCTGCTATCCACCACGATTTCTTTAACACTTTATTGACTGATGTTATTTCTGTACCTTGATAACGTACACACCTTTGATCTTATCCAGCTAGGTCATTTGCTGAGCTATGGAAGATACATACAGATATCTCTTTTTAAGTTTTGAACATAACTTTTGTGGTTTCCAGATGAAGTTCTTGGAAGGAACACAGACACTATAAAGATACACATACAAACCTACTTAGGATTTGTTGGACTCATTGGCAACTACCTGTGTATCGCTCTCAGACCTCCAAATCTCCTGGGATATATTGGGCACCACCAAGACTTAATCCATTTGCTTGATAAACTTGTGCTGTGCATTGTGAGATTTTGCAGTCACTGTTAGCTTCCTGTTATTTAAAAATTTTTATTTATTTTGTAGATGAACTGGAGAGTAGGCCAGAGGTGCTGGGGGTGAGAGGATTCATCAGAGTCAGAGTGAGGAGCAGAATAGGCAGACCTACTGAAATACACTGCTGAGGGAAGAAGCAAGCTAAACAGGAGAGGTCTGTTGCACCATGTGTGTTAGCTCCCTGGCCAGGGACCGAACTCAGGCCATAATGGTAATAATGCTGAAACTTAACTCCTAGGGCACCAGGGAGGCCAGTGCTTCCTTTTCTAGAAGAGTAAATGTCAGTTGTCACCTTCCCTCTGGGTGGCCCTTTGTGTGAATCAACAGATCAAATACCTTGTAGCTCTTGGTGGGTAGAAGAAATATTTTATCTTCCTTTAAAACTCCTCTGATATAGACACATTTGGAACAGAAAACAAGCAACTTCTTTTTTTCTCTTAATGTATCAATAAGCAGAGGGAGAATAGAGGTCGATTTAACTACATAGCCCAATATTGTAATCTTTTGTGTTGAGCAGTTTGGAAAGGTGTCACTGAGATTCCAGTGCCCATGTTGTGCATTAATTAACAAAAGTTAAACTTTTTTCTTGATATAATTATAATTCTACTAATAACATAAGAGCTGGCTTTGATCAAACAAATTCTGTCAATCTTGTTTTAAAAATACATGTCTTTGTAGAAAAGAAATTTTAAGTTGTAAAAATTACTTACGATTATGCTTGATTGTTACGCTTATGGTTTTCAAATTTGGCTCTTAAATGATTCATCCTAATGTAAATGGCATTTTACCACAGAACAGTGTAACGACTAGTATGGTCTCATCATCTTAAGAGGAGAAAACCTCAGAAGGATCAGGCACCAATGAAAGACCAATACCTCAGTCTCCTGAAATGCATTCTCTGCCTCTGCTCCAAGCGAAGTTTACATATTTACATCTCTCAGGGGAAAAAAAAATTCTACTGCCAAGGGGAAGTTAAATTGGGCAGTTTGTTAATGTAGGGAAATGTTTCCTGAAACATAGAGGTCTATTTGTGGCTAGCGAGTGATCTGTGACAGTATTGCCAGAATTTTAAGAAAGGTACTTGTAGGTTAAAATGTTATCGTTTAATAAAATGAATATATGGAGCTGTATTTAAGTTTTTAAGGCAAATTTGTTGAGGTGTAATTTACAATACAATAAAATGTACCCTTTCAGTGTATGCTTTTTAATACTGTGAGTTTTGACGAATGAATACAGCCATGTAACTGCAACCAAGATACAGAACATGGAATAGAAATACTAATTTTCCCTTTTTTTCTGTTCCGTGGAGTGGAAATCCATTAACCCCAATCTGTTCTGTAGTAGATTTAAAGTTCTGTAGTAGTTTTAAAGGTGGGTGTGAGTCCTTGGACTAATCATGTAGCACAACAGCACTTTGTCACTATGGTGTGACTCCCTGGCCGGCTGATGTTTCAGTCCCTTTCTTTGGCTGTGCTGTCTGGAAGGGTGGCAGCTTGGGATCTTTTCATGTAAGACCTTTCCAGTCTGACAGACTCCTGAAATCTGTGCTTCTCATAGCCAATGGAGAATTCCTGGCGCTGTTCCAGTGAGAAACAGTGTTGAATCTGCCCTTGTCACTAAACTTGTCTATCTCTGACTCTCAATTTATGCATGATTGGGTGTTCATGTTTTAATTATTCAGCATTTATTACTTTTCTAGTTTAGGCTTACAAAATGAGTACTTTGAAGAAAACTTAGAAACTTTTAGAAAATAAGTGGGCCCCCCCACTGGGGAATGCATAGGCTAGGCAACTTGGCCTTTTATAGGTGTGGATAACAGAGAAAATAAGATTAGGTTGCTTTGCTGCTGCTTTGTGCCTTTTTTTTTGTTTCAAACTATGGCTGTATATTCAAAGAGTTGCATGAATCACTTTTTTAGAATAAGATTGTATAATTAGTTGTCATTTATTCTTTTCACTATTAAGTATTAATGTTCATTCTCTAATGTAACTGGTTTGCCTGATTGTCTTAAATGGAAAAGAACAATTTCCTTTCTTAGTGTTAAAATTCCCTCCAGGCCTGTGGTCTTTGAGTCAGCTTTACCCAAGCAATTAAGGCTGTTAACAAGGACACAGTTTTTGTTTGACCATCACAGCTCTAGACAGAGAACCCCCAAACTGTTTGTTTCTAGGTTGTTAGTGAAAAGTATTTATTTAGCACTACCAGTGCATCTCTAAATCATGCCTTCTTTGTTGCAGCAACAAATGCAAGTGGGGGAGCCAATTTCTTGACTGTGAATCCACTTCCAGGGTAATTGATCAAATCGGCAGGAACTTAGCTGCCTGCTGCTCTATCTCATCTGTATTCTCGCATCTGACACTTGTTCACACCGGCCCTTCTTTATCTCATCCAGTGAAACTGTAAACTAAATATGAATAACCAAAGTTTTAAAAAGGGATGTCAGCCACTTACCTTATTAATTCCTGAGGGTAAAAAGTATGTTTCTCAAAGGTAATTTCCTAAAGTATAGGTGTATCTTTTTCTAAAATCTTTTGACTTTCTGTAGAAAATTGTTTAATCTTTTGGAATTACTTATTTGCTAATTTATCCATGCTTCCTCTTCTTAGCTGTACTATCAACCTCATTTTAAATTATGTTTGCAAAGTTAATTATACTTATCTGTAAATGGAAAAATCCAAATAAATATAAATATAAATAAAAATATAAATAAAAATCCTATTAACATAATAGCCTTAAAAATCAATTTTGCAGATTTTTAAACAATATTAAGTAGTAAATGGTCACTGTGAAAGAGCCAGGTTCAATTTTAAAACTTTTTCTGTAGACATGCGTAAGGGCAGGACAGGACACAGAGCAGGTTTTCCGATCCCATGCAGACCGGGTAAAGGAGTCAGAGTCCTCAGTGCTTTTGCAGGCTTTTATTGGGATTACCAGGTACACGGCAGGCAGGGGTGCTGGGGGGCCGGGAGGCTGGCAGGCCTCCCAGCCCCCAGCGAGTCTTCATTCTATGCGGGCTCACTGGCGTTCTCTGCTTCTGCTTCTTTGCTTCTCTCTTGGCTTCTCTCCGGCTTCTCTTTTAGCTTCTGCTGCTGCTGGCGTCCCCACGACGCCGCCCTTAAAAGTAGTCTTAGCACAGGTGAATCTCATCTACCTATACCCACACCCTACTCCAGGTGTCCGCCATCAGGCATGCATTCAGGACCTCAAGGATCCATCATCTATCCTGATGGTGGGAGGGCAGAAAAGCCTGACATTTTCATTACCCTACTGTCCACCCCCTCAGGGTTTTCTGCCATATAATCCACACAACACATCTTTGTGTCTTAGCAAACATAAACAATGCAGCCATGGCCCACAAAAGCAAATATATCACAATATAACAAAATACAATGGAACACAAATAAGTCCAGGCCGGGCCCCAACCTAGTGCAAAAAGACAATTATTGGTACCAGCAGATGAGCCACCAAATCTGCTGCTGAAGGCACTGCTCATACGAGGGAGGGGAACCACTCACAGCATCTCGACCAGGCTTCCTGGCCTTCTCTGGCTCTAGTCTCCGCTACAAGCCACACACAGCATCCACCCCCAGGATGCACTAGCTCTGGGATTGGCGATTCTATTCTGTTGGGGGTAATCACAACCCTCAGTGTTTCTGTCTGCAGTCGCTCCAACACTCAGCCTTCATAGCCACCAATTCGACTCGCAGACCCCTGCACTCAGGCCAACCTAATGCACAAGCACATGGGTCGGGGATCCAAACTCTATATGCGGCCTCTTTCGGGTCCCCTCTTCGGCTTGGGCTCCACCCCAAGCCACGTTCCCCACCTGTCCCTCAAGAACGGGTTCCTCAGCTCCTCACCCTCAACAACGAGCAGGGCATCACCCACAGGTGATTTTACGAGACTCACAGGTCTTCAGCATACTCAGGCTGCTTAACTGCCGCTCAGGGCTTCTCAACTTAGCATCCGCACCACCTTTTGCCTTCTCAGTTGGCTTTTCTCCTACGCCTGGCTGCTGGGCATACACAGGCTGCTTTTGGCCATCAAGGGCCACTGGCCACCCCCAGATTCCCATCTCCTGGGGTTTACAGACTAAACTGTTCCACCCCCAGCGTCCCAAAACATATCAACCTGCAAGGTCCTCCACCTTCTGGCGGAATTGTCACTCCAAGTTCATCAGTCCATGTCCATCAGTTGAAGTCCGTTGGCCTCTCCCTGCATCAGCACTGGCGAGCTCCGAATCGTGGTCCTCTCCTCCACAACGATTCTGCTGCCTCAGGGGTCGTTGGCCGGTCCTTTCGGGTGTCGTCGGCTGGTCCTCTTGGGTGTCTCCTTCAGGCCAGGTCCCGTCCTGCAGTTCCTGGACCCCATCCCTCTCCTATGCCGCCATGACATCTCCAGCGTCATCACAGGCAAAGTCTTTTACTCCTTAGTCCCTCCAGGTCTTCGGAGGGCTCCATACCCGTCTGCATGGATCTTCCTGCCGACTTACGCCAATTGTAAGAGGCAGGAACAGGACACAGTGCAGGTTTTCTGATCCCATGCAGAGCGGATAAAGAAGTCAGAGTCCTCAGTGGTTTTTCAGGTTTTTATTGGGGTTCAGCGGGTACGTGGCAGGCAGGGGTGCTGGGAGGTTGGCAGTCCTCCCAGCCCGCAGCAAATCTTCACTCTATCTGGGCTCACTGGCGTTCTATGCTTCTGCTTCTTTGCTTCTCTCTTGGCTTCTCTTCGGCTTCTCTTTCAGCTTCTGCTGCTGCTGGCGTCCCCGTGACGCCGCCCTTAAAAGCACAGTCTTAGCACAGGTGAATCTCATCTACCTATGCCCACACCCTATTCCAGGTGCCCGCCATCAGGCATGCATTCAGGACAAGGATCCATCATCTATCCTGATGGTGGGAGGGCAGAAAAGCTTGACATTTTCTTTACCCTACAACATGATAGGCTAACAGTCAATTAATATGCTGTGCCTCTACGCATTGTATGCTAGAAAAAATAATGCTCCCTTAAGAGATATGATACCTGGAACCTGTGTTCCTTTATTTGCCACATAGATCTATATGGAAGTTATTAAGATTAACAGCCTTGTGAGGAATGATTATTTTAAATTATTCAGAACAGTTCTAAATGTCTTCACAAATATCCACATAAGAGAGAGGCAGAGGAGGTTTTGACATCTGTGGAAGAAAAGGCAATGGGAAGGTACAGACAGAATTTGTAATGATGTGACCACAAGGCAAGGTATGTTAACAACCACCAGAAGATATAAGAGGCCAAGAACAGATTCTTCCCTTCAGTCTCTGGAATGAATATGTCCCAGTTTAAAGCTTGATATCTGTCAAGTGAAACTAGTTTCAAATTTCTGGCTTCCAAATTTGAGAGAATAAATTTGTTTGAATCCACCAAGTTTGTGATTTTTGCTTTTTTTTTTTGGTAGTAACTGCAGGATACTAATACAGGTTTTATACCAAGACCTTGGGTACTGTTATAACAGCTACCTAAAAATGTGGATGTGGCTTTGGATTTAAATAATGAATAAAGACTTGAAGAACTTTCTGGTACATGATAGAAGAAGCCTAAAATGCCTTTAACAGACTGTTGGTAAAAATATGAACTTTAAAAGTGATTCTTATAAGGGTTCAGAAGAAATTGAAGAAACTAGAGGAAAAAAATATCTGTTATAGAGTAGGAGAAAACTTAGCCAAAGTTTTTCCCAGTTGTGTAGAAAGCATATAGGCAATGAACTCAAGTATTTAGCTGAAGTGATTTAGCAAAGTGTTGAAGGTGGGCCAGTTTTCTTCTTGCTGTTTGTAGTAAAATGCAAGAGAAAAGATATAAAAATTAGTCTATTCAGATCGCAGAGAACATACAAGTGAGGAGTTTCATTATTCAAAAATGAGAGAAGGCCGAGAAGTGTAACTGGAAAATCTTTAGTGCTGAAGAGATTGAGTGTGTGATTCATGGATCTCTTCAACCATCTCTGCAGAAAATAGGAATAGAGATGTGATTATCCAGGAAAGATCATTTTTAATGGCATGAATACACAGGAGACCCACAAGATTTTTGAGATTATTGAATCCACAGAAATAACAACAGCTTGAACTGAAATGGACAGAGACAGGATGGATTAGAAAAAGGTGTTGGACCTCCAAAATTCTAGGCAAAAAGAGTTTTTAAAAACTTGAAATGCTACCCTTCAAGAAAAAGGGAAAAAAATGACTCTAAGAGTAGAGTCTTAATTCCCAAGCTTTGAAGCCTTGCGATGTTATAATTTGAAATTACTTGGGATAAATGACTTCCTTTCTTTCCATTTTATGCCTTTTGAAATAGGAATGTCAAAACAATTATACTATGCCTGCCCCGACAATTATTTTGGAAGCAGATAACTTTTCTTCTGGTTTCATGGATCAACAGATAGAGGGAAATTTTTGCCCCAGGATGAATCATACTCATACTGTCACCTATACCATACCTGCTTTAGACGTTGAGATGATGAGATTTGGGATTTTTGAGCTGATAAGATTTACATGATATTTGGTCCCTATAGTTGATGCTATAATTGGTTGAAACTTTGAGGGATATTGGGATGGAGTGCATGCATTTTGCTCATGGTACAGGCATGAATTTTTGGAAGCCAGAGGATGGACTATGTGGTATAGGCATAATAATGCTATGCTACCATCTCCACCCTACCGCCTAAAGTTATCAAGTTCTTATTCCTTCTGGAAACTGCCAGTGTTACTTTATTTGGAAAAAGGGATTTGGGATCTAGTAGTGGAAAATTATCCTGGATTATTTAGGTGAGTCTTAATTGCCATCACAAATGTCTTCATAGGAGAGAGAGGGAGATTTGATTAGCACAGAGAAAAGGAAATATAAAGGTAAAGGCAGAGATTGTAGTGATGAGGCTACAAAACAAGGAATGCTGGCAGAACCCAAATCTAGAAGAAGTAAGGAACTGATTTCTCCCCTAGAATCTCCAAGTGGACTATGACCCTGTGAAGTGAGTTTAATTTGAAATTCTGACCTGCAGAACTGTGAGATAGTAAACTTTTGTTGTTTTAAGTCATCAGGGTTATGGTTTTGTTATATCAGACATAAAACACTAATACACCAATCCTTTTACAGATAATTCTTACTAATTTTTTTTCATTTTCCATTACAGATAGGTATCATCAAACATTTTGAGAAAATATGGATTCTACTTTTAAATGTTTTTCTGCCTTGTCAAAAAAGAATTAGTAATTTCATAGCTTGTTGATTTTAAAAAACGTGATGACTGTGTGTGTGGCTTATATCTGATGATCTATACGTTTTTGAAGGAATACAACCCCTATTCTTCCTCTGCCTTAGGTCAGTATAAGTAATATTTAATAAGATTGCATTGGTTATATTTATCCAATGAGGACTTCAGATATTTATGTCCAAAAAAGAGCTTTAAGAGACACAGAAATTATCTTAACTGTCTTCATCAGATGCAGATTTTAATTATAAAGACTTAAAATGAATGTAGTTAAGTGACAATAGTTGGACAATAGTTTCAGTTTAAAATATACATTGATGGGTAATAACATTCGTTTTTCAACATCTGCTTAGTAGAACACTGGACAGAGTACATTGACAAAGAAAACTTTGAAATTTGTGGTCCCCTTCCTCACACTTTTTAAATGCTTGCAACTCAGTTTCAACAGTTCTAATCATTACAGGCTAGTCCATTATCTAAGTTAATAATGGTTCCCTCCCACCTCCCTTTCATCGTTTTTGACTTGTTGGTCCAAATATGACCAACTAAATCCAACTACTTTCTGGCTCCAACACTGTCCTCCTTTTCTAACAGTGACTTAGGCACATAGAAGCCTCCTAACTATAGTTCCTCCCTCTTTTGTTGCCAGTGTACAATCTCCTCAATAGAAAAGTACTGTTAAAAGGAAAATCAAATTTGAGCACTTTCTCTCCAGATCTTCCATTGATTTCTCATTCTCAGAATAGAAACCAGTGTCCTTGAAAAGGGCCGCCACGGGCCTCCCCGATGGTGCAGCGGTTGAGCGCTGGGTCCCACATGGTGCGCAGACCTCTCCTGCCTCCCGCTGCTCCCCTCAGCAGTGTACTTCAGTCCTTCTGCCTGCTCTGCTCCCCGCTCTGGCTCTGGTGAATTCTCTCACCCTCCCGCGCTTCTGACTGTACCCAGTGCTTGTATAAATAAATAAATCTTTAAAAAAAAAAAAAAGGACCGCCAAATTCATAGTCAGACCCATGGCTTTTTTCTACTCTGTGTTTCTCCTCTCCTCCTTATTAACTGCTTACGTCACACAAGTCTCTTCAGTGTGTACATTCCAGGCACATTTGTTCTTTTTCTTTCTCTCTGCCTGTAATGTGCTTCCTCTAGTTCTACTGCCTGGCTTGAAGTCTCACCCCTTCTAGTTCTGATGCATTTGGTATCTCTGTAAGGTGAAGTCTTTACTTAGAGAGAGAAGGGAGTTACTGACTGGGGCTGTCATGTAGTATTAAGAATACAGTTTTCTTTGGGCTCCAAAATCTAGTAATCTATAGACATTATCTGATCATACTTTGAATCTGGGCCCCCGTAACTGTGCCATCCTTTGACTACCTGGACACTGGGGATAAGATCTGGCACACCAAGACACAGGTCACTGCCTATTCTCCCCTCAGCCTAAAACTTTATCATGGGGAGCACCTGTCATATGTGCACCTGAAGATAGCTGCACTCAACTCTATATCAACTCCCCCTGACAATTCACAAATTTCTGCGCTACTTCTGGAGACTCTAAGGACTTGTGTAGAAAGTCTCTCATAACTCTGTCTTTATTTTTTTTTTTTGTCTTCAGAAGTTTGTGCCTCTCTACTTTTCCTATTAGCTACCAATCTCTCATCCTCATCCTTCTGTTTAACTTTTTGTCTGTCTAAACCCCATTCTCCCCACACTTCCTCCCAAACTCTTCTCCGATGACCTCTGGTATTCCTAGATACTCATGGCAGGAGTTAATGTGGAGTTTAGTTGATGTGGAATTTAGTTGTGGTCAGCCTCTACTCCCACAACTTCAGTCTCCTTGTGTCTTCCCTTCCTCATTTCCTGCCTTAATAGCAACTGGCTATCTACACAGAGAGTACATATTCCTGAAACTCACACTGTGGACATGTGATTTTTCTTTTAATCACTGGATTTCTTGAACTTGGGAAGATAAGGTCAGTCTGCTCTTTTTCCCCATCATTTCTTTTTCCCCATCATTTCCATATGCCCACCCTGCATAAGAGATTGCTATTTTAACACTTATGTTGCTGGCTGTGCCATGACCTACTTTCTGTTGATATTTGACATTTTGGTAATTCAGCCTTATTCACTGAAAACTCAGTTTATTGCCACTTTTTCCACATCAGCTCCTGCCATGAGTCTTCCGGTAATTTCATTGTCCACATGGACAGTCCATCCAACCTTTAGCAGGGAACCCGTTGGCATACTCCTCTCAGGTGACCTTTTGTATTTTTAGATGAAAACCCCTTGTCCTTTCCTTCACTTCTTTAGTACTGACCTGGAATCAAATCTTCATTTTCTTATTCATTGGTCTTGCCACTTTCTCTGTACCATGGACAACCTCACTGTTGATATACTGAACCCATATGGTCCAAGAATAGTAAATCTCCCAGAGAAAAACTAGATTTTCTAGAGGAAATGTGGGGGAAAAATGCTAGGTAGCAAGAGCCACAGGTGTTAATACATGAATAGATTCTAAGGAAACTCTCTCTTAAAAATCATGTCTAATCAAATGTTGAGTATGTGTTTCCTTTAGTTCTGTGGTAATTTGATTGTACTCTAGCTGGTTCAAGGAGCCTCTTAGTTTTCTAAGTTCAAATATAAAATCAGCCAAAAATGGTAACAAAGGAAGCAAATATACCAATCTCATGTAAACTTTAAGTGCTTATAAAGTAATGAAAGTTTGAGATTTTTTAGTCCATTCTTTCTTCTCTGGAACCTGTCTGGTGTATTTAATGGGGAGCCAACTGTACTTCTGCCCAGCAAACAGGCTGTGGGACACCATTTTTCTCATATTGCAAGTGTCTATTATGGATATGGTTTTACTAATAAAGCAAAGTTAATTAGAAAGGCAGATCTGCTGCAGAAACATCATACTATGCATTACAAAATTAAATGTAAATTATTGGATTATATCCACACCATTGGGCATCTCTAGGGACATACATAACAGAATTGGTGGTATAAACTCCTCATGACTGACTCCCCTATCCTTTGATTTGAATAGTTGTAAAATGTTTACTCTGTCTCCAAAACAGTTTATAGTAAATACAGAAAAAGCTTGTGAAATGGATTTGGACATGAAGATGGGTGGTAATAATTCACAGTCACCTGGATTTGCTTTGAGTTGATTTTCTGATGATTGTGATGGATTTTCCCCAGGCCTCTGTATCCTCCCTGGTCTCACTTTTGGTCATGACATAATTTATAGAGTGGCTGACATTTGTGATAATCCACAGAAAAACTGCTTTTCTCTGTGACCTACTTTTTGTTCCTCACCAAAACACTATCCCAACTGAGCAATAGGCCAAGTCCAAGTATAATCTACTGAGACTGAGGTGGTTTTTTCTAGTTATTTTGGCCACTGTTTATCCTCCCTAAGGTATTTTCATATTCCTGTTCAGGTTCTAAGAAGAGTACATTTTTTTTCTGTGATGATCACAATGGAGGATTATACAAATATTAATGAACCAGGACACGGATTCAGTATTTGCTTGTGATAAAGGGTAATGCCTTATTTATCACATTACTACACTATGACATTGACAAGTTCTGAAATAGTTTAAAGATGTCTCTTGTTTTCTAAATAAAAGGGAAATAGGCTACATACAATTAAACACATTTCATTGTGAACGTATGTGTGAAAAATATCTTCACACAGGGTATTTATTTTTTAAAGTTCCTTCAATACGCTAATGGCATACAATTTAGTTTAACAGCTTGGTGTGTTGTAATCAAGAGTGTGAATAGGCAATCAAATACTTCTGTGAAATTCTGGTCTCCGAAGAATTCATGGCAAGCCTGTTGCTATGGTGCAGGCTCACCTGGGACTTGTTTAGCTTCTTTCTCAATCAGATATATTGACAATAATGAGCTTAAAAAGAGAAATTCTCATAGAAAATTCAGAATAGGAGAAATCCAGATACATAAATGGAGTACTGTAACTCTTCCTTCCTTTCTGCTTGCACATAAGTGTTTTTATTTGTGATCCCAAGAGTTGCAAGATCCACTGAAGGCATTACTGTCTCACCATAAAGTAGGCTGGATGTCATAGAAGGCACTATTTATCAGCTGGAAAACCATGGAGAAGAAAATCTCTGAAAAACTATCAACCAGATTCTCTCCATCCACAACTGCCTCCCTGGAACTTAAAATGTTGGTTGTTGTTTGTGACCATGAGGGTCCTATTTAGTAGTGACGTCTTATTTAAATAATGCCGAAGAAGGGCTTATGAGTCACGGTTATTAAATTGAGAAGATGATCACATCAGAATAAAAACAAGCCAGGCAGTGAAACCTTTGATGGATTACTTAGGCTTGTGTTGTTCTAAAGAGATTATCATCTGCTCTCCATCTCAAAATCAATTTCATTTCCACAATCTGCAGGTCATATTGTGAGACTGAAAGACACTGATAAAGCGCAGCAACTCTGTGGAGCCTTACCTCCTAACTTCATATATTACTCTACCATCTACTAGGTGTGTCACCTTAGACACTCATGATCTAGATCTCAAACATGAGGATAATAAGATATGCCTTGTGGGATAGTTGTAGAAACTAAATATGATGAGCTTGTTTTACTTGCCTTTGATGATATATATAGAAAACATAAGCATATGGTTCAGTGTAAGCCTGTACTAAACAACAGCTAATAATACTGGTATTATAATTCCTTAAGTAAATCTATTAGACATAATCTTATTTAAAATATATAAAAGGGAATATAAAGGAATGGCTCAAATTTGATGTATTGCATGAAAACCTTTTAGTCATATGAGTGAGCCAGAAAACATCCTTGGCATTCCATATTCTGTCCTACAGTGTAAGACGGCTGAGACTAGTGCCATTACCTCTGTGAAAATGTTGCTGTTTTTAAATCCAGCTAAGGAAATGATATTCTCACACTGTCTTCAAACCAGCTTAGAGTGTGCTGCTGAGAAAATGCTAAGATCGGGCAAACCTTATGTATTTACCTGTTTGATATCCCTAACATGTATGATACTATTTAAAATGCTTTGTTTATCTTAAAAGATAGGTATCAGAGCTATGTATTTAAAGTGATCATTTTGGGGCCTCCCTGGTAGCGCAAGGGGGTAAGTCTCAGCACTATGAAGCAACCTGCAGCCACTGCAGCACAAGTTCTATCCCTGGCCAGGGAGCTGACCCACATGGCACAGCCGACCTCTCCTGTCTTGCCTACTGCTCCCCTCAGTAGGGGAGCACCTCTGGCCTACACCCCAGCTCTTGTATGCATAAATAAATAAATCTTTTTTGAAAAGTGATCATTTTGATTTAGATTCAAAGCAGAATGAGGGATAGCTGTAGCTTGCCATATGACAATCCTTTCTACACCCTTTTTGTTCACTGTGCTGATAGATTCAGGTCTCCTGGGCAAACTTATCCTTTCTTTCCAGAATCCCCCATTATCCCTGCTCACACATGCAGGCTGTCAGGCAAGCATGGTCCCAGGCATTGAGCCTGATGGCAGCTCTGAGGCAGGTAAGGTCAGTGTGCTGGCGTTTGCTTACTCTAGACTCAGGCCCTGACTAGGAGAACAGACTGAACATGATATTCTGCTAATCATTTGTACCCGGCATTGAGTTCAGAGGTAGAATTCTCTTGCTATATCAGCTTCCATCATTATAAGGAAAGAAGACAGTTCCAGAAATCAGCTCAATCTTTTCATGTCTGTTAACTGGAGGTATGGGTTGTTGGCATGGAAATTACTGGCCAGACTATCTTCAAAAAGCAAGAGGAAAACATTTGTTCTTCAGTATTTTTGTAAAATAGACATAAGGAAGGAATTTGCTATAAAAGTAAGATGACAGGAAATATTAAATAAAGACTTTGGGTAGTCTTAAATCAGTATGTGAGAATTCAAGAACAATTGAACATATTTATCCACCGTCCTTGTACTGTTCATTAGCATTGATATTTTAATATCTTCAAGCTGGCTATATAGAGATAACTCATACATTTTAATTTTGTGAGAGTCATGAGAGCTCCTAGATTTGCTGAAATTACTTGTTTTGACATTTAATAAATAGAAAATAGAGCATATGAAACTAGCAAGAAACAACCACTCTTCTCTCAGTCATTTGTCATGAGTGATGCTTTAATCACTACTTGCTTTTTGTGATTTTATATATAAAATTGAATCCTCTTTATGTGAGGATTAGGAGAACAAAAAAGAATGACAAAGCAGACTAGGGAGAGCAGAAAATTATCAAAAGATGAAAAAAGTAAATTATTAACTGAGTGATATGATAGCATTGCACCATGTTAAGAGCTTAGTAAAAATGGAATCCAAGAAATCTATCTCTCTTCCAAATTCATTTTTTTTCTCTGCTAAGCAAGGGAAAATATATCCCACCAATTTTTTTTAAAAGATTTATTTATTTTTATACAAGAACTGGGGTACAGGTCAGAGGCGCAGGAGGGTGAGAGGATTCACCAGAGACAGAGTGGGAAGCAGAACAGGCAGACGGACCGAAATACACTGCTGAGGGGAGCAGCGGGTGAGACAGGAGAGGTCTGCCGTGCCATGTGGGTATCTCCCTGGCCAGCCGGGAATCGAACCTGCTCTGCAAAGGCTGTGGACAGCTTCACAACACTGTGCTCAGCCCGCTGCGCCACTGAGGAGGCCCCTATCCCACCAAATTTTTGATGAGTGAACTTTTTAGTAAGAGAACTTGTTGATTTCTTTAAATGTGTATTTCTTTATAATTCCTAGCTTTCTAAAAACAACTTTATGGTTTATTCAGCATTTTTCATCTTGTTCATATACCAGCTCTTCTGTGATACAGACGATGTCCCCATTTTACAGAGGTTGTACTGAGGGTTATCAATGTTGAAGTGATGTATTATGTATTGAGGATTCAATATTATGTAGCTGGTAAGTGACAGAGCCTAGAGTTAGATCAAACCAGCAATCCTGCCATCTTTAAATCATGTGCCTTTAAAAAGGCTCACAGCTTTTTAACTCTAGAAGCCATGTCAGTAAACTCTGAACTACAAACCAAAATCTGGCCTTGCACCTGTTCTTGAATAACTTGCAAGCTAAGAGTTTTTTTTTTTGTGCATGCTTCAATAGTTAACAATAGCTAGAGAAAAATTTCATGACACTTAGAAATTACATGACATTCGTATTTCAGTGCCCATGAGTAAAATCTCACTGGACACAGCCACACACCTTGTGAATGTTGCTGCCTGGGGCTGATTTCACACTACTAGGCCACGGGTGTGTAGTTGTGACAGAGATCCATCTTAATGTCACAAAGCCTAAAACTGTACTGTCTGACCCTTAATAGAAAGTGTTTTCCAACCTCTGCTCTAGAATTTTAGAAAAGAAATCTGTGAGTAGAAGTTATTTTATGGAACTTGAAGGTTCATGAAAGCATCATGCACCTTAGATCTGTTGATGGTTCCAACAGTTAGTGAGGCAGATGGTGTTTGCTTTGCACCAGCCAAGCAGGAAATGGATGCCAAACCACGTGGTGTCATCAGCTCAGTGCAGCTTTCATGTTCACCAACTTTCTAGGTACCTAATTTTATTTGGCCTCTTAAAATAGGGATTTATTTTGACATTTGAGCTTGAATGTGTTAATTCCCCACTCTCTAGAAGGGAAGCCTCATGTCAGACTTAGATCACTGTGCTCCAGTGGCCCCCATGCAGACCTCCAGGTTACTCCCTCTGCTACTCCCTACCCTTTCTTCCTCTCCTCTGTCTGTCCACCACAGTGCCGGGACAGAAGGCACGCAAAATTCAGATGAATGAATATAAAATCAAGTCAGTTTTTTTAATTACCAAAGGAAAATCTATAACCCTAGTTTCATCTCTGCAGATAAGACTTTTCACTACTGAATTTGTTGAACTTGATACTATGGTAACAGGAGATGTTAATAGAGAAGAAAATAGAATGTGAAATTCAAGATCTTTTTTTTGGTAGAATTCAGCTTACATTTGTTATATTAATAGAATATAGTATCTATCCATCAATGGCTAAGTCTATAAACAAAATGTGGTATATACATACAATGGAATGATAATCACCTTAAAAGAAATTCTCACGCATGTACCTAATGGATAAACCTTGAAGACATTATACTGAATGAAACAATCAATCGCAGAAGGACAACTATTATATGGTTACACTTCTATAAGGTCCAAAATAGTCAAATTCATAGAGACAAAAAATAAAACAATTCTTGCAGGGGCTCCTTGGAGGGAGGAATTGGCAGTTGTTATTTGATGAACATGCCATTTGGGAGGATGTAAAATCTCTGGAGATAGATGGTGGTGATGGTTCCACAAAAGTGTGAATATACTTAATGCCACCAAACTATGCTTAAAAATTGTTAAAGGGTAAGTTTTCTGTTATGTATATTTTAACCACTACAAAAAAATCACAAGCATGTATATAATCAGCTCTTTAAAAATAATTTCTACTTTATTATCTAATCAAAGTTGTATGATACCATATAGTGACTACCCTTTCAAATTACTAAATGAGAAAAATTTACCATTTTATATATAGTGTGTAAAGAATTTGGCCATAATGATTTAAAAATTAAAGTTAAGTGGAGGGTCCTCTTCTTTGTTTTATTTCCAGAAAATATATTGCCATATAGAATTTTTAGGAAAGATTATGTAGATTTAATTTTATGATTACACTGAGCATAACTACCTTCCTTACTTGATAGTAGTTTGGGGGAAAAAATAATTAAAGCCATAGAGCAAACTGAATAGCAGCTTTCTAAAGTTACCAATTCTTTATTAAAGAGTTCTGTGGGATTTCCAAAGAAATGCATGCAGTAGAATCCATTGAATCAATAAGTTCATTATATAGCATATATTTTCAAGTAAGGTTTTTGTTGTTCTTATGTATTTCATGCCTTTATAAAAACTGATTCTTTAAACATGGTCTTTAATAGGTCAGCATAAGATCATAATAAGAATTTTAGTGTGTTCTTAGATGAATACACAACTCTTATTCTATTTTACTTACAAACATGAATAGCAGAAATAAATGTCAAAAGTAAAAGAAATTAAATATTTACAAGAACATAAAAAATTAAAAATAATCTGCACTACAAAAAACCAGTTCCCTTCCCCAGCCATTAAAAGTTTTCTAGAAATTAAATTTTTTCACTGTACATGATGGGAAAAGTGTGCATTTTTAAAATCATTTTAAAAGCAAATGCCTGACTTGACTTTCCTGACCAATCTTTCTTGGAGATTGTTCCACATCTGCGCCTATGGATTTGCTTCCATCCTTCCTAGCAATTGCATGAATCCTCTCCTGTAGATAGATATATGGTATTTAACAGTCCTTCATTGATGGATGCTAGGTTTTTTCCAATTTTTTTGATTTGTTGGCTTTGTCTATTTTCCAAATATATCCGAAGTCTCAGCAGAAGTTATGGGCCCATCCATGAGTTGGTACTCTTTTTTTTAATGTATTGTTAATTATGCTCTGGAGATTACACCAATACATCTTCCCATGGCACCTTTTTGCCACCCTTTTACTAATGCTTAAATCTTATAATTTTTGTTACTTATTAAAATGGGCCTTTACAGTTCATGAGAATCTGCAGAAAACAAAATATCAATTCTCTCAGTCATCAGGCTTTATCCTGGTAGTATTCAAACAGTATTGCTTTAATGCTTTCCTTCTTTTTAGTTTTCTGAACTAGATTTTAATTTGAAAAATCATGTACTGGTTGTAACAGGTGAAGCAGTATGAAGAGATAATACACAAATGTAAATTATATCTTTGTCCCTGTCTCAGTTCTACCCAATGAGGTCATCAATCTTACTGAACCACTATATTCCTATCCTATCAGCTTTCATCACACTCAAACTCATATGGTTTTTTTAAATTGTAATTCGTTGTATTTTTTTTTAATTTTAAATGTAGAAGAACTGGGGTGACGGCCAGAGGTGCAGCAGGTGAAAGAATTCACCAGAGACAGAGTGGGAAGCAGAACAGGCAGACTGACTGAAATACACTGGTAAGGGGAGTAGTAGGAAAGAGGGCAGAGGTCTGCTGTGCCATGTGGGTAGCTCCCTGGCCAGGGTTCAAACTGAGGCACTAGCCCAGCCTTCAGACTGTTGCTGTGGGCTGCTGTGGTGACCTCAGTAGCCCCACCTGTGAGCACCTCCAGCTGCCACTGTGAGGACTGGCCCACGTGGATACTGGCCCACGGCTCTGTGTGCCACCAACTCCAGGCCTTGTTGTTGGGACAGCGCCATCTGACACAAGCAGCCTTAGTCTTGAGACTACTAGACATTGCGGGCACTGTCTGGGGTGAGACAGCTAGCTGCTTATGGCCTTAGAAATTCTTTGTTTCCCCAAGCCCCTGTTTGTTAAGTAAACCCCATTTTTGTTCCCTGAGCCTGAGTAATCTTGCAATTGTTAGTGCAAGGATGAGAACCTACAGATAGTGACCTGTCCCCACCTTGACACTGTCCTTGGGATTGTTTTAGCACTGTTCTAGAAATAAACCTAGAAATTAAAATAGTAGAATCATAAGGAAAGATATACCTACATTAGATATTTGTTTTCTTTCCCCATTACATTTCATTAAGTTACTAACCAAACCTTAAATTAGTCATTTTAAAAATTAGCTTCTTATTCCCTAGTGCTCTTTATTAGATCTACTGAAGAAAGAAATTGAATTTAGCCTAGTTTTTGTTGCCTTTTTATATTTTTTTTGCTGTGTTTGCAATAAATACTGCACATAGGAGAAGTGAAGAATTGGTCATTCTTCTTAGTTTTCTCTTTGAGCAAATAATGATTTATATGCATTATTATCATCTGCTATACAGCCAATTAATTCCCAAATAAGCATCTAGCGTTAGGTGATATGCATCATTGGTGTTACTAATTTTGAAATATTTATGTATTAAAAAATCAGACAAATTGTTAATGTTAAGTCAGTTATTTTTTATAATCAATTAATGAATTTTAAAGTAATGGCTGATGAAAATTTGAAGACCTTACATTTTAAAGAGAAATCTTGTGTTTTTGATATTAATTCTACCAAATAACTACCTTGTTGGAAAATGATAAGAACAGTCATTATTGAGAACTGCAGCTGACTCTGAATCTAGGCATCCATATTCCATGTTGTAGCTCTTTTCCTGATTTTCCTTTGATTACTAAGACTTGTCCAAATATATGAAATTTTAAACATTAGCAAAATTTCAATGAATAGAGTATATTTAAACTATAATTATTTATTATTTTACAATTACAAACACATTTATACGTTTTAAGAGAGAATGTAAATGTGGGGGGGGGCATTGCTAGCTCAATTTAAAATATCAGTGCACTGGTGGTCAGATTTTCCAAAATGGTGTGTGATGACTGGGAAACCAATTTTCTGATTATCAGGATATGATTTCTGGGAGATCAAGAATTCAATAGGTAGAAGCATCTATTAGCATGGGGGAGAGGTGAAGCAATGGCATGTGGTTAGTTATATTAACCAGAGTAAGCCACACTCACTGAAATTATGCACAAATTATTTAAAAATAAAACTCACATTTGCCCATTTCACCATGAACAGAATGGAATTCCTGACAGTGCTTATTTTTTCCAATTTACCTTTTTTACATTGTATGAATATATGTACTAGTACAGTTGAAATGTTTTAGGAGCCTTAAAAAGAACCAATCACATATTATGTCTGTCTTTGTGTAAAAACACTTAGGAATCAGCAAATTAAAAAATCTATACAATCATTTATAATATAGTACATAAAATACACAAAATAAATACACCTTGATAAATTAGGATTTTTTTTTTTTTGCAAAGATGTGGATGATGGATACTAAGATGAATGAAATATTTTCTACTTTAAGAATTCAGCCGAGTGAGTCGAGTTCATGTAATGGGCTAAGCATTCTTCCCCATGTCTACATGACAGGCTCTTGTGTTCATGGAGGATATTTGAGGTGTATGGAACATGAGAAAAATCTTTGGAGTGGTGTGTATTGGGGAAGCCATAAATAGTTCAGTCTAGTATAAAAAGGAGTGACAGGAAGCCAAAACAATAAAAAAAATATTTGGGAGTACTGAGAGTCTTAAAATATGGCTGGGTTCGTTGTGGGGAAAGGATGTCCTGAACGAACTCCACAAACACAGGTTTTATGGACCCAGTCCCCCACCCCAGACCAGAAAGATCCAAAACACCAAGTACTACAAATCCCATAATGTCATCACCACCGAAGAGAGGGTTTCTGGGAACTGAGGGTGGAGTTAAGCAGCCAGACTTGGTATATAACCAGACATGTGGGCGTGGGGGCCCCTTGGTTTTTTGCTGGTTTTCAGTGTGCTATTGGGGTCCCAGCTCAGCAGAACTGGTAGGACTCATTTACCAGTTTATCTCTCTCTCTCTTTCTCCCGGAGTCATTTTTTCATTTTCCCCTTTTTGTAAATAAACCCTTTGTTAACCTTTTTGTGTGTGCCTGCAGTTGAGCCTCATTATGAGTCCCTTTTAAGTGCGTGGGCGAGAACCCACAGGCAGGCCAACCCATTTCACATTTGGTTGCCCTGTAACAGGTTGACATTTGGTAAGTTGTATTATGGGGTGGGGTGGGAAGGGCTTGGTGCACTGTGGTTAGATATCAGAATGATGTGATTTCATCATTCATTTTGAATGACTTTAGGCAAGTCAGCTCTCTATGAAGGAGGGTAGTATACAGGCTGACTGGAGAGTCAAGGAAGTAATCATATAAAGCATTCAGCAGAGAGGCTGCAGTCCAGTAAGCGACAATAAAGGACAGATTATTATGTGTTTGACAGATCTGGAAGAAGTATAAAAAGCAGAGGAAAGGCCCCTCAGCCCATGGTAGAGAGAAGCCCTAATGAGGATTTAATGCAATAGCCTGCAGTTAATATGAATGTGAATTAAGGTAATGGCAAGAATGGTGAGGAATAATGTGGATTCAACCAGTGTGGCAGAGGTAGAGGATTTGTAAAACAATTTCACTTGTGAAGAATGAGGAGGGAGTAGGAGACAAGGGATGAAATGGTGAAAAGGTGAAAACACTTGAGTTTGAACCTGAGGGAGGGTGGTTCCCACAGGGTAGTGGTTCTTGAACTTTTGTGTGCATGAGTATCACCTGGAGGTTGCTGAAGAGGTGGCTTGAATCAAGAAGATTCAAGACAAGTCCACAACAGTGAGTTACTATTGTCCGAACAATATCTTAAAAGCTATCATAAAAATTTGGACTTTTACCTGTTTGCTTTGGCATTTTCATCCATACCTGGCAAAAGCTTTCTTTGTATGTTTTAATGTAAACCCCTCTTCCTTTAGTTTGATTTCCTAGCAAAAGAGCTTTGGTGACAAAGTTACAGGTAGAAAAAGCCTGAGTTTTAGAATATAAATTTAGAGCATCTGGTAAGCTGTGCTAGTTTCTCTCTTTCATTAAAGCTGCAGCATAGATACCAACACTAGAACCTGGTTTAATCCTTTATGATGTGGTTGTAGGATAAAACAGTAAAGATCTTAATGTTCATTTATTAGAATTTAAGTTAATGTAAGAGGAAAACAGACTGATAGTTGTGTCTTTCTCTTTTATTTACGTTTATCTTATGCAAGGCTCTAAATGTAAAAAGGCAGTGGGCAGAGCTTAGTGCAACTAATCTAGCAGAGGTGTACTAATAAGGTGCACTTTCCCTTCAGAGTGAGGTGAGGTCAGCAGTTTCCACTGGAAGCTTAACCCTTTGTAATACCCTGCCCTTTATAAATATTCAAGTTAGACAAAGTGATTAAAATTTTATTTTGTTAATGTATTAAAATATTTTAAATATGGAATATAGGATAGTGCCCCTTACAAGACCCCTAAGTAGAGTATGAGCCTGATTTTTCATTATTGCTAAGCTGCAACACATTTATTTTTTATTGAAGTGTTAATAGTTGCTCCTTGAAAAAGCATGCTTAATTTCAGTAAGTCAAAGAATTGCTAGGTTAGACAAAGGAAAGCTGATATCCTACTGGTAGGCTTCTTGGAGCTTTTAATATGCTAGTGTCACTGTGAATCTCAGATCTTCTGGGCAGATTTTCTGAACTTACTTGACCCAGAACTCCTCCTTTTAAGGTCATACCTGTGGAACACTGCCACGGGTGCTCTTAAAAGAAAATATTAATTGTTCAAGTTTTTTGTTTGTTTTAATTTTGGATTTCCTTTTAACAAGGGAACTGGACAGTACAAATGAGATAGACATATGCTTGGCATTTCTATGATTATAGGTAGTGTCAGATCTAATAATGGTTTGTCATTTACTAAGTTAACTGTGCTAGAAAGGTGCAGTGTTACTATAAGGGTGATGAGAACCTGTGCCATAGAAGAGGACAAACCTGGGTGCTGGTAAGTTGGGAATTAGTCTCCTTACAATACCTATGAGATTCAAAAATCTAAATGGCCAATAAACAAATGGATAGATATTGGTTATTAGGGAAATACAACATAAAATGTATGTGAAATAGCATCCCATGCCTGTCAGTTTAGCCTCCCAACAGGAATTTAAGCATCCAAATGCAAATTGATGTCAGTGAGAATGTGGAATAACTGGAACTCATACACTTCTGACTGGAATATAAATTGGTAACAGCCTCTTTGGAAAGTAATTTGACAGTCATTATCAAGTAAAGTTAGAGATGTGTAAAGCTTCAAGCCCAGCAATTCTCCTTCTAGGTCTCTACTCTGGAGAAGTCTGCCACATGTGCAGAAGATGGTTTATACACGGATACTTATTTTGCAAAATGCTTATAATTGCACGAAATTGGAAACAACCCAAGGGTTGCTTGTGATAAAAGCATACAAATACACTGTGCTATAGTGATTTAGTAGAATACTGAAAAGTAATGAAAATAAATGGATAGATCTACATGTACTGCTATTGATAAAACAAAATCATATTACAATACGTGCAAGCTACAGAATATTGTGTATACCATGATACAAATAGATATGCAAAGCAATGTTAGATGTCATCTATGGATCTGCAAATGTGTGGTAGTAGTAATATAAAATGCTTATGTGAATATTAAACCCCAAATTCAGGATAATGGTCTTTTCTGAAGTGGGAATAAAGAAGGGGATAGGATACAGGAGAGAGAAATCAGTCATTTCATTGTATCTGTAATAATTCATTTGTCAAGAACTTTGAAGCAAAATATTAAGATCTGTTATAGCTCAATTAGGTCCTCAAAGCTCATTGTGCAATTATCAGTACCTTTTCTATTATGTCAAAGGAAACCAAAAACCATTGTTTTCTCAGGTTGGGTTTTCATTTCAATACTGTGTGCACAGTATTTATTTCAGCTGAGCTCCTTGAGAGGAGAGGAAAAGGAAAAGCTGGGTTGAGTAGGGACAAGTGCAAGTACTATGCAGGCAGGCCAAGCTCAAGCTTAGGGGCAGCTCTAGGACATATTTGCATGTGGCCACCATATTTACCACCTCAATCTGTGGCTGGAAGCAGCCAGCCAGAAAGAGCTTGCTGGGGACTTGGGATGCACTGGAGGCATCCCTGACAGGGCAGCTCATCTCTTGAACTGTCTTGGGCCGTACCGCTCTGGCCTCCACCCAAGGCCATCCAAGATCATGAAAATAAAAGCTTTGTTTTTTCCTCTTCCCCTGACTCAGAGAATATTTATCAATAGATTTACCTCTGAGAGATGAGCTAAATATGAAGAAAAGTGTTCAAAAAGGTGGGAACTGACTTTTTATAGCCTTTTTTAGTAGCCTTGACTTGCTTTCTTTGCTTATTCATGCTCTTGTTGGGCAGAATTTAAGATGAAATTGTCATATACTAAATCATTGGCAGATACTGTTCACAGTATTTTCCTTATACTTAATGCAAAACAAATGTTAAGACCCCCTTATAATTCAGATTTCCAGTTTGAATACTGATATAAGGATGAGCCTTCACATTCTATATTTAGAGGATAAAATATAAAAAGTTAAGTTTTATAGATGCTATTTCTGTATAATCATCTTAATGAGTGTTATTTTAGAAATCATTAGATATGTTTTTATATGACTGTGTAATTCTTTCTTCCTAATCAGTCAAAGAAGCCAGTAGTGACAGAATTGTCAAATATTTATATCCTTCTTATCCATATTGGTGCCAGTCACATGTGGGTGTTCAGTTTATATACTGTAGGAGTCATATTAGTAATTTTACATCAAAACATACATAAATATTTTGCTTGTAAATATTCACATGATCTGGATATCCATATTTACAATTTCCACATGTTACAGCTTCCTAATAATTTTCGGCTTTCGGAACTTTAACGAGACCCTACTTATAAGAGATGTGGACAAATAATAGGTAGAATAGTTTTGATAACAGTGTCTAGTTACGTTCATTATTATAGGATATAGCATGGACTTTTTTTCAGTCCATGTGAATGATAAGGAAAATTACCCAATTTTTAAGCTAAAAATATAGTTGCTCTCCTAGCAACTGAACAACTGCAAATTATTTCTATTGGTGTATAAGTTAAGGATTCTAATTGCAACAAACACACTGACATGGCTAGTTATGCAGAAAAGGGTATTTATTAATTTGATATTAGTGAATTCCCACATTTGTTAAAAGGTCTGGAAAATAGATTTGAGACTAAGCTTCCAGGAACAGTGTCCAAACCTGTGCAACAAAATTAGTCAGGTAAAGAAACCACTAGCATTTACACCAAACATACATAAAGCAGATTATGTATAGGTCATTTTCATGTTGGGATCTTGACCTTGAGACCAATTAATTACAGCAAGAAAATAGAAAAGAGAGAAGAATGAGCTTTGTGTTTTCTGATGACAAATCTTTAATGTCAGCACCTGACTTACAATCTGACATTTTCTTGGCTGAATCAAAAATCACCTGTTTCTGTTTATGTGGGAAGGTATTGTAGGACAATAAGTTCTAACTTCTGCCTTCTAACCTCTAGCCATTTCCTTGAAATTACGCTCAAAAGGTAATAGACCTTCAGAAACATGATAAAAATCTATTAAAATGGATTTATTTTTTTTCTATATTCTGATTAGAAACATGCATTAATCCTACCCTGGTAACTTTTTTGCCCCCTCCCCCCATAAAGAAAACACTCCAACTTCAATCCCTGATCATTATGAACATGAAAATAATATGTCTTTAAGATTTTATTTATTTTTGCATAGAAGAACTGGGGTGAGGTCCCAAGGTGTTGTGGGGAGAAGGCTGAGAGGACTCAAAAGAAACAAAGTGGAGAGCAGAACAGGCAGACCCACTAAAATTCACTGCTAAGGGGAGCAGAGGGCAAGACAGGAGAGGTCTGCTGTGCCCTAAGTGGGTCAGCTCCCTGGCTGGGGATTGAACTCAGGCATTGGTGGTAGGCCTTTTTGTGGTGGTAGTGCTGAAAATCAACCCCCAGGCCACCATGGAGGCTCTCAGGAAATAGCTTTTGATACTTGGGTTGACCTTTCCTCACTTAACTTGATATAAGCAGCCAGGTTTCTGGGGGAAAAGATAAGTTTTTTATATGTTACGTATACTGTGTATTATGTTATATAATAAACAATTGAGTAAATAATTGAAAGAATGTAAGTTTATCACAAAAAATATGATGCTGTATAAGGGTAAAGAAAGACTAAGTATAAAGTGAACTATTTGTCTCTATAATATATGTGTTATATAATCTTCATCTTATACTGAATGTTGTATTATTATTGAGCTGGTATTTTGTTGCTAAGCATTTAATAATTATCATTGGTCTAGGAATTGCTATGCAGAAATAGTCACTGCACACTTTCCTATATTATGATCTTGTACAGCATTATTGAGCCAGCTGTTACTTGTCCAGGCCCTGTCCTGTATGCCCACACCAGTTGGACTCATTAGAAAAGGATTCTCAAATCAGAACATTTTAAGGACTTAAGGGACTGTTTCTTAAAAATTATTCTAAGAATAGTTTATAGAATTTGCAAAATCAGTTGCTGTCAAGTAATTTCACATTTGCCTGATTCCATAGAGAGTTAATACACTTTTCAATTAGATTCTATATTTACTTTTGCATGATAAACAACATTTGCATATTGTCATAGGTACTTTTTATTTCTGATTAGTTTCTAGATACAGGTTTTGTAAGTTTGATATTTTGAACTAGCATTCACTGTCCAATTAAATTACTTACAGTTCAGCAATTGCTTTGCATAGGATTGTAAGGAGATAATATGGCACATGGGAGCTCGAGCTGTTATTGGAGAAGTTATTTGTAGCTTAAAGCCTTTGGAGTATACTTGAGTTGATCTATAGATGGTTTATAACATGGCATATGTCCTACTTACTAAAATCCTTCAAGCTAACAAGGAGATAGTACATAAAACGTTAAAACAACCTCTGTAATAGAACTTTCTTTTTTTTTTTTTTAAGATTTATTTATTTATTTATGCATACAAGAACTGGGGTACAGGCCAGAGGTGTGGCAGGCATGGTGGGTAAGAGGAGTCACCAGAGACAGAGTGGGGAACAGAACAGTCAGACTGACAAAATACACTGCTGAGGGAAAGCAGCGGGCAAGACAGGAGAGGTGTGCTGCACCGTGTGTGCCGGCCGGCAGGGGAATCAAACTCTGGCTGCAGAAGCTGTGGATAGCTTAATAGTGCTGTGCTTAACCCCTTGCACCACCAGGGAGGCCCTGTAATAGAACTTTCTTGCCTTCATGATGCAGCACAACTGAAGGATATAATCTCTTTAGACAATCTGTCCAGCTTTTTAGTGCAGTTTTAAATTTTATATTATGACTTAGACTTTTACCTTTATTTATCTCCCTTCATTTCACACAGTGACACATGAATGCATTTGTTACAATAGCAAAATTTTGTCGTTTATATTGTGGATGAGTGTAGTATGATTTTTCTGTGGGATTAGAATAGCTTTTTCCCCATAACAATCAAAAGGCTTTGTATCAAACAAGATGAAATGATTTTCATCATAGTGTACATAGTTTAATGCTGTGACTCAAATACAGTATGAGGGATATAAAAATTAACTAAGGAGGATAAAGAGCTTATGTTGTTGGTGTGTCTGTGATGTAGACACATCAGGTAGTCTCTACAAGCTTTAATACAGCATCGTAGCAGATGTACCATTTGAAGGCCTCAGTAAGGACCAGAAAATAAAAAAAAAAAACAAGTACCTATGTGTTTCCCATTCCATGCAAAGGCTGATCTTCTAGTGTCTTTAAGTTTGTTAAGTTGGTTATTTAAGCCAAAAGTTCTACCCAGAACTGGAATTTCACAAAACCACACTACAGTGTGTTATGTTAATGGTATGTTCCTATGTTTCCTGTGACATGCATTAATTTGTGCATCTGCCTGAGTAGCAAACATTGGCACCTTATCTGTCTTTTATTTCCTTGAATCACAGGAGCTTCAATTTCAACGACTCACCCGAGAACTGGAAGTGGAAAGGCAGATTGTTGCCAGTCAGCTAGAAAGATGTAGGCTTGGAGCAGAATCACCAAGCATCGCCAGCACCAGGTACAGGGCTGATGTCTCTATCTTTTTAAAGGCCTTCAGGTTACATGCCTTATTAAGGTGTCCTGGAGGCAGCAGATGACTCTGTCAACGTTGTCACTATTAACTTGCCTTCATAAGTTTGACACCAAAAAGTGGCCATTTATTCTAATTTTGAGAAGTCTCTTGCAATATTGATTATCCTTCATTCCTGTGCTTGAAGTGTTTAAATGGCATTTGTAAGCTACTGTAACAAAAGCTGTGCTGCCTTTAGAAATCTGATTTCTCATGTGTAGGCACAGTTAATGGACACTTTTCAGAATTTATTGCTAATTATTTAGTAAAGCTAATTAGCTTTAAATGCTAGTATTGATTTTTTATGAAGAAATTTTTTTCTAAATGGTAACAGTATTTAAAAATGCCTTCGGTTTACCTTGAATTTTTAAAGCTACTAGCTGAAATAGTAGTGTATTTAAATATAATAAATATAAAACTAATATAGTACTGAAAATACATATTTACTCATAATTGCTTTTCATTTAGATAGCCTTTCGTGCCACTTAAAAGCATTTAACTATAAAAACTACTACCACAAGCTCCAACTAGTAAATTCCCTTATTCTAACTATGAATTTCTGTCATAGTAATTACATATTCCAAAAAAGGCTTCCATAAAATACATCTGTTGGCTGCATTTTAAAGCTTGACTCGTTTACTCCAAAGTAGGTATGTGCCCATCGTAACTTATCTCTTAGAAATTTTTAATATCATAATTTTTCCGCTTCCCAATATCTTCTGTTATTACTCGTAGCCAGAATTCCTTAGTAAATAGAGTAGTGCCTGTAATTTCTCTTTTATAGCTGATTGTTGCTATAAATTTTAAAATATTAGATTGTTAAATTGTGTTTTTTATGAATGTTTTCATCTCTGACCCTTAAGTGTTGTGCATGTTGATATGCTTAGTAAGTATGTTTCATATAAAGTATGCATATAAGAGCAACAAACTTTTAAAACACAAACACCAAATAATTTTTTAAATAGCCAACCAGGTTTTTTTTTAATAGGCGGATAAATGATTAGCAAGGTATAAATCAAAATTTTTAACTGGCTTTGTACTACTCAATGAAATAACTTATGAACTTAAAATCTTTAAAAGCTGGTTAATTCTATTCATTATTTTTTAAGTTATGTATACCCTTAAAACCAAAAAGGGCAATTCACAAGTGCAATAAATAGTATGGTATTAGATATTTCCAAAAAGTATGTACCAGCAGATTTAAAAATATTTATTTTTCCACTGAAAGAAAAATTAATCCAACATTTAAAGATGCAGTTTGGACTTTCATCCTGGCAGTTTAGCTGTCTAAACTAACATAGAATTTCTTTCAATAAAATTCTGAATACATGATATGTTAATAATCAAATCAGTTCCTAGAGGAAATGGCAAAAGAGAAGGGAAAATCTCTAGATATAGAAATAAAAGGCAACTCAGAGCTGACCAGAAGCATTTGAGCTTCCTCTCCATGAGACCTGAGGACAGTTGCTAACCCTACCTACCCTCATACCCAAAATAAACACCAGTCTTGGGCTTTAGTCCTATGCAGGAACCAAAGAATGAAATTTAAGGTTGCTATAATAACCCATGGCCCTTAAAGAGCTAAACTCTTGGCAAACCCTCAGTTTGTACAACTTAATGGGTTCAGAGCCCAAATGTAACTCTACTTTGTACAGGAATGTCCAGTTGAAAAACTGTTATCATTACAGATAAGCTCACAATCAGATATAACTCAGCTGAAAACAAACTCAGTAGTGAGAGTCAACAGGTTTCTATAGTATTTAAAACTTAAAGAATTAGGTATCGTTGGATTAATTTTGACTTGTGCATAGGAAGATATTCACTGTAGCATTGTTTGTAGAAGTAAATAGTATAAAGAACGTAATTATCCACTAAGATGGAAATGAGAGATAAACTCACTCAAAAGCAAATAAAATGAATTAAATAGCTCTCTTGTATCAATGTGAATGTCTTTGTAAGAGAGACTTGAGTGAAAAGCTACAAGTTGCAAAAGACTATGGGAAGTTATCATTATGAACATTTAAAATAGATAGAACAATATTGTAGACTGTTTAAAGAATGTTTGATGTCATTTATGGATATTTATTTGCATGTGTGGTGAAAGTATTAAAAAATATCTTGGAATGACACCAATTTAAGAGAGAGGCAACTCTAAGGAAGAAGAGAGGAGGAATTGGGTTTTAGCTGACTCTGTTAAATTTTAATTAAGATTGTCTGTGGAATAAACATAATTAACATTGACATCTGTTAAATGAGGCAGGGGTTAGTATTTACATGGCTATTTTCTGTAATTTTTATTAATATTAAATAGTAAATTAGCTAATTTGATAGGTTTATTAAAAATCCATTAATAAAATATATACTACAATTAATAACTTACTGTCAGTGGTTTTGGTGCCATATATGTGTGTCTCAGTGTCTCACATAGTACCTGGCATGTCAATGGGGCCCAGTCAGTGAATGTGGAATGAATAAGTGGGTCCTGCAGAAATGACAGCTGGGCTGACCAGAAGCTTGCATCAATATATGTATGAGTCTACGCTGCAGTTGTATTTGAGCACCACGAACTCAAGGTGTGTAGGATATGTCCAAAAAGACCTAGTGACTTATGAAATTGGAAAGGTAAAACTGGGAGCCAGGGTGATAAAATTTCATCTGTAAAAGAAGCCTATTGGAAGTTGTTGATATTGTTACTGTTGAAGGCACTTGTCCCAATAGTGTATGTAGTATGTAGATCACAATGTAGAGAGCACAGACAGCAATGCAGGAATCTATTACAGAATCTTAAGGGTTATAAGAAAGGTGGGTTGTTTTTTTTTTCTTTAAGTGAACCCCAGTAGGAATGGTAATTGTTCCACTTTGCTCTACTCCCATCTCGTATTGAATCCTTACATATTACTGACACCCCCCCCCCCTTAAATGCTAACCCCTCCTTAGAACTTTCCTCAGGTTTTTCTGAAAAGTCATGTCTGTTCCTCTGAACTTTCATAACTATTCTGTACCTGATTGAACTCTCCTATGAGGGAGTAAGGTTCACTCCATCCTCACAGCCCTGGTATCGTGCCTCATGCTGAATGTTCATTGAATGAATAACAAACCTTAGTGAAATTCTGTGTGTTCTGAGTTCATCAAGTAAGGACGTTTTACTATTAGGTACTGTACTTGGCATCTCTAGGTGTCTATCTACTCTTTCTCATATCTGTCCTCTTCACACCCTTCAGTGTGATTTTTAGTAGCCCTCACAAAGATTTGACATAGATGCTCTAAACTGCAACCACTAGATTTATACACTTGCAAGGCATTTATTAGAAATCTGTTAGTGGAAGGAGCAGAGGCTTTTGTCGTGTCAGTATAGAGGAAATTCAGTCCCCCCACTAACTGTCAGTCTTAAAACCAGAATCTAAAGGTACAAAAACATAGAAATTAGCTGTCAGACTCGTGCCCTTTTTCCTATCAGCCATTTCTGATTTGCTCAAAGGAAATTAAATGTGCGATTGCTACTTACGACCATGAAACTTCTTTTGGATTCAGTTCATTCTCATATACAGTGAGATTAACCCCCAAAAATGGGTGATTTGATAGCTAGTTATCTTTCAGATTGTTTGATTTAGTTCCTGTGTCAGAGCTGGTATAAGGAGATCTGGAAAATTGTCTTCTCCAAATCCAAGGATGGTATTAATAATCTCAAAGGAAAATGAAAAGCATACTTTATTTGCTTGTTCAGTTGTCCAGAATTTTCTCATGTTGTTCTTAGGCTGTGAATAAGGAGGAGGCACTGGCAAGAGGTCTTATGTAACACATGACTGTTATATTGTGCACTAAATAATAAGCTCTGACATCCTCCCCAAATGAGTGACTTTAAAACTGAGCAATTCAGTTCCTTCACACTTGTACCAAAGATATTTTTTTCATTTTGCATAATGTTTTCTTTTTTAATTGGTATATTACATTATATACGATTTAGAGGAATAGGTTCATATCTCCTGAGATGTATGTCAACACATTAAACCCACCATAGTCCTTTACCTATAGACAGTTGTGCCCCCACCTTTGTTTTTACCTCCACTCTCCCTGCTGTTCTAGTAGCCTCACTTCTGAAGTCATATTTCGAAGTTAATATTTAGTCCAGTTCATCCAAAGACGAATTTTTAAGCAATCAGATGTTGCCATTTTACAGGTAGAGGAAGTGGACCAATGTATGTTACTATTTAGAAAGTGTCCTGAAAGGGGAATTCCACAGCTGATATTGACCATTCACTTATAGTATGTCTTGTGAGAACTTTAAAAAGTCAATGATTAAAATAATTGCTTAGTTTTTCTATTAATGATTCTTTGGATATAGTAGTTATCTAAACAGGTAATAAAAACCCAATTTCTGATATTTTTCCATTTATTTATTGCATTAATAATATTAGCAATATCGATATGTAATGATCCTTAATCTGAAATTGATGATTCCTATGATATATCACACAAAATAGTCACCACAATTTGTAAAATCTGAAGGTGAGTGATTGAATTAGTTAATAGAGAAGTTACAGCAAAGCGTGGAGGGAGCCCAGTGGTAGAGATAGTACAGAAAATATGTATTGTGGGGCCTCCCCAGTGGCACAGCGGTTGAGCGCTGGGTTGCAAAGCTGCCCGCAGCCTCTGCACTGCCGGTTTGATCCCCTGCCACTGGCCTAGGGTCCCACATGGCATGCAGACCTCTCCTGCCGCCTGCTGCTCCTCTCAGCAGTGTACTTCCTCACTCTGCCTGTTCTGCTCTCCACTCTGGCTCTGGTGAGTTCTCTCAACCCTCCCGCGCTTCTGAATGTGCCCAGAGCTTGTATAAATAAATAAATAAATCTCAGGGGGGGGGAAAAAAGAACAATGATGTAAAAAATATATTTTTAAAAAAAGAAAATATGTATTGTTAATATTTCATGCATTTTCTAAATGTTGGGATCCATTTTCCTTCTGTGTTCCCAAGTTACCAGGCAAAAAGAAAAGCAACGCTAAAAAATTACATGATTCAGAATGTCTATAAATTATTTTTTTAAAAAAAGAAACAGGTTGCTTAGAAGCTCTTTAGTTCCTGGGGCTAAGACAAGTTTTTTCTCTTACCAGTCTCCATTGAAAGAGCTTTATCTGATGAGACAAACATCCCTCAGTAGTCTCTCTCTAAATTACAAAATCAGGCTTACAAGGCACTTCTTCCCTTGAAAAACATCATATAAATGGACAGCTTAGCACTTGAACTAAAAGTAATTCTCCAGAAGCCCTGTTCTGACACTCAAGTTGGCTGCAGTGATGTTTAGCAGGTGTAGATGGATGAATCAAATTCAGGGCCTCTGAGCAAGTCCCATGCCATGATGACTATTTCTGTCTGCAGAGGCTTTATAGCCTCCTGGGTGCAGTGGGTGCCAAGATGGAGCTGTTCTGTGTTGTAGGCCACTGTACGGGTGCGTAGTTTGTGTACCTTAACAAGCAAAATGATACCCAGAGATGCTGGGGTATGCACAGCTCATCTCAGGAGAATCTCCTACTGCAGCTACCTCAGAGGGAATGGTACTCTTTAAGCTGCTTGCCTCCAATGCACTAAACAACAATATTCAAATTCAAATTTTGATAAACATGGAATTTATTCTTTATCTCCTATCATCAGTGGTGTATTATTCTCATATGAGTCTAGTTTCACTGCAGTGACTGAACCATGGTCCAGGAGCCCACAGTAAGAGGCCCACCTCTGAAGAAAAGTGGACAGGAATAGACAAAGCAGTATTCTTACTCTAGTTTTTATTGAAAGTGGAGCTAAGTGGTAGTCATTCCCAACAATTTGTAATGCTCAAGAAAACAGAGAAAATCCTTAATCCTAAAATTTGAGATAACTATTTCCAAGTCAGATCTATTGATGTGTGAATTTTTAAATAAAATTCACCCTTTGCAGCATGGTTTTATGATTTTTGATGGTTTTAACATATAGTTGTTTATAGCTTGTACCGTAATCAATATATGTAATATTTCTTTTAACCCCTCAGGAAGAGGAAATCATTTTTAAAAGTTTGCTACATTTCTTTTTTTTTTTAAAAGATTTATTTATTTATTTATACAAGCACTGGGTACAGTCAGAAGCACGGGAGGGTAAGAGAATTCACCAGAACCACAGCAGGTAGCAGAGCAGGCAGAAGGACCGAAGGAAGCAGCTGGCGGCAGGAGAGGTCTGTGCGCCATGCGGGACCCTTCTCCAGTGGCCGGGGAGCAGCTGGGAATCAAACTGGCGCTGCAGAGGCTGCGGGCAGCTTCGCAACCCAGCGCTCAACCGCTGCGCTACCGGGGAGGCCCAAGTTTGCTACATTCCTTCTCTTCAAAAAAAATTTTTTTTTAAATTTAAGTTTGAGATAATTCTTCCTCGCTGACTTTTTATCTTGTTCCAAAAGTCTCACTCTAATATACCAGGCCTAAATTTTAATGGCTCCCACTAGCTTGAGGAATTCACAAAGGGACAGATAGCTTGGGGCTGGGCCAGTAGCTTGGGGATGCTAATTTAGTAGTGGTTAGAGGTGACTGCAGTCTTCCAATGGCAAGGTGGCAGACTTGGCCAGCAGAAATATTATTGCAAGGCAGTCAACCTTCAGGTACCAAAGGTTTAACCTGTGTAGCAGAGAAAGTACCCTAGTGGTTCAGTTTGTTGGGTTACAAAATTGGGAAAGAAGTCAGTGTGATTAGGATTGAAGAGTGAGTCAGTGAACATATATGATCATCTAAGAATTCAAGAAATTATCTCTGAAATCTTAACAGTACATGATTTCAGAACTTTTCTAACTGCAGATTTGGAATCTTACATTGCCCAGAAACTGAGAAACTTTACTTTTCAGTAACTTGTACATAAATTGTGAGTGGTGAAAGTTTATTTCTTTGGGGCACCTAAATTGGTTCTACTTATTTCATCTAAGAACCATAGCTTACCACTCGTTAAGATGAAGCACTAAATTTCCATTTATATTGAAGTCAAAGAGAGGTAGTTAAAAAGTGAGCCTTTTAATACTCGCAGAAAGCGTTAATGGCAACTTTTGGAATAATAGCATGGTTTTTCATTTTCATTTTGACTTTTATAGATTGTTTCAAAATTTGATTACCTCATTGGGAAGCAGTTGATCCCTCCACATTGTCCTCCTCTGACTGGCTGCTGCTGGCGTTAGGAAGTTACTGTAGACCTGAGAAAAATCTTGTTCCTTCAGCTCATCCAGGAGGAAAATAAGTGGCAATATTGAAATTAAATAACTGCACACTTTTCCTAAGATTATCTCTCCCTTTTCAGTTAGTTTAAAGGCCTGCTAAAATAGAATTCTTTATGGTTTCAAAAAGGTCATACAATCTTGACAAATAGTCTTCTTATCGCCACTTAAGAAAAGAACTGTGCTATTTTTTAATGAAAAGATTTGATTTCTCACTGCCATTCAGATTTTTTTCCCCACACTTTAAAGGGTCATCTGCTGGTGCCCATCAGGCTTCTAGTGATACTATTAAAATTTCTAAAAATGTTCTAAGGGTTGACAGTCACAAAAAAGGCTTTTCCATGGTTCAGCTCTTTTCTTCAGTGAATATTTTTAAGTCATTGTGAAATAAACCTCCTCAAATGATACATTCTTTAAAAATGAAGAGTCTTTCAAAAGATTGAATGTATGTGCCTTGACAGTTTATTACTTATTTAATGTACCACTTCAGGAAGATGTTTGATAAAATTCTGTCCCTTTGACCTCGGTGCTCTTACCAGCCAAAACCTCAGGTTTTTCAACAGTAGTTTTAGTAAGATATATTTCATATACCATAACATTCAGGACTTTTTGGTATATTCACAGAGTTGTTCAACCATCTGCTTTTAGAAAATTTTTATCACCCCAAAAAGAAACTCAGCCTATTAGCAGTCTTACTTCATTCTTCCTTCCCCTAAATCCCTGGAAACCAACAAACTTCTTTCTCTCTCTATGGATTTTCCTATTCTGGATATATGGTGTAATATAACATATGGCTGTTTATGACTGGTTTCTTTCACTCAGCATGATATTTTTAAAATTCATGCTGCAGCATGATTCATTATTTCATCCTTTTTTATTTCTAAATAATATTCCACTGTCTGTTTTAGCTTGTTTTGTTTACTTATTCATCAGTTGTAAACATTAGAGTTATTTCCATTTTGGGGCTATTGTAAATAATGTTACTCTGCCTCAGATTTTAAGAAAGGAAAATGAAAACCCCAAGACTTTTGCTCCAGGCATTGTTGGTTTGGGGTTGCTAAGAGGCATGGAGAGTAGCAGAGTTTCTCTTTATCCTCTCCAGCCCGCCTCGTCTTCCTGCTCAGCCACTTGCCTTCTTTCCTTTCTCCTTTCCCTTCAGTTACTGGAAATCCTTGTATATTGCTGACCTTGTTGTCTATGTTGAGTTACTTTTTAAGTGCTTAGTAGGTGAAGCTCTTTGGTAGTCCTGATGTTCAACAGAATATAGTTCCCCAAATTTCCTGTCTTAGCTTTCTGTTTGGTTGCTAGTGATTCTTTTAATGGTCAAGCAAATAAAAGCTCTCTGACTTCATTTATAATTTAGACTAAATGAGGAATAAACTATATGATATTTGAATATAATGATTACAAACCCTCTTTGGGATCTCTGCAGTGAATATTTATTAAATGGATGCTCTTATAAGCAAATTTAATAATGCTGAATTTTTATGACACACTCCTGTTATAAACACAGTAAAGAGCAGCACATCTGAAAGATACAGATGAGTCTGTGACTGACCTGCAATTCTACAAAAGTCGTTTATCTGGAGCAGTTTGCTCAAGCACAGTTCTTCCGGAAGGCAATTTAATTATAATTTCGCATTGCCATTCCAGTCACAAACCAATTTCATCTGGGACATACAGATCCAAGTGGCAACCATCTCTACCCGTTTGAATTAAACGTGTATAAACTAAGTCTTCTGTAGGGCATGTGAGCCCAAGGTAATTCACCTAGGATTCTATTAAGCTAACCTATTTTGACCTTAAGAATGTGACCATATAGAATATGAATTTTAAGTCAAGTAGTTTCACAAGTAATTGAATATTTTATGGACCTAGAGCATTATACAACAAAATGTTTTAATCATAGTGAATATATATTCTAAAATGCATTGCCTGTGTCTTAGACTGAGCATTTTAAAATAAGTGGGTGATATGATTAGGAGGAACCACAAAAAGAGTTCAAGTTTATAGTTAGCATCAAAGTTTCAGGTCATTTTAGACTATTTTAACTCATTTAGTTTAATATGGAGCTGTATTAATTTTCCTAATTAAAGAAGAAGAAATGCTTTTTAAAATTCTAAGGGCCATGTATCCAAAATATATGTACCATGCCATTATTTAATTATCTTTTAAAGAACCATTTTAATTAAAATAACATTGTTTCATTTTCTGTAATTTTTCACAGTTCACATTCTGTAGTTACTATTCTCAAAATATGTAGCAGTGATTAGTTATTGAATCAATACAAGAATTATATTACTAGCCCTCACTCTATAGTCATTATTGAATTGTTTTTTATTTGTGTGCTTATTTTTTTACTTTGGGTATATGTAGTGATAAATTATAAAATAAAGAGATTGTATAGGATATTTAAAGGTGCTTCTTAAAAGTCAATCTTTAGTACTGTATTTTCTAATTACTGTCAGTTTGATTTTTTGTAGCATTTAATCTTTATCTTGAAAAATGTTAAAAATACTAAAAAATACAGAGAAATAATATAACAAAAACTGAAGAATATACAAGATTTGAAAATTATTGATAATTCACCATACTGCCTTCTCTTTTTGTAATGAAATGTCAAACATAAAATTTAAGTCCCTTTGCACCATTTTCTTTTCCCGACTGCTAACCACAGCTATATATTCTTCCTCTTTACTTTATGTACTTTTTGACACCATAATATACATCATATACATCCCTGGTCAATATTTTGTGTTCCTTTTTTAACATACACAAATGCTATAGTCTGCATATCACTGAATATCTTAATTTTTCTGCTCAGTATTTGAAATCTATGTGTATATATCTATATGTTGATATGTGTAGGGCTGTTTACTTTTTTAACTGCTGTAATAGACTATTAAGGTATTTGTCCTTTTCCCTGTTGAAGAATATTCAAATTCTACTTTCCAATATTATTAATAAAGGAACGATGAGCATTTTATGACATCTAAACTGGTTTACATGTTTAAAATTTTAGAAAATATATTATTAGAAGAGGAATATTTGGATCAATGCACATTTTCAATTTTTCTCATTATTGCTCAACTGCAGTTGCACATTGTGTGTGTAGAGTTTGAAAAAATGTCATGTTCGCTTGCTCTCTCTTTCTCTCCCCGCCACCCCACTTCACCTCCTTCCCCTCATCCATTTAGTATTAGCCAGGCTCTTTAAATTCCAGCAATCTAATGTTGTCCCATTATGCTTTGCATTTTCTTGATAACTAGTGGTGCTGGGTATTTTTTCATAACCTTATGATCCATTTGGATTTCTCTTTCTATTTATATTCTTTGTCCATTTCTCTGAGTAATTTTACTTAGTTTTATCATTGTTTTTTTTTTTTAAGATTTATTTATTTATTCATACAAGCACTGGGTACAGTCAGAACCACGGGAGGGCGAGAGAATTCACCAGAGCCAGAGTGGAGAGCAGAACAGGCAGAGTGAGGAAGTACACTGCTGAGGGAAGCAGCGGGCGGCAGGAGAGGTCTGCACGCCATGTGGGACCCTTACCCGGTGAGCGGGATCGAACCGGCGGTGCAGAGGCTGCAGGCAGCTTCGCAAACCAGCGCTCAACTGCTGCGCCACCGGGGAGGCCCTTATCATTGGTTTTTTTGATATTTTTTTTCCTTCTAAAGTAACATTGAGATGTTTATCTTAAAATAGTGCATTCCTAAACAAAATACACCATATTAATTTAATTTTAGAATTCAAATCTTTTAATATTATAACTTGTATGTAGAAGAAACAAAAATTATTATATTGATATACTACATTCCAGATTATTCAAGTGTACATCTTTATGGCGGTAAAAAACTAAACAGAGGATACTAGTGTTACTCTATTTACACATTTCAGTAATATTTTTTTCTGCAGATGTTTATGATGCCTTCTCTTCATTCACTCAGTAAATATGTGTGCTTTATTCTAGATATAAAATACACAAAACCCTGGAAATTTAGCCTAGCAGACAGGAGGAACATTGTGTATAACTGACCATGTGACAAAACTCCTTATCAGCAGCATAAAATGCATCTTTATATTTGATTTTTAATTCTGTGAATAGTGCTGTGTTGATCAGATTACATTGTTTGTCCAGGTTTTATCCTGGGAGGCTTTACCTTCATGTCTTTGAGTCTCATATGCTTCTTTTTAATTCTGTTGTAGAGAAGAGACCAGTAGCCACTGAGCTCCTGTTGCACAACACATATTTGTACTAGTAGGTGTTTGAACTCTTTATCTTTTTAGTGTTCATTTGGGTTTTGTTTTTGATATTATTTTTGTATTTTAGTTTTATTTGGTTTTTATTATTATTGGACATTTGAATTTAATATTAGGATATATTTTTCCCTAAAGATAGTTTTATTCTGTTGATTTTCCACTGGTGTCAAAAAGTGGTTCGGAAAACCTTAAGCACCCCACTTACCTCTACTCCACCATCCCAAATAGACACAGTTTGTCAAAAAACATAACTAAAAAACCCAACCCCCACCTGACTTCCGCTATCACTATTATATCTTACCTTTCTGGAAACTCTGGAGTGACTACCCTTTCTATTCTTGGTTGATCCATGTACATGTTACAAGAAATATGTAAATATTAATTCAGAGATTCTAGAAAACAATCTTGAAAATCATTGCCACCAATGTAGTTTCTGCAATTATATAATTATTTTAAGGGGAAGAGTTTGCCACTTCTTCACCAAATCACTGTAATCCCCATGATGAATTAAAGAAAGGTTTGTGTTTAGTTCACATTTTCATTCCCACTTGGCAGGATAAGAACACAGAGTGGAAAGACTGACATGTGAAATGAGATGTTTCCTTAACCCTTCAGATAACCAGTATCATATACAGCACTGAGCCATTGGTGGATTGAAAAGGATATTGAGAAATGTCATGATCTACCCATGAGTGAGAGGCATTCATTAGTGCATTTTCAGCAGTTAAGCAGTTTGCTGTAAAAATGAACATGGCATGTCTGCCAAAAGGGACAGAAAAAAAATAACTGACAAGTTTGCCAGACCCTGTAGTGTCTAAATTGTTGTTATAGTATCCTCCCTGAGGCTTCACAATCTATTTAATAACAAATCAATCTAATCTGTTTTTTGCATAGATTTTTCTACTCTGCTATTATGTTACTCCACAATTAAATAAGGGAGAAAATGCTCTAACTGAAGAGGGAAAAGAAAAGCCTGTAGGCTTCAGATTTTCACAGCTTAAAAATAATCTTATATTAAACAGTTGCACATTTTAACCACTGTCAGATAGTTTAGCTGCAACCCTTGGTTTGCATTAATGAATAGCTTATAATGTAAGGAGGGATGTCTTTAGGGCATATGTATGTTTGTTTCTGCTAGCCTTTTTAATCAGAAAGGAACAAATACCAGCCAATCATTCCAGGAGCCTAAGATGTGTAGTTCCTGCTTCAGAACAAATCAGTAGATTGATCTACTCCCAACTCTACTTACATTATTAGTAATTGGATATTTGATGCACAAAGAAAATTCAAGTAAATTTATCAAGCATGATATAAGAACTGGTACTTAGGAAGTACAAAATACTGATCTGTATCTATTTTCTGAGCAGCATTAGAAAAATACTTTTGGTAAAGATTTATTTGTAAATATTAAGTGAAATTATATTGTACTCCTTATGAACATAGATTCTTTTGCTGAATACAGTACATCAAGTAAAAGTCTAGAAGTTAAAATCTTGAGTGAATTTTTGGAATTACTTCGTTAATAATTTATCTAGATCAATGATCATCAGTGGCTACTTAAATCATCACGGAAAAGATGATGGGAAGCATCATAATGAACGCATCAGATTGACAGCTTCTGAGCTTCTGATCTACTTGATAGTAATTTTACAACAGGTGAGACAGTATAAACTTAGACTTCTTGATGTGATGCAGTGGAAAGACGATAACATCACCTATGATGTATGCTTGTCCAAAAATTGCCTAACCATCTAAATAAAAATATGAAATCACAGGAAATACTATAAAATGGCACTATCCTAATGCATTAATTAGATCCAGTCTGTCCAGAATTTTGCAGGGTAAATTTCAAAAAGGAATAAAGGGAGGGAGGAGAGGCAAGGAAGATGAAACTATGTATTAAGAGATTTTTCAAAACACAGCAAACAAATGGAACATTTGGGACCTTGTTTGGGCTTGATTCAAGCAAACCAACTGTTTTTAAAAATTGAAACAAAAAAAACCTAAAAGAAAAAAATTGAAACAAAAGTTGAATATTGACTAGATACTTGTTGATATTAAGAATTTTACTGATAAATTTTTAGTTGTGATAATATTTTTGTGATTATGGTTATCTGTATTTAGAGATTCATCTAACGTTGTGTGTTACTGAAATGATGTCTGAGGTTTTCTTCAAAATACTATGCAGAGAAAATAGTGGGTGGCGATATAGGTGTGACTACATTTTTTTTTTTGTGGAAATAGGTAATGTGTACATAGGGGGTTCATTGTACTTATTCATATATCCTTGTGTGTCCCTGTGCACATGCACACATTTAAATATTACATAACAAAAAATTTACATGTTAAGTGATTTGGCTCTGAATTTTTTGACTAAAATTATGGTTAAAATGTGTTTCATTTTTATAAATTAGGATGATTATATTTCTTATAAGTTCAGTGAATGATGTTCTTTCAAAGTTTAAAGACCAGTTATTTAAATTGAATAGATTATGAATGTACACCGTCTGCCCCACACACTACACGTAATGCATTTTTCACCAATAATGTTGGCTCATTATGACAATGAATGGAAGAGTGAGCGAAGGGAGGAAAGAAAAGTAAAGCTCATCAACTACTCCTGTCACATTACAAACAATTGTTTTGTATTTTCATTCATGTTTCTCTACACTGGATAGTAAACTAGGAATTTAAGAAAATCTTACTCAACCACCTGATTTATCTATTTACAATAGATAAATATATGAAAGTGTCTTCAACCACTAAATATTATTCATGGACCACCCATTATGTATCAAGAATGGCCTTTTAAGAAACAATTTAGGGGTGTCCTGGTGGTGCGAGGGGTTAAATGTCAGCACTATGAAGCTATCCCCAACTACTGCAGGCAAGGAGGTGACCCACATGACCCAGCAGACCTCTGGGGTCTCTCCTGCTGCTCCCCTCAGCAGTGTATTTAAGTAGATCTGCTTGTTCTGCTCCCCACTCTGTCTCTGGTGAATCCTCTCACCCCCTGCACCTCTGGCCTGCACCCCAGCTCTTGTATGCATAAATAAATAAATCTTTTTTTAAAAAAGAAAAGAAACTTAATTTAACTGCATTCTCTATTATCATCATTGTCATTCCTCTTCATTCATTGTTAGAGGCTTTTGTTCTCCTTTGTTCCCCTTTCAGTAGTTCTGAAACCTGCTGCATTCATGTGTGGGGAATAAATAAAATGAGAAGGAAACAAGGATAGATGAGAGGATGTGTGACAAACTAGAGATCCTGAGTTTTCAGAAGAGATCAGGAGGAGTCTAGTACCAAGTTCATAGGCCCCATTGTTCCTTGCATGGAAATGGAGCATGTGCTATGCCAGGTGTTAACTGTGTCTTTATGTGTCCACTCCTTTCCCAGCCTGTTACTCACTGTTCTGATCTATACTCTATCCCACATGTGCATCCACCCTCCTTTAACACTAAAGCTGCCGTTTATGGTGCTTGTCTGTGAATCAAGAGCTGATAATGCTGTTACTGTAGGAAATACAAATTTTTTTTCAAAATAGGAATTGAAGAACTAAATCGTGTTCTTTTTATTCTCAATGAGATTAATGATTTCTTGGAAATTGATAAAATTTTGCTACTTATAAAAAAATTAAACATACATATTTATTATGGGCAGGGAAGGAACGGAAAGTGGATATCATTCTCTAGATAAACACCAGATTTGATAATGCCTTTACATAAGTACCAAAGGTTTTGTATAAAAAAAATCATTTGTTTTTAATTATCTAAACACAATAACTAATCAGGGGCACACATGTTTAATAAAAGATTTGGAGCTATATTTTAAAATTCTTTTTAAGTAAATTTCTACATAGGCTTCTGAAAGCATTTTGAAATCCTAAATAATGCACAAAATGAAAGTGTATGCATTGAAAACAAAACTGTTTATAATGGTGCTTTTAAAGATGTTAGATGTTGGTCACTAATTAATTCTTTTACTACAGATCTCTACAGTTTAGTCTTGTGTTAACTTTGTGCTTGATCTCATGCCTAGCAAATTAAAAATGCACAAGCGTTGGCTTGCTCCTTACCAGTATAAGTTCTATTTACAAATATAAAATCTTAATTGTTTTATTCATTTCTAAAAGAATATATTTGTGCATGTGTTTTTTAATTTTAAATTAAAAAGATATTTCCAATTTCTGTTTCTCAACTTTGGAGGATTTTGAAAGAGTAAAAATAAGACAGTAGCGTATTGTAGGCCATGGACACAAATTGGAGTAGCCCTCTATTCTAGGACTGACCCTTTGTCTAAATCAGATCCTGAATTATGGCAGGATACTTAAAAAAGATAGTCTGGTGTTGTGTTTAGTCATTTTACTATTTTCATCTCAGTTGCTTTCACTCTTTCAGATGTCAACTAAAATGTTAGAAAACCCTCCTAATCTGGTTTCTACTTTTTCTTTAGGAACACCTGTTACGGGATGGGCTTAAACAGAAGTCATGCTTCCTGTATAATTTATGGGGATACCAGAGGGAACTGTTTGTCTCATTTTTGTCTAGTACTACATCCTTTTTGATCTTCCCCTTCCCATATGGTCTTCTGGATCTTTTATTCATAGATGCAAAGCATTGACACAAAATGCTTTTGTCAAAGAATATTTAACATCTTCTAAAATGTGTTCACCTCTAGTCCCTATGAAAGTTACTTGAATTGTTAAAAGGGCTTTTCTAGTATTTCCTGTTCCTTTAATGTTTTGCTATGTATCAAATACATAATTTTCTCTTTAGGAGACTGCTGGTAATATTATTTATTTATATATTACTGTTTCCTGGAGCTCATTTAGACAGCTGTTAGAAGGGTCCAAAAATATGATAAAGTAGCATGAGGGGAAAGTCAAATGAAAAATGGAGTCACTGCAGCGCCAGCTTATACATTTTATTCTAAACTTGTGAGCAGCTAATGAAAACCAAGACTGTATCTGGGTACACACTGCTATCCATGTTTCTCATGATTTTTTTTTTTAAGATTAAAATTGTAAAAGCATATTCTGGACTTGTGATCATTTCCTTCAGGTAAAGTATCAGTGAAAGGGAATTTGCCAGTCAGACCGTGGGTCTCTGACCTCTCCCGTGTCCATGACGTGTCAGGCCTGCCTTCCTGCAGACATCTTGTTTTGCATCTTCTGTTGGTCACCTAGATGGTTCCGTTTAGAATGTGAGTGGATAGGCACAAATCCAAGCCCACTAATGGAAGGGCATTCATGATTCGGATTCTGTGGCTGGTAGGTCAGGAGCAGCTGTGTCCTAATGAAGGATATCATCTTTAATTCTAGTGTCCTTTTATGCTAACCTCAGTATCACCCTAAGGTCATATAAATAGTTATGAAAAGATAGTATTTGACCTCTCTTATTTGTTACGCCTTGCTGAATTCAAATTATAGGCATGTAGCATTTTCAGGGACAATTTAATAAGTCATAACACAAAAAAATAATAAACTGTAATTATGGGCATGTTGTCATGGTTTAACTTTTCCTAACTACTGAGATCTTGGGAATAGCTTGTGGAAGAGAGAGGAAGCTCTTGGCTTTCCAGGCAGAAAAGCAGGAAAAAAATTTATGCAGTCCTTTCTTAGGGAAAAGACTGTCAATCTCCATCTGAGAGAGAGGTGTTGAGGATCAGATACCTTAGTAAAGAGAACACAGAAGTAAGCCTCATAATTTGGAGGAAGAGTTTTTGCTTTTCTTGAAATTTATTGTGATAATAAGTAAACCTTTGAAAGGACTCTCAAAAAATATAAATAACACAAAATTTTGCTTTCTGGTATTTTTCTTATAAGAAATTCTTACAGTCTTTATTCTAGTGATTTTTCGAACTGTTGTCCTCACAGCCCCCTGAAGACAATGTGGCCAGTGGGGATAACTGTGTGCTTTCAAACTCCCTTCTTCTGTTCTAATCAGGCAAAGCCATTTACCTTCATTATCTGTTCTACAGATTGGCCTTCCTATCTTTGATTTACCACAGTAGCCCAAAGGGAGAATGAAGAGCTGTGCAAACCTGTCTTGGGAAGAATAATCATAATATACTAGTTAATTTTATCTAACTGCTGTGGTTGATCTGGCAGTAAGACAGAGATTTTGTCCATTTTTAATGCTAAGGAGTTTTTACTATTCACTGCTTAACTAATTAAATGTGAAAGATGAGGTTTTTGTTTCCCAAATGTTGGAAAAACAAAATTAGTTAAAAGTCATCTATGGTTGGTAGCAGGAGTTCTTGGAGCATCAGAAGATGGTGTAGCATTAGAGGGCCCTCAATTCCTTCTAAGTTTTCTAGACCCTACTTCTCACCATGCTAATTATAAATATAAAATGAGCTCTCCGACACTTGTGAGCGCCAAGAGGAGTAGTTTGATCTGCTTACATAGTGAATGTTTTTAAGTCCTGGGACTTCACATGCATTTTATTTTAGAAATGACATTCTCAAACATAAACTCAAGAAAACTAAAGTATAGCTTCATCTAGCTAAGAATTCACAAGAAACTAATGGAATATTTTACAAACACCTCAAGGTAAAGGATGTGTTTGAGAAAAGTTTTGAACCTACTATGTGAAAAGGAAGGCAAAGCAATAACGGATTTAAAAAAAAAAGTATGTTGTGATGTTATCTCCATATCATAATCAAATATTTAATTGTAATTACAGAGATAAGGAAATTTAAGGGTTCTCTAGAATGGATTACTCAGGTAAGGGAGCTTGTCTTACTATGCAACACTTAGAGATTAAAACTTTAGAATCATTAATAGTTTGCCAAATTTCTAGGGTAGAAAATTCTAGGTACACCAGAAATATGGAATTGCCTGAGATCTTTGGATTGGTTTCCAGATCCTCAAGCATGTTATTAAAGAGTAGCTTGTAATATCAGGAGGCTCTCAGGGGTTGAATAATTACAGTGTAAATTCATTGCCAAAAATTAACAATAACCAAACAAAACAACTTTCCATTTTTTTATTTTTAACTGAAAAATAGGCCTTGGAATAAGTTAAAAAGTTATTAGATATTTAAGTATTAGAGTAATGGAGTTACAAAGGAAATTAAAAGAAAACCAATAGAGAATAATCAGTATAATAATAAAGCTCATCAGCAACAAATGAAAAAATTAAGAGGTTACCTTTTAAATGAGCAAATATCAAATTGAAAGAGTAATGAATTGGTAGAGAAAGAGAGAACTATGGGCTGCAGTTTGCCATGACTTCTGAGTTAAATCTCTAAGTAAATCTAAGTTAAATGTGTTAAGTTCCTAAATTCAAGAGTTTACACATACAAAAGAAATACAGACCTTTTTGTGGAGAAAAGAACTTATAGTCAGAACTCAAAATAATAAAACTAATAGGAAGAGCCTCCCTGGTGGCGCAAGGGGTTAAGATGCAGCCTATGAAGCTGACCTGTAGCCACCGCAGACCGGGTTCGATCCCTGGCCGGGGAGCGACACACATGACACACAGCAGACCTCTCCTGTCTCTCCCGCTGCTCCCCTCAGCAGTGTACTTTGGTCAGTCTGCCTGTTCTGTTCCCCACTCTGTCTCTGGTGGGTCCTCTCTCAGCCTGCACTTCTAGCCTGTACCCCAGCTCTTGTATGCATAAATAAATAAATCTTTAAAGAAAAAAAAAAACTTCTATGAAACTGAAGAAAAAAGTCAGGCTTGCAGTGTACAAATGTATTTTCAATACTATTTACAGTAAGATTAATGAACATAAGATCAATGAATATTACTCTACTAATTACCTCTGTTGAGTGAAGGAAGAATATCCCAGAACCATTTTTAGAATATTGAGAAAGAATATATTGTAATAGTGAAATAAATGGATCGTGTAATGTTACTAAATTAGGATGATTTAAACAGCCATTTGAAGAAATTGTCTCATAATTCAAGGGGACAACTGTCAGGTTTATTTGCACATGTAGAATATATTGTTGTTGGTCAACTTTCATTGAGCTGATTTTTGAATTATGATTGGTGGTCCCCAGGCAGGGAGAACTCTGGCTAATTTGCAGTTTAGACAATATGGCACCTATGATCTATTTATAAATAAAACCATTTCTGCAAAAATTAATTCCAGTGATTTCTTATCTTTAATATTAAGTGAAGGTAGATTTATTACTGGCTATGCTTTGTTTTTCAAACTATTAATGAAGGTTCTGCATATAAACATGTATGTATGTGTATATGTGTGAACTTTCATAACACAAGCTTTATTTTAAGATAAAACAAGGCAGTATATTTTACAGTTTGATCATGTTCTAATCTCAGATCTGGTTCTTTTTTCAATGAGAGAATAGCTATTGGATTCTTCTCAATTCAGTTTATCTTAAAAGAATGTAAGGACTGTAACCTGCTTATTCCTCCTGAGAGAAGGAACCTCACCTAGCCCTGGGAAAAGGTGAGAGATAAATGGCAAGTTAAAGTTACCACGAGGCTCCTTCCAATTCTCCATTAACAGAGGGTGGTTCACATCAGGCACAGTAAAGTCAGAAGGAAATTTGGTACTAAATAATTATGTAGACCATTTTTCAAAAATACGCCTCTTATAAAGTGATACAAGTGTAGGAAAATTTTATGACTATTCAATTTCATGGATATATAGCATATATATTTTATTACATAGTGCCTGCATACACCATTCTGAATTTGTGTAATTCTTAAAGAGTTTCCAAACTCTTCCTACACATTCTATACCCAAAATAGCATGGAAGTGTTAGCAGCATGTTATGTGGAGGAACTGCAGCTAATTGGACATTCCCAGAATGTAGGTTTCTGTGGGAAAGGGCAAGCTAGAAGGCACTGATTTCTGGGAGATCTCCTGTGCCATACTAAGATGCTTGCATTTTATCCTATGGATCTGTTGCACCTTAACATCCGAAGAATAGTGAAAAATCTCTATAGCAGCAACAGGAAAGAGATCCTAAAAGAATAAGAAATCAAAGGCAGGAAGACAAGTTAGAGAAAAACTGAAAGAATGATCCAGACAAAAATGAGAGGATAAAGGAAGACCCGAACTGTATCCAGAATAATAGGGGTGAATTAAAAATGTGTATGTTTTAATTGGCTGACCTGTGCCAGATACCGTCTTAGGTTCTGAAAGTATATCAGTGGATAAGGCAAATTTCACTGCGTCGTGGAGCCTATGTACTAGTGATGGGGGGGTTGGGGTGTGGATGACAATGAAAATGACTGTGTCCTTCAGTTTGAGTGACTTGATGTTAATGATTAAAATGCAGTTAGTTTAGGGAGGCTGGAAAAGGGGTTTCATGGTGTTGAATACAAAGTTTGTTTGTATTTGGTATGTTCCTTAAAAATACAGGTCTAGACTTAAGGAGTGAGATTTGGGCCCTTACAGACTGTGTACCACTTTACATTTGTTTCCAATTACAATACTCAAGTGTTAAAGCATCCACTGTGAACAATGGAATCGTCTCTGACTTGTGTTAGCAGGAAAGAAACTTAAGAAAAGCCTCTGGGTGTCAGCTTGCGAAATCTCCGGGAAGACTGGAGAGCCAGGTTATGAGTCAGGGTGTCCAGGAACAGCACCCACCTCCACCACTGGGTCTACCACACATTCCTCCATATACTACTGCCTCCCCCTCATGTGCCTTCCTGTAATCCTCAGTCATTGATCTGCCCTCTGGCTGTAGAGGGGTATGAGCAGGCTAGTTTTCTGAATCATAATATGGAAAAATACCAAAATAAGGAGAGTTTGAAAGACCTTGCATAGCTATAAATATTCTAAAGTCATTTTGTATCCATTTATGTCTGTTAATGGAAAAATTAATTTCATAAGTGTTTCTAGAATTTTATAGTGATATATAGACACATATTTTCAGGTACTATTATATGGGAATGGTTTTCTCTCTTAAAACTATTATCTTTCACATTAAAATGAATCTCCTTGGTTTAATAACTTGTTTAGGAACTTGTTTTTAAGTGTCGTTCACTGTCTAACAAGGCAGTTCCAACCTTATGACTGGATTTCATTCTAGAAGGTTGTTGATAATTTAGTGGAATTGTGAATACATCTGCCCACTGAAAAAAGTTATCTTGGATGATTCAGTTCTTGTGTTAATGTGTTTCCCATTTTAGTGGAAGTTTCTGGAGCACAAGCTGATGGGTGTCTTCAGATGCGAAGTGAAAGGGAACAGGATGGACTCAGTTGCGCGCAGAGTACCTGTAGACGTACTGTAGACATTCAATACAAGTGGAAGGAAGAGAGAGTTGATAGAAGAAGGAAGGAGGGAATGAGGCTCATTGCTAACATTCTAACATTTTATTCCAGTAAAAGTGTATCACATTTAGTGGTTTAAAACAGTATTTCAAAATAATTTGCATATATTTATTGTCCATTCCCTGAGTCCCAGAATAGTGAACAATTTGAGATTTAAAGCGAGTGGTTCAAAAGGAAATACAGTGGTTCTGAATAACATGCAATCACCATTTCTTATACAAAGTTGTAAAACTGTGAAGGATATTGAGCTGAACATATGAGCTTCAAAATATACCATAGAAACTTTTATTTTAAATCCTCAATATTGGTTTATTTTCCTAATGATCTTTGTCTTCTACCTAAAACTGAGTAATGAAATATACTTTTAGCTAAGGCTTCCCATGGCCTTCACATAGGAATGCTGTTATATTTTGATGACCAAACACAGTGTCTGCTTCATTATTACACAGTGAGGTTTTGGGAATTTCCTACCTAGAGTAGGGAAAAATAAGTTGGCCTGCTTGAACAAAGCAATAGCTAATAATTATATATACAGGTTCAGGTACCTGATTTTCGGAACAATGGAAAACAGCATTCTTTTCTCACCATTGGCATCGCAACAATATATATCAAGCTTCTGTCTTTGCCAGGGAGTATGCTAAGAGCACTTGACATAACAAGATGAACAAAACAGTCACAGCCCTTGCCCAATTTCAACAGTTGGTATGATTTACATTCTGTAAGCTATAATTTCAAGAATAAATCTTATAAAGGTACTTCATTAACATTTTTAGAAATTTCAAAGTCAGAAGATAATAAACTTTCAGGATATTCCCAAGAAATGTGAGGTATAGTAAACCTTTCTGGGTGGCAGTGAGATATACTTTAATACTGATGGAAAATATGAACATTTTGATCACAAGTTAGGTAACATCAACCTTCGTGCTTAGAAAACTAATTTAGATGATGGAATTAAATACTAGAAATAGATTGAAGAGAAATTGAAATTCAATGTCGAGAACCACTTTGAAGCCCCAAGAATGTGATAACCTACCCTCAGGAGCAAGACAAATGTGTCCTTACTGATATTTGACCAAATTTTCATCTTTTTTCTATCAATCCCTTTTGAAATCAGTCAGGAGTGCATCAAATCAAGGACATCACTGGAGTGCTGCAGAAGATTAGCATTAACTGATTGACTCTATTCTTTGGGCGCAATGCCCCCTGCATGCAGCTCATTCCACCTCCTGTGACTTGAGCTGCTATGGCGCTGAGGAAAAGGCAGATCACATGCAGAACTGAAGTTCAGGGAGCTCTTACTGGAGCTAGGATTTTTAACTAGCAAGAGTTTCACTGACCACTTAATAACTTGGAGGAAATGTCAAGGGGTTAACATGAACTTAAAATGTTGAAACTATTAGTACTAAAATGATTGTTCCCTTTTTCTGTTACAAATCCTTTATTTTGCCCAGTGTTTCCTTAAGCTGAAAATCGTACACCATTTTTGTAAACTTAATAAACACTCCAAAAATCCTTCACTATTGTGTTTTATGTGATTTTTAAAAGGTACAAATGTTTAAAAAGGAAAAAAAATCCTCCTGGCTGTACCCCACAAAAAATACATATTGCTTTCTTTTTTTTTTTTTTGCCTTTTCTCCTAGGCATAGTGAGAGAGAGTGCATGTATGTGTAAAGCAAAAATGGGTTTACAAACTGTTCTCCCATATAGAACAGTGATGAAAAACCCTGATTTTAGAATCAGACAATCCTGGGTTTGAATCCCTGCTACTTCAGTTACTACCATAAGAATTTGAGCCAGTTCCTTAATCTGTAAAGATAACAACATACCAATTCATAAGGTTGTTGTGAATAATATAAGGGAGGTAAAATATATGAAGTACTTAATCTAGCATTTAATAAATAGTTAATAATCTATCCTCTTGTTCCTTGTTCTGTCACACTGTCCCCTTAGTACCATGCTCGGTGATTTTGGTCAGCAGGGGAGCCATATACATATATAAGGGAGAAGCAGGGGACACGGGTACATTTGTCTGCACAAAGTTCTAAAATTGCTTTTCTGGGCCTCCCCGGTGGCGCAGCGGTTGAGCGCTGGGTTGCGAAGCTGCCCGCGGCCTCTGCGGCACCGGTTTTATCCCCGGCTGCTCCCCGGCCGCTCCCCGGCCACCGGAGGAGGGTCCCACATGGCGCGCAGCCCTCTCCTGCCGCCCGCTGCTCCCCTCAGCAGTGTACTTCGGTCCTTCTGCCTGCTCTGCTCCCTGCTCTGGCTCTGGTGAATTCTCTCACCCTCCCGCACTTCTGACTGTACCCAGTGCATGTATAAACAAACAAACAAACAAAAATAAATAAATAAAAACATGCCTCTATTAAAAAAAAAATTATGAAAAAAAAATAAAATAAAATAAAATTGCTTTTCTGTAAACCAAGGAAAGTATTTAAAAATTTGTACTGGTTTATAAAACCTTGCATTTTTGATACAGATGTTTATGATATGAATTAAATTTTATGTGTTGTCATTCAGTTCAAACTGACCCCACTACTTTGTATCTTTTGTGTATCTCGGTCATATTTTGACATAAGTAAAATGAACTCCTTAACAGCATTTTTTGGTTCTTTTAAATGTACATATTATACATATGTACTTTTCATATTAACTGTCACAAAAAGCAGCATAGTGTGCCATTATAAGTGCCATGAATATCATGCTTAGTTTTGCTCCTTTTTTTGGTCTTATCCAAGGAAAATCTTATATCATTTAAAATTTTCCCTTAATTCCCAAATGAAAATACAGTTTGTCTCAGGTTGATGTGGAAGATTAAATAATGTCTAAAAATAAACTTATTTACAAGACTAGTGTTAAATTTCATTTAAGGTTTTTATAATTTTATGTAATTTAATTTGAAAATTAAATGTTTATATGCAAAAAGGTCCACGGTGAAATTTGTGACAAAGAAAGTAAATATTCCATTTTTCCTCCCTCTAGCTCAACTGAGAAGTCATTTCCTTGGAGATCAACAGGTATGAGTTTTTATCATTTGAAAAATATTTTTTATATTCACAAAAGAAAAAGCAGTTTCATAGCCTCCTTTCATAATTTACTGCCTCTTAGTGAAGTAAGCCAATAGAGACAATATTGAGCTATTTTGCTTTGAAATAGTACTTCTGAAAATGCTTGCTTTTTAAAAATATAGCTAGTAGATGTGTATATTTTAACTGAAGAAAGATAAAGTGTTGGCATCAACATTTTCCTCAGTATCCCTCAAATTTTAACTATTTTTTTAAGATTCCATAAATGAGTGATACCATGTGATAGTAATCTTTGTCTGCAATATTATTACAAATGGCAAGAGTTCATTCTTTCAGATGGCTGAATAATACTCCATTATATAAACATGTATCATATTTTCTTTATCCATTCATCCATCAATTGTAACTTAGGTTGTTTCCATGCTTTGGCTATTGTAATAGTATTCCAGTGAACATGAGGGTGTATGTATCATTTTGACTTAGTATTTTTCTTCAGATAAATACCCAGTAGTGGAATTGCTAGATGATGTGACGGTTCTATTTTTAATCTTTTGAGGGGGCTCCCACTGTTTTCTGGAATGGCTACACCAATTTACATTGGTAAATTGTGCACCAACAGCACACAAGAGTTCATTTTTCTGCTCCTTGCCAACACTTGATTTTTCTTGTCTTTTTGATATTAAGCATTCTAACAAGTATGAAATGATTTCATGTCTCGTCGTGTGTCTGATTTATATTTTCCTGATGATTAGTGATGTTGACAGTCTTTTCATGTACCTGTTGGCCATCTGTATGTCTTCTTGGAAAGATGTCTATTTAGTTCTTCTGCCTAGTTTTGATCAAGTTGTTTGTTCTTTGTATAAGTTCTTTGTATATTTTAGGTAAGTTCTTGGTGTATTTTGGATATTAACCCCTTATCAGATATATGATTTGTAAGTATTTCCTCCCATTCAGTCAGTTGCTTTTTCATTTTTCTAGTGATTTCCTGTGCTATGCAGAAGTAGCATTTTTTTTTATTTTTAGAAGTAGCATTTTAGTTGATGTACTCCTACTTTGTTTATTTTTGCTTCTGTTGTTCTTGCTTTTGGTGTCACATCCCAAGAAATCATTGCCAAGACAATATTGCCTATGTTTTCTTGTAGGAGTTTTATGGTTTCGGGTCATACATTCATTGATTCATTTTGAAGTAATTTTTGTTTGTTGTGTAAGATAGTGGCTCAGTTTCATTCTTTTACATCTGGCAGGCCAGTGTTCCCAGCACCATTTATTGAAGATACTGGCCTTTCCCTATTGAATAGTCTTGGCTCTTTTGACATAAATTAATTAACCATATATCATGGGTTTATTTGAGGGGTCTCCTACTCCATTGATTTATGTGTCTGTTTTTATGCCATAGTGTTTGAATTACTATAATTTGTAATATAGTTTGAAATCGGGACTCAGGGTATGTCCAGATTTGTTTTGTGGAATTGTTTTGATGCTCCATGGTCATTTTTAATAACAACTCAATATTTTAAATTTTGTTAATATCATAAGAAAGTACAGGAATACCCTCACAAAGGTTATTATATAATCTGGGAAAGTTGTCTTGTCATTTATAGAAATAAGGGCTTTCCTTTCATAATGTTTTTCTCATACTCAAGAAAGGTTGCCTGAAATGTTCATTTTCTTTATGTACTCAGGTACAGAGTATGTGGTAGCTTTAAATGTAATCACTTTATGTTCTGTTCTTACCCTAAATTCATCTCATATAAATAAAGAGGAGGTAATGTACTTAAACACATTAATGCGTTTGCCTCTTTCACAATTATTTGATGTCATCATACTCAGACTGCATTTATTAAATATTTATTGTTCACACACTTAGTACTATACTCACTGTTGGTCAGACAGACATTGCTGGGGACACCACACACATGTCCACACCTCCCATGGAGCTAATAATATAAAAGATATTGCCAATAATGTATAAATGCTAGGGTAGGCTTCAATATCTTCATACTCTGACACTTTTCAAACAAGGCTTGAGTTGAGTAAAATTCAGATCACCAAACACCTGATAACTCTGTTTACCTGACCCTAGTACCAGAACTCTCATGTTATTTATAGGTCATACAAGATATTCTGCTCTTTGGTAAAGAAGCTATTCCCAAGAACTGTGTTGTTTACGCAAACCTTCAGTTAGGCAAAATCATGTGAATTTAATATGATAAATAGCAGGTAAACACAAAGAAAGAAATCTCAGTTAACTGCCAGGTAAGTTTCATGTGGCAAATACTGTTGTAAAATGACAACTTATTTCTGAGATAACTTTGAAGAGAAGATATACCTGAGTTTGGGCCTTGATGGTTGACCAGGCTGTGGAGAGGGAGTTGTCATTGTGCAGCAGAAGAGACAACAGAGTTATCATGTGGGAACATTTAAAAGTGATTTGGCAGGGCCTCCCCTGGTGGCGCAGCTGTTGAGTAGTGGGTTGCGAGGCTGTGGGCAGCCTCTGCAGTGCCAGTTCGATCCTTGGCCACCTGTGAGGGTCCCACAAAAAAAAAAAAAAAAGTGATTTGGCAGATGATAAGATGTACAAAGGCTAGACCGCCAGTTTTGGTCAAATTATAGAGATCTGTAAATTCCAGGGATTTTTTTTTTTAACTCTTGCAGGACTTGGGGAGCCACTAAAATTCCTTTGAGCAAAAAGTCACCTAAATTAAATATTCCTCAGGACAAATGGCATAGCTATGAAATAGAAGAAATATTAGGTAGAAGAAATATTAGGTGACAAGAAGATCAATCGAAAGCTTATTGCAGAATGTGGAGAGTCGAGATAATCTAAATTAGGAGATTTCCTCAAAACTTAGAGGCTGGTTTGGTCTAGTAGCTCATGGACAATGATAACTTTGAAGTTTTGAGTTTGAGAGGATGGTGGCAAATTTGGAGAGCTGATTTTAGGGTAACTCAGTGGAGTTTAGTATTAGGTGTATTGGAGATAATTAAAGGACAGCAAATAGAAGCATTCAACAAGCGTTTTAGAATTTTGATTATCAAACAAAGCTCTAAATCTAATGTAAAGAAAAACAAATCATTTAAGTGGATAGGTCCATGCATACTAATTTTTTATTTTGTGGCTCAGACATGTAGGCCAGAGTACTATGGATAAGGGACAACCAAGCCAGAAAGGAAGACTGAAACTAAAGAAAGACTTTGCTAGAAGTTGCTGCTTTTCATGCTTGAAAAATAATGACAGAATGATCTACTACACTGGTTTGCAAAATGACTGCACCATTTTACATTTCCACCATCCAAGGATGAGGATTCTAGTTTCTTCACAACCTCTCAAACACTTTTTATGTTATTTCATTATAGCTGTTCTAGTGAGTGAAGTGCTGTGTCATTGTGGTTTGATTTAAAATCCCTGATGCCTAACATAAACTTCTTTCTGTCTTTGCTAATTTTTACTTTCAATTCTTAAAGCAGTGGTAAAAAATACAGAACTTATATTTTAGTCTTCATGTCAACTTTTCTTACTATTGATTAAAAATAATTTTCCTTCTCATTCTAAATGTAATATATCTCCATTTCGAGGATATTTGGGAAACACAGAAAAGTACAAAAAGAAAATGAAATTACTTATAATCAATCTCATCATTTATTCTTTCTCTGCATGTATGTGTATTATACATAATTTCATCTTTTTCCTTTTAAGCAAAATTGGGAACAGAATGTGCTTTCAGTTATACTTGCTGCTTTTTATGTGCTGCTTTTTGTGTGTGAAATTATACCATGAGTATTTACCACTGCATTTAAAATTATTCCAAAAGTTTATCATTAATACGGCATCATTACTTTATTCCAGAAACAATTCTTGAGAGCCTTAAACAGTTGTCTAGCATATAGTTGTCAGTGTTTAAGATAAATACTCCTGCCTTCTTGATGCCAGCAAAGCTCTGCTACTCACCAATCACTAACCAGCCACAAGCGACCAGGGCTGGGTTAGGAAAAAGAGTGTTCAGAAAACTGGTCAGCTGTGGAGACAGGACTCGCGTCCTCAAGAAACCATTTCAGTTTTCTGGGCAAGGGGTTGGGATTCTGTGACAGTACCGTGTAGGAGGAGATGACTTGTCCCTTGCTGATGCTGATGACTCGGTTGTTCCTCCTGTGAAACTTTGGGCCATCTTGTTGGTGCTGTCCAGGTAGAATGAGTGGCTGAAGTCACTGTGGTTTCTTGTACTTGCAGTTCATCTGCTAACAGAAACAACTCAAAGGGAGTGAAGTCAGTGCTGGAATGTTTGTTTGAGGCCATTTTATTCCAGTTAGTAGATTAGTAATTGGAGAAACGTGTGTTCTGAAAGTTGCAACAATGGTCACTCAGTCATTGCTTTGTGCTTTCACTCTGAAGTGATTCAGGCTTAGTGGCAGTGAGTACCTAGCCACTTGCAATGGTCGGGGAGGGGGTGTGCTGTAGAGGAATAATTCTGTAACAGGGTGGTCCCCAGGAAAGGGGGAGGTTCCAGGTTCCCTGCTCCACCCAAATGGAGGGTGGAGCTGAGCAGAGAGAGAAGAAGCTGCAGAGGAGACTGAGAAGGAAGGAAGCAGGATGGAGTGAGAAGGAGACCTGGAGGAGGCACATGGAGCCTAGAGACACGTGAAGAAACTGTGCTTGTCTTTTGGTCGTGGACTGGGTGAAACAGATGTGGGTGAGACCCATGGGGAGGTGACAATGGCAGCTTTTATCTTGATTTTGATGTTGCTCTTTTCCTTTCGGGCTTGTCTGGTTGTTTCTGACCCTTTTCTGTGGGTCCCCACTGGAAGATGCTTTGGACTTGTGGCAGGCTTTGAGGCCTTGCTCTGCCAATCCCATTTGGGTGGAGTTTTACCCACAAGGAGTTTTACCCACAAGGGTAACTTTGGGTGCTTGATTTAGAAACTAGATTCTTTGCCTTTCCTCTATTGTTTCCTAATTGTATTAAAGTTCCTTCCCATTAAAGTCTCATGTTTTGTGTTAATGCGGCGGATGGCAGAACCCTATATAGAATAGGCAGGTTTGTGGGGTTTGGGCCGCCCCTCTCCCTGCCCTGTAACAATTCGAAAAATATATACTAGATTTACTCAGCCCTATTGGTCATTCAGTATGTCAGCTAATTTTTCACTTTTATCAGTAACACTGGTAAACATCCATATGCATAAAGGATAACGGCACCTTTGATTCACTTTAGGTTATTCTTTTAGGAAGAAATTATTAAAGGCATATCAATAGTTTTAAGTCTCTTAATATGTATAATCAAGTATGTTTCCTGAGAAGACTGTATTAATTCAGACTGTATTAATTCTTCTTCCCTTTAGGTGTATGAGCTTGAGCCTATCTTTTTCCCTCTTTAATGTTATTATTTGTATTTCTAATTATCTACAAAATTCTGAGATGTTTAATATTGCCCTTTTCTAGTAGAGGGTTAGTATTGGATAGGTAAGAGCTCTTTGTCACCCAAGAATAATAGCTGCATCAGTCAGAGTCCAATCAGGAAAACTGAACCCATCCCTGGTAGCTGAATATGAGAGATTGGGCACAGGGAAGTTAGAGTTAGCAAATGTGGTTGAAAGGTATGGAGGAATTAAACAGTGTGATGACTCCTCCAGGAGTGATACCAGGAGGCTGCTACCAGCTCTAGAATTGCATTGGCAGAGGATAACTGGTTTTGGCAACAAAACTAGAGTAATAGTTGGGGGGCGAAATAAGGGGGCATGAGGGTTTTCCAGACTTAGCTAGAACCAGAAAGGAATATAACAATGCGAGAAATGCTGCCTAAGGTAGCGCTGAAGAAACATTCAGTCTTTTCTCTGAAATTCTCCTTACTCACACCATTATGCCCTGGCTAAGCTGAGCTGGAGCAGGCAACTGTAGATTTTTAAGTAACAAAAGCCATGCAGGCATTATGTATAATTATGTTTTCATTTACATAAGGAGAAAATTATGAAGACACATGATAGAGAATTTCTAATCTTCCATCCCCCTAGTACATTTATTTTGCTACTATCTCTGATTTTTGCTGTAGTCAAATATCACATACACTATGGTACTGGTTTTTTGTATTGTTTTTCTAATTGCCTTTGTTATGCTTTTCATCACCCTAATTGGTAAGCCCTGAAGTTTATTAATGCATTAATATGAAGATAAAATATTACGCCTTAGGTAATTAATATGTTAAAAGCTTTAAATATATCACAATTAATTATTGTCCAAGTAGCTCCCAGAATACTCTGGTAGTTCTTCTGTCCCCACTACAGTTGTATTATTAATTCACACCTAGTAACTATGCCTCATCCCTTTGTCAGAGAACAATCTTATTCAAACTCATATTCAAACCTGGGAGGAGTTATTTTATTTCTCTTGGGGAGAGGGAAAGGGGATTAAGGAGTCACATTTACTCCATTTACTCCACTGTCGCATTTACTCCACTGTCTGTTATTTTTAACTATATTAATATCACATGTGTGGTTTCTTTAATTTGCCAGCTTTTAAAATATGCTAATGACATTTAAGTTGTAACCCTGGCAATAAGCTATAACAATTATGGAAAATTGAAATTTGTGTGAATGAAAAGTTAAATCTGAAGTTTAACTATTGTCTTTTTTTTTTTTAAGATTTATTTATTTATTTATACAAACACTGGGTCCAGTCAGAAGCATGGGAGGGTGAGAGAATTCACCAGAGCCAGAGCGGGGAGCAGAACAGGCAGATAGATGGAGGACACTGCTGAGGGGAGCAGCGGGCGTGGCAGGAGAGGTCTGCGCACCATGTGGGACCCTCACCGGCAGCAGGGGATCGAACTGGTGCTGCAGAGGCTGCAGGCAGCTTCACAGCGCTGCGCTCAACCTCCTGCACCACAAGGGGAGGCCCTAACTATTGTCTTTTCACCATGTTGTGCACAAAGACTTTGCACATGGAATAAAAATAATCTCACTTTTAGAAGTAGGCAGTCCTCAGAATAATCCAGTGACTTAAATATTTAAAAAAATTTGAAAACCTCTCATCTACACTTTTTTTTAGCAGGGGGGGAGTGGGCAAGAGCTTAGCAAAAGAAACATCTTCACCCAATTTTCTTAAGTTTTCTAAATAAGAAAAGAATACACAAAGGTTATGATTAAAGATATTATTGATCCTCATTTTTTTAATATTTTGAACATTTACTTGCAGATAACTTCTCTACTTTTTTTTAAACACTATAATTTGACTTGAAAATATTAGCACCTTAAAAAGCTTTTCAGCTTTAAGGTAAGTTGTTGGCAGGGCCATGGGGGAGATGAGTTTTCTGCAGTGACTTGAGAGAGATCCTTGCCTTCCCAGGTGTTTTCCGGATGTTACATTCTATTGAAATGCCAAAAACAGAGACCAGCTACTGAAATTTGTTTTTAAATAGCTAATTACTGTGGCATCCTTTTCTTTGGAGGCATCCTTTTCTTTCTTTCTAGATGTCCAAGACAGAAAAGATCTCCATTTCTTTGTGATTCCGATCTGTAGAATTCACTTGCTTGTTTTTGTGTGTGGGTGGTTAGGTAGTTGCTTGGTTTTTAACCACTAGGATAGAGGCAGTTTGAGAGCCAATGCTTTCTAAGTTGGGGAGCTCAAAGAAGTATTTTCCAAAGCATGGGGAAAATCATTTAGTCTACAAAATATTTTTATTGTCCCAGGCTGCTTGGGTAGGTGTCTTAATTAAGGAGAAGCTTCCCTGGAAGTGATAAAGCTGTGTGGAAGCATTTATATATTACTGTTATCCTTTTTGTCTTTCTGTGCTTTCTAGCTTACCAGTGTTACCTTTTACTGTCTAAAAGCATAAACACACATTCTTTTATCTTTTATGAAAAGGAGAGTTTGTTTTTAATGCATAAGGAGTAGGGAAGGGAATGCTGTGTCAGTACTCCTTGGTTTCCTTTTTTGTTGGTTTCATTTGCCCATCACTCACATCTTCATCGCTCTTTAACAAGTTTTATATATATAATTTATTTATTTATTCATTCGTTCATTTATTTATTTATTTATTTATTTATTTATTTATTTATTTATTTATTTTATACAAGAGCTGGGGTACAGGCCAGAGGTTCAGGAGGGTGAGAGGATTCATTCACCAGAGAGAGAGTGCGGTAGCAGAACAGGCAGACAGTCCAAAGGCACTGCTGAGGGGAGCAGCAGGGAAGATAGGAGAGGTCTGCCGCACCATGTGGGAATCTCCCTGGCTGGCCAGGAATCGAACCCACGCTGCAGAGGCTGAGGACAGCTTCACAGCTCTGTGCTCAATCTGCTGCATCACTGGGGAGGCCAACAATTTATGTATTTGTACCACCTCTTAGGTTCTGCCAAAATTTGAGGTAACCCTAATACTTGAAAATATAAAAGGAAACACTAGAATCAGAAAATATATATTAGAATAATAGGTGAAGCCCAGAGGAAAGTGGGAGTGCAAATACATGTACATATGGGTCAACATCATGATGGAAATACTATGCAGAGTATCTTATTTTTTTTTAAGTTTTATTTATTCATGCAAGAACTGGAGTGTAAGCCAGAGGTGTGGGGTGTGAGAGGATTCACCAGAGACAGAGTGGGGAGCAGAACAGGTGGATCCTCTGAAATACACTGCTGAGGGGAACAGCGGGTGAGACAGGAGAGGTCTGCTGCACCATGTGGGTTGCTCCCTGACCAAGGATCCAGCTCATGCTGCAGTAGCTGGTGATTGCCTAATAGTGCTGAGACTTAACTCCTTGCGCCACCATGGAGGCCCTGCAGAGTATTTTTTAAAGAAAAAATACTTTGACCATGCCTCTCTTATCATTACAGGGCAACCCCACTGTCAAATGGATTGTCCTGTCTATGGGCCCTCACCCATGTGCTTAAAAGAGACTTGTAATGAGACTCAACTGCAGGCACACACAAAAAGGTTAATGAAGGGTTTATTTACATAAAGGGGAAAATAAAGAAATGAATAACTCTGGGAGAAAGAGAGCTAAATTGGTGAACGTGTCCTACCAATGTAACAGGGTGGTCCCCAGGAAAGGGGGAGGTTCCAGGTTCCCTGCCCCACCCAAAGGAGGGTGGAGCTGAGCAGGGGGAGAAGAAGCGGCAGAGGAGACTGAAGAAGGAAACAGGATGAAGCCAGAAGGAGACCTGGAGGAGGCGCATGGAGCCTAGAGACACGTGAAGAAACTGTGCTTGTCTTTTGGTCGTGGACTGGGTGACACAGATGTGGGTGAGAGACCTGAGGGGAGGTGACAATGGCAGCTTTTATCTTGATTTTGATTTTGTTCTTTTCCTTCTGGGCTTGTCTGGTTGTTTCTGACCCTTTTCTGTGGGCCCCTACTGGAAGATGCTTTAGACTTGTGGCAGGCTTTGGGGCCTTGCTCTGGGCCAATCCCATATGGTTGGACTTTTACCCACGAGGAGACAGGTAACTTTGGGTGCTTCATTTAGAAACTAGCCTGTATGGAATTAACTTTAGGACATCCTTTTCCCCCTAACAGACTCTTTGCCTTTCCTGTATTATTTCCTAGTTTTATTAAAGTTCCTTCCCGTTAAAGTCTCATATGTTTTGTGTTGATGCAGCGGATGGCAGAATCCTATATAAAATAGGCAGGTGTGTGGGGTTCGGGCTGCCCCTCTCCCTGCCCTGTAACACCATTTCTGCTGAGCTGGTACCCCAATAGCACATTGAAAACCAGTGAAAAACCAACCAACCCCAAGGCCTACATGTCTTTGGTTATATACCAAGCCTGGCTGCTTAACTCCACCCTCAGTTCCCAGCCATCCTCCCTTTGGTGGTGATGACATTATGGGATTTGTAGTCCTTGCCGTGGATCTCTTTGGTCTGGGGTGGGGGTGGGGTCCATAAAACCTACTTGTGGAGGTTGTTCAGCACATCCTTTCCCCACAACAAGAAACGGGATACCAATTCAGTCATAACAGTAACCATACACAGTATATGCAACCCACGAGAAAGGAACTCTGTATTAAAGCCAAAACTTTACTGCTTGTGACAAAGTGATCATTGGTTGTTACTTAAATCCTCCAGCCACATCCTGTAGAGTGAATTTTGCTACAAGCCAAAATTTCACAGTTTTTCTGTTCCAAGAAGAAAAAGTCACTTAGAGTCTTGGTGGCTGCCAGATTTTATACTTCCTTAAAGCATTTTACATCAGCTTGAGAGTCTATCCTTCCTTGCTCTGTGCCTGCAGACTAGAAGAGGTGCATCCAATAGTGCACTGGTCTGTTCCCACCAGGCCCAAGAGTCAGGCTTACTGTCACTTGAAGAAAGTGTTCAAGTAGTTGCAGGAATAAATAATAATGTATATTAAATAAGTGATTAGGGATTACTACTCATGGATAAGAAATTAAAAGATTTGCATATTTGGCAAAAGCATCTTGTTAGCAAAAGTCACAAGAACATAAAATTTGAACCAAAGGGATGAGTATACTGGATGGGTCTTTTACAATAAGTATTGAATAGGAGAGAAAATATTAATGATTCCATGCAGTTAAGATTTCTGATGTTTGTCAATAAATGTTAAAGGAAAAGAAAAGGATTATAGTAAAATAGAATTTTTTTTTTACTGTTAAGATTATTTCATTTCATAGTGACACATTTATGGTATAAATATGAATTTTGTGCTTTGTATTGTATGTTATAATACATATGTATGACTATATTTTGAAGTGCCATAATTTTAACCTACTGTCCATTTAAATCACTATTATGTGGTATATACTGACATTAGTGGTTAATATATACTACTAAATGTAAGATTTTATTGGCATTAGGATTTACATTTTGTTTTATATATTTTGTTTCTAAAATGTGTGGAAACAAGTTTCTTCTACTTCTGCATTTTTGAAACAAATATATAAATATTGAAAGTAAAAAATAAAGCTAGTTTACCCTAAGTAAGTTTTTCTTTTTTGGCCCATCTGGAGCAAGTAATTTACAACACAAAAGGTATCAGCACATTATGAGATGAGACAGAAACTTCAGTGGGAATATTGGGGGTAAAGAATGTCCTGAACAAACTCAGGTTTTATGGACCCTACTCCCACCCCTGGCCAAATTGATCCAAGGCACTAAGGACTGCAAATCCCACAACATCATCACCACCGAAGGGAGGATTGCTGGGAACTGAGGGAGTTAAGCAGCCAGGCTTGGTATATAACCAGACATGCGGGCCTTGGGGTTATGTGGGTTTTCACTGGCTTTCAGCATGCTCTTCGGGTCCTAGGTCAGCAGAACGGGTGGGACACATTCACCAATTTGGATCTCTTTCTTTCTCCTTGGATTATTCCTTTTTTCATTTTTCCTTTTGGTAAATCACCACTATAAAGAGTCTCTTGATATTTAAATATTTTATTACAAGAGTAAGGCATGCTCCTGATTTTTTCAAAAATCTAGGTGAATTTGGAGTAAAAGATAAAAATTCCTTCATCCCCACATCTCCCTGTACCTTAGCCATTGCCCCCGTCCTGTTATATGGCACAAGGGAAACTTAGACACCAGGGCTAAGAAGAAGCAGGTTTAATTGCACTGGTGCTGACTCAGCAGATTCACATCCAGAGGCTGAGCCCAGTCTGTAGGAAGTCAGGGGCTTACATACACTTTCAGGTTCTACAGGTTTCCAAGTGGGTTTGCATTGGCAGCTGTACATGGTCAGATATGACATGGCCACATACCAAGAGGAGAGCTGTGTAGTTACATACTGAGTAAAGTGTCAGTTATCATGGGACCCCCCAGATCCATTCTGCCTCATGGTGGTACATGGTCTAACATGAAGCCAAACTCATACCAGGAACTAAGTTGCATACCAGGAACTGAGCAAAAGATTGTTACTACAACCCCCAGGCTGCTTATCTCAGGTCACCATGTTTCATTCCCCCCTACTCTTTGATGCTCTGATTTACTGAAGAATATCACCATCACTGTAGTCGTTGCAACTTAGGGGTTGGTAGTGATGTGTATACATCATTTGGGCATAGTCTTACAGACCACTAGAGCCTCTATAAAATTGGAATCAATGCAGATGAACAAGGGCAAGAGGCAGGGGAGTAGGCAATATCACATAGGGGTAGTAGGTTAGAGTCAGCACTAGGAGAGTCTTGACAAGGAGGAAGGAAAACCCAACCAGAGATAGCTCAAGACAGGAAAAGAAAAGTGGGGAGAGCCATATTCTGATGTCTTCAGGCTTCAGCTGTACATGGACTAGTCAACTTCTGGTTGTGACAAGAGCAGGCCTCAGTGAGGACATCTTGTCACCAGTCCAGTGAAGAGTCAGTCGAAGGGGGTTTTGCTGGTCATATGAGCAAGTCCATGAATGTACTGCAGGAGGTGGAGATGTCACAGCCTGGTGACATCTGCTGATGTCAGTGCTAGTTTGACCCGACTGTGATGAATCCATGGAATCACCTCAGCTACCTTAATTGCTGTGGGGGTGAACAGAATGACAGTAAAAGGACCCTGCCTGCAGGGTTTAAGAGGTTGCAGTTTCCATTCTTTAACTCAGACATTGTCTCCAGGTTTAAAAGGATGTACAGGACCCGCAAGACTGACAGGGAGTTGTACCTGTACCAAGTGACTTAATTGGCAGAGAGTGGTGCCCAAAGCATGCATCTGTTGGGCAATATTAATGTTTCCAATTTGTCTAAGGTCACCCCGCAGGGTTTGAATTGGGAGGTGGGTTGCTGTCCATAGGGGATTTTAAAAGGGGAAAACCCCATCTGTTTGTTAGGACTAGACCGAATTCTGTGTCAGGCAACACCACACTGACAAAGACATGGGAGTCGTGGAGCAGGCTACATAATGCAGGATACTGCTGAGAGCAAGATCCTGGCCATTTTTATTGATAGAATAATCATACAGCATCAGCTACGTAGGTTAGGAGGACAAGGAGAAAAGAATGGGTGAAACTCAGGAATGTCATCTAGGGCTTGGGGGGACTTGATAACATGCTGACCATGTTATCAGCCTGATTACCAAGTGTTGTAATTGAACTGGACCCCAGATCCCCGGCCATGGTACTGATCTTATCCACAAGGCATTCCACTGATCAGCTTCTGGGGTCCCTTGTCATACATCGGTTCTCAGCCCCCTGGGCATTCCGGGTCATACCTCATGATGTATGAGTCCAGTAAGTTTATGCATCTGTCTTCAGTCCCCTGGGCATTCCCAGTCATACCTCTTGATGCATACCCTTCCCAGAGTGATCAAGCTTTCTGCTCTTGATTGATATGAAAGGCACCTTGTAAGATTTGGCGCATATGACTGTGATTGGGATTCCTTTGTATAGGAATGCAAAACTGCAGGTAATCAGGGCCTCCCCTGGTGGCAAAGCAGTTGAGCACTGGGCTGCGAGGCTGCCCACAGCCTCTGCAGCGCCGGGTTCGTTCCCTGGCCACCAGCAAGGGTCCCACAAAAAAAAAAAAAAAGACTGCAGGTAACCATAATGGTGGCTGAACAGGCTGCTTAAATCTAGCAGACCCACACTGAGTGAGGCCATAGGCAATACCTGTTACCAGCGCAACTGAGTCTCCTGATGGAGTCATGCTAGCTAGCTTTTGAGGGTCCTATTTATTCATTTAGTCTTTCCTAAACTTTGGGGCCTGTAAGCAATATGCAGTTTCCAAGTAATTCCAAGCTCTCATGCCACCAATTGGATAATATCTGCCACAAACACAGGACCAATTATCAGAACCAATTGAAAAGGGAATTCCGTGCCTCAGGGTAATTTCTTTTAGAATGCCTGTGGCCACCTCACGAGCTGTTTCAGTTTGGCAAGGATAGGCTTCTGGCCATCCTGAGTATGTACATACCGTAACCAACAAATATCGAGTACATGATAATTCAGTGAAATCAACTTGGATATCTTCAAATGGGGAGTTTCCAATATGTTGAACTTGGGAAGGAACTTGAAAGCCTTGATGTGGAATATTTTTGGCACACACCTCACATCATGCACAGGCAGTTCAAGTAAGTGCCGAGAGCCTGGAGATACAGAAGTATCTAGAAAGTAATTTTTCTAAAATCTTATTTCCTAAGTGAGTCCTCAGGTGTATTTCCCAGATGAAAGCTGCAGCGTATGTTGATGGTATTATAGTCTGCCATTTTGTGACTCTTTCCATCCCTCAGCCCTGAATCACCCTGGCTCTTTTTTCAGCCATTCATGCTCTTATTGGGAATAATGGCAATGTGGGGCTGTTGGAGGAAAATCCAGGACAGGTGTGGTGCAGTATGCCCATGACAAAGAATTCCCCAGGGCTGCTCATTTGCCCTCTTTGTCTGCTTTTCTGTTTCCCTTACTGATGATAGAATTGTCCTGATGTCTGTGGCAGTGCATGACTGCAACCTGTTTTGGGGCCCATACCATCTCAAGGAGTTCAATTATCAATTCTCCATACTTTAAAGTCTTACCTCCTACACTGAAGAACCCCTTTTCCTTGTGTAAGGCACCATGCACATGGAGAGTGCTGAATACAAATTTTCAGTCTGTATAGATACTGGCCTGTAACCCTGCCGCAAATTGAAGAACCTGTGTCAATACAATGAGTTCAGAATTTTTGTGCTGAAGTCCCTGACGCAAGGGATATGCCTAGATGACAGATTGGAGAGTCATAGCAGCATATCCCACATGGTCTCACACCATCTTGAACTTCCACATCCATTTGTGATAAGGGGCAGTCAAGTCTGGCTGGCTGGAAAAAACCTTCATCCATTGTTTCAATACAGTCATGGTCTGGTGGGCCAGATACACTAGGTAGGAGAGTACCTAGATTCAAAGTCCCAGTCCTGGTCAGAAGCACACATGAAAGGATCCTTCTCCCCATTTTTTGTGGCTTTGTAGAGGGGTTTTGCCAAGACTGAAAAATTGGGGATCCAGATATGGCAAAAACCTGCTGCTCCAAGGAACTCACGAACCTGACGGCCTATCTTAGGATCAGGCAAGCTACAGACTACTTGTTTGTGCTCATTTCCCAGCAGCCACTGTCCTTGTGATATGTGGAATCCTAAGTATTTCACTATGTCTTGTTTGATCTGGGCCTTTTTGGAGACCTTATGTGCACTCTTCCACAATAATTGCAGGAGTCCTTCGGTTCCTTGTAAGCAGTCTTTCTGGGTGGCACTGGCAAGCAAGAGTCATCAACATACTGGAGTAAGACACAGTTGAACTGACTTGACAGAAACTGGGCTAGCTCTCAAGCAAGGACAGTACTGAAAAGTCCTGGTGAATTTTTGAAACACTGGGGCAGCCGTGTCCATGTTACTTGTCCCCAAAAAGGAGAATCAGAGCTTCCCGTTGAAAGGCAAAAAACTGCTGAATCTCAGGGGCTAGGTGAATACAGAAAAAGGCGTCCTTTAGATCCAAAGAAGTGAAGAATTTAGCCTCTGGGGGATGAGCCCCAGGAGTATATAGGGATTTGCCCTTAACGGGTGAATATTACAGCCCGCAGGTCCTGGACCAGGTGGCAATCTCCAGTCTGCCTTTTTTACTGGCAGCAAGGGAGTATTCCAGCTGGACTCACACTGTGTAAGAATTTCAAACTGCAAAAGTCTTTCCAGGTGATACTGGATACCTAGGCCTGCTTGCTGTGAGACAAAGTATTGTTTTAGCTGAACAGGCTTAGCACCCGGTTTAAGTAACATTTATGACCAGTCCTGGTGGATTGTCCTCAGCCCAAACACCAGGGATGTGGAAAGGAAGCTCAGGTAGTTCTTTAGAATCTGATTGCAGGATAGCTGCCTCTTTTCCTCTCTAGGTACTTGTAAATGAAGAATCTTAGCTCTAGTTGGACCTATTGACATTCCAGCCTGTCCAGAAGGTTCAAAGGATATCTGAGCTTGTAATTTTGACAGTAAGCCGCGTCCATTAGGGGAACTGGGCAGTCAGGGAGGCATAAAAATTGGTGGCCCAAGTATAACTACAAGGCATTAGGAAGGGCCGTTGGGCATAGTTTCCAATGGCCCCAATGATTGTGGTTAGATGTGAGGACACGGGAGCCACAGGACGAGTAATTACAGAGTGCATTGACCCTGTGTCCACCAAAAACTTAATAGGTTGGTCTCCAACATAAATTTGCTGTATAAGATTTATCATAGCCTGGGGCTTGTCTGAGTATGACGGTGTGTGGTTTTTCCAGTTAAGCAGGTCCATGGTGGAGAAGGGCTGGTATGTGAATAACCTCTGTCCACCTCAGAGAGTCCCATCCAGATCATAATATACTGGTCCCCAAGTCTCTCAAAGGGAGCTGGAGAGCCTCTCTATCCATACTCTGCAATCTACACTTGGGTTTTACCACCTGGGGCGCAAGAACTGGTGGCTCTCGAGAGTCAGGACTAGCAGGAGACAGCCGAGACTCAGATTTAGACGGAGTAAGTAGATAGGGCTCACTCAAGTGGGATTCCTGAGAGGTCGGCAGAGGGGGTACAAGGGGGGCCTAATGGGTCCTGAGGTATATGGTGGTGGTTGTTTTTCATCATCAGTACATGAAATGACAGGTTTTTCAAGCTTTTGTGTGGCCGGGGGTCTTGGAGAAGACTTTGACTTTGCAACAAGTACCTTGCATTCTGATTCAAGAGGTTGCAGCCAATGTTGTAAAACAGAAGGAGGTTGTTGTACATCTTTTAATCAAGATGGCTGGGAAAGCACTTTAGTAAGCCAGGAGGCTATATATGGAAATTGGTTTGGGTGACCTGGGTTACCTGTGACCACTCTGTAAACTCTTTTGACTATCTGGCTATCTAGTGATCCCTCAGATGGCCATCCTACTTCAAAACTTAACCCAATTAATTTTACAGAGAGTGTGTGATCTCTTGGGAAACAATTTAATACCATAGTATCCCTAAAACCCTTTTTAAAGTTATATAAAATGCACCCTGTGGTGTTGGTGTTTCCTCACTTTGTTGTCCACCCATTCCACCCAGTGGACTCAGTTGATTCACTTCATCCTTTTCTGCTGCTTCTCTCTTGAGAATTTTGGTGCCTCTTAGCATTGGCGAGATGTTATAAGCCCACATTAGGATCCCTGTGTGGGGTCGCCTTAAGCCTATGAGGTAACCACCAAACCTTGAAACAGCACTCCACACACACCACAGCTTATCAGCTGTGTCTCATTCACACAAAGAGCGCTCACACTGCCATACTCACATCATCGCCCTCTACCCTTGTGGAGTGCTGGTTTCACCTTACAGTTACTCCGGTGACTCACTTACATCATCGCCCTCTGCTATTTACCCTTCTGGAGTCACGGATTCAGCATATATTTATGGTTACTCAGGTGACTCACAGGAGGTGATCAGGCTCCCCTCTACCACTCAGGGCAGGACCTCTGGGCCGGGTCTTATTACCTTATTCTTTTCTCTTTTTTTAAAGATTTATTTATTTAGGCATACAAAAGCTGGGGTACAGGGCAGAGGTATGGGGGGCAGTGAGAGGATTCACCAGAGACAGAGTGGGGAGCAGATCAGGCAGATGTACTGAAATACACTGCTGAGGGGAGCAGGGGGCGAGACAGGAGAGGTCTGCTGTGCCTTGTGGGTAGCTCCCTGGCTGGCCGGGAATCAAACTCGTGCTGCAGTGGCTGCGGATAGCTTCATAGTTTGCGTCTTAACCCTTGTGCCACCAGGGAGGCCTCCTTATTCTTTTTTTTTTTTAACCTTTTTCCATGGAAGTGGGCTTCCTTACCTGGTTCTTGGTCCCGTAGGTTCTGTTGCACCCAGGAGATGCCACAGAGCATCAGGGGATGTGGAGTCTCTTCCTGCATAATTGACCAAGTGGCTACTAGGAGGGTCAGCCTCCCTGGTGTCTGGTCTAATCTTCTGGGGTCAAGGGAGGTGAATATACCGTCTCCCGTTTCCCACCCAGTGCACCAGAAATGTTATATGGCACAAGGGAAACTTAGACACCAGGGCTAACAAGAAGCAGGTTTATTGCACCAGTGCTGACTTAGCAGATTCGCATCCAAAAGCTGAGCCCAGTCTGTAGGAAGTCAGGAGCTTATACACACTTTCAGTTTCTACAAGGTTCCAGGTGGGTCTGCATTGGCAGCTGTGCATGGTCAGATATGATGTGGCTACATACCAAAAGGCGAGCTCTATAGTGACATACCAAGGAGTGAGAAAAAGGTTCAGTAGTCATGGGATACCCCAGGTCCATTCTGCCTCATTGTGGTACATGGTCTAACATGAAGCCAGACTCATACCAGGAACTAAGTTGCATACCAGGAACTGAGCAAAAGGTTATCAGGCTGCTCATGTCAGGTCACCATGCTTCAATACAACTGTATATATATGAAAGTCTGTAATAAAACACACCAAACTTTTGAATGTGTGTAAATAGTCAAACATGTGGGCTTGTTTTGTTTTTAACACAAAGAGGATATGCTATATACATTGTTCTACCACTTAGGTTTTTTTCCTTACCAACATAGTAAAACTGCATTTATTTCTGTGTCATCATATGAATTTACTCCTTTTTAATAGCTGAGTAATACCCACTGTTTAGAAATTATGTGTAACCAGTCCCTTATTAGAGGGCATTTTGGTTCTTACAAGTTCTTACTTTGGCCAAAAAATGGTAAAAACTTGCTCTGGTGTTTGAATGTATCTTTGTCGATTACATTTTTTAAGTGGACTGCTTGGGCAAGGGTGATTAAGTTTCAGTTTTGATAAATAGTGTCAAATTGCCCACTAAAATTGCTTAACAATATACGGGGGGAGGGAAGACTTTCTCCCCACCCTCTTAGTTTTTATGTCTAGATACCTGTGAATTTAACTGACAACAGACAGAAATTATAGAAGGAAAAAATATATATTCATCATACGCATATGGAGCACCCAGAAGAAATAACTCTCTAATTGACTAAAGTTAGGAGCTTATATATCTAACTCAATAGAGGAGTGGAAGCCAACAGAAAAGGCTTTTATGGGAAGGAAAATGGGTTTCTAGGGGAGCAAATGGTAGATAAGGAAGTTTGTGAATTGTTTCTTTTTATAGATGTGAAAGATATTCTTCATGCCATAAAAGTCTTCCAGAGATGATCCTTGGAAGCCTGACTTCCAGAAGTTTCTTCTTTTAAGGAAGTAAGGGAAGCTGTAAGACTTCTTTCTGCCTCTGTTGAATTTGAATGGCCCTTAGTTTAAAATAATGTTCATGCAACTCTCAGGGTCCGTGGGTCCCCAGAAATACATGCTCCTACCTATGCCACCTGTTGTGCCTTCTGTGCTTACTATACTTCCAGAGTATAGAGTACAAATGTTTGTGAATCTTTAAAAGTTTAATGTTATTTGACTTAATTTAAAAAAAAAAATCCTGTTTCAAATTTCCCTATACCGTAGACTTTAATGACAGATTAAACAGTAAAGTCCTTTAAAAGCATAGTTATTTAATATTCATTAAATCAGAACATTTTGTGGATACTTCAGCATACCACTCTGTTTATTATTTAATTAGTTCTTGTGAAAATTGAGGATCAACCTGATCTTGGAATTAGATAAAATTATCATGTTTCCTATCAGATTTATTTTTTTTGTTTATTTTCACATCTGTCCCAGAATGACCAGTTACATTTTTCTGTCAACATAAATGCAACAACTACTACCAAAACAAGCAACAATCAAACTTAATCACCTGTGGAGCTATTAAAACCTTGATGTCTGGGCCTCCTCCCAAACAATTAAATGCAAAAGTCTGGGATTCAAGCTAGGCATCAGTAGTCTTTAAAGATGATTCTATTCTGCAAATTTAAGAACTACTGCTTTACTGAAAATTAAATTAATTGGATTACTAGTAATTAAAAGTTTATCTTGCATGTTTATACAGATTGTATTTCAGCATAATCCTAGGTATTAGTGCTATGTAAGTATTTCCAAAATATGCCAAAATAATTCTGCTGATAAATGTAGGAAGAATAACACAATAAGGGAAATCATCAGTTTGTATCCCCTAATAAAATAATTCAAATAAAGATTGTCAATATATACAAAATCCCCTATATACTTAATCCTACTACATACTAGAATCACCCTTGGAGTTTTGAAAAATCTTACTATTCAGACCACAAGGAAGGCTGATTTAATTGGAATTTCTGGGCATGGATCTAAGGCAGTAATAGTTTCTAAATTCTTCACCAACCCCCAATCCAGGTGATTGCAGGGTGCAACAAAACTCAAGATTCATTGCATTAGGAGAAAGGTCGATGGGGGATTTGAAAATAGAAGGTATAGGCTGCTAGCACTTGAATCTACTGATCTTAGCAACTACAAAAAGCATAATGTAATAGATGTAATTCTTTAAACAAATAGAACAAATTCTTTAAACAAAGAATCCAGAATATCAGGGTTTAAATCCTACATCAGGGTCACATGCGCTACAGCCATCCTACTGTTGTCTGTGTGCTGAAGATTAGCCCCAACATAAATGAAACCAGCTATGGACGGAGGACATGTGCTTTCCAAGCAAGAGAATGTTATTTAGTGTGTTTCCATGCAGTTGGGATTTTGCTAAATGAACCCTTGTTAAGCAAAATTACCTGTAATGCTTTGGGCATCAGCCTTTAGCTGGTTTAGACCTGCACATTTCTCACTGTTTGTGCATGGATAACAACCACCAAATAACAAAATTAGCTTTTGCTTTAGTAAACATGTATCTGAATGTTTGTAAACTACTTAATATAGTTGGTATGTGAACACATCCCCTAAAACCTTAATTAAAGTGTTTGTACTTCATGTAAAAATCAAGTAGCCAATTTTAGCCTTTAATATTTTGTTTCCTGAAAACCTGTCAAATAAATATTTAAATTTTCTCATGCTTTTAGTGATAATGTGAATAGTCTATGAAATATCTAAAATAAAATGAAAGTTGTCAAGTCTTAAAGCTCCTTTTTCCCAGTACTCCCTCCTCAGCACACAGAACCACACTTCCTCAGGTTACAGCTGTTACTTTGGGAAAGAACAGAAATGCTACTCTCTCTAACTCCAAATTTCATTTTGCAGAGTTAGTCTTCATTTAGACTTACCTTGATAATTTATACCAAAAACGATACTCCGGTTTAAAAAAAAACAAAAAACTGTATAGACAGTTTCAGAAGACCTGACCCATTCATTTCTTTTGATGGTGAATATCATTCTTTACCAGTTTATATTTTTTTATTAAAGAAATGTTCTTTTGTTTTTTAACAGAGAATCTATCCTACCATATATTCCATTTCTATGTTTGGTAACATAGTTTTCCATGAAAGGAATATAATATGTCATTGAAAAGTGATTTTTGAACACTTGTTTTCTGCAGACAGACTTTTTACATAGTGAATTCCTTTTTCTTTTTTCTTCTTTCTCCACAGAAGGTGAAAGCCTCACAGCCTTTTGTTAAACTCACGTGTTGGACACTTTCCATGTGTGATCCATTTCTATTCATCTTTGTTTCTAAAACTCCTGTTGTTCTAGTTTCCTTTTGTAGATATACAAAATAAGCTTTTGATCGTAGGTGTGACACCTGTATCTTAATTTGTACCGTCTAAAAATATTTAATAAATACCCATTTTAATATAACTATTTGTGAAAATTCCTGTTAATTTTATTTTTTTTCTGAAAATTATTTTTGTCACTTTATATACCTGAGCAGAATTTAGGTATTTTAAAATATTTATGAACAGGAGATCTCTTTAGTGACGTGCAAAACTAAAATACTTTCCAGATTTGTCATTGTAGAAGTCAAATAAAGCAGTCTGTGCCAGTTTATACATACACAAACTTTGCTTTAACTGCAATATTAAATCCAGATAATGAGCTTTTACTGTTTCAAAATAGTTGACATTCCGAGCAAAGATAAACGTGAACTTGAAGATATTTATTAATCTATTCTATTTTCCAAGACTTTTCTCACATTTTTCTAGCTGCATGAAATCTTTCGAGCTATTATCGTATTAATATTTAAAAGACAATGTATGTTACACAAGACCCAAGAACCTATATATGCTCAAAATAACCTAACCAGATCAGGAAAAGTTTCAAGAAACATGGTCTTTACTTCCACTAAAAAACAACTTTTGTGTGGTGTGTTTTTGTTTGTTTGTTTGTTTTTTGTTTTGCATGGAAGAACTGGGGTGCAGGCCAGAGGAGCATGGCTGAGAGAATTCACCAGAGACGGGCAGGGGTTGGGGGGGAGCAGAACAGGCAGATCTACTAAAGTACACTGCTAAGTACACAGCAGGTGAGACAGGAGAGGTCTGCCGCGTCACGTGGCTTGGCTCCTTGGCCAGGATCAGAACTGAGGCCTTAGTGGTGATAGCACTGAGATTTAACCTGTAGGCCACCAGGGAGGCTACTAAAAGCCAACTTTTTTTTTTTTTTTTTTTTAATAGAGGCATGCTTTATTTGTTTGCTGGTTTGTTTGTTTGTTTTGTTTATACATGCACTGGGTACAGTCAGAAGTGCGGGAGGGTGAGAGAATTCACCAGAGCCAGAGCGGGGAGCAGAGCAGACAGAAGGACCGAAGTACACTGCTGAGGGGAGCAGCGGGCGGCAGGAGAGGTCTGCGCGCCATGTGGGACCCTCCTCCAGTGGCCTGGGAGCAGCCGGGGATCGAACCGGCACCGCAGAGGCCGCGGGCAGCTTCGCAACCCAGCGCTCAACCGCTGCGCCACCGGGGAGGCCCCTAAAAGCCAACTTTTAAAGGAAATAACATATACAGTAGTTATATTTGAGTCAACAAATTCCAAGTATCTGTAATTTTCTTAAAATATCAGTCAATATTCAGTATCTTCTATGGACCAAAGCATGTTTTTATGCTTCTCATTTACATCACTGTTAACATACTCACTCAAAAGTATTTCCCAGTAATCTCATTTCCTCCTGTAATAAAGTTACCTGCTGTAGCTGAATCATGTATATCAAAGAAGTTACTGAAGAGAAGTCTTTTCAGAGCCATCTCCCATGTCTTTCAGAATTTGTCCAAAGACTTTACTTAGCCATAGAAGGCACCAAAATATTGCAACTCTGTAGAAACAGACTCCCTCTTGAGTCTTTGGTCATGTGGGAGTGGAAAGTCCCATGGTCATCTAAGAAGTTACAAGATAAAATTATTCTTTCGTATTTTCTACAAATTGTTGCCCCTCTGAGTAGGATAGCTGAACCTCAACCCATAACCCAGATTTGCAAGAAACATGACATATTCAATTCCCTTAACTGTCAAAGTGAGTTCTCATTTGCCTTAACATTGTTCGCTGTTACTGTCCCACAAGTCCTGCCAAAACTCCACTGAACTATCTTTTATTTAAAGACAAACCCTTTTATGTCATAGCAACTCAGAACAGGCACAAACAAGGAGAATGTAGCACTAGGTTACTGCATGCTGGACTGTGAAAGACTGATTACAGGGTTGTATACACTAAAGCTCTAGGTTCCTGTTTCCATGGTGATTTTACACACAGTACAGACCTCTGTCTTTTCATATAGCATAAACAGTGAGGCATATAGTTTAACAAAGCAGAGGCATTAGAATATTTACCGTTCTTTAAAAGCCTTGTTCTTTTTTACGAGGCATATTTTTATGTATATTTGGTATATATTTAAGTGGTATACACAGAAAACATAAAGTAATTCATATTTCACCTTTTACTGTTAGCTTTAACGGAGTGAAAAATACACCAGATTTCTTAGCCTTATGGCATTACTGGCCATTATCCACTAAATTGTTTCTACCTTTTCTAATTAATAACTTTTTTTCTTTGACATTGGGGCACTCTGATGAAATCTAAGAGGCCAGAAGCACCATACCTCTGTCATCTCCCAGATGGACATTATTTCATTCTACCTTGAAACTTGTGCATTTAAATATGCATTTTTAAATATGCATTTTCTTTAAATATGCATTTTCTTAGAAGATGCTAACTTGATGTTTGAAAATGCCCCATAGTATATTTCTGGTATACCAGAAAACATGTTTGTGATTTTCTTTTTTTTTTTTTTTTTGTGGGACCCTCGCCAGTGGCCGGGGAATGAACCAGCGCTGCAAAGGCTGCGGGCGGCCTCGCAGCCCAGCGCTCAACCGCTGCACCACCAGGGGAGGCCCATGATTTTATTTTCTTAAGTAACACACGTTCTTCAGTACCCAGATTAAAGAAGTAGCATTCACATTGTGTTTGCCATCTTTACTCTTAAAAATGTCTATCAATTTCATGTTCTGATTTGTGCTAAACCACAACTTGCCAACTATTTAATTATAGTTTACAGCATTGACCATGAAGTAATCAACTCCATTCTGGAAATCTCTGTGGCTTCCCTAGTGAATTTGACTAGTATCTTTTTCCATTCTTCATCTGGCAGATGTTTTTAAAAGACATTCATTTCAAAGTAAGATTGCATAAGTAATGCATAATTAATATTTGAGGACCTTAGCATACTACAGTAAAAATATTTTATTCAGTAATTAGAAAATGGGTTTTTATTTATTTGCGGCATGGTGACTGTGTCAACATACATTTATGTGTGTATATATCATATAATCTGTGAATTTGAAAAATAATTTAACTTTCTTTCAGTGATTCAGAAGAGATGTCAGTATCATTTTGTCTTTGAAGATGCTCATTAGCATCAGGCTTTATTACAGAAGGACAAAGATGACCAAAGTCCTTTTGATGAAACTTTAAAATAACTTTATTTTTGTCTTCTATTGCCCTGTCAAATTTGATTTTAGAATTTGTTCTTCCCACCCTATTAAGAGATGAAAAATTAGGTAGATGTCTTTAACTTTTTCATTATTCTCAAGTTCTTTAAATATTTTAGTTTACCAAGTAGTCTCTGATAATCAATTCAGTTACCTACTCTACCATATAATTATCAAAAAATCTTTTAAAATTCTACTGAAGACCTTATTCATAGTATAGAGTTCAACTTATAAGAAACAGGCACTGGGCCTCCCCTGGTGGCACAGCGGTTGAGCGCTGGGCTGTGAGGCTGCCCGCAGCCTCTGGCGAGGGTCCCACCAAAAAAAAAAAAAAAAAAAAAAGGAAAAAGAATACATTGTTCATTTGGGATTATTTTGTTTATTTTTGTATTTTCTGAGATACTAATTCTGCTAAGTATTATTAGAATCAGCAATGTGGAATTATGTATCTCATGATTTGTGTTTATTTTGTTTAAGATCATTTATTTTAAATTGCTTCTCTTAAAAATAGTTTAAGCACAATTGCTTGTTCCATTGGTGAAGAGACACTACACTGAGGTACATATTTTTAGAGTGCTTTTCTCTTTTCCTATTTAATAATTCCTAATACTTTATATATATAATATATATAATATAATATATAATACTATAATATATATACTAAAATACTATAATATATACTAAAATATATATTATATACTATATTATATATACTATAATATATATTATATACTAAAATACTATAATATATATACTAAAAATTATTATAATATATATAATATATATAATACTTCATATATATATATATATATATATATATAAAGATGGTGGCATATGCAGAACTATAATGGTTTCAGGTTTCCAGGTGATGTATTTTCAGATCCTGTACTGTGTCAACCTACTGCTTCCAAGGGAAAAGTTGATGCATTGCTCCATGCTTTATCTTGTACTAATGCGAAAGCTAAGAACAATCTAAACATCTTTCACTTTTTACACAACAGTACATTTTTACATTTATGAGAAGTCTTGAAGTTACCACCTTGGTATCTGTAGTTCATTGTCATTCCAATTTGATTTCCAGTGTTCCATTGCTGGAGGAAAGGGGTGGAGCACTGCATAGCTCTTGATTTTAGACCATATCTTGTATAACTGTTCCCAGCATTCCCTTCCCTGTGACACTCTTCTAGCCTAGCAGACTGTGTATTTTACTTAGCTCTTATTAAAATTCCTTCAATAATTGATCTCTAAGAATGTTTAAAACTTTGGAAACTCTTAATAGAAGACCTAAAATGAAGCAGGTCACTCTCAGACATTATCAGCTTGACAAAGACAAAGATCATGTTTCAGTGTACTCCTGTGAAACCATATACAATCTGTGATCTTTTTGAGATTCCAAATTTAAGAATTCAGAACTGTCACAGAACCCTTCCACCTAGAAGTATACAGTCAAATGATAAATCAGGAGACAAGTTGTTAAAAACCTGTATTAAGCATGTCAGCAAATCTTTCTGCAGGATAGGAAATAAAACATTGTACTGAATTTGACATCCAATCAAAGGTTTAGAATACAGGGGAATCTCCCAGTTCTTCCATAAATTTTGTATTCACTTTCCAAACAGGTTTGATCACCAGTGCCTAAAATTTTGATTTTATACAGATAAACTTTAGGGAACACTCTGAAGTGAAGCACAGTACAATGTCAGACATGAATCATCACTCAAGAAAAAAGAAGCTGTCATTCTTTCTGGGAATTTGTTCAACAAATTTTGCCGAACACCTACTAAGTGTGCTAGGCACCTTTCCTAGGCAGTGAGAATAACAAGTAAATCAGACAAGAGTCTCTGCACTCCTGAGCTTATATTCTCATGCAAAGAGATGGTGTTGTGTTATTTTAAAAAAAAAAAAAAGGAATGAAAGAAACACTGACTCCTTTTGTGAGTGTATACTGCTTAGATTTTACTACCTTTAGGAAATTTTCCTGAGCTCCTTGGCGCTAGACAGTAACACACAGGCATATACAATATCTCTACATTCTCATAACTTTATCTTAGATACTGGCAAATTGATGGGGTAGTAATGAATAGGTAAAGGAAGAAAATCAGAACGGAAAGACTAATGAAGGCATTGAAATTCTTAGATTGTGTGTTCAACTCAGAATGTGATACAGACTTAATTTAAACCCTTGAAGTGAAAATAAGCATTCCTGAAAAAAAAAATTGTTAGCAATAGGAAGGTTAAATTTGAAGAATTATAGTGATGATAATCAGAACATGGGCAAATAGATTTTGACAAGGATACTGGAGAAAAGAGGACATATTTAAACAAAATTGAAAAAAGGACATACTTGAATAGAATTGGGGAAAAGGCAGTATGATCTACATCAACTGAATTATAGTATTAAAAAGTTAAAATAGGGAAGAGAATTTTTTTAAGTGCAAGTTGGCAAAATGATAAAATTAAAAATTAGGTTAATGAAAGTGACTGTTTTGGCTAGAGGAAACAATGATCATTTTAAATGGTTATATTTATTTGTATTTATCTGGAAAAAGACTAATAAAACAAATGGGTAAGAGATTAAAATTTCTATTGTTTTCAACTTTATATAGAGTACCTTTGATTTTATATGATATGAAAGGATATAAAAAACTAGCCCTGCCTTAAAGGTTTTATCACCAGCCTTAATAATATGAACACTGTGTCAGTTTTCATTTCCAAAGTTTGAGATAGGGAGAATCTTTTTTAAAAATACTTGCTTACCATTCTCACCCAGATTTTGTTAATCCTCCTGTAGGAAGGCACCAGAGAGTTTTTCAAGTGGGAAAAAGGTCAGTTTTGAGAACTTAATAGGAGTATAAATGTATTTGAGGTCGGTAATCAGAATAAAGTCATGACATTTAGCAAAATATACTAATAAATTGAATGTGTGGAACATTTTCATATTATAGTCAAATTGCAGTTTGAGTTGAAACAGTCTTGTATGAATATATAGATTATAAGATGTTACTGACAAATAGCTTAACCTTTTTTTTTTTTTTGAGCAGGTTTTTCTGTAACATTGTGATTAGCTTTTTAGCTGATTAATCTTTTCTTACAGATGTGCCAAATACTGGTGTAAGCAAACCTAGAGTTCCTGACGCTGTCCATCCCAACAACTATCTCATTAGGACAGAGCCAGAACAAGGGACCCTCTATTCACCAGAACAGACATCTCTCCATGAAAGTGAGGGTCTGTTGTATTATCTCTTAAGTATTGGATTGGCTTTATTACTTTATTTTTGAAAATGGGCATTAAAGAATAAAATAAACTTCATGCTAATTTCATTCCTGCAGGATCATTGGGTAACTCAAGAAGTTCAACACAAATGAATTCTTATTCTGACAGTGGATACCAGGAAGCAGGCAGTTTCCACAACAGCCAGAATTTAAATAAGGCAGATAACAGACAGCAGCATTCATTCATAGGATCAACTAATAACCACTTGGTGCGGAATTCAAGAGCTGAAGGACAAACACTGGTTCAGGTAAGTCAAACACATCAAGCTCCTTGTAAAGAAATACGCTCCTAAAAGTAACAGCAAGGCATACAATTTTGAATTTGTAGAATAAAATAGCAAAGTCATTTTATAATATTCCAGTCTGTGATATTAAGGAACTTGAAGGCATAAAACTTAAACTATATTGGTTTCTATTAATTAGTGAATTCTAATGAATTCCACACAATAGAATAATTTTTCTGGAAGCAGGAAGGTTAGCGTGCAGGGAGGAGCCCAGCCAAGGGTTAAGAGAATTAGGTGGAATATTGTAGTCCCTGAGGGGTTTTTTTTTTTTTTTTTTTTCAAATTAAAAAGTTTTTATATAGTGAAAGAAAACAACAGTAAATTAAAACACATCTTACTTAAGGGGAGGAAATATTTACAATTACCTGTCAGGGATATATTAAATAAAATTATCTATATATTAGATAAAATATATATTATGCTAACTGTATATCTAAGATAAGATATATACCTCATATATACATAGCTAAGATATACTAGAAAAATCACACAATTTGCAATGGAAATAACAAACTCAATTCATAAATGAGAAACAGATATGGACATGATATGAATAGATATTTCACCAAAGAGGATATATGGAAGGCCAACAGACACATGGAAAAAATGCTTATCATTGCTACCAACAAGAGAAATGTAGGTTACAAGCACATTGAGATACCATCTCATGCTCATGAAAATGACACATATTAAAAACACCTTAAACAAAGAGTTTTGGAAAGGATATGGTGAAAAGGGAATCGTATTACTCTGTTGGTGGGAATGTAAACTGATGAAAGCATTACAGAAAATGCTTTGGATTTAGCTTAAAAATGAATATGCAAATTCTTTATGACAATCCTCTCTTGGGTATCTATCCAAAGAACCTAAAACATATCTGTAGACTGTAGAACCATCAAACATACTCTCTATAATGTTTATTGCATTATTATTTATAATAGCTAGAACATGAAAACAACCTAAGTGTCCACTGACAGAAGACTGGATTAAGAAGATAAGGAATATCCACAAATTGGAATTTTATTCAGCCATAAATAAAAATTTACTTCAGGTTGAATTCCTTTCAACATTCTTTGTAAGGCTAGTTTAAGTATGACAATCTCCCTCAGATTTTGTGTATAAATTCTAGAGTTAAAATATTCTATAAAGAGTCCTAAAGGGAGGAGGAATATTCTCACTCCTATACAAAGTGACACTGGCACATTCTAACTTGTTCTTGCCTTCTCTGGAATTGTACCCTGAAAACACACCTTTCCTTTGCTAAAATATAGATATTACCACTTAGAGAAAGTTATTATACAAAAGCATACCTATTCTGGTAAATTAAGGTTTTCTATCTTGATAGTCAAAAAAAAAAAATACTGAAATTGCATTTATAAAAACTCTTCAACACCTAACTCATTGCTGCTTGATTCACATTAGTTTCCTGGCATATGTCAGAATTAATAGAAGGGGTAGGATTCCTAAGTGGTAGTAACCAATGAGGATAACTATCTGTCCAGATATCCTCTGAGCATTCTATGGAGCTGAAAAATAGCAAGATGATCAAGAAAGTTAGGCAAATACTATGCTTCTCATAAAGCAATATGAGAAAATGAAAATACCAGAGCAGTAGGCCGAGGTTCCTGATGCCAAGGGAGAAGCATAATACAACTCGAGTACTTTCACTCAGCAATTTAGAGGGAAGTTTTTAAATAATGGGAAGGTTTTAACTAATGGCAAATGTTTCTATTAACACAAATACAAATATAGTACATGAATATTTAAGCTGAAACAGGAAATCTTGTGCCTGTAGCAAGCTACTTCAGGCTGCAAACCTGTCTTCAAATTATACATCTGCTTCTTTACTGTTAGCGAAACTTGGATGGAAACATTTGAGAAGCTTTTATCTGCTTAGGTGAATTACCATGTCAGGAGGTCTGAAGTGACTTTTGAATAGTAATTATCTTAACTACAAAAATTGTCCTTTTTTTTCAACTTACGATAAGTTGATTTTGTTCCTAGTGTTGAAGAATTAGGTTGCAAGGAGGTCTCTGAAACACATTGGTGGCTATATGGGATTTTCTTTACTTATTGTTAGCACTACTGGGAAATCCCAAGTACAAATTGTAATTTTCCAGCTATCTACTAATACTTAAACTTCACCTGTCTTGCCTTGTTATTGGCTTACCATCCTCTTCCCTTCCCAGATCTCCTCTCCATGGTTATTGCCTTCCCAGAATTGTTGACCTTGAGCATACATACAGTCTTGAGGTGTTTCAGCTAGTCCAGTTGCTCAAGACACCTAGAGACAAGGCATGCATTCTCTTATGACATTTAAATTCCTTATCATATCTGTTTTCCTGATTGCCGCAACTAAAAGTGAAAGGGGACAATCACTGAAGAATGCAAAGCAGCCTGGATCGGGGCTTGTAACCCAGGGCCCTAGTATGTGCCCCATGCCTATTCCCCTCAGGTCAGTTTCCCAGTCCCACCACCATTTTTCTCATTGTTACACTGCATCAAGAAAGGAATCAGAGACGCAGTGTTAACAGTTCAACAGAATCATAGAAGGTGCAGCCATGGGAGAAATGTTCTTCATTCCCATTCTGGTCTTTCCAGTGGGTTAGGCTAAGGGCTCAGCAGAGAGTTTGAGTGTTCCGCCTATTGGAACAGAATTTGGGGCACCTTAATTTGCATTTCTTTAAGTCCACTATTTGAAGATAAGAGCTGGTAGATGAAAGGATGTAGAAAGAAAGAGCTGAAATCAGCTGAAGAGACAAATCTGGCTAGAAGTATGTGACCAAGCTCTCTTGAGAGTAAATTCTGAGGAGAGCATTGGACGCAAACCCTTGTGAGACTCAACATTCATTTATTCCACTCATTAACTTAATATGACATTTCATGTATTGTGGAAAATCCATTGGCTAGAGTGTCAAAAATGTAAAGACAAAAGAAAAGGGAATATTAAATCTCTTTTCTACTAATTGACTACAGCATTTTGAAGGGGAAAAAACCTCCCAAAAAATACAGAATAAGAAAGCCCAGGAAAATTTTAGATCTAGCTCTAATGGGTACGAAGGAAAACAAACTTAGATACCTAAAATACATATGACTTCATACTCTGTGGTGAGCTATGTGCATTTTTACTGTATGACAATGGACATAAAACCCTGGATAAACCCATTCTCCTTTTTTTCCCCTTTTCATCAGCCATCAGTAGCCAATCGGGCCATGAGAAGAGTTAGTTCGGTTCCATCTAGAGCACAGTCTCCTTCTTATGTTATCAGCACAGGCGTGTCTCCTTCAAGGGGGTCACTGAGAACTTCTTTGGGTAGTGGATTTGGCTCTCCATCAGTGACGGACTCCCGACCACTAAACCCCAGTGCATATTCCTCCACCACCTTACCTGCTCAGCGGGCAGCCTCTCCTTACTCCACTCAGAGACCCGCCTCCCCTACCACTGTACGACGGATTGGGTCAGTCACCTCACGACAAACCTCCAATCCCAACGGACCAACCCCTCAGTACCAAACCACCACCAGAGTGGGGTCACCACTGACCCTGGCGGATGCACAGACTCGAGTAGCGTCTCCATCCCAAGGCCAGGTGGGGTCGTCATCCCCTAAACGCTCAGGGATGACTGCTGTACCGCAGCATCTGGGACCGTCCCTGCAAAGGACTGTTCACGACATGGAACAATTCGGACAGCAGCAGTATGACATTTATGAGAGGATGGTGCCACCTCGGCCGGACAGCCTGACAGGTGAGTACAGGGTGTCTCTCCTACTTAAAAGCCCAGTGAGGATATCTTCCATGCAAGCATAGCTGGAAAAGAGCATGATAACATAGAAAAAAGGTTTTACCACAAAGTTTACACTGAAGACTTCAGGCTGACTTGTCTTTCAAGCTCTGTAATTCTTAGTACATGAAATTTCATGTTTTTGTATCAGCAGAACTCTTGTGATGAATGTATCTTCCTCCTCATAATATTAGGGTATAAAAGATACTTTTCTGCATTTCAGAAGAATTGGTTGGAATTCTAAGCTGTTTTCTGTTTTTGTGATAAATTTTTTACTGGCTAAACCTACCCAAACCCAAATACATGAATTCTGTTAAGAGGTAGTATTAGATTATCTGCTTAAACATTTAATTTTTTCCTTAAGAAATGCTTTAATAGTGTAGACCAGAATAACAATTTTCTCACCTACTGCCTTGGTTTTGGGATCCCAATGGGAAATGCACAAAGCTCTTATAAATTATCTTCAAATACTACACAGATTAAAACAGAAATTTCTCTTTAATATTTTGATTTATATTTTAACAGTAACCTATGTACAATAGTAAACAATACAATACAGGAAAATATGAAATGAGAAGCAAAGGTCTTCTCTGTATCTTCACCTAGTCACACTCACCAGTCTGTATCTTCTAGAATATTTGTTTCATATGTAAGTCACATACCTCACTCACAGATGTACACATGTTGTGTTTTCTTTTCTTTTGCACTGATGAGGTTCTATTATATATGTTTCCTATGCCAAGCTGTTAAGCATGTTCCTGATTCCCTACCCCTTTACCTACACTGCATATTGCCAGAGTGTTCCATCTGGTACATGATGGTAATGAAAAACTATGCTTCATTGTTTTAAATGTTTTTTATTGGGTTATAACTAAAGTAAAGCATTTTATTAGCAATTTTATTTCTTTTCTGCAAAGCTCATGTTCAGGTCTTTTGTCTATTTTTATAATTTGTAAAAACTTTTTTATACTTGAAATAAATTAGCTCCCTGTAATGTACTTCTCAAGTATTTTTTCCATTGTATAATTTGTCTTTTGACTTTGGCTTTGGTATTTCTTATTTATAGAACTTTTCACTATTTTTATTCAGTAAGTTTATGGCTTCTGGGAAAGGTAAAGCATTTTTGAGATTTGCTAATTGAATAAATTTTGCATGAAGAATTAATATTGAACTTGATTTCAAGCTCAAAGAAATTCCTGGTGGAAAAACTACTTCTTTCTCATTCAGATGAGTTTTCTTGGCGTAGATATTTTCTGGCATGCCTGTGAAAAGAAAGCAGCAATCTGAGGCAGAACTCATTTATGAAATTCTCCCTCCCAGGAAAACCTTAAAAAGATAAATAGTTCTGAGGGTTTCTGTATTCCCCCCCCCACCATGTATGTACAGAATAGCTATACAGAAATCTCTGTTTGCAGTACAATGAGTAGAAGCTCAGAGAAGGAAGTCAGTACACAATTACTGTCCCCTTTTTTTTACTCTGAGAGAGCTGCTTGCCTTTGGTTTCAAAAGCCTACTTCTGTGACAGTGCTGGTGAACTCAGACTTTGCATTTCAGGGGGAAAAAATTATACCTAACTCATCATAGATTTTTTCTAGAACCCTGAAGTCTTCAAAAGAAGCAAACAGTTTCCTTGAAAATGTTGTAGAGAAGCATTGTTTCCCATCATCTACCTACACACTTATTCTGAATGTGGATCCTAATTTGTGAATTCCTTCCTTTTCATTCTTCAGAAACTCACATGCTTATCATTGCATTTGCTATGGTTCTTGACTTTAAAGGGTTAATAACCTGCTAATTGATAAGCCTGAAACTATTTTTTAATAGAATTTTTGATATTTGGGCATCATAATTTACATGATGATACAATATGTGTATAAATATTTTCCTACAACAGAACAGTGTCATCCCTAAATTATCTCAGTATAATCATAGCTTCTTACAAAGTTTTTAGAATAAAAAGAATCTGTTTGCAAGATAAATTTGTTTATTTCTAATGTCTTAAATATCAAAGTTTTAAATCATATGTCATTGTAATAGGTAAACAAGTGTGTATTTGGAAATTGCAAATAGAAACTGTTGAGTGGATTAAAATTGTGGAAGAGCATTGTTCTTCATTTTTTAAAGGGGAAGTGAGGTTTTTAAAAATTAACCTAGAAATGCCTCTGGAAAAAATATTTCTATTAACATCCATGGCACTTTATTACTTCTCTTCCAATAGAGGTACTGAGTTATTATAGTGAGCTTTCTGCACATAATCTTTTTACTTAGTCTACAATGGCTATGTAATTTTGTAATTTTTGAAATGTTAATCTGCAGAATTTGTTTTGTTTTAATGCCTGAGCAGTAAAAAAAAAAAAAATTGTGACAGTCTTTGCTATGTTATTCACAAAGATTTCTAATGACAAGAAAGTCCTACATCTAACAATTCTGTCTTTTACTTTGTGTTATAATCGGTCATATAAAGTAGATTCATCTCACTAATAATTTTATAACAAGTGACTTTTACTGTATGTGTTTTATATTGCTAAGTGATAAAAAGCTCATGTTACCTTTTCCTTGAATTTTAGTAACCGTTTATAAAAGTTTCCATATTGCATGGATTCCAGTGAAGAATCTAGCCAGATCCTTGCACAGTGACAATATAACATTCTGATAGTGGTACAGAATGCTTGTTCTTATTTTACAATATCATGGGCCACAGGGTTCTACCGACTTCAGGAGCAACTAGTGCTCACCTTGCCTCTGGCCTCTTGTGAGTGATCTTCAGAGTTTCACGGTGATTTAGGAGTTGTTGGTCTGTTGCATGTTAAAATAGCACCTTATATTGATAAGAATATCAGGGAGTAGGTACATTTACCTTCCCACTTATATCATTATTAGTAAAAAACAGTGTTACTTTTGTTCAGGATACTCATGAGCTCCATAAAGAAATGGAACTTCTATTCTGCTACCAGTGAGAAATCTGCCAGTGAATAAAAATTGAAATCTTCAAAAGAGAACAACAGCACTCATCTTTAGAGTTCTATCCATTTTCACGAAACCTTGGAGAGCTAACCTTGCTCTTTCATGTTCCTGGAGATCTTTGGAGTTCAAGGCTTCTCGCACCACATCTCATTGATGTCTGAGGGATAGCTGTGTCCTGTGTCCCGTGTTGGGTGTGCAGTGATAGCTCTGACCTGGCGTTTCCTCTCAGCCCTACCAGGAAGTAGCTCTCTGATGGAGATGAATCACATTTCCTTTTGGACTTTCAATTTCCTTGCTTTTGAAATGAGGTTTGGCTGGGTCATTCCCCAATTATAACGTTGTTTAAAGCTCTGAGCTTCATTTCAGCGAGTGAGGCGCCAGTAGCTCTAAATCCCACATTGGTTCCTTTAGTTTCTTACCTTGTCACAGTGCTCTCCAGGGTAGGTAATGGTCATTCATTTGTGTTTACTTTCTTCCCGTTCCTCACTAAGCAACACATAATTATCACTCATATCCAGACCCATTTGCTTTTAGTTATGATGTGATTAACCGAGCTAACAGGATATGAACGATTCTATTTGTAATTTGTTGTTATGTTAATTATTTGCAATCTTTTAAAAAGTTAATATATGCTGACTGGCTGCAGACAAGTTTATGCTTTCTCACTCATATTTGAAATGTAACCTTAGTTGGTTTCTCACCAGGGTACAGTTTTACTTACCAGTGATGAGAAATCATAAACTTCTGAGTATCATAATGCAGAATATACTAATCTACTTTTTAAAGAAAATAAAATGTTTGGGTTTGAAATTTATTTTTTAGTCATAAAATATGTGTGAACATTAGTTATTAACAATTGGAATTAAAGAATATTTCAAATGATTTACTATTAATATACTAACTTTGCCCTTTTCCTTTAAACTAGAAAGAAGGTAAACAAGATTCTGGTATGTGGGTGCCTATTAAAGTCAGTGTTTATTTAAAAATTAAATAAAGGGAAAATACAGTGAAAAACAAATAGTAAAATAAGACTTGATAAAACTTACCAAATGTTACTAGTTTTCTGGTCATGTTCCAAATTTTGTTAAATATCACTTCTTCCTCTAAAAACCATGGGTAAAATAATTGAGAAACATATTTCGATATAGTTCTCGAACACCAGCCTTTACTAATCACTGTCATGTAGGTGTCATCTTAGGTGTTGGGCTTTAGAGCAGTGTGGTCTGTGGTGGACCCTACCCCCAAAGAACCAGTCATCCATGTGGTAGAACAGGGCATTTCTGCAGGAAAAGAGAAGGGGGTGCCCCATTGTTTGTATATACTTCTGACAATAAAATGGGATAATGGTCATTCTCTTCTTGGTCACCGTTCTCTTGGTCACCACCATAAATTAACTTATAGTTGGGGAGTGAATTTTGGAGTATCAAATTGTTTAATAATTTGTTGTTGTTAGTATTAAAAAAATTACTTTCCTTGCTGCCAAGAGACAGCAAGGAAATGTATTTTAAAAATGTATATGGTGTCCTTTTCACATCTGGCATCCCTCTTTGTCAAGCTTTGTTGTTTAGACTTAAATTGTCCCTAGTAGTTTAGTTAGAGGATATGCTTTTAACCTCACCACAGTCTTTTCAATTTCTTAATGGTGTCATTTTTCTGCCTTTAGGCTTACGGAGTTCCTATGCCAGTCAGCACAGCCAGCTGGGGCAAGACCTTCGTTCTGCTGTGTCTCCTGACTTGCACATCACTCCTATATATGAGGGGAGGACCTACTACAGCCCAGTGTACCGCAGCCCAAATCATGGTACCGTGGAGCTACAGGGATCGCAGACTGCGCTGTACCGCACGGGCTCAGGTGGGCGTGGGCTCTGCCTGGCTGCTCCCCAGTTTCGCAGGCCCAAGAATAGAAGGATTTTATTGAGATTGGGTTCCGGTTAGAATGAAATCACATTGCCTATTTGGTTGTCAGATAAGCAGCTGTGACAGCAGATCAATAAACAGTAAAATAGAAGTTCATTTAGTACCTATTTATAGGTGATACATTTTTATCTTAGTTCTGTGTAATCAATGAGCATAGTGATTGTACTGTTAATTCACAAATAAGTTTATGGAGCTATAAATCAGATTCTTCAAGAGTTAGAAGTATTTCAGATATAAAAGAGAAAGCCTTTGTTGGAATATATCTTTGTAGTGTCAATTGCCAAAAAACATGTATTTGGAGGAAATCCATACATGAGTTACTTGGCTGTCTTTGATTTAGCATATATGTAGTCCAAGTGTATTTGGTATTACTCTTTTTAGATATTGGATTTCTTCTGAATGCTTAAGTGTAAAATGTGAAATAAATATTCCTTATGAGGGACTCAATCTGGGATGGAATGCACTAACAACATATATAAAAATAAGGAAATAGTGCATCATACCTATTGCTCCCCCTCCCTCACATATATACCATGCTGTAGCTCCTGATAGAGAAGAAACTAGCCTGTGACTGTATAAGCTATTGATTTTAATGCTGCTGCTGCTACATTGGCTCATGGAGTCTCAAGATACCCAATCTTTTTTTTTTAAAGATTTATTTATTTATACAAGAGCTGGGGTACAGGTCAGAGGCACAGGAGGGTGAGAGGATTCACCAGATACAGAGTGGGGAGCAGAATAGGCGGATGGACCGAAAACACTGCTGAGGGGAGCAGCTGACGAGATAGGAGAGGTCTGCCACGTCATGTGGATATCTCCCTGACCTGCCGGGAATCGAACCGACTCTGCAGAGGCTGTGAACAGCTTCACAGCACTGCACCACCGGGGAGGCCCCCTTGCTCAGATTGTTGCCTACTCTTTATTTAGTACTCAGCTTAAATGCAACCTCTCCTCTCTGAAGCCTCCCATGAATTCTTGTCCCTTATCCTCCCAGGCACAAAGCTGGATCTCTAGCACTTCCAGTCTGCTCTCTTATTAGTTCTTCTAAAGCAAAGGCTTAAAGCTGTGGTTGATGTTTTTCTCATAATGAATCCTCTTAGGAGGCTGTGTGGCCTTGATTTTTATGGGGTAGGAACCATCATCATCTTCAGCATTTTCATCCTTTCATTGAAGACATAGTATATGGAGAGTACTGTGCACAAAGCTATGTCTCTGTCTCTTTCAAGTGTCTCCTTCCATGTCCCCCAAGTTCCTGATAGAAGTCTAAGGCCAAGAAGCAAGCCTAGCTTTTTCACATGCCTTTCTGCTCCATGTGTCCTCTTTCTAGTCACCTTCCCCAATCTTTTATTTTTTAAAGAAGTAGTGCAGATTTATTGACATGCCCACAAATGAATTCCAGGTAGCAGTGATATGCCCCTAAAGGCACAGCTATAAGAGATATACAGAAGACTGTATTTGAATAGCTTCTTTGCCAAAAACTAACAATGTAGTCCATTGTGGGATTTTTCTCTTAATAGAATGTACCAGTTCCTAATAAATATTAGTAAAGAAATGTTTCACTTGTTCTTATGTTCTGTAAATTGAGGAAATTCTTTAATAGGACCAAGAAATAAATAATGTTAAAATCTTTCAAGTGCTGGAAGAATCATTGAAGAGATGATTAGGAAAGAAACGTCAAATATAATGCATATTACCTTTATACTTAGCATCATGCAATAATTTGAGAGTATAGAAAAAATTGATATATCTATATCAGTCTTCTCTCTTATGAAGTAAATTTTCCAATGTTATCAAAATAGTTATAACTATAATTATAGTTCTACAATTTTATTAAGTAATCTGTATATATTAAGTATTCAATTTGATGGCTTCAATTATCTAAAATTTGAATAAATACCTTGTTTTTATTGCTAATGAAATATTTCTTTTTATAAATACGTTTTTGCTCTTTACTGCAAGTTGTCAATGAAATAGACAAAATTGTATATAAAAAATGTAAGTTCTTTTTAAGCACTAATGAGCTAGATTTGCAAAATCTGAAAGTAAGCAATTTTATAGTTGCTAAAAGGTATAGTGCTTCTTAAATTTAAAAATATTTTTACTTCAAAAAATATGACCTCATAAAAAACATACTAATTTTTTTTTATTGTTGACTTTGCAGTAGGTGTTGGAAATCTGCAAAGAACGTCCAGCCAACGAAGTACCCTTACATACCAAAGAAATAATTACACTTTGAACACAACAGCTACCTATGCTGAGCCCTACAGGCCAATACAATACCGAGTGCAAGAGTGCAGTTACAACAGGCTTCAGCATGCAACACCAGGTGATGATGGCACCACAAGATCCCCATCAATAGACAGCATTCAGAAAGACCCCAGGCAAGTACTAGTTATAAGTTTCCAGAATGCTTCAGTATCACAGGAGCCACCAGTTCCTTCATTCTGACTTTTTAAAAGTATTGCAGATTTATTATAATAGCAGTAGTTCCTTACCTTTTTTATCTCTAGTTGTATTCCAGCAATGTAGGTTATTGAGGTTAATTTCATTCAAAAGATCGATTTCAATGCTTTAATAATAAGTTAGAGAATGCACAGGTCTGTGTGAATGTCTGCAGCATTCATCACCGAACTACTTCACCAAGGCAACTACCTGGGATAGCCTCTTAGGCTACATTATACAATGAATTTTAAAGGACCATTTTAGCCCTTTTCTTTTATCCTGACTGATTTCCTAGAAGAAGGTTCAGAAAATGCACATGATTGTTCTAAACTGGAAAAGACCAGTGTTGTGTGCATCATCATTCATCTTGGTCAATACTACATAGTGTTTCTGTTTACTAGGTTTTGTGAAAAGCTTTCTGCCATTTAGGAGAAATTTTACAGAAATTTTCATATCTCTTAAGCAAAAAATAGTTGGCAAATAATAGATGTTTCTTCTTTTTTACTTGGCCATGTAGAAAGCAATTTTTATTAAGATAAAGTATGAGTCATTTAGTACTTGATTGATTTTGAAGAACTGACCTCATCTTTAGCAAAACCTATTTAAAATATTCAGGAAATTAAAAAAAAATTAGCAATTAAAGAGAATTTCAATTTCTGAAAGAGCAAAGTTATTATTACCAAATTTTAAGCAGCTGCAAGTGTTATTTTTAAGGCTATGTTAGCACAAGTTCATTCACTGTGCCCACAGATAGTTGTTTCACTATAAAATTGTTAATAATTATCAATGCATTTTTAGCAGCCTACTAACATATTCTCGTGAATATGAATTAAAAGCATAGGTGAGGTTTTGGTCATCTACACAAAATAACTATGGATTTTAGAATTGTATTAGAAGACCCCTGCTTCCTTAAAAACATTACACCTCTTCACAGTCTTTTGCCTAAAATTCTTCAGTGTTTACATGTGCATTTGATTTTTTTAGTCCTTTTCTGTCACCTTTTTGTCATTTTAAGGATTTTTAAATCCTTTATAACTAAATATAATAAAATTAAATATAACTATAATAAAAGTCAGAAATAATTTGACATGTTTTCTTGTAATATGGATGGACTATAAGGGATTATGTTAAGTGAAATAAATTGGAGAAAGACAAAAACTGGATGCTATCACTCATGTGAAATATTAGGGGGGAAAGCAAAGAAGCAGATAAAACCAAACCAAAATAAACCATAGAAATCTGGCTAGATAGAACTGAGGCTTCCAAAGAAGGAGAGTGGGTGATTAGAAACAAAGGGGGAAGAGGACTCTGGATTGTATTAGAAAAATGTTGGTGCTTTGGTGTGATCACTTATATTTGTAGAGGTGTGAACCTATACCCCTAAAATTTATGCAATATTGTAAATCAACATTATCTTAATAAATATTTTTAAATAGCCTTTTGTCATTACCAAAATAAAAAAATAACTATTACAGGATTTCTTTTTTTTTTTAATTATCAAAATGATAAAATACTAGGGCATTCTAATAAATGCAGAAATCCCTGATAGGTTTTTTAATTGCAGATAAATTACCTCTGAACCTACAGAGAAAGAATAACTACCCAGAAAAGCAGTGAAGTGTATTAGAGCTTTGGGTTTAATCTGTGTCCCTGAACACTTCGGTTTTGACCTTTGATAGGAGTTGATTCACGATAAACAAGGATTTCACGTATGATAAATATGTCAGCTATTCATAGTATGATAATTTCACAGCCTATTGCATAAACAGTTATGGCTAGCTTTGATTATTTGAAACTTTACTGATAATGCATTTTGTTAGTGAATAAGTGATTATCCTATAATAAATAGGTGCATTTATTCAAACTGCAAGTGGAATTTAGGTACATTTGAAGTTTGAATATTCAAGCCAAAATAAAAAGCTCTTGACAACTGTTATTTAACTTTCAATAGTAACTTCAAGTAACATTTTTCTTTACTTCTAAATGTACTCTCTTTATCATTGTTGCTACATTATAATTAGCCTAAAGTTCTGTGTAAGACTGAAGAAGTTATGGAAATTAAAGAAAAAAGAAAGCTGTGAGGGTCTTTTGTAGTCATCTAATTCAGAAATAAAATTTATTAGTAATACAAATGGTGCATGTTTTAAAAAAGAGTAACATAAATAATTTGTATGGAAAATGAAAGTAACTTAAAGAATGACAGCATTCATGATGTCCCTTTTGTGCAGAGCTAAATCTGTGATATTCAACAAATAATTCTCCTTTTTGCCCTCTTCATCATTATGTTATTGTCAAATATTTTACTTATACCTGCATTATAGAATCCATAATAAAGTATTATTTTTACTCTAAATAACTCTTTTAAAGAAATTAAGAGAAGTTTAAAAAAAGTAAAAATATAATATGTCCCCTTACATATTTTCTTTTTATAATTGTCTTCCTATTTTCCTATAGATCGAGGTTTCCATTTTGACTCATTTCCCTTTGGCCTAAAGAAATTCCTTTACCCTCTTTTTGTGTGGTGTGTGTGTGCTGCCAACAAATTCTCTGAGCCTTACTTTATCTGAAAATGTTTTATTTCACTTGTTTTAAAAAAGATATTTTTGTACAATATAAAACTCAGGATTGACAGTAGGGTTTTTTTTTTTTCCCAGTACTTTCAAAGATGTCATCATTGTCTTCAGATCTACATTATTTCTGATGAGAAATCAGATATCATTTATATATTTCTTATGTAACCTAACTTCTATTTGGCTGCCTTTCAGATTTTTCTGTTTGTTTCTGACTTAAAGCAATTTTACTCTGACAGTCCAGGTTTAGTTTTCTTTACACTTAAGGTACTTGGGGTTCAACTGAGATTTTCTCGAGTATTAGTTGATGATTTTTTAGCAAAATTGGGGCATTTTTCAGCCATTATTGTGTGAGGTCTTTTTTTTCTACCCCAAACTGTCTCTTTTCTCCTTCTGGGATAACTTAACATTTTCTCATAGGTTACTGAAGTCCTGTTTGTTTTTTTTTTTAATTGTTTTTCTCTGTTTTTATTACTCTGTGAAGTGTCCTTTCTTTCTCCTATAATCTGTAACCTGCTGTTAAGTAAGTCTAGTCATTTTTCTTTTATTTCAAATACTTGAACTTGATACTTATTTTTATAGTTTTCATGTATGATATCATTCCTTCTTTTATGCATCCTTTCCTTCCTTTAAGTCTTTCAGCATATTTATTACAATATCTGATAATTCCAGTTTATTTCCAAGTCTGTTTCTATTGTTTGCTTCTTCTGTGTCTTTATAGATCACAGTTTCTTTTTCTTCTCTTGTCCAGCAGTTTTAAATTATATGCTAACTATTGCAGATGATATGTGATAGATAATTTGGTTTACGTTGTCTCCCATTCAGTTTCTGAGTTTGTCGTGGCAGACAACTAAATTGCTGACAGATGCTTTTATATTTTGTAGAGATTGTTTGTTTGGTTTTGTTGTTTGTTTTCTCTTAGGACAGTTCTTTTTTCAGATTCGCTTTACTCTTAGTACATGGCTGTTATTTTGTGGCATGGTCCTTACTCCTGAATGTGGCCTTTGTAGAGACTATATGCTGAGCTGCTCAAAAAAATCTATATTCTGGCAGAGCTAAAAGTTTAGCAGCACCTAGTATATGCCCAGTCCTAAGGCAGCCACTCTCCACCAGGCCTATGCTTGTGCTATGTACATGCACCTCCTAGCACTCAACTCAAAACTCCTGAGGAATCCTCAAACAGACTTCTAGAACCTCCTCTCAGGTACCTTGCCCCACAAATTGTAGCTGCTCTGGCATCCCTAAATTGTAGCCTCTTCCCCTCTTCAGCTTCCTGTGCTAATATTCAAAAAATGCCCTCAAACAGAAAACCATGTGAATATGGGATTCCTAGGGTGATGCCTTTTCTTAAAGATTATCTCTCGTGTTACCTGTTATCCAGGGACTGAAAACAGTTTCCATATATATTTAGTACAGTTTTATAGTTGTTTATGATGGAAGGACAAATTCTAGCACAGATACTCCAACATGGCTAAACCCAGACGTCTGGGCTTAGATTTTAGTGAAGTGGGTTCTGGTAGGCATTGATGCCATCCAGCCAGCCCATGAATAGATAGCAGTCTCTCCAGGGTAAATTTCTGCCTGAAATCAAGATTGCAGTTGGTATCACCCATGCCTCACTCCCCATGTCCAGCTGGAACCCACAACGGCATGACCACAACGGCACTCAAGGTTGCGTGACCACAACGGCACTCAAGGTGCCAGGAAATCTTGACCATCCCTGTGCAATTTAAAGAGGAGAAAAGTTTGTATTTTTAATGATTATGAATCATCAGGGAAAGATTAAATCATTCTCCTTGCACTCTATTAATTACAACATAGATTTACATAATAGACTTCAGGCGGATTTTCATCTAAAATAGTTAAACATAGCTTTAGTGCATAAAAACAAACCTATTTATTACCCAAAAAATATCCCTATTTAGAATGTTCATTTTTCAGGGATGATGAATACTTATAAAGCATCTATATCATATGTTAATATACCTCCTCACAATTTAAGCATCAGAGTCAACCTAAGAAAAAGGTAGAAGTTATAGATTCTTTCTTATTTTTCAGGTAGGAAAACTGACACTGCAAACAATTTAACTAGTTTTCAAAATAAAACAGTAACTGAAGAACCCAAGACTTTAACATAGCCTAACTCCAAATTCTGTGCTTTTTCTTGTTATCCTCACTATCTCGGCAGTTGTGGTAGTCTTAGTGTCTGTCAAAGACAAATTCTAGCCTGTGCCCCAAGCCAGAAATCTCCATCTCACCTCTCACTACAGGTTTCAGAATATTATTTGACTCTTAGAGTGAATGAAAGACAGGGCTAATAATCGAAGCAAAAAGAACATGTAAGGGATTATCAAAGTAGTCCAGGCAATTAGTATTAGCTAATTTTTGATTAACAGTTCACTTCATCATATATTCAAAATCTGTACCTTTGTTGCCTTTCCATTTATAAGAAATTGGCCTTTAAAAATATAAACATAAATTCACATTTAACAAGGATTTCCAAAAGTTGACTAATCAAATGATATCAGAAAATGTTGATAGTGTGGTGTCACCAAAACAAAGCAAAGTATAAAAGCATATGTACTTAATATAACTGTATACTCATACAAGAAATGGCAGCGCATAGGGGTTGAGGACAGAGGACTTGAGTTCAAATGTTGCTCTGTTGTTGACTAGCTGGGTAACTTTAGGTCTCAGTCTCCAAATCTATAAAGTGGCTATAAGAATAAATGGATTAATATACATAAATTGTCTAAAATAATATCTAGCACAGAGTAAGTGTTCATCAGATATTAAGTGCTATCATAATCCAGTTCTCTGGGGAAAAAAAATCTATATGGACAGATGATAGAGAAAAAAGAATGTGAGAAAGGTCAACAGTGGCTTTCTCTGGGCCTAGGATTACTGATAAAATATTTGTCTTTTTAATTATTGTCTATGTTTCTGTCTTTAATCAAAAACAGCCATGAATGTGTTTCTTAAAAATCATCAGGCTCACAATATTTGTGATGTCCAGGCTGCCACCAGCTCCATCTATTCCCACCAGCCCTTCTTCCTCTTTCCTCAGGTGTGACATCTCCCCGAAGTGTACTTGTTTACCTTTGCTCTGCACCTGCACATTCCTTACATAGGTAAAAGGGCATAAAATTAGAATCAGGAAAGGAAAACAAGAATGGAAAAGTTACTCATATGAAGAACTTCCTTTGTTTCTCTGAATTTCTTTCATGGTGCACCTGTGCACCATGATTTCTTAAGATCATAAGCATCTGGTCCTCTACATATGTTCATCAGGCAATAAAAATTATCTACCTGTATATTTTAAGACTTTTGTGACTTCCGATTTTGGTCTCAGCTGCACGTTTTTCCTTACAATGAGTGTTTCCTTCAGTGTGTTGTTAAAACATGGGCCTTCCTTGCTGAAGCTGTGTTTTTCTCTTGTAGGGAGTTTGCTTGGCGTGATCCTGAGCTGCCTGAAGTCATTCATATGCTGCAGCATCAGTTCCCGTCGGTTCAGGCGAATGCAGCAGCCTACCTACAGCACCTGTGCTTTGGCGACAACAAAGTGAAGATGGAGGTACAGCACCCAGGGCTTGGGGTGCCCGGGGGAGACAGTGCCTTTCTGCTCAGCAGTCACATGTTTGGGTGCTTAAGAAATCACAAGATGCAATTCAGAGGACTTTTAAAATGGATATTTTGATATCAGATGTACTCTTCTACTTCCTCACTATGCACCTAGTGTGTCTCAGGAAGAACTAGGGAGCCAGTAACATTTTCAAATCATGTATCTGTTCATTATTTATAAAACCTGAAGCAAAAAACAACTTAACCTGTATTTTTAAAATATTTTCTAAAAGTCTGTTAGGTGAAAAATGAACTTATATATCTTACAAGATTCTCTTCAAGATTGGCGCCAACAGTGTAATTAAGTTACCGGGCATATATGGATATTTTATTTCAGCTTTTATACTTGTCATTTGTAGAAACATAGTGAATCACTGGTTATTGGCTAATGTTCTATAATATAGATTCTTTTAACTTTTTAAGTCATTTCCCCCATGTAATGTCACATGGAACTCCAGTATTTTTCATCAATTTAATATGCAAAACAGTTTACCAGTTACAAACCTAAAGGTCAATGCAGTAAAATAAAGCCCAAAATAGTCATGAAATATGCTAGTGAATTGAAAAATGAAGGAAGGTTAGGGGGAAAGCCTTGAAAAACAATCTTAGGAACCAAATGACTTAAGTTGAAAATCCTCCCCTGTGTTGTTGCCAGCCCTGATACTGTTTTACTGTGTTTATATGTGTTCCTTGCCCTCAGGAGCGTAAGCACAGTTCTGGTGATAACCAGAGGTTTGAGTGGGACTGTGCCTCTTGCATGTGGTATTAGTGCACCTTGGTCTCCCTTCCCTTTTTAAATCACGAGCCCAGAAAAAGACATTCATCTTCATAGTGTTCTTAAGATTTATTAGATGTGTCATTCAGAATAAAGACTACCCCTTTGAAATGATCTGGAGTTGACCGTATCCCATGATCTCTTTGTAACAGATTTTTGTTTAGTCACTGATCGATCACATGTCACAGGCCTGGTACCTGTTTTTCATTCTAGGTGTGTAGGTTAGGGGGAATCAAGCATCTAGTTGACCTTTTGGACCACAGAGTTTTGGAAGTTCAGAAGAATGCTTGTGGTGCCCTCCGAAACCTTGTTTTTGGCAAGTCTACAGATGAAAATAAAATAGCAATGAAGAATGTTGGTGGAATACCTGCCTTGTTGCGACTGTTGAGAAAATCTATTGATGCAGAAGTAAGGGAACTTGTTACAGGTGGGTAAAGAATGTGTCCTTGCCTGTAGAGAATGTTGAAAACCATCTAGACTGTGTCCTTGTATGGTGGGTTGGGAAAGAGTCAGAAGTTCTAGATGGTAGATGATGAAATAGTGCTTGCAATTTTAAGGGAGGCTATAATTTAATCTGATGATGCAGAAGGCATTTGTGTTACTAAAGGGTCATCTCTATTAGCATCACTTTTATACTTATTAATGCTTATCAGTTAATAGAGGTCTTGTTCAGAGGACTAAATATGTCCTTTTATTTTGTAGTCCATATTAAATAGTATATATTTAATAGACTGACTCTTTAGCATGAAAATAAAACACACATAATGCATTGACTCTTCCACTGCAGTTTAGCCTGTATCAGAATGCCATTCTGTCTCTGCAGTGCTTTCCTAGGTATTGGGGATATAAAGGTGAACAAAACTCATTTCCTGCCCTCAAATAGTATTCCAGCTCAGGAGAACCACAAGTCATTTTGTGAATGTCAGTGAAAAGTAACCAGTGCCAAGACTGAGTTTGCATTGGGAGCACCAAGAAAAGGCAGGGAAGTCTTCTGTTTGATATGAAACCAGTGTTAATCCTAAAGAATGAGGAAGCAAATGAGCATTTCCAGTAAAAAACAGAAGCTTGGCGCCTGCATGGTATATGGGATCAGTGCTACCAGCAGAAGGAGGATGCTGAAAGGAGATGAGGCCAGAGATAAACACAGCCTGGTTTGGGGAGCTTTGAGGAGTAACTTGTGTCTCACATGCACTGGGAGTGATTATAGGGCATGCCATGACCAGTTTGGACTTTCAAATGCACTCTTCCAGCAGAAAGCAGAGCAAAGGGCTGATTTGAAGGGGATAAATCTAGCCGTAACAGCTTAAACTATATCAGTGATAGAAAGAAGGGATGGACAGTGGAGAAGAGGGAATAGTTAGAGAAATGGTTCATGATTAGGACATGCAGATCCAATGTGGGGAGTAAAAGATCAAAAGGAACCAAGTAAAGCCCAACTTGAGAGACCAGATTTCACAGAACCATCAGCTGAGATCAAGAGCACTTGAGTTCGTGATGAGAGAACAATTCTGTGGAAGGCAAATTAATGACAGCATTCTTTAATGGCATTTATAATAGAATGTAGGAAAATGGTTAAATAATTGGCATTAGATTCATGTGGTCAAACCATATATGTGAGTTAAATAAATTTACCTATGGCAGCGTAGGTAAATCTGTAGAGGCATTTGCAGAATGATGAGCCCAAGGAAATTAATAAAGGATAATCACCTTTCTCATAAGATATTAATGTACTCCAAATAAAGTCTAAAACTAAAATGCTAAATGTAGTATTTTATGTATACTCAAACTCTAGAATGGACTGCCTGCCTTAAAGTATTTTAATATCAATGCTTTAATACTTCTAAATTACAGATTGATTTATTAGCATGTACTTCCTCTTTCTAAACTGCTTTTGGGGCATCTCACCCTCTCACCAAAAAGTAATTTGCACATGCTTGTGTGTTTGTATAAAATGTGATTGAGGACAAGGTAAAGAGAATTAAGAGGAAAAAAGAGTACAGAGATTTCTCTCCTGAAAATCAACAAACCACTGTGATTATACCTAGCAACTTGCTCTAAGCTTCCTGTTAGGCATGTGTAGACCGTGCTATTTGCTGTACATGAGAGCTTTCTTTGATGTTTCTTTCCCATCACTTTGAACTTGCTATGTAATGTCAAAGTATCTTCTTCCAGTAACGCACCTGTACAGCAGTGTGTGCAGAATGACGTGCGCGCGCTCACCAGCCATAAGTGGTGCCACCAGCATACCTGACAATAGTAGTGCAGCTTAGATTTGGTTCTGTTTTGATGAACTAGGCAAATTTATCATGACTTGGTTCTTACATCCTGAATATGAAGGTTTTTTCCTTTCTTTTCTAATAATTTCTCATAGGAGGAAATTGGTTGTTTCTGAGGGTTTTTTCTGGGGGAAAAATTGAATGCACTGTAAAGTGCTTTCTCAGAGTTTAGCTGAAGGAATTTCTAAAATGTAGTGATCAGCAAGATGGAGGTTATGAAAGTCTGATGATTTCCTTTTCATTTAAGAGTAAATAAAATTTATTTTTACTAGAAGCTGACTTCACTGCTAAGGGATTTTATGTACTAATTTATCTGTACTGTACTCAGAATGTAAGTGCTGATTTAAATGCTTTCCTCTGTATTTCCTCATTTCTTTGTGGGTACTAACTGCTAAGAACACAAGATGTTTCAAGACATGAACCTTGGCCTTGAAAGGATCTGAGTGTTTCCTAATTCAAAAAGAGTTATTTCCTGAAAAGATCGTATTGCTTAAAAGGTAAAACTAGAAGCAGCATCTGAGACATCTCTTTTGGAAGCAGCTGCCAGGGGCTTTTAGGCTTTAAGAAGTATTTCTTGGCCTTATTTTGGGGGTAGGGAATATTAAGAATTGGTTGATCACTATATACTTTTACACCTAAAATCTGATTCTGGTATGTTTGCTGAGTGCTTATGAAATATTCTCTTCAAAAGCAGTCATTGCTTTGGAGTGACAGTAGTCAGTTCACACTTTGCTTACTTGATCTATGTAAAGGAATTGGGCCAGAAGCCTTCAGAAATGAATGTCTAATTCCCGAAGACTAAATGTCAGTCTGAGTTTGATTTGCTTATAAACATTACCCAGTTAATGTGAAACTACCAACTCATAAATCTAGCATAATTGCATGTGTGTTGTGTATACAGATAATTGTGGGCCTGCTATATGGAGACAAGAAAAATTATTCACATATCTCAGTTCTAAAATTTAGTGATACCAATCTTAACTGAATTTCCATTATTTTAAGTTTAATTGATTCCCAATATGCTTTAAAGAGTGACAGTAACAAGAGATCTTCAGCTCTTTACTCTTCTCAAGTCAGATACTCATAAACTGCCTTTAAATCATAGGCTTACAGGGTTTGAGGGACCTCAAGATTCATTTTTCCCTGTCAGCCATCTAATGTGTGAATCCTCTGTACAGCTTCCACGCAAAGTAGCCACCCATTGTGTGCTTGAACTCACAGGAGATCCATACTTCAGGAGGTTAAGGACAAGCAGAGGTTTATTCAGAAAGCAATAAGGAGACATCCTGACTTCAGAAAGCAAGGAAGGTAAGCCCTCAGGAGCTCATTTGCCTGAGGCTGACCCCTCAAGAGAAGTCAAATTAGCCCTCAATCCAACTTCCCTGAACCCCCTAAGCAAGAAAGTATGTCTTCATTAAAATATGCTCCAAAATAGCAGCAGGGTGCTACACAGTCACATCACCCACATTCCTGTGAATGACCCATCTCTCAGAAAAATTTTCCGGAAAATAGGACATTATCTTTTCAAATTCCATTGTTCTGCCAGAGTCACCACAGATTACTATTGCTCTGGCCAATCTTGCATGATGTTTGGGCTTTGTAAATAGACCCTAAGAGTTCTTCAATGGAAACATAGTCAAATTAGCATCACGTTCAAACTATTTTATTAGCTGAAGAAATTACTATCCCCTTGAAACCAGAGATTCTGTTATTCATAATATTAAGTAATTCAACCTAGTTATTAATCCAAAGCCTTTTTTCTCCTAGAACCCTTTGTTTCAGTTTGGCATTTTTAAAATACTCAAGTGAGAAAATTTTAGCTCCTTTAAAAAGATACCTTACCTTTGCTTTAATTGTGCTAACTGCCCGGGGCCTGCATTTCTGGACACGTCTCTATTTGCATGGAAAAAAACAGAAAAATACTTTCCCCAAGTGTATATTCCCAAGGAAGTATGGCTGTCATTGCTAATTAAAATAGTTCTCTAATATGTAACATGATTCTTGTGTTTTCTTCATTGTGTTGAACACCTTCCAGGTTGAAACCTATTGAGCTTTTTCTGTTAGTAATTGCTGACATAGGTAGATGCTTAGAGTGAAGGCTGGTTTACTTTTTTAGTTATTATTACAAAGGTACTTTTTGCCTTTATTGTGCTTAAACTTGAAAGCTAGATGAAGTATGGTTGTTGCCCAGCTGGGATATAAAATGAATGTCTGCTAAGCCCCAAACTATGGATGGAAAGTGGGAACATCTTGTCACTAGAAAAGATATGCAGAGCTCATTTTGTTCAAGATAATTAAATAGTGTTTCTAAGCAAGGAAATATAAGTTTCAAATTATTGAGCATCCTGTGAGCATCATTTTTTAAAACTACAGAAATTGAAGATTCTGCACAGAATCTAGAGGCCTATTCCGTAATGTACCAGCTGTCTCCAAACTCACACTTGTATTAGTCCCATTAACACTGTTGTTAAATAACAGAAAGTAGCCTTTGTTCTTGATTAATAATAGGCTTTGTTTAAATGGCTGCTATATTCACATTCCTTCCAGTTTTACAAGTAATTATTCATCCATATGACTAAGTAAAATATTTCCACAGTTTATTTTAAAAATTTTGAGTATTAGCAGTGGATTTCAGAAACTTGCAGAACTTGAAATTAGACATATTCCCTTCCTGATCATTAGCTCCGTATCTCTTATTAGGTAATAAATTGATTTTTTTTTAAGTTAGCCATGCACAAAGGAAAGGGACGTGGATCAGGCTGCAGTTTAAGAAACAACAGGAGTTCTAGAAAGGCGGGAGATTAGTGGATATACATCCAGCCTTTCAGACTGTTCCATGCCACTATAGGGTGATATTTACTAAACATCTCCCCTTGGCCTTATTAATATGCCTTCACAGCTATTACTTATTCTCTAGTGCAGGGAGAATTTGCTGGTCTGTTCCTTTCTGCCCTACTCTTATGGGCCCCTGGAGCCATCAGGAGCTACATGGGTAGTTTTCAGAAATCCAGAAATATCTCCTCCCAAATCTCAACCCCAATCAGTAGAATTCTTATCATTTGGTCTACTTTATAAAACATTAGCAGTAGAAACATGCTTTATTATTACTGAACATTTCCAGCCCTAAAAAATTGAAAATGAAAAATCAAATGACAAACAAAAAATGTTTAATTGATAATGAGACAAAAACAGTTTACTACAAACGCAATGACTCTCAATTCAGAGTCAGCAGAACTTGAACTGGAGAAGACCCTATTCTACCGCAGTATTACAGAAGGGAAACTGGGGTCCAAAGAGATTGAGTCCATAGTTTGGAATCCTAAAGTACAGACTGAAGCTTTTCCTTGCCTGGCCCTGCTGTTGCCACCAGTCAATTGCCAGGCCAGGAAGTGCTGAGAAGTCACAAAATCTTGCCCATTTTCAAGTATCATTTCCCTGGTTTTCTCAAAGTACCACCAAAAGAGGAAAAGAAAAAGAAATTTCATAATATTTCTTACTTTCTGAATTTCATCCAGAAGTATAGAGAAATATTTTTGAACTTGGCCACTAATGGAGTCACATCAAACTAGTGAGCAGGTATAATCACAAAGCTTCAGGTTGCTTAGAAAATGTGAAATGTGATTTTGGTCTTGTGAGTTTTCTAGATTTATAGTCTGAGTATGAAAAGATTCACCTTGTAAGTGGAATATGACCTTTTATTTTGAGAGCAGGCTTCGCAATTCCAACCAAAATGAGCAAGAGTCAAGTGTGGAGACTCGGAGGTCACCACAGCAGTTGGGCGGTCAGCCCTGGGTCAATAGAATTCCCCAGCAAAAGAGGCCCTTTAATGACACACTCCCCAGTAGACTCAATGCCAATAAATTAGAGAATGATGGGGGCATGTGAAGAAAATCTAAAAATGATGCAAGAGACCCCTCAAGTACTTTGCAAGTCTCTAAGCTTCTGCTGGTTCCAGGCAACTGGGTTGAAAAAGTAGCACAGTTACCAATGAATAAGCACATTCCAGGAACACTCGAAAATCCGCTGCGGATCATACAGTTTCTGTGATACTTTCTCGGATAAATCTCTGTGAGACTGTGTCAGAGACTGAAGTGACCTCTAGAATAACTAGGGTAACTGGGCTGCTGACTGTGCTGTCACTTTTACATCACACCTATTTCCTCAGGGAAATTTCCCGTGTGTGACCTGTTCCCTCTTACAAATTCCCCCTAACAGAACGAACTGTCATTTACATGTCTTACAGACAATTCTTCATCAGCATTTCTGAATTGTAAGCTGATTTATTTTCTGTGCACATGCCTTTCCAGGGTATGTAGGACTATATGACTACATTATGTCATTATTCCTCTCCTACCAATGAAGTTGGAAAATTACTTAGAAAAAAAGAATATGTTACAATACAAATGTGGGTCCCTAGAGTTGGATGTCTAGAAATTGATTCATCTTTTCGAAGATGTTGTGATCCACCTTTATACCTGAAAAAAAAATTACAGAAAAACAGACTAGCCCCTATGATCTCTGAAGATCTATCACTCACATCCTTCAACTGGGATAAAAGACCAGGCACAGTCCCCTCCACATTGAATCTCTAAGCTGGAGCCCACCTCAGGACAGGCACTGCAGCCAATGCAGGTCTTTTCCACACCTCCTCCTGGGACCTTTCCATCCCTCAAATCACCTAAACACACAAATCACAGAAACTGTATGATCCGCAGCAGATTTTCGAGTGTTCCTGGAATGTGCTTATTCATTGGTAACTGTGCTACTTTTTCAACCCAGTTGCTATGTGACTGCTGAAACCAGCCAGAGTGAGCCTTCCGTTGCCCGACATGGAGTGTGCATTGGCTGTGTGCATGAAGTCTCAGAGCAATGAGGTGAACCCCAGCAATGAGGCCAGGCCCCCCCCCAGAGGATTGCTCACCACCTAGAAAACCCTATTCCCACTAGCAGGGAAACTAACCAGGAGGCTGAGCCTGCTGATGGGGCAGGAAGAAGAAAGCCATGAGCTACCTGTAAGCCAGGAGCAGGGCTGCACATTCAGCTGCTCTGGGGTTGCCACCCAAGTCTCAGGATCCTCGTTAAGATGGTAGCATCTTAGGAACACCACACAGGACGATGCACCACCAGGATTTGTTGTCCCAGAATTTATCCAGAGAATTTATCCATTTCTACAATGAAAGATAATATTTTTGCCCCCCCCCCCAAAAAAAAATTGCTTTCCCATTATCTGAGTTTCACTTCAGTTCTATAATTTGTTCTCATCACTCTGGCCCTGGTTGGAAACTTGAGTGATTTGCCTGAAGGCACAAGCAGCAGACATTTTTTATTGCGCTACTCTCTTCCCACCACCCTCTTGATTTCCTCATTTCTCTGAACAGCAACATATTCTCGTATATATGTCAAACTGCTGGCTCATCTTTGACACCACCCTCAGTTTTCATCAGCTTCCAAATTGTCATCACAATTTACCATCTCCTCCTTATTCCTTCCGGTCCAGTCACATCACCCTAAACTGGACATAGGCACTGCCCCTCTGGTCCACCCCACCGTCTATGCATTCCACACTTCCCCACCTGCCAGTTCAATCTGCAGACCTTTCCTCGCCTTTCAGACCAGCCTCAACCTCAAGGGTCTCCCACTTTATTCCCCCCAGGCCCACTAGGAAGGGCTCCCCTAGCGCAACCAGCTTCTCCCTGGACTGCCTTTCACAGTCCAGCTCAGTCCTGCGCAACAGGTTTGTGAGTGTGGCTTTAGAGACAGACTGACTTGTTAGTCCTTCTGTTTCTATGACACCAGTGCCAGCTTCCCTGGTAATAAACACAGGAGATGCTGCTTGATATTTTTGTGAGGACAGATGTGGTGTGTCTGCAAGCTCTGTTTGTTTCTCTTCCCACATGCATCCTCTGCCACAGCTGCTGTGTGTTGTGACTGTGGCAGTGCCTCCTGAGAGCCTAGAACTCACCTGCACGTCTACCTTAGAGTCCTGCATCAAAGAAACAATATCTCTGCCCAATCTATCAATGGAAGTGCAATGCAGGACACATTTCAACTTTTCTACAACATTTCAACACATTTCAAGTAATTTTCAACTTCCTAGTAGCCATGTTCAAAAGAAAAAAGAAACAGATGCTGTTTATTTTGAGAACATAGTTTATTTGGGGCCTCTCTGGTGGTGCAGGGGTTAAAGTCCCAGCACTATCAAGCTTTTGCATGGGTTAGCTCCCGGCCAGGGTGCAGCAGACCTCTCCTGTCTCACTCGCTGCTCCCCACTTATTCTGGTGAATCCCCTCACCACCTGTACCTCTGGCCTACACGCCAGCTCTTGTATGTATAAATTTTAAAAAATGAAAAAAATGTATTTATTTAATCAAGTAGCTCCAACATAATCACTTCAACTTATAAGCAGTATAAAAATTAACATGTTTTACATTCACTGTCTGTGTATCAGATCTTCATAATCCTGTGTATGTTTTATACTTATAACACATCTCAGATGATCTAGCCACATTTTAAGTACTCATTTGCCACATGTACTTAATGGCTACTCTGTTGGATACTCTATTGGCTAGGACAGGTCTGTACTGTGCTTGGGTATAAGGAACATGTCTGAAAGGCATGAGCTACATAACTTTAGTTCTGGCAGGGTGGCAGGTGACCTTACGGTGGCAGCTTGAAATAGCCAACAAAAGTCAGAAGTTTATAACAACCCTACTAGAATTAGGGAAAGAGCTTTGGGGACTGCTGAGAAGAAATGGAGAAGTGTTTTGACTATATCCTGCTTCCCCTAGTCAGAGAAGGCCTAGGGAATAACAACTGAGACCGGTGCTAGGAGCAGATAGGGGCCCTAGTTTCAGAGGCCCACATACATGTCCTGTTGTCCACAGTCAGTTTATGAGACAAGGGTCCACCTTGACCCTTGTCTGCTACCTGCAGACTTGATAGTTTATATTTCCACCATTAGGCTAATATTTCTTTCCTCATTTATCAAGAATGCTTGCAGCATATATCAAGAATGCTTGCAGGGGTATAGAAAACACCCACCTATTTGAAGGATCAGAGATGTAGAGTATCCTGGAGGGATGACCCGACATAGCAGGCAGTGTGCCTGACCCTGGGAGCCAAGCAAGAGTCATGGTATGACTTGTCATGTGCCAGGGACAGTGGGGTAAAAGCTCATCGTCTCTCCTCTGGTGTAGTACTTTTCATACCCCTAAGGCTTGGGATTTCTTGTACTTATTCATGGACATCTCGTGAAAGAGCGTGACTGAAACAAGACCTTCAAAGGCAGATACTGAGAATGAGACTAACTCATGACAGAAAATGCAGGACCCTACCCAGTGGTGACATTTGAAGTGCCCTAGCACTTTCTTTTTCTTGCTATTTTAATTTGTTTTTTGCAGTGTCTACAAAACACTTATGTGGGGTTTTGTTTTATGTTTTGGTGGGGTTTTTGGTATTTATGAAATGACATTAATCGAATGCTATATAAAAATTAATGGTTTTCTATTTCTTTCATAACCAAAAGAAAACCAGTGTGTAGCTGCTATGGATTTATGATATCAGAGGAAAAGCATTTTCTAAATGCTTTCGTTGGTTTTTTAATGTCCTTTAAGAAATACATTTTTCTAATAGTGCTATTGTTTTAATTAATCAGTACAATCAGTCTCTGATTTGACTATAAAATTATCATTTGGCCATTAAAATAGCTATAGAGTTAGTTTTAAATGTGAGCTTTTTCAAAATTCTACAGCATAGGATTTATGTGAAATGGTATTTTTAATTACTTTATTCATTCTTTGTAGGAAAATGAACATTCATCTCTCTTGGCAGTGTTACATTATGATTATTGGTTACTTATAATTATGTGTACTTTTTCCTGTGATAGAGAATAAGCAGCCTTTTCTACAATAACATGCATTAAAATTGCCTAATATTTTCTAAATTAGTTTGTATATTCTTAGTCCTCACAACAAATAGCTAATTGCTTTAAATTAAATAAAAAACCTCAAGATTTCTAAACCAAATTGTAGTTTATTTTTAACTTTCTCTTTAGGAACCAGGAGATAATAGAGTATACTAGTAAATATTTTTGAAACAAATTTTGCATTAGGATGTCGGAGCAAGAGGTTTATCATGTTGATGGAGAATACTAATCTCCAGCTCTCTATTTCTTCATCAGTCTTGCTACATCTGGGAGTTGGTATATTTTCTATTCATTACTTAATGCTCTGGCAGCATTCTTCTGACCCATTAAATGAAGCCCTAGACAGAAAGAATGGAGAGAACATTGTTTTATTATGACTTTAGTGAGGTAGAGTGCACACAGGTATTATTAGCTCACCCTAAGAATGGTACTTTTTACTTTGAGTAGAAAACCCAAATTAATCATTCCATAGCTAAGGCTTTTAAGTTTAATTGAACCTTTTTCATCCAATTTTAGTTGATCAGAGCTGGTTGTTTTAGCTTTTCATAACCTTAGTTTTGAAACAGAAAGTGGAGAAGAAAAACCATTATCTTGAGACTTGCTTTGATGTTTGAAACAGCTAGTTAAATCCACACCAAATGTAGCTCTGTGTAGAACCTGGGGAAGCACAGGATTAGTGGGGTAATAAAATTTACAATGCAGGATGATTGTGTGGGTCTCTTCAATGCCTCCAACTTAACCAAAAATAGAACCTTTCTCTTTTTTCTGGTCAAGGCTAATTTTGAACATTTTCTGAAGTTGCAGAAATCAAAACCCGAGTGTCTATAGTAGACTGCTTTTATAAGTTATCAGTCATCTCAGATTACCAAAGGATAGTATAGTCAGTTCATCTGCTGAAGGGTTGTACACTTTTAAACAATTTCACTTTATAATTGGACAACACTGGTCCTTCCGTTTTGCAGTTTGAGGGATGAGGATTCTGGCATGTTGGATTAACTCTTAATTTAATTTGTGGTTCTGGAAGATGGAACAGCAGCAGATCTCCTGTCCCTATAGCTAGAATGGTGGTTCAACAACCCTGTCTTGGTCTTTGAATGTAAGGCAGACAGAACTGTGTTGGCAAATTCTCTTAAAAATCTAGAACAGTGTTTGGACCCTCTCCCTTGAAGACTTTCCCGAGTACTCAGTTTTAAGGAAAGGCATGATGAGGAGGTAATGTGTAAGAACTCGGTCAATGGGCAGAAAACAAAAGGAAAATTTAGGCAAAAAAATTGGGTCCATCAACAGATATTTTTGAGCAGCAATTATGGGCCTTGCATATATATATATAACAAAATATATCAAAGAATGGATGATACTGAAATGCATTCCTCATTGCATATGTCTAATCAGATTTATATTAAATTTAGAAATACAAATGCTCATCATTCTTTAAAAAATGAACATTTAGGACCTCCCCGGTGGCGCAGCGGTTGAGCGCTGGGTTGCGAAGCTGCCCGCAGCCTCTGCAGCGCCGGTTCGATTCCCAGCTGCTCCCCGGCCACCAGAGGAGGGTCCCACGTGGCGCGCAGACCTCTCCTGCCACCCGCTGCTCCCCTCAGCAGTGTACTTCGGTCCTTCTGCCTGCTCTGCTCCCCGCTCTGGCTCTGGTGAATCTTCTCACCCTCCCGCGCTTCTGACTGTACCCAATGCTTGTATAAATAAATAAATAAATCTTTAAAAAAAAAAAATGAACATTTAGAATTTCAGTTAAATTGGAAGCTGATTCATTTTGTGCAACTTGATGCAAGGTATTATAGGTAAAGCACACAGTGCCTGGCACTAGAGCAAAGTCCAATAAGTGGTGATCATACTATGGTTTATACTGATCTATGAACTTTTATGCTGTTTAATCCCATATGTAGGCTTAATGTCAATCTAATTGTAGATTTAATGGCCAGTAGTAAACTGTAATATGGCAGTCATTCTAAATGCCGAATAAGAAAAAGAAAGAGCAAGACAAAATTCAAAAGTCTAGTAACTGCATGGAAAATCAAGGAAATCTGGACAGTATCCTCTTGCCAGAAGTAGGTCTTAGAAGTAGTTGGAAGTGGGCCTCCCCTGGTGGCGCAGCCGTTGAGCGCTGGGCTGCGAAGCTGCCCGCAGCCTCTGCAGCACCTGTTCAATCCCCGACCGCCGGCGAGGGTCCCACATGGCTCGACAGACCTCTCCTGCCGCACCCGCTGCTCCCCTCAGCAGTGTATTTCGTCACTCTGCCTGTTCTGTTCCCCACTCTGACTCTGGTGAATTCTCTCACCCTCCCACGCTTCTGACTGTACCCAGTGCTTGTATAAATAAATAAATAAATCTTAAAAAAAAAAAAAAAGAAGTAGCTGGAAGTGGAAGCAGGAAGTAGCTGGAAGTGGAAGCAGGAACCATGAAAAACAAGTTTTTCTGCCAACAATCAGAGAACTTCTAGGCATCAACTTCCAGATCTAATGTGCTAAAAGAACCCCCCCTCTTCTTAGTCATGTTTTCACCTGAAGCTTGTGACTCAGGCTGTTTGATTTGTTTTTGTTTTTTTTTAGAGATGTATCTGATTTTATACCAATGGGCTATATAATAGGATAGGCTTTACTTCCCATAAACCTTGTCTGATAGTTAACTTTACTGGAATGCATTTATTCTGTGAAGTAGAACATAGCATATTCGAAAGTGCAGCTCTCCCCCCTGTTGAATTTTGTAGAGTGAGGAATTTGAAAGGCTTTAACAAAAAGAGAATTTGCTATGGCATTTAGGAATCACATGTTATAAAATTGTTTTGGTAGGGATTAGATTATAACCCTCGGCCTCCAGTGCTTCTGGACTGCAGGCTCTTCTGTGGCTCACTCATGTCTGACGGGACCCATTGGTGCCCTGGGTTGAGTGGGGTTAGCCTCCTTAGCAGAAAATGTTAAATTTCCACTGTGGCAGCCTCCTCTATCACCTCACCTCTCTGCACCTTAGCCTGCTCTTCTGTCTTGTCTCCCTTCTGTTATTTGGGTCAAGACAGCCTTCCAGAGACTCATTTGTTTCTCATCCTAAGCCCCCAGGCCCCTTCCTGTGGTCATCAGCCCTTTAACATTTTTCCTCCGAGACAGTGCTTCTCAAATGTCCTTTAGATACAAAACCCTTTTTTCAAACAGAAACACTCGGTGAAGCCCAACACTGAAAACAGCTAAGTATGGAGCTGCTCTGAGTAAACTGGTGTGAGGACCTGGAATGCTGCCACCACTTCTCCTCCCCCATTCTTCACATGACTGCCTTAGAAATCCAGTGGGCACAGTTTGAAAACCTTTTGTATACAAACATACAGGTGACTTTATAAGCCTCCATGGAGAAATACCCCAATTCTGGAAGTTCGGTTCATTTGGTGAGCACCTGCAGTATGTGCTGCCCTCTTGCTAGGTCAGGATCTATTTTGTGACAACAGATGTTATATAAGCAAAAATCCATCATGGTAGAGACGAAGGACCTTCCAAAGAAAGGTCCTGACTTTTCCTGATTCTAAGCTGTCTAAATCCTCCTCACCATTTTGGCCTGAGTGGCTGGACCACCATTGAGGCTGAGATCCTAAAAGACTGTGGTATGGTGAGCTCAGCCACCTCGAAGGACAGGACAGAGTAAAAGGTCTTAGGGAACAAGGGAAACAAAATCAGTGAGGTGCAGAAGCCAAAGGCAAGTGTAAGCAAGCACAGCTGTGGAGTAGAACATTTCCCAGCCTGCCCAAGCATATCCCCATAATCCACCATGGGGTGTGGACAGTTCCATGCCAGGGGAGGGATGTTCATCTCAATTTATAGTTAAAGTTGTTTTGCTATCTTTAGTTCTAGCCTTTTGCTTATACCTCTCCTTCCTCACAAAAAAAAAAAAAAAAAAAAAAAGCTGTCAGCACTCCTATTTCTCCTGTCTTTCTAAAGGACACGCAATCTTTCCGTCATGGCCACGAGCTTGACAAGCTCCCATGGACATGGGCAGATTTTGTGTAGCCAACTCTTCAACTCTTTCCTTTCCATGAGACCATAAACTTTTTTTTTAAAGATTTATTTTTTATTTACACAAGAACTAGGGTGCAGGCCAGATGCGCGGGAGGGTGAGAGGATTCACCAGAGACAGAGTGGGGAGCAGAACAGGTAGATTGACCGAAGTACACTGCTAAGGGGAGCAGCGGGCGAGACAGGAGAGGTCTGCTCACCATGTGGGTTGCTCCGAGGCCGGCGGGAATCGAACCGATGCTGCAGAGGCTGCAGACAGCTTCACAGCGCTGCGCTCAACCACCTGCACCACCAGGGGAGGCTTGAGACCATAAACTTTTCATTCAAAAAGCACCGTACAGACTTTTGAGCATCTTGCCAAGGAGTGTCAGACTTTGAAGGACCTCAGTGCAGAGAAAAACAGCTGCAGCCTTACTCCTTCCCTTCTCCTTACTTTGGAAAATGCACTGGTGTGAAAGTGATATTAGAGTAGGCATATGCATCTTGAATTTGCTCTGATTTCTAAAAGGGGAATTATTAGAAAACGTGTGTGCCTTAACAGTCCTCACAGTCAACACAAAAGTGAAGACCCTCTAATGTGCTTACAACTTTAACACTCGAGTAAACTACAGTTAAGGTTTATTGCCCTAGCCATGTTGATATGACCTATAGTTGAGGTGACTGTTAGTTTATCGTTAGCTTCACCTGTATCTAAAAAGGAACAGTAGTAACTTGTATTTCTAAAACACATGGCACTAAAAATGTTTAAACCTTGTCTAAATAAGGAAGATGGAAGCAAATGTCACCATACTCTGTGCCAGTAGAGTACAGTAAGCTTGAGCTTCCCAGCAGCAAAAGTAAGAAAAGCATGATCGAGAGATACATGTCATTCTTCCAAGAAAAATTCTTTTCAAGTACTAAATTCTAAAAATGGTTTGTCACATAGAACACTGAATGTAAAGGACAATACAACGAACAACAGTTGTATAACAATCCCAGACACATTATATTTATGACCCTAATAGGGTTGCATACCTCCCCCTCACAGAGTAATTTGTTCTGCAAAAGCCACAGTTGTCTTCTCTGATAGATACATAGACTCTGAAACTTAACAGAAGGAATACTTGACTTTGTAATATACTGCCAGAAGCTCACATATGTTCACTCAACTTTATTAGGGGTTTCTCCACAGCCTGGTTGCAAATTTAGGACATAGATTAGGTTTGGAACAGTCTGAGTTCACAACAATTAGGGCAGATATGTGCATCTCATTCCTAAAACTGCAGGGCTTCTAATTGATTTGATTTTTTTTTTTTTTTTAGGAGTTCTTTGGAATTTATCCTCATGTGATGCCGTAAAGATGACAATCATTCGAGATGCTCTCTCAACCTTAACAAACACTGTGATCGTTCCACATTCTGGATGGAATAACTCTTCTTTCGATGATGATCATAAAATTAAATTCCAGACTTCACTCGTTCTGCGTAACACAACTGGTTGCCTGAGGTAATTTCTTTATTTCTTCTTTCTAATTAATTATGTGATTAAATGTGTTACAGGTAAATTGATTTTAGGAGGAGGTACTTCATTTTATTAATATCTATCTAAGTTTTCAAGTTTCTTTCAAATTTAGGCCACTGAATTTTGTTGTTCTGTGAGGAAAACATGGCCTAAGAGACATTATCTTATAAATGACTCCTCTGTGAATTAGTGAAAAAAGCCCTTTCGTTCTGAAATTCCTGCCAAAGTCTTCCACTTTAACAGCCTTTTCTTGTTCTTACAGTCTGATTGCTCATTTGTTTGCCGCCTGATTTTTGTTTAAATTCAAAATGTGATGGTTAAAACCTTTTTGCTTTTAATAGGGTGCAAAAAGACGTGTCATTTAAGTAATCAATTGGGAGTTTGAGTTTTACAAATAAATGAAAATAAACCTACATACTATTTTTAGTCATTATCTTCAGCATTTAAAATCCATAAAGCTTCCTTTAAGTGCACACATGTTGCTCATTATGTCCATTAATACTCATTAGCTCAATTTCTACCCAGTTTCCCAGGCAATGTCCTGGCAGCTTGAAACAGAAGCCTTGGAGCAGAGTGGCATACTGACAATGGGAGTGGACTCTGACCTCAGACGGCCTGGCTTCTCATCCCACTCTGAGTCTCCATTCCCTCATCTATGCAATAGGGATAGTAGCATTTCAACATTGTGAAGCGCTTGTATAAAGTGCTTAGTGTAATGTGTGCCACTATACAATGAAAGTTATTTAACATTTAAGCAAAGACATCTGAGCATCTCTACCACAGGGAGCTTGGGAAGGAGAGAGAGGGCCTGGGCTTCTGAAGCCTTTTACTGTTGGGACAGGTGACCATTGGCCCCTGAGCTAGAACAAAACCGGGATGGACCAGAGTCTGGACCCTGGCAGGTCTGGGCCCTGAGTCAGTTCCTTGACTGGGATGTCTACATCAAGGGCAGTCATAAGCTGTACCCGGGATTCAAGGAAAAGCTGCTCATCCTCTCCCCTCAAATAGGTCTGGGGAGGCTGTAATCACTCCCCAGCCAGCCAGTCAGGCTCAGGGAAAAACCCAGAGGCAGGACACACACTCAGGGCTGTTAACATTTAATGAAATACCTCTGTGTGAAATCAATGATGAACAAAACAGATTGCATCCCTGCTCTGATAGACCCATATTCTATTGGAGAATGCAGATAGGTAGGTAGGTAGAAGTAGAAGAAATTGAAAGTAGAAGTAAATATTGCTTTAAGTAAATAATAGTAAATAGAAGTAAAAGATATAAAAGTCTGTTTAGTACAGAAGACAGACAAGAAAATAACAATAGTTGTCATTAAAAGAGATCAGTGACGTAAAGGTTATTAGGTAGTTATTTTGATGATCAGGTGGTCTATGGTAAAATTCAAATGATAAAAATTATGCCCAAATCTGAACTGCTGCAAGAAGTAGTCATGAGGTAGGGGAGGGAGGATGCTCAAGAGGACACATTCTCTAGGCCATAGGAGTGGATAAAAAGACTCCAGGCCAGGGATGAACCTGGAACTAGAGCTCAATAGACAGGATGCAGAGTATTACCATATTTTTCAATCAAAGGAAGGAGCTTGTGGAATTAACCACGTGCCATGGGAAACCACAGGACACTTGTAATCACTAGAGTGCTGGGTCTAGTCCCTGACTGTGAGTAGAAGACACAGAATGGGCAACAATGGGGACGGGAAGACCTGGCCGGGGCAGTACCCGAGCTGGGGCAGTGGCATAGACCAGGAGCTGGAGAGTGGTGGGCAGGCTGGGTGAATGTCAGGAGCTGGTAATATTCGCTAATGGTTTGATTATAAGGAGCCCAGGGAGGAAATAAGAGAAACAGCTAGATCTTTGGCTGGATAAAGTGCAGTATGGAGGTGCTGTTGATGAGATCAAGGACAATGGAGAAGAGAGGGTGGAGGTGGTGTGAGCAGTGGAGAGTTTGGCCGTGTCAGTTTTGAGATGTCTAACTTGCTCCCCATGTGATAATGCCAAGAGTGGTTGTATAAATGAGTGCAGAGCTCTCGGGAGAACGTGAGGCCAAAGATAAACGTTTGGGAGTCCGTGGGTTTGAGGAGCAGGAGGCCAACACAGGAAGGGCAAAGAGAAAAAACAAGAAGTCCCACGTGGCCCTGGGACCTGCAGAGGGATCCTCAGGCAGAAATGCTAAGCAGGGAAGAGGACAAGGAGCAAGGGGTCCTAGCAGCTCACAGAGGGACAGGAGAGGGTAACTCTCGATGCTGCTGAAAGGCCACACAGAAGAGGTGACAGGTGACAGTGTCTCTCTGGTGCCAGAGGACAAAGGTGAAAGGAAAATCCCCAAATCTCCTTTATCTAGTCCAGGTTTTGTGAAATCTCAGAATTAGCCTATAATCCTTGTAATCAACCCTAAAATAGATCCTTAGAGTTTGAATTATGAATTCAAGAAGAATTAGAATTCATAAAGACAAATTAATTGATACCAAGAGTTTCAATATGGATGAGACTGAAAACAATTTTCCGAGTGCTTCATCATTGAAAGGATAAGAAAAATTGTGGTATAAACAAATGTCTACATTTAACTTGTAATGAGTTTATTTTTTTTTTATTAAATGTATAAGACCTTTAATAGAAAGCAGAAAAAAGAGTAAGGGTAAATATTTCCCACTCTAAGTTAAACACCCCCTCGTGGATAAATGCCCAGCAGAACAGGCTTGACCCAAAGCAGGGCCACTGAGGTCACAAATCTAAGTCACCTTCTGGCAGGGTGAACTGCTTTTATACAAGAAACTGTTTCCTCTGTTCACGTAAACACTTCTGACCACCTACTACATATATAGCATGATCACAAACAGGATTCTGCAAGGATTTTACATCCAGCCTAATAGCGGAAGTAAAACTTGTCTGAAAGTAACCACAACGGGAAAAAACCACACCTTTTATGTGGTGGACTCTTTTCTAATTGTTTTATGTATACCAACTCATCTCTTCCTCACATCAGTCTTGGAGGAGGTGGTTATTTCCACTTTTTAAATATGAGGAAACTAAGACTAGACCTCAAATAATCATATTAGGAGTTTAGAAAGTGCCACGTCACAAGAGCGAATACCAAGCTCAATATGCCACTGTGTCCTTCTTTGTGGGTATGGGATCTAGCTGCTACTGTGAGCTCTTGAGATGTTAAAACTCAAGCTCCAAAATGCCTCCTCAAATCAGAACAACATGCCTGGTATCTGTTGTCCATTCTCTCACACCAGGAAGGTGAGTTGCCGTGACTAACGATTAAGTTGTTTCAGCAACTCCCATGTCTCTGCCCTTTTAGGAACCTCAGCTCTGCAGGGGAGGAAGCACGAAAGCAGATGCGGTCTTGTGAAGGGCTGGTGGACTCGCTGTTGTACGTGATCCATACGTGTGTGAACACCTCTGATTATGACAGCAAGGTCAGTGTCTGACTAGCCGTGTGAGGGGTGCAATGCAGGTGGCAACAGCTCCTTCATACATTATTAACATTCCATTGATTCTAGATTAAGAGAAAGTCTCTCAAAATTGCAAGTTAACATTGACATAGCAACTTAAGAAAATAACTTTAGAAGCGTGAAAACTGAGTGACCCTGGGTGGTAAAAGACCTAATATGGGGATATAGGCCCTGGCTCCCTCTCTGGTCATCAGATTCATTGTCAAGTGATTGCTCCTGTTACTTTTCCTTCCTGCTGCTTGTTCCTAGGATCAGGTCCAGCTGTGTTTATGTTTCTTCCACATAAAAGTTCCTGATTGAGGCACAGCTCCCTTGCCCCAGAGTAGTTCACAGATCCCACACCAGTGCCAACATTACAGGTCCCTCCTGCCATCCCCAGGCTTGGCCTTTCACCCCTTCCTCTGTTGCCAGCATCAGCCTCTTACCCTCCCCTCCTTTCTCTCCATGCCTGCCCTAGCACAGGGCATTCCGCTCATTTTTCAGGATCTGCCACTGGAACTCAGGGAGAAGGTGGGAGAGCAGTTCATGGGTACAGTCAAGTTTTTCTTTGAGCCTCATTGAACCAAAAGATCTGCAGATCAGCTCAAGAGAAGGAGTAAGCAAGTTGGAAGGGGAGCTTGCCAGGCAAACACTGAGCCTGGTTTTACACCCTCAGTTGAAGTGACAGCTGGCCTCCCAATTCAGAGTTGTGATGTAGACTTCAAGGAGTAAAACGCAAAATATTAGAGATTGTGGAACTTTACACAGAGGGAGAGGAGAGTTAGGGGAGAGGCAGGAAGAGACAAAAGGACTTGTGGAAAGGGGCCTATGCCCACAGAAGGATTAGTCACACTTGTTATGCTGAGGCTTTCCAGGCTGAGAAGGAGTGAGATTTTGGCACTTGTCAGTGCAGCAGCCCTGAAGCAGAACCTTACACATGTTAGTCAACATGAAATCAGATCCTTAGAGGATGGGTCTGTACCCTGTCATTTTGGGCATCACCCCAAATTTCTAGAATCATAATTCCTTCTTTAGACTGTTTTGGGTTCTAGTAAGTATAACACAGTTTCTTCCTATGCTACATTTAATTAACCCTGGTGTTCAATACAGAAGGCTTTTGTGATAATGGCTACCATGGTTTTATTTCTCTGCCATGTTGGATTTCAGACTGTGGAGAATTGTGTGTGCACCCTGAGGAACCTGTCCTATCGGCTGGAACTGGAGGTCCCTCAGGCCCGGCTGCTGGGGCTGAACGAACTGGATGACTTACTAGGAAAAGAGTCTCCCAGCAAAGACTCAGAGCCAAGCTGCTGGGGAAAGAAGAAGAAAAAGAAAAAGAGGACGCCACAAGAGGATCAAGTTAGCATTTTATTTGACATGAAACTATAGTTTCATTTTTCTGGGAGTAAGAAATCGCTTATTTGGCAAAAAAAAAAAAATTGTTTTCTCTCATAATAGTCTTGCCCTAACTATAGCTGACAAGAGTAATGATATCAAAGTTTAGAGATTATGTTCATTTTGCTTTCGTTTCACGCGTGTTCTTTGTCTTTCAGTGGGATGGAGTCGGTCCTATCCCAGGACTGTCGAAGTCCCCCAAAGGAGTTGAGATGCTATGGCATCCATCAGTAGTAAAACCATATCTGACTCTTCTAGCAGAAAGTTCTAACCCGGCCACTTTGGAAGGCTCTGCTGGATCTCTCCAGAACCTCTCTGCTGGCAACTGGAAGGTAGGAAGTTTTCCACTTATACATACTCTTTTGTTTTTGCATTCAGATCAGCAAAAATGGTTAAAAGGACACATTAGTTCAGAATTTTGGAAAAGCTAATAGGAAAAAAACCAAGGAGCTAGTAGTTGGCTGCAGGGATCCAAAGATGAATATGACATAACCCTCTCCATGAGAAACTGTAGGCTGGTAAGGAAAATAGGCCCAGCATGAGGAGATTCCACAGGACGTGTGTGCTGTGGGATCTTCAAAGACATCTATTCAACGTGGCAGGTGAGAGAAAGGCAAGGAGAGGGGAGCCTGAAGGGAGGAAAGGTCTCCTGGAGATGGAGTCTTCAAGGTGAGTAGAAGTAAACCAGCAGCATGAGGTAAGGGGTCTGGAAGGAACCATCCAGATAAAGGGACAAGAGGACAGAGACGTTAAGGTGAGGACAGTAAGAGTGAATAATCCAGGCTGGTTGCTGAGGCATCTTGAGGGCAGGGCAAGGAGTGACCCAGTTAGGAGCTGCCGTTTGTGGCCTGAGTGCTAAGTTTCAGTAACTGGGTCCCCAGACCAGCAACACAGACTGGCTGATACATGCACTGTGGGATCCCTTCTACAGAAGTGAAGCAGATGAATTAAAGTACAGGAAAGTGGAGGCTGGGATTCCACTGGGAAGCCTTGGAGAGAAATGCTGAAGTGAGGTTGGGCAATACTGCAGGGAAGGAGAGGGGGTGGCTGTTCCTCCCCCAGATGCTTACAGAACACACATATGGCAAAATGTTTCTGTGTCCCCATATAGATGTGTGACTTCTTTATAAAAATTGAAAGCAACTTTCTACTATTACCACTATAAACTAAGTTCTCAGAACTTTTAAGCATTATTGAGCAACTTCCCAGACGATCCTTGTCGGAAGCATTTTCAGTCTCTAGAAATTTCCTAAATGAGCATATTTTTGATAGTTATTGTGGTGCTTGTTTTTGGCTCTTTCTTCCTTGACCATCTTCCAAATTGAAAATCTTTTGGCTACTGTATTATCCAGGAGAGTGAAAAGCATTGCTTGGCCTAGGTATGGTTTGTTTAATGCAGCCAACTGCTATAATGAGCATATACAGATAATTGTGGTCTAGTACTCAGCCAACATGGTTATTTTGTTGTTTTTCTTAATGCACCAATAAGTTAGCTGGCTCTCAAGCCTACCCCCTCCACTTACTAGCAACAGATCTCAGATCTGTCTTTAGTTTCCTCATCTATAAAATGGAAATAATGTCTACTTGATGAGGTAGTTATGAGAATCAAATGAGCTAATAAATGTGGAATACCTAGGACAGTGCCCAGCACATAAATATTCATCACTATTTACATTGTAGACCCTGTGTTGTTCAACTCTTATGACCCCAGGATCATTTGATGATTTTAAAAAAAAAGACCATAATTGAAAGAGATGTGAGTTCAGTTGTGTTGAACTTTGTTTTCTGGGAGGCAAGATCACCGGAAATATAAACATTATATTTAAGTGATTTCAAAATATCTAAAATAGTAAATCAAAAAGTTATATCCCCATTTAAAAGCTAAGATAATCATGGCCCACAGATGTTTCTAGCCAGAAGCTGTCTGGGGAGTAGTGAGGACTGTAGTGCTCTTAGAAGGCACTGCAGCTGAACTGTGGGTCTCTAAAAGCGAGGCAGGTGTGGCTCTGTCCTTGCAGGTTTCACAGAGAGATGTTGGTGCAGGTGACTGTGTGCTCTGCCCCATGGCAAGTCCTGAGTGCTGTTCCCCACCCCCACCCTCATAGACTTCATTCAATTCAGAACATAGGAGTATTCATTTCATATGAAGAACATTAGTGGGATCTTTGAAATGCATCTTTTTGGGGTTTTATAAAAATATTCTGTTAGTATTCAAGAAACTGAGTGGTTTTAAATTGAATATTTTAAATATGCAAAATAATACAAAAGGATGGCAGATCTTTGTCCTCATGTCTTGGCCACAGCAGGAAAGTATTAGCGGTTTTATGAGCAACATTTTTCAATTATCTTAAATTTTGAAAGACAATTTGCATTGGTAAAAATGTCAATTAAAGCCCACTTTCAAATGTTTCTTTCTTCATTTGCTGATGACTTAGAGTTCATTTCCAATTCATATGGTGCACACACTGACTCACTGTACAGACTTGCCTCATACTCACAAAAGAATTTCCTGACTGCAGGTTTGAAAACTAAACAGCAGCAGTTAATTCATCTTGAATGAGAAAGCATTTTGCACATAAGTGCACTTGCTTTTTCACAAGTGTGTGTCAATTATGATGCTAGGAGTTTCTGGAGAATTCCTTGTTTTCTGAGGCAGGGGTTTTTTCCAAACAATTTTTTCAAAGAGTTACTGAACTCTGAATATTGTTGCAGAGAATATAGAAAGAAGTGGCTTGATGGAGAAGGTTCTCCTTCAATGTGTGCTGATCAGGTACTGTCCCTGCTGTCCTATTTATAGTGCTGGACCTGGCAGGGGTCCAACTGCAGAGAAAACACAGGATCCCTCCTTAATGAGGTTTATGTATCTGGGTAGAAAGTAATCACGGCCTCCTCTCCTACACAGTTTATCTGGCAGGTGGTACTTTGAGATTTCCAGGTTTTGGGATTGCATGTTAAATCAGTCATCCCAGCCTATCTGTCTCTCAAACTATGGTTTGCTCTTTACTTATGCTGCAGATTTAATCTCCAGTGAAAGAAAATATTTAATCCATTAGTTCATCATTTGGAAATATCTTCCTTAAGTGACAGTAACATTTGAGAGTTGAACTCTGTTTTATTACTACTCATTGCCTTGTTCTGCTGACTAGTTTGCAGCATACATCCGGGCTGCTGTTCGCAAAGAAAAAGGGCTCCCCATCCTCGTGGAACTTCTGAGAATGGATAACGATAGAGTTGTTTCTTCTGTGGCCACTGCCTTGAGGAACATGGCTCTAGATGTTCGCAACAAGGAGCTCATAGGTATGTTCTCATATGGAGGGGAGCTGTGAGCAAGTCCAGAGCTTAAAAAACTCTTGATTGATAAAAATAGGACTTTTTCAATGAGTAGCAACTAAGTTCTAGGTCCTTGTTTCTTGACATATTTGGAACCCCTGATGTCTGTCTTTGTCACCATTCCTTTACAGCTCATTAACTAACATTGATCAGAAAAATCAATTTTCAGAAAATCTGGCATCAGGTATACATTCATCAGTTATACATTCCAACATGACTTGATAGTTTGGATGTTTCTGTTTCCAAAGAGAGAGTCACTACTTGAACAATTGAAAAGATTTAATGTTCCCTTTCTGAATTTCGAGCATAATATCTGCTAATTTACCAACACTCACATGATGAAATGAAAAAAGAAAGCACATGAATGATTTGTAGCCTTTCCCTGTAGATCTGTGTAAATGCTCACCTGATGCAGAACTATATTCCCAGTGCCATTTCCACCTGAGGACACGGTCAGGGATAGTTTAATGCAAGTGATACCCTGAGTGTGTCAACTTTTAGGTGACTTTCACCGTCAGGTTTTGCACTGTAGGGCTGGTATTTGCATGATCCTGAAAATGAGCCTCTCCTCAGGTTCTGCGCCCCAAGCAGGTTGTAGGGTAAAGATCTTGTGAATTAGTGTGAATACATATATTGAGCTCATATTAAATAAAATATGTGTGCCTTAGAGGGAAGGGAGAACAAGAGCAGTAATATTTGCCTTAAAGAGTTGCTTGAGGTTTCACTGTGGTAATTTATACCCATCCACAGTGCCTGGCAGAATTGCTGTGTTCAAGTATTGCCTAAATCAACCTGCTCGTAACATCCTATTCTTTTAAACCAATCATCTTACACAGAGACGAAAGCAGCCTTTACCAGGCCCTGTTCAGAGGCTTCTGTCTGGTTCCAGCAGATGTTTCATAACTCTTAGTTCCCTTATTTCCTTAAGAGAAATCCTTCAGGTCTCCAAAGAGGTCTTATTATTTTTGTTATAGCTATATTGTTTGAATTTCTTATGAGAAACGTGACTGTTTTAGAATTATTAAAGTTAAAAAATAAATGGTTGACAGCACGCGTCCCTGGCTCTCCTTCTGCAGCGAGGAGACAGGCGTGCAGGTGAGGGCCTGCACTGCTGAGCCCCGAGACCTCTGGGAATACCAATGTGTGACCAGAGTCTTGACTTGCCTGACTTTCTTTCAGTGCATCCCTGTATTTTCAGTGAATGTCCTATCCCCCTTTTGAATTCTCATGAACATTTTGTCTCATCATTGATGAACTTTTTCTTTTTACCCAGCTAGAACACTCATGAATGCTTTTTCTTGTTTCCCTATAAAGAGTCCTTCCTTCTTTTGTGGTCTGAGCCCCTCCCAGATTCATATTTGACTCAGATTGAGCCAGCGCTTCTGCTCCTGACAACCATCCCCACCCCGCCCCCATCCCCTTCATTCCCTTCTCATGTCCATCACCAGTACTAGCAATGGATCTTTCTCTTCAGTGCCATTTTCACAGAGAAAGTTTTACACTCCCCAAGCTACTGAATACCCAACTGGGTTGGACCAACCCAGCTATGCGAGCTGCAGGCTGTCAGGGCACCGCTATGCTCACTCACAGAGTGAGCTGCCTCCCCCAGGCCTCAGGAGTGCAATTTAAAGTTGTGCCTTAGCAAAATGATGAATGACGTGTCACGGACCTTTTGGTCATTTGTTGAGTATTCACAAACGGCAGTGCTAACTTATCATCTGCTCTCAAAAACCACATTTATCTTCTGGCTTATAGTGTCATCACTGTTTTTCCACTCTTCATAACAATATTTGCTGTGAGTAAGCCAGAACCTTCCCTCTGATGTCCTGTAAATGATGTGGTGTGGAGATGGGGCCTGTCTCTGACCGATTACTATTGTATATAAATAGGTCTTTAATGAAAACCCCATTGAGTATCCATGCAATTATTGGCACAGGAAAAAAACTAAGAATATATTTACTTGAGCTTTAGTTAATTTCTTTTGTTTGTAGTGCAATTATTCCAGTTTGTCAGTTGGTAATTGAAATTGAAAAAACTGGAGATAATCTTTTTGGAGAGGAAAAAGAAAAATTGAGAACCTGTAAAGAAACACAATAGCTCGGGGGCTCCCCTGCCCTGTCCTAGCAAGAATTGATTATCATTGCATTTCTCCTGGGAAGTAATATACCCATAATATTAGTGCCAAAATTGTAGTCATGTTTTCTTTTAAAGAAACTAACCTGTTATCACTACTCATGTCAGACTAGCTGATACACACACTGAATTTGATAATCTGTAACTAGTTCACATTTAAGACTCAGAAACTTTTAATGAAAAGTATTTTTTTGGCAACCTTACTTGGTCCATGTTTTAAAACTTATTCAAAGAAAAGTTATTAAAAGCTTTAAAAGGAAGTTAAGGGTTTTTTTTTAAGATATAGGAATTCCATCGAAATTACAATAATTGTCTCAATCTTTCAACAGTAACAAAAAACTAATGCCTTCTGAAAGTGGCATGTAATCTTTTGCATTTGACAGGTAAATACGCCATGAGAGACCTGGTCAACCGGCTTCCTGGCGGCACTGGCCCCAGCGTGCTGTCCGATGAGACTATGGCAGCCATCTGCTGTGCTCTGCATGAGGTCACCAGCAAAAACATGGAGAACGCCAAGGCCCTGGCCGACTCAGGAGGGATTGAGAAGCTGGTGAACATAACAAAGGGCAGAGGGGACAGGCAAGTGTGCTCCAAGGAGACACAAGCTTGAGACATGTTCCTAGGATCTTCCCATGAAAAGGGCCTTTGTGGAGGAAGTTTTCTGTTGGAGAGGATTGCTTTCTGCATTTCTGACTTACCAATAAGCTAAGCAGTCTCCAGCAGTTAAAACCTGTTTTGCTAGAAGAGGCATTTGAGATCATGTCACTCCTTTTCTGATTTTTCCTTTGCTATAACAGCCTGACATTCTTTTCTTTCTCTAAAACCACAGTTAGTAGTGCCAACACCTGAAAGAGTCAGAAATGCCTTTGGGAGGAAGATCTGAGGGCCTCATTTCCCTTGAGTCTGGCTCTGCTCCAGGCTCGAGGGCCTGTTCTGCAGAAACATCTTGAATCCTCCGTTCTGGGATTGATTCCTCTGCCAGGTGCCCAGAAATGATTAAAAATCACTACTTTGCAGCAGAACCTGCTTAGTTGCCTCAGGATGTACCCTGGGCTCAGATCATAAATTTCCCTTTGCTTCTGGGAGACACCCAAGGATAAAGTAAGGATGAAGTAGCAGATGTAGGAACTAGGGAAACAGTGGCAGAAAAAGAGGGGTTTTTCATGGAGCTCTAGCAGGAACCACACATTTGCTTTAGTTTCAGGTCAGAAGATCCTCCAGGGGAGCAGGAAGTAGGGCCACTTGCAGCTTCCCAACACACAGGACCTGATCAAGAGTCAAATGGGGGCCTGCCTGGTGGCACAAGGGGTTAAGCACAGCACTCTGAAGCTGTCCATAGCCTCCGCAGCACGAGTTCGATCCCCAGCTGGCCAGGGAGCAACCCACATGGCACGGCAGACCTCTCCTGTGTCGCCCGCTGCTCCCCTCAGCAGTGTATTTCAGTCAGTCTGCCAGTTCTGTTCCCCACTCTGTCTCTGGTGAATCTTCTCAACCCCTGCACCTCTGGCCTGTACCCCAATTATCGTATGCATAAATAAATATATCTTTTTTAAAAAAGAAAAGTCAAATGGCACCTCTCCTACTTCTCCCCTCTTACTTGCTTCATTCTCCTGCATAGGACTGAGTTCTCCTGATATCTTCTTTATAGTTTTCTCTGGTAACTGACTCCCCCAGAAGCAGGGATTTTGTCTTTCTTCAGCACTCTGTCCTCAGCATCTAGACTAAAACCTGACCCATAATAGGTACTCAGTAAATATTTATTTAATTGATTGAGTGCCAGGGCTAGAATTCACATTATGCCTTGCCTAGTCTTTTAGTTTCCACTTTGAAGAAAGTTCTAAAATATAAGAATAATGTAGCAAAACAATCTCCCTAAAAACCATGCCCATCAACATTAACCACATTTCCTTTCAACCCTTTTTTTCTTTATGTATCTTTTTTTATTTCCTTAGTAATAAATGCAGACTATCTTTCTATTTTGAAGGAGATGAAAAGTTACTGATAAAGTTAAGTTCCTGTTCCATTAACTCCCCCTTCTGGCCCCCTCTACTCCTCCCCTGAGGTAACTGTAATCACTTTTTGTACTCTAAAACTTTTTTTAGATAGCATTCATTTGTGAAAGGCATAAAAGAAAGTGCTGGCTCAGTGCTAAAACCTTTGCACTTAAAAAAAAAAATTATTGCCTCTCATCTTTTTCTTTAATTTCCAAACAAGAGATTCAGAAAGTCCTGGAGCAAATCGGGTTGTCTTCTAAACATACACTTACCTTTCCTCATGACTCATTCAGGAAGTATCTGCCTGTCTGCTGTGTATGACAGCAGTGAGTGGACCACACACCCTCCCCTGGCCCAGGCACTGCCCAGGTAGACCTGTCAGGTGCCAGCTGAGCGAGAAACTCCAAGCATGTTAGATGGTGCTATGGGGTAAATGATAAAATCAGGGAAGGTGAGAGGGCATGTCACAGTAAGGGGTGGGGTGTCACAGTTTTAGATAGGGTGGTCAGGGAAGCCTAGTGGAGATAGTGCCTTTTGAGCAGAACTGGAGGAAGGGAGGAAGGAGCATTTGGGTTGGAGGAAACAAGTGGAAGGGCCCGAGTTGGAAGAGCTCTTCATGTGTTTGAGCTAGAAGCCAGTGGAGCTGGAAGTCAGGAGAAGAATCAGAAGCACAGGACCCTATGGGACAATATGAGGGCTTTGTCTTTCACTCTGAGTAAAACCAGAAGCCACTGGAGAGTATTCAGCCGAGGGGGGATATGATATGACTTTCCTTAAAGAGATCAGAGAGATTTAATACCCCCCAACCTTCAGTAAAGATGAATGCTGACAGCAGATGGAGGGGTAAAGAACTGGTGAATGTAGACTTGGTTGAAAAGTAGATTGAACAAAATTTACTGATGGATTAGATGAGCACCTTCAGAGGAGAAAAGTTTCAAGGATGACACCATGGTTTAGCAAAGGAGATCAAGGTTATCTTGGGTGTCTTAAATTTCATTTCTGCTTATTTCTTTGAGGTACGTCCTTGCTCTGTGGTTCATTTTGACAATATGAAATTTAGAAAGACCTTGGTTTGACCTGATTCTGCCCTTAGTTTATCAGGATCACAGAGAAAGTTTGAGTCTTGGATGGGAGGAGGGATGCAGAAATACCCCACCTCCAAGCACAGATATTGTGAAGCCCCTGAATTTACTGTACTCCACTCTCACTCAGAACATTAGTAACCCATATTCAGTTCTTAGGGGCAGAGAAGATGCTTATAGCCTACTCACCTCTCTTTATGAATCCCCACTTGGTGAATTTTATTTGGAGAGAGAGGAATAGAAGAGGAAGTCAGATTTTATAGCCCACGATCTACACTTGAAGTCATTATTTCAATGTCAAAATGAATTTTAAAGACAGAAGTGATCAATTATCCTTAGGGCTGTCTTCCCCAGCACTGATCCATCTCTAATGTGGCCACATGAATGTTCTTGGCGGAGGCGAGAAGCTGTACTTACTCCTCACTTAAAAATTTCTAAGAGCAGCTCCCAACTCATTGTCAGCAGTGCTTAAACAGAATGCCAGGGTTCAGCAGAACATCTTTGGGGGTGGGTGGTGAATAATCAATCATTTTCCAAATAGAACTTTAGCACTCATAAGTACTTTTGTCCACGTAGAGGTATAAGTGATAAAAAGACAACGGAGATATTAATATGAAGGCCTAATAATGGGTGCAGAGGATACTTAACTTGGAAAAGTCACCAGATGCTCAGGATGTGCAGTCAATATCACATGAATCCCAAAGTCTAAAGCGAGGTCAGCCCCTTGGTAGACCTCTGAATAACTGGGGGCAGACACCTGACAGATGTCCTGAAGTTAAAGGTCATAGGCTTATCCCAACCAGAGCTGCTCACAGCAGAGCAGGAGTGTCCGAGGCCTTGCTTCAGTTCAGAACTTGACCAACTCCCAGGTACACCTGATTCCTCAGTGCATTTTCTAGCAATGGCCTCTGTGCCCTCTGGTCCTTGGAGGGATGGCATTCGGTTTGCATCTCAAATCTTTCTTAAATGGAACCTGAGGCTGTGCTGCCCACGCTCATTAACATCCTTATTCTCTCCCTAGATCATCTTTGAAAGTGGTGAAGGCAGCAGCCCAGGTCTTGAATACATTATGGCAATATCGGGACCTCCGGAGCATTTATAAAAAGGTAATTCACAGGAATAGCTCTGGCATAATTAGCATTCATCAGAGCACACATTCGTAATCATTTATTGTAATGAAATGTCATTATTCATTTTAAGAGGTTTCTTTTTCTCTTTTAACACCACAGGATGGGTGGAATCAGAACCATTTTATTACACCTGTATCAACGTTAGAACGAGACCGATTCAAATCACATCCTTCCTTGTCTACCACCAACCAACAGATGTCACCCATCATTCAGTCAGGTCAGTGAGTAAACGCCACTCCTTGGCCAGGGCATTTGTCTTGCAGAAGATTGTTTCCCATCCAGAGAAGCGTAAACATTGATTATTAAGCCTGTCACCCCCAAACACCAAGGAGAAGAATTTTCTTTTCAAGCTAAGAGCTACTTTTATAAATTACGTGCTACTGTAAAAAACAAACTCATGTTCTTCCATTTTAAAAGTTTATGCCAACTGCAGTGCATAAAAGTATCACATTCCCCTCTCCCACCTTGCTTTCCCAAGTTTCTCTGTTACTTGGTTTGAAGGGGCAGGATGCACCCTGTAACCTCCATCTGACAAGCCGGCCAGGTGGTACCATGCAGGAGCTGGGGCACACTGAGACCCACAGGCTGTCCTGCCCAGCAGCTGCCGTAATTTTGGAATAAAGTCACTTCCAAAGTGACTTTAATTTTCTTGATGAGAACTCTTAGAAACAGAGTCCTCTCTACTTCATCCTTAGATTCCTAGCCTGAGAGGCCATCATCTCCACCCTCATCTTCCTCCTTGGTAGTTAAGCCTCCACCTGACCCCCGGTGGCCACAGCTAATGAGAGCAGGCCCGGCACTGCAGGTGACTGGGCAGCATTTTCCTTTGATTTTAAGTTGGGAGCCATGGCAGCCGCACTGCCCGCTTGTTGGTGGTATTTAATTTGGTAGAAAGTGTTTTGAAACTCAGACTAAAAATTTTTACATCAAGCCAAGTCACTCTTACATTTAATTCTTCACTAAATGAATCAGGAAAATAAGTACCTGTTTTTACCTGGCTTTAAACCTCCCATTCTGACATGTAAACATCATCTGTTGCATTCATGTAAATGTTATCTGCTGCCAGTCTTATTTCTCCTGTGGGCAGATCTACCAGAAAGACCAATATTGGTGGGTAGTTCTTTGACATAATTGGATATCTCTACGTACACAAGGATGTTTTAAAATTATCTGTGCCTCGTGCATATGGTGCATATTTATCTTAGTTTTCAAATTATGTGTTATTTTCTTCAAAAAGACCTGTGCTTGGTTTTTAACTTCCTTGCTGAGCATGCAGGTATATCCCAAGGCTATCTTTTATAATAATGCTCCAAGTCCTTTAGGGACTTAGGGATAGGAGTGCCAGGGAGAGCAGAGCCAGGGCTTCTTAACTAGAGGCATATATCCAGTCAAGAGTAATGCCCACAGATTAGGACGTAGTTACTAAGTAATGTGCTTGTTTTGAGAGCCTCTTAAATATACACACTGGCGAGCCCTGTGCAAGCTCCTCAGTACCTATTACATTCCGTTCAGAGATGGGATGCATTTCACACTTGCTTCTCCAGTTGATCTCAGGCCTAATAATTCCTCAGCGCAAGTGTGGTGTCAGCTGATGGGCACATCTGATGCTTTGCTGATGTAATTCTGAGAGGTAGGCAGGTATGTTCTGAGTCATACTATCTTCTAGAAAGTGAGTAGCATTTAGACACTGCCCTTGCATGCCCACATTTTTTTTTAACACAGAGCAACCCATATGATTGAAGCGACTTCTTGGGAAAATATTTTCATTGTTAAGTCTTTCTCGGAAAGCATCAGTGTGTGCCAAACCACTGGTGTAAGGTCTGGGTGCTATTGAGTTCAAGGGAATCAAAAGTGGCCACTTTTACTTAGAATTAACGCTCATGCAAGCAAGATTTTTTTTCTTAATGAGAAAAGGGAAAAGTATGTGCGATGTTTTCCTTTTGTGCAAAAATGCCCGTAAGGAGCCCCTTGGATAGACTTATTATTAAATGTTTGAGTCATACTGGATTTGAAATGTTGTGAGCCTTGATGAGGCCTAGCTTACTGAGTTTATTACTTAATGTCCCTGACAGCTGATCCCCATAAAAAGAACTGTAGATTTTATGGGCTGGGCACTCTTGCTCAAACATATTTAGAGATACAGATATTTTTGAAATAATTAGAAATCAAAACATGCCATAAAACATCTATTTACTGAGGAGCTCCACATCATAATAGGGGGGTGTTTTACAAGCAGCTGAACTGAGCAGTAGCAAATGTTACTCTTGCATGGCTTGTAAGCTTTTACCACTCACTCAAATTTCAAAAGCCTAATCAAGTCACTGAGGCCTAGTATTGGGGAAACCTGCATGATCTCTGTGCTTCTAGGCCATCAGCCTGCGTTCGGTAGCTCTCTGGTGGGCTTAGGTATGGCTGGCAGTGGCTGAGCTGCAGGCTCTGCGCTGGCCACTCAGGGCTGGCGGCTTGCTCTCCAGCTCCCAGTCCCTCTCAGGGTGGATGTTCAGCCCAGCTGCATGGCACTTGTAATTACTGACCTTTGCTTTTCGAGAGACACTGACGATCTGCTTTCTCTTTCTCTCCCCTCTCTCTCTCTCTCTCTCTCTCTCTCTCTCTCCCTCCCCCCCTCTCCTCCCTGTGCCCCTCCCTTTAGTCGGCAGCACCTCTTCCTCACCAGCACTGTTAGGCATCAGAGACCCTCGCTCTGAATACGATAGGACTCAGCCACCTATGCAGTATTACAATAGCCAAGGGGATGCCACACATAAAGGCCTGTACCCTGGTAAGATGCCAGTGGGGTGCGTGATGCGGTGTCTCAAAAAGTTGTGTGTTCTGAGGCATGAGACCAGTGGCCTGGGAAGTAGCCTGTGCCTACATTGAGACAGTCCCCAGCAGTGAACCTTGTGCCAATTTGTCCCTTCCCTTCCTTGGGGCCGTTGTTTTCGCTACTTATTTTAAGTAGAACAAGCTACGGTAATGGTCTAGTGACCACAAATAAAAAGAGCACTGTCTTCCAATGCAAATCATTTCTGGCCACCACCCTGCAGTGCGGTCCCTCTGCTCTGCTCGCTCCCTCCCCAGCATATCTCTCTGTGTGCCCAGCACTTCCGCCCCCTGGGCTCTGTGACACTGCAGAGCAGGTCTCCTAGCCTCTCTCATCTCTTAAATTCAAACGTGAAACTAGAGATCAGTTTCACTTACATTTTCATGGAAAAAGAGTTTGAATAGCAAAGTGTGTAATATGATTCTCCTCGGAGTGATTATTTATTAAGAATAACAAAAATAATGTTGCAGAGTATTAATTTTTTATGTCCTATTCAGAAAATTGTATATAATTTTTTAAATACCAAGATTTCACAGTATCCCCATTCTCAACTGTCTTACAAATTATAGCTAAAGATTTCAAATAAGGCTGTGTGAGCTACCCAAAAAAAGGTACTCTTTTCTCAAAAACCTATTTATTAAAAAGAAATAAATAAAACCTGGTGGCAACTTAACAACTGCTGGGAGAGCAGTCTCAGTTGTGCTGTTGTCTTTGAAATTGTGATTTCACAGGACTGTTTACTAATCGACTATTGTTACTATGGCAATTAATAGCTCAGAAAATTGCAGATGCTACATTTCAAACACCAAGCTCTTTGCAGAGAAAATACACATACAAACTGAAGTGCACTGTTGCTTCAGATTTGCAGCAGCCTGCTTTATTTTAAAGATAGTCTCCTTAGCATGCCTGCCCTTCTGTGTCTTCCCTGCTTGCTTCAGTAAACTAATTTACCTTAAGTATGTTTCATTTTCCTCATTAAAAAATAAAAATCTCAGCTAGCCTTAACAATAATAGATGGGTAACAAATGACACCTTCAGGAATCTGTTGTGGCCTCTTGAAGACAGCCCTCTGATTACCAGGTTCTTTCTGTTTAAAATACGTACTTAAAGATGGCGGGCACGGGCTGTGCCTCCATGTGGCCATGCTACTTAGATCAGGCCTCTGCCTGCTCTTCCCAGGGCCTGTGATTGTGGATCACAGCTGTTCTGAAGGCTTGGCACTTGTTCTCTTTCCCTTCCCCCATCTGACCCGATGCTCTGCTCGGAGGCCTGGAAAGGCGACGTTGCTCAGCTCAGGGAGCAGAGCTGCTGTTCACGCCAGCCAGGGAAATCCTTACCGGCATGAACAGCTCACCACAGTGACCGGAGCTTGAGAAGGAAGGCTTTTTTGGAAGGGCTGTGCATTGGCACTGCTTTTGGTGAAACATCCCATGGCCTATTTTTGCCATATTCATTAGCCTCTCATAGCCCTGGAGAGAGCAGCCACCAAATTAGATCCAGGGCACCCAGGCAGCTGACTGTCCCGCTCTGCGCTGGCCCCAGGGAAGGAGGCCTAGTCAGGGAGCCCACACAGCCTGCTAACCCACGGTCATGAGCACTAGTTTTAATTTCATCAAATATTTTCTTTCAGGCTCCAGCAAACCTTCACCAATTTACATCAGTTCCTATTCCTCACCAGCAAGAGAACAAAATAGACGGCTACAGGTGAATTTGCAATATCATTTTTACAGAAAGCTGATTAACAGGGATCCACAGTGAGGGGTCCACGCCGGTTGACTTACCAGAGCTGGACCAATTCAGCAAGGGCCAAGGAGCTTTCCCAGGAGATCTTCGTTCCTCAGAAACTCATGAGGACTCAAGCAAATCACTTGCAAAGTAGCTTCATGTCCTGAGCTACAGGAGTTGATCTTGCTGAACCCACCATGCCACTGATGGGAACCAGCTGGAAAGTCTTCAGTCCATGCTCTCTGCCCAACAATTTCTTTTTCCCACTTTTTTTTCCTATTAATTTCTAAAATCTCTTCCGTCCTCTGGGTGGGAAAAGGTTCATAAACATATTAATCTCTCATCTCGTTGTTCCTTTTTTGTATCCCTTTTTCTCATCTTGTCTCCCCGTCTTTAAGGCTTCCATGTTTTGAAAATACTTGAGTCCACAGCTGGGTCCCCGTTTGTCTCAGTTGGACTCAGACCTGCTGGGGTGGACCCCACTCTGCTGCAGAGGAAGGGCTGTAGTTATGACACTCAGTCTCTGCTTTCCTGGGGGGTTCTCAGATCAGTTGCAGTCCTTCTGAGGCTGAGTCATCTGAGCTCTCCTCTTACCTTCCAGTAACACGTGAGCAACTTGGGTTTCCCAAACTCACCTCTATCCCGTCCCTAGATAAAAATGCTCTAAGACCTCCCTCCATTTCATCATCTTTTTGCTGCAATTGCAAGATAAGGAATTTCCCACATTACTCATAATTTATAGATTTTTATTTAGAAAAAGAGCCTCAGAATCATGAACCTAACTTAAATTCAAGAGAATTTAGCTCTGAAATCCTTACCATACTAGAATGTATTTAATTTCAGAACGTGATGTTAATAGTGTTGTAATTGTGTTACATCTTACTAAGTGGAGGGATTCAGGCATGATCAAGAGGAAAGAGATGCAAGAACAAGGCAGTTTTTCCACAAACACATTTGAAAAAATTAACAACGTCAGAGGAAAAACAACACAAAAGGAAATATGAGGGTCAGGTGCCCTGTGTGGATGCCCACATGTGCCTCGACTAGCTTCCTTACAGAAGGGTTTATCATCCCTCGCTTGGGACGTCTTACCCTTTAGAGTTATATTTGCTTATGTGTCTCTTCTAATATTACAGCTCTCCTGGGTTGAGACTGCTTATTCCTTTAATAGTACAGCAGGGTTTCCAATGCATGGCTGTTGTTCAGCAGACTACTTATTTCTTTTAAAACTGAAAGGTGGACTCAATCATCTCTGAGATAAACTTTTTAAAAGATGGCTATGCAATTAGGCAACCACTGAAGCCAAAAAATCTAACCTCTATCTAAATTCATGATGTGCTTAATGGTTTCCCTGTGCCAGAGCTAAAACTAAGGCCAACCTTTCATTGGGCATGCCCAGGAAACAGGCCCCTCCATGGCAGAGCACACAGAACCAGGCCCCTAGTAAGGAGGGGAGGCAACCGGGGTCACCTGCCACCAAGATCTTAGACTCTTCTGAGGCACTAGCTTCTCTGGAGGACTTAGGACAGGACTTGAGCAAACTCAGCCTGTCCACCTGTAGGCATAATTTGAAATCCTTTGAGTCCACTAGTTGACGTACTGTGTGCACCAGAAACAACTTTGAACTATAAGTTCACTATTGTTGTGTACTGATGTAAAAATATGAAGCAGAAAGCCCACATTAATTTTCCTTAAACATGTATTGCCAAAAATTGCTTTAATTTATTTGCTTTTTCACTTTGTCAACAGCATCAACAGCTGTATTATAGTCAAGATGACTCCAACAGAAAGAACTTTGATGCATACAGATTGTATTTGCAGTCTCCTCATAGCTACGAAGATCCTTATTTTGATGACCGAGCGCACTTTCCAGCTTCTACTGATTACTCCACACAGTATGGACTGAAATCAACCACAAATTATGTCGACTTTTATTCCACTAAACGACCTTCTTATAGAGCAGAACAGTACCCAGGGTCCCCGGACTCGTGGGTGTAGCATCAAGAGGCTCGGTAGAGGAACTCTTTCTAACCTTGTTTGGTTTGAGATGAAAAGTCTGTCTTGCTGACTTGGTGATGAAATGTGAAAGTGAAATGGAAGGAGTGAGTGAAGAGCATTTTTTTTTCTTTTTTGATGAATTATCAGGGAAGTGAGGAAACCTTTGGGATAGAGGACTTTCTGAACTCTATTTAGGTGTTAGGTCTAATTACTTATAGATTCTGTAGTCTGGTGAAGGTGTGGGCGATGTGATGAGAGTTTTGAGAAGCGGATGAAATGAGATGGGGATGTGTAGGTCAAATCAAATTAAAGATGATTTTTTTAATGTGAATAAAGTTATGTTCTGATAGTTTGTACAGAAAAAAATAAAATGGATGCCCTTCATGTTTTATTGCTACTACTAAATGTCAAGATTGTATGCTATTATGTCTTGTAAATTTCTTTTGTTGGTGTAAATATGGAAATGCCACATTGGTTAAGTGCCATCATTTGTAATGCAGTGTGTCATTTGAAAAGAAATTTGAAGAACTGACAGCTTCAAAAGACAAATGGGAAACCCAAGGAATCGTTAGCAATTTAAAACAAACTACAACATCCTTTGTTTTCAAAATAAATAGTGTACCTTCGAAGCACAAAGTTGAATCTGATATAGCAGCGCCATGCCCATTCCCTGCCTCTTTCATAGGACACTTCACTGCCATTTTCTATGCACATGAAAGAAAAATAAATGTGGAAAATTTCATCCTTGGAAATTTGTTCCCTGTCCTTTCTTATTTTCTGTGTGTAATACGGAAAAACAGATTTACGAAATGCAAATCTAATTGCATGTTAAATTAGCCTAAATATATCCAACTATTTTCAAATTTCCCTAGTTTTATACAGTTAATGTACTTTGTGAGATGGCCCATACCAAAGAGTGCAGCTATGAGCTTTCTGCTCTTTTATCTATCATAGTATTTTATTTTCTTGGTATCTGTTTTGAATCTGATGCACACTGCAGCTTATCTTATGTTTTTCAGACCACTGTGCATATTTACCACTACTTTAAACCTGAGAAAAGTTACAGCTGGCAGCTCAGCCCTGACTAAATTGACAAAGATTCATTTTCCATCTTTTTGAAGAATTCAACTACATAGGAACAATGTTTGAGCAATTAACTGTTTGGCATCAATGTAATAAAAGCAAAATAATTATTTCGCTGAGTAATTCCACAAGGCACATTAATTCCTGGATTAGAGAGGCAGGGTGGGGCAGGATCCCAGTAATACCCAACAGCATTACTTAGAAGCTTTTGTCCATCTGTGGAGGGAAGGGACACCAGCCCAGGGGACCCAGGGTCTGAAGCCTTCCCACATCTTGTTGTTTGTCCTTATGCCCAGTTCCTGAATCTTACTTGGGAAACTGAGAAACAACCCATATGGCAAGTCAAAATGAAAACTGTCGACTTTTAAAATATCATAGGTCAAAATGTGTGCTTATATTTGTGAGTATATAGAAAGAGACCCAAAAGGAATGTGCTTCCCCTCGCTGAATGGACTACAACCCAAGATTGGGATCCAAAATGAAATGGGAATGAGTATAAGCAGGAACACGTGAAGTCTGCCAATGGGGAGCCTTTCTGATGTGCAAGAGTACCCAAAATGACACCCAAGCCAGCTGCCAGTTATATCACCCAGGTGCCCCTGACCCCCAGCAGAGTTAGGAAACAGCCATCTTTAGAAGACAGGTTGTCAGATTTCCTGAGGGACTGACATCAGGACTTGAGAGATGTCTGGTCTGTGTTTGAGATTCCAATCACTGACTTCTTAAACTTCATCTTTTCATTTGGGTTAAAAGGCCCTCTCTCAAGCCAAGAATACAAAGAAATCTGCAGCTGACCTGAGTCAATTGACAATAACTTGCTTTCAGCGACCCTATTAGTCTTTGGGGTAACTTAGTCCACCCAGATCCCCGACTTTGACAGGCAACATTTCAAAACCTGCTCAAAATTTGGGTTATAAAGAACTCACTTAGGCCTTCAGCCAGACTTCATGGGGCTAGAAAAGAGGCCTAAGGATGAGGACTGGGCAGATCATTTACCCTGTGAGGCTCCTCCCTTGTGAAAGGAGAAAGGAAACTGCAGAGCCTGTAAGATACAAAAGTGCATCATTGACCAAAAAGCTGAGGCCACACTCCAAAGTTTAAGAATAAACAAGCTCTACAGATACAAAGTGACTTTTTATTCTGCCTAATGTCACCATTAACCTGCTGTCGGGTAAATGAATTAATCGGGCTTTTTACACCCTTCACCTGTGGCTATCACCTGCGACCTTGATCCTGCAGAAGGCACTTGGGAGTGGGAGCTTGGGGCCTGTGTACCTGATTGTGGACACCTGGAGTATGAGTGCGCATGCGCGTGTAAGTATGCACACCTGAGCTTAGAGGTGGGCTAAAAGCAGCAGCAGCTGTAGCCGTGAAAGGACAAGTAGCGTGACTGCAGAAGAGGCGAGGCATCGCTAGAGCAAGGACGCCAGAGAGAGCCCAGACAAAGAGCACAAAGGTTAGTGTGTGCCCCCCAGACCCCCCATCCATGCCTGCCTCCTGGTGTGTCTGTATACCTGGTTCCCTGTGAGTGCTAGTGTGTCTGTGCATCTGGTTCCCTGAGAGAGCATTAAATCCTGAAAGGTCCACTGAGGGCTCCGGGACTCTTATCTGCCCGCCCCAATTGATAGTGAACCTGCCCTGTGCTGGATATGCCCAATCCAACCCTCAGGAAGAGTCTGTGGTTCTTAGCCAGCCCTCCCCCCCCCCCCCCAAGGATCAGGGCTAAACTGAGCCAGGCTAGAAAAGAGGATCTTCACCCTGACTGCTACTGCTCATTAGAAGCACTTGTAGCACAGGAGGATGGGTGCAGGCATCAGTATTCTTGAAAAGCTCCCTGGGTGACTGCAACATGCAATGAAGGTGAGAGCCACTTGGACACATACCTTTCCCCTCTTCCTGCTTTGTAATCTGAAAAGTTAATGATTGGAGTTTGGAGAGTGGCAGCTTCCTGGAAGAGAGTGATGTGATATGAAGTGGTGTATTGAGATCTTAGAGTCGGAATGTCACAGGTGGAGCTTCTTGTCAGAGTGTATCTTTTCTCAGTGTACACTTGTTTAAAGTTTGCCCTTTGAAAGGATTAGGAAAAAGAGGAAACTTGCAAACTGACCATAGGTCTGAGGCATAGAGCAGGGAAGGAGAGGATTCAAAACCAGACAGAAGAGTACAAAGGTCTGTCTGTGATGATGAGACTGTGTGGTGATGGATCACGGGTGCTGTGATGGTGGGAGAAGCTTGGAGACTACACCTGAGGGAGAAATCAAATACTATCCAAAAATGAACAACCATGTAAGAAAATAAATTAAAAAATAAATTCTGTCCGTTGAAGCCCCTGGACATTTCAGGAGAGCCAGAAATGACAGGACAGACCCGTATCTCTTCCAGTAACCATTCCCAGGCCTGTGTCCAGTTGTCACATGATTTCTGAGTTGCGCAGGAAAATGGTAAAATACCACTTGTTGACTGTCCAACATGCAATTATCATTACATTCCCACTTCACCCTCATAGCAAATGCAAATCTGTACTAATATTCCACTTAACAGATCCTGACACAAACTTGGAGAGTAACGTGCCAAAGATGAATCAGCCATTAAGTGGCCAGAGCAGGATGTGATAGCACAAGAATCTATCTTAGATGCAATGCTCATGTTTTTGAATTCCAAACAAGCTATTATTTACTGAAAATTTTTAATTAATCACTTTCTTAAATTTGCCAAAAGAAATACTATTGCTACTCTAACAGAAAAAGCCATTATATGCCACAAATAAAAGGTAATCATAAAAATGAACATTTATTAAACATACAAATGTTCATATACTGCCAAAATTCATCTGTTTACCACACTGGTATTACATGAACCAAATTTGGGAAACTTGGTCGTGATAATCCTGATGTGTGTGGCTGGGAACGCCTCTTCAAAGAACCGTGAGCCATGCCAGTGAATATAGACCATTAAAGCAAAATCTGCCAGGAGGGAACCTTGTTTCGGGCTACCACAAAACCTCTGGAGGAATATTTATCTAAATCCATTAGATGTTGGTTTTATTCTGTAAAGAGGTGGTTCCCAGGAAAAGGGGAGGTTCCAGGTTCCTTGCCCCTCTCAAGGGAGGGTGGAGCTGAGCAAGGAGGAGAAGCTGGAGAGGATACTGAGGAAAGAGGCAGGATGGAGCCAGAAGGAGACCTGGAGGAGGCACATGGAGCAGGGAGACATGTGAAGAAACGGCAATTGCTTCTTGGTTGTGGACTGGTTGAAACAGATGTGGGTGAGAGATCCGTGGGGAAGTTAACAATGGCAGCTTTTATCTCGATTTTGATTTTGCTCTTTTCCTTCCAGACTTGTCTGGCTGTTTCTGACCCTTTTCTATGGGTCCCCACCCAGAAAGTGCTTTAGACTTGTGGCAGGCTTTAGGATCTCAGTGGCCCTGATTTGGGCCAACCCTGTTTGGCTGGGCATTTACCCACGAGGGGATGGGTAACTTCGGGTGCTTAATTTAGAAACTTTATTCTCTCTCTTTTCTGTATTGCACATTAATTATATTAAAATTCCTTTCCATTGAAGGTCTTAGCACTAGAGTATGTTTTGTCTTGATGCAGTGGATGACAACCTATTTAGAGGAGGAAGGTTTGGGGGTTCTGGGGTGCCACTCTCCCTTCCCTATATAACATTTCCATGATCAAACCAGGTTATGAGGAAAAAATAATAAAATAATCTTGGCCATTGCCAAATATACTTACTAGATTTTTTTCACTTAATAGATTTTAACTTACTCTATTTTTAAAAAATGTTTATAGTAGCATTATTCATAATAACCAAAAATGCAGAATAACTCAAATTTTCAGTAGAAGTTTAAACAAATATGTACTGAAATACTAGTCAGCAATGAAAAAGAATGAGCCACTGATACAGTCACATGGATGAATATCAAAAACATGTATATTCTTATAGGAAACCAGGCACAAAAGAATACATAACTGGATGATTCTATTTCAAGAACAGGCAAAATCATCTCTGGTTATAGACACCACAACCATTGTTGCCTTGGGGCTGGGTATCGACTAGAGAACACTTGGGGGATGATTGAAATGCTCTATATTTTGATTAGGATAGCTCTTCCACAGTGTATCAAAACTCATGAAAATGTACACATAATATCTGTACATTTCATCATGCAAAAATTAATACAATATAAAAAACTCTTGATTCAAAATTCACTAAAGGACTACAGGATGGCATTGTTGGGCACTTAGTCTTATGACCTAGAAACAAATTTATGAATCTAGTCTTCACTAAGTTAAGAAAAACCGAATTTATATATTTCAAACCTTTCAAAACATCCACTGAGAGTGGTTTTTCACACAAAAGATTATTGCACAAAATTATTTGTAGTTGTATACACAAGTCTATTTAAAAGCTGACAGTTTATAAAAGTTAAATTTAAGCAGAATTCTAGAAGATTTATATATTTGAAAATCACTATAAGGGAATATCTCTTTGAATGAGCTATGATTTTCAGATTTACATGTGTGTTGACAAGAAAGTAAGTTGAAAAATAAAACTCAGGCTCATGTTGAAATGTGTTGCCAAGAGACAGAAGTGTGTCTTTTACCTAGTGATCCAAAAAGATGTGTAAATAAACACCTCGCCCACCTGGCGCTACCCAAGCCACAGGGAAGGAGTCTAGTTGAGAAGCCTTTCAGCAAAGTATCAGAAAAGGTGTTAGCAGGAAAATGGGCCAGTGAAATCAGAAGCAGAGGCGCTAATGGTGTTTTTTAAACTCTACAATCGCAGGGCAGACACTAAATTCAAAAAGGATCTTTTGCTTTTGCTGTAGGTCAAGAAAATCCCTGCTGCAAAGGAAGTGAACAGTCTTATTCTTAATTAGCATGCAGCAGGGGAGGGAGCTGAAGGAGAGCAAAAGATACAAACCACATTTGGGTTTGCATAGGGCAGTTTCTACCGTGATAGACAGCTGCCCTTTGCTGGCCTGTGCCAAGAGCTGGACTGGGCCTCAGAGACCAGGTGCAATCATAGGCTGCCACCAGCTCAGAGGAATGCTTCGCAGCTAGTCCTTGTCAATTCTGCCTCACTTTAGAAACATTGACTTTGGTCTCCATCTTGACTTTTGTCTCACCCTTGTGATAGTGATTTGCTGTTCATGCATGTGATGACTTGACTTGCTGTCTTTAGGAATATCCTTACTCAGGGCAATCCTTACAGGCTGCAGATACGGGAAATTATTAGCAAGCAAATTATGACTTGAATTGTATCTGCCTTGTGCCTTTCCCTGTTTCTATGTCAGCAGATTTGCTGGAAGCAGCTGGCATGTCCCCTAAGTGACTGTTTGTGCCTATTGAGGTTGCCTAATTCTGACTTAAAATCACTAAAAAGCATTTTGTGCTGTCATAATTGTTTGCATGAGCCATAACTAGCTCTTTCATTATTAGATCCCTATCCAATGGCTGGGGAAATTTTGATAAAGACTTAATAACATTTGATGAGCTACTTCACCCTCCATTCATATCCCCATGATTCCAGAGCTGTCCTGCAGCTCTATCTTATAAAATAAAGTTAAACACAGCTTGTGTTCAGTCAAAGGTGTAAATCTGAGGTCAGTAGGAAAATATCTAGTTTTCCTTCGGAAATCACTATAACTGTTCATTTACTTCCCAAAAGGCAACACCCCTGAAGTTTGCTTTTATTTGCTAGAGGTGAAATATAATGAGTATGGCTTCAACATTGTTCATGAAAGACTTTTAGCCTTGCTGTGCTGCCATCCACTGAGTCAATCTAATGAGGTAAGGTAAGATAATGCCCCTCTGGGGTCTCTCTTCAGGGTTCTTCAGAGTCAGTGGCTGTCCCAATCCAATCCTAGGGGTCTCTCTTTCCTTTGCAGGTGTGAGAATGCCTGACCTCTCAGTATGCTCATCTTCATAGCTCCAACTGACTGCTGGAGCTCCAGCAATCAAATCTTCACTCCTCAATGAGAAAGGAGTTGGGAAAGTAGAGATTGCCAATTCAACCTCTTTTAAAAGTTTTTCTAGAATCCTTGGCTATACATTTCATTGGTTACCCTTGCCTATAAAGGAGGCTAGGAAAAGTAATTTTTCCCCTGAGCCCATTTCTACTTCAACTCATGCAGGGTTTCTACTAGTAAGGAAAGTGAGGGCATGAATAAGGGAAGGCTCTATCATCTTCTACCTAGGATAGTGATGGTGCTCTGCAGTGATCCCTACAATTCCTTACTTTGAGGTTTCTTTAAATATAAGCTTCAAGCCAGATATCTGTGTTATATTAATTCCATGCTTTGACAGAAGCCATAGTGTCCAGCCCTCTCTAGATACCTAGAAAGATGACCAACTGGATGAAATTTCTCAAGCTCAGGTTGCCCGAGGGGTAAGATTCCCAGCAGGTCAGTTTCAATTTACTGTTCCAGCTCAGAGGCTAACAATAGAAAGCCTCAGTAATCTGTGGTCTGACCCCCACCATGAGGTGGTTTCCAACCTCTGAAGGGCAGCAAAGGATGTCCACAGAAGGCCTCAGTCATCAAAGGATGGAACTCTGATAGATTCCCTGCTAAACAGAGGCAGCCCCCAATAAGCAGCTTCCTATTTTAGCTAAGTTCCGTAGCTAAAAATGGACAAAAGTAATAATAATGATTGATTAGCCAGTGAGTGACCTTGCAAGTAGCTCCCTAAAGACCTATGGCTCTGTGTGACCCTGATCGGCAAACCAGAAGTTGTGGCAGCAATTGCCTTCCTCAGCGACCCAGGCAAGAGTCACTTCAACTCACCATGTGTCTGCAGAGCAGCCCCTATATGTCCTCGCCTCTGCGGGAAACCTGGGGAGAAATGAGGCCGCCATCATCCTAAGCACAGTGCTCCTGTGCCCATCAGATCAAAAAGTGGCCAACAAATCCAAGAATGGCTTTCAAAGAAAACCTCACAGAGCAAAAGGGGCTGCTAAACTTTGGGGTAATTCTAAGCAAAGACAGCAGGAATTAAATGAGAATGGCAGGGGGCTTAGAAGAAAACCAGCTGAACCCAAGCTTGGGGAGCTCAAGTGGGAGAGGCAAAAAGAAGCAACAGCAAGTTTCCCACACTGGTTCTGGGCAAGGAGGAACTTCCTAAGAATTACTATTTGCTGTGAGTTTATTTGAATATTAAGCCTCAAGAACTGTGCTAAGTGCTTTTACACACCTCATGCCATTTAATCTTCACAATAGTCCTAAAACAATATGCAAGAGGAGAGAAAAATTGTCCTCAGAATGTAGAGTAAGTGGCCCAAAGGTCACATCCCTTGGAGTTGTACCCAGATCTACTGGATTCCATGGCCCCGAAGAGCCCTTCCAGTCTCCTGAAGGAAAGAAAGCAGTCATCTCCAGCCTTCACATAATTAGGCTGTGCTAATATCCGCCCACGTGAGGGCCCCTCTCCCAGTCAGGAACCCCTTCCATCTTCCTACTAGCTTCCCCACCAAATTTGGCTTAAAGAATACAAACTATTTTTAATGTTTACCTTAGCAAAGACAGCCCAGAAAATACCTTATTGCTTAAAACCCAAGAAACTATAAAGTGGCCTGTGTGAACTATACTAAGTCCCTGAAGAGCTGCAGCAAAAGACCTCATGGAATCAAATGAACCCACAAGAACCCTCCTAGCTGGCCAACAACTCTCAACAGCTCAGCCTGAAGGAGCAACTCAGCTGGGAACATTTGAGGACCTGGTGAGAGGAAAAGGCAGGAGACTGGGCAGCTTGGCTTGGAAAGGCAGAGAAGAGCCCAATCCCCTGTCCCGGCTTTTGTAGAGAAAAACCTTTCCCTAACACCTGCGAGTCTATAAAAGGAGAATTATGGGAATCCTGGGAAACACTGAAAGAACCTTTTATGTTTCTCTTCACTACTTCTCACTCCTTTAAATGTCAGAGAAGGGATCTGATGAGACCAAAAAACAAGCACAAGCAAAGGGAGCTCAGTTCAGAGGGAGGTGAGGCAGGGGGCGAGTATCTGGTCTGTGTCACCAGCAGTCTTGAGGTCGTCAGGCTGGCTCTGCTCAAGCCTGCTGGGTGAGTCTGGTTCACCCACGTATTCATAAAAGCCTGCTTTTTGCTCTGGGTCAAGCTAAAGATCCTAAATTCACTTTATAAAAGACCGCTGATAAGGTATTTTGATACTTGTAACACCTATGTGTCTTCCTGTGTTGCTAAGCTCAAGAGAGAAATATGTCTGGCACATCGAACCTGTGGACTGCCTCCTAATTATCACAGAAACCAAACGGAATCTCAGAAGTAAAACAGTAATAGAGAAGAAGAGGGTTTGTCTTCAGGGCCTGAGGCTAACTAACACACATTCCCAGGAAGGACAGTTCAGGTAAACTCTGGAGAAAGCAGTAGAACCTGAGAAGTTGGATTTCACACTTCTCCCCGCCCACCCCCACGTGGAATTTAAAACAGCAAGTCCACAGTGCAGGTCTGTGCTAACCCACCGACCCCGATTAGACCAGAGCAGCCCAAAAGTGCTTTGACCTGAATGGGATCAAAGCACCAAAGGGTGGGCCGCCCATTGGCCCCACCCCCCAGATGAAATGTGGCATAAGAAATACCACCATAATTATTAGCGCGTCTCAGGCACTGAGCAGAGCACTTCGTGAGTATTACTTCATTAGGAGGTTGTGAGGAAAGCACTCAGTGGAGTCCATTTTACAGATGAGGAAGCACAGTGGGGAGAGATTACAAAATTCACACTATGTGACTGTGGCAGCCTCTGCCCCTAGAACCACCTCCCTAAATGACTATCAGATTAGTGACCGCCCCTCTGAGGGAGAGCAGCCCTGCTGCTCTGAAGAGTGAGTATGGATGCCCCATGCTCTATGCTTAAAGGGAGAAACTCCACTCCAGCTTCCTGTCCCCTGACAGTGTGAGAAAGGTGGGTCAGACCTGAGCTCCCCATTTCTCACCATATTAGCATAAGACTGAGAGGTACCTTGAATATCTCAAACTGCTGAAGACTACATACTCTAGAATTCAGCCATCCATGCACAGGAAGGCAAAGGAAGCATACTCTGGTTGTGTGATGGACTTTTAATAGCATTAATATGCATAGAGAGAGAAAAGGAGAGGATATTCCTACTAAAACTCTTAAAGTTACCCTTTCCTTGATGGGCAAATGCTCAGCCAAACAGGCTTGGTTCAAAGCAGAATGGTTGAGGGCCAAAACCTTGCCACACATCTAAGTTACCCTCTGATGGGGAACAACAAGAAAGACAGCTCCCAGAGAGACTCAAAATTCAAAATATACCACATAATCCAACATTAGGTCAAAATAATGGCTGCAGTTATCTCTGCAAAGGACCAGGAGCCGCCTCCCTACATGTCTATCAAATACATGTCTCTTCCAACTATCTCTCCATGTGTCTCCTCCACATGACTCCTTCCCAGCAATGCCCGGGTGCAAGCCAGGGACACAGAAGAAAGAGAGCCCAAGCATACGTGTTCAATGTTAAGCCAAACATGACTGCTTATCTCTGCCCTAATTTCTAGCAGCCCCCACCCCATTCAGAAAGTCAGGTTCATAACAAAGTAGGAGTTGTAATTGTTGATGCCTGAGATCTCTTTGGTGTAGAGATGGGAATGGTGTCTATAAAAATGTCAGGGGGTGGATTGTTCCTCTAACAACTGTGCCACTGCCCCCATCCATGGCTCTGTTCTCTCTGTCACCCCCACCACTATTCATTATGCGTTCCTCACCCGTAGGACCCTCACCCTCACCCACACCTGCACACCTTGGAGGCAGTGCGCAGCCAACTCTAACTTCCCTTGCTAGCTGGACCATGCAGATGGATTTCAGCAGAAGAAGCAGCTCTCAGCCCTCAGAAAAACACTTCACACTTGCTGAGCAAAGCAGTGCCGGTGTTGCTGGGAAGATTCCTTCTACAAGCTATTCCTAAGAGCTTACTGGCCAGGTAAGACTGGGAAATGTAATAACAGCGTATCTCTTTTAGAGACTCACAATATCTTTCCTTCTCACTTTGAAGGCTCTGAGAAGACTTGTGGTAAACACTGAATTAGAAAGTCTAGAACTTCCCAAGTTTATCTGAGCCAAGAACATTTCTTTTTTTTTTTTTTTTTTTTTTTTTTTTTTTTTTTTTTTTATAGAGGCATGCTTTATTTATTTGTTTGCTGGTTTGTTTGTTTGTTTTGTTTATACATGCACTGGGTACAGTCAGAAGCGCGGGAGGGTGAGAGAATTCACCAGAGCCAGAGCGGGGAGCAGAGCAGGCAGAAGGACCGAAGTACACTGCTGAGGGGAGCAGCGGGCGGCAGGAGAGGTCTGCACGCCATGTGGGACCCTCCTCTGGTGGCCGGGGAGCAGCCGGGGATCGAACCGGCGCCGCAGAGGCCGCGCGCAGTTTCGCAACCCAGCGCTCAACCGCTGCGCCACCGGGGAGGCCCAAGAACATTTCTTTGGTGAGAGTGGGCACCTCTTTGAGAACTGGTTTAGCAGAACTCCCTTTGTGAATATGACAGTGGATGAAAGTTATTTTCCTCAATCAAAGTTCTAGGTTCTTTTTCCTTATGTGTTTTTTCCAAATATAGTTTAATAATTAAAATATGCTTTTATAGACTCTAAGATTGCCCTAAATTCAAGATAGCTAATTAAATTCTAGATGTGTTTATTTAATCTCTAGAAGTAAGGGGTTACCATATAGCATGGTCCAAAGATACTGGTGCATAATAAAATGGGAGTGTTCTGTACCCTCAATAACTTCAGTAGTTCTCAAACCTTTTGGTCTTGGGATCCCTTTATGCTCTTAAAAAATATCAAGAACCCCAGAGAACTTTTGTTTATGTGAATTGTATCTATTTAGAATTATAAAATGAAGCTTAATTTTTCAAAAATATTTCATTCATTAAAAAATAAATTCACTACATGCTAACGTAAGTAGCACATTTTATGATAAATAACTATTTTCCAAAAAAGGTAAGAATTGCATTGTTTCAAATTTTTGAAAATCTCTTCAATATCTGGCTTAATAGAACACAGCTAAATTCTCATTCCTGCTTGTGCATGCAATCTGTGATAACATCACAGGTCACGTGGTCTTCCTAACGTCATAAGTGCCACTGTATACTGGTGAGAGAATAAGAGTGAAATGGGAAAATGACATTAGTATTATAAAGATACCATTGTACTATTTAAGGATAATGATTTTGACCTCGAAAAGGTCTCTAGTACCCCAGGATCCTCTTACCACACTTGGCAAACCTCTCCTTCAGATTCCCAGTTCCTTCTTACTCTGCATACACCTCAGAAAGGGGAAGGGTTAGATGCTTTCCTCAGCTCCTGAAATGACCAGGAACATCCATCTTTTGGGGATCCCTGGTCCTCCGGTGGCAGGACTACTAGGGGCCAGCCCCATCTAACAACCCTAATGGATGCCCATGCCCCTCCCTCACCGGCCGCTTCTCACTGTGGTGACTGGAGCCATCAGAGCTGGGGGCTGTTTACTCATTCTTGATTCAAAGGTTTTTTTAAGAGCCTTGATGTATAGAAATTCATTAAAGCCATATAAGCCCCAAGGTAGCCATTGTCCAAACACAGATAATGCCTTCATTCGTAAGCTGCCTAATTCCTGAAAAAAATGAATTTAAGCTTTATCTGCAATCCATGCCCTGTTCTCCTGCAGGGTTTGAGTGGTTCCGTGATATTGTGAGCCAAGAAGAGCCACCTTTTATTCTTCACATATAGAAGGAGGATGAAATGGTGTTTCATCTTGGCCCTGGGGCTGTTTGAAGCCCAGAAATAAAGGAGACAGAGAGGGGAAAGGATACTCACTCTGGTAGATCTGAGCATAAAGACCACTTGCTGGCCATGTGCAGGAGCCTCTCACTTGAACCTAAGGTTGAAAGATGGGTCTGGAAAAGCAGAACCTGGGTGGACCCTTGTTCTATGTAGTCCCCAGGTGAACAGACACAGCGAACAATTTTTTTTGCAGAAATGAGAGAAAAATAAAACCCTGAGGATGCTTTGTCCTATGGTAGTAGCCACACCTCTGCTCCCTCTGTAAGAACACACTGTGTTGGGCCTCCCCTGGTGGTGAAGCAGGGGAGCCTCTGCAGCGCCAGTTCGATCCCCGGCCACCAGCGAGGGTCCCACAAAAAAAAAAAGAACACACTGTGTCTGTGAGGCTCAGCTTAGTCTGAGTTTAGAGTTGGGTGGACAGAACACAGATCCTGGATGCCCACTAACTAGCAGTGTCACCTTGGGCAAAGCATGTGGTCCATCTGAGTCTTGGTTTCATTATCTGTAAAATGGGTTTTTATAGGATTGCTGAGCTAATGCTCGTAAGCCCTAAGCACCTGCCTGGCCAACAGTAAGCACACAATAAATGCTAACCATTATTTCACACTCTAGCTTATCATCTAACTTGGTTAGAGGCACTAAAGTGCATGCCTATCCTTAACATATGCAGAGCACAGAGAAATGAAATAGAGCCTATGTACCCACCCAACTCTAAAGTCAGATGCATAAACATTTAAGAAATATATATCTGCTCAGAAGCTGTTATATAAAATGCATTATGTATTTATCTTGAGGAACATTTCTTTATAGCAACAAAACTAAGTTTGCAAAATATTAAAATATGACTGAATTTAATTATTATTGCATGTATGGGACCAATATGATTTGGATGAGTAATAAATACAAAGATAATTCATTATGATAAATACTTATTTCACAAAAATACTTTCTTAATTTTGGCAAAACCATCTATGATGTATTTTGACCAATATTTTTTACTTAATTTGTATTCTTTTCATATTTTAAATTTTTTTACTCAAATGGAATTATAGCTACAGTGCAGTATATTCAAAGTATAGGATTATATTTTTATCAGAATGTAAACTAAAGTACATGCTTGTCCACCTACTTTCTAAAATATATAATCATTTTAGTGCTTCATGCATGTTATCACTTGACCATCATATGCACAAAGTTATTTTATTTTTTTAAAGATGTATTTTTTTTTATGCATACAAGAACTGTGGTGTAGGCCAGAGGTGCAGTGGGGGTGAGGGGTGAAAGGATTTACCAGAGACCGAGTGGGTAGCAGAACAGGCAGATTCACTGAAACACACTGAAAGAAGGGAGCAGCAAGCGAGACAGGAGAGGTCTGCTGCGCCATGTGGGTAGTTCGCTGGCCAAGGATCAAAATTATGCTGCAGTGGCTGGTGATAGCTTGATAGCACTGAGACTTTAACCCCTTGTGCGACCAGGGAGGCCCTCATATGGACAAATTTAAAGTAACATGAATTGCTACTGGATAAAGTTCCTCAGGTGCCAGACATAACTACTATAAATAGTCAGTTCTTTTTTTTTTTTTAAAGATTTATTTATTTATACAAGCACTGGTTACAGTCAGAAGCGCGGGAGGGTGAGAGAATTCACCAGAGCCAGGGTGGGGAGCAGAGCAGGCAGAAGGACCAAAGTACACTGCTGAGGGGAGCAGCGGGCGGCAGGAGAGGTCTGCGCGCCATGTGGGACCCTCCTCTGGTGGCCAGGGAGCAGCTGGGGATCGAACCGAACCGGCGCTGCAGAGGCTGCGGGCAGCTTCGCAACCCAGCGCTCAACTGCTGCGCTACCAGGGAGGCCCAATAGTCAGTTCTTAATTGACTACTATGGGAACCATATATTAGAATTTGGAGAGACAGTAACAAAAAATCAAATAAGCTAATATATAAAAAATGGATAAGGACTTGAATAGATATTTCTCCAGAGATGATATACAAATGGCCAATAAGCATCTGAAAAGATGTTCAGCATAAGTAATCATCAGAAAAATGCAAATCACCACAAAATTATTAGGGAGTGATTAAAAAAAAAAAACAGGACCATATGGTGGCAAGAATGTGGAGAAACTGGAACACTTGTGCACTATTGGTGGAACTGTAAAATGGTACAGCTGCTATGGGAAACAGTATGCAGCACCTCAAAAACTTAGAAACAGAAGTACTAGATACTAGATGACCCAGCACTCCCACTTTTAGTTATAAATCCAAAAGCAATGAAAGGAGGGCCTTGAGGATCTCTGCACACTCATGCACATAGCAGCACTATTCACAACAGGCAAGAATTGGAAGCAACCCAAACATTTATCAATGGATTAGTGTGTATCAAAAATGAAGGGAAGTATGTGTGTGTGCACATACATTTAGCACAATGTCCTCCTGGTTCATCTATGAAACACACACACACATACACACACACAAAGAAATCTTGTTCAATACTGCAACATGGATGAACCAGGAGGACATTGTATTAAATGAAATAAGCCAGTTGCAAAATGATGAATAAATCCACTTATAGTAAGTACATAAAGTAGTCGTGTAAATGGAAACAGAAACAGTGGTGGTTGCCAGGGGTTGGGGGAAAGGGAAGGGGAGATAGTTCCTGTTGAATAGTAGATAGTTGCAGATTTGCAAGGTGAAAAAGTTCTGGAGATCTGGTTCAAAGCTATGTAAATATACTTAACAATATAACAATGTATTGACCCCATATATAATAATATGTTGAACTGTACATTTAAGAATGGTTAAGTGCAAATTTTATACTGTGGATTTTTTCAATAAAACAAAGAGGAAATATCAAATAAAATTTTATCTTAAATGAATACATGGTCACCAAGTAGTCAGCCCTTTAAGGTTTAGAATAAAACAGTGTTTTTATGGCCAAGAAGATACATCCTGAGAATTACTGAAATAAAATGATCTCAGCGAACTGGAACTATAGGAGGACATCCTCAACTTAATAAAGAACATCTGAAAAATCATACAGCTATCATACATACTGGTGAGAAACTTGAAGTTTTCTCACAAAGAACATCCACAAGACAAGAATTTCCCATCTCATCACTGCTGTTCAACATACTGAAGTCCTAGCTAATGCAGTGAGACAAGAAAAGGAAATAAAAGGTGAAAGATGGGGAAGGAGGAAATAAAACTCTTTCTACATAGGCCCATTGTCATCTGCAAATAAAATCCAAAAGAAACAAGAAAAAACAAAAACTCTTTTGAAACGAATAAATGATTATAGCAAGTTTGCAGGATATGAAGTTAATATACAAAAGTTATTTCCTTTGTATCAGCAATGAACAAGTGGAATTTGAAGTTACAATACTATTTACATAGTACCCAACAAAAATAAATATTCAAGTAGGAATCTAGTAAATTATATATAAAATCTATGGGAGGAAAACAGGAAAAAAATCAAAGAACTAAATAAATGGAAAGATAATTCATGTTCTTGAATAGGAGGACTCAATATTATCTAGAGATCCTTATTAGGTCAATAGATTCAATACAATTTCAATCAAAATCCTACCAAGTTATTTTGTGGATATCAACAAAGTAAAGTGTGTATGAAGAGACCAAAGACCGAAAATGGCCTACTTAACGTTAAGAAAAACAGTTAGAGGACTGACACTACATAACTTCAAATGCTTACTCTATAGTTACAGTAATCAAGACAATGTGGTATCGGAAAAAGAATAGACAATTAGATCAATGGCACAGAACAAAAATCCCAGAAAGAGACCCACAGAAAATCAATCAACTGATCTTTGGCAAGGAGCAAGGGCAATGTAATGGGGCAAACAGTATTTTCAACAAATGGTGCTTGAATGACTGGACATAGGTTGTAAAAAAAAAAAAATCTAGACAGACTGTGCACACTTCATCAGAATTAACTCAAAGTGGATCATAAACCTAAATGTAAAATGAACTGTAAAACTCCCAAAGGATAACATAGGAGAAAATCTGGATGACCTTGGATATAACAATGCTCTTTTAGAGGCATGATCTATGAAAGAAATAACTAGTAAGTTGGACTTGATTAAAATTAAGAACTTCTTTGAAAAATACAAATTTCAAGAGAATGAGAAGACAAGGCAGATTGGGAAAAAATATTTTCAAATGACCACTGTCAAAGGACTGTTACCCAAAATATGAAAAAGATTCTGGGCCTCCCGGTGGCACAGCAATTGAGCATTGGGTTGTGAAGCTGCCCGCAGTCTCCACAGCACCGGTTAGATCCTCGGCCACCAGGTGAGGGTCCCACATTGCGCGCAGACCTCTTCCTGCCACCCGCTGCTCCCCTCAGCAGTGTACTTCGTCAGTCTGCCTGCTCTGCTCTCCGCTCTGACTGGTGAATTCTTTCACACTCCTGTGCTTCTGACTGTACCCAGTGTTTGTATAAATAAATCTTTAAAAAAAAAAGGATTCTAAAACTCAACAATTAGAGAATAAAGAACCCAATTTAAAATTGGGTTACGAGGAGATGGACAAATTCCTACAACTCTACAATCACCCAAAGCTAGATAAAGAAGAAATAGAACACCTAAACAGACCAATTACAAGCAGCGAAATTGAAATGGTAATCAAAAATCTCCCCAAAAACAAAAGCCCAGGACCTGATGGATTTACAAATGAATTCTACCAAACATTCAGAGACGAATTAGTGCCTATCCTTCACAAACTCTTCCAAAAAATTGAGAAGGAAGGGACAATACCAAACACGTTCTATGAAGCCAATATTACACTAATACCAAAACCGAATAAGGACAACACAAAAAAGGAAAACTATAGGCCAATCTCCCTAATGAACACTGATGCAAAAATCCTCAATAAAATTTTAGCTATCAGAATCCAACAATGTATCCATAAGATAATTCACCACGACCAAGTTGGATTCATTCCAGGGGCACAAGGATGGTTTAACATCCGAAAATCAATCAACGTTATCCAACACATCAACAAAAAGAAATATAAAAACCATATGATAATATCAATAGATGCTGAGAAAGCTTTCGACAAAGTGCAACACCCATTCATGATAAAAGCCCTTGAAATTCTTGGGATACAAGGAACATACCTCAACATCATAAAGGCCATCTATGACAAGCCAACAGCCAGTATCATTCTCAATGGTGAAAAGCTGAAAGCAATTCCATTAAGATCTGGAACAAGACAAGGATGTCCACTCTCACCACTGCTTTTCAATATAATACTGGAAGTCCTAGCCAGAGCAATAAGAAAAGAGAAAGACATCCAAGGAATCCAAATAGGAAAAGAAGAAGTCAAACTATCACTATTTGCAGATGATATGATACTATACATAGAGAACCCCAAAATCTCCACAGAAAAACTAATTCAACTCATCAATCAATTCAGTAAAGTGGCAGGATACAAAATCAACACGCAAAAGTCAGTAGCCTTCCTATACACAAACAATAAATCTGAAGAAGAAGAAATCAAAAAAACCATCCCTTTTATTATCGAAACAAAAAAAATAAAATATTTGGGAATAAATCTAACAAAAGAGGTAAAGGACCTATACAAAGAAAACTATAAAACACTGTTAAAAGAAATAGAAGAAGACACAAAGAAATGGAAAGACATCCCCTGCTCATGGATTGGAAGAATAAGCATTATTAAAATGGCCATCCTACCAAAAGCAATATACAGATTCAATGCTATTCCAATCAAAATCTCAATGGCATTCTTCAAAGAAATAGAACAATTATTGATGAAATTCATATGGAATCACCAAAAACCCCGAATAGCCAAAGCTCTACTGAAAAAAAAAGAAGGAAATGGAGGCATCACACTCCCAGACTTCAAACTCTACTACAAAGCCATAATCATCAAAACTGCATGGTATTGGAACAAGAACAGACATACAGACCAATGGAATCGAATAGAAAATCCAGAAATAAACCCACAGATTTATGGTCAACTAATCTTTGACAAAGGAGCAAAGACTATGCATTGGAGCAAAGAAAGTTTGTTCAATAAATGGTGCTGGGAAAACTGGGTCGCTACATGCAAAAGAATGAAGCTTGACCACTACCTCACACCATACACAAAAATCAACTCAAAATGGATTAAAGAACTAGACATAAGACCTGAAACCATAAAATACATAGAAGGAAATATAGGCGAAACACTATGGGATTTGCGCATCAAAGACATCTTTACAGACACATCACCCAAAGCAGTGATAGTGAAGACAAAGATAAACAGCTGGGACTACATCAAATTAAAGAGCTTTTGCACAGCAAAAGAGACAATAACAAAAACAAAGAGAAACCCCACCAATTGGGAGAACATTTTTGCACCCAACACTAATGATAAAGGACTGATCACAAAAATCTGCAAAGAGCTGATGAGACTCAGCAACAACAAAGAAAATAATCCAGTCAAAAAATGGGCAGAAGAGCTAAAAAGAAACTTCTCTGAAGAGGAAATGCAAATGGCCAACAGACATATGAAAAAATGTTCAACATCACTTGTCATCAGGGAAATGCAAATCAAAACTACCATGAGATACCATCTCACACCAGTGAGAATGGCACATATTAAAAAAACTAGCAACAACAAATGTTGGCGAGGGTGCGGAGAAAAAGGCACTCTCCTGCACTGTTGGTGGGAGTGCAAACTGGTCCAACCACTATGGAGAGCTGTGTGGAGATTTCTGGACCTACTAAACATAGAGCTTCCATATGATCCAGCAATTCCACTCCTAGGTATTTACCCAAAGGACACAGAAACATCAATTCCAAAGAGCACCTGCACCCCTATGTTTATCGCAGCACTGTTTACAATAGCTAAGCTTTGGAAACAACCCAAATGCCCAAAAATAGATGACTGGATCAAGAAGATGTGGTACATATATACCATGGAATATTACTCAGCATTCAAAAAAGATAAACACATGCAATTTGCAGCAACATGGATGGCGCTGGAAGGGATCATGCTCAGCGAAATAAGCCAAAAAGAAAAAGAAAAATACCGGATGGTCTCACTCATAGCAGGAATCTAGAAAACTTAAATAAGGGACCGGGAAAATGAATATAAGAAAGTGAAAATCAAAATCAACAAAAAACTATGAACCAGAGACACTTTTTGGGGGATGGGGGGTGGGAGGGGAAGGATTGGGGTCAGAATGGGGCGTTTGCAATTGTATGGGGGAATATAAAAATAAAATTTAATATTTAAAAAATAAATAAATAAATAAAATTGGGTTACACATGTAATATGCAAGCATATGAAAAGATGCTCAACCTCATGTCAGTAGTGATTTATAAATGAAATGAGTGTGCATTGTATACCTATTAGAATGGAAAATCCAAACCCCTGACAATGCCAAATGCAGTAACAAGACCTCTCATTCATTGCTGGTGGGAATGCAAAATGGTAGGCTTCTTGAAAGACAGACAGTTGTACATTAAAAAAATTAAATAAAAATTAATTTTTGAGTTCTAGTTTCAAAGCAAAATGGACAGAAAGTAGAGGAGAATTTCATATAACTTCTGTTCCTCCCCTGCTTCCCTCAACTTCTCCCAATATTTACATCCCACACTAGAGTGGTACATTTATTACAATCAATGAATCTACATTGACACTTTATTTCCAATGCCCATAGTCTACAGTAGGGTCCACTCTTGATGCTGGACATTCATGGGTTTGACAATGTATAATGGCATGGGTCTATCATCGCAGTATTGTACAGAATTTTTCACTGCCCAAAACATCTTCTGTGCTCTGCCTAGTCATCCCTCTCTCCCCGCAGACCCAGGGAACCACAATCATTTTACTTTCTCCACAGTTTTGCCTTTCCCAGAAAGTCCTAGTGTTGGAGACATGATATATGTAGTCTTTTCAGATTGTTTCTTTCTCTGAGTAGCATTCATTTAAGGTTTCTCTGTGTCTTTTCATAGTTATATAACATTTAGCACTGAATAATATTCCATTGTCTGCATATACCCCTGTTCATTTAACTCTTTACTGAAGGGCATCTTGGTTGCTTCCAAGTTTTAGCAATTATGAATTCAGCTGCTGTTAATATCCATGTGCAGGTTTCAAGTGGACATGTTTTCAGTTTATTCTGGTAAATACCTAGCATGATTGCCAGATCACACAGTAAGAGAATATTTCATTTTAATGTATTTAAATAACACTTCAATTGAAAGTTAAATGGCTTTTTTTAAATAGATTTATTTATTTATGCATACAAGAGCTGGGGTACAGGCCATAGATGCAGGGGGTGAGAGGATCTACCAGAGACAGAGTGGGGAACAGAACAGGCAGACTGACAGAAATACACTGCCGACGGAAGCAGCAGGCAAGCCAGGAGAGGCCTGCCCCGCCATGTGGGTTTCTCCCTGGCTGGCCGGGGATCAAACTCGTGCTGCAGAGACTGTGGACTGCCTCACAGCGCAGTGTCCAACCCCTTGCGCCACCAAGGGAGGCCCGAAAGTTAAACAGCTTTTGAGAGTTTAGGTATTAAGTAGTGAACTGGACAGAAGTTCTAAAGAAATGACCCAAAAGGCAGAACAGAGAAGCAGAAATATGAATAGTTCAAGAGGATAGACAATAATTTAAAGGAACAAAGAACATAAGGTAATGCATAGACACAATGTTTGTCTTCCCCAAAAATTCATATGTTGAAACTTAACCTCCATTGATGTTATTTGGGGATGTGAGCATTTGGGAGGTGATTAGGTCATGAGGGGAGAGAGAGTGTTCATGAATAGGATTTGTGCCCTTATAAGACATCCTGGAGAACCCTTTCACCCTTCTGCCTTCAAAGAATACAGTGAAAGGTGGCTGTTTATGAATCAGTCACGGAATCTGACAACCTGTTGATCTCGGACTTACTAGCTTCAGAACTATGACAAATAAGTTTCTGTTGTCCATAAGCTGCCCAGTGTCTGGTATTGTGTTATAGCAGCCCAAACAAACTAAGACAAGTCTAGAAACTTTAAACTCTCTCTCCTATAAAATGTGGACAACCAGATTTACAGACTGAACTAGTGCCCCTGAGATTTCCCTCACTATTATCTTTCAGAACAATACTTGCATTAAGATTTTAATCATCTTCCCAAAATAGATTGTAAAGATCATTCCAAAATAAAGAGCTGACCTGCTGGGGGAGAGCCAGGTTTTTAAAAGGACCTTGAAAGCGGCAAGGCATGCATGCCTATCACATCTGGAATGTGATGCTTTGTGATGCAAGAATCCCTTGATTCATGCTGAGAATAGAGATTTGACACATTGTTATCTTTTCTCTTTCCTGAGCATTGTCCCTACTGAAATTCTCCCTGTACTCTGAAACAAGACCTGTCTGTGACACAGGTCACAGCTCTATCTACACTTTCCTGGCCTTCAGTAACAACAGTTTGGGGTTTTAAACTCATAAGAGGTGTGGAGATGCTTCTCCCTAGGGCTGGCAGTGTTAGTCTGATTAACAGTTGTTGAGGGATTTGCCAGCACAAAACAACACATTGTGAGTGCTCGAGGGGTGTGTGTGTGTGTGTGTGTGTGTGTGTGTCTGTGTGTGTGTGTGTGTGATGTCAGGCACAGTGACAACTGCTAGTTCAGTTTGATGAGTGGCTTACCTAACCAAAGAACCAAGATAGGAAAATAAAGGAACAAGCAAGAACATCAAAACAAACTGATATTTTCATGTTATATTTGCGGATCACCCAGGTATCTTGCTTCTCTGTCTTGTGATCTGCCTGGGCATTTCTCTCCCTGGTTGCTGCTGAAATGTTAGAAGCTTTGTGAGGGACCCAGGCGACTGTCGGCTGAGGTTATCTGTCTTTCTCTTTGGCTCCACAGCAGTGACTCCTGTCTCTACAAATAAAGTTAGCTGCACCTGAACAACTGGATTGACTTTTTAGGAATGAAAACTAATGATATCAAGATAAAAGGGGTAAAAAAAATCAATGGTTTTGTAAATTCAGTTTTAATTTCCTCTGAAGTGCTGTGGGTCCCCAACTCTACCCCCTAAAAATTAGGCTGGACCTGCATTCGGCTTTCTTCTCCTGTCCCCACAACTATTTCCCAACTATTCTGCCAAACTAGGCCAGGATATGTGAATTCCCCACCCAGTCACAGAAATATGGACCCTAGAAAATTGATTTTTAATATGCCCCTTAGGAGGCTCCATTACGCCAGGTATGGCCCATTTTGGGTCTCTGCAGCCAGTGACCATTTAGCTTTTGGAGAAGAAGAGCTACAGAATGGATCTAGGATACAGAAATCAGCAGAAGAGACAGCCAAGATAATCATCAAATCAACTTCATTATGTGGCTTCATTATGTGGTTTCAGCAGGCAATGCTGAAACCCACATTGCAAAATTCTAAGTGTTCGTTCTTGATTCTTCATAGCAGTGATGTCCTTGGTCACAAACCTGTCTGTCCAGGGCAGTGAACCCCATCAGGAGACCAAGGACTATTTTGCTCCTAGGAGACATTCAGCACTGCTAGACAATTTTCTGGTTGTAACAACTAGAATGGAGGGGAAGTGCTATAGGGATGCTCCTAAATATCCTGCAATTCATAGGACGACCCTCCCCCTTCCCCAAATTACCTGGCTCAAAATGTTAGTAGTTCTGAGGTACAAACGATACTCAAACTTTTCTGAGTCCAAAGGCCTGGTGGTCGTGTTATAGAGCAGCCCCGATATTGAACGGGTTCCTGGCTGTGGGTCCTCACCCGCGCTCTTAAAAGGGGCTTATGAATACTCCACTCCAGGCACACACAAAAGGTTAATAAAAGGTTTATTTACAAGGGAAAAGGAAATAAGGAAAATATACAACTCAGGGAGAAAATAGGGAAATAAAGTCTTTAATGAGTCCTACCCGATCAGACAACATGGAAACCCAAAGTCACTCTCAGAGCTGGCTGGACGCTGCGAGCTGGCGGAGAGCCAAAATGGGGCTCCCCTAAAGCCCACATGTCTGCCTTTATATCCACCTGGCTGCTTAACCCCACCCTCAGGTCCCAGCCACCTTCCCTTTGGTGGTGATGGGATTTGGAGTTCCCAGTGTCTTTGGCTTTGGCCTGGGGTAGGGGTGGAGTCCACAAAACCTGTATAGAATTAGCTTTAGGACATCCTTTTCCCCCTAACAGTCGGAGTAAGGGGGTGTCCTCACTTACCATATCCATTAGCTTCCTAGGACTGTGATAATAGTATTACAAACTGGGTGACAGCAATAGCAATTCTCTCACTGTTCAAAACCATGGTGTTGGTGTTAGCAGGGGCCTGCTCCCCCAAAGATTCAAGGAGAGGGAGATTTCTTGAATCTTCCAGCCTCTAGTGGCAGAAAGAGGTCCTTGGCTTGTGGTGGCACAACACAGTCTCTGCCTCCATTTTCACATGGCCTTTCCTGGGTCTCACTGTTTTTTCCTTTCCTCTTCTTATAAGGACCTCAGTCGCTGGATTTAGGATGACCCAAAAGCCAAGAGGAGCTCATTGCCAGATCCCTAACTGATTACAATAAATCTGCAAAAAACCCTATTTACAAATAAGGTCACATTCTGAGATTCCACGCAGACAAGAACTGGGGAGTGAGGGGTTACATGCAAATCAATAGACTCAGAAAGAAATGACATTTTAGCCGGAAACAGGACAGCTGATATTTTAGAATACAAAAAGTCACTGTGCGCATCCTTTATCTCCTAAATACCTGGGCTGCAATTGCAGAGACATGAAAATAAAGCAGGAGAAACTAGCCATACCTAGTCGTCTGCTATCAATTTTTTTCTTCAACTTCTAGAGGCCAAGGCAGACGCAAGGACATACAGACATACAACATATAGACAGTTTTTTTTTTAGTTATGACACGTGGAATATCTTATGTAACTGCAGTGTTACTCTACAGGCTCAGACAAAAATCTCAAACTCCAAAAAAAATGTGGAGTGTTGCTGGCAGAAATCACAGGTTACAGTTGTCATCCTACAAACCTAAGATTTTGGAAATAGGAGGAAAAAGTTTTATTAATCACAAGAGTTACACGGCCTTGTTTATCACTTTAGGATTTTCAGTGTTAAAACCTTTTTATTGGAAGCCAATCCTGGGGTATCATGTACAGCAGCTGAAAGAGCAAAAACAACAGTTAACTTTTAAGCAAAAGGAGTCATCTTTTGTTAGCCACAAAGCAGGCAATCCTTGGGTTTCCTGGAATAGAACCTAAAAGAGCAAAATCAAAATATCAGCAATTACCTTTCAATTAAAAGGAGTCATCTCCTTACTTCTGTTAGCCACTCTGGGACAGAAGCTGAAAGACCAGATTCAACATCAAAGCACAGATTACACCTTCTATACACTCGGGAGGGACAACAACAACACAGGTATGAAAACCTGGTAGTTACAAGACACACCATAAAGAGTGCTTTTCACAACAGACCTTCCTCAGTAGGAAGCAGATACTTAGATCTTGTCTTACACCAGCAATTAAATCCAAAATTCAAATGGCAAACATGCCCAAAACAAATTGTGTAGACAAAATTCACAGTAGCGAATCATTTCAGACTCAGACTAAATCTTTTTAATTTTTCTGATTCAGACTTTGCAAAAATTCAAGTTATCTACAAGAATCCACCAAGGCTACCAGCAATTACCAGTTACTGCTTAAGGCTACTCTTTCCTAACACCCAGGCATACATTTGCTAATTTAAACACCACAGCTCCACAGTTGGCTTGCAAAACCCCCCAGGCAGAGGTGAAGAAGCAGTTGAAGTCAAAGCAAAGTCAAAGCAACATATCACTGAACAATCATTATTGCCTTTAGAAATGATAATGAGACAGCAGAGATCACAAAAAAAGGTCCAAAGTCCTAGCAACAAGAACCTCTTCTAAGTTTTACAAGAGCCTGCCAAGTGGCCTCAGACGCCATCTTTGACCTGGCCTCATGGTCCAATGTACTACCTAATCTTTTGAGTAAAACTGCTGCACAGAACAATTTTCAAAAAATGAAATCTCTTAGCAAGTCACTACAAACAAATTACAGACACACAGAATCTTTACAAAGCCCAAGCCAGTTTTTCAACAGCAAATCGACATATGAAACAAACATACTAGAGAAACCAAAAATCACATTTGCGCTTATAGTAGCCAGTGCCACAGGGAAGACCAATTTCCCCATGGGGGCTGACTAACCACTGATGGCTGTCTAAATCACGTTGGCTGCCAAATCTGTTACAGGGCAGGGAGAGGGGCACCCCACACCCTGCAAACCTGCCTACTCTAAATGGGTTCTGCCATCCGCCACTTCAACACAAAACATGAGACTTTAATGGGAAGGAACTTTAATACAATTAGGAAACAATAGAGGAAAGGCAAAGCATATAGTTTCTAAATCAAGCACCCAAAGTTACCAGTCCGCTTGTGGGTAAAAGTCCACCCAAGCAGGACTGGCCCAGAGCAAGTCCCCGAAGCCTGTCACAAGTCTAAAGCACCTTCCAGTGGGGGCCCACAGAAAATCATCAGAAACAACAAGTCTGGAGGGAAAGGAGCAAAATCAAAATCAAGACAAAATCCGCCATTGTCACCTCCCCACGTGTCTCTCACCCACATCTGTGTCACCCAGTCCATGACCAAAAGGCAAGTGCAGTTTCTTCACATGCCTCTTGGTGCCATGTGCCTCCTCCAGGTCTCCTTCTGGCTCCCCATCCTGCTTCCTTCCTTCCTCAGTCTCCTCTGCAGCTTCTTCTCTCCCTGCTCAGCTCCACCCTCCCTTGGGTGGGGCAGGACACCTGGAACCTCCCCTTTCCTGGGGACCACCCTGTTATAGGTTCAGTATCTGGTGAGGATCCACGCCCTGGCCCATAGACTACTCTACTACTATTCTTCATATGTATGGAAACAGAGTATTTGCCCTTTTCCTTTTTTAACTTTTATCTTGCTTTTTTTTAAATGTGAAAATATTAATTTACATCACTATATATAGGTTTCAGGCATATAATTTCTCATCTCCATAATTGTGTGTATTACAGCGAGTCCACCACCAAAATGTCCAGTCGTCATCCACCATCAACCAGTGAGTCTCCTCTACCCATTCCCTCCTCCTCCTTCGCCCACCCCCATAACCACTGTTCTGCTGTCAGAACCTAAAGATTTGTTTTTTAATTTTATTTGTTCATTTGCCTTTTTTTCCTTTTACATTCCATACATGAATGAAATCATATGGTATTTGTCTTTCTCCTGCAGTGTATGTGCTCTTGTGACTGCACAGTTCACTTAGTAAGATTCACATTGTCAATGTCATAGCACATGTCAGAAAGTCCTTCCTTTTTAAGGCAGAGTATCTCCTTGTATATATATATATTGCATTCTATTTATCCATTCATCTATTGATGAAAAATGGGTTCATTATTGGGTTGTTTCTATGTTGTGATTACTGTGAATAATGCTGCTATAAACATGGCTGTACAAATATCTGTTCACTTCTTTGGGCTACTACCCATAAGTGAAGCTGCTGGATCATATAGTAATTCTACATTAAATTTTTTGAGGAACTACTGTATGGTAGTTCCCATAGTGTCCACATCATTTTACATTTCTATGAACAATAGATGAATTCCAATTTCTCCACATCCTCACCAATGCTTGTTACTTTCAGTTTGTTTTATTTTTAATAATACTGATGGGTATAATTTCACCTTTACTTTTAACTTACCTTTGCTATTTTATTTGAAGTGAATTTCTTATAGATCACATATAGTTGTGTCATGTTTTTTGATCAACTCTGCCGATCTTTTAAATTGGCTTTTACACCAGTTTATAGCTAAACCATTTATAGTTACTTTTTTTTTTTGGTGGGACCCTCAGCCGGCAGCTGGGGAACGAACCAGCACTGCAGAGGCTGCAGGCAGCCTCGCAGCCCAGGGCTCAACTGCTGCGCCACCAGGGGAGGCCCCATTTATAGTTACTTTTAATATATTAGGACTTGTATCTGATTTTTTCGCTCTTTGTTTTTAAATTCTCTTGTTCTTTTTCCCGCCTTCCAATGGGTTATTTGAACATCTAGTAGAATTCCAGTTGGATTTATCAATAATTTGTAGTGTATCTCTTTATATAGTTTTTAGTTGTTACTCTAGGTATTAACTTTATATATACATATCTTACCATAATCTACTGGTGTTAGTTTCCCAGTCTGAGGTATAGATACCTTACATTCCTTTATGTTCCTTTACTCTACTTTGTTCAAACATAATTTCCGCCTTGAGGTCGCTGCCAGCACCTCAGGTCGCTACCCCATTGCTTGTAGCCCTGAGAAGCCCCACCGTGTTCCCTTTTCCCTGTTCCTCGGCATCACTGTTCATGGCAAGCCTTTGGGTGGCGTTTCCTCTGAGCTGTTTGCAGACAATGTTCCAAAGACAGCAGAAACTTTCATGCTCTGAACAGTGGGGAGAAAAGATTTGGTTATAAAAGAACCTGCTTTCACAGAATGATCCTAGGATATAGGTGCTTATAATGGTACTGGCCGGCAGTCCATCTAGGGGGAGAAATTTGATGAGAATTTCATCCTGAAGCATGAAGGTCCAGGATTCTTGTGCATAAAAAATGCTGCACCCAACACAAATGGTTCCCAGTTTTTCATCTGCACTGCCAAGGCTGAGTGGTTGACTGGCAAGTAGGTGGTTTTTGGCAAGGTGAATGAGAGCGTGAATATTGGGGAATGAGGAGGGCTTTGAGCACATGAATGGCCAGACCTGCAAGATCACCATTGCTGACTGTAGACAGATCTAAGAAATTTGACTTGTGTTTTAGCTTAACCACAGACCTTTCCTTCTGTAGCTCAAGAAAACACCCTCGCATCCCTATCTGCTCAAATAGCCTAAAATCTTTATGCTCTCCCTCCAGTTCTTTGGGTTCCATCTGTTCCTAATCCCCTTCCAAGTCTAGTTGATTGCAGGGTTAAATTTATGGCTATGAAACAAATAATAAACAACAACAAATCAAATATAGCTTCCTCAAACATTTCTTCTACATGCATTTAGAACCACTGTAATTTTTGCTTCGACAATACTGTAATTTTTGCTTCTACTATCAAACACAATTTAAAACATTTAAAAAGAGAGGAAAAGCCTATAGTGGTTATCTATACTTTTTCTTATGAAGTTCTTTCTGCCTTTCTAAATTCCTTCTTACATCATTTCCTTTTTGTTTAGAGAACTTCCTTTAGTCATTCTTTTAGGTTAGGTCTCTTATAACAAATTTGTTAGTTTTCCTTTATTTCAGAATATTTTGATATTCCTTCATTTCTGAAGAATATTTTCCTGACTATAGAGTGTTAATAATTATTTTCTTTCAACTTCTTAAAATTATTATGCCATTTCCTTATGGCTTCTGAAAAGAAATCCTCTATCACTCAAATTAGCTTTTTGCTGTAGGTATGGTGTTGTTTTCTCTGGTGGCTGTTGAGATTTTTTTTTTTGTCTTTAGTTAATAAAAAAAAATATGTGTCTTGATGTGGATTTCAGTTTATCTAATTTGGATTTCACTTGGCTTCTAGAATCTGTAGGGTGTTGTTTTTCTTAGAGGAATTTATAGAATCTGTAGTTTTTTTTTTTTTTTTAAAGAGGCATGTATTTTTATTTATTTAGTTTATTTATTTGTTTTGTTTGTTTATACAAGCACTGGGTACAGTCAGAAGCGCGGGAGGGTGAGAGAATTCACCAGAGCCAGAGCGGGGAGCAGAGCAGGCAGAAGGACCGAAGTACACTGCTGAGGGGAGCAGCGGGCGGCAGGAGAGGTCTGCGCGCCATGTGGGACCCTCCTCCGGTGGCCGGGGAGCAGCCGGGGAGCAGCCGGGGATCGAACCGGCGCTGCAGAGGCCGCGCGCAGCTTCACAACCCAACGCTCAACTGCTGCGCCACCGGGGAGGCCCCTAGAATCTGTAGTTTTTTTATATCTTGCTAAATTTGGGGAGTTGTCAGTGATTGTTGAAGTATTTTTTCATTCCTTCCCTCTTCCTCTCTCTTTCTGGGACTCGATAATACAAGTGTCAGATCTTTTATTATTATTCCACAGGTGCCTATAACTGTTTGTTTCAGTCTGTTTTCTCTCTGTTGTTTAGGTTGGGTAATCTCAGTTTTTCTATCCTGCAGACCACGGTTTCTTTTCCTTTGTCATCTCTGTTCTGCCCATGAGCCTATCCACTGAGGTTTTTAATTTGGTTACCGGGTTTTTCAGTTCTAAAATTCCATTTGGTTCTGTATATTGTCTATTGCATGACTGATATTTTCTATTTCTTTGCTGAGATTTTCTAGCTCATTGTGTCAAGGGTGTTCGTAATGACTTGGAGAAGCATTTTTGTCATTATTGCATTCAATTTCTCATCAGATAACTCCAACATCTCTGTTATTTCAATGTTGGCAACTATCAACAGTATTCAGTTTGAGATCTTCTTGGATTTTAGTATGATTTCCAATTGAAACCTGAACATTTTTAGATTATTTTCTGGTTTAGCTGAATTTCTTTGGCACCACCCAAACAAGGGAAGGAGGGTGTGCTGCTTCATTGTCATGTGGAGGTAGAATTCCAGGTTCCATATGAAGCCTTCATGACACCCAGGGGCGAGGGGGCTTCTTGTTACTGTTGGGTGAAAATTCTGGTTTCCAACCTGGGCTCCAAAACACTGCCATGGGAATGGCCTTGTTACTAATGGGCAATGGTGAAAAGCCTGAATCTACATTCACTTGCCTGAGATAGTGGCCCAGTTAGGGATGAGGGAGGAGGAGGGGCATCATTATCTTGGGTAGGGGTAGTAGCCCAGGCCCCTGTTTGATTTCTATGAGAGGGGAGATCAAAGTCCTGACTCCCTACCTGACCTTCTCTGATACCACTTTTGTCTGTTGGTGTTTCTTGTGAGGGTGGAAGTCTCGGCTCCCACTTTGCCTTTGCTAGTGAAGGTGGAAGTGGAGGCCAAAGTTTTCCCTTGGACATGAGACTGGAGTACAGATACCATTGTGGAACATTCTCCATCCTGTCAGAAGGACTCCTTTTCTGGTCCTGTCAGAGACCAGTCTTTGTCTGTCCTTGTTGCTATTTCCAGTTTCTTTGGATACAAATCTTAGCAATGTGGAGAAAAAGAAAATCCAGAGAACTTATCACTGTATCATTCTTTGGATTCCAGTTTCCCAAATCAAGCTGCCTTCTTTTCTCCACCTTTCAGTTTTCTTATGTTTGTTTTATATACAATGCCCATGGGTTTGAGTGGCAGCTAGTAGGGGGAAATAGGGGAAAGTATGCCTACTCCATCTTCCCAGAAGTAGAGGTTTGAAAAAATAGTTTTAAGCAGTAAAAATTTTTTTAAATGAAGCGGATATCAAAAGCAGCAGCATCTTATTTAGTCAAAATCAATAAAGAGTATAGATATTTTGTATAGCCAAAGGCATAAGAATGAATATCATTTACCACCCTGTTCTGAGATACACTAATAACTGTGCCATGAGAAAAATATTCCTCTGTAATTAAAGAAGAGCATCTTGGGAAGCCGGCACTGTATATCCCTTCTGTTGGTACTCTGAATGTGATTGGCATTTTAAAGTTTCTGAGAAGATCTGCAGTAAAGATTCTGCTTTTTTTTTTTTTTAAAGATTTATTTATTTATTTATACAAGCACTGGGTACAGTCAGAAGCGCGGGAGGGTGAGAGAATTCACCAGAGCCAGAGCGGGAAACAGAACAGGCAGACCTATGATACACTGCTGAGGGGAGCAGCAGGTGGCAGGAGAGGTCTGCACGCCATGTGGGACCCTCGCCTGGTGGCCGGGGATCGAACCAGCACTGCAGAGACTTGCAGGCAGTTTCACATTCCAGCACTCAACCGCTGCGCCACCAGGGAGGCCCTCTGCTTTATTTTTTAATCCAGTATTTCCCAAATTAATTTCAGCATGAAACATGTTTTCCCAAATATCTAATCATATCCTATAATCGTATCCTCTTTGGAGATAGTCAGCCACATACATAATCCAGGCAGTCAGGACCAGCCATGCTATAGGGGAGGGAATGAGCGTCTTACTGGGTAGGCTGCTGGAAGCGCAGACATTCTGTTTTGATGGAAGATGCACAGAAGGGGGAGCAGGGGAAACACAGTGTGTGAAACTGTTCATGTTCCCAACTCCAGCAACTCCTGCACTTTTTCTTTCTTTTATTTATTTGTTTGTTTTTATCTGTGTACATCCTCCACAAAATAAGAAGAGAAAATACAACTGACCTCCTTTTGCAGGTAACAGAGACCCAAAGAAATTAAGTATGTTCCTAGAAGAACCAGATCTTGATCTGTAGCCTTTAGACTATGAAGGCCCTTCATTATTACTGAGTCTCTGAAGGTTCTCACCAGAGCCTTGTTCTGCCAGAACTGGGTGTGGCCCACTAACCAGGTCAGCCCCCAAGAATCCCATGCCCTTTATCCTACCTGGACCTCCCTGGGCCTTCCTGGCAGAAGCACACCCATGGGGCTGCTGGAATATTGCCCCACACAGGGCCCCACACAGGGCCAGGATGGCCTTCCTGCTTTCCAGAAACCTTTGTTCCATGGAAAACAAGTGCTATTTTCCAGAACAGAACCTCTGGGGAGGTGAGGGGAAGCTTGAATCCTAAATACAGGATGAGGATCAAAACTGCTCCCTGACCCTCACATCCTCTTCAGCCACCACAATCCACTGTGCAGCTCAAGACAGGAAGTGACTGGAACTTCAGAAAGCAGACTCACTGAGGAGAAGTGTTTCTGGTAAACATAACATGCAAGTGGCATGGCTCTGGCCTCCAGAACAACACAATAGTGACTTGTCTGCCACCTTGTCTTTAGGGAATCAGGAGGAGGAAATGACCACACTAATTTTGAAGAAGGTTCAGCTTGAGGGCAGCATCACTGAATCAAGTGAGACCCTAGATGATGCTGTAAAAACAAACTGTCTTAGAAAAGAGCTAAAGAGATTCTGTCTAAAGCCTTGATAATTATCTTCCTTCGTGATGATGTCACAACCCTCTCCCCCTTCTCTGCAGATTGTCAGAGAGGAGGGCAATTGTTTAGTGGAGAAAGAGATGAGAGAGAGAATAAGGGATTTTTGTGGTTGACACCGCTTATCTGACTGACCTTGTGATGGAATAGAATTTACTGTTGCCTGCAATTAGTTCTTCCTTCCTACTTAGAAATTCTTCTCGCTACTAAGGACATTAACTGAGGCGTTCAATTCTTAAATAGTTCCCTCACTGACCGGACCTGCCCACTGCAGTGGCTACAGGAGAACTTGCTTTAAGTCATTGATGGCTGCTGTTAAAATCCAGCTATGACCTATAAGGAGAAAAAGTAGTATCCATCGTTTACTTTTAGATTGGATTGGTTTCTTCCAACTTGATCAGGTAGGATCAAGGAATTAGACATGGACACAGATAGATTTGATTGGGAGAGAGGTAGAAAAGCACAGAGCGTGTCCAAACAGCAGGCCCCAGAGGGGCCCGGAAAATTCACCATGGTCAGTAGGGGTCTGCAGAAGAACCCGAGGCACTTGAGGCAGGCAGGGAGAGACATAGTCAGATGAAGGGCACAGCTGCACCCCAGGGAGCCTGGCATGGACACTGTCCTGCAAGTGGAGCTGAGCAGAAGGAACAGGACAGAGGACAGCTGGGTTCTCCTGTAGATCTGTCATCACCACCTCACCCTGTGGCCTGGGCCAGTTGCTTCACCTTTAAGACAATTTTCCCTTTGAGCTCGATCATCACCATGTCACATTCAGTTCTAGCCTTCCATCATTTAAAATACTTTGGCATATTTTAAATTTTCTTTCCCCATCTTGAGATTTGTGTTCTCATTACCTACGTTCTCAATCAATAACAGAAGTGTAGAAAGGAACATGCCCCCACAACACACACCTGCCCAGATCCACTCATCCCCAAACCCTCCACTGTTGCCCCTAGGATTTCATTTCTTGACAGCTGGAGCAGAAAGTTTAAGATCCTGGGCTCCAGAACCATGTACTACTCCTTCCCAGCTCTGGATCCTTGATATTGGTATGTATATTGCTATGAATTAACACTGCAGTGCATGGTATGTTCTGTTCATGTTAGCAACTTTTATTGTAGCAGATGCCCACTTATAATGAGGGAACAATAAATCTAGCTGACCTGGGTGCTCCTGGCAGGGACCTCACAAGCCATTGAAAAACAAGAATCTGGAGAAGGCAAGGTAAAAATAGCAGCAGAGGAAAAAACGTATTTTCTATTAATAATGATATGATTTTTGAAAAACTCCATTCCATGCAGAAATTCCAAATCAGGCACTGGCTGGCACTGCACACTCTGCAGCCGAGAAATGTGGAAATGAGAAAAATGGTTCTTGACAGAGAGAGCAAACAAAATCTATCCTGTCCCCATGCACCCCTGCCTTGCCATGATTATGCCCTAACCTGTCAGCATCCTCTGAAAAATGAGATGAAGACATTTCCAGGCTCCAGCAGGACCTAGTCTGAATGCACGCTATCTGGCTTCTCCACCTCATTATCACAACTCATCTCCGAGCAAATTCAGTGGCCTCAGGCCCACAGTATCCCCCACCAGCCAGGCCACAGCAAAACTTGCCTCCTAGCCCTGAGTGCCATCTTCCCCTTGCTCAGATTCTTTAAGGTTTATACATATTGTAAAGGGGCATCAAAAGCTGAAAGAAAAAGCATGGATTTGGGAGTCAGGGCCTGACTAAACTTTGGTAGGTCTCAGTACCCTCATCTCTAAATTGAATTAATAATATCAACAACTATGTACCAGCAAAGAAAAAGTGAGATGATAATGAAGATAAATTATGTAGCATCATGCCTGGAATATAGATGATGCTCAATAAAAATTAGTTTCCTATTGCTTCCTATTACAATTACAGCTGACTCTTGAACAACTTGGGTTTTAAGTGCCCAGGTCCACTTACACATAGATAATTTTTTATCTGTAGGTTCATAGATTCAACCAACAGCTGACATGTAAAACTTGTGCAGATGTAAAACTTGTGCATTAGGGAGGGCCCACCACTGATTTTCTTGCATTTTCCTCTGAGGCTTATAACCCCAGCATTGTTTAAGAGTCACCTGCATGTTTGTCAGCCTATCTGCACCATTAAATTGGGAGCTCCTCAAGGGTCAGAACTCTGTCTTTTCCTTCTTTGTGTCTTTGGTTGTCTATACCTCCAGAATCACAAATAATGTATTGTTACAGTAGGTAGTAGTATAGTGGGTAACTGATATCCTGGGTTATCTATTACCATGATAATGCATAGTAAGCCAGACTCAAAGCAATCATTTTTTAGGTCATGATTCAGCAGCTAGTCTGTTGAAGCTTGGCTCAGCTGGGTGGTTCTTCTGGCACAGGCTGCAATCAGCTGTCAAGTCATGTCAGCTCCCACCTAAGAGGGGGTAGCATGATGGGCCACGTGTCTCTCCTCCAGCAGCAGCTGAAGCTGAGCCTGTCTCCACAGCAGCTGGCAGGGTTCTCTGAGTGCAAAAGCAAAAGACTTCTTAAGGAGCAGACTTGAAACTGCCATATTGTCACCTCCACCTCATTCTATTGACCAAATCAAGTGGCAAACCCAACTCAGATCCAAGGGACTGTAAAAGGGACTTCATCACTCCCTCTCTTAATGGGAAGAATGGAAACCTCATAATTTAAAGGGGATGAACTCAGAGAGGAGGGGCCCTATTGCCATTGTTGCAATTTACCATACCCAGGTTGTTTTTTTGTTTTGTTTTGTTTTTTTGTTTTTTAATGAAAGAGGTTAATTAGGGAGAGAAAAATGAACTAGAAGGGCAATAAAAAGAAAAGCCCAATTTATATCCTCATAGTCATGGGCAAGGACACTTAAATTCTAGGTTGCTCAATACAAGCAAGATGGAAATTGACCTCTCAAGCCATTAAGTAGTTGAGCATTCTCTAAGGTACAGTAAAGAGAATATGTGCCAATTGGGGGATAAATCAAGATGCTCCTCTCCTGGTGTCTTGGGAAGGCATATGGGCCTGGATTTATCGAGGACACTCAGCCTCCTGACAGCAGTATAATTACAGACTCCAGCGTCATTAATCAGAAATTGCTGACGACCAAGGGAGTCTATAAACCGCTAACTCTCTGTTCCAAAATTGATTCGGCTTAAAAACAATTATTTAAATTTCACATACTTGAGTATTTGGCTTAGGTGAAACAACAAAAAATATCAAAAAAGAGAAGTCTGTGGAGTGAGGGGTTGTTTGTTAGTATCTACCTTATTAGCCTTTCAATAACTTGATGAACCTTCTGTTTACACAAACATACACACACTGACACACACACCTTTTATCGGAGAGACTGTCACCAATACCAAATAAAATGGAGGTTTAAGAAATTCCCCATTCCTACTACTGTAGGAAGTCTGGCATGCCCCATTAGATCTGTGAATTTCCTGGGGAAGGAGCTCATATTCTTCTGGTAAGTCCTTCCTACCTCACTGTCACCCCAATTCCTGCAGTGCCCACCTCTCTCCTTTCTTAAGATTTCCTGATATGGTACAAAACCACTTTTACTCCTTTCCTGCAAAGTTCTTTGAATATAGTCCAATGCAACAGATTTTACTGAAGGTTTTGTGGCCTATGGGGGTAATTTCCACACAAGCAAGAAATAAAGCCACGGTCAGAGAGACATCACTCTTCCTAATTTTGCCTGCCTCTGCTCAAGAGTGGGGCTACTTCTCTGGTTCTGTCTTACATATACTCTAGCCATGTAGCATGTTGCTATGCCCTACGGTCACCTCACTACTCCTTCTAGAACACACTGCCGTCTCCAGCTGGTATGGTCTTCTAGCTCCTCATCTCCTCCTTCTCCTGGATGCCAACAAAACTTCCAACATTTCTTCATTTCCAAGAGTTGTTTAAATTTCTTTTGTTTTATCCTCACTCATCCAGTTCAGCATCAGTAGCTATTTATCCCCCAAAATGCTCAGTTTCCCTACTAAGAATAATTCATTTCCCCCAGTACACCACAGAAAAATTGCATTCAACTTCTAAAATAGCAGATGCTTTCTCTCCACTTATCCATCTACTCCATCTGTCATGGAATTTGAAGGCTCAGAGAGCTGTCTCACCTGATACCCCCACCAGAAAGATCATCCCTTCCGGTTAAGAGATTATATCTAGCCAAGCTACCACCTACGTTGATTTCCTATGAATGGTATAATATCTGAAGGAAGGACAAAGAAGCGAGCTTAGCTCCTACTGTGTGCCAAGCACAGAGCCAGTCTCCTCCATACTTAATCTCATCTAATCCCTACCTTAGGTTTAGGAAGGAGCTGTATTAGCCTCCTGCATGGTGAGGCATCTATAACTCAAGAGAGGTGAAGCAATTTGCTCAGTTGTGTTGCATGTCCACCTCCTGAGACCCATCAAGGTGAAAGACTCCAATTCAAGTTGGCTAGACCCAAATTCACATCCTGGTCTTGCACTTACTGGCCATGTCACTGTGGGCACAACCTGTCTGTACCTGCTCCCACATCTGAAGTGTGGGGGGCACAGCTGCAGGAAGCATCTTCCTCATGGGGTCAATTGTTTTCTTTTTAAAGATTTATTTATTTATGATACAACAATTGGGGTACAGGCCAGAGTGTGGGGGGTGAGAGGATTCACCAGAGACAGAGCAGGGAACCGAACAGGCAAACTGACTGAAATACACTGCTGAGGGGAGCAGCGGGTGAGTCAGGAGAGGTCTGCTGCGCCATGTGGGTCACCTTCCTGGTGGGGGATGAAACTCATGCTACAGTGACTGTGGATACCTTCACAGCTTAACCCCTTGCGCCACCAAGGAGACCCACAGGGTCAATTGTTGTGAAGATAAGCATAAAGCTGAGTGTTTGGCACCAAAATGTCCAGACAACCAATATTAATATTCCTGGTCCTGCTTAGGTGCAGAGAACAGGGCCTGCCCCAGTTCAGGCTTCTCCTTCCCTTATCCAGGGAGAGCCTAGGGCAGCCATTTAGCCCACTGAGATGGCCTAGTTAGAAAGGGGTTCTCTACAAAGGAGTTCCAAGGTTTCTAGCAATTGGACTCTTCTGGCCCCTGTCCTTTGTCTCCCCAGGGAGTCCATTATTAACCCTATGCAAAGCTGAGCCCAGGGAGCTAAAGAGAATTCCCTGTTTGTTCTCCACACTGACTGCCAATGTGGGCCTCAATGGGCTTCAAGGACTGTGTTTTTCAGCTCTCAGAGCCCTTCAACAGGCCCAGCTTTACCCTCAGTGCCAGCTGCAACCACAAGGTTGGCACCCAGACAGAAAAAAGTAGGGGGTGACCATATCCCTTGCCCCAAGCCTTCTGGGGCTTCTGCCTGGACAAGAACCTCTTTCAGACATAAATCCAGTTGTAGCACAGGCCTATGACTGTACAAATTTTTTAAAAGAGTCTTAGCAAACACAACTGACCCAACAGTAGACTATCATTGACTCTGGAGATCGGCAAGCCCAAGACACCCACAGGGAAAACACTGGGCCGGGCCCGAGTAGCCCCAGGCACCCAAGGCCAGGTAGTGGGTGGGCAATGGGATGGCATTGACTCCTGTGATTCACTTTCTAGGAGTATCTCATTCAGCAAGGAGAGAACCTGCCCTTTATTGAACACCACTGCATGCCAATCCCTATCCTGCCCATCAGGGAGGGTCTGGTACTCAATAAAAATGCCCTAAAGCCTCACTGAGTTTTCCCCAAAGGAGCCTCCTACCCCTACTTCTGTACCTATCTGCTCCCACCTATATATCTGATTCCTTCCCAGAGTCCCCATAACTGGCCTCTCTCTCCCCAGCTCCCAGAGAGGGTGGTGTGATAAATCTACCCCCACGGAACTTGCTCAGCATCTTGTTGGTTCTTTGCCAAGCATGTTCCTGTGGTCACAAGCCTTGCCCATGTGTAAACAGCACATGCAGGCTCCAGGGCTCATACCAGCGCACTCTGTTTTCATTGAAACTAGAAAGTCTCAAAGTTTATCCTTTAAAAACTTCTGCAAGTACTTTAAACATGATCTGTATGAACTAGATATACTTATCAATGATCTCAGAAACGAAAAATGCAGGAACAAATTGACCTCATTTTTATCAAAATTTTACTTAACATCTGCAGGACTGGGGGTGCAGAGGACCTTCAGGATTGTGAATTCCAGCCCATAGTTCTATAGTTTAGAAGCCTAGAGCAAGGATGTCCTCCAGGGCACATAGTTGAATGACAAGGTTGGAAACTGAAGTCTTAGCAGATCTCTTAAATGAGCCTCTATCGTGAGCAAGTGGGAACCTGTGGGGCTGACTGAGGGCCTGGAGTGGGCAAGGAGGAGCCATGAGAGAGGTTGGTCAGGAGGTAAAACTGAAGTCACAAACAGGCACAGACTGATCAAAGTGTCGTCAAAGAAATGAGTCAGCAAGGGAGGGAGGGGCTGGAGGGGAGAGAAAAACAAGGGATGGAAGCACAATGGTCTATGGTGGTGGAATATGGATGAGTTGGTGGTGGGTGCACTATAGTGGTAATACCTGATGAGGGTACCCCAATATTACCTCAACTAAAAATAAATGAATTTAAAAACATTAAATGAATTTAATGAGTCAGATGGAGGGACTCCATGTCAGAGGCCTGCAGATACCTCAAGGCTCGTGGTGGGGCCTGAGCAGCAGCTGGCTGCCCTGTGGGGCTGCAGTCGAGTGGTGGAACAGCTCGATGGCTCCTGTTCTGTTCTTATAAAACTGATGACTCTCCCAAACTGCTCAGCTATGCCAAGTTCAGAATTTGCATTTTCCCTGCATTAACATGGAGTGGAGGCTTATACCAATCTCAAGAGTAATCGGTTTCAAAATCAGCATAAACAGGTCAATTTTGTAGGTGTTTAAATAGTATAAGACCCCCCCCCAAAAAAAGCAAACGTTGTTTAAAAATGAACAATGATGGAAAAAATATATTTACAAAAAAGTAGTATAAGACCCCACCCAACAGCCCCTCCTAACTCCCATCCCAGGTCTCTCTTTGCCAGACCAAGAAGCTTATTGCTCAGGCAGAGCCTGAGTTCATTGAAATATGATTTAATTTTCACCTGTCTATAATTTTACTTTTCTGACTTGGCCTAGGTGAATGTACTAGGGAACTAATTTGGCCAGATTTTTTAAAAAAAATATTTATTTATGCATACAAGAACTTACAGGCCAGAGGTGTGAGAGGATTCACCAAAGCCAGAGTGGAGAACAGAACAGGCAGCCTGACTGAAATACACTGCTGAGGAGAGCAGTGGGCAAGTCAGGAGAGGTCTGCTGAGCCATGTGGGTTGCTCCCTGGCCAGGGATTGAACTCATGCTGCAGTGGCTACAGATGGCTTCAGAGGTTGCATCTCAACCCCTTGCACCACCAGGGAGGCCCTAGTTTAGCTAATTTTTAAGGTCCACCTAGCTCCAAAATGAGCCACAGATCCTACAGTGGGGATGGGAAACTGAGAGTCCTGAAGTCAACTACACATGGACCTTTTACCCAGGAACTCAGTTTTTCCATTTATAAAAATTAAGATAAAAGAGAGGGAACAGATTTACTTAATGAATGTTGATTTTCAGGGGCCCTCAGCATACAGAAGAACTTCTTAAGTGCCTATTGTAAAACAAATGCTGAACTAGTTTCGCTTTTTGACTTTTTGCTATTTGTTACTACTTGTAAATAGTATAGTTATAATTTTGTGGGTTTTTTTTTTTTAAGATCTCGATCTCCAAAGTACATGCACCTAAGACTCTAAAGTCTCATCTATCACAGGATGGTGTCATTCAGCTGCTTGAGAGTACCTAAAGATCTACAACATTGTGAAGAAGGAAACCAAGCTCCTTGAGAAGACTAGAAACCATATAATTTTATCTCTACTTTTGCCAGCTCCTTTTTTTAACCACTAAAGTGCTATTGATAGCAACAGCAAGCTAACATCAGATACTCATTAATGTGATTCTATTTGAAAAGCTATAGAGTTTTGGGTTACAATGGTGTTTCTTATTAATGAAAAGATGAGGCGCTGCACTGTGAGAATAAAACTAAGCTAATACAAAATACAACTTAATTTGACATGAAAGTTGCAAAGCAGGAGGAAGCCTGGACGAGGAGAAAAAAGAAGTAGCAAAGGCCATGAAGAAAAGAGAGATTGGGGCCTCCCTGGTGGTGCAAGGGGTTAAGTGTCAGCGCTTAGAAGCTATCAGTCACTGCAGCAGAGGCTAATACACATGGCACAGCCGACCTCTCTTGTCTCATCCACTGCTCCCCTCAGCAGTGTATTTCAGTCAATCTGCCTGTTCTGCTCCCCACTCTGTCTCTGGTGAATCCTCTCACCCCCTCCCCACCTCTGGCCGACACCCCAGCTCTTGTATGCATAAATAAATAAAATAAATCTTTTTTTAAAAAAATCCCCTTTCAACAAGGTCCCCTTGCGGTAAGGAGAAAAACATCACCCAGCTCCTGCTAATATTCTCAGTTGCAGGTGAATACAAAAAGGCCCTCCTTCTGTGCTGAAAGATGGATTACATGATGTGGTCTGAAGAGATTCAATCATTATTCATTCAACAAACGTTTTAAGTATTTGTAGCTAGATGCTGGGGACATGATGATGAGCAAAATCAACATGGTTTTGAATTCCAGTCTGGAGAGCGATAAGTTATACCCTACTTTTCAAAAGATTAGGTTAAGTCACTTCATTTTTATAAAGCTTCATTACAAAGGACCTACATTAGTACCTGTTTTTTGCTAACCAAAAGAAATCCAAAGAGGATTTTCACTTTTACAACAAAATTTAAAAAGCAAAAATAGTTCAGCATTTGTTTACAGCAGTGGTTACAGAGGCAGCGTGCACCCCAAGCAGTGAGGATGACACAGACAAAATCCTCCCCTTGCAACTACTTTATACAGACAGTATATGAGTAATAGCATTCCTGCTGTTACTATATGTTAGCATTAGTTTAGGTTTTATATATTATTTGATATGCTTTTGTATTTTTTCTTGGATCTGAACTCCTCAAAAATTTTTTCATATAAATTAATGGTAATTACTCTTTCGTTTTATGCCATTTTGGCATATAAAAGATTTCATTGGAATGGTCTTACAGAGAGTGGGAAACCTGTTTTAAAAAGCAAAGAGGTGGGCCTCCCCGGTGGCGCAGCAGTTGAGCGCTGGGTTGCGAAGCTGCCCGCAGCCTCTGCAGCGCTGGTTCGATCCCCGGCTGCTCCCGCTGCTCCCCGGCCACCGGAGGTGGTATCCCACATGGCGCGCAGACCTCTCCTGCCGCCTGCTGCTCCCCTCAGCAGTGTACTTCGTCAGTCTGCCTGCTCTGCTCCCCGCTCTGGCTCTGGTGAATTCTCTCGCCCTCCCGCACTTCTGACTGTACCCAGTGCTTGTATAAATAAATAAAAATAAATAAATCTTTAAAAAAAAAGCAAAGAGGTAATTGCAATGCAGTGATGTATGTTTTTTGACTGGGGAGTTTAAGGAGCACATGAAGGGAACTGATCCAGATTTAAAGAGTTAGAGGAGACCCCTCCAAGGGAAATGAAGAGCCATCTGAGAACTTCAAGGTGAATAGGCATCCACCAGAAGGAAGAAGTATGTTTTAGGCTTACTGGGGAGGGAGACAGTTCAGTGTTGCTGAAGCTCTGTGGACCAGGGCTGTGTGCCTTCACGGGAGGAGGATGAAGGAGACATGACTTACACAGGAGCTGATCCCATAAGTTTTGAAAAACTGACTAAGGAATGTGGACTTTACCTTAAAAGTTACAGGAATGACTTCATGAAATCACCCAAATGGTATGAGGAGTGGATAAGAGGGAAAACAGGGAATGAGGGGGCTAGTTTGGAGGTCATAGCAAAGAAGATAGTGGCCTGGGTGGAAGGAAGTTGCAGCCATGAGGTAAATGTACAGGGATCCAAGAGGCACAATGTTTTGATAATTGATAACAAACTTTGGAGTAGCGGAGGAATCTAGATTGACCTCGGGTGTGTCTGGCTTGAGCAGTTGGGTGGCCAGATGGGAGAGCCATTTGGAAAGACAGTGACTCAGAAGGAGCATGTTTTAGTGTCTGAACTGAATTGCCCATTAGGGTAAAAGGAGGTTTCAGAATACCCAGCAGAAGGTCAAGTTGAAAGACCCAGGAAGACTGAGTTACCACAGTTATGGAGGTCAGGACAGGACTAAAAAACAAAGGAGATTAAAGAGTTCCAGGGAAAAGATCAGTGGATGAGAAAAGCAGGCTGCAAAACCATCTATGAAATAATACACACACACACACACACAAATACATACAAGGAAAAACAGGGGTGGTCTCTACATGAACATGTTTACTGGTGAATTACATTTTTTTTCATTTTGCTTGACTATTATATGCAAAGCTAAAGATTGTGCAATAAATGGGTGTTATTTTTGGTAATAAAATCAAGTCTCTTTTGAAAAGTGAGTTTGTACGATAGGAAAGAGTATTGAAATGCTTTTAATTGGAAGTGAAGAAAATAATTGGAAAGAATAATAGCAACAGAGCTAGTGGACAGCAAAAGGAGATAAGGTGATTTACTAGGTCACAAATTTGGTTGCCTATCAGAATCACCTGCAAAGCTGAAAAAATACCTATCCTGGATCCCAGCTCCAGAGATTCTAAGTTAATTGGCAGGAGGTGTGACCCAAGTGCTGGAGAGTGCTCAATGCTCCGCAGGTGACTCTAATATCAGCAAAGATGGGGAGCCACTAATGCAATTAATGAGAAGGAAGAGGAATCACTCTTTAAAATAGGGATTTAAGTTCATTAAAAAGGCGAGAATCTCGGGGAGAAACTGCGGAGAAGACGTGAGGTGCGGTCAAAGGTTAGCAACTTGAAGCTGCCGCTGGGCAGGGCATGCCGTCAGTCAGTCACACAGCAGGCTCTTAAATGATAGTTGAGTGAAATTCGTTGAACGCAACCTAAAAAACAAAAAGACACTGTGAGAAGTGAAACCCCATAATCTCACAGACCTGACTGGAATCAAGTACAGGTGGAGGCTCTGGTGCCGTCTTCAAGTCAGGGAAGTTTTGTATGCGAAGTATTCGGCAAAGGGCAGTGTCAGTAACCCAGCTGAAGGCCTTCACGTCCACCCAAGACTGGATATGGATTTTATTCTCTGACACTGAGGAATGGCTGTCAGTTGGCCACTGGAGTGTTGGCGCTGGTTGGCGCCCCCAGGCTGAATGTGGCAACTTAGGTGAAGGGGCTGCACCCAGAAACCTGGCTTCCTGTGGCTTCAGGGAAGCTTCCTTCACATTCTGGAGCCACCACTGACCATAGTCGTCGTCTTGGGTGAGTTGTTTCTCTGACCTCATATGCTTGTGAAAAAGATAATACCCATTTGACCAATTTCTCATTGTTAAATTTAAAAATATCATAAAAATAGCTAGGTTTTCTTTTAAGTTTTGTGATTGTCATTGTCTGAAAGGAAGCGTAGGCAGCAGCTGTTAAAGTTGGTGTGGACCAATGTTTTTCTGCCTCATTTATCTTTTATCTGATATTTTCTCTGTTCTTATATTACTTTCTAAATTCTAAAGTTTGGCTGTTAGGGGAGACAAACTGTTTTTTTCATAATGAGAGATTAATGACAGAGTTGATGGACCTTTTTTAAAAAGATAAAATTTAAAAAGCAGAATCAAGAAACTCAAAATTGTATTTCTTATGCAAAATATCTTGATGTTTGGGATCATCAGAATGATTGAGGTTTGAATTCTAAAAGGCAATTGTGAAACGTGTGGGACTTCTACTTGTATTACATTAAATCTGAGATGCCTTTGGTTATAATACATAACATTTTATGTATGTCAGGGGAAAAGAATGTTCCTAATTAAACTGTGACAATGATTTTTTTATCACATAATTTTTTCCTTATTGAAAGAGCCCTTTCAGATTAATCTATTGTTACCATGTATCACTTATACATTTATCTGAGAAAGAAAACAGTGGGCAGAAAAAATAGTTAAGGTATTCTGTAAAACTTTTTCACATGCAGTTTAACTCTTCTGAATCACTTTTCAACCGTTGGTGCCCATGTTTTACCACACAATAATGTCCTCTGGGCTTTCTCGTAAATTGGTGATATGCTCTTTTATTATCTCCCACATTTTCTTCTAAGCCACTGACATCTCTTTTTGCAAGTTTTTTGGCCTGCTATTTGATCCTTTTGTGCATATTGGTAACAAAACATAATTCAGCTTTATCTACTTGTGACTATCTCTCCTTACATTCTATAAAGCTATGCATCTCAAACTTTCATGTTCACACAAATCACCTGGGGAGGTTGTTTAAAAGAAGCTATAAAGCAGGTCTGGCTGGAGCCTGCAATCCTGCAGTTCTTATGCCTCCCAGGTGAAGCTAACACTGCTGGTCCCTGTGCCACAGTTTGAGAAGCACAGATATAAAGCACTTTGACTAAACTGGTTGCTTTTTTACAAGAAAATATGGAAGTATGGTTATTCTTTTAGAAGTGCTTGTTTTACTAATATCAAATTTTTGTCTTGCAATTCTGTTTTCTTGACCCTCTATGCATACAAGTTTTCATTTCAATACCAAATTATAATAACCTCTAAAATTATTTAAACAGCAAGGCAATCACCATGTGTAGCACCAGCAATGCACATAAGTCACTGATGTGATGATGATAGTGTGAAGTACTTAAGCCAAGTTAGTGTGCTGTCAGTGCTGCATTTTAATGTCAAAAAATGATATACTGTACAGCTTCAGCTAAAGGAAATGTGAAAAGTATTGAGCCACTAGTCTGCCTTTTTTTCTACATAAGAAAATACTGAAATCAGCATGAGGAAGTAAAGAGAGAACAATTTGAACCCCCATTTGTTTCCCAGTGTTTCACCTATGTGTCTGGAACCCAAGGATGGAAGTTCTTCCATCCCCAGTGCAAGTGTGTAGCCTTGGGGATAGGTGTTTATAGGTGACTTCTTAGCAGTCAGAATCATCTGAGCACTTGTAGAAAGTGACTAACTCTGAGTTTTCCCAACCTATTAAGGCAGCATCTCCAGGGACTGAGTCCTGGAAAGTCTTTCACCAACACCCCTAACAGAACCTGACACCACTCAAGTTTGAGAATCACTGGCTTAGTGTCTTTATAGCTTGCAGCAGGATTTAGTCAATTTCCAGGTAGGGGGCACCTACCATGTACCAAACACCCTGCCAGGTGTTAAAGGAAACACCACATAGGCTGTCACAGTATCTCCCTGGCCTCATGAAGCAAAAGAGCTAAATAGGCGGAGAGAGAACACTATGCTGTGGGTATTCAGAAGCAGGGGAGGAGGAAGAAGGATGCGTCCAATGGATGTAACTGGAAAGTTCGAAGATGGTCATGGGCTGGGTTGTAACATGGGTGGATTTGGACAGGACAGGAGCTGGGCATTTCAGGCAAGAGGAAACGTATAAGCAAAGGCATGTTCTGGAGGGAGAGAGTGGACCAGATGTTCTAAGTCTTATAGATGCTTCATCTTCATGTCACAGAATCATAAAATTATGCTTGGAAAACTTGACAGGAGGGAGATGATGTCCCAGGACACTTTGCTTTCTTGTACCTGGTCTCTGCATCTAGAGTTTTAAAATTTGTTATCCTTTTCTTCTTTCTCTTACTTACTATTCCCTCTTCAACTTAAGAGGAGGAGATGCAGGGACTTTCATTTTTTATCACTACTTCAGGCCACACCCCAGACTTGCCTTCAAGATGACACCCCCACCACTCACCATGCTTCCACAGACTCCCCTTACCCCCTCCACTGTCAGCTGGTGCATGAAGAGGAATGCAAGCTCATTGCAATATTAATCTGAGCAAAACACAAGAGGGGAAATTTTGCTGCTATGTTGCAAATAGCATATGGTAGCTCCCAAAATCCAAAAGAAATGATTTTTTTAATCATCTGCTGTTCAGGATTATCCACGCTCCCTTTCCTCAGCGTGGATAATTGAGGGTTGACTGTATTTGGATTTCAAAGCATTCTGGACTTTATGGAAATCCAAGTTTGCACCCCACCCCAGTGGCATCCATGCCTGTAATTAAATTGATCTGCAAGGGGAGGGCACAGAGGTACCTCTGATGTGAATGGTTCCCAAAGAAAGACAACTGGTGTTTTTATGTTGCAATATGTCTTTATGTTGCAATGTGTCACGCTCAGGAGGCTAAAATACTCCCTTCCTGGAGAGATACCCTTTGTACTCTGGGCCTGGGTTGTCCTCATCTTCAGATTTTCAGGCCTACACTCCAAATAACCCTCCAGTGAATTTAGTACTTTTTAGGGTGAGAATTCACTATTTGGTTTCACAATCATACAAAAAGATATTAGAAATTATTTGTTTTAATGGTGGGCAAAAAAGCACACACACACCCCAACTGATCTGCAAGGAGGCCCAGAAAGTTGCCTCTAATGCAAGAGGTTCCCAAAGAAAGACAATTGGAATTTTTAGATTGCACATATTCTGGGAATTGCAATTTTGAGTAAAGGAGAATGCTGAACACAGCATGGTTAGAAAACTATGTCTGCTCTCTCCGGTGTGTGCAGTTTGTATGTGACGGAAGATGGGCAGCCTCTTCAAAACACATGGGGCAAGGGGTGCAGGAGTATGTTCCTTCAAACAGTCCTCCCTGGGTGCCAGGGACAGGTCGGGGAAAGGAGGGGATGCAAGCCACCCTTCCTCTGGCCATGTTGGCCACATAGAGAGGAAGAGAGGAACCATTTTCAATGAAAACAGAAACACATGTGCAGTGCTGGGGGCCGTCCTCGGGAGCTGGCGAGGCTGCACACAGTGCTGTGGGCGCGACCTGAGATGCAGGGAGGAGGGGGGAGTGGGGTCGTCGCTGGGTGGGCAGGTGGCTGAGTGCCTTGGAGGGGCTGGGCTGCTGTGGCTGAGTGACGAGGGAGAAGGTCAGAACAGGATTGCATCCCTTCCTGCCAGCCACCTGGGAAGGATGCGTTGGCTCAAGCCTCCTGGGTGCTCTGTGACTTACCCAGGCCTTTTCCCTCCTCGGTTGTCAAGGCCAGGTTGCCAGCAGCCATGGAGAGCTTGGTCCTGAGTCCACTGTGCGCACCCACCCACAGGGGCAAGCCCACACCCCAGTTAAGGTCAGAACAAGAAATGGATGTTCTTTTGTGGGACCCCATCGCTCAAGTCAACTAGAAAGTCAGAACCCCCGTGGGCACCCCTCATTCACAGTATCCCCCAAATCACACCCTGACCTCTTCTCTCTCCTCTGCCCTGCAGCACCTCCACTGTGGCCCCAGTGCCACAGACATTTCTGGTTGGTGGCTGGCATCAGCTGGCCTTGAGCAGAAATGTCTTTGATCAGTTGGGAAGGTACAGCAGGCCAGCCCTGTGTTCTGTGATGGAGCCTCCCTCTTCTCGGGCCCCTCTCTCCTTTCCTGCCCGGCACAAGAGGTCCCCTCTCATCTTCCTGTCATCTCAGAGGAGCTTCTGTCAGGTCACCCTGCTCACACATGAAACTCCTTACTGAATATTTATGTCTCCCTGACTTCCCCGCAGCTCTGTGCTATGAGCCGAGGGTGGTCACCTGGGAAGCGTGGATGTCACCAAGGCAGCGCTTCCCTCCTCAGGGAGGAATGGCAGCCATTTTCCTGATTAAATCCACTAGCCCCTCCCCCAGCCTCTGTGACAGCTTCTTCTGGCCACCCTGGTTACTAATTAAAGAGAAGCTGGATTATTTTCCTTAGGAGATAATTAAAACCACACAGAGAAAAAAGAGGGGACATCATAGCAATGATCTTGGTGGGAACAACAGATTGCTCAACCTGTCCCCCCTCCTGACAAGCAGCACCCCCAACCCCCAGGAGACAGCCAGAGGACACTTGCTATTGCCCAGTAAGTGTGCATATGGCGGGGAGGGGCAGAGCCACTCTGGGCCTGCCCTTGCAGAGCTTGTGCGGATTCCTGAGTGTCAGGTACCTTGCTGGGCCCTGAAGGCAAAGCCCTTGTCTCTGGCTCCTCCTCCCACGGGGAGCTGCTGCACACTCAGTGTCTGGGGAGGATTCATGCAGCTTCTCCCAGAGGTTCATCCTGCAAAGCCGGCCGGCTGTCCAGGCATCTTGCCTTATAGACCGCAGAGCTGCAGCTCTGCCTTGCAGGCTAACATGGGTCTCTCTGGCTCAAGAGCAATGAACTGTCCACTGGCAGCTCTCCCAGCAGGAACAGAAAGCCTGTAGTTCAAATGAAGTTTCCTCTAAAACATAATAATAAAAATAAGGCAGTACCCGCTGGTGTTTCCCAGCTGTGGGCCTGCCTTTTATGGCCTGGACTTTTGACTTTCATTAGAGTTGCTGACGTAAAGCTGGTGACTGAGCCTACGCATGGGTGACCAGGTGGCTCCAGGATTTCTGTAAGGAGGTTTTGGGGTGGTGTGGGGAGAAAGGGGGAGAAAAAGCAGAGTCCCTGTTCACTGAGCATACTGGCTATTTGGGGATGCTAATAGAGATTGTGGGAAGGTCAAACCCTCTCCCATGACCCACCCTAGTCCTCAGCAGCTCCCCAAGTTAAGCCTTTGCTCCACGAAGGAAGCCAGCGCTGTTTTCCATAGTGGCTATACCAATTTACATTCCTTCCAACAGTATACAGGACTCCCTTTTCTTCACCTCCTTGATAACATTTGTTATCTTTTTAAATAAAAACTATACTAACATGTGGGGTGATAGCTCAGTGTGGCTTTGATTTGCATTTCCCTGATGATTCATGATGTTAAGCCTCTTTTCACATACCTGCAGGCCAGCTATACATGGAGACCTTTTTCAAACGTATAACTCATGTTATGCTGTGTCTCTTTTCCTTTTGAAAAATCTCCAGACTCTACAACATGGTCAGAATAAAATTCTGTCTCTTTCCCTTGGCCTTCAGGCCCAGCATTGCATGACCTCTGCCCCTTTTCCACTTGGTCTATCCTCTGGCCACACCAGCCTTCATGCTTCTTCCCTAATAAGTCTGGCTTGTTTTGTCTCAGAGCCTCTCTACTTGGTCCCTATGCCTAGAATGTTCTATACTCAGATCTTCATGCAGCTTCTATGGACATTTCATCCAGGTCTCTACTTATTGTCACCTCTAAGAGAGGCCTTCTTGGACCATCTTACCTAGAACAGTACTCCACCCCACCCACATCACTCTCTACTCTCTTAATCTGCTTGAGTTTTTTTTTTTTTTTTAGTAGCCTGAGTCATTTTCTAATTTTGTATCATTTTACACAATGTATTTGTTTGTGTTCTGCCTCTCCTGCCAGTAAGCAAGCTTCAACAGGGTGTGGGTCTGGTCTGTGTCATCCCAGCTATATGCACAGATAGATAATAGTGCCTGACATATTGTAGGTGCTCAATAAATACCTGGTGCATTCAATGTTCTAACCATGCTGGCTGGTTCAAGGCTTGGCAGGTTGACTTCCAGTTTTGAGCAGAGAGTATCTCAGGATATTGCCAGGATACAGGTGCACACTTTGATCTGCTGCCCTAAATGTTGTAATGGTGTGCAGTTGCAGCTGAAGTTCTGGGACATGTCTAGAATCAGGGCCAACCCAGAGGAAGCAAAACCAAGGGGCAAAACCAGGTGGTATCCTTAGAGCATGAATAAACTATTGCCTGGTGCTGGAACTTCCTATGGGTTTTTCAACCAACATCAGCCAATACATTTCCTAAGGACTGTGTAGTCAATACTCACACAGAGCCAAAGTAGCTCTGCTTTTCCATACTTCTCAAAAGACAAAATAAGGCTTTGGGGAAAAGACTTGTGACTTAGCTAAGGTTGTAAAGTCAGGTTAGGGATCAACTTCAGGTCTTCTGACACCACTGCCATGTTAGGCATTCTCCTCCCAGAGGTCTCAAAGAGTCCTTCTCAGAGCGGGCAGCAGCCTTGCTGACAGGATAGAGCCTGGATAAGGGTACCGTCAGAACAGCCAGAAGGCAGGGCAGCCTGCGACTTGGGTTCTATTAATGCAGGGCTTGCCTTCAAAGCCCTCTTGTCCAATAACTGTAAATATTACAGACCTCTCCTGCAGCAACTCTAGAAGAGATAAATCAAATGGCAACAGAGGTTGTCCAGTCTTAGAAACCTATGCATGTCCTGACAGGATTAATAGCACAGGCCTCTCTGATTTGTCTGGGAGAAGTAATGTGGCACCTCACAGATGTATAAACTTCATTGTCCATCAGTTAAGAGATGATGAAATTTCTTATGTTTCGAAGAATGGCAAATATCTGACCCTTGGTCCTCTCCCATGAGATCCACTGAGGAGGGTTTTGCTGGATCCCTTCTGCAGTCATGACCCCTGGCCAGCCCTGCCCTATGATGACATTCATCTCCCCTGGGTTCACACTCTCTGAATCCTGAACTCACTTCCTAGGCCTGAGGTCTTTCCAGAAGTTACTTGCTGACTCTGAGCGTGGCTGTTCTCAGGGAAGAGCTTGCAAGGAAACATCTCAACCTCACTGTTCTCTAACAAGCCCCACATTGCTGGTTTCCAGTGAGCTATGTGCTGGAGGTGGGGTCTGTGGTCCCCTGCTAAGTTCTCTGGCGCTCAGTGAGGGCTGGGACTCATTCACCTGCAGCAGTGTGCTCAACGGACCAAAGGAACCTCTCCTGGGTCTGAAATAATGACATTCTATGACTCCTACTTTGCCTCCCAGCCAGGCCACGGGTTTCCTACACAGCATCCGCCTGCTCAGTAATGTGGATAGGGGCATACCTCAACCCTCCAACGTCCCCTGCCTGGTGGCGGCACCCTCTTATAATGTGGCCCTGTAGACTGGGGGCTGAGAAAACTGTAGTGCTGAGTGAGAATTCAGCTAGTAAGATGCAAAGGCAGTTTTCATCTTGATTCAAGTATTGACTTCCTCAGGCAGTTCTTAGGAAACTAGAGTCTGGACAAAAAATTGCCTATTTTGGTTTGCCTCTGGACAGAACCTACTAGGCTCATACTAAATGAGCAGCTGGCTCCAGATGCCTAAAAATCAGACAATGTCCACAAATCCCTGATCTTCTACCTGTAGGTGCTTCAGAATCAGAAATGGGGAGCTGGGGATCTAGGCTCAATGAATCTGAAAGAGGTTCACTACACATTTCCTCATCTCCACACTCCAAAGTCTTGAATTTCATAGATGCAAAGGAAAGCTCTGCAGACAGAGGGAAATTTGAGAGGTGGTCTCAGCTGACAGGGAAGACAGTCTCACCAGACAAAGGCCCATCCACTAGCTGTATCAACTAAAGATCAGTGATGTGATGCAAGAACCCAATGGAGCAAGTGGTCTCCATGTCTCCCTGCTTTCTTCATTCTCTCCAGGAATCTTGTAATTTGGGGCAGTTTCATTCTTCCCACCTATGGAACAAAGGCAACACTTGGTGCCCATCAGGTGCAGCTCACCCCAGGCCCACAGATGCACTAAACACACCCAGCCCTCTGTGCTTGGTCCTTACCCCTGTGAGGCCAGGACCTTGGTGGGAGGCTAGCCACCCCAAAACCAGAGCGACTCCACCCTCCTAAAGTGATGCCAATCTCAGTCCCTATGGGGACAGGAATCCAATGGGTACATTTGGGGTCAGCCTGGTTCTACATAGTTCAGCAATAAATAATTTATGCATTTCTTCATGTTGAGGATCACACTTCACCATTGGGTTAGCTGACTCCAAGCCAGCAGTGGTAATCTCTGCTCCAGGAAGTTGTGCAAGGCTTCTTCTGTGGCTATACTAGGCCATGCATAGCCAGAATGCTGCTTCTACTGTCAACAATAACAGCTGCAGTTTCTAAGCACTGCCAGCCACTGTAGCATGAGTTCGATCCCCAGCCAGGGAGGTGACCCACATGGCACAGGAGGCCTCTCCTGTCTCATCCACTGCTCCCCTTAGCAGTATATTTTAGTCGATCCGCCTGTTCTGCTCCCCACTCTGTCTCTGGGGAATCCTCTCACACCTTGTATCTTTGGCCTACACCCCAGTTCTTGTATAAATAAATACATAAAATAAATGCATAAATAAATACATAAAAATCTTTGGGAAAAAAAACTTAGTATCAGGTAGGTATTAAACTTTCCTGTTTTATAGATAACTGTGGGAGGGAGAAATTGAGTGATTTGTCTGAAATCACACAGCAAGTGAGTGGAGGTGCTGGAAATTGAACCCAGGTGTTCTACTCCCAGAGTTCCGATAGCTTGGCTATTGGGCATGAGGTGGGGCAGTATTTTTCAGGTCAACATTCAAGGACCCTCCAATCAGAGGGAAGTAGTGAGGAAGACACCGTCTGCCACATAGGTGGGCTAAGGTTGGTATAGTGCGGGCACTTGGGGTCAATTTTTTTGGGACTAATCACATGGACATGTGAGCAGATGACATAAAAGCATCACCAGAGCATCTAGACAGGCATGACAGGTGAAGCAGAGAGGGTGCACCAGACAGACAGACATCGGAATGGCATGGCAACTCCAGCTTTTGCTTTTCTGAGACACAAGTTCCAATATGAGGAAAGAGAAACCAAGACCAAGCTCCAAGAGTAGGTCCTGCCTGAGGCAGCCACTGTTCTAGACTCTGAGGGGCTCTCTAAGCCCTCAGAAGTGTCTATCTGCAGGGGTTCCGCTCTGTGCCAGGTTTGGAAGCATAAAGAGAACCACACTGAGCCTGCCTCGTGCAATTAATTGTAGCTGGCATTTTGTCTGTGTGTGATTTACCCTCTCTTCTTTTGGGCCTGCATGGAGATGCCTTTCCTGCAGACCTCAGAGAAGGGATTTAGCTGAAAGCATTGTTAGGAGTCATGGTTATTGCCATAATGAGTGGGTGTGTGGAAGTGCTGAATGGTTCTGCTCCAACAAAAAAGCAAGGTATGGGGATGGAGCTGCGGGTGGTTGGAAACAGAGAGAAGCAGAGGTGAGAGAGTATCCAGGGAGTGAAGGCCAAGGCTGAGCAGGAGGGCGGGTACAGCCACTCCCCTGGGTGGCTGTGGGTGGTTAGTAAGAAGGCAGAGTGGCCCCTAGGGTGATGCAGAGTGGAGGTAGGCAATCAGGGGTTTATTGGGAGCCAGGGCAAAAAGCATCTATTTCCATTAGAATAGGTGGGACTCAGCTAATTGAACAAGGACTCCAGAATTCAGGACAGAACTCCCAGGAAGAGCTGTTTCCTGGATACAGCCACAGTCTGCATCATCCTGTGATTTTAACTTCTAATCTGCATGGGGTCTAGCCCTCATAGGCAAACATTCTTGAATCGGCATTCAGGAGGAGGAGGTGAGAGGGAAAATGGAAGGCAACATTTCTGAGGCAACATTTCAGATCTGGAGGCTTACAGGAGAGGCCCTGGTGCCAGTACAACGTAGACAGTGACTGTCTACTTGCAACCAGTTGAGCTTTCTCTCTCCTTCCTGTTCTCTGTATTGACATTTTAATGACCCTGATTGATCTAGAGGTGGGGGTAGTTGTGATAGAGTGACTGAAGTTATCAATTAAGAAAACAACTGCTGGTATATGAAGACACTGATAGACCCACAAAAGGACTAACAAAAACCTGGCTGTGCTGAGGCAACCCACCTAGATTGAAATTAACAGGTGGTCCTGACAACCTATCTCTGAAAAGTGATGTAAATACAGGCACTGAATTAAGCCATCTGAGATGCTCTTGGACTCCACGCCTATGGTCCTGAAGCCTTCTCTGGGTTTTGGCAAGGATGAGTGGGACTTTTCTTCCTTCCACAAATAGACAACAGCCAGGAATTCTCCAGACTGGCCCCACCAGTCTGCTTTGCCAGTCTCCCAAGTCTTGCCAAGAGGTCTGTATCCCTCCCCACTTTTACTGCCAATTGAATTGTTTGCTTATATTGTGATGTGGATTTCCCCCAGCGAGTTCACATTGTGGATACATGCATTCGGCTTGAGTTGTAATTGAAAACTCTCCTTTCTGATGGAAGATAGCACTTTAGAGATCTGAATCTGATGTCTGTCTCTCTCTCTCTCTCTCTCTCTCACACACACACACACATCTGGCTGTGACGGTACCTTTGGGGTCCAACCTTGGGACCAAATTCTGGAACTGCGCCACTATCTTAGCATACAGGAATTTAGAGCCACAGTGATTAAATCCCTTAGGATAAAGTCTGATGAGGCAAATTGTTACAAATTTTGTTCTCCAGTCAATGCTGGTGAAGTGGCTGATGGGCAGAAACACAAAGCCAGACAGTGTCTCAAATGATCACTCAGTGCCTGGGGTGGGGGGGAGGGGACACAGGGACACCACCTAAATCTCCTGCAATAACCACAGTTGCCCCTGAGTGATTCTTTCTGGGAGGGAGACAGGGCCCAATTTCAACCCCAGAAAAGTCAATAAGTATACCCTAGGTAGAAACAGTACATAATTATCACGGTTTAGACCTAGACTCATTATCTACCCTTTGTTATTTATTTATCATTACCTATGGCCTCACTTTTTCTTGGAATCTCATTGTTTTAAATCCAATACAATTCCTCTTTCAGATTCTCTCCCTTGTAAACATCAAAGTTGCTTTATAGTAGGAGACAGTGAGCTTACTGGGGTGTATTTGCAGAGCAGGGTCTCTACTGGAAGCAGGCTGGCCCTTGGGCTGTCTGTGGAGAAATGAAAACATGCCAACCTGATGGCACTGGTCCGGCAGCCACAGGAAGACACACACGCGTGATGGTCTCTGTAGCCAGCAGGCCCTTTCTTGTCTCTCATTCCGTCTGCTCCAGTTGGGGGTGGGGGAACACAGTGCCTGGAATAGACCCCATTCTCCTGAGCAACTAATTCCTCGATCCCTGCCTTGATATTGCCCAAGGCTCGGAGGACTTTGGGTTTGTCGATCTCCCCATTCAATCCCTCTCGAGTCAATCCATCAGAATCCTAACATGGAGACACAGAGAGCAACAGAATCTTCCAAGAAAGGAAACAGTGGTCTGCAGGCCAGCCTCACAGAAGTGCGTGATCTGAGGAGTCCTGGCTATGGCTCTTGGGGGCGCATGTCACAGTGCTGAAGGTCAAAGTTTCCTTTGAATCTCAGATTCTCAGCAATTAATTCACAACACGTCTGACTTTACAGATTGCACCAAAAAATGTTCAAAGAAGTAACCTGAGTGGCAGACAGTGGCAAATAGGGACCCTGGGTTCCTTTTCAAGTTAGGAAGTATTTAAAATCATAGGTCTTTCCATTTTGTGCAAATTTTGCATTCTACTCAATATTTATTTGAATATAAAAATATTTTAATTATTCACAAGTTAAATTATAACTTCTCCCTGGAAATAAAGAGGACTCTAGGAAAATGCCTGTTCTTTATTCCTACCCCCTGCAATAGGACTTAATTCATGAAAAGTGGGCCTGCCCCATCAGTTGCTACCTTCATTTGAACAATCATACAACTTTCACTACCACTTATCGACAGTAGCTTCCTACACTAAGGGTCTCGCATGTATTCCTTTTACACTCTTTATTGAAATATTCACATAGCATACAATTCACCCCTTTAAAGGTATAATTCAGTGGTTTTTATATTCACAAGTTTGTGAAACCATCATCACAACCTAACACTATAGTCATCACCCCAAAAAGAAACCCCATATCCATTAGCAACTACTTCCTCTTCCCCTAGGCATATCCAAATCTACTTTTTGTCTCTCTGGATTCTTACATTCTCTCAGATCATCCTAAACAACAACCTTCTGAAGGATGAGAAAACTAAGACTCTGAGAACTTGACAAAGTCAAGAACTTGACTAAATCACATACACAGTAGCAGTTGAGCCAGGTTTGATCCAAGTCTGTCTAACTCCAGAGCCTGTGCATGGGAGATAAGCCCTCACCTCCTACCACCCTGTCCATTACAGCACAGGTGCTGCCTAGGTGTCCCGATTCAGCCTGAACACATCTGAGGTGCCCCTCCCTCAGACCCAGCTTCGGAGCCAGGGGCCTTACTGCCACACAGCAGAACTCTCTGTGCTGCTGGAGACCAAGCCATTCCCTCTTTGCAGCCTTTATGATGAGAATTCTCCCAAATTCAGCTCAGACACTGGGTTCTGCCTGCAGGGCAGGGGTTGGGCTGAAAGTAGGGTCCTCCTGCTGAGGATGGCACCAGATGCATGGGGCTGGGGAGGGAGGGGGTACCAAGAGGAGAAGCAGAGGATATCTAGGTCTTTGGGGAAAATTAATCCTGTTCAGAACTGTCCAAGTGGGCTGTGACACTCTGGACATGACTGGTAACCTGGTCTTTCAATTGGAGAAAAATCAAACCCACATGGTTCTTTAATAATCAGTTAATGTTTCCAGGAAAGCAAACTCAGAGTTGAGTGAGGATGAGAGAAAAAAGCTCCTTGCAGCTTTAGATGTCTAACAGCTTCACCATTAGACCTAATCATCAAAAGAAGCAATTTTGTCAGGCCATTGGCTCTTGATGTGAGCTGCCCCTTCTGCCTGAGCAGAGAGAGAAGTTCTCGATGGCCGCTGTGTTTAAGTTACTTCCCCTGTCTAGTGCAACAGCAGGAGAGCCTGAATGCTCATCCTGTATGTTTCAATACGTCTTCATGAATGGGTGCCTTCTGTCTCCCCCAAACTTTCCCGCTCCGGTGCTCTTACCAAGGGGAGCAGGAAAAAATGATGGTTTGGGTTGTGACCTTTCTTGTAGAAAATCTTAGTTGATCAGTTCCAAATATCATTAATGTGCTATTTGCAGAGGATGACCTTCATTAAATGGTAAGGTCAAGTACACCACTGGAGGAGGGATCCAAGAGACACTATAAGAGTGACAAGGAGATAGTCAAAGAGGAGGGAATCATAGTCCTCCAAAAATCCCAGGGGTGTCCAGTGAACTAGAAAGATTGCCAAGGCCTCTAAGGACAATGACCACAGCTTCCCAACATTTTCGGAAGCTGAGTTACCTGTTGCTCCCCAAAATATTGGGTAAATAAAAGCCAAGGGTCAAGGAGCAGCCTGGCTGTCTTACAGCTCACTTTGCTAAGCTCTTGGAGGAGTTGAGGTACTTAATTCAGCTGGTAAAGGGCATGGGTTTCAGCAGTAAAAGCTTCCCACCATTCTTTAAAAAACCAAGACCACAGTAGTGTTTCCTGAAGATCCTAGGAAAATGCAATAAATAAAAAAGAGCACAAAGTATAGCTGTCAGTGAGTTTTTAAAGTATACATGTGCCCACAAAATCCGGCATGCTCAGGTGATAGCCAAGGTAAAATATTATTCTTTTTATTCTTATTTTTAAAGATGTCATTCCTTAGAACTTGTCTGTTTCTCCCTCACATCCTTTGAAATCAGAAGAAACCACATGATGAAAGCAAAAAAAGCATGTGTTTTGGAGTCAAGCACACCTATGTTTATACCCTGGCTCTGCCTTTCTAGCTGGGTGACTCTAGGCAACATATAAAGTTCTCGTAGGCCGAGTTTTGCTATCTGCAGAATGGGATTATCAGTTGATGTTCTTGGCCAGCAGGTCACAGAAAGCCTGACTCCAAGTGCTCAAATGAACCAGGAGTTGAGTAGTTGTGATCACTCAGCCCTGGGACCATCTGTGGCTCAGTCTGGCCTGCTCCCTGTCTCTGCATCTGGGCTCTTTGTTCCATAGGTGTTAGCGGTGTTCCAGGCCTTATATGCACACACAAGATCAGGAGAAATAGACTCTCTGCCAGTAACTATCTCTTAAGAGAGGGCAAATTTCTCTCCCAGAAGCCCTTAGCTAACTTCCTCTTGCTTCCTATTGATCCAGAGAAGTCACATGCCATTTCCTTTTTTTTTTTTTTTTAAGATTTATTGAGGTGCCATTGGTGCAGGAGGGTGAGATGATTCACCAGAGACAGAGCAGGGAGCAGAACAGGCAGGCAACCAAAGTATACTGGTGAGGGGAGCAGCAGGCGCAACAGGAGAGGTCTGCTGCACCATGTGGGACTCTCCCTAGCCCGCCAGGAATCGATCCAACACTGCAGACACTGCGGACAGCTTCACAGCGCTGTGCTAAACCCGCTGCACCACCGGGGAGGCCCACATGCCATTTCTTAACCAATTGCTGTGGCAAGGAGAACAGCATGATCTGCTCTGATTGACCTAGAGTCTTTTTGGATCAGGGAAAGTAGGCCCACCTCTGGAGCTTTTGCTGGAAATGGGATCAGCCCACTGAGGATGCAAGGACTGGAGAACAGAGAAGTGGGAAGAGGTAGATGACATGGCTTAGGCAGGCAGCAATTTCCAGACTACTATCAATTCACAGAAGCTTGTGAGGATGAGATGAGATGGGTGAATGTATTTCGTGCAGCCACCAGCATATAATAAATTTCAGTAAGAGTTTTCTCTGAAGTGGAAGTAGGGAAGAATACCATAGACGGAGTGAAACCAGAAATGAGTCATGAGGTATCTGAGGCTACAGGTGAAAGAACATGCTTCTAAATTACTTTAAATTCCATTTCAATAATTAAACTACACCACCACCATCCCCAAATACAAACATTAGTTTATTAGAGTTAAGAATATCCCTCAGGATGCTTCCAAACTCTGCAGTAGGAATCAGTCTAGGAGGCACAATGTGTCTGAGCTTTCATATTCTCCCATCAATTTGTTCTTAGTTAATTGCCTCCTTTGTGAGTATAGAAGCCTGGGTGCCACAGTAATGTCCAGTAGAAATTTCTGCAACGATGAGAATGTTTTTGTGCTGTCCAGTATGGTAGGCCCTGGCCACGTGTGGCTATTGAGCACTTCACATGTGGCTAGTGCCACCTTAGGAGTTGAATTTTTAATTATTTTAAATTTTAATTCAAATAGCCACATGTGGTTAGTGGCTACCATAATGGGTAGTGCAGCACTAGTCTGTCACTTCCTGAAGGCTGAGTTTCTGCTTTTTCCATATCTCACCACAGCCTCGAGTAAAGAACAGGGGACCTTGGAGTTTCCTCCATGAATGTATCTGACCAACTAAGTAATCCCAGTTTGCATAGGATCATGAACTGTCTCTTCCATGAGGTGAAATAAATGATCTAATGTGATCTAATGGAGAAAAATGGAATTAACCTGGCCACTAAGAGTGACATGCACTCACTCCATTCTCTGCAGTAAAAGACTGCTTCATTTTTCAGGTCATTGTCAAGGCTGTCCCCACCTGAGTATTCATGTGTATATGTTAACTGTGTAAAGAAAGGCATGCTCCCTCCTCCTCCTTCTGTTTCCTGGCCCATCCTGACATTTGAATGACCTCTCCAGTCCCTGTACCCTGCTCACTTGGGCACTTGTTGAGACGATGAAGGCTTGAAAGTGAGGGGGAAAGACCCACTCCAGGATCTGAGAAGACTGAATATACCATGCTTGACAGCTGAGCAAATCAACCCTTCTACTATTGTATTCAGGAAAGCCACCATTGACACTGTTTCTGGAATAACAATAGCCCCCAGGAACAAGGCCCTGTCTTCTCTGAGCATTGAGCTGTTTCCATGGGCACAGTTAACCTCTCTCTCCTGGAGAAAAAGGCCACAGCTGCTGGCTCCATGGTCCTCAGGTAGATGCATTGCCTTCCTTCCCCGTTCCCATTGTCATCAAGAGAATGAATGTTCGGCCATCTTTAATTGGGGTTCAAAGAGTTTAGATTTGGGGGTTATCTTTCAGCTGGGATGGGAGTAACTTGTTTATAAAAGACTCCAGGCTTCTGAACTGAGTCTTGAAGCTCAGTTTGCAGATGAAATCACCTTTTCACAGAGAATTTATTACGGTGTGTGCGCCACCTAGAGGCTGCTGGTGAAATTAAAACTCAGTGCCAGTCTCCAACATGTTGCCTTTCATTTTTCCACGTCTAACAAAAAACCTCAAAAAACTTGTCTTTGTCAAGCAGACACCAGATATCCTTTACCTCCTCAAAGCTGGCTTTCTTTTATCCCAAGCCTTCCCATAACAGCCTGAGCGAGACCTGCACAACCAGGAAGTCTTTCTAACACTTTCAAGCCTCTGTAAAAGGAACAAACTTCACAGGCTATCTTAAGACATTAAGATGTTTAAGGAAGATGAGACAAGACGTCCCATTATGTCCCCAACCTACCTGAGCTCTCAGTGCTGTGAGCTGCTGGCAGCCCCCCTGAGCGGCACTCTAGCTGGTTTTTCTCTGTGGGATTTATTACCCAGCAGTGGCAATCCAGTCCATCTTATCCCCCTCCTGTGGCCACATTTGTGCCATGCCTCACAAATGGGAGTTCTCAGGGCTGGGCACCATGTTAGGGAAACTGATACCGAATACAAATATTTGACTGACATGGTTTTTGTTTTTGTTTTTTTTTTATTGTAGTAAAATATGTGTAACATAAAAATCATCACTTTTTGTTAACTAATTGAAGTAACATAACATTATATACACTTCAGGTGTGCGTCATTATAAATCAATGTCTGTGTAAACTATTTCAAGGTCACCACTAAACTCCAATACTATCCTTTACCACACAATTGACCCCTTTGACCCAATTTACCCACCCCCTTTAACCTTCTTTCTGGTAGTCATTAATTTGAGCTTTAACCATTTTTAAGTGTTCAGTGTTCAGTGGCATTAGGTACATGCGCAGTGCTATGCTTCTGTGACCACGATCCATTTTCAGAGCTTTTTTGTCATTCCCATCAAAAATCTCCATACTCATTAAGCAGTAGTTTCCCATGCCTCCCTCCCTGCCCCCAAACCCTTGGGGGGATCTCCATTCTGCTTTCAGCCTATGAATTTGCCTATCCTAGGTAGTAAAACCATGCATTTGTTGTGCTTTTGTGTCTGGCTTAGTGAAATATTTTTAGTTGTGACTGATTTACTTAGGTTTCAGAGGACTGGCTTTCTTTTCTTGGAATAAAGATAGTAATGAAATCAACACAATGAACTTAAACCTTCCCCTTGAGCCACCGCCAACCCTGGTTGTGCTCTCTGGCTGGGTGTGCCTCTGAAAACGGCTGCAGCATGTGGAAAGGAAGAGCCACAGCTCCAACCTCTCCAAACAAACAAAGGAGAGTCCATTGTTTGGAGACAGGCGAACCAGCCTTGGCTGGTGTTTTCGGGCCCCATTTTAAAGGGATGGTCAGCAGGGTGGATCTGATGAGAGAAGGTGCCACTGCAGAACTGGTGGATAAAGAGGGGATTTAACCCCTGGAGGTTTGGGGTCAGACAGGCGAGAGGCAGCGCTGAGTGTCTGGACATGATGGAGGGTGGTTTCTGGGTTTGTGTCAGGGGATCATCTGAGGGTTCAAGGAGAAAAATGTCTACACTGCTTTCTCCCTTCATTCTGTGGCGAGCCAGTTGTGTTCTTTACAATCTTATTGCTCAAACAGAAAGGACCCTCTTGTAGAAATGGCTATTTCTATATGTTTGGGTTTCAGTTGCTTTTATATTATGAAACTGTAATTCTGAAAATGGTACTTCCTGGGGAGAAAGGGATTAGAGCACCAGAGTGAGTCATCATAATAGTAACAACTAATATTTATATAGTATTTAGTGGTTTATAAAGTACTTTTTACAGACATGAACTCATTTTTCATCCCAGATAACAGGGAGGAGGGACACCAGGAAGGGATGCCTTCATTACTGATGTCTAGAAAGCGGCGATCATCGCCATCTGCAAGTGAGCTTCAAACCCAAGATATCACTTGGCTGAAAAGAAGAACTCAATAGGAGGCCCTCCCAGGAACAAGAAATCTAGACATGAGGAAAAATCAGATTTGACTAGGAATGATAGAAAATTTGAAATGCGTATGACACAGGCTCCTGAATCTGACTGCCAGGCTTAATTTTCTTAGCCAATAAGTAGGAAACATCGAGTAAATAATATTGTTTCTTTGCAGGACTTCTCAAAGCCTTTAACATGTTCATTGTGACTTCCCAAAGGGAGGTTGAAGTACATAATATTTCTCACAAGTCTTAAGAGATTTGTCCTGCTCCAAGAAACACCCCGTAAACCTTTCCTGCTCCCTCCTGCCTAAAACTCAGAGGTGATAGCAGGAGTTTCAGCAGCCATCTTGAACTATGAGGTCTCCTGCAAGACAGATATCATTTGCTAAGGATGACAAAGTAGGAAGGTTGAAGTGGAACCAACACATCCACTGTGGAGTGCATACCACCAGAAATAAACTACCTTTTATTGTATTTGAACCATGATTATTTAAGTTTTTCATTCTGTGCAGATCAAATAATTCTAACAGGTACACCCAGCTATATTTCAAATTGTGTTTCCTGGTCTTAATTTCTAACTGCCTTCCCCATCAATGAATAATTTCCTCCATTAAGCCCTGTTTCCCTTCCACACCCTATTCCCCAGAGAAACATGTTCCCTCCCTATCTCACTTAAGTCCCAGTGACCTTTTCCACACCCGCCCAACCGCTCCCTTTTCTAAACCTAACAACAAATACCATAACCACACATCTGGACACTGCATTCTTTTCAGCACCATTCAAAATAGTATTAGGAATGTTTTATACCAGTGACTGGTCATTGGTTTAGTGTTACATGCACTGACCAGGTAGAAAAATAATGGTAAGGAGTAACTCTGCCCTTTGCCAGGTTGTAAGGGAAGAAACGGCAGGTGATCTCCTTCTCCACGTGAGCCTGAGGCCCCCTGACTTGGCCGGTAATGATTTCTTCCATTTTATAGGAAGCAGATGGGATTTTAATGAACTGTGACAATTGCTGTTTTCTTTAAGCAACATACATACACCAAGATCTATGCACCCCTCCCAGGTGGTAGGAGGCATAGTCACAAAAAGGAAGGGAACACTGGCAAATTCCCTTTCCTTCAAAAATCATCCTGCTTTGCTTTTTTGACTCTCCCCAAATAAGAAGAGGACAAAGTAAGAGAGTCGTGTTGGAATATAATACCACAATGCCACTATTTCGTCCCAAAGAAAACAAAAAAGAAACACATCATTTCTTGGTATAAAAATGTCAGGAGGTACTTAGCAGGGGAACAGGGATATGGTTTGGGCAGAATGGTGGAGGCCTCCTCAGATGGCTGACAAAATTCTACCTTCCAGGGCCTCCCTGGTGGCACAAGAATTAAGCACAGCTATCTGCAGCCTCTGCAGCACAAGTTTGGCATATCCACATGGCTCAGCAGCCCTCTCCTATCTCACCCAGTGTTCTCCTCAGCAGTGTATTTCAGTCAGTCTGCCTGTTCTGTTCCCCGCTCTGTCTCTGGTGAATCCTCTCACCCCCCCCCCCACCCTGCACCACTGCCTGCTCCCCAGCTCTTGCATGCATAAATGAATAAATATTTTTTTTAAAAATTCTACCTTCCAGTGAAGGTACTCATTGTGAGTTATCCCCATGTAGTAATTCATGAAGCTATATGTTTGTTTAATTTGTACTATATTTAAGAAAAAAAAAGGAGACAGAGGAGAAGCTATCTATTTCGTTTGGAACTGCACTAGTCATGTTCATCTGTAGGTATCAGCAGATGCTCCCCACCCCCCACCTCCCATTACCAAGGAAGTAATGAGGCTCCAGAAAATGGAAGAACCCAATTTCTGCAGAGGAGATGTGATGACAATAACTGCGTGCATTTCCTGAGAACTAGTGCAGTTAGTTGCAGTTGAGAGACTGTTCTCTTCCAATCCTTAGAGACTCCATTAAGTAAACCCTGTCAGTATCCCCATTTTGCAGATGAAGAAACTGAGGCATAGAAGGGTTGAGTAACTTGTAGTTAGTATCCGAGCCAAATTTCAAATGCAGGCAATCTGGGTTTTGCTTATTGGACTTGGTGGTGGTGGGGGGGGGGTTCCATTTGTCTCCTCTCTACCCCCAGAAACCTCATATTTCTAATTCATTGAAAAAAGAATAAAACACGGTTTTGCCAAAGAGGGAAGACAGTTCTAATTTTGGTAGGCTCTTGAGGAATGGGCACTAGGGATCAGTAGTGACCATCACCATGAAGTCTGTGTCCTTGAGTCATTTTTTTTTTTAAACTTTTTTTTTTTTTATAGAGGCATGTTTTTATTTATTTATTATATTTGTTTGTTTTGTTTATACATGCGCTGGGTACAGTCAGAAGCGCTGGAGGGTGAGAGAATTCACCAGAGCCAGAGTGGGGAGCAGAGCAGGCAGAGGGACTGAAGTACACTGCTGAGGGGAGCAGCGGGTGGCAGGAGAGGTCTGCGCACCATGTGGGGTCCTCCTCCGGTGGCCTGGGAGCAGCCGGGGATCGAACCGGCGCCGCAGAGGCCGCAGGCAGCTTCGCAACCCAGCGCTCAACCGCTGCGCCACCGGGGAGGCCCAGTCCTTGAGTCATTTTGACTGTACCAACAAGCAAGCACAAGCACCTGTCCCCTCCTGAGTGTGACATGCTCCAGGGACCAGTCGAGCTGGTGTGCTCAGGACTGAGAGGTCTCCTCGGACACATGACTTTCAGGGCTTAAGCCAGAAAACTCTAGGCAAACTGGGAGATGCAATCACCCTAAGTGAGCCTCTGCATCCCAATCTCCCCCAGAACAAACCTCAGGTGACAGCTGGGTCATTGTGATGCATCTGTGGGCCACGACCCCCATCGGAGAGCACACCAGGAAAGGACAAGATCTGGCTGCTTAGAGCAGGGCCAGGCAGAGGCTGCCTGGGATTGAGTCAACTTCCTAATGCAGAAGGCTGAATTAATCCTGACGTCCGGACTGAAAAAAATCCCTGGTAGCCAAAGGGATGGTTTGAATGAGAATGAAATTTACATTTCTTTGTATTAGGCCACAAATCCCCCTTGGACTTGCTGTCAGTCTAGGCCACGTTTAATTCTGTCAGTCACTCTGAGACAGCACTGTGGTCTTAGCAGACAAGGATTTGTGCACACTGCTGTAATCCCTTGCCATGGAATGGAGCTCAGGGCATCCACAAATGTCACAGGTGCCTCTGTAGCTGACTAGATGTTGTTAATAGTGTTCGGCTCGTTGTTGGAGGGGAGATGATTCAGCAGTGATGACCTGACTTGCCACCAGTGTCTTTTTTCTCTGGTTGTGTAATGAATGGGAGGCAGGCAGGGAATTGTAGTCTCTCAGCAGTGGAGGGACAGAGGAGATGGGTAGCCAGGGGCCTTGGTGTGTGAGCAGCAGGGGAGGGGGAGACGGTGCTGCTGCGGTGGTAGTGGGGGTGGGTGGAGAGCAAGGACATTAGAAATAAGGGCTGTGTGACCTTCATTCATATTCCTCACTATGTTTCCTTTGTATCCATTCAACAAATATTCATTAAGCACCTGCTGAGCATTTATTCTAGGCATTAAGGATCAGTGGTGAATATCAGAAATGAAGTCTTTGTCCTTGAAGATGTATATTCTAAGAGGGAAGCTAACCTTCTTGAGGAGTCTCCATTCTAAAAGCTGGGATCTCAGTCTTGCTGCCTTTGATGCCTGTTCATTATAATCTTAGAGTTAATATGTCAACAGGTTATCTTTAAGAGTCTATTGAAATGAAAACATTGCTTAGGAACATGCATGAAAAGTGTGATCGGTAGAGTTGCTTCCACCTCTACCAATCCTGCTGCCTCAATGAACATCTCTAGCTGATCCTAGGACTACCAAGAACAGCTGTACAGTTTGTACACTGCGCAACATCACAGTTGAAAGGCCTCATCTCTAAAAAGGTTCACCTTTTTAACTTTAGTCCTAAAATCTTGACATGTTTCTTTGCTCCTTCAGAAGTAGAAGTGATCCTGTTACTCTATTCAAGTCACTGGCTTTCAAACGTCAGTGAAATTACATCTTATAGTATAGACACATACCTCCACATGTACACAGAGATAACCAAAACCTTCCCCTCGATTAACCACATTTCATTCTGATTGCTACTGCAGAAAGTACATGGAGCCAGGATCTTGGCTTCAGTTTCAGTTCTTTACCTGCTAGCCATATTGGTTTGCTCTGTCTGCCATACCTGAGCACCACAAACAGCAAAAATTTATTCCATCACAGTTCTAGAGGCTAGCAGTCCAAAATCAAGGTATCAGCTGTTTGGCATCTTTCCTCTCTCCTAGCTTCTGTGACAGCCATAATCCTCCTTGTTTTATAGACACATCATTCTGACCTCTGCCTTCATCTTCTCCTGATGTGTGTTCTTCCCACACACCTCACTTCATGTGGCCACCTTCTTATAAGAACACTGGTCATATTGGGTTAGGGGCACACCCTATTCCAGTATGATCTTATCTTAAACAATGATGTCTGCAAGTGCCCTATTTCCAAATAAGGATACACTCTGAGATACACAGGGTTAGCTTGTCAAAATATCATTTTGGGGGGACATGGAGGTACAAGAAGTGGGGGCATAATTCAACATATAATGGTGACTTTGGGCACATCCTTCAGTTTCTCATCTGCAAAATGTAGTAATTACCATTGAATAATTTGCTGTTAGATTTTTATATGCTAATGATATTAACTGAATATGTAACCAATCTTGCTCCCAGGGTTTCATGCCTGTTTCCATTCTACTCTTATTCTCCAGTCACCTGTAAAACTGTATATCCCTCATGGCTCAGTCAAAGAGCCCCCTCCTCCAGGAAGTCCTCCCTGATCACTCACTGATTATGGGTTACTCTCCTAGAGTTCTTCCTACATAACACTTAACATGTATTGTTAATGCCACTTTGCTTTGGACCTAGTATCTACTGTATGTTCAATACCAACTAAAATGCCTGGAAAACACTCTTAGATGCCTACCAATAGCTATTCTTTCCTTTTGTTCTTTACCTAATTGTACTTTATTTTGTTCTGGTATCAACAACTCCAAAGGAGTTATGGATTCTTAGGATGAAACTTAACTGGTCTGTTCTAATCATAGAAACCCATTCATCTTGCCAGGAATTGATTTTGGGGTGGTCAGTGTGACCCACTCCTGGTCCTTGAGACATGAGGGGAGGTCCGCTGGGGTGGCTTCAGAAAGATTCTAAAGACTTGTGTGAGAGGAAAGCACCCATGTCAGCCTCTAGATGAGTGGAGTCATGATGAGAGCGACACCAGGACAAATGTCAGTCTGCTAAGGATGGCAGAGCCCATCTGAGTCTTTGATCATTTTGCCAAGACTCTGCATTAACCCTTCCCTGGAACTGCCCTGCCACTGGACTTGTAATGTTTGCTGCCTTTTAGGTGAGGTTTTCTGTAGTGTGCAGCTGAAAACAACCCAACACACAAGTACTCAGTAAATATTTTTGAATGAATAAGTGTTTATCAGCTAAATCTGTTCAAGAAAGAGAAGGGAACAGAGAACTAGAAAGTTGACCACCTGCCAAGAGCCAGGCAGGCTCACGCACAGTAGTTTTATCATGTTAGAGGCGAGGAAACTGAAGCTCTGAGAAGTTTATGTATCTACTGAAGGCCACAGAGTTAGTAGGTGCTGCATCTGAGACACAGATAATCACTCTTATGAGGATTCACTTCAGTATCTTAGTTCAGACTTTTCACCAATAGTACAGGATTAAAAAAAAAAATTCATTTCCCCTTTACACTGAATTTTTGCCTGCTAGTTGAGAAGTTAAGCATTCCAATTTCAAGCATACCTGGGTCACTTCTAAATTTTGACCCCTATTTGTGTTTATCTTTGCCTATGACCTTCACAGTCCCAGCACTATCTCCATCTCCCCCTCTGAAGTAGAGTGTACCGCCATAGTCCCCCCTCCTCTGAGTCTGGCACAGAGGCTTTCCAAGGGACCCCACCCCAGGATTCCCTTGTCACTTGGTTCCCTAAAGCTCTCTCCTTTTCCCACCAAGCTAATGCTGGAGCTTCTCTGGAGTTGCTGTGGAAGAGGGAAGGAACCCACAGCCCATGCTAATTTGCCATCTTGGCAGGAAGCCTGGGTGTGAGAAATGAATCCCAAATATGTCTAATTCCAAAACACATTTTCACCATACCATGAGACCTGCGTAGACACTTGTAGTCTAAAAGTATATTCTAGTAATCTTAGAATCAACAAAACTCATTCATGCATTTTCCTGCAGTCCTTTTTGCTCCCCCAATGGGAATGAGTGACAGGAACAGAGAGTGCCGTCTTTCCTCCACCCACCAGAATGTCTCCTTCTTGCAGCCAGCATTTCACAGATGAATGCCGTCGAAAACGCCTTAGCTGCATCCAGGGAATTTCAAGTGCTTTCCTTCTGTTTCTGAAGGAAAACAAATAAACAAATAAACAAAAACTGTCCTTCTGCAGCAAAGTCTCCAGAATTGGCTGTAGCAGAGCCTCGTGAGCTAGAAATCATGTGCCCTCTACTGGTCATCTGCAGGAAGTTCCAGACAGATGGCTATCTGCAGAAAATCATCAGGGAGTGTAGGCGAGGATTCTTAGATAATAAACTTGTATGGTGGAAAGTTGTTTGCCTTACAATTTTATTTAAACACAAAATCGTATCAAGTTCAGATATTAAAATGAGCATCTAAGCTGTCCACAGAACCTGACAGCTCTTAGTGGAGCTGCCCTGGCATTCTTCTCCCATCATTGCGCCCCCCTCAGGCTTGGATGGGCTCCAGAAGCAGGGGTGGGCAGAGCTGGAGGAAATCCACTCACCAGAACTCCTCCTGGGAAGAGAAGGCTGTTTCTGATGGGGAAATATTTGATAAGAAGCAGAGCCCTCTGTAGACAGAATGGTTCTCTTTTGACTTAGGATAGGATTTGTTTTTCATTACAGCCCAAGAAAGGGAAGATGAAAACAGTGAATTAAGGAAAAAGTGGGAAAGCCAGGTGAGGAAAGGCTGCCCACCTCTCCTCAGTGAGCTCTGCCAGTGCTGGCTCCACCACAACCACCCCCCCTGCCCCCCCCCCACCCCGCAACACATATACCAAGTCTTCAGCTTAGTCTCTACTGTCCATTAATGTGTGAGGGGATCCTTTGGGGCATCTCAAAGGGAAACTGAGCTCTTCATTGAAATTGGTGCAAAGTGAAAATAGCAGGTGAGCACAAAAGTGGGGTAGCCTGGAGAAGCACAGGAAGTAAACCCCAGGAGCCCATGGTACCATCATGGGAAAGGACTGGACAAAATTACCCAAGTTACAGGTCACTGTGCCAGAGGGGAGCCCTAGCTGGCAAAGTTGCTCAGGTGGTAGATGTTTAGGTTTGAGTTTTCAGAAACATCAACCAAGCTTAACAGCATCACCAGTCTAAATGCCAAAATTCATATAAGACCCCTTCATAGTTTCTGGGCCAACTCAGAAATTAAAAAATGTCACATTTTGGGTTCAGGAACAGAGCCCATAATCTTAGAACAATATACTATGCTGCTGAAATTCCTCCAGATTTAGTGGTTTAAATTCCCCAAGGGCAGTGGGAAGGGGTGGTGACAAGGGGGACAGACCCAGATGAGCAGCCCGAGGTTCAGGGACGTGTCTGTTGGGCCATGCCTCACCCCATCTTTGATCACAAATCCCACACGCTTCTGTATCCACTGTTACCTATCCCATGCAGAAACTCTGTTTATTATTGGTTCTTTTAATGCTGAAAAATCTTCAATTGAGAAATGCTCATAGTCAGATCCCTCTCGCTGACCTAATCTACTGCCTTTTACCCATACCAGAAAAATCAGTGTTATAACAACCCTAAAACTGCCAATGCATCTGAAAAATATTTAGCTCTTCATCTGAGGATGGGACCCAACTGACCAAATAAAATCAAAATAAAGCTCATATAACTGCTCTTCCCCCATATCTTTCATGTGTGCCTGGAAACAAATTTTCTATTTCTTTCCATTGAGATTTCTTTCCTCCAAAGTAATCTAGGTATGTGGTTTCTTAACGTGCATCATCTTACACACAGATACATTGAGGGCAGAATGAGAGCTTTCATCAAAGGACCTAGCACCTATTTGGTGCCCTCTGATAAATAGGAAGTAAACAAATGCTGGCTATTTGGGCAGTGGGAGGAAGAACTTATATGTTCCTCCAATTTTACAGTAATAGACAACAAATGAAAAGAAAGGGCTAGGGCACGCAGGGACACACATTCGCCTCATCACTAGCCTCAAGCACTGCATGTCAGAGTCAGATTAACCAGAAGTCTTACATTTACGGCCTGATGATTCATTCAGGTGCCTTCAAATGCCATTTCCATCTTCCAGACTGACTTGCGCCGGCACGATAAAGTGAGGATGATTTGGAGTCATTTGCTTTGTTTCTCCAATAAAAGAAGGATTTGGATTTACACAGCCTCTCTTCTCCAAAGAGCTCAGCATGCTTGCCCATCTGGTGTTTCATTCTCTTGGTTTCATCCCTGTGAAGTGAATAAAGGGTGTAAGGCTGGTGTTAGGATCAAGGCCAGCAAGAGTATGTAGGCCTGTTCCTCTTCCCCACGAGGGGGAGCCCGTGAGCCCCTCCACACATCCATACAGTACCTGTTGCCCACTCAAGTGGCCAACACTGCCCGGCAGGCAGCAGAGGACCTCTGCCCACAAACAACCCCAGTCTGCCACGTCTAACAATGGGAGGGACAAGTGAAGGTAGAATTACGACTTGGAATTACAATATTGTGTGATGTGAGCACTGCTGCAGGGATGGATTGGCTTTGGGTGTAGAGGGTCTACAGTAAAGAAGGAGGCAGTTATTGAAAGGTTTAAAAAGGAAAGCTTCAGCATAAATTAAGTGAAATCATTGGGAAGACAGTATTACATAATTTTTAATTTGTTAAATTAATTAAATCAAACTTTCCACTCCCCCAGATGTCTGTGCCTTATATGTCTTTTATGCCTGATTGAACTTAGCTAAATAGACAAATACGTTTCCCTTAAAAAACATGAAATAAATGACAGCTCCCCCACCCCACAACAACAGACCTTCAAGTAAAAAAATGGAGAAGTTGAAACCCTTGTGCTGGTTTGAATAGAACGTGGTTCATTACTATAGTGGAAAACAGTTTGGCAGTTCCTCAAAAGGTTAAACATAAAATTGACATCTTACCCACCCAGCAATGGCACTCCTAGGTATAGATCCAAATGAACTGAAAACACATCTCAAATCCTTGTACACACATGCCCATGGCAGCATGATTCAAACACCAAAAGGTGGGGTCAACACAAATGTCCAGCAGTGGATGAATAGGTAGGCAAATTGTGGTATGTCCATACAGCCAAATACTATTCTGTCATAAGGAAGACTGAAGTGCTAGACATGGGGCAACTTTGATGAGCCTGGAGAACATTATGCTGAGTAACAGAAGGCCGGCACAAAAGGCCACATCTCGTATAATTCCATTTATATGAAATATTCAGGATATGCAAATCCATGGAGAAGGAAGGCAGAGTGGCGGTCACCAGGGGCTGGACTGTTTAAGGAGCATGAGGTTTGATTTTGGAATGATGGTAGGGTTTGGGGACTAGAGAGAGATGGTGGTTTCATAACATTTTGAATGTACTAGATGCTGGAAATCGAATACTTTAGAATGGTTTTATGCTATGTGACTTTTATCTCAATAAATTAAAAAAAGAAAACTTGAGACAGGAGGTGGCTGGATACAGGAGGACAGCAATCTTGATAGACGGCTTAGAGGAGGGCATTTGAGTCAAAGAGCATTGTGTGTAAGAGCTTCGAAGCAGACACATGTGGCAGTGTGTCTGGGCAGTGAAAACAGTCGGGTATGCTGGATGGGGGTCACAGGAGCTCTGGTTGGGGAGGGCTCTAGCAAGGAGTAGAGAATTAGATGGCAAGTAGTCCACAGATAGGTTTTCATTTAGTCTGTGAGTCCAATTATAGGAAATTCCAAATGCTTGGACACCTGAGTGAGGGAAGGAGTTGGCCCTATCTGGGCCAACTTCACCTGAGTCTGCAACCAATATTTTTCTCAGAAACTATCAGTTCTAGGCCTGTCTCCAGCCACCGCTTGACCAAATGAACCACCAATGCCCCAGGGCAGGCTGCAATCATCTTAGCTGGCAGATCTCAAATTTTAAACTTGCACTTTAGTGCACAAGTATATTGGGCCCCTGTGCACTTCTGCATTAGCAGAAATTGTGAAATCACATCATCTAATTCTCAGAATTACATGATAGTGATACAAATAAATGATATTGTGAGATATCGACAACAATTCTAATGTGACACATCCATGACTCCTGCTGAGAAAGCTCTGGGGAGCTGCTAGCACTATACTGGCTTGTTGCTTCCATTCGTGATCGAAGGAAAGGCTAAATTTCAGTTAGAGACTAATGAAAATAGAGATGCAGTTCACAGATCCTGCTTTAAGAATCCCTGCATTACAACCTGGAAAGGAAGCTGTGGGTGGAGCTAAAACTCATCCTCCAAACTGATTGGTTGTCACTGTTTAGCCAAAAGAATTGAAATTTGGGTATGGCCACCCCAGCTTAGGTCTGATCTCAACATAGTTGGAGACAGCAGGAAGGGAACGATGTGGTGAGCTGAAGGACTGAAGGACAGTGGTGGCAGGAAGGATGGATAGGGGGAGGGGACACAACCAGCAGGAGGGAGACATAGCTTGACATGTCGATTTCCTACCTGCTCAGATGACTGGGAAAGCAGCGATGTCTGCAGTTTTCTCTCTGTAGAACTGGTTGAGCATGTTCTGCCCCAGGAGGCTGTGCACCACCGACTGAGCAGAGTTTTAGTAACCACGATCTTTGCCCAAGCAGCGATCCCTGTGTGAGTGCACAAATAAGTGTAGGCAGGCCTGTATTTAGGGGTGGGTCATATACAAGAAAAATCCCCCCAGAAGTTGCTCTTACCAGGCACAGACACGGTAGCAGAAGGGGAAAAGCCAACTCAGTGGGGTGCGCCTGTCATTCTATGCTGACAACTCTCATGCAAGGCAATCCCCCCCCCCCAACTCCTTGTAGTGACCCCGGAAGACCCCTGGAGGGATGACTAGGAAGTGTGTGCTGTTCCCAGGTCACTGCAGCTGCCTCCTCTGGGCACACCCAGCCCTGTCTTCCTGTCTAGTCTTCTGTACTCTCTGCCTAAAAGCTACCACTCTTCCACTTGCCCCCCAGGACTGATGTGGTCTGGCTCCAAGCACCCCTACAGCCTCATCAGCAGTCATGCCTCTACCCTCACTTGCCCACTCAGCAGGACTGGGCCTCCGGATGCTCAGGTGTGCTAGGTGGTCTCACCTCCAGACCCTTCTCTAATCCTCTGGCCCCGGATGGGTCTGTTTTGACCACCAGGCAAGGACAGAAACTGTGTCCTAGTCATCTGAGTTCAGCCTCAGCAACAGGAAAATGCTAGTATTTCTTTGTGGAGTGAATTAACTTTTGAGTGAGGAATTAGTGCGCACTAAATTCTATGGAATCTTGATGTTTAGATCTTGTGTAAGTCTGCGAGGGCTGCCAGAACGAAATGTTGTAGACTCAGTAGCTGCAACAGAAATTTATTTTCTCACAATGCTGGGAACCAGAAGTGAAAAAGCAAGGTGCGAGCAGGTTGGGTTTCTCATGGAGGCCACCTCCTCTGACTGGCAGATGGTCACTTTTTCACTGGGCCCTCTGCTGGCCTTCCTGCTGTGGGGTGCATCTCAGATATCACCTCTTGTAAAGACAGCAGTCCTATCAGATTAGGTCTCACCCTAAGGTCTCTTTTCAACATACTTATTCCTTAAAGACCTTCTATCCAACACAGTCACATTCTGAAATACTAGGAGTTAGGACTCCAACACAGAAATGCTGGTGGGTTGAGAGTGAGGAGGAGGTCATAATTTAGCCCAAAGATGTCTGCAACAACTTACTGAGCTGGGTGGCTGATGCCGTGAGGCAGTGTAATTTGAAGGGTTTGTAGTCCTTCTTCTGCCCCTGCTTCTTGTGCTCTCATTTAAATATCATCATAGGGCCTCCCCGGTGGCGCAGTGGTTGAGCGCTGGGTTCCGAAGCTGGCCGCAGCCTCTGTAGCACCGGTTCGATCCCCAGCTGCTCCCCGGCCACCGGAGGAGGGTCCCACATGGCGCGCAGACCTCTCCTGCTGCCCGCTGCTCCCCTCAGCAGTGTACTTCGGTCCTTCTGCCTGCTCTGCTCCCCGCTCTGGCTCTGGTGAATTCTCTCACCCTCCCGCGCTTCTGACTGTGCCCAGTGCTTGTATAAACAAATAAATAAATAAATAAATAAATAAATAAATAAATCTTCAATAAATAAATATCATCATAAATATAAAGCTCAGCAAAGTGATACTGAGAACCCACAGGCCACAACCCTTTATCCAAGGAAGTTGCTTCATTAGCAGATGGCTTTTTAGCAAGGGGCTGGATCTCTGGGGGTACTTAGGGAACATTCCACTATCACACTTGTTCAAAATTAAAGAAACACTCTTATGAAAAGAAATTCTCAAACCAATCTGAAATTAACTGAATTACTAATCACCAAATTAGAGTCACTTTTTGTCTTAATATTCACCAGAGAACTCCTCAGAGTGCATGTCCAGAGAATCCCAGAATACTAGCCAATGGGTGGGCCTCAGTGTGGGGCTCTCTGCTCCAGCTGCTTCCTGCTACCTGTGGCTCTAGACCCTCCTCTGGCTGACTAACCCCCTCATTACTGCTCCTCAGGCATGTGGTGCTGAGGCCATCCAACACAGATTCAATTTAAGTTTTTTTATGGACTGAGTTGTGCGCAGCCCCTCCCCACCCGTACTTACACTACCCCAATTCATAAGTCAAAGCCCTAACACCCCTTTGTCTGCCACCCCTCCCCACCACCCTCACTATATGTAGCCTTAGGGATATTCATGTGAGGAATATAAACAAAGCAAACAAACAAAACATAAAGAAAAATATATTCTCACAACAGAATGGTGGTTGCCAGGCAACCTAAAGAGGGAATTAAGGTTAAATGTGGTCATAAGGGTGGGGCTCTAATCCAGTAGCTCTGGTGTCTTTATAAAAAGGGAAGAAACACAAAAGCTCTCTCTCTCCACTGTGCACAGAGGAAAGGTCATGTGAGAAAGGAAGAGACCTCACCAGAAACCAACCTTGATCTTAGACTTCCAGCCTCCAGAACTCTGAGAAAATTAATTTCTTTTGTTTGAGTCAACCGGTTTTATACCTAATGGCAGCCCACCAGATTAATGCAATCTTGCATTCCAAATCCCACCCCCAGATCTACTGAATGAGCATCTGCATTTTTTTTAAATTGAGGTTATATGAATTTACAACACTGTGTAAGTTTCAGGTGAGCAACTTTACACCTTGACAATTCTATATGCCACATATCTACCACCAAATGGCAAGCTGCCATCTACCACCAACTAATTGACCCCTCTACCTGTTCCTCCTCTTCTTCCCCTGTAGTCACCACCCTTTTGTTGTCAGAGTCTAAGACTGTGTTTTGTTTGTTTTGTTCATTGCTTTGTTTCTTTATATTCCTCATATAAATGAAAGCACACACTATTTGTCTTTCTCCGTCTGACCTATTTCACCTAATGTAATCCGCTTAAGTTCCATTTGTGTTGTCACAAATGACAAGATTTCATCTTCTTTTATAGTTGAGTAATATCCCATGATGTATCTATACCACATCTTCTTTATCCAGTCAGGGATGGGCACTTAGGTTGTTCCCATGTCTTTGCTGTTGTGACTAATGCTGCTGAACATAGGGGTTTACATACCTTTTTCAATTAGTATTTTCATATTCTAGAAATAAATACCCAGAAGTGGAATTGCTAGATCATACAGTAGGTCTATTTTCAGGTCTCTGAGGAATCTCTCTACTGTTTTCCATAGTGACTGTACCAATTTATATTCCCACCAACAGTGCAAAAGCATTTCCACATCCTTGCCATCATTACTGTTTCTTGACTTTTTGAAAACCATTCTAACAAGTGTGAGGTGAAATCTTGTAATTTTGATTTGCATTTCCCTAATAATAAGTGATAAAGAACATTTTTCCATGTGTCTGTTGACCAGATGTTTCTCTTCTTAGGTGAAATGCCTGATTAGATCCTCTACGCATTTTTTAATCAGGTGGTATATTTCTTGTTGTTGAGTTATTGTGTATTTTGAATACTAACCCCTTGTCTGATACATGGTTTATAAGTATATTCTCCCATTCAGTAGGTTTGCTACTCATTTTAATCATGGTTTCTTTCACTGTGCAAAAGATTTTTAGTTTGATATAATTCCATTCTCTTTTGTTTCCCTCGCTGTTGGCAATGAAACACAAAGATATCACTAAGGCTGATGTTAATGTGCTTATCAGCTGTTTTCTTTTAATATTTTATGGCTCCAGATCTTATATTCATGTCTCTAATCTATTTTGAATTAATTTTTGCATACAGCATAAAGAAGTGGTCTAGATTAATTCCTTTGTAAGTGGCTACCCAACTTTCCTTTCCCCATTGTATTTTCTTGGTTCCTTTGTCATAAGTTTGTTGTCCATGTCTGTATGGATTTATTTCTGGTCTTGTGGTTCTATTCCATTGATCCATGTGCCTATTTTCAATCCAATGTCATACTGTTCCGATTGCTGTAGCTTTTTAGTATATCTTGAATTCAGAGAGCATTATATTTCCACTTTTTTTAAAGATTTATTTATGCATACAAAGCTGGGATGCAGGCCAGAGATGCAGGGGTGAGGGTAAGAGGATTCACCAGAGACAGAGTGGGGAACAGAACAGGTAGATCTACTGAAATACACAGCTGAGGGGAGCAGCGGGCAAGACAGGAGACGTCTGCTATGCCATGTGGGTGACCTCGCTGGCAGAGGATGGAACTCATGCTGCAGTGGCTACAGATAGCGTCATAGTACTGTGTCTCAACCCCTTGTACCACCAGGGAGGCCCCTGTATTTCCACTTTTGTCTTTTCCTCAGAATTATTTTTGACTATGTGAGGTCTTTTGAGGTTCTATACAAATTTAGGATTTTTGTTCTGTTTCTGTGAAGAATGCCATTGGCATATTATCAGCTATTACATTGAACCATTATATTGCTTTAGGTAAAATGACCATTTTAGCAATATTGATTTTTCCAATTCATAAGCATAAGATATCTTTACATTTCTTTGTGTCTTCTTCAATTTCTTTTTCTTGACTAATTGTTCTTGCCAGGAATTCCAATACTATGCTAAATAACAGTAGTAGAAGTAGGTATCCTTTTCTTGTTATTGATCTTATAGTAAAAGCCTTCATATTTTTACCATTGAGTATGATATTGGATGTGTCATATATGGCTTTTATTTAGGTATATTCCTTCTATACCCATCTTATTGAAAGCTTTTTTTTTTTATCATAAAGCCATGCTGAATCCTATCGAAAACCTTTTCTGCATCTACTTAGATGATCAATCATTTTTATCCTTTATTTTTCTGATATTATATATCATAATGATGGATTGAATATATTCAATCATCCTTCATCCCTGAAATAAATTCTACATGATGATGGTGCATGATCTTTATAACATGTTGTTGAGTCTAGTTTGCTAATATTTTATTATTAAAGATTTTTATAACTGTAGGAACCTGAATTTTAACAATCTATGCAAGTTGTAGTTTGAGAAGCACTGTCCTAGAATAGCTACTTTCTTAAATTCTATTCTGCCTTTGATGCAATAAAATGGATTGCATGAACCTCAGTCTTCCAGAGAGCTAACATATAAACAAATCTGATAAAATATTTTCTTATGACAAAAATATGTAAATAGAGTGGACATGTGATAGTTTTATCTGCCCAGTAAACCTCTCTCTGTTGGAGAACAGGTCTTTTCCATGTGGCTCCTGCATGACTAGTATTCACAGTGCCCCATCACCACCTGTCCACAGGGTGGACTCATGACCCAGACCTGCCCGATCACGGCACCTCATCTGCTTGTCCGCTTTTATTTGTCAAAGAATATGACCAAACAGGGCAGGCAGAACCCCTTTGAGATTTGATTTGTGGGTGCCAAGAAAGGGGTCTTTTCCCTTTAGATCATAAACTGCAAGGACATGGGTTTAAAATTGTCACCCTTAATCAGGAAAAAAATGAGAGCAACACACAAAGAAAATCAGAGATGAGCTAGAGTCCCAACAGTTTTGCTCTTGAATTTACCATTCTCGAGGTCAATTTGCTTACACTTCAGATGGGTTTCTATCACATACCACCAATACATTCAGGTATTAGTAGTTCTTCTCACAAGTCCTATTTATTATGAAGATACAATCAGTCTGGAGGTTGACTGATCTAGAAACCACACATTTGATTATGTGCCAGGCATCAAACGGAGGGCATAGTCCCTCTCTTCAAGGTGATGAGTCGAGGAGCTGGGCCTAGTGGAGACCCAAAGCTATGAGCAAACCATACCATGAAAGTACTACGTGTTGGGCCTCCCCGGTGGAGCAGCGGTTGAGCTCTGGGCTGCGAGGCTGCCCACAGGGTCCCGCAAAAAAAAAAAAAAAAAAAAAGCACTACGTGTTGTTAGGCCACTGTTAGCAAAGTCTCATGGGAACATAGAGGTGGGAAAGAGAAACCTTCCAAGAGAACAAATGAAGTCTTGAGCAAAGACGAGAATCTTTAAAAGTGGGGATTTCCTAGGAGTGTGATATGGAGAAAGTTGTTGCAATCCAAGAAGAATTAACATGTGTACAAACAATAGTTAAGAGAAACCCTGGGTTGTAGTGTGGTGGATGTGCTGGGACGTGGCTGCAGAGGGTAGCTGAGGTGAGAGATGAGATTGTGGAGACCAGTTCAATAATTGAAAAGACCTTGTCCAGTGAAGGAGTTTGATTTAATCCTCAGGGAGCAAGGAGCTGCTGTGGGATTTGAGCAGAGAAGAGTTATGATCACATTTGTAACTTAGTAAGATTTCTCTGGAGGTTAAAGAAGGTCATTAAACAATGAACCCCAGGATGACAGAAATGTCTCTGGTATGTGCTCACATTTAATAAATATGTGTTGAATTGGAAGACAGCATCAGTCTTAGTGGAGAAAGTGGCAGTGTGATCCAAAAAAGGGGAGTAATTCTGAGAGACATTTTTTTGAGCTAGAATCAGAGCAATTCGAAAGGGAAAAAAGGAAAGAAAAATTATTTATCAGTTTCTTTGGGTAAGTGGAAATAAGGTAAGTGGAAATAAGAACTAACACAGGTTTTGAGATAAAAATATCAGCCTAATTTTAGATCTGAGGGGCCTGGTAATCCGGGAAGAACTTCTAGAAGGGAGTTGGCCTAACAGACCAGGAGCTTGAGAAAGACGTCAGAAAAGATAGGAGGACAGAGTCATCATCACAGAGATGGCAGGCGAATAAAAGGTGTCAGTCGAGAGACTTAATCTCTGAAATGCCAGAGCTCAAATTATGATTCTCCAAAGGAATGTATCCTCCTCAAGTACCTTAATAATTGTTACAAATAAGGGCAGAGATCCCCCTTGGCCCCCTAAAGGCAATGTAGCAAAATGCCTTCTCACTACAGGTGGGGCTAAAACAGCCAAGATGCCAAAATTTGACTCCCATGACATGTCTGGGCAAAAAACCATGAGCTTCAGGAGATTCTGGCGTATAGCTGATGTTGGATCAATCGCATCAGCAGCCGCTGAACCAGACATTTAAAGTGCTTCTGCCAACCCGGATAACCACCCAGCCGGGAGGCCTTCCGGGCTTCTCAATTTCCTGTCAAACTGGGCACACATCTACTCAGGCTTGCCAGGAGTCCCTGCCTGCACCTCCACAGGCACCTGGTCAGATGCCACCACACATGTGAGTGGAGGGGGCAGCAGCAGTGGCCAGGGAGCCAACAGCCCAGCGCTGGTCACACCAACAGTTCCCAGATAAGAGCTCCAGGTTAGCTGAGCTTCAGCACTGGAATCCAAATATGAACCTATCAGAAAGCTGACTTCTTCCTTCCTGTTAAACTCTCTTCATTAAAAAAAAAAAAAAGCAAATTAACATGGATATGTCTGCTCTAAAAAGTGATAAAAGCACATTATATAACTGTATTATAGTATAACCTTCTGATGTTTTTAAAATTTGTGTGTGTGTGAAAGAGAGAAAGAGGTTGTGTGTTTTTAGAATACACATACTCAAGAATGTGGAGCTAGGATTTGGAAGGTGAATGGAGAGATTTTACTTTTTTTTTTTTTTCTCAGTGAAGTACCATTGTTTTACATCCTGGTTAATTATTTTGACAGTGTAGGATTTATTCCCTCAGGTGTGATCACTGTTGTTCTCCCACAACCGAAGTACCCATAGTCCTCCATTATACTCCTTTGTGCTCTCACTTCCCCTGTTCTCATCACTTCCTACCCCTCACCCTGCCCTCCTGTATGCCTCACATTTGTGGTCAGCTTGCAAGGATTATCTGGTTTCTGTATTCCACATATAAGTGAAACCATCCAGTATTTATCCCCTCCTTCTGGCTTATTTCACAACCCCTTCCAGCTCCATCCATGTTGCTACCAGTGGCATGAGTTATCTTTTTTTGATTGCTGAGTAGTATTCCAATCTGTATATATACCACATCTTCTTGAGCCACTTATCAGTTTGGGAGCATTTGGGAGATTTTACTTTTTACCCTTCCACATATTTTTTCTTTTAAAAATCAAAAGACTTGCTAATTTTCAAATAAAACTGTTTTTTAAAAACACTGAGCATTGTAACCAACCATAGCAGACAGCCTGATATTTAATAGATTTTCGAGAGACCTATGGGCACCACTGAGCACCAAGGTTTCAAGTCAGTACAAGTTTGCCGTAACTGAAGGAGCAAACAGCTTCCTGTCTCTAGAGCCCTGCCCTATCAGTCTCCCTCCCCCAACCCTTCCAGCTCTCCCACAGCACGTAAGGACTTGTCTGGAGAATGCATGTAGAAGGGCATTATCATGATGGCAAAAATGGGAGTCACTGGCCGCAAAAGCTCTTGTGAAACAAGACCAGGCACTGGGTTACTTAGCACTAATTCAGAGGGAATTTGACACTCTTTATGCAGAATAATTTGCAATACCTAATCTAAGCAAACATGAAATTCATAATCACGTTAATGGCCATTCTAAAGCCGGCTTTTCCCTGGGTTGAAGGCAGGTGGATGCTTGTTCAGGGCTGACTTCCTTCCCTTACAGAGAGCTGTGTTCCTGATTGGTTAAGGTACCCTGCCTGCCAGCCGGGGAAGAGGCTGTCAGTGGCAGACATCCTGAGCGCTTCCTCAGAAAAGTCAGAAGAAACCATGAATAATCAGGAGTAACTGACTCAGAAAACACATCACATGGGCTGAGATAAAGAATTCCCATTTGGAGAATATAATTAAGAAATCAAGTAACATGAGAGAAAGGTAAACATCATTTTGGAAAACAATATATACACAATATACTCTCTATTGTATTTTTGGTATAGAAAATTGAAAACACCAACATCAGTGACAGGCAGCCCAAACAGGAAAGGTAGTTCCTTTACATCCTGTGGCATTGTCAACACTCTGCTACAAGAACCCCAGTGCCCTAGGCAGGGGAGACAACTGTTAGGGAGGAAGCTGGAGTAGCTTCCTCTCTCTCTCCACCACCTCCCAACCGCCCCACCCTCTACCACCCCCATCAAAGGGCAAGTCCTCTTATTCCTACCACTGCTGCCCTACAGTGTCCTCATCCTCTACTTTTAAAAAAGAATTTTATCTTTCTGAGCATTTTTGCCTAAGATAAATACATTTTGGGGCCAAGTTGAGGTAACAGAAGGAGTTTATGAGTTGTTTCTGTTATCTATACACCTAGGTGTGATACAAACATTGTCTGAAGTAAAGTAGAAAATATCTTTCTAAAGAAGATTTAGATTTCTAATCCAGTAAATTTGGATGCTCCTTCCTCTGGGAATAGGGCTGAGTTATATCTGGCTATGAGGTCCCTGTTGGTACGTATTGCCAAGAGGGTACAGACCACCAAACACAAAATCAACCATGTTATATGGGATTCCCCAGTACAGCTATCACAAGTCAAATCTCTGAACTCAAAGGGAAACATACGAAATCTTTGTAAGATGCATGTACCACCAAAAATAGAATCACTAGCGATTCCTCTCCTAGGTATCAAAAATTACAAAATCACTAACTTGACATTTAATGGATATAGTTTTGGTCTGGGAAGATGAAAAATTTCTGGAGATGGATGATGGCAATAGTTGCACAACAATGTGCATATAGTTAATGGCTTAAAAATGACACTTAAAAATGACTAAAATGATCAATTTTATGTATACTTTAATATAATATCTTTTAATTATTATTAGCCACAGAGAACACATTAAGTAAACATAGTTGATTCATGACCAAACAAATTATTTTCCAATTCTGGAAGATGGTTAATTTTTCAGGTTATGACATCAAAAGTTGTTAAGTTTACCCTGAAAGTATCATCTAGTTTATAATTTTCTATCTTGGGCCTTGTGGTCCCCTCACCTCACCATCTGGCTGAGATGCCCTGGTCTCCCTCAGTCACAACCAGCACCCACAGCAACCTCTGCTTTACTAGCCCAGGCACCCAATTTTGGCTGACATTTTCCCCTCCAATTTTAACCCTACTGGTTCATTCTGATTTCTAAATGTGCCAATACTTACCGTTATTATTACCTAAAACAATTTCTGCACACCAACATTCTCTCTACAGAACAAATAAAGTCTTATTTCCTGTGTCCTAGCATATAGTATTCTAAGGATGACAATGAGCTTAAGAGGGCAGAATTTATTTTCCAATTTGTATTTCTAAAAATTCTTATGGAAGGAATTTGGCCTTTATGGATTTAGAAATATAGACTAGAGATGATAATTGTGCATGTTTTTATTTTCTCTCTCCCCTTTCCTTCCATTATGTCTGTGTGTATGTGGGGTGCGGAGTGGGGGAAGCCAAAACACATCTCAATTTATCTTTGTAACACAGGAGTCTGGGACCTTAAATTCTTTTCAAACAGGTATCATTCTATATTGTCAAAAAGTTCTTTTCAAACAGTTACTCTATATTTTAGTAAATAAAAGAAAAAAAGAACTTCCCTCTAGTTATAATTATGCATATACTCATCTTGCTTTTGTATAGTATTTTAGAATTCACCACAAACTTTTACAAGTATGATCTGATTTGATCTTGCCAAGAACCCTGGGAGTTGGGCAAAATTGTCAAGCCTTTTGTTCCAAATGAAGAAATGGAGGCTCAAAGAGGCTTATGTGGCTCAAAGTTAGAGGTGACCAATCAAGAAAACCAAGGTTCACTCCAAAATATCTTCACTTCAAGTATATTTCTTGTGCTCCACGCTGTGTGGTCAAAGCAATTAGCCAAACTGTCACCACCATTTTGATTTCCTATTGTGCCTCTTCCCTTAGTGCCTCTTCCCTTAGTTCAGCAAGAAAAGCAGAATTCACTCAATAAGAAGTGTATGCAGCTGTTCAGAGGATGCCAAAGGCTCTAGCCGGGCCCTGTCCCAGGTTCTCTGGTCTATGCCCTCCTGGTGACAATGATTTTGAAGCCAATTGTTCTCAGTCACTTCTCTGACCCAGGGTGGCTGTGTCCATAATTTATTTTTTTGTTTGTTTTTGTTAGGAATGACACTTTTCTGTTCCATAGAATCCTTCCTTTTCAGACATCTGGAATGAAAAGATTTGGCTTCTATTTTTATTAGATTTTTTTTAAACATCTATTTTCTCCCTTCCTAAGCTATTAAGTAATACTAATAGTTATTACTGAAAGGAGCTGAGAGCTAAGGGATGATGTTGAATCTCTTCAAGCACCAGAAACTGAGGTCTGTAGAGACCTTATTTTAACTGCTGGTCTAATTCTCATGGGTTGAGTTTGCTCTTTTATTTTATTGTGAAAAATAAAATCCTTAAGGCCTTATGGTAATCCTCAAAAAAATGGAAAGCATTTATGTCCATAAATGTTAAAAGATTGTATCTTATGACTAGAAGTAACAAGACCATATGGAATTGCTGGACTAAAAAAATAGCTTAATTTTTTATTCAAGACCAAAATATAATGTTGCTAAATATTGATGTCAACAGTGTTTTTCTCCTGTGGTGACACAAGCATAGTATAAATAGTTGGCTAGGGGAATGGAGCCTTCAGGAAAATGTTGCACTTGTTGTGTTAGTCTGGGTATGACAGCTTTACTATTATAGTAAAACAAAATCTTTATCTTTTTTCCTATTCCAAAAATGGTTTCTATATGGTAGCCATCAAGTCTAGAAATATAGATTATATTATTTTGTCATTCAGTATAATACACTATCAACGAATAATTTATTAAGGATTTGCCTGGTTTCCAGACGAGGTGGCCACCTTGTGTAATTCTTGTTATCCTCTGGGAAAGTCAAACTTATCACTGTGGTCTTAAGATAAATATGCCTCTTCATGCAATAATAATAATGGTGTTTGGCAATCCCCAAATGTGCTTGGCAGTAAATGTTGCAGGCGAGGTGTTCTACACCCCGCAGCAACAAGCAGGCTGAACCTACACAAAGTAGAACTGGTACCTGGTAGGACTTGTAAAAGGAGTTTGAGAGATTCAAGCCACTCTAGAAAAGGATGAGCACCTATGAAAGGCCCGAACCCCATTCAGGCACTGACTGTTCCTTACCATCTCTATTTGTGTAGACTCTTTATTTGTTCTGTTGGGCATAGCTGCACTTGGCCTTCCCCACCCTTTTCCACCATAGGCCCTAACAATGACTCACCCCCTTTTCTAAATCTTGCCACAAATTTCAGACCTGCTGACAAACCTGGTCAAGAGCCACAGATGTCCTTGCTATGGATTCTGCCTACCTGGTCACACACCGACCCTTGCCAGCCACAATTGTGCCTCTTTTCTAGAGCCACTGCTCACAGGTTCCTGGAGTAATAGTACCCCACCTGTGTCTGTAATTTAAGAGAGGAAAATCTTGAGGCAATGACTATGCAAAGACTACTTCAACCAACATGTATTTATTAAGAAACTAATAGAGGCAAAACATTTATGACCTTGAGTTTGGGCAATCAGTAACCATCAATCACATTAATAATTAACCAGACAATTATGTCTGTGATTTGCCCTAGATATAGTGGCGTGGGTAGCCAGTGGAAACTGCCAAAGGCTTACCCTAAGCATCTTTCTGTCAACTGCACAATTTGGAACTTGCAGTGAAATCTGGGAAGCTGGAAACACCCAGCTGCTATTGTTGACTATTTCTAGACCCATTTGTAGTATTGTGATATTAGTTAAGGGAAGTTCTTAGAGGGACATTGAAATGGTGCATTTTTATGGGAGCAGAGAAAATGGAAATTCTGACATTAAGCACTAACCAATCAAAATATTCTAAGGAGCAAACAAAATTCAGTGGCCTTGAGTAACCAAAGCCTGAATGAGGACACCTAGCATCAAGAAGAGAGGTGTTTAATAAGAGACAAAGAGTGGAAGGAGAGGCACCAGAAAGGGAATGTTCTTCTCAATCATTTGGCCCTAGGCCAAACTTCTACATCATTAATAGAAGCCTGTGGAAAAAATGACAACTTCTCTCAGGGCCTCCCAACCTAAACTACCTGAGAGAGAACAGAAAGAATGCTGAGGCTGAAAAGCTCCCCCATATCATGTGGATTCCCAAGACTAGCAAGACCTCTTCTTTGGAGATTTTCTCAACCTAATGCTTCTTTGAGTCCTCTTCTCCTTAGAGAGGACAAGATACTCACACTTCAGTTGCCAGGGTCCCTTGGAATCTTCTGAGTAGAATGAGATCCTGCTCTTGTTTCCCAGTCCATCCAATTCACTTGTCAAATTATTCTGTGCATAACATTAAGTCCATGACCAGCCCTCCTTTGGTGATCTGCCATATTGTTAATGTGCCAGAAAACAGCTGAGATTTAAGCTTAAAGGAATTAAGGAAGTCATCTGTAATGAGCATTAATAAGCAGCAAGTGTGAAACTATAAATAGGATTGTTACTGGTATAAATCACCTTTTTAAATGATGTGGGATACTTTGTGGATCATAGAGTACAGTCCTGTGTTCTTGATACTCTGTCAAACCCAAGAAAGCATTCAGTGTTTCAACTAATTCTCAAGGCATTTTTTCCCCTGTAATCATATCTATAATGGGAATTGTAAGGGCAAAATTTTATAGCTGTTCCACATTTAGAAAATGTAAATACTCTAAGACAGTTTGTAACCAGTTAATTTTATATGACTTTCTCATTTTTTTACTTGTAAATATATGAACCAGGTAAACTGGGTACTAATTAATATTACAATTTTTATTGAAATGTATGATTAGGATTTCTTCCATTTTTCACATATTTACTTTGAGGATTTGTGCCATACAACCAGGCTTAACTAGAATAACATTTTCCAGAATCCCCTCATTGTTCTGAGAAAGAGTTGGCCAAAAAGAATTTGTGTGAGGTTTGAGAGGCAGGAATACTGCCTCTGAAAGTGACAGAGAGACACAGCTGTACAAGTTCCAGTTTATCCTTACTCCCTCCTGTTCTGTGTCTAATACTATTAACCCACAGCACCACAGTGTTGGTCAACAGGAGCTCAGCTGCAGACCTGCAGAGGCCATGCAGAGATTACACATTTCACAAGCCCTCCTTCTTGGGCCAATGAAAGTTACCAAATGTATCTGATTTCACATACAGATTCTCCTGCAAGTCCCCAATCGCCCACTATGCCAGCCCTTGGGAGGGCAGCTTGGTGACTTTTCTCTGATCCCTCTAGTAATTTTGTTTCAGCTTCTCCCATATTTATATAATGAATCCCTTCCTCCATTATCCCCCTAGTAGTTCTGCTTCCATCACCATATTGGAAATAGTCAACCAACCAAAGAGATTTCACACCACAGTTGACTTAATGTCACATTTCTTGTTCCTGCAGAAAGGTGTACAAAGCTAAACGCAATATTTGTTCAGTCTCTACAAAAATAAATATGAATGATCTATGGCAATATCCTGTGTAAATTCTTTCATGTGATCTAAAATGAGGACTTGTCCCTATAAAAGGGCTAAGAAGTTATTAATTCTAAATTGTCATTCTTGAAATTTAAAGATAGTGTAAAGCAGGGTGAGTGTTGGTTTCCAGGAAAGGTTGATGCCTGAGTTTTACATGCTAGCTCACAGTAATGTAAAAAGGGAAATTGTAAGCCCTAGTTGTGTTTACATCTTTAGTTTTGAGCTATGTACAGCATCAACACAGTAATCATAAATACTTACTTTCACCTTCTGAAAGTATAGTACACAAGAGATCACCCAAGCACTAAGACGTCCTTTATTATTCACATATTTCACCCTCTTACATACCCCCAAGGGCCACATCTCATTCTCTGCCAAATGCAGCTTCTCCTAATTATCTCATGAATTCCTCCATGAGCAGCAAACAATTCATGTCTGCCTCCTTGCTTTCTCTGTATTTTCCAAGGTGCCCAAGAGACCATCCTAAGTCCCAAATCCCTCATCTATTGTGACTTGAGAATATTCTGCCATGTAGTATTAAGTGTGGCAAGAGAACTCCACACAGCATCACATACATTACCAAAATGTCGCCAACACAAAGGAAAATGGCAATTTAAGAAAACCAAGTAAGTCTCCAGAGAGGTGTCTGTGCATGGTGAAGATATACACACTGCTCACTGGACAAGATAAGGAGCTAAAATAAAAATAATATTGACAGCAAGCACCAGGAAAGCTGGGAGAACTGGCTTCTCACTAGTCCTGACTGTGCTAACTTCGTCTGCGATTGTGAGTAAATCACACACATCTGTTGGGGCAGAAAATGCTAGTCACCCCAATCTATATATTTGCCTTTCTGCATTGTCCACAGTTGATCAATGCATATGATAACCAGAACAAATGATACTATTTCCCAACCTTCTCTGAAGCTGGACATAGCCATGTGGATAAGCTCTGCCCGGTGGAATGTAAGAGAATGGTTACATGGAGGTTTCCAGAAATTTCCTTAAGAGATACCTGACATGTGTGCACTTCTTTTTTCTCTCTCCCTCCTACTACTCTGCTTCTTGGAATGTGGAAATGTTAGATTGAATTCTATGTTAGACTATGATGAGAAGAGCCATATCCTAGTAACTGTGCTGTCAAAAGCAAGAAGTCAATTCTAAGAAACCCCACACACCCCCACCGGATGTCTGTGTGATAGAAAAATTCATTTCTGTGTCATTCAAACCACTGTTGTTAACATCTCTGTTACAGTGAGAGCTAATCTTAAAAAGTATGTGTTACTATTTTTTCAATTGTATTTATATGCTATTAAAAGTAATAAGATAAATAGGCAAGTAAAACATTACAGCACTAGTAATAATTTTTGACAACATGTACTTTTTTTTCTGAACTCGGATTGTCTTTCTTTTTTTTTTTTTTTTAGATTTATTTATTTATGCATACCAGAACTGGGGATCAGGCCAGAGTTGTGTGGGGTGAGAGGATTCACCAGAGACAGAGTGGGAAACAGAACAGGCAGATTGACTGAAATACACTGCTGAGGGGAGCAGTGGGTGTGTCAGGAGAGGTCTGCTACGCCATGTGGGTAACTCCCTGGCCAGGGATCGAACTCATGCTGCAGTGGCTGCGGATAGCATCATAGGTTGCATCTTAACCCCTTGCACCACCAGGGAGGCCCGACAACATGTACTTTTTAGTTAGTGGTTATGCTACTGCAGTTTTTCTGGAGATTTTTGATGTTAAAACATCTTTGTTCTTGGAAATAGTAGAACATTCTGCTCTGGAGGTTGGTAGAAATTGGATGTGAATCATGGAAGAAGTAGGAGTAGAAGACAAGTCACAAACCTGTCTTCTTTCACTTCACACATCCACCTGATTAATATACTTGTCACACTTGGAAAAAAGAAAATAAAAGCAAAAGAACAAAAATAGACCATGGTTTTACCAAATTTCAAAAGAGTAATTTTCAACAATATTGTTAGATTTTCCCAAGTGGCCCACACCATTTGCTTAGCTGGGCCTCTTAACCTTGTTTCCCTAGGATCATGGTGTGAGTATTCAGGTCTCCAGTGATGCCAGGATTTCTTTCACCTGCCCTCTCCTTAACACCCTTGGTCGCTCCATGTCTTACACTTGAGCAAGAATAGAGACAGATCCCTGCTAAGACTCTCTCTAGAATACTAATGTTTTTTTATCTTCTGTTCTGTTGCTCCTCATTTCACCAATTTCACTTCTTCCAGAGTTATGGTTTCCTTCCCACCAGCCTCTGTGGGTTCTCTGCTAAAATGCACATTTTTGTCAGAAACAATAGTCAGCCATCCATTCACGAAATGTGTTAACTACATCTTGATCCCATGTTAACCTGCAGTCAAAACACAAACCCTTTACTGATATCACTGGAACCCCACTACTCTAAGCATTTTGACTTCATTTTTCTGCTCTCTAATGAAGATTTAAATGGTAACAGAGAGAAAGCAGCATTTCTGAAATCTCTTCTCCCAAGGTCATCTCTCATTTTGCCAGTGGTTTCCTTGAATGTCTCCCAACCCTCTTCTTTTTCCCGTCTTGATTCTTCCTCTGGACCCCCTATTTCTGTTCCTGTGCAGAGCATTTGAGTTCTGATCCAGCTGCAAGCTGATTTTTCATAGCCCACCTCTGCAAACCCAAACATTCTAAGGTATTTGACCAAATAGATGCCCTCTGTGGAAGGAAATTTACTCATTTCCTCTTCTCCATTGATGTTGTCCCTTCGGGCCTCACCCTTGTCCCACCATTTATACCCATTTCTTTCAAACCAATATAATACCCTTCTCAAGGGGAATTCTACCAGCATCTTAGAGAATAAAATGTATCTACATACATCTGCCCTATGGATTTCCATGAAATCACTACCCTTCTCTCAGGTATATCCTCAAATACCAATATATTTCCTGGTTTGTTTATTTTATGGGCTTATTGAAAAGAATTCAATTCTCTTCCTTTTGCTTTATTTTTTTCTTGAAATTACTATCTATGGTAGGCATGAATGATCTAGAATAGTCCTGCATATGTACTTAAGGCAGGTAAGCATTACCCTTCTAGAAATTTACTTTCTCTTTGCTGGTAAAGAAACAAAATGGATGTTTAGCAGACTGGGCATTGCTGATTTTATATTGGGAAATTGAAAATAGGATCAAATGAGTGACTGAGCCTTAAACTACACATGTGATTTCACTAGTTAAAGAGAAGCCTTGCCTCCTTGGAGGACCATGTAGGTACATAGATCATTTCATTTGGCAAGGATAGCGCTGGCATAATTATAAATAGAGGCCTTTTCATTCTCAAAAATGTCCCATTTTAGACAATAATCTATATGGCCGCCCTGGATAACACACCTGCAATCTGGTGCCTAGTGCAGTTACTGGCTCACAGTAGAGGTGGTTCCTGTAGAGCTTAGAAATGTAGGCTCTGGGGTCCAAATGTCTGGATCAAGTTCTTGCTTGTTCACAAGAGTACACAACTCCTTAGGGTTCTTAGCCACAAATGAAAAATACTAACTGGCTGATTTAAGCTGAAGAGGAATTCATTGAAAGGATTAGGGTTGACTCTTGCAAAATTGCCTGGAAAAACAGGATTAGTAGTGAGGCATTTGGGGCAACATCCAGAATGGCAGTGCCATAGTGCACTGCTGGTGGAAGCTCCTGCTGTGCCATTGAAACCTGTGGTGCTTCTCCACAACAGCAACACTGGAAGCCCTAGAATCTGACCTTAACCACAGCTAGTGTCACCCTCGAGGGCTCTGCATGGTCCCTGCTTCTGTGTATTGCAGCACAGCCACAAAGTGGAGTTCCGGGTTATCTTACCCCAGGTCAACCTCACACATCTCTTGAATAGTCACTTTTTCTTTATATCTTTGGAAGTTTGCCTACAGTATAGCTCCTGGTGTCTCTGATTTTTTCAGTTGGAGGAATGCTGTTGGATTGTCGGAAAAGTCATGACGCATTTTTGCAGTGAAAACAGAAAAAATATGTCATGACTTTTCCGACAGCCCAAATTCTAAATTTATACAGCATATAAGTTGTTAAGCAAAGAACAGTTTTTTTCTATAAAACTTTCAATCATAACTATAGATAAAGGGGAAGTGAAGTAATGTACAAATTCTTTGTTTAATCTAAAAATATTGGAAGGATATGCTGACTTTATTTACGAAAGCAGTACATATTCACAAAAAAAAAAAAAATTCATCTACCCTTATAGTAGACTCTGCTATACCTCGATTTTTCATGGTTAATATTGAGCAATTTTTAATGGCCATTTTCCTGCTCCTCAGGATAAAGCATAATGTGGGATTTACACATTAGGCACTGAACTGGCTAAATCAATAGGTCATTATCCCAAAGTCCTGTGCCTTTAAGCTTTCTGGAGAGCTGTCTGGAAACACAGTCGCCAGCCCCACTCAAATTTACTGGTTTGGCAAAGATGCCCAGGCAGATGAATCTATGGGAAGACTAAGCACAGAGTCAGCATTAAGCAGAGAAGCAAATGGTGCCTGGCTTGGTCTGTCCAAAACTGGCATCTCTAGCCCCAGCAAGTAACAGGCTGTCTATGTTTGCCAAACTCCAGCGTGAGAGAGCTGAGCCTGGGCTACTGCTGGCCAATGGATTTAATGGACAATGACTAGATTTGAAGGTGATTCAAATATACTCAGCACTTAGTCATGCTCTTGGGAGAGGTATGTTGTGAAGGGAATTTTCTGTCTTAATTACAAATTTGAATTTGCAAATAATAAGCATCCAGATCTAAATTTTCATTCCACAATTCAGTGCTGTGAGAAAATGGTGACAAGAAATTTCCCTTCTAGATTTTCATAAGCTGAACCTGTATGGTGGTTGTGAAACCAGAAGGGAGGAGAGGGAGGAAGTTGGGTTCTCTCTGCTACCTCAATCTTAATTTATCTGATACACAGTATAGATTTGTTGTGCTTCCTTTCCCAAAACCTTGAAATTTTACAGAAAATAAATTTTGCACTGATGGTAAAAACAATGACAGCAAGTCTATTTCTGTTTAAAGATAAACTAAACCCATTCTTTAAATTTATTTTTAATGAAATGCTACTTTTTTCTTACATCATTGTTAATTTTTTAATGGTTGCTCTCCCACCACCAAAGCACCCATACTCCTCCACCATAGTCCACTGTGCTCTTCCCCCACTCCCTGCTTACCCTTTCCCCTCCTCTCCTCCTATGGTCAGCTTTCAAGGTTTGTCTTTTTTTTTTTTTAAAGATTTATTTATGCATACAAGAACTGGGGTACAGGCCAGAGGTGTGGGGGTTGAGAGGATTCACCAGAGACAGAGTGGGGAGCAGAACAGGCAGATTGACTGAAATACACTGCTGAGGGAAGCAGCGGGCAAGGCAGAAGAGATCTGCTGCGCCAGGGTCTCCTCCCTAGCTGGGGATCAAACTCCTGCTTCAGTGGCTGCAGATAGCTTCATAGGCTGCGTCTTAACCCCTTGTGCCACCAGGGAGGCCCATGGTTTGTCTTTTTCTGACCCTTTGTTTGGTTTCTCTATTTTCCACATATAAGTGAAACCATCCAGTATTTATCTTTCTCCTTCTGACTTATTTCACTGAGCATAATCCCTTCCAGCTCCGTCTATGTTGCAGCAAAATGGCATGAGTTTATCTTTTGATCACTGAGTAGTATTCCCTGTGTGTATACACTGAGTAGTATTCCCTGTGTATATACCACATCATCTTTATCCACTCATCTGTTTGAGGGCTTTTAGGTTGTTTTCATAGTTTGCCTATTCTAAATAATGCTTCAGTATACATAGGACTGCAGGTTTCTTTTTGAATTAGTGTTTTTGCATTCTTTGCGTAGACATCTAGGAGTGGAATTTAAACCCATTTTAAATGCAAAGCAGACTACTTCAGAGTTCATACATGAATATGAGTACATAGTGACTGAATTAGCAAAAATAATCATGTTTGGTATAGCTAATATCCATGAATAAATCAGAAGGTGACCTCATGGAACTTCAGCTAGCTTGTAGAACTTGTGCATATTCTTTTTGTATAGTCCCTTTTGAGTATCTATAACCTTGGGGAACATGGCTCTGCATGTGGCAAAAGAAGAAGGCATAGGGCTCATGTCTTGGTGTGGGTCCTGGTTGGACTTTAGCACACCTGACTCCTGAGCCAGGTGTCTATGTTCATCCTGTAGCCTAAACCTCATATCAGTTTCTTGATGGACTTTTCTGGTCCTGCGCATAAAACTGAGTGTAGAGATATAAAGACAATGGGACCATAAGGGGTTGAATTATGACCTCCAAAAAGAGATAGAAATTCTAGCCCCCACTGCCTGTGACCTTATTCAGAAATAGAATCATTACCAATAATTTAGTTAACATGAGATCATTAGGCTGATGCAACATGACTGTAGTCTTGCCAGAAGGGGATATTTCAACACAGAGACAGACACAGAGGGAAGACAACATGAAGAGACACAGGGAAAGGATGGTCATCTACAAGCCAAGAATGTCTGAGGCTACCAGAAGCTAGGAGAGAGGTAATGAACAGATAATTCCTTATAATCTTCAGAGAGTGCTTAGTTCTACTGACATCATGATTTTGGACTTCTTGCCACTGAATTGTGAGATAGTAAATTTCTTTTGTGAAACCACCAAGTTTGTCGTGCTTTGTTGCAGTAGCCTCAGCAGACTATACAGGGATGGACAGGAGGGTTACAGTGGAATGAAAGAATGAATCAAAGCCTCCAGTGTGACCTGGGCCAGGAAGTCAGGATTCAACAGAGGTCACCACTCACCCAAAGTTGGATCCCAAGGATAAGGAGACCAAGTAGCTGAGACCAAAAATTAGTCTAGAGAAGGGTTCTCTAACTGCAAATCTATGTGGGAAGGATGGAGGCCAACTCAGGAGAAAGGTGGAGGAAGCAGAGCACAAAAGCTTTAGATTCATGGAGCTGTTGGGTGCAGCTGTGGAGAGTGATGCCATGGACATCTCACCAACAGCATAGGAATGAGACAGAAGTGTAGGCCCCCAGGCCTTCAAAATAAAGGAACAAGTTCTAAACACAAGGTTTTGGAGTTAAGAAAAATAAGCCCAAAGTCAAGAAATTTAAAATCAAACAACTGAGCAGAAGGAAGAGGTACAAACCATTTTTTCAAAAATAAAAGTTTACAAAATGTCAATTTTACCTCCATAAAAATAAAATAAATAACAAATGGAAATGTGTGTTAGTGGTCATTATTAGTAGGTCTGTTTTCCTTACTATGTACAGAAGCCATAGAACATTTGAGGCAGTTGGATTATTTTTAGTTCTAACCAGAAAGGGATCCCCCATGTCTGTATGATTACATCACACCCAGCACCTAATTGGTTCCTTCAGGCAACACTTCTGAAATGTTTTCTATTTTCTACAGATAAACATGAAGCCATAAGTTGAATGTTTGATCCAAGGGAAATACCAAGGCAGTTGCCAGTTCAGAAAAGATAAGGTCTGATGGTCTAGGAATGAATTGATGGAGTCTCATGTTACATTTGCAAAAACAACCAAAACTGAACTCAGCCTGCAAGTGAAATGGAAATCAGTGCTTCAGAACAAAAATAGAATAATGCATGAAATCCCTCACTCTTGATCACTTCTGAGTAGAGGAAAAGGCAGCAGGTTTTCATTTCTGTTTCTCATTCTTGTCTTACCCACACACAAATGAACTAGCAAACTGAGGTGTAATCACAGCGTCCCAGATGGATCCATTTTCCTAGACAGTTTCAAATCATCTCATAACCACAATCAGTTTAAATGTGCTTTCCTTGTAACCCATGAAAGAAATGTTACATTCCTCTGCCACATAAAATAGGAAAATTATCCATGTCTCCAAATGAGCAAAAGACTGCCCAGATGTTTGTTATTTAGAATTCTTTAAGTAGAAGAAAACCTGCACGTCTTTTTTCTTGGTTAAAAAAAAAAAGTCTTTGTCTCTTAGAAAAAAGGACCATGAATATGTTACATATTCACAATAAAAAAATCTACAAAATTTTGGAAATGCAGATAATGTTGGAAATGCTATTTTTCAGCTTTGTTTTCCATAGCAGCTGAGATTAATAGGTGTGTATGTCATATTTAACTTCTATTTGTAGAAGTGAAATGCTCCACTGGATATCAAGCAAACAATCTCTGAAGAGTATTACTTGGAACACTCTTAATTTGATTATCTCCTGGAGGGGATCAAAGTTCATTTGCAAAATATCATGAGGCATTGTTTTATCATATTAAAAAGAACTTTCAAAAAATGTAATAAATGGAAAAAGTCCCTGAATCATCCAGTTGGGGGACATTTTAATCAATAACTCAACCATGAATCAACTTAATCTTGGGAATAAAAATAAAATATGAGTATTATTTTTTATTTTTTAAAAGATTTATTTATTTATGATTACAAGAACTGGGGTACAGGCCAGAGGCGTGGGAGGGTGAGAGGATTCAGCAGAGACAGAATCAGAAACAGAACAGGCAGACTGACTGAAATACACTGCTGAGGGGAGCAGCGGGCAAGACAGGAGAGGTCTGCTGCGCCATGTGGGTCTCTTCCTGGCTGGCCGGGAATTGAACCCATACTGCAGAGGCTACAGACAGCTTCACAGCACTACACTCAACCCACTGCACCACGGGGGAGATTTAATTTGCTATGTTCTGTTGTGTGAAGACAGTGAGAGGAAGATACATATATAGCACCAACCAATGACATGATTTGCTCAGAACCATTCTGTCTAATAGGAACAATGTAATAAAGTGGCAGCAGTCAATACCTATTGAGGACATATTATGTCCTGGGTGTATGCTCCTGTTTATATGCGCCATTTTCTTTATCCTCACAATTCTTTGAGCAGATGTTATTTCCAGTTGACAGTTGAGATAAGATGTTGCCAGACATCTCACTGTCAAGAACAGTAAAAGATCTGAGCTCTTACCCTAATTACAAGTTGATGGATTAGCCTGCCACCATGTCATGCATGCTGGCAGAAGACACAAAACTCCTGGGTCAGAGACAAAGGACTTCAACATCCTGGCACAGCACAACTTGTCCCTGGTGGTCTAGTGATTAGGATTCAGCGCTCTGTCCTGGTACAGCAAACAACATGAACTTCATGTGCACTCTATTTTCTGGTTAGTGAGCAACCCTCTCTTTCCCAGGACTTCTTCGATTCTGGCAGTGAAAGCCCCAGCAAACCATGACAGCTAGTCACTCTAGTTCCTCTTGTTCCCCAATCCCATGACGGCAAAGAGGAGCAACCCAGGTGCACACACAGTGGATTTGACTCACAGCTGAGGAATCTGAGCTTAGCAAATTCCCACTTTTTTAAGAGACCTGTTAATAAATGTGTCCAGATTTTGCCCCCCAAAGAATTATTATTTCATCATCTTGGATAGCAAATATATTTGCCTGGTGCTTCATGGAGAAACTATCTTCTAAGACTTCTTACTAGATAGACATCCTTGAAAAGACCATCTGATACGTGAGTACAGAAATGTGGGATATTCACAGAAAATTATCTCCCAACTCCTCCAGCTAATAGTAATTATCTCCCAACTCCTTCACTAATAGTGAAGACAATATTCAAATCCAAATCATTTATCTCTCAAAACCTATGTGCTATTCTGCCTCTTAAGTTATACTCAAATTTGCAGAGTTAAGGCCCAAGGGGGAGCCTTGCTTTTAGTTGAAACTTTAAACACATCATCCTATTTGTTTTAAATGTGGCATTTTCAATCTTAGATGAACTTGTAGAATAAAAATGTGGAGGTTTTTCAGAATGATACTATGTTCCAAAATAAAATTAAGTCAGTTATGCTGACTTCTAAGGACAACCTTGGTCCTAAGGGTGTAGGATTCCCCTTCTGCATTATTACTACCTACTTCTTCCCTCTTGTGATGAATGCCTTACACAAATTATATTCTTTTGCCTCATTTTGAATCAGAAAAAATTTCAGCAACAAAGTTGGGGCATATCTTTTGATACCAGAGTAATTAAAAAAACAAGTTTCATTATAAAAGGAAAGGCAATTTAAATGATTGCACAGGAACTTGCTTTTTTTTTTTTTTTACAATTTTTCACATTTTGTACAATAATAACTGTACCATCAAATAGGTACAATTTTTAAGTCAACAGAGTTTAAAGTATATTTTTTCCTCTAATATTTAAATCAAATTCACTTTTCTGTTTTGTTTAAACCAAGGGTCTTACAAGAGAGGATATTACTGTATGTCTTAAAAGGCAATGTTGATTTCCATTCTGGGTAGTGCTGTCTTTTCTCAATTGCCCTCCAAAGATCTAGGAAAGATGAAAGGATGAAACAAATAAGTGAACAGAACAAAATCCTGTGATAACAGAAATTCTCTGTTGCCTGAGTGACAGTTTTCCATAAAGGAGATTATGGCCAAATGGGAGCATAAAAGTTAAGCAAAGTATGAAAAACTTGATGGAAACAGTCCATCCTTTGAAGAGATAGCTGGTGTTTCAGATGCCCTCAGGACATGATCACACAGGAACCACGTGGCTTACCTGTGGTAGGAACAACTATGGTCCACATTCTAGGTTACACACACACTGTAAATATCAGCTTTCAGGATTCAAATCTATTTTAACTGAGTGGAACATACACACTCTCCCAGCAGGGGCCTGCAAGAGCTAGGTAGTCATCCAAATGCAGGAAGCGGAAGTTACTCCACAGGGAATGATGGAGTCTTTCACAGAATAGATAGACTAGAGAACAGTTGTCCCACCTAAGGATATTCAAACTCAAGTTTAACAGAACTAACCAAATAGACTCAGAGCTGATGTGGGTGATGGGAAGGCCAAGTTGTACTTCTTCCAGGCTGCCCTAGGCACAAGACTGTGCTAGAGTTTTAGCAGCAGTGAGGAATGGCCCGTTCAAAGCTTTGCTCTCATCATTTGAGGAAGATAAGTAGAGATGTGATTTGTCAAGAGGAGTTTGGCTGACAAAATCATTCAGAGCATGGAGTCCATGGGATAGAAAAGAGTAGGAGTGTTAGTAGGCAGAATTGAAGGGTACCCCGGGCCTCCCAAATCTACACACTCTGAGTGGGTTCTGCCATTTGCCACATAAAGACAATGTATATACTCTTAGTGTGAAAAAATTTTAATAGGACAGTGTGTGTAGAGAGAGAAGGAAAGATAGTAGTTTTCCAATAAAGCACCCACAATTATCTATCCCCTTGAGGGTAATGCCAAGCCAAACAGGGTTGGCCCAAAGTGGAGCCACTGAGGCCCAAATTTTGCCATAAGTCTAAGGCACCTCCTAGCAAGGAGTGAAAGGAAAGGGGCAGAGGGGGCAGGCAAATTTGGGATAAAATGAAAAGAATCAGAGTACAAATTAAGATAAAAAGCTGCCATTGTCAGCCTCCCCATGGGTCTCTCACCCATGTCTTGACTCCATGTGTCTCCCTTCATGGCCCCCGTATCCCTGGTGCAAGTTCAAAGCTGAGAAGCAAGTGGCCCTTCACATGTTTCTCTGCTCCATATGCCTCTTAGTCTTTTTCCAAGTCACTTTCTCGCGGCTCAGCTCCACCCTTCATTAGGTGGGTCAGGGAACATGGAAACTCCGTGATTTATGGAAATTGCACTCTGTCACAAAAGAGTTCCTTAGAATAGAGCTGTCTTTCTCTCCAAATTCATCAGGAGCTGGCAACTAGGAAAAGAACCAGACTGCATTTGGATTGTGCAAGAAATTTAATCAAAGTTGATATTCAAAGGCTTATATTTGGAAGGACACCAACACAAAGTATAATGATGCCCCATGGTTTGGGGAGCACAGAACCCTAGCTTAACTGATACTTCTAAAGTGAATGGACTTGGGCAAAAGATACTGCAGCTTTTCTGAAGCATTTTCTGCTAGCTAAAAAACACAGGATGCTGTCATTTAAGGAGGGGTCAATTATCTAAGTGACTTTGCTCTTAAAATCTGCTTCCCTTCCCATCCTGACTCTGAGGCTCCACCACCTCACTTCCTTCCTATACAAGTATTCTCTGCATCTTCATTTTCTTCCCTCTTGACCAACTGCTGACATTTCCATTCTTTATCTGCTATCATAGCTATTTTCTGACCTTTTCCATGGTTGACAGGCTGGAGATTCTTTTCTTGTCATTTCTGCTTTCGTGGAATAGACACTGGTCACAAAAGGAGAACCCTTAAAATTACCACTTTTCAAGCTGTTCATCATTTTCTCTTCCAAAAGCATCTGTAAGATTTTTGGTGACCTGGATTGCAGCCCTCTCTCAACTGAAGAGCAATCTAGGTTGGAGCAGCCACCGTTCCTGCTGACTGTTCCTGATAACACACAGTTTGGATCAAACGCTTCTCACCTCTTACTGTCCTTTCTGCTATTCTCAGTATCAGTAACACACATCTATTTTGTGCTATCCACAGTCAAGTGATCTGAATAACAAACAGATTCCATTCTCCTAATCCCCATCTTGCCCCCAGGCACATGCAAAAATAAAAATGCTGATGTTGCAAGTTAGTCTGTTAAAACCAATCTTGAAGCTGAGGCCCATAATCCAGAATCTAGGTTGCTGTGCCACATCTTATAATCCATTTCATTCTATTTCCCACACTGACATGCAGACACAGGATTATGAATAGAATATAACCTAGCACTCCAAAGCCAAGCAGATAAGTTAGAGGAACTGTTTTATTTAATTTCTGTAATTAGTTTTGGTCCTATAGGAAAGAAGGAATTGTTTTATCATTAGCTGCCTTGAAAAGTTTTTTATTCAGAAATCAGAATCTGGGGTAATGTAATCTACTAAATCTATAAATTATATTAATATATACATGTGTATATTTTTAAAAATTACTATTATTAAAGAGCAAATTGTTTCAAAATATTGGTATTCTCTCACAACTGCTCTTCAGCAACAGTTGAAATGAAATTTCTATAAGGCCTGTCAGTGTCTTCAGATTTTCATTAATTTTTCAATTTCTAAAGCACATCAGTCACCACATACACCCACAACACAATATCCAAGAGCGCCAAACATGTGCCTCCTTTCAAGCCAGCTGCTCCCAGCCCACACAAGCACACAGTTTTTACTTGAAGAGATATTATTGCAGTTTCTTCCATACCCACAGGGAAGGAAAGGCGCAAAGCAGGGACCTCTGTGGAAACTTCATAAAAGAGATTTTGCTTGTAATTCAATATATCACATCAATATATCACTTCCTATTTCAAAATACAATTATCATAAGACATGTTTAGGAAAGTGATCTTTTACATTTAAAATTTGATTAACTAATAAGGATTGAGAGAATTTTAAAACCATACCAAAAATAAGATTATTCTCAATTGTGTTTGTATTTCTTTATTTGAAGAATAGAGAATTATCTCTTGCTGAAGATGACCATGAAGTTTTAAAATTTATTTTACAAATGTGTAAGTTCTAGAAACATCCATGATAATTTAGATTGACTTTGAGGAAAGTTGTGTACCATTGAGAAACCACTGGGAAATTTGTCTTTGAAGAAATACCAGTTTATAAAATACAAATCAAAGAAACTTGACTCCCTTTAAATAAATACTCTTGGAGGACCTCTGTGTTGGTTCAAATCTCAGATTTGAAATTTGACTCATCAACCCCACAAAGTATTGTGAATGGTGAAAGTAGGACAACTGCAGAAGCATTTCACAGACTGATGATTTATGGAAGGGGGACGCAGGGGTAGAGTTTGACTAGACCAGGGGAGAATAGGGAAAAGAGGGAGGTGAAGCCCCATAGGCAGGTAAGACAAGAATGAACAAAGTTGGGCCTCCCTGGTGGTGAAAGAGGTTAAGTTGTAGCACTATGAAGCTATCCGTAGCCACTGTAGCACAAGTTGGATCTCCAACCAGGGAACTACCCAAATGGCACAGCAGACCTCTCCTATCTCGCCTGCCTCTCCCCTCAGCAGTGTATTTCAGTCAATCCCCCTGTTCTGTTCCCCACTCTGTCTCTGGTGAATCCTCTCACACACCCCACCGCACCTCTGGCCTGTACCCCAGTTCTTGTATGCATAAATAAATAAATAAATCTTTAAAAAAAATGAACAAAGTCCTCAGCAACTGAAAGCCTCAGCAACTAGTCAAGGCTCAGCCATCAAGACCTCTTGGAAAGAACATACCAAGCCCTGTAAACTAACATTGTAGGAGCAGCTGGCTGATGCATTTTTAAAAGTGAAATGTAATAAACAGGATGAAGACAGCCTAATTCCAAGTCAAGTAAAAAAGAAAAGAAGGTAGAAAAATGTCTGATATTCATGCATGTGTGGATACATTAACTCAGCAAATAGGTCCCCCAAATACCTGAGCTGGAGACTAACCAAAAGGACACCATTTTGTTCTGAGCCTTGCGCTGTATTAAATGTCAAAGTCAGCTCCCCATATTGAGTAGTCTCTCCTTCCAAAACAAAATTGTGAGTTTCTCTTGGCACCAGAGGCTGGCTTTGTTTTCTGATCTAACAGTGTTCTTTAAAGGCAGAATGTCAGCTAAACTGACAGCTCAACTAACTCCAACTTCACACAATGAGACAACCAGACTGCATGTGCCTCCTCACATGATTCAACAGGAAGCACACAAGATCAACCCTGAAGTACACTTGCCAAAAAAAATAAACCTAAAAGATCACGTCTCTACATCTTAGCACCAGTTTGCAGGAAATATAGAAAACAGGAAAACATGTTAAATAGCAATATGACAAATCTAACAAAATCCAGAAAGTGGGAAGTTCTACAGGACTACGGACCTAGTTTTTTCAACAAATAATTACAAGAAAAAAATAAGGTAGGGGAGTCTATAGGTTTTTTTAAAGAGATAGCAGACACCTCAAGGAAATGCAGTGGATACCTTGTTTTGGATTCTGGTGTGAATAAACCACCTAAAACAAAAAAATTTATGAGACTTTGAAGAAAATTTGAATACTAACCAAATATCTGATGATATTGAAGAATATTATTTTGTTGAGGAGACATAAGAGTAAAATTTTAAAACAATAACAATAATTAAGTGAATTTTTTTTAGCACAAGGGATTTTGCATCTAAATAGTCCAAGATACTGGAGGAGGTGTATGGGCTAGGGGTAGGATTGTGGGAGCTTATAGATGAAATGGCATTGACTCTGTGTTGACAGTTGCTGATAGGGTAATGGGAACAAGTCAATTTGTTATGATAGTCTTCCCACTTCATATATGTTTGAAAATATCAATAATAAAAAGGTATTGTTTAATGGACATGCAACAGCATTTTAAAAAAACAAAAATTTCTCTAAGAGTTCAACATACACATGAATAATTTGCACAAGAAAATTATCAAAGTTGCTTATTGTATTGCTAACATTATATAAAGAGCTTCTAAAAAACAATGACTAAAATGACCAACAAACACCAAAACAACAAACATCCAAAAACATCAACAAGCCAATAAAAAAGCAACATAATTCATGAATAAATAATAATAAGAAAATACAAATGAGTCAAACATTAAAAGATATTCTGAGAGAAACATCTCTTATACTAAGAAAAACACAGATTAAGAATCTAATTAAATACCATTTGTCACCAATCATATTGACAAAGATCAAAGGTTGACATATGGGCAAGACTGTGGAAAGGCATTTGGATGTTTCTGATGGAAATGGACCTCCAACTTTTATGAAGGGCAGTTTGGCAAGATCAATATTTCAAGTGCACATAATTTTTGATAGGGCGATTTACTTCTAGAAATGTACCTTCCACATAAATGGGCACACGCAGACAAATTTATATTCATACATACATACATGCTTATTCACTTTAACATTATTTAAATAGTAAATGGTTAGAAACAACTTAAATATTCATCAAAAAGTCACTGGTAACCTGAATTCTGATCTCTCCCAAAAATGGAAAGTTATAAAATCGTTAAATAATATCAAAACTTTTATGTCTAATTAGGTAACTATCTGAAAGACATTGTAAGTGAAAATATTACGTACACCATAATGTGTGTTCATATTAACGTGTGTAGCAAAAAGAAAAAAAAAACATATGTATTAATTTCTCCTAAATGTATGAAACTCCTTAGGAAAATGAATAACTTTGGTTGCCCCAGAGAGACCTGGACCTTGAGGAGGGACTGTGAGGAAAAGGGCATAGAGTTTCACTGTATACGTTTTTGAATCTTTTGAGTTTTGAATTGCATGAATGTATTAGCTGTTCAGTAAGTTAAAATGTAAAAATTCTGACAGATGTTAAATTAGATAACTAATTTGCAGAGTTTGTACAAATACCAGATACACAGTAAGTATGTAAAAGGGAAGGAAGGATTTCCCGGTAGTAGGATGGACTTGCAGAGGCAAAGGAGGCATCATATCATGACTGTAGCCCTAGGATTCATGTAGACGGATTCCTAAGCTCAGAAACCCACCCTCTACCCTGATAGCACCAAGAAAAGACCCCCCTCCCCACAGGCAAGTATATCTTAGTCCTCTTAGCCCAAAGGCCAAGTGTATGTTTTTCTCCATGAAGATATCCCCAAGTCCTCACACCCCACCTGGAGCATGTACAATGCAGAAACCACAGCAGAAAATACTGAATGAAATCAAAAGAGAAAGCACTGAAATAAGTTGATACAGCCTAAAGAAACAACTTACAGCAAAAATGTATACTATGACATTCCAATTTTAGTTTTCCCTCTAGGAGGAAATGCAAATAGGGCCTGGGACAGAAGGGAGGGGAGCCATCAGCAGAGCAGATACAAACTCTGGCCCATAAAAGGCTGGTGGCAGGTGACCTGTCAGGGCCTCATTCCCAAGATCCAGGCTGGCTATGGTTAGAACTGTGTTCAGAATCTTCTATATGTGAAGGGGCACTCTTCCTGGGCCATGTGAGCCTGTGTTATCGCCTGCTGCTTAGTGGGTGCTGTGCTCAGGGCTGATTTCTTTTGGTGTGCTGGACAAATTGCCAGTGTGACTTCTCAGATGCTTGATGGGTGTATCACATTCCTGGACAGCCCAAGATTAAGCCAAGCAGTGGAGTCATAACAGCTTCCCCATCATTTCTCTGCCATTTTATAATGTTTAACTAATTGCCTCTCTTTATCTCCTTTTATGACATTTTCCCACCTGTAATAGGGAAAATAAATTTTTACTTGTAGGAGGTGGGAAAGATAGTGGGTTGCAGAAATTTGCATTTTCACTAATCTTCTCAAGTGTGCTTCTATAAACAAGTGACTATTATTATCTTCTAATGAAGACCATTTGCCTCATTAACATCCACCACTAAACTTCAGGACTCAGAGAAGAGAAAGTATTCTCTTCACTGTATACTTTTATTATGATTAACCAACTTGTAAACTGTGCTTATACCCACCTGCACAGAGAACCCAGACTTGTTTTGTTGCGGGGGGTATCCCTTCTCTGCAGGGGTGACTGTCTGTAATAGATCACTTAGAGGAAAGATTGCCAGTACTTCTCCAAAGTGTTCACAGATTCTTTGTTTCAGATCCAGCAAATGGAGAGAGAAAATAGCACAAGTTTGCTGCTAAAGAATACTAGAAATTAGAAACAGCCCTACAGGAAAGGAAAATCCTGGGGGTTTGGTGAGTGAGGGGAGATGAAGGCAATTATAGTAATATTACCTTAGTTAAAAATAAAGAATAATAGATTAAGTAAGGTGTATTGCTAAAAAGAATTTTTTAAAAAGTCCAAGGAAAAGAAATAATGGACTGACAAAGGTGACATCTAGAGTCATTTGAAGATTATGACTCAAATCTGGGAGAAACTAAAGTGACGGGAAGGGGAAGGTATCACATGTGAAATTCCTTAAATAAGAGTGGACTTAGTTTACATAAATTTGCCTATGATACACATAATACAAAAAACCAACCCTTATACCTGAAAAAGAAAATCAGAGGATTCTGGTGAACCCACGCGGGAACTGGAAACTCAGAGGCAAATCACAAAACAAGGGACAGGGTCCCCAGAAGGGGGCTTTCCACTGAGCCACCCAGCACGTGAGAGCCGTGCCCCTCCACGCTGGCTCCCTGGCCCGTGGTAGAGATTTCTCAGGCTTGCAGAATTGGGCACTAGATGCGGTATGTAAGTAACGTTAAAAGGAAAAAAAGTAAAACTGAAAAAATGAGATACACACCATAAAAATAGGAGTGCATGAACAAGGTGATGATGGCTCCCCACGCATAAATTAAAAGAAGAAAGTCCGATGAAAGTGTTGTATAATTTCTGAAACATTATGACTGTCTTTAAGGTTCGATTGTCCTTTCATTTGAAAAACAAAAAGCTCTCTGGCAACCTTCACATCGTGAGAAGCCAGTTTACTAGGCTTCTGGCATTACTCAGCACTATCCCAAATGCTTTGGTCCTTGCATGAACTGCGCTCCCACTGCAGTTAACTAGACTAATGTCTCTCTTCAAATGAGGTTTATAAGCCCATTTAAAGGGTAATAACATGTTGCCTTCCTTGGATGAAGCTTTCACCCTGATGGACGCTCTAAGTAAATTAAGCCCTAAAGTAAATTAATCCAATAAATAATCTACTCAGCTCACCAAACACAAAACAGGCGTGGGCTTTTAATGACTAACTTAAGCCAGGACATGGGAAGACCCAGCAGCCTGAGGGGTGGCACACAGGCACCAAGAAGTCAGTGGGGGACTCTGGACTCCTAAAGGTGTGCTGAGAAGGGCCCCCCCAGGAAGAAGGATACTGGCCTTATTTCTCTTTACTCCCTGTTCTACTCACATGTCTACAGTTAAATGAGGTTTGGGAGTGAAGAAGAAAAAACAAAAACAAAAAAAAAAGCATAAAGTAAGTCCTCACTTAATGACCATGACAGTGTCTGGAAATTTCAACTTTAAGCAAAAAAGATAGATGATGAAACCAATTTCACCATGAGCTCATTGATATAAACGAGAGTTAAGTTTCTATGCTGTATTTTTGGCCAGACTTCCAAACAAAAACCCAGAACGCTTCTAGTATTATACAGTCATTTGTATTCATTCATATCCCAACCCACTGCTTATTCCAGTTCAGGGTCAAAGGTGTTGGAGCCCAGCAGCTCAGGGACCAAGGCAGAAGCCCACCCTGGACAGGACACGCTTTCGTCTTATCTCTTCACTTACATCATTGTTCTCCTTTCAGGTGTAGTCCTCGTGGTTCTTCCCCCACCATAGCCCCGTGAACCATCACCACAGTCCATTGTGCTCTTCCCGCTCCTCTTTTTTTAAAATATGTATTTATGCATACAAAACCTGGGCACAAGCCAGAGATGCAGGGGGTGACAGAGACAGAGTGGGGAGCAGAACGGGCAGACTGACTGAAATACACTGCTGAGGGGAGCAGCAGGTGAGACAGGAGAGGACTGCTGCACCATGTGGGTAGCTCCCTGGTTAGGGCTCCAACTTGTGCTGCAGAGGCTGCGGATGGCTTCATAGAGCATTGCTTAACCCCTTGCACCACCAGGGAGGCCCCCCTGCCCCTCTTTTGACCCTTGTCCCGCCGCTTCCCTTGCTGCTTATTCAGGTCTGTGGTCAGCTTGCAGTTTTGTCTTTTTCCTGACCCTTTGTTCAGTTTTCCTAGGTTCCACCTCTAAGTGCAAGGTTTCTTATTTTCAATTTCATTGAAACCTGCTTTAACTTTCGTTATTTCTTTGCTTTTTTGGATATAATTTTCATCTCCTAATTCAGAAGCTTAGCCTAACGATTTTAGATTTTTATTCTTTCTGATATATGTATACAATGTAAAATATGTTATTTTAAGTGTTGCTTTCACTGCATTCCACAGTTTGGGAGAGGGGGGTGTCATTAGTTTTAATATACAGATAGGAGGTTGCCAGATTCATCTCAGCCAGTTAGCAATCAGCGTCAGCATTGATTTACTGCCAAATCTTCAGTCAGGAACATAAACAGCAGCCATTTCTAACATCATCATCCCGTTTCCCTCCTTTTTTTCTTTTATTGAGGTAACCTTAGTTTTCAATACTATATAGGTTTCAGGTGTAGACTTTCTCATCTCAACAACTGTATGTATTATACCACAGATGCCATCAACAGACAGGACACACTTCTACCTCAGGGTCATCCACACACGTGCATGCACACACGCACCCATATACACTCTTAGCCTGGCACGATTTAGACATGCCAGTTAATATAATGTGCACGTTTTTGGGATGTGGGTGGAAAATGGACAAAAACCACACAGGCATGGAGAGAAAGTGCAAACCACACATAGACAGTGGCCGTGGGAGGAAATCAATATTTTTTTTCTCATCAATGTTACAGCAAAATGACACTGAACAAAACACGCTGCTCAAGAACAGACTGTGCTATCTATTCGTCTGAGGCTCATGTGAAATGTTTGGGGTTGGGGTAGGAGAGGATGCTCCGTGGAGTATAACAAACTCTTCGAGTTTCCTGGGTTATTTCTCATTCACCATCTCTTTCTGGACACCATCTCTCCCACTACCTAGGATCACAGTTTTCCTACTTAGGTTTTAAGAGCACAGATTCTGAAGGTTTTTGTTCAGGGCTATGAGAACAAATGTTTTCATGATGAAAACAACTCTGAAAATGTGGCCTACTAAATCTCCTCTAGAAGGTCACAATATATATCCACTGTTAAGGGCTTCGCAGGTGAATGAGGCGAAAAAGGAATCTAATTCACGTGCATCATGATTGAACAAATGGCATTTACTCAGAAGAAACCTTCCTTGTTAGATCACACGCTGGCGTCCATCCACTCAGACTGGCTTCCATTGCAGAGTCTATTAAGGCTGCCCTTTGGTCTGTTGCTATCCTGTGTAGTCAATACAGTCTGGATCACACTCACACATCTAAATAGTGTTATGCATGCTATCCAATACAGTAGCCTCAAGTCACATGGAATTATTTATACTTAAATTAATTACATTACTCCATTTTAATAAAAAATTCAGTACCTTAGTCACCAGTCACATTTCAAAGTGCTCAAATTACACTTGGCTAGTAGCTACCGTAATGGTCAGAGCAAATACAGATAATTTCTATCATTTCCAGAAATTTCTACAGAACAGTGTTGCTATAAACCTTGTCACCCATAGAAGGAATTTCTTAGTCTTTTTCTCGTCTCAACTTCTACATCCCCCATGAAACGCTGAGACTCTGAAATCACTGAGCACTGACACTCCTGACACCCAATGCCTAGCCCACAATATTGCAGGAAAAATCACTTAAAACATTTGCTTGATGATACAGATGAGCCCTTTTCTTTGCTACCATAACATGTTCTGACTTCAGTCATCACATTTTAGTGCACTATGCCACCCCTAAGAGTTTTTTTGATTTAGAAAGTAATATAGAAAAAGAGATGATAATTAAAATCAATAGGTAACACTCTCACCTTTAGAAAAGCACTCTTAACATTTGGAGCATTTTCTTTCATTAATTTAAATAGATACTTTTGTTGTTTACTGAAATACAATTGTGTATGGTCAAATTCACCATTTCAATATGATGTTGTATGATTTTTGAGGGATGTAATCACCATCACAATCAAGATAGAGATCATTTTTAACAACCCCCAAAAGTCGCTTCCTGCTTCTTTGTGGTCAAACCACTTTTTCCCAGGCCTCCTCTGGCAATCGCTGAACTGTTTTCTGTTCTGTCATTTCGCTTTTCAAGAATGTCTTGAACAATTGTGTGGCAGTGGCTTCATTAGTCTTCCTTCATTTACCATAATGTTTCTGAGATTTATCCATGTGGTTGCAAGTCTCTATTTCTTGATTTTGATTGCTGCGTAGTATTTTACTGAATGGATATACTACAGTCTGTTTTTCTTTTCTACGGTTGATGGACATTTGAGTGGTTTCTAAATTTTTGCAGTTGTGAATAGAACTCTTGCAAACGTCTTCACACATGTTTTTATGTATATGTTTTCACTTCTTTTGGGGAAATTCCTAGAAACTGGATTGTTAGTATAGGTTTAGTTTTATAAGAAACTGCCAAACTGACTTCCAAAGTGGTTTTACCAATTTGAAGTCTCACGAGTCATCTTTACCAACATCTTGTATTTTCTTTGGCTTTTTTTTTTAAGCTGCACCTTCCTCATACATACATAATGTGCCTCATTGTGGTTTTTAGTTTCATTTCCCTAATGATCAGTGATGCTGAGCATCTTTTTATGTGCTTTTTTGTTGTCAACCTCTCTATTTTGTGTTTTTCAATCTTTTGCCCATTTTTAAATTGAATTCTTTGTTTTGTTATTGACTTATATTGATTCTTTATGTATTCTAGATGCCAGTACTTATTAGAAATGTGTTTTTCAAATATTTTCTCACAGTATATGACTAGCCTTCATTTTCTTAACAATGTCTTTTGGGGAACAGAAGTTATTAATGGTACTGAAAAACAGAAAGAGATTTCTCAGTAACAGTTTCCTTTGATTAGCACTGGAGATGTGGCAGTGTCTAGGCTTAAATGGGTACTTTTCCTTCTCTAACATAATTGGCATCTATTGGTTTCTAACCTACTTTTTCACTATATTATCATGAATATTTTGCACATCATCAGATATTAGTTAAAAACATAATTCATAGGGGCCTCCCCAGTGGCGCAGCAGTTGAGCACTGGGTTGCGAAGCTGCCTGCAGCCTCTGCAGCGCCGGTTCGATCCCCGGCCACCGGGCGAGGGTCCCACATGGTGCACAGACCTCTCCTGCCACCCGCTGCTTCCCTCAGCAGTATACTTCGTCACTCTGCCTGTTCTGCTCCCCGCTCTGGCTCTGGTGAATTCTCTCACCCTCCCGCGCCTCTGACTGAACCCAGTGCTTGTATGGATAAATAAATAAATCTTAAAAAAAAAAAAAACATGATTCATAATGTGTGCTCTAATCATTACATCTTAATTTATTTAGCTGCCCTTCTCTATTTATGGACGTTGATGTTGATTCCAATCAATACTAAAAAAAGAAAGAAAAAGAAATGCATGATTGCCATCTTGTGCAGAAATCTCTGTGCACACCCCCAATTATTTTCTCATAATAAATGCTTATAATTATAAAGAGAGGGGCAAAGGCACATCATTTTGTTTTATAATTTCTCTTCAGAAAGACTACAGATGCTTTGAAGCAAAGATCTTGTCTTACCTCCCTTGTCACACCAGTATGTGGTATATGATAGAGAGCCTGTGACATTATAAGTGCACAAGTGCACTTGCCCAATAAATAGTTGGAGAGAAAACGAATTTCACTACATTTCATCCTCACCCCTTCTTTCTCTGGGGAAAAAAAAAGAGTTCCCTCACCTTCTCCCATGAAGGGAATAGGATTAAATTCTGTGATATTGCGTGCCAAGGAGGCCCAGGTTCCGGAGAGCTAGGTAACAAATCCTGTTGCTGCTCAGCAATGCCCTGAAGGGGCCCCGCCCCCAGCCTGTATAAAGGCAGGGTGCAGTGGGGCAGCCACACTTGGCATCAGCCTCCAGAGCACCAGCACTGGCACTGGCACACACTATGGCTAATGAAGTGCAAGTCCTGCTCTCCCCCCTGAAAGGGGGGCATCCTCCCGCAGGTAGGCTGCCCACCTACCCTCTGTCCTGCAGATAGCAAAGGTCTCAATGCTGTCCCCTCTTTCCATCAGTGCCGCCCCTCCCGCAGAGTGCAGGTGCTCAACCTACCCATTCTTTCTTTAACTGCACGCAACTTAATTTCCTCCCATGACTTTGATCCCTCTAGGTTTGTGTATAAACCACCTGGGGATTAGTCAGGCCCCAGTTGAATTAAAACCTAATTATATACTAGAGTAAAGGGATTTGGGGCTTGCAGAAGGGGGTAGGTAGGGAGATTGGACCGTCCTTCTGGGCTGTAGATTAGGAGTGACACCTCGATACCTGAAAGGTGATTTACTGCCATGGAAACCTTCCTTGTTGGAGGTTCCAGCTCCAGACTCAGTCTCCCCAAGATGCCTGTACATCATCTGATTTTGTACCCAGCAAACTAGCTCCCACACAGCAGACAACAGCCATTTCTCCTCCCTCCTCCAGCTTTGGGGTGGAGCCTGTTATCAGTGATGTAGTTTGTCAATAAGCTGAGGAGCACTTTTTAATGAGGACCCAAGGGTGGAGGAGACTGACTGGGAAAGGTAGCTGGAAGGTACTTTATAAAACATCCACAAATTGCTCCCTTTTTTAACTTAGATATTTATATTGACTCTTTGGAATACGGAGATTAGTTTTATTGTATGTAACCATGTGTTTATATAGACTGTCTGATGTATACAGCCCTATTTTTAGCCAGTTTTATGTTCCTTCAACTACCTTTTTTTCCTTAAGGAAGATCTCAAAAACTTCACCACTTTGTTCTTGTCTTTCCCCACTTACAAAATTTATTTATTGGTATCATTCTTCAGCACCTCTAAAGTCAATGTTAGTCAGCTTTGCTTTGCTTCAAAGGACGATGGGAGGTAGACTGTTAGCAAAGCCTCAGAAGCTGACACCAAGGTTCTGTGGCTTCCTGGTAGACAGCCCAGCTAAAAGAATCAGAATTTTACTAATTCTGAGTTTCCAGTCTTAGGTACCAAGCTCTGGCCACCTGTGGCAGATTCCTGGGATTTGATATTTGTAATTGAATTTAGCAGTATATAACAATATCTGCATTGAAAGTTAATGATACTCTCAGATTTGATTATGATAGGACAGCCAGCCTGGAATGCACAGTCAGGCTGGACCCTGTGGGAACTCGGCTGCCAGCTCATGGCCAGATGGTTCTGGTGGAGCCTCGGCCAGAAGAACCTCGTGGAGATCAGCCACATAGTTTTTTTCCTGAGCCTCGTATGACATATTTTAATACTTACCTGGAATTTACTAAAACTGACAAAAATGGTCATCTTGCACTATGGCAGAGAGTTTTACATAGTGTAACTTGTAGTTGATTGAAAAATGCAGCTTAATGGTTAAGAGTATGGACTCGGAAGCATAAAGACCTGGGTTTGAAAAAAAAAAAAAAAAAGAAAGTTAATGATACTGACTAGTGGTCAGTAACTATATATGAAAATTGTTAGGAGAAAAGCTTGTTGTATAAATACCAAATAAGATCACCATTTTCTTCCCACCGCTTTCACCCCAATCCTTCATAAAACACTTAAGCTAAACTGATTTGCTAAATTATATTTATGCACAAAAACACAGAAATAAACTTAACCTTATGAAAGTTTGAATGAAACCACCAGTAACTTTCTGTCCCCACCACTAATGTTTGCTAATTGCTCTGTGTACGTAGCACACCATGACTCCATCAAGCATGTCACAATGCCTCCGGCATGACAATTAATTATTATGAACTGTGACACTACAGATAAGAGGCCTGGGATAATTAGAATGGAGATGAAGGCAGACTTTTGCCCCCATCCCAGCCCTCCCAAGAGCCAGGGAACAAAGAAGCCTCATCCTGCAGCTTTTGTATTGCTATGTATTTAAGTCAGAATCAGTTTGCTATGATGCAAAATTTTATTTATGGAACAAAGCAATTCACTGCCAGAATTTCATAAATGTTCCCCTGAGTGTTATAAGCAATATACAGAGGTCTGAAAGTGGGAAGCAGATGTCATATGATGACAAGGATCGAACTTGGCTTTTGGAACCAGACAGACCTGGATTAAAAGCCCACCTTTCATTCCACATCTGAGTCTCAGTTTTCTCATATGTAAAAAAGGGGTAATAAACAACATGGACCTGATACAGTTACTGTGCTGGCTAAAAGAGATGGCCTATCCACTGGGCCTACCCATTGTGTAAACGATAATCCCTTTAAATAGAGGCTTAGTAAAACATGTAGAAAAGAGAAGAAATCCTCCGTCCGATCACAAGACATCCTGAAGTTCAAGGGCAGCATTGGGCATGAGGGCAGCACTGTGCACAGGGGCAGAAGGAAACAGCAATGGAAAAGATACTTGTGCCTTTCTGAGCATAGTTAAAAATGAAACCACTCAGAAGTCAGCCAGCTGTAACTCTTTCCCACTGGGGTGTGTGATGCTTAGTGGTTTATCTTTCATGTTATATTAATATAATATATTGCACCTCTGTTAGCCCTGGTTATGAATTCATGCTGTGAAATAAGACTACATTAAACATGAGGTGGTCTGGGCTCTAGTGAGCTTAGTTTTGGATTTTCTCCCCTTTTTTTTTTTTTTTGATCGGCTTTGCTCTCAGTTTTGTAAAAACCCCATTATATGTATCACCAAGTGTGTGAGTAGATGATCCAAGGAAGGCAAGGCCAGCATGAAGCAGAAAGAGCAAGAGTTTCTGAGTTTTTCTATTTTCCCTGGACTTTTTAATGTGGTTTAAGTCAAAGGAAACAATCATTAGAAGGGTCACCACTGAACCCCCCAGAAAGAATCAGTTTTCTGGCTCATTAAAGAAAGAGGGGGTATATCCCCAAGTGAGAAATTAATGCAGAAAATGGGAGGAACTAGAGCTGCGTGAGGGCAATTAGAAAGAAAACAAAGAAGTAATTCTCTCATCTCCAGTCTGCTCAAGTCCCTTTATGGGAGCAGAAGGGGAACACATCTGGGAGACAAGAGAGTGGTTGCAAGACCCACTACCCCCACTTTGCAGGGCCCTCAGTTTGATGAAAGAACAGCTGCCATTCACTCAGAGATGTGCGCCTGCTCCTGCCTGATACACCGTCATCCCTGTTTCATGGAGGTGCAAACTGAGAGTCGGCAAGGTTGAGGGGCTTGCCCAAAGCCACACAGTTAGTAGACTGTGACACTGAGATTTGCAAGTAAGTCAGGCCCCACTCCAAACTCCTCTTGCTCTAAAGTCTCCTGTTCTTGATTCACACACTTTTCCTCAGGAGGGTCTTGGTTAGAAGTTTAAAATTTGCTTGGAAATCAAGTGTAAATGCCAAGTAAGCGTTTTGCCAACTTCTAACCTTTTAATTAAATGCTTCAATGGAAGCTCTAAGTCACAAAGCAGAGTTCACACAAGCCTTCGTGTTGGTCATCTTTTTCACATAGATTCTCCACTGTTTAGCAAAGGAAAACTTCAATTTTGTAGGCTTGTCTTTATCTTGACAATCTTTTATCGAAAACTGCAAATATCTGGGAAATGATTACATGTAACATTTTAAAATGTTATAAACTTCAAAAACAGTAACATGAATACAACTCTAATTCAGAGGTAGAAGAGCAAAGTTTCATTTTCTCCACATAAACTTAAGTTTTCCAATTAATCAAAGGGGCATCTTTCTCTTCTACATTTTGCATCTGTAGTTCATTTAGCTTATTGAAAGGACCTAAACTCTTACCTTCTGTATTCATAGTCAAAGGCTTGTTAAAATATTAAATCAGTTCGAGTTTCACTTTGCCCAATTCCAGTTGATCCTTTTACGAACGCTCAAAAGGCAATATAGTCCCAAATATGGAATTATGAAAATGATTACAAATTACATAAGTTAATTTTGACACCGTGAGACTTTGTAGAGGTCTTGTGAATCAGGCCCATCTAGTATAGCAAAATGGGCAAGAAGCTGATTGTGGTGGGTTCTAAATGTTTATTCACAAAGGTGTGTCTAAATCCTGGGAGACCAGTATGACCAGCATTCCCAGTAGAGCTTTGAAGATGACCCTCCCACCAACTGGTTCCATCTGGTTCAGTCACCCCTGTAGAGTGCGAGTCTGATCTGTATCTCAGGGTGTCCATGTGTACTGTGAGATATTATCTTCTACCTTCCTACCACAACAAATTGAGGATAACAATTATGCTCTGGAAATCTCAGATGTGATTTACTTCCGCTTCCTAAATCACTCAAAGCTCACAGTCCCAGAACATGGGCCACCTGGTGGCGCAAGGCTTAAGTTTCAGCACTTTGAAGCAATCTACAGCCACTGCAGCAGAGTTAGATCCCTTGCCAGGGAGCTGACCCACGTGACTCAGCAGACCTCTCCTGTCTGGCCTACTGCTTCCCCTCAGCAGTGTATTTCTGTAAATCTGCCTGTTCTGCTCCCCACTCTATCTCTGTTGAATCCTCTCACATGCGCACCCCTCCCCACCCACCCCCCCCCCGCACCTCTGACCTACACCCCAGTTCTTGTATGCATAAATAAATAAAATGAATCTTTAAAAAAAAATTTTAAAGCCCACAGTCCCAGAACAGAGAGGATTCAAAACTCCTGGATGAAAAAAGGAATCTCCTAGAAGGATTTTTAATTTCCTCTAATGTCTCTGTTTTATTGAAGGTGAAAGAGAAGAGAAGGGATGGAATAGATTTTCTTGTGGGAGTAGATGGGGAAAGTTGAAATCACAGTAAGGATTTTATAATAAGGATCATCTAGTTCAACTTCTTCCAAACCCTCCTAAGGCATCAGTGATTGAATGACTTCTCTTCTTTACTTTAATAATGAGAGACCAAGGATGTACTATGTCCTAGGCAATCTACTTAACTTTAAATAACACCATTGTATGTACCCAGGCTCTGCTTTGCTGGAACTGCCATCCTTTGGTATTTATTCTCTCCTCAGGAACAACATAAAATGAATATAAATGATAAAAACTACTTATTAAATGTTTGCCATATATTAGGTTCCGTCATCACCTGTGTTATCTTGAACAATCTGGAAAATCACTGTTATTCCATTTGCAAGGATATAGAAATTGATCTTCAGTGCAATTTAAGTATCTTGCTTAAGATCCGAGATCTCAGAATGGGTAGCACTCTCTGACCCTACAAGACATTTCCTTACCAGGATATGGCTCTTCTGCGACAGGACAGGCCCCTCAGATCTTACTTAGAGAATGGCACAATATCCTTTGGAGTTTTTTTCTTCAGAAAAGAACTTTTCAGATTCTCTAGTCCCTCATGTGACATAGCTCCTTTCTCCAAGCAGTCCCTTTCCTCAGGACAGTCACTAGATTTTCAGGATCCTTTCAAATGAGTATCACAGAACTTCTCACATGCCTTCTCAATTTTTACTATTGATTATTTTAATTTGAACACTATGCTTCTATAGTTGGAAGAGAATGTGGAAAACTAAGGGAGTTTGCAGAACTTTTTGTGCCTTTTGAATTGTTTTATGAACATATTACATAATCAGAAAAATAATTTTATTTTAAAATGGAACAATAATGAAGTCATTCAAAAGGGTATTTAGAAATAGGTTTTCTGTATTTTTTCACCTTATTGGAACTATTTTTAAAAAATTGTCAGCTTGACATTTCCATGAAAAGAATTAACAGGTTCAAAGAAATCAATGTCCATTTAGCTTTTTTTCATTTGAATTTGTCAGATTTTTGATGTGCAAATTTCCTGGGAACAGAAAAAAGAATTTGCTTTGATTTGTAATCTGAAATGGGTTGCTTCTCTTCAAAAGCTGATTTTATCTGACATTGTTAAACACTTGAATTGCCAGTAGGTCATCTGTAACCTAATTAACACTAATTGATCTCTTGAATGGCAGGATTATTAATGCAATTTAATTACTCATTAGAACATCTGAACTCAGTCAACATCCAGAGTTTGGGGTCTGGGTTGAAAGATAGGTGTCCAGTAGAGTCAGAAGCACCTCTGCTGAATCAAATGCCTCTTATCACCGCAAGTCCTGACTTCTGGAATTTGGTTTTGGAATGTAAAAAAAAAAAAGTCAGATCCAAAAAGCACCCTGTGCAAACTTTAATCTAGTGGGAAAACAGGAGGGTCACATAGTAATAGTTGGTTGCTATCATGAAGAACATAATTGGTTTGATAACAAGAAAAAATGTTTTCCAGTGAAATGCCTCCAAGGGTATGTTATTATTCTCCTCTCCAAATAGAAGGTGTAAACTTCTGCTCTTTATTTAACCTTATCCCCCCTCTCTACACATAAATAAGCAAATCTCAGCCCTTCTCCTCCTTCCCCCGTTATTTGTCCAGAACATTTTTTTTCTCTACTATGCTGTCTCAGGGGAGCTTTTTACTGTGTTGTTTTTGTAAAAGCTTGTATCTTCAAAATATAAGTTCAAATCCAGAACCATACCTTGAATAACAAAGCAGACCTTCACTTACTGTTCTAACCATGACTCCTGTGTTGAAATTTGTTTATAGTAAAAGCTGGAAGAATGCGAATTTCAAAAAAACAAGAATTTGGCATCTTGGAGAGACATACCAAAAAAGTAGGATTTGAGAAAACAAGGTAGGGGTTGCTTAATTTCTTTTCCTTCATTTCCTCAAGAAGTTTTGAGTGACTCTGCTTCCAGATGTTAAAGCCCTCTCTCTATTTGAGGACAAACCAAGGCTTCCTCCCTATGCATTTGCTAACCAGAATTAGAGGCAGCTGGGCCAAGGTGAGGTGGAGGTCATGATCAGTGAGAAGGGATAGGGGCTGAAGATGAAATTATATTCAGGTGAAAGGTGACTACTGTCTGGTGGAGTCTTTCTGGGCCCTCCTTTACTGCCCCCTTCCTCCTCGGTGGTCAGTCCTCCTACTTTGTACTTAATGTCCTGAATACACCCAGATCTGACATACCTCTCTTTAACCTATTTTCACTTTAGCCTTAAAATATAGTTCCTTGGCTGACCATTTCCATGATGTGCTTCCTGCTAAAGCAAATCTCTTGAATTAAAAATAAATGCTTTTTTGTTTTGTTTTAAATTCATCACTCAATTATTTAGAAACTAATGGTCACTATATGTGGCATATCTGAAAGGCGTATAGATACTGAAGTGGGTTTCTCCCTGCTCCAAATGCCGTAACCTTGACACACTGCACTATTCCCTGAACAGAGAAGAAAACTGTGGGTTGGAGGCCATATGCAAATGACAATCACTCCTACCTTGGTTAAGGAAAATGAGCGCATTCAAAAAGAAATTAACATACGGAACTGGCTCCTCCAAGTAGTGCATTGAGGGCCCTTCAGAAGCTATTAATTTCAGGATGGCTTCCATAGATGAGTTGAAGAGTGATTCAGATTTGTTTAGAGGAAACTCAAGGTAGGTCCTTAAGAGTTAAAATGGCAAGACTCAGAAAGAGAATGCAAAGGGAAATAGATTATTATCTCTGACTTTTTCATATAAAATTAGTCTCAGATCACTTTTAAAATTTCTTCCCAATTTCTGGGAAGGAAACTTTTTGAGGATTTTTTTCTACTTTAAAGCAAACTAATTATTTGATCCTTGAGCTATAAGTTTTGTTTCTTCTGCTATCAGAAAATAATCGTCATTAATGCAAATGAAGACCTGGGTCTTCAAGAGTGGGGATTGCATATTATTTATCTCTAGAACCAACATACAGGACTGTTCCTAGAATAGACAAGTCCTTTATACATAATGTGAAACTCTTGTTTAATCGCAAGCTGGTTAATTTTGAAAGTCTGTTCTGCTCCTGAGCCTGACTGGAGCATAAGTCCTATGACACCTGATTGCTGTGAACCTGGGCCAAAGGCTCAGGAACAAATGATCATGACTTGGAAATGACTTTCTAGTTGCCAGTCAGAGGACAAGTCATTCATTTCTCTGCAGCCCCCACCCCAAAGTGTGGACTTAATATTAATTCTAACATCAGCAGAACTGTCAGGAGCGTTACCTAGAGAGCTATAAAATGGTGATTGGAACCTTCTTTAAAAACTCAATTGCTTTCTAATAGTCATTACTATTACTACTGAAACAGCAGGAAATAATGTTCTTGCTTGCCCTAATTCCCAGAGATGGATATAGGTATACAGGCCTAGGGCTTGTAGAATTTGGGGACATCTTAAAGAAAAATAATTTTAAAAAATTATAAATACGAAATGTCTAGGGTCCCTCCCGGAGCCACGGAAGGAGCCCAGATAGTCATTGCATTGGTTCTGAATCTGAAACTTCATTAGCTCCACCATAAGTTTACCTCAGTTTACTTCTGCTTCATGAATGTTTACACGGGATGTAAGTGCCCCGTTTATATGGACAAACATCTCTCTTACATCTTCTTAGAGAACAGCTTTTGAAAAATATATCATAGAAAAGAAATTTCTAAGCATCAACGATCTATATCCATTCATGTTATCTTCCATTAACCAACACAAACCACCCAGAAAAAGAAAAAAAGTGTGCCAAGTAAAGAATTTACTTTAAGAAATCATTCTGCAGGCCCCGCCCTTAATCAGGCTGTCCTACAAAATAACCTGGTCTAGAAACAGAAGCAAGACACAAAAGAGAACATGTGTGGTTCATTTTATGAACTACAGAAACAGTCCAAACTAATGTCTGATGCTATAAATCAGGCTCATAACTATTCTTAGTGGCAGCTGGTTTTGTTAACATATAGACCAAGGGGGTACCCCAGGACCCTCAAACTTGCGTATTCTAAAGGGGTTCAACCATCGGTGCCACAAAGAGAGAATATACTGTTAGTGTAAAAGATCTTTAACAGAATTAGTTTTATAGAGAGAGAAGAAAAGAAAGGTTAATAGTTTTCCAATAAAACACCCAAACTTACCCATCATCACCTTGTGGGCAAATTCCCAGCCAGTGTTGACCTAATACAGGGCTGCTGAGGCCCAAAAAATTGCCACAAATCTGGTGGGGAACCATAGTAATGGGGAGAAAAGACCAGGAGAGCTGGGATGAAAGGAGCAAACTCAAAGTACAAATCAAGATATTGGCTGCCATTGTCAGCCTCCCCACGGGTCTCTCAGCCACGTCTCTTCCAAGTCCCCTAAATCCACAGTTCAAGTCCAAAGCCGAGACGCAAGCGAGCCCTTCTCCACGTGTCTCCCTTCACAGTCCCCTTGCCTTCTATGTTATGTAGCTTCACCTGGCTGCTCAGTTCTGCCCCCTACTTCCCCGTAGCTAGTCCATGCTTGTAATCGGCAGCAGTGAACATGATACCTCCCCCTTTTACGAGCTGCCTGTTATAGTTTAAATAGAGTTTTACATTTATGATAATAGTACCTTTTTCTGCATGCATATGAACTTCGAACTTTAAAATCATTTATAATAATAACGTGGTAAATAAAGCTGGCTGTGGATTTTTTTCCTTCTAGATGTTACCAAGTAAAATCAAGGTAGACAGCCCTCGGTATAAATCATTGAGCCGCTTCCTTGGGGAAGTTTTCAGGTCCTATGTGAAGTTTCTTTTCATCTTTACAGTGTTGTTGCAAATGTTGCTAAAATCCAGACGATGGATGCCCTCAACGACACACTGGAGAAGGTGAGCAGTGGCTGAGATGCGGCCCAGGAGGTTTCTAGTCGTTAGCATTTGCCTAACAGTTCAGGCTGCATGGGTGGGTGAGCAAGGCAATGACCACTGGGGTTTTTTCCAATTCATAGGTTTGATGTCCTAAAAGAACTTGCTATCAGTCTGAGGCACACAAACTTGTTTTGGTGAGAAAAACTTTCTCCCAAGTTCCTAGAGTCTGTTTAATCAATCACTTCCAAAATAAGATAGGAAACAGGGCCTCCTTGGTGGTGCGAGGGGTTAAGATGCAAACTATGAAGCTGTCCGCAGCCACTGTAGCACGAGTTTGATCCCCTGGCCAGCCAGGGAGCAACCCACATGGCTCAGCAGACCTCTCTTGACTCGCCTGCTACTCCCCTCAGCAGTGTATTTCAGTCAGTCTGCCTGTTCTGTTCCCTACTCTGTCTCTGGTGAATCCTCTCACCCCTGATGCCTCTGGCCTGTACCCCAGCTCTTGTATGCATAAATAAATAAATCTTTAAAAAAAAAACAACAGGGCCTCCCCTGGTGGCGCAGTGGTTGAGCGCTGGGCTGCGAAGCTGCCCGCAGCCTCTGCAGCACCGGTTTGATCCCCGACCTCCAGTGAGGGTCCCACATGGCACAACAGACCTCTCCTGCTGCGCCCGCTGCTCCCCTCAGCAGTGTATTTCGTCAGTCTGTCTGTTCTGTTCCCTGCTCTGGCTCTGGTGAATTCTCTCACCCTCCCACACTTCTGACTGTGCCCAGTGCTTGTATAAATAAATAAATAAATATTAAAAAAAAAAACAGTGTTATAATAAAAAAAAATAAGATAGGAAACAAAGCAAGAATCCTGACACCAAACTGGCAGAACTTCAACATGCCATCTAAATATTTCTCAGCAACATTGGTCATGTTTTTATAAAAAGGCAGCCTGTGTAATGGAAATGCAGCGATTTTTCAACTTCCTCCCCACCACTGCATTCCTGTAAGGAAATAATCTGATTTAAGGGCAGCATGGGTGAGGGAGGATTGCATAGCTTAGAGCTGGAGGAAGACTGGGCACTGGCTGGGTTTACCAGGAAAGTCTGTTTATCAAGGTTGTTAACTATTGTTATTTTTATTTCTGTATCTTGAATTTCTTTTAAGTAGTTCAAGAGACTCAGAAAACTCTTACCAGATAGAGATAGTGGTTTGGATTCAGTAGTTTATTTTTAAATGTTGTAGGTCAACTGAGAGGGTCCTTCATCTACTTCTGGGGGCAGCTGCATTGCATTTAGTCAATGAAGAACCACCCTTTCTCCTGCCCTTCCACCCCCAATTTATTAAAGAGACAGTAAGGGAGGGAGTCCTTGGACAAGGTAGATTTTCTATAACTGCCAAAATCAGGGGTCTGAAAATGAACAAAAACTGCAACTAGACTCCATTTGGCACTGACTCCTCTATTTGCTCTCTGGATGACCTTGAACAAGTTACTTATTCTGCCCCACATTCATCGTTTATACAACGGAGATAAGGAAGAGTCTGTAGTTCACAGCTTTGTTGTGTGGAATAAATGAGCTCATACACATGAAGCTCTTTGAACAGTACTTGGCACAGGGTAATCCATTTGCCCTTGCCGCTTAGGTTAGACACGTTGTCTTTATGACAGTGAAATAAAAAAGTATGACGAAGTCCATGGGATGTTCCAAGACATATGGTACCAGGCAAGGTCTTGATTATAGGCTACAGAGCCTCCTGATGCAGGGGGCTTGGTTCTCCCATCAGTTAGATTTGATTATTGGCTCTGCCTTAAGAAGAAGAGCTGTGGTGGACAGTGCTGGCCAGGGCACCCCAAGCTGCCCATTCCTGCCTGTCACATTCCCTTGCTCTCTGCCCACTAAATGCCTCTTATTCAGGACAAGAGAATGTTCCACTTTGTAAGTGAAACTGGATGAAATAGACATATTCTTCTAAAATATATGTTAACCCAAAATAACATGTATAATGAGAGTGGTCAATAAAGGTTGATTATGCTGTAACTGGTCAGATGCCAAGTCTATATGGTTTTTTTATAGACATGTGCATTTATCTATAACATAGAGGGAATCTTCCCTTTTCAGTTAAAAATATCACTTCTTTATTTCAAAGATAAAAGGAAAAGTCATATAACAACAGAAATAAACTGTATTTGGAAACCATAAGATAATACTGAGATGGTGTGCTGTCCCAAATGTTTTTACAATTATATCTATTTTATAAAAAACCTTTAACACTTGGATCAGTGCTTGTTGGAGAAGGGCTATAGCTAACACTGCTTCAGTTACTGGTTAGAACAGGTCTGGCATCAGACATCAGATGGCTGGGTGTTATGCTGGTTCTGTCACTCACTAGCTAGCCAGGTTCCTTCTCTTTTCTGTACCACTGCTTCATCATATGTAAATGATAATGTAATTAATAGTTCCACTTCACAGTGCTGTAAGAATAAAATAAAATAGTTCCACTTCACAGTGCTGAAGTTTTATAACACATGCAACGTACTTAGCACACAGTCGGGCACAATTAGCCCTCAGAAAGTGATTGCTTCTATTCCCAGGCAATTATCCTACGGGGCATGGCTTGGAATCAAGCAAGGGATAAGAAGCCAGAAAGAATATCAAATCCCAAGACTACCATAAGTGAGGAAGTACACTATATTGTAGTCTGTTAGGTGTGCAATAGTATTAATATACACACCTAAATTAAAACAATGTGCCCATCTTAATTTAAAAAATACTCATCGCTAAAAAATGTTAGCCATCCTCTGAGCCTTCAGCAATTTGTAATCTTTTTGCTGGTCTTGTATACAAGCATTATCTGCAAAGTGTGGGAAAGCACAATAAAATGGGATCTACCTGAATCTCAAACAGAGAAGTTGGTGGGATTTCATGTGTTTCCTTATAACTAAGAAAATCCTCTCTAAATCCATAATTCGACAGGACGCATACTAGGATTTCATAATAAATGTCATCCTGGGGGAGAAAAACCAATGCCTTTAAAAAAATAGGTCTGCTAAGATAAGCAGTTGTCAGGAGTTCCGGGCAGGAGGAGGGATTGACCACAAAGTGACAGGGGGAATTGGGTGGGTGATGGACTGGTTCTATATCTTCATTGTGGTGGGGATCACAGACTCCATGCATTTGCCAAGGGCATTTTGTACTGTCGGTAAACTATACATTAATTTTTACAAATGAAAATATTCATAAAAATTAAAGGGATATAAAATATATAGATCTACCTGTATGCTAATAAATTTTTACTGGCATTACGGTGATTCCACCTCCCCCGCCCAAAACACATATTGTCATGAAGACCTGACAATATACAATTGTCAGAAGAAATACAGTTACAGAATGAGGGTCAGATCCTCTCCATTTATTAATTTTCATTCAAGTCCTCGGCTAGAATTATGTGTATTTCCAAGAACCCATGTTAATTCTTGTGCCAATTTAAGACCTTAGACTCTAACTAAGACGGAATGGATGGCCCCATCCATAGGATTTCATCCAACCATTTAGTTATAGCAAGAAATTTCTATCCCTGTGCTGTCTGGATTCACTACTTTCATACTACCCCAGGGTGGGAGACTATAAAACAATCCCAAATCAATGGGAAGTAACATATAATTTCCCCTCCTACTGTTTATCTGCCTCCTCCCTGCACATAAACCTCTCCTTACCACATTTCTTCTTCAATCCTTTCCTATCCAATCAGCCTCCCCCCATCTCTTCCAACCCTAAAAATTGAGAGAATTTGTTTTGCCCAGTAGAGTTATGTAACCTGGAAAGCTCTCCAAGCTAAAAGTTTGGGAGACTTGGTCTTAGACCAAGTTCCCCCTGTTAGGAGGTTGTTCGATGTTTTTGAAGTCACATAGCTCCGCTGAGATTTATAGTTGCACATTTAGTAAATTTTGTTTAAGGAGGGAGTGAAAGAGAAGGATACTGCCAAATATATTAATTCTCTGGACAGTTATGGAAGTTAAATTTGGCAGTGGTTGTGAAGCATCTCAGAACATTTTAGTAACCAGTGAAAACATTAGTTACTGGGCTTTGTTAGAGTGTGGAGGGGGGTGCAATGTTGAAGCCCAGTTAAATTTGGGGCCACTTTTCAAGTTGCCAGATGCCTCACCCCTGCCAAAGTTAGTGAGATGAATGTGAAATGGGATCCTGGGGAAGAGGAAACTATCAAAAACATCTGCAAATCTAAAAAGGTTTCCCTTGTTCTGTAGATTAACATCAGCCTGGGAGTATCCTTGAATTCCATTGACTAGAGCTGCATGTTTTGTTTTAAGCACTTTGCTTAACAGGGTGTGGAAATCTAAGCACCAACATAGGAGTGGGAAGTTAACACCCTAGAAAGATGAATGGAAAAGCTGCCAGTCTACTAATACTATCTAACTTCTGGCTCTACAATAAAAACTGCTGCTGATTTTCTTACATCTAGAATTTATTCAGCAGCTCCAAATATTAGGACTTTTATCACACTTTTTTAGCTTTTTCTCTGAAACTAAAAATATAGGTTGTGAGGTCACAGCTACCCAAGTTGAAAGTTTCTATTGATCTGTTTTTCAAAGTCAGCCTATTGCCCCTTATGTGATCTTCCCACAGCAAGGCAGTCCTCATATAGATACTGGCCTTGAATTCTTTCTCTTGTGGTTACCCTAGATTCTCTTACCCTAATGAATCAGACAAGAAACACCTTTCATTTTACAAACCTTATCTTTTTACAAAGACTAATGATGAAAAGGCCAAAGCTTCATCAAAGATACCAAACTAAAGCAAAACTGGTTGTAGGTCGTACTCGGGAAAGCAATTCCTACTTATTTCTACAGACTTAAAAATGATAAATTTCTTTCTCCATTGATACATAATCTACAGTAAAGAATGAGAGCATTTAGGTGTGCCCATTTTATATACAGTTTTGTTAGTCTGGGAGAAATATTATAGACTCCACTCACAACCCCCAAGCCCTTCCACTATAAGACATTCCTGACTGAGGGGCTAAGGTACAAGAAAGAGAAATTTTCTCTCCTGTTGTATTTTCAAGAGTTGCTATGAAACCCTACTACTAACCCTCTAAACCTGTATATTTGTTTTTTGTGTTTTGGGGGTTTTTGTTATTGTTGTTATTGTTGTTTTGATGAAGTTTATTGAGGAGAAAAGAACAGAAATAAAGTGGGACCCACCCCCCTACCCCCAAGCTGGTGGAACCAGGCCAGGGAGGGGCAAGGAAGCCCAAACTTGTATATTTGTGACTTAATAATAGTGGGTAGTTTCTCTGAGGCAATTATTTTTGCTAGAATAATTTCTACTTCCTCCTCTATTCCATTCACTTCTTTTTTCCCCACCTAAGCTTTTCCAGACCAGTTCACAGATGGCCAAAAGTTCTCAGGCGCTGACTCAGTCTCTCATTCGTTCTAGTCTGTGGTAGTCCCCTCCTGAGAAGAAATTGAACAGAGCTTTTAGAACCTCAGTAAAATGCCTTGGTTAAAAATGTAAGCCTGAACCCTTGTACATTATTGGGGGGGAATGAAGAATGGGGTAGCTGTTCTGGAAAACAATATGGCAATTCCTTAAAACATTAAAGGTAGACTTTCCATATAACTTTGGCAATTCTACTTCTGAGTACATACCCCAAAGAATTGAAAACAGGAATTCAAGCAGATATTTGTGTGTTCCTAGGAGCACTTTTTACAAGTTAAGTGGTAAAAGTAACCCAAATGTCTATTAACATGTGAATGGATAAACAAAATGTGGCATACACCATACAATGGAATATTATTCAGTCTTTAAAAAGAAGGAATTTTCTAGACATACTACTTATTACGTGGATGAACCATGAAAACATTAGGCTAAGTGAAGGGAACCAGACCAAAAAAAATAAATAAAGGATAACATTACATGATTCCACTTATATGAAATGCTTGGAGTAGTCAAATTCATAAGAACAGAAGATTGAAATATACTTCTCAGAGGCTGCGGGGAGGAAGGTATGATGAGTTAGTATCTGTAGGTACAGGATTTCACTTTGGAATGATGGAAAAGTTCTGGAGGTGTATGGTTGTGAAGGTTGCAGAAAAATGTGGATATATTTAATGCTACTAAGTTGAATGCTTAAAGATGGCTATAATGATCAATTTTATCAATGCACATTTTACCACAAATGTTTAAATAACAAAGGAAATAGAACCCTGAAGTTGTGGGGATAACCCTGGAGATGATCCAATAACAAGTTAATGCCAAATAACAAAATAAGTGTTTTCTAACATACTGTTCTTCCTTTCCATTTCCTATCCCACCAACATCTTTCCCTTGCCTTCAGACCAACAATCTACATTGTGGTTTTCTCTCTTCTAGTCTCAACTTGTCATCTTGCCCCATCTCACCTTGGAAAATTGCCCAGATTTCTGACATATCAGAGTAACTTATTCATTTCCTTTAGCTTCCCCCTTTACCTTATATTTGACTTTAATTAACTTGACAAATTGTTCAACCTACCTGTAATCTTTTGAACATGATTTAGAGCTAACCTGAAATAATCCATCTGTTATAGTTGACACTGCAGACACTCAGTCTGGAAGCAAACTACTGAAGTCAATAACCTCTGAAGGTTCCTTCTGGTTCTAATGTTAAGAAAAAAAAAAAATCACACTGCCTTTACCACACTGTGAAATGTATGAAATGTGGCCTAATGACAATTGAGCTAACAACAGAAAAAAAATCACAGGCCTTTTTTTGTATTCTAGAGCAACATTTATGACCAATACCTCAATCACGTTTCTTCCATTCTGCCAGCAGAGACATTCATGGGCTTAATTATTATATAAATTATACTTGCTCATTGTTGAAGAAAAATATTAGAAAAATACTGATAAGTAAAGTAAAGAAAAAGACAAGAAATTGCCTATAATTCTATCCTTCAGAGATAACTATTGCTAACATTTCATCACATATTCTTCTAGTGTGTTTAATTTTTTAAGACCAAGAAGAGAGACTCTCTGGCATCAAGTCTCACATGAAAGGAAATGCTGTGTGCATAGAGCTCAGGGACATGTGAGAAGAGATATAAGACACATATGCTGTCCCTGGCTTAGAAGAGCCCAAACAAACCATAAACAATGTGATGTGCAGGGTCGTGAACAGTTTATCTCCCCTTTTATTTGATTTGAGTGTCAAGGCAAGGGTATCAAAGCTCAATAGTGATAAATGAAATTCTCAGGGAGCCTCCTTGATGGCAAGGAAGGTGTCCTTAGGTACTTTTATGTTTTATCAAGGGGCTTGGAAATCAAAAACCCAAAATGTCACTGGGTCTAAATTCCCCTAGGAAAACTCTGTCTTGCTCTCAGCATTGGGCATTCTTTCCATTATAGCTGTTCCTTTTCTTTTTTTTTTTTTAATGACAAAATGAAATTTTAATAATATTTCACTTTTTAGACCATTATAGCTGTTCTAAATGTAAATTCCATTAGATCCTTGTTTCCCAATGAAATTCCTCTTAGTGTCAAAAAGTCTCAGTGTGTATTAATTTAACTCTTCTTAAGCCCTTTTCCCTACAGATGTCTGCTGCGGAAATGCCTAATAAGAACTTCTGTTACCTGAGCTAATAAATCATTCTCAGTCTTCTCCTCACCAGGCTGTTTAGATTGAACCCAATGAAATGGCCAGTGGTAGACCATATTTGGACATACAAAAAGCCAAATTCACTCACTTCAATCTAATAAATAAATCTAGCACTTCATAACTTTTTTCAGCAGTTTGTTATAGTGATCCCTATATGCACCCTAATGCCAGAATAATTGCTGATAGTAAGGTATTGGTGCAAATGTAATTAACCATTTTTACCTTTAATAATGTCACTTTAAGACATACACATAAATACAGATATGTATAGTGTGTATATATATATATACTTTTTAAAATTAGAGGCAGGTTACCAGGGGAGAATCCAGGTCAACACATATACCCATGGGTTCAGAGTTAAGAGTGGTATGGGAAAAAATGAGATATTATCAAGAAGTAAATGAAACTATGAATTCTCCAGTATTGTTTTTTACCTCTTTAAAACTTCATGACCAAAAAGATCTAACATGCTTATTTTTTTCTTTCCTTCTCACCTTTAGCTCAATCATAAATTTCCAGCAATAGTGCACATGGCACATCAAAAACCCAGACCTGCTTTGGAGAAGGTCACTCCACTGAAAAGGATCTACATTATTCAGCAACCTCGAAAATGTTAAACTGGGATGTAAAACACAGCCCTCTGGCCAACTGCCTCCAGCATCTGACAGCATAGCAAAAATGGCCAAATCTTTCCGTAGACCTAGTGCACTTGTTTGGTAAATAAAATAGCTTTTGTATCTTTTCTTTTGACTTTAGATAATGAAAGTATCCAAAATAGCAAATCCAGCACATTCTTGGACCTCACTTCTCCTTTTGGTCAAGGATCCCATTGATATTTGTGTATGGAATTCACATGTGATGCATATGTAACCAATATGGGGGGAATCCAGAAAGCTTGACTCTTCACCTCCCGCTTTTTGGATAACTGTCTTTTCCTTGACACTGACCTTGAACTGTCCCACTCACATTGAGTTCTCTTTGAAGATAAAGGTTAGAGAAAACTACTCTGCATTTTACAGATGTCAATATTCTATGCAAACTGAGGAATGATTCTTCTTTGTGTATTTGTCTTAATAAGCTCTTGTTTTTAATTGAGGTGAAATGTCTTTTCCAGTTTGCCATATAAATATATAATTTATTTTGAAGCTTCGGTGAGGAAACACAAACTAAATTTACTAAAAAAAATACTCACTTCTGCAAAGCAATCAGTGACAGAATGTAAAATGAGAATGTTGATGGGAAATTTGCTCAGGGCCTTTCAGAAAGTTCATGCTCTAGAACTGAGGGGAATGTGGTTGTGGTATAGAAGTTGTTTTTTTGGTTGTTGTTGTTGTTTTTATTTAATTTCATATATATTTTTACATTATTTTTCATTTTTGCACAATGTATGCATTTTCATCTTGGTTATAGTCCCCATAAAATTCCCACCCCCCCTTGTTTTAATCCTACTCCCAGTTGGTTTTGAGGTGAGAGGGAAGGTGTTACCATAGTGAAACCTGCTCTAGCTCTCCTACCCTCCAATACATACACATACACACACACACACACACACCATGTATTCATGTATAAACGACAAAGGGCATCACCAGATGATGGTTGAGGACACTGTTTTCTTTTTCCACAGAGTTTAGTTATCACAGTTTTATTTTTCTGCATCTTTGATACTGATGCCATCCAACAACTAGCACTTCTGTTTGCCCAAGGGAGGGGGCTGGCTTTCTAGTCTATCATTTTGCAGGTTGACAACTTTGGAGTATCTCTGTCTCAGATTCCTTAAAATCCGCAGGCACTTGGCTCAGGCCCAGTGGGCATGATGATGCAATCCACCCACTCCCCTGCTTTGTTTTACTCTTTTTCAGGAACAAGAAAATTGTTTGAGAAATGCCAGCATGAACCAATAAAACAATCCTAACCTCCCCATTTTGGCTTAGCTAGTTCCAGGTCCTTTGGGACTATTGTCAGAAATAATCCAGTAATGTAAGTGTCACAAGACAAATAAATGCACAGAAATTTGAAGATCAGCTACCATATCCCCAAGGGACAGTAGCAAAGTATAAGCCAGGTGGTGGGTGCTAGCTGGAGCACTGGACTGAGATTAGGAGATTGGGGTTTTTCTTGTATTTCTTAAACTTTAAGCAAGCCATTCAATCTTCCTGTCCTTGTCAGACAAACATAATACATCTGACCCTCCCACATGAACCCTCCCAATATCCTTCTAGGAAGAAGACAAAATGAACACTGAGATTTGTAGTAAGTCATTAAAAAGTATTGAGAGCAAGGTGGTAGCATCAGGATAACTGTTGTACAATTTTCCAGAACTATAGTAAAAGGAGGAGTAGAGCCTCAAATAGGAAATTCAAGGGACACCTGAAGATGTTGGCTTGATGGAAGCAGGTAGGAAATTGGGGAGATGATAAAGAAAATGGGAAGCAAAGATAGCAGCACTGCCGGATTTGTTTTTCGTGAGGGTGAAATGAGGGCCAGTCACCCAATGAAAGTAGAAAGAAATGGGCCACTTTCCTCGTCTAAAGATAGAAGTTACATCTCAGCAGAAGACCACTCAAAGAGATACTGTGCAGGGACAGCCCCAGCACATTATAGTCAGATTTCTAAGTTCTATAGTCAGATTTCTAAGATCTGCTATTGGCTTGGCTTTATTTGACACTTTGTTTTGTTTCTTTGTATTCTGCATTTAAGTGACACCATCGGATATTTGTCTTTCTCCATTTGACTTATTTCACTTAACATAATCCCCTCCAGTTCCATCCATGTTGCAAATGGCAAGCGTTTATCTTCTTTTATATAGCTGAGCAGTATTCCATTAGGTATATATACCACATCTTCCTGATTCATTCATTTGTTTTGGGGCATTTAGTTTGGTTCCTTAGCTTGGCTACTGTAAATATGCTGCAATGAGCACAGGAATGTATATATTTCTTCCAATTACCCAGCACTAATTCAGTCCTATAATCGCAGCCACTTAAATCACCAAATCATGGAAAGAAGTTTGATGTGAACTTCAGATCTGAAAGGAAACAGGAACTATATTGGGGAATGTATTAGAAGAGAAAGGACCAGGCCAATAAGAACTTAGGAGTGATACGGTCGTACTGTGGGAAAGCAAAGGGGCTGTTTCCACACCTTTCTCCCACCCAGGAATAAGCCCCGGTGGATGTGCTGTGGCTCCCTCAGCAGGAGCCCCTTATGATTTCTTCACAGGCCCATTAAGGCCTTGACAGTCGGGAGGAGTGTTTGTAGGTGCATGGGTAGGCATTCAAAATGAGATTTTCTTTAGCTTATTCATGTCAGTTCAGCAGACTGGATGCTGGATGCTGGGACAAAGAAATGAGCAAGATGCAGCCCTGCCCCCAGGAGCAATTAGAGCAAAGAGAAACAGGCACACCAACAAATCAATGTGAAGAGAGCATTCAGTAATTACTTACTGGGGACAGGGAACATGCTGGGGTGAGGTCATGTACAGTCAAAAAATAATGTGTTGGCTGTGGAGCTCAATAACCCACATGCAATATTTAATAAACAGAGTTCAGTTAAGTTTTTCATTATGGATGTTTTCAAACATACAAAAAGTTGAGTGACTTATACTGAACGCTTAGGTCCCCATCACAGAGTTTCAACAATGTGACCCATCTTGTTTTATCTACAACATCCAGCCTCTCGCTTCTTTCTCTTCCCTCGCTCCTTCTGGATTATTTTGAGAGCGACTTCCAAATATCATATCATCTCATCTGGAAATGCATTCGAATGTTATCTTCTTCAAGAGATAAACACTCTTGTGTGTGCTCATGTGCGCTCTCTATATCTATGTTTCTTTCTCTCTATGTAAACTGAATTTTGCAAATATTGTGGAGCAAAAGGGTGTATTTATGTAAGCCACCCAAGAATCTTTTACCATAAAAGGGAGACTAGAATTGCTATGCTAACCGCAAAACCAGAAACACTCACACAGAACTAAGCCAGTCATACCCACAGAGACGACTGCTGTGAAACTTGAGAAAGCTTTTTAGTATAAAATGAAACCTCTGGCGGGGAGGAGAAAATGAAGATGACTTGCAGGTTGGAAGAAAGAAAAAGTAAACTTGAAGTTGCTGGAGATAAACAAGAGCTATAGAAAGAACACACTAAGGAAAATTTGTTCTTGCTGGAGAAAAGGATATATAAATAACCTGTTCTGAAGCCGCTCAGAGTCAAAAATGGGGTAAGATAGAAATAAAGGAGGATGAATTAATTGCAGGAAAATCTAAACCCAACTTATTCACCAAATGTCTATCAGGTTCCTCATCTCTAATGGGCTTTCTGTAGATGAAACCCAGGTCTGAGAAGAATATGACTGAAATTTGTTACAGTGAATGTCTAGATGTCAGCTGGGGTCACGGCCCCTTGAATAGAACAGATTAGTTCAAATTCTCATGCTACCCCTAGTGGATATTCAAAGTCTTCTCCAGCAAGTCTGTGAATCTCCAGGAGGCTTACATTGTCATGGTCATCTCTGATTTTTAGCAAATGTTTTCATTACTTGCTGTCCCTGTGTCCCATCACCGTGATCTGGTCTTGGGACTTAGCCCTTTCTCATGATTCCTCAAAAGAAGGCTTTACCCTTTTTGTGGGGTTTACATAACTGTAACCAGATGACCTGCAATTGAACATTAGATAGCCCTGATTTTGTGTGAATGTCCTTCTACCACCTCCTGCTCCCTACAAACTGGATTTTGTTCACTGCTCGTTGCGCGGGGGGAGTCCCCTCTCCTCACACCATCATGCTGAAGTGCTTTTCTTCTCCACTCTTCTTTTCCTCACTTTTCTCCTCATTTTCCTCCTCGACACCTCTTCCTAATTTCTGTTCAGTTCCAAGTCAGCTATTAATATTTCTCTTGTCTTGACTGCTGGAAACCTCCTCATCTGGGTCACTCGCCCCAAACCAGTCTTCCCACCTCCAGCAAGTCTGACATCAATTGTGAGGATGTCGACATTATCATCCAGAAAGGATGGACTAGATTAAATATTAATTAATTAGTTAATTAGAGCAAAGTGACAGTGTACCTGAGCCACAAAAAGGAAAAAGAACTCTCAAAAGGAAATGTTGAAGGAGTGAAAGAAAAACTACTTGCACACGTTGAAAATTAGGACAAGCAGAGCTCCAACTAAAAAATATGTAGTACAGATGAAGTTTTATACATGATTTTGCAGACAGTATTTCATGAAATCCTCACAAGAACCCTGAACGACGGTAGCTATTACCCATTTTTGTGAGAAGAAAAATGAGCTCAGATAAGCTAAGAGATTCCTCAAGTTTTTACAGCTTGTTGAGTGGAGGAACATCACAAGGAGTCTCTTCATGCCAAATCTAGAGCTGTCTCCAGTGCTATAGCATAAGAACACAGTCTGGATGCAAAGCTTAGAAATCTCCAAAAAGAGAGAATCTGGTTGTAATTTTTTTTAAAGATTTGTTTATTTATGCATACAAGAGCTGGTGTATAGGCCAGAGATGCGGGGCGTGAGAGCATTCACCAGATAGAGTGGGGAACAGAACAGGCAGACTGACAGAAATACACTGCTGAGGGGAGCAGCACCAAGACAGGAGAGGTCTGCTACACCATGTGAGCTGCTGCCTGGCTGGCCTGGGATCAAATTCGTGCTGCAGAGGCTTTGGATTGCTTCTTAGTGCGTTGTTTAACCCCTTGCACCACCAGGGAGGCCCCGAATCTGGTTGTAATTTTGACGTAAGAAACAACTACATTTGGAGCTAATCAAATTCCCCAACAGAAGACCATTCAAGTTCAGATTCTCAGATTTTTGTTTAAAAGATAAAACATGGAAGTGAGAAGAATGATGGCAGTGAATCAGTTTGGAGGAAAAGATGTATTGACAGGAGTCCTGAAAGAAAGAAAAAAACTAAAATAGGAAAATGTACCCAAGACACCTCTTCCGTGTACAGCAAAAGGTATGAAGCCGGAGGAGGTAGATAAGGCAGTGGATAAACAAAAGGTGACCCCTGCAGTGAAGTGTTTATCATCAGCCTGTGAGATGCAGAAACAAAGCCTTGAATGTTCCTCTAAGCACTTTCCAAATCAACCTAAATAATAGCCAGAGCATATTTTGAATGACCTGTATGCCCACCTTGTGAGCAGGTGGGCGGGTCGGACTTGGTATTCTCAACCCATGAAGGTCAACAATGCCGCTGCTGCTATAACTATCAGAGACCTAAGAGAAAAGAAAAAGAGGAAGACTTCACACATAAATTTTCCTTTTGAACAAAAGTTTCAGGGAAGTTTGAAAAGAAAAGAATGTGAGAAAATGGAATTATCACAGGCTTGCTGATGTCAAGAAACTGCAAAGATTAGCCAGAACCATATCTATATTAAAAGAGCAATTTATTATTTAAGAAAAAAATAACTTAAGTCAACACTGTGGACCAGAAGAATTTTTTTCTTTTTTTCTAAAAAGTGTCCATCAATAATTCAATCTTAAGAACATTAGATCGGAGAGAAGGATATTTACTTAGCTGCCCTGCCAGGCGTCTGAACTTAGGAGGATTGAGAGTGTCATAAACAAAGATGCTAGAGGTCATAAAATGTAAACTGAAATATTTTATCATTTCTGTTCATGCAATGCTAGTGATTGAAATTAATTTCTGAAAGCACAGGGAAGTGGGTAAAGAAATGAAGACCAGAGGCCTCCCTGGTGGCACAAGGGGTTGAGCACAGCTCTATGAAGCTATCCCCAGCCTCTGCAGCAGGAGTTCCATCCCCAGCCGACCAGGGAGCAACCCAGATGGTGCAGCAGACCTCTCCTGACTCACCCGCTGCTCCCCTCAGCAGTGTGTTTCAGTTGGTCTGCCTGTTCTGTTCTCCACTCTGTCTCTGGTGGATCCTCTCACCCTCCCACATCTCTGGCCTGTACCCCAGCTCGTGGATGCATAAATAAATAAATCTTTAAAAAAAAAAATACTGGAAGTTCTGCTCCTCTTTAAAGTTGTCAGAATAATGAAACTTTTTTTAAAATGACATAAAGAGAACTTTCCAGAGAAATGCAACCAAAGGCTTTCAAGAATAAAATAGATATTGCTGCAAAAGCATTCAAGGGAGAGCACAGACAGATAAAACCAAGGTGAAGACACTGGGGCAGAAATAGTGAAAACAAAGAACAGACGAAACAGAAGGGAGGCCACGAGACAGGAACAGGTCACACAAGAACAAAAACACTCCCTTCAGAAATCTAAGGTCTATGAGAAGAGAAAGGGTGGTAGCAAGATTAAAATGGGCAGAATAAGGCACCCAAAGAGAGCCTCGGGATAATGGCAGGGTTGAACCAAACGAAGCTAATGGAAGGAAAGATTGAGTGACGAGCCTGGCTGTGGGCTGATGAAGGAACAAGCAAGCCGACAGCAGACAAGGCAGGTCAAGCGTCCTACGTGAATCAAGGAAGCACTCCCAGGTCTGCCAGCCACACTGCTTATTTCCACCAGGCTTTGAAGAATGGAGCAAACTGCTGGTACCAATGGCAGGCACTGGAGAGGAAGGTGAAGCGACCCACACAGGGACATGAGAAGCTGTGATAAAAAGGAGAGAGGCTTGGGAACTAGATGCCACTATCTTTATAAGCATGGAATAGGAGATGTTTGGAAGAAATTTTCCACAACGTAGCACCAGGCTCAATAAAGTGAAAATAAAAATTGTTTGGCTGGGTGTGAAATCACAAAACATGCCAGAGGATTAGCAAAGATGAAAATGGGAAGACAGGAGAGTGAGCAGGGATGACATCACAGTCACACAAGAAATTGTACAACAATTGTCTTTGCTGTGATTCCATGAACTGGCCACTTCCCTCCCTTCACTGTACCCCTGAAGTGCCCCAAAGGAAGGAGCTGGGACAGGATAAATCAGTGTAATTTAAGGCCCAATATTTGTACATCTTCTAATTTTTTTAAAGCAATCTGAAATGCAGTTTTGTGTGAAAGCTCCTGATTTTTACATTTTGGTTCAACTTTTTGTTTTTTACTGAACACTGTACAAACCAAACAGCGTCTGCCTGGGGGCTGTGTTTTGCCCATGGACCACCGTTTTATACACACTGTTATAGTCACCTTGGGTCACACAACCATCCTAAATTCCTGATGACCTAAGGAATATAAGAGAAGGGCTTACCTTTCAGCCATATATTAAGGGTACAGGGAGGACGGTCAATAACATGGAGAATTCAGCAGGAAGTAGGATACAAAGATGAAAAGCAAAGAAGTGAAAAGCTTCAAGCATGGCCCAGCTTTAGTTTGTCCAAATGGTACACACTCCTAAGGCTGACAAAATAAAATATGTATCATAAAATGAAACACCAGAGAAATATGATGAATTTTTATTAAAGTTTTATTTTTATTTATTTTTTAAAGATTTATTTTTATTTATACAAGTGCTGGTGTACAGGCCAGATGTGTGGGGGGTGAGAGGATTTACCAGAGACAGAGTGGGGAGCAGAACATGCAGACTGATGAAATACACTGCTGAGGAGAGCAGTGGGCGAGACAGGAGAGGTCTACCGCACCAAGTGGGACCCTCAACGGCCAGCCAGGATCGAACCCGTGCTGCAGAGGATGCAGACAGTTTCACAGTGTGGCGTTCAACCTCCTGCACCACTAGGGAGGCCCTATGATGAATTTTGATGATATGGATAAATGAACAGGCTAGTTCCGTAATGATTTTTACTTTAAGATTTGGCGGATATGGAATAGTGGCTAGCTTTTGTAAGAATTTACTGTGTGCCAGAGTCCTTCCATTAGCTCTAATCTCTAATATTTCCAACAACCCATTTTACACATGCTGAATGCATTGTTCAGAGGGGTTAGACTCAAAACACCCAGCCCCCAGGACCTGAATTTATGCTTCTTCTTTGACAGGGAAATCTTTTCTCAGGCCTTTTTACCAAGATATTATTATAATATTTAAAAAAAAATCAGCAAATGAGGGCCTTCCTCGTGGCACAGGGGTTAAAGACACAGCACTATCAAACTATCGCTAGCCACTGCAGCATGAGTTCGATTCCCAGCCAGGGAGGTACCCATAGGCAAAACAGACCTCTCCTGTTTCACCCACTGCTCCCCTCAGCAGTGTTTTTCAATAGATCTGCCTGTTCTGGCCCCCAATCTGTCTCTGGTCAATCCTCTCACCCACTAGCACCTCTGGCCTACACCCTAGTTCTTGTATGCATAAATAAATAAATCTTAAATCAACAAATTATCAAGTAATTGCACTCGTAGATAAGCTAGAAATAAAAACATATCCACATGAAAACTTGTACAGAGATGTTTATAGCAGCGTTTTATTTCATAGTAGCAAAACATTGGAAACATCCCAAATGTCCATCACCTGATGAATGCATAAAGATGTAGTATTCCATATACTGAAATAAAAGGCAAGTGAACTACTGCCACCTGCTATGTGAATGAATCTTGAAAACATTGTGGTGAGTGTAACAAGATGGTCACAATTGACCACATCTTGTATAATTCCATTTACATAAAATGTTCAGAATAGGCAAATCTATAGAGACAGAAAGTAGGTTGATCATCACCCCAAAAAGATGTGCTAAAATTGATGGTATTTATGATTATACAACTCTGAAAAAATATCATTGAATTGCGCATTTAAATAAGTGAATTGACATGCTCTCAAAAAGCCGTCACCAAAAAACCCACTAAAATGTATAAGAACTGGTTTTGAAGCATCAGTCATGTGTCATAAAACACGTAAGGGAGGTAATAGAAATTGGCACTGTTTTTGTGTTCTAGCTCTCTCACCAACTAAAGCTGAGGGCTCAACTGCAGGTCCTCTGCCATCAGTACTGGGGCCTGGCCCTGCCCCACCCTTAGGCCTGGCAGGGCAGCTGAGAAGCTATTCTAGGGACTTGGAACAGTGCTAGATGCAGTAACAGGTGGCAGGCACTACACACAGTATCTTACTCACTTCCATGACAGCACTGTGAGAGGCTATTATTACCATTCCTATTAGCAGGAAGAGGAAGTACTTAGTGAGATTACATCATTTACTAAAGAGTGAAGCTAGTAGTATGCCGCAAAGCCCGGGCTTGTACCTCCAAGCCTCCAAGAGCCGTGGTTCCTAAGAGTGGGAGTTGGCATCATCATCACTGCTAGTGGGTTGGAAATTGGTGCTCACTTGATGGAGTATAATTTGGCAAGAGATTATCAACCATCGCAAAAAGAAGCATCCTTTTTGATCCAGCAACTCCACTTCCAGAAAATTACTGGACAAGGAACAGTGATATATGCACACATACACACACCCCAATGTTTTCATTACAGTTTTATATATGTATACAGAAAAATGCAAAAAGAAGCTTCTAAAAAGAAAAATCCATATTTCCATCCACAACCCTCTGCCATGGACATGGAGCTCTATAAGGGCATATACTGTGGATGCCAACTGGGAGAGAGGGATGGTGACAGGAAACGGGAGAAGGAGGGAGAAGCCTGCCCCTGACTGGGCCACATAATTCCAGCCTGGGCATATCTGTCATAGGAAGGTCACTCCTGCCCAAGGCTCCACATGGATTGTATTAATAACAAAACTACTTTTCGATGTCGTTTACCCAAAACATGGTACCTGACACTAATAAGTTTGTGGAATGCTTCTGAAATACTAAAAAAAAAAAAAAACCAACCTAGATTTTGAGCTGCAAAATTCTCTCTGAACAGGCTGAGCAGCTGTGTAAGACTCAAGGTCTTTGACATAACATGGGCCAGGGTTAGGGGGAACAAAGCAAACTGCCTTTCCCTCCTTAGTCCTCTCAGGCTTAACTCTATCTGTATTTCTTCTCTTTTTCCAATAGGAGACATGCCAGCTGGGAGTCAGTAACAAAAAGGTAGGTGCAGAAACTGACCACATTTACCACTTCTGCAGACAGAAGCAAGCCAATGGATTTGAAGCAAGGTACTATTTAAATATTTTAAATTATGTTTAAATAATGTGCAGTTGAGAACTCCTCCCAGCCCTATTATTGAATTACAAAGAGAGCATATACAATTTTTTTAACTTAGTATTTTGGGGAAATCAATGGATTTTAGAAATGAGTGACTTTATTTGTACCAAAGGGAAAAGGAAAAAACTCTCCTGAGACTGACTACTAAACACCATTTGGAATGTTTGATGCTCTCCATGCTGACACATTGAACTGTACCCCTCACCTAAAACAGTAGATCACCCAATGACTATTTTGTACAAAATAAAAGTTAAGATGAGGTTTATGTTTAGGAAACATTTGTTTCCACAAGAATACTCTGTAGCTCATATTATATCACTATATAATATATCACTGAAGATGATAGCTGTACTGTAGTGATAGTGTGAGGAAGTGTATACTGAGATATTTGGAGGTAGAATATCTTGAACTTTGTATGGTTTAGACACAAAATTAGTTTCACTAGATAAATGCAGGTAGATGGTTGATAGCTAAGTAAATGGTAGCATGAGCAAATTCATATGGGATAAAATAATAGCAGTAGATTAATCTGGTAAAGAGCTCACTGATATTTGTGATATTTTTATTAATAATTTTTTAAAAATTTCTCTCAACCACAAACTAAGAACACACTGTTGCTTCCCAAGTGGTAATAAATCACATGGGGAAAATAATTGGCTTATATTTGATATTTTGTTATTCTTTAAAGTTATTTTAAATAATTACACATTTATTTTAAATAATTATACACTATAAAAAGGTAGATACTGAAAATTGGCATTCCCTCCCATCTGCTTCTATCTATCTCACACTTTGCAGATAACCAGATTTGTTAGTTTCTCATTTATCTTTCCAGTGATTATCTTCCTAAGTAAGTACAAATCTAGGGGATTATTAAGCAAAAATGAGTATATATTATTTCTCCTTCCTTACACAAAATGAGGTGTGTTATACACACCATTCTCTTTAGATCTCTCCATTGTGAATTTGCTTTAGGAGCTTACCCTGTTTATAAAGAGATGGGTATAATTGCTATTTCCTTTATTTACATAGAAAGTGTGCCCAACCCTAATACTTGGGGAGGATTTTAATTAAATGTACTTTGCATTTACATTTCAGAGCTGACTAAAAAAGTAAAATTCTAGAGTTGTCAAAAGTCAAATTCAAAATGTCTAAACCCTTTCTTAAATATTCTGACTAGTCTGAGCATTGAAGAACAGCCAACTGTAAAGTATTTTTCTTGAAAAAATACTGAGAAATTAGGTTAACCACAGAGTTTACTTACATTTTTACTTTTCCTTGTTTAAATGTCTCATTCTGGGAATTTTCAGATAATATTTGTTGTGTGTTCCTGTTCTTTTGCTATATATGGCGGTAGTCCTATGCTGTTGGGGAAGATTTAGTTTGTAAAAAGTAAAGTTTCTCAATTTTTGAAATATTACACCAAAGTACCTTTTTTTTCCTTCCTGTAATGCAACTTAATTCAGTTAAATATTTTCCGGGCCTCATTCAAACCACTGAACTTTGAAAGATGGTTGGGCCATCGTCCTGGCCTCCAGATGCTTATATATGTTGTCTCTTTCCCATGGGAACTGCCATGCTGTACAAGCAGGTACTACCTACTACAAGAGCATAAAGGAATGACACCTCATTAGAGAGGAACAGATAAATCCTAAAGATGAATATAAATTAACCAGGAAAAGGATAGGCCAGCGCAGGTAAACGGCATGGAGTTTCATAAGGCAGGAAAGTACCTTGTACAGGTTGAGAAATGGCGAACTGTTCAGTATCATTACAGTTCAAAGAAAGGAACAGCAGAAGGTGTGGCTGATCAGGGGAGACCCTTGTGTGTCCTGCCAAGGAGCTGGGATTTGATCTCAGACACTTATTAAAGGAAGGAGTTTGAGCAGGTTTGCCTTTTAGAAGGTTCATGTTGACTTTGGGGTGGAAGAGAGATTTGAGGAGAGGACAACTCCATAGTCAGAGAACCACTGGGAGAAAGAAGAAAAGGCATATTTGAAAAAGCTTTGGGCAACAAACAGTGCAGGGCTTGATGATTATTGGGTGGAATAATGATAATTATTGGATGATGATTATGATTATTATCATAATTGATATAATTATTGGATATGATTATTGATACTTGCATTCTGATTCTTGTGGCTTAGGGAATGGTGGTTCCATTAAATGAAACAGGGAAACAGAGGAGGAAGGTAGTGGGGGGTTCTGTTGGTATCGTGTGGAATTTGAGGGTAACAAGACATGCATCTATGATACTGATAATCAGAGGAACATTTTGGTGTTAGAGATGTGGATATTGCATCAGATTCCTGGGGCTACTGTAAAAAATTACCACAAATTTAGTGACTTAAAATTTATCTTACAGAAAAAAATTCAACAAAAACATATTGTCTAACAGTTCTGGAAGTCATAGGTCTAAAGTCAGTCTCATTGAGCTAAAATCAAAATGCCAGTAAGGCTGGTTGTTTCTGGAAGCTCTGGGAAAGAATCCTTGCCTTACCTTTTTCTGCTTCTAGAGGCTGACTACATTCTTTGGCTTGTGGTCTTCCTCCCTCTTTAAAGCCAGCAGCGTAATGTCTTGCTGCTGTCATCACACTGCTTTTTCTTCTGTAGTCAAGTCTCTTTCTGCTTCCCTTTTATTAGGACATTTGTGATTACTTTGGGTCCTCAAGGATCATCCAGGATAATCATCCCATGTCAAGTCCTTAACTTAATCACTCTGCAAACTTCCTTTTGCCACATAAGGTAGCATTCACAGCTTCCAAAGATCAAGACCTGGATATATTCAGGGACCATTATTCAGCCCATAAAAGTGTTGCTGGAATAATTAGCAAGAGTACATACAATCAATGGAGTGAATGTGTATGGAGAGAAGACAATTAGTTCAAGAACAGAACACTGGGGACACCAAAGTTAAGGGGTTGAGCACCAGAAAAAAAGGTGAAGGAATTTTGGCGGGGGAGCAGAGAACCAGCAAAGGACTGGAGACATAAAAGCTAAGAGTGGAGAGTCACAGGAAGGAGGGAGTCTGGGACAGATGAAATTGGGTAAACCACCTGGAAGTGGAGTGGAAAGTAAGGGAAACAGATGGCAGGGAATAGCAGCAGTGGGCAGTGAGGAAGGATGGACCAGTCTTTCAACAAAATGGCTAAGAAGAGAAAAAAGGAGTTAAAATGAACTAAAAGAAATGCAGATTGAAGGAAAGTTACTTTACTCTGCTTATTTCTTAGGTCTGACTCTGAAGTATGCACATAAGCTGAAAAGAAAGAGCTCATAGATGGGAGAGACTAAAGATTTATGCAGGAGAGAGAATCCCTGATAGAACAAAGTCCCAAAATAGGCTGATGGATATGAATTCCAGGAGCACAGAAAAACAGCATCTGAAATAGGCCTATCCTATGATCCAGCTTCTAGTAATTTATCTTATAGAAAAAATGTTTACCCAAAAATCTTGTAAAAAATGCTCACATAGGAGAAAAAATGTACACAATTCTTCAAAGGCAAAGAGATATGTACAAGAGTGTTCAAAGCAGTATTTTTTTATAATAGAGAAAATTTAAAACAATTTACATAACTATCAGCAAAGGACTAGTTAAGCTCTGGAGTTGAGAATAGCTTTAAAATCTTGAAGACTAGTGGGGAGGGGCAAAAAAAAATCTTGAAGACTAAAGAATTTCCTGTATGTGATATGATATCCAGATATCATGAAGGAAGGTTTTACAGAATTTATAACAAAACATGTAGCTTTTGCAGTCCCTATAAACAAGAGTTAGAAAACACATTTCTAATCTACCTAATAAAGTCAGAATTTCTTCAAATTCATTTTTTAAATGACAACCTAACAGGAACATAGACAAAAGCTATAAATTGTCATTTTAAAGAAGAAAATATATACTTACTAAATATATATTTTTGATGATCAAATTGAGGATGGAAGTTACTCAGGAAATACCATTATTTTACCTATAATTCAAAAATAAGAATCCTATTGTTTCTGTTCTTTTGAAAAGGTCTGTTTTATTTTGTTTTATTTTTTATTTATTTTTTTAAAGATTTATTTATTTATGCATACAAGAACTGAGGTATAGGCCAGAGGTGTGTGTGTGGGTGGGGGGGTGCAGTGTGAAAGGCTTTGCAGGAGACAGAGTGGGGAGCAGAACAGGCAGATACAATGAAGTACACTGCTGAGGGAAGTAGTAGGCGAGTGAGGAGAGGTCTGCTGTACCATGTGGGTAGCTCCCTGGTTGGGTGGGATGGAACTGGTGCTGCAGAGGCTACGGACAGCTTCATAGATTGCGTCTTAACCCCTTGCACCACCAGGGAGACCCTAAAACAGTCTGTTTTAAATATGATTGTTGTTCTGAAATGTATCTTACCTTCCCCTGAAACAAGCTTCAGTGAGTTAAAAGATACTGGGTTTTAAAAATGAGAGAATAAAAAATACCAAAGGTAATATTAGAGGGGAGAAAAGTACACACACATCCTCCACAGCCATGGGCTGTCAGGACTTTTGTGGCCTAGACAGTGTTTAAAACATTTAACCAGTTTCCAATATTGCCAATATTTTCACTTGGATGATTTCATCCTAAAAGTCATATTTCTGCCTTCTTTTGGACCCGCTTTGGGTAATCCTGTCCATCCCTGTTTGCTGAAGCCCCTCCAGTTTTCCTCCCATTTGCCTCATGATTTTGTAACCTCTACCCTAGAACCCAGCAATTTTCCCTGGGCATACTTTTTATTTTCAATTACAGAAAAATGAAAATACAACTCTATTTCTTAGAAACAAAACTTTTCTCAAAACAATGCTGGTCACTAGGGTTACATTTTGAAAGCTCATGCAGTATTGTAGGCAGTATTGTAGGGCCAAGATACATATAGTGTCGATTTCAGCCTTGAATTAGAATCTTTATTCTGGCCTTGAAACAAGTTACGGTGGCATCATAACCACCAAACTCTTGTACTCATGGTACCAAAAGGATGAAATTTAACCTTTTTTTAAATGGGCTTTTATGGTCTTTCCTGGTTCAACCTCTTTGTCCGTCCTGAAAAATATATAAAAATTTTAATAACAGTGTTTAAACAACACCAACCAATTTCTGGATCTATTTGTCTTCTTTATCACAGAAACAGGCTTCAGGGAAGTTAAAGAGTTCTAATAAAAATATATGCCTTAAAAAAAATGAAATTGGGCTTCCCCGGTGGCGCAGCAGTTGAGCGCTGGGTTGTGAAGCTGCCCGCAGCCTCTGCAGCACCAGTTCTGTCCCCGGCTGCTCCCCAGCCACTGCAGGAGGGTCCCACATGGCGTGCAGACCTCTCCTGCCGCCCGCTGCTCCCCTCAGCAGTGTACTTCGGTCCTTCTGCCTGCTCTGCTCCCTGCTCTGGCTCTGGTGAATTCTCTCACCCTCTCACGCTTCTGACTGTACCCAGTGCTTGTATGTATAAATAAATAAATAAATCTTTAAAAAAAAAAAAAAACTTAAATGTTAAAAAAAAAAAAAAAATGAAGTTACTCCAGAACCGTGCCCTCTTTTAACCCCTTCTCCTTTGCGCACCTTTCTACTCCACACTCACCAGATGACCTATTTCATGGAGAAAATTGAGGCCCAAATGGTTGACTGTTCTGACTACCAACATGCAGACCTTGCCTCCATGCTCAGGATGGTTAGTCCTCCTTGTAGTCCTTTTAGTTATTCTGTTTTAAAAACACACTATTTTTGAAAGCCAGAGAACTTCCAGTGCCAATGCTCTCAGATTCCTTCTGAACATTCAAGTTCCCTGCTAACCTCGCATACCCATTACTGGAACTTCATTCAAGGTGGCCCCATCGATGGGTTACACTGAGTCATAAATTTGCAGGGGATACTAACAGAAGTACACCTTGATTAATGCATATTTTTCTCATGCTCAAATTTTAACAAAATTAGGATCCTTATGAGAATTATTTATTGCACTGCTTACTTTGTTTCCTATTAAACATGCATGTAAACTTCTCAGTTTTTCAGTAAATGAAAGGAAACACGCTGCTATCTGTGGAATTTGCTTTTAAGTAGTTAAAGGTGAGCCCAAGTTATCAAGGGAGCCCATTCTATGCATTTTTCCTTGATAAGTGAGGTTGCAGAGAGAGCTTCTTTTTTTTATTCACCATAAATACTTGTTTTTTTAAGACTCCAGAGAAAATGACTCCCCAGGAATGATTTTTTTAAACATGTTTTAATTTTCCCTGTGCCAGACAAATATTCCTGAGGGAAAACAGAACCTCTCAGGGAAGCTACACTCAGTGCCATGCTATGCAATTCTGAGTAAATTAACACTTTTCCTCCTGAGATGAGTAAAAAATGGGTTGTAGCAAAAATTTAGAAAACCTAAATAAGGGACCAGGAAAAAGACTAATTATAATAAAGGAAAAATTAAAATCAACAAGCAATTGTGGACCAGAGACTCACTAAGGGGCAAGAGGAGAGGAGGGATTAGGGTCAAAATAAGGGGGGTGGGAACTGTATGGGGACTATAACCAAAATGAAAATGCATACATTGTGCAAAAATGAAAAGTGATGTAAGAATTATATAAAATTAAAAAAAAACATGGGTTGTAAGAAAATCCATGTTGACTCCCACTTAAGCTTTACTTTTACCTCTCCTTAGGCTGTCTTTCTCCTTAATGACTAAATGTCTGATATGAAGCTTTCTTGTCAAATAAATAATAAGTCTGGCTTTATTCTATCGTGAGGTTTGTAGCTAAATATTTATCTCTTGTCTGAAGAAAGGAAAAAATCAAGCAGGTTGTGGAAGAATGTGTATCTGCACACATAGTCAGAAACTGTTGAGAATGTGAAATAATTACACCATTTAAAATGTCCAGGCTGCCAAGCAAAGGGAGTTTTCTTTTTGCTTTCCCAACAACAAAATTATTTTTCTCCAATTTTTCTCATACTTTGCTACCAAGACTTCTGCCAGATCTGAGGCTGTGTGGGATCCAACCTGTGGATTCATAGGTTGAGGCACAAGCTTCTGAAAATGAAAGCAAGAGAGGGGGAGAGAGAGAGAGAGAGAGAGAGAGAGAGAGAGAGAGAGAGAGAGAGAGAGAGAGAGAGAGAGGAAACAGTGAAGAAAGTCATGGAGGATATAAGCGTCCTTTTCATTGACTTCAGGCTCTTGTTCCAAAGTCTGTACTTTGATGTCACACAGCAGTGTGCAGAGATACTGCCAGGTCTGTGTTCCTATCTCCTTGGAATCTCCGAAAGATGCAGAGAAGGGTGTGTTGTGGCATGGAGACACTTTGGGGAAAAAATATGAGAACTGCTATGGCAACCTGAGTAGGAAAGTTTCTATTCCACTTTAAACTAGGTGTATAACTTTCCTATTGAGACTGTCATGGCTACAAACTTTGGCTTTACACACTCACACAGAATGAAATTAGTCACTTTGTGTTTATTTTAATCAAAGGAAGTAATTATATAAAAAAGCAAGTTCCATATTGAGATCTTATTGTGGTCAGGAATTAAGAGAATAATTTCAAAACTAACAGTAGAGCCGATTCTTCAGTGACTGAGGAGCTCTGGATCGTTGCGTTTCCACAACATTGTGAGGTATTACAAATTCATTTTTTAAATCCAATACCTCTTTCGGGCCTCCCTGTGTGGTGCAGGCAGTTGAGCGCAGCACTGTGAAGCTGTCTGTGGCCCCTGCAGCGCTGGTTCGATCCCCGCAGGCCTCGGAGCAACCCATGTGGCGAGCAGACCTCTCCTGCTGTGCCCGCTGCTCCCCTCAGCAGTGTATTTCAGTCAATCTGCCTGTTCTACTCCCCACTCTGTCTCTAGTGAGTCCTCTCATCCTCCTGCGCATCTAGCCTGTACCTTGCCTCTTGTATAAATAAAAAAAATAAATCTTTAAAAACAAAATCCAGTACCTTTTCAAGCTGAATTTTGAAGATAATACTCAAAATGTGTTTTTGTCTGGAAGAATGTTTAGGAAGTTTTTTTCCCCTTCCCATTAAAACACTATTCTTCTCTTTTCTACTAATTCTAAAAGTTCTTAACTCTGTAGCTTTATATTCCAGTCCCTTCCGACTGGACTCGGAGCCCCGCAGATGACTTCTCATCCATGTTCTTTTTTTACTTTGAGGAATATCTGGAACACAAAAGTCACTGGTGAAAAGATAATGACTTGCTTCACCGTAACAATGACTACATGTAGCCCTTCACAGCTAACATTTAGTGTGAGCTATTTTTTCCACATTTATTATTTCATTCAGTGTCCATAGGGAACATATAAGGTAGGTATTATTATCATGCCCAAGAAACCAAGGCTCAGAAAGATTAAGTCCTTTACCCAAAGTCACGCAGCCAGTGTGCCCTTTGCTGTGCCATGTGTTTAGTCTCCTCTCTTGAACTAGAACATGATCAATTACTCATAAAATGTTTTGAAATTTGCCCTATGTCAGAAAAAAAGTTTTGGGGTGTTTTTGTCAGTCTGTTTTATTGGATCTTAATGCCAGCAGAAAGCCAGATGGCCAAAAATGAGTAGACTTTTATGGTTCCCCATTTTGGCATTTAAGAGAGAGTGAAAAGGAGCATGAATTTGAGGAACTAGCAATACAAGGCATCACACGTCTTTGTATAATGATTACTTTGGGATCAATCAAGCCAAGATAAACACCAAACAGTTCAAGTGAGACAAACACAATCCCAGCTCCAACTCTACAATCTTCATTAGGAGCAGCAGCAGAGCTCAAGGGACTGGTGGTGGAAGGTCAAATTCTGGAGCTCTCCTGTAAATATTTCCAGGACCTCCTTTGCCCTTTGCCAGCTGCACATTAAACAGCTTCCTCAGCCCAAGGGGCCCCTTCTTAGCAATCCTCTGGTGGATGGGGCCTACCTGTGATTTCTTTCTTCCCCTGTCATTTTGGGAAAACCCCACTAACTCCCTTCATTGTTGAGTTCTCTTCTGCCCTGAGTACTCAGACTTTGCCCAGCAATTTGGTCACCAGAGTTTTATAGCTTTGCAGACTCCTCTACGCAATAGTTCATCATAATGCATGGTATTCTTTGTTGCCTATATGCACATCCAATATTACTACTATCAAGGCTTTATAAATCATTGAGTGGCGATGTTTTACTGGAATGAGGTTTTACTGGACACAGGAAATTTTTTTTTAATTTTTTTTTTCTTTTATAGAGGCATGTTTTATTTATTTATTTGTTTGTTTGTTCGTTTGTTTCGTTTATACATGCACTGGGTACAGTCAGAAGCGAGGGAGGGTGAGAGAATTCACCAGAGCCAGAGCAGGGAGCAGAGCAGGCAGAAGGACCGAGGTACACTGCTGAGGGGAGCAGTGGGCGGCAGGAGAGGTCTGCGCACCACGTGGGACCCTCCTCCCGTAGCTGGGGAGCAGCCAGGGATCGAACCGGCGCCGCAGAGGCTGCGGGCAGCTTCGCAACCCAGCGCTCAACTGCTGCGTCACCAGGGAGGCCCAGGACACAGGAAATTTTTAAAAGAACAAAGAGCATCAATATTTAGCAGTGGCGAGTGGCTACACACAGAAAGTAGGAGAGACTGACTAGCTAGCTGTCTTCAGAAGAGGTAGTCATTGTTTGTAAATAATGGGGGGAAATTAAGAAAAATACAAGGTAAGCCTCAAATCTGAATGACTCCCCAAAAGGAAAACCTCTTCTCTGAATTCTATAATCACTTCAAAGCAATTTTATAGTGCTAAAAATGCTATAGCTGGTCAATATGAACATAACGACCTCGCCTTTCAGAAGGATCAGGGATGGAGTGTGTTCTACCTGAGCATGCTATTGGTCTCATTTCTTATATGGAACCACCATGAAAGCTTCAGCTCGCCTTATTTATGATATAGAGTCACTTGTGTCAAAACCCTATATCTGACCCAATCTGCCGATACTACAGCAACTTGGGTAAGGGGCAGAGACTCAAGGGTTGTGGGTGATGGGCAGGTGGAGGTCCCTGAGCCCTGTCATTGTAATACCCATATTACACCACAGGGAAGCAGTGGCCTGGGTTCTGCAATTTGTAAGTTTCTGGGTTTTTTTTTTTTATTATTTTTTTAAAGATTTATTTATTATGAATACAAGAACTGGGATACAGGCCAGCGGCTTGAGGGAGTGGGAAGATCCACCAGAGACAGAGTGGGGAACAGAACGGGCAGACTGACCAAAATACGCTGCTGAGGGGAGAAGCGGGCGAGACAGGAGAGGTCTGCTGCACCATGTGGTTTGCTCCCTGGCCAGGGATCGAACTCGTGCTGCAGAAGCTGCGGATTGCTTCATAGGTTGCATCTTAACACCTTGAGCCATCAGGAAGGCCCCGGATTTAGTTTTAGAGAACTTATCATTGCAGCAGGAGGGATGCAAATGCTTTACACCTATAAGACCTTATCTTATGATAAGTTCACAATATTACCAGAGATATATATAGTTAAATATATACTTCAACTGTTAATTCCCCCAAAGACCATCAGAAAAAAAACTGTTGATTGAAACCACCTTGGAAGGTATGATATTTTCAAGGTTTTAGGATCTGAGGTGAGTGACTTTTTTTTTTTCTAGGAAGGTCTTGCAAGGTGAGAAACTGGTTGGAATTTAGCAGAGTTTAGGACACAATAGCTTTGCATTCATGGACTCAGTGAGGCAAAGGTCTTGAAGGGCCTGTTGATGTGTAAATTGTTATTTTTTAATTGCAAAGCTATTCAACTAGCTTATACACTTAACTTTCTGGAATAGGGATTTCCTGGAGCAGGCAACTAACTTATTTTTGCTTTATCCTAGCGTGGATTAACACAAGAACAGGGAACTCTGTTGTTTTAATCGATTCACTTGTAAAACTTTTATGTAGTTTCTCACATTTTCTGCTTTAATCTCCCGCTTTCAAATCCATCAGTCACAAGCAAGGCTGCAATTATTGGCGACCTTGGGCAGTGAGAACAGGTGATAAGGCAGCTATTGTTTCTTAAGTTCCTATGAGACAGTAGGATGTTTTTTACTTTATACTCATTGCTTTCATTCCATTAAGTTCTGAGTCAGTGCACTCCTCAATTTTCTTTTAAAATAGGGATAACAAGCATATCTACACTCGTGGAATTATTATAAGAATTAAGTGAGTTACATAGTGTATAAAGGCTAAAAACAATTATTACCACTATTTCCTTTTTTCTCCCTCCCTCTCACCCTCCGTAACCAGGGGCACCAGTCTGGCCATTGTAGATATTTACAATATTCAGAAATTTCCATCCAGGTAGACCAGTCCCTCAAGTGTCCCCACCACCACCTCTCTCCTGGGACACTCCATGTTTCCAGTTTGGCAATCAAAGTGTAAACACCTTCACTGGGTTTCCAGAAAGGGATGCCAAGACCTTGCTCAGCATCACTATCCCTCTACTCCCTAGCTCTATCCTTTGTTCAGCCCTAGACACCTTTTGTTCCTCCCTCTCCCAATATTAACCTATCCAGATAATGGCATGCATTTATTTTTTTAATTTTTATTATTATTATTATTACTATTAGTCACTGGTTTACAATACAAAGTAAGTTTCAGGAGTATAGCGTCACCCCTCAATAAATGTACATAACATGCCACACCCACCACCAAATTTCTGGAACAATCCACATGATCCAGTCACCTCCTCTCTCCTTTCCTTTCCTCCCATTCCCCTTTCCCTTCCCCTCTGGAAACCACTGTTTTGTTCTCAGTGTCTGAGGGTTATTTTTGTTGTGTTTTGTTAGGTCATTTACATTGTGTTTTTATATTCCACATGAGTAAAATCATCCAGTCTTTGTCTTTTTCTTTCTGATTTATTTCCCTTAACTCATTCAAGTTCCATCTATGTTGTCACAAAAGACAAGATTTCATCTTTTCTATAGCTGAATGGTATTCCATTCATTTATATACTTCAATGGACATTTAGATTGTTTCCATGACTTGGCTACTGTGAATAGTGCTGCAGTGATTTTAAGAGTATGTATCTTTTTAAATTAGTGTTCCTGTATTCTTCAGATAAATACTACATATGGAATTGTTGGTTATTCTGTATATTATTTATTGAGGAATTGCCATATTATTTTCCATAAAAGTTAGTGTGCAGTTTTGGTTGTTGTGTGTGTATGCATTTTTAATGTTGCTATAAGCCATGGATTATATTCAGGTGTGCACAGTTGTAAGTAAGGAATCTCAGTAAATTAATCACTTGAGTTAATTCCAATTAAGAATCATTTACCTGACCTGGCATTATTCTGAGTTGGGGGCTACCAAACAAGAAATTCTCAAATCCTGAGCTGGTAAGGCTAAATCTACATAAGCCCAAACAAAGGCCATGGGTCCAATAGGTCATATTTGCCTCTGGAGCTCAGCCAACTCCCAACACCAAATAGAAGCCTTTTCCCTTCCACTAGCATGTCTCTGCTCTGTACTTAAATGCCAGGATTCATCTATGTTTTTTGGAATGAGAGGCAATTTGTTAAAAAGGATAAGAGACATTCCTTCTTACCTACTTAATGCTACATCAGGCACCACAGTAAGATATCATATCAAATATTCAGACCCAACCCCAAGGAGAGAGCTGGGAGGGAGCATTCTTCTCCACAGGCCTTCCTTCCTGAGCCCTCCCCACTGTTGCGAATGTCAGCAGCAGAAGTTCTGTTGGCTCAGGAGTGGGAGGAGGCACAGTTTGTGTGTGAAGGAACAGATGGCTGCAGGGAGGTGGAGACTGAGCCACTCTCGCTGCCCTGCCTGGCTTGTTCTGGCAAGTTCTCTGACACAGCACAGTCACCTCCCTGGCTTCCCACCTCCACTCACTCCCACAGCTCACCCTGCACTGAAGCCAGCTTTCTCCTTTTCAACAAGGAATCCTGTCACAGCTCAACAGCCTTTGTTGACCTTCTAGGCTACAGAATAAAATGTCAACTCTAGCTTCTCCCAGGTCTCCTCCCATGACCCCCTAATCACAGAGTGTTTCTGTTGTTCCTAAAGTGATTATATCTGTAGCCACTCTCCGCATTCTGCCTGAGGGACCAGTTATTCCTTTCACTTAGAATTCCTAGAAACTTCCCTCACACTTCCCACCTATGAAACTTCTACTCACCCTTCAGGACCCACTCTTTCTCTGGAAAGTTTTCCCAAAGGCCTCTGTTAGAGTTGCACCTTCCCTGGGGTTTCTGTAGCACTCGATTCATGCATCTCACCAACTATTTTGGATTTTATTATAATTTGCATGTTTATATATCTCTCCCCCATTAGACAGTGAGATCCTAAAGTAAATAATCCCTGTCATAAATAGATGTTCAATATATTTAGAGAATGAAGGCCTAACACACACTACTTACGGTTTCTTCCTAAACTTCAAGATGCTTTTCAGTATTAATGATTGTCTTGTGCTGCTCCTTTCCCTTCTAGTTCACCCTTCTTAGGGCTTAGGGATTACAGGAAAAAGGCAATTATAATAACTATGAGGTGGGGCACCCATATCTCTGGAATCTTCTATCTGCTCTTTTCTGAGGCCCTTTCTCCTTTTAGAGAAACCTTCCCTCCTCCAGATAACCAGATGGAGAGCAATGTGAAATACCAATTATTAGTGTGCATCCGTAAGTGAGTCATTCAACATTCTAGACTGCAGTTTCTTATCTGAGAAATAAGAGATTTGAGTAAGGTGGTGTCTAAGGTTCTTTGTAGTTCTAACAATCTGTAAGTTACAGAGACAGTAACTGGACTTCTGGGCATTCCCAAAGAAGAAAATTGTTTCTGTGCAGAGTGTTTTTCAGTATTCCTTATAGTGTCTGCTTATCTTGGATGAGGCCAGCCCTGGGGCTCCTTCCTCCCCACCTCCCATCACTTCTGACTCAAAGCTACTGCCTAGTTGCCAGCTGGGCATCTCAGGAGACTTCAGCTTTGACTTAATCACTTTGATGCGACAGCATTTTCACCAGTTACAACCTGTACAATCCAAACTCTCCATAGCAAACATTTTTTGTGTTTCCTCATCTCCTGGACTTTGTGAAGAGCCCCTTTAAACTGGAAAGGCCCCTGCCCTCGCAATTCAAGAAGCCCTCAGGTATGAACAATTCAATAAGCCCTCAGGTATGTTCATTCAATGAACAACTGTGTAACTGGCACATCTCACAAGTCCAGGGGGCATCCTTCACACCAAGACCGTGGTTGACTTTTTGTGTATTAGAATAAGTCCTGGCAGATGGTAGCAAGTTGTTGGAGGAAAAGTACCTTTCTTACTTGCATAAAGTTACCAGGGCACTCACTGCAGTGCTGCCTTTGTTCTTGTTTTGTTTTGTTTTGGTTTTTTAATGCCTGCATTAACATACTTTACTCTTCCAGAAAGTTCTCTGTCAGGAAGATGAAGTTGAATTTCCTGAAAAAATCTATCCAAATAATAGACTTTTGCCCTTAACAAGGTGTCTTAATTCAGGCTGCTATAGCAAAATATAGATGGGATCATTTAAACAACAGACATTTATTTTCTCACTGTTTTGGAGACAGGAAGTCCAGAATAGAGGTGGCAACAGATTAGTTCATGGTGAGAGTGCTCTTCCTGCCTTTTAGACCTTGCCTTTCCACAACGTGCTCATGTGGCCTTTCTTCATTGTGTCTAGGCGAAGATAAAGCTCTGGTGTCAATTCATCTTCTTAGAAGGCCATTAATCCCATTCATGGAGGGTCCACTCATGTGACCTCATTTAACTCTAATTGCTTCCCAAAGGCCCCATCCAAATACCGTCACACTAGGAATTAGGATTTTAACATAGGGGAAGACACAAACATCAATAGAATCAAATCAGTAAAAACAATTTTTTTAATTAAAAAAAAATTACAGAACAAAAAAAAAAGAAAACATGTAATGGCTCAACATTTTTAAAATATGATCATTTCTTTTGAAAAGCAGCAAAATAGGGCTCCCTGGTGGTGCAGGGGTTAAGACAGCAATATCAAGCTATTTCCAGCCACTACAGAACAAGTTCGATCCCCGGCCAGGGAGCAACCTACATGGTGCAGCAGACCCCTCCTGCCTCACCCACTGCTCCCCTCAGCAGTGTATTTCAGTAGATCTGCCTATTCTGCTTCCCAAACCCGTCTCTGGTGAATCCTCTCACCCCCCCAAATCTAGACCCCAGTTCTTGTATGCATAAATAAATAAATATCAATACAATTATAATACAAATTATAATACAATTCATGTCCTCATTTCATGATGAGTTGTAGCAATTTTCAGTTATGTCTGCAGTCAAAATAAAAATCCCCTAAATATCTTCACAAAAAATTCACACATTAATTTCTATTGTATTTGGTTAAACCTTACAAATATTTTTGTAAAAATCAGAGAATGTGGCTAAATGATAGTAAACATTCATCCTTTGTTTTTTTAAAATATTTATTTTATTTATTTATGCATACAAGAACTGGGGGACAGGCCAGAGGTGCAGGATGAGAGGATTCACCAGAGACAGAGTGGGGAGCAGAACAGGCAGATTGACAGAAATACACTGCTGAGGGGAGCAGCGGGCAAGACAGGAGAGGTCTGCTGTGTCATGTGGGTTAGCTCCCTGGCCAGGGATGGAACTCTTGCTGTACATAGCTCATAGTGCTGAGACTTAACCCCTTGTGCCACCGGGGAGGCCCTGATCCTTTTCATTTAGAAGGTGGGCCCAGTGATTGGTGAAAATGATCAAGACATTTGAACATTGTCCTTTGATTTCTTCTGGTAATTTAAGACTAGCATCTTTTGTTATTTCTACTGACATCTTTTGAAAAATCCATTTCTTTTTCTCTTTTGATTTTGTTTTTGCAGAGTTAATGGTGTTCCCCATAATTTCTGTGTTTCAGTCTTTAAGGAACAAGTTTAAAGCTTAGTATTTCACTGTACGTTATTCTAAGTTGATTCTAGCTGCTTGGAAACATGCAAGCATATATGGTCATATGGAATAACATAATTAAATTTATTCCATTTCTCTTAACAACTGTTGTGTTATTATTCATTATTTCAAATCTGCTATTTTAACTCAGGAATATGTGGTTAAAATGTGCCCAAAAACTGGGGTCTAATGATTCCAATTTATCACAAGTTTACTCCTAAAACAAATTCTTGTTGCTGAGTCTGCATGTGTCATAGGCCAACTATTTAACTGGAAGTTATCCAAATTCACTTCCATGAAATAGAACACAATGTTTATGAAAGCTAAGTAACAAAAATGTGCCAATTAGAAACATGTATTATATATCATAATTATTATTGTCATTATCATTATCTTTGTTAAAACTGAACAGAAGCCAAAGTAATCAGACCAAAAACATTTTTTTTAAGAAGAATTATTTCAGCATTGCACTGTTTACAATTGCAGACTGATGGTGATAATAAAAAGCAGGAAACCGGGCCTCCCTGGTGGCACAAGGGGTTAAGCCACAGCACTATAAAGCTATCTGCAGTCACTGCAGTTGGATCCCTGGCCCATTAGGGAGCTGACCCACGTGGCACAGCAGACCTCTCCCGTCTCACCCACTGCTCCCCTCAGCAGTGTATTTCAGTCAATCCTCCTTTCTGTCCTCCACTCTGTTTCTGGTGAATCCTCTCACTCCCTGCACCTGTGGCCTGTACCCCAGTTCTTATATGCATACATATATAAATCTTTTTTTAAAAAGCAAAAACAGGATATCTTTTAGTTTATTGTTATTTTTCAATTCCATTTGGACAATGCATCCCAGAATGTCTTCATGAGGATTGTTCCCTGCCTTCCTATTTTCAGACCACTACCTCCTGAGGTCAGCTAGGGATGGAACCTGGGAGGGAGGACAAGAAAAACTTATGTAAGCCTGTGATGTACCCCTGTAGCAGGACAACTTCCATGTAAACAGAATACCAATTTTCTTTAGGTCTCTGCCTCTCAGGGAAGGGGATCCTCATTTGGCATTCTAGCCAAAGAACCTTGAAAGCAAGTCATTTGTGGGGATTTTCAAATCCATCAATGTACCCTACCATCATCTATAGCTAAGACTTAGAAGTAAATATCACACAGATACACATATATTAGTATGTAGATATGTCTGTATGTGTATGTATATATTGAAAACAAAATGACATGTATAATACATGATATCTCATATATATGGATAGCATCTTGTTCCAATATATGTGTAATTATTGAGATTAATAAAAATATAGTCACATAAAAGATACTATGCCAGAGTAACTTTTTGTCTTTATATATTTTTCTCAATAAAAAGATACTAAAAGTATAAATACTATCAACACAGGTTCATGATTTACCTTTATTTTGAAAGAAGTCCTCTTAATGGTCAGTGTTCTATTTCTTTGTCAGCAGCTAACCATCTCATCAGAACTTTCGACCAACCACTAGAGGGTAGTATAAACCAGCAAAAAGTCCAATCATTCAAAGGACTGAAATCTGAAAAAAGACTAAGTATTGATAAACAGCCACTTCATTACATTGGCCAATTTAGGCAAGGCAATTAAGGTTTCAGTTTTTTTTTTAACTCAAAATGAAAATGTCTTTCTGTATAGTCTAACCAGTTAGGCAACCTTAGACATTTAGTGCTCAGTCTAGGGTCCAAGTGACTGGGTTTAAATTTCACCTCTACCCTTCATGTCCATGTGACTGTTCTCTGGTTCCTTATCTGTAAAATGATAGTAATAATGCAATTAGAACAGGTCCTGCCTCATACACAGTGAGCACGCTCTGGAAGAGTCAGCTCTTACTGTTAAACACAAAGCCTCTAGTATTTCGCTGCCTGCATTCAAGTACCAGCTCCACTAAGCTAAAGAGCAGTTAACACTAGATAAATACTTTTCTTGACTGTGTCCTCACCTGTAAAATGGGACTAATGAAACCAATTCCACAGTAATTGCTTAAAGATTAAATACATCAGAACTTAACATAGTGGCTGGTATGTAGTAAAAATGTAATATACGTTTATTGTTAGTGTTGCCTTTAATATGCTTTTTATAATTACTTATGATATTATTAGACTTGCAATTCTGAAAGACTTAGCAATGGTGTTTGTGCCATTTATTGTTTACTTTGTGTCCTATTAGAGAAATAGCAACATGGAAGGCATTTTCTGATTGTTCCTGAAGCAGGACAGGCTCCCGATCACAGACTACTAAGCACTGTCCTAAAACTTTGCCTTTACCAGAAAGCCTAAATGAAAAATCATGCAGTTAAATGGAGAGCTTGATCTTTGTCAACAGTGTGTATAGTTTGTGCCCCTTTAAAACTTGTTTTTTTCTTGGGGCCTCTCTGGTGGTGCAAGGGATTATCTCAGCACTATGAAGATATTGCCAGCCACTGCAGCGCAAGTTTGATCCCTGGCCAGGGAGCTACCCACATAGCACAGCAGAACTCTCCTGTCGCACCCACTTCTCCCTTCAGCAGTGTATTTCAGTCGATCTGCCTGTTCCACTCCCACTCTGTCTCTGGTGAATCCTCTCATGCCCCACACCTCTAGCCTGTACCCCAGTTCTTGTATGCATAAATAAATCTATCTTTTAAAAAAACAACTTGTTTTCTTTTCAGAAGGAGAAATTTCATTGGCATCGTTCAAAAGCATTGAATTTCTGCTATAAAACTGTGCATGAGGTGTCAACCCACTGTTTATTTGTGGATGGGCTTTTATAGATCAAAGTGAGCATCTGCCTTCACCCTAAGTGGTGTCTGCCTGGTCAGTTTGCCATTGAGGAACAGTGACTTGACTTATGGTCTCCTACTTCCATAGAGAAGCTTGTCCATTAACCGAATCATACTTCAAAATGGTATAAAAATATCATCAGTTAATTTGTGTTTCTTAACTGTTTTTTTTCTTTTTTAAAAAAGATTTACTTTTATTTATTTGTGCATACAAGAACAGGGGTGTAGACCAGAGGCGTGGGGGTGTGGTAAGAGGATTCACCAGTGACAGAGTGGGGAGCAGAACAGGTAGATCTACTGAAATACAAGCTCTCTGGCCAGGATCGAACTCATGCGCAGTGGCTGGCAATAGCTTATTAGCCCTGAGACTTTAACCCCTGCATACCAGGGAAGCCCTCTTATAGAGTAGAAGAGTTTGACTTTACTGGACTATTGCTTAGCATGCAGACTTTACTAGTAATCAAGAAAGGAGTTTTTCTGATGTTGTTAACTAAAAAAAAAATTGATTTCATAAGCTTGCCAATAGTACAAATTTTATGAATTTGCCAAAATGAACCAAGAGGGCCAAATTGCTTCAGCCAAACTCTAAATCCCGTAGTTGCCAGCCAATGTGATCAATTCTTGACCAACCCTACTTGAATCAACCCATTAAGGCCAGAGCTTTAGTGATGATATCATGGAAAGACTGGAAATGGGTGGGCTAGGCTATAATCCTGGGTAACTTCCAGAAGACAACTTCCCCATGTGAGCCAATGAATGAGTCTGTTTTTGCCAAGTTAAAAGTTCAAAAGACTTATCCAAAAGACAGAACTTAGTAGCTGATCCCTGTGTTCCAGTATGATATGACTGCCCTTCCAGTGTAAAAACTGAAGCACTTTGTAAAACCTGTAAACAGTTTAAGACATTAAAAAGATGACCCCTTCCCCCCACCAAAAGAAGGAATTTTAATGCACTATAGAAACCATTCAGAGGCAAAATATCACATCCTAGTGAATATAATAGGGTCTTGCATCCCCTTCTTATTTGAACACAACTCGCATTGACTTAAAAATGGCATTTCCAAACTGACTGCAAGAGTGATTTTATCCTTTGAACAAAGCAGGCTGCATTTGTTCTAGTAGAATGGCTTCCCTTCTTTGTCTCCAGATAATTTGATACAGCATTCATTCATTCAAGTGTGACTCTCATTTGAAAAATTTCTCAATAGAACCATTTAAAAATTATGTTTTACTCTGGAGCTTTCATGACTTACTCAAGGCTTCCTTCAGCCTCAGCCTTGTTCATGTTAGCTAATAGAATTGGCAAAAATTGATTATTTGAAACGAAATTTTTCACAGTAAATTTTACCCTAACAACAACATTTTCTCCTAAAATTTTGGATGGTGTATGTGTAGTTTGTGTAGAAAATTTTAAGACCAGGAATTTTCTAATTGCTTCAAGATTTTTTTTCCAGATTAAATGACAAGTTTAGACTTGGAAAAAAGGGAAGTCACCTAAATGAAGTATAGTGTCTTCCACATGCCTGAAGCTATTTCACAAGAAGAAACAAATCTCTGTGTTTTGAAAAACAGTGCTATAGAAACTAGAGATGTGGGTAATATTTTCTGTCCTGGGAAATGCACCTTCGGGCCAGTCTCCTTGCTGCTCACCTTCTCCAGTCTCATGCACTTCCTGGCCCCATAGGTCAGGATTCCCATAAATTTCAGGGCCTGGCATTTTCTCAGGGCAGAGGTGAGACTGGGGAAGAGGAGACTCCAAAATCACATCTTCATTAATTCAAACAAGCAGACTTGCAGGGTTTACATTTTAAGTCTATGAATCTTCCTCGTGATGGTTCCCATGTCTCTTGAAATAAACATCGTGGGAAGAAAAATGTCATAGCCTCTGCAGCATTTTGAGCAGGAGAGGTGTGGTAGTGACAGAGTTCTGAGAGAAGCGCTCTACTTGATTTTCACCGTTGCCCCTTTCTAATGAACATTCCTACCTAAGATGGGAGTTTATTTGAACTAACAAAAGGCTGTCTATTTAGTGGCTGTATTTTGCCTTCAACTGCTGTTTTGCTTCAAATCCTGCATATGAGCAGGGCTTAAAAGCATAATCAGTAAAGTCCATGTAGCCCTCTCAGAAATAAATAACAGACAATCGGTGAGATTGTTAAATATCAAAGAGTGACTATGACATCCTAAAATTTCCCCTGAGTGGGAAGCGAACGATCAAATTCAAAAACACTTCATTAGATAAAGCTAAATGTGATCCTTCTCCCTACTAATCTCCTCCTGAGATTTTGCTCTTCACTTGAGCAAATTAGCTGAGGGTGAACGATGATCAAAAGAAAAACTTAAGAAGAGCAAATTCCATAAATTACTGGTGAGTCTGAAACACAGATCAAAAAAAAAGTTTTTCGTCAGATAGCGATCAGCAGCAAAAGGCTTGAGAGGTCTGCTATAAAATAAATAGAAAACAGAAACAGGAAGGTTTGGAGAATGATTAGGATGTCAAAATCAACAGACTATCTCCTAGTGCCCCGCAGCCCCTCACAAACCCTTGTTCACCTTTCCTGGCAGGTAAAGCCTCAGTTAGGAGCTGTTCCTGATTTGTAACCTCTGCATGCCCACTCCAGCCCCCTCCCAAATACATACCACCCATACACCAATTTTCGTTTTTATAAATAGGGTTTTCACAAATGCTCTTGAGCTGAGTTGAAGTAAATGGAGGAAGTTTACATAGGAGTTAGGACAGGTCATGTTTAAGAAATGGTAATCTGAAATTCACTTCTGGAATATATCTTACAGATCTAACTGCACAGAGACCATACAAGGTTATTTGTTGGAGTGTGGTTTGTAAAGAATTAATGGAAACAACTCAAATGTCCATCAATAGGGAACTGGTTAAATAAGCCTCATCTTCACAATAGAATCACATGTGACTATAAAAAAGCTCTTACTCAGAGCACTTATATTGTTGTTGGACAGTCTATATATATTGGTGTTGGATAGTCTATATAGTATGTTATTTCTTGAGTCAGAGTGGGGAGAAGATAGGAATATTTCTATTTGTATTTACAGCAATAATATCTGGAAAGAAAGATAAAAAATTAATGACAGTGTTCTCTGAAACTGTCATTGGGGACAGAGATGGGCACTTCTCAATGGATGACTTTTTAAATCATTTTTGGTTTTTCAAATGTGAATATATTGTCTATTCATAGTTTCTTATTTAAAATAATAATTCCAATCAATAATAAAACATTCCAGTTTTTTACAATGGCCAACAAATTTGGGCACTTCACCAAAAAATCTGGACAGCAGCTAAGCACATGAGAAGACACTCAACATCTTGAGACATTAGAGAAATGCAAATTAAAATCAGAATGGCTTAAAGAAAGAAATCTGACAATACCAGGTGCTGAGTAGCGTGCAGAGCAACTGAAGTCCATACATTCCTGGTGGGAATCAAAATAGTACAGGCACTTTGGAAAATCTAGCATCAGTTTCTCATAACATTTAACATCCCCAGACTCGTTCTACATATTTAACCAAGAGAAATGGATACTTATGTACCGCCTCCTAAATGCAACAATTCTGTTCATGGATGTTTATAGTAGCTTTAATCATAGTTGCTAAAAACTGGAAACAATCCAAATGTCTACCAACTGGTCTAAAGTAAAAGTTCTATTACTGGGATACCACTTAGCAAAAAACGAATGCACTGCTGGGTCATGTAACAAAATGAATAAACTTCAAATGCATTCTGCTAAGTGAAAGAAACCAGACTCAAAGACTACACATTGTAAGATTACATTTATGTGACAGTGTGAAAAAGGTAATACCATGGAGACAGAAAACAGATTAGTGACCAAGGGCTAAAGGTAGAGGCCAGTTTGCTCAAAGTTCTAGGGAACTCTTGGGGGTGATGGAATTGTTCTAAATCTTGATTCTGGTGAGGGGTAACACAGCAGTGTGCATTTGTCAAATTGATAAAATTAGGGCCTCCCCTGGTGGCACAGGCGGTTGAGAGCCTCGTTGTGAGGCTGTCCACAGCCTCTGCAGCACCAGTTCAATCCCAGCCAAGCTGGCGAGAATCCCACATGGTTTGGCAGGCCTCTCCTGTGTCTCGCCCACTGCTCCCCTCAGCAGTGTATTTCATCAGTCTGCCTGTTCTGCTCCCCACTCTGTCTCTGGTGAATCATCTCACCCTCCCACACATCTGGTCTATACCCCGGTTCTTGTATAAATAAATTAATAAATCTTTATTAAAAAGTTGATAAAATTATACACATTCCAGGGGTAAATTTCCAAACCTGACTTTTAAAAAATTACAGTAGGGCCTCCCTGGTGGCGCAAGTGGTTAACATGCAATCTATGAAGCCCGCCGCAGCTGCTGCAGCACAAGTTCAATCCCTGGCCAGGGAGCTACCCACATGGCACAGCAGACCTCTCCTGACTCACCTGCTGCTCCCCTCAGCAGTGTATTTCAATTTATCTGCATGTTCTGTTCCCCACTCTTTCTCTGGTGAATCCTCTCATGCCCCCCCCACAAACAGCTCTGGCCTGTACCCCAGTTCTTGTATGTGTAAATACATAAATCTTAAAAAAATTACAGTAAATAATAGGGGGCCTTGGTGAAATGTCATTTTGGAAAGTCACTCTGGTCACTACATGGTAAAGGACTGGATCAAGATAGAGTAAAAACTGGTTTGGGATGTCACAGTAATTCACATCAGACCTTTCTCCTGATAGCTGGGCCTTGGGTGGTGATGGCAAAGGTGAAGAAAAGCAGTCCCATCGGAGACATACTGTGATGTGATAACTGGAAAGACTTGCTAATGGACTGGAAGAGGGTCAGGAGAAACCGAGACTCTCAAGAAAAGCTCCAAAGAGTTTTTTTAATTCCCGTGGTATCTTAGTCTACTTGGGCTTCTATAACAACAATGCCATACTATGGAAAGTAGGGACTCAGTACTCTTTCATCAGAACACACTACCCAGACATACACACTCACACTTCCCCTTCCTTGCATGTCCTAAACAAATGTATTAAATGGATATTCAGTTTTTATGATAGAATGATAATGCAAATATTGTTCATGTGTGAGAAATACTGTTTACATTCTTTATCTATTTTGTTTTGTTTTTCCTGGAATTAAACATTGATTAATATATTCATATTGTTTTGGTCTATATGGGGAAGTGTGTGTTTGTGTGTGTGTGTGTGTACATATATACATGCATATAATTTTTCTTATACTCCAGTTCTATTCCCAGCAACATGATTATAGTACCTCAAGTATTCTAATAATTTATTGTTATTATTTTTAAAGATTTATTTATTTATGCATACAAGAACTGGGGTACAGGCCAGAGGTGTAGGAGGGTGAGAGGATTCACCAGAGACAGTGGGGAGCAAAACAGGCAGATTGAAAACACTGCTGAGGGAAGCAGCGGGCAAGACAGGAGAGGTCTTCTGTGCCATGTGGGTAGCTCCCTGGCTGGTGAGGGATCGAATTCATGCTGCAGAGGCTGCAGATTGCTTCATAGTGCTGTGCTTAACCCCTTGCACCACCAGGGAGGCCCTATTATTTTTAATGGAAACATTGCTTTTGAATCTTTCTCTTCTGTTCCTATCTGCATTGGTTGATCTATGGAACTCTTATGTACTTTGTCATCCTAGTAAGTTTCTCCGTCATCATTCTAGAAATTCAACTTCCCTCTTTGTTGGAATCTTTGTTACCTCACTCAGATCTTCCTCTTTCGTGGTTTATTCCCTACTTTTGATAGCATACATGAAACACCAGGGGGTGGGCGTTGGGGGGAAGATGTAAAGAAATCAAATTTTTTGAGATGGCTTTGTTTGTTTAAAAATATTTTCTCTTGTTTTTTCTCATACTTGGTAGCTTGGCTGAGAATCAAATTGGAAAGATTTTTCTTTTGGAATTTTGAAGGCATTGCTCCATTAGCTTTTAACTAGCAGTCAGCTGAGAGTTCAATGCCAGTTGATTTCATGTGACCTGCTTTTTAGTTTTCTGGAAGATTTTAGATTTTTATCCTTACAGAAAATTTTACAGTGATGTGCCTTGATATGGGTCATTTTCATTTCTTGTTCTCAGTGAGACCCTTCACATTCTTTATTCTGTTTTATGTTCCTATGCCACATTTTTTTTAAAGATTTATTTATTTATGCATACAAGAGCTAGGGTAAAGACCAGAGGTGTGGGGGGTGAGAGCATTCACTAGAGACAGGGCGGGGAACAGAACAGGCAGATTAACCAAACTACACTGCTAAGGGGAGCAGCAACCGAGTCAGGAGAGGTCTGCTGCACCATGTGGGTTGCTCCCTGGCTGGCCGGGGATTGAACTCGTGCTGCAGAGGCTGTGGATAGCTTCATAGGTTGCGTCTTAACCCCTTGAGTCACCAAGGAGGCCTTCTTATGCCATCTCTTGATGGTTAAATTTATGTCACCTTGACTGAGCCACAGAGTACTTAATATTTGGTTAAACATTATTCTGAGTGTATCCAGGAATGTTTCTGGATGAGTTAACATTTGAATCAGCAGACTGCATAAGGCAAATTGCCCTCTCCAATGTAGGCAGGCCTCATTCATCCCATTGAAACCTTGAGTAGAACAAAAAGACTGAGTAAGAGAGAATTCACCTTTTCTGCCTGGTTGTTTTAGAGCTAGAATATTGGTCTTCTCCTGCCTTTAGACTCAGACTTGGATCAGAACACCATTGGCTTTCCTGGGTCTCCAGCTTGCTGTTTGCTGATTTGGGACTTGTTGACTTCCATAGTCAGTTGAGCCGAGCCATTTCTTTATAATAAATGTATATGAATGTATTTACAGTAATTCCTCACTTAACATCATCCGTGGGTTCTGGGAAACTGCTATTTTAAGTGAACTGACATATAACAAAATCAAGTCTTTGAATAACATTGTTTAGTTCAACTTCAAGTTGGCCAGAATTTCTCTCTTCAATCAATGTTATAATATATATATATATGTGTGTGTGTATATATGTGTGTGTATATATATTACACACACATACACAGACCCACACACACAGAGCAGGTCCTTGAATAACATTGTTTCAACATTCAACATTCACCATCATTGTTTCATTACAACATTGATTGAAGAGAGAAATTCTGGTCAACTTGAAGTTGAACTAAACAATGTTATTCAAAGACTTGATTTTGTTATATGTCAGTTTGCTTAAAATAGCAGTTTCCAAGAACCCACAGATGATGTTAAGTGAGGAATTACTGTAAATACATTCATATACATTTATTATAAAGAAATGGCTCAACTGACTATGGAAGACAACAAGTGCCAAATCAGCAAACACACACACACACACACATATATACACATACACACACACACATACATATCTCCTATTGGTTCTATTTTTCTGCAGAGCACAGAACTAATACAGTATCTTTGACAAATTTCTGCTTCTCTCTTTTGTTTCTCCCTGAATTCACTATTAATTAGATATTAATTGCCCTAGCTTCCTTATTTTTTGTTTTCTAGCATCTTTGTTCTACTTTTCAGGGATTCTTCAACTTTATCTTTCAACCCTCTGTAGAATGTTTTACATAAACCAACACATTTTTAATTTCTAGAGTGCTCTTATTCTTTGGTTATCCCGTTTTCTAAATATCCTGTTTGTATTTCATGGCTACAGTATCATCTCTTATCTTTCAGCAATATTAAGGGTTTGTTTGAAGTTTTCTTTTGCTCCTTGAACTGTCCTTGATTCTGTGGGGTTTTTCTTCTGTTGTTTTGTTCCTGCTTTTACATGTGAAGTCTTTCCTCAAAAGTCTGCTATTCATATTTAAATGAAGTGTTAAAAGGCTGATTAGAAGCACTGAGTACATGAATGGAGCTTGTTGACTGGTAAGTTTCACTGCTGGGTATTCAAATGGGCTTGGACATTTTATTCAACAACCCTAAAAGCTGATAGGACTTTTTCTTTTTTTTTGGAACTTCTCCAAAGAAGAATTATTTAGTCTGCTGACTGAGGGTTATAAGCCTTCCTGCCAGCATTCTGGGGGCTGAGCAGGAAAGAAGTCCCAGGCATAACCATGAAGCCTTTTACACAATCCCACTGTTTCCTGTCCAATGCCTTGATCTCACCTTCAGTGTGCCTGACTTCATCCTTGTGTCCTGAGTTTCTTTGGCATAATTTCTCCATGAATCAAAACTCTTATTTCCTGCTAATGTTGGAAGGGGATGCAATCACTGCCTTCAGGGAATGGGACCCATGTTCAAAGGTTCTGATGGCTTTTTATAAAAACTCTTATTGATCTCATATCTTTTTGCTTCTTTGAAAATACATGGGTCTATCTGGTAACCATGAAACAGTTTAATTCTCATTAACAAATACTTTTGCAGAAACATAAGCTTCAGTCTTTCCTATTCTAATACCCAGTTTCCACTTACTCTCCAAAATTTTGTCAATATCACTAATGCACTATGTAGTCTCTCTATTCCATTTGCCCCTTATTGTCTTTTCATGTTTTTACTGTCATTTCAATAAGGTTTTATGAGGAAGCATAGATGAACACAAAATATATGTTGTAAAAAAGATACAATATATAAGTCTAAAAAATCTAAAAAGCATCATTCTTGCATGCAGTCACTAGCTCTGGTCTTGTACAAACACCCTCTCCAGCCTACTCTTAATGATTCACATGCACAAATCATTTGATGCCGTAATTTTTTGTTCTGATCTGGTTTTGTCACTTAATAAAATGTCTATTTTGTTACTATAGACCTAAGTCATTTTTTAATGACTATATATAATTCTGTAGTATAAATTTATCATGCTTTATTTAACTTCACTGCTTTCTTTTTAAAGTTTTTATATACAGACATATGTACATGCCCACACACACATATATATATTTGAAAGGTTAGCATATTAAGTGACTAGAATTTCATAAATTTCAAATAATCATATATATGCCAAGAAAATAGCATAAGAATAATCATGCCATGTAAATAGACATGGTCACCATTGTTATGTCTAATAGTGACAGTAGAACCATCTCCAATGCCTCCAAAATCAGAGATATTAGGATTTACCTCCAGTTTAAGGTGTACCACATATTAAGCTAATCATCCTTGAAGTGATGTAAGCCCACAGTCATGGAGTTCTGCAAATCAATAACTCTATGGTTCAATTTCCAGCTTATATTTTCACAAATATGTAATGTATTCTCCACTGGTCAAAAGCACTTTCTATATAATCCTGACAGAAAGAAATGGTGCTTTCAAATGGGGAGTTGAGGAGAATTTAATGAATCTTTGAGAATTTAATGAATCTTCATGGGCATAGATAAAGGAAATCAGAAGGGGATCATGCAGCACCCTGGGGCTAAAGGCAAAAGACCCTTCTCTTGACCCCTGGCCAAGTGTCTAGACAACAGAGCAGCTACTTAGCCCTGAGAGTGACCCTAGCTGTCAGAGGCAACAGGTAAGAGCAGTGGCTTTGGAGAGAGACATGGCCAACCTTCAAAACTCTAAAAGGAAGGAGCTGGAGGAAAACACCTGACCTCCCTCTCCATCTTGCATGTTTGTGTACTAAATCTTACAAATCTAGGTGGAGAGGAGTAGCGAATCAGTCCCACAGGACAAATCTCTTATATGAAGCAGGTACAGTAACCTCACTTATGTTGTTAAGTTCTTAGAAACTACAACTTTAAGTGAAACAATATATAATGAAGCCAATGTAACCATAAGCTAATTGATAAAAACAAGAGTTAATTTCCTATGGCATATATCTGGTCACAAAAACATCACCAAAGTTCTAAATAAAGACCTAAGACACGTCTAATATTAAACACTCATTTGTACTGATTCATTCATTCATTTTCATCTTGCTCACGAATTCAGGGTCCAGGGCAGCTGGGGCGTACCCCAGCAGCTTACGGCGCAAAACAGGAAATGACCATTAACTTGCAGGGTGCACTCACACACATGTCCACTCTCATTGAGACAATCTAGATACATCAAAGAACCTGACAAAAATACACATCTTTGTGATATGGGAGGAAACTGGAGTACCAGGAGGAAATCCACGCACAGTGGCCCTGGACAGGAATCAGGGTTTTTTTTTTCCTCATTAACATTATAACAGAACGACATTGGATGAGAATGATGTCATTCAAGACCTGTTGTACATTTGCGTCTTATTTTGTTCATTAAGAGTCTTGTCTGTGAACCTCATAGCAAAGCCACTCACCAAGAACCACAGACAATGCTTTTATTCAGTCACGGTGATGAACTGATTAAATCAGCTGTGAAAATTGTGCAGACCTTGGCTTATAACTCCAATTACATATAAAAGAGACTACCTTTTTAAAAGAGTCAATAAAAATGAAAAAGTAAACTTTGGAGGAAAATATCTTCTACCTTCTCCCTTCCAATCTAGAAGTCCTCAAATTGATATGCCATTAGAAACTGAGTGCAATGTCTCTGTCCAGACCTTAGGAGAAAAATTCCATCATGACTAGAGGCTAAGTGGACCAGAAAATGTAAGAGGGGTAACTTGAGAGAAGGATGGGAATGTATATAAATAGCTATGATAAATATTTATAATAAGCATTAAGGAGAAGCTATGGGATCAAATCTCAGAAAAAGAATAGTCTGAATATCTAAGGGAAAATGAAATTTAGGGGAAACATCAAATTAAAATTTTGAGTGAGGGGGAAAAGAGAAGAATGAAAAATAGTTCTAATTGGATAAAGGTAAAAGATTATTCAAAAAACAGATCAATCAGGCCTCCCTGGCAGTGCAAGGGGTTAAGATGCAACCTGCGAAGCTATCAGCAGCCACTGCAGCATGAGTTCAATCCCCGGCCAGGGAGCCACCCATATAGTGCAGCAGACTTCACCTGACTCACCCACTACTCCCCTCAGCAGTGTATTTCAGTCAATCTGCCTTTTCTGCTCCCTACTCTGTCTCTGGTGAATCCTCTCACCCCCCGCATCTCTGGCCTGTACCCCAGTTCTTGTATGTATAAATTAATCTTAAAAATAAATAATTTTCAAAAAAAAAAAAAAAACCAAACCCAAACAAATCTATGAATCTAATAAAGTATTTACCTGCTAATCCACCAATGGGGTGGCCACAGCATCCAGGCTGATTTGGTAAAAACAAAATTATTATGCTCTGGCACAGTTTTAAAACAGGAAGAATGAAGGTTTTAAATCACTGATTTATTGAAGGAAAAATGTCATCTGCACCAGAGGACTCGGAAAACCCAGGAAGTGAAGTGTAGTTCACTGTTGCCTTGGAGCCTGGGGCTGGGGGTGGTCAGTACCTGGATCCAGACCAAGTCTGCTTCAAGTTTATTTGATTGAGGATTTCATTTTGAAAAGAGTACTTCACAGGACCTTTGGGAGCTGTCAAACTCTGCCCCAGGACAGAAGATTAACTACTCTGTGGACCAGCAGGGAAAAGCCTACTAAATCAGAGGCCGCTTGTTTGTGGGTCTGTGGGCATACAGGTGGCTGTGTAATAGGCAGTGCCTCTCTCCAGGCGCCTCCAAGACTCACAGTTTATGGGTTAGAACTTACACTGTGAATGGAAAGGAGCATCTGAATATATTCTTCAAAATGCTGATTGAAAAATGGGCTTGGATGAGCCTACAAAAGAAAAGTGTCCTTGAGTTATCTCTCTTCTGGAAGAATCCCCAGGAAATGGGTAACAGTAGTGGCTTTTGAGGAGATCAGGCCTTTTGTGTGTTATTAAGGGGGCTGCTCAAGTGTAGCGGTTAAGAGCATGACCCTGGAAGCTCTGGTCCATCCTTTGGTGGTTATGTGGGCTTTCGACCTTAAATGGTTTCAGCTGTAAAACAAGGATGATAATGAGGATTAAGTAAGTTAATTTTATGAAAACAGAACATTGAACAAGTTAAATGTTATACAACTTCAGGGTTTTATTATTACGTGCATTTTATATGTATTACGTATAGGGGAAAATTTATGTTTTTATAAAGTATTAGGAATATTTCTATAAGGCAAATAATTATCTCATCTCTCTCTGTTTTCTGGGATTTTATTTCTATAAATAAGGCTTCCTTACAGACATAACTATAATATCCCTTCCTCCCTCATCTCCCTTCTGTGCATTTCTCTTCCATGATCCTGCCCCACCAAGTACTAGGCTGCTGTTACCTCTGCGGTAGACTGGAAGGCTGAGGGGTTGCTTCCATCAGGGAGACCTAGAACTCAATTCTCCAGTTATCACCTGACTGCTCCCCAGAGAGCTTATCAATAGCAGAGAAAATGAAATAATATCTACTATCTACTCTTCGGGGTGTCCCCTACATTACAGACACCCATGCAAAAAGAAGAGGGTGTTTTATTCCTCCACTTTATTTTTCAGTTAGTAAAAACAAGGCAATGCCTTCTCAAATTTATGCTTAAGGGAATGCCTGTTAAATTAAAACCACCACCCTCTTTAACTGTTTTCAAATATGCAAAGTAGAAAAACAGTATGTATAACAAACTCCCAAGTATCCAGCACCTGGATTTAACAATGTCTACTTTTCCAAGTGTGCTTCTTTTTAAACTTGTTTTATTTTATTTTATTTTTTTTTTAAAGATGTGAGATTTATTTTCTTTATTTTTTATTTTTATTTATTTATACAAGCACTGGGTACAGTTAGAAGCGCGGGAGGGTGAGAGAATTCACCAGAGCCAGAGCAGGGAGCAGAGCAGGCAGAAGGACCGAAGTACACTGCTGCGGGGAGCAGCGGGCGGCAGGAGAGGTCTGGGCGGCAGGAGAGGTCTGCGCGCCATGTGGGACCCTCCTCGGGTGGTCGTGGAGCAGCCGGGGTTTGAACCAGCGCTGCAGAGGCTGCCTGCGGGCAGCTTTGCAACCCAGCACTCAACCACTGCGCCACCGGGGAGGCCCTTAAACTTGTTTTAAACAAACTTGCAGAGTATGACTTTGCCCTCCTTTTTACTCTTTTTTAAAACATTTTTATCAAGGTATAATTCACACACCATACAATTTACACATTTTAGGTGTACAATCCAATCCAATGTTTTTAGTATATTCACAAGTGTGTGCAGTGATCACCAAAATCAATTTTAAAATGTTTTCGTCACCCTCAAGGAAACTTTGAATTCCTTAGCTGTTAACCCCACTTCCCTTCTCATCTCCAGTTCTACATAATCACTAATCTACTTTCTGTCTCTACTATACATTTACCCATTCTAAATATTTCATTAAATGGCATTGTACAGTATGTGGCCTTTATGTGTATATATATTGCTAGCCCAGGAAAAGATTAAAATTCAAAATTTGAAGTAAGGTTTCTATTGAGTGCATATTGCATCCTACTATCATAAAAAAAAATCACTATGTCGGGGCCTCCCCAGTGGCGCAGGGGGTTGAGTGCAGCTCTGTGAAGCTGAGCATGGCCTCTGCAGCGCGGGTTCAATTCCCGGCCGGCCAGGGAGCAATCCACATGGCGCTGCAGATCTCTCCTGTCTCGCCCGCTGCTCCCCTCAGCAGTGTATTTCAGTCCTTCTGCCTGTTCTGCTCCCCACTCTGTCTTCGGTGAATCCTCTCACCTTCCTGCGTCTCTGGCCTGTACCCCCGTTCTTATATAAAAATAAATAACTCTTTAAAAAAAAAATCACTATGTCAAAGCATCCTAAACCAGGAACTGTCTATTCTTACTAGAACCCTGGAAATTACACATGTGGCTCAAATGATACTTCTGTTGGACAGTGTGCCTCTTTCCACGCGGCCATTTCTTCCCTCTTCTTCTATGCCACATTGAGGCAGGGGGACTATGGTGTTTTATCAACTCTAAGAGCGCTCCTCTGCAATGGGGTTCAGTAGGGTGGGAGTTAGTGCCTAGGCCTCTTCCTGGGGAACACACACAAATATCTCACTTGCTCTTTTCTTCAACTTTCCTTTTCCCTCTCAGTTAAAACCATATTTAGTCTGATGGTGGGTGATATATCTTTTCAGCCAGTCTTTTAAATCTGTTGTCTATACCCCACCTGAGTTTTTGAAAGTCAAAAGTCAAAAATTTGATTTTGGTTCTGCTGTGTTATTCTTGCCCCGAGGCAATCTGTGCATGGAGCACCCCAGCTGCTGCTGGAGCAGGGGAACTGCTGGAAAACAGGAAACACTAGGACTGAAAACTCCTCTTTGTTATTTTTAAACATTTACCCATCATCCAGAAATGTGTGTTGTCCAATGACTCTGTGTCAAATTCTGTGCTAGGAGTAGGGAATACCAAGAAGAACAAGACCCAAGTCCCATTATCAAAGAGAACAGGCCGAGTGGATGAGCCCGGCATTGTGAATTGATAGGGATAATGAAATATTAGAGATGCCGCAGCTGAAATCTGTTTAAGACACAGTAGGGAACAATAAATGGGCTAGACTGGTCAATTTGCTGTGGGGTAGGAACAGAGTAACCAGGAAATGAAAGTCAAAGCAATGTGGAAACTGCAGAATATTGTAGAAAGCAAACATTTTATTATGAATTACTTTAGTGCCTCTGGAAAGTTACTTCTGAGTCTTGGTTTCCTCAGCTGAGAATAAAGTGGATGATTTGACCTGTTCTACTTCAAAACACCGTTGTGAAGGGGAAATGTTCATTCAACAAATATAGCAAACTCTTAGCTTGGTTTGGCATTGGATGGTGGGATTATGGATAAGTATTATTTTGTTCTTAATATTCTGTATTACCCAATTTTATATAATGAACAATTATTACATTTATGATCAGTAAAAAAAGAAACAATTTTATTTAAAATTTTGCCTTTGCTGCCAAACTTGAATTAGTAGGCTACACTGGCTCCTTCCACTTCCTCTCCATCCGCTGAATCAATCCAACAATAGTAATCTGAGTTCCACCCCCCTCATCTGAAGGTCTCCAATAGCCTCCACTTGCCAAGGCTAATGATCTCTGTCCAACCCTCATCCAACTAAACTTCTCCACAGCACTAGCACAGTTCCTTAAGCTTTCTGAAAAACCATTGTTTAAGTTAAAGATGTGATGTACCTGCTCTACAGATACAATAAAACAAAAAACAGTGCCATCCATAAGGTCACCATGATAATACAATCAAGACCATTTTGGGGCCTCCCAGGTGGCGCAGCGGTAGAGTGCTGGGTTACAGGGCTGCCTGCAGCCTCTGCGGCGCCGGTTCAATCCCCGGCTGCTCCCCGCCCACCGGAGGAGGGTCCCACATGGCGCGCAGACCTCTCCTGCCGCCCGCTGCTCCCCTCAGCAGTGTACTTCGGTCCTTCTGCCTGCTCTGCTCCCCGCTCTGGCTCTGGTGAATTCTCTCACCCTCCTGCGCTTCTGACTGTACCCAGTGCATGTGTAAACAAAACAAACAAACAAACAAATAAATAAATAAAAACATGCCTCTATTAAAAAAAAAATCTTTAAAAAAAAAAAAGACTATTTTGGGTACTTCCTTATTTTTTTCCTTTAATATGCCAGAGTTTATGACTCAGAATATGATTTTGCATTTGTTCTCTTAAATTCACATTTGAAGCACATTTTAAAAGTCTGCTATTGAAATGTTTTATCTCTAAGTACAAATATTTTAAATAATTTTTGAAATGTTGACTTTATGATTATTTGATAATATATGCCAAAACAATATCTATTTGTCTTACTATTTGAATTATTTTTGGCTCTATACTAATTTTAGTATTGTTTATTCTATGTCCATGAAAAAAGCATTGGAATTTTGATAGGGATTCCATTGAAAGTACTTTGGGTAAGATGACCATTTTAATTATCTGAATATTTCTAATATATGAGCACAGAATATCTTTGATTTCTTTTCATTTTTATTTCTTTTTTTTTTTTTTAAGATTTATTTATTTATTTATACAAGCACTGGGCACAGTCAGAAGTGTGGGAGGGTGAGAGAATTCACCAGAGCCACAGCGGGGAGCAGAGCAGGCAGAAGGACCGAAGTACACTGCTGAGGGGAGCAGCGGGCGGCAGGAGAGGTCTGCGCGCCATGTGGGACCCTCCCCAGTGGCCGGGGAACGAACCGGCGCTGCAGAGGCTGCGGGCAGCTTCGCAGCCCAGCGCTCAACTGCTGCACCAGCGGGGAGGCCCTCATTTTTATTTCTTTAAGTAGCATCTTATAATTTTTTTACAGGTCTCTCACTTTTTTGTTAAGTTTATTCTTTATGATGCAATTATAAATGGAATTATTTTTTAAATTTTTTGTACTATTTTTTATTGAGGGAACATTGGTTTGTAACGCTGTCTATGATTTAGGGTAATAAATTAACATAGGTTAACATCTCTTCAGATATATGTTACCACACCACACCCACTACCAAGCACCCAAAATCCTCTATCATATTCCACTGGGCCCTTCCCCTCTGCTCCCTACTTCCCACCCTCTCTGTCATTATGGTGTGAATGTATATACAATTTTAAGTTCATCACATCCTTTTTGAAATTTTCTTTGTTACAATGAAACAACTATTTACTGGGTTTCCACCATTTACTCATCTCTCAAACTTGCATACTAATATACCAATGTAAATATACATTTCCTAAAGTGCTTGTGCAATGCAGATTCCTGGGTGTCATTCTACCCCTCACAAAGATCCTATTTCATTTGGATTGTTTTGGGCCTAAGAGCCAACATTTCCTGTTTTCTGTAGCATATGGCACGCAACCTTACTTCAAAAAACTACTATAGACATAGCCCTCCACAGCAAATAGCTAAGCAACCCATTCAAACCAAAAACACATTAGTGTTTCATAGTCATCAGGTTCTCTGAGACTGGGATCTGAGTATCTGTGTATTTTTTTTTCTCCTCCTGATGATTTCTGAAGACCTGAAGTTCAGCACTGTCCTCTTTGCACTTCCCAAACACATGAGTCCCTTCAAGACTCAGAGCCTTTGTTTGGATTTCCCTTTGCCTAGATTTCCATCCCTCTTCATGCCCATCTTTGAAGCCCAGCTCAAAGGGGGCCTCCTCAATAAACTATGCAGAGCCTTCTTTGCCATTCTACTATCTTCCTTTCCTGGTCACAAATTAGAGGTAATTCATTTAAATATGTCTTTAGGCTGAGTGAGGAACGACTTGGGAACAAATGTAGTAGATATATTAGTTACATATTCCTCAATAACAATTATCCCAAAACTTACTGAGTTAAAACAAAAAAACAAAACATTTGTTATGTCCCAGATCTCACTGTGGCTCAGGGATTCAGAAGCAGCTTAGCTGGGTGGTTCAAACTTAAGTCACTCAGAAAGTTGCAGTCAAGGTAGAGGCCAGGACTGCGTCACCTGAAGGCCTGACTTGCTCTCAAGGTAGCACACTAAGGTGGCCAGCACGCTGATACCAGCATGTGACAAAGGGTCTCAGTTCCTTTTCACTGGATCTCTTCATAGGACTGCTTGAGCCTCCTCACAGCATGGTGCCTGATATTATTCAGAGCATGGAATGCAGGAGAGAGCAAGATGAAGACAGCAATGTCGCTCATGACCTAATCAGGTCACATACCTCCCTTCTGCAGGATTCTACTGGTCACTAAACCCAATTGTGATAGAGTGTAGGAGAACATTACACAGCGATATAAATACCAAAAAGTGAAACTCTTTTGCGACCACCCTTGAGGCTGGCTACCCCCGTTCTTTCTTGTCTATCCATCACCCCTTTCTCTGTATGGAAAACATATTTCATGTTGTACATTCCTCAACTGAGAGGCAATTAGGTAACCTAAGCCTGGCCAATCTGAATATGACATTCCCTCGCCAGGGTGGCCAGTCAAATGGGCAAGACCAATCAGAATTTCTATTGATTTTTAATATATGGATTTGGAAGGGTCTCTATTCCTCAGCTATTTTAAGTTGTAAGGATAATCTTGCTTGGAACTTCTTATAGCCATTTGTTCAGGTGGTATTGGAGGAAACTATCTTTAGTAAGAGAAAATTAGGTCAACACACAGAGAGGCAAAGATGAGCAGCAATGAAAAGAGAAATGGGAGTCTCCATGAACTAATCTGAGCCCCCTTGTTCCAGCCATGTCTGAAATTTACACTTGGACATTTCAGTTACATCAGTCAAGAAGTTTCCCTTTATGTTCAAACTAGTTTAAGTTGGATTCCTACCACCTGCAATCAAAACAGTTCTAACAAATCAGCAGGGTCCATATCTTTTTTAAAAATTTATTTATTTATGCATACAAGAACTGGGGTACAGGCCAGAGATGCAGTGGGGGAAGAGGATTCACCAGAGACAGAGGGGGGAGCAGAACAGGCAAATCTACTGATTCACTGCTGAGGGGAACAGTGGGTGAGTCAGGAGACGTCTGCTGAGCCATGTGGGCAGCTCCCTGGCAGGCTGGGGATTGAACTCATGCTGCAGAGACTAGCAACAGCTTGATAGCACTGTCTTTAACCCCTGAGCCAGCAGGGATGCCCAGGGTCCATACCTTATTCTTCTTGAATTTCTAGCACTATGTTCAGTTTCATAGTACTCAAGACAAGTTTGATGAGTGCATTATTTCTATATTTTTATATAAAAGCAATCTGACAAATAAAACATTGGAAATTAAAAAAAGAAAGTATTAGCAACTTGCCACATAAGTAACAGATACAAGAACCTGAAAAATCCTATAACCTTAAAACATGGGGATGTGGCAGCCCCCAGAACCATTTATGTTGGTCTGCTGCACTCAGGATCAGCTTCCTACAGGATCCTGGGTATACACAGAGCTAAACCAAGAGAAAAGAACTGCTAAGATGTGCACCTGGTTGCTTGGTGAGCAAGAAATGGAGAAAGGTCCTGGATGGATCTCCAAACTTTCACTTACACAGCATATGGGCAAAGTTATGCATGAGGAATTAAAGTGAATAAACAGGTATCTATAGAATCCTGTCTATAGGCTGGTGGTTTCCGTCCCCTCTAAGAACCACACCCAGAGAGGAAATTGCAAAAGCAAGATGCAAGATCATATTTATCATAGCTGCAGTGAAAGCATTGAACAAGTAACTGCTAGTCAGATTATCCCAACTCCTGTCCCAGCTGAGGACTGAAAAGAGCAGAGGACAACATGACTTCACAAAGGAATGTTTTGCTGTGGCTTAGATCAGGAACCTCAGATGTGTGATCGGTTGTTCCAGTATAGGATGGCCTAGGGAGATTATAAAATGAAGAAAGTCAAACATGGAAAAGAGAGAGGTGGTTTGTCTGCTGCCTGTGTTTCTCTTCAAAGTCTTCTAATACTCGACAGCTTTGTTGCGTCTAGGAAAACTGTTACACACATCATCAACCAAGTGACAGGTCTTTATTTTTAATTCATCACAGAAGCCCTGTTGCCCAAATGATGCTTGACAGAAAAATCTCTTGTTGGTAAGGGCCTTTTCTTCAGCCAAGGAAAATCTCAGAATTCCTTCCCCCCCCCCCCCCCCGGGGGGCTCTTACAGCAAGTCCTGTATTTCCTTGTCACAGACTACTCTCTTTTCAGAAAGGAAAGTCTAGAATCTTTTAACAGTAGGAGCCTGAATCCTGGAGTCAAACTACTTCCCTGCTTACTTGATCTGTATGATCTAGGACAAGTCACACTCTGAGTCTCAGTTTCTTTGTCAATGAATTAGGGTTCCATATATGAAAACTAGTATCTCTTGAGAAAATTGTAGCAAATATTAAATGTATTTGTATATTCACATATAGATAGAGTGCTTAAAAAGAAAGCCTGAGCACTATAAACTTTTGATATTATTATATAGACAAAACCACATTTCTCTATGAATCTTCCTCAAATCTTTGTCATTGTATATAGATTGTTTTCTTACTTGGCCCTATGTTCTTTCATTAAATATATTTCTTGGTAACTATTTCTGAGCCAAATGTCATTAAGTGGCTTAAGCCACAGTGATGGTTTACGATTGTCAGTGTCGTGGTGGGACCCAGGCCAAGGTCACCTTAGAACCTTAGCCTCCCTTCCATTCACAGGGACACCAGGTGGTGAGGTACATGAAAATCAACTTCCAACCAAATTGTCCCTATAAACTCTCTGAGCTCCCGGCTTGTGACCAGAAACTCCTGTTTTCTCCAACCAGGAGAAAACTCCTGTTTTCTCCAACCTATTCTCCTAGAACAGGATCCAGCCACGTCTCTCACTGGATCAAGTGACAGAATCCTACACTAAGTGACAAGCATAGGAATAAACAGACCCCAATGCTGATAGCACCATTCTGAACTTATAACCAAACTTATATCCCATTCATTTAAGGATAAGGTGCTTGTGCAGTACACATACCTCGAAAAAAACCATACATTTCATGCATAAAAAGTTATACCAAACATATCTTATGCTAAGGAATAAACCTTCTAGTGTAGATGCAGAAACAAATTGATGAAGGAGCTGTAATACCACAGATTCCAGGTCCAAGGTCCTGATTAGGGCTCTTCAGTGCTAACAAACCACCCCCTGGAGGGTGTATTCCCCATTAGAGTACTTCAAAGTGTTAATTAACAGCTCCTAGGGTGAATAGCAGAACTTGCTTGTAAAGCACACATATATGACTTGCTGTCTAAGCTGGAGAATTTAAATTATGACAATAATTGCTTTGTGTCGTTGAAATCCACAGACCGTAACTGGTTTTTCTTTTTTGGTGACAGTCTACCTATTGACTGATTTTTGAAGACATTCATAGATTCCTCATTAAAAATGAATAATTAAAATAACATCAGCTGATAAAATGCTCTCTTTGCAAGGAAGCATCACAGCTCTTGATTAGCTCTTGATTTTATAATAGCTGAAAAATGTGTTTTCAGACGCGTGGGTGGTTTGGAAGTGATTCTACATGTGACTCAGGAACATCAGAGGTGACGCGAACAAAAGCTCCTTAATACCAGGGCTATCAGTGGGAAATAACCCTCAAAGCAATAGACTTTTGGTGAAGCACGTGCAATTTTGGAACTTAAATATCAAATGTATTTCCATGGACAAATTTTTTAACATTTGCTTTGTGGTACATTTGGTTTTAATATTTAGTTTGTGGTACAAAGCTATGTGGCCAAACCCGTGGAACAGAGTTCGTTGGCATGTTTATTTAGGACAACACTTCACCCCCTTGCTTTTGAAATTGAACTAAAAGTAGGTCACAGTAGGCAAAATATTAAAAGAAAATATAGATATTTATTTTCAGTGTCCTTGATGGTATATAAGTTTAGCTCTGGTTAATTACACAGGGGGCAGCAGGAGGTCATTGAATTTCTGCAGGATCAGGGAGAGAAGGCAGAAGGGAGGAAAAATTAAGAAAGGGCAGTTGTCAAAGACAGGCTTTAGAGAGTTTGAAGTAGATTGTGTATCACTAAAAATCTGAACTAGGTTTTTTCTTTTTCTGTTTTTCAACTTATTTTTTAAATCTTGTACTTTTTCCAAAAAACATTATCTGTTTTTATTGAGGTATGATTGTCATATAAGATATTATCTTAGTAACATACTAACATATTAGTTTCAGGTGTATAACACAATGATTCGATGTTTGTTTATATTGAAGTGATCCTCACAGTAAGTTTAGTTAACATCTGTCCTGTACATCGCTACAACTTTTTTTCTTGTGTTGAAGACTTAAAATAGACTCTTTTAGGCACTTTCAAATATGCACTACAGAAGTACTAACTATAGTCACCATGCCGTCGTGCATCACATTCCCAAAATGAAATGATCCTTATTGTTCTGGCTTCTTACAGTGTTATTGGGGAAATGAAGGAACCCCATGATTATTGATACACACAATTCATTGGGGTGTAAACTATTTAATTGCTCTCAGTCTCCTCTGGCAGAACCCCTGCTTTATGCTGAGCAGTGGTCTTCATTCATAACTTAATGAATCTCCACATAATTCCCTAATCTCCTAGGACCATTTTATTTTTTAGCTTTGAATGTGTTTTTTTTTAATTATTATTTTTTTAATTTTAACATTTATCATTTTTTACTCTTTTTTTTTTTTTTACAATATTTGTTTCCCGCCACCCCATAGAATTTCCTTCCCCAAGGCACCCATGCACCATCACCCTTGGCCCATTTCTAATGCTCAACCCTATTCATTTGTGAGCTTCAATCTCAAAACCAAAACTTACTTGACTCCTCTGGACAGGGGACAATGGGTGCTACCATGGAGGTGGCCGCTGCCTCTAAAGCAAACAGCTCTTCCTCTACTTCTAGGCTCTCCCTGGGTCACAGGTCTGGGCATACAGTCACTTGACATGGGAGTCTGACTTGGGCTGAGCACCTTTTTCCTTAGCCCAGGTCTCCCCCAAACTAGGTGGACCTCTTATCCAACACCCTTTCTTTCAGATGTGGTACTACCAACATGGCCCTAGCTCACCTACTTTTTTACTCCACTTACAGGAAACTCTATCCTTGCAGTGCAATTGGTGGAAATGCAGTCTGGAGACTCATTAAGAGTGAATTAGAGCACTCTGTGGGAGACAAGAGGAACAATAGAAAATAATTTATCACTAACTAAAAAGGAATGCACCATTCCTGGAAGTAATGTAATTCCAGGCTGAGACATGGGGTGGATAAAGCAAGCTTCCAAGCTAGCTTCTAACTCTAATTTAATGCCCAGTCCAGATACACAACATAGCACATGCTTTAAATGGTGAGAACAGATACTACATTTGATTTTAGACAATAGGCAGAGAAGGGATAATAGTTCTACTTGAATCACACCCCTCCCCTCCTCACTTGGAGTGCAGGCTGACCCCTCCAGAGTTCCCCACAACTCTGCAGTACTGATTCTTTCCCTGAACCAGTACTGCTCTGACCTGATAGAACACTGCTGAAAACAAAAAACTGTTTTCACTGAAAATGATCAATTTTGATGTCTTCTTCCAGAGAACTGATCCAAACACCTCCTTTGTGTACTCACACTTATTAAACTTTATTGGTCAGCTCCCAATCCCTATTTCTGTACCCATTTGGGAGTCAGGGACAACTCAAAACTCAAGTCAACAAACTATTTTTTTTTAACATTTTATTATGGAACTTTCCAAGCATAAACAAAAGTAAAAAATAGTTTGATAAACTGCTATGAACTCACTGCCCAGATAAACAATTGTCAACTCATGACTAATCTATATCCCTCACCTACTCTCCCTTCCCCTGGGCCACCTGTCTAAAATATAAGAATTCTTTTTGTTGTTTTAAACATAGCGGCAATGGGCCTCCCCAGTGGCACAGCGGTTGGGCACTGGGTTGTGAAGCTGCCTGCAGCCTCTGCAGCACCAGTTTGATTATTGGTTTGATCCCTGGCCACCGGCGAGGGTCCCACAAGGTGCACAGACCTCTCCTGCCGCCCGCTGCTCCCCTCAGCAGTGTGCTTCATCACTCTGCCTATTCTGCTCTCCCCTCTGGCTCTGGTGAATTCTCTCACCCTCCGCACTTCTGACTGTACCCAGTGCTTGTATAAATAAATAAATAAATCCTTAAAATAAATAAATAAATAAACAAACATAGCGTCAATACCATCAATACACCTAAAAAATAAATAGTCTTAATCTTCAATAAATATCCAGCCCCTATGCATATTTCTACAACAGTTTCATAAATTGAATCCTAACAAGGTTTATGGGTTGTATTTCATTTAGACATTTCTTCTATGAATCAGATTGCGCATGGTTGTGATGTAGTAGCAGACAACTCCAAAGTCACAGTGGCTTACAGTGACTCCAGTTGATTTTTGCTCACCTGATTTTCCATTGTAAGTCAGTTTTGCATCTTCTTTTATTTTTTTAAAAAGATTTGTTTATTTACGCATACAAGAACTGGGGCACAGGCCAGAGGTGCTGGGTGGTGGGGTGGGGAGCGTGAGAGAATTCACCAGAGACAGAGCGGGGAACAGAACAGGCAGACTGACTGAAATACACTGCTGAGGGGAGCAGCGGGAGTGGCGGGAGCGGCAGGAGAGGTCTGCTGCGCCATGTGGGTCACTTCCCTGGCCAGGGATCGAACTCATGCAGCAGTGGCTATGGATTGCTTCATAGTACCGATGTTTAACTCCTTGCGCCACCAGGGAGGCCCCCGTTTTGCTTCTTCTTCATCACTGAAGGAACAGTCTCTTTTGGGATATGCCCACTTCCTGCCAGATGGAAATGATAAATGGTTGAAACATACAATGTCTTTTAAAACTTCTGCTCAGAAGTAACAACTTGTACATCTGCTCACATTACATTGGTCAAAGCAAATCACATGGTCAAAGCTAATGTCAGTAGAGAGAAAGGGAGAGTAATTCTCAGGAGAGGGCAGCCAATATTGGGAATAATAAAATCTATCATACTCCATAAGTATCCTTTAATTTATTGGTTCCTCTCCCTATTTTTCCAATTTACTAATTGAAGAAATTGGGTCATTTTGTGCTATAGAATTTCCTGCCTTCTGGATTTTGCTAATTGCATCTCTGCAGTGTATTTGTTTAATATGTTCCTCTATCACCTCTACTTCTTCCAAACTGTAGTTAAATTAGAGGTATTATAAGACTCAGGTTCAAACTTCTGGCAATGATACTTCTTAGGTGGTCATTTGTGTTGTGTCATCTCTTGCTTGTAACAAATCATCCCCCAAACCTGGTGGCTTAAAACATCAATAATTATATATTATCTCATGGTTTCTTTGGGTCAGGAATTAGAACAGGGCACAGGGATATGAACTGTCTCTGTTTAATGGTTTCTGGGGTCTTAATACTGGAAAACTCAAAGGTTGGAGGATTGAAATCATCTGACAATTTGACTAAAGTTGAAGGATCGTTGTCCAAAATGAGTCATTCATTTCATTAGCAAGGTGGTATTGGAAAATAGTTTCTTTTCTATGTGGGTCTGTCCCCAGGACTGCTTGAGCAACCCCACATGGTGACTAATTTTCCCTTAGAGTAATTGATCCAAAAGGCTAATGCTGGAGCAGCCATGTCCTTTATCACCTGGCTTATGACACTCCTACTGGTGACGAAATCAACTCTTATTCAGCATGGGAAGGATACACAAAGGCAAAAATACCAAAAGAGGACCTTCATGGGGGCCATCTTAAAGACTGGCTATTAGATTTATCAAGTGATTTTGATGTTTAAAAAAGACAAGAAAGGACAATTTATATCATGTGGGATAAGGATATTCAGCATTTGAGCTATTATGGTGTAGTAGAATTTCAGGGAGAAAAAGTAGGGCCTAATTGTAATTAACAGCTCTTAATGTTGCATGTGAAGTTATTCCAAAAAGGCAACCTGTTAAAAGTACATTATCTCATTATTTTCAAATATAATTTTTATTGATTCACCATTGATTTATAATACAAGCTTTGGGAATGTATCAATAGCATCCCGCCTTGTATATCACATGGCACCACCATAGTTCTATTATAATTATCAAATTGATCCCCTCTATCCATTCTTCCCACCCCTATCTCTTCCTCTCTGGTAACCACCATATTTTTCTGGGGGTCTAAGAGTTGTTTTTATTGTAATTTTTCAGTTTCTTTGCTTTGTTTAGATTCTATATGTAAGTGAAGCCATCTAGAAATTGTTTTTTATTTTCTGACTTATTTCACTAAGCATGATCACCTCAAGTTATATCCATCTTGTTGCAAAAAGTAAGATTTCATCCTTTCTTTTTTTTAATAATTGAGTAGGGGCCTCCCCTGGTGGCGCAGGTGGTTGAGCATAGTGCTGTGAAGCTGTCCGCAGCCTCTGCCTCCCGGGTTCTATCCTGGCCCGCCAGAAAGGATCCCACATGGTACGGCAGACCTCTCCTGTCTCGCCCGCTGCTCCCTTCAGCAGTTTCTTTCAGTCAATCTGCCTGTTCTGTTCCCCACTCTGTCTCTGGTGAATCTTCTCACCCTCCCGCACATCTGGCCTGTACCCCGGTTCTTGTATGCATGAATAAATAAATCTTTAGAAAAAAACAAAAAACAAACCAAAAATAATAGTTGAGTAGTATTTCACTGATTATATTTACCACATCTTCCTTATCCAGTCACTGATTGAAGGACATGTAGGTGGTTTCCATGTTTTGGCGATACAGAAGTACATTATCTCAAAGTGTAGAATTTTCATTTTAGATGTGGATCAAGAAGTTTCCTAAACTGGGCCTCCCCTGGTGGCTCAGCGGTTGAGCATTGGGTTGCGAGGCTGCCCGCAGCCTCTGCAGCGCCGGTTCAATCCCTGGCCACTGGCGAGGGTCCCATTAAAAAAAAAAAAAAAAAAAAAAAGCAGTTTCCTAAACTGCTGTTGAAAATGTGTATTGGGAATTCACTTGGAAAACATTCTATAATCAAGTTGAGGATTCATATACTCATTTCAGGTATACACTAAAGAAATGCACACACACACACACACACACACACAGGGAATTGTGTATAACTATATTCATAGCAGCATGTTAATAACAGCCTTGAGCTGGAAACCAACCAAATGTCCATCAACAGAATGGACAAATTGATGCATATTCATACTGTATGATTCCATATTTTATATTCATACTGTATGATTCCATATTATTCATTTACATGAAGTCCCCAAATGAGTGATTCTAAACTGTAGTGCTTTGGGGTGTATGCTTAGATGAAAAAAATTTACAAAGGAAAGACAGCAATGATATGATTATTATAAATGTCAAGTTGTGGTTACCTTTGGGGAGAGGGAAGGTTTTCTGATTGTGAAAAGACGCAAGTTGAAGACTACTGGGGTGTTGGAAATGTTTTATTTATTGACCTGATTGGTAGGTACACAAATAATATCTTGCACACTAAATTGCACCCTTTTAAATTTTTCTGTGTGCTATATTTTACAATAAAAGGGGGTTTTTTTTAAAGGAAAAAATGTCTTTCAGTTAAGAATTTTAGCTTAGGGCAAACTTTTTTTTTTTTAAAGACCATCTGTTCTTTCTAGCTCCTTCATCCCTTTCCCACCCCTTGTTCCATATGAGATGTCAGCAGGATCTGCTAGTTCCAGCACTGGTAACTTCACAGTAGAGACACTTACACATCCTTGAGTCAGTGGAGCAGAACAGGATGTGTTCATGTGTTTGCACATACACAAGCTTGCACATATACAGGCATGCACACACTGCACACACACATATTCATGCATGTTCACACACACTTGTTGGGCGACCCTCCCTGCTCTTCAGGAAAAGGAAGTACCGTTGCTCCTCTTCCTTGGTTGGTAAAAAGATCGGCTAGACTCTCCTCAGGAACTCTGCAGTCTCTTCAAAGGGTCCCCCACTTCTGCCCTCAGGACATCTGGACAGTAGACTTGATGATTTTTCTGATGGGCCATCTCAGTAAACCCCATCGGCTGCCCCAGGGCTCCAGACTTAGACTGTAGTTCTCAACAGTGCATCTGCCTAGCCCATTTTGGTATTGAATACTTCACAGCTTCTGTTTCACCACTGTTGATGGCAGGATTGTGCTAGTTGTTTCACATTGTGTAATGCTCTATAGTTTATAATATTTTATTTTTATAACGATCCTATGAAATAGATAAAAGATGTCTAATTATTTCTACTTTTCAAAGAAGTCATCGAGGTTCCTAACGTTTGAGTGTCTCACCTAAAGGCAAAGGGCTAACCATAACCCTGCATCCTTGCCATACCCACAGCTTCTTAAAAGAAAAGTTGAGGGCCTCCCTGGTGGCACAAGGGGCTAAGCACAGCACTATGAAGGGATCCACAGCCTCTGTAGCACGAGTTTGATCCCCAGCCGGTCAGGGAGCAACCCACATGGCGCAGCAGACCTCTCCTGTCTCACCTGCTGCTCCCCTCAGCAGTGTATTTTAGTCAGTCTGCCTCTTCTGTTCTCCACTCTGTCTCTGGTGAATCCTCTCATCCCCAGCACCGCTAGCCTGTACCCCAGTTTTTGTATGCATAAATAAATAAATCTTTAAGAAAAATAAAAGAAAAGTTGACAGGGTTTGCTTGAGAATATCTCCATATCAACCTCCCCAAGTCCACAGGTGACTTTACAAGAAGTATTTAGCTAACTCAAGAACATCAAAATATATGGCAGAGATATAGGGAATGACCTAGAAAAATAGGGCTGCCCAAAAAGGAATGATAGTGGTTAGGTAAATAATTTGCTTGTTTCAGAAGCATTTTGTGGAAAATACAACTGTTGTTACAACACTAAAAGCTGAAGGACACCAGAGATGAAACAGTTGTACACAGATAATATAATATAAGAAATTATTGTTAGGGGCCTCCTTGGTGGTGCAAGGGGTTAAGCGTCAGCACTATGAAGCTATCCCCAGCCACTGAGGCACAAGTTCTATCCCCAGCCACATGGCGCAGCAGACTTCTGTCTCTCCTGCTGCTCCCCCCAGCAGTGTATATCAGTAGAGCTGCCTGTTCTGCTCCCCACTCTCTCTCTGGTGAATCCTGCATCTCTGACCTGTACCCCAGTTCTTATATGCATAAATAAATAATTCTTTTAAAAAAAGAAATTCTTTTTTTTTTTCTAATTTGGATGCATTTCCTTTTCTTTTTTTTTTGTTTTAATATTAAATTTTATTTTTATATTCCCCCATACAATTGCAAACGCCCCATTCTGACCCCAATCCTTCCCCTCCCGCCCCCCACCCCCCAAAAAGTGTCTCTGGTTGGTAGTTTTTTGTTGATTTTGATTTTCACTTTCTTATATTCATTTTCCTGGTCCCTTATTTAAGTTTTCTAGATTCCTGCTATGAGTGAGACCATCCGGTATTTTTCTTTTTCTTTTTGGCTTATTTCGCTGAGCATGATCCCTTCCAGTGCCATCCATGTTGCTGCAAATTGCATGTGTTTATCTTTTTTGAATGCTGAGTAATATTCCATGGTATATATGTACCACATCTTCTTGATTCAGTCATCTATTTTTGGACATTTGGGTTGTTTCCAAAGCTTAGCTATTGTAAACAGTGCTGCTATAAACATAGGAGTGCAGGTGCTCTTTGGAATTGATGTTTCTGTGTCCTTTGGGTAAATACCTAGGAGTGGAATTGCTGGATCATATGGAAGCTCTATGTTTAGTAGGTCCAGAAATCTCCACACAGCTCTCCATAGTGGTTGGACCAGTTTGCACTCCCACCAACAGTGCAGAAGAGTTCCTTTTTCTCAACACCCTCGCCAACATTTGTTGTTGCTAGTTTTTTTAATATGTGCCATTCTCACTGGTGTGAGATGGTATCTCATGGTAGTTTTGATTTGCATTTCCCTGATTACAAGTGATGTTGAACATTTTTTCATATGTCTGTTGGCCATTTGCATTTCCTCTTCAGAGAAGTTTCTTTTTAGCTCTTCTGCCCATTTTTTGACTGGATTATTTTCTTTGTTGTTGCTGAGTCTCATCAGCTCTTTGCAGTTTTTTGTGATCAGTCCTTTATCATTAGTGTTGGGTGCAAAAATGTTCTCCCAGTTGGTGTGGTTTCTCTTTGTTAAAAAAAGAAATTCTTAATAAACAGGGCCTATGAGGAAGAGTAAGGTAACTGTGAACAGAAAATATGTATCTACATGACACAAATAGAAAAGTGAGTTTTGTTGATTAGCACTGGCAGGAATACTAGAAGCAAAGATTTCAGAGCACTAAGTTCCCTTAAGGACAAGGGAGTGGCTCTCTTGCTTAGTTCAGTGTTTGTAGTTTAGTTCCTTTTCTCTTTTAATCTTTTTGATTTGAGCAAATGACCAGGCTATGAGAATAATAATCAAAGAAGACTGAGCCTATAGGTTACCAAGGGGGAGGGGAAATGGAGAGAGTAGCATGGCAAAGGGGCACAATGGACTATAATTGAGGACTATGGGCATCTTGGTGGTGGGTATGGTGTGGTAACAAATACCCTGAAGGTGTGATCCTATACCTCTAAATTATATACAGCGTGTAAACCAGTGTTTCTCAATAAAATATAAATAAATAAATAAAATATAATCATATTCCTAATCACACAAGGAATAGTGCCTGATACAGCTCTAATACAATACTAGAGGATCATAACATCTCAGAAACAAAGCACAAAGTGGTCATTAGCTAGAAGTCTTTGTGGAGTAGGCCTCGTCTCCACCATCCCAGCACATCTTCATTCTATTGTAAACTGTGATTCTAAACCTTAGTGGTATCAGACAAAGTTTGCTGGATGCACTCTAGTGTTTCTGATCCAGAAGTTCTGGAACTCAAAGAACTTGAATAAAGAGTATGATAAAAAGAAAAAAATATATAATCATATTATAGCAAAATAAAATAAAGCCTATCCATAAGTACTTCAGTACTCCCCACTCCAAAAGGTAGGGCCCAATTTTCCTCCCCTTGAGGATGGACTGGATTTAGTGTGAGTGTGATTCCCAAGACTGGGTCATAAAAGACATTGGCTTCCTCCTTGGATCACTCACCTTGGGAAGAGCCACCTTCCACTTTGTGAAAATACCCAGTAGCCCTACAGTGAGGTCCATGTGGAGAAGAACTATGGACTCCTGCCAAGAACCAGCACTAACTTACCAGGTATGTAAGTCACCTCAGTAGGGGCTCCTTCAGCTCCAGTTAACCCTTCAGATGGTGACAGCCTCTATATGTGCTGTGACTGCAACCTCTGAGACACTCTAAATCAAAAGCCACTCAACTAAGCCAGTCTGGACTTCGGACCCACAGACACCTTGTGAGATAATAAATGAGTATTGTTTTAAGCCATTAAGTTTAAAGAGTAGTTTGCAGTGCAGCAATGGATAACTAAAATGAGTATGAAGAGAAGGGCAGAGGAGAACATTTTACTTTAAAAAATGTTTATATTCCCCTTAATTGTTTACATTTTAATAATTGACACTTATAATTTTTTTAAAAGATTTATTTATTTATACATGAAATTGCTGGGGTGTAGGCCAGAGGTGCGGGAAGTTGAGAGGATTCACCAGAGACAGACTGGGGAGCCGAAGAGGAGGATCTACTGAAATACACTGCTGAGAGAAGCACCAGGCAAGACCGGATAGGTCTGCAGAGCTATGTGGTTCATCCCCTGGTCAGGGATTGAACTCATGCTGCAGTGGCTGTGGATAGCTTCATAATGCTAAGACTTAACCACTTGTGCCACCAGGGTGGCCCCGACACTTGTAAATTTTTTTAAAGATTTATTTATGCATACAAGAGCTGGGGTACAGGTCAGAGGTATGTGTGTAGGGGGGAGGTGAGAGGATTCACCAGAGACAGAGTGGGGAACAAAACAGGCAGATCCACTGAAGTACACTGCTGAGGGGAGCAGCCGTCGAGTCAGGAGAGGTCTGCTACGCCATGTGGGTTGCTCCCTGGCCAGTCGGGGGATCAAACTTGTGCTGCAATGGCTGCCAACAGCTTCATAAGTTGCATGTTAACCACTTGCATCACCAGGGAGGCCTGTCACTTGTAATTTTTAAGTTAAAATTTGAAGTCAAAAAGGGCCATCGTTAAGAAGTATTAATTAGTTCATCATTTGTGGAATCTAGGAAGGATAATACATATTTCAAAAAACATGTAAGAAACTTTTTCAATGACTAGCTGTGGTGCCTGTATAAAGAAACAGACCCTAATACATAAAATATCTGCTCCAAGTGCTATAAAACATAAGGCATTGCCAATTATCAATCATCATTATGTTTTTCTGACTGAATATTACCCATTAATCCCTGACTTGCAAGGAAGTAAACCACAGAAGGACATTTCTCTTTGTTGCACAAATGTTTATGTTTTTGTTAACAAAGGACAAAGATGTCCTTTCTAGTTCTTTTCCTTAGAGTACCAGAACATAAACTTGCAGTATTGATTAATGGTAATGCCACTAGTTAAGATACCAGTTAAAGTATTTAACAGCTGCTTTTTTTCTCAAAACCTCCATAGTCTTCCTCTGAGTTGTACCCATTAGAACTGCAGTATCTGTCTTTTGCTCACATCACTTCTTTTCTACCCGTTTATTTCATCTCTACACTTCTTGGGCAAACTCAGAAAATCAGTCTAGCCAGTCTGCAAAGTAAGATCTTCAAAAAAACCCCCAAAAACATTGGCTTAATGATTTCCCCTGCTCATAGTTACATTTGGTTCCTGTTGAGCTAAGGCACCAGGAGACTGATGTCTGCACTCTGTAGCAAGTATCACCATCGTTTCTTTCTCTCTACTTGAAAACATTCTTTAGCTCTTACTAAAATTAAGGTTCTTTGTGTGAGAATTATATATACTGTTATATGGATTTATCCATGTACCAGATTTTTAAAAAGTGAGTATTAATCTTGCCTGTTATATAAACTAAACATCTGCAGTTTTGCAATGTTCCATATGTAATGATACCATTGAGGGAAGGATTGTAAAAGAAGGGGGGAAAGTCATTAAAAAGAGAATGTTAGGCTAAGACAAAGGAATCTAGACCTAGACAGGCTGTCTGAAAAGTTAAAGAAGTGGTTCAATATGAATTACATCATCAACCCAAGTTGGGGTGCTCAGGGCTGTTTGATCCATAGTCATCCCAGTTAACCACACAAGTGGCATAAAAGCTGCTTTCAACTTCTTCTTGTTCATTTTTAGTATCCAGGCTTAATTACTGTTCAGACAGGAACCTGTTTGACTCACTTAAAATATGTTAGTGAAACAGTTGTCCCAACAGCCTCCTCTAGTCCCTTTTCCTAACACAGTCAAAGCAACCACGATTCCACGCCCACAAGGAGTCTAGATGGAAGCTGTTTTGACTATGGAAAGCAGGTCTTTCGGGCACTGATTGTTTTATGGTGTCATTTGGATTGTGCTAGGCAAATAAGAGTGAGATAAAGTCCAAATAAACTGGCCCTGAAATTCTCATGCTTGTGTGGATTTATTTGGTTCTTTGATGTTTTTCTTGTTTTGCTGTTGGAATGTTTCAAACATGCACTTAAGTCACCCATAGAAAAGACTGCTAATGTAAATGGACATGTGTTTAGAGTGGACTGTCATCTTAACCTTCCCACAGATGCAAAACCCATAAAACACAAAGGGTCAATTGGAATTACCTCTTCTGTTTCTTCTTTTAAATATGAGAGGTTGCAAAGTTCAGATTGCCCTTTCCTTCTTGTCTCTCTATTTATTCAGGTGACTTAAATTTTGGCTATTATAAGGAGGGGTTCACCCTCAACTCTAGGACATTCCTCTTAAAATTAGTTTTGACTTCCATGCTTTACTGATTATTTTAAGAGACTATTTGAGTCTTTGATACTCTATCTTCACAATGATTTCCTTTAAAAAAAAATCTATAGAGGGGCCTCCCTGGTGGCACAAGGGGTTGAGCATAGCACTATGAAGCAATCTGCAACCTCTGCAGCATGAGTTCGATCCCTGGCCGGCCAAGGAACAACCCACATGGCGCAGCAGACCTCTCCTGGCTCTCCTGCTGCTCCCCTGACTGAAATACTTCAGTCAGTCTGCGTGTTCTGCTCCCCACTCTGTCTCTGGTGAATCCTCTCAACCCCTGCACCTCTGGTCTGTACCCTAGCTCTTGTATGCATAAATACATAAATCTTTAAAAAATGAATTCTATTCCTCCAGTTTATAATTTTTTTTTTAGATCATATATAGAAAATAAAAATCTAGGGCCTCCCCGGTGGTGCAGCGGTTGAGTGCTGGGTTGTGAAGCTGCCCGCGGCCTCTGCGCTGCCGGTTCGATCCCCGGCTGCTCCCTGGCCACCTGAGGAGGGTCCCACATGGCGCGCAGACCTCTCCTGCCGCCCGCTGCTCCCCTCAGCAGTGTACTTCGGTCCTTCTGCCTGCTCTGCTCCCCGCTCTGGCTCTGGTGAATTCTCTCACCCTCCCGCGCTTCTGACTGTACCCAGTGCATGTATAAACAAAACAAACAAACAAACAAATAAATAAATAAAACATGCCTCTATAAATAAAAAAAAAAAGAAAAGAAAAATCTAGGTATATTAGATCAACATCTTCAACTTTGCTAGAATACTAAGGTCTTATTGCTAGGTAGGTAGTAGGAATGAGATACAGTATTAAAAAATGCTATTTTAAAAGTTTAAAGGATCATCCTTTTCTTGCTGGAAATAACATCCCTCAGAGAAGAAGATCAGTGAAACGCAGCCATGCTCTGCCTGAGCCTTCTAGATAGAATTGGCCCCTCTGGCATTCTTGAGTGCGTACTTCACCTCAAAATGTGAACTCCTGTCAGAATTAGTACATTCAGAGCAGTAATAAAAAATATATATATAGGCATAGGGCTTTTAATGAACTTCTTAAAATTTGAACACTCTTTAGGGATTAAAGGTGAGACTTGTGTAATAGCAAAGAGAGCTCTTTAAAGCAATTGGGTAGCACCCTGGATAAGAGGAGACGTTCTGATGTGATCACTTGAAGATTTTTGAAGAACAAAAATAGCATAATGCTGCCTCTTAGTTTTGTGGCACTCCCTGTCTGACCCGCTTGGCATCCCTGGAATCTCCACAATCTCATTTTAGTCACTTATGTTGTCTGATCTTGGGGGGTTCAGTTTCTTCAAAAGCAATCCTTTTCACCCCCTTATTTCACCTGCTCCCAAAAGGTTGTGAGCAGTGAAGGAGGCTTTGGGGAATAATAGAAAAAGCACAGGTTTTGAAATCAGATGAAACTGAATCATATCTAGTTTAGATGGGACTCTCAGTCAAATTGCCTGACCTGTCTAAGTCTCAAGGTTTCTCATCTGAAAAGTAAACAACATCAAAATTTATTGTGAGAATTAGATAACATAAATGATACAACACACAGCTGGTATTTAACAGGTACTCAGTAATACTTTTTCTTTAAGGTCACTGGTGTGATTTGCCAACTATTTTTCTGGGTCTCTCCTTCCCAGTACACAGTAGGATTGCATTTCAGGGATTACTTTTTGGGTTTGTGGGGCTGTGGAACTGGTTCTGGCTAAGGAACTATGAGTAAAAGTGACACATATTTTAAACTGCCAGTGCAAGGACCTTTCTTTTTGACACCATGACTGGCAACATTTAGGATGATGAGTGCGCTCTCATCAAGTGAAAGTGTCCCTGCAACCCATAATGGGTGAACAGAATGAACAAGAAACAAATGTTGGTATTTTTAGTCATTGAGATTTTAGTATTGTTATGGCAGCATAACCCAAACTATCCTGTTGTTTCTCTCTACTTGAACAAGAAAGCATAAAAACTGAGGAAAAAGGGCCTCCCTGGTGGCACAAGGGGTTAAGCACCGCACTATGAAGCAATTTGCAGCCTCTGCAACACAAGTTCAATCCCCAGCCGACCACGGAGGAGCGCACATAATGAGGCAGACCTCTCCTGTCTTGCCCACTGCTCCCTTCAGTGTATTTCAGTCTGCCTGTTCTGCCTGTTCTGTTCCCCACTCTGTCTCTGGTGAATCCTCTCACTCCCCACATCTCTCGCCTGTACCCTAGCTCTTGTATGCGTAAATAAATCAATCTTTAAAAAAAAAAACTGAGGATAAAGGACACAATTTGATTAGTGGAATGAGACATCTGGTAGATTCTCTGATTTCACCCTGGTCATATGATAAATTTATATTTCTAGACTATAGCTAGAAATAGATTTTCTTGTGAGGATGGATCCATGTTTCAAGCCAAATAGAGGAGCTCAGGGAGACAGATCTGTGATCGGCAAACTATTTATGGTGTCATATACTAAACCTTGGGAAAATCCTGAGATATCTCCTAGGGCTTTCATGTATTTCAGATTTACTCTGAGATGAATTAATAACATTCTATTCTCACTACCCCCACCACCAATCTTACTTAGAAAATGCTAAAATGTTTTCAAGTTCCAAAGAAACTGATGTAGTATATTCATAAATAAAAATTTAAAAGACATCTCTTGGAAATGGACATTTCTTCACACCAAATAAAATTTAATTATGGAAAAAAATAAACATTAGCCAAAATGCTTAAATGTCCTATTCCCTCTGCCTCATAAATGTATTAAAACTACCAATAAAATCATCTTGGTAGAGTTGAATACAATATAGCAGCAATTAAAGAAAAAAATCTTCAACACACAGATGTGAAATTCTGCTTTAACCAATGTTATGATGGTCAGGGTCTCTGAAGAAAAAGAATTTTTACCAGCCCATAAGTTTCATAAACAGCTTTATTAAATATTTACCATTACTAAATTCCAGAACAGTAATTGTGAAGATCTGCTCACTGCAATGATGCTCACTGATAATCTTGATTCTTTACAGGAGAATAAAAGGTAACCTTTATTATGTTATTTTTTAAAAGATTTATTTATTTATGCATACAAGAGCTGGGGTACAGGCCAGAGATGCAGGGGGCGGGTGGGAGGATCCACCAGAGACAGAGCGGGGAGCAGAACAGGTAGACTGACTGAAATACACTGCTGAGGGGAGCAGTGGGCGAGACAGGAGATGTCTTGCTTCGCCATGTGGGTTGCTCCCTGGCCGGCCGGGGATCGAACTCGTGCTTCAGAGGCTGCAGATTGCTTCATAGTGCGGTGCTTAATCTCTTGCACCACCAGGGAGGCCCAATTATTATGGTATTATTATTGGAAGGCAGTATGCTAAGTTCTTAGATCAGCACTGTATTCAGCTACATATAACAGAATCCTCACCACTGTGGCTTAACCAAATGCAGTTCATTTTTCCTTATGTCATAAGAAATCTGGAGGTAGATAGCCTACTCCTGGCACAGCTGATTGAGAAAGTCATCAAGAACCTAGGCTCCTCCTAGCTTTCTGATCGCCATTCTCGGCATTTGTTGACAAAAGACTGCTGATCCTCTAGGTGTCCCCATGTAGAATGAAAAAGGAAAGTCAAAGAGCAAAATTTGCATGCCAACTGGCTCTATCTGGCACCCCTTTTTTTAAACTAAGAAACTTTTGCTTTCCTGGAAATCCCTTCCTGTAGACGGAATCATTTGGTCACCATAGCTGTAAGGGAGTCTGTAGAGGAAATATTGCAGCTGGGCACATTGCCAACCCCAACAAAATCGTGTTTCTGTTAATAAAAAAGGAAGGTAGAATAGATTGTGGGTAGACAGGTAGCAATATCCGCCATTAGGCCTTAAGGGCATTATCCCAGATCTTAGCAACAAATTCTGAAGCAGCTACTGTTATTTCCCCTTTTAGGCATTAGGAAACCCAAGCATAGAGGTCTGAAATAATGGAGCTGGGGTTACGCAGATGGTAGGTGTTGAACTGGAATGTGAAGCTAGGCCCCCTTTTTGGAAGATGATTCTCAAGTAATCACAAAAGTCAAAAATGGGAAGCTAATCAAGTTTGGAGCTTGGTTCTCCTTTAAGTCTTACTGCTCAATCAATCACACAGAGCGCCACCCCAGGCAAGACCAAGGTCTCTTGGGCAACCTGCCAGCAGGTCCCTGTGGGAGGCAGTTATGCTGTCATACTTTCCCTGCTGTAACCACATACTCTCAGACTCCAAAGAGTCTTGAGGCAGCTGTGACAAGCATCTGTACGAGCCTGCTAATGAGGCAGAGTTCGTCAATCTAAAAAACTTGGCACCTCTTGGTTCTGGGAAGCAACATGGACTGGGGGAGGGGCAAATCCGAGGTGAGGCCTTTCTGCCCTCTGTGTTTAGAGAGTTTTGATTCAGGCAAGATACAAGGCCCTTTGGGTTCTGGTGGGGAAGAAATCATTTGGAAGCAATAAATATTTACAGAAATTCAAATAGTCATTAAATGCTGGATTTTTTGGTCCTCACTCTGTTATCTTTATTCATTGCTTTAGTTAATTTTAACAGCTTCTGGCCTGCAGTAAAATACATGAGGTATAACAACGAGAAAAAAGGCTCAGCTCGGGGCAGGAGAGCAGAGACACTGGGAGGCAGCCAGTGTTCTCAGGTTGTAAAATAAAATCTCTAGACCAATCGGACACTGGCCTCCGGCCATGGCAGTGATTAATGCCAGAGTTGTAAAAAGTGCTATGGTGGGAATGGTTAGTCAGCTTGTAGCATATGTGTGTGCATGTGTGTGTGTGTTGGTTTTTTTCTTCAAAGGAGCTTAACATGAAACACATACTTTACATTTGGTTTGGAATCTAAAAATAAATTAAAAGACTCATTTACTTTTCTCTTTAAAGTAAGAACTTAAGCAACTTTACAAAAGCCTAAGAAACACTAAGCTCTAAACTACTTACCTCACGCTGTGTCCCCCTGACCTTTGTTACTAGACTTGTGCATTTTTATTGTAACTAGTATAACAGACATACACTTCTGACTTTTGCATTTTTCTCTTAAAGTTATTTCATACGAGCATTTTCATATTTATTTGAAATACACTTTTTTTGGTCTTTTATTTATTTTTTTAAATGTTTTTTTTTTCTGTAATTCTTTTTTTTTAAAAAAGATTTATTTATTTATTTATACAAGCACTGGGTACAGTCAGAAGCGCGGGAGGGTGAGAGAATTCACCAGAGCCAGAGCGGGGAACAGAGCAGGCAGAAGGACCGAAGTACCCTGCTGAGGGGAGCAGCGGGCGGCAGGAGAGGTCTGTGCGCCATGTGGGACCCTCCTGCGGTGGCTGGGGAGCAGCCCGGGATCAGAACGGCGCTACAGAGGCTGCGGGCAGCTTCTCAACCCAGTGCTCAACCGCTGCGCCACAGGAGAGGCCCACTTTTTTTTTTTTTGTCTTATAAATGGAAAGTATTTTTTAGTGTCGATGATCTAGAGTGGCTTGCTCAATCATCACCCTGTTGAGTATATAGTTTGCTTTCATTATTTTGCTGTTCTAAATGATGCCACTTCCCATATCTTCATACAAAGCCTTTACATTTTTGCCTTTGGGTTATTTCTTTCTGATTATGTTTCCCAAAAGTGACATTATTTAGTCAAAGGGTATGAAGAGTTACTTATCTCTAATGTGCCCCGACTATAGTGTCATCAGCAATATAAAAATATACAAGCTTTGGGGCCTCCCTGATGGCGCAGGGGTTAATGACAGCACTATCAAGCTATTGCCAGCCACTGCAGCACAAGTTCGATTCCCCAGCCAGGGAGGTGACCCAGATGGCGCAGCAAACCTCTCCTGTCTCACCTGCTGCTCCCCTCAGCAGTGTATTTCAGTAGATCCACCTGTTCTGCTCCCCACTCTGTCTCTGGTGAATCCTCTTACCCCCTGCACCTTTGGCCTGAAGTCCAGATCATGTAGGCATAAATAAATGAATCTTTAAAAAAAAATACCAGCTTTTCCCCATTGGGGGATGTGTTGACTGTTTACCTAATGTCTCTTAACTTTATAGCACTCTTCTATAATCCACTTCAAAATGCTGGGACTAGGAACCACAAACTACATTTTCCTGGCTTCATTTTTGTCTTCTCATTAGGTTCAACCAAAAGAAAACTGTGGAAAATTAGAAGGCATGTGAAGGAAAGTGGGAGAAGTTATTGTTTTATCCTTTCTGTTTCTGACAGAATCTCTATAAGTGACTTCATTTCTGGATGTCCTCTCCTGGGTTTTCCCAGGATCCTACTTTGCCCTCCAAGGGACACAATGAGAAATGCAATCCTGGGCTATCATAATACAGTTTCCTTGTTTTGTTCCCTTAGCAGCTTTCTGTCTTTTTGTCCTTACCAATCTTGGGATAACCTACTTTTCCCTTTGCGAACTTTCGGCTCTCCCAATAATGTAGTTTCCTATATTAAATAGGAATACCTATCTCTTTGAAATACCTAGCTGGTATGATTGTCCTGACTAGTTCCTGACTTCTAAGTGGGTCTTATATTCTAATGGTATACTTTATTAGGGTAAAGTCTTATTTTGCATTTTAAAAAATAATGGAAATGGATTTTCTTAAAAGAGTAAACATTTCACTCATTTGTCATCAACCTAATTGCTCTGCATGTCTTTCAGTATAATGATAAAAACCTCTCGACAATTACATATATGCACATTATTTTAATATAACAAATTACTTGTACTAATCAGAAAAAATAAGAATAAAACTGTAAACATTTCATTAGCAAAATAATTGACTTGGATTTTTTTTTAAAGATTTCTTTATTTATACATACAAGAACTAGGGTACAGGCCAGAGGTGCAGGGTGGGGTGTGGGTGATGGTGAGAGGATTCACCAGAGATGGAGTCAGGAACAGAACAGGCAGATCTAACTGAAATGTGCTGCTCAGGGGAGCAGTGGGCGAGACAGGAGAGGTCTGCTGCGCCATGTGGGTAGCTCCCTGGCCAGCCAAGGATCAAACTCGTGCTATAGTGGCTGAGGATTTCTTCATAGTGCAGTGCTTAACCCCTTGAGCCACCAGGGAGGCCCTGACTTGGATATTTAAATCTAGTTTTAGAATTTTTTTTTAATTTCATTTCCTTATTTTTCTGTTTAACAAATGGTGAGATGAGTAGGGAACTCCCAAACAGTAAGAACCTTCAAACTATAACTTGTGATTGTTACCTTATATGGAATAAGTCTCTCAGTAAATGCAACTAAATTAAGGAGTTTAAGATTAGATCATTCTGGATCATCTGAGTAGGGGCCCTAAATCCAATGACAAGTGTCCTTATAAGAGAAAGGCAGAGAGATTTGAGAGAGAAGAGAAGATGTGGGCCTAGAGGAGGATAAGGCCTTGTGAAGACGGTGCAGAAACCAAAGTGGTGCAACAAGAGCCAAGAAATGCTTGGGGGCGGCCAAGCAGGAAAATCTTCCCCAGAGCTTTCTGAGGAAGCAGAGGGCACCACCCTGCTGACACCTTGATTTCTGACTAATAGCCTCTGGAATTGTGAGAAAATAAATTTCTGTTGTGTTAAGCTACCAACTAGTGGTAATTTGTTGCTGCTGATTATAGGAAACCAGTACAAATATTTAATAATTTCAATATTTCTCATTAAAAACTATTTTTTTCTTTATTCCATCTGTAGTATTTGAAGTATTGCTACATTAAAAGAGAAAAGGGTCACATAAATATTGCCAATAAAGAATTTGATTTTTGATGTCTCTTTACCTATAAATAATATAACTCTTATTTAGGATTTTTTCCCACCTTTTGTAGGTGAGATTTATTACATCTTGTTCTTTTCTGTTCCATTTTGCTGATGATTCTAATAAGCCTTATAATTAGGTCCCTGTGTCATTTATATTCAAGGGGAAAAAATCGATTAGCTTCTTACTGAGCCATGATGCCTAGAATTAATTTATCTTTGTCTATGTTCTTCTTTCTAATCTTCTTTTCTTTCATTTTCAATCTTGTTCACTTCCCTTTCTTTTGCTTCTTGTTTATATCTGTGATTCCCAACCTGTTTTTTTTTTAATTGAGGTAAAAAACGCAAAACTTGTTTTTTTTAAACCACCAAAGTTTCCTTTCATTATTTCCCCCTAAATAGTTCATAATTTGAAGAATTTTTGTCTGACCTCACTACTTGCCAGTTTTGATGAATGTTTGTTGGTTTGCTTCTCCCTGGTCAGATATTCATTTAGGAATTTATACTTTCTCCCAGTGTATCCCACGTGGATCAAGGCAAGGAACAACACAGCCCCTTTGCAGATGGCAATCATATCACATTTACAAGGGGAATTGACTTAAAAAGAATGAAGCTCGTGTAGTGCATAGGTGTGCAGAGGATAAAAACAAAATGGATCTTTGATAACCTTATCAAGTTTTGGATCATCTAATTTTGAGGCTTGCTTTTACCTGTGGCCTGGCCACTTAAGTGAGCTATTAATACTTGACTATTGGTTAAGTTCCTTAAAGTTGAGTTTTCTCTATTTCCTGCCTTTACTGGTATATCAAACAGTAATTATTCATTTTTATTAGTTCATGTAAATTTGAGTTTTTGCTCAATAAACGATACTTGTTACCATTTATTGAATACCTACTATGTGCCATTACACTGAAAACTAGTTAAAGTCATTGTCATTAAAATACAACTCATGTCAGTTGCAGAGCATGGGAGAATGTCACAGACGGATGGATAGAAGCAACACATTACCTCAACAATTTTAAATTTAATAATAAGCACTCTCTTCTACTTAGTTTATTCTTTATGCCAATTACATTAGTTTATTCTTCTACCCAATTGTAGGGAAGAGTTCTTCATACACATAGTTTCATATCATTTGTTATCTTACAGATTCCTCTTACCTCCTCTCCTAGGGAGCAAACATAAATTCCTTTCCTTGTCACACTCAGAGCAGCCTGACCATTGTCTGTGATGCCTTGCCACTTAACTCTTACATAGAACTAAAGGTTTCACCTCCTGACCCAATGAACATTTTCCCAGTAAAGACCTCCCAAAGGGGGATTCTGAAGCCAGGTTTTAAGATAACAGTTTCACCTAAGGTTGCAAAGAGGCTAAATTACTTAGCTAAGGGCTCTTAGGTAAGAAGTGGAGAACCCGGCTGTCAATGGAGGTCTGCCTGTACCTAAAGCCCAAGTCTTTTAATTAAACCATAATAGCTCCTAACAGGAGTTTTAAAGGATGCTGTGACTCCTAAGTCTATGATAGAAAAATCGGTGTAGCTTCCACTGTTGCTTTTGGGAATTTGCTCTGGGGAGCCTTTAGTTGCCATGTAAGAGGTTTGGCTATGCTGGGGCCACCATGTGGAGAAAGCGCATGGAGACAAATAGAGATGCCCACGTAGCCACAGCTCTTCTGGGTCTTCCGAATCCCAGCACCAGACCCCATCTGTGCCATATGTGGACTGCAGCTGCCTAAAGCCTCCTGAGTGAGAACACGTACTTGAGCCCAGTCAAATCCTGGGCCTTTATTGTATACAGACACTGAGTTTGGGGTGGTTCATTACACAGCAAAGGATAACTGGGGAAAATACTCAGTTTATATTCATTCTATCATGCAACCTGTTCCTTGTCCTGATGGAACTCACATTCTAGCAGAAAAAGCTGTCAAGCTAAGACCAGCTTTTAAGCCACTCTGCTATTTTATCATCAGCATTATTTATAGTACAGATTGCTCTTCTCAAGGACTTCTGGATGGTATGTGTTAACATCTGGACACTGTCTTTGCTTTCGATACATTTGTCATTCTAAGTAATGACACACAGGACCTTTTTTGTAATGGCAATTTTTTATTATTATTTTGGTTTTCAGCTTCCTGAGTAATTTTTGCCATCTGATTTTTTAAAATATTAAACTTTTAGGTTTGAGGTGATTATTAATAACACAAGCAGTTGTGAGAAATAATAAGTTCTCCAATATTGTGGCCAGGTTATCCCAAATGGTAATATCTTACAAAACTATAGCACACTATTGTATGGACACTGATATCAACACAGTCAAGAAACAGAACATTTCCATTATGATGAGGTCTTTTCTGCTGTCCTTTTATAATTACAATCCCTTGCCTCCTCTTTACACTATCCCTGACTACTGGTAACTGGTAATCTTTCTTCTTTTTCTATAATTTTGTCATTTCAAGAATGTTATGTAAATGGAATATACAATATATAAACTTTTAGAGTTGGCTTTTTCATTTAGCATAATTCCTTGTTGACAATTTATTGCTTTCTATTATTGAGTAGTATTCCGTGGAATAGATGTACCACAGTTTCTTTGACCTTTTATCTGTAGAAGGACATTTGGGTTGTTTACAAATTTTGTCTATTGCAAATGAAGCTGCTGTAAACATTCGTGCATCTGGGATAAATGTCTATGAGTACAATTAATTACTGGCTCACATGGTAGTTGCAGTTAAGCTTTTTTTAAAAATTGCCCAAATGTTTTCCAGAGTGGCAGTATCATTTTTTATTTCCACTAGCAATGTATGAGTGATCTAGTTTCTCCACATGACTCTTGGTGCTAAATAAGTTAAATATAGCCTTCCAAATAAATATTAGGACAAATTTGGTTTTTTTGACTGCAGGTACCAATTCTTTGTCAACAAGATTTAGGCCTCTTACATTCTGCTTGGTTCCTGTGGGTAAAATAGGGGTGTGGAGAATTAGGAAAAAGATGAAGAAACTAAATAAGAAGACATATCTCTTTTAACCCCCAGTGATTGTTGCATTATTTTGGGATCCTGACGGCCTTGTTTTAGCCTGTTTCTATTGTCATTGTCTCAGTAATCTCTTTCCCTTCAGGTGGCCTTTTCAAAGGTACTGAAAACCTTGAAGATAGAGAGGCAATAGATTAGCTGAAAAAGCAAAAGGAGGTTTAGGTAGAGCTTTGAATTCTCTGAAAGGCAACAGTACTTTAGCTACAGCTCACTAGGTAGTCAAATCAATCTTCACTAAATAGCTGGTTTTTAGAGCAAGTACTCAAGGTAAAGGGTGACTTCTCTAATGAAGCCCAGTAGTTTAATTTTTCCTGATAATTACATAGTGCCCTAGTTTCTCTCAGGCAGGCATGACTCCAGTTAAAACCATTTCTGAACATTTAGATATGACACACATGTATGATTTAGAGAACACACATTTATATTCAATATTTCTGCCAAGAACCTAAAATGTTCAGATCTTTAATAAACTGTTTCAGATAGAATTTCTTATTATCTAATTATTAAATAATTTATTTAAACTAGTCCCACGACTAGTTTAAAAAATAGTTTTCTAAATGCAGGAATACTCCTTTTTTTTTTTTAAGATTTATTTATTTATTTATACAAGCACTGGGTACAGTCAGAATCGCGGGAGGGTGAGAGAATTCACCAGAGCCAGAGCGGGGAGCAGAGCAGGCAGAAGGACCTAAGGACACTGCTGAGGGGAGCAGTGGGCGGCAGGAGAGGTCTGCGCGAAATGTGGGACCCAGCTGGTGGCCGGGGATCAAACCGGCACTGCAGAGGCTGAGGGCAGCCCAGCGCTCAACTGCTATGCCACCAGGGGAGGCCCCAGGAACTCTCCTTTTTGTATGATTGCCTTGGAAGTTGCTTTAGTCTATTCTGAAGTCACTTTAAGAGAAACCTCTATCTGTTCTATCAAATTGATTATCTTCATCATCAGTGACATCACTGTTTCCAGATTAAGTTGTCTGATCATCAAAGGGAAAAACAGCAAACTGTTTTTTTGTTTTTTTTTTTTAATCAAAACCAGTTTTAACACTTTGGCTTGACCCTATTACTGTGCCTATCCCCCCACCCCGCCCCACTCCCCCAAACACATCTTTTGGTAAGTGTTATTCTCTGACTTTTATTTCTTCAAAAAAAATCATGTAGGGCCTCCCTGGTGGCACAAGGGATTAAGATACAACCTATGAAGATATCTGCAGCCACTGCAGAAAGAGTTCGATTCCCCTGGCTGGCCAGGGAGCAACCCACTCTGCTCTCCTGGCTCTCCTGGAGACCTCTCCTGGCTTGCTGCTGCTCCCCTCAGCAGTGTATTTCAGTCAGTCCACCTGTTCTGCTCCCCACTCTGTCTCTGCTGAGTCGTCTCAACTCCCACACCTCTGGCCTACACCCTAGTTCTTGTATGCATAAATAAAGAAAATAAATCATTATTTAAAAAAATTTTTTTAAAGATTTATTTATTTATGCATAGAAGAGCTGGGTTATAGGCCAGACGTGCAGGGAGTGAGAGGATTCACCAGAGACAGAATGGGGAACAGAATAGGCAGACTGACTGAAATATACTGCTGAGGGAAGCAGCAGGCAAGTCAGGAGAGGTCTGCTGCACCATGTGGGTTGCTCCCTGGCTGACAGGGGATCAAACTCGTGCTGCAGAGGCTGCGGATTGCTTCATAGTGCAGTGTTTAACCCCTTGAGCCACCAGGGAGACCCTACTTTTTTAATTTGTCAAAAATATTTATTCATGCATACGAGAACTGGGGTACAGTACAGAAGTGCAGGGGGCTGAGAGGATTCACCAGAGACAAAGTGGGGAGCAGAACAGGCAGATCTACTGAAATACACTGCTGGGAGGGGAGCAGTGGGAGAGACAGGAGATGTCACTGTGCCATGTAGGCACAGTTCGATCCCTGGCTGGGATCGAACTCCTGCTGCAGTAGCTGCAGATTGCTTCATAGTGCTAACAATTAACCTCTTGGGACAGTAGGGAGGCCCCAAGAAAATAAATCTTTAAAAAAAAAAAATACTCTAGTGGAACTTGCAAAGAGTCAAAGCAAGAATGTTTTTTAAGGAATGTTTTTTAAGGATTCCTTCGCATCAGTATATTGTGAAATTTAGAATTTCCATATGTTGATTTGCATGAATTGAGGTATACCTGTATTTCATATATACTACAATTTTTCCTTTTTAATACCAACTGAGAAGGAAAATATAACTCTGTAAATGGCGCCTGACTGCTAATGTTTGAGGCAAGGACTGCCAATTTACCCCCCAGATGAATCTCTAGGAGCTTAATTGGAGTTATTATCTACCACTAAATCATCTTTAAGTCACTCTTCATTCCACATTTGGCAAATGTGGACTGCTCTGATTAAATCTTTAGGTTGTTATTATAACCAAAGTGGTCTCAGGTAATGGAGCGGAAAAAACAGCTTATTGTCTTTTAAGTAAAAGTTAACTTTTGTATAACAACCTTTAACTTATTAAATGCTTTCCACCTAATTTCATTTAGTCTTCCAAACAAACCTTGAAGGCCAAAATTCTATGCTATCCTCCTTTCATAAGGAGGATAAGGAGGGACCTGAGGCTCAAAAGTACTAATGAATTTCCGGGGATCACAAACAATAATAGCCCAAATCAGAGCTGGAGTCTACATATTATGATTTCAGTGTCTGTGCCTTTTAATATAACTCACTAAGAAGAGGGAAAGCACCCCACTCAAGGTGAAGAACATTGAAATTCATTTGTTACATTCAAACTTAACAGCACAATTTTCTAAAGCCTTCTTAACCAGACTCAAAACATTTATAGGAGAGATTACTGCCTCATTGCATTATCACACCCTTTCTGACCATGGGAAATTTCTATTCCTACCACTCCTCCATAGACCATTTCACCATCAGAAGAGTGGATGAAAACTGTATTTTATTTTGTTTACTTATTTTTAAAGATTTATTTATTTATTTATATAAGCACTGGATGCAGTCAGAAGTGTGGGAGGGTGAGAGAATTCAGCAGAGCCAGAGCAGGGAGCAGAACAGGTAGACTGATGAAATACACTGCTGAGGGGAGCAGCGGGTGGCAGGAGAGGTCTGCGCGCCATGTGGGACCCTTGCCCGGCAGCCGGGGATCGAATCAGTGCTGCAGAGGCTGTGGGCAGCTTCGCAACCCAGCGCTCAAACGCTGTGCCACCAGGGGAGGCCCGAAACCTGTATTTTAAACAGTAGTAACATTCAACCACATTCTCCCAGGATTTTAGTTACTCCCGTATTCTCATAAGGAAATATGAACCTCTGGATCTATCTCCCTATTTTCTTCCCTCAGTGGATCCTTACCAGTTTAAATAATTCACTGCCTGGGTCTCATTGGATGAGTTTCTACCATATTGGCAGACCATGTGCCAGACCTGCAGAGGGGTTTATATGTCCCACTAGATGAGTCTTTTAATTTAACTGCCTGGCTAACTGAGCACAACTATGGCTTTCAATATCCTTAGACGAATGTCTGTCATTGCCCACACCTGACCAGTGTTGGTGAAAGCGTGTGACCATGGGTCATTACACATGCAGGAAATGTGGAGGGGTATGTAATTTCATTGCTTTTCCCAAGTGATTGCTAATCACACTCAACTTGTTTTATTATTTCCCATGTCTTTAAAAGTTCTTCTCCCCAAAATGTTAAAAGGGACAGAAAGAATGAAGGGACCAAAGGAGAATGAATTCTGTAAATGTTAAAACATTCCAAAGTAGATGAAAGACTGTGTGCTGCATTATTTTGAGTCAAGATTTCCTACCTTGGCACAGGTTTTTTTTTTTTAGCCCTGTCGCAGTTTTGGTATTTAATTACTATACTGTTTTAAACATTTCACTTCTCACTATGTATTCTATACTACACATACCATAATAAACACTGACTACGCTATGATCCTAACTTAGACTTGATTTAAAATAGAAGTACTTAAGAATCTGAGCAAGGGGGGAAAAAGCATACTAACACTCACAAGGCACATTCTTTTCTCACGCGTTCCTCGGCCTATTGCCTTGGGCAATAAATTGTAAGGTAAAATAACCATTTTATTATTTGCTGTTTTCTTACACTCTGCTGAGGAAAAACTACATTCCCCGCAAACTGACAGAAAATTTAAAAGTGAATTCAGTATGTTGTATGTATATTTGGGGAGTGTATTTAACATACAATATTGATGCGATTTATATTTCTCTTTTAATATTTTTCCGGCTGGAAACAACAAAAATGTAATGAGCAAGCTTTACAAACAGGATGAGAGAAGCAGAACTACTGTAAGAGGTGGTTCCTGTGATTCCCTCCTAAAAATAGAAATAAAATATCATCTAACAACTAACTCAAAACATCTTTTATTTTTTAAAGGAAAAAGCATATTTTTAAGAGCATTAAAATTCATTTTTTGAGCCTGTGTTTATCTAATACTTGAAATATTTAGAGGTTTAGAAAATGTTCAATTTTTTTTTAGCTTACAGATTTGATCTTAATGGAGCCCTCTTTTATTTCCTGACCCATGAATTTTTATTACCCCGCTCTTGGAGACTTGTTTCTATAAAATGTACCATTTTCACTCACAGCTTAAGACAGCTTTGATGTTCTTGGTATGTATGACATACTGTATGTAACATTAGCTGCTTAAAGCTGGAGATCAGATTGTGCATAATAACATATGTAGTTTGGATTATATAAACACTACAGGAGGAAGGGGAGACAGGGCCCTTCTGTGTACAAATTTCAGATTTCTAGCTGTATGCCTGTTTAGAATGTTAAACACTCCTAAGTAGGCAGTGATGAAGTTACTTCTTAGTGACTATGACTTCTGAAATGATAAAGACAAACATTTTTCAACTAAAGATAATTGAGAGGATAAAAAATAAATTTCATTGTCCTCAAAGCCCAATATACCAGCAATTTCACCCATTATAAATAAGTCTGGCCAGGGAACCATACCAGTCTGTTTCACCAGGATTGTTTCTTTTATACCTTAGTATTTCAGATTAGTTAGACTACCATGGAGATTTTTTCTTTTGTTTATGCCATTCTCTTATCGTTAAGGTTACAGGATGGCTTCATGTGTTGTTGGAAGATTGGTAACCTAGCCATTTCAAGAGAAATTAAATAAAACACATTACCATATTTTTCAGCAATGAGAAATTTCAGAATGAAGAAGTAAGTCAATAGCTTTTCTGGTTTAATTAGTTTATATTTTAAATATTCATATCCTGCTTCGTTTCAGGAAGGCTTCAAGGCGGCTGATATGTTTACTGGTCAAATATTCACCACAGTAATCAATCCTTTGAAATTATGGGTTAAAAACTCCAGTAAATTTCAGTCATCTTTTATTTATGTAGTGATTATACTGCGTTTGTTTCCTGTCCTTTTTCCTAAGAACTTTAACTATGGACGTGCCTCTCAGGGTATCTTTATATTGGGGAGCTCTGTGTGAGGTGGAAGTTTTTATGGGGGAACTTGTCTAAAACACACTTGTCTTTAAACGCTGGTTTGCCCCAGCCAGGTTAGGGGTTGCCAGTAAATCCATTTATGGCAACTCCTGTATTCCATGCTCCATACACAGCTTTGGGGTGACCGTGTATAGTTCCCACAGACCACGCAAGGCAGCGTGGCCGCCGCGGTTGATACTTTTGTGACTAAGGCTGGTCTACAGGGCTTGAGTGTGCAGTGGGCTGGGCACCCCCAACCCAGATAGGCTGCCTGGGATTCCTGGGGGTGGGGGGTGGAACGAGTTGCTGGCGAACTCAGGACTTCCGAATCTGAAGGCCTTCCCCAAGGCTTTCGCTGTTAGTAATAAGCGAACACATTTTTGGAACTCGGGAATTTAACTTATTGCTACCAACGAAAACGATCACATCTTTGTTTCTGCCCCCTCCAAACGACCCTCCTCCAGCCGATGGAAGCACGACGGTGGCCCTCGTTGGAAGCAGCAAAGATAACACAGGGTCAGACCCAAGCAGTGGGAGCATGAAGGAAGCAGAGAAAATTCAAGAACGCCACACAAGCCAACCAAAAGCTTCCACCAAAACTTCAGCTTGGTTAATTGCTCCCATATGTCCTCCTCGGTTGTTTGCAAAAATCAGCATGGAGGGGAGGCAGGGTCACTTCAATGATTTTGAAGAGTTTGGGGGGAAAACTAAAAGACGATCACTCAGCTTGATTCCAGAGGGGCCCGGGCGCAGCCGGGGAGCCCCAGCCCTCTCCGGGAATAGTCAGGGGCAGAGCAGGGGGGCGAGCGCGCCCCGCGCCCCGCGCAAGTGGCCCCAGCGGGCCCGGGGCCGCCGCAGCCCGGGCGGGGCGGGGCGCGGGAGGCGCGGCCGGGCGGGCGCGCGAGAGGAAGGTGCCTTCGGGAACACGCGCAAGGGCGGGGACTGGCGCTGCCAATGAGGCCGGGTGCTGGCCGTGCGGGGCGGGGGGACGGGCCGGAGCGCAGCCTTCGCGGTGGCAGCTGCGGCCGTCTCTGGAGCCGAGGAGAGGCAGCCGCGGAGCGCCGAGCTGGCCGCGCCCGAAGTCCGGCCTTGGGGGTGGGGATCCGCGCCGAGGAGCTGGAAACTTTCCCGGCAGGTAACTCCTGTCGCCCGGGCGCCGTCGGTGGCCTCTGCGCGTCCCGGTCAGGGCCAACTGCCTCGGTGCAGAGAGGTGGAGAGGGTCCCGGGGAGGAAGAGCGGGTGATGGGGAGAGTGGAAAGGTATGTGGCAAAGTTTCTGCACCCCCCCTTCTCCTCTTTCTCTGGGCACACCCGGGAGCTTTCCGGGGATAGGCACAGACATGTCGGGCGCCCGGGGCCTTGGTCCCGGCGACTGTAGGGAGTCGGCGCCTTCCCATCACGGTCCCTCCCCGCTGGACCGAGCCGGCTCCGGGAGGAGCCGGGTCTTGGGGGGCGCATGGCGTCACGCTGTAGTTTCGGGACCACCCCGCGCCCGCGCGCCTCCAAGACCCCTTTCCCGCTTCCTCTGTAGCCCCTGCGCTTGGCAAGGGCCTGGGTTGCGCCTGGTATCCGGTGAGGGAGGCGCGGGGAGACGCGCCTGGCGCAGCGGGGTCCGGGGCGCCCCCGAGTATGAGGGGTGCGCAAGTGGCGAAGTTGCCGCATGAACTTAAGCAGGACTGGGTGGGGGGGCGGGGGGTCGTGCAGCCCTCCTATTGCTCCGTTTCTAAGAACGCTGCGATGTGCAGATCCACGTTTTTCCTTGGGGGTTGGGGTGGGGAAGTGCGCTTGGATCAGACATTGACGAGGAGCTGAGAAAGACGAGACCGGTATCAATATTGTTCCCTCCTGTTCTTGGAGGGTGAGAGTGCTCCCTGGGGCGGACTGCTATCAGGGCACACACATTCTTCCTTGGAGGACTTTGGGGTGCACAAGCGCGGCGATGTGTGGGGGACGCCCGGGTTTGGGGCGGCCCCTTTCCGGAACCGCTGGCTAGGAAGGAAGCCCTCGGCGTCCTGTGGCGTGTTTGCGGACAGAAACGTCTCCGGACCCGCGTTCTCAAAACTTACTTGACTTATTGCGTAAGCTCAGGGGTTGGGGGGGGGGGTGGAAATGCGGCGGTGGCCAGGTGGGAATCGGGCGCCGCGGCCAGGGGTCCGGAGGATGCCCACTTGGGCTGAGGTCTGGACCCTGCGGGTCTCCCTGCGGCCAACTCTTGGCAGCGCCAGACCCTGAGCGGCAGGTGATGGGACTCGTCTAGGTAGCGTCGTTCGCTCCTGGAATCAATTCCGGGGAGGTTAAGAGGACACCTTCTTCTTGAACTTGACCCCAGGAGCCTCGCGGGCTGGGCAGGTTTACAAGGTAAAGAGAAATTGCATCTCGTGGGATGGCCTCCGATCGCTGCTGAGGACAGGAAGTGCCTGGTTCAGAATCTGAGGAAGGGTTTGGGACTGTGAGGTCGCTGTCTGGAAATGCCAGACCACCACATTGCCGGCGCGGTTGGGGATGGGACAGGAAAGGAGAAACCTGGTTAGTTGGTGCAGAAGGTTGGTATTTCTCAGTGCAATGGAGGAGTCTGCATCCTCTCTGCTTTCACTAGATCTGCTACTCACTCTTTTTTTCCTTCCTGGGTCATCTTTATTCCTGCCAGGCTGGCATTCTAGGGACGGGGGAGGGGCAGGAGAGGAAAGCAGTTGTGAAGTTTCTCTGGCCAGCTTGGAGGTATTTCAGATCTGCTACGAGAAAGATTCCTGGATTTTAACAGCTGCTTCTTGATTGCTGGGAATGAAAGAATTTATGAGCGACTGAAATGGCTATTATGTAGTAGTCGAATGTTTTACTCATCTAAGCTGCTTAAAGATCTCACAAGGGATCTTCCCTCGAGTGTGTCAGTTTCTGCAAAGTTTGTGTCAGCCAGAATGCTTGGTGGATGTCAGTCAGAAGACATTGTAAATATATCCTGATGGTATTAAGATGAAAAGTATGCAGGAGTAAAGGAAATATGGTATCTGACATCCTTCAGGACTTCCTCCTAGGGTTGCTACTATTACCTGCCAAGTGAACTAGGTCCAGGCTTCCGGACTGTTGTGATTTGACAATAAAGGATGGGAAATAGTGTCATCGATTTTTAGTGGAGGCAGGAAAGTCCAGAAATAAATTGAAGGTCAGGTTTCATGATCCTGTCTTACAGCTGTGATGCCACAAACTAAACTTTGGCTGGGACTTGGGAGCACTGGTTTTCCTGCTTTCTTGGTTTAACCACCAGAATGTTCAAATCATCATAATTTATGTCCATTATGGAACTAAAACGCAATTGATTCATAGTCAGCCTTTTTTCTGCATTCCATAACAGCCTGTAGAAAAAAGAACATTTTGTCTCCCTAGCCACACAGTTTACTTGAAACCATAGTGGGCCTTTGATACTGGGTGATTGGGGGCACAATTTTAAAGGCAGTGGAATTATCTTGATTAAATTGTCCACTTTTAGGAAACAATCCCCTCTGAGTTGCTGATTAATTCTTTATCTCCCAGGGAGCATTAAAACCAGTATCCCTGGGCTGGTAGAACTGTAATCCACATTATAATGATGCCAGCCAGCATAACTGGAGGTTAATGATATGTCCATGTTTTCCATTAGACATTTCTACCAATTATAAAGCTTTTGTCTGGGTTGGGTTGAAAGAAAGAGCACAAGTTTCATAGCCAGAGAAATGGCTTTGTTTCTATTTTTTTTTTTGTTTTTAAATAATTAATTATTTATGCATACGAGAACTGAGGTACAGGCCAGAGGTGCTGGGGGTGAGAGGATTCACCAGAGACAGAGTGGGGAACAGAACAGGCAGACTGACTGAAATACACTGCTGAGGGGCGCAGTAGACGAGATAGGAGAGGTCTGCTGTGCCATGTGGGTCACTCCCTGGCCAGGGATCAAACTCCTGCAGTGGCGGCAGATAGCTTCATAGTGCTGAGACTTAACCTCTTGCTCCACCAGGCAGTCCTTGTTTCTATCTTTGTGGTGAAAAGTTTAGCGTAACTTGGAAGTTACAGGAGTAAAGTTTATAAAAGCAAAATAAAACTCTGTGTGTGTGTGTGTGTGCGTGTGTGTGTGTTTGGGCTGGGGAGGGATTTATTGTAGTCTCTAGGATAGCTTTCTTTTGAATAATCTTTTAAATATGTATTTCAGTGGTGATGACAAAACTAGAGCTTTCCCCCACACCTTCACCACTTTTCAAAAGTGTTTTCTGTACATGGTTCCTTTTTTTTTTTTAAAGATTTATTTATTTATTTATACAAGCAGTGGGTACAGTCAGAAGCGCGGGAGGGTGAGAGAATTCACCAGAGCCAGAGCAGGGAACAGAACAGGCAGAAGGACCACACTGCTGAGGGGAGCAGCGGGCGGCAGGAGAGGTCTGCACGCCATGTGGGACCCTCGCCCGGCAGCCAGGGATCGAACTGGCGCTGCAGAGGCTGCGGGCAGCTTTGCAGCCCAGCGCCCAACCGCTGCGCCATCAGGGGAGACCTGTACATGGCTCTTAATTCTTTCTAGGCCTTGATTTTCATGTTATCATCCTTTAAGTGGAATACCTCTCAACCTTAGAGTTCTGCAACTCCTTAAGAGCTTGAGAAAAGTTGGCATTCTGAAAGCAGTGCTGTAATATTTAGAACAGTACTTTAGGGTTTATAAAAGGCGTTATGTATATATTTTATACCTGAATCCACAGTCAAGTAAACCGTGACCTGTAAATTGGTTTGCTCAATGTTGTCTATAAATTGTAGAGTTGAACTTAAACTTAGGTCTTCTGATTAGCCCGCTTCCCTCCCTCACACCTCTCTTTAATTTGGAGTCACCTATGAATTGGTTAAGACCTAACAGACTACTAGCATTAATTCTGGCATTTTCTCACAGTATTTCATTTATGGGTTATTCTGGTTACAGAACCCCAGGGTTAACATCTATGCTTTGATGTCAAAGATTAAAACAGTTCATTCATAGTGGTAATAAAACTGACTCCTCCAAGAGAGTTTCAGAAATTCACATACCTCAAACTAATCATTTGTTTATTTTCAACTTTTTTTTTTTTTTTTTTTTATTAAATAGGCTTCAGTGTCTAATTTATAGTCGGGACTAGTAACCCAGAACAACATTCTTTTTTTTTTTTTTTTTAGGTATATGAAAACTACGATTAGGCCAGAGGTGCGGGGTATGAGAGGGTCTACCAGAGACAGAGTGGGGAACAGAGCAGGTGGATCTACTGAAAGACATTGCTGAGGGGAGCAAGGGGTGTGACAGGAGAGGTCTGCTGCTCCATGTGGGTTAGCTTCCCTGGCTAGGGATGGAGCTCATGCTGCAATGGCTGTGAATCGCTTGATAGTGCTGAGACTTTAACCCCTGGGGCACCAGGGAGGCCCCAGAACAGCATTCTTAAGGAAATCGCTTCTTAAAATAGCAAATCTTTAAAGACAAAAATGAACATATCATCTGCCTTTTGTTTGTTATCTCTCAGGCAAGTACAAAGCCTGGATAAATATCCCTTTTTGATGTCATCATTCTGACTCTCTAATGATGTCTAGACCATGTCTGATATTGCAGTACTTTCTGGGCTAAATAAATTCTTCCCTTATGTTATTGGTTTAATGATAAAGAAGTTGTGGGTGGCAGGTGACCCATTTTCATTGACTGAATGTACCTTGTCCTTCTTGCCTGTGTGAGAGCACTGAATGCAGCTTGATGCTCATCTGGAAGCTAGTATAGATTTTCTTTAAAAGGTTCTAAAAAAAATTATGTGCTAAGATGTAGAATCTCTTTGAGCAGTTTGTCCACCTTCAGCTTTGTAAACTTTTTCTTAGAAGAATGTCTTTTCAAAATACTAAGCCATGGGGCTTACAATATTAAGCACTGGGGTTTACTCCTCAGAGAGAGGATGTATCAGTCAGTATTAAAGTAGGCAAAGGCTGCCATTTTCGAGTGTGAAAGGGGAGAGAGCATTTTGAAGCAGTATTTGTTAATGAAGTTGGGTGTCTGTTATCAGTGTACAAGAAGGGGACAAGAGCAGCAAAGCAGAAAATGGTTTCTGGTTTTTTATTATCAGAAGAGTGGATTTTGAATGATCAGGAAGACTTTTGAAAGAAGACTATTAGGAAATATCTTGCCGACAGTGAAAGGGGCTGTGGTTTGGTTTGTTACTGATGAGGGTTGCCTTTCTAAGAATAGATGTTGTGTTTTGGGTCTCCTGCAGGTATGTGTGATCAAGGAGATCAAAGAAAAACTCCACAGGCAGGAATGTCAAGGACAAGAAAAGTGTAATTGTCCCAATTTTAGTTGAGATTTTGCCATCATGAGGGAATTTATTAGTAAAAATCTATCTGTAGTTGTGTGGACCTAGTTGTATAAACCACAGATACGAACCTAGTATGTTCAACCTTAAAGCCCAGAGCTCGGTGACTCACAGCCTTCCTGCCCCACCCCAGCACACCTAGGGTTACTTGCTTGTCATGAAGTATGGCTTATTACCTCTGTCAGTTGGGGAAAGGGAGTTGGACATTCTCTAAGAAAAAGCTATGATCTCTTCATGTACATATACTCATATAAAGATGGAATCCTATATTATGTGTGCTCTTGAAGAAATTTGAAAAATGTTTCACAAGCAAGGGTGCACATAATGTATTTGCATATTAAGAGAACAGTATACACTTACATAATCTGTGTTTTTTCCCTATCATATCAGTATGTTCTTCTTTGGTATTGTTACAATGACTGTTTTTAAATCCTTTACTCATTTGATCATTAAATTGTAGGCCCCAATGTCCAGCACATAGATATATCTGGATGTTGGTAGCTTCAAAATCTCAAAAAATTGACTGCTCTTTGTTTCAAGTTGGGAAAATCCTGGGGAGAAGTGGATGGACCCAAAGAAGAGTTATTGTTAGCAGTCCCCATTAGACCCACCGGATGGGACTGTGGGGAGACAAAGTGTCCCACGAAGTAGGGAGCTATTGTTAATGGTAGCAGGGAAAGCTGGCTTCTTAATACAGGTTATTTCTACTGTGGCATTGGTCATAACAACAGCACTCTGAATGGTAAACTGAACGGTATGAACATCTTTTTTAAAGATTTATTTATGCATACAAGAACTGGGGGACAGGCCAGAGGTGTGGGGGGGTGAGAGGATTCACCAGAGACAGAGTGGGGAACAGAACAGGCAGATCAACTGAAATACACTGCTGAGGGGAGCAGCAGGTGAGTCAGGAGAGGTCTGCTGCACTCTGTGGGTAGCTCCCTGGCAGGGGATTGAGCTCGTACTGCAGTGGCTGCAAATAGTCTCATAGGTTGCGTCTTAACCCCTTGCGCCACCAGGTAGACCCATGGTATGAACATTTTTAATGCCCCTGTGATGTACATCCCATAGTTTTGAGTATACCCTCTCTATGGGGATTTGATTTGATGCACACACAGCCACTTGTGCGAAAGGGTATTGAATTACTGCTATAAACTCAGGAGCTGGTCATTATTCCCATGTAGCCCATAATACTCTCTTCTCTCTGCCATGCTTTATTCTAAATTACTTGGGATGAAGAGCATCAATTATTAATGTTTACTGCTTGCTTGCAAACTCTTTTTGAATTAAAAAAAAATTATGTGGAAATGAAACCATTGTTTTTTCCTTCCTCATTGCTCAACATACTTAAGAGTGCTCTAGCAGGAATGGTTCACTGCCCACAGGATAGCATTCTCCGTCATCATCCCCTTTTCTTGTGCCTTAAACCAAGAGCCCTTTATTTCCTTGGGATTCAGAAATTGAAGCTGTGTTCAGCTGGTCAGTTCTTCTGCCTTGGCCTGGGCTTCCTCTTGTTTGATGTTTACATGCTTCTTTGATATGGGGGCCATTGTTATAAGAATTTACCATATTACTTGATAACCTAATGTTGTTTTTGCTTAGGTTGACCCTGTACCTTAAGGTATTCTGGGTGTGTTCCCTGCCCCAGGGAGTGAATCTTGATTAAGCCAAGTCAACTTCAATAATACCATACCTGTTGTCAGTGACTGGTTAATGGGTAGCTGTGACACCCATTGTGTCCTCTCATATTAGGAACCTAAGGTTCAGTAAAAGAGAGCAGGTTCACGCTGAGGATTACAGAATACGAAGATGAAAGGTGTACAAGACACAATTACTTTTTTTTAGCCGCTAAGTCAACGAATCCCAGAGCCAATATGATTCAATACTTCTTATGTGAGAAAAAACTTTTGTTTTTAAGACAGTGATTCCCAAAATGAAGTGTGCTAAGTTAACCAGTATGAAAGGAAAAAAAAATATTTAAACTGTAGGAAAAATTTAAATTTTATTAATGTTTAATAGATGGGCTGACACTGTTTGGCACATCTGAAAGTCATTTAGGTTAAATGAGGTTGCCTGGGGTAAGAGTGGGTATTTTACAACCTGGTGGAACTGACAATAGTACCTCATTCTTTTTCTTGCCTTTGGTGAACTCTCTCTATGTAAATGGATTATGAATTACATTATCTGGTTTTAAGTAACCTGACTCCCACGAATTGGACAAGCAGCTTAAAATAGGCTCTTGCAAAAAAGGTATAATGATAATGAGGTAAGTATACAGGAACAAGAAGATGTTTTATCGTGAGATTAGGAAATAACTTTTAAACAAAATTTAATAGGAGGTTGGCATAGAAATTGTACATGGATTTGTAGTAACAATAAAAATAGACAAGGATAATTTGAATTCTCATCATTTAAAAAGTTTTAAATGCATTAGTATACACATATAATGTATAGTTCTAGTGTTTTAGTTACATATAAATTACATATAACGTGACGTGTTGTGGGGAGGTACATGTTTAGTTTTTTTTTTACTGTTAGGACTGTGTGATCAAAAGTTCAGATCATTTATAGTCAGGTATTTTTTTTTGTTCCTTACAGCCCAGAGGACCATAGCTGATACAAGGAGAGATGAGAGCAGTGGCTGTTGTCCTTTCATTCATAGCTTTCAAGATTCTCTGTGATGTGGAGCCTGACTTTTTTTTCTAGGTTCAGTTGTCCTTTCTGAGTCTCTGCAGATGCCACTGAGTTCCAGCTCATTCCATAACTGTCACAAACTTTGTTTCAGTTTTGTGTCTGATGAGGCTGTTCTTCCTGCATCACAGAAATTTTTGTTGTCTTTCAAGTTCTGGCTAAAATAAATATTGCTTTCTCATTAACATTTTTCTGATTTCTGCCTTCCACATTTAAATGGTTCCTTCTATTTAATCCCATAGCACGTTGCTTCATAATAAGCACGTATATTCATAATAAGTTTCTCTCTTTTTGCCTTTTATTATTAAGTTGTTCACCTGCTTGTTTTGCCTGCAGGTTATAGGCTTCTTGATGGTTGGGGTCCTGTTTGGTGTTAGTCATTTTTAAATTTTACCTGCTGAGAGAAAGGGAGGCAGGTAGAAAATCCAGTTTGTTAAACATGGCTTTGTGCCAGCTTGCCAGTCGCCAGCAACCTTAGGAAAGTAGGGAGCTCCATGTACAGGTGAGGGGTTTGGGGGCATGGAATGCACATGGCCAAAACAAGAAGATCCAGAAGCCAAACCTGGATTTTTATCCCAAAGCTGCTTTATGTGTCCTCACTTGTGTTGCCTGTAGTTTTACATAGTGCTTCTTTCTGTGAGATCACTGCCGGGGTGAACATGGGAAACGCCATAGGCCAATGGTGCAAAAACATTACTGGACAATCCTAAACAGATGCAGTGAGTTAAAGGGAGAGTCTTTTCTTTTTGTGGAGTAACAGGAAAGGCGGGAAAAATGTACGAAGATTTAAATGTCTGTGGATAGTTAGCTGTCTACACGTGCCAACAAACAAAATCATGGAAATATTCCCTATGGCGGTGTCTGGAGTGAGCATCGCTATTGGGAGACAAGAAGTGTGGGGGACTCTACCCTATGAGGCTGAGTCACATTACTCATGTGGATATTCTCTCCATGGTAAGAATAATTGGAGGTTGACAAGTTGTCGGCTTTCCAGTTGAGCCCTGCTAGATATATGCTGCCATGATGGAAAACAGACATCTCTCTAGGGTTTTGAGGGTCAGATGAGACAATGTATATGAAAGGGTTTTTCATGTTGTAAATTGCCTCCCAGATGCAAAAGAGACATCAAATTTGATTATTTCCTTATAGCAGTGGCTTTGAACTCACATTTCTTTGTCATTTTTGCTTTCTTTTAAGTGTATTTCCAGAGTTTTTAACTGTTGAGGTTCTTCAACAGAATAGGATGCAATTTTTCTCAAATGAAATACAGATATTAGTTGAAAACTAGACATTAAACTTTTAGCATTTGAATAAGCAGAATTTGTGATAAGGAGAATCTCTTGGAATCTTGCTGTTCACTATCCAAAGGGTCTGTTTACAAGAATAGGACTAATTACTTTTGGTACATGAAGTTGGAAATCCTTAAGTACCATCTGTAATACCTTTAAAAAGTTTTGATCACAGGTTTTTGTTGTTGCTGAGACCGGTATTATATTGAGGAGTCATTGGAAAGGGTTTGTGAAACCTTTGAAATTTCTCATGGTAGTTTTGAAAGTGAGAACTGAAGTATGATTTGACAACTTGTATGAATTTGAAATCTATTCCATTGTTGATTTCCAAGAAAGTGGATTTGAATAAGTTAAAAATTAAACTGCATTTGGGGCATATTTTTGCAGTGGCAATCTCATTGTAGGAGTACAACTTACAAATGAAAACATGTTAACTTACAGAGATAGCATATAGTTATTTATAAATGTAAAAGACAGAAAAAGTGAGTGGCTCCCTAAATTGCAGATAGATGATGCAGCTGTGAGTTTTTTATTAACCAAGTTTCCTGAAACATGAGTGGCTTAAGATACCTCAAAAGTAGTTTATCTAGATAAAGCTGCAGTTCTCAAAGTGGGTTCCTTAAGAAACTGATTCTCAGGAAACTGATAGAGTTAGGTAAGGAAAAAAGATTCTGTGGGACTTTTGGGAACCCTGAGTTGTACTTTTTACTGAATTATTTAAGTATTTGCCAAATGTATTGAACTGTAGAAACTGTTTTGCAGAGCATCTTTTGGCCAGAGAACAATGTTGAGATATTGAATTTTTGAAATATATCAAAGACATCATGTAATTTCAGCTGACATACATTAGTGTGCATTTCTGAGGGCTCAAGAACAAAATCACCACCTTATTTTAACTTTTAATAAAATTGAATTTGGGCCTCCCCGGTGGCGCAGCGGTAGAGCGCTGGGTTGCGAAGCTGCCCGCGGCCTCTGCGGTGCCGGTTCAATCCCCGGCTGCTCCCCGGCCACCGGAGGAGGGTCCCACACGGCGCGCAGACCTCTCCTGCAGCCCGCTGCTCCCCTCAGCAGTGTACTTCGGTCCTTCTGCCTGCTCTGCCCCTCGCTCTGGCTCTGGTGAATTCTCTCACCCTCCCGCGCTTCTGACTGTACCCAGTGCATGTATAAACAAAACAAACAAGCAAACAAATAAAGAAAGAAAAACATGCCTCTATTAAAAAAAAAAAAAAAAACATCTTTAAAAAAAAAAAAATTGAATTGACCCTTACCAAATGTCATGTGTCAGCGTTTTTTTGTGTTCTGGAACTGGGATTCAATCAAGGTTCACATTGTGGATAGTTGTTGTTTATGTCCTTTTAGTTTAGTCTTTTTAAATGTAGAAAAATGCTCTTTCCCTCCTTTTAGTAGAGAACTTGTAGGATGTCCTGGATTCTGAATTTGCTTCCTGGGTTGTTGACCTTGTGCCTTTGTCCCCTGTATTTCCTCTAAACTAGAGGCTAGATCTCAGGGCATGTTATGTTCATAATAACTATCTTTGGCAAGAATAAATCCTAAACTGTGCTTTCTCATCCATCCCCCTCTTCCCCTCGTGATTTGGGAATGTGCTTTTTAGTTTAGCACCTCATAAGTAGCTTTTTTTTTTTTTTAAATATAGAGAATTAGTGACTTAAGAGTTGGTTTGGTTGGAAATTAACTTTATTAGTTTATCAAAGGGATGCAAGTATAATTTATTCCAGTTATTTCAGGAAACCAGGAGATATTCTGAATGGTTGACCTGGCTAAATGGATGTAAGTTTTCAGTGTATCTTAAGAGTATAACCATGTGCCTCTTACGTAGAATGGGTTGCATGTTAAACACGTTTGGTGGTTGAATTTTATTCAGAATGACAGGGTATCTGAATTGTAATGGTAAAAACCATTCTATGAAGACTTGGTTTTGAGTGCATTGATTTAGGAATATGCATTAATTCAATCTCTATCAACAAATCTTAACAGAATATTTTCCTGATAAATGCTTATGCTAATTTGAAGTACAGCCATAAATCTTAAGTACCCTCCTGGGGCAAAAAGTTATATGCATTGTCTTGGAAACTCAGACATGTAAATAAAAGCTCCTATCTTAGCTGGCTTTGCTAACTTAATTTGCTATTTAAGTTTTTTCCCTTAATATCCTTCCAAGTGCATGTTGTATGTCTGGGAAAAATTAAACCGAAAGGAATTTTGTATGTCTTAATGAAGAATAGCTTGGTATATATAGAGTTGCTTTGTGTGATGAATGGTAGCTATCATAGGCAATTTCCAGGATGGTTTTATGTTTAATCCCTTAGTGGGCAGGAATACTGGTTTAGATATTAAAATTTGCCTGTTGTGAATAATAGGATGCCTTGAGCAGAGTAGGAACTTTGTATCTATAGTACTACATTAAGAATGTACACATACGGGGCCTCCCCGGTGGCGCAGCGGTAGAGCGCTGGGTTGCGAAGCTGCCCGAGGCCTCTGCGGTGCCGGTTCGATCCCCGGCTGCTCCCCGGCCACCGGAGGAGGGTCCCACATGGCGCGCAGACCTCTCCTGCCGCCCGCTGCTCCCCTCAGCAGTGTACTTCGGTCCTTCTGCCTGCTCTGCCCCTCGCTCTGGCTCTGGTGAATTCTCTCACCCTCCCACGCTTCTGACTGTACCTAGTGCATGTATAAACAAAACAAACAAGCAAACAAATAAATAAAGAAAAACATGCCTCTATTAAAAAAAAAAATAAAAAAAAAAAAAAAAGAATGTACACATACACTCCTGTCTTCGCCTCTTTTAAAATGACAAGTATATTCAGTACAGTGGAAAAGTATCATTGTTGCTTTTTTAAAATATCTTAGAAATTATTAGTCACTGAGGCCTCAAGTTAAAACAAGTAAATGATGTTATTTAGAATTCACTTATTTGGGACTTCCTGGTGGCACAAGAGGTTAAGACGCAACCTGTGAAGCTATCTGCAGTCACTGCAGCAGAGCTCGATTCCTGGCCAGGGAGATACCCACATGGCACAGCAGACCTCTCCTGACTCACCTGCTGCTCCCCTCAGCAGTGTATTTCAGTCAATCTGCCTGTTCTGTTCCCCACTCTGTCTCTGGTGAATCCTCTCATCCACCCCACCCCACCTCTGGCCTGTACCCCAGTTCTTGTATATATAAATAAATAAATCTTTAAAAAATTAGAATTTACTTTTTCTTTTTAGAAATCATGGTCTTTGAAGCTAGATAAACTGTTAGTTTGTGACTCTGAGCAATTTAATTGACCTCTGTTTCTTTGTCATTAAAATGGGGTAATAATTGCTGTTTCAGAGGTTGATGCCAAGACTAAAGGTGAGAGCCTACATAAAATGCTTAGATTTATGCTTGGCTCATGGGGCCAAAGATAGGTCTTCTTCTCCCTTCTATTCTTAACCAAATTTTAAGAAAATTAGGATTTTGGATCAGTAATTGAATGGAAATTTTGTTCTGAGTGTTTTTAAAATTGTTAATTCTAAGGAACTTGTTAGAGCAAACCAAATAAGACCTTGATTGCAAAATAATCTGTATAGCTGGTTGGCTGCTTATATTATAACAACTAGATGTTTATAGGAAATGTTTTGAACAAATAAGCAGATCAGTTTTAGATGGTAATTTATAAACAAGAAGGAACCAGATGAAAAAAGGGTATTTTATTATTGGCATGAGGTTATTGTTAACAAGCTGTCTGGTTTTAATGAAAATCAGTCTTTTAAAAAATCCATTTATTTACTAAGACTGTGGGAACATGAAAAGCTCCCTAGACTTCAGTAGAGTTTTGCTAGAGTGTGATTGAGAGCGATAAGCATTATTTTATTTAGATGGAGTAAGTCTGCATTGCCACATTTAGTCATAGGTGTGCATTTATTTGTGAATGGCACTATTCCTGGCCAGGAGAGCAGGCTTCCCAACAGAGAAAGGGGCACACAGCTTCCCTGAAGGGGCTCACAGCTTCCCTGAAGGAGCTCACATCCTCACAAGGGGGAGAGAGGGAGGGTTCTCTACTGACTTTGTGCCCTATCTCTTTTTTTTTTTTTAAGATTTATTTATTTATACAAGAACCGGGATACCGGCCAGATGCATGGGAGGGTGAGAGGATTCACCAGAGACAGAGCAGGGAACAGAATAGGCAGACTGATGAAATACACTGCTGAGGAGAGCAGCAGGCAAGACAGGAGAGATCTGCCGTGCCGGCTGGGATCAAACTAGCACTGCAGAGACTGTGGACAGCTTCACAGTGTGGCGCTTAATCACCTGCGCCACCAGGGAGGCCCTTTGTGCCCTGTGAAAGATGTATGCAAAGGGAGAGTTAATATATCCTAAGTCAAGGAACATTGTGGAGGCTCCTTAAATAGACTATGGGCCTTGCGTTCTTGGCCCTATCTGGGTGTATTACCAAGAAGTCTTCTCTTCCATCAGCTGTCTCCAAGTCTTGGGGGCATTGGCTTTGTTAATGACTTGTGCACGAAAAGTTTTCAGAACTTCCAGCCCATGTGGTATCCTCTGGGGTTGAACTTGATTCCCTAAGGACACTCAAGTCCAATAACAGTTTTTCACTTTTCCCTACGATTAAATAACAGTTTTGTTTATTCTTTCCTTTCCAATATATTTAACCAAGAGGGTCCCCTTAACCAGTCCAGCTCCACATACCAAAAGTCAAGCCAGGAGAAATCAAAGAGTAGTCCTTCTCTCTTCATGGAAAAAGTGAAGAGATGGGCCTCCCGGGTGGCGCAAGGGGTTAAGCACCACACTATGAAGCTATCCGCAGCATCTGCAGCACAAGTTTGACCCACATGGCGCAGCAGACCTCTCCTGTCTCGCCTGCTGCTCCCCTCAGCAGTGTATTTCAGTCAGTCTACCTGTTCTGTTCCCGACTGTCTCTGGTGAATCCTCTCACCCCCCAGACCTCTGGCCTGTACCCCGGCTCTTGTATGCATAAATAAATAAATCTTTAAAAAAAAAAGTGAAGAGACACCATTTCTAGGTGGATAGTGATTGAATTTTAAGACAACGGCGGCATTTATGAAGACATTTTACCTTTCAGGGTTTTTTTTTTTTTTTCTTTTTTTATCAAGAACAGTCTTAGTTAGCTCAACCAAATAAATGCCCTTATGAGTTTTTAGAAGTAAAATGTTACCATGAAGGTGTTAACTGTGACAAATTAGAAACCATTTTCATTTGTCAAAGGGTGGTAGAAGTCTTGCATTCATTTTTGGAAAAATGTTTCTTGGGGGTAGTTATTGCGCCCTTTCACCCAACTCTGTGTCTTGGTCTAAAGAGAAAAGGGCACCCATAGTACAAATGTTAGGAAAGATGGAAGAGGTAGAGGCTGCCACTGTGGTGGTAGAAGGGAAGTGGAGTTGGTGGGTGCGGAAGGGGGTGAAGGATGCTTAGTAGTTTGCCAGGTGGGGAAGAGGGTGAGGGGCTTTCTATGAAGAGAACAGGCTGAGCAGAGGCTGCAGGCATGAAAATACAAGTCATGTTTGGGGTGTTGTTACTAGAACAGATGGTGCTTGGCATTTGGGTACAGTGGCAGGGAGGAGAGAGCCAGATTGCAAAAGGCCTTGCATGCAGGGCTAAGAAGTATGGACTTGATCCTGTAAAGCAAGTGATGGCTGTCAAAGGTTTTTAAGCAGGGAGGTGATGTAATCAGAACTGTGTGTTGGAAAAAAGCTTTTGGCAGCGGTGGTGTGGAGGAGAGGCTGGCAGCGGTGGTGTGGAGGAAAGGCTGATGTGGGGACAGATGGGAGGCGGGGCTCTCTGTTACGAGGCTTTTGAAGTAGGTCAGGTAAGACATGTTTGAGGCCTTAGTTAGTAGGAGGAAGAGAACTAATGTCAATTGAATACCTTTTATTGTGCATTTAGTGTACATTAGCTCATGTAACCTTCACGAAACCTTTTCATAGATTGCTGTGCTGTCATCCTCCTTTTGCAGAGAAGGAAACCACCTCAGAGTAATCTGGCTTAGCCAAGTTTGAACTCAGGTTAACAGTTCTGTGCCATAATTTTAAGACACAGAATGGGAACACAAAGGGCAAGCACAGAAGATGGTTTTTGCAGGGAAATGGAAGTTTCTTCCAAAATGGAAAAGAAATTCCTGGTAGTCTACTGATGGTAGAGAGCAAGACTGTTTTCAGGCAGGACAGCAAGATATGGATGGTGAACGACACAAGGAACTGAGAACTTTCGCTGGAGGGGAGGGCTTGGGTTTGGGGCTCCTCTGGGACACCCAGTTGGAGATGCCCAGTAAGAGTTGGGAAATTTGTTTATGAAGCAGCATCTCAGACTCCCTGTAGAAACTCCTGTAAGTCTTTTGGGTATATTTGGAGTAGAACTCATAGGAGGGAATGGGTAACTATCCCCTAGTTCTAAAGGGTATTGTGCAAATGAATTACCTGGGGCACTGATTCTGAACCTGCGTTTCCAGGCCCTGCCTGGGTGCTATTCAGCGTGTCCTCAGGTTTGGCAGTCTGCATTTATACTAAGCTGCTGGGGTGAGTGAGGCATGTTGTAACAGGATCATACCTTTGAGAATGCTGGCCTCTCAATGGCCGAAGCCTGTCTTTTAATTTCACTTCTTTTTTTTTTTTTTAAAGATTTATTTATTTGTTCATACAAGAGCTGGGTACAGACTAGAGATGCGGGGGGTGAGAGGATTCACTAGAGACAGAGTGGGGAGCAGAACAGGCAGACTGACCAAAGTACATTGCTGAGGGGAGCAGCAGGCGAGTCAGGAGAGGTCTGCTGTGCTATGTGGATTGCTCCCTGGCTGGCTAGGGATCGAACTGGTGCTGCAGAGGCTGTGGCTTGCTTCATAGTGCGGTGCTTAACCCCTTGTGCTACCAGGGAGGCCCTAATTTCACTTCTTTCAAGGCCCTAATTTCACTTCTTTCATACTGCTTAAGTAGCTCCTCAAGCAGTATGACATTGATCACACCTAGGAAGATTGCTTGTTTTTAGGAAAATTTTGCCAAGGAAACTTTTAGTTATTTGGAATAATACTCAAAAATAGCAAGCCCTCAAAATTAGGTAGGTTTGTTTTTTCTTCCCTATAAATGAACAATTGGAAAGAGATTTCTAGAGAAAGTAGACTGTGTGTATTTTTCTTGCTTATGAAAAAGGTTGGAAGAGAGAACCTGGAATGTGAAGAGACAGTAATATCCTGGTGTTCTTGGTTTGTCTAGGAATGGTCTACTGTGTCAAAGATTAAGAAGTCACTGAAGGGGGATCAAATATATACCAACATGATTATAAGTGATAATATAGCATTTGAAAGCTATTAACAAAGTAAATCTTTCTGTTATCCCCACACACAGTAAAATGGTAGTTAGATGAGGGGGTAGAGTTGTTAACTTCCCCTTCTGGTAATTGTTTTTACAATACAGGTGTTTATCACATCATGTTGTACACCTTAAACTTATATAGATTATATGTTAATACCATCTTAGTAAAGCTGGGAAAGTCACTGAAAAGTACTGAACTCTTTTTTTTTTATTATTATTTTTGTAAAGATATTTATTTATGCATACGAGAGCTGGTGCGTAGACCAGAGGTGTTGGGAGGGTAAGAGGACTCACCAGAGACAGAGCGGGGAACAGAACAGGTGGACTGACTGGAAAACACTGCTGAGGGGAGCAGCGGGCAAGACAGGAGAGGTCTGCTGCACCATGTGGGCCACCCCCCTGGCCAGGGATTGAACTCTTGCTGCAGTAGCTGCGGATTGCCCCATAGTGCTGACGCTTAACCTTGCGCCACCAGGGAGGCCCAGTACGGAACTCTTTGAAATTCATGTTTTTTTTTTTTTATTAGATAATAAATTTTATTGTTATATTCCCCATACAATTGCAGCCCCCCCATTCTGACCCCAATCCCTCCCCTCCCGCCCCCGCCCCCCTAAAAGTGTCTCTGGTTCATAGTTTTTTGTTGATTTTGATTTTCACTTTCTTATAGTTATTCATTTTCCTGGTCCCTTATTTAAGTTTTCTAGATTCCTGCTATGAGTGAGACCATCCGGTATTTTTCTTTTTCTTTTTGGCTTATTTCACTGAGCATGATCCCTTCCAGCGCCATCCATGTTGCTGCAAATTGCATGTGTTTATCTTTTTTGAATGCTGAGTAATATTCCATGGTATATATGTACCACATCTTCTTGATCCAGTCATCTATTTTTGGGCATTTGGGTTGTTTCCAAAGCTTAGCTATTGTAAACAGTGCTGCTATAAACATAGGGGTGCAGGTGTTCTTTGGAATTGATGTTTCTGTGTCCTTTGGGTAAATACCTAGGAGTGGAATTGCTGGATCATATGGAAGCTCTATGTTTAGTAGGTCCAGAAATCTCCACACAGCTTTCCACAGTGGTTGGACCAGTTTGCACTCCCACCAACAGTGCAGAAGAGTTCCTTTTTCTCCACACCCTCGCCAACATTTGTTGTTGCTAGTTTTTTTAATATGTGCCATTCTCACTGGTGTGAGATGGTATCTCATGGTAGTTTTGATTTGCATTTCCCTGATGACAAGTGATGTTGAACATTTTTTCATATGCCTGTTGGCCATGTGCATTTCCTCTTCAGAGAAGTTTCTTTTTAGCTCTTCTGCCCATTTTTTGACTGGATTTTTTCTTTGTTGTTGTTGAGTCTCATCAGCTCTTTGCAGATTTGAAATTCATGTTTTAAGTTATTAGACCATTTGCTGTCTTTAGATATGGCCCCAGACTATGTCCCCTCCTCCCTCTCTTTGTCAGTTATGTCTTTTTTGATGAGTAAAGACTTTGAAGCTGAGCAGACTGGGTTCCAGTCCTAGCTCAGCCCCTCAGACTCCAGCTGACCCTGGGTGGGCAGGTTACCAGCCTCCTTTAAACTTGTTTTCTGTGACTTTGGATGGCAAGTACATTGGAAGGTTGTTTTGGGAAAAGAGTGACATAAGGTCGGAACACCTAAACCTGAGTCCAGTAGATTTACTTAATCTTGGGAAGGAAAGGTTTAGCCTGAAAATGTGCCTCCTTCAGCACATTTTCAGTGCCTTCCGATTAGTTGAGGTGGTGTTTTTAGGTCAGATTGTGTGAAATGCTTGTGCGGAATACAACTGTCACCTTTCTTATTCTACCTTTTCTCTTGCGAGGAGGCATTTTTATTTGGTTGGGACTGATAATAGGAGAGAAAATTCGTTTTCAGCCTATGTGTCTTTTTTTGGTGTCTGGTTACTCTGAGGATAATATTTGCTGCTGTGTCTCTCCTAGTGAACAGGTTTGGGTTCATTAATCGCTGGCTGCTGATTAGTTCATTTTTCTCACGAGAGGGAGGAAGGGTGGCGAGGCTTGCTCTTGTTTTCCCATCTCTCCCTAAATGCCATTCCTGCTTCCTGTGCCCGAGACAGGGCTCCCAGCCCCTGTTTATTAGTCCCCATCCTGGTGGAGGTGACAGGAGGTCTGCTTGCTCTCCGGTTACTTTGTTCCATCACTGAATAAAAACAAATCGAATCCATACTTTATACTATGCTCTTCGCAAAGTTCTTGTTCTTAAATCATCTAATTTCATTCCCTTAGAGCGGGCACTCTTACTCTGCCCAACCTGCGGGTGAGGGTCATATCCAGCTCCAGGTTTCGTAGCTGGTTAATAAGACCCTCTCCTGAGGGGCCTCCCAATAGGAGTGGGCTGTGTCAGTGCAGAATTGGTTAACTTTTAAATCTTGTAGGGATGCTCACTCAAACGGCAATTTTATTCAGTGGTATGGGGGCTGTAGGTGTTGCAGAGCCGGGGGATAAAGAGAGGAACTTGGGACATAACTGGCTGTGTTCACAGAGAGTGCAAGCTGGTGGAATTAAGCAGGGATGTTGCAGCTGCCTAGGACTATGTTCTCTTTATTTTGAATTGCTTCTGAAAGATTCTGCCTGGGTATGCTATTAGAAGATGCTGTTGACAAGATTTGTTTGTTCATAACATCCTTTTTGTTTTCTGCTGTTTCAGTCCTACATTGTGGATTGCTTTTTACTGAGTACTGTGCCCTTAGCTTATCCGCAGTGAAGTTGTCTTGCCCTTCAGGACTGCATGTTTGACCTTCTCACTTAACTTTCAGCATCAAAGCATGCCTGTGCATGAAATATCTGGGAGAGATCAATGATTGTAGAAGAGATTTAGTTTCAAATTTCAGCCCTCTTAATGATTGTAGAAGAGACTTAGAAAAGTTTCTTAGTGTCAGGGCCTTGGTTTCTTCATCTGTAAAATGGGGATCATTAATACTCAGTGAGAAATAATGTTTGTATATTACATCTGTAGGAGGGCATGGCACATAACAAGTTTTAGTAGTTTCCTTAATTCATTTCTGCCTGATTTAGTGGGTATTAAACATCTTACTTTGCACTAAACTCTGGCCACTACAAAGATTAGTAAGATGAGGTATTTGTCCTGGAGGAACTTAAAACCTAGTGGTCTGGCCTCCCACATTATCATTCATCTTGAGAAGGTTAAGTGCCAAGACCTAGGCTGAGACAGGAGTAGGATATTGAAGCATTTCCTCTGTACTGAGGGCTGGGGGACTCCTTCCTTCTGGGAGGAGGTGATACCTAAACCCACTCTTGAAGGCTTGAGTAGGAATCAGCCAAGCAAAGGAAGGGTGGGATGATTTGCAGCTAAAGCAGCAGCATGGGCAATGAATGGAGTGTTTAGAACTGGATTTGGCTGGAGGCAGCAAGTACTGGGAAGTGAGCCCAGAGAACCTGGTGTCTGTGAAGTAACTGGTGGGCCTTGTTGAAGAATGTAGATAGAAGATGGAAAATTTGCTAAGATGGGAAAACAACGTATGGAGAAAAAATTATATAAATAGTGTTTAGTAACTTTTGCAGACATCTCTGTAAATGTTATAGCCTCATTAAATAAATTATGGTACATCCATACAATAAAGTTATCTATATGTGTTGAAAGAATGAGGGAGGTTTATATGTGCTCTTAAGGAAAAACTTCCAAGAATGTTATTAAATATGATAGAGCATCTGTGGCATAATATATGAGAAAGTACTTAATGGTGACTACCTTTGGGAGGGAGATAAGGGCCTGGGATACACCACAGTCTTGCATTTTACTGCTGACCCTTGTGCACTGTTTGGCTGTTTTCCCATGTGCATGTGTTTCTTTTAAAAAAGAATATACTGTAAAGAAATGACTAATGTTGTACCTTATCAGGTGAGCCGGAAGCCAAGTGGCAGAGTATAAAAATAACTTGTGCTACTGCACTCTAATGCTATTATGCAAAATGCTGGATTATTCCATGCTTTGACAATAATACCATTCATGGGGGGTTTTAGAATTTCCCACTTTCACATACATTATTTCAGTCAGAATTAATCACTCTTCCATCTGTGCTCCCATAGCAATTAAAATATTTTAGGAATTATAAATGTTAAATGAGGCTCTGTAAAGTTTGGAAAAAGGGAGAAGAATAATAGTATTTGTTTAATGCAACGTCCCTGATTTTACTCTTCCCATTCTTTACATACACCTTGTATATAATTATAACTAAAATATACATTTACATTCTTGTTTCGTGTGATTTCATGCATTTTCCCAGGTGTTGTGTGGTTCTTCTTGTCTTTTGGAGAGCTGCTGTGTGGGACACCGTGGTTCCTTGCAGTACCTCGGGATTCACTTATGCTCATGTGCGCTCATAGCTGTGTTGGTTTACTGGGTTGATGTGCATTTCTTTCTAGACCTGGGGGTGGGGATGGCCTCTGGTTAAAAGTGTGCATAGAAAAGAGAACAGGGCACAGGGAAAGGCTCAGTATTTTTGAAAGGACTGACATTCTTTTTGGGCTTCATCACCTCTTTTAAGGTAGAGATGGTAGACATGGGTAGTTTTTAGCCAAGTAAAGTGAGTCGGGTTAAGCAATCTTCCCGAAGTCACACAGCAGCTTCTTCTAAGTGGCAGAACTTCGCCTTGAAATTGGTTCTCCTAACTCCAGCCAAGCAGCCTTTTCAATGTGGTGGAAGTCAGAATTTTCAGTAGAATTTGATGGGGAAAGAGATGGGTTAGTTCCATTTTAGAATGTGTGAACAAACAGGATTTTAACCTTTGCTAGAAAATTAATTGCTTTAGTGTGTGTTCTGGTGGTAAGTGAACTGGTTTCAAACTCCAGCAGCAATTTTTGACAAGTTGTATGATTGTGGGCAAGCTATTTAACATGTCAGGGTGCTAGTTTTACATCAGTTAAAAAAAACAGAGCTGATGTTTAGGTGTCACCAACCTTCACAGGGCTGTTGTATACCGGTGAAAGTTTTTACATGATTCCTCATACATGTTATGGTCTCATGGTAGGTAAATGCTAATACGTTTTTTTCCCTGATGGTTTAATTAAAAAAACCAAGACCAGTGTCAGTGAGGGTGATGGGGGCAAATGAGTATTCTAATACAATTTTGGGAGAATGAAGGGGGACAGCTTTTTTGGAGGGCAGCCTGTCAACATGCTAATTTAAAACATGCCAGCTCTTTGACTCAGATATTCCAGTTCAAGAAATTTATGGTATGGAAATAATTGCACAGACACATAAAGTAATATTACATGAATATTCATTGCAGTATTGTTTGGTAGCAAAAAAAAAAAAAAAAGTGGAGAAAACAGACATTTACCTTCAAAGGAGCTTTGTGAAAAACTTGGTCATCCAGATAATAGATTAATAAGAGGCTTTGTTTATGGGGTGAGAGGCGGGTGAGTAGAATGATGTTTAAGGATACTGTCTATGTACCGTTAAGTTAGATAACAGCAGGCTACAGTATAGTATGTAGGCGATGGCCAAATTTTATGCCTTTTTTAAGTTTTTTTTTAAAAGTATGTGTTATATAACTGCTTAACACATTTAAGGGTCTACTATGTGCAGGTTCTAAGTTAGGCTCCAGTAAATGTCTATGTATACATAGCAAGAAATGTCTGGAAGATCTTTGGGTAGTAGAATTGAACAATTTTCCCTATTAAAATTACTTTTATACTATTTTTATTAGATATTACTTTTATAATCTGTATCTTAAAAAACACAAAATCTCTTAAAATGCTCTTAAAAGAGAAAAACAAAGGCATTTGCTTTCTCTCCACCTTCAAATTTCAACCCTTAATCTTTCTGCTTGAGTTTTTAAAAAGTTATTTATCAGTTTTCTCCTGGTTTGTCTAAGGAGAAAACAATGTCTTTTGTCCTAAATTGGTTTTCTTTTTTTTTTTCATAATATATGCTATTAATGATTGCATTTCCAATTAGACCACCTATTATATGTTGACTAACACATCTTCATGCCTTCTTTACACCTTCCATTTCCGCAAGATCACTCAACCTACTGTACATTTCTCCTCTACATACCTTGTTCATGTCTTTTATCATTCTGAAATTCCTTTCTTCCTCTCTATTCTTCACATCTCTATTTATTTTATTTATTTCTTTTCTTACATTGACCTGAATTGTTTTTACTCTATTACAAATGGTATTTGTGAGCCTACTGTGTGAATGACTGTACGGAGGCTTGGTAGTGATGCTCGGAATCTCTACCGTTTGCATTACTTAAAATCATTTAAAAAGTGATTAAATAACTAAATCCTTAATTGTTTTCAGTTGGTTTGGGCAAAGCATTTCTAACACATTTAACGTGCAGTTTTTTTTTTTTTTTTTAAGATTTATTTATTTATTTATACAAGCACTGGGTACAGTCAGAAGTGCAGGAGGGTAGGAGAATTCACCAGAGCCAGAGCGGAGAACAGAACAGGCAGAGTGATGAAGTACACTGCAGAGGGGAGCAGCGGGCACGGCAGGAGAGGTCTGCGCGCCATGTGGGACCCTCGCCCAGCCGCCAGGGATCTAACTGGCACTGCAGAGGCTGCGGGCAGCTTCGCAACCCAGTGCTCAACCACTGCGCCACCGGGGAGGCCCTTAATGTGTAGTTTTAACTTTTTTTTTTTAAGATTTATTTTTTGTTTTATTTGTACAAGAACCAGGGTACAGGCCAGATGCGCGGGAGAGTGAGAGGATTCACCAGAGACAGAGCGGGGAGCAGAACAGGCAGACAGACTGAAAACACTGCTGAGGGGAGCAGTGGGCGAGACAGGAGAGGTTTGCCGTGCCATGTGGGACCCTTGCCGGCAGGCTGGGATCGAACCGGCACTGCAGAGGCTGAAGACAGCGTCATAGCGCTGCGCTCAACTGCCTGCGCCACCAGGGGAGGCGCTGTAGTTTTAACTTTATAGGGAGATTTCTATCTCGACAATGGACATTGAATTATTAGTGGGTCTTAACTTTTTTTATTTCATGACTTTATAAATCACAAATTAGAATTGTTGTTTTACAGTTAATAATGGAAGCAGAGTCTTTTTGTGGCAAATGGGGAGTGAGTGGAAGGGGAGAAGAAAAGGTATAAAAAGTAAGCATGTAGTAGATTTTAGAATACATGGTAGATTAGTTCTCAGTGAGAATAAAAAAAAATAATCAGCCTGGATGTGTATGTCTCAATTTTGAGATCCTCCTATTGAAAAACTTGAGTTTTTAATATTTTAGATTTGTAATTGTTAGAACTTGTAATCAAGCTGATTTATTTGTGAACTCTGTATTAATACTATTTTGCTAAATCATGAGGTTAACTTTACAGCCCAACCTAAATAAATTGGGGCTTGAGACTATGGTGTAGATTTTTCAGTTGAGTTCTTGGCAGCTCATATGCGTTATATTGTAAACGAACTACTGTTTTGAGAAAAAACTGGTCAGGTATCTTTTTTGAAAACTCGTGATATTACAGGTGCATTTAAGTCTGTTTTGAGTTTGTGGAAACATACGACTCTACTCCAGGTAGAGGGATATGACAGTCACAGAGCTGAGTGTGAATTTAAGTTTTGCCATTTCTAAACTGAGTGGCCATTTACAGGACCACTTGCTTTATTGGTTGTAAAGACTAAGAGGTAATGTGTGTAAAACACTTGCTACCTTGTCAAGTTAATGTTCGACAATCCTTGTTCCTCCTGAGCTCTTACCGTTGAGATGGGGATTCCCTGAGTGACTTGCCACTGTGTTTGTATAAGGTTGTCTTATTTTTGTGGAAGTGGCTTCCACAAAAGCCACTCTTGGGTCCAGTGTTGTTCATGGAAAGTTACCACAAATTGAGAGTTGGTCATTATTGCCATTGAACTTTTCAGTGTGATAATCACCGTGTGTTTATTTGTATTACTGTTTTAAGGAGTGCTTTTTGTAGGGATGGAGTGTAAATTCCAATGTAAAAATGTTAATCTTTGGAAACCCTGAACTAGGCTCCTGTTATCAGCCACTTGAGTGTTATCAGCTCAGCTAGAGGCTAGCCAGATCCTATTAAGTAATCCTCCCAACTCCACCCCCTAGTGCTTTGGACTTTAAACTGAAGTTCTGCTGTGACTTGTGGCTGTCATCACTTAAAATCTTCCTTGGGTTTTTATAGATGGAATAATGAGAAAACTTCTGGGTGGATGGGCAGGTTTGTTAATATGTGTCCCTATTCACACTGCTTTTCTCCTTCCTCCTTCTCTCCCCATTTAAATCTTTTCTGAAGTTCAGCCCAAACCCCACATTTTCTAGAATGTGTCACCAGACAGCTCTCAATTCTTCTTTGCTTCTGTGTACAGTAAGCATCTTAGCATGGGCATCACTTCCTTTATATATTAGCCTCAGATAATGGCTGACTTGGGCTATCCATCAGCCTTATTCTTTGCTCTTTTCTTTACATCGCCTACCTGGATGTGCCAGGGCACCCTGTATTTATTCCACTGCTGGTTTAGTGTCTTCCTCTAACATCTTGGAAGAATCCTCTGTAAAGTTTTCCACATAGCAAACAACTGTCTCTCCTTTAAAAAGAAGACAAAAGGAACTTAAAAAGTTTAGGTGTGATTTTCCTTTAATGTTTTTCTTTTTAGTCATACATGTATATATGTGTTAAGTGATGTGCTGTACTTATTGTGAGTGCTGTTTTCATATACACCTATGATGTATTTTATCCCATATTAATGTGTATTCTAGAAATGATTTCTAATGATAGCATGGAATTCATATTCCTATTCTTATAACATGATTTTTAAACTATTTACTTATTATTGAATTTTAATAATACTGCATGAACATTATTTCTGCAATTTAATTGCTGCCCCGCAATTAAACTGTGTTAAAATCAATTTCACATTGTTTTTAAAATATTAAAGTGTGTATCCATTCATTTTATTAGTAGTTAAGAAATCACTGTGGTCCAGGTCTGTCCTAGGTATTGTGGGGTACAATTAGAAATAAGTATTACAGTACTAAGGATAAAAATAAAATATATAAGCCAATAGAAAGTGATGTTAGGTATTTATTTATTTATTAAAGATTGATTTATTTATGCATACAAGGAGCTGGGGTACAGGCCAGAGATGTGGGGGCGGGGTGAGAGGATTCACCAGAGACAGAGTGGGGAACAGAACAGGCAGACTGAAATACACTACTGAGGGGAGCAGTGGGCCAGACAGGAGAGGTCTGCTGCGCCATGTGGGTTTCTCTCTGGCTGGCCAGGGATCGAACTCGTGCTTCAGAGGCTGTGGATTTCTTCATAGTGCGGTGCTTAACCCCTTGCGCCACCGGGGAGGCCCAGATGTTAGGTATTTAAGTACACTTTATTTTAAATAAATAGGCACTATAGAGTTCACTATAAGAACTTATATAAATTTAAAACAAAAATTAGCAGCTATGTGTTTGTATGTGTATATGTATGTGTGTTTATGTGGAACGCAGCATGGAATGCAGAGTGTGACAACCTGTATCTCAATTATATGACCAAAGTGGAGGTGAGGTCAAAAAGTTGTAAATCTAAGTAATTTTGGAAAATGATGTTTTTACCAGACACTGTAAGGCTAAAGGCTAAAGGAACTAGACATTAACATTTTGTTCTAATTGGTAAAGTTGTTTCTTGTAGGAATACAGGTTAATAATTTTGAATGTGCTTTACATGTATTCAGGGATGGAATAAATAAGTAACTGGATGGTGGATGGTGGGATCCAGATTTCACACTGTCAGAAGGGGAAGTTACAAATCAGCAAGAGCAGAAGACTGCAGTGAGCCATATGGTACTGGATTAGGGTTGGAGCCCTAGGTATGAACTTATGTTTCTTACATGACATACATTTCCTGCATAAGCTAAATATAGATACAGAAGTAATTACAGATGTGTATGCATATAGAAAATGCATGTATTTTCTAGATCTGTCCACTGAGAGGGCTTGGAAGCAGTGACACCTTCAACATCAACAACATACTTAAGATTTTCGTTTCTAAATTCCAATCTCCAAGAAGACTAACCAGTGCTTCTTTGAGAATTGGGTAATTATAGGTCTAGAGCATCTTGTGTTGCCAGAAAATAAGGAAGTGTTTAAAAAAAAAAAACAAAGGATGTGGTCATGTTAAAAAATTAGACCTAGGAGCCAACCTCAAAGAGTTCCCAATAGCCAAAGCCTGGAGTAACTTGAGCAACAAAATAAACAGTTTTTTTTACTGTGTTGTAACCCAAAGTATAAAAAAATATGCTTCAGTTTATATAGGGAGAAGAGGTGTTGTCCTTATAGAAGGATTCCAAATAATCTAGGTGGATGGTTGCCCCTTCAGGAGCTGAGGGGTTCAGCTGAAGTGTGGGCTGAGCTAAGGGATAGAGAATGAAAAGGGAGAAAAAAATAAATGAAACTTGGCAAGTCCTACGTTGACCAAATAATCGAGGTTGACATCACCAGTGGTAAGTTCCATGGCCTTGAATAAGATATGAAAAGGGCAGTTACCTCTGATTTCCCCCTCAAAACCCGTAACCTAGTCTTACAGTAAGAAAAACATCAGGCAAGTCCCAGCCAAGGGACATAACACAGAGGAATAATTATAAAGGGATCCTGGAAATGGATCGTAGAATGGAAAAAGGACATATGTGGGAAAACTGGTAAAATCCAAATGAAATCTTGGAATTCAGTTAATTTTCAAGAAGGCACTTGTAACATTTCATTATGAATACATTCAAAAATAAGGAAAAGTTGAAAGAAATGTAAGCACCCACACACCCACCACTTAGATTCTGCAATTAAGATTGTGTCACCTTTGCTTTATTATATATATTTATCTTACTTTTAAAAGTATTTCAAATTTGCAAACATTAGTACACTTGACCCTTCCTGCCCCCGCTAAACAAGACCAAAAATCTGTTTGAAATATAATTTCTGGAGCTTCCCTGGTGGCACAGGGGTTAAAGTCTCAGCACTATCAAGCTGTCACCAGCCACTGCAGCATGAGTTTGAACCCTGGCCAGGGAGCTGACCCACATGGCACAGCAGACCTCTCCTCTCTCACAAGCTGCTCCCCTCAGCAGTGTATTTCTGTCAATCTGCCTGTTCTGCTCCCCACTTTGTCTCTGGTGAATTCTCTCACCCCTGCACTTCTGGCCTATACCCCAGTTCTTATATGCATAAATAAATAAAAATAAATCTTTAAAAAATAAGGTTTACATTGACAGCAGTTATATATATATATAATGTGTGTGTGTGCATGTGTGTCTGCAAACATATAATTTCCACCAAGGTCACTGTCCAGTGCCTACCAGGCACTCACAGTTCACAGTATGTCTGTGGTTATGTCCTGTTGAGCATAAAGGAGGATGAAAAGTTGGAGAGAACATAGGTTATAGAGATACTTTCCAGAGTGATCATGGTGTGTGTGATTAGGGATAAGCCAGTGGATCTTTGCTGGTAGGCACTGGGACATCGTGGGGGCCTGTGAGTGTCTCGGAAATAAAAGCTGTTTTCAGGGCCTCCCCAGTGGGGTAGCAGGTTGAGCACAGCGTTGTGAAGCTGTCCGCAGCCTCTGTAGTGCAGGTTTGATTCCCGGCTGGCCAGGAAGATACCCACATGGCACGGCAGACCTCTCCTGTCTCGCCTGCAGCTCCCCTCAGCAGTGTATTTCAGTCAGTCTGCCTGTTCTATTCCCCACTCTGTCTCTGGTGGATCCTCTGACCTCCCGCACCTCTGGCCTGTACCCCAGTTCTTGCATTCATGAATAAATAAATAAAAATCTTTAAAAAAAAGCTATTTTCATGCTGTGTCTTCTGATACCTTCAACCTAGTGTGGTGTGGCTTTCAGGGTGGCTGGATGCGAAGGTGGCTTGGGGCTCGGACAGTGCTGAGTGTTCAAGTTGTAATGTCCAGTGCCTGGTCATTTATTTGGGGAGTGCCCAAGGCTTACCTCCCCAGGCCATTCTTCCCTCCCTTCTAGTCCCCTGGGAAAATAAATAAATAAGAGCGGGAGAAAGAAGCTTTAGCTCTGGAAGAGGTAGGAGGACTGATCGGCTCATCAATCAGGAGAGTGTGTAATTATGCGGAAAGGACAGAAATCAGTCCCTGAAGGCCACAGATTTGGGGATTTGCCCAGAAGCGGACTTTACAGCTGCTAACAGTAGCCCTATTCAGTTTGGGTGCACAATGATTTTAAAACTAATCAGGAACCAAAGCCGGAGACCAGGGACAAACACAAATATCTTGTTGACAGAGCAAACATCTAGATTTTGTTGGATAGGAAGTTGCTGAGGAAGGTCAGGGTGATGTAATGGTGTGCGCCAAGCTTTCATCCTTAAACAGATGGGTCCCCGAGGTACCATCTGCAGCTCCCTGCGGCCCTTCGAAATCACTTCCTATAAATTAAATCATTGTAAGTCAGTATGGAGAAATTGGTATGAAAGCCCTTCTCAAAGTAAAACTAGATAAAGTAAGGAAATTTCCAGTTAAGTTACCCATTTCCTTATCCTCCCTTGCCTTATAAATAGACCTGAGACTTATTATTTTGGTCAATTTTCTTGTTTAGTCCTTATCTATTGTTGCCTCCCCCAAATAGCTGTCCAAAGTAAACTTCCCCTTCTCCTCTTCAGCTCCAACAACTGTACTTATCCCTACCTAAGCCAGTGTCAGCTGGATATTTTTCATAAACTGTCTTGCTATTTTAGGTTTTCTGTTTTTGTTGAGGAGGAAGTAGTGAAGTAGTGTTTTTCTTTCTTTTTTTTTTTTCCTTTCATCAAAGGAATATTTGTTCTGGGAAGGCAGGAGGAGGGGATGCCTCTCAGTCTAGATTAGAGGAAGAAAATGTGTGGCATCCGATGTAAGCGACTGTTTATGAATCTTAATTGGTGATATCTTTAATGCAACACTTTAATGAAACACTTACTAAAATGCTCCAGAGCAGAAAGCAGAGTCTGCTGTATTCATCCTTTGATTTATTCAACAATTATTGACACCCCTGTGTGCCAGGCACCGAGGATTTACAGTGGCCAATCCAGATCTCTGTTCTACGGGAGAGACATAATCAGGGAAAATGGCAAAGTGAAGTTTGTGGAAAAATGTTGGAGCACTGGAGGGGAGGAGGAGTGAGGGAAGACTTCCTGGAAGAGGTGATTATTGAGTTGTATGTCAAGCTAGCTGATGTGTGAATTGGTTGAAGGGGACAAGAGCTGGAGCCTGGATGGTAAATGGTTTGATGAGTTTGAGAAAAAGTGGCTAAGTGTGGAGGATACTGTAAAAGAGGTCAATGGATGGTTGATTTGAAGTAGGAGCATTGAGGGAAAGCCAGGGGAAGCATATGTGAATATTGGATAGGTAAGGGGTGTTTTGCTTATCAACCCTGCTGCTTTTGGGTTTTGGGAAGACATGGGAGGAAAGGATTTTTGCTAGAAAAGTGTTGAGGAAAATGATGAAGAAGGTTTGAGATAGTTGTTGAGGGAAATGGAAGGTGGCTCTTGTAGCACGGATGGCCTTTGTGGGCCAGAAGCATTCAAGATGTAGCCATCTTTCTGTGAGATGGTACAACATCTCTTTGGGGACTTTTGGGCCTGGGATTTGGGTGCGGAAAAGTTGAGTTGTGGTGTTGATTCCCATTGAGACGCGAGTGGGCTTGCGGGGTGGGGTGGGAGGCTGGATGATCACCACATGGTCCATATTGTTAGGGAATGAACAAGAAGACACATGACACACTCCAGGGATGTGGAAGAGCATGTACTCTGGTCATGGGGTTATGAAAGCTGGAAGGTTGGGTGGTGTGGCCATCAAGCAAGGACATTGAATGTTGCCTTCTAGCTCAAAGGTGTGGCCCTTGGAATGGCTGACTGAGTCAGAGGCCAAGGGTAAGAGACTCAAGTGCAGTAATAGAGTAACTCCTGTCAGTAACTAAATGCTGTGTGCTGGGTTCTACTCCACATGCTTTGAACTCTTGATTCAAAAATAATGCTTTTAATAGGTACTGTTTTTGTCTCTCTGGTGGCACAAGGGGTTCAGCACAGCACTGTGAAGCTATCCACCACCTCTGCAGCATGAGTTTGATCCCTGGCCGGCCAGGGAGCAACCCACGTGGTGTAGCAGACCTCTCCTGTCTCGCCCACCGCTCCCCTCAGCAGTGTGTTTCACTCACTCTGCCTGTTCTCCACTCTGTCTCTGGTGAATCCTCTCACACACCCACCCCCCACCTCTGGCCTGTACCCCAGCTCTTGTATGCATAAATAAATAAATCTTTATAATTGAGGAAACTGAGGCCCACAGAGGTTAAGTTGTTGCTCAAGGTCACACAATTAATAAGTGATGGGATTTTAATTCAGGTTATATAAGCCCCCACTGCCCTACCTCTATGCTCTTACTCTTTTAGGAACTAACCTTGGCTGAAAAGAGGATTGTGAACCAACCTTCTCCCCTCTTTTTCTTGGTGAATGAGGAAAAGTTATGAAAAAATAGGTAGGTGACGGCTGAAAATTAAGGAGGAAGGTGGCATGACTGAGTAGTGAGAGTTTCAAAGGAGATTTTACGTGAGGTTGAATGAGAAATGGACTCAGCCAGTGCCTCCAGGAGATGAGAGTTGGGCAGAGGGGCGGGAAAGGGTGAGAGGCAGGTGTTTAATGAATATAGAGTTTAAGTTTGGGAAACTGAGAAAGTACTAGAGATTGATGGTGTGAATGTTGCGCAGCAATGTGAATGTACTTAATGCCACTAAAGTGTGCACTTAAAAATGACTAAAATGTAAGTTTTCATGTGTATATTTTGCCACAATAAAAAATAATGTGATTGAGGACAGGAATAGTAATTACTACCATTAAAATCTTTCCCTAGTACAAAATGAGCACTTAATAAATATTTAAGTATATGTTGGGATTTTGCTTAGTTTTACATGTATATTCATTTAATCCTCACTTTTAGAAATGAGGTCAATTTTTGTTTTAACAGAAGAGGAATCTCAGATTTAGAGATTATGCAACTCGCCCAAGATCATATGTCTAGAAATAGTGGAGGTTGAGCCTTCTAACTTTTAAGCCCTTGCCAGTAACCCTTGGGGAACTTAACAGTGGAAAGCCAGTTGCCGAGGAGGCTGTGCTGCAGTGGGAGGGGTTGTTGGCAGAGGGAAGACTAGAGTAGGGAATGTACTGAAGTGAATCGGGGGAACAGGGGGAGCAGTACTACACTGATGAGCATCTGGTCCATGGAAGAAACCCGTGTCCAGATTAGGCATGAGCTGTCAGGAACCAGGTGGAAAGTCTAAGTAACACTGACCTGGTCTCAGAAGGGGGCAGGGGCTACAGAGAAGCTTAAGGGTCCAGTGGGGGCAGGGGTGGGTGGTATCTGCCATCTATAGTCAGTCTGCTTGGCAGAAGATTCTTCCCAGCTGGGCCTGCAGTGGGAGGGATAGGAGGTGTGGACAGTGCAGCTATGGAGTTCAGCCTGAACTCCCTCCCACCTCCACCCCCTGTTTCATTTTCCTCTTGAACTTCCTTCTTGCTTCTCATTGAGAATGAAGTCAGCAACCTGATACTGAATTTAGGTGCAAGAATACGGAAAGGATGGGGCAGAAGGGAGGAGGTGAGGGAGAAAGCAGGGATGAGGGCAGCTTTGGTGGTAAGGAGTGACTGTTTTCTAATGACCACAGAGCAAATGCCAAGGACAAGATCAAATCATGGTCAACTACCTGGCTTTGAGGCCCATCAGCAAACTACAAACATTTGCCACAGATTTTTTTTTTTTTAAAGATTTATTTATTTATACAAGAACTGGGTTACAGTCAGAAGTGTGGGAGGGTGAGAGAATTCCCCAGAGCCAGAGCGGGGAGTGGAGCAGGCAGAGGGACCAAAGTACACTGCTGAGGGGAGCAGCGGGCAGCAGGAGAGGTCTGCGTGCCATGTGAGACCCTTGCCGGCGGCAGGGATCGAACCAGCACTGCGGAGGCTGTGGGCACCTTCGTAGCCCAGCGCTCAACCACTGCGCCACCGGGGAGGCCCCATATTTTTCTTTTTTAAACAGAATGATATGAAGTATGTATCCAGCAAATAAATGTTACCTGGTTTTTAAGGTTGTACCCTAAGATCCTAAGGCATATCCTTGTCTTCAGTAATGGCCCCTGGCTTTTGTGACCCTTAGATGTGAAGATGTGGGCCTGGCTCAGAGACTTGGATTTAGCGAGGTGTTTGTGGAGTGATCTAAGCTCTTTATGAGGGAAGTGTGCTCTTGAGAGTTCCTGTTATCATTTTATTTCATATGTTTACTTTGGATTTAACTGAATTCCTTTATTCTCCTGCTGGTGGTTTTAGATTCTGAAAGGCCGGCTGCTTGAGCAATGCTTTCTGTGTAATAGTGGTGACCAAGGAGAGTGTGGCCTGTGATTATATAATAATTTTGAATAAATAAAGAGATGTTCTCATGTCAGGTCCTGTAAGGGCAGCCTGGATAAAGTTGCGCTGCGAATCAGTGCTGCGGCCCTCAGACTCCAGCAGCACATTAGCTGGAGACTACAGATGTAAACAAACCTTCATCAGCATCATTGAAAACTCTGGAGGAGCCCAAGCGCAGCGGGATGCTCACCCTCCAGAGTTGTGTGCAAAACCTTGTCTCCGGCCACAATCATTTTACTCCCAATTATTGCCTGAATCTATGAGTTTTACAAAGATTCTATTCAAGGAAAGGTTTATTTGCTTGCTGGTGCCAGATTCTGATGGTTCACGTAACTGTCCCCTTTTCTGCCTTTTTTTTCTAAGAAGTATTTGGGGGCCAGATAGAATAGGCAAATGGGATTTACCTCAAATAATGACAAGGTAGCCCTTGGATTTGGGAAGTAATAATGGCTGATTTTATTGTGAGGCGTTATCTTGGTATTAGGCGCCTCCTGGGTATTATCTAACAGGCTTCTTGAGATTGGGATCTTGTCGTTTGTTCACCACAGTATGCCCTAGCCAAGAAGGAGCCTGGCATGGAGTATGCTATGTACTCTGTGCATGAACTTAATGTAGATGTGGATTCTGAGGTAGGAGAGGTTAAATTGCCTGCCCAAGGCCACACCATTAAAACTGGTACATAAAGAAAGTGGAAACCACAGAGAATAATGTTTTCAGAACTTGCTCATTGAAAATATTGTTTACTCTGGCTTTAGGAATGTCTTGAGTTTGGCAAAAGTAAGTTTCTCCATCTATTAAAAATACTGATTTTTATAATTTTATTAAAAATAGTATATGATATAATTTTATAATAATAATGTATGGGGATTAAATGAGGCCAAATGTTGAGCAATGTTATTTTTGTGTAGAAGAACTGGGGTGTAGGTTAGAGGTATGGAGAGTGAGAGGATTCACCAGAGACAGAGTGGGGAGCAGAACAGGCAGATCTACTGAAATACACTGCTGAGGGAGCAGCGGGTGAGGCAGGAGAGGTCTGCTGCACCATGTGGGTAGCTCCCTGCCCTGGCTGGGGATCAAACTCAACTCGGGATAGAATTCAGCCTCAGCTGAGACCCAGGCCAGAGCGGCAATAGCATGATAGTGCCGAGACTTAATTCCTGTGCCACCAGGGAGGCCCGGTGCTCATACTTTTTAAATGCTCTATGTGTTTGAAAATTGGTCTTGAGTATCATTTATTTTTCAAGGATGTTTAATTGTTCAGTTGGCTTTAATTTTGAGGTAAAGACAATCTGTTTTCGAAAAATTGTGGGGACTGTCTTTAAGAGTAAACCTGAATGAGAAAACATAATTTAGAGATATAATAGGAAAGCCATGAGTGAGGTCTGATTTTAGTTTCATGACTATTACTAGTTATTACTGCATGCATACAACAAATTTTATTGACCGATTGGAAGACACCAATGTAGTAGGGATTGTCCATAGCATACCAGGCAGTGTGTGATAAGATGTTTTTGTTTAGCCCACTTGTCGAGACATTTTGACATAGCAACCTCGTTGAGAAAATACTCCTTGATCACATCAGCAGCTTTTGTGTATTTTTGAATTATCATTACATACTTGCTTACTAATAAGCTGGTTGCATAATAAAACAAACAAATAAAATAAGTACATATTATTGGATGTTGTACTGTTTTCCTTCTATATTCCAGGAGATCACTTTTGTATCCTCCACATTTGATCTGGTTTAGAAAGACTGATGGTCATGTAGAAAAGAATGCACAGAGCCATTTTTGAAAGAGGATTTGCTAAGTTTTTTTGGAGTGGTATGTGGATGAGAAATAGAGAGGTACACTGTCTGGCAGATTGAGTGTAGGATGTTTTGGGGAGAAAACCAGGAAGCTGTCTCTTGCCATCTGCTTGAAAATGTTGGTGAAGTGGTCACAAACTAAATGCCTAAGGATTAAAGTGTGCCTGTTAGAATGTGTAAATCACTTCTCCAGTACTGATGATACTGGACATGCTGGAATTGAGGAAAAAATATAGTTCATGCACAAGGTTTGCGAAATTGCTTTTAAATTCAAAATGTATTGGGGCCTCCCTGATGGCACAAGGGTTAGGATGCAACCTCTGAAACTGTCCGCAGCCTCTGCGGCACAAGTTCATTCCCAGCCGGCCAGGGAGCTACCCACATGGCAAAGCAGACCTCTCCTGACTCTCCTGCTGCTCCCCTCAGCAGTGTGCTTCTGTCAATCTGCCTGTTCTGTTCGCTGCTCTGTCTCTGGTGAATCCTCTCACCCCCTGCACCTCTGGCCTGTACCCTGGCTCTTGTAGGCATAAATAAATAAATCTTAAAAAAAAAAATTCAAAATGTATTTCAATTTCGTGAAAGGGATAAATCTGAGTGGCGTTGTAAGCAAGTCAAGCTAATCATTTGGAGAGGAGAAAGATGAAATCACAGGACTTGACTTTGGCAAGAGGAGTAATGGCTGATGGGGAGGTGACTCTGCTCTCAGCCTCAGGAGAGCCAGGGTAGAGAATGAAGAAGTCTCTGGAGAGACTTCTTCAGGAGCAGAAACTCGAGTCAGCTCTTGCTATTGTTATTGTAGAATGTTTGCTAGTAAATTAGTCTTTATTTCCCTATAGATTAACATTTTCTAAGATTGTCAAATGCTTTACCTGTTCCTTGGTTAAAATAAAAGATCATGTGAAGGGAGACTATGAAGTCAACAAATTCTTATTGGCTTATCAGGGGAGAGTCCTGTGCTGTCTAGAAATCATCACCCTGACAAGAGCAGTAAGCACTGCAGAACAGCAGGTGGTGATGAATGTGGATTTGGGGTGATGGTTAGGGTAGACTGATATATACAGTCTTCTGTTGACCTCTGAGACTGGGTTTAACTGTTAAGATAAGTTGGGAATTTCAGACAGTTTCAAAATTTAAATTATTGTTTCTTGAAGACCTGAAAGACTGAAAAAATAAATGATAGCTTGCCCAAGCTTCATTTCCACTTCAGAATGTACAAAATTATGTGCTTAGTACTGAACAGGAAGGGGAATTTGATAGCATTTCAACAGTGATGACATTTTATTGATTATCTAACAAGTAAAATACTTAAATGCTACTGTAGTATTTACAGTGGAAGCATTTCACAACAAGAAAGAAAAAAGCTTCTTTGAAAATAGTTGGATCATATATTAAAGAACTAGAAGAAACAGGAAATTGAGGACCTTCGATGGCTGCCTTCCATTCCCTTAGGAACTTCTTTGAAAGAGAGGGACCTAGTCTCTGGCAGCATTCAGCTCTGGAGACATTTTCATAAATGAATGATAATTATAATATTCAGGGAACACTCATAGTAAGTATTCCTGTCCACAAGTTTACGTAAGAAAGACATAGTCAATCATAAATATTTAGTTGATGTGTTGTGGCTTAGATGGGGTAGTTGGGAAACTGTGATAGTTGCCAAATATTTGAAAGTGATGGGACTAGAATTAGAAACTGATGAAATAAGGATTTGGGCTTGCTGGGAGTCGGTGACAAAAGTAACTTTACTAGAAGAGTGAATCAAGGAAAAGTTATGCTGATTCTAGAAACATTACTCATTAGGGGAATGCACCCTTGCCTGTTCATGAAAAGCTGTGGAAGCATCCGGTGGAGGCCTGGCTTTTGGCTGTTGGCAGGCATGCCCTCAAACCTTGAGATCTTCCTCACCATTGTTTGTACAGTTAGGAAAGCTATAATGCTAACACGTGACTCTCGTGTACAGATTACAATCTGCCAAATCCTGTTTCAAAGATGTGGGAAGGGGACAGCTTTTAGAACTATGTGTCATAGAAATGAATGAAAATTAAAATTTTTTCCTCTGAGTGACCTTTGGCAGATTGCTTGTTCACATTGTGTCTCCCTTTCCTCATTTAAAAATAAAGATTTATTGAATCATCTCCTAAAGTCCCTTCTGATTCTAAATGAGCATGTCCATTCTGGATAGATGAGGGAGGGAAGTGACAATTATTTAGCACTACCTGCTATTTATGTTCCAGATATTTTAAGTGTTGCAGTTCTTTTAATTCTCATTATTTCATTCACTCTGTAAATCATACCTATGAGGTAGGTAATCATTATTCCCATTTTACAAATGAGGATGAGTAATACAGGCAAGTTCACTCAGCTACCTAGTAAGTGGCTGAACCTAAAATATGACAAGAAATGGTCATGATGCTTTTTTTTTTTAAAGATTTATTTATTTTTTATACAAGAACTAGGGTACAGGCCAGAGGCGTGGGAGGGTGAGAGGATTCACCAGAGGCAGAACGGGGAGCAGAACAGGCAGACGGACCAAAAACACTACTGAGGGGAGCAGAAGGCAAGACAGGAGAGGTCTGCCGGGCCATGTGGGTATCTCCCTGGCCAGCTGGAAATTGAACCTGTGCTGCAGAGGCTGCGGATAGCTTCACAGCGTGGTGCTTAATCCACTGTGCCACTGGGGAGGCCCAGTAATGATGCTATTAACAATGATTCGGCATAAGTTTTGAGTGAAATGGAAAAAAAGGGCAGTGTTTTGGGAATTAGAATTTTTCTATATTCTCATATGTTACTTATAGCAAGATCTGAAATTCTACCCCTTGAAGAAGATATACTCACATTTTGCTTTGTTGGGATTCGGGGCTTGAGGGGATCTGAAAGCAAGAAGTGATGCCCCGTTTTCCCTGACAATCTGAGGTCTGAACCATTTCTGACTGAGAACAGGAGAAAGAAGACACTGGGAATTTAAATTACATCTCTTACTGATTACACTAACATTGGTGACTGTGACTTAAAAATGAGTCAACAGTGGGCTTTCTAATTACTGAATTCACAGTAGTCAGGCTTGCCTGCCGGGCACCAGGATCCACCACATGGTGGCCTTTTCCTGTAGGTAGCCAGAATGTTTAAAACTTAAATGTGTGCATCTAGTGGATAGCTTGGCACCTGAGAAAAAGGAGGGGCTGGGTTTCTGTTCCCAAGTCCCATGGGTTTATCACGTGGTCTTGGAAGGGCCAGGAGAGAGGCCCAGATAGTCAGCCAGAGGCCTATTTTCCATGTAAAAGGAAACAGGAACCAGGCAGCCCTGGTTCTTTTCCCATAAATGATGTTCTCTTCCCAATGCCAACAGCATTCTGGATGAATTGTTTTCTTCTGCTTGAGATACTGGCTTTTAGAAAAGTGAAGTTAGATTTAGAAACAACACACAAGGAAAGAGCCTTGACCATATTGTTGTTGAGGCCCACGATGCTGGGATTTTTTTTGTTTGTTTGTTTTGTTTTTTTAATTTTAGAAATGTAAGTAAAGTATTCTTGTACGTTATTCCCTCATTGGTGTAAGAAAGTTGCTGTCACTGTGCAATAGCAATGTCTTTCAAAAATTGAATTCCAGGGCTTCCCCTGGTGGTGCAGCGGTTGAGCACTGGGCTGCGAAGCTGCCCGCAGCCTCTGCAGAGCCGGTTTGATCCCTGGCCACCGGGTGAGGGTCCCACATGGCGTGCAGACCTCTCCTGCCGCGCCTGCTGCTCCCCTCAGCAGTGTATCGTCAGTCTGCCTGTTCTGTTCCCCACTCTGGCTCTGGTGAATTCTCATCCTCCCTCGCTTCTGACTGTACCTAGTGCTTGTATAAGTAAATCTTAAAAAAAAAAAAAAAAAGAAATTGAATTCTAGCACATGTCTTTGGAACTTTAAAATACTTGGGTACTTCTTGTTTTGGGAGATGGTGAATAAATTGAAAACCTCAGGTAAGCAAAGGTTGCCCCTTTCCATGTGACTGTTGAAGTCTGCCATGCAAGAGATCCAGTTTTAAAGTCGTTTTTTCCCTCACACTTGATTTTTTTCTAAGAATAATGAAGAATATTCAGACTAAAAGTTGTGGGCAGCTGAGTTGTCATTTTCTAAAGTAACAGTTTTATTCAACAAGTAAAACAAATTCACCCAATTAAATTATTCATTGGAATTACAAAACTTGTCATTTGGAATGGATGTTGGGAATATTCAGGTCATTTAGAAGGCTGTGGTTAAAAATAAAATGACCTAAATATATAGTTCTACTTTTTTTTTTTTTTTTTTTGTAAAGGAAGGTTTAAGCTTTTAATTTTTGTATGACATTGGTTCTAAATCCTGTTTCTGTCGGGAAAGTAGCTACTCTTTCAGTGTTCTAAACAAAGAAAATGCCTTCTTCTGTTTGGTTGTTTCTCATTGAATCTATGGCTCTGTTTTTCAGAGAGGTTGTGTAAGTCCTCTATCCTTTCTGTTCCATGAAGGGGTGTATATATGTGAGTGACAGAGAAACTGGAAAAAATGGTGAGCAAATGACTTCTCCAAGAAGAATTGAAGACAATTCGTTAATTGTTCTGGTCATTTCTTTTATACTTTAAATGAAGGAGCATTTGAAATGTGAACTTGTCCCTGTCTGCTTTTGGGCAGTAACTGGAACATAAAATGTTGAAAATCAATTATGTATTTAGGGAGATGAAACAGGCTAACATATTGAAGGCATATTGTATTCTGTTTGGTGGAGAAAGCAGGGCAGTTACATCATATTCCTACAATAAAATTGTGTCCCGGGGGATGAGGCGGAGAGGATAGCACATCCTGATGTAACCAAACTTCATAGAACATGAAAGTATTTTTGATATATTTGCCTTTTGTCCTGGGAAAATGTCCTATCTTAAAAATTGGCTCTCCTTTTTTGCTTCTTGACTGAGAAGTAAAGAATTTTTTTTTTAATGCATTCTTGGCCCTGATAGCAGTGTGGTCATTTTGAAATGTGTTATACATTCCCCGTGCCCACTAGGCGGTGTGATCTTGGCAGGAAAGGATAGAGTGAATATTAACTTTCTTCTGTAACCCATTGTGCCTGACACAGTGCTGACTCGTGTTTGTGGGTTTGGGAAATAATGCTATGAATATTGTTTTCGGTCCACTTGATAGGAGAGGTCCCTGAGGACTGCATTGTTTTGAGTCAGTCACATGGTTGGTTAAATAGCTCTATTAGTTTGCTAGGGCTTTCTAACAAAGTGCTACAAACTGGGTGTCTTAAACGACAGAAAAGTAGCCTCACAAATCTGGAGGCTAGAAGCTTGAGATCAAGGTGCTGGCAAGGTTGGTTCCCTCTGAGGTCTGTCAAGGCAGGATCAGTTCCAGGCCTTTCTGCTTAGCTTACAGATGACAGTGTTTTCTCCTGTCTCTTCATAACCTCTTTCCTTGATGCTTGCCTGTCTCAATGTCCAGATTTCCCCTTTTATACAGACACCTGTCACTGGATTCAGGCCCAGCCTGGTGACCTCATTTAACTTGATTACATCTGTAGGAAGACCTAGCTCCAAAAATGGTTGCATTCTGAAGTACCACACATGAACTTGGGGGTGGGGGTGGACAAAATTAAACCCATGCTAGGAGCAGATCTGGGGTTACACTCTTTTTCTCTCCTAATGCACCAACTTTCCAGCTCTGTTAATAAATGTTCGTTGCTTGGTTTATATACAGTTTGACAAAGACCCAACTTTCTACTCCTTGAAACACCATATCCTCTCCTTATAGTTTCCTACATTGCTGGTTCATAGATTGAAGCAGTTTCTTGCATGGGGAGAGTTTTGCTCAAGGCTATTTTTTGATGAATTTTTAAAACATTTATCTTCTATCCCTTTGATCCTTGGAGGATGAAAATGCTTGTCATTTGATGTCACATTGATTTTAAAGAGACACACACTCTGTACTTCGCCTGTGATCTTTTCCCTTTTATTTTTTTTGGAATATTTTTTTGTTGTCATGGCAGGGGAAAATGATATCAGTGTTTGAGGGTTATATATAGGACATATAGCCACCTAGCTACTTGTCTCTAACCTGTCAGGCAAATATGGAAAGCAAGGCACCAGGTAGTTTCCCTACCCCAAGTTTTGGATTGGTACTCAAAATGTAATATTTATAAGAAAAATTATATCCCATCACTTTGAATTTTCAGTAATATTTAAAAAGATATTTCTTGCCAAAAAATATTGTGCAAAAAGACAGCAATTTATTTCAGAAATTTCCGAGTGCAATGCAGTTTCTTAGAGCTAGATATAGTTTGTCTATTTGCCTGACTCAGGATTGTAAACTTGTAGGGGATAACCTTATAAATGTTAGGAAATAATTTGCAATAGTTCTGAGTTGAAAGATTGCAAATACATACTGGATATGCTGTGTATGTGTACACGTATATACATGCTTCTTAGGTTAAACGTAGTTTTCAAAGTTGCTTTAAATTTATTTTACATGCTTATTTTTAACTCAATGGACAGATGTCCTCGAAAGCAGCAGCATGTGTAACTTCAAAAATAAGACCCTTCTTGGGGAGGTTTGGGACATTCTCCTGTGTGGGTTGAGGTACAGTCGGGGACTCTTGTGTGTGTGCATTCTGAATGCTATTATAGAACAGGCAGGGAGGGCAAAGCCTCTTGCCAGAGTTGCCCAGTCCCATAGTTCAAAGGCAGCCAGCTACATCACGTTTGGCAGGAAGTCTTCCATTTTGTGTATTTGTTGATAGAGAATGAAGCATCTGTGCAGAGCATTTTGTAATGAAGAGCAGCCCGACTGCTGTAGGCAAGTCTCACCCTGTATTTGTTATAGATGCAGTTCCAGGAGACCTCCGGTTGAGGAAAAAACCAGCTGTTAAAATAGTTAATACATGTCTTCCCATACTACTATAGGAAATGCAGTATTTGGCTTTTGGGAACATAAACTTATAGTGCATTTGGGGGTTTTGAGATCATTAACAACTTAATTTTAGCAAGTAACGACAGACCAAATTATATTGGTGTTAGTAACTTTTTTTTTTTTAAGATTTATTTATTTATTTATACAAGCACTGGGTATAGTCAGAAGCGTGGGAGGGTGAGAGAATTCACCAGAGCCAGAGCAGAGAACAGAACAGGCAGACTAATGAAGTACACTGCTGAGGGGAGCAGCGGGCGGCAGGAGAGGTCTGCGTGCCATGTGGGCCCCTCCCCGGTGGCTGGGGATCAAACCAGTGCTGCAGAGGCTGCAGGCAGTTTCGCAACCCAGCGCTCAACTGCTGTGCCACCAGGGAGGCCCGGACTTAGTAACTTTTTAAAAGAAGATTATGATAAAATATATACCTCAAAATGTATACTTTAACCACTTCAAAGTGTGCAGTATAGCCGCATTAAGCACATTCAAATTATGCGACTCTGACACCATTCATTTCCAGAAATTCCTCATCATCCCCAAGATGATATTTCGCTACTAACTTCCCAGCTCCCCCCAACCTCATTCTACTTTCTGTCTCTACAACTTTACCTCATATAAGTAAAATCATTAATAGTTGTTTTTTTGTATCTGGTAAGTCTATTAATTCTTCAGTTATATCTGAACAACTTTCCCCAGTTGCCATATTCTTTTAGATCATAAGATAATTTAGTAGATAACTTCAGAATATTAAAATTTTAGGACTGAAGTTGAAACTCATATGCCTTTGAAAAACATCTAGTATTTATAGAGTAGTTGCTAAGTATCAGACACAGCCCCAGCACCTTGCAGGTAATAACACATTTACCCTCATACCAGTCCTGTATGGTAAATACTATTAATATCCCAGGTTTGCAGATAGGACACTGAGATTACCTTCCTGGTATGTGGCAGAGGGGAGATTCCAGCTCAGTAATCTGTGCTCCAGAGCGCAGCCTCACAAAGGCGCCTGAGTATGGCCAGTTGAAGTGGGTTAGGCAAAGGAAACCAGTACCTGCGCCAGTTTGTGTGTGAGTTGATGGTAAATGACAGTGGATCCTCAGCTGAAGCATCCAGTGAATTAAGGGAGTGGTGGACTTGGAAGTGCAGCTCAGCTACTGCTGGTTGTTGTTGAGCAAGAAGGTGGACTTAAAATGCTGCCACCTCCAAATTTCTAAGAGAAGCTAGAATCCTTATGTATGTATGACCTCTGGATCTCAGAGGGGTTGGTAACTATTCCAATGAAAAGCAAAAACAAAGCATATGGGGCAGTGAATTCCTCTTTGACCTACTATTTTGAGACCTTTGCTCTGGAGATCTCAGGATAACCTTGTAATTACCCAGGTTCCTCCAGTTTGTTGCCCTGGAACATTCATCACTTGCCTTGAACCCAGAGGCAGAGTCTTGCTGATCTTTGCTTACCAGCTGCAACTTTCATGTGCAGTTATGCAGTTAGATGTGTGCTGAGCAAATGTGTCTTTACAGCACTCGGGATTTCTTCCCCCTTGCTGCCAAGAGTTCACTGAAAGTCTAATTTAAAACAAAACAAAGCCAGTCAGTTTTGAGAAGCTCATATCCTTTCATGTAGAGTTTCATAATTTATTGTTTCATTTTGGGATCCTTTGATTTAACAATGCTGATTAAAATAGGGCTTTAAAGTGTTCTTTTTTTCTCCCTTTAGAAAATCCCACCAAAGGAATTCAAATATATGCTGGGTATGACACATACAAATCTGAACTTCCTTATTTTAATAACAGCCACCAGCATTCATGACACGCAAACCACTGTTAAGGGTTACTTTTAATTTGTAGTCATCAATTAAGAACTTATGAATTTAGATTGGATTTTAGAATTGGAAGGACTTGAACTTACCCATTCCACTTTGTTGATTTTACTTATGAATCTGGTCAGGGCCAATGGATTTTTTTTTTAAAGATTGATTTATTTATGCATACAAGAACTGGGGTACAGGCCAGAGGTACAGGGGGTGAGAGGATTCACCAGAGACAGGATGGGGAACAGGACAGGCAGACTGACTGAAATATACTGCGGAGGGGAGCAGTGGGTGAGGCAGGAGAGGTCTGCTCTGCCACGTGGGTAGCTCCCTTGCCAGGGATCAAACACGTGCTGTAGAGGCTGCAGATAACTTCACAGTGCTATGCTTAACCCCTTTCACCACTAGGGAGGCTTCAGGCCAATGAAATTTAAGAGAATAGTCCAAGGCCATACATCTGTTGTATAGTACAGCCTGAAAGAACCTTTAGACCACACACATGTTGAGTGGTATAGACATAACCTTGGATACATACTTCAGTTGCGTCATAAGGCCAGAGTCTGTCTCTTTTTTCTTTTTTGGTCTCTGGTTCCAGTTGTCTTTTTCTAGATGCCCTAGTGCTTCTACTTTTATCTTTCTGTCATCTGTGAGAAAGCAGGGCTTGTTAATATAATAATTAATATTTTCATGATATTGTGTTACCATTCATAGAAACAGCTTTAAAGCTGGGATCATTACCAGGGTATTTGAATGGTTTGCTAGTACAGGTGTGGTTTTGGACCATGTATTGTGTGTTTGTGAGATGCCTGGGGTCTGGAGTTGAATGTGGCTGATGAAAGAGACCCAAGTCTTTACATTATCAGCATGGGACTTCAACTAAAGACCTCATCTTTTTACAGACAATAACTGTCAATGAGATTGTAAGGAGAATGTTTAACTGAAAATCAGGTAATTTACATATGAATGACGCATAACATCACATTTATTTAATATCTGACCTTTTGTCTACACTTTTGGTAGAATGTTAGAAGTCAGTAGTTTTCAAATCCATGTTTTGAAGTCAGGGTAAGGTTTGAACCCTTTTCTCATTCAACTGAAACTGTTAAACTTACTCTTTAAAAAGTCATTTTCCAGTGACAAAAATAATTATGCTTCTGGTATAAATTAAAGAAAAAAAAAGAAAAGTAATTTCACCATTCAGAAATTTACTACAGATTTAAAATAAAATAGTTAATTTGTTAAAATTGATCAATACCAGTGAAATTATAATGGAAGTGATTATAGAACTTAAGGTTTTTGCCAAACTTAATGCACCCCTCCCCCCAAACTCACACACCTGAACACTTTTTGTTGTAAGGGTTAAAAAAAGTATTTGAAAAATATTGATGAACCAGCACAAGAATCCAAATTACTTTGACTTCAGACATCTTGTCCTTTATACTTTGCCATATTGTCCACCTATAAAAGAGAAGGATAGCAGTACAGAGTGGCATGTAATTAAGGGCAAGAGTGTGCAGTAGAGGCCACAAGTCAACATTTGAGGAGGATTGGAGAGGAGACTTATAAACTTCATTTTAAAAAAGCAAAACTGCTGAAGATTTTTCGTAGATAAATTAGCAAAATTAATATCATTTTCATATTCAAAATTGTACAAAAAATGATTTTTGTTACTTAAAAATAGGTTTGAAGACCCTGCTATAAATTATTTTACTAGTCTACAATAGCATTTGAATGTAGTCCTACTTCTATCACTGAAGGTTGATGGAGGGAAGTGTCACCTTATGGTGACACTGCTTGTCAGGGGAATGGCCACTTTTTGGCCTTGTCAGGGGCCCACTTTTTCTCACCTGGTGCTTTAATAGTCAAGAGATGAAGGTATAGCACAGGTATTATATGTATCACCTGTCAATCTTGTTCTCCCGAACACAGTTGCAATGTTGGAATTAAACAAGAAAGCACTTTGGGCAGTTCAGTGTAGATTTAATTCAGAACAATGTGCTGTTGCACCTGTCTTCTACGTATGTGCTTGGTGTCTCTTTTCTTTTATCTGGAGGTCAGTCCAATTGTGTATCCAAAGTGGAGGCAGGCTGCAGAAGTCAGCATGCTTGACTAAGTGATGACATCAGTTTGGGAAGGACACAGACGGTGCAGCCTGACAAACCTCCCTGAGATTCCTTGGTGAGCCAATAACTGGATTTTTATGATGATTCCAGACTGTTCTTAATCTCCAAATATCTATCAGGCTCATCCTATGTACCAGGCCCTGGGTGTTGAAAGTTGATAAACAAATTAGGGTCCCTTTCTTGCTCACCATGTAGCATTATTAATAAGCATTAATAATACTTGATGGCTTCACATGCAGAGACAAGTCATTGTTTGCTTTTTTTAAAAGATTTTTTTATTTATGCATATAAGAGCTGGGATACAGGCCAGGGTTGCAGGGGGTGAGAGTATTCACCAGAGACAGAGTGAGGAACAGAACAGGCAGACTGACTGAAATACACTGCTGAGGGGAGCAGTGGGCGAGTCAGGAGAGGTTTGCTGTGCCATTGGGTCTCCTCTCTGGCCTGGGATCAAACTCGTGCTGCAGTGGCTGTGGATAGCTTCATAGGTTGTATCTTAACCAATTACACCACCAGGGAGGCCCCATAAGTCATTGTTTTAAGGGGTGCATAGAAGAGATGAATGGGCTATACTGGGAGCACGGGGAAAATTGAGACCTCTGTTCTAGAGTAAAAGGAAGACAATGGGATCTTGGAGAGGAAATTGTTGTCTAGGTTGAATAAAAGGACGTTCTAGGTAGAGAATTTTTTATGCTAATAAGGTAGGTAGAATCCACATAGTAAATGTTAGAGAAAATTTTACTTCAAATAATTACCTAGAAATTGTCAAAAACATGCAAGTAGTGAGGCTTATAATGAACCTCTGTAAGACCCATTTACCAGCTTCACAAATAACATTTGCCAATCTTGTTTCACTAACCCTGCATTGTTTTTGATGAACTTAGGATATTTTAAGGCTAATTTCAGATAGTATATAATTATACTTGTAAGTTGTTCAGTATGCATCTCTAATTGATCAGATTCCCCCTCCCACCTCCCTGCCATTATCATACAATAAAATAAAGATAATTCCCTGATACTTATCCAAGAGTGAGTCCATATGTGCATGTCCCCTATTAACTGCACAGGTCTTATACTTAAAGGGAGTGGTTTTATTATCTAAATGGTTAATGTTTTTTAGGACACAGTGTTTTTCAGGGATATTGGGTAAATAGGGCATTACTCTAATACTATATTTTACTCCTTTTTTTAGAATTACTATACAAGTTATTTGGTCTTATTTCTGTTTGTTTTAAATCAGCCTGGGCCTGATGGAGAGCTGTGCCTTTTAACTTTTTATATTGCCTATTTGTCATGCAGCACGGCCTTTTCTGAGATTTCAGAAACCACTCTGAGGGCTAGATAATGAATGGCTTTAGAGTACACTGGCAGTTCCTTTAGTTTTGCTTCAGTTTTCAGTTTTCAGTGTCTAGTTCATGAAGTGAACGTGTGTCATTTATCCTGAACAAAATTACCTTAGCAGCTTTTGAGAGCTTTTTCCTTGCATGACCCGAGGCTTGGACAGCTCAGTGTCCCTACTCAGATGCCAGGCTGGTTGCCATCTTCATAGGCTCAGCTTGATCCTTCAGGGATTGGCCTAAATCGACCTTATTTTTGCTGCTTTCCTTTACTACTTCAACTGTCCCTTCTCCATTCTGCCTACCCTGTATTCTAGCCTTTAATTATATGCTAATCTAGATGGTTTATATTTCTCCTGTGTGTAGGCAATATGAAGAAGGAAAGGGAACGTTAAAGCCAACATAATCTGGAATCCTGACCCTCTTTCCTCATTTATTTTTATTGTGGTAAAGCAAACAAACACAAAAAACAACCGAGCTACCCTTTTCAACTTTTTTTTTTTAAGATTTATTTATTTATACAAGAACGGGGGTACAGGTCAGAGGCGCGGGAGGGTGAGAGAATTCACCAGAGACAGAGCCAGGAGCAGAACAGGCAAAATGACTGAAATACACTGCTGAGGGGAGCAGCGGGCAAGAGGAGAGGTCTGCTGCATGATGTGGGTTTCTCCCTGGCTGGCCGGGAATCGAACCCGCGCTGCAGAGGCTGTGGACAGCTTCACAGTGCGGTGCTCAACCTGCTGCACCACCAGGGAGATCCCTACCCTCTTCAGCTTTTAAGTATACAGTAGTAACTATAAGTACATGTTGTACAGTGGATCTTGAGAATATTTTAAACTTGCATGACTGAAACTATAACCATTGAACAGCTGTCTCTATTTCTTCCCTTCTCTCCCCCTTCTGTCTTCTGCTTCTATGAGTTTGATTCATGAGTTGAAATCATGCAATGTTTCCCTTTCTGTGAAAAGCTTATTTCATTTAGCACAGTCTTCTTAATATTTGTCCATGTTGTAGTATATGATAGGGTTTCTTTATTTTTGATTTTGAAGTGACATTGGTTTACAGCACTGTATGTTTCAGGAGTACAGGTTCATAATTTTTCAAATATGTGTTACCATGCCACACTGGATTTCTTTCTTTTTAAAGACTGAGTAATATTTCATTGTAGTTACAGACCACATTTTATTTATTCATTCGTCTGTCATACATTAAGGTTACTTCTACATCATAGCTATTAAGAATAAGGCTATAATGAACATAGGAGTCCTGATTTCAGTTCTTTGGAGTAAATACCCAGAAGTGGGATTTCTGGATCACATGCCTCATTTTATTCTTTAAGGTTTGTAAAATGGAACTTGTGCTCCATGTAATGCCTACATACAGAATGAGTCCTGTCCTGTCTACAGTCAATGTGCAGCCCAGCCCTTCTTGTTCACGATTATCAGAGGTCGTTAGTATTTCTTCTTTACTAATGCCTTATTGTTTTTACCCATGTGTTTAATAACTTTGAGAATTACTTTGGAGAGAAGTCATTTCCATCCCCACCCAGAAAAACAAACAAAACACACCACCAAAAAAACACCAAACTTTTATTAGCTGGTCAGTCACAGCAGCTGTGTCTTTGAGGAAGTGTTGACACTGTTTTTGATTTTTAAATGACTTATTTATTCCCAGGACTGAAAATATTGCAAGCTTGGAATTTTTCTGATTATTACAAGATCAAAAAGCAAAGATACAAGAACACCAGGGAAAAGTCTTTCTATAAAATATTGGTAGAAAGCAGAAAATACTAGAATTCTATATAAATGATACGTATTGCTAAAAATAAGCTTGACTAGAAAGTGAAAGTTGCTGTTTTTATGTCATTTTGCAGTGTAAGACAGTTTAGCCAGTTTGTTTTTAATATTGTTTGGTATTTTGAAAGGCTTTTGATAAGAATGTACCTCTAAATTTAACTTTGCTAATAGGGTTTCAGAAGATGAAATGATTTCCTAGGAGAGAAGAATTATCTAGTTATTTTCATATTTGTTGTTTTAGTAGCCAAAAGTATTAGCTTTGAGTGATTTATAAGAAGTTCTCTGATTTGCTTCTACTCAGGGAAGATGTAGTTGTAGCCAACTCTGAATTTCCTCAAATTTCACCTTAAAATTCACGAAGGAAAGTGTCATGGCTTCAGCATATGTAAAGTCAACATGGGGGCATTGAATTTTTAGGGAAAAGATTAATCATGTTTTCTCTAGCTTTGTTGATGTTTATTTGCTGGGGTTTTTCATTTCTGAAAGGATAAGATCCAGATCCTGTGATTTAATTGTGTTCTGGCCAAAGGACCCTCAGCCTTTTGTGATCTGAGTCATTTCCTAATAAGGCCCAGTATGGGTTTGGAACTCCCCGCTCAGGGACATGTGGTGGGGCTAGTAAATTGCTGTTTGCAGCAGGAGGAAATCCAGTGTGTCACAGGGAGAGAACAGAGGTCTGCAGTGCTGGTGACCTGGATATGGTGGTCCAAGGCATCAGAGACACCTAACACAGCAATCCATGTCCCCTGAACTGCCTTAGCTTTGTGGTTTCAGAGTAGATTTCCAGTCCCCTGGAGGACTGCCAAGAGCCAGGAAGTGTCTCTCCCTCTCCCCAGACTAGCAGGTTATCACAAGAGGTTCAGAGCTCAGTTTTCAGAACTGAGCTGGAGGATGAGTTAGGCCTGTGGAATGCAGGAGAAAGAAGCTGAGTTACTAGATATGAGGTTGGGAGCCTTTAATTGGCAAGAACAACTTGGCCTGAGCTGTTTAAATCCCAATCTGAGAACTTCTTGCCGGATTGAGTCAGTAAGGGTAGAGTGTAGGCGAGGGTCAAAAGGCTTCAGCTGTGGGGAAGGAAGGGTTGAAGATGCTGAGGACAGCAGGCCAGGCTGGAAGTCAACAGTCTGGACCTAACTAGAGTTTCAGAACCTTAGTAGATTGCTGTTTGTAAATGAACCCAATTTAGAATGTAAGTGGCATGTTTAACAAGGAATTTGAAATAATAATTCACAAAAGAATTACTTTGGTGAATCTGGAAACAGATTTTGTTTTCAACTCAGTTTAGATAAAAAATTCCTCGAACCAAGGGTAAATCATAACCTTATGTTATAAAACTACCAGTTAAATTCATTAAAGTGCTCTCTTTACTAAACCCAAAGCAAATAAGTACTTTTGAATGTGATTAGTTACTAAGACAAATACGAAGTTACCCAATAATTAGATCTGAATGGATGAATGATTGAAGATGTTTGAGGTTAGGTTGCTTTAGCTCCAGGAAAAAGCCACTCCACTTTTGTAGTTCAGATAGGCTCATGCAATGGTGCATTCCTTGGCTCTTGTGTTCCATACAGATTAGATTCAAGATTACTTAAGCTTGCCCCCATTGACTCAGAATCCTAATATTTAAACCTATGTTTTTTGAACTCCATAAGAAAGCAGAAAAATCAAAACCTTTAAAGACTATGGAAATGTTTGGGCTATTTTAAAACACACCTATTTATAAAACCCGGAAACAACCCAAATGCCCAAAAATAGACGACTGGATCAAGAAGATGTGGCATATATATACGCAATGGAATACTATTCAGCAATCAAAAAAAGATAAACTCATGCCATTCGCAGCAACGTGGATGGAGCTAGAAGGAATTATGCTCAGTGAAATAAGTCAGAAGGAAGAAGAAAAATATCGGTGGTTTTACTTATAGCAGGAATAAAGGGGAACCAAATAAGACATCAGTGTAAAAAAATAACAATACAAAACACAACAAAGCAAAAACAGACAATCATAAATCAGAGACATCCTGCAGGGGAGGAGGAGGGAGAGGGATCAGAGGGAGGGAGGGAGGAGCACAGGGGCCTGAGGTGATGGTGCACGGGTGCGTTGGTGAAGGAAACTCTATGGGGACTACACCTGAGGGGGTGGGGGAAACAAATATTGTTTAAAAATGAACAATGATGTAAAAAATAAATGTGAAAGATGGAAGAAAAAAGAATAAAACAGATAATATTAAAAAAGAAATGAATAAAAATGGATTCATGGACAGATGGATTAATGTATGATAAATTAAGGACAGTTAAATGTTAATGGGAGAATCTGGGTTGTAGGTATATGAGTATTCACTGTAAAATTTATTCAGATTTACTGTATGTTCACAGATGTTCAGAATAAAATATTTTAAATTGCTAAAAAAAAAAAAAAACCCAAAACAAACCCACACCAATTTAAATGCCTTTTTACTTAAGATGACCTGGCTGTGGGACTTCTGGATGGATTGAGCTGGGAGTCTGTAAGGTCAGGAAGGACCACTGAGCAGGTTTTCTGATCCCATGCAGACCGGGTAAAGGAGGAGTCAGAGTCCTCAGTGGTTTTTTGCAGGTCTTTTATTGGGATTACCAAGTACACAGCAGGCAGTGGTGCTGGGGGGCCGAGAGGCTGGCAGGCCTCCCAGCCCCCAGCAAGTCTTCACTCTATCTGGGCTCTCCGGCCTTCTCTGCTTCTCTCTCAGCTTCTGTTCATTCTCGGCTTCTTGGCTTCTGCTGGCATCCCTGTGACGCCAACCTTAAAAGCCCAGTCTTAGCCCAGGTGAATCCCATCTACCTAGGCCCACACCCTACTCCAGGTGCCCGCCATCAGGCATGCATTCAGGACCGCAAGGATCCATCATCTGTCCTGATGGCCGGAGGGCAGAAAAGCCTGACATTTTTCCTTACCCTACAGAGTCTCAGCAGGCTTCAACTGTTGAAACGTGGAGGTTGGGGACATGGTATCCATACAAAGATGCAGTCCCTCTGCTCAGGGAAATTTACAATTTGGTGAGGAGTTCATTCACAAAAAACACCAAGAAAAGATAGATGAGAAGTGATAAATGTGGGGTGAGTGTGGTTGTAGCCAGAAGGAAGGTTCCAGATCAGAATGACTGTAAAGGCAGGAACAGGGCACTGAGCAGGTTTTCTGATCCAGCAGACCAGGTAAAGGAGGAATCAGAGTCCTCAGTGGCTTTTGCAGTTCTTTTATTTAGATTTACCAGGCATATGGCAGGCAGGGGTGCTGGGGGGCTGGGAGGCTGGCAGGCCTCCCAGCCCCCAGCAAATCCTCACTCTATCTGGGCTCTCTGGCGTTCTCTCTGCTTCTCTTCTTCTTCTCTCAGCTTCCATTCGTTCTTGGCTTCTGCTGGCGTCCCCGCGACGCCGCCCTTCTAAACTCAGTCTCTCAGCCCAGATGTACCCACTTCAGGTGCCCGCCATCAGGCATGCATTCAGGACCACAGGGTTCCCTCATCTATCCTAATGGCGGGAGGGCAGAAGAGCCTGATACTTTTTCCTTACCCTAGCCAAGGGTTGTATGCCTGCCTTTGAAAATCTGTCCTTATATTCAGTGTAATGGAGACCATATGGAGACAGGGTATTGAGTTGGATACAATACCCATTCCTATTTTTGAGAATACTTGGGTCTTAAGAACCAAGGCTGGGCCTAGGGTCATCTTTCAGAGTCACTAATTATGCTGTTTTGAGATGCTTTGTTTTTGATGTCCTTGGACACTTTTGGGGATTGAAAGGCTATTTAAACTCTTAACAGTCTGTAATCTGCTGTTTTGGATTTTATAAATTGTCTCCTGTCAGTCTTAACTTCTCAGGGCTGTCATTGTACTTTGATCTAGCAGTTACCCTTTACTCTTGTAATTTGGTGATCTGGGAAACCAAATATTTTCCTGCTGTTAGAATTGTATCTAAGGGAGGAGTAAAACAGCTCTCAGGGAGGCCCTGGGAAAGAGGTGTTTGATAGAGGTGCAGAGAGGTTGGGAAGTTCTCTTGTGAGTTGTGCATTCATTTAGCTGCAAAATTGGCAGCTCCGAAGACTAAATCTTTTTTGTTCCTAGCTGTTACATGGATAGTTGAAGCTGCTAGCTTGTTACTCTGTCATTCACAGGCTTCCTCTCCCACCATTGTCTGAATCAATTTTGTTATGAAAAGGAAAGAATGAAAGTTTTCTCAGGGAAAGTGAGAAGGTAAAAGAAGAAAAAGTTGGGGCTGCAGCAGGACTTTGGTCTGACAGGCAGCCAGTGTTCTTGAAACCTAAAATATAATTGAGCCCTGTGGAAGATACAGATTGATAAGTGCAGCCTGCCTTTAGGAGGCTGTAAGGTCAGGAACGGACACAGTGCGGGTTTTCGAAGATCCAGCAGACCGAGTAAAGGAGGAGTCAGAGTCCTCAGTAGGTTTTTTGCAGGTCTTTTATTGGGGTTCACCAGGCATATGGCAGGCAGGGGTGCTGGGGGGCCGGGAGGCTGACAGGCCTCCCAGCCCCCAGCAAGTCTTCACTCTATCTGGGCTCTCCGGCGTTCTCTGCTTCTCTCTCGGCTTCTGCTACTTCTTTCTCGGCTTCTCCTTTGGCTTCTGCTGCTGCTTCTACTGGCGTCCCCGTGACGCCGCCCTTAAAAGCCCTGTCTCAGCCCAGGTGAATCCCATCCACCCATGCCCCACCCTACTCCAGGTGTCCGCCATCAGGCATGCATTCAGGACCACAAGGATCCGTCATCTATCCTGATGGCAGGAGGCAGAAAAGCCTGACATTTTTCCTTACCCCCCAGAGGCTTAGCATTTAATTGGGAAAGAGAATTTGAACAGACCTGAAACCCTCAATTGAAAGTGGCAAGAAACTTTGCATTAGTTTTGAGTTTTGGGAGAAGTGATTTGAGTCAGAACTTTGGAGTCAGCAGGGCTGGGGTCCAAGTGTTATTTGAGGAAGTACCAACACAGCATCTACTGAAGGGATATAGTAGGAGACCAAGGAGCAGGGCAAGTTAATGAAACCCCATTTAGAAGTGGCAGAGGATATGGAGAGATTTAGCAGATTAAATGGGAATGGGCTAATTTCATAACCTATTTCAAAGGAGGAATTGAAGACATTTTGTGACTGGCTCACAGACTGTTGGATCTGTGTGGGTGATTAACATGCAAACGCTCGGGCTTTACTCTCATTGCCGTCATATATAGTCTGAGGTATGTCAGAAATAGCCCAGATCATTCTGGTCCCAATGGTCTGAGGATGCACTTTGGGAAACACTGGGAAAGGAAGGCAACAGTCATTAATTCTCCCATGAGAATTAACAGGATTGGGAGGGAGGCTTCCCAGCTGGACATCCTGATTGTCGTCACTATTATGGAAGTACAGGGAGACCGAAGAATTTAAGAACATGGAAGTGGGAACAGAATTAACCCCTCAGCTGGAGATGGTGTTCCCACAGCCCTTCTTCTCCCACACACACACACAATTTCTTTCTTAGCTAGTCACTGTCACATCTGAGAACAGCATGATGCTAATAGAAATCAAGTTGGGGTTTGCCCCTCCTGTGAGCAGGCTGATTTTATATCAAGGAAAGTTCTGTTCTCTGGGCACCGAAGCTCCTGGCAGCCATCCTATAATGAGTGTGTTCTTTGTCAGATTTGGTAAGAAAATATGGATTATCAGTTAAAAACAACAACAACAAAAAACCCCAAACCTCCAGCCTATTAGAACTAGGAGAAATCTTAGTGGTAAATTCTGTTTGATAGATTCTTCCCATGTGAAAACCATCATAGTCTGCCCCTTTTCTAGAAACAAACAATTGACAGATAGGTTCTTGACAGATTTTGGGATTGTAATCCCTTGCCCACTCAAAGGCAAGGGCCATCCAGGGCTTATTAGGACCCACCAGTCTGTCCCTACTGCCATCTTCTTCCACAGGGAGTGGGCACCCCCAGCCATACCTGCAGGTTGTTATTTACTTCAGCTTCCTCCAGCTTGCTCTCCTTCCACCTGCCCCTTTTTAAGCTTAAATATGCATGTCTCCTTCCCCTCCAAGACAAAAGAAAACATCTTGGGATAGGTCAGAGGTAAAGATTCTTAATCCTGGCTATATATTAGACAACCAGCTGTCAACTTTATTTTATTTTTAAAGATTTATTTATTTATGCATACAAGAACTGGGGCCCAGGCTAGAGGTGCAGGAGGTGAGAAGATTCACCAGAGACAGCAAGGAGAACAGGCAGATTAACTGAAATACACTGCTGAGGGGAGCAGCAGGGGAGACAGGAGAGGTCTGCTGCAGCTTGTGGGTAGCTCCCTGGGCGGCCAGGGATCAAATTCCTGCTGCAGAGGCTGCAGATAGCTTCACAGTGCTGTGCTTAACCCCTGTGCCACCAGGGAGGCCCAGCTATCAGCTTTAAAAAGTAACACTCTTTGTTTAAAGATTTATTTATTTATACAAGAACCAGGGTACAAACCAGATGTCCGGTGTGGGGGGGGGTGAGAGGATTCACCAGAGACAGAGCGGGGAACAGAACAGGCAGACAGATGAAATACACTGCTGAGGGGAGCAGTGGGCGGCAGGAGAGGTCTGCTGCGCTATATGGGACCCTCTCCGGCCAGCCAGGATCAAACCGGCACTGCAGAGGCTATGGACAGCTTCACAGCGTGGCGCTCAACCGCCTGCGCCACAAGGGGAGGCCCTAAAAAGTAGCACTCTTTGGGCCGCTTTCTCAGAGATTGTTTTAATTATTCTGAACATAAGACTTTTAAAAAACCCCTAGAAGATTCTAATAGACACTTAGGATTGAAAACCCAAGTTCGGGTAGTTGTTTGGTGTAACAGTACAAGTAGTACACCTGTCTCAAAGAAAATGGAGGCTGTAAAATTTGAACTGGAAATGGGTATTTTTAAATAATACCTTTGCCACTTAAGACCTGTTGTGCAACCATCCCAGGCTGGGTAGGTTCACCACTGGTTCTAACAGTTTAAAAGTGAATTTTGGAGCCTTTGGTATCATCTTCACAGGTTTTACTAGTCAGCAGGGGAAACAAGCCAGCAGGGAGACAGCAACTTAAGCCTCCATCCCCCAGGGTGATGCTGCCCTTTTTATTCCCTCTCTCCCAGGCACAGGTGTGTACACTTGGCACATGCGCACACACCCATGCTCCAGTTGTCCACAATCAGGCACGCATGCCCCGACCTACTCACCCTCTGCATAAACATGATCAAGGCCAAACGTGATAGCCACAGGGGCCAGTGGTGCAAAATGCCTGATTAATTCATTTACCCTGCAAGTCCCAAACACAAGTCCCCACAGAGTTCTCCTTCCTGTCTTTGTCCTTTTTTAAGCCTGTTTTCAGTTCCACACCAGCATTCAAAATGAAGCAAAACAACAAGAGCTTTTGTTTCTTTGCTTTAGGATTTCTGTGGTATTGTTGCCCACTCTGTCATGGCAGTCAAGTGTGACTTGAGCCTCCCCATGAACTCTGACACTCAGGTTGTGACGGAGTGACCTTGCTCACATCGTTTAACCTCTGGGGTTCATCTTCCAGTGGAGCTGAGTTCAGAGCTCCAGAGCCCTGTGCGACTAGAGGACTCCAGCTGTCATGTGGGCTCACATGCTGGTTCCACGGACGACACATACAGTGGTCTTTGTTTTGTGGTCTGGGGAGGTGCAGTGTTAAGTTTTTAGGAGGGTGCTTGAAAGAAAAAAGTTTCCTTTTTGATGAATACTCAGTTCCATTGGATAAACAGCTTTGAAGTCTGTCAGTTCATCCTTGAAAGAGAATAATTGCCAGGAGGAAAACCCTAATAATTCTTCTCCAAGCATTTTAAGTTCTTTATTTTAAGAGCCAAATGGAAATTAGATCTGGAAATAAAAAGCTAGTGATGGACAACTGAAGGTCAACATTCAACTTAGCCTCTAGACTCCCATGTATTAGGCTCCATACAAATTTCTCCAATAAGTGTTTTGTCTTTTTTTTTTTTTGGAGGGGGGTATGTTCTACAAGAATATTTTGTGACATAATGCTTGTTTTTCAGAACTTTCTTGGCCTAAAATTTTGGATGGTGCATTGAAACCAAAAACGTTTAAAATTTCCAATTTTAATCTAAAACTGACTCTGAAGGACAAAACATGAAAACTCAAGGCGTTGTTTCTGACTCTCTTGTTGGGTGCTGTAACTGGAGTTATAAGTAACTTAAACACCACTCAGAGTTCCTCTGGTCTCGTTGACCTCCCTTTTTCCTTTCTGTAATTACTGAATATGGCCCTTAAAACCCATGTAGTACCAAAATACAGAGTCTAAACACTGTGATCTCATCACCACAAAAACAGGCTGTAGGGACAGCCCTTCTTCTGGCAGGAAGCTGGCTCCCCTTGGGACCACTGTAACTCTGTAATTTACGGTGGTGCCTTGGTAGTTTTCAACTCAGAAAGGACTTTCCCCCCTGCCCTTACAAAAGCAGTGTAAGGAATAGGTTGCTGGAGGCAGGGAGGAGGCTGTGTGTACACAGGCTATTACAGATCTCCTTCTAAGGGTGCACTCATGTTGTGGGTCCCCCGGGCAGAAGGTCTGTCTGACAGGACATGCGGTGGGCCGTGATGGATACTCTTTTGTACTTGTCTGTTGTTGGGGTTGGGATAGAGGACAAGCCTGCTTTTTCTGTTGAGTTGAGCTTTATGGAGGGAGCTTGGCTGAAGCACTTGTAACAGCTGTGAAATGGATTCTCTCCCTGGTGCCAGAGGCCTCTGTAAAGAGGCAGGTGATCCCTTTTATAAGTGAATAATAAGAGAAGGCCTCAGATATTTGAGCTACTGTTCACCAGGTGGTGCTGTCCTGCAGTGAATGCTTCAATACTACCAGGGAGGTTGGCAGCCTGGGGAAGGTAAAACCTGGGGTGCTCAGAGCCTTGGCAGCATTTGGGGGGGTTGCTGCTGACGTGAGATGAGGAAACATGTTACATGGGTCCATGTAAGATCATGTAGGTTTCTTCTTCATATTGTGTCTGAATGAGCTTTTACAGTCTCTAAAGTGGGGGGAAGGTTAAACCGGTCCCCTCTGCCTCCGTCCCTGCTTTCCTCCCAGAGAACAGCTCCTGTGCTCCGTTCTCATCTTTGAAGTCCTGGTGGGTGAGGGGAGCGTGTCTTCTAGAGCTCCTCATTAAACAGAACTTAAAGGGGAGAAGAGGCCTCCACCCAGCCTTTGCATGCACAAACCCATTATATGCCCGTGCCCTGCCAACCAAGGTGGTTTTGTTGGCCCAAACGTGACTCCACATGATTCCGTCCTTTTTGGCAGTGAAGCCAGCAGCATTGCTGTGAGGGGACTGATTTGGGCGAGAGCCTGGTTTTCGGTGTGTTTGAGCAGGGATAGCACTCATGAAAAAAAGAACATTTTCCAGGATTGGCATAGCAGTAAAAAGAGTATTTCCCAGGGAAGTGAACTCTGAGTCAGTCATGGGAAAACTTTGGTTGGAATCCTTCAGTCAACAAAGATGCATGAAGCATCTGCCTCTACTTGTGATAAGAGCAGAAGGGGTGCAGGGGGGCGGCAGGTAAGAACAGCCCTTGAGAAACTGGGAGGAGGGGAGTCGAGGCAGAAGGAGGAGGCAAGTGCTAGGAGAGCGCAGGCACCAGCAGGTGCTCCGAGTGCAGCGGAAGGAGGGTGAGAGCCCGTGGGGGCGGGGCGGGCAGGTGATATTTGAGCTGTGCGTGCAGGATGACTAATTTCCAGAGTGGGAGAGAGGTGTTTCAGGATGCGGGAGCAAAGGTGTGAAATTGGGCGGTGTGTTCAGAAATGGTGAGCTGTGCAGAGAGCTGGGACCTGGAGGACTGAGGCAGGAAATTCAGAACGAGGTGCCCTTGAAGACTCCAGCACCCTACAGGCTTTACCGAGGTTCAGGACTTGCTGTCTCAAACTTTTGAAACATTTCATTGGGTATTGAGCTCTGCAAACCTATTAGCAACAATTAAAGAGAAAATCTAAGCAGAGGTAATCAGACACTTCCTGAACCTTGCTCAAGACTAGAGCTTTCAGCAAATGTCCCTGGTAAGCTGGGACAGAGGGAAGCAGAAGGGGTTAGGTCGCTTGGGTTTACTGACGGTCACTCTGCTTTTCTCTGGGTAAAGAGTGTGTGTGTGCCAAAGCCTGTTTCTTTGGCTTTGCTGGGATTTTCATGGTGGTCATAGCTGGCCTTATAAACTCTGTGCTTGGCTCATAGGTTGAGTGCTGAGCATGTTTTCTTTTTTCCAGGTTTCATTCCAGCTTTCTGTGGTCAGCTTCTCCGGAGGAACTTTCCAGGTGCCTCCTGAGACAGCTTCTCACTGTTACAAGCAAGTGGAGTCTGGGGTGAGGCCAGGTGAGTGGGCCGTGGTGAAATCTAGGGAGAATCCATACTCTGATGGGCCAAGTTTTCCAAGATGTTATTTTCTGAAAATTTTGAGGGCCTTGGAAGTGGGTTTTTGGTCAAATGATTTAATGGTTGTTTTTTCCCTAAAATCACTCTTTAAAAGGGTGCTTTAATATAATAACTGTCAAAAATTTAGATACTTGGGATTTTTCTCAAAACTTCTCTAATTTTTTCTACCCATTTCAGAGAGTTTTTTCCACAGAAAACTGAGTACATGTTGAACCAGTAGTTTCAAAGCTTCACTGTCGGTTTTTACTTAAATGTATAACTGATAACTGGCCGTCTGTTCTTTATCATTGTCATTTTCCTGTTTCCTGTCCCCCTTGAAAGTCTTGGTAAAGTTTAATTACAAACCTTCTTTAGCTACTAGGAGACAAGTAAGGGAATGTTTCCAACCTACCTTACCTGACTTTTTCCTGGGTTGACTTTTCAGGGTCACACCGAGTCCAGCTGGCTTTGGTTTTCTCTCCCTTCTGCCTTGTTAACTTATTTTGAGCTGCATGGTTCCCCTCTCCCAGCTTTCTAGGAGGATTTTCTAGGTGTGAGGCTTTAGGTATTTTAGGAAAGTTGTTAAACTCTTACACTATGGTTTTCCTGTATCGCAGTCTTAGGTATACGTTGTACAACAAAACACCTACTTCAGGGAGTTTGGTTGAGGCTAGAGGCTCCTGATGGATAACATTTTTGTTTCATTTTTTTATTTGCATTTTCTACCTCAAACGGGTAACTTGTAGTAGGACTCAAATGTGATCTTTTTAAGAAGAGCGGGAATTATCTGGGAACGAGCCTCCAATCTGCTCTAACTGAGCACAGCCTGGATTACTCTGTTTATGCTTAGATGCTCACAGCTGAAGCAGTGACTCAGAAGCCCCAGGAGTTCTGAGCAGATTGGTTGAGTGGGGCTTCGGGGACTCTGCCCTGGATCTCTCCTCTCTGGTGCGTGTTCCCCCATAGGGGATGGGGGGGGTCAAGGTTAAAGCTACTTCCAAACCTCTGTGAATTCTTGAAAGGTCCATGTGACATGCACGTGCCATCTGGCCTGTGTGGCTTGCTAGCAGGATTTCATAGTTTGCACTCTCACCCGTCTTGCTCATCCATGAAGAACAGAGTGGCCACATTGCTTCCCCAAAACTTTGGGAGCTTTTCCAAGGGCAGAGTTTAACAGGAGCACAACAGAGGATTGCACACCAGAATCTCCCATGAAGCTTTTAAAATTGGGATACTGGGGCTTACCCTAAGTGTGTCAAACTGGATTTCAGGGATGGGGAGTGTAAAGGCCAGGAACTGGCCACAGTGCAGGTTTTCTGATCCCATGCAGACCAGGTAAAGGAGGAGTCAGAGTCCTCAGTAGTTTTGCAGGTTTTTTATTTGGGGTTCACCAGGCATATGGCAGGCAGGGGTGCTGGCTCGGGGCTGGGAGGCCTGCCAAGCAAGTCTTCACTCTATCTGGGCTCTCTGGCGTTCGTTCTGCTTCTCGGCTTCTTTCGACTTCTGCTTCGGCTTGTACTGCTGCTGCTACTGGTGTCCTCGTGACGCCGCCCTTAAAAGCACAGTCTTAGCTCAGCTGAATCCCATCTACCTATGCCCACACCCTATTCCAGGTGCCCGCCATCAGGCATGCATTCAGGACAAGGATCCATCATCTATCCTGATGGTGGAAGAGCAGAAAAGCCTGACATTTTCTTTACCCTACAGGGAGGGAGTCCCTACTGTGTATATGTTTTGAAAACCCCTCAGGAGACAATGGTATGTAACTTCTTGAAAAATATTTGTGTGTGGAGTAGACTTAAAAACAAAAAACTCTTTCTTAGTCTGAGCAGATGTTTGGGGGAATTATTTTTGAAGTCTACTAACGAGTTTAACCAGTTTATACTGCCAAGTGAAACATTCCCTTGTGCCATAATTTGCATCATAGAACGATTTTATAACTTAAAGTTGCCTGGGACAACACTATCTATGGTTTTAAGTGCACAAGGGAGTAGGAAAGTGACATTGAAGAACAATTTACTAAGCTTTAGGAAAGTTGAGGCTACTTTAGAAATCCAGTTGGGAATCTGAAATGGAGTTTTACCTAAGTATGCAGAGATTTGCATATTGAAACTGAAGCCTTTTGACCTGTGGTAACACATTTCTCAAAGTTACTTGGAAAAATAGCAGTTTAAGTGTATTGTCCACAGAGATTCACTGAATGGGAAATTTATTAAGTCATACATTTTTTTCTCCTTTTTTGTGTGTGACAGAATTTGCTAATATCTTTTCATCTTCCCCAGACCAACTTTAGCAAGTAGATAGGAGTTTAGTATCATAGATCATGTTGAATAGATTTTGTGGTTTGTGACTGTGTCCCTTTAAAAATTCCCTGTCTAGAAAGAAAACCTTGCAACAGTCATTACTTGATGTTTTCATAGCTCTATGAGTTTCATGGAGAATTTCTATTTTGAAACCAAGGAATCTTGCTATCTAGGAGGGACCTTCCAGATGACCTGTCATCTGGCTTCCATCACCTCAGTGCCACAGAAACTGCTCTTTGTAATGTCACAAGTGGCCTCTGATAGGACTCTCAGCACTTGATACTTCTGACTGCTCCTCATTTAGAACTCTCCCTGGGTTCCTTTGCTGTTTTCCTTTTTCTGTCGTCCTGGGTCTTGCTGTGTCTGCCCATACATGTTCATATTCTCTAGGTTGTCATCTTTGCTGGTTTTCTTTTAGGGGGCTCAGCCTCTATGAAGGACCTCAGTACTTCATGGATTTATCCACCACCCACAAATTAATGATCCCCTAGTTCACTCTCATCTCAAACAATCTTTTGGACATTTCTACTTGGATGAGTCATAAGTTCTTTTAACTCAGGATATCCAAACTGAACTCATTTCCCCACTAATGATTTCCTGTTTCCTGTAACCCCAACCCCCATCCAATTCCAAAAAGCCCCTCACCCCTGTGCTTTCTCACTGGTCATTGGCAATATTCACACCAGAAATGTGTGACTCATCTTCACCCTGCCTCCACTTGGTCTGTATTTTAATTGACAATTCTTATCATTTAGATATCCTACATAAAAAAGGAAAAGGCTATTCCACTGACATTTAATTATTATAGGCTTGAAAGTTGTAGTTGGGCATGTGTTAACAGATAAAACATGAGATAGTCACAGATGTTTATGTAACACATTCCATGGTAGACATGGGATCTTGTATAATTTTTAAATTTCACAACCATTCTGTGGTATCTCATCTCTGTTACAAGTAAGGAATCTAAGGCTCAGAGAGATTAAGTTACAGACCCAGGGTCCCAGGCAAGTGAAACATGGTGGATTCGGATTTGGGGATTTTAAATTTAGGGTTTGATCTGCCTGACGCCAGCCCTTCATGATGTCACTGCCATATTTTGTTTCCATAGTGCTGCATTAGTTTTCTGGTGAGTAGCTGACTTTGTTGGGGGCAGAAACTGGCTCTTATTCATATTAGTGTCTGTTATAACAAAGTTGACTCTTGATCAACTTGGTGATTAGGGGTTACAAATAGCACATATCCCCCTCCTACCCCTGTCAAAAGTTTGCATATGACATGGTTGGACCTCAGAATCTGAGGTTCTGCAACTACAGATTGAAATAACTGACATCCATAGCTGGTTGAATCTGTGAATAGGAAACCCTAGATTAAAAAATATCCATGTGTGAGTAGACCCAACCAGTTCAAACCTGTGTTGTTCCAGGATCAACTGCATATATTTTTAACAGGTGCTGAAGACAAGATTTGTGGTGGGAAATCCATGGTCCTTATCTTCTGTGGCTTTATCTCGGTTCACCCCCTAGCTCTTCCCTTTGCTGTGTATTAACTGCATGGCTTGAGTTTGGGAGGATGAAGCCATGCTATTTATCCTCAGAGGGTCAGATGGAACACATGAGGGAAAGTGCATGAAAACTTGGGGGCATTTTAAAGACATTTTATTTAGTTGTGAAAGTCGATAATTGGCTGACTCAGATGAGTCTCTCTTCTTTGTTTATAAATGACAGCATGAAGATGTGAACTCTTCTGGATCCCTGATGATCATGATGGTTGAATTATTTATGTGCCTGCAATAATAAAGGCAGAAAAGGCTCTTTTAAGTAAAGATTTGATTAATATAGTCCATATAGTTCTGGTTTTTAAGTTAAGATAGTATGTATAGATCTAATTCTGGAATACAGGGATGGGATCTGTACAACTCAGATTGTACATATTTAGGTGTAGGCAGATGAATTAAAGTTTACTGAAATTTGCTCTATTCTTTTAAAGTAGTCTTGGGAGGAAGGATTTGAATGTTTTGTGTTATAACAAAGCTGACTGTAAATCATGGCACAGATGGTTCTGCATTGTTTCCTCACAGGTCTCTCTGCCCTGTGATGAGATAGAAATGCTTTTAAATTTTCCTGCCTAGTTTTTCTATCATATTTTGGCAACTAAAGCTTGTCCAAGGAAAGGTTTCTTTTTAAATATAGGCAACCTATATTTAAAATTTTTCATTGTGGATTTTAGGAACCATTTAGCTTTTCTAAGTTCCAGGTGTGTGTTTTAAAGAATAGCCCTGCAAATTTGGGATAAAAGCATGTATTTTGCAAGGTTTTAACTGCAGTGTGACAAAAATAATGTATATAAAGCATTGTAACTGGTCCTTGGTAAGGGGTAGCTGTCCAAACTTAGTTATTATAGACTTGCATTTTTAGATCTAAAAAGGCCTAAACTGGTTCATGAAGAGAAGATTCAGGAAGAATTCATGTCAGTGAGATAGAAATGGAGAGAACCAGAGTTGAAAGCAGTGGTTCGTAGGAGTGTGGACCCTGAGGTGTGGCATTTCATTAATTGGGAGCCATTAAAATGGATCTCTTCATCCCAGCCCTAAAAATATGACTCTGGGATGAAGAAATTTGATATATCAAGCCCCTACAGGCGATTCTGGTGCTCTTTGACTTTAAGTTAGAAAGATCATGGAGAGAGATGGAGACAGGAGAATTAGTAACTCGGTTAGCTGTTTATCAGACAAGGAAGATTGACTTGAGGATGTCAAGGCCTTGTCTGCTGTCCTGATAGGGTGTTATGCTGATCAAGAGGAACCTGGAATACAGGCTGGTGAGTGGGCTTTGGAGGGTGGGGGGGAGGAAGATGAGTTTAGATTTGGGCATGTTTCATTCATTGCCAGGGTTGATGTCAGCAAGTTGGAAACAAAGCAACTGCAGTTCAGGTAAAACAACTGGAAGGGAACCCGTATATGAGTCATTTGCATGGATGTGGCAGTTGAAGCGAGCACTCAGATTTTTCCAAGGAAAATGGCTCCAGAAAAAGTCAAGATGGTATGAAATTGAATGTTGGGAAATGACATCTAGTGTCTGTTTATGGCTATGTTTCATAGATTTAGGCATCCATCACGATATAGTTTTAAGTATAACCAAAATTATTACAATGAGGATGGGGCTTTTGCTGTTATGCTGTCATCCTGAGACCCTGCGCTGGGCAATAGGGGCTGGTTTTGCACGTTATTTCATCTTGAGATCCAAGACTTGGGGTGCCAAAGGCAAGGTTCTAGTGTTCTTTTTTCCAATGGAGGACGTGGAATATGGTGTTATCAGTAAAGGTGTGATCTTGGGGCAGGCTGCTGAGTTTCTCTGTTTTAATTTCTTCATCCGTCAAGGAGGATAATTACAGCTTCTATATCTCTCTTGTGAGAACGAAACAAGATAGTTCACAGTGGAAACTGTGTGGCTTTGGCAGGGTGCATTGTGCTCCACCTCTGCTTCTGTTTGATGGCAGTTTGTTGAATTGTAGACTGAAGGTCTTCTGTTTGTAACAGATTTACTGTATTGATAAGAGGAGATTAAAAAGTCGGAAGTCTCAGTTGGACATGGGTAACTTTGGGGTTTTCAGTTAGTTGTCATTGAAATATGGGCCTAATTAGGTTTGTGAGAAAGCAGAAGGGACTTGGTTTGTGAAGTTTGGCTGCATAAAAACAAGAACCAGATACTTAAAAAATTATTTTATATCCAGCTTTATTGCAGATGCACATATTTTGCTGTAACAGAAAGATGTTTCCCTGAGACTATGAAAACTTAGTACATCTGTGCAACATCTTCATTATGACTGGAATAATTCCACATCTACTGTCTCTAATTCAAAGTCTTTCAAGAAACACGTGTTCCTGTTTTCCACTGATTCTAATGGGGCAATTTTTCCTTAAAGGAAGCATTTAGACCACACACTTATATTTAGAAAATAGCTCTAAGTAGGCTACAAACCTTCCCAGTTTGGAGACCTTGGCTTCTGAAGTTCTTTTTTCCTCCTCGCCCCTACCAAGAAAAGTGACCTGTGTGTGGGTGTGTGTATGGAGGGGGTGTGTGGGGTGTGTGTGTGTGTGTATGTGTGTGTGTCGGGGGTGTTTCCAGGCCACTTTGTAACGTGGATTTTGTTCCATTGGCCTGAGATATTTCACACTGTCTGTTTATGTTAAGTGGTGACAAAATCATGAGCAAAGATTTCACTACAGAGTTAACTAAGGCTTTAATAGAAACTTTGTGTTTTAGAGGAAAAAATATTACATGTTCATATACGTAGCATGTCACATAAATTCAAGTGTAAAGCTTGAACTCCATCGTTCAAGCTTAAGTTGTTAGGGGACTCCTAAAAATAACATTTGTAATCTCTACTTATAGGCTTTCAAAAAATTAACCCAAGTGATTTTTACTTCCAGTTTGGATTTGAATATGCAGCTTCCAAATTAGTTTGGAGCTACCACCCCAGTGCTTCTAGAACTACATAGGACTTGAATCTTTCTGGGAAATTTGGCTTCTTCCACAGCTGAAACAGTGAACCAGAGTTAGGTAATTTTATTAGTCTAGAAAAAGCATTACACTCCTGCAGCTGTTGTTGTAGAACCTTACCATGAAAACAAAAACCGTCTCAGTTACTCAGAATCCATGAGAAATTGGCAGTGGCCCAATGTAAATCCATGTATTTTCAACTGAATTATGTTTATCTTCATACGGGTATCCCTGATTTAGGGCACAGCTGGGGCATGGCCTGACTATTTGAGACAGTGGAGCCGGAGCGGACAAACTGGGTTCCGTTCTCTCTAGGAAGTCTGATCCAGCTCATCAGAAGACGATGCTTGCTGGCCCTTAAGCACTTTTAGTAAGGGTGCTAGGAGAACATCTAAGAAAACAACAAAACCAATAAAAAGCACGGTGGTTCCATATACTGAAGTGGCTTTTATTCCCCCTTTGGGCTTACACTGTATGCTTCTACAGGTCTTTCTTCTGCAATGCCAGCCTAGTTATTGAGGGTGAGTTAGTAATTTAGTGGTGATAGACTTTCTTGTTAAGTAAGACTTTTATAGACTACTCTGAAAAGTAATCATGGGACTTGGCACTTAATGGCCAGGAACGTGCATATGTGGATTACCCAATCCTTCTAATGCATGCCAATCAGTGAACTACTGTTTAACTTTTTAAACTTCAGTGGTTCTGTGAGATAAAACTGAGCTACTGTTTCTCTAGAAGCACCTGCGCTATTACAGAGCTCTTGGCAAGTCGGAATAGTTGTTTCGTTGAGTCTGACTCTGATTCTCTAGGCCAGGGTTCCTGAACCTTGCTTGAGTTATTAGATGGACTTCAGGGTTTATGAACTTGGATGGTTAGCAGGGGAAAAAAAAACTTTTTTTCCTTCCACTAACCTCTAACCAAATGTGGCCTTTGCTCCTGTCATGGAAGTGGGCAGACAGCCAACATTATCAGTTGCATCTGTGGCTTTGGCACATAGCAGTTAAGTTTTTGAATCTTTCTGCCCATCGCTGCTTAAACTACAGTAGCTATGAGGCCTGTTGCTGTGTCTTGTTATTTATGCATTAAGAAGCACATACTATTACCGCAGTTTTACTTTTTATATATATTGATGTCTGTTTCTGTGTAATTAATTTTCTTTGTAATAATATTTTCTATGTTAAAATCATTCAAAAATGCTCTATTAGTAGGTGTACATTACTGAAGCTGTCCATCATACCCATAGGTGCCTTGGATGGCACCCCAGCTTTGTTCTCATCTTGCTTTGAGACCATTTTGAAAAAATCTTAATGTATATGGCTTTTGTCATGAATTGTCTTTGGCTTTTATCATCTGGACCTCTGGTATTCCCCATTTGGGTGCTGTTGGGGTCAATTAAAAAGTGAAGCCATTGCCCATTCCCATGTGACCTTTCTCATAGCTTCCGTGGCAGTCCCCATTAAGACTGCTTACTGCAGACAAATGTTTATGCCCCAGAATGGTGTCCCTTAAACATTTCAAATAAGAGCTCAGTGATACATGTGTTTATGGTATTTGCTTTAGTTGTGGGAAGAGATGATGCGGTGCGCCTTGTGTGTATTTGATTCAGTTCTCCACTGCATCATCAGTGTTGGCATGCCCTAATTTTAGAATTTGATGTCCAAAGTTGAACTGTAAAACTGTCAGGAGAAAGCAAGCTTAGGCACCATTCCTTACACCGTCCAGTCACCTTTTAACAAACTCCATGCAATTTATTCAGTGAACAAAGGGTTGGTTTTTTGAGCTCCTCTTGAATAACAATTTCTAACTTCTTGGTAAGTGTTAGGAATAGAGGAAGCAATGATCATGTGTCACAATTCTGTGATGCAGAATTGGCATGTGGCCCAATTTTGGGATTCTCCCCCATGAAACCATGAAGTGAACCACTTGTTCATTTTAGCATGTATTTCGTTGTTTGATTCCTCCAGGTCACAGGCACTGACAGCACTGTGGTTGGAAATAAATTATAAGTACGATAGGTGTTTCTTAATAGAGGTTGGTTCTCTTTTTCAGCATGGATTTGAGGCATGGAATACTGCTGGAGGGATGAGGGGCGGGAGAGAGATCAATATCAAAGATAATTTTTCTATTTGACAATTTTGTCTTTCTGATCACCTCCCAGTCCCTGGAGCTAGTGACACTCTATTTTACTTATTTTTTTAAGATTTATTTATTTATGCATACAAGAGCTGGGGTACAGGCCAGAGGTGTGGTAGGTGAGAGGATTCACCGGAGACAGAGTGGGGAACAGAACAGGCAGATTGACCAAAGTACACTGCTGAGGGGAGCAGCAGACAAGTCAGGAGAGGTCTGCTGTACCATGTGGGTAGCTGCCTGGCCAACCTGGGGATCGAACTCATGCTGCAGTGGCTGCAGACACCTTCATAGGTTGCGTCTTAACTCCTTGTACCATCAGGGAGGGCCCTCATTTTTATTTTAAAAAGAAGACAAAGGTAGTGATTGTATTGTATGTGTAAGGTATTGAATTAATCAGGCTTTTTGCACCACTTGCTTCTGTGGCTATCACTTGTGGCCTTGGTTGTGCTAATGTGAAAGTCTCTGGGAGCATAGGTGCAAGGCGCACACACCTGATTGTGGAACACCTGGAGTATGGGTATGTGAGCATGCGTAAGCGCACACCTGAGCTTAGGAATCAAGGAATATAAGGGCGGCGTCACTCACGTGGACAGCTGAGAGAGGATGCCTTTGAGAGGGTGAGTGACTGCAGGAGAGATGAGGCCACTGCGCGAAAGAACGCCAAAGAGAGCCCAGGAAAAGAGGGTAAAGATTTGCTTGGGGTTTGGGGATTTGGCTGCTGGCAACCTTTGGTACCCCCTGTCTGCCCTGCACCTAGTTGCCCTACCACATATGGTCAGGCCCTGCAGCCCTGAATGCCCACTATGAGCTAGGTAACCCCAGGCTAGTCACTAGCCTGTCTCTGCCTTTGTAGGATGAGATAGTAACAGTGTTTTCTGCAGGGCAGTTTTAAGGATGAAATTACACACACATTTAGAGCAGGGTCTGGAATATAGTGAGTGGTAAATAAATGCTGCTGGCAACAGTTAGAATCACCTGGGGGAATTCTAAACTGTCACATGTGTATTGCGAACTTCCACCCTGCTGAAATTAGGACCTGGGGAGGTTATAACCTTGTTCAGAGTATCATAGCAAGTCACTGACAGAAGTGGAGGAGGAATTTTGATGTCTTATATTTTGGGGCTTTTAAGTGAAAGATCCATCTGTCAGCTACATAAGCAAGAGATTTTTCTATAATGAATAGTTGCCTTTCACAGGCATCTTTGAAGTTGTCTGACATTTTTCACTTTGAGGCCAGATGCAGGGCAATTTTAAAAATTTAATTTCTTGAGATTTTTAATACCGGACTTTATTCAGCTGGCATTGATTGAGTGCCTTTTAATTCTTTTTGAAAAATGGACTTTCTGACATGTCTTCAAGATTCTTTCTCTTTTCATACCAGAGACTTATTGCCCATGCCATAGGCTCCTCTGAGGGATCCTTTTTTCATCTGTGGTGCTGGTTTATCAACTGCTGTGATTACAATGACCTTATGAACAAGAAATAGGTTCCCCCTTAAAGTTGTAGCACCACAGGTGGAAGAGACTTATAATTAAGTCAGTTGAGGAGGAAAGGAGCAGTATTCCTGTGAGTCCAAAAAGGCAAAGTAACTTGGCCAAAGTCATTTTGCTTACATAATGCTTCCCACCTCTATTAAGGGAGTTGTAACAGTCACACATCGAGAAGGTGGTTAACGTGAGTTGGACATCAGACATCTGTTGTTTGATACAAATGGAAAACTTACCAGGGAGAAGAGGGCAAAAAACAGAATATCATCAGTGTGGTTGTTATGGTGTGGCCCACCTTAATGGGGGTTGGGACTTGAAGTCCAGTCCCTAAACCTTACAGAGAGCACAATCGTCCTCCACAGAGCTGCATGAGAGAGGATAGGACCACATTCAAAGACTGTTCAGATTCTAGGTGGATCTTACAAGCTTTTGAAGCCTTAATGGGGTCCAGAGTTGATGTTAGCTTCTCCCAGTTCTCCTCGGATCTGTAACAACTATACATTCACCCTCCTGCCAAAGTCACCTTTACTTTAGGGTTTGTATTCTGTGCTGTCCTAGTCTCCTTCCTGCCCTCCTCTCCCCTAGTTCATTGAGGACTTGGGGGCAGCCACTCTGAGTCGGAGCTTTCAAGTTACACCTGCATGCACCGAAGACCAGTTCCACTGTTACTAAGTGTGTAACCTTCAGAAAATTGATTTCCCTAAGCCTCTTTCCTTATTTATAAAATTAAATAATAAACTATTTCATCGCTGAGGTTTTTGAGGACAAAATATGATTATGTATGTATATATAACTCTTCACCTTACCTGACACATTGTAAACACTCAGTAAATACTAGTTGTTAGGATGGTGGTTGATGTATGTTTCCAGTCCTGCCTCCATTACTGCAGTAGCCTCGGAATAGCTTTCCCTGGACCAGGCATCAATTTCTTGACTTCATTTTTCCCCAACATTCCTTACTTGAGAACATTCCACTTTGTCAAACCATGCTATTGGCTGTGTGTGGGCTTTATCATTGTTTGGAATTGTTCCACATCCAAAATTTCAAATTTAAGAGGACATACTCATTTTCAGTTTCCTCATTCCCTTATTCCAACTGCATTTGCTCCTTGAGCTCACTGAGAGACCATCTCTGGTTACCACTTCCTGTGCACCTTGACTCCATGGCATGCCACTCCAAGCACTCCATACGTGGGCCCTATTCCCCTTGTTGCACCTGCACTGCACACGCCCAGTTGCTGAGCAGTCCTCTCATCTCTGGGTGGGTTTGCATTTCTTCAGAAATGCCTCATGTATTTATTATTGACCAACTAGTGCAGAAGCATGCAAGGAAAAATCACTTCCTAATAAAATTTAATCAGAATATTAGGGATGTTTCTCTTCATCTTTTGTATCCTTTGGTTGTTTCCAGTGCATGGCTGTTGTGAATAATGGCTCCAGTAAACATGGGGATACATATATCTCTTCAAAACTTTTCCTGAAACAACTTGTAGTTTAGAACTTAAACATGAATTCAGACTTCATGCCCAGAACTCTTCAATTCACATTACTTGTGCCTTTAGATTTACTCTGCCTTTTAATAAGTCAGACTCATATAAATCTAAGATCAAACCTAACTGTAGAGATCAGTAGGTTAGAGGCTCAATTTGTAAGAGTTTTATTAAAAGAGGACCAGATGGGTTGGTCCTGTGTGTCTCAGGGAATAAAGTTCAGTCTGATGTTGCCATATTTTCCAGCTGTGCAAGTTAAGCAAAACCAAAGCCCAATTCTCATGATCACAGTTGTTTTCCAGTTGCACGATCAGTAGCCTACTTTCCTTTTCTCTGGTTTTTCTGGGAGAACCACCTGAATCCTCTAGAAGTTCAGTGACTTGTTTCAGAAACAATGCTAGGACCAGGGTTGTCTTTTGATTCCAAGACTCTTTATACTACAGGGAGGAAAAGTATGAGGGAGACCTCCTGGAATTTCAAGTATTCATCAAGGGTTGATTTTCCCCAACCTCACGGGATCGCTAAAAGAATGTTGTATAGGTTCTTGCTTTCAGGAAGCTTCTGTAATAAAAATTTCCATGAATTTCCAGCCAAAGCCAATGTCCCCTTTAGCTCCATCTTTGTCACCTCTCCTGTGTTCTGCTTTATTTTCTCTAGCTCTGTTCTATTCTAAATCTGGCAGTCTGCTTCACCTCTCACCGCCACCACCCATTTCCTTTCTTTTGATAAATACTAAAGGTTGCTTATGCAAAGAAAATTTCTCATCATAATTACACAGGGATATTATTTATGAGTCTGATACCCTGAAAAAATATTTTTGAATCCCTAAAATTGAGGATGTTTTTGATGTCTCTTCCTTCTCTGAAATGAAAAAAAAAAAGTTCTTATGTTTATCTCAGTTTCCAGTGCTTCATTCATAAATATTGCCACCCTGGTTTTATTTTAATAAAAGAAGGGAGGCACTCTTAGAAACAGGATTGCTTTGAGGTCAGCTGGTTTGATGGGAGAAGCTTCTTCTAATGGAGTATGCACAAAGTGCATGCATTTAGATACTCTGTAATTGGATAATAAGAATTTATTATTTAAGGGTAATTCAGGTGTGGACATGAAAGGGATATTATGAAATGCAGTATTTTGCTTCCTAGTATCTCATTGTCTGATGTCACATGGATTTAACTAACATTCTTGCATTCCTTGAGAATGAGAATATATAGGAATGTTCTTTGTAACTGCTATAAATATTGGTTAATTGCTTGATTTGGAGGAAATCGCTCATCTGTGTTCATTGCAGCCTAGTAAAATCTGTCAACAAATACTGAGAACAGAGTGGGTGCGAAGGCTGTGTTCTGGCTTCTGTTTGTATCTATTAAAGAATAAACATAGTCCCTGCCCTCAGCTCACAGATTTGACTTGCAATTGTGTAAACAGGCAGTATGGCACTCCAGAAGAGGAAAATTTTAATGTTAGTGTTCTGTGATTTCAGACAAGGTGGCCATGGTTACAATAACTGCCATTGTGGTTACAAGTTGAAATAGATTTTGTCTTGTTTTGAAATCATCTCACTGTTTTATGAAAGGTGATTTTCATTTTATATTGCCAGTATAATCTCTGTGCCGAATTCATAGTGTGGAAATATTGTGCCTGTCCTCAAAGACTTTATGTGTTAAATGATAAAAGAGGAAAGCTTGATAGTTGATTTAACTTTTAGGCACTTTAAAAGGAAGAATCTATGATATTGGAAATACAGGTGTCGACTGATGGTAGAAAAGCAAGGACATTTACTTGACATTAGGTATTTGGCTGTTAAGGGTGATGTCACATATGTTTTATTTTCTATAAATAAACATTATAGGAAATTTTCTCCCACTGGATAATTTCAGCTGTAATGTGGAAGCTGGCCTTGCCTCTCCTTTTCTGAGGTATTTAATTTGAGGTAATGGCAGCTGAAGTTCTCTATTTTCTGAAATTTTTATTTTTAAGTATTTAGATCTAACCATATATTTGTACTTATGAACAAACTTATAAACTTGTGTCATAGAGGCTAGAAATTATGGCGCAGAAATTGAAGGATTCGGTTTGGTCATTATTTCAGTTATATCTGTTCCTTTTGGTCTATGATATTTAAGGTAAAGAAGGACAATGTTTCTTATGTTTTATCCTGTAAGTACTTCACCCACCTGTATGGTTCTCTCATAGCACTGTGATAGCTTCTGGCAGTTTATTTCAGTCAGTTAGGCTAGCCATTTAATCAGCTGGGTCTGAATTACTGTGTCTGGAAGGCTGGTTTACATCATTTCTATTTGGCTCTTGGCTGTGGCAGGTCAGTGTGCATCCTTATAGGTGAAAAATGATAGTATTTGAAGTTGCTGTGGGGAGGAAAGTGTATAATGGTGCCCAGGGGCTTGTTCAGGTAGAATCTGCTGGCTGCCTCCACGAGACTGCATCACAGTGGTGTTTATATTCAAGAATTTACCACTGTCTTCCTTTGGTGCTCCACCTGGGACCAGAAATTTCAGTATGCTCCCTATCTTAAAAGGACAGTGCTTAGCAAAGTGACTGTCTTTAAAAAAGCCCTTCAGGGCCTCCCTGGTGGCACAGTGGTTGAGACCTGGGTTGTAAAGCTGCCCGCAGCCTCTGCAGCGCTGATACGATCCCCACCTGCCAAGCGAGGGTCCCACATAGTGCGCAGACCTCTCCTGCCACCCGCTGCTCCCCTCAGCAGTGTACTTCGTCAGTCTGCCTGTTCTGCTCTCCACTCTGGTGAATTCTCTCACCCTCCCGCACCTCTGACTGTACCCAGTGCTTGTATAAAAAAATAAATCTTAAAAAAAAGAAAACGTAAGCTTTTAAAAAAAAAAAGTCCTTCAGAGCTTTTGTTTCAAGCCAGAACGCTAGTTTATTAATTTATTCCCAGAATCATATCCGTGGACAACTCAGACAGCTGTAATGGTTATTTGACCAGTACTCATCCCACTGTTGTTAAGACCCATATTATTTGGTACTTCTCAGTGAAAGCAGAATCAGAACAAGGGAAAGTGGTTATTTGATGCCATGTTAATGCATCCAGAACTGGATGTACGGGGGGAACTGTGTTTATAAGTACATAAATACTTTGTGTCAGATAATCTTTTCTGCATTATGCCACCAATGTTGGCCCCTCTAGCCTCTAACTAGTTGCTCTAACTCATTCCCCTGATGGTTACAGTCTTTGTTGATGAGATTAAGTTGGGGTTCTGACTTTGAGACCATGGATGACTTTACATGTATAACTCCACTTTGATTCATGTTAATTTCAGAATTTAACTCATCATGAACAAACTTAGTTTTTTCCTTTCAGGACGCTGAAGTCGCCTTAATGTCAGCACTCAAATATAATCAAAGTTTCTCTAGGTCACAGTTTGATTAGCTTTTAGAATATAAATGTAAGGTCTTTCACTTGCTGTTTAGGTAGGAAAGCAATCTGATGGCCTCTTTCATTTAACTCAGGCCCACTGATGTGGAAGATGTGACTATCCTGAAAACAGCTGATTTCTGCCAAATAGGAACAATGGTGGGGGGTGGGAGGGGCAGTCTGTGATGAGATACCCTAGTCCTTGCCTTGTGGGATGTCTTTTCCGAGTGGCACAGCGACTCCGCCGTGAGTTGGTGGTGACCAGGGTGATAAATCAGGGACACCAGCACCACCAATGTGGGGCCCAAGCTGGTGGTCAGTGATCCAGGGAAGCTTGGGCTCTGGAAGGGTTCACTATCAGAGTCTTGGACAAGCTTTGTTGGCATGGCACCATCAATATTTTTCTTTGTCTTTATTTTTTATATATGTAGATTTTACTAAATGACAAATCTGAGTGTTGGTTGATTGATAGAAGACAATATCTGTGCTTACCAGACAATTTAGTTAGGATTTAATATTGGCCCCCCCCCCCTTTTTTTAATGCAATAGCCTTCTGCATTGTTTCTTTTAATTTCAGGAGAAATTTGTGTTTCCGCAGTTTTCCAGTGCAAGCACACTGTGGCCCTCTTCCAGATTCAATGCTGGCTTTTTAGGTGAAACTTTTAGGAAGTCTTTTCACCAGGGTTCATTCAAGTAACAATTTTAAAAAATAATTAGGCTCTTAGCCATGCCCTTTTTGTCTGTGAAGAATCTCCTTGGTATGATTTAACCCTAATAACTTCATTACAACTTTCTCCAAATTCTGGCTAAGATAATTATCTTCCCAGTATCTCTCAGGTTTGTTCTTGGCTCCTGGTTTTTCTTGCCTGTTTGTTTGCTGTTGTCTAAAGCTTTCATTGAGAGGGGAGGCCTGGAGCAGCTGGGAGGACCCTTGCTGGGAGTCTCCAGGGTTGGATGCTGGCCCTGCTGGTAATGAGCTGTGTGCACCCTGGGCAGGTCTGCCTCAGGGTCTCTAGTTTCTTTAGTGGGAAAACAAAGGGCTTGGAAAAATAAATACTGACCTGGACCAAACGATAAGAAAGATCATCCAATGAGCTTATTTTGTGTATTTCTGTGAATGACAAACAGCACACGGGGAGTCCTCATCCCTCTCAGTGGTCCTCCAAACCTCTGCTTTACTCTGAGGTTGAGAGGTTGTACTGAGGCCATTTTAAGCATTCAAGCTGCAAGTGCTGCCTTCTTAATAGTGTTGCTATTTCTCTCTCCCTCCCCTTTTCTCTCTCTTTCTCCTTCAGGAGCAACCTGCTTGCCTTTTACCATCCTCTCAGTGCGTTAGCAAGCTGCATGAGATGGGTAACTCTACCCTCTCAGGTTCGTCACTCTTTGTAATTGTCCAGCCATCTCATCTGAGTTAGTGGAGGGAATAGAGAACTAAAGGAGACTGGCTAAATGATGAAATAATGGTCCTTTTGTTCTGTCTTTTGCTGTAGGGATGGTTTCATGTTTCATCTTAGGCCTGGACCCATTGTGGTGTTTTTACATGCTCAGAACAATCCTGCTTAGAAATACAGCTCATTATTTAAAGGATTCAGCTGTAATGCCACAGGCCTGTTCTACTTACCTTCTCACCCTCCACCCCCCACAGTTATAGGTACTAAAAGTTCATTGTAGTGTGTGTTGTTTGATTGGATCCCCAGACATTAGTGTTGAAATGTAGTCCTACTATATTCATTTTACAAATGTTTATAAGGAATGTTTCATTCTGATAACCTTCCGGAATGTTTTCCTTTTTGTATAATAATCAGTAGCAGCTGTGAAACATGCCTGTAACCATGTCACTTCCTTCTTAACCATTATCTTTGGATTCTCTATTTTAATGCTTTCTTTTGATGAATTTGAGTTTGGAGACCCACATTTCTATGCCAGACATCTTACAGCAACGTGCCCGGATTTAGCTTACAACCTTAATTAGATGTGGAGTGCTGAGAATGCAGTTAGGGTTTTTCAAACTTTTATAACAAGACAGTGAAATTCTGATCAGTTTATTAAGTTATAAAGCATTCCTTTTTTTTTTTTTTAGCATTTAGTTTCCCATTTTAGCTTGTCTATAGAAAATTAAAGTAACGCTCAAGATAGCTTTATATTATCCTAAGCGATCTGTTTGAACACAAGTAACCTCTTGTATTAATATGCAAGTTATATTTGACTTACAACTCTTAATAATTCTTCCCTCTCCTCTCTTTTTCTTTAGAAGCAAAAGAGCATTGAAAATGTTGAAGGCTGTGCTGAAGAAGAGCCGAGAGGGAGGAAAGGGGAGCAAGAAGGAAGCAGGTATGTGTACAAGAATGAGCAGCAGGGTCTCCCTGGTGGCGCAGCGGTTAAGCGCTGGGTTGCGAAGCTGCCTGCAGCCCCGGCTGCTCCCCGGCCACCAGAGGAGGGTCCCACATGGCGCGCAGACCTCTCCTGCAGCCCGCTGCTCCCCTCAGCAGTGTACTTTGGTCCTTCTGCCTGCTCTGCTCCCCGCTCTGGCTCTGGTGAATTCTCTCACCCTCCCGTGCTTCTGCCTGTACCCAGTGCTTGCATAAATAAATAAATAAATAAATCTTAAAAAAAAAAAAGAAAAGAAAAGAATGAGCTGCACTGGTGTGGGGGGCATGAAGCAGCAAAACTCACTCCAGGCTGGGTGGATTTCACTGCTTTGGAATGGGTCAGAGAAATGATCTGGCTTAAAACAAATAGCATGCTGGAGGCTATAAGAAATGAAATACATTTCTGAGTTTTCCTATGAGAAGTGACTTTGAAAACTGAGTTGGGTTGTGACCCCAATCTTTCCCCAGAAATCTTTTAACATTCATAATTTTAACAAGTCATTCACAATGAGACAGTAAAGTTACTGATATTGAGGGATAGCAGGTGTGTCCAGGAATTTGGTTTCTAGAAAGCTCTTACCCTTTTCCCATACATGATTGCATTTTATATGTTTGACCAACTGCTGGCTGACTGGTCCTCATCTTTTGAGTATCAAATTTTCCTCCTAACAGGTGTGGCCCCACTCAATGCCAGACTGCTAGTTTTCATTTTGATGAGAGCTGCTTAATTTGGCTTGGATTTCTTTCCTGCTTGTAGAGTTCTGGTGCCTGTGTGCTCACTGAGACTCTGCACTGCATTCCATGTGATAAACTCCTCTAAGAATATTTCGGTGACCAGTCAAGCATTACACCCTATTTCTCTCTTTAGAGCTACATAATGTTACCTATATTACACAATAAAAATCTGTTAGTTGTGGGTAGATTTCCCTAACCTATGCCATTTCTTTCTGTAATGTAATGTTAATCCAAAAATGGCTAATTTTCTAAGTTATTATATATCAAAATATTTCAGTTTTAATTGTTATTAAAATATAAATAAGAATGCTTATTACCAAATAACACTGAATTTCATAGTTAACTCTAATCCAAAGGATCTTGTAATACCTTGTGATATTTTCTAAGTTTTTTTAATTTGGCTAAAATCTGTAGTTTTTGTACATATAAGAGAAAAAAGTAGCTTATAAACTTCTTGTTTATATGGAAACTGGACAAAATTTTATTAATTGGCCTTTAAACATTTTTGCAAAATGAGAAACTTACCTTAAAAGTTAGAGACTTTATTCTAAAGCTCTTCAGATTCCATTAGAAGCTTCTCTGTAATGCCTGGGTAAGAAGATACAAAGAAAAAAAAAAAAACAGTTTTTAATGATAGAAACAGGAGACCATGGTTCACTCTTAACCTTAGAAAATCAACCCCTAGCTTTGAATAATTAATTAGATACGTTACTATGGAGAATTTTCAGTTGACAAAATTTCTATTCAGGGTGGACATTTTTACCCTCTGCTTGGGTGAAGGCCAAAACATCCTTTTCTTTATTTCTCTGAATGCTGTTTAAAGCAATTTTTTTTTCCAGTTTTGGCTCATCTGGCACTCATCTTAAGAACTTTATGTGCTTCTTTGGATGCCTTTGTAATTTCTAGCCTAAAGTTAGATCCTAACCTGTCTGTTGGACTGGAGCTGCCAACCAGTGGGTTATTTTTCTCAGGACCACATGACATTCAAGCCAAAACCTCCTACTTAATCACTTACAATAGACCACTCTTTTTGACCAGTGCCAGACTCATGAAATAACAGTATATTAATGACTTTCAGCACCCTGCCTTTCAGACAAGCTAGACAGTGGACATAGTTTGCTTCTGAAGATTTTCCAGTTTTTGAGCATGTGAATTTTGAGTTTATTTCCCTCTCTTTAGGAGTAACTACTGCTTTTTCTGAATCATTTTATAATAATTTCCACACTATTACTTTTTACTAATGCAGACCAACTTGAAAAAGCATTGGGAACATTTCTCATAAAACATCTGTATAGTATGTGCCTTTTTCCTCTTAACTAGAACCTGGTTGTATTACTTGGGGAACAAAGCAGATGGAATTTTAAATGTTGATGAAGTTATGTCACAAAAATGATTGGGGGAAAATACTTTGAATTTAACCATTCATATGTTGAGCTCTGTGCCAACTCTCATTATGTAAGTAAAGCATAACTGTTTCTCTGTAAATTAAGGCTAGCTAATCTACTGAGACTGCTCTGAAACTTGGGTAATAATATTTCCTGCAATATGGAAATATTTTCCCCTACTGTTTCCAATTAAACCAATCTTTGTTGCTTAGACAAAGGAAAACTCATTGTTGTGTATTTGAACTCACAATCATAGAAATTTAGGAAATATTTATCTGAAATACTGAGTTCAGCTTTTCATGTCCTTTATAGATTGTTTTTATAGATAGTCAAATTACACTTTAATGTTGACTGGAGAAGGAAATATCACTGAATTAAATTCCTCAAAAAAGGAAAATATTTCTGAAGTATTGAAAAATTGTCATACCCTCGGCTCCTATCCTTGAAAGAAAATGTCACGTGTCTATTTTAAACTATGGGTAAAGTATTAGCTAGTATTGAAATACAAGTAGTATGCATATAAGATAATATGAATTATATACCAGGAGATACTATAAAAACTATGGAAAGTCATTGAATGAACTCTAAAAATAGCAAAATTCTTTTTTTCCCCCCAGAATAGATGTTTCTCATTATTTCTTTTGAAAGATTTATTTATACCTACAAGAACTGGGGTATAGGCCAGAGGTGGGGGGGGTGAGAGGATTCACTAGAGAGAGCGGGGAACAGAACAGGCAGACTGAAATAATACGCTGAGGGGAGCAGCGGGCGAGTCAGGAGAGGTCTGCTGCACCATGTGGGTAGCTCCCTGGTAGGTTGGGGATTGAACTCGTGCTGCAGAGGGCTGCGGACAGCATCATAGGTTGCGTCTTAACCCCTTGTGCCACCAGGGAGGCCCCTCTCATTATTTTTTTTGATAGAGGTGGAATTTCAACACTGTATATGATTTAGAGGAATAGGTTCACACCTCCTCAGATGGCTGTCTCTTCATCACATCCACCACTGAAGCTCTCTTATCCCTTTACAGTAGGCCATTGAGCCCTCTCCCAATTTTCCCTCTCTTGTAGCATCAACCCTGCAGACATATTTCTAGTGTTTGTTTTGATTTAGTTCTGTCAGTCCCTTTGTTTAATTTCTCTATACTCCACATATGAGTGAAATCATTGGTGTTGGTCTTCTGACTTATTTCACTCAGCATAATCCCCACCAGTTCCATCTCTCTTGTCTCAAATGGTAAGATTTAACCATTTTTTTTTTTTTAAATAACTGTGTGGTATGCTATCATGTACATGTGTATCTTCTCAACCCACTCAGCTGCCATTGGGTATTTAGGTTGTTTCCTTAACTTGGCTATTGTAAACAGTGCTGCAATGAATGACAGAGTGTATATATCTCTTTGAATTAGTGGGGGTTTTTTTGCATTTTTTTTTGATAAATACCAAAGGATGGGATGACTGAATCACATGGTATGTCTATTTTTAATATTTTGAGGCTCCTCCATATTATTTTCTTTAGGGGTCGGACAGTCCACATTCCCACCAACAGTGTATGAGGGTTGCTTTTTCTCTACACATTTGCCAACATATGTAGTTTTTTAATTTTCTGATATGGGCCATCATGGGAGTGAGGTGGTATCTCATTGTGGTTTTTATTTGCATCTCCCTAAAAAGTGACGTTGAACATATTTTCATGTACCTTTTGACCATCTGTGTGACTTCTTTGGAGAAGTGTGTGCTTAGTATTTCTGCCCATTTTCGGATTGTGTTCTTTTTATTGAGTTGTGTGAGTTCTTTGTAGAATTTGGATATTAACCCCTTGTTGGATGTATGATGTACAAATATTTTCTTCCATTCAGTAGGATAATTTTTCATTTTAATGACTTTTCTGTGCAGAAGCTTTTTAGTTTGAATCAGTCTCAGTTGTTTATTTTTGCTTTTATTTTCCTTGCTGTTGGCATTAAGTCCCCAAGACAACACTGAAGACAGTGCTGTGTAGTGTATTGCCTGTGCTTTCTTCTATATATTTTATGGCTTCTGGTCTCACATCCAAATCTTTAAATTCATTTTGAGTTAATTTTTGTGTATAGTATAGGGTAAGAGAGTGCTCTTACTTCATTTTTCTGCATGTGACTGTCCAGTTTCCCAGCACCATTTGTTGAGGAGACCTCCCTTTCTCTGTTGTATACTTTTGGCTAGTTTGTGGTAGATTAACTGTCCATATAAATATGAGTCAGAAATGGTTATAACAGAGCAAAAAGTGTTTAGTGAAGGCTATGGAATCATGTCAGAATGCAATTAAAAACTTTAAAATGTTTTTTGGAAAGTACATTTACCTTGTCCCCACCATTCTATCATTGCAAATGCGCACTTTATTTTTATTGACCTTGAGTTAGGCTTACGGGAGCAGAAATCAATACTAAACCATAATGTGGGGAGACCAGACATGGGCATTTATTTTTTTCTCTCGCTGATGTTATATTAGAATTTTTATCTGAAACAACTTAATGAGTTGTTAATATTTATTTTGAAGTTCCCCAGAGACATCTACAACCTTCTGTCACATGTCTCTTTAAATCTTTATTGTCAGAAAATTTTCAGGTTGCTATCATTAAAGATTATTTAGAGATAAAATAATTTTTGCACTCTTGAGAATCGTCTGATATCAACTCTGGAACTAATGAGAGTTTAGACTGACTGTATGAGCAACATAGAATACAATCTAGTCTATACAGCTGTGTTGTTGAGTAAATGAATAAGACAATTCTATTTTATCATAAAAACAAAAATTTTGTCAACCTTAGAACTGTACATATTTTATACCAAGGAAAATAAAACATCACTGAATAAGGAAAGGACAGGAAAACCTGAATAAATAAAAAGAAATAACATATTCCTGAATGGGCAAGTTCATTACTTTAAATTAACCAGCTCTTAAACAAAATTATTTTACCTATACATTCTACCTAATCCCTAATGAAATCCCAACTATTTTCTTTTAAAGACTTCGTTCTTTTTTTAATTTAATTTTATTATTTTTAAAATGAATTTTTTATATAATTCTTACATCATTTTTCATTTTTGCATAATATATACATTTTCATTTTGGTTATATTCCCTGTACAATTCCCACCCAGTTTTTCTGACCCTAACCCCTCTTCTCCTCCCCCGCCTCCCACTGTAGTGTGTCTCTGGTCTATAGTTGCTTGTTGATTTTTACTTTATTGCAATTAAGACTTCATTTTTTTTTTTTTTTCTTCTTCCGGGTGGGACCCTCGCCAGTGGCCGGGTATTGAACTGGCGCTGAAGAGGCTGCGGGGAGCCTCGCAACCCAGCACTCAACTGCTGTGCCACCAGGGGAGGCCCAAGACTTCATTATTTTTAAGAGCAACTTTAGGTTCATGGCAAAACCCAGAGGCAGATACAGAGATTTTCTGTATCCCCCTGCCTCTCCTTGCTCATAGTTGCTCTCCTTATCCATAGTCCTGCACCACAGTGGTTGATTTGTTACAATTGATGAACCTACATTGACACATAATCACTCAAAGACCATAGTTTACATCAGGCTTCACTCCTGTACATTGTGTTTGGACAAATGAATAATAATATGTACACACTGTTCTCAATCCATATTTTAATTGTATCAATTGTGAGTATCAGTATTTTTCACTGTCCTAAAAGTCCTGCCATTTCTTTCTCTCTCTCTTTATTTTTTTAAAGACAACATAACCAGTTGATTTAAAAAATTCACATTGAAGAGAAACATACTTAAACATAGCCCAGGAGAAAAATGAGAGTGAAGCAGACGCATCTAAATGGCTCAACCTGGTTCCCATGACTGAATTCTAGCTGTAAGAGAGGCTGGACAAGTATGTATTTGAACTTTCAGCATCTTGAGGCCAAGGTGGATTTTACCTCCTACCAGTATGCACGCTGCGCAGAGTTCTTCACTTGTAGACATTGGGCAGGTTTGTTCCTCCTTCAAAAATGTAGCCAAGCACAGATATCCAGTATAGCTTGTTATAATAGCTGCTGCTCCTCATAGCAAGTAAATGTCTCTGCTAGCTCTTATTTTGGACCATCCCCCTCTTTTTCTTTCTAGTGGTTTCCAAGGAGTGAAATATAGTTTTAGCTAACATTTGTGATATAATGAAAGCTCAGTTGATTGTGCTTTCATTTTTCTTTTAACCCTACAGAGACTGGAAACATAGGTGCTACTTCTGCCCCTTTTCTGTGAGACCTTTTTCCTGCCTTCTGCCAATCTGGAAACTATATTTTTCCTTGCTCTAACCAGCTCTTCTAGTTGTTCCATATTGGTGTGAAAGTAGTTCTAAGTTGAGGCAGAAGAACAAAGATTGGTGAACTTTTTTAACTGTGGTATTGCCACAATTAAAATAAGGAGTGATTAAGAAAAAGTAGCTTATTATGCAAAAATGTTCATTACTGTGTTCTTTTCTATTTATTTTTGTTCTTTTTTTTTCTTTTTCAGCAAGGGGGCTTGGTTTAAAGCAATTTATTAAAAAAATCCCAAAAAACAACAAACATTTGACCTTCACCTTATTTCATTGTTAAAACCCACCAGTTGGCTAAATACACTTGCAATGGTATTAATTAAGGCATGGGGTAGTCTCTAGGCTTGAGTGTGTGCTGAATCAATCTATTAACTTTGCATCTAATCCTTCACTTTGAATTTGTAGTAAAAGGAAGCTGTTTGCTGCTAAAGTTTAAAAGTCATTGAGGTGATTGTTAAATGTGGTATTTTAAGCCATTCCAGACTGCAGTCTGCTTTTCAGTGGTACCTTCTAAAAATGCCTCACTACAAACACTGCTTTGTTTTATCCAGAAAATATGAAGCTGCTTTTGATTATTCTGTGCTGCATTGCCCATTTTCTGTGGTTGTAGACTATTATTTAGGAATTTAGTGCAGTGACTGTCTTGCTGAGCTATGGATATTTGTATCTTGTTGTTAACTGACTCCAAAAATGTTTCCCAAGCAACAAAACAAGCAGAAATAATTCAATGTAAAGGTATTGTGTTTCTTTTTATCAGGCATTTAAACATATTCTGCAAAATATCAGGGTGTGATTTAAACACAGTGGAATAAATCTGATTTTTAGTAGGAGCAGGAATATTGTTTCTTCTGGTTTGTTCAGTACCTTCTTCATTTTTCTCTTTGTTCCCCAGACATGTTGCAAAGTTTAGAAAAAGTACACACCTTGGAATTAGAAGACATAGGTTCAAAACCCAGCTTGATCACCTTCCCTGTTTACTTGTACTTGGACAAATTAACCTTGCTGTGTCACGTTACAGGGGTGTTATCAGAGTAAAACAACTTTTTTGCAAAAGTGTCTAGCTTGTTATCTAGCATCTGCTCCATAATCAACAGAGCTTTGCTTTCTTGAGAAAGCTGTGTGGTTGTGGTACCTTAAAGAACAAGCAAAACCCTTCAGAATTTGTTCTTTTCCCTGTTGAAGAGAAAGCAGGAATGATCTCAGACAAATACTGATCCTGCCATTGACTTAGGATACTGGAAAAACTCTGTGTCATTTGTCAAATGGTGTTTTCTACTCTGAAAAATATTAATTTTTCCTTTTAGCCTATTTCAAGTACTCTATTCTTTTCATTGTGAACTTAAATGAAAGGCTTATTCCTTGCTTACAAGATTTAAGGAGTTAGCAGCAAGCAACTTTCAGAATGGATTTCTAAGTATAGTTTCTAAAGTTTTTGAGCGATTTCATCTCAACACATCCTTAATGAAGTTCTCTCTATATGGAAGACCTCATCTCCCATTTTTTTTTTTTTAAAGATTTATTTATTTATGTGTACAATAACTGGGTACAGGCCAGAGGTGCGGGGGTGTGCGTGTGAGAGGATTCACCAGAGACAGTGGGAACAACAGGCAGACTGAATGAAATACACTGCTGAGGGGAGCAGCGGGCGAGGCAGGAGAGGTCTGCTTCGTCATGTGGGCTGCTCCCTGGCCGGCCGGGCATCGAACTCGTGCTGCAGAGGCTGTGGATTGCTTCATAGAGCAGTGCTTATCCACTTGCGCCACCAGGGAGGCCCTCATCCCCCATGTTTTTTGTAGGTTCCATGTTTTATGGAAATACAAAGGGTGAAAGGGTTATCAAAAGGAACAAATGCTTAGCATTTTTTGTGGGTCAGGCACCTACAGAAGGGACTCAGCTGGTCCCACTTGCTTGCCTGTGAAAGGGCGTAATTAAAACTGCACTGAAAGGAATGCAAAATTAAGACTCATCTTGAATCTTCTACTTTTTATGTAGGACCTCCAGAATGTCAAAACACACTGAATCATCATAAAGGATTTGGCCAAAATCTTAATCTTTCTTTATTGGGCCTCTTCAGTTTGTATATGTGTAAGTGCAATAGGAAACATACTAGGGAAATATAAATTAACAATTTAGAATCCATTTTTTTGGTCAAATCTAATTTCACATCACCGTATTTTTTTTTTTCATTAAATCTACTTTCCTACTTAAATCTTATTTTGCATAAGCTACTTTTTTTGGCATAGACCACTTCTCAAAGAATTTTGTCATATGTGGCTTAATTCCCATAAAACTTCATATTTTAATTTTAAGTGACCTATTTGCATTTCTTAGAAGAGGAATTCTAAAGTTTAATTGCTATTCCACAGATGAATAAAAACTTGATTTCAGATACTGTCCTGACAAATACAGTTCCTGACGGAGGGGGCAGGTAGGCTACCAAAGATTTTGACCTAGATTGCCTTTTGTTTTGGTGGAACATGACTTTAAACCTGAGACTTTAGCCTTGCAGTTGTCCTACAGGATGAACACCAGAAGTATTCAGTTAGATAGACTTAGTTCTGGTGAGGAGCTTTAAACTGAGATACCCTTATTCATATCGGAAATCATGGAGTTAGAAAATAGGATCTGATTCTCTCCACACTTTATCCAGTATCCTCCCCTTTTTGGTGGCACCCATATATATTAACACCCATATAGGTTCAGAGATTTTGGCCTATGTTCTAGGGACCACACTACTGTTTGGCTTAGGGATGAAGAAAAAAAACATCTGAAAAACTGGTTTTCAATGCTTCACTCTTTTACAGCTTATTTGTGTCAGAGTTGCCCACTTTATAAGGATTTTGGGAGCAATTAGATGGCTAGATTTGGTATGAGATGGCATTCCTTTTGACCTGAGACTGACTCTGAACACAGAGTGCTTGGAAATGATGCTGCCTGTGATATGAGACATTCCACAAAAGTGGTTTGGGCACTTGGCTGAATGTTTTTCTAGTTTATGGTACTGACTGGTGGCAGAGGCCAAGAGACTGGATGCAAACTTTGAATTAAGGATGTTGAGAGAGCCACCTGCCTGTATATGGCAGACTTCCTGATGATTGTATTTTCCATTTCTCAAAATTGAAAAATTTATGTTAATGGTGGATTGTTTCCCACTGCCCTCCCTTCCCCAAGTGAATTTTCTAGATAGCATTAGAGGTACATAGGCAACTTCTTTTCAAGTACCAAATGTTAAAAAAAAATTTTTTTATTTTGCTTTTTTAAGCAAGTACCCTTTTTCTTCTATTATCCTTGTTAATTTTTTGACAGTATAGGATTTCTCCCCTCAGGTATGCCTTGTCCAAGTCTTCTCTCCAGGACTATTTTTAAGTTCTCTTTAGCTTCTCCTCCCCACTCAATGTTACCTTTCATTAGGTGGGTCAGGGAACATGGAACCTTCCCATTTTATGGAGATTACACTCTGTAACAGTTGTTCTCCCACCAACCAAACACCAAAGCACAAAGTCCATTGTGCTCCTCCACATCTAATTTCCACCTCCTCTTTTCTCTCCCCTCCTGGATGCCTGAGATCTGTGGTCAGCTTCCAGGGTTTTGTCTTTGTCTCATCCTTTGTTTGGTTGCTCCATATTTCACATATAAGTGAAACCATCCGGTATTTATCTTCCTCCTCCTGACTTATTTTGCTTAGCAAAATCCCTTCTGTTTCCATCCATGTTGCTGCAAATGGCATGAGTAACTTTTGTGATCCCTGAATAATATTCCGTTGTGTTGATATATCATGTCTTGATCCATTCATCTGTTTTGGGGCGTTTAAGTTGTTTGTATCTTGGCTATTATAAATAGTGCTGCAATAAATATAAAGGTACAGGTTTCCTTTTGAATTAGTATATTCATGTGTTTTTGTCTATGTCCTCTCCAGCACTTGTTTCTGGTTTTTGTTTGTTTTTTTAAATACGGGCCATCCCCAAAGGTGTGAGGTGGTATTGCATTGTGGTTTTGACTTGCATTTCCTTGATGATAAATTTTTTTTCATATCCCTGTTGACCATCTGCATATCTTCTTTGGAGAAGTGCCTGTTTAGCTCTTCTGATCAGTTTTTGATTGGGTTGTTTGATTTGCTTTTGTTGAATTGTATGAGCTCTTTATAGACCTTTGTTATCAGTTCCTTGTCAGATGTATGGTATGCAAATTTTTTTTCCTTCTTCATTTTGGTTACAGACTCTTGCTGAATAGGAGCTTTTTAGGTTAATATAGTCCCAGTTTATATTCTCCTTTGCTTTTCTTGCTGCCAGAGAGGCGTCCTCAAAGTTGTTTCTGAAGTTTGTCATAGTGTTTTGCCTATGTTTTCTTCTTTGTATTTTATGGTTTATTTTGATTTTTGAGGGTACATTTTGTTGTTGAGGTTTCAGGCCAATATGACAAAATATAGACAAGTGGTTAACAGCAGAAATGATTTTCAATGCATTTCTGGAAGCGAGAAATCTGAGATCAGGGTGCCATGATGATCTAGTTTTGGTAAGGGTTCTTTCTGACCTGAAGACAGCTGTCTTCTCCATGTGTCTTCACATGCGGGCAGTATGAGAAAGAGAGGAAGAGGAGAACGGGCATGCTAGTGCACTGGGATCTCTCCTTAGAAAGTCATTAATCTCATGAGCACCCCTCCCTGGCCAAGACTTCATTTAAACTTAGTGTGCTTCCTAGAGGCTCCTTCTCCAGATAATACCTCAGTGGGGGATAGGGTTTGAACATATGAAAGGGGGAGGGGAGACATAATTCAGTCCACAGCACTTGTCTTTATTCTGAGTTTGAATCTAATACCATATTTTATTGATGATAAAACACCATTTTATGTAATATTAAGGAAGAAACAACTGCTGTCAATTAAATTGACATAATACTTTTACCACTTGGGATGTTTGTTATACTTAAGATTTCCTTTATTTAGTTATTTTTGTTCATCTGAATTTTTTTTTTTATAAAATTGAAGGAAAATGTGAATGAAATGGTTCAGGTATTTAAAAAATTCATTCAAAGCCTGATTCTTCTAGGTTCATCTTTTTCAGCTATTGTCAATAACCATTCTCGCCCAGCCTCCTCATTGTCATTTTCACCATTAAGAGTGTTGTTGATGTAGCATTTCTTGAGTACTTCATTTTCCTTAAGATACTCTTTCAAGCTGCATTATGCATTTTTGATGCCATTTTTCCACAGTTTTCAAAAGGTTTTAATGAAAGGCTTTCAGATAAAATCCAAGACTTTTATTTCTTCCACAATAGACCTTAAGTAGTTAGTTGACATCTGGAAGAGGTTACAATTGTGTAGTCACTCTAGCAGATGCAATAACCAACGTTTAGTGTGGCTGCCATATTATAACCAGTGCCTGGCTGATGTAATTTTAAGATACCATCAACTATACATACGTTTCGGTTGTAGAAGAGTTCAAGAAAGAATGAATATGGGTCTTTAAATCAATGCCTAATACTGTGTGTGCATCTTGTAGAAAATACTGTTAAGAATAAAGTAGAGACATGGTCTCACTCATAGCAGGAATCTAGAAAACTTAAATAAGGGACCAGGAAAATGAATAACTATAAGATAGTGAAAATCAAAATCAACAAAAAACTATGAACCAGAGACACTTTTAGGGGGGCGGGAGGGGAGGGATTGGGGTCAGAATGGGGGGGCTGCAATTGTATGGGGAATATAACAATAAAATTTATTTAAAAAAAAAAAAAATAAAAAATAAGCATATGTGATTAAAAAAAAAAAAAAAAAAAAGAAAAGAAATTGAAAGCGTAGAAGCTGGAATATGAAGGTGCTGGAATATGACAAAGACATGTTTGTTTAATGTTGTACATCTGGTTGAAAAATAAAGACACTGGAAACAGATTATAAGAATAAAACAATGATTACTAGAAAGAAAAGGGGGGTGGGGTGGGTGGGTAAAATGGGTAAAAAGAGTCAATTATGTGATGATGGACAGAAATTAGACTTCTGGTGGCCAGCAAAATGGACTAAATGTAGATATTGATTTGTAAGGATAAATACCTGAAACCCGTATGTTGTAAACCAATGTTACTTCAATTTAGAAAATGAAAAGAGAACAAATAAACTTAGGTAAAATAAAGTAAAATAAAATAATGATGTTGGTCAAAAAAAAAAAAAAAAAAAAAAAAAAAAAAAAAAGAATAAAGTAGAGAGGGCCTCCCCGGTGGCGCGGCGGTTGAGCGCTGGGTTGCGAAGCTGCCTGTAGCTGCCCGTCAGCCTCTGCAGCGCCGGTTCGATCCCTGGCTGCTCCCCGGCCACAGGAGGAGGGTCCCGCATGGCGCGAAGACTTCTCCTGCTGCCCGCTGCTCCCCTCAGCAGTGTACTTCGGTCCTTCTGCCTGCTCTGCTCCCCACTCTGGCTCTGGTGAATTCTCTCACCCTCCTGCGCTTCTGCTGTATCCAGTGCTTATATAAAATAAATAAATAAATCTTAAAAAAAAAAAAAAGAATAAAGTAGAGAAACCCAGGATATTCTGTATCTTTTGCTTTATCTCTTTAAACACAATGTCTGAGTCTTTGAAAAATGACAAATAGTTTATTGTATTAATACATCATGATTTTGCCTTTGTGTATTTTTAAAAAATATTTATTTATGCATACAAGAGCTGGGGTGCAGTCCAGAGATGCGATGGGTGAGAGGATTCACCAGAGACAGAGTGGGGAGCAGAACAGGCAGATCTACTGAAACACTGCTGAGGGGAGCGGCGTGGGAGACAGGAGAGGTCTGCTTCGCCATGTGGGTCACCTCCTTGGCCAGGGATTGAACTCTTGCCACAGTGGCTGCAGCTTGCCTCATAGTGCTGCGTCTTAACCCCTTGCAGCACCAGGGAGGCCGGTCTTTGTGTATTTGTCTCCGTGTTCTTTTCTTAGTCATTAAACCTGTAAAACAGTTTTTTTTTTTTGTTTTTTTTTGTTTTTGTTTTTGTTTTTTAACAAATCTGATTATTTCAGTAGAATGTTTCCAGGCCTGGAATGAATAGTGACAGGAAATGAACTTGTATAGAAGTTTATGGTCCTTTTTGCCACATTGTTTTTCAGAAGGATTATATTGGTCACCACCTGTGTAAGCAGCATATGAGCTGCATGCTTGCATGGCTCTCACTGGTAGTGGGTATTTGTGAATTTTAATCATCTAATTTTCTGGGCTAAAATATTTTTTCACATCAGCATTTCTTTGCCATTGGTAGACCTCTTCATATCTTTAGTGCCCACTTATATTTCCTTGTCAATGATTAATTTTTATTTGCATTTCATGTATTTTTCTCCTGGGTATGTGAGAGGCTCCTCAGTCTGGTTCTTTTTTCTTTGAGTGGCCCCTGCTGTGTAGTAGTGCGGTTTTCTTAAGTCATTCCTAAGAAGGTGATCATTGAAGTTGCTACTAGGGAAACTGCCTATGTTTTGTGGGTATAAGTGTCTCTCTACATTGTTAAGATGTCTTGTTTGGGGCGTCCCCGGTGGCACAGAGGTTGAGCACCACGCTGCGAAGCTGTCCGCAGCCTCTACAGCGCCGGTTCGATTCCCCGCCAGCCAGGGCGAACCCCACATGGCTCAGTAGGCCTCTCCTGCCTCGCCCGCTGCTCCCCTCCACAGTGTACTTTGGTCCTTCTGCCTGTTCTGTTCCCCGCTCTGGTGAATTCTCTCACCCTCCCACCCTTCTGACCTGTACCCCAGTTCTTGTATAAAATAAATCTTAAAAAAATTGTGCCACTGTTAGAGATCTGCTAGTCTGATTGGCTTGTAATCAAGAAATTTATCGAGCAACAAAAATGAAAGCATAAACCTAGTCAAATGAATCATTGCTGTTTCCACAGTACTTGAGAGCATTCTGTCCCTCTGCACAGCCCTAAGTCTGAATGCTTCCTGCTACCTGGATGTACTGCAAGCCTGACTGCTGCTGAGCTTTTAGCAGCAGGCAGGGTTAGCTCCAGAGAGTTAAGCATTTTCTTTATAAATTGCTGTATTCTTAAATATTAAAAGTTTGTATCCATGGTGCATATTATCAGATTATTATGTTTAGGGATTCCCCCCCCCCCAAACTAATTTTAAAGTAATGAGATAAAAGATTTTAGATCTGGAAAGATCTTAAATGTTGAATTCAATGTCCTCATTTTTTTGAGGAACATTTGGAAAGGAGACACTGAACAGCTGCTTGGTTAAGCAATGATGGGATCAAAGTGTAGTTTTTGACTCCTGACTAGCTCCGTTTCTATGTCTCTGGCTAACTCCCTTAATTTTATCTCTAGTGATGACTTTGTAAATGCAAAGGATGATATATCCCTGAAATAGAAGATAGATTTATAATTTTTTTCCTTTAGGGATATATATTTTGATGTTTTTAATTTTCTAGAAGTTTCCCCTTATCCCTTGGGTTATTTCAGAGATTCTTACATGGTCTTGTATGGGAGAAAGAATTTTCCTTCTGTCTTTAAATTCTTTGACTAGTCTAATAATAAAAATGATATGAGATAGATAAACTAGAAAGACTTAAATTTCATACATACAGAAACCCCACAAGAACATGGAACTGCTTGATAGACAACTGGGCTTTATGTGAGACCTTGAGCTAGGGAGAAGAGAGTGGAGCCTGAGGTGGATAGCAGCCAGGGAGCTACCCACATGGCGCAGCAGACCTCTCCTGTTTGACCTGCTGCTCCTCTCAGCAGTGTATTTCAGTCAATCTGCCCTTTTTTGCTCCCACTCTGTCTCTGGTGAATCCTCTCAAATCCCCTGCAGCTCTGGCCTACACCCCAGTTCTTCTACACAAAAATAAATAAAAATCTTAAAAAATTTTTTTATGAGGATCATTGAGTACATTTTTAGGCTTTTTTCCCCCTATCAGCATATATTAATGTATAGGCTTTTAAAAAGTTGCTAAGTTTCATGTTAGATGAGTATTTTACAATTTATTTATCTCCCTCTTTCATAAGAATGGTTGTAAGAAAACACATTGACTAATAAGTTTGATCATTTATAAGTTTCCTAGGTTTTATCAAATTGCTCCTCCAAAAAGCTTATAGTTCCACCTTCAGTATTAGAGAATGCTTGTTTATTCACATGCTCACCAACACAAGTTATAATGAAGCTATGTCATGTTTACCGATATGATGGGCAAAAATGCTATCATGTTCTGATTATGCAGTTCTTTAGAATGAGTTAAGACACATTTTTTTTTCCCCAAAGATTCATTTATTCATTCAAGTACTGGGGTACAGGCCAGAGGTGCGGGAGGTGAGAGGATTCACTGGAGACAGAGTGGGGAACAGAACAGGCAGATAGAAGTACACTGAGGAGAGCAGCGGGCGAGCCAGGAGAGGTCTGCTGCGCCATGTGGGTTGCTCCCTGGCCGGCCAGGGATTGAACTCAAGCTGCAGAGTCTGTGGACAGTCTCACAGCTGCGTTTAATCCCCTGTGCCACCATGGAGGCCCATAATGAGTTAAGACACATTTTTATGTTTATTGGCCATTCGAAACCATACTACCTGTTTTGTCTTCGGACTGCACAGCTTACCAGCTATGTGAACTGAGCATATCACTTTTCTGTGCATGATGGATCATTTATGAGGTTTAAATGGTTATGAGGTTTAAATGTGTTATAAATGCTTAAATTTATGCTTAACACAGAATGTGTTACATAGATATTTGTCAAAAATAAAAAATTAGGTTTCTTTTTCTGTCTTGCCTGTTCATTTACTTCTCTTTCAGTTGGGTTCAGTAGCTGTTTTAATATTTTGGTATCTAACCATTGTTTTGTAGTTAGTTTTAAGCAAACAAAATTGTTAGATTTCTAGAAAGATTCATCTGAGTCATCCTTTATTTTTGATAGGATTAGGTAATGGACCTTGTTTTGAATCTAAGTTTCATATTGAAAACTGACTGAGTTTACAAATTTCAGGGCGGTCAGCTCTTTCTTTCCCTGCTTTGTGTGTGTGAGTTTTGATGCTGTTAATCTGATTGAACCTCTTAGAGCTGCACCCTTGCTCTAAGATACTAAAGATTAGAGAACTGGAATTTTCCCCTTCCCATCAATTAATTGTTACCATGGTTATGGGACTCATTAAATAGCACCTTAAATCCCTTCTGATTTATGGAAGCAGCATGAGGCTCTGCTGGTTTGACTTCAAGAAACTTTAGGTTAGAGTCCCAGTTTGAATGTACCTGCTATTCTCTTTGAACAAGTTATATCACTTTTCTCAGCTTCAGTTTTCGTGTCTATAAATTGAAGGTAATAGTTTGTTATACAGTGTTTATGGGGGTGTGGGAAAATGAAATTTGCTTTTTTTCCCCTCTGACTATCAGGCATGGTAATGTTGAAGAAGTGGAGGATGTGTTTTGTCCTTTACCACATGGTGTCCTTGGGCTGGAATAATACCCATTAAACAAAAAAGTAAAATGTATTCATTCAAAGTTGTAACAGACGTTTTTGATACTCAAATCTTCAAAGCTTAAGATATTTCTTAAGATATTAAATAAAGAGACCAGGAAATGAACCACTTTTCACCAGGAAGTGAATCCCTGGGAGGAAATATGGCAGTACTAATAAAAGTTATTCTTTGAGTATCTACTGTGTAAGAGAGCATACTAAACATTTACAGTTAGCTCGCATAATTAATACCTCCCATGATTATTAGTAGAGGTTAAAGAACCCACTGAGGAAAGCACAGTTACTGAGCTACAGAGCCAGAATTTGAACCAAACATGTCTTAGTTGCTACCACCTGTGTTCAGGGTTGTGGAGCTTAGTCAGGGCCCGGGTTAGGTTGCTGGCCTTCACTGTTGGCATTTCTGTATCAGTAAAATGCGAAGGATAATCATTTTTTTTCCTTTTAAGGTTGTTGGTTGTCCTGAGGATTCAGTGAGTTAAGGACTGCAAACAGTGCCTGGGCTATAGTAAGCACTTTATATAAATGTTCGTTTTGTGGTAATTCATAGTAATTTCTCCTTTATTCTGGCTTTTTGGTTTTCTATCCCTTGACCCACTGTTTCAGGCTTTAGTAAAAGTGGTGCCCTGGATATTTGTTTCCTTTGTTGCCCTTCCTGTGTGTCAGCCAGGACCTGGACCATTCCCTCTGGTGCGGATGAAGGAGCATTGTGGCCTAGGCCTGGCCTTGGCTGCTTGCAGCAGGTATGGTTGCTGTAAACCACCTGCGTGGGCAAGTGTTAGCTAGGAGAGGGAAGGGGGAAGGAATGTGAAGCCTGAATGCAAGGATTTGCCACCGGCATTCTCTAGATCTGTGATGCGATTGTGTGCATTCGCTGTGTTGTACCCTTGTGATTCAGTGTTCACCTTGGTTAACAAGAATGGACTCAAATATAGTTGGCTTGTGCAAGGATTCCTAAACCTGCCCACTTCACCTGAGATGCTCATAGTCCCCCCAGACCTCCCAGCCTGCTGTATTCTATTTAATAGTCTTTGAATGGCTGGTCAAGTTTGGGAACTTCTGGAATACTATTTGTTTCTTTGTGTAGGCCCAGCCCTAAGCAGTCTCAGCCATGGCAGAGGTTAGTGTATGTGACTTTGAAAACTCACAGGAGGAGGAGCTCCTTCATTATCTAGTAAACCCTTTTCTTGGCAGCACTATAAAGATGAGTTTGAAATACAAATACACAAGCAGATGAGTAAAAAGATTCCATTACAGAAATAACAGGGGACAGGATTTGATCAAAGTAATTTGTCAGTATATTTTATTTGGTTCTTGTGTTTATGCTGATTCATCATCATCATTTGCTTATTTTTCATTCTTAGAAGTTAGATACATAAAAAGTAATAGCTAGTGAATAGAATTTTAATGTTTAATTTGCATGAAACTTTATAGAAATTGTTAGAGGACTGCTTTCCCAGAGTGATCCGAAGAGAATGAATGAAGTGACTCACATTCCATTTTATATTTGAGAAATCATGATTAGATAGGAATGTTAATATGGCTAGCTGTGGTGAGACAATATTGACATTGTTGCTAAGATATTTTACCAGCCATGTCATTGAGGCTGCTGTTTTGAAAACTGAATTTTCTTTTTGGGGTGGTGGTGATGGAATGGGAATAGAGCAAATAAAGTGACAGATGCAGAAAATGTAAAGTCATCTCATTCTCGTTCCCACCTCCACCCTCCGCTAATACAAGCCTGAAAAGGATCTTGTTAAATAGTCACATGTGCACAATTGATTTAGTCTGCTTTCTAGAGTGTGCACTGAATTGGTTGTGTTGCTTTTTTTTAAACGTGGGGAAGAAACTTTAAATGCTGCCTAGAAACTTTGAAGCATTTTCCCCCAAATGTTTATAGATCCCATTTTCCTTGTAAGGAACTGAAATAAGATAAATGGTAACTGCTCCCTTTATTCTCCCTCCCTCTGGTAATGAGGCCTGTTGGCAGACAGCTTTGCTGACGGGACTGCCAGAGTTTGGATTTGAGTAGATAGTGAGGGGGTGGTGTACTGGTTATGGTATTGTTCTAGAAGTCTTTTTCCCTCCACTATTTTTCCACCCCCAAAATGTCAGCATGTCCAATATGACAGAATGTTCCTGGTGATTATCATTTGGAGAAACATGACTTGCTAAATTTTCTGTGGATGACAGAATTTTCCTTAAGCACTGAAAAGTACTCCATGCTCAATATGCACTTTGGTTAGGGAATCCATGATGTGGGAAGGCAGGTCAGTAGGATGCCACGGTGAAGAGATTTTAGGATCCTATTGCCTGGGTTCAAATCATATCTGGCACAAAGTGGGGACCATAGGCAACTTACTTGGCCTCCCTAAACCTTAGTTTTCTCATCTGTAATGAGGGGGCAATGGCAGTATTTGCTTCAAATGGAATAAGATGAATAAATAATGCATATGAAAAATGCTTAGCAAAGGTTCTGGCATACAAAGTAAGGTGTTAATCCCTACTAGCTTATTTAGGCCCGATACGTTGCATGAGCACACATGCATAGTTAAAGCAGAGAACTCAGTGTAAATCCTGACTTGTCATTTGGGTACATACTTACTGTGAAGTTTAAGGGTAAGTAAGCTCCAGCAGCCACAGCAGGGCTAGGCCGTAGTTGAGAGGAGAATAGCTTCAGGAGTTGCTGTTGGTAGTTACAGTCCCCAGCCGCCACATTGCATGGTTCAAAGGCACCGTGCACATAGATGTGAGAAGTAAGCCATGGTTTGGTCCTACCCTCATCATTCTTCACATCAATGCTCCCAAGAAAGTTCTGCTTAAAAAGTCTGTTCTAAATCAAGAGGGCATTTTCTGGTGGTTGTTTTTGAGAAGGTTTAAAGAGAATGGTTGGAGGTTAGAAACTGAAAGAAATCATAGGACCTCCCCTGGTAGCGCAGGCAGTAGAGCGCCACGCTGTGAAGCTGTCCTCAGCCTCTGCATCTCCAATTTGATCCCGGCCAGCCGGCGAGGGTCCCACTTGGCATGGCAGACCTCTCCTGTCGTGCCCGCTGCTCCCCTCAGCAGTGTATTTCGTCAGTCTGCCTGTTTTGTTCCCTGCTCTGTCTCTGGTGAATCCTCTTACCCTCCCGCACATCTGGCCTGTACTCCAGTTCTTGTGTAAAATATATAAATCTTAAAAAAAAAAGAAAGAAGTCATAGTATATAAGACAGATCCAGGGAAGTGTGTTTCCTTTTAAGTTCTCTAAAGTAAGTATGGTACGGCTTCACAGTAGCTGTAGGAGGAAGGCAGTCCAGGACTTCAAGGTCAGAGTGATAAACAGCAAAGACCACCCACCATCAGTGAGAACCCCAGGGGTGGGGAGAAGGTGGCTTTGAGTGGTTTAGGGTGGATGCACAAGGGCAAGTGTGAGTCCAGGGGGATTGAGTAGAACCAGTGAGGGCTAGAAAGAGCTAGTGGTGCCTGGAGAAAGGAAGAGTGAGCCCTTCTTCCTTGTGAAAGGGATTCATGAGAGCAGGAACTTGAGAGAGGTAGCCAGTCAGGGGTCTTGCTGGGAAACTTTAGGAAGTAAAAAGAGATGGATACAGATTTATATTTCAAATAAATGTTTAATGGAAAATAACATGTTTTATCTTACAAAACATTCTCATAAAAATGTCAGAATATCTGTCAACCGTAAAATGTAAGAGGAAACATCATCAATACTTCCACCCCCTTCAGAATAACCACTAACATTTATTGAATTTCCTTCTAGCTTTTGGTTGTGTGTATTAGTTGCCTTGCTATTATCAGGCATATATATAAGACCGGATTTACCGGCTTAATGTTTATTCCACATGTTTTTTAAAATCTTAATCATATGGTAAACCTGAGTTGGTTTTTTTTTCCTTTTGTAATTTTAGTTCCCTGGCAATGAAGATGGTCATTGTGTGTTATGCATGTGTGTGTGTTGGAGGGGGAGTTGGGGGTTGTCTGCTCAGTGTCACAATCATGTACAAAATTTTAGCCATTGTTAGCAAGTTCTGGCACCCAGCACTATTGTTTTAAGAAGTCACCAGATAAGTTAAGGGATTCTTTCTGTGCTAGGGGGTGAAGGATATGGTTCAAAAATCACATTTCCTGAATGAGAAAGGGGTGGAAGCAGAAGAGGGATAGCAAGTGAAGTGTTTGAAGCCTGAACTTGGGTTATAGTTTATTGCTTTATTGTTTTTAAATAATGTCCCACTGTTGAGTAGTTATTCTTTATTCTGAAGTAATTTTTTTTTCTCAAAATATAAATGGGCCATGTATTTTCTGAGCCTTGGAGTATCTGAGACTGTTTTTTGGTCGATACTGTACTGAATAGAAAACTTGGTGAAGTTTTAGGTGGTTTGGTCATGCTGTTTGCTCCCTCACATTTCATAGATGTTGCTTTTTGATCCCAGCTTTTGGTTTTGGAGAGAAGTGTTGTGGGTTAAATTGTGTGTCATTCTCCCCCACACCGCCTCCCAAAGACGCACTGAAGTTCTCATCCTGTATATTTGTGAACGAGACCTTATTTGGAAATAGGGTCTTTGTAGATGTAATCAAGTTAAAGTGAGGTCACACTGAAGTAGGGTGCCCCTTAATCCATGATGACTAGTGTCCTTATAAGAGGAGAACCTCATGCGACTCCAGAGGCGTGTTGGAATGATGTGTCTACAAGCCAAGGAGCACCCAGGATTGCAGGCAACTCCAGAAACTAAGAGAAAGAACTGGAGTCTATTTTCTCCTGTAGAGTCTTTGGTGAAAGCTTGGTCCTGCTGGGCACTTGGATTTTGGACTTCCAGCTGCCAGAGAAGTGAGAGAATAAATTTCTCACCTAGTTTGTGGTCCTGTGTTACAGCAGTCCTAGAATTTATCTCACGAAGTCTAGAGGCAATTGGGTTCTGATTCCTCTGAAAGTCTTAGTGATTTTGTAGCCTGTTAATCTTTTTATTTAACTATATGCTTAAATCAATGCTTGTGATTTTTTTTTTTCTTCAACTGTCAACTTAAAAGTCTTGTCAGGAGGAGTCTGGGTGTGGTCTTTCTTCAGAGAAACAACCTAGAGCATGGACATCCTTTTCACTTGTGTACTTCAATTAACTTTTTTTTTTTTTTATAGAGGCATGCTTTTATTTATTTATTTATTTGTTTGTTTGTTTGTTTTTTGTTTATACAAGCACTGGGTACAGTCAGAAGCACAGGAGGGTGAGAGAATTCACCAGAGCCAGAGCGGGGAGCAGAGCAGGCAGAAGGACCGAAGTACACTGCTGAGGGGAGCAGCGGGCGGCAGGAGAGGTCTGCGCGCCATGTGGGACCCTCCTCCTGTGGCCGGGGAGCAGCCGGGGATCGAGCCGGCGCCGCAGAGGCCGCGGGCAGCTTCGCAACCCAGCGCTCAACCGCTGCGCCACCGGGGAGGCCCACTTCAATTAACTTTTTAAAAATTTATCATGTCCTTATTTTCAGAACCCTTTTTTTGTTTTTCATATTCATAATCTTTCCTCACAAAAACTTCTAAACATGTTAGCCTCTCTCCTCTGCATGCACAGCTCCTCCTCAAGCTTGTCCCTTATCACTGAGTGGACTCTCATCAGTGTCAGTTCTACTCTTAGTGCTTGAGGTGCAGACCATAATTTTGTACTGATTTTTAAATTCCTTGCTCCTCTTCCTTTATTTTTACCTGCGGTATGACGTAATTAAGTAGGCACCAATTGAAAGGTATAGAGACCATGTTGTCCTCTTTCTATTCTATTGAGGTTGCCAAACATTTTGCTGAAGTTTCTTCATCTTGAGTCTTGAAGACAGTGCCTTTTACCAGTAAGCTATGTGTTTTCTCACTTCCCCCCATTTATTATTTTGGGGGTTGTTTGGGAGAAGCCTTTCACTAACGAGAAAAGAAATCACCAGCCCTCTCTCACCCCAATTCCTTGGTCCCTGCAGGTCGGCCTGGGGTAGAGATACAGGGGCAGACTCGAGCAGGAAGGGCTCAGTGTTGCCCCCACCCAGGGGGCTGAAAGCGTGGTTAGACCACCAGTTGTTGCAACAAAAAGGATGCTCCATTTTCATTCTTTTTTTTTTTTTTAAGATTTATTTATGGGGGTGAGAGGATTCACCAGAGACAGAGTGGGGAGCAGAACAGGCAGATCTACTGAAATACACTGCTGAGAGGAGCAGCAGGCAAGGCAGAAGAGGTCTGCTGTGCCATGTGGGTAACTCCCTGGTTGGGGATTGAACTCATGCTGCAGTGGCTGCGGAGAGCTTCATAGGTTGCGTTTTAACCCCCTGCGCCACCAGGGAGGCCCCATTTTCATTCTTAAAACTACTGGAAACACTGCTTTTCTGCTAATCCCTTATCTTTTGATATAGTTTGTGCTCTGTTTTCTTTTACTTTGTGGTTACATGTATTTTGTCAGGGTGTTGGGAGAGGCTTTGTTAGGGCTGTTATCAGTTGCACTTGCCAACAGAAACAAGAACACTTTCTTTTTTTTCTCCCACCATGTGTGCCCCACCTCCATACATCCTTGACTGTGCCCCACCTCCTTCCATCCTTGACTGTTCTCTTTCCTTTACCTCTGCATCCCTTAGCCCTGTGCTGCCTCATTGCTTTCCCTTGTAGCATCTGCTTTCTCCCATCCATCATCTACTCTGCCTCCCCTAATATCTTCTTAGCTTCCCTCTCCCTGCTACCTGATATTTCCCCAGGTTCTGGATTATTCTGTTTGTACTGCACCCAGGTACACCCACACTCCCCCTCTAGCAACAGAGAAGACTGAGCTGAGAGCCAGAATGAAGATGGGGAGAGGGGAAATTGATGCCTATACTTACCCAAGCCCATCGACCATGGGAGCAAGTGTGCCCAGCACTAACAAGAACCTGACCTTCAGAGCAGGGCACTGGTGCTCTTCTTACCCCCCTATCCTCTGCCCACCGCAGCTATCAGAAACCACGTGGTCAGCACCACCTGCCATTGATCTGTCCTTGTGGCATGAACTTCATTCACCCACCTGTCTAGTTAGGGCATAGGGCGTGGGTCCTCCATATGTGACTCAGTCCTAGGGAGTGTAAATTTAAAATATCTTTAGGAAACATACACACACAGAAAAGATAAAGGTATTTCACTTTGTATCTCCTCCCCACACTCACAGTGTGACCAGGATTTTCTGTTCTCTGGGGATTAGCTGCTTTTTGAGAATTAGTTATGACGTACGAATAATATTTTGGAAAATAACTTTCTTAGGTACATTTAACTTTCTTTCTGAAAATGCACATTAATAATCAGTAGCTTTAGGGCCTCCCCGGTGGCGCAGCGGTTGAGCTCTGGGTTGCGAAGCTGCCCGCGTCCTCTGCGGCGCCAGTTCGATCCCTGGCTGCTCCCCAGCCACCGGAGGAGGGTCCCACAAGGCACGCAGACCTCTCCTGCCGCCCGCTGCTCCCCTCAGCAGTGCACTTCGGTCCTTCTGCCTGCTCTGCTCCCTGCTCTGGCTCTGGTGAATTCTCTCACCCTCCCGCGCTTCTGACTGTACCCAGTGCATGTATAAACAACAACAACAAAAAAACAAACAACCAAACAAATAAATAAATAAAAACATGCCTCTATTTAAAAAAAAAAAAAAACAATCAGTAGCTTTAGCTGGATGCTTGGGGAGACATCCTGTAAGACTTAGAATGGTTTTAAAGTGCTTACTGTTGCAGAAAGAACCTCCTGAAGTTTCCAAAAATGATACTGGATCTTGTGGGAGGAAATGTTTCCCAGTTTTCTAGGTTTCTGTAAATATACATGAGTTATATGGTTATAAAACCTTATGATGGAAAATATGTTTAAGAAACATTGGTGCACTCCCTGGCAGGGACCGCACAAAAGATGCCCTAACACATTTAATGCCCTAGTTTAATGTATTGCACAAGTCTTATTTTCTGCAACTGGGTAGACAGAACATCTTTTCTCTTTTTATTCTAAGCTTCCATCTCCCCCCTCCTCCACCTTGCTACTTCAATGGCATAATAAATGGAAATCTCATTTCCTGCTTTTGCAGACCTATTTACCTGAATGTCTAAGCTCACCCTTGCCTTTCTCCTGTCTACTCTTTCTGAAATAGGCTTTTACTTTGATCTCCCTGGCTTCGTTACCCTCATTTTTATAAGCCTCTTCTAATCCGGCACTCCATGTACTTTTATCTGCAATGTTGGACATTGCCGTTCTGCATAGCCACCTTTCAACATGCGCCATCTCCCAGATTTGCATTTTCTTCCATTATAAATTAAAATCCCTTTCTGCAGTCTGTAATGGTGAAAAAAATTTAAAGAACCATTATCAAAAGGCATTTCTGCCAATTTAAAATGTCTTTGTCCCTTTTAATTCCATTATTTTTGTAAACTAAGACTTGGATTTACAGGTTGTACCTGTATGACTATATGTATTATTTTTGTTACAAACAGGAATACCCTTATGCCCCGTGCCCTTTCTGGTCTTATTTTTGGAGCTCAGAATTGGTGATTTTAAAATAATAAAATATCTTTGTGTGTAAGAATGACAGAGAATATATATAATCTATAAAGCATAAACATGTACAGTAAAAATGCACTGACCCCTTAAAGACTTTAACTCATTTAAAAACTTATCTGTTGGGTGGAACATTTTTTTTTCCCAAAATAAAGTTCTTACACATGTAGAGAAATGAGTACGTAAGAGACTGAGCTGGCCTATTGAGATGCCTTTATGGAGCAGTTCTAGCAGTTCTAGACTCCTTCTCCTTATGGTTAACTCCCAGATCCCGGCTTCCTGTCTGTGAAATAGTGCGATCGGACGAGATGCTCTGAGATTGAAACCATGTCGGGGTGGATGTGAGTGTGTATGGTGTGTAAATGTTTCATGGGAAACACCTGCCAGTGGAACTAAGAGGTGGTCTGGTAAATCATCGTGGTTGATGGCAGGGTTTATCCTACCCTGGAGAGGATGTTTCTCTTACTCAGCCTGGATATTTCTGCTACAGCAAGGGTGGTCGATCATTTAATTGAGGTGGGAAAAATACAGGGTACAGTCACAAAAGAAAAATATGGTTTTCAGGCTTAAAAGAAGTATTCAAGCCATGCTGATTGTTGCAGTGACACGTTTTTAATTCCTCTTAAACCACTTTAAATATCTGCTGAGGGATGTTAAATCAACCCCAGCATTTGTAGTGTCATGTTGCCCAGAGCCAATACTGTATAGTTTATATGGATGCCCCTAGGAGATTTCTGCCCCTGCATTGTGGTAATGCAGTTGGACTTCTTTGGAGTCTAACCCTTTGCCCTCTTGCAGTGAAGCACCAGGCTCCAGAGTTCTGGCTCCAGCTTCTAAGCCACTGGATCACTCGACTTGCTTCATGCTGTCTGTACATAAAACTTCTCTACCTGCTTTATGCCTTTCTAATAAGGAAGTTGAAAGTTAGGGTTCTTTAATTGTGTCTGAAAAACCAACAGAGCAACATGTTTGGGACCAATATTTTAGTGAGATGTCAAAATAAACTCAAAATAGAAACCCTTCTTTAAATCCCATTTCTGAGTCCCCTTTTATTGCAGACCACATAAAATCAAAGTGCTGGAGCACAGCTGTTCTAAATGCTGAAGGTCCTCATGGTTATAGCATGCTTTGGAAACTCAACCCTATCAGATTTTCAGTTAATGAAAATATTTGTTTTGCTTAACAAAGTTCCTGGGCAACATTTGTTATCAGGAAAGTCTTTAATTCTTTTACCTTTCAGATCCTGATTTCTCCTTTATCACATTGGGGAATTCCAAGGGATGAGTTTTACTTTTGTTTCTGGTATTGTTGCAATAGATGTCATTTCTCCCTAATTTTGTGTCCTCATCCAAGAAAGAGACTTGAAGTCTGAGTTTTTTTGTGTAAGTCAGAAATACTCCTGTGTGAATAAGAAAGACCGTGCCTGTCACAGCACCTGCTCCTGTGTGGGCCATCACATAGCCATTTGGCTTCTTGGCTTGGGGCTTTAGGCACTATAAAGGGCAGCTCTCTTCAAGCCACCTGAGAAATCAGTATCCCCTCCAAATTCTTTTTTTTTTTAAATTTTTTAAAAGATTTATTTATTCATACAAGCACTGGGTACAGTCAGAATCGCGGGAGGGTGAGAGAATTCACCAGAGCGGGGAGCAGAGCAGGCAGAAGGACCGAGGTACACTGCTGAGGGGAGCAGCGGGCGGCAGGAGAGGTCTGCGCGCCATGTGGGACCCTCCTCCTGGTGGCTGGGGAGCAGCCGGGAATTGAACGAGCGCTGCAGAGGCTACGGGTAGCTTCGCAACCCAGCGTTCAACCGCTGCGCCACCGGGGAGGCCCTCCAAATTCTTATTTATCTCCTAGTGTGTTGTTTTTGGTTTTTGGGGTTTTTTTTGCCTAAGCATTAGGAATCAGGTGACCAGATGCCATTCTTATAGGCAGCACATTTGCCTGCATTCCTAAAATCAGACTGATGTGGCAGTGGGGATGGGGCATAAGAGACAAGTATTAGGCCAGAAGAAACAACTGTTCCTCCATTTACAGTCTCCTTGGCATGGCACTGGCGGGCACTCAGCCCCAGCAGGACTTGGCATCATGGTGCACCACCCCCTGCTTTGCCTTAACATCCATTTCACTGCCAAACAGCTGAAGGGGAGGCAGCTGGGAAACTTCATGTCCTGACTCAAGACCTCAGAAAGTTGTGTTTTGAAAGATTTCAGGCTCATCCACAGTGGTCTAAGCCTAGCTCCTGGGAGCTAGTTGGTCATGGTGTTACAGCACCAGCTTGGGAGCCAGGTTGAGTGAGGGTTGCAGCAGGACCAGCATAGGGGCAGCACTGTGCATAGCACATGTGCACTCAGGGGGTAAGCATCTCCCTAACTCATGCCCACTTTCTTTGGGACAAAATGTTACTTGGGCGTCTGTGTGAATGTTCTAGTTATTGAAAATTCTTGTGAGGGTTTCCTGGTAATTTTCATTTTTGTTGCAAATACTAACCATTTGGGCATTTAGTGATAAATTTTTAGTTTCCCAATTTTAGTAAAGTTCCTTCAAGCATAGCTCACCCAGGTGAGACAGAAATTACCTTTCTGTTTCTGCCCGCTTGCCTGTTGCGGAATCTCTGGCTTTTCTGTTCACATTTCTGCTGGTTTTGAGTTGCCTTTGAAAGTCAGGCATGAGTCTGTCTGCCTGTTTTAACCCCCTGCCCCCACCCAGGTCTGTGGAAGGGGAAGCCCCTGACTTCACCATGTCTCTTCAAGTGAAAAGCATGTACAACAATACAGTTTCGAACTTGATGGTTTGAATTGAATCCCCTTTTGAGCCTTGTCAATGAAATGGAGTTCCCACCTGGTTGGATAGCTTTCATTTCAAAGCCAGGCCTTGGATTTTTCAGTCAGGCATGGTAAGGAACAGTTGGGTAGATTTTGTCAGAGAAATTGGTTTGCTTGTGGAAAATTTTCTAACTCTTTCCTGTTCTGCTATGTATAATTTAGATCACAAGGATAGTGACTGACCTTTTCTCCTTGCACTTCCCTACTCATACATGCTTGGGGAGGTGCGGGTATGAGGGAACAATAAATGGAGAGCACATTTCAGGAGAGGCTGATACTAGCCTACACATTCCCTTCTCTGTATTTTTTTCTTTGGCTCTACCATCCTAGAATGTTTAATTTCATAGTAGTAAGTTCATTCCTAAATTCATTGATGGATTAAATACCAGGGAGAACCTACTTAATAGTGAACCATGGTTCCAGACTCATGAGTAGTATTTTGGGTTAGTTGAGTTGTAGGAGGGTGGGCCCTGTGCTATGGGGAATGTAGAAGAAATACATGGTCTCAGGGAGCAGTAGCAAAGTAGGCTTGGTTCTTCATGACACATTCTTACTAGAAGGTAGTAGTGGGAAGCCAGAGAGCTGTGGAAGGGATCCAGATGTTTAAGTCTATTTTGCTGATGCTTCTGTAAGACCAGTAACCGCCTCTCCCTTGCTTTAGTTGAAATCAAAGATACTTGTGGGTCATTTATTCTTACTCCTCATCTGATCTTAGGTCACTGGTTTCTGTGACCTGTTGTTAGGAGTGAAACCAGCGCTGTTTGGTGTGATGCAGGAAAGGGATGAGGTACATGATTAATGTTTGAGTGGTGAAACTTGGATTTTTCCTCATAGGGTAAAAAGTCGTAAGACTGGTAGAGGGAAAAAAAAAATCATTAAAACATTAAACACACATATCGGGGGTGGGGGTGGGGGGTGGTTGTGTGTGTGTGTGTGTGTGTGTGTGTGTGTGTGATATCCATGTAGTTCTTGGCAAGTAAATTGCACCTACCAGTGATGGATGTTCTAACCAAATGTTTTTTTTCTCTCTACTCTAGGAGGTGACTTTGGTCCAGAGACTTCCACTCCAGTCCAGCCCCCTGGCCATAGTGGTGACTTTTTGAGCAGTCTTCCTATGGCAGAAGACAACTACAGGGTGAGCTTGGCCAAAGGAGTGTCAATGTCTCTGCCTTCATCACCCCTTCTGCCTCGACAGTCTCACTCTGTGCAATCAAGATCAAACAAAAAATCCCCAGGTAAATGCCCCAATTAGCTCTCTTGGTTATGTAAGTTAATACATGTATTGAAATTAAGCACAACTAGTGTTTAATAGGAAATCTTCTGGTTTAATAAGACATCTTCTGGGAGAAGGATTTTTTTTTTTTTTTAACAGTAACATCTAATATAATGAAAAAAAAAATTTTTTTTTTTTTTGCTTCAGATTTGAATAGACTCTTCAGCCAATATCAAAATCATTTTTATTGCCCAGGCTAGACTTTTACAACATTCCAGATCTTATATCAATATTAATGTTAAGCATAGGTTTTAATGCATTCTTGCTTATGAATTAGGGAATGCAATAGTCTAATCTCATTGTGGTGTATTACAAGGTTATGAATTTCCGCCAGTGTGTCTGACAACAGTATTTTTATTAACACCAAATGTTATATACTGATGTATATTCTTGATTACATGACCCACCATTTGAAGAGCTCTAAAATTGGTTTGTGAATATTCACATTTGTAAAGGGATGGTGGCAAGAGATACATGGATTCTCTGAATTGTTTCCTCCTCATTACCAACTCTCTACACTTATCTTTACCAGTAATACCCCAAACATGCTTAACATTGAGAGGTTATGACTCAGATGTGAGGAAAGCCTTTCCACAAAGCTGATACCTGGAACTGTAAACGTCTTTGATGTTATTTTAGTTTTGCTGAGTATTTGTTTCCTGAGGGAAGGCAGAATAACTTGGAAAGTTGTTGATCATAATGCCAGAGAGAGATTCTTCTCATTTACATGTAAGCATGTTTGGAATCATGTTAAAGTGTGCTGGGCTGTGGAATTGGTATATTTCTCTGGTTTCCTAAGTGTTTGTGTTACTTGATATGGCACATGCATTATTTCTGAATCATTTAGTGGATATTTGTGGTTTATGTGGGAGTAAAATTAAGAGAGGAAAATCTGAAAACTGAATAGAAATAGTGCTGTGAATTGGTGAGTGTCCAAAATGTTTTATTGTTCTAGAACTGTCTTATTTTGGACAGCATTGTTTACAGTGCAGTCATTAGCTGGAACTTGGAAACCTTTTTGGTATGAAGTGATTTCCTGTGCCAAGGAATTTGACCTGTTTATCACTATTTGGGGAAATTCCTGGAATGTCTTTTCTTCTTTCTTTGTCCTCCCTCCCCCGAGTGATATATCTCTGTCAGATTTCTTCTCTTCTTTTGACTCATAGTTCCCACACTGCCTCTCTTACAGGTTATTACCCTATTTGAATTGCTCTCTATAAATTGTGCACAGTATTTTACTTAGTCTTTTATCAGCCACGTAATTGTCCTTTAGAGTGTGTGTGTGTGTGTGTGTGTGTGTGTGTGTGAGATGGTTGAGAACAAGTGTGATGTCTTCTTTACATTGTTCTCACCTATATAAAACAGAAGAGAATCCTGAACCAGAGTTGAGGGTAATGACTAGTGCAGATTTGAAGTTTAGGGCAATTTACCTTCCTATAGCCCATGCTGCTGCAAATGAATTGGTGCTGCTTGGGCTTTAGGATTGTGAGCAGTGGAGAGACTCTAGGAAATACTACATTTAAGATATAATTTTAATAATAACAAATTCAGTGTTGGTTTCAGTGGACCTTTTTAAAATTTATTAGCCATAGTAGTGATTTTATAGATGTACATGTTGTAAAATGATTATCACAATAAAGCCATCACTTCACATCATTACTACTTGTTTACTTGGTGATGTTTTGGTGGGATGTTAGGTCTCCATGAGTGGTATGACAGGTCCTGGAGTGCGTGGCTGTGCAGAAGGGCTCAGCCTTCATGCGTGCCAGAAGGGAAATCCCTGACATGACCTTGTCTCCTCCTGTGTTCTGACCAAATTTAGGTCATCTTTAATTTTGAGAAAATCTTAAGTTTTTCTCCATAGGTGTAATATTTATTTCTGCTAAGTTCCTTACAAGGCCATATGAATAGGAAAGAATAGTTCTGCAGTAGTCAATCTTTTAATGAATTGAAGAAACTATTCTCCATTCTAAATGCTTTTTTTCCAAATGGTAATTAAATACACTAAACTGATACTTCTAGTGGAGCAGTGCTTGTGTATTGCTCAAATTTGTGAGCAAATTAGTGTCTCACAGTGGTAATTCGGCTTCATTATCTTGGTAAATTTACTTTGAAATGAAAGGTTAAAAACAGACATTCTTACTTAAAAATGGCAGTGATTCAAATACACCAGACAATAAACAATATCTTTTTCAGCGTCTAATACATAGGTTCCAGTTTAATCCATATTATTGGAAAAAGTATCTAGAGCCTTAACGTTCTACCTGCCTGTGAAAATAGTTGGCATATGTTCATGAACGTGCACTGGATTTTAAAACCGCCATCTATTAAAAAAGCTGGCACTTTGTTGCTTATGATACAATATAAAGGATGCATTTGCAGTGCTGCCCGTAGGCATTAGCTCTCACTTTGCTCTCCCCACCCCACCTGAGCAGGGACTGTGCTTCAGAAGATCCTCATCTATCAGACCCAGCTCTGAAATCACCTTAATGACTTTTGTTCTCATTTGTAAGGAGACACCCCCCCCCCCCACCTTTCTCTCTCTTTTAAGAAGGTGCTTTTTTAAAAAAAAAAAAAAAAACCAAAAAAAAAAAAACCAAAAACCAAACCAAACCAAACAAACCCAAACCTGTTTTACTTGTTTGGATAGCTGCTCTTCTCTAATTGATACTAATCTAGGAACTGCCAGGGACCTGAACTATTATTCTAGCAAAGGTCAAACACTGTACACCTCTGTAATGGGAACTATCCGAAGCCTATTTTTTTTTAAATTTTATTTTTATATTCCCCATACAATGCAACCCCCTTATTTTGACCCCAATCCCTCCTTTCCCTGTCTCCCCCCCCCATAGTGTGTCTCTGGTTCATAGTTGTTTGTTGGGAAGCCTATTGTTGATGAAAGTTGGTATGCTAATATGATTAGTGATTAACTCCTGGGCCATGGGAACTATAGGCCAGACAGAAAATTTTATTCACATTGCAATAGTGTGACCCTGAATTTTATGTGATTGGGTTTCTTACTTTACACTTAATTTTGCTGGCTATCTTTATTTAGTCTTCTTTCACCTTGTTCCATTTATTTATGTATTTTTTTGCACTGCTAGTTGGAAGATTCAGTTTTCTGAATAATGCTTCAAATTTTTTTTCCTGTTTTTTAAATGGAAAATACATTTTCTGACAAAGAAAACAAGGACCAGTATCCAATTAAAGTAGTTCTGTGGCTGTTGCAAGGCTTTTGGATTAAGAATTCATTAACATTTGTAATATATCCTTTTGTCTTCCAGAGAAGGGCAAAGCCCATTTCCTGTGGTTTATTTATTAGTAATATCATTAGTGGCTTTATATTTGAATTACATTTCCCAGATCACTTTGGGCCCATTACGAAACAATCAAAAGGTAGGACATGAATGAGAAGCAACCTTTTAAAATGCTGTGATGGTGTAGGGCAGCAGATGGTGAAAAGTGGGTGATGCTGCTTTTGCCTTCCTCCCTTGTTTAGGGAGACCAGGCAGTGCTGGCAATTTGTACCTTTGCAGCTTCCAGTTCCATCTCCATAGACAGAGCTGATGGAGAGGCTATGAAAGCCCCTTTGGCTGGCTGTCTCTTTCAGGGAAAAGCCTCAAAACTGACAGGCTGCAAAGTGGCAGTCATTCTGCCCGTGGGTCCTGGGACCCTGAATTGATGTCTACCAAGGCCCTCTCTTTTCTCACCAAAATAGTGTTTCTTGTAGAAAATTTGGAAATCCTGGCTCCTGCAAAGATACGGAACAACCAGTTGTGTTTTAATTTTCTAGTTTTTTAAAAAATATTGATTCCATTTAAATCTGCAACTGTATATTCTGTTTTTTTTCTTTCCACTTAATATTATAACATGAGCAATTTCAATCTATTTGAAGAGCTTAAGGTCCATTGTTTGAATATTCCATAATTGATTTTTAACAAATTTCCAATTGTTGAATCTGGATACATTATTATTCAGTTTAAAAAAATTATGGCATTAGCAAAATGTTTTGTTTTTCTGTTAAATTCCTATAATTTGCTAATTTTTCATTTTAATAAAATGCCTTCCAAAATTTACCATCTTAAGTGCTTTTAAGAGTGTAGTGCATAGTTATAAGGTCACTCAACAGTGTTGTGAAATCAGTTTCCAAGAGTACTGATTGGAACATTTTTGTCCAGTAATTTTTATACAGATCTGATAACTCAAAGAGTGGCAGATTCCCAGAAGTGGAATTAGTGACCTAAATGGACTGCATTTTTAAAGATTCTTGGTACAATCTGCCCAGTCACTTTACAGAAAAGCTGTATTGATTTCACATTCCCTCTAGCATTCTTTGAGAGGCTTCTTTTTTGAAGTTGACATCATTTGGGAATCAGCCTTAAATGGATGTGCTAGTAGGTTCTCTGTCAGGCCTAGTGACGGACTATAGAGAATTAGAGGAGCTGAGAGAAGTCTTTCTGGAGCCCTTCTCTTGTGAACTTCCCTTCTGTCTGCACTTCTCAGACAATTTCCATTTTCTTCCCTTCCACAGGACTGTCAGGGGAATTATCACAGCTGAGTCAGATCAAGTTCATGATCAGAAAAACACTTAGCTGGCTTCCAGTTTTTGCTTCCACGGTAGTCTGTTGCATGGGGAGGAGTACATTGGCTCATAGACATGTGAGGGGTGGCAAGACCTCCAGAGCGCATCCAGTCAGCCCCCTCTGCTGACATGGACACAGACTTTTCATCGTTGCAGCACTTGTCCCATGTGTAGGTTGTTAGTGGAGCTCGGCCTAATCCAGGTTCTCCTCCCCTGACCTCAGCACTCCCTCTGAGACCATCCGCATTACTCTGCTTGTGCGTTGTTGAGCCATGAGCTGTAAGTGACATAGCTTTGTGTTCTGGTAGCACACAGAGGGGGAGGTCGCCTGCCTCTGAGAGGCTTCTTCTCAGGAGGTAGAAAATGACACAGGAAGCACACAGTCCCAGTGTATGTCCACTTGTAGAAATAGCTAGTTCTATGCCCTGATCCCACCTCTGAGCAGTGAGGGCCAATATCAGGGCTCTGACCTTCAGCAAGGACAGTTCTTGCTGCTGTGGTGAATAGCAGAATGCTCATTTGCTCCTGGAGTTTTCTTATATGTGAGCTTCTTTCTAGGAGTATAGGTGATCCTGCCTGGACCTTAGTGCCATGCCCAGTGCCTAGGACTCTTAAAATTACAATACGATCTATTGGGGAATCCACATTACAGTGTAATAATACAGGTGTACAATTCAGTTGGCAGTAAAATGGGCAAATTATGAATCACGGGAGACCAGCTGTAGTGGTGCTCAGGATCCTGAACTTCCCTTGTGGTGTACACTTGGAGCATGGGTGGGAGGGGAGTACTGTTTCTCTAGGCAGAGCCCCTCGGTACAGAGACATCATGGGCATGGAGCCCAAAGTGTCTCAGATAAGATAGGCTTATTTCAATTCCTACATTTATACTGTTTGAGAAGTGTATTATCAGAACCACCTTTAGTTTCTTGGGGGACTTGACCTCTGGGTACAGCTAGACTTCTGTCTAGGACTTTCTGTCCTTGCCTCATGCAGGACATGCTCCTTTTGTTGTTCCGCGTTCACACACAGGTAGTGTGCAGAACTCTGCTTCACTGTGGAGCTAAGGACCTTTGCATGCTATTTATTCCCATGTCCTTGAGTCCTGGTTCACCCCTTCACAGATTGGTTGTAACCTTGGAGTCACCCAGTGAATTTTAAAGATAACTGAGGCCCAGGTCCTGCCTTCAGAGATTCTGATTTAATCCACGTGAAGTTTGGACTGGGTTTTGGGATTTTTATAAAATTTCCCAGGTAATTCTAACAAAGTTAGAGAACCAGTCATAAACAATGTGATTATTTCATAACTCCTTTTGAATAGTTACCTTTATTTTCTGAATTTTAGAAATAATGGTTGAGGAGGAAAGCACATTACAAAATTGTGCAAAATAAAGATACACTCCATCTTGGTTGCCTCTTTTGTACCCCCAGAAGGATGATACGTCTGACACTTTGTCTATTCTGCCTTGTTTTTGTAGTATGTAAAAGATGGATTGATTTGCTCATCTCCACCCCCCAGCAATAAACATGTAAAAAGTTTGTTTTCTACTAAAGAACCATATGAGAACATTCTAACATGTCAATATTTAAAGATCTCTCTGATGTTTTTGCTGGATCCAGACTATAAAAATGGGATCACTGGGTGAAAATCTGTTAATGTTGCGAATGAATTATGTATTGGACCTTTGTAATTTTTCTTTTGAGAATTTTGTCATATTTTTCCTTTATTTTACTGGGGTAATATGTATTTCTTACTGAATTATCTCAGCTTTTTTGTTTGTCTTAAGGCTATTGGTTATATTATCTTATTAAAAAGCTATCCATTTTTTACTTAATTAGGTTTATAGTTTTTTATGACTCGAAGTTTTTCATCTTCCCAATTCAAATGTAAACATTTTTCCATTGTGACTTAACCCATTGTTTTTTTTTAAAAACAGCTTAGAGATATTTTACAGGGCATGTATTTCATCCATTTAAAATTTACAGTTTAGTGTTTAGCATTTTTATAGGACTGTGCAACCATTGACACAATCTAATTTTAGAACATTTTTATCTCTGTTTAAAAAAAACCCATTTGCATTAGCAGTTATTCCTTCCAAACTCCCCCACCTTCATCTTCTATCCCCTTTGCCTAAGCAACCTCTAATCTATTTCTGTCTGGATTTGCCTATTGTGGGCATTACATATAAATAGAATCATATAATATGTGGGTGACCACTTCTTTCATGCAGTAATGTTTTCTAGGGTTATTCATGTTGTAGCATTTATCAGCACATCATTCCATTTTATTACCAAATATTGTACTGTGTGTATTATCCATCTCTTTAAAATCCATTATTCAGTTTATGGACATTTGGATTACGAGCAATGCTATGAACATTTGTATCTGGGTTTTGTGTGGATGTCTCCTTTCCATTTTTTCCTTGGGTAAATGTAGAATTTCTAGATTTCTTTACCTTTTGAAGTACTGCCAAATCGATTTCCATAGTGATTGCATCATTTCATATTGCCACCAGTCGACTTTGAAGCTTCCAGTTTCTCCACATTCTGGCTCACATTTGTTATTGCCAATCTCTTTGATTGTAGCCATCAAGTGCTTGTAAACTAGCATCTTGTTGTAGTTTTATTATTAAGTTATAAGAATTCTTTTCATATTCTAGATACAAGTTATGCAGTACATGAATATTTTTCCATCCTGTGGGTTGTCTTTTTCATTTTCTTGATGTAGTTGTTTCTGACAGTTTTTAATTTGATGTCCAGTTAATTTATTATTTGATGTTGAACTAACTAACCCTGTCCAATCCAAGGTCACAAAGATTTATGCCTAAGTTTCCTCCTGAAAGTTTTTTTTAAAAGATTTATTTATTTATGCATACCAGAACTGGGGTACAGGCCAGAGGTGTCAAAGGTGTGTGGGGGTGAGAGGATTCACCAGAAACAGAGTGGGGAGCAGAACAGGAGGATTTACTGAAATATACTGCTGAGGGGAGCAGTGGGCAAGGCAGAAGAGGTCTGCTGTGCCATGTTGGTAGCTCCCTGTTCAGGGATCAAACTCGTGCTGCAGTGGCTGCAGATAGCTTTATAGGTTGTGTCTTAACCCCCTGCACTCACAGGGAGGCCCTCTCAAAGTTTTAACTCTAACATTTTAACTCTAACATTTAGCTCTATAATCCTTTTTTAAGTTAATTTTTGTTCATGGTGTGAGGTTTTTTCACCTGTGCATATCCTCTTTCTCCTAGCAAAGTTTATTGAAAAGATTCTTTTCCCACTGAATGGTCTTTGACTAAATCATGGTGTGCCCTAAGCCAGCCCTGGACTTCTGCTGTCCCCATTGCTTATTCTCTTCCTTATATCCTAATTCAGAAATTCCTCCATCAGAGTTGACCTTTGGTTTGGCTTGCATCTCTTGCTTCATCCAGCCTTCCTTTCCCCTAAGAAGTAACTTATGTTCCTACCTGTAGCACTGAGCTTCCTCCTCCCTCGTACAGCCTTTTGTGGCATTTCTCTGCTCTGACAGACAATAAGCAACTTGTCTTCGTTTGGGTCTTGTCTTTGTTTCTCCTTGGAAGCCTCGAAAACAGGGTCCAGTCACTTCCTTCAGTTACCATACTGAAGGCACATAGGTGTGAATCTAAGTATGGGAGACAGTGCTCATAGGCTCCACATGATTGGTTGAAAATACTCAGGAGCACATGATCAATTTAAATGTGACAGGTGTCTCATAATTACAAAACTAGGAACATACCCTCCCCATAGCTAGAGAGAAATAATAGTTTAATTAAGGTCCTATCACTCTATCCGGGCTTTGCTGTTACTAGGCAGTGAGTGAGTAAAGGAGAGTATGTTTTAAACTAGATTTTCCAGTAGCTTTCTGATCCCAACTTTGTACACTTTTTATACTCTCATCCCTCCTATTTTCTCAAACTTTTAGTGTTTCTTGCTGCATATTTCCTGACATTTGGGGTTAATGACAACTGGAGGTTTTTATCCAGTCACACTTTGTAGCAGTGTCAGCTGCACCCTGTGGTGTGTCTGATGGCATCTAGGATGAACACAGTACCATGCTCAGAAATGTTTTTACCTCAAGAAAATAGGTGGAGACAGGGGCATGTGTGGTGGGTACTCTTCTTTTTGATAATTTCTGATTCACAGAGGAACAGAGAAGTCACAGAAGCCCATGGAAGCAATAGTGTATTTATGATTTACATTAATGTGTGTTGGTGTAAAGCAGAAATAGTCAGGAGATAAGATATATGTTCCAGCTTGTGTCATGAATTTGTCGTGTAATAAGTCTGTGTGTGCATCAGCAGGGATGCTGGCTGTGTTCCAGGTAGAGGGGCCAGGGTTTGTATAGACTGGAGATGGAATACTAAGTGAACACAGAATGGTGATCATTAGACAAGAACAGAATCGTTAGAGCACCTCACAGTAGGAAAACTGGCACCATCAGGTGAATTTTCATTATTGTGGCCTGGAGAGTTGAAACCAGTAAGCTTTGCCTCTGGGGCTTATGTAGAGTAGTTAACTGACAGTTCTACACATGGTGCTCTTTCTCTGTACAAGGGTTCTGGGAAATAGAATTTGGGAAACTTTCCTAAGGAGGTATGACTTTATTGTCACTTGCATTACCGACAAAGCCCTTTGTTTGTCAGAGGTCCTAAGTGTCAGATAGTAAGCACATTAAAAAAAAAAAAAATAGATTGGTATTTCTTAGGGACTTTAGAACTCAGTGGAAGGTACAGTCATTTCCCATTTACCCTCTGCCCTCACTCAACTGTTGAAACTACATTAACACATAAGTACCACCTAAGTGTGTAATGGTTCACTCTTGGTTTTGGCCATTCCATGAGTTGAGATAGATGACATGTATCTACCGTAGTCCCGTACAGAATAGTTTCACTGTCTTGAAAATTCTGTGTTTCACATATTCAGCCTTCCCTTCCCACCCCAACTGGAACCACTGATCATTTTAGTGTCCATAATTTGGCCTTTTCCAGAATATTGTATAATTGGAATTATATAGTGTGTATACTTTTTTATATTAGTTTCTGTTGTTTCATAATAGAAATAAAAATTTGTCCATGTCTTTTCATTACCTGAGACAAAGTTGTTTCCTCATAGAGCTGAATAATTTTCTGGTGATCTCTAGATAGAACTAACCACAGTTAGTTTATCCATTGGTCTTCCGAAATTGTGGTAACTTCTAGATTTTGGCACTTATCAAGCAGCTATAAAAATCTGTGTGCAGTGTTTTGCGTGGATATATTTCCAGCTCCTTTTGAGTAAATACCAAGGAACTTAATGGGTGGATCGTGTGATGCATTTAGTTCTATAAGAAACCATTAAACTGCCTTTCAAAGTGTATCATTCCCATCAACAATGAGTTAGAGTTTCTAGTACTCCACATCCTCATCAGCATTTGCTGTTATTAGTGTTTCGGATTTTGGACATTCTAATAGGTGTGTGGTACTGTCTCCTTTTATTTTAATTTTAACATTTATCATTTTTTACATTTTTTAGACATTATTTGCTTCCCCCCACCCCCTCAGATTGAGTCCCCATAGAATTTCCTTCCCCAAGGCACCTGTGCACCATCACCACAGTCCCCTGTGCTTGAGGCCTCCCTCTCACCCCTCTCCCTCCTCCTCTGTATGTCTCTGGTTTATAATTTACTGTTTTTGCTTTGTTGTGTTTTGTACTGTTATTAATATCTTTTTTACACTGATATCTTACTTGGTTCCCCTATATTCCTGTTATAAGTGAAACCATCTGATATTTTTCTTTTTCCTTCTGGCTTATTTCACTGAGCATAATTCCTTGTAGTTCCATCCACATTGCTGTGAATGGCATGAGTGTATCTTTTTTAATTGCTGAATAATATTCCATTGTGTGTATATACCACATCTTCTTGAACTGTGTTCTTTTAATTTGCATTTCCTTGTGATTTGCATATCAAAGACATCTTTACAGACACATCACCCAAAGCAGTGATAGTGAAGGCAAAGATCAACAGCTGGGACTACATCAAATTAAAGAGCTTCTGCACAGCAAAAGAGACAATAACAAAAACAAAGAGAAACCCCACCAACTGGGAGAAAATTTTTGCACACAACACTAATGATAAAGGACTGATTACAAAAATCTGCAAAGAGCTGATGAGACTCAACAACAACAAAGAAAATAATCCAGTCAAAAAATGGACAGAGGAACTAAAAAGAAACTTCTCTGAAGAGGAAATGCGAATGGCCAACAGGCATATGAAAAAATGTTCAACATCACTTGCAATCAGGGAAATGCAAATCAAAACTACCATGAGATACCATCTTACACCAGTGAGAATGGCACATATTAAAAAAACTAGCAACAACAAATGTTGGCGAGGTTGTGGAGAAAAAGGAACTCTTCTGCACTGTTGGTGGGAGTGCAAACTGGTCCAACCACTATGGAGAGCTGTGTGGAGATTTCTGGACCTACTAAACATAGAGCTTCCACAGGATCCAGCAATTCCACTCCTAGGTATTTACCCAAAGAACACAGAAACATCAATTCCATTCCACTCCTAGGTATTTACCCAAAGAACACAGAAACATCAATTCCAAAGAACACCTGCACCCCTATGTTTATAGCAGCGCTATTTACAATAGCTAAGCTTTGGAAACAGCCCAAATGCCCAAAAATAGATGACTGGATCAAGAAGATGTGGTACATATATACCATGGAATATTACTCAGCATTCAAAAAAGATAAACACATGCAATTTGCAGCAACATGGATGGCGCTGGAAGGGATCATGCTCAGTGAAATAAGCCAAAAAGAAAAAGAAAAATACCGGATGGTCTCACTCATAGCAGGAATCTAGAAAACTTAAATAAGGGACCAGGAAAATGAATAACTATAAGAAAGTGAAAATCAAAATCAACAAAAACTATGAACCAGAGACACTTTTTGGGGGGTGGGGGGCGGGAGGGGAGGGATTGGGGTCATAGTGGGGGGATTGCAATTGTATGGGGAATATAAAAATAAAATTTATTAATTAAAAAAATAAAATAAAATAAACTGATAACTGTTCTAATCAAGAAAAAAAATTTGCATTTCCTTGATGACATGCGGAGCACCTTTTCAAATGCATTTGCCACATTTTAGTATGTTTTGGATTACAGCCATTAATCAGACGTATCTTTCACAGGTATATTCTCCCAGTCTGTCTCTTATCTCATTCTCCTGACGTTGTCTTAGAGTAGACATTTTAAATTTTAATTTAGTACAGCTTATCAATTATTTCTTAGATGGATCATGTCTTGGGTTGTTTCTAAAAAGGCATTGGTATACCCTTGTTCATCAAATTTGCTCCTGTGTTACTTCTAAGAGTTTTATGTCAATAGTTTTGCATTTTACATTTAGGTTTGTGATCCATTTTGTGCTAATTTTTGTGAAGGGTGTAAGATCTGTGTCTAGATATTTTTATCTGTGTAATTTTGCATGTACACATCCAGTCCCAGCACATTTGTTGAAAAGCCTCTCCATTGTATTGCCTTTGCTCCTTTGTCAAAGACCAGTTGAATATATTTACATGGATCTCTCTCTGGGCTCTATGTTCTGTTCCTTTGACCTATTTGTCTATTCTTTGACCAGCACTACACTATCTTGATTACTGTAGATTTATAGAAAGTCTTGAAGTTGGGTATTTTCAGTTCTCTGACATCATTCTTCTTCAATATTAGGAGGGCATTCTCCATCTTTCCCTTAATTTTAAAATCAGTTTGATAACCACAAAATAACTTGCATGGATTTTGAGTGGGACTGTGTTTAACCTATAGGGCAAGTGGAAAAGAACTTGACAATATTGAGTCTTCCCATCCATGAATATAGAACATCTCTGCATTTATTTAGTTCATCCTTGACTTTTTTTTTAGTTTACCTCATAAAGATCTTACATAATTTTTAAAAGATTTAATCCTAAATATTTCATTGGGGAGGGGGCATGCTAATATAAATAGTATTGTGTTTAATTTCAAGTTCTGCTTGTTCATAGCTGGTATACAGTTTATTATTGTGTATCCTGGAGCTTGCAATATTCACTTGTTACTTCCAGGAGTTTTTCTTGATTTAGATTTTCTATGCAGAGAATCACGTTATTCATGCCACCCATGAACAAAGAAAGTTTTATTTCTTCCTTCCAAATCTGTATCTTTTACTTCCTTGTTTTGCCTTAGTGCCTTTGCTTAACTAGAATTTTCAACACGGTGTTAAAAAGGAGAGCCAAGAGGGAACATCTTTGTCTTGTTCCTGATCTTAGTAGGAAAGTGTCTAATTTCTAACCATTATGTATTTTATTAGCTATAGATTTTTATAAATATTCTTTATTGAGGAAGTTCCCCTCTTAGTTTACTGAGAGTTTTTCTTATGATCAGGTGTTGGATTTTGTCAAATGCATTTTCCACAAATACAAAAATGATGTGATTTTTACTTCCCCGTTGATATGATGGATTACATTGATTTTCAAATGTACCATCAGCCTTGCATACCTGAGTTGTATAATAAATCCCACTTAATGGTCATGTATAATTCTTATACATTCTCGGAATCAGTTTGCTACTTTTATGTTGAATATTTTTACATTTATATTAATGAGTTATTGGTCTATAGTTTTGGCTTTTTTTTTTTTGTCATGTTTTTGTCTGGTTTTGGGTGTTAGAATAATGCTGTCATCATAAAATGAGGAAGAATTCCCTCTGATTCTTTCCTCAGAAAGTGATTGTAGAAAATTGGCATAATTTCTTCCTTAAGTGTTTAGTAGAATTTACCAGTGAATTGATGTTGACTTGGTGCTCTCTGTTTTGGAAGGTGATTGTTGACTCAATTTCTTTATTACATAGAGTCCTGTTCAGTTTAAGCTCATTTTTTTGAAGTGTGTCTAGGAGACTAAACTAGACACAAATTGAGGAACTGTGAAACTGATTTTAGTCAACTGAGTTGTTAACAGTCCTGATATGTATACAAGTCTTTGTTCACCCTAGTCTTGGGCAGGTTGGAACTTGATTCACTTCCCACGTGGTACACTTGGGTAGGAGAGGTGAGGGTATGTGGAAGATGGGCATAATATTGGTAGTTCTCTTATAGGGTAAGCAAAATTTAAATGAGATGTAATGTGTAGGACCTGATACATACACACTTTTGTGATGGTTGCTATTTCACTGTAACCATCTACCTTGAAGTCCATCACCATCTTTCTCCATCTGACTTGGTGGCCATGAATGGATTCCCACCAGGGCTTCTCAACCAGAAGCCTTCTATGGAATTTCTCCCTCAGATCTGTTTTCTAGCAAGCATATGTCCTCTTGATGTGCAGCAGGCTTTGCTCCCTGTGAATAGGACATAAAAGTAACACAGCACCGTGACTTACCGACAGGGTTCCAGTCCTAGCTTTGCAAGCTACTACTTGTTTTTCACCTTCTTTTAACTTACATGTGATTCAAGTAGATGTGATTAAAATTTCTCATCTGTAAGATTACCCTATAAAGGAAGGCAACTCTTAGAAATAGTGATGCAATTGCAGAGGGTTAAGAAAGCAGTAGCTCTTAGCAGAAAAGACAATTAGGTGAAGCAAACGGGGGGATACCCAGTGGTGCCCTCATCGGTCATTTGTGAAGCTCTTGTGACCTCTCTATGAACATAAGAGATACTGATTCATGAAGGGTGCAGAGTGGGTGCTCCAGAATGCCCCAAATGTACTCACCAGGCAGTGAGAGCAACACTCTAGTGGGCAGTTACTTCAGTTACAAAGATACATGCATATGAGAGCAGTTAGAGCGGTTCTTTATGCAGGCAAGTTATAAGTCAGCCCGCTAGGCAGAACCCATTGTGTCGGTTCCCTTAAACACTCTTACGTTGCCCATGGATTCCATATGCAAACATACTGTCTCGTGATGGCATCATGGTTTTTCTTATGTCTTTGACACAGATTGTGGTTGATTTGGATGAGCACCAGATGAAGTAGATAGCTTGTAATTGGGACTGCTTTAAAGCAAAAATGCATACCTATTATATGAGGAGCACAGAGGGGCTGAGACTGGCAGGGGAAACAGCAGGTACATGTCTCTCTTCCTTCAGACACATCATTGTAGAGCACATGTAGTTGAATGCTAGTGTGGTAATTGTGCCCAAGTTACAATTCCTACTATACTGTTGCAGAGTAGTGTCCTTTGACAATGCAAGGAGGAAATATTATGGATAATTCTGTCTTGGGCATTTTAATGTTTCACAGATGTGAAACTGGATATTGAAGACGTGCAATAATCAAACGAAAGTATATGCCTATTGTACACATCCTAAAGTCTAGTGTTAATATTTGATATAGAAATTAAAGGCTTTGGATTGAGGCTTACTGGCTAGGAATCTCCTGTTGTGTCAGTCACAACATGATTTTGGACTTCAAGCATGTCAGCAAAAATTTAATAGCAATTTCCTTCACTAAAAATAGGTTATTTTTGCAAAATAAATGTTTTTTGTTACGGTGTTTTTTAGAGCAAGGTATGTATGTATACTTCAAAATTGGAATACATGTATGTATGTACTCTTGTGAGTACACTTACATTTGCGTGTATATATATATGTATATATATATACACACACGCAACAGATGGCGTGTATGTCTACTTTTTTAGAAGTTGCATTAGGTAAACTTCCATAATTTCATTCTTATTGTATTGCATTCTAAATAGAAAAGTGCTACTTAATCTAAGTAGTTTTGGGGGAAGTTTCTTTCATGATGGACAGACCTAGTTCTAGTGCCGAGTCCCTGTTTCCAGCAGTTTAGTGTGCTTGGAAGTTACATGGCGACCTCTCAGAGCCTTGGTTTAGTCATCTGGAAATGAGGATATATTATCTCAGTACATATCTTAGGATAGAGGGAACGTTTGTAAAGGGCCTGATTCCCAGAACCTGCTGGAAAAAAAGGTGTTGCTGTCCGTGATTTCTGAGAGTGGGTGGGTTGCCCCATTCCCCTTTGTCAGCTCTGTCATGCTGCCTCCTCTTCTGACTTTGTTTCTCTGACAAGGATTGCATGGAGGGCACCATTGCTTAAAATCTAATTGCTAATATTTGGATTTGGGTAAGGAAATACTGATGAAACCTTTCATCCTAGATTATTCATATTTGTGTCTGGGTGCGTTAAGTTCTGGGCATTGCTCTGTGGATGAGCTGACCCAGCTCCAGCTTCTGTGGAAGCATCTCATCAGATAGTTCATTGTTTCCTGTGATAGCATTGGTCTGGCCAAATGCCTTGTTTATTCTTGGTCCTTTTGGAGCTTTTATTGAAAGTGATAATGATAAGCTAGTGAGAATGCATGTCACTAAGTTTGGAGGAGTGTGAGAAGCGATTCACAGGGAATCAAACTGATTCCAAAGGTTTTAGGGGTACAGGTAGGGAAATGCCGCTGGCATCTGTGCATTGTTTGAGATGCGGATTGATTCTGCCTGGCTGTAAAAGGTGCTGCAGAGCGGCCACCTGAACCCTATAAGATTGTCTAGGAGAAATGCTATCAGCAGGCCAGGGCAAGGACACACATATTCAACAGTTTCTGGAGACTTAATATTTATTTGATGTCAGGTTTTACTGAGCATTTTTCTTAAGTGTGTGTTTTAAAAAGCAATTGAGTAATGGCAGGTCTTCTTAAGGTGGGGAAAATCTTACTGTAGCTTGAAATCCGAGTCACCTTGACTTAAACACTAAGGGAAACAGTAAAGACCTGTCCAGCCCAGCATGTTTACCCTGAAATAAAAAGCTGTCTAGCAGACTGCTGAAGAGAATCCTTTTTTTAATTTACATTTTCATATGCTTTCATTAGTTTTGTGGTTTACTTTATCTGTTTGCTCCCCCCCCCCCCAACTGGAAACACTTAGTTCATGTGCGTTGGCCTTTAAAAATGGACCCTTTTAAATGGACTGATGCCATCATGTCTTTCTGCTGCCCCAGCTCTCCTCAACTTGTTGGCAACTGATTTGGCAAGAGGCTTTTCCAGGATCCCTTTCACCCTGAGAAGACACTGTATAAGGGGATGTGGCCCCAATTTTTCTGAATGATTTCATGGACACCCTGAATTACTACAGTCTTTCTTTCACTTAGTGATTTCACAGGCTTCATAAAGATTTGTTTTATGCAGATTTATACTAAACATCAGGTATGTTTGGGCTCTGGCCTAAAAATGAGGTGTATAAAAAGGTAAATGATTACTTGGCCCTAAGCTTTGGGGACCTCCCAGTCTAGTGGGAGGTGACAATGATTTAGACAGTGCCTTGTCTGCACAGTGTCAAGATATCATGGAGAAGAGCGAGATTATCTTGGGAGGAACTGGTGCTAATGAGGTTCCTCCAACCCACTTGCTGCTGGAGGAGCCTCCTAAAGCATGAGTTAGGGGCAGTGTGGGCATCAGGCGCTTCCAGGAGTCAGGTTTGGTAGGAAGCTTGTCCTGTAAGAAAACGACAGCCCTACAAGTGGTCCAGAGGGCCTGTGTGCAGGTATGTGCATGAGTGGCCCACAGTGGGTGGAAGTCTTGAGGCTTAGTGGGGCAGGCAACCTTAGAGACAAGATGGAAATACTGTGGGAGCCAGGAGGATTTCTTTTTTTTGGGCAGTGGTTCTTCTTTGACCATTTTTAAAGTAGAGAGATGAAATAGATTTGGGTTTTAGGACAATAACTATTTTATACAGACCATCTTGGAGTTGAGATTGGTTGAATTTCTTGTAATGACTTATACATAGTTTAGTAAATTAAGCCCCTGCCATGGCGGAGGAGGTGGATAGAGGTGGAGGTTGATTTCAGAAGGTTTTAGGGAAAAGAATCCATAGGTTGTGGTGAGGTGTTCGTATGTAAGAGTTGGGAAGGAAGGAAGAAAGTGCAAAATGACTGGGTCCAAGGCCTGCTAGCCTTTTTATATCATGCACATATAGCACCTGCAGTAAATGGACTGTCCCTTGAGACACTGCCCTAGGCTTCCCAGCAGCCCAGAGACCTGTGGGGCCTAAATCTTGGCACACCATTCACTCATTCTCTGCACACCTGTTGGGAAGTTAAGGGCTCCAGCTCGGTTTTCTGGATGACTGCAGATTCAAAAAACGGTTGCACTAATGACTTTATGTTTTACCACATTTAATTGTTAAGGTCTCTCCAGGGTGGTCATTATTTTCATATTTTTGTAAGGACACTAAGGCTCTGAAAGGTGGAAAATCAACTCCAGACCTGGGACCCAAATTCCTGCTGTTACTCTCCTGACATAGGTTTGAGTGCTGGCGTAATTAACTACAGTGTGGACACACAAGCAGGCTGGTGAGTTTGGCTTTGAGTATCTTGCACCTTGGGTGTTCCACAGACCCTAGTTTGTGAGGAGCAGCAGGGAGCTGGAAATGCAAACTTAAGCTCAGAGGAGGAAGAATTTCAGGACATGGCATCTGTGATGGATGCTGTGAAGCTCAAGTATGATAAGGAGTGAAAGTGTGTTAGTTTGTGAAAATAAGGTAATTGATGACTTTAAAGGAGTGTCAACAAACTTTTTCTGTCAAAGGCCAGATAGTAAATATCTTGGGCTTTGAGGGCCATGTAGGGTGCGTTTAAACTGCTCAGCTCTCTCCCTGCATTGCAGATCAGCCATAGACTGGACATGAGTGAATGGTCAGATGGTGTCCTACTAACATTTTATTTATAAAAACATTGAGTGGCGTAGATCGGGCCTGTAGTCCATTGTGTATCAACCTGACTTTCACTTTAGAGAAAAGGGAACTAAGTATTTATTCAGTACTTACTAAGAACTTGTCACTTACAAATATTTTTTTTACCCCTGAGGTTAGTACCTGTACTTATAGTTGATGGAAGGACTGTAGAGTTTAGATAACTTGCCTAAAGGACTGGCTCGGATTTGAACTCCATTCTGCCTGATAAAACCCTGTTATTTCCACTTCACTTCATTGACTCCCAGAACAGCCTTAGGTCAGATTACCCCTCAAAAGGTACAGATGGCACAGCAGTCAGCAAGCTCTGCATTCCCACCATTGCCCTGTTGCACTAGTGACTTTGTTTTACCACATTTAATTGTTAAGGTCTCTCCAGGGTGGTCATTATTTTCATATTTTTGTAAGGACAACTAAGGCTCTGAAAGGTGGAATTTCAACCCCAGTCCTGGGACCCAAATACTGCTGTTACTTTACTTCATGTCTCCTACATGACCGTCAAATAGGGCAGAATTTTCCTGCTTTGCCCTTGTATTAACTGCCATAACAAAGTACCACAGACTGGGAGGCTTAAAAACAGAAATGTATTTTCTCACAGTTCTGGAAGCTTAAAGAGCAAAAACAAGATATGCACAGATTTGGTTTCTTCTGAGGCCTCCCTCATACCATAGCTTGTACACAGCCACCTTCTTACTGTGTCCTCACATGTTCCAGGTCTTTCTCTCTGACCACATGTCCTCTTACAAGGACACCACTCAAATTGGAATAGGGCCTACCCCACTGGCATCATTTTAATACTATTTCTTTAAAGTACTTATCTCCAAATAGGTACTGGGAGTTAGGAATTCAACACAGCAATTTTGGAGGAAAACATTTAAGCCCATTAAATAACCCTCCCCCTGCTGTGGCAGATGTCAAGGAACTATCAGGAACACAAACAGGAGTTCTCTTGTGTGTGAGGGTGTCTCTTAGTTTATCATTTGAATCATGGAAAATATTTATTTATTTATTTATACTTACATACATACATACATACATACATACATACAAGCACTGGGTACAGTCAGAAGCGCGGGAGGGTGAGAGAATTCACCAGAGCCAGAGCGGGGAGCAGAGCAGGCAGAAGGACCGAAGTGCACTGCTGAGGGGAGCAGCGGGCGGCAGGAGAGGTCTGCGTGCCATGTGGGACACCCCTCTGGTGGCCGGGGAGCAGCCAGGGATCGAACCAAATCATGGAAAATTTTAAATAAACTTTTAGTTTGGGATTTAAAGAAAAGTTGCAGAGATAGCAACTTGGGACTTTCCTGAGTGAGAGAGTCATCTCTTCTTCTCACTTATTTATAGCAGTGTTGATTCATAGGTAGATAAAATTTCCCTGTTCCCATGTGAGGAAACTCACTCAGGGGTACCCTGGCCCTTCCTCCCCACCTGCTGCCTTGTTGACTCTAAGTGAGGTTGATCAGCCTTTGCAGGATCTGAATATATTGGAATTCTTTTACGTCCAAGCTAAAATGGGAATGGAGTTGCTGCCTTAGCAGTTCTCCATATAGACTGTTGACCATATGTGTCAGAAACCTTAAAGAAAATGCATTTCTGGACTCACTGCTCCTGAACCTCTAAGGATGCAAGCATTTTCTTTACGGTGAAGAAATACCTGTTTGGAATTTGTCTGCATTAGCATCGAAGCAGCACCACCTTGTGGTAAACGCTGAAGCATCAGTGTGTTCTAGGAACAATTTCTGTAGATTTTTGTGCTACTTACCTGACCCCAGTGTTGTCTAGTAGCTAAAGTACTTAACAAAAAAGATATTTTAAGTTTTTGAAAGAAGGCTATCTTCTGACCTTGCTTTTAGACATGAATGGATTTACATCAAAAGTAAATGGTTAAAATTCCCAACAGTTCTTTTTGGCAACAGTTTTTTTGCGGTTAACTTTTAATACCAGTCTTAGACTGAGCTTTTCCCCTGATTGTTTGAAATTTCTTAATAGTTGAGGTATGAGAGTACAACAGGTTGAAACTCTGAACTTATGGAGCTGTGTTTCTGTAGTATAGGGAGGTTGGGGGCTTACTTTAATAACTTCATTCTTTGCCAAGATTTTTTAATATGCTTTTTCACTCATGCCTAAAATTTAAGCCTGTGTGGAAAGTAGCCAGGGGACTGGCTAATGCCCACCATGATGTGTGGGAACGCTCTCTGCCTCCTTGTAATGTTTACATCCATAGGAAGAGTCTTCAAACAGGAGAGGTGGGAGGTTTGGTGGGATAATTTAATACGACCTTGTGATTGGCCTGGGTGATTATTAGCAGGTGCTAAGTTGGAGATTAGCATGACAGCCTGTGAGAACAGTTTTGGCTTTTTTTTTTTTTTTTTTTAAATCAGTACGCAGCTACTTTTTGTTGTTGTGGGGATTCTAAATTGAATGTTAATCTCAATCAGCTTTTGAGAGTGAGGTATAGGGTAAAATGATAGTTGCTCTTACAAATGAGGAAAATGCTAAAGGACTGTAACTCAGTATGGAAAGCCTTCCCCTGTTATGTCGCGAACCCAGGACATTGGTAGAAAGTGCAGCATTACTGCTGAGGGGGTCCGTGCAGGGGGTGCTCATTCACTGAGTTAGGTGAGCAGTGTGGAGCTGCCTTTTTCCTGTGACTCTTCCTCTGGCTCCTGTCAGTGATGTCATGGGTTATCTATGTCATTTGTGAACAAGATTTGTCCTGTTCAAATTCAAGAGATAACAACTAAGCCTCCCAAATGTCATATTACTGCTGTTCTTTAGCTTCCTGATGTTTTAAGAGGTGTTTCAGATAATGGAAATCATGTGTGAGGGCCTCACCAAAGAGGTCAGAGAAGGATATTTGTCTCAGGCTCACAAGCCCAAACTCCGCCCTGCCCTTGCCGTCTGTCTCAGATGAGCCTGTCCTGGGACCGGGCATTGTTAGTGGCCACTTGGGTGTGGTGGGCCACACCAGTCCTCTGACTGTGTGCAGCAAGATTTCAGGCTGCTCCTGACTCAGATAGCCTGTCAGAGCTGAGGGCCACCTCTGTATAGACGCCAGGAACACAGCAGAGTGAGTTGCTGGGGACGCAGACCTATACGAGCAATGATAGTGAGAAGCACTGCAGGGGTACCTGGAACGTACTAGAATTTAGCTGAAGGGCCAGAAATGCATGATGGCTAGCCTTGCTTGGCAGGGGAGGAAGGGTAAGCAGTAGACAGTGCTGGACTTCAGTTATGGGAATGTGTTTTTCCTGTTTGTTTGAAGATGAGAGTATCTTGAACTCCTTCCAGTGAGCATTTTTAAAGTGAGAGACTGCCTTTCTACAGGAGAGAGATCATTAAAATGAGGCTTTTGATGTCTGAGAGCTCTATTTTGTGTACAGATGATGATATGAGTTTCAAATTAATGTTTAATATATTTTAGTTAAAAGTTAAAAACATGACTTTCTATAATTCTTCAAATTCAATTTGTAGATCTTGTATTTATAATCTAATTTTAAATCATTCATTTTATGTGTTTCACTTAGATCTAAACATTTTATATTGCAAGTAAGAATCGCAAAATGATCGGTCAGCTATGCCATATTTTTAAAACATCAAAAATTCTCTGTTAGGTGATAGGCTCCTTAATTCTGCCAGTGATGGCATACTTATTCCTTAGAGTAACATACTTGTATCAGTATGTGGAGTTCTACTTCCTCAGCTGTTCATTTAATTCTCAATTTTATCAAAGATACAAAATAATCAATATGATCAACTCAGGCAAGGTGAGGTCAGGACTAGTAATTCATGATCTCAGTATTTTGCTGTTTTAGTTTGGCTTCAAGTAAAAAATCTCATACACAGTTGTTTAAACAAGATAAAAATGTTTCTCTGTTGTTCATAGTGGAAGTAGGTGAATTTTAAGGTGGCATAAAGGAACCAGGATCCTTTCTTGTTGTTCACCATTTGTGTAGTTTCCTGTGGCTGCTGTAATAAATGACCACAAACTTGGCGGCTTAAAACAACAAACATTTATTCTATCACATCACTGGGGGCCAGAAATCAGAAATCAAGGTATTAATAGAGCAGAGTTGGACATCTCCAGATACCCTCCCTTGCCTCTTTTAGTTTCTGGAGACTCCAGTGTACCTTGGATTGTAGCTGCATCACTCCATTCTCTGTGTCTGTCTGGTCACATAGTCGCCTCTCTGTGGAGTGATTGGATCGACCCCTTTCTCTCTTTTATGAGGATACTTGTTACGGTATTCTGGGCCCAAGGATAATCAGAATCATCCCTTCCTCTAAAAACCCTGTCTTCATTGCCATACACACTTATCCTAACAAAAGAATATTTGCTTATTTCAGGTAGATGTATCTTTGGGAGCCATTTTTGGGCTACACACCCTCAAACCACAAGGTCACCTCATGGTCCAATATGATCATTCCTGGCTAGCATGTCAGTATTTCCTGCCAGGAGGAGCAAAGAGAGAAGAGCATAAAGGGGGCCTCTCCCAGCTGGGGCTGCTCCCTTTCAACAGTCTTCCCTGAATTCCTCCCCAATACTCCCGCTTCCTCCTCGGAGGCCTTGTTTTCCTGCTTACTGTCTTCTATTAATTTAATATCCTGTGCTGTTGAAGTATAATTTTTAAAGATGTAAAAGTGCAACATGCAAATATTAAAAGGTCATGTCAATAGTTTTATTTAGCTTGTTAATTAAGAAGGAAATGAGTAAGAAATTAAGGCCTGTTTAAATGAGAATTTGGATTAGAGATTTATATTCTTTGCCAGACACAATTCTTTTGCATTGCTGTGGACAGGAATCATTTGCATTGCTGTCAGTTTCTGCAGTTTGCAGAACTCTAAAATAGTTGCTTGAAAATCAATCAAGAGTATACCTACAGAATATGATGATCCCCCAGAATTTGCTTTACATAAACACCCCCCAGCACCCTACTGAACAGACACTTTATGATCTCGTTAGCCTCTTTCCAAGTACTGTATGCTTTTTAAGACAGTGGAGAGTTTAAAAATTAGTGTTCTTACCAAAGTGCTCCTGGCAACCGCTGAGCTATTCTCCAAAACTATAGCTTGCCTTTTCCAGAATGTCACATCAATGACATGATAACAGTCTCTAGCCTTTTGAGTCCGGCCTCTTTTGTTGAGGATAATGTATTTGAAATTCATCCATGTAGTGGTCGATACCTCTTTTTATTAAGTGTTATTCTGTTGTGTGATAGTACTAGAGTTTATCCATTTGTGAGGTGAAGGGCTTTGAGTAACTTCCAGTTTTTGATGATTTTGAACAACATGCTATAAATATGAGCAGATAAGTTTTTTTGGCAAACATACCTTTTCATTTGTCTTGGGTCAGTGCCTAATTGAGGAATTCTTGGTCATAAGGTATGTTTAATTTTATGAAAATGCCTGCTGTTTTCTAAAGTGTTTATACATTATGCATTCCCACCTGCAATGTAAGAGAGTTCCTATTATCTGCATTTCTACCAGTTTTTAATCATCACATTAAAATCATTATTGTTTAGCCTTTCTACTATATGTGTGGTGGTATCTCAGTGTCTGATGTTGGACCCTTTTGATGATCTCAGTCTAACGTAGTCAGGTTGTAACTAAAATCTGTGATTACTTTTGACCTAGTCTGACTTAACTTGTAAACCCTTCTGTCTAGAGTAACAATTCTAAGGTATTTCTCTATAGAAGTGGTTGGATTCTTCATCTATCTCAGCTTTTCTTGTCCATGATCTGGGTATCCTAAGCACAAGAAGAAGGGTTGGTTTTACATAGATGTGACAGGGTAAGTACTGGGTGCCAGAGCTGGTGAGAATGGCACTGGAGAAAGATTCAGGTGATTCTTTCTGTTGCCATTATCTCTGTGATGTAGGACATGAAGGCTCCAATGTAGGGTGAGAGTGGAGTGTGCAAGCATGTGTGTCTGAGGTTGGTGTGAAGAGGATAGAAAAGTCTTGACTAACCACTGTGGAGGATGAGGGAGTGAGGCAAAGGACTGCTCTCCCCCTGTCCTTTCCAGGATTGTCCTTTCCAGGGGGTTCAGGTCTCTGGCCAAAAGATGGGAACCTCTGGATGAACTGGAACATATATTCTTCCCCATCCCCAATTATTTTGTCCTCCATAGGAAGAATGAATGAGATCATAACAGGATTTCATAGTAGCTACTAAATCAATATTTGAAAAATATGCCCTTACTGTGTGCTTGTTAGAATGGCTATTGTCAAAACAACAAAAAATAACTACAGTTTGATGATGATGTGAAGAAAGGGAAGCTTTGTGTGTTATTGGTGAGATTGTATATTGGTGCAGCCACTATATGAAACATGGAGGTTCCTTGAGATTAAAAATGGAGGCTACCATATAAACCAGCAACTCTATTTACTTCTGGAATTTATTGAATGAAAATGAAAACACAAATTAGAAAAGGTACATCCACCCCCATGTTTAGTGCAGTATTATTTATAGTAGCTAAGATATGGAAACAACTTTAGTGTCTGTCAATGTATGAATGGATAAAGAAGTTTCTCTTGGCTTGTCTGGTGGGGCAGAGGGTTGAATCTCAGCACTAATGAAGCTGTCACCAGCCACTGCAGCACCAGTTCAATCCCCGGCCAGGGAGCTACCCACATTGCATAGTAGACCCCTTCTGTCTCTCCCGCTGCTCCCCTCAGCAATATATTTCAGTAGATCCATTTGTTCTGCTCCCCACTCTGTCTCCTCCTCTCACCACCCTTCCCCCACCCACACACACACCTGTGGCCTACACCCCAGCTCTTGTATGCATAAATAAATAGTAAGTTTCTCTCTCTCACTTTCTGCCGCCCCCCCCCCCCCCATAGAATACTAGTCAGACATAAAAACAGTGAAATCTTGGCATTTTCAGCAACATGGATGGAAGTTGAGGGCATTGTGCTAAGTGAAATGTCAGATAAAGAAAAACAAATACACTATGAGCTCACTTATATATGGAAAACTGTTGAACAAATTAACAAAACAACTGAGCTCATAGATACAGAGAAAAGATTGGTGGTTTTCAGGGGCAGGGGTTGGGAGGTGGGAGAGATGGGTTAAGGAAATCAAAAGGTACAAACCTCCAGTTATGAATAAGTCACGGGGACGTAGTGTTCAGCATGGTGACTGTAGTTAATAATGCTATATTGTATGCTTGAAAGTTGCTAAGAGAGTAGGTCTTAAAAGTCTTCTTCACAAGAAAAAAAAATTATTTTTGTAACTATGGTAATAGATTCTAACTTAAGTTTGATACATACAAATATCAAATTATATCATATGCCTGAAACATGTTTTGTTTCCATACCTGTAAAAATATCCTCAACTTAGGAAATTATTACTCATTTTTAACTTAAAAGCTTTTAGTTTATAGTGAATAGGTATAATTCGTTTTAAAAAAGTAAAAGTAAACCTTTTCAAAGTTAAATATTTGTGTATCTACAGCGTTCACAGCACTATGCTAAGCACTATAAGGAAGCCAGCAAGAGGCAAGGTTCTCTTCCTCCAGCTGCTTGCATTCTGTGTGAGAATGAAATGAGTAAACTACTGTCTCCCACTTGTGTGCCGCTCAGGAAGACCCTCCACTGCTGCTCTCCCAAATCACTAACTTGGGCTGGCAGGGGGCTCTGTCTAATCTAAATACTTGATTGCTAGCAGCTTCAGGACATGGGTAGGGCTAACCCTTACCCATGGTTTTCAAACCTGCACTGAAATCAGAATCACTCAGTGGTCTACTGTGGGGAAGGGGCACGGAGAATGTGCGTCGATCACCAGATTCCACAAGATGCTCGTCTGGGACCACGCTTGGGCACTGACTGTTCTGAACTCACAGGAAAGAATGTTCAAGAACCTGCCTTCTTTTTGGAGTCAGTTAACTTCCTCATGCAGCACAAAGCTCCTTTCTCTAGTGTGACTAACAGGACCCCCCTCCCCTGAGGGGCTCCTTCCTTAGCTCCTTAGAGAAACTCAAAATGCCCATTCCAGGAAGATCTCCAATCTTTCTTCTGGGAGAATCTTAAAATCAAGATTTGTGGGTATTCATTTATTTTTAACGATTTAGTTAATGATTCTTACCAGCAAAAGGAAACCAACTTCAGATATTGAATTATTTATGGTAAGTTACAATTACTAGCAAGAGTTAGAGGAGGTGAGTGCTAGTGACTTCCTCCCTGTAAACTCACTCAGCTGTGAATGAAAGCAGGGCTCCAACTGAGCCTGCCCTTACATAGTTTTATTAGCTGGCTGGCACAACGCGGCCATATAACCTGTTTTATGTGCCTAGTAAAGTTCCAGCCCTCTCCTTTTAGGGGGTTGGTAACCTGATAGCAGTTTGCATTCATGTTTACCAGTTGCAAGTATGACTATTTCTTAGATAAAGTATTGATTAGTTTTCTATTACTCTAAGAAATTACTACAAATGTTTCAACTTAAGACAGTTATCTCACAGTTCTGTAGTTTAGATGCTCTGCAACTTTGAGGCACAACTGGAACTTAGTGTTGGGTTTCTGGAGGCCCAGTTGATGATGTTGGCAGGGCTGCTTTCCCTTGTGGAGACTCAAGGGATGAAACACTCCCAGATTTGTGTGGGTTGGCAGAGTTTGGTGTTAGGTGGCCATAGGTTGAGGTCCCTTTTCCATTCCTTGTTGGCTCTCGAATGGGGATCGGTCTGACTTCTGAGCTATAGAGTTGCATTCCTTTGCTCATGCCCCTTTACTTTACTTCAAAGCTAGCAAAGTGTCAAGTCCAGAAGGGTTAAATCTTTCTCACGCTTTGAGTCTCTCAATACCTCTCCCCCTTCTGCCTCATCTTGCTGCCTCTTGGTTCTTTACTCTTCCTTTACTGCTTTTGAGGGTTTATGTGATTATTTGGGTCCACTTGAAATCTGTCGTCAGGTCAGCTGACTAGTAATCTTAGGCACTACTTGCATCTGCAGAGTCCTTTACAACAGACTGATTTTGTATCTAGGGGATGGGAACCTCGAGATGACTTCCTTAGTGTCTACCACAGACAAATTTCCGGTTATCCTGCCATTGTGCCTACTAGTTCTCTGTAATCAGCTGCTAGACATGGGGCCATTGACTTACTTAACCAAGGACTCCTTTCTGAGGACTTGATACAAGTCATGCAAGAGTCAGAGTGCTTTGCTCATATTTTCAAGTGAATCATCTTGCATCAAATATCATAAATTTTATCACTAAAAACATTTCCAACAACAGAAATACTATTAACATAGTAACTGAACCAGAGTGAACATCCACGTCAAACCTGGAGTGAGCGTGTTAGCGTGACCTTGGTGCAGGCTGGCAGTAAGGAGGGCTAATGGACCCACCTGTGGTGGCCTGCTCTTGAGTGTGGCCTTTTGATTAAAAGCTAGTTAACTGCTCCCAGAGTCTGCATTCCAGACAACTAATTGCCTTTAGGTGGTAGATTAAAGTCAGCTGACACACATTTATATCACTGTTTATGTTGAAGTGTTATGAAATAAAATTCAGATGATGTAATAAAGATCCCTGTTCCCTTAACTTCAGAGCTACAGGAAAGTGTGATCATGTCTCTTTCTTACCCTATGCCTGGCACACTGTCAACATGAAGCAGATTATGGTTGAGGAATAGAATGAATTAGTATGTTTTCATCTTTGAATATCTAAAAGCAGTTAGATACAGTATAGACACAACAGCATGACATCAAAAACCGTGTTGGAAGAAAGTGGAAATGTTACTAAGGTTATTTTGCTGAAGTAGGAATTTATCGTACTCTTATTTCCATAACCATACACACTATAAACTAAGACTTAAATCTTTGCCAACATTTATTTTAATGCTTCTTTATTGCAAGGAACATGCTGGATTTTGATACACTCGTTTCCTGCTAGATTTAAGTGCCTAATGACCATACACACAGAGCACAGTGCCTTGTGCATGGCATAGATGAATCAAAGGGTCCCTTCCCAATGAACTCTTAAATATAAGGCATCTGAAATAAGATTTATTGAGAATGGTGTCAGGTAACTTTTTATACTTCATTCATCATTAGCAGCATTTTCCTTTCACCTTCAGTTTTTTCTTCCCTGGAATTGTCTGAATTTCCAAAGACTTCACATCTCTTTGGGTATGGGTGAAAGCACAGTAGTAATAGCTCAGAGCATACTGACTTGCTATCCTCCTCTCCTTTCACAAGGCCCCAGGCCCTTGGAAAAGTATTTCTGGAAGTCTCCAGGGGGCATGTCCCATGTGTTCTTGACCAGGGGAGCTGCTGGGGCAGCAGATGCACCTCTCTGCTGAATCCTGTTAAGCTTGGCTAACAGTGTAGGTGCAGGAGTGTAGCTGGCTGTGCATCTGTGATTCTGTCACAATTGTGATCAGCACCCAGCACCCAGGCCTGTGGGATGAGGGGAGCCTCATGCTGCCTTTTGACGGTCCCTGGAATAGAGCCATTTCCAGCAGCCTTTTAGATTTTCATTTACAGCATCTCCCATGCTTCTTGCAGGAGGAATCCCAAGTGGCAGACAACACGCTGTGCTTGAAATTGCCCTTCCTTAGGGCCTAGGCTTTTGACTGGGTTATTCATCATCTGGTCTCTCTTCCCTCAAAGTGAAAACTCCCATGAGGCTCTCACCCCTCTCAGATTGGATTTTCCTATCCATCTACCCCAACTACCTTGACTCAGCCAGGGACATAGCAGGCAGGCAGGCAGGCCAGGTCCATGTTCCTGTGCTCTCTTTATGCTGTAAACTTAGACAGTCTGCTCTCCTTTCTCTGTCCCAGGCTCTGTTTCCTCCTCCCAGCCCCACAACACTTTCTTTTTGGGGGATACAGGAGCAAGAGGGGTCAAACTTCAAAGCTCAGTTTTTATATTGTGCTCTTCAAAAATTCAGCCCTGTGATCTGATAGTTACCATTTGGAATTGGCTATTTAATGACAATTCGTTTTCTTGATAAAATACCCGCCCCCCCCCCCCACTCATCCCCTTTGTATTTTTCTCATCTTGTGACCATTTTCGAATGAGAAATGAAAACCCAGACTAGATAAAATTGATAGAAACCTTTCCTGTGAGAGTTCAAGATGCTAAAAAAATCTCTAAAATGATTGATAACACAAAGTGTCACTTTTCATAGTCTCCAGATGTTGTGAAAAATGTAAGATATGCTTTAAATGCATTAAGTAGCCTCAGGTGTTCTCTGTTCCAAGTATTGCTTTCATATATATAATTATTTTTAACTGAAACATTCAGAAATGAAAAGTAACCCCTGCCCTTCTCTCTTTCACTGCCTGGAGATAAAGCCCAGTTTGGTTTATTTCTGCATTCCCTTTTAAAAAATGTTCCTTATATGGCAATTTCTAAGCAGCAAAAGAGTCAACTGTGTGATTAAAATGTCACAAAGAGTAGGGAAACTGGCCGCTGGGAAAAGGATGTTTGGAGATTTACATAAAGACCGAGGAGTGAATGGGGAGAATGTGTGCCTTCCAGCTTGCAGAAGGAAGTGATGAAGGGTGGTTGTGGCCACTTCCTGGCGGACACAGGCTCTGGTGTACAATGCAAGGAGCTGGCAGAAGTTCTTCTCTGTATGCTGAAAGCTTGGGTATCTGCAAGTTTATGGCACTTTTAGCCTTGTGAGTGCGGTTCTGTGTTTTGTTTTGTTTTGTTTTGTTTTGTTTTCCCATCTTCAGAATCTATTATCCGTAACTTGAAGAGCCCCCTTCCTTGGATCACACCGTAAACAATGGGGAAGAGGGGATGGCATCAGCAAAGGGATCCAGACTTCAATGAAGTGGGTTTATTGATTTATCATCAAGAACGATCCCCATTTATCTTAAATCTTATAAACTGAACAAATTGGTGTCTAACCACCCCTGGGCCTGCTTAGACCTTCCTTAGAAGGCCCCCTAGTGTGGGCTATATTCTGTCTATTTGATGCCCTACTAGTGTGGTCCTCAGTGACAGCCTCCCCTAGGAAGGATACATCAGAATCTGCATTTTAACAAGACCTGTGTGTGTTGTACCAGTGCCATGGATCAGCTGCCCAGGTTTGACTGGAAGGTGAGTTAGCTGTGGCAGGGAAACACATTGGCTTCCATAGAAGCCACTTTTCAAGCTCATACCGGACAGTCTTGTCCTGTTTTTCAGAGCCTATTGCCTTACAAGCTACTTGTTGGCATACCGTGCTTTCTGGGTGCTTATAATGTGGTATTACATTCTGGTTAACTTAGGAGTGGTTACCTTAAAGCCTTTCATTTTTATAAATGGAGGGAGCTTATTTCACCTTGAGGTAGCCTGTCTTTGGGAGTGTTGAGTATTTCCTCATAAACAAAAAACTGTGAGAAGGTTCTGGGTTTTCCAGTATTGATGACTATTGACAAGGAATGTGGCCACTTCATTTAGGGGGAGTTTTTCATTTCAGTGGCACAGAAATTAGTGTCCTTGTAGTTTACTAGCTGGTGAGAACCTGGGGATTACCTTGAAAATGTGATTGTTCAGGAATCCATCGTTTCTTTGGGGCTATGTCCCCACTTATGATTATTTCTATGTCTTTTCTCTTGTTGAGTTTCCCTAGAGAGAGGAATCATCCATCTCTTCCTAACATGGTGTGCAAACTTGGTGGGGGGTGGGGAGTAATGTATCTGGGACCTACCAATATGTACATAGAGTTTTTCCTTTTTAAGTTTTTTAGTTTAGTACTCGAGAGTTTAGCTCTGTGTTTCCATGTTTTCAGAACTTAGCCTTTCCAGAGAAAAACTCAGCCTCCAGTTTGAGGGAGCGATGGTCCCTGTCTTGGAAACGGGTGGGAGTCAAGGTCTGTCTTGCCCTTTGAAAAATGGAATTTCAGCCATCTTCCTTTCTTTGGCCCCACAGGTGTCTGTCCCAAGGTATCTGTGAGGTTGTGTGGTATGACTTTGCTCCATCCACTGCTCCTTGGCCGTCTATTTCCCATGTTTAGAAGTCTGGTTTCTTGCCTGTGGTTGTCTCCACTCCCCACTGGCCTCTTAAATCCCTTTACTACAACATTAATGGTGTTTTGAAAGGGATTGAAGGCAAACGAGTGTTCATCTACTGTGTTTAATGGAAAATGCACACAAATTCTCTAATGAGCTATTGAGAGGGGGAAAGAATAAAACCTCTATAGTTATACATTTATCTTGTTTTATGGTGTTTGGGGTTCAGCTGTTTGTGCAAAGCAATTTAAATAAAAGGATCATGTTGAAGAGCAGTTGTTTATAGTCACTTCATAATATTTCAACTCCTAGTAAAAGTTAAGGGAGATCAGAGACAAGTAAGTGTGAATAAAAGATTTACTGTCTTACCTAGCCAGGATCTGTGGATGATTAGGTGGTAGAAGGTTCCACTGCCCTGGCCTTATCTAGAATTGTTTGCTTCATCTGGATTTCTTGGTTTTGTAAGTGCTAAGTGGTGGTTCAGTCCATTGGCTTCAAAACCACACAGGCTACAGAACTGTTAAAATTCCTATTTTGCCATATGTGGGCTGTGGCAAATTGCTTAACTGATTTGAGCTTCAGTTTCCTATCTGAAGAGTGGGTGGGGGGGGATATTGCTTTCCCCCCCAAAGTAATTAGGATCATATTAATGTATTTAAGAGAGTACGGAATACATGTTTTATTTATTTTGGTATATTCTAGATCTCCTTTTGTATTTAGCATCACTGTTCACTGTCCAAGGCCTGGGAACCAGACTTACTTGCCCCCCTACTCTCATGCATTCCCCCTGTGTAACTGATGCGCAGGATGTGTGCTCATTCACCTATTTTAAGAGTGTACTTACTAGACAATATTTTTGAAGCATGTATGTGGTAGGTAGAATGGAGCTTGGAAGTAAATCTCTGGATTTGCTGTTGCTAGACCCCAAAGAGCGAAGGTGAGCTGACATTTAAGGTATCTTTGGGCAGTGGTATGCTTGCTAGTTGGTAGACTTGGAACCATCGCATGGTAGCAATAAAGGGCTTTACCTCCCTCAGTTGTTTAAATGGAAAAGAGCAGGAGCATAAGAGGTCTGTGATCTTTTATCCCACAGAGATTAGGTCAGGAACCAAAAGTTTAGAAAGGTTCCATTTTTATCTGCCCCAGTTGGGCACTATTTCCTAGTTTCTGTCTCCTCCACAGCAAATATTTTAGTTTCCCCTCTTTTCCTGGTCTGCCCCCCATTCATACTTATGTGTATGTGTGTGTTTTAGATAAAATCTTTATCATTACTTATATGCTGTTGTGTAGCCTACATCTTTCACTTATTTTGTGAGCATATTATCCCACCCCCGCGTAACCATTCCATTTTACCCTTAAAAAATTACCTTTCTGACTGGGGTAAATAAATTATTAAGGCAACCATATGATTAAATACTAGATTAGGCACTTTAAAACCATGATTTCTTAAGTTTGGAAAGAGATCCCTTTTGGTCAAGTACCATAACATTTCTTGATAACAGCCTATTTTTTAAGATAAGGCACACGACACTGCCAAGGAATTGGGTTGGTTTTATAGCAGTGTGGATGTTTCTGCAGTAAGCCTTTAGATGGCAGCATCTCTTGCCATAAACTGGATTCCAAATAGAAATTCTGAGATGCATAAGATGTTTGACACAGAGGATGCTTGGAAACCACCTGACTCACCCCTCAGTGTGTGGCAGCAGGGCGGAGACCCTGAGAGGCTCAGTGCTGTGGCTCAGGACTGGGAGGAAGAGAGCTGTGGGCCCCTGCCTGGCAGGCTGCCTCCCCCATTTCTCTTGCTCGTTTGAAATGTTCCCTGTCTCTGCAGCCTTGTTAAAAGGACTCTTTAAGTATAATGCCACCAAAGAAATGAGAATCAAGTGGGTGATTCTGAACCAAAATGTAATGTGATGTTTGAAAGGAGCAGGCAAATAGGCTTTTTTTTTTTAAAGCAGCTTAATTTAGATATAATACCTTACCCTCACCCATTTAAATTGTACAGCACAGCAGTTTTTAGTATATTCACAACATTGTACAACCATCACCACAACCTAATTTAGAACAGCTTTTATCACTCCAAAAAAGATGTCCCAGAGCCCTTAGCCATCGTCCCATAAGCCTGCATATCCCTCATCCCCTGACAACTATTCCTCCTTTGTTCTGTGGATTTACCTCCTCCTGAATTCTGTACGAATGGAATCATAATATGTAGTCCTTGAGGATGGACTCTTTTACTTATAAAATGCTCAGGTTTCATCCGTGTTGTAGCATGATTCAGTACTTAACTCCTTTGTGCAGCCCAATAATATCCCATTGTGTAACTATATTGTATTTTATTGTCAACAATTTGTTGATGAACATTTGCGTAGTATGTATAGTGCCATGTAATTCCATGCATGCTTATGCGTAATTTCATATACACACATTTTTTTTAAAAAGATTATTTATTCATACAAGCACTGGGTACAGTCAGAAGTGCGGGAGGGTGAGAGAATTCACCAGAGCCAGAGCGGGGAGCAGAGCAGGCAGAAGGACCGAAGTACACTGCTGAGGGGAGCAGCGGGCGGCAGGAGAGGTCTGTCGTGCCATGTGGGACCCTTGCCAGCGGCCGGGGATCGAACCGGCGCTGCAGAGGCTGTGGGCAGCTTCGCAGCCCAGCGCTCAACCGCTGCGCCACCAGGGGAGGCCCTTCATACACAAATTTTTGTGCCATATATTCACACAGAAGTGGGATTGCTGGGCCATGTGATAACAGTTTAACCTTTCAAGGAACTGTTTTCCAGATAGGCTGCACTGGTGCATTCCCACCCTCATGGGTGAGAATTCCATTCTGTCTAATTAAAAACTCCAGATTGTCTGATGATAGTCAGGGTTGAGGGAGAAGTGAGAGCAGTGACTGTCTCGTTGGGTCCTTGAATCACTTGCCGCACTGGCTGCTGCGTCTTTTTGGAGGCAGCTATGTCCTCTGCCAGGAAAGTAGTCATCTTCTCTGCCCCCCACAATCGCCGTGCGTAACCAGCCTGATAAAATGCTTGAGTTCTGTGGCCACTCAGAGTGTGCTGATCTTGCAGTTGGCTGTTTGAAATCCTTGCCTCCTGACTTTAGAGATACCAAGCAACCCAATCGTCTTTGTCCCAGTTAGAAAAAATATTCCAAATAAAAAAATCCTCCACCACAAGCTGTCCAGGTTTGAACATGTCAAAATCACTTAGTTGACGTACACCGAAGACAGCTGTAGAGACTTCACAGCGACAGAGCAGCTTTTGTTTTTGTCAGAGTTTACATTCTAGAAACTGAGCTTACCCGTGTCGTCTTTGGCAGCCCAGCCTAGACATTCCCGAGTCTGTGCTGAAATGACTGTGCTGTGTGTTCAAGGGAGGGGAAGGGGCCGGCTCTTCCTTTAGGCATATTTGGGTCCTGGTGAGGACACACGCTGTACATTCTGAAGCTTTGTTTGCATCTGGAAAAAATTAGCCACACTCAGATCTTTCCCACTGCAGGTCCCGTCAGGAAGCCCAAGTATGTGGAAAGCCCCAGAGTGCCTGGAGATGCAGTCATAATCCCGTTCAGAGAAGGGGCCAAGCCAACCGAGCCCAGTGAGAATGGTAAGAATCTGTTTTCAATGATCCCCCCACTAAAGATTTTACATAATGACACTCCATTTTTGAGTGAAATTTGAGTGCCTCTTGCAGGAATGCTTTGCTAAACTGAACGTATTTGGGCAGTTTTTCCCTTGGGCAATTCCAGAGATCTGTTTTAGCTAATGTAAATTCTTGTTTTATATGCAGAGTATAGGAATAGGTGAGTGGGTGCATATGCATTTGTTTATGGGTTGAATCTTTTTTCCTCTCAATTTTGACCCACCAGCCATTGGGGGATATGAAAAACAAGCCATTTGACTACTTCTAAGACTTTCTGTTTTTAGCGTTCCATCATTTTTAGAATACTCAACAACAGACTTGGAAAAGCTGAGACTATAGCTGGACAAAGCTTGCAATAACTAACCTTCTTAAAAGTATGGTAGCTTTGAAAGCTTTTTTTTTTCTTTTTTTTTTTTTTTAAAGCTTTTAAAAGTTTTCCTTTAGGGAATCTTAGTAGGGGCAAAAAAAAAAAAAAAAAAAAAAATCCAAATTGACTGAAACCTTTCCATGAAGATGTTGGGTGCTTTGCTTACCCCCACCCCCATCTGGAAATATGTGTAACATACATTATGAACTTAAAGCATTTCAAAAAAAGATTTATTTATTTATGCATACAAGAACTGGGTGCAGTCCCAGAGGTGTGGGGTGGGGGTGGTGGTGAGAAGATTCACCAGAGACAGAGTGGAGAGCAGAACAGGCAGATTGACAGAAATACACTGCTGAGGGGAGCACTGGGGGAGACAGGAGAGGTCTGCTGTGCCATGTGGGTCAGCTCCCTGCCTGGTGATCAAACTGGTGCTGCAGTGGCTGTGGATAGCTTCATAGTGCTGCAACTTAACCCCTTGCAGGGAGGCCCTCACAGCATTTTATAAATGCATTAATAGTTCATTTTTTAAAAGACAATTTAAGAATTTGCCTGTTTGTTCCTTTTTAAAAAAGATTTATTTATTTATGCATACAACAACTGGGGTACAGGCCAGAGATGTGGTGCGGGGCTGGCGGGGGGGAGGTGAAAGGATTCACCAGAGACAGAGCAGTGAGCAGAACAGGCAGACTGACTGAAATACACTGCTGAGGCGAGCAGCGGGTGAGACAGGAGAGGTCTGCTGCACCATGTGGGTAGCTCCCTGGCCAGCTGGGGATTGAACTCGTGCTGCAGAGGCTGTGGATCGCTTCAAAGTGCTGTGCTTAACCCCTTGCACCACCAGGGAGGCCCGTTTGTTCCTTTTTGAGGAGTCCTGAATTCACTACTTTTTTGTTTTTTGATTTGTGTGTTTTGAGTTTATATCCTATTTTCTGGTTAAAAAAAACCCCACGTGGTTACGAATCTTAACCTTTGTGGAAAGCCTATTTAACCCCCAAAGTGGACATAAGTCTATGTAATAGTTCTGCAAAAGACCTTGGGAAGACTTGCCCATACTTCCACGGTGGAATACTGGCATCTTCCTTGCCCTACTTGTGAGTGGTAAGGGTTAGGGTTAGCTCTCCCCACCACGTGTGTACTTTGAGTTACTGATGTTGCATGGAGGGGAGGCGGTATGAGGTAAGATGACATAGGATAATGGAGTGGGGGTGATGATGAAGATGAAATGAAAATTGACCTGGAAGGAGAAGGGAATGGCAGATGAACATCAGGAAGAGGTGCTCGGGATGCAGGGAGAGAGCAAGCGCAGGCGTTCTAGGCAGGGAGGAGGTGCTGTTGCCTGCATCTTATGATTAATTCCACCCTTTTCCTTCCTGTCCAGGCACTCAATTGTTTCATTTAGGTAATAGGTTTATACTAGGAGTTTGTTGAGGAGGGGCAGAGTGCTGGGTGTGTAGTGGTAAAGAGGGGAGAGTCCACAATGGTTAGGGCCCCCTTAGTTGTGAATTCATGTGGACAGGTTGTCATTGTGTCCAGCAGTTCTCTCATTTCTATTCTGGGTGTCAAAGGGAAAATAACCTTTTTGTCTGAACTGTGAATATCAATTATTGAATTTCCCAAGTTGCCCGTTTCAGAGTAAGTCTGCCCTCACCCTCACTCCCAGTGCTTTTGAAGTCCTGGTGGGTTATGCCCCTGGCATTTTAGCTGGCCTAGACTCCATGATGTAACCTCTTTCTCCCTAGCTGGGAGCATCTTTGAGGACATCTCTAGCAGTTGAAGACTCTCCTGAGGTGTAAGGGTGGGGGAGAAAATCAGGATTTTATTGTGCAAAGAAACAATAAAAATAAATCGGTCCCATTGTCAGCTTTTTTCCCCTTACCCAAATGCAAAATTGGCTGCCTTTCTTGGGAGGGGGAAGGGCGTAGAGGCTTCCTTATGCTTGACTGCCATGTGACCTCAATTCAAGCACAGTGATTGATACTGCTGGAGGAGGCTGCAGTTTGCTCGTGGACTCACTCCTCAGACCCATGCTCTTGTATGCAGCATCATCAGTCTCCAGTGGGGACTGAAATGACACGCCTGTGAATATGGACCAGAAGTTTCCATTGCATATAGAATTAGGAATCATTTTTCCTTTTGTAGGTATCTGGGAAAGGGATGTAGTTAGGGTTTGTGGGCACACTGTCCATCATGTGTGGATAGCTGTGATGGTGGAAGCCCCAGCAGAACTGTTGGTTGATGGGGAGGTAGTTGACTAACAAAATTAAGTGTGACAATTAGTAAGGGATGGTGTGTTTTGTAATTCCCACGGGATCTTTAAATTTCAATGGGGTTAATTAAGTTTGCCATATTAAAGTGTAAATTTTGTGTCCAGGTCATTGAACCTAAAGAGGAGACAAGAGCAAACTTAAAGTAATTCAGTTTAATATTATCCCAAGCATGTAAGATGCATGGTGGACAAACTCTAATTTCTGAGATTTAATATTGGCATCATCAGTGAAGTTTTAATTTAAAATTCTGGCTTATGATTTCCATATTTCCTTTGGGCATTTTTAAGTCTCTAAGACACTTTTTTCTGGGTGCTGTCAATAATACCATTTCAGTATTCACTAGACTGACAAATATTGAAAACAGCTTCTTGTGAAATTTCACATAGATTTGTAAAATAGCAAGATATTCCTTAATGTTTGAAATATCCTTCTCAAATTAAACTGCCTTGCTTTATGTCAGGTAGCTCCATAAAGTCTAGTGTTAACTCTGTGTTTGAAATTTTAATCAAAGTTAAACAAAACCATTTGCTCATTAATTTATAAGCAGTTTGCATAGTAACCATCTGGGAAATGGGTTATAATATGGGCAGATGAACATTTTTATTGTGAGCAGGAACCTGTTTATTAAAGTTTACATTCACCTAGAAAACATCTTCAGGGAAAGATACTCTGCTTTGTTCAGAATTTTAAATCATTTTTGAAAAATAACATTTTATACTCTGACAAAAAGAGTGATTTCATGAGGTCCTCAAGGAGAATGCAATCCCCAACAAAGTGCAATCCCATTTTCCCTATAAGATGGTCCTAATAAGCTGTGTGTCACATAGAAGAAGTTTTCCACAAATAAGCCACCTGTTGCTAATGCAACATAATGTTTAGGGGAAACTATCATTCACAAAATAATACCTCAGCCTTAAAGGAAAATTAAAAAAAAAACATAAATTGGAGACTATTACTACATTATAATAGGATTCACAGCTATGTTTCTTAGAATTAGGGGAAACCATAATCCATTTAGGTTTGTTTCAAGCTGTCATTAGCTACTTGAGCAAGCGTTGATGGGGAGGGGTGAGAAACTTTTAGTCTTATGAGTCATTGCTCTGTGAAGATAAATCTCAAAATATGATGAAACTTTTTTTTTTAATGGCAGTTTGGTTGGCAAGTTAAACTAACACATATGAAACTGCAGAATGATTAAGTATAAAACTACCTTATTGGGAGGAGGTCTTTTTAAGATATATGTTTAAGTAGTAACATCTTAGGTTTTTGATTATTCCTTCGGACTTTGAAACAGTTGTAGGGAATGAAAAAAATGTAAAAAAGAATGGTACTTATCCACCACTTCATTTAAAGCAATAAATAAATTGTATTTCCCCTCATCATATTCCCCGTTCTTTCCCAAGAGGTAGCTTTGCTCCTGCTGTTTTTTATCTCCTTATAATGGTGATGCACCATTTGATCAGTGACTGAATAAAGTTTTAATTAGTGGAAAGTACAGAAGGGGGACATACCTGCATTATGTGTAAAAAGAGACTAATGGTAGAGTAGCCATTCATTGTACATTTCCCTGAACGAATATTAATTACATCCCTGTGTTGTGGAAAGCACTATGCTGGGTGCTGCTTGAGATGGTTTACCAAGCATACACCCTTTCTTAATGGCGCCTACAGTCTGCTCAGGGATTGAAGACCTGAATATAGAATAGCCCTAATACAAGCTGGAAAGTAGTGTATAATAAACTGGCTGCAGATGGAGTTTCTGAATCTGAAAAGACTTTAACTGGAGCTCTGCCTTAACATTTACCTAGCAATAATGTATAGGATAAAGTAGGGCAAGATAGAAACTAAGATGAGGAAGGAGACTAAAATGAGGCTAAGGAATGGTTAAAAAATGATTTTTATAGTTAAGTGAGAGTTAGACCTCAAATTAGAACTGAATCAGGAAAGAAGGCGAATGGAAAATTCTTGAAGTTACAAGGACCTGAGAGCTGTAAGAGGAAAAGATGATGACCTCAAGACTTTGAGAGACTACATTAAGAGGAGGCTGAAGGAGAGGGCACTGTTTTTGGCTTGAGTGCCTTTATAGTGCTGGTGGAATGTCTAAGCAAAAGTGTCTATTGAGCAGTTGGAAAATCAAGCTAGTGTTCAAGAAAGTGCTCAGAATGTAGACTGTGCAGCCCTTTGTTGAGAGGAACATGGTGATGCTAGATGTGCTAGGCCAAGGTACAGGTTGTTGATAAAAGAGAAATGAGAAACTTTGGCATTTTATCTGTGGATAAGGGGCAAAAAGCATCAGCAAAGGGTAGGAGAAGGACCCCAAGACCACACAGTTTCTTGGAAACCATGCATTTCCCCTGTCTGTCTGATGAGACAATTTGCAAGGTCAAAAATGTACAGGCTAATTGAGATTACCTGTTTTTTAAAAAATGACTGTACTTCACAGGGTTGTTTGAGGAGTGTTGTGGTAAATGAGTTTGAGTTGTAGTAGGTGATAAGTTAATGGAGTTGGTGAGGGTAGACCTCTTTTTCACCCCAAGGAGTTGAGCAGATAAGGAGAGGATAAGAGATAAATTACTGGGGGCAGAAGGGTACTATGTGTGTCTTACGGTTTGTTTTTTTTTTTAATTTATTTATGCATACAAGAGCTGGGGTACAGGCCAGAGGTGTGGGGGGTGAGAGGTTTCACCAGAGATAGAGTGGGGAACAGAACAGGCATATTGACTGAAATACATTGCTGAGAGGAGCAGCAGGTGAGACAGGAGAGGTCTGCTGCGCCATGTGGGTAGCTCCCTGGCTGGGGATCGAACTCATGCTGCAGTGGCTGCGGATGGCTTCATAGGTTGCGTCTTAACCCCTTGTGCCACCAGGGAGGCCCTCTATAGTTTTTTATTTTTAAGAGAAAGGAGAAATTAGTACAGTTGAAGACTGAAGGCAGGGGTTCTCAAAGTATAGACTGTGAATTTTAGGCATCCCCAAGACCTTCACTGGGGTTCATGGAGTCAAACTCTTTTTTACATAATAACACTAAGAAGATATTTCCATTTCTATCGCATTGATACCTGCCCTGGGGTGCACCAGCAATGGTTGGTAAAACTTCTGATGCCTTCGTACAGACCAGGCTAGGGACACCTGCTCTCCTGGGGTACGCATGTATTTTTCACCACACATTTTCCTCAAAAATAATTCACTGAAGAATGTTCTTTCACAAAGCACTTAAAATGTTATTAAATCTTGACATTGAATATCCATTTTAAAATACTCTGTCATGAAATGGGAAATCCATGTAAACACTTCTGCTTACCACTGAAGTCTGATGGTTGGCTTGAGGAAAAGCACTTGTGTGTGGTTTTAATTGCAACCTGAACTAGCTACTTTTTTTTTAATGCAATGCTGTTTTTACTTGACAGACTGACAAATCATGGTTATTCAGAACTGGGTATTTGATACATTTTTTTCTCCAAAAGGAACAAAATGAGCATGTCACTTTAATTAAAAACAAAACAAAACAAAAAAACCTGACAGGATTAGTTGCCAATGATAAAATTTGACCTTTGAAATGAAAATTAGATTTTTGGGAATTTGCATCTGTCACATTGATCTTGGTAGTCTCCCTGGATGTTTCAACTGAGATCTGTGGTAATACTAATGAATATGAGTTTTTGGCATAGTATAATAAAATATGTCAACATTTGCAAGATCTTCAGTATTTTCCAAATCTTCAATGCATGATACAAAAATCTTACATGGGTAAAAATCCATTTGAAACATGAAACAAACTGCTGGATTTTTACTGTAATACTATAAAAAGTTCATTGATATGAATTGAGTAAACATTGGAACTAACCTTTAAGAAATTACTACTTGTTAAGTTTTGGTGAGATATCAGAGAAGAATGTCTACAATTAACTAAAAAGGGTCCCCACCCCACTTTCCCAAATACATGTCTGTCTGAAGGCACAATTCTTCACACACTGCAACCAAAAGAATAAATCACAGCAGATTGAATGAAGAAGCAGACATGAGAATTCAGCTATCTTCTATTAAATCAGACACTGCCATGAGATTTGCAAAAATGTAAAAATAGTAGCTAGCTTTTTAAATTCTAAAGTCATTTTTTATTAAAAATGTTAGTAATAATTTTCAACAATTTTAAATGAACTAATAACACATTTAAAAATTCTAAGTTTTAATCTCTACTGACAAATATCAACATGTAACCCACATAACTCTTTGAAGTCCTCAATCTTTAAGGGTGAACCCTGAGACCAAAAGTTTGAGAAGCACTGGCTTAGAGGAAAGAAGAGAGGGAGAAAATAAAAATACATGAGAAAATTGATCCAGAGTCTGATCCTTAGCTACACTTGAGGGAATGAAGACTTAGCGTTCAGTGGCACTATGACTAAAGAAAAAAAATCTAATTCAGGGGACATTTTTGAAGCAGAAATAGAAAGATTTGGGGTGAGTAAGATTAAAAGCTTAAAGGTGATTTGTATAGTGACTGTGCTTGTACCACAGCAGAAACCAGTTATCGACATCAATAGATCAGCTTTATGTATAGTTAGTCCTCTTTAAATATTATTTTGGGAGCAGCAAGGAGAAGGGGAACAGTGATGCCTTAGGAACAGCCAGAAACAAACAAACAAACAAAAAAACCAGGAAAATACTGGTTAATAGAAAGCACAGACGTCCAGAGGTTAGGCCTGAAGTACATCTTCCATGACATGGGTAGGGAGACACAGAATGAGGTTTAACCTCACAAGGCCTTGTCTCATTTAACAGACTTGACTTAGAAATACTGTCTTGGCAGCTAATTAAGTCATTTGTTCAATGTTACATAGCTAGTGAATGGCCAAACAATGCCCAGAGCTCTCTAGAGTTTGAAGATGAGAATGAAAAATAGGCATTGCTTGATGGAATGATTGTTGGTAATCTCCAGGGATCCTCACAGTTCTCATAGATCTGGTTTGAAGAAGAGGGGATGATTTACTAAGTGTGATGATTAGCAGCAAGTGTGGGCCAAGCAGGAGCAGTTGGATAATCAGAAAAAGGATGGAATTTATTCTCTCAAAGGAATGGGGAGTTCACAAAGTTATTTAAGGCAGAAAAATGATAATCAGAAAGCTGGGGTTTTTTGGTAAGAAAAATGTAAGCAGGGAGACAGAAGATGAAATAATAGAAAGTGGTGTTACAGGTGGTAGAAATAATGACCAAGTTGGATACAGCACTTTCATCTTAAAGATGTTTGGCTTACCAAGTGTTTCTCACACATATCTTTGAGCCTCACAACCTATAAGAAGGGGGTTGTGGCCCCTTCGCTGATTAAAAAAAAAAAAAAATTGAGATTCAGAGAGATTGACACTATAAGGAATTAAGGATAGCTTTAATATGGAGTGTTGTTTTTTCTGAGACTATAGCGAAGGACAAGATTTAAATTTTACTAAGTCATCATTGAGGAACTGGTTAGAATATGGACTGCTTCTGAGTGTTAATGCCTCAAATGTGGCCCAACAGATGTGAGTAACAAAAAAAAGGGTGATCCAAAAAATTCCATTTGCCTTTCTTCACTTGGTTATTCCTCAGTGGTGTAATATCGGGGATTCTATGAGAACATTATTGGAAGGAATGTCACTCTCCACTTGCCTAGTGGGTTCCTAGGGAGTGTGAAGCCTGTTCTCTCAACTCCAAAGTTAGACAGCATACATTCTTTGGATATATAAATCTATGAGATATAAAGTGTTGCTGACAAATGGGTTCTCCGTACCTAACCCTTATCCCACTAGGATAAGGTAAAGTTCACCTATTACTGATGAGGGATTTCATATTAATTATATGAATGAAAATAGATTCTCCGTTTAGTGCCCCATTAGATTTTGGTTTGGAATTCAGTTTGGGGATAGTTTTGGAGTCAGAATTAGTTTACAATCATGTCTGCTCACATGTCATTGTTTGATGATCTATTAGGGAAGTAGAAATGAATTTCCATTTCACAGTGGAGCATATTGGTGTGAGTTCCCAGGCAAGTCATCTGTCCTGTAATGGCACTGTCACACCTCAGCCAGGACTCCTTCCGCCAGAATGAAAGTTCAGTGAGAGAAAAGAAAAATGGGAACATTTGACATACATTAGGAATTGAGACTGAAGGGGATTTCTGAGGGGAAGGTCACTGGCTTGACATTTTAGAAGAGAGAATAATATGAAAAGACAGTTGGGAAGCCTTGCAAGAAATAAAATTGCAGTGACTTAATGGCTACTATAGCTGAAATAAAGTGTATCATCCTGATCTCAGGTAGGGCTTGTAGAACTTCGATGGCAGCACAGCCCATGTTGAACAATGAAGAGAACAAATTTATTATGAGTTTAGATTCCACCTATTAATTCATACATTAAACTTGGAATTGCCATCCCTTCCTAACTTGTCTCAGGCAGCAGGACTGGGTCACTGGCTATGCTGGGATATACACATCGATGTTTTAATGAAAAGTTAGAGGATCTGGGTTGTCTTCAGACACAGTGTCTAGGCAACAGTGACTCCATTGGGTCGCCCTCCCTCCAGCTGACACAGCATGCAGGGCTTCAGAGTGAGCCCCAAATGAGCCGTAGGCTGTGGCTGCTTTATTGTTAGGGTAAATTTCGTGGCACCCAAGCCTGTGCAGCTGCTCGCTGCCTCCACAGCAGCTGCCAACTGGGAGTAGTTTCTGGCTCTTTCCCCAGAGTGTTTCAGGTTGAACTAGAAGCTACACATTCTGGGGCACAGTCACAACTGGGTAGCAATATAGAGATTGTTTTGAAAGGAAAAGGGGGCATGTATGGAGTAAGAGAAAGTGCTGTGTTCTGCCCCCTCACCCACTTCTTCCCCTTCTCATCTGCATCCTGTTCCCTCCATAGATCCAGCTGCCATCTCAGATAAAGTAGCTGCCTTGCCTGAGCCCTGGGGTGAGGGAGGGTGGGACTGATCAGTTTCTGAAGTGGTTCAGCCTGTGGGTGTGCCTGGGTTGTGCTGATTTAGTTTGGTTTTTGCCTCCCTTTCTCAAAGGTCCATGTACCTTGAGAATCAAAATGTGATTGGAGATCTCTGGTGGGAAGGAACCTTCTAGAGTGGCTTTCAGGGTGTGGTTGACTCGCCCGCCCCTGGTGACTCTCTCACTCCTGTTGGTTTGGGTCCACTGGCCTTTCATGTTTAGAGTTTAACTCAAATGATCCAGGTGCATCAGGCTGTCTTAATCCAGTGCAAACTAGCCTTGGTTAGCTGTGTATTTTTCTAGAATAACTAAAAAAATATACACACTGGCAAATAGCTCTTCTCACCCCAAACATTGGGAGAGCAAGCAGAGGGTGGGTGTTTTCCTTCCTTGAAGCTTGCCAGCCTAATTTCCTTTGTAGCTGCCATCCTGGGAGCGAGACTTAGCAAAACTTATGAGTGAAGAGGACATAGATGATCTTAACTCTGTTATTTTGATTTTTGTGGTTCCTTACATAGGGCAGAGTCACCTTTGAACTCTGGTGGTGACACTGTAGCTTGAAGCTAGGGAAAACAGGTCCGTGAGTGTATGGGTTCAGCTAGAAGATTGAACAAAAGGGAACAAAACATTAAAAGATTAATGACTATTTTACATGTTACATATTGTTTTAAGTCCTAGCTTTGTAAGCATGGATTATTTAATACCTTACTTCACCCCAGTGGATGCTTACTTAAAGATGTGCGAGAGAGATCAAAATGATGAAAATGTTGAATATTATTTTGTTAGCCATAATTAAGTACCGTTAGGCTTTTGGACACAAGGTTCACCTACAGCTCAAGACTTAAACCCAACAGTAAAACTCCCTTAAGTGCAAAGAGGGAAAAGGCCAGAGAATGGCAAGGATTCCAAGCGCCCTGCAGTCTTCAGGTGGACATGCCTCCAGCATTACCGTGGATTAGTGTTACTGGAATTTTTTTTTTAAAGATTTATTCATTTATTTATTTATACATACATACACACATACATACATACATACATACAAGCACTGGGTACAGTCAGAAGCGCGGGAGGGTGAGAGAATTCACCAGAGCGGGGAGCAGAGCAGGCAGAAGGACCGAAGTACACCGCTGAGGGGAGCAGCGGGCGGCAGGAGAGGTCTGCGCACCATGTGATGTGGGAACCCTCCTCCTGTGGCCTGCCCCGGGAGCAGCCAGGGATCGAACTGGCGCTGCAGAGGCAGCGGGCAGCTTCGCAACCCAGCACTCAACCGCTGTGCCACCGGGGAGGCCCCTGGGATTCTTACTGTATTACTGTGATGTGTTGCTGGGACTCAGTAACATTACAGGGTCCTGTCTCCTGGAACACATTTTACTGGGATTTAAAAATCTTTGTTTCAGTGTGGATTCCTGGTGATTGACCCTTGAGTTAGAATCCTGGTTTTGACTTCCACTGCTGTGAGATACACTGTGTTTCCACGGGAGCAGTCATGGCCCGTCTATTTAATGAGGGCTTGGATTTCAGTTTTACCCCAACATCTAAGTAGCCTAGGCCTCTGCCAGCATGCCACTTACATTATGCTTTCCTTCAGCCTCCTGTGGGCTCTGGCCATATTGTGCTTTAAGAGCAAGATGAAGGGTAGCCCTTTTTCTACTGTTGCTGTCTGAAGTCCCCATTTTTCACATGGCATGGAAATAGGAATCGCTATCACATAATGACGCCGTGTTCTCTGATTCAGGTCAAATACTTCACCCTTTGCACTTGGAGTTTCTCTTTTACTGTTTTCTTAACCTGTCACAGCCTCTTAATTAGAATGTATTGCTCGAGGACAGGCAGCATTGTCAAACTTTGTGCATTTTATAAAAATACACAAAAGCGCCAGACAAGCAGCTGTAGTGCCAACTCATCCAGATGCGATACTGAAATTCCCCAGAGGGGCATCTTCATTGTTTTCTTTCTTTGTTCCAGAAGCAAAGACCGATAATGAACCGAGCTGTTCGCCGGCAGCTCAAGAACTGTTGACAAGGCTGGGATTTTTACTGGGAGAAGGGATCCCAACTGCTACCCACATAACCATTGAAGAAAAAAATGAAACCATGGTAATACCCCAGGAAGACACTGCATTTCATACCTGCTCAGAGGAAGAATTAAAGGGATAACCATCTTCTCCCCCTCCTGGGTGGGGAAGCCATTATTCAGTCAAATGATTCTGGGCTGTTGTGTATTGAGATTTATTTCCACAGTTTGTAGGTTTTTGCAGTGGGGAGGTGGGGAGAAGCAGAAGGGTGCAAAACTTAAGAAAACATCCACATTAACCTTCTAGTCACCACTGGAGAAGTGTGGCTAAAGGAGTTAAAGTGGCAAAAAGAAATCCTCAGTGTAATATATGACTTTTATCTTTATAGCACCATTCTTCTCATCCGGCTGCTTTGGTATATGCTTTCCTGGGCTTTTTTAGCAGTTGAGATTTTGAAGGGTCAGTGGGGTGAAGAAAAGATTTATAGCAGATGAGGCGGAGACAAAATAAGACGAGATCAAATGGTTCATCTACTTGGAGAGCACTCACCATCCTGGGGAGCAGCAGCCAGCCACTTCCGAGATGTGTGTGTTTGAATAGCAATGAGGGGCCAGAGCTTCTGCCCCCCTGCCAGGGTCTCTGCAAGGGTGTCATGTGTTGATTGAGATTGCAGTGGCCACCAGACTCCTTCCCCTGATCACAGGGCCCATAAATCTCCAGGAATTGAATCAGCTTGCAGTGCTTGTGAAACATTACAAAAACCGAATTCCCAGGTTTTCCGTACAGAGGTCAAAGAACCCATTTGTCTTCTGCAGACTTTAAATGAAGGAAGTCTGCCTGTTTACCATTTTGGTTTTACAGATGTGCCTTTCCACTAAATTATTTCTAAGACTGCCCTTATTAATAAAAAGTGAATTAAAGGAAGGGGAACAGAATAAGGTTATATTTCTCTTTTAAAACATGCAAGACTATATATATAAAGCTCCCTAGATTTTAAAGGCTGTTTTCCATTTTCCTGTTGTGAGTTTTGTTTTAGCATCAGCAACAAAAGAATGTGTGGCAGTGTCCTGTGTAAGCCGTGCTAACTCCTCCTTCCATTCGTCTTGCAGTGCACAGCTCTGAGCCAAGGCATCAGTCCTTGCTCCACACTAACAAGCAGCACCGCATCACCTAGCACCGATAGCCCCTGCTCAACCTTGAATAGCTGTGTCAGCAAGACGGCAGCCAACAAAAGTCCCTGTGAGACCATTAGCAGCCCTAGTTCCACCCTGGAAAGCAAGGACAGTGGAATTATAGGTAAGAAGCACATTGCTCGGTAATGTCATGGCTCCTTGCACGTCAGCCAGAGCATTCACCAGGCACTTCTTAACAGGGTTTTAGCGTGGTCTGTGAAGGTCGTCTGCCAGAGCCCGCCCTGTCCTTTGCAGAGGATACCGGCTCCTTGTATAGTCCAGAGAAGGAAGCAGCTTTTACATTCCTTGGTGTTTATTTGGTATCACTGGGCTTATTTGATAAGAAAGACTCCAGATAAAATCTGGCCTGTGAAATTGTAAAAACCTTCCCTCCTCACCAGTTGATTGCATTTGTGGGGTATCCAGACCCACAAGGACACATAACAGAACCATGAAATAGCTGCATGAATTGAGAAGTCCTCTCAGCCTTACCTTAAGATCAGCTATTTCCCCTTAGGCATTTGTTCTTTGGTGGGTTTTGTTTTTTTTTTTTTTTTTTTTTTAAACAATAGATCCTCACTTAACACCATCTATAGGTTCTTGGGAACTGACTTTAATGACTATAATGCTTGAATGAAATATATTTAGCAAAACAGTGGCATTCAGGGACCTGCTTTACAGTCATGCGCCACATGACATTTTGGGCAGCAAGAAACTGCATCTATGATGGAGGTCCCTCAATATGGCCCAGCTGTGTGGGAGTTATGCCATCAGTTTTATGTAAGAACAGTATGATTTTTTTTTTCTCCCAAAAAAATTTTTTTAAAGATTTATTTATTTATTTATACAAGCACTAGGTACAGTCAGAAGTGAGGGAGGGTGAGAGAATTCACCAGAGCCAGAGCAGGGAGCAGAACAGGCGGACAGATGAAATACACTGCTGAGGGGAGCAGCAGGTGGCAGGAGAGGACTGCGCGCCATGTTGGACCCTCGCCCAGCAGCCGGGGATCGAACCGGCGCTGCAGAGGCTGCGGGCAGCTTCGCAAGCCAGCGCTCAACTGCTGTGCCACCGGGGAGGCCCAGAACACTATGATGTTTGTACAGCGAAACTGCCTAATGAAGCATTTTTCATTTTGTATCCCTGTCATTAAGTGACATGTGACTGTAATGGGGTCTGACCACTGTTCTAAGGTTAGCTTTTTCTAAGGATGCCTCCCCCATCCCTTCAGCTACATTCACCACTGTGGGTCTTGGGGCACAGACTGAGTCCTGACTCTTAGGCTACTAATTAGTCACTAGGTGACTTGAGTAATATTTAATTGAGTTATTTGCATACTACTTTCCTTCTTTGTAAAATTAAGAATTCTTTAGTCCAGTAGTGTCTAATCCCGTCCAGAACCATCCAGAGAATTTAAGAACCCTTATTTTTATATCTCATCCAAGACAGACTTCATTTACCTTTCTGAAGGTGGGCCTGGGCCCCTGGACATCCAGCTTGGTGCCTTTTAGGTACCAGATGTATGGGGCCACTGGATGGATTGCTCATTTCAATAAAAGATTGAGCTGTTGAACAGCGGCCCTCCATTTAGCAAGTCACCACTTAGCTGAATCACACCCATGTCCTTGAGAAATATTTTACAATTTATTATGGACTGAACCCCACTTCCACAATCAAATGGAATCACATTTGAGCCCCATATTTTCTCAGTCACTGGCAATTTCAAGTACAATCTGAAAAGTTGCAGGTTTATCCAGTTTGCAGGTTTATTCTGTTTTGGAGATTGCCTCAAAAGATTGTGAGATGCCTGGGAGCGGATTGTGGGCACCCTGGTCTGGACCTCACTGTGGCTTTGTGAGGGGCCCCTCACCATGAGGGAGGAAGATGATGCCCTCTTCCCTCACTTTTCACTTGATCATCATCTTCAGTGGGTCTTTGTTTTGTTCAGTTTGATTTATTAAGATACAATTCACATACTATAATATTCACCCGTTTGAACTATTGAATGGTATATCCAGAGTTGTGCCACCATCCCCACAGTCTGATTTTAGAACCTTTTTTATGACCCCAGAAAGAAACTTTGTATACATTAGAAGTCACACTCTACTTCCTCCACCCACCTCAACCGATAATTTGCTTCCCCTCTCTATATATTACCTCATTCTGGATATTTCATAAAAATGGTTGACTGAGGATTTTTAGCAAATTTAAGTTCTAATTCTTCATTCTCATCTCACGCTGCTTCCCCTCCTGCTGTTTGGACTAGTCCAACTAATTTTTCCCTTTGTTACTTCTGTTCTCATGCCCTGTCTCTCTCCGAGCCACCTACTGTTGCTAGATCACTGGTGTTAATTCTATGGTCCCCAATGATTTTTTCCCCAGCCTTCTTAACTGTTCTGAAATATCCTCTCCTCTGTAGAGTTTATCTTCCTTTGAGGAGCCGGCCAATGCTACAAGGTTTCTGGTTGTGACAAAAATTTTCCAATAACAGAAAACCATCCTCATTCACTCATCATTCATCCATCCATTCATCCCTCTTTCTCTTGTAGAGATTCAATACTTGCAATTTCAAAAGTGTTCTAAAGGCAGCAGTTGCTGGTAATGTCAATAAAAGATTGGGCTGTCGAATGTTAAGACCCTTAATTAGTACTTAATGCTGTTCTACCTATTCCTTGTTTAGCCCTGCTATGCTTCTTATAGCGCCTCAATATTTTCCTTCCATTTATTCTTGTTTTATTATGTAATTTTGTTCCCACATGAATAAATACCTCATTTATATTATTTTGGCTACCTCCTGGGCTCCTAGCACAGAGTTGGGAGTGAGAAATTAAGAATCGTTGCTAGCATCAGGTTGCATTGAGGAGAGACTGTTAATTGGTTTATAAAGAAAATTCAGAATTCCCGTTCTCATTTGGCATTGTCACATCTTTCTAATGTCACCTGCACTTGAAGCTGTGTCTTGCCATCAGTGTTAAATTACACATTTCACGTCATTGAGGCTGTCCTTCATTCTTGGCTCAAGCCAATATATTGCCTTAACTCAGTAGAACATGAATAGTGGTGACAATCAAGATGAAGTGGGAGGCACAAGGAAGTGCTTAGTAAGCTTCTCTTCTAGGAAGACCCCCAGTTTCTGGAGACCGTGCCTCTTGCAGGGAGCAAGGACCATAGGTGGCTGAGAGGGGAATCACCATGCCAGGGACAAGGTTCCTCTGTTCTTTTCCTTCCATGACCTGCAGAATTAGAATCTGTTGCCAGAGAACACATTGGAGGTGTGTAGGGAGGAGAAGGAAAAAGCCTGTATTTCTTCTCTAGGCGGGCTGTCACCAGAGCTCTTTGAAGAGGCAGGAGTGGTGGTGCCTGGGGAGGGAAAGCACTTCCTCCTAAGTCAGTACAGGGTATGCAAGTTCCATTGCCTCTGAGGAGCAGGGACCTATGACTCAGGTGTGGTTCTGTGATTTCTGGGGGTGGGGTATGTGCTTTCTCTACCTGAAGAACATGCCTGTTTTTAAAAGGTGTAGCCTGGGAATGGCAGCCTTTGGGCATCTTAAATGTTTAGCAGGGTAAAATATTCAAGAGCACAGTCATCTTAGTGGCCAGAGATGAAGGTAAGATATCTTGGCTTCCTGCTCTGGAAGGCCTGGCAGCTGCTTGTAAAATAAGCTGGTTAGGATCCATGTTCCAAATTACATAGGGCCTGGAGAAGGGAGAAAGCAGCTTTCCATTTAATTTTCCATTTTAAGTTAAGATTTGTCAACCCAGAGAGCTGGGGTTGGACTGGCAAAGGTTTTGGGGGGTGGGTGGCATAAAGCTCACAGCTGCCATGGCATTTTAAGCTTTAAGTAGCTGCCGGCTCCTACGGGACTCAGGCTAGAGTTCCATGTACAGCTTTAGCAGTTTATTTTGGGGCATTTAAGGGAAATTTCAAACAGTGCTAACCCATCTTTAAAAATTCCTGGGCTGCCTCTTAGTATTTTAGCTGATTTCCACTGCATTGATTATATTTAATCTAATTTTTTTTTCAGCAGATGCTGCGAAGGGACGCTTGTGTCCCCACAGGTCCAGACAGTCTTAGGGTTTTCACAGTGTCCCCTGTCTATGTTCTGTGTCCACTGGTTTTGGCATATTACGGGTAAAGAGAGTTTGTTGTTTTTTTTAAAGGAGCTGCTTAGTGGGAGAAAAGGCAGGCTAATGACTATTGGGAGAATTGATTGGGCCCCCTCCAGTCTTTCTGTGTTTAGACCAGGGCTTAACAGAATCCTCACCACCCCTTGTTCCAACCTTACTGTGCTCTGCAGAGGGAAGTTTCACCATATCCTATTTCAGGAGGCCTAAGTTCTTCCAACATAAATGTCTTTAGAAGTATAATAATTCTGTCATGTAGAAATATTGTCTAAGCTGTACGGGATTATCTGAATTCCCTATGAATATCTTCTTTATTTTTAAGTAAAATTCCTTACTGTCTGCACATTAAAATCTTTGCCATTACCTAGAAGTTGGTATCTGACTTGCAAAGTGAAAACCATCCAAATGTGAAACCCAGGTGCACCCAATCACCATAAAGCAGCTTTTACATTACTTGCTTTGAAAAGGAAAACTCTATAGAGGATTAACTTTTAAAGGTGTTTCCTCCGTGCCTGAGAAAGCATCTTTTCTTAGCGATGTGCCTTTGAATATAACTTGCTTCCAACTGTTACAAATGGAAATTGTAGACTGTACTAATCAAATCACACGTTAGAAAAAAAATTATGCATTTGTATTTGTTGGAACGTGTGTGAAAACCAATGTGATTTAACAAAGCATCTCTGCCAGTAGTGAACGTTAAAGCACTTCTTGATTTAAACACTGTTCTTTATTGATGTCCAGGTCGTGATCAACATTTTTATGTGTCTGCTTTTTATGTATTTTATGTATCTTTTTCAAAGAAGTGGGCTCTTTCTCTATTTAGGAAGAGAGAGGATGCATATTAGATGAAGAGAAACAAACAAAACCTAGCTTTTTTATTATAGTCTTTAAAATTAATAAGTCCTTCCTATCTGCTGCTGATAGATGTGCCCTAGAGAAGGACTTCCAGGTGGCAATTAGAAGAATTCTGACTGAGGGTGAGGCCATCAAGCCAGTCATTCCTTCTATTCCCTTCCTTTGCTGTCTGCTTGTACCTGCTGACATAATCTCCAAATTACTTGTGTAGTGTCTGAATCTGCTTCCTTCTGAGAGGTGTGTTAGGAGAGCTCCATGCAGGGAGGGCATTCCGCGTGAACATTGTGGCTATGTCTTACCCACTGGGTACGTCTCCCAGGTGGAGCAGGTGTGTCCTTCTTCACCTGAGCCACCACATTCCACCAGGCCAGGTAGCTTTCAGGATGATTACATGCTCAGAATTTGAAGAGGGTTAAGCAAAAACCAGGGCTCTTCCTGCTGCCTCTCCCCTTTCTTTGGGGAAAATGGGGCCTTGCTTTCCTTTTTCTCCTGCTCACTTTGGAGCTGGAGGCAGGTATGAACTTAAGCAAGGGATGCCTTCATAGAAACACTTCTACAACCAAAGAGACTTGCAGTAAAATACCCGACACTTGATTGGTATCCTCCTGGTGCTTTCTAGAGTCTAATATTACTAGTTTATCTGCCTAGTTGCCTGGGACATAATAACAATGTCATTGTGGGTTGACTTGATCTTCCCACAGCTCTCCCCTGTGCTCTCCTAGGTTGTAAAATGTAGGTGATTCCAGAGGTAGCTGTAGACCTGGACTTTGTGTACCCAGGGAATTATCAGCTTACAAGTTAAAATTGGCCTTCATTTTCATTTTTCACTTGCAAACCTTGCCCATTTGAGTTATGCTAATGCCACTTTGTTGCCACCTGTATTGCCCTGTTTGCTACTCAATGCACATTCTCTGAAATTGATTTGGTAATAACTATTTAGCATGTTTCAGATCTGTGTTAATATTCATTTTGCTAACATTGCCTGCAATTTAAAAAACTCATCCTTAATTATAAAAGCTTTTTTTAATCTCTTGGGTGAAGGAGGAAAATTTGTCTTTACATATAATTCAGCAACAACATATGTAATGTGTGCAAAAGAAATCCTTGTTGATGATTCTAGTCAGCAGAGCACCTGTTGTACTTTTATTCAGACAGTGGTTGGATTCTTTAGGCTGTCCTGTTGGTATAGCAAGCATTTATTGGCACCTGCTGTGTACCAGGAACAAGTTTGTTGAGTACTGGAACAATAAAGAGAAGGCATAGTATCTATTTCAAAACATCCACCTATAGGACTAAAGAATGGCTTTCTGTCCTTAGAGAGTCTGGGCAAAATGTCAACTGCCTAGATGGGTTTGAAACATGGTGATGATTGACACCTCTGGTGGAAGACGTATGCTCTGAAGTAAATGATGATATCAAGTGCTAATAGGACCTTGTGCCATTGGTCTATGTCAGAAACTACAGTGTCTCTACCTGCAGTGCACAGGTTAAGCAATGTTTTACCAGAACACTGGTCCCCAGTTGCCTCTAGAAAATTTGATATTTAAATCCACAGGCTTCCTTTGGAGCCTCTTAGTTGCTGTGTCACACTGAGTTTGGGCAGTGTGGCTGAACAAGGCCGACCTGTCCTCCTCTCCCCCACACCCAGCCCAGGTGTTCCTCTAGGTGTTTCCACAGTCAAAGGACCTGCCGAATGCTGCTGTGAAGGCATGGCTCAGGTCCCTGGCCTGCTCCCTGCATGTCATAGCAGAGCAGGCCTTGCGCAACACAGTGAGTGCTGAGCTGGAGATTAGGTACAGAGATCTGTCTGTCACAAGCCAGAGCACAGGGCCCTTATGCAAGGCCAGAAGGGGAGCAGGGCTCTTTGGCGTGTCTCACAACAGCCAGAGGAACCAAGCTGTTGTCCATGGAAAGTGGCAGAAGGAGAAGCCAGAAAGTTCCCTGGAGCCACAGGTAACTCACACTGCCCTCCCTGCAGCTGCGGAGGAGAGTGTGCATGAGTGCCTTCTCTGGAGCCCTCTTCTTGCTGGGCTGAGGGAGATAAAGCAGCCATTCCAGGGAAGCTTTAGTTTGCTCCCCGTGTGGTGTGTTAGTTTCTGGGTGGGGTGGAGGGAGAAGCACAGTTTGGAATTTCTGTCCAGAGGTTTCATGCAGGCTTGGTTTCATCCATGCTGTCTTTCTCCCCCTTTGTCCCTTGAGAAAACCCAAAAGACACGACGGCAGCCTGAACCAGGTGGATGTCAGTGCTAAGGAGAGGGGCAAAACCTTCTGTCAGGTCCAGGTAGCAGGAATCTTTAGCATGGGTTTCCTTGACTGGCTCTTGGATATCTCTAATCTCATTTAGACTTTTTGCGTCCTCTTTTCAAAGTTGTTAGTGATGTTTATTCATCCAGTTAAAGGAGGAGGCATCTGTACTAGCTGAATGATGCTTTTTTTATTTATTTCTTCCCATCTCCCACTTTTATAAGCAGCCATTATGTTTGATCTTTAACCCATTGGTCCAGTGTCTTAACTTTTAAACTTTTCCTGTCACCATTAAACTGAATATAGAAGTTAAGAGGGGTTTGCTTTTCTAGTACTATTTTACTTTTCTTCAGCTATATGGGGAGGAAAACATTGAGTACTCATGATCTGTGAGGCACTTTGCATATGCTCTTGTATCTAATTTTGCCCGCTACCCCAAGAAGGATAAAGGACTCTTTTCATGGAGCCCTGGCTTTGGAAATCAAGACTGCAGTCAATCTATGAAGTACTTGAAGAAAATCCCATTTCTGGGTTGTTATTTTTTTTAATCCTTTAAAAATATGTATTTTGTGTGTATGGTTTATATTATAATAATTAGAGTGCTGCATGTTATTTATAAATACATGTATCTGGGATACATGCTCAAAATTTGCGGCTAATAGTGCAGCATAATCAGAACAGTGTGGCGCCCATGGAGGAGCACAGCAAGACATTCCTGCCCACAGGGATGTTAGCAGTGTTTAGTGAGTTGATAGGAAAAAGACTTAGAACCCAGTCCCTGCTAGGTAAGCCCTGTTACATTATTTATGTTGATTGTCACTGTGACTTCCTAAGAGTAGTTATTTATTTAAACTTATTCCCTCCCCAATGAATTTGAATGTTCACAAATAGACACTTGGTAGAACAAAATTTTTCTTTTTCAGTGAAGGTGCTGTGTGTTAGGGAAAGGAAATAAGGATAAGAGAAAAACCGAAGTCAGGAGTTAGGTTCTTACAACATTTTTGGCTTTTGCTTATAAGTTGGCAGAAAATTTTACTCTTTAAGTTTCTAGGTGGTCAGTATAAAGAAACAATCAAATATATGAGATGGTGGTTGTGAAGGGAAGACCAAAATGGTACCATTCCTAGTATTAGACACATTCCATGTGTCCAAGAGACACATCCCCTTGTGGACCCTCAAAAGGGAAGAAGCCAAGCTTCGACCTAAGACAAGTATATGTCTTTCTATACTTCAAAAGGAGCACTCTGCCCTCTGCACATGGTATATATTTGAGGACAAATATATGGCCCTTACGTCCTAAATATTTCTGCACTAATGCTTACTCAGTTTAATTTTCTGCTTAATGTTCTTTTAAACCTGTAATCTGACATAGGTATCATCAAGCTACGTATTGAGTCCTGGATTTACACTGATAATATTTTTTTTCCAATCCTATTTTAAATATGCATTTAAAAGAGGGAATAAAGAAAACTTGGTAAGGGAAAATAACTAAATTTTATTGTAGAAACTTACAGAGCAAAACAATTTGACTGAGTGGGTGGCCATTTTTAACAAAGCTGACTTCATGCACAGCAAAATATATTCTACTCACAGATACTTAGTGGATTTTTCTGTGTTGGCACTGTGTGTTTAGGCAAAGGGAATTTTTAAAAACACTGCATGTGCGATCAAAAAGCCTCATATTAGACATACTACTAATCGTGTGGGGGGGGGGTTTGAGGGGAGAGCGAGAGACTGGCAGAGCATTCTCTGTTTCTCCTAAGTCTGTTTCCGTATCTATAAAGCAGGGTTGATGGTTCTCAACCAATCTACCTCTTCTCGCAAACAGTATGATTATGTAAGTGTTTGGATAGTGCTGAATATGTTTGGATAGTTCAGAGGAAGTAGCACTACTAGTTCTGGTTAAAGGTGCTGTTTCTACAGAGGAAGATAAGTTAATCTTCAGCTAAACGATATTTTCAAACTACAGACTCAGAAGTAGCATACGAGTGTCCGTAGTGGTACCAAACTTAGCCTGATACTAAATTATGAGGCATGATCTATCACATAGCCTGATAAAACTTCAGGCCTGATAAATTGTTCCTTTTACAGAAGCTTGCATGTCAAAGGAGTGGTTGAAACCCATTCTGAGTGACCACAGCAAGATTTCATTTACAGAATGAAAACAGTTGGCATCTGTTCTGGCTGAAGGAATACAATGTTAGGATTTTTGAGTTACTGGGAAATTTAGCTATAATCCAGTCTATGCAAAGTGTCAAATGTCACTTATTTTTCAGAACTTCAAAAAAATCATTATAATGTTGCTAACTTGAAGGTGACTGGGTTAACTTAATGAGGAGTTTAAATTTCTGTTAGTCTAGAAGAAAAATGGGTGTGTTTGAGGAGCCTGGCAATTGTTGTAAGAACCAGTATTCACTTAAAGTAACAGACTGTGAAGCTGCTGGGTTTGGAGCGCTTATTGGGTCATGTAGGGAAACTGAACAGGTTGGGCTTTTTATATGGCCCCCTGGGTACTTCAGAACTTAATCATGCCTGAGCCAAGGTGAAAGTTTCCTGCCTAGGCTTTCGACCATATAGGTCATGTCTACTGTTTGCTCCCCAGAGAGGGATTTTGTGAAGAGGGGCATTGTTGGGGGAGCATCTTTAGAGGAGAACTGACTCCAGAGCTTCTCCCAGACCTGTGTCTTAGGACCCTGGTGATTGTGGTCAGTGGAATGTTTCTTAGCTGAACTTCATGAAAATAGTGGGGAGTCTCCTACTTACAGACATGTTATCAAGTTACATATGCTCCTTTTGGAATGGTGACCCCATTTGGGACTTCTCTTCCCAGCTGCTGTTTCTGCAGCTGCTGATCCTGGCCCCCCACCCACTCTTCTTCCTCTGCCAGGACCTGAAAGTTTCACTCATCAGGGAGGGCCTGGGCACTTGTCACTGTTTGGTAAGGATGGACCTATAGCAATCCATGCCGGCCTCAGCTGCTTCCTGGGACCCTGAAGTCTTGCTTCTGCTGCTTTTACTTGTATTAGGAAGCAGAGAAGTACAGTCCTTGTACCCACTGCTTGAGGTCTCAGTTAGGATTCAGATCTGTCGGCATTTGATTCTGAAGTGCAGGACACTTACAACAAATTAGGAAAATCATTTATTTTCCACCCCCAAGTAAAACAGCAATAGCAGTAAAACCAAACAAAAATCAACCTCACCCTTGGAACTTTTCCTGTAACTCGCCTGCTGTGATGCTTTTATGGGTTTTTTTTCCCTAACTAATTTCAACCTGTCTCCAGGAAAACCATTCTGAGCCCCAAAGACTGGACTTGTAAACTAGGGTTTATCACACAATGACAACTTACTGACCGAGTTGCCATAAATGATTAATTGCCAAAATAATAATAGAAATGGCATGAATGCAGTTCTTAGTACAGTCCCTGACATCTATAACCTTCAGTAAATGCTAGCGACTCCTAGGACCACCACCACCACTGGTGTTTTTAGGATAGATGCTGTCATACTTATATTATTCTCACAAGTGGGCCATTTTTTTAAAGTACAGTGAAGACCGTGATTGATTTCAGATAGATGGAGCGGTGGCTTCATGTTGCTGAGAGAATGCCTGGAAATACTGGAAGTAAATGACAGACACCCAAAAGGTGTGATAGGTCTATCCCAGATCAACTTACATTTTGGCTAGAGACATAATACCAGCCAATCTGAACCAGTAACGGACTTAATGTAGTGGCTGAATAGATGCAGTATCTCAGGAGCAGAAGTTTGCTCTTTTGTTCATTAATTCAATACGCAAACATTGTTTGAGTACTTAGTACAGACAAACTGTGCTGTTCAGAAAAGGAGACCTGATGGTCCTTGTTGGAGCACTTTGTAAGTAGAAAGTGAGCAGAGGACCGTAGTCCAGACTGGTGCAGCAAGAGAAAGCCAGCCTTCGAATTGTGGCACAGTGCTCTGTGGTCACAGCAAGGAAATTATTTTGTCTTTAGAGCATTGTAAAATAAACAAGACAATCTCTCTTTAGACCCTTTGATCTTCGATAACAGAAAAGACTATTGGATCTAATTCACCAGTCTCTGCTTATCCGTGTGTATCATCATGGTGTGTTCCAAGCTGCTTAATCCAGCCAGCTGGGTTCTGAATACACTCTGACCCCTGGTGCTACTCTGACCCTTGCTGCTCCCATTTAATCCTCAGTTAAGGGCTTGAGCCGCTGGAGCCCAAACAGGGAACACAAAGGGATCAGAGGACATGGCCCCTGCTCTCAAGGACACAAGCCAATGTTAGGTCCACGTGACTGGTGGTTGTGAGGAGGACACAGAAGTCTTACTGTCTTTAAACTGGAAGTGACTGCGTAGATAAACTATGTAGGATGAATATTGCTTCTTTCCTTTGTCATATGCCTCCTATTTTGCTAGGATGTTTCTCCATGCTGGCTAAATGTTAATCAAGCATCCCTTTCCATGCTTGCATTTTCCCTGTGCTGTTTACATAGAGGTTTTCCATTCTATGCTGCTAAGGGAACAAGTCAATCTGGGTTGTTTTGAACAGATGTTACAAAGTTTAATTCTAAGGATCAAATTCTCTGCTTGACTTTATAATTGTTTTTATGGATTTCTCTCCTGCATCTTTTCTGCATTAACCATTGTGTTCCCCCTGCCCCTCACCCCCATACACAAATGTTGTTAATTTGGAAAAACTTTGTAAATGTTCGAATGAATTTAATGAGATAAGAATTCCCTCCCACCAATACACAAATGTTGTTAATTTGGAAAAAATATTTAAAGCTTTAAAGGAATTTTAATGAGATATGAATTCTTCTGTGAGCAGTTCATCCTTGTTAAAAAGCGAGGATACATTATCTCCAAATTACATAGACTTACATTAACTCTCAGATAGTTTCAGACAGTGTTTTCATTATCTTCCTATCAGTTTTTTTTCCTTCCCTATAGAATGATTTAGCAGTTTATTTCCCTTGATAAGCAACATTCTTCTAATTTACCAAAGTACATTGTATGAAACATACTTTGATAAAAATCTTTGTGGACCGGAAAACTTTCCATTGATTGTGGGGAGGGCAGTGTGTGTGTTAACTCTCTGCAGCCCCAGCGTGGTCTGGCCTCTTTCAAAGTATTTTGGTCTCTCATTTCAGCCACAATTACAAGTTCATCCGAAAACGATGACCGGAGTGGCTCCAGTTTGGAATGGAATAAAGACGGAAGCCTAAGGTTAGGGGTACAGAAGGGTGTGCTTCATGATCGCAGGGCAGATAATTGCTCCCCAGTGGCAGAAGAAGAGCCCACGGGGCCAGCGGAGAGTGTGCTGCCCAAGGCTGAAGCCTCAGTTGGAGATGGTCCAGTCCCTTATTCTCAGAGCTCCAGCTCGCTAATAATGCCAAGGCCCAACTCTGTTGCAGGTAAGGCCATGCCTCTCCCCTTTGAAGAGTTACCTTGCTGGGTGTGAAGTGTAGCCTATGTTTATTTGGGATTCTAATTCAGATACAAGCCAGCTTTGTGATCTTGGATCAGGCACTTAGCTTTACTAGGACTTAGTTTACCCATTTGTAAATATGATAAGGCTGCACTTAGTGGTCTTTCAGTGATCCTTCTACTCTGGGATACTTTAAATCTAAGATTTACACAATGTGACTCTGTATGAGGGAACAAAGTATAAAAAAGCTCTTCCCTTGGTTTTGTTACTGTAAGCCTGAATAAATTCATGACCTTTTATTACACCTTGGTAAAAAGGAATGATTGTTGTGAGTTTGTTATATATATCTGCTCAAAGAATTTCTAATCCAACTTTCAGACTTATTATTTCATACAGATGGGAGGTTCAATTTCTGCATAATTCAGTAATAAAGGAACTTAAAGCTTACAATAGGCAGCAGAAGTAAGAGCCCTTGGTTGAGGAAATGAAAATTGGCAAGAGAGACAGGCCGTAGCAAGATGTGGCAGCTGGAGCAAAGAGAACTAATGAGCCCGTGACCATTGTTAGTGGCCCCACCGACCCATAGGTGGGTGGTCATCCAGCAAGGAGAGTGGCATCAGGAGGGCCAGGAAGGAACTCTGCATCTGAGTTATTCTGCCTGCTTTAAGGCCCTGAATTTCTAAACTCCAGTGTTCTTTGGTTGAATTTAGAAGAGGAACTTATTATGTTCATTTGCTATAAATGTAGCACTTAGAACTTCTCTTCCACTAACGCATGGAGCCAGAGTCCCTCTTTCTACATCAAAGGATTTTTCTGTAATTTATGCTGCTGCTTCAGGATGTGGTCTGCCACTCTGGTTGTTGGTGATGTTTTTCCACAATGAAACTCTGAAGCAGCTGATAAATAAGCAGCCCTAATGGAAAAGTTCTGAGGCACAACTCTAATTCACTTTCAAAGGCCGTAAAATGGCCTTGTTCCAGAAGAGAGATTTGGCATGTCTGCAAGAGAGAAGTATGGGGAGCTCTGTTACACACTGAGTGATGGTTCTCCCAAAGGCTTTCGTGCCCTTCCACTACCTGCCACATAATAAGTTGCACCCAAGGCATTTTACCATATTTCCCTAGTTAGGGTGAATGGTTCGTTTGTATTATCCCAGAACATGATAGCTTTATTGACTTCAACAAAACAGCAAATGTGTATTCAATTTAATGAAGTGATTTTAAAATTAGGAAACACATTAATACGTTAATTTACCAGTGTTAAAAGCACCCCATTTGGGGTTATGTTTTCTGCCCGAAGTTCTTTTATGTGGTCTCCTGCCATGTAAAGTGACAGTGGGTGTGAGCTGAGCTTTTCCAGGAGACTGCAGTGATTATAGAGCAGGGCTTTCTGATTTCTGCTGTGCTCATTCATTAGCTTCTACGTATGCATTTGAGCTAGACCTCCTGTGGAATGGGAGGGCTTTACCTCTGGGTTTGAGCACTGACTGACTGGCCTAATGGGTTTGCTTATTTCTTCACATATTTTATAAACTAAAAGCATAATTTGGAAGGAAACAGGTAAGTGCTCCACTTATGGTATCTTTTATCAAGCTAGAAGTTGGGTCGATTCTTTGCTCACTTTTCTACCCCTAAAGCTGAGCCTCGGTTAGAGGGAATGGTAAGATATTTCAGTATTATTGAAAAGCATACAATTTAGATTGTATCGACTGTCAGAAGCACTGTTTGTCCAAAAGCACTGTTTGTCCAGGGTTACACAGGACAGGAGGCGGCATTTGATATTAAAAAGATTGAAATAATATGCAAAGGACTGAAAACTCTTGGAAAAATGTAGATGTGACGATCTCTTCAAACACACATCACCATCTGATGGCAAGGTGTTTTGGTACACAAGAGCAGAGCTGGCAGGTGAGGGGATGGTGACGCCAGGCTCCTGCTCCCCAGGGACCTGGGCCCTAGAGGGTGAGGAGATGGAAACACGTTCCTAAGCTTGCCAGCCTTTACTGTCATGGAACTATAGTTGTTTGTTCATTGTCCAGTGAAATTTTTTTTTTTTCTGAGATGATTATAAATTGGGTAGGTTTGGAAATTGTCTTACTACGCAGAGATTTCTTAGTGAAAATACTTGTTAGAATGAAATTGCTTTAGAATGATGCAGCCAGGTTATTACTGTTTACAATGTCAAAATGTGTGACACGGACACCTTTTTTTCTTTATTAAACTTTAGAATGAGAGGACTTTAAAGTGATATCTTAGATAATGTGTAAGTTGAATAACTGGGTTCTGGTATTTTTGGCTACATTTTTTCCCCTTTCAGACACTTTCTCAATGGATCACTATGTTTAGTTTTCCAGGAAACCAACAAACATAATTACCATCCAATTTTCTTATAACTCTGGTAATTGCCCTGGACCTAATGGCGTTTACCTTGGATCTGCCAGTGCATGGTATTTCAACAGACCTTTTTCTTTGCTCAGTTAGAGATGTCTACTTCTGCTCTCCCTCCACCCATCCCCCCTCCCAAAAGTGCACAAACTTTTCCTGCAGCATCTTTAACAAGGCTTCTCTACCAGGTGTGAGATGTGTGTGCCAATAAGTGTATAGTTAAATTGTGGCAATGTTAGCATTGGGTTTACTGCAGCATGAAATAATTGCTTTATCTTCGCTTTTCCTCAGCCCTAAATAATGTTAGGGATTTTGAAAGAACTTACTGTTAAATACTGGAAGTGAGTATGATTCTGGTCTTTGTGATGTCCAAGAATCTGCATAGGTGTGTGTGAGAAGTAGTATGTGGTCCAAGTTACCTACTCTGTGACGTGGGGAACACTAGGGTGGAGCTTAGCACCGAGACTGTTGCTCCTCCTTGCCATCTCTCTCTCTCTCTCACTGACTTTGACAACACCTTAGGAAGCAGAGGTGGCCGGCAGCTGGTGGCTTACTGTCCTGCCAAGAAATGTCCATTTCAATGCAGCTCAAGCGTATTATTAGAAATAGAGACAGAACTGTGGATTCCTGAAGTCACTTTGTTGCATACCTTAGCTGAAGCTGGGGGTCGGAGATTTGAAACCTTACCATCTCCTACTTGTGCATTATACTAAGGCTTTTCTGCAACCTATTCTTTTGGAATACCCTTTATAGTTTCCTATAAAAAAAGAAAGAAGGGGAATAGGAAACCCCTCGGAGGCACCAAGGGGTTTTCGTGTTCTCCAGAGCTGAAGCAGCAGGTCTGACACCTGTGACTGGTCAAGTTCTAAGAGGAACTGGCTTAAGGGATATGCCTGTGGTTTCTCCTACTATGGCCTCCAATATATTGGCGAGGAGGCGTGCCAAGGAAAGGGGCCCAGGTCTGAGTCCCAGCTCCCAGGTAGGAGCCTAGAAATGTGTTCCAGGTTGTGCTATTATAGGTAGAGAGGGTGACAGGTATGGTCCTGGTGGCTTTCCAGGAAGTTTCCTACAACTTGGTGATGAAAGAGCTGGACAGAACTAGAGGCTGTCATTGGTTTCCCATAAGCAAGACCTGTTTGGATGTCTAGCATAAGGAATTAGCTGAGTCTTTCTAACAAAAAAGATATACATGGAGTATTGATATAAACATGTATGTGTAAGTAACGTGTGTGTAAACATCATGTGTAAGTAAGCTCTGGATTTGCACCCAAAGGGATCTAGAAACCCACGTGTGTACAGTTTTAAAGTCTAGATTTTAGGTGTGTCTACATTGGCTGGGAAGGTGAGCAGGACACATGATTGACTGCCCTTTGGCAGTACAGCCAAAGGGGTCACACCATCAGCCCCAGACCATGGAGCCAGCTTGTTGAATGAAGAATAAGAGGGTTGGTGCTAGTAGGAGGAAGAATAGGACTGCGGTCTTAGGAAGGTATGAAGGAAAGACCAAGATCAGGCAGCTGGTGTAGTCAGCAGCTGGATGCTGTGTCAGGCCATGGGACAGCCAGAGAGTTTTCAGCAGAGAGCTGGCCCAACCTGAAACTTGGACCCACTAATGTCTTCATTAGTACATAAGAGCCTTAACCCTTGGAATTCAAGTCATTCTCCCTCATTTGCCCTCAGATGACATCTGTATTATCCTGGAAGATAATGTTATGTTTAAAATTGACAGATCTTTATGTTGGGCCATTTCACCCACAGATCAAATTAGGTTTATTTATATTTCTCTCATTGTGACCTATGCTGTATATGTAAGTAAGAGGAGTTTTGTTATAGTTCCTTTTTTTTTCAAGTAAAGAACATGTACTGTAATATGTTCTTAAGGTTTGCTAAGAATTAGCAAAAATTTTTTGCCCCGGTAATTTTTATAATCCAACCTGTGTGTATGTTTGAACAAACCTTTAATGCTTTGAGTCTTAGTAATTCATTTGATCAAAGGTAAATGTGCTTATTTTTAGGATTTTAAAAAATATACCATACATATATAACAATGTCATATATACTATATTGTATTGTATATGTAGATGTGTTTGTATAGTGTTTCTTTATGGTGAAGTCCACATGGCTATTTATTTATTAAAGATTTATTTATTTATACAAGCACTGAGTACAGTCAGAAGCGAGGGGGGTGGGTGAGAGAATTCACCAGAGCCAGAGCGGGGAGTAGAGCAGGCAGAAGGACCGAAGCACACTGCTGAGGGGAGCAGCGGGCGGCAGGAGAGGTCTGCGCACCATGTGGGACCCTCCTCCAGTGGCTGGGGAGCAGCCGGGGATCGAACCAGCGCTGCAGAGGCTGCGGGCAGCTTCACAACCCAGCGCTCAACTGCTGCGCCACCGGAGAGGCCCCACATGGCTATTTAGCTGATAGAGCGGACTTGTGGCATTCTGTGCACTGGGAAATTGTACGTGCAGTAGCTGCTCAGTTAACAAGGAGAAATTCCAGCAGCTGTGGAGCTTTAGGGAAGACAGTTTGAAGTAAGCACTGAATATTTAATGAGTGACCTGGATTGTCAGGTTTTGTTATAAAAATTTATGGTGAAGTCTGTCTCTTCCAGGAATAATGGAGGATTCTGCAACCATATCAATGACTTCAGCTTCGGAATAAGGGACACTTGGTTTTCACCACTTTTTGATGAACTGGGAGGGGGGAACAAGCAAAACCAAAATCCCCTTGAAGTAAATTTTGTTAAAAGCCTGAACAAACTTGCTTAGTCATTGATAATTTAGAATGGTTTGGGTAGGGTGTTTAATTCAACTTTGAAAATACTGAACTTTGGTTTAATATTGCAGCAACAAGCTCAACCAAATTGGAAGATCTGAGCTACTTAGATGGACAGAGAAATGCTCCTCTTCGAACATCCATTAGGTTACCTTGGCACAACACAGCTGGAGGTAGGGCACAGGAAGTCAAAGGTACTTATCCTTCTGTCATAGTGGATAGGATGGGCTCATTCCCTTAGCACAGAAGTCTGCCATCACCAACATGTAAACCCACTGTATTGAAACAGGATGTTAAGTATGTGCACCAAATGTTTATCTATAAGGTACACTAGGCTATCCTTTTAAAAGTTTGGGGCTTCAAAAAAAAAAAAAAACGGTTTGGGGCTTCATTCTTAACCTATGTGGTTAACTTGCTTCTAGAGTTGAAACTTAAGCTTGCAATATGTTATTTGGAAGTAAGGGGGTCATTTAATGTTCACTAGGGTTTTTTGTATATAAACAAACAAAAGGCAATTTTGTTGCAGTTCCTTGGACAGAACTGGCTCCCTCCCAGCTCTGCCTGGCTGTACACTTGTGTGGTCAGCAGACACGCTATATATGCAAAACATCATCACACCCAGATGAGAGCTGGGTCCCTGACTCCAGGGAACACATTTCCATTTTGCCTACATGGTAGTGGAAGAAACTCGTCCTAAGTACTGTTTCCAGGAAGCTGATGAGACATGATTTGGTCCTTGCATCACTTTATCTGCTGTGTGTCTTCCGTGGGTCACAGGAATAGCTTAGGAGCATGAGAGTACTGCAGAAGTCATTTTAACAGGACGCTTTGTAAGACAAAGCATATGATAAATGAGGTAGTACAGAAATATTAATAGAAGCAGATTGGAAATACAGTTCCCTTGTGGGGACACTCACTGCTATACCAAGTGTAGCACAGAACATACAATGATTGAGTTTTTTTAACTATTAATATGAAGACATTCTTTTAAAATAATGGTCCTTTTTTTCCCCCAAAGCGCGATTTGCTCCCTACAAGCCACAAGACATTTTGTTGAAACCCCTGTTGTTTGAAGTACCAAGCATAACAACAGACTCTGTGTTCGTGGGAAGGGATTGGCTCTTTCACCAGATAGAAGAAAACCTGAAGAACACAGAGCTGACAGAAAACAGAGGCGCGGTGGTTGTTGGAAACGTGGGCTTCGGGAAGACGGCCATCATTTCCAAGTTGGTGGCACTCAGCTGCCACGGAAGCCGCATGAGACAGATTGCTTCCAACAGCCCCGGCTCATCACCTAAAAGTATGTCTATGTTTAATTACTTGTCTCGTTTATTATATTAATATAAGATAGTTGGAGGAAATTGCTGTTTGGATAGACATAAATTCCCCATTTTCCTCAACTTGTTCCAGCTGCTGCATCAAGTTTGTTAGAGAACTATGTGAAAGTGTCCATCTATCATAGAGCCTTCCCTGCTGCCCCCGAGGAGGCCAGCCTTCCCTGGCGTCCCCCGCTGGACGGCCTGTCTCCCTTTATCTGGGCAGAGGTGGGGCGGTGAGGCCTGCTCAACTGCCCTGGGGAATTTTTGGTGCTGAAACCCCAAGGGGGTTAGGCTCCTGACAGAACAAACCAATAGGAGTCTGGTGCAGAATTCTTTGCTCCCTTTTCCCACAGCCTTTGTCTTGTAAACTGGATTACCCAAAGTATAAAAACTACCTTAGAAATGGGATGGAATAGCCAAGGACTTGACTCTTCATGGCTTATTTTATGCACCAAAAAGCCCATTAAAAGAAAATGTCTAACAGTGTGAACAGGAGCCAAGGAACCATACAAGATTTAAAGAAAAATCATTTAATAAAGAAAGCCAGAAACAGCATTTCTCCAGGGAGGGCGATTGGGTGGGTGATGGAAGGAGGGGAATAGGACTGAGAAAGAAAACTTTATTCTCATTTGTAAATTTGCATTTGCTACAAATTCACTCTTTACATATTAAAATACTCTGGGTCTAATAAAGAAATAGATTCAATGCCACAGTCCCCATTTCTGATGTTGTAAATAATGAAACTGGTCTCTTTTCCCTGCAGCTTCAGATTCTTCCCAAGATCTTCCTTTCACCCCATTGCTTTCACCGACTTCTGGAAGTGGCACCAACACAGCTAAGACACCCCCTGGGGTAGGGGCTGACACCCAGGAAAGCCAGAGACCAAGAGAAGATGCAGCAAAACAGCTTGCTTCTAAGGTTCTCTCTGCTTCTGGGGGTGTCTTAGAGCAACAGTGAGAGACGGAGACTGGATTGTCTTTGGACAGAAGAATTATAAAGTACAGACAATTAACTACTTAATGCAACAGGATAACTTTTGATGACATTATGATAGAGTACTCCAAATAAAAAGTATTGATGAACAGAAATCTTTTTTAGAGCCATGACAAGAGACTTTTATTCTTATTAAACAGTGAATTAAAAGTTCCTCAGAGCAGCAGAAAACATTGCACTTGCCACAAATCCACCCTGACCAGCATGTGCTCTCCTCCATTGGGTATAAAAATAGGGAGCTTTCATGGACTTGGGCCTCTTCTGCCTGCACCCCATTGCCAGGTCCCCTTGCTTCCTGCAGCTTTCTGTCAAAGCTTTGTGATGGTGTGAGAGAGACATGGCTGGGGTTCTTTTCTTGTATTTGTTGTTATCAAGGTCCTTCTGAAAATTTCCATCTGCTCAACATCTATCACAGGTTCATAAGCTGAGCTCCTGCATTAAAGCAGGTAATTCTCACGTGTGCTGCCTGGGCAACCTGTTGTTGTAAATCAACATCAGTATTCACCACTAGAAGTCCAGCTCTGTCCTTCACCATACACTTGACCCCTGTTACCTATCTACCCAACCCCTCTTCCTTTCCAGTCTAGTAACCACTAATGGGTCTTATTAGAATCTGAAAATTTTTTGTTTCATTCATTTGTTTGGTTTCTCTATATAGCACATATAAGTGAAATCAGATAGTGTTTGTCTTATAATACCCTCTGTCATGGCTCCAAATTGACTTCACAAACTGTGGCTGGGTTGTCAGCTTCTTGTCAAACCCCGTGCTGGTGGACTGTGGTACTGCTGTGTCGCTGATGGTTTGTCCAGGCAGCTCATGTATGTTCTTGCTAATCTCTGTTTCCTAGGGTATTAATGATTTATTTAATCTAAAATAGGAGTCACATGGCAGTTCCAAACTGGCCACACCTACTCTTGCTTCTTGCTTTTTAAGAATCTGCAGACTTGGAATCTCATCCCAGTTCTTGCACTGACTATCTGTGTCACCTGGCAGGACATTTAACCTGTGTGTGTGATGGCCCCAGCCATGGCCAGAACCAGTAGTTCTTATCTTACTCAAGCAGGGGTCATCAGGCCATGTGGGATGGCAGGGACCCAGACTCTTCAGAAAAACACTTCATAGAAGTGTGCTTTGATCTTTTTTAGCTTCCTTACTTCATGCTTATATTCCTCCTTTCATGCTTATAATCCTCCTTTCTTGCTCATTTGAAAAGTGTTCGGTTTCTCATTTATCTGATGGTTCCTCTGACTCCCAAGAGAATTTGCACCTGCCACTTCCCTTAGGGTCTCTGACAGATAACCTGCTGCCACTTCCAGTCTCTCTCAACAAAGGAAGGTCTTCCTCCTCACAGCGGCTGAGCAGGAACTGCTGTCCCCCTACATGTCTCTACACAGTAGGCAGAAATTTGGTGTTTCCTGATTTTGACCCTTCACGAAATGTTCACCTTGGAAATTTTCAACTGTCACTTGGAATGTTTGTGTGGGAGCTGAGGGCTTGACCCAGGCTGCCCGGAGGAAGGCACATCTGTCTTTTCACTGCCCAGCCACTACTTTTACTATCTGCTTTTGGGGAAGCATCAAATGACTTTCCCAGGGAGATTTTTGACAACAAATATAGTGAAGATGACATGTGTGGATGTCAAGAACGTTGGATTGCTTGGAATTGCTTTAAGACAGGGTAGGCTTTAGGCTTTACAAAATGACTTTTATTAATTTATATTCAATACACAGTACTATGTGCTCATCTTAGTGCTAATCAAGATGGGTTTGTGGCTGCAATTAAAAGTCTGCCTGGAACTTGGCAAACTACATGAACAAATGAAGGAATAAATGAACCAATTAATCTACTTAATGACTCACTGTTGGGGATTAGAAGCAAGGTGTCTTATCTCTGTCCCTGTTTGAGAGCGTGGAGGGTGGGGGCCTGTGAAGAGGGTGAGGATGCTAACAGTTCTGCTTCCCGTAGGTCGTGGCCTACCACTACTGCCAGGCCGATAACACCTACACGTGTCTGGTGCCTGAGTTCGTGCACAGCATCGCGGCTCTGCTCTGCCGGTCCCATCAATTGGCTGCCTACAGAGACCTGCTGATAAAGGAGCCCCAGCTACAGAGCATGCTGAGCCTGAGATCCTGCGTGCAGGACCCAGTAGCCGCCTTCAAGAGGGGCGTGCTGGAACCGCTTGCGAATCTGAGAAATGGTACCTCAGAGCAGCCACCCTAACCCTCTCAGTACTACCAGAGCCTAGGGCTGTTCTCTGTAGGAGGGGTCTCAGCTTGGTCCTGGGTGGGAGTGGGGTGGAGGGCAAGGAGAGGATGTGGTACATCAGTGCACCTCGAGTCTCCTTCCTCAGGCCTTTCTCCCCAAGCTCCCTGCGTGCCCCCTGAATGGTGTAGTTTTAAATCACACATCTCTAATAAGAATTAACTCCACAGTTGAACATTTCCAAGGTAGCTAACTTGTAACAATGGGTTATCTAGGTGGCTTGTGCTCTATAAAGCATTGCCTGCATATTTTGTATTCTTACACTGCAGAGGAAAAATTTCATTGGGGAATTTGCCAGCAAGTTTTTTAGAGCCTCTGCTCAGTGAGTTGAACCTAATGCCATTTCTAGAAGTATCCCTTGCATTTTTTTTTTTTCTTTTTGCCCTGAAATGTTATGCAAGGGGACATTAGTGCTAGTCTGTGCCTTTTGGTTTCTCAGCTTCTTCCTATTTATTCTTCACCTTTTGGGCTAATTGACCAGCCTATATGGCACTTCTGCCAGAGGCGCTGAGAGACGGAATTGAAGCAGATTGGTCATTCCTCCTTGGTTTCCTGGGCAGAAAGTTGACTCAAATAAATAACTTGATTCAGACTTGTGGAAAGAGTTTGTACCCAGAATCTGTAAAGCAGGCTTGCTGTGTCGGCTGACTATACCGTCGGCCAGACGGTTCAGGGGCAGATTGGGGGAATTCTACAAGGGAACCTGGAGTCTTCCAGATTTCATCTCTGTGTGTTATCTTTGCTGTACTATCCCCAGTGCCAGGAGTTTAACTCTATCATATACATGGATGAGATTCTGCTAATGTGTAGAATGCAATATGTTCCTGAAACTGTTCTGTGAGAATTGGTTTACTTTTGGCTCTGTGTTCTGGTTTTCATTATAAGTTTAATAGAAAATATGCTTCTGTGAAAACCATCTCTTCTGCCATATGTAAACCTTTTTTAGTTTCTCCTAACACTTTTTGCTGTGCATTAAAATACCCTCGGTGGTACCATCTTACAGAAATGTAATTTATTAATTTAAAACAATTATTTTATCCTTTAGAGCAGAAAATTCCTGAAGAAGAATACATTATTTTGATAGATGGCTTAAATGAAGCTGAGTTCCATAAACCTGATTATGGAGATACGCTTTCTTCATTTATTACCAAAATTATCTCTAAATTTCCTGCCTGGTTGAAATTGATTGTGACTGTACGAGCAAATTTTCAGGTAAAAAAGGACTCTCACATCTTCTTTTTAAGTATAATTTCTGTTGTATTTTTTCCCCCAGGAGATAGTGTTTCTTTAGCCTTTAAGTCTTTAGCTTCTTTACCTAGGCTTTGGTGGAGGCCACGGGGCAAGCAGCACCTGAAGGTCTGATTTTGTGGGGTCGGGGGGGGGGGTTGTTTGGTCCCTCACAGTTCCCGACTACCTTGCTGTGAAGGGCACAACTGATGCCATCATGGAATTTCACATACAGCTTAGAAGCATGTGGCGGCAGAGACACTCACTGTGGATATGTCCCTGAAGGCTGCGGCCTCCACTGCGCCTAAGGCTTAGTAGCCTTGTCCTTGGACAGGCATCCGGTGCTGTTGCTTCAGTGAAATGGCTGCTACATGTGCCCCTGCCCTTTCTTGCACGACTCTGGTTCCTTCCTTTCTTGGTCATCTCAGAAGCAAGGGCCCAAAAGAAGGAGAATTCTCAAATCTTTTATCCAAGTTCCCCATCCCAGAATTTTACAGTGCTGAATACTAACATCTTACACTGTTATGAACCACTTAGCTGCTGAATTGAAAACTATATTACAGCTTTGAAATATTAGTCCATAGCGCTCTCAAACAGGCAAGAGACTGATCTTTTTATCCTCATTCCCACTTCCCAGGGCACATATATCAAGCCCTCAGGTAAGTTTGCTCTTAAGGCTCAACTGTCTTGCCAGATTTACTGTAATTCCGTTTGGGAAAGTTGTGGAGTGTAAAGTTATTCCTGCTGGAGTTATTTGCATAGGCTTGCAGTGGAACTTTTTTTTTTTTTTTTCTTTTTTTTTGATGAAGGGGAGAGGGAGGGATAAATGAGAGATTTTTAAGGTCTGTTCTGAAACAAGGTCTCTTTCATGAAACTCGAACTTAAGGTAATAACATGTGCAGCAAGATGAAGAGGGTGGTTTTTTTTTCTTTCATTTGAACCCTCAAATTATATCTTAACTGTTGATCTTTTCCCTCTATTCTTACCCTTTTTGGTAAAGACATTTTATTTTGCTTTTTGCCCTTTTATGAGGAATTTATTTTTAAGTAGCCTTCAGGTTCTTTGTTTCTCATCGAAAGTGGAGTTACCTCAGTTGAACTTGGTGTTTGTTTTTACAAACATTTGCTTTCCACGCTTTTCAGTCATGTATCACTCCACGGCAGGGGTCCTGTGAAAGTTTTCAGAGGTTCAGTTAGTGTTCATGTAAAGTGGGGTACTTACACTCAGCCTGCATCCTCCAGTTATTACATCAAATGATGACATGGACTGAAATACTTAGAAACTATAGTGGGAAGCTTTAAAAAAGGGGGGTGGGCAAACTCCACTGGTGGGTATTAGGAAAGTGCTCCTCTTTGGATGGGGAGAGACAGGACAGGGCAGGGCTTCTGGGAATGGTGATGTTCTCGGGGCCAGTTACACAGGTGCATTTGACATTATATAAAGTGATTTGTTATAATTTGTGCACCTCTGTATAAAATACTTCAATTCAAAAGTTTACTTAACCCCCTCCCCACCAGCAACTTTAAACATTGATAGTGGGCAATACTGAAGTAGGGCAGCTTTGCTAATAAGCAGGCTCACTGGAGCAGCCTGGGTGGGTTATGCAGCTCATAACTGATGTACAACCAGGCAGGACTCTTATCTCGGTAACTGACTGTTCTGAGATGTACAGAGTAGCTTGTGTTTGTCCTTGTTCTATAACCAGCTGTGCAATGTACCGATCCCCCACAGGGTCCCTTTGCCCACATGGCCCCTTTGCCCACATGGCCAGGTCCCTGTCATCTGCTTGGGGTGCAAATGTCAGGTTAGGCTCTGGGTCCTCAGATGAGGGCCTCGGGAAAGCCTTCCCTGATTTGATCTTGCATCAGGATTTCTTTCACATAAGCTTTTTATCTTCAACTTATCCTATTACATGTTTTAATACTAAACAATGAGTCCCTGAAATCCACCAAAATCCTCCTTGAAAGAAAACTAGTGGGTCTGGTTTGAAATGCTCCTGAACTTTTTGGAAAAAAAATCTCCATGGATTGACACTGTGGGCCTTTGGTTTTTTCCCGCAGGAAATAGTAAGTGCGCTGCCATTTGTCAAGCTTTCCTTAGATGACTTTCCTGACAACAAGGACATTCACAGCGACTTACACGCCTATGTCCAGCACCGGGTGCGCAGCAGCCAAGACATCCTCAGCAACATCTCCCTCAACGGCAAGGCGGACGCGGCTCTCATCTCGAAAGTGAGCAGCCACCTGGTGCTGCGCAGCCTGGGCTCCTACCTGTACCTCAAGCTCACCTTGGATCTCTTCCAGAGGGGACACTTGGTCATCAAAAGTGCCAGCTACAAGGTGGTACCCGTGTCTCTGTCTGAGCTGTACCTGCTGCAGTGCAACATGAAGTTCATGACCCAGTCCGCCTTTGAGAGAGCACTTCCGATTTTAAATGTGACCCTGGCGTCCCTCCACCCCATGACGGATGAGCAGATTTTCCAGGCTATTAATGCAGGCCACATACAAGGGGAGCAGGGATGGGAAGACTTTCAGCAGAGGATGGAGGCCCTCTCCTGCTTCCTCATTAAGCGGCGAGACAAAACCCGCATGTTCTGCCACCCGTCCTTCCGGGAGTGGCTTGTGTGGAGAGCAGATGGTGAAAACACGGCCTTCCTGTGTGAGCCCAGGTACACCAGGCTGCTTTCTGTCAGCTCCTTGCAGGGAGTCTAATGTGCAATCGGGGAAGGGCTTTCAAACACGATTCACTTTAATGGAAGGGTAACACAGAATGAATAATTCAGGAGGGACCATAGAAAATGTTCTTTGCTGCTGAACAAAAGCTTTCCTCCTTTAATTAATGGAATTTTAAGCCTTCTCAGAAAATTTAGATGAAAGGGAAGCCAGGCAATGCCTAGATGATATTTGTTTGCTGTACGTTCTCATCTAGACCCTGTCCCCCTACTCGGGGGTTATACATGGGAAAGTGTGATGTTAGCTCAAGGGAACAGCAGGCTTCTTTAGGTGCTATTCATAACTAGGTTTCTTTACCTGGCGGTCTGTAGGTGTCTTGAGTGCTCAGCACCACTACTGCACCACTGCTGCTGGAGCGGTAGCATCTTGTCCCAGAGAGAGGATGAACCTGCTGACCCAAAGGGGAGCACGCAGTCACACCAGCCACCTTGTTTTGGTTTTTCGATTTAGCTTTGGGTAACAAATGGGAATGCATTGTCAGCAGGATTGGGGCTCAGATCTCAGATGCCCCATTTACAAAGATGGTGGTAGGCACATGCATCCAGGGATTGGAAGTTTCCCCTGAGGATTTGCAGCAGGCCATGGTGTGCTTCTCCTCATTGACCCGGGAACACAGGGCAGTAGTAAGCCTATCTGCCTGTGGCCTGGTGCCAAACTGGGTGAGAGGTTGAGGAATTGGAGGGTGTGGGTGCCTTCAGATTAGGGTATGCTCATGCCTACCGCTTCTGCCTGATCCTGATTTGTCCTGCATCTTTGCTGTTTTAGCAGCCTCTGCTTTCTGTGAGACAGAATTGCTCATGACTCTTGTAACAGGTCTGGCAACCTGCAAACTGTCTCCTTTGTGCCAGACTAGGCATTTGACCAGATGCCGGGGTGCAAAAATGAAGAAGAGAATTAACACTTGTGAGCCACAGACCAACTTCCTCCCCACAAATAGTGACTTAACATTGGCCTAACTAGCCTGGCTGCCATTTCATGCTGTGATAGTGTTGTTTTGTTAGGTGACACTGGACCAGAAACTTTCCTTTTAAAACTAGGGCAATAAACAGTAACTTCAGGTAGCCAGACCATAATAACTAGGCAAGAATTGTGCTGTGGTATTTAAGTCATGTCTCTAGAGAAAATCAGATCACTTTTTAGGAAGGTCGGCTACAGTTGAGTTCGTAGAAACATAAAAATAAGTTGAGAGACTTGGGCGTGGGGTGTAGCTTTTTAACTGGGGTTTGAGGGAAAGTATCAGATTATAGTTGCACTTAAGCTGCTCTCTGGTATGGGTAGAAGGTGGCATTGATGTTATGCAGCCTTGGGCAGAACTGAGAATGGGGTGACTGATGGGTCATTCGATTTATAACCTGCAATCACAGACGCCTGAGTGCTGATGTGTCCCTGTAAGCTGGTGTGGGGACTGAGTAGGGACTAGGACCAGGAGTAGGCTGAGGCCCTCGGGGTGCAGAGTGTAAGGAGGCACTCCTTGTAATTGTGCAAGTCAGCATTTGCCCAGGACTGCGATAGTCCTTGGACTTCTTGGAGCAAACCGTGTATAGAATGATGTTGAAAGGAAGCTGCTGGATTCAGTTCATCAGTTTTTGTGGACCTATGTACAGGGTACTGTGACTGATACAGAGATTTCTGGGACAAGCCCTGGCTCTGCAGGGCTTCCCTCACAGGAGGTCTGCTGAGACAGGCTGGGAGGACACTGGGAGGGAGCCACACTGCTTGTGGGGCTTTTGGTGAGAGAAGCTTCCAATTGAGGGAGACAATTTCTGGGAAATGATTCAATACATGGTGACTTTTGGGTTGGGCCTTGAAAGATGGGGTAGCATTTCTCCTCTCACTCCAATAAGTTGTGAATTTGCCCCAGTTACAGAGAAGAAAAAAAATCCAAGTGCTAGAAGATAACATCCAGAGACAGTGATACTTCACTTTTAATTTCTGCCTGTTTCCATGCATTTCAAACATAGTCCATTTCATCTTTTCCGTGTTGAAATGACCATCCTGATGTTTTTGCTTGACACATCATGGATACATCATGTCTGTGTAAACCTCCAGGAGAAGGAGGTGCTATAGTCAGGGTGTTCAGCTTCAGAAACTGGGATTGATGTTGCTCTTAGAAAGTGTGAGAAGGGCAGTAGGCCTGGGGCTGGTTTTGCAGAGACGGAACTGGCTTTGGTTTTCAGTCGTTTGAGCTCATGGTGTTGGCACAACTCCCAGCAAAGGTACTTAGCTGAGTGTGGCTTTGCGGTGGACACAGTGTGGCCACAGCCTGAGAGTGAGGATGGCTTAGGCCCAGGTTGGAAGTGGCCTGACTGGAGTGATTCGGGCCAGGTTTAACCGTGGGACCCCAACAATAAGGTTGTCAAAGATGTGGGTACTGGAAGGGGGCAGAGAACAGTTTCCATAGAGTGAGGGAGCCCCAGAGGTGGGGATGTGGGAGGCTCTCATCTGAGGGAAAAGCCAGCTTGAGTTCTAGGGGGTAGATAATGCTCACGGAGCGCTCCAGACTCTAACAAGACATTGCATGGGACACTGAATTGCAGTGTGGCCTTAAAAGTCCTGCCTTTCCCAGCATATAAAAAGCAGTCTTTTGGTCTCTACCTATCTTGATTTCCTCATCTCTAACATGGTTTATAACTTTGAAAAACAGGCATGCCTCTGCACAGGTAAATACAATTTAAATGATTCATGCTTTTGATCACCCAGATTAGGACCTGCCTGCTTTTCCTCAACAAATCACTACCTCAGTGTTGCCAGGTTCATAGAAATCAAAATAATTCACATCGGCTTGAAGTCTCTGCTGTTGGGTTAAGCAACCCTTAGCATCCTTTTCAGATTGTCTCAGGCAAAGGCCTGCGTGGAGTCCCCAAAGAGAAAGAATGATTCCTGTATATGTGGAGGTGAAAGTTCGTAGATGGGCCCCTTCATGAAAGAATTAGCCTGGATTAATTGCTGGTGTCAGTAGAGTGTGCATAGAAACAGCAGACCCACTCATACATGTTAGCTTTCTCCCCCACTCAAGTATCTATGTCCCATCAAGCCCGGACTTCTATGTGCTCCTGATCATGCACTGTTGCAATGCATGGCCTGGTTTTGCTTTCCTTCCCTTTGTAACGCCTTGTCCTTTGGCTCAGGTCTGCCACCGCTGGTGCTCATGCTGAGGGGAGGCCTGAGCACCCAGCTCAGTGGTAGTTCTGTTCCATCTGTCCATTTGTACTTCCATCTATGCAAGAATTACATATGTTAAGTGTTGGGCATTTGTTCCCTATTGTGACTGTAGCTATGATTTAGACAAGGCTTCAAATCTCATGGCGTTTACATTTTTTTTTTTTTGTAGTAGACATAAATCAACAAATAAGGCAAAGAGGGAGTGACGGATGATGAATAGGAGTGGGTGGCTCCAAAGATACAGACCTGCTCTGTCCTGGCTTCTCTCTGGGTCTCTCCACAGACTTGGGGGGATCCAGACAAGCTCTTAAAATGACTTGAATAAGCAGCATTCACCACATTTTGTAAAAGGCAGCTTTTCACCCATTTTGTCTGGTGGTGCTGCTGGGGGACAGTTCAGGGGGTCAGCCATGTGGTGACCTCCACACCCCAGGGCCTACGGGGCAGTTGTGATGGAGTGGAGTCTCTGTCACGGGCTTTGTGTTTCTCATCCTAGGAACGGACATGCTCTCCTGGCGTTCATGTTCTCTCGGCAGGAGGGCAAGTTGAACCGGCAGCAGACCATGGAGCTCGGCCATCACATCCTGAAGGCACACATTTTCAAGGTGAGACACAGCACTGTGATGCGGGATTTGTTGATTCCTTGTTGTCATTTTGAGTGTCCAGTTTTGGACACTTTCCACAACTTTAATCAGCCCTCCACAAGGCCCGTGAGAATCACCACCCCCTCTACCTCCCTGAAAGTAGCCACTTCCCTGCCTTGTAATAATTTCCTTGCATTTCTTTATAATTTATCACTCCAGTGTGTGTCTGAATACTATGGGTAAGTTTCACTTTTCCCCTTTAAATCTTTTAGATTTTTGCCTGAAGATTCCCTGTGTTCCCTTATTTATTTGTCAAAGGCCCTGAATTACTTAACCTCCATAGTTTTGTACTGCCTGGATTTTCTGATGGTGTCCTTTCTTCTCATGGCCTAGTTTAACATGTATCTCTTTCCCGTGGATTTCCTATCCTTTGGTAGTTTTATCTAGAGGCTTAATCAGGTTCAGGGTTTTTTTTGTTTGTTTGTTTGTTTGTTTGTTTTTTTGAGGGGCAGAATGGCACCATTACTTTTAAACTTAATTTAAATAAGATATTGTGAATTACTTGCATCAGAATGCATAGCACTTGTGCTTGCTTCTCTTGGTGCTGTCAGCTGCCACCCGCTCTGCCTGAACACATGCACTCCATAGGGGGTTACTGAATAGTGACACTGTACCATGTAGCCTTCTTTTAATTTACTGCAGAACTTCTATAAGGAAAAACTTCATCTCTTGCCATCTCTTTCCCCAGCTATACAGTTCACATAACTAAAGCACACTGACTCCTTGACCATTGATTTTTTGGGCAGGAAGGCTCATAGGTACAGGCATTCTTGTGCACTTAACAGAATTTGCCACCTGCTAGCACTTATCTGCATCCTCTGGGACATACCTCTTTCAGACCACTGCAGATGGGAAAGGATGCAGAGGTTGATTTCTCTCTGATTGCTTCCAGGGGCTCAGTAAGAAGACGGGAATCTCATCAAGCCATCTCCAAGCCTTGTGGATTGGGTACAGCACTGAGGGGCTATCTGCTGCCCTTGCCTCTCTCAGGAATCTCTACACTCCCAATGTGAAGGTGAGCGCCAACTCTGCAACAAAGCCAGAACCCCTGGCCATTCTTCCCACAGACTCCTGCACTGGCTGGTGGCCAGAGGTGGAGAAACTTCTAGTGATGCTTTTTCCCTGATGTGTATCACACAGAACTAAATGCTCTATTAGGGGCTCTCTGCTGGGAGCTTAGCTTTTGCTCAGGCAGGAAGTTGTGGGTGGTCAGGGATGCTATGTGAGCATTTGGTGACTGTTTCAGAGCAGATGTGACAAGGAAGCAATTCACAAAGGAAACCAAAGGTCCGAAGGAGCTTTTTAGGAAAATTGATTTTTCAAAAGTATGTCCCAGGTTTCTAATCCAGGCTATCTTATGGTTCATAGGAAATTAAACATTGATGAGTGACACAAAGCCATAGGTGTATAGATGAAAACTGTTCCTGAAGGTTTTGTCCGTGGGTATTTATGAGTTTGGAAAGCATAGCAGAGTCAACCTGCCAGTGAGCCAAGAGCTTCCTCACTCTTGGCCAGTATCTGTCATGTCATAATATCAAATGAGCATTTTAGGGTATGTTTTCCTTCTTTATTTAATGCAGTCTAAGAATAAAAAGTACACAGTGGCCAAGTATGTGCTAATAAGACAAAGGATGACTTCCACAGTGTTTGGGAATTACTAGTTTACATTGTAACAGCTTACAACCATCTTTTTCAGTGCAAAGTAAAAGGAGATTGTGTCTTCCTGATTTAGATTCCTCACTGCTAAACTCCAGGCCTTTCTTCCCCCAAACCCCACCTGCCCTGCTGCCTGCAAAAGCAAGCAGGTATTTTTCCAAGGAGTGGGTCCTCCCTTCAATTCACCACCTTGAAAATGATCAGACCTGTTCCCCCTGTAAAGCACCAGGCTGGTCCAAGGTGGTCCTGCAACAAAGGACATGCCAGACTCTGGAAATTTCTGGACATCTGTCTTCCACTTCTCCTCACTTTGGTTCATCAAATGCACCTGCAAGGGGACCTCATGCTCCAGAGATGGCTCCTTCACTCCCAGGAACATACTCATGGGCTTCCTGCTCCTCCCTGCATCTACTGTCCAAACTCCTGCCTTTCAGCACCTACACCTGGGTGTGTATATGGGGGTCTTGCCTTATGCACACTTTCCCACATCTGGCAGAGGTGTGCTCTGCCACCTCTTCTCCCACCCCTGCTTTCCAGGTATTTCTTCTTTTTAGTTGAGATATAATTGACCTATTATATTTGTTTCAGGTGTATCTCCTAATGATTCTGTATTTGTATACGTTGCAGAATGATCACCATAGTAAGTCCAATTAACATCCATCACCAGACATAATTACAAGTACATTTTTCCTTATGATGAAAGCTTTTAAGATTATTCTTAGTAACTTTAAAACACACCACACAGTGTTAACTGTAGTCACCGTGCTCTCCATTACATCTCCACTTCCTGCTGTATAAAGGGGAGAGTATGACAATGACTGAGGAGCCTGGGTCCAGAAGAACTTAGCAGTGCTCTTCGTCGGGTCAGTGCCCAGTGCTGGGGCTCTGTATCGATTACAGAAAGTCCACTCCCCGCCGTAGTGGGTGCAGACGGTTTTTGCAAAGCTAAAAGTGCCACCCTGTGCAGGTGGACTCAGCCTTCATTAGGGCTCCAGGCCTGATGAGCAGCAGGCACTTTGGCTTTTAGCCTGATTTGCCTGGGGGCAGCGCACCCCAGAGAAAAGCTCCTGGCAAGCCCTGCACTCTGCCTGCTCCCTCATACATTTTCACTCACTATCTGGATTTGAGGGTTTGAATGCTTGCCTCCCAACAGAACCCCATGGGGGTGGATGGACAGGCAACCTGGTTTTTATAGTTCCAGATAACTAAGTCCAAACTGCTGCTGTTAATCAAAGAAGGGAACTTCTTTGTAGATGGAGTCACTCCAAGGAAAGGTGGGGAAAAGGGCTGAGTTTAAATTAACCTTCACATAATGAAGTCCCAGTTACTGTTATAATGTTGTTTTATCATTCCTTTCAGCTAAAGCATATCTTTTGATTTTTCCAAAATTAATAAAACTGTATAATGACAGCAAGGAGGAAACATGAATAGCAATGGTAATATCTGTTTTCACTAATGTAATGAATTATGGGCACAGAATTATTTTAATGTGGAGTTAAGTAAATGGAAAATGTGGCACTCTGTTGAATATGAGCTTTCTAGACAATAAATTAAAAGGTATGGATTAAAATGTAATGAGCTTGACCCTCCCGGGATTATAAACTTTTCTCTTGAACGTACTTGCAATTTTAAGAGTAATTCATCTTTACTTTGTTTTTGTAGAAACTCCAGGATGACCTACATCTATACTAGCCCCCAAATTATTTAACTTGGTTATAGAATTTTAAGGCTCCCTATTATCTTTGTTTCTTTTATCTTTCAAAAGAAAAAAGGGTTTTCACAGAATCTTGAACAAATTACAGTAATTTAAAATTATGCATGCAATTAAGGGACCTTTTTTAGAGAGCATTAAATGTTGTCATACAGGAATGACTGTCATTTTGAACAATAATTGCAGTTTGCCACTTTGGTAAATTAAAGTGACTTGCTCAGGAATGATTACGCGGTAGATTACTTGGATTTTAATTTCCGTGGCATGCCAGTGATTTCTGACAGTGTGGTCTCCCATTATCAGATCAGGGTCATGCCCGCCGGGCCCTACCTGTCCTCTTGGGTCCCTGCCTCTAGGCTCCCAGCCTCCTGGTTGTTTTGCTCACATCTCACTGTCTCCCAGCCTCAGCTTCTCAAGGCGATGGACTCGGGGGAGTTCAGGTTGACTTTCCTCTCAGTCAAGGGCAGGGAGGGGAGTAGATAAGAGTTAAGTGTGGATTTTGGTCTCCCTTCCCTTAGTGTAGAGGAGCAGGCATACCTGCCTCACTGTGTTGTATTGATGGGAGCGGCCGTGGACACTCACTGAGAACACTGAGCAGCAGGGCTGACCGGCCCGTGCCTCTGTTCCTCATGATCCCTGCTCCTCATTTGTTTTCTTACATTTGTTAAATCCAATATTTTATTAATATTGCCACTGAATGTTACCTAATGAGAGGCATTTTATTGTGATGACAGGAAACTTTCCATGTACATGGGGGGAGGTGTTGAGCGTGGACACCTAAAGCCCTTCCTGGAGTGCAGAGTCACCTCCACTGGAGTGCGGTTCTGCCTCTAGACTGCCCTGTGGCAGCGGCAAGCCTGGTGCCAGCTGGCCTGCCCTTACCCTCTGACACTGTCTTCTCACTGGTGAAACTAAGGCACAGATGAGCTGTGGGAGACCTCACTGAGGTTGTAAAACTCTTGGAAAATTACCTGGCATGTACTCCATGTTCAAGTGAGTTCCTTTTATTGGTGCTTTACTCCCTTCTGGAAGCAGTGGTGACTCTGCTAGAGGCATGTGAGAACTCTGGATGTGCCTGTTGGTGGCTGTTGAGCAGAGCTGCCTTCACGAGGCATGGACGGGTTCCAGATGACTCATGTCTGTCCTCAGATAAGCCTGGGGTCTCCCTGGTGCCCTGAGCTGGTGAACAGCCCAGGTGGGTAAGATCCAGGTCACCAGGCACCTGGGACCGTACTTTCTGCTATGCCTTGCCAGGGACTTGGACCCTTTCCTCTAAATGATTTCGTGAGACGTGACTGTAACACCGGCAATTAATATTTACTTAGCACTTACAGGATGCTGAGGACTGTGCTAGTGCTCTGTGTGTGTGTGTGTGTGTGTGACACATTCATTTTTAATCTTCATCACATCACAAAGAAGTAAAACTGTTGTTGACTCCAGTTTTTGAATGAGGAAACTAAGGCTGAGGCGTTAGCAGCTTGCCCCAAATCAGATAGCTGGCAGGGTTCCTGGTGCTCTGCAGATGCATCTATCACTGAGGTGTTTACAGTCCTGGCTGCCAACTGGAATCTCTTGGGACTCTCTGTGCCTCAGCCAAGTCAGAATCTCCAAGGGTGGGGCTCAGGCGCTGGAAACTTTCAAGCTCCCAGGTGGCTTCGGTGTGTAGCAGGGCTAAGAATCATGCACTGGGGTAAGATCGCAATCTGGGGGCTGAGTGGTAAAAAACATGTGCTGCATTGTACCAACAGAAAAAATATTTTTTCCAAAGAAGTAGATGAATGTGATTGATGATGAACATCTTTAGGGAAGGCTAAAGGTAACATCTTGTGAGGTATTCAGCAAGTACTGAAAGTACATTCTCCAACATTGTTAGCAGAGAGTACCTATTGGAGAGTATGGATAGCACGCGGCTGTTTTCTTGAAGGGACCTGAAACAGAGACGTTGAGCAGTTTCCTGAAAATCACACAGCACGTTATTCAAGGGGCTGATGGAACACATCATCCATCACCATTTTCTTAGACTTGTGAATCTGATAGGATTGGTGGGCAGGGAGAGGATTCAGGCTGTCAAAGTCACCCAGGGAATTTACAGACTGTTTCTGCCTGACCTGTGGTGACCAGATTCTAACCTGCCCTTCAGTGATGTTACGCATGTTTTGAAAAAACTACCAGGGTTCTTCTGTACTCCTCTTACTAAGAACTGATTTGTAGGTTTTGATAAAATCCCAAGAATTTCTCCACCATTGTTCTAGTCTGTCTATAGAAAAAGTAGTTCCTCAAAGGGAATAGCTTTCTAGAAACCTATCTTGATGAGCACTTAAAATTTTAAATACTTTTGAATCCTATCCAAGTCTGGTTCTGTTTTTAAGAGCAAAGCTATGTGGGTTGTGGAGCAGGTTGACAGGGATTAGGTTGCTCACCCAAGGTCATGTGTGAAATGTCAGTCAGTCAGGGATGCCTTTTCTAGTTTTTCACCAGTGTGTTTTCTGCTTTTCCATCCACTGGTGCTGGGTGGTGGTGGGGGTTGGGTGGTTGATGCTTAGCTGGGTGGAACTAGCAGATGGCCCCCTCTGATGGCTTATGGACCCTCTCCTGCACTTGTGCGTGCTTTGCCCTTCCTTAACTGTAAGTGATGCTTTCCAAAATGTGGGTATCTGTGTCCATGGTGTCTTCTGTTTTACCCTTTTCTCTGTGAACATCTGAATCTTAGAGCCATTGGTGCTGTGAACTAAGCTGAGTGGAGAGTGTGGAGGAATAGAGAGTGCCTGGGGTTAATGCACGTACACAGGTGTTTGCAGAAGTGGGATGTGTTTGTGAGGAAGAGTGGGAGTCTTCTATATAAGGTGGGGTGACATCTCTCTCGTGTCCTAGCTTTGGAGCAGAGACACATAGGATGTGGTTCTTCGTCACCTGCATTTATGCGAAGGGCAGATGGAGCCGTAAGGGTAAATGTTAGCAGGCTGGGGCCTGCCTGCCATTGTTATGACAAGCAGACCCAGAATGACCTCAGTAGGGGGGTTGGCAATGGGAGAAGCAAAGGGAAGGGTGCTGGGAGAGGAGATCAGAGAGGGAACTGGAGGACTAGGCCACATGGGTGCCAGCTCTATTAGCAACCAACACCTCTTCAGGGATACATTTTGTGTCCTAACCTGCCTACCTGCTTGTCACACTGTTGATGTGTAATGTTGCCACCTACTAATTTTTCTATCAGTTTGTAAATACTCTGTCAGCTGCTCCTGTGGTTGCATATCATTGGAATGCCTTGAATTTTGTATGCCTTGGCTTCCTGCCGTATCTTTTAATGATCCCGGGTCTCTCTGGTCAAGTACATGACATGGTCTCTGATTTTCACACCTTGTAGACAGTCTGGAGATCTGCCAGGATCTGTCAGGAGTGATTGATGTTGGTCAGGAGCATTGAAGGGAACTCTCAGAAACACAGTGGGTGTCTCCACAGGTATTTTCAGGAGTGTCATTTTTTTCAGTGATCTGGAGATTTGGAGAAGATACAGTATAGCTAAAATTTGCATAAGGTAGCCAATGACTGTAATTTAAAATCTGTGAAGAACTTGCTCCGATATCTGGATCTGAAGAGTTTAGTGGGAGGTGGATATAGTATTTAGTAGGAAAAAACCAGGTTATTTTCAAGGAGTCTTGTGCTGCTGACTGTCCCAGGACCATATGTACATTTTCCATTGTATGTACCGACCCATTTTCCTTTGAACATTTTCAGGTGTTCTGCCTTTTCTTGTAGGTACACTTCTTTGTAAAGAAAAGGAGAGTATTTGTATTGATTTTCAGTTTTGTTGTCTCACTGTTAGTTAATCCTGGGATTGCTAGAATAAAATGTTATGTCTGTTATTTTGATGAGTGATTTTTTTTCAATGTGCAACCCAGACCAAGAGCATCAGTATCACCAGGGAGTCTGTTAAAAGTGCTTGTTCTCAAGTCCGACCCCAAATCTATTGAATCAGAATCCAGCAAGAGGAGCTGGGGAATGTGCTTTAGTAGTAGCTCTCTTATAAAACTGAATCTCTGTACTCAAGAAAACAATCCTCATTTCCACCCCCCCACCCAACTCCTGGCTGCCACCATTCTGCTTTCTGTCTCTATGAGTCTGAATACTCTAGATACTGCATTTATGTGGGCTTCGGTATTATCTTGGGGCTGCTTTATTTCACATAGCATTGTGTCCTCAAGGTTTACCCTGTGTTGTGGTGTGTGACAGAATTTCCTTCCCTCTAAGGACTGTATGATAGCCCATAATATGTACCTACCACATTTTGTCTTTTCAACCATTGACAGACATCTTAGTTGGCTTCCCCGTCTTGGCCGTTGTGAATAGTGCTGCAGTGAACACGGGAGTGCAGGTATCGCTGCAGCGTCCTGCTTTTATTTCCTTTGAACATGCAGCTTTTCTCCTTACCCAAGGTTTCTCTTTCCACGCTTTCAGTTACCTGTGGTCAACCACAGTCCAAAAATACTATATAACAAGACATTTTGAGAGAGACCACGTTTACATAACCTTTATTACAGTAATATAATTGTTTAATTTTGTTTAATCTCTTATTGTGCCTAACTTATGGATTGAAATTAGTCAACGGCATGTATATAGAGGATACAAGTTAGTATATAGTATAGGGTTTTAGACATGCTCTGGGAGTCTTGGAATATGTTCCCTGCAGATTACGGAGATGTATACCCTGAAGTGGAATTGCTAACTCTTGAGAACCCTTCATGCTGTTTTTCATAGCAACTGCACCATTTTACGTTGCCACCACCAAGAATGCATTTTCAGTGCATTTCTAGGTGACACTGGCATACACCCAGGTTAGAGAACCACTGCATTACAACGAGGATACAGAAATTAATCTTGTTGGGGGGCATTATCCAACAGGTGAGCCGCCTCCTGATTTTGGGAGGGGCCAACGTGAACTACAGGACGGAAGTGTTAAACAACGCCCCGATCCTGTGTGTCCAGTCTCACCTCGGCCATGAGGAAGTGGTCACTCTGCTTTTGGAATTTGGCGCTTGCCTGGATGGAATGTCGGAGAATGGCATGACGGCGTTGTGCTATGCCGCAGCTGCTGGCCACATGAAGCTGGTGTGCCTCTTGGCCAAGAAGGGGGCGAGGGTAAGCTCAGCCAGCTCTGCTGTAGGGGAGGAGGCGGTATATTTTTACCTCCTTGCTAGAATCCTTGTAGCTGGGGCAGGCCTTCCTTTTGTCATCCGTGCTTTGTCGAATTGCGATGATCTGGTATCATCCCGTAAACAGCAGGGTGGCTGGGCAGGCGCCTGTGAGCATGAGTTCCTGAGGTGGGCACTTGGGTGCACAGCCCCGGAGAGAAGAGAGGGGTGTGTGTTTTGTTCATCAGTTCTTCCTCTGCTTAACACTGTCCAAGTAGAAGTGGGGTTCAGGGTCCCTCCTGGCACCAGTGATATGTTTGGGGCCATTCTTTAAAAAGCCTGCAAGTAGGAATCTAGAAAACTTAAATAAGGGACCAGGAAAATGAATAACTATAAGAAAGTGAAAATCAAAATCAACAAAAAACTATGAACCAGAGACACTTTTAGGGGGGCGGGGGCGGGAGGGGAGGGATTGGGGTCAGAATGGGGGGGCTGCAATTGTATGGGGAATATAACAATAAAATTTATTATTAAAAAAAATAAAACAAAAAAAAAAAAAAGAAAAAAAAAATAAAAAGCCTGCAAGTGATGATCTGGAACTACCTGAGAATTTAATGTGGTAGTGGGCTGGTTGAAAGATTTTAAAGGCCTGGTAATTTTAACCCTTTCCTCTTTTTATTGTTTTATTTCATGTCTCTTTTTCAACAATAAAATGAGCTTTCTGGGTCTTACAAGCTGTGTATTTGAGTGCCTGGCTGTAGGAGCCAGATGGCGGGAATCCTCATTTCTCCACTTGCCAAGCTAGGACTTCGGGTGGGTAGTTTAGTCTGTGTCCCTCAGGCTTCTCATCAGTAAAATGAGCACAACAGCATTAGCTATGAGAGGGTTTGAGCATAAATTAATCGACGTATTAACGTTAATGTGAATTAACCATTATTAAACAAGTTATTCTAGAACTGCCAATGGCAAAAGACCAACTGAGCTTGTGATAATCTATTTAGATTTACTATTTCATGGGGCGCAATGGAGGTTAGAGAGAATGTGCTTTCTGATAACAAAAGGAAGAATTCACGGATACTTGTCTTGCTTCTTTATAGTCTATTAGGATATTTAAAGTTGAACAAAAAGATAATTAGGCTTTGTAATAACTATGGGAGTCTTTTTGCTTCTTCTCTGAAAAATACATTGAGTCAGATGGACTTCTGCTCTTAGAGGAAGGGAATGTTGCTGTGAAGCCCTCTTGGTGTGTCACGGCACATCCCCACCCCACCATTTCCATATGTGGCTTGGTTTTATTCTGAGGCTGGCAGGGCCCCTCCCATCACAGCTAAAAGCTCTGTAGGAGGAGGGCTGGGGGTATGCAGGTGTCTCTTACAAAGCCTCAGGTGAGGTGCACAGCACCCATTTGCAAGCAAGGTGTGATTGACCTTGAGCTGGGCCCAGAGTTTCCCAGGTAGAGACAGGGAAGGATGGGTTGTCTGCTGCCTCTGGGCTGCATGTACATCTTTGTGAGGTGCATGCATTCATGTACAGTGGGCGAGGTTCTCAAATGGCACTGGTGGTGTACCTGTGTTCTCAGAGGAAGGGTGATGCTAAACTGTGACCCTTTCCTGCCCCTGCCCCAGGTGGACCATTTGGACAAGAAGGGCCAGTGTGCACTGGTGCATAGTGCCCTGAGGGGCCACGGTGACATCCTCCGCTACCTACTGACCTGTGAGTGGGCGGCGGGTCCGCCCCAGCCAGGGGCACTGAGGAAGAGCCACGCCCTCCAGCAGGCCCTGACGGCGGCCGCCAGCATGGGCCACAGCTCGGTGAGTAGGGGCCGCCGGGTGCCTTCTGGGGACACCGAAGCCCAGTTGGTCAGATGCTTTGCCATTCTCACCTTCTCCTGAATTCTAGCCTGTGATGAACGAAAGGAATGAAAGAAAAGGAGGATTTCAAGAAAGAGCAGTTGATTTGAGGTATAAAAATCTATTGGCATTGCACCCTTCCCACGAGGGAAAAACAGAAGAGCGTCCAGACTGTGGGGTGCCGCGCCCACGGGCACTGCGTTCTCCCTGGCTCTTCCATGAGCCTCATTCTCTGCTCTCCCTTGTCTTCCTTCCTTCCCACTTCTATTTTTACCCTTGAGCCCTACTGTCTTTTTTCTTTCTCTTGATTCATTCTTTTGTCCTTATGATCTTTTAAAAATAATCACATGGAATCCTAATTCTAAAATTGTTCTTGAGAATTTGAAGGTTTTTTAAAAATAGAACTTCAGAGCTCTGATAACACGTAAGGATGCTTGTCATTTGCATTTCCTACTCTGAAGGAAAACTTCATGCGGTAGTTAAATACAGCACTTACTTCTGGTGGATGTCACTGTTCCTCAGTTTGAAGATTTAATTGTCATCTCCTGACCCGTGTGTCTGTGAATTTAATAACATTTACCCGCTCTCTCTGCCCTGTTTTTCTCACTCAGTATTGTCTTCAAAATAATAGTTGCTGGTGTTGGGGGGCTTTTCCCTTATGATAACTTAAAGTAAATTTGGGTACTAAGCTGGCTGGCTGACTTTTAGCATTTAAAACACAAGGACAGTCACGTGCACAGGTACTGCACACACATGTGTGCACACTGCTGGCTGGCTAACTTTTGGCTTGTTTTTGAAAACAGTTCATTGCAACTAGCACAGTATATTGCAATAATTGGAATGCAGAAGCATGCATACAAGAGAATGCATCTGTCTTCTATGAAGACAGGCATAAAGAAAGATTTGCAAGAATATGAAACAATACCAGACAACTTGCATATTATCTGTTTCAGTGTAAAAACTCATATATAGAATGTGTTAAGTGTTACCATGTTATGGGTTTATTGTTGCTACTTTAAAATAGAACTATACATATTTTTAATGCCTGTATACATAGACGCACAGAGAATGTTAAATACACATATCTGGAAATGTAGTTGTTTTTTACTGTTTCTTAAATATGAATGTTTCCAGAATGTGAAAAGCCTTTTAGAAAGGGCAGTGACCTTTGTCTTCATTCATGTTCAGTGCATCTTGATTTAAAGCTGGGGGGAGGGGTGCTGTGCAGAAGCCCCTCAGCACAGCCAATGAAAGCTGCTGTCCTCCAGCTCCCCCTTCCTCTGACCCACACTCCTGTGAGGTCAGGTGTGTGTGGATAGACACCTCAATAATTCAAGACAGTCTTCCCATTTCAAAATGCATAATTGCATCTACAAATTGCCGCTTGCCACATCTAAAGTATCTTTTACAGGTTTCTGGGGCTAGGATATCGACATAGCGTGTGTGGCGGCGGCGGGGGTGGGGGCCCCACAAAAAATGCATATTGGGAGGCCAGCCTCATCTTCCTCTCTGACACCGCGGCTGGCAGGGTGAGTGCTGGTTCCGGGCGCAGCTACATGCATCCCCCAGGGATGGACACTGCCTCCAGATCCGTGACCCAACCTCCTCTTTGACCAGGAGGGTTCACATACAGAAAAGAAGAGTGTGTCAGTGGAAAAATATCTGGACAATGCTGTTGATTTTATTTTATTGAAGATACACATCACCTTGTTTTTCTCCCTTGTGGAAAAATTGGATTCACCATCTCTGGCATTTTATGCAGAAACTGCACTTTGCGTCATCGCCCGTGTCCTTTGTTGATTAGGCTGGCATATTTGGGTCATGTTGGAATTCATTAGAATTGTGAGTACCTGGTAATCCTGAACACTGTTGCTGAAATTCTTGGAGTTTTTTTTTTTTTTTTTAATTCTTCTCCAAGTGTAAGTGTGAATAGCATATGAATTATGCTTGAAAATGGTTTTCATTATATTTTCTCTCCTTGTGCAGCATGAGATAATCATGGTTAAAAAACAACACACTCTCTCCTCTGATATACGGATATAATAAGCACATATGGCTATGGGAACTCATTAAATCACCTTGCCACTTCTGACAGGTGGTCCAGTGCTTGCTGGGGCTGGAAAAGGAACATGAAATAGACGTCAATGGCACCGACTCGCTGTGGGGAGAGACAGGTAATTATGGTCCTGCTGCTCGTAGTCTGGGCCTGCTTTCTTCATGTTTCAGCCCCCATTTTGGTCTAATTGTCTTACGACTGACTTGGGACACATGCAGCACTGTGTTCCTTTAGCATGGGTATTTGAAGTTTAGAGCTTTTAAAACTTCTCAAATGAATAGTAAAACTTTTCTGGGAGCAAATAAAGTTGAAGTCATTTTGAATTAGACTAGTAATCCTCCGCATTGGGTTAATATCAGCTAGAAATACCTAAGAAGGTTCGAGTTCCTGCTTTCCATGTCCTAACCAACCTGGTCTTCCTGGGAATCCCACAGACAGAACAGGTGGGAACTGCTAACCCCATGTTCACACGAACCAAAGGTGTTCAGCACCGAGGATGTGCCTGCCTTGTGGACTGAAAGTAGGACCCTGCCGCCTGAATGCAGGCTCTCAGGTTCGTTCCCCTGGAGGCAGGCATGAGTGTTCAGCTGTAGTGTGGGAAGGAAGGCTGGGTCAGCACATCCTAATGAGGACCTGAGGTGGTTACTTGTCGGATTGATACAGAGCAATCATGTTGAATTTCCCATCTGACTGAATCGGTATTAGAAATGTGACTTTAACTTATGAGTTGTTTTTTAATCGTGTAACGGAGAGTGTTTAGTATGCTTTTGTACGCTGTGTTCTCTGTGTATCCACAGTATATGTGACTTCCATTCCTCTTGAACAGATTTATTTATTTCAAATGCCTCTCACTTCCTGACAGGCCAAATGGTGGTATGTAGAGTTTATCATCTAACTCACATTTTAAGAAACGCCTCAGAGATTCTCCTGTTGGGGCGTGCAGGCTCACCCTTAGAGCTGCCCTCCCCTTGGACAACTGCCATGTGCTTGGCTTCTCCATTATGGTGCCAGGAGGAGCTGGCATGGTCCCTGCTTCCAGGGAAAACACAGGACCCCAGGTGGGACTGGATTATGCAAAGTGCTATACATGAGTGTAGATTTATTGCCACTTTTACTTTATGGAATCTTTCCCTTATTCTTTTAAATAGTATAGGCTGTATCTAGTTTGATGAAAGAAAAGTTCTGCACATCTCCATAGTGGGCAGCACTCAGCTGGGTAGGTCAGTGCATGACATTGCTTTGTATTTACCTGAGGCCCAAATCTCTGCCCTTTCATCACCTAGTCAGCAACTTTGGACAAGGTAATCTGCTTCCTTATTCAATGAGGAAAATAGTATCTACTTTGTTCGCATGCTGGTGAAGACTAAATGCACCCATGATAAGAGCCTCCCAGGGCACTTGCACCTAGATTTCTGATTTATAAATGTGTTGGTTTTGTACCCAGTTCCCATCAGTGTAGCAGGTTTTCTTCCACACCGGCAGGCAGTTCTCCAGTCAACAAATTGTCTTACAGACCAGCCCAGTGTCTCCAGGACACTGCCTGCCTGGAGATAGCGCCAGCTACCACAGGTTAAGGGTTCAGGTCTGCGAGACTGCCCTGCACTTCAGATACCAGCTGCAAGTCCAGGTTATCACTGGCTGTAGACCAGAGGTTCCCACAGCTACCTCCTTGGGTTCAATGAATTTTCTAGAGCCAATCACAGAACTCAGGAAACCCATTTATTTACCAGCTTAACAATTTATTACAAAGGATATTAAAAGATAGAATCAACAGTCAGATGAAGAGGTACATTGGGCGAGGTCTCAAACAAAGGACCTTTTGTCTTCATGGTATTGGGGCAGGGTGGCATGTGAGAGCATTATGGTTCCCAGCCCTGGAAGCTTTCCATCCCTATCCTTGTGGGTTTTTATGGAGGCACATAACAGAGGTACAATTGATTAACTTACTGGCCACTGGCAGTTGATTCAATCTAGGGTGGAACTGAGTTTTCCAGTCTTCTCATCATGTGGCTGGTTCTTCTGGCAGCCAGCCCCTATCCTTATGTGATTTCCAAATGTTACCTTATCAATGCAGCAAAGACACATATGTCACTCTTACCACTTTGAAAGTTCCAAGATATTTAGGAGCTCTGTCCAGAAACTGGACGGAGACCAAATATGTTTATTATTATAAATCACAATAATATAAGTAGATCTAGGGTGAACCCAGTACTCTTACTTTCTTAACAAGCATCACAGGTGATTTCAGGTGACTTCAGGTAAACAGGGAACCCCAATGAAACTGCCTCACTTACTGCAATGACACAGAATGAAAGGTGCATATGGATCATGGTGGGGATTAATGCAGTAATCTTAATAATGCACATTCAGCCCAAATGGGAACCTCCTACAGTTAATACTAAAGATGTTTGTTTGTTTCTGGAAGAAAGATATCCAGGGAAGGGCTGTTGGTGAGTACTCTCTCTGGTCTCCAATGACCACTCCTAAATTTCAGTATCTACCCCTTTGAGAATCCGCGTAGGCCAATAGCTAAAGAGATTTTTAAAAGAAACGACAGACTTTCCATCATTATTTAAATATATAATTTCTTATTGAAGTAACATTGCATTATGCCATTATGCAAGTTTGATGTGTGACATGAATGTAGTTTATACTTATTTTGATTGATAATCATACACATCCAATGAACTTGAATGAATAGGTGAATTATTCAGTCCCTCCCTTCCAAGACTCATGATAACCTTCATACCACTTTGCAGCCTGGGTAGTGGTTCATACCCTTTCTCTGGAGGTATTACTGTGAACTTCCTCACTCTAAAGAGTTTTAGAGACTATGTAAACTTAAACCAAGGAAAAGCTAAGTGCTATTTCCCAGCTTAGAGGCCACGGTAGCTTTGCATAGACTGCGGAGCAGTAGAAGTAGCCCTGCCTTCGCTGCTCTTTTCTGTCTGGTGCTCTTCACTACATTCCTTCAGAGAGGAGCACCACAGTCATTTCTCAGCCTTTTGACTAAGATCAAGTGCAGAGGTAGCACCAGTGCTACCTCTCACCCTTCTGCCTTCTCGGTCTGCGGTTGTCAGAGGAATACTCTAAAATCTTGCAAAAGTTTTTGATGAGAAAACATCTGCAAACACGGGGCTTGGTGCAAAGGTGTTCTGCATTTGTGAGCATCGTGAGGTGTAGGCTTAGGGTCCAGCCATATGGGGTCCTTGATACCTAACCTGGGTGCCACATGCAACAGGAGGCTGTGGTCCTGACGGTGTGAGCAGTGGGCAAGCTCGCTGACGCATTCCCACCGGCCACAATCCTGGTACTTCGCAGCTTGTGGGCTGCGCTGACCTGCACCCTGCTTCTACTTGCCTGGGACCCTCGGATGTGAAAGCCATTGTCTGGCTTCCTGGTTTTGTTTGGTCCTCATTCCAGGGTGTGGCCATTGGTGCTTTGTGTCTAAATCATTCTAGAAAGGAGCTTGTTTGGCTCTCGACAGGCTCTAGAGTAAGCTGAGAGTGATTCTGTAGGGAGTGTGGGAAGATGAGGGAACAGCTGGAAGCTGCGTGTGAATAATGTGGTTCATTCTTTTTCTTAAACATTGGTATGACTTTATGCAGTCTGTTCAGTAGACATTTATCAATAAACAGCTTGACTTTAAAATACCAGCTGACAGGGTTACCAGGCAAGGGGTCTGAGGGAATCTGTGGCTCACTTGTCTGCTCTTGAAGGGCCTGCTTGCTCTATTTAGGCAGCCCTGTTGTCCTGTTGGGAGCCCCCTACTTGCCCACCTCTTCTCACAGCTGTATCCAGAGGTGGGGATGCTAAATCCCTGCACAAAGTCCTCTCCCCTTCCCTGCCAAGAAACAATAGCCTTGCCCTCCCAGTCTGTCTACTTTATGTTGCAAAACTGGTTTTCATGCCTCTAGCAAATGGGAAGCAGCAGGTCATCAGTGAGAGCTGGTGACAAGGGACTGCCAGAGAGGAGGGATCGCAGGGAGCCACAGCCCCTCCGCATCCCTCGTCTCTCTGGCCAGTCCATGTGGGCACGATGAGAAGAGGGACAGGCTTGTGCTCTGAGCCCCTCCGGCTGATGACCCAGAGCCCACCATCACCGACGGGGACAGTGCTTAACTCAGGTTTAGAGACAAAAGTACATAGCAGGTTTTTCATCTAAAATGGTAATGGTGGTTCATTTGTGGGTTTATAGTAGGAAACCCGTAGTTGTTGACTTTTTTTTTTTAAACTTGCAGAATATCTCTCTCTCTGTTGGGCAACAGAGAGCTTCATCAAGGAAGTTCTCTTTTCACTTGTACCCGGGGCCATTTGCTTCTTATGTTTAAAGACCAACCCTTCAAAAATGAGTGCCCCAGTCTCCTAGCTCTTTGGCGCTTCTCAAGCTCACTCAGAAGTAGAGGCTGCTCCCTCAGACAAGAACCATCAGGTGCTGTGCTACGGCCTTTTCCAACATCCGCAGCCAGGGCCAGGGACTGTTGGCTCCCACCGAGTCCCATCCCCCGGAGTTACTGTTTCCAGCCAGTGTTTGATGTGAATCAGCCCAATCGAAAATGGTCAGAGATGCTTCACTAGTGAACATCAGGGAATTGTTGCTGTGAATTATCAGAGAAACTGGTTCTTGCTCCAGGCAACTCCAGGTTTGTGGGCCTACTGTCTGTGCTTGTAGTCAGAATTTTTCATTATTTTGGGAGACTAGGGCCCTTCATTTCAGATTTGCTGTTTTGCATGCAAATAGGCCTGTCTTGTGACCTCAGAATCCTTTGGGTTACTTTGCAGTTTCCTTTGTAGTACTTAACATTTAGAATTTTTTTGTTGACTTTGCTTATTTGATGAAAGGTTGCTTTCCCCCACTTGGGCTTTAGGAGCACAGAAATTTCCATGCTTCTTGTGGGTCACCTGTGTTTACAGTGACTGTCCCATTGGCGTTGTCTAAGGGAAAGTCTGTGATGACAGGGGCTCTCTATTCCCGCTGTCCAGCGTGGTGGCCACTAGCCACAGGTTTTGTGTAGTGCTGGTCATGTAGGTGTCGATCATGTGGACAAGTGGCTTTCACGACAACAAAGCCTAGTGACTTTTAGGCAGCTGATTTTAACTTTTCAAAAGAATTTGGGAAAGTTATTGTCATTGTTGGAGGGGAGGGGTAGGAGCTTGGTAGCTCAGGAGGACCCCATCCCCCCAGGTCCAGGCCAGATTACAGGCCAGACTAGATGCTCTTGTCTTAGCTGCCTGTGCAGCACACATGCTAACACTTCGTTTGGTTGCTGGATTTTACCTTTGAGAACGCAGCTCTTGGCAACTAAATTTGGTGTGGGCACAGCAGACAAGACATAGCGGTCCGTGCCATCCCCACCTTTATGTCCATAATGTCTCCCTCCTACTAACACCAGCCCAGCTGCCCCCCACCCATGTGCTGAGCCCTCAGGCTGGTTCAGCTACCCCATTGGAGATCCTTCTGACTGCTTCAGAACATCCTGCCAGCTGCCTGGAGTTGGGCTTCACCTTGTAGAGGACACCGTCCTGCCTACAGGCCGATTGCTCCCCAGGCTGCCCCTTCCCTAGTCTACTAAGGAATGCCCTTCAGAGGCAGCTTCGTGTCTGACTGAACTACCTCATTTGAAGTGTTCTTTTCTGTTGTCCTACTTTAGTTGGTAACACACTTTACTTGGTAAATGCTTTCCAAAGGAGTTTAGTCATTGTGAATATTTTTTCTTTTGCCAAAGCTGTTCAGAATACTTAATTTACCTCTGTTTCCAAAAAGGGCTGACTGTTTCCCATTGTAAATTCCCAGTGTAAAATACCCTGCCTGCCTTTCCGTAGCAGGTTGAAGCCATTGCGCTCAGCATATATGCTTATCACAGTTCTCTAGTCTCTTATTCTGCAGAAAATTCCAGGTAGGAACTGGATCTTGAGTCCTGGATCTTGAGTCTCAGGCATAACCTTGTCAACTAGATGGGGTGTTTCCAGGCCAGTCTTGGGAAAGGGGTCCTTGCTCTTGTTTCCTTACTGGGCCATAAAGTAGGGTAACGATTTGGCTTTCATTGACCTTGATGTTTTAAAAGTTACCCTCTTGTCTCCATGGAGCTACTTCTGTTCCCCATGTTGGCTCTGCCTGTCCTCTCGGAGATGGGGTGTCCTTGAGCTCCCACCTGCAGGTGGATCCAAGGCAGGGGCAGCTAGATTGGTCATACCCAAGCCACACGTCTCGGGACAGGAATGCCTTACTGTTGGTTTAGAAATGACCCCTTGTTCGTTCAAATTTTACCTTACATGTTTTTGGATAGAGGAGAGCTGTTATTTGCTAAGAATTTCAGGTCAGAGACTAGAAGGAAAGCATTTGTCCATCTTGTTGGGACATGAGGAGAATATGTGCTTTGGAATTTGCTAACTGTGTCCCATCAAGAAAAGCGAAGTGACTTGCTGCTGTACAGTTAAGATACTGCATTTTTGGAGCTCCTAAGACCTGGCTAGAATTGTTGGAACATCCTTGTCAAGGCATTCCTTCCTCTGCCTGTGTTTGTTTTAAGAAAGTGCAGATTAGTGGAAGTCCTGGTTTCTGTCAGTATAAACAGAGGGAGAAGTTCTTCACTATACTAGCCATAAAGGCATGGAGACAGGTGACTCAGGACCACTCTTCTCACGAGAGGGAGCAGGAATCAGCCCACCAGCCATCTGTCTCTTCCTGTAGGGCAGATGAAGGGCAAGGAGCGGGGTACCCACAGCTCTTAGGCACAGGTGAGCCAGTCACTGGACCAGAACTCCTGTCCACCTTCATCAGGTTTTTGTTGTACGGAGAGGCTGTTATTCTAGTGAGTGAGGGAATCCCATCTATTCATTCAAAACAAGTTCTGCTTTCTGTATAAAAACGTGTGCCCATCTACATTTGGTAGCTTCGAATCTTTACCTTCAAACCTGTTTGTTCTTCTGTTAGTCACTCCTGGAAGGACTGTAGATGGTGCATTGGCACTCACAGAAAAATCACAATTGATTTTCTTTTTGTAAATAAAATTTTATTGACTTACCGTTGGTTTACAATACTATATACTTTTGGGGTACATCTTCACCTCTGTGTTTAACAGCCTCACCAAGGTTCTATGCTTTTTCCACTGTCAGGTTGATGCCTCCCCTTACTACCCTCCCCCACCATTTTTCTTCACAGCCTGTATTATTTTTGTTGTGATTTGTTAGTTGACTTACTTGGGTTTCTTTATATTCCACATATGAGAGAAACCATCCAATAATGAATTGTCTTTCACTTTCTGGCTAACTTCACTTAGCATAATCACCTCAAGTTCCATTCATGTTCTCACAAAAGGCAAGATTTCATTATATTTAGTAGCTGAATGTAAATGACTCTTTCAGATTCTTTTGGAATGATATTTGGGTTCTTCTTGTCCTTGTCTTTTGTGACTGGATGTGAGCTTGTGAAGGAAGGAAGATTCCGCCCTCTTTTTCAACTGTCTTGGGTGTGGAGTCCTGTGTGTAGCCGTGTCATGCTCAGCACGTGCTTATCCCCCTCGGGGGAGCACCAGAGCGGCACACCATGCGTGCTTTAAATAATTGGGTGTGTAAGAGGATCTTTCAAAAATGGGAGCATTCCGAGTGCATTTCAGAAGCCGCAGCTGTTCAGAACTGTGCTCTTCTGATAGATTTTTAGAGCAGAGTCTTTATGAAATGTGATTTATGTTGTCTTCATGTTTTAGGAAAGAGTTTTTAAGTTGAATTTATGTTATTTATAGCACACAGTATTCCTCAAAGGATTTGAAAAGGTTTATTTGAAATAATACATGTAAAAACGGGGGAAAATTCAGTCCAGAACAGGACCCAAGGAACAGCACAGATACTCCCGCCAGAAGGCCTTGTTTGTTGAGCTAGTGTTATGGCCTCCAGGATGCCAGAGAGCAGAGTTAGAAGGGAACTTGGTCTTCGTGCATTATTCTTTGTGGGTGGGAGAAAGCTCATAGTTCTGCAGAGAAAAGCATTTCTTGGTACTCTTGTTCTAAGACAACATTCATAGTCTATTTGATTAGCTGGATATTTTAAAAGGACACTTGCTGGAGGCACCAGTGTTGGAGTTAAGAGCTCAAATTCCAGACCAATTCTGACTGTAAATCCTACCCGGGCCTCTCACTAGCTCTCTGACCTTCTGCATATTGCGTAACTTCTCTGGGTCTTACTTTACTCATCTGTGAAACCAGGATGAGTGGTACTTGCTTCCTAGAGGTTAGTTTTGTATTAAATGAATTTAGGAATTTGCAGGGACATGAGCATCCTATAGGAAGCACTTTACAAGTTCATAGAATAGTATTCAAGTATGTCAGGATCTTCCTAATTTGATTGAGAGCATGGCTATGGCTTCATGCAGGTGACCTGGGTTTAATTCCTAAATCTGTCACTGGTTGGAGCAAATGGTATGACCTGACCTTTCCAACTAAATTCCTTCACCTCAGCAAAATGGACATAATCATCATCTAATGCTAAGAATATGTGTCAAGATTGAATGAGAATTCATCCATAGTGTTTTGCACAGAGTGAGGCAGTTGTGAGTTTTCAACAGATGTTATGTTGTCAGGGTTGTGAGAAATTGTTAATATTATTATTGTGCTATATTCAGTGATGTATTTAGTACTTAGTAACTTGATTGAAAATTTGAATGCTTAAGTCTTAGAATCTTATTTTGCAATTGTTTTACAGATGTGAAGGATAGAATTTTGCTGATAAAGTCTTGTTTAGTGGTAATTATGTATTTTATTTCTAAAGAATTCCTTGGCAATTTGAGGTTGCTGTTTAGTCTTTACTCCATACAAAGATCAACAGCATGGTTTTACAGCAGAACTTAGAGCATGTCCAGAGAATTCTGGTTTCCCAGATTTGGTTTCTGCCTTGATTTAGCCTCTCATTGATAGCTCTTTGTGAAACCGGATGGGGTAGGATGGCCGTGCTTCTGTGCTATGCTGGATTGCAGCCGGTTGGCTTATAACAGAGTCCCTCTTTGACCCCAGCCAGGCTAGCCTCTGCAGCCCTTCTGGGAGATCTGTGCCACAGGAGAAAAGTAAGGAAGGGTCATAACAATAAGGAAGGTGTTCCAAACAATGACTTGGTGAATTCGGAGAGCATTTGAGTAGTGCTGGCTTCCCGTTCAGAAGGTCACCGAATGGTCATGCCCCTCCCAGCCCAGGCTTCAGTCAGGGATGGGGGCTTCAGGAAGCTTCTCAGGGGTTCCTCTCCCAGTGCAATGACATTTTTCAGTAAGAGCAACCTTGATTGTGTTTTATTTTATCCTTTACATTGTTGTGGAATAGATCAAATAACTGCCCAGTCTTTGTGGAGTTGAAGAATTTATAGCTGTTGGGAAGTTTGTTCTCCCTTCCCTCAACAATGGAAGGAAATGCCTGACAAAGCAAGGCTGTGAGATGAGGGTTTTAGAAACCTTCACCCTATGCCTAGAAGCTGGCGGGGCATTGGCTTGTCTTTTTTGGGGAGGTGGGGGGTACACTTTCATTCAGTCAGGACTTTGGGCCCCTCTCTCTGAGGCCTTCAGAGACCACCCAGCTCAGACCTCATGGCAGCAAAGCAAACACAGGCCTTGATCAAAGTAACAACTCCTTAGTAGTTTAGTTGTTAGAAAGTGAAGAGGAGATGGCCTGCCAGTCCTGGAGAGTTTTTAAAAAATCTTATTCCTGATTACATTCTACCTTTTAGATAAAATAGCTGAGAAATACCCGGCATTGCAGGCACGCCTTGATTCTTCTCCATTTGCTTAGTGGGGCTTGTCCAGGGAACCTCCAGTTGAGGTCCCTACGTCACTGCCTTTGTCACACCAAATGGTTGCCATTGTGGCCACAACTAAAGGAGCATCCTGAAACTTACTACTTAGACACTTCTAGGCTTTCTAAAAAATCTTCTGCTCATTTTTACAAAATAGGAGGGAAGCCGGCATAATAGGAAGTAAGTTGGCCCGAGTAAGCTCAAGTATACAAGTCAAGCCAAGCCGTCCTGTCCCGCGCTGCTCAGCCAGCAGGGGGCGCCTTTCTGCAGGTGCACACGCCTCACTGCTCTCCACTCCGCTCCGAGTGGGCTGCGTCATCAGTGTGTAACATAGGAGAAGGTCCCTGTGCATACTGACTGTCACCCTTCTCTCCACATCTCTAAATTGGTTACAGAGGCAGTGATGGGGGAAAATGCTCCATGGTCACAGTGCTTTGCCCAGGTAGCCAGTCCCTGGCATGTGAGTGACAACTCTGCCATAAAAACGCTATGACTGCCCTGTTTATGGAATGACTGTGTTTCTGGCACTGACAATTGAGTTTTTAAGAAATCAAATCTTTGCCCAGAGAACATTAGCGTGAAAAAGATACGAGCAGACAATCCATGTTGACAAAGAGCCTCACCTCACTGGTGTTTTCAGTACGTTCATACTGTTGCACGCCCATGGGGTGTTCTGAAAATGAGCATCTGCCGTGACAAATCTGCTCGTCCTCTGAAAACAGGACAGTATTTCTGGGGTAAAATCACTCACGATTGTCAGAAAATAAATGCTCTCATGGGAATTTAATTATAAAAGTGCCACCTTGTGCAGGGTTTTGCGGGTAAAAAAAATTATGTCCCAAATCAGTACTAAGAAAGTGCCTGTGTGTTCACATTGATTTTGGAATCAGTTTCATACTGAGTCTTCTTTTTCCTCCATCTCCGAGTTTCACTGGCCAGAAGACAAGGCGCTGCCCTGCTGCCCAGCATGTTCTCCTCCGCCCCGTACCCCTCCCATTTTTGCTGGCCAGGCAGCATGTGCTGGCCCCTTTAGATTGCAGTGGTCAGCTCAGAGGACAGCCTCTTCTGCCGAATAGCTGGAATTCCTGCTTAGAGCTAGGCCTCGACTTTGTTTGTTTAAGCACGCAGTTGACTGTTCTTCAGTCCGGCGTGTTTCCGAATATGGTATTCTTAAATGCTTGTGGTTGCTGAAACTTGAGATACACCCTAGCCTCAAGGGTCGTGAGTGTTAGGGCCAAAAATATTCAATCTGAAGAGCAGAAGGAAACACAGGTCTTGTTGTTTAGCGGCATCACTACAAGAGCCTCACTGAGAATTTGTGCAGAATGTGGATCCACGTAGGCCAGGCAGACTGGTAGCCTCTTTCAGCCTGTGCTCACCAGGTGTGTCTCACCTCAAAGGAAGTTCACTCACTGCGAGTTGGGCTGGAAAGGAAGCGAGCAGATCCAGCCCTTTCGCTGGGGCTGGGTGGCGCTCTTGACCGTCCACTCCTCAGCTGTCCCAGCTCTGGCTGCTCTGGCGCCTCTGTGAAACACACGGCCCTATTTTTAGTGCTGGGCTGTCATTTCTGATGTGCTGCCGTTGCAAAAATTCAGTAGCAGCTGCAGCCAGCATCCTGATTTAAAGGCTTCGTTTATAATGCAGACAAAACTTGTTTACCAAATAAAGAAGAATGGAATGTTAGGGGGGATCGACTGCTCTCGGCCTCATGGCATGGAGGCGTCCCACCACCCGTGTCCCGGCGCATGTCTATGTGTGTGTGCACATGTGCACTCACGCATGCGTGCTGCAGATTCTTCATCACAGTCAGCTGTGGGCAAAGGAGAGGAGCAAGAGGAGTCCCAAAAGGAGGAAACTGGCAGGGGGATAGCAGTTCCTGGTAGTGCTTAATGCCCAGATCTTTCCTCTTGAGCTTCTCGGAGTCCACCGGGATCACTTATGCAGGTGCCCCTGGGCCCACAGTACTGTCAACTTAGGAACCGTTGACAGTCGTATCATTTCAGGAACTAGTTTTCAAACATTTGGTTATGGGATCTCCTACCTCCATGTGCGTGCATCAGTAGGCGAAGCTGATGTAATATTCTGTTAATGGTGTTTATTGGCAAGTTTAGCGTTTGATCAGTGACCTGGGCCCGTGTCTGTGACTCAGCTGGGAAGGGCATCCTCAGTCCACTTCACATTTGTGTTTCGTTCTGGTTGTACTGTCCTGAGAAAAGTCAGTCATGCTGGTGGCAACTGTTATTTACATGGATCTATTTGTACTTGTAAGAAATTCTTTGACTGGACAGGTGACGGGAAAGCAGTATTAAGACTGCCCGGTGACAAGTCGCTCTGGACACACATTCGCTACCATTGTGGAGGGGGCGGTCTGAGGGCCAGAAGCAGAGAGTAGCCGTGCCCTTCTGGAAAAAGAGGCCTTGCTTTCCCCACCGTCTTACCCCATCTGATCTCCAAATACTTAGGTTCCCCAACAATGTGACTGCCTGCCTCCTTCCCTCCCTCCCACGAGAGCCTCTGCCTTCCTAACTTTACCTGCACACGAGGCCCGGTGTGGGGACCTCTGTTGTGCATCCAGGGGGGCGGCCCAGACTTTGCTCTTCAGAGAAGCTGCTCTTTGTCACGGAGAAATAAAGCCCACATGTCAGGTTACATTCTTTCGTATGTTTGTGGCTCTTGGGGTGGAACCCTGGCCAGGCCGACTGGCACGGGAGTACGTACGGTTCTCTGTCCTGGGACGGGGTGAGAGAAGCACTGAGGGACCCAGACATGTATGTGCAAAGCCGCGTTCCTGAACAGTCGGCTCCTGTCCTCAGGGCCAAGGAGAGTGGGATGCAAACCCAGAGATTTGCAGCTATGCCAGGCCCTGCTCTTCCTAAAAGGATGACCAGATATGGGCTCTTCCCTGCCTGCTGCAGCAGGGCTGTTTACTCTGTGTGAACAAAGTCACCTGTGTGTATTTATGTTGTGTGTTGTTTCCTTAATCGACGTTGAGTTTGGGAGAACGGCCTATTATGATGCGTAGCGGAGTTAGCACGGCTGTATAGTATGCCACTGCGTGCACCGTCATTTACTCATGCGGTCTACTGTCGATGGCCATGCTTTGCTTCCACTTTGGGGCTGCTCTGAGCGCTGGTGCACACTCTCCCATGCACACCAAGGGCACCTACAGGCACATGCTCACAAGTAGGGGTGCTGGGTGGTAGGATATGTGCAATTCCACCTGACTCACTAGCATCAAGCTGTTTCCCCGGGGCAGGCCACCCAGTCCAGCAGTGCATGAGCGTCCCTGCTGCCGCACGCCCATCTCTCCATGGCTGATGAGCTCGAGCGCTTTTCATAAGTTCACTGAGTTTCATCTTTAGTGAAGCACCTGTTCCTGTGCTTTCCCCACAATTCATACTGAGATGTCTGATTTGTAGCAACACTTGATCTGTTCTGGAATCTGGAAATTTGTAGACTTGAGACTGTATTTAAAAACAAAAGTTGTCGCAAGCACACATCAGGAATGGAGCCACAGCCTGACGCTCCATCCTCTCCCCTCCTCCTCAGTGTGGGCCCCTAGCTGCTCCCTTCTTAGGCGTCTCCTTCCCCTGCCCTCAGCCCCTTTCTGTCCTCTGAAGAGCTGGTCCTGGGTTGTCCCCAAAACCTCCTACTGTCCTCTTCTTTACATAGTAATTCACATGATATTAGCAGAGGCCCCGTAAGAACTATGACCTGGTGTGAGGGCTTGGTGAGAACCCTTGCTCTGAATTGTCCTTCCTTGGTACCATTTTTCTCTTACCTGTAGCTTTACCACCACACAGCACCAGCACTACCAGAGCCTCTCTGCCTTCATGATCACATGGGGCTGTTTGTCCAAGCCCTCTGCAACCTGGCCTCCTTTCCTGTTTTCTAAACATTCGTAATGGCAAGTCTTGATTTGTCACAGGGATTCTAAAATCCATAAAGGCAGGAAAGATGTGATGTGCTCACCGCTGACATCACTAACTATTCTAGTTGATGGAAATTGATGACTTTAGGGTAAGAGGCCAGACTGAGCAGGAATACTGATTTCTGGGGTTGCACTGTCTTCTGTTCATCTCTTGCTAGAAAAACAAATATTAAAATAAAAATTTAGTGGGCCTCCCCCATGGCGCAGTGGTTGAGCGCTGGGTTGCGAAGCTGCCCGCAGATTCTGCAGTGCAGGTTCAATGCCCGCCTGCTCCCCGGCCACCGGAGGAGGGCCCCACATGGCGCACAGACCCCTGCTGCCGCCCGCTGCTCCCCTCAGCAGTGTACTTCGGTCCTTCTGCCTGCTCTGCTCCCCGCTCTGGCTCTGGTGAATTCTCTCACCCTCCCGCGCTTCAGACTGTACCCAGTGCTTGTATAAATAAATAAATCTTAAAAAAAAAAATAAAAATAGAAATTTAGTGACTCCTAACTCTACACTTTGGGCTGGACTCAGTAAGGCTGGTTTACTTTTGCTCACATAGCCTTAGTTGGTGTAGCTTGCTCCTCTGGGTAGCCGTCCAGGATGGCACACACAGGATGGTCATTTGTTGCTGGTCATCCGCCGCGGGCTCGTCTGGCTTCAGTCAACCACACTGGCTTTCATTCTTACCCCTTGGCTCTCACCCCGTGGCTGCTTGGGCTTCCTCACAGCATGGCCTCAGAGTTATAAGAATGAGTGTTCCATGGACGGGGAATTGGCCCACCTGAAGCTGGGCCCAGACACTGCCACGGCGTCATTTTTGCCAGGGTCTGTTGGTCAGAGCTGCCCCAGAACTCATCCAGATTCAAGAAGGGGAGGATACAGACTCTTCCACTCAGTGGGAGGAGGAGAAGAGAATTTGCGGACACCTTTAACCACCACATGCTAACAGACTCCTCCCTTGTGCCTTCCCATAGCCCTGACTGCCGCTGCGGGACGAGGGAAGCTGGAGGTCTGCGAGCTGCTGCTGGAGCGTGGAGCTGCCGTGTCTCGGACTAACCGAAGAGGGGTCCCACCTTTGTTTTGTGCAGCGCGCCAGGGGCATTGGCAGGTACCCAGAGGACCCCTGAGCGCTTCAGAAAGAGTAAATGGGAGTAGAGTTCCCTGCTGCTTATCTCCCTGAGTTACATGAGGCTACCCGAGCCCTGTCTGTCCTTTTGATGTTCTTGGCCCTACTTGAGAAAGGCACATATTCCATAGACCTAACAGTCTCACATGTAGGCTGGTAACCAGGTGAGACACCCACACTGCTTCCTTGATGGGGTATTAGGAGGACCCCATCATGGTAGTAGAAGACTGCTGTATGTCCGCTGTTGGGATTATGTAACACATCTGTCCAAATACTGGGAGGAAGAGTGGTTTGCTTGTACTTTTTGGAAAAGAAGTATTTTCCCCTCTGGTTGAGCCCTGCGATTTAAGCTGGTTTCTTTTTCAAGGAATGACATGTTGCTGCCTTTCATTCCTCGAGAACTGCAGTTCAGTCACTTATTCCTTCTTTCTATAAACAGTGGCCATGGACCCACCCCATCCTAGCATCTGGTTATACACAATCTATGAACACATCAGCGGAGTCTACCATGTCTAATTCAGGAAGCATTTTCTAGCTCCAAGTTTACAGCACGAAATCAGATCTCTTCTGATGGCTACCAGCTCCACTGGTAGATGCTTATGCGAGCTCCTCACTAAGGTTTTGGCTTTTCTCCTTCCATTTGCAAGAGCTTAGTTTGTACTGTCCATTCCCTTCACTCTCACAACCTCTGGATGCTGGAGCTGATCCTTTCTGGTCTCAGTGTTTCCTAAGTCGTGGAGAAGTTTGGAAAGCACTCATGGTGCATCAAGGCTAAGAAAGCATGAGCATTGCCAGGGTGATAGAGCTTCCCCTGCCAGAGAGACTGGACTATGCTTGGATCAGGCAGTGTCTGCTGGGAGGGTGCTCAGAGGAGACACTGTTCAGTTTCTTCGTTTTTGCTCTCCAGTCCTGTCCAAAGGCATAGTCTTGAGGCTGAGAGTCTCTAGGAAGCTTTGCAGAAGAATTCCCAGCCTGAAAGGCCACCCCCAAGCCCTAAGTCTTAGAAACTGTAGGAAGAACCGAGCTCAGCTGCAAATCCTTGGGCACCGGGACTGACTCCCTTCAGCTCTCTTGTCCCTGATGCTCCCGCCGGTGTCTGTCCTGCCATTACTAGATTGTGATTGGCATCCCTGCTCCTCCAAATTACTGTTTCTGCCTGGTATGTGCATGCTTTATAGAGAGAGTAATGAATTGGATGTGTCGACAAGAATATATATTTGGAAGGGATGTTCAAAGGGGTATAACAGAAAGATTTTACAGTCTCACAGATTACACAGCACAAAAGTGTTTTTTTAAAGATTTTATTTATACATACAAGAACTGGGGTACAGGCCAGAGTTGTGGGGGGTGAGAGGGTTCACCAGAGATAGAGTGGGGAACAGAACAGGCAGATTGACTGAAATACACTGCTGAGGGGAGCAGCGGGCGAGTCATGAGAGGTCTGCTGTGCCACGTGGGCCGCTCCCTGGCCGACCGGGGGATTGAAGTCGTGTTGCAGTGGCTGTGGCGAGCTTCATAGGTTGCATCTTATAACCCCTTGCGCCACCAGGGAGGCCCATAAAAGTGTTTTTAAAGAGCGTCCTTTCACTACTTTTAATGGTGGACAAACCTGCCTGGGTATGGAGAGCATGATTTAAAATGCAGCAGGAAGGATGTCATTCTGAGTATTTCTTTCAGATCGTTAGGTTACTGCTGGAACACGGCTGTGATGTGAACCTAAGTGACAAGCAGGGCCGGACGCCCCTCATGGTGGCTGCATGTGAAGGGCACTTGAACACCGTGGAATTTCTCCTTTCAAAAGGTAGCAAGCAGCATATCTGCTCCTGTGTGGGTTTCTTTCGGAGCAACAAAGAAAAGGGCTTTGGCAGCTCTATTCATTAGTTTCCTATTCAAATGGAAATTTTCCAGCACACACACTGGTCTAGTGAGTAGCTCCTGCAGCCCCTGTACCCATTACTCAGCTCCAACAAGGGGGATCATCTTGCAGTCGCCTTCAGATTTCACAGCCCGATCGCGAGGCAGTTCAGGCCAGTGTTGGCGGGGAAGGAGCGGTTTGCTTCTGGGCTTCGTCTCCCCAGCGGTCACCTGTGAATGGGCTTTTCTTTCAGGGGCTGGCCTTTCTGCTCTGGACAAAGAAGGTCTGTCTGCATTAAGCTGGGCTTGTCTGAAAGGTCACAAGTCAGTGGTCCAGTTTCTGGTCGAGGAAGGAGCTGAGATAGACCAGACGGACAAGAACGGCCGCACTCCCCTGGACCTGGCTGCCTTCTACGGAGACGCAGAGACTGTAGGTACCCCGCGGGCGCGCTGGCCACCTGCCTGTGGGCCGGCTGCAGAGGCCAGGAATGGAACATTTCCTTGTGTGAGCCTGTGCTGAGTGTGGTCAGCATGCGTGTGTGTGGTGGGTGTAGCTCTCGCTTTCCTCCGAGTCTGTGTCATACAATCTATTCCAGAACTGCGGGGGAGATTTTTTTTTTTTTTCTGGAACAGTTCTAATTATTTTATTGCAATAACATTGGTCTACAATACTGTGTCTGATTTAGGGGTATAGGTACACACCTTCTCAGATCTATGTTATGGCACCACAGCCACCTCCAAAGCACCCATAATCCTTCACCTTAGTCCACTGGGCCCCTCCCTTCTTTGTGTCACCCTCACATCCCCCTTACGGTAGTCTCAGTTCTGTGGTCGGATTTCTGAATGCATATAGTTAGTTTTGTCTCTTTGCTTTGTTTCTTTATATTTCAGTAAAGATTTAATAGACCCATAAAAGCCTTAAAAAACCTGATTATAAACTGCACGCACAGCACACACATACAGGAATATGCATACATGCATATGTCGTTTTATCTGTTTTGTTTTTTGTGCATGCGTAGTTTTATTTTACAGTAATCAATTTAAATAGAATTCTTGTATCAATCATTCAGAAATCACTCTTATGAGAACTTGCTAATCAAATAATTAGCTGTTTTTAAAGTGATGTGGCATTGTCCAGAAAAAAATGTAAACTGCGTAGGGCACTCTTTTTTTTTTACCAAGTACCTAAGTCTAACTGAAGCAGAAGGAAGAATACCTCAATGAGCTAAGAAACAGTAAATGTCTTTCAGGGTAGAGACATGTCTTTGTCAGGTCCTGCATCTCAGGCACCCAGCAGGGACGAGGACCATGCACTCCTGACAGTTACTGTTTAGGAGCAGTTAACGGTGTCCAGTGTAGGGATTGGCTAGAGAAACAGGTGTTGTGTCTCTGGAAGCCATGGAGCTGGGAGCAGAAGCCATCATGTCTCTCCCTGCACAGCTGTGCCTCCATATTTTTTAAAAGTCAGCGATGTTTGAGTTAAATGATCCTAATTTCCTGGACTTTGTAAACTACAGTTAATGTCATTTTTCAAAAACAGCTATTTAACTGAACCTCACATATTCATTTTTCAGCTTATACTGTCTTACTTAGTCCTACAGTTCATCAACATCAGGGAAGCGTAAGGGTGCTTAGTATTTTAGTGTCATTTTGTAATTTGTGGTAAAAGGAAATAATAAAATGTACTGTCTTAACCATTTCTCAGTCGAGAACACTTCACATTGTTAAACAACCAGTGCCCAGACTTTTTCATTCATAAAACAAACTATCCCGTTAAACAAATCCTCATTCCTGTCTTCCCCACAGTGTCTGGGAACCAGCTTTCTTCTTCCCAGGCCTGTGAATCTGACCACTCTAGGCTCCTCATCTCAGTGGAATCGTATAAATAGGTGTCCTGTTGTACCTGGTTTATTTCATTTAGCCAAATACCATCAGGGTTATCCATATGCGTAGTATTATGTCATAGGATTTCCTTCTTTAAGGATAAATAATATTCCACTTTATGTATATGACACATTTTGTTCAATTTTCAGTGGACACTTGGGTTGCTTCCACCTTTCACTGTTGTAAGCAGCGCTGTTGTGAATATGGGTGTCCCCTTAGTTTTTTGGATCTATAGCCAGAAATGGGATTGCTGGCTTACCATGGTCATTCTGTTCTTTGTCAGGGAGCCTTCCATGGTGTGTCCTTAGTGGCTATGTCACGTTACATTCCCACCAAAAATGCACAAGTTTCCTGTTTCTCTAGATTGTGGAAGACACTTATTTTCTGTTCTGTTGTTGGTTGATAGCAGCACTCCTAACTGTGTGAGGTGATACCTCTTGTGATTCGAGTTTGCATTTCCTTAATGATTAGTGATGTTGAGCATCTTATTGTATATAGTGTGCTGTCCATTTGCATATCATCTTTGGAGATTGTCTATTCAAATCTTTTGTCCATTTTTTTTTTTTTTTAATAGAGGCATGTTTTATTTATTTATTTATTTGTTTGTTTGTTTTGTTTATACATGCACTGGGTACAGTCAGAAGAGCGGGAGGATGAGAGAATTCACCAGAGCCAGAGTGGGGAGCAGAGCAGGCAGAAGGACCGAAGTACACTGCTGAGGGGAGCAGCGGGCGGCAGGAGAGGTCTGCGCGCCATGTGGGACCCTCCTCTGGTGGCCGGGGAGCAGCCGGGGATCGAACCGGCGCTGCAGAGGCCGCGGGCAGCTTCGCAACCCAGCGCTCAACCGCTGCGCCACCGGGGAGGCCCTTTTGTCCATTTTTTAAATTAGGTTATTTGTTTTGTTTTTTGAGTTGTGGGAGTTCTTTATGTTTTGGATATTAATTTTTCTGATGTATTTTGAGTGGCCAGTGGCCTATCCAGCAGACCCAGCAGAAGAACCTAATTGGCTACAGGCTTCTTTTTTAGTATGTAGAGCAATTTGAGTAGTCAAAGTGGTTTTTTTTCTGTTGTTCTCTGTTTAGTTCAAGTGACAACTGTTTTTATCATTTCAAATGATGGTCTCACACTTGCCACCTTTAGAGTCCCAATAGTTAAGTCTCTATTTAAACCTTAAGGTATGTTGTACACAGGCCTGTCTGATCCCAGGCTGCTTATTACTCCAGGCTGTGTGGGTCTGAGTGTGTGAAGTGCCTGTTGCCTAAACCTGCCAGCCCTTTGGAGCTACTAGACGGTGTGTGACTCTGAGTAATTGGGGATGAAAAGATGTGACAGTATCTACTTTCTGTGGCCTTGGAAGTAGGGTGAGAGATATGATGACACATGCTTGTACACCCGGTGCTGTCCCTGGGAACCTTCACCTGCCTTCCCCATTGTTGATATTAATTCACTTAACATCTCCTGTGTTTTCTATCAACTTCATTTCCATTGTGGGATCCCGAGTGAGCAGAGGCAGCAAAGATCAGAGAACAGTAAGACTTCCTGGCTCCTACACCAGGATGCTGAGGCAGATGAGCTGCTCCTCAGGGCCTCTGTCCTCCCACTGCAGGTGCTGTATCTGGTTGAGAAGGGAGCCGTGATTGAGCACGTGGACCACAGCGGGATGCGTCCCTTGGACAGAGCCATCGGTTGTCGAAACACATCAGTAGTGGTTACACTACTGCGGAAAGGAGCCAAGTTAGGTCAGTAAAACACCTCAGTTCCGCAGGGAGATACTAGAGTGTCACTGGGGACCATAAAGACGTGCCTGGCCTCAGGTCACAGTGTCAGGTGTTTGTAGAGCTTTCCTTCTCTGAGGCTCACCTAATCGCAGTCATCTATAATGCTGTAGATGGGAGAAAGCAGAGGCTATGGCAGAACAGTCTTCAGGGTGCCCAGAGACCATTCCAGGGGCGGGGTCAGGAGTGTCAGTGGCTGTGGAAGCTCACTGGTAGTTCTGACGAGCAGCCAAGTTTGAGAACCGCCGTGCTGGGGTCATCCTCGCCAGCTTGGTAGGGAAATAGCAACACCAGCACAGTTTCTGTGAGGAGGTCTCGTGATTTACTAGAGACCAGAGAGTGGGTCACTTGAGGTAGTATTGGGGGTGGAGAGACGTGAGCAGGGAGAGCCCCTCGCATGCAGCTGCTTTGGCTATGTCACAGCCTTCAGAATGTGTGGGCACGAGCACCTGAAACTGCTGCTCGGATCGAGTGTGCTGGACCCTTGGGCAGCAACGGTTCCGGGCAGGGGCTGCCATGGAGATGACATGAGCTAGTATTACTAGGCAGGCCACAGCGGCAAACTATCCTGAGCAGTTTCATGTCTTAATTTACCTCTCACTTCCCTTTAAGTGGGTAGTGACACCACCAAGTTACAAAGGAGGTAAATCTTCATTAAGGCCTAGCGAGTGGCAAGTCACCATTTGAACCTGAGCCACCTGACTCCCTAGTGTGTGCTCCTCAGCGCCACCCCCCTGAAGTGTTCAGAAGAGCCTTAGAAAGAAGATGGCGGCAGGACCGTCGACAGGAGAGACAAGTCTGACATGGACGTGAGCAGGGAGGGCCTGGAGCTTGAGTGCTGGGAAGGGGGCAGAAGGGCCGGAGCACTGACGTCTCCAAGTAGGTTGTAATGGTGATTGCAGGGGAGGGCAAGACCATGTCAGACAGGCCCTTCCACTTGCCAGCAGTCATGATGGGCGCCGCAGGAAACTGAGGTACTCTGGAGCCTCTTTGAATTCGTCTTGCCCCAAAGCCCCATCACAGGGGAGGGAAGGGTCACGGCTGCTCTGATGCCTTCGTTGCCCACTACTTTTCTACCAGAGTAACACTTTGTGCTGCTGCAGTACCCTCCTCATTGCCGAAGCGTAAGAGTTTCCGGGGAAGCCACCTCCCCACGTCCTGCTCTCTGTCCGCGTGACGTTGTCACTCAGAGGCCCACAGGACGCACAAGCAGCGCTCCTCTGTGGCTGTCTCAGCTGGTTGCCATCTTAGTTGTGTTAGAGCCACAGAAGTACTGAATTCCTTTCCTCCAAGACTCTGAAGTGCCTCTAACTGCATGTTTATTTTGCAGGAAATGCTGCTTGGGCGATGGCCACTTCCAAACCTGATATTTTGATTATACTTTTACAAAAATTAATGGAGGAAGGAAATGTGATGTACAAAGTAAGTGATGTTGCCCTTTTCTGTGACATAACAGCCTGTGAGCCACCTCTTAGTTGGGCACATGATGGACAGAGCTGTGCCCCTGCTCAGAATACATGTAGCTTAGCTTGATAGGACTTCCCGGGGACGCTGGCCTCATGTCCAGGCTTCATCATCTTAGTGGCAGTACCTTCAAGGTAAAAAGCACGTCCATTTGTGTGAGCGCCAATTACTTCTGAACAAATTCTTGCAGCTGTAACAATGACTCTGGCTGGGGGCCTTGGTATGAAGGTGGATTGCTTCAGGTTTCCCTGCCCCACCATGCAGCGTGGGGCTGAGTCCCTGGGGACATGAGACCCACAGGAAAGGAGTGCCCACTAGTCATTTCTGTGAGAAAAGAACCATTATGTCTCCCACGCCTTTATTATATCTACACACTTCTGGAACCTGCAATTGCTGCTAGAGATATTTTTACTTGATATTTTTACTTAATATATATAATACTCAGTTATTCAGCGGAGTGAGTTTTTTTTTTCCCCATTTTCCCTTGGAAATGAAAATGCGATTTACAGATTAATAAGCGTTTAAGTTTACCCAAATAAGACATCAGTTTAGAGGTCAGTGGTCAGCAAACGTCTTTATTAAGGGTCAGATGATAAATGTTTTGGACTTAGCCTGTGGTCTCTGTCACAACTACCCAGCTTTGCTGTTGCAGCATAAAAGCAGCCACAGATAATAAAGGAGTGTGACTGTGTCCCAGTCAAACTGTAGAACAGGTAGTAGGCCAGATTCAATGCAGACAGGTGCTTAGGACATTGATAGAGAATCACCTTTTTCCCCAGGTTGTGATAAGACATTATTAAAAGATTATGAAAACCAAAAACTAGAGTATGGCCATTTGCATCCTTTCTGCCGTGAGGGTGCTGTATTTTCTCTGTTTTAGATTTTGCCTTTTCTTTTTTTTAATAATAACAAGCAAATAGGCATATAGCATGACCCAGCAGGGTTTCTGGCTTGGAATCAGTTTGAAATTGAGTTCAGAATGTGTACCGTTCTGGCTTTGAAGTGGTTTTAATATGAATTTTGGTAGGCAATTATGTTAGAAATATCAAGCCATTTTCAACAGACTTCACACCTGCTGTGAAACGGAACTGACTGAGCAAATGGATTTCTTTAGCCTTGAAAATGACGTGTGGAGCTGTTCTGATTTTTAGAGCCTGAGCTTAGTTTCCCTTAACAGAAAAATTACTGTTCTACAGCAAGACTCTACTTGCCTTAGGAACTGCATCATTTTTTTCCCCACTTGATTTCTATTAAACTTAGTAATAAAATACCTGAAAATGAGAGTTCATTCATGAAATGGCTTTGAAAAATGTATAACAGGGAAGATCATCTGATGTATTAAGATCGATAGTTATCAATTTGGCAATTTACCACCCCTTCCTGCTACTTTCTAACTGTGGGAAGTGCTTGCTGGGAAGCCTGTGCTGACAGTGAGGCTGTCGATGCACGCTGGTTAGTGTGTGGTTGCTGCTGCGCAGTCATTCATTGGGACCCTTGAAACAAGAGTGAAGGTTTGGGGTGGTGGGGGTGGGGAACCTCACCAGGATTGTATTCCTCTTGGAGCTTCTGAAAAGATAAACTTCTGTGATTTTTGTATCCTAGAAAGGGAAGATGAAAGAGGCAGCCCAGAGGTACCAGTATGCCTTAAGGAAGTTTCCTCGAGAAGGATTTGGGGAGGACATGAGACCATTCAATGAATTAAGAGTTTCCCTGTATCTCAATTTGTCTCGCTGCCGAAGGAAAACAAATGTAAGCTGTGCCCCTCTATTTCATCCTTTAATAGCAAGGTTTTCCCAGGGGGGAAGAACATCCTTCCACAGACCAAAAGATGCGACGTGCTTTCTGACTTGCTTGCACATATTGTGAACCTGGCATATGAAGCTGCTTCCCTTACATGACCATCTTTTGCCCACTGACACTCCCTTCCCCTCAAGATGTTGAGAGATTGTGCTTGGGGCAGTTTCCTCTGCTTCAGTGATGAGAAGCAATGCAAACTGCTCCACCCTGTCCCAACTGAATTGTCTGCACATACTCGCCGACCTTTCAGCTCCGGAGGAGGGTGAAGCCTGCCAGCCCCTCTGAGACTGGAGTGCGGTGCAGGCTGCTGCTGCCTCGTGGGCCTGTTTTTACCACTGTTCTCACCTGCTCTCGCTCTCTCCCCTTCCCTCGAGCTTTGTTTTTCTAATGGAGCTTCTCTTAAGAAAAGTAATAAGCTTTAGGACAAAATTCCAAACTTACTTTCATCTCTCTGCAATGATGTCCCAATTCTCTCCTAACCTTTAGAATGAAACTCCTATTAAAAGGTTGCCTATAATCATGTTTCAGTGCTGCTTTTGACTCATGTGTTTAAATATTGACACCAGGACTTTGGCTTGGCAGAAGAATTTGCTTCCAAGGCTCTCGAATTGAAACCAAAGTCCTATGAAGCCTTTTATGCCAGGGCAAGAGCGAAGAGAAATAGCAGGTACTGTCTGGGGCCAAATCATGTGACTAGAGATGCCTTTTTGTGTCTCTGTGGTATCAAAGTTGCTGGTTGACTTTGGGGGCTTCTGGCTTACATGCATTACTCAGATGCCTCCCAGCTCATGATAAATTGGTAGCTTCCAAGAGGCAACTAGTGGATATTGTCACAATGGTTGAACTTATTTTCTCCTGACTGTTCACTGACAACCTCCCATTCATCCCAGTTGACACTACAGGATACAGTTCCTAGATTAGTCCATATGGTCAGTGAAACTGCCAACAGGAGACATTAAGAGGAGGCAGTGGGGCAGTGGGGAGGAGTCAAAGACTGGTGAGTACAGTGAGAGGGGATGGTGATTCTGACGCCCAAGCCAAGGATTCAGAACTGTTCTCAGTCCCAGCCCAGTGGTCTTTACAGAGACGGCCTGGCTCTGGCATCACACAGAGGTTCAAATCCAGCACCCCCACTCAGCTAAGCCATACAGAATGTGTCCAGAACTCACGCTGCTGATGCCTTTTTTCCTTTGAGGAGTTGTAGATTTATGCAGTCTAGTTTTGTGAAAAGTTAGTACATTAGACCACATTCTTCCAAGGCTTATAATTTTTTCTTCTTTTTAATATATAGGCAGTTTGTGGCAGCTCTGACTGACTTGAGGGAAGCAGTGAAACTCTGTCCCACCAACCAGGAGATCAAGAGACTTTTGGCCAGAGTAGAAGAGGAATGCAAGCAACTCCAGAGGAGCCAACAGCAAAAGCAGCAGTGCCCGCCTCCGGCTCCCCCCAATGACTCAGATAACGAAGAGGATGTCACAACCCCGGTATTAAATGACCACTTTGATCTTGAGGAGGCTGAAGAAGAAGAAACCTCTCCTCAGGAAGAGTCCATTTCCCCGGCTCCTAGATCCCAGCCATCCTCATCTGTCCCCTCGCCATATATTCGAAACCTTCAGGAAGGGTTACAGTCTAAAATGAGGCCAGTGTCCCCACAGAACAGGCCTGGAATCAGCAAGCCCCTGCGCGAGCCTGTAGCCCAGCCAGGGCTGATTATGCAGCCCACCAAGCAGGCACAGATCGTGAAAACCAACCAGCACCTGGGCTCTGGACAGTCTGCCTTGAGAAATGGTAGTACAAAAATTCAGGTCTCTTCTCAGAATCCTCCTCCGAGTCCCATGCCAGGTAGAAACCCTGCAACTCCTGCTGGTAGCAGAACCCAGCACCTAGAGATCACAGGTACTTTCACTCTAGGAGCTGGCTCAGGCCACTTTGCAGATCGCCTGGGGCCCAGCCACAGCGTCCAGCTGCAGCACAGTGAGAGTGTGGCTGCGTGTCCTTTACCCAGCAAGATAAAAACCGCAGAGAGGCTTCTGGCTCATGCCTCCTCCGTGGCTGCAGATGTAGCCCCTTTAAATCAAGGCGGGCCAATGAGTGACATGCGACACCCAGCTTCCCTGGCCAGCTCAGGCTCTTCTGGTTCCCCATCTGGCAGCATTAAGATGTCAAGTTCCACCAGTAGTCTGACTTCAAGCAGCAGCTTTTCAGAGGGCTTCAAGGTCCAAGGACCAGATGCTCGAATGAAAGACAAGGTGGTTAACCAGGTCCCGAGCGGTACGGCTGAGCACAGACCACGCAATACCCCCTTCATGGGCATCATGGATAAGACTGCAAGGTTCCAACAGCAGAGCAATCCCCCAAACCGCACCTGGCACTGTCAAATATCAGAGGGGCTCTTGACAAACACATCTTCTGCAGCTGGCCTGCAGGCCTCGAACTCTGAGAAGCCCACTCTCAAACAAGCAGGAGGATATACTAGCCAAGCCAAAACCTGCTCTGCTTCTACCCTGGGTGGGAGTGTTCACAATGGTGCACAGGTGAAGGAGTTGGAAGAAAAGAAGTGCCAAATGCCAGTGCACTGTCCAGATAACAGGATAAATAAAACTGTGTCTCATCTGTACCAGGAGAGTATCTCCAAACAGCAACCTCACATCAGCAATGAAGCCCACCGGAGTCACCTCCCTTCAGCAAAACCAAAGCGATCATTCATAGAGTCGAATGTGTGAGCCTTGAGAGAGATGCTTTTGTAGAACTTGGAAAACGGTGTGTTGGAGACAGACTGGTGGTAATCAAATGGTGTCTCATGAGAAAAATTTCATTTTAGCCATACCTTTTTCCCCCCCTCTGATGCCATTTTCCAGATGCCATTATCAAACAGGTGGGATAAAACTTCTTTAATAGCTAGCTAGAAGTCACCATAAATAAGAATGCTAACCAGAATGGAAAACTACAATTAGTTAAACCTATTAAATTAAAATTTTAAGACAGTCAAGAAGACATTAATGCTAATTTCTTATTAAATTGGCTTTTCCTCCCACTTTTCTCCTAGCCTGTGCTACATGATAAAAATCACAGTATTTCTTAGAGAATATACATGTCTAGTGATAGGTTTAACTCACGACCTAATAGCCAAAGGGGAAAAATTATATTTTCAAGTTGCCGTACCATTAAGTCTAATCCCAACTTATATATAGATAGATAGATAGATAAAATTAAGATCTAAGTGATTTCTAGCTGAATATAAGTGTGACTATAAATGTTACATAGTTGATTTTTTTTTGTTAAGGAAAATAAACTTTCCCTTCATAGCAGTTCCTTTAAGAGAATTAAACACTCATTTCCATGTTTGTTTCTTACTCAAAATATTTTTATAGCACCTTTTTTTGGAATTAAATTCATGCTTCAAGATGTTTTTAATGTTTGGAAACAGTATAAGCCATTTGGAATCACGATTGGTGGTCAGAGTGGATTACGATTAAGACCAGCATTCTTGGTGACCTGTAAGTTAGCTCTCAACTGGTTCTGAAACTGCTTGTAACAATGATCGCACCCCTGAAACAAGCCTTCCAAGGTCCTTAAAGGACAGTATTTAATTTGGATACTTACGGTATGGTTGCTTATTGTTTTTGTTTTATTATACAATCACTGCTTTATAGTCACAAGTTGTACATATTAAATAGCCAAGTTGTATTCGGACTTGTAAATATAACTATTTCAAGCAATCTTTTAAAAAGTCATATATTTGCATGTTCTTTGTAAGCTTCATCCATGCTGGTTATTGCACTGAACAATATATTGTTATGGCATGTTAACAGTATACCAGTAACGGCACTTTATCTCATATATACGAACACCTTTGAGGTGCTACTTAGGTCCAAACTGATGTATTATTCATTTATAAAGATGAGGTACAGGAATGAATCTTGGTTTAAAGGTATTTTTATATGAAGATGATGTGCTATTGGAGGATGTCAGAATGCTAGTTTGAGAGGTAGGAGTGTATTTGTTTTCTATGTTGGGGTGTGAAATTTATTTTCCAGAACTGGAGAGAAGGAAGTTCTATATTTACAGAGTGTTTTTACAATGATTAGTTGTAATCAAGTTCCTGTGAGCATCATTATGGTTTTGTACAAAAAGGAATCTTCTGGTGTCATTCTTCAACATTTGTTCCTGAGTATGTACATATAGTACTCTGTACAGCTTTATTGTTTTTTATAGGCTTTTCATGAGTTCTGCTATAACTACTATGGCTTATTTATTGTTTATTGTTTTCTTTAATGTTTGTGAAAGTCTTACTCTTCTGTTATGTAGTTTTGTTTTCTGCACAACTACTGTACTTTTCCATACGGAATAAAGACTATTAATAGAATTTGTTTCGCATTAAATGAAACAATGGGTAAGTGGAGAATATCCTGATCTTGCCTTGCTTTTCATCCTGGGTGATCCTGTTGTTCTAAACAGTGGAAAACACATTGTTAGAGTTACTACTAAATGCATATTTAGTTTCATTTAATAACTTCAGAACAAGGGTGGCAACTTCTAGAAACCCCAAACTATTCAAGGGTCTAAATTAAGTCTTTTGTCTGAAAGTAATGACTTATTCGTATTCCTTAATAATAGACTTCAAGTTATTGTCCGGTTACTGATACTACTATTAAGGTAAGTAAATTAATTTCAGTACTTCTTTAAAGCTATATATTTAAACTAAGGTTTAAAAAAACTAGGTGGAAAGGGAAAAGTATTAATAATTGTTGTCATTGTATGACTTTTCCTGTAAAGCAGCCAGTGTGACTATTAGGAATAATGGTACATCATGATTTTTATATATTCTTAGTGAAGATACTTGGTTCAGTTACCCCAAAAAGAAGTTTCCTTGGACAACTACTAGTCAGGTGAGTGCTGCTCATGCGCGATCCCAAACCAGCAGGCCAGAGAGTCCGCAGAGGGCTGTTGCAGTGTCCCTTCCTGTAGTGGATGGAATTTTGATTTGTTTGGTGTTTTGCTTATGTGTTTGTGGAGGAGTTGTTTGGCTTTGGTTTATATACCAAACTAGCATTTCATTTTAGTAAGTTATTAATAAGAAACTCTCCTGGTGAATCATGGAAAAGAAAATCACTGGCACTTTAGAATTAGGTGATGTTTGTGGTTTGGGTCACTTTTGGTAATTTTTATGTAAAAACCATCTATCCTTGAGAAAGTGTTATCAAAGTGAGAGATTTGGTCTAGTGACCAGCTTTTATCAATTAAAAAAAGTCACAATTATGTTAGCATACTTTCTCTTTAGAAATATATAAATATAGAAAACCTTCCCATCTTTTTTTTCCTCATAGATGAAAAGCATCTGTAGTATGGGGTGGGGGGAGGGAGGAACTCTTCTAAAATCATAAATTGTGAATTCTAGCTGTGGCACAAGGGAAGTAAATCCATAATACATCCGAATGACAAACTTTACAAAGCAGCAATTCAAAAGGCATCTGAAGATTTCTCTGGTAAGTACAATTTCCACCTTTCTCTGAACATATGTCAGTTATAGTCTATAAAATACAGGAAAAAACGCAATGATATAATTACATTACTCTTAATTTTTAACAACTGCAATAAGGATTTTGGGGGTATATACAGAATCTTGCTCCCTTTATTGTAACAAGCTTTCTCAATAGTGGCCTCTGTCCCTGTAAACAACTCGTGACAAGTATATAAGTCAGAACAATCTCAACTTCCTGAAATTGAGGCTTTCTTCATGAGTGAATGCTTATCCAGGTGTGGTAGTAAATAACAGTGTGTTGTATAAAAATGTTATGTTGTTACCCTAATTTAGAATTCTTGACATTCTTATGTATTATTCTAAAAGAGGCTAATTTCCCACTTTATATAATTCAGCAAAGTCTAATTGGCATGTTAGTGATAATTAATTCCATGTAACCACCTTGCAAATTTTGAGTCCAACGAAATGCTCCCATTCGACATATCATGGTTATTTTCTGAACTTAGTCATAAACAAATCTGCAAACTCTTTAGATTCCAAAGAGCAACTTAATGGCTTTTTACTGGAATATGACCTATAACAAGAATAGATTTGGGCATTGCATTTAAAGTAAAACTTTATTACTCTACAAGATTTTTTCAGTACTACAAAAAGACATAGTAAAAAATAGACAAGTTGTTAGATGTATAATTCAACCATACATTTTTAAGGAATGAAAATAATAAATCATCCTCAAGGTTTACCTTTCAACAATTCCTGGTTAGTATTTACCTTTAAATCATTCAACTGAAAATATAAGTAATACAATATAATATAAATGATTTATTTTTGATGTGTTTCTAACCATCGATTGATGGCCATTTTCAGAGTCCGATTTGGTGTAAGTACCATTGAAGGAAGAACAAGATTTGTCATGGGACTTGTACGTTTCTTTTTGCTGATCCAATTTTCCATTGCTTCCTTTTCATATGAATAGCCATCTAAAAAATAATAACACCACATACATTATTTGCAATATAGAAAAAAACTGAGTGGGTGATGACAACTCCATTGCCACAGCCGTTACTATGATTAAGTGGTATGTTGTCTTGTACAACTACTCTTAAAATATCTTTGCCACACTACTCTAAATTCTGAGATGCTTAACATCGCACAGATTTCCTTGAACCAGTGTCATAAGCACTTGAACACTACAACGGAAAAGATTAATAGCCCCATTAGCTGTGTGTTTAAATTAATGGCTAAAGATGAAAAAGCCTTAGGAATAACTCACTAAAATTTTCTGACACACGTAAGAGTCAGGGAAAGATACCCAGAAATTATAAAACTCAACCCACTAAGGAATCAACATAAAGATTTATGATTCAAAAAAAAAAAAAAAGCTACTAGCTAAGGTTTTTAATGCCATGTTCTTGCAAAATTCTTTGCTTTTGTACATGTTGGAAAGATGAGTTTTCACCTAATTACTTTCATTTTAATACTTGGTAGCTCTTAAACAAAATCATATTTCCAATTATATTTACACAATAACCTATTTTCATCTGCAATGCATACACTTTTAAGCTAATAACGCCAATATACTGCTAATATAAGACTGAGAAAATTTATGATTTCTTTCTGGCGCTTCCTGTCACCAAGATAGACCCACTAGGGTTGTGTAATTGAAATACTGTGTTTGAAAATTACTTGGAAAAAAAGATTCCATTTGTTACCAACTTGACAATTTTGTCCACTTGCCTCCCTTTTTATCTTAAGATTTCAAAATAAACACTAAAACAAGGCACATCCGGGAGTCTACTCTCCCCATTTTGGTAAGCATGTATTAGGACTTTGAATCCTTTAAAAAATATATAAGCAAATGCATGTATATACACAATACATTTACAGTCTTACAGAAAAGCTGGTTGGTTGGTTTTTAAACTAGTTCTTGCTTTTCTCCCTCCCACAGAAGCCTCATGTGGAGGTACTGATGGACATCTGGGTTGTTTCCAATCCATGCCTTTTATAAATAGTGCTGTAACGAATAGTCTCAATTTGGGGGAGAGTCCAGAAATGACTACTACGTCAAAGGTTAAATGTGTATAAATTTGCTAGATATGCCAATACTTTCTATGCATAATAGCACTTCTTATTAGAAATGTTAAGAGTGCCTTTCTCTGTAGATCTTCACCAAGAGAATATTACCAAACTGGGTATTTACCAGACTTTCATGGGCAGCATGATACAGTATATCAAGTTGTGGAAATGAACATTTTTTTCCTCATGTTTTAAAAGCCACTGGCTTTCCTTCCTATGAAACTGTTCTTATTTTTTGGCCTATTTTTGCCCTTAGGAAGATTTATTTAATTGAGATACAATGACCATTCGTTTCAGGTACACAACATAATTGGGTATTTGTGAAATGATCACAGTGAATCATTAACTAGACTCTTAATACAAATCGTTGCTTTTCTCCTCTGATGAGGACTTTTAAGTTCTAATGTCTTCACAACCTCTAATACAGAATGCAGTATTAACTATAGTAGCCATATTATATATTACTTTACCACTGAAAGTGTATCTTTTGACCACCTTTGCCTACTCCAAACTCCAATCTGTTCTCTATGAATTGGATGTTTTTTTCATTCCACATGAAGTAAGCTCATTTCAACAGATTTTGCTTTGGAGATATAATTCACATATCACATTCCTCTATCAGGAAACCTTATATCCATTAGCAGTGACTGCCTTCTATCTCTGAATTTGCCTATTCTGGACATTTCCTTTAAATAGAATCATAACATAGTGCCTGGCTGCTCTCACTTAACCATGCTATGGAAAAAGCATGTAAAATTATAACGGATTTTTTTGTATGACTACATCCTATTCTGTTATATGGAGAGAGCGCATTTTGCCCATTCACTAATAGACCACTGAGTTGTTTCCACTTCTTAGCTATAAGGCTGCTATGAACATTTATCTGCAACTTTTTGTATGACTATATCTAGGCATACAGTTACTGGGTCAAATGGTAACTTGATTTTGAACTGTCAGCAGCATATTCTTGCCAACTCACAGTATTTACATTTTTTTTCCTACCCTGGGGTGTGTGTAGTATCTCATTATGGTTTTGATTTGTGTTTCCCTAATGAAATTTAACCTTTCCAAGTGCTTATTGGTGATGTATGTATCTTCCCAGAAATGTGTATTCAAATCCTTTGCCTAATGTTTTTATTTGGGTAATATCTGTCCTACTGTTGAGTTGTAAATATAGTTTGAGTAGGCACATACATTCAGTATGCTGAGTATAGTGATCCTCTTACACTGTAGCACACTGGTCTTAAGTTATGCGTATGTTACTATGTGAAATATTGTGAGCTCAGTGACAATAATAAAACTAAATCTAAGAGTATATAAAAGGGCCCACTTGTTCTTTAGTTACATGCCATGTGGTGACATGTTGAGTTATATCTGGTGCTTAAGTATGCTTAGTATTTATGAATGCCCACTGTGCATTAAAGGTATAATTTTTATTTTGAAAATTCAGTTTGCTACATTAATGTACATTCTCCTTACACTGTGTATTGCTATGTTCGGGACTACATAGCTTGTCATTGTTACCATGGTGTTTGATATAGTATTCTATGTTTTTTAAAAAATTCCTTTGATCTGAATTGCAATAGTCATTTTTGCCTATCTTTTTCACTTGTAACTGTCTTTTTAAAGACAAAGTCAACTTGGTGCTTACTACTGGTATGTTTGATAATATACATATATAACAAATTATTACATGAACTGGTTTCATCAATTTTGATGCTTAGAAAGGCTGTATAGTTAACTTTACACACTAATATTTTAAAAAAAGACCCAGCTTATTGGTAGTATCTATTGATGCCTCACTTACTCGTATTAGCCAGTAGTCTTATTCTCTCAGTATCTGTCTACTCTTTATTTTTAATAGTTATATTGCATCTACATTGTTACAGCATAGCAAACAAAAATTACTGTCATTTTTTAGAATAACACAGGCTTCCTACTTTAGCAAAGCCATAGGTTTTAATATCACCTCTCCATGGTCTTCTAGTGACTTTTTGGAATAACTGGCATTTTCTATTGATAAACAGTAATGTTTCTTGTTTGTTATCCAAAGTAGTAAAAGTTATTATCGGCCTCTAAGTCCATGTTCCCAACCCCACCTACACACAGCCTTTCAGATAAACAACTGAAAATACTGTAATCAAAAAAAAAAAAATACAGTTGACAGTTAATTTTAAGACACTAGGATGTCATGCATGACGTTTACTGCAACTAGCTTATTTGAAATCCAATGTATCTTGGCAGGGAGGGACTCATATTGCTTCACAATTTTAAATTGACCAGATGGGTTTATTTTCATCTAAACAGTGTCATCTGAAATTCCTGGTTTGTCAACTCAGTTTCTTGGTTTAAATCAAGAGTTATACAATAGTTTTATGCATCTCTGTTGTCCAAGAAAAAAGCACACTGCTGCACACCTGTCACCCTAGGAAATGGGCAGAACAAACACAACACTTCTCTGAGCTCTGTGCTCTGCTCCCAAGCCAGAATTCCACAGTAATACTTGACTGAACACTAGTGACAAGAAAGCAAGATACCATTAGAAAGGCACACAATTAGCTATGTGAGTATTAATCAATAGACTGCACCCAGGTACCGTTACCGAATAAACTCAATATGCACCAGCAGTTTCTTCTTGGGAAGAAACTGATACACCACTTGAATTACTTTCTAAGGTCACACAAGAAAGGAGTGACAGAGCTAGGATTTAAATCCAGGCAGTCTAGCTCCACAGTCTATGCCCTTAATATACATGCTACCTGGCGTTCTGGAAATAACAAATATAGATGTTACAATTTTTTAAACTCAATTGGAAAGTTAGATAGCATAAGACACTGCAGAATTGATAAGCAGAGCAGTCTGAGAAAATAACCAAGAAAGGCTATGGAAGGTATGTATAGAATGAGAATGGCTAAATGGCTTCTGATAAAAGAAACATTGTGTGCCCTGAATCAAAAATACATATCAAAAACAAAGTGAAAACAATCAGAGATCATACTTGTACTACAACAAAAGCAGCCAAATAAGGTGTTCTCTATACAATTGAGAATAGAATAAAGCAGGTGGTCAGACAAATGAGTTGTAAATGTGAACAAGTTTTAACATTTTAGTGTTCAGAAAAGACCTGAAAGGCATGAAAGAACATCTGACTAGTGTAAAGGTGTTATTTCACCATCCAATTAGTCTTTCTGTAATTGTAGTCAAAATTTCAGTGAGGTTATTTTGTACAATTCTAATGTTTATCTGGAGGTCTAAATGGGCAAAAATATTTAAGCAAAGGCATCCTCAGCATACTAAATACTTCAGAGTTAATGTTATGGAACATTCATACTATGAGATTCTATTTCTGATACATTGAGTAATAGCAAATTTTTCACTATATGTCATGTGTTACAGAACAAAATCTTTCAAAATATTTCTGTATTGCTTATTTTCCAGCAACACTAAGTGCTTTCATAATTTAAAAGGATGGGTGAATGGTCTCCTGTGGCAGTAATTCTATAGATGTAAGATAGGCCTTGTGAGCAATTTGCAAACAAAGGTAGAAAAAGGAACCAGAAGCTCACAGGAATTAAAGATGGGGACAGAGTATTGAAAGATTTAATTCAACTTTTCCACAGGGAACACCTCAAAGTCACACAGGAAAGCTAAAAATAAATGGTTAGGATTATGCTAAGGGAAAAAAAACTAATCCCAAAAGGTTTTTTACTGTATGATTCCATTCATGTAAAAACTTAGGAAAGGGAGTAACAGATATAGTTATAAAAAAAAGCAACTCAAAGGATATTTAAGGGTGTGGAACTGTTTTAGTATCATTTTGCAAAATATTGCCCATCAGAGGAAAATAAGTCTAGTTACTATTATACAAATGTTGAATCATTGTTATATAATGAAATGCCAATCAGTGAAAAAAGATGGATAAAATTCACTGAAAATAGAAATACTTAAATGAAACCAATACGTTTAACAACTTCCTGTCATCACAGAAAATATGAAAGGCAAACGAAGAAACCAAGTAACTAAGCAAAAAGGAGCAAGAGCCAAGATTAAAATGAACAAGACAAAATACTGTCAAGAATATTTTAAGGTGAGAACATCACAAATCTGATGAATTTATTAAAAGCTAAGTTTGAATTTGTGATTAAAAACTTTCCTACATAACTCTTAAGGAAAATAGTAATGCTATGCAAACACAGAAGGAACATTTACCAATACATTTTGAAGCCCAAGTAACCCTCACACCAAATCAATTGGACATTATACAGAACCTATAACCAATATAACTTATGAACACATACAAAAGGACAACACAAATGCAGTCTAGCCATATATAAACATAATTCAAAACCCTAAAGATCTCACAAAAAAACTTATCACAAGATTCAACATAAAAATCAGTTGGGTTCCATACACTAAGAAATTAAGGAAATTACATTTATGAATGGTATTAAAGAATTAAATAGTAATGAGCAAGGAGGTGAAAGACTTGTATACTGGAAACAATGCTGAAAATGTAACAACACTGCGGATCAGTCTCCCCTAAAGGTCAGATGGACTTTTCTTAATTGCCCAAGCCTCCTTAAAGGTCCATTGAGACCCTGTGGACTTTGGAAAGTCCATTACCATTTCTTAAAAAAGTAGTTTCAGTTGTTTACCCTTTTCCTCATCAAAGAGGCAATGAATGCTCACCCTTTTCTGACCTACAAAAACGCAGTTTGGGAGGTTATCACTCAGTTGTAGGCTTATCAAAGAACATGTCCTCTCTGAGAAATTCAGGGTGAGTCATCCCCTTCAGGTGATATGTCCCCTCTCATTTGATGCTCCACTTCCTTAAACATAGGATAATAGACCCCTGGCTTTGCCCTATTTTGGTTTAGAATTAACAGCCATATTTATTTGTTCACCTGTCTAGCCTCAAGAGTACAAATGGGATGGGGAGATTTTTGGTTTTTCCCCTATGCCCTGACAACACAAATAAGACATCCCATGCTCTTGAGCTACGAGTCTTAGTAGTTAAAATCTGATAGGGGTTGAGCAGAAAGGGTGGGGCTCTAGTAGGGCACTATGCGTAATAGTGTAAGAAAATTCACAAACACTGCTTATAGCCTGTCTATTCTAATTTTCCAGCCCAAGGACATGTCTGGAGGAGTGCTGCAAAACATTACAATCAGAAGGCCAGACTCAACGACATACTTGAGACCAGATGTCCAGGAGAGCAATAAGGAGCTCAAGGAGCCAGATATCACAAACTCCTGGCAGTGATGAAGGCCTGCTTACTGCTGAACAACTGTCTTTAACTCACAAGAAGCCAGCTGGAAATGAAGTGTTACGGTGGTTTCTTTAGGGTGTTAACTCCTCCTCCTCCCATCTTCCATATTGCTGGCTGTTTGATTAAAGCATATCTTAAAGATTCAATTCCTGTCTCTGATTATTGGATTTGGTAGTGACAGGAGGCCCGGCCCTGGACTTTAGAAATACAAAAATTCATCCTAAAATTCCTGCCGAATTGTAAGAGATACTGAATAGCCAAAGCAATTTTGGGAAAAGACACTTGATGATTTCCAAAGTTATAACAAAATGACAGTTATCGAGAGTATGGTACTGGCATAAAGACACATGTATAAACTAATTAGTTCAGAAAGAACAGTTTCTTCAAATGTTTGTGGGAAACTGGATATGTACATACAAAAGAAGAAAGCTGGATCCTTACCTTAGATCATATACAAAGGTTAAAACAGATCAAAAACCTAAATGTAATAGCTAAAATAATAAGGCTCTAATAAGAATATATAGGAGAAATGCTTCCTGAACATCGGATTTGGTGATTTCTTGAAACTAACAGCACAGCCAATAAAAGAAAATCAAAATGAAAAACATATTAAAGGACTACAATAGAATGAAAAAGAAATCCATGAAATGGGAGCTATCAATGCCTTATCAGATATGATTTGCAAATATATCTAAAATATATAAAAAATACAACTCAATGAAAAACCACCAGATTGAAAAGTGGGCAAAGGACTTCAATATTTCTTCAAAGTACAACACAACCAGTAAGCACATAAGAAATTCAACATCCCTAATCATTAGAGAAATGCAAGTCAAAATTACAATGATGTATCACCTCATATCCATCACAATGGCTAGTATGAAGAAAAATGCCAACTATTAGTGAGAATGTAGAAAAATTGGAACCCATGCACTAGTGGGGGGAATGTAAAATGGCGCAGCCACTATTGGGAAGGGTATGGTGGTTACCTCAAAATTAAATATAGAATTACTACCTGAACTAACAATTCCACTTCTTGGCAGATATAGCCTTAAGAACTGAAAGCAAGGACTTGAGCAGATATTTGCACACACTATTCACAGCAGCATTAGCCACTAGATAATAGACAAAAAGGTAAAAACAACCCAAATGTTCATGACAGGATAATTTGATAAACTAAATATAGCATATACATATGATGGAATATTTTTCAGCCTTAAAGGGGACAGGCATTTTTACACATTACAATGTGAATGAACCTTGAAGACATTACACTAAGTAACCCAAACACAAAATAACAAAGATTTTAAGATACCAAGAGAAGTCAAATTTAGAGTGATGGATATTAGATTGGTGGTTTCCAGACACTGGGTGAAGAGGGAAACAAGAGTTACTATTTAGGGGATATACAGTTTGTGCTATACAAGATGAAGAGGTTTGGAGATAGATGGTTGATAATGGTTGTAGCTGCAAAACTCTGAATATACTTAATATTACTGAACTGCACACTCGTAAAATTTTATAATACATATTTTTTACATTTAAAAAAGTCAATGAATATAATGGTGGTAGCAGAATAATGGTCCCACAAATACATCCACATCCTATAACCTGTGAATGTGTTGCATTAACAAGGCCCAGCAAAACAAAATTAAGGTTGCTCATTAGCTAATTTTAAGATGAATAAATTAAGCTAGTATATCTAGGATGACCCAATCTAATCACATGAGTTCTTAGAAGTGGGAGGTAAGAGCATCACAGAGATGCAACCCATCACTCCTGTGTTTGAAGAAAGAAGGTCATGAGCCAAGGAATATAACAGCATCTAGAAGCTGGTATAGTAGTTTCTATTGCTTCTGTAACAAATAATAATAAACTTAGGAAACTTAGAACAACCTAATTTATTACCTTGCAGGTCTGTACTCAGAAGCTTGGGTGTAAGTAAGCAAGTTCAAGTTCCCTCTGGCCGCTGTCAGGGAGAAATCTGTTTCCTTGACTTTATCAGCTCCTAGAGGCTGCCTGAATTCCTGGGCTCAAGGTCCCTGGTCACTCCAACCTCTGCTCTGTTGTGACATCTCCTGTGACTCCGACTCTTCAGGACCATTGTAATTAAATGAGTAATTAAACGAGATCCTTATCTTAATAGGGATAGCAAAGTGTCTTGCCACATAAGAATGTTCACAGGCTCTGGGGATTAGAGGCAGAAACTCTTCGGGGAACCATCATTTTGTCTGCCACAGCTAGGAACAGCCCCAACAATCAACCAAAAACAGGGGCCTGTGAAAAACCTACAGTTGCTAGGAATTTAATTCCACCAACAATCTAAATGAACAAGAAATAAATTCTCCCCTAAAACCTCAGCAAGGACTAGAACTTGCCACCATGTTGATTTTAACAAAACCATGAGACTGTACTGGGATATCATATCTACTACTTTTGAGGTTATTTGTTATGGCAGCAACAGAAAGTACAATAACCTATCATAAGATACAGGAGAAAAATATTTCAATGGGTAAATATATTTAAATGCTCAGCAACTTAAGATAGAAGAGAACTTTAACTTGATAGAGGGTAGCTAACATCACATTTAATGGTGAAAGAATGAATGTTCTTACTCCTTGCTTAGGTTAAGGTGAGAATGTCTACTTTCACCACTTCTTTTCAACATTGTACTGGCAGTCCTAGTCAGTAAAATAAGAAATAGGAAAAGGTGTAGGGTCATGGTGAGGAAGGTATACATATTGGAAAAATGTAAGAGAAATATAACTGTACTTGAAGATTACATGATTATGTCAGGAGAAAAATTAAAGATAAAAATGTTATTAAGATCACAGTATACAATCAATAAAATCAACTATATGAAACAAGAATTTTTAAATTGAATTTTTAAAACTGCTACTTATAGTGTTATAAAAATATGAAATATGGACGGATGATATTGGGGAAATTAGGTTTAAACACTAAACACTGAAATACAAAGTACTGTTACAAGAACATAAAAAAGACCTAAATGAATGGAGAACTTTATCCTTGATGTCAATTCCAAATTAATCTATATAGATTAGCATCATCTCATTCAAAATCTTGGCAAGCTTTTACTCTGAAAACTAAAACATTGCTAAAACCATAAAAGATAAAAATAGAAAGACAGCCTGTGTTTATGAACTTGAAAAGTTAATATTGTTAAAATGTCCTACTATCTACAAGATCTACTTTGCAACAATACATAGAGTTAACACTACTGTACACTTAAAAATGGCTAAGATGGTAAATGTTATGTTTTTCATTTTACCATACACACAAAACAAAACCCTGGCACACATTATTGTAGAAACTGAGAAAGTGATTCTAAAATCTAAAACGGGGGGGGAGGGGGGGGCGGAGCAACATGGCCGCAAGGAGACTCTGCGAGTAAGATCTCCCATTAAAAAAAGTTAATAGGGAGGAAAAGCGGCAGGTCCCAGTGAGAACTGGGACACGGAAGATAAACGGACGACTCCAGCAAACTGCCCAAAGAAGAAAGTTGCCATAAAAGAGGACCAGAAGGGAGGGAAGCGCAGAACCCTGCTCCCCTCCCCCGCCCACAGAGGCGGCACTCTCCGACCGGCAGAGAGGAGGGAAACAACAAACCAAAACGGCCAACAAGAACAAACGACGCAGCAAGCGGGACTGTGAGTGGAAAGGAACTAGTGCAGCCACGACACCCCGTGAACGGGAGCTAAGGCGAATCCTGCAGGATTCGCCGCGGCGGTGAGCGAACGGCTCCGGGTGCCATTAGAGAAGAACAAAGACCCCGGGAGACGCGCACACAGCCCAGGCTGCCGGTAAGCTTGCGGGGAAAGTGGCGCGCTCGGCGCGCTTGAAAAGCAAGTGCAGACCAGGATCGCGGCTGCCCAGGTCCCCGCGCCTGCGACCTAGGCTTGGGAGACGACCTAGGCTTGCGGGGAGACGCTCGGAGGTCCTCACTGAGGTGAAGGTCTCTCCCTGAGTAAGCAGGAACCAGGCGCCCAGGCACGGGAGCGGTGCAAAAGGGGCCATTCCCGCGCCACTGAACTGGGCTACAGCCCGCGTCCTGGAACTGAGGGCTTTGGAACTGAGACACGGGGCACGAAATTAGGGGCGTGGGTTCCCCACGACGGTGGGGCACAAGGCAGACACAGCACCCCAAAGCCGTTGAGGTGTACCCTACCATCCCCGCTCTGCTCCCTGTCCCACGGGGTGGAAAATCAGCTCCCCAAGGGCTCTAGGAGAGATCTCTGGCGCCACCTAGCGACTTGAAGCCAGCAGAGGCTCCTGGAGGAGCTAGTGGCCAGCTGGGGAGTTAGCCCACACCCGGCCCCTTCCGAACAAGTAGTCTGAGCCCACAGGGAGAGCGAGCACCCACAGCCAGGGCAGACCAGGCACGCAGAAGAGTGTGCCTGACACTGGACGCGCAGGGAGTGTGTCCCACATCACCATTTTAGAACAGGGACATTTCTTCAGTAAAGACTACCTGCAGAAGGCTTCCTCAGGAGCCAGAGGTGAGCGGGGGAAGTTCGCCCACGCCAGACCCCCTCTGGCCAGCAGTCCAAGCCCAGAGGGGGAGCAGGAACCCACCGCCGGGGCAGACCAGGCGCACAGGGGAGTGTGTCCCCACATCGACATTTTAGGACAGGGACCTTTCTCCAATAAAGACTGCTTGAAACTGACAGATGACTCCTGGAGGAACCAGAGGGGAGCAGAGAAGCTCACCCAAGATGCCGGCCAGTCCCAACTACACAGTGTCCCAACGCATACGGCAAATTAGAAAACAGACAGTAGGGAGGAGAAGAACCACACGCAACCTAGCAACTCTCCAGAGAAAAAGCACACCACAAAAAGAAAACCAGCCCCCAGATTGCAACGACAGTAACATGGAAGAACTTCTGAGCCTTCCAGAAAGAGAATTTAAAATTGCCGTGATTAAAAAACTGACAGAAGTCATAAAGGAAAACAATGATAAGGGAAAAATAATCAACGATCAGAAGAATGCAATTGAGTCCCTAAAGAGGGAAGTAAAAGAAATGCAGGAGATCAAAGAATTAGTGGAAGAACTAAAGAATTCTGGGAAAAGCAATGAAAGCAGAATTGATGAAATGGAAGAACGAATAAGTGCTCTTGAAGACACAGAAATAAAAAGAACCAAAACAGAAAAGAAAAGAGAAGTACGAAGGAAAAAGAATGAAGAAAGACTTCGGGAACTATCTGACTCCATGAGGAAAGGAAATATAAGAGTTATAGGAATACCAGAAGGAGAGGAGAGAGAAGTAGGAACAGAGAAAATATTCAAAGAGATAATTGAAGAGAACTTCCTAAATGTGAAGAAGGAGCTGAAAATTGATATACGAGAAGCAAGAAGAACACCAAACTTCCACGACGAAAGGAAAAAATACAGCAAGACACATAATAGTAAAGCTCCCAAGAATCCAGGACAAGGAAAAAATAATGAAGCTGGCAAGAGGGAAGAAACAGATAACATTCAAAGGAAAGCCAATCAGGCTGACATCAGACTTCTCCGAAGAAACACTATGGGCAAGGAGAGAGTGGAGGGACATAGTCAACAGACTCCAAGAAAACAGATGCCAACCAAGAATACTCTATCCCGCAAAGCTCTCCTTCCTCTTTGAAGAAAGAATATGGACCCTCCCAGACAAACAGAAACTCCGGAATTTCATTGCAACTAAACCCCCACTCCAAAAAATACTACAAGGAGTCCTAAAGCCAGAACCTCAGAGGGACGAATAACAATGAAAGAAGGCCCCCCAAAAAAAAAAGTTATTAAAAGAATAAATAAATAAAATCAAAGGAAAGACAAACACAATGGCAAATACAGATGTTAACATATCAATATTAACTCTAAATGTAAATGGGCTAAACTCTTCAATAAAAAGACACAGAGTTGCAGCCTGGATTAAGAAACAAAACCCAACCTTTTGCTGTCTCCAGGAAACACATTTAGCTACAAAAGATAAAAATAGGCTCAAAGTTAAAGGATGGAAAACAATCCTACAAGCAAATGGACCAAAAAAGAAAGCAGGAACAGCTATACTTATATCAGACAAAACAGATTTCAAACTCAAAAAGATAAAAAGAGACCCCAATGGTCACTAAATTATGATCAAGGGGACAATACTTCAAGAAGAAATAACACTCATTAACATATACGCACCAAACGAAGGAGCACCAAAATATATCAGACAACTGTTGTCCTCTCTGAAAACAGACATCAGAGAAAACACATACGTAGTGGGAGACTTCAACACACCACTATCAACAATGGATAGATCAACAAGACAAAAAATAAGTAAAGAAACCAAAGCTCTAAATAAGGACCTAGAGCAATTGGGCTTAACAGACATCTATAGAACACTAAACCCCAAAAAAACGGAGTACACATTTTTCTCAAGCGCACACGGATCATTCTCCAGGATCGATCACATACTGGGGCACAAGACAAACATCAACAGATACACCAAGATTGAAATCATATCAACCATCTTTTCTGACCATGAAGGCATCAAACTAGAAATAAACCATAAAAAGAAGGCAAGGAACTTTCCTACCTCATGGAGATTAAAAACCACACTACTGGAAGACCATTGGACTAATGAGGAGATCAAAGAAGAAATTAAAAAATTTTTTGAATTGAACGACAAGGAGGACACCAATATCCTAAATGTATGGGATGCAGCAAAAGCAGTAATAAGAGGAAAATATATAGCAATAGAAGCTCACATCAAGAAACAAGAAAGAACTCAAAGAAACAACCTAATCTCGAAGCTCAAAGATCTAGAAAAAGAAAAACAAAAAAACCCCAAAACCAGTAGAAGAAAAGAAATAATAAAAACCAAAGCAGAAATAAATGAAATTGAAACTAAAAAAACAATCCAAAAGATCAATGAAACCAAGAGCTGGTTCTTTGAAAAAAATCAATAAAATTGAAACTAAAAAAACAATCCAAAAGATCAATGAAACCAAGAGCTGGTTCTTTGAAAAAAATCAATAAAATAGACAAACCCCTAGCCAGGCTCACAAAGGAAAAAAGGGAGAAAGCACAAATAAACAGGATCATCAATGAAAGAGGAGAAATCACAACGGACACAGCAGAAATCAAAAGAATAATCAGTAACTACTATGAACAGTTATATGGAAACAAGTTTAACAATCTAGAGGAGATGGACAAATTCCTACAACTCTACAATCACCCAAAGCTAGATGAAGAAATAGAACACCTAAACAGACCAATTACAATTAGCGAAATTGAAATGGTAATCAAAAACCTCCCCAAAAACAAAAGCCCAGGACCTGATGGATTTACAAATGAATTCTACCAAACATTCAGAGACGAATTAGTGCCTATCCTTCACAAACTCTTCCAAAAAATTGAGAAGGAAGGGACGATACCAAACACGTTCTATGAAGCCAACATTACACTAATACCAAAACCGAACAAGGACAACACAAAAAAGGAAAACTACAGGCCAATCTCCCTAATGAACACTGATGCAAAAATCCTCAATAAAATTTTAGCCATCAGAATCCAACAATGTATCCATAAGATAATTCACCACGACCAAGTAGGATTCATTCCAGGGGCACAAGGATGGTTTAACATCCGAAAATCAATCAACGTTATCCAACACATCAACAAAAAGAAATATAAAAACCATATGATAATATCAATAGATGCTGAGAAAGCTTTCGACAAAGTGCAACACCCATTCATGATAAAAGCCCTTGAAATTCTTGGGATACGAGGAACATACCTCAACATCATAAAGGCCATCTATGACAAGCCAACAGCTAGTATCATTCTCAATGGAGAAAAGTTGAAAGCATTTCCATTAAGATCTGGAACAAGACAAGGATGTCCACTCTCACCACTGTTTTTCAATATAATACTGGAAGTCCTAGCCAGGGCAATAAGACAAGAGAAAGACATCCAAGGAATCCAAATAGGAAAAGAAGAAGTCAAACTATCACTATTTGCAGATGATATGATAATATACATAGAGAACCCCAAAAACTCCACAGAAAAACTAATTCAACTCATCAATCAGTTCAGTAAAGTGGCAGGATACAAAATCAACATGCAAAAGTCAGTAGCTTTCCTATATACAAACAATAAATCTGAAGAAGAAGAAATTTAAAAAAAACATCCCTTTTATTATTGAAACAAAAAAAATCAAATACTTGGGAATAAATCTAACAAAAGAGGTAAAGGACCCATACAAAGAAAACTATAACACACTGTTAAAAGAAATAGAAGAAGACAACGAAATGGAAAGACATCCCCTGATCTTGGATTGGAAGAATAAACATTGCATTGGAGCAAAGAAAGTTTGTTCAATAAATGGTGCTGGGAAAACTGGGTCGCTACATGCAAAAGAATGAAGCTTGACCACTACCTCACACCATACACAAAAATCAACTCAAAATGGATTAAAGAACTAGATATAAGACCAGAAACCATAAAATACATAGAAGGAAATATAGGCGAAACACTATGTGATATGCACATCAAAGACATCTTTAGACACATCACCCAAAGCAGTGATAGTGAAGGCAAAGATAAACAGCTGGGACTACATCAAATTCAAGAGCTTCTGCACAGCAAAAGAGACAATAACAAAAAAAAGAGAAACCCCACCGACTGGGAGAACATTTTTGCACACAACACTAATGATAAAGGACTGATGACAAAAATCTGCAAAGAGCTGATAAGACTCAACACAAAGAAAATAATCCAGTGAAAAAATGGGCTGAAGAGCTAAAAAGAAACTTCTCTGAAGAAGAAATGCAAATGGCCAACAGGCATATGAAAAAATGTTCAACATCACTTGTAATCAGGGAAATGCAAATTAAAACTATCATGAGATACCATCTTACACCAGTGAGAATGGCACATATTAAAAAAACTAGCAACAGCAAATGTTGGCGAGGATGTGGAGAAAAAGGAACTCTTCTGCACTGCTGGTGGGAGTGCAAAGTGGTCCAACCACTATGGAGAGCTGTGTGGAGATTTCTGGACCTACTAAACATAGAGCTTCCATATGATCCAGCAATTCCACTCCTAGGTATTTACGCAAAGGACACAGAAACATCAATTCCAAAGAGCACCTGCACCCCTATGTTCATAGCTATTTACAATAGCTAAGCTTTGGAAACAACCCAAATGCCCAAAAATAGATGACTGGATCAAGAAGATGTGGTACATATATGCCATAGAATATTACTCAGCATTCAAAAAGATAAACAATGCAATTTGCAGCAACATGGATGGCGCTGGAAGGGATCATGCTCAGTGAAATAAGCCAGAAAGAAAAAGAAAAATACCGGATGGTCTCACTCATAGCAGGAATCTAGAAAACTTAAATAAAGGGCCAGGAAAATGAATAACTATAAGAAAGTGAAAATCAAAATCAACAAACAACTATGAACCAGAGACACTTTATGGGTGGTGGGGTGTGGGGTGGTGTGGTCAAAAGAAGGGGATTGCAATTGTATGGGGAATATAAAAATAAAATTTATTTAAAAAAGGGCCTCCCCTGGTGGCGCAGTGGTTGAGCGCTGGACTGCGAAGCTGCCCGCAGCCTCTGCAGCGCCAGTTCGATCCCCGGCCCCTGGGGAGGGTCCCACTTGGCACGAAGACCTCTCCTGCCTTGCCCGCTGCTCCCCTCAGCAGTGTATTTCGTCAGTCTGCCTGTTCTGTTCTCCGCTCTGGCTAATTCTCTCACCCTCCCGCGCTTCTGACTTTACCCAGTGCTTGTATAAATAAATAAATAAATAAATAAATTATTTTTAAAAAAAAAGATAGTATCTAAATATCTTTCTAAAAACAAATGAATGGCCAATTGGAACATGAAAAGATGTTTAACATCACCAGTTACCAGGAAATGCAAATCAAAACCACAATGAGATATCACCTCACAAATGTTAAAATAGCTACTATCAGAAAGACAAGAAATAAGAAGTATGGAAATGGGGGAATCTTCATACACTATTGATGGGAATGTAAATTGGCACATCCACTATGGAAAATAGCATGAAGTTTCCTCAAAAAAGAAAAATGAAAAAGAACTACCATATGACCCAGCAACTCCACTTCTGGTTATTACGTGGAAAAATTAAAACACTAGTTCAAAAAGATGTAAGCCCCTTATGTTCTTTGTAACATCATTTATAATAGTCAAGATATGGAAACAATCTAGGTATGCACTAAAACATAAATGGATAAAGATGAGGTGGCATGTATATTCAGTGTAATACTATGCAGCAACAAAAAAGAATGAAATCTTGTCATTTGCAACATGAATGGACCTTGAGGATATTATGCTAAGGGAAACAAGCCATACTAAAAAACAAATAATATGTGATTTATGACAAGGTAGATGAGGGACTCACTTTACACACCTCTATGTTATTTGAAAAAAATTTTTTTAAAGATTAATTAATTTATTTATACAAGCACTGGGTACAGTCAGAAGCACGGGAGGGTGAGAGAATTCACCAGAGCCAGAGCAGGGCGCAGAACAGGCACAAGGACTGAAGTACACTGCTGAGGGGAGCAGCGGGTGGCAGGAGAGGTCTGTGTGCCATGTGGGACCCTCGCCCAGCGGCCGGGGATTGAACTGGCTCTGCAGAGGCTGCGGGCAGCTTCACAACCCAGCGCTCAATTGCTGCACCACTGGGGAGGCCCTATTTGAAAATTTTTTTAAGATCTATTGTTTTGTAATTAGAGGATGTTTGCAAAAAGAACAAATGTTTTCCATCTAAACATAGATCAAATTCAAAATTCCAAACGTAAAAGCTTTTTTAAAACCTGGAAGAAAATATTTACACTTTTAGGGGCCTCCCTGGTGGTGCAGGGGTTAAGACGCAGCACTATGAGGCTATCTGCAGCCACTGTGGCACAAGTTCGATCCCTGGCCAGAAAGGTGATCCGTATGGCGCAGCAGACCTCTCCTGACTCGCCTGCTGCTCCCCTCAGCAGTGTATTTCAGTGGATCTGCCTGTTCTGCTCCCCACTCTTGTCTCTGGTGAATCCTATCACCCTCCCACCCTGCATCTCTGGCCTGTACCCCAGCTCCTGTATGCATAAATAAATAAATCTTTAAAAAAAAGAAAATATTTACACTTTTATAAATGAAAAATGTTCCTGCCTACAAAAGTTCAGAACAAATAGACAAATCAAATATAGTAAAATGGTACTAATAAAGACCCCATATAATTCCACTAATAATGCAGACAAAATATAGATGGTTAGTATTTAAGTTCCTCAAATATTTGTCAAAGGTGATGAATAAATATTTTATATCAAGCATGTTTAAATGTTAAACTGCCAGTTAGAAAATTGTACTGCCTCCCTAGCAGAGAAAGGAACACCAGTTTCAAACAATCATTTATGAGCAAGAACAGTCACAAAATTCAATGATCACAAAACTGAAGAAAACAACCACATTTAAGTATATTGCTGAAAGGACTCTCATCTATAGAAAACAACCAAATAACAAATCTAACAACTAACTGGAATAAACTATTGTTCTTCACATTAATAAAATATTCTGATCGGTTAATTCTGCTTTGGGGCACATGCCATAAAATGCCATGAAAATAACCCTAAGTAATGGTAACCACAGAAAGAATCAAGTACCAAGATCCCCATGCAATGTCATTTACAAAAATAAAATGCATTTACAGTAGAAGAATCCAACAAACATAACATTGCCATGATGGAACAAAGTTATTAGGTGAAAAGTATGTAGACTAAGTCAATATTCAGAAATGTGTAGTTTTATACCAAAATAATACAGATTTACTGATTATAGCTATGTTTCAACAATGTTTTTTCTACTTTTATCTAAATCTCTTCCATGCAGTTTATTCATAAAGAAATATACCATGTTCAATAGTTCACCTCAGAACTAACAAGTTTTAAAAAAGAGAAAAAAACAGAAAATACTTAAAAATGAGAATTTTGAAAATTTTCCACATTTAAACAAACTTGTGTAAGCTGTCTAAACTATTATTCATTTAGCACATTATATGCCTGGAAACTCGGAGCTGCATCACACATACCTGAAGCGATGACAGGATCTTTCATAAGCTCCCTAGTTATTGGGCATATAAATTCATCAGGAATTCCAGAAGAAAGGGATTTCACCTCTGTCCTGAGCTCCTCAATTTTCCTCAGAACTTTACTGCGCAGGCCTAGAGATTCTAAAAAGAAAAATCATCTGTTAAGGTTGGAGGACTATTAGTAACCTTTATGCAAGTTTTTAGCAAACTAGAGAGATTTTATCTGCTATAACCAAATATGTCAGACATACTATTTTACCCCATGGAACTGTTTTCTTCATAAATTCTTTACTGAGTCTTTGCAGTATAGGACAGTATGTGATTAAAATATAATAAATCAGGGGCCTCCCCTAGTGGCGCAGCAGTTGAGCGCTGTTCTGTGAAGCTTGCCCGCAGCCTCTGCAGTGCCGGTTTGATCCCCGGCTGCTCTCCAGCCAGCCACCGGAGGAGGGTCCCCCATGGCGTGCAGACCTCTCCTGCCGCCCGCTGCTCCCCTCAGCAGTGTACTTCGGTCCTTCTGCCTGCTCTGCTCCCCGCTCTGGCTCTGGTGAATTCTCTCACCCTCCCGCGCTTCTGACTGTACCAGTGCTTGTATAAATAAATAAATTAATTAATTTTTTTTAAAAAAAAGACATGTTAACAGGCAAATTCTTACAAACTACATTACTGGTTGCCAGGGGCTAGAGAGAAGGGGAATAAAGAATGATTGCTAGTGGACAGGGATTTTTTATTTTTTGAGCTAATGAACATGTTTTAAATTAGATGGCAGTGATGGCTGTGTAGCGGTATGAATACACTAAAAATGACCGCACTGTACACTAAGAAAAGGGTGTGTGAATTATATCTCAATTTTTTAAGTATATGTTTTAAAATTTACAGCTATATAGTGACCTTACCAACCCAAAGAAATGCTAGGTAACATTTCTTTTCCATAATCTAATAAAAATATAGTGCCCTTCCATTCAAATACATATACTAGATTACTGTACTAGAATATTATGAAGAAAACATGAACTCAACTAAAACTACTTCAGAGTAAGTTACAAAAAGTTGCTTTTAAGCTCGCCTATCTTTTACTAATCTTACCAATTTTCAAATCATCTGCCAGACACTCTTTGGTGAGACTCAGCAGTTCTCTTCCATCAATGTTATTCACTTTGAAAATATCAACAAGATCCTTTAAACCTTGTGCACAAAGCCAAGTTGATACATCATCCTCTGACCAATCTTCAATAAACTGCTTTGGTTGATATTCTGTGGTCCTTGCTTAAAAAACAAAAATATACACAAGTAAAAAGGCAGTGAAATAACAAAGAAAAAGTATTCCCTTTGTAAGCATTTTCACTTTGCATTACCAATTGAAACTTCCTTAAATCTGTTTTATCATTTTAACATCCTTTTAATAAAAAATTAAAAATGTATAATTAAAGCATTATTTAATAGTACATTAAATATTACTCTTTGGGAACTTTTTTCATTTAGGAAGAACAATTTTTATTTATTATATAAAATGCTTATCAATAAAGGTATCCTATTTACTCTGCCACCTGTCTACTAGCACTACTTCTTGGTTAATTGTGATAGTAATAAAAACAAACTCAAATTATGTGTCAACACTGCTCGATGAAACCAAAATAGTATTATAATTCTGTTTTGCTCTCAGGCTATGCTTATCTGAAAAATTATATGCAGTGTAAATAAAAATATTATAAAACTACGGTAGGTGTAACATATAGATGTGCATGCAAAAGAATTTACCAACAGTTTTAGTGTAGATCAAGTACTTTAACTCTAGCTTCTCTAAAATTGTTTTTAAATTACATTAAACTTGAATGTACACTTTTTATGAAGAATAGCAACATGAATAATTTGTCAAAAAATTAGTGAATTTCTGAATTTTAAAAAATTCTTTTAATGGTGAGTGGGTTGAATTGGGTTAAATATGATGTCTTTACTAACCTTGGGGAAGTGTTTCCAGGTCAAATTGCCAGATGTTCACAGTTTTGTCCATTGAGCCAGTAGCAAGTAAATGAATATTCGGTGCAAAAGCACAAGTTGTGACATACCTAATTAATAAAAACAACTAGTATGTGTCTATTCTTGGACTAATTTCTTAATTATATTAATAGAAAGTAAGATTAAGTTCAAACCTAGTGTGATGAGTCAACATGTGAAGTATATTTTCAGTGTTCTGGAAAAAAAAAAAAAGCTTTTTTTTACTGAGGAAAGAGTAAAGTTACTGATAAAGGTTCCTTTGACAAATGTTCATATGACATATGCATCTTATTATTATGAGTCACTAAAGTTGAAACTTTACCTAATGAATAAAGAATAGCATGTATAACTAAATATCACATATTTATTTTTATTTCTCTCATTTGTCAGCACTGTTGTTTACCGTCCTAGAATTTTTTAGTATATAAGACTCTGGGCTTTTGATGATTTGTTTGAATTTACTAACAGTAACCTAAATGTCTACTATGTAAAATAATTTTTATTTTTGCTACAGTATTTGATTTATATCCCTAACAGGAATAAGTAGAACTAATCACTTAGATTTTGAGTACATTGAGGTGTTTATCCATATCTAGATGTATTTAACTGAGTTATACATATTTTATGGAGAAATTTAATGTTAGCTGTTTTTATGAATGGAAAATCTAATGGAAAAGCCTCTAGAAATACTAAGATCTACTTCACCTACACTGTTTTCAGTTTCCTGCTAGAATTCTCTGTGATGTGAACTTCTATATGAAAGGCTAGTCCTAGCTTCCTTGTTTGACCCACTACACTTTGATGACTTACATCTTCATCTTATTTGCTGGTATAACTACAGCCTGAACTTGATCATTACAAGGCTACACTCAACAAAGATTTCGCTTGGGTAAGTATTTCATAGACTACATTTTCATGATAAATAAAATTTTTATACCTATGTAACTTGATCTTTATTCACAAGAATCTGCCAAAAACTCTTATTTTTCCAAATCCATTATAAACCTATCTTCTAAACTCTAAATCCAGTCAGAACTCTAACAGTGGTAGGCTACTTTCAGGTAGACTCTAGAGAACATTCATCCTTTGCTGTTACATCCTGTTGTAAATGCTTAAGAATAACTTAAAAGTGATTTTTTTGGATAACTGATCCTCTTTAAATCTGTGTTGTCTTTGAGCACATTAAATATCTATCTTAAAATCTTTATTGAAATGTTTAAAGACCTGTCCCAGAATCAATATTTTACTTGCCTATTTTGTCATTTCTGAAAATATATGTATTATAGTCTTGAACACTTAACAGAAAAAAAAAGTATACAATTTCTTTTATCTTGCATAACTAGAGAAGTTTAGCTGACTAATAAACACAATTAAATAGATTACACATACAACATTTTGAAATACTTACAACATCATACACTATGACCGACTTATCCACTGATCTTTAAAAGAAAAAAGAAATTATGGGTGAAAAGTTCTACATATCATAGTACAAAATTTATGTAATTAGTATTTTTTAATCACTTTAGTATTTTAGAAAAAGCTAAAATATCAAATGTGATCTTTTGTATGTATGTATGAACTTTTTTCGTAAATGACAGACCATATATGACATTAGAAAATTATAAATTTTATTAGACCACAAGTATATACTATTCATACTATATAGTCATGAATAAGCATTTGACACAAACCACATCAAGTTAATAATTCAAAGGGAAAAAGGGAAAAACCACAAGGACAAGCTACTACTTCTACTTGATGTTTGTTTCAGATACCATTGTTCTTTATCATCGATGTGGCTATGCCTTAATTACTAGTGTATGTTTAGTCCATTCCTAAATATACGGATAAGGTGTACACACATACATATATTTATATACATATTGATAGTGACTCTTTGAAAACTAATCCTAAACTTGAAATGGATTTGAGGAGACTTCCTGTAAGAGTGCAAAAATCAAAATCTACCACCCAGGATTATTCTAATGATGAAAAAAAGATACAAAGAAAAACATACTATAGAAAAGTACATAATTTAAAACAGATAAATAGCTTCCACATAATACCTTCTCCCCTTTGCAAAGAGTCTTTATGTCGCCATGATATATGTTGCAAGATGAGAAAACACATCAGTAATATAAGTGTTAGGAATCTCTGTACAACTTTAAAGTTTGTACTTATGATTTTGAAAAGGCAGATAATTATAGTCCGACCATGGGAGTCAGACCCTTTAAAAAGCAAAAATTCCTTGTTTAATTGACTATGCAGAGCTGATGATAGATTTTGACTACAGAATCTTTGTCACATGTTCAAAATACAAGGTATAACTTAAATGTTCAAATACAAAATAAATCATAAGAAAATAGAAAGCATATAAATTGATCTTGAATATCAAAAAAGGATTACAGCATTAAATATAAAATTCCAGTCAAAAACTGAAATAATGATTATTAGCAGCTATTGATAAATATTTATATGCTAGATATAATTTAGGGACATTGTTAATCAGTCCTAAATTTCTCAAGGAATAAAGTATTACTGAAATCTCTAAAATTTTTAGGAAAAACTCCATTATGTCTAAGCAGCCTAAGAAATTCTAAAAGAAAATTCCCCTTTCTGAGACTACCACTAAGTACAATTAAAACTACCCCTTCTTGAAGCTATATCACTAGAAAAGCTGAGTAATCAATTGTGATCTTTATGCGCATTGTTCTGGGAAATCAAATCAGGACAATAAGAAGAATCCAATGTGGGTATAACAAGCAATACTAAAAGCATATGACTGAAATATCAAGCACCATAAGTATCTGCTCAAGGAATTGAGACAATCTTTTAGGCAACTGATAGCTATCATGAAGACAATGGAGTAGGTTTGCTTGCTGATGAGGTGCAGGAAAAGCAAAGGCCAAGCATGAATTCTTAGGTGTCTACTGAAACTAAGCAAGAAGAATGGGGGTAGGGGTAGAGACCAGCAGACTTTTTTTTTTAATAATTTATTTATTTATACAAGCACTGGGGTATACAGGCCAGAGGCACAGGAGGGTGAGAGCATTCATCAGAGACAGAGCAGGGAGCAGAACAGGCAGGACTAAAGTACACTGCTGAGGGGAGCAGAAGACAAGACAGGAAAGGTCTGCCTCGCCATGTGGGAATCTCCCTGGCCAGCCGGGAATTGAATTGGCACTGCAGAGGCTGCGGACAGCTTCATAGTGCCGCGCTCAACCCGCTGTGCCACCAGGGAGGCCCCTTTATTTATTTTTAAGATTTATTTATGTATGCATACAAGAGCTGGAGTGTAGGCCAGAGGTGCGAGGGGAGAGGAGAAGTATTCACCAGAGACAAGCAAATCGACTGAAGTACACTGCTGAGGGAAGCAGCAGGTGAGACAGGAGAGGTCTGCTGTGCCCTGTAGGTAGCTCCCTGGCCAGGGATCAAACTCGTGCTGCAGTGGCTGCAGACAGCTTCATAGGTTGCATCTTAACCCCTTGCACCACCAGGGAGGCCCAAGACCAGCAGACTTTGAGATAAAAAAAGATTTAAAACTCACTTTCTAGGTCATCTAATTTGACTAATGGGAATTCAAAAGAAGATGCAACAGGATTTGATAACTAATTAGATTTGCAGGGGAGGAAATGAGGATTAGAGAAAAATAGTAGTTTCAATATATTTAAGATTTGGAAGGCCAGGTGAATTAACAGACCACCATAAACAGACACAAACTAAAATAATTTGAATCTAATGAAATAAAAAACCTCAAAGTGTTCTCCAAATTGAATTAAAATTCCAGCATTTTGGTGCTCTGGCCTACGCATTTCCTGCCTACTTCATATAACTCTTTCCTCAACTTTTCAGTACTCATATTCCATCACATTCTGCCCTATCACCTTTATCCCACATTTCTCTTCATGAAGGAACCATCAGTATTCAATCCTTTTGATACTCCATTCCTACAATTTTGTGGTACTCTAAAACCTCAACTCTGCTCACTCAAAAATACAAGAAAAACACACCAATTATATCTAGATGGTTACTGGATGAGAGCAACAACACGTATAGTTCTTGATATAGAAGAGCACATAATCATCAATTTATGGGAGATCAGTGACACAGTACAGATACCCATGTCACAAGTTCCCTAAAGCATTTTAATCCAAACAAACTTTATATAATGGCCACAGATACTTAAAAAAAAAAAAATCAACATATATTTCTTGTGGTCTAGTTTGTTCCTAAAGTTTAAAGATTTATTTTACACTCAAGCATTTTTAATTTTCAATCTATTTATGTATGCTTCTTCTCATTCTCTTATAAAGATAGCAAACACAATATAAAAATTATGTAAGGAAATTTGCTAGAGAACATAGGACAGGAAGAGGTAGGGATGAGAAATGAAGATTAAAATTAGTATCCAAAATTTATGTCTTAAAAATCCAGTCCAATTAATTAACGTAGGGTTATAAGTTTACTTCTGAGCTTTTTCAATAGCAATTCAGAAAAGGAAAAACAAACTATTACACAATTTAAGATACAAGAAACACAAACCCAATGCTTGGAAAAGAGATACCAATTCCTTAGAATGAAATGAACTAGTTTTACTGGAGTGTTTAAGAGAGAGAGGCACCATGAAACATAAAGGTCCTCAGCAACTCTTCCTGAATGAAAATGGTTAAGTTTCAAATAGGTATTTTGTGTTGTCCTTCAGTGCAGGCCAATGGATAAAATTCAATTCAGGGAAAAAAAAAAAACAAAACAGAAATCAGAAAACCAGTGGGAGAAGTTTAAATGATTTCATACAATTGTCCAAAGTTGTAAATAACAAATAATTACAGGTACCATTATAATATATAATATTTACTAAACATGTATTGAGCAATTATGTCCCAAATTTAAGCAATAAATGCTTTGCCTGCATTTTCTTATTTAAGCTTTATAATAATCTTAGGAAGAAAGTGCTATTATTGTCCCCATTTTATAATTCAGAAAAGTGAAGCTGAAAGAAGAGCTGGATCTAGTTTGCTCAAGGTTACACAGCTAGGAAATAACAGAGCTGGAATTAAAACTTAGTTCTGTGTGATCCTAAAACTCATGTTTTCAGATTTTATAGTTCCTAGAAAATCTTCCTTCAAGAGTATATTAAAATTAAAATTGATTCATTACATATGCATACCCCGAAAGTATAGCCTTAAAAACTTACAAAGCAGATGGCAGGGCTATTCAAGTTTCACTAACGCTTTCACAAGACATCTAACTTCAAGAAATGTAATATCAGAAAACCCTCCATGTCAAATTCCAATATGCACATTTAGGCTAAATGAATGGGCTTTTCAACAGGATTGTTAACAATACTGAAGAGAGTGTAGTGGCAAAAAGACGATTTGCATTTCGGAAAGGTGTGATTAAGCCTTCTTATGTTAGGCATTACTGAGCAAGAGAAGGTTGTTAAAACTACTCATAATTCAGGACAATAAAACTATTGTCCACATTTATAACATAGATAAAACAAACAGCATCTTGTTACAAAGAGGGGAAACACTTCCAATACCTTATGAAATACAATTCTTGGTATCCCTTTCCCTTCTGCTAAGCAGAAATGACAGATGACTGGAAATTTTGGAGGAAGATGCTGAGCTGTGTGGCTTAGTCCCTTCTGGATTTTCTCTTTTCTCTGATCTGCTCCTGCAGGGGATGTCTGTCGTGCTCTATGCTGCCCAAGAGCAGGTGGTGAGCCTGTTGGGTGCAGATCTACAGTCATATAATCTAGTCTGCCCTGTATTTCTATCTCACTGGTTTTCACTGAAGAAAAGAGGGTGCCATTTATTGAACTCTGAAAATTCTGGCAATGATGGGCATTTAAAAAACTGATATGGAAACCTAACAGAACTGAGCATTTATGAATAGAAGCCTCTATTTGAATTATATAAAGTCTGAATCTTCTTGCTTATATAGAAGCTAATACATATAATGTTCATTTTATCTAGCTGGTTCAAGAGAAGTAGGGTAGAATAAAAGATAAAGTCTGGTAAGGGGCTACACTTAGCGGAAGTGCTATTAGAAGAGAGATGTTTAAAAAGATGCAGGGGAGGAAGTTCCTACATATTTTGCTCCAAGATATATGATGCCATCATAGCTCCTAGGGCAAATGGAACATGTGAAGCAGATGTAAGACTATCTTCTGCTAACCTGGATGGAAGAGATTTTTCAAAAATATAAAAACAATGCCACTCCTTTCACTATTTTCCTAAGGAAAAAAAATACTACGTTGATATGCAATGCGTTTATTGTTTTTAAATTAAAGATATTTTGGTATGTTTTCAGTTTTATTCTCTGTAAATAACTATATTATACATACACACACATACACACAAAAGAGCAAAAGCTCTTAAGGCTCAGTTTTAAGAGAGTCAAAGAATCCTAAAACCAACAAATAAAAGAATCACAGACCTAAATCATGATTTGCTTTCTTTACTTCACCTTAGTACCCATCTCCCATAGGTAGGCAATGCATGTTAGAATTGCTTTAAAAGTTTCAAGTGTTCTCCAAAATCTACTCTATAAAATTACAGCACCCTAAGTCCTCTATCATTTCTACAACCTATTTTTCCCATCTTCAATTTCCCTTACCCCATTTTACATTCACCACACATTCTAACAGTTTCTTGCCTGTTGGAAAGCCCATTCTGTCCCCCAATCCAAATATATCTGCATATATAAATTCTAAACTGCCTTTTTTATTGACACCCCATGTCTATGAGCTACACAACCTCCTCGGTACAATTTCTGATCTATAATCCCATTCTGCTGTCACTCATTTTTCCTATCTAGTCATTTCATATATTTTTTATCTTACCGTTTTTTCCACTGTCTCCCTTTTTCTCCTAAGTATCAAGTCTATCTTACCAATGACTTTTAATCATAAATGGAATCTATCTTTGACCAATTAACTTATTTACTGACTCATCAGATATGACTTAAACATCTCAATTCTCCTAAAAGACCTAATTGTTTATATTTCACCAATTTACATTTCCAACTCACTCACTTGCTTGTATCTATATGATCTATTATAATTGTCAGTGAGTTAGCCACTTGAGTCATAAAAACTTGAATTTCATACAATTATTTTGTCAATTAACTTTTCTTCTGAAGAGTGGAATGCATAATATGTCCCCCAAAACAACAGAAGGAAATACATTTTTTTTTTAACTTTCTACTAATTTCAATTCTAGGTCAAAGGAAAACTATTTTCATCTTTTAAGATGAAGAGTCACATCTAAAATTACACAACATAACCTACAGTTGAACCGTAAATGACAGCAGGGCTAGGGACACCAACCCCACATCAGACCTTCAAAAATAACTTATAATACAGTCCTCTGTATCCATGTAAAGTGGACTGTGCAGTTCAAGCTCATGTTGGTCAAGGATCAACTGTATTTGGTTGATTATTTGGCAGTGATTGTAACAAGTGGAAAAAAAAACTTGTCATGCTTAGTTCAGGGCATTTTAAGTGGAGGTTAGTAGCCAAAATATCTTGGAGCCAAAGCTGTTATGAAAAGCCATGAATGTGGGTTTCAATGCAGTGGTACAATCAGACAGGAAAGTTTTACAAAATCCAATAGCAGAAGAAAAAATATATAAAAGTATTCAAAAGGAAGATTAAAGTAATTGAATCAAGCCACTGCACCCCTAACCAACTGCTTTACAGAATACAGCTTTGAAAATTAAAAGCCAAGATTAAAATTTTCAACAAAGAATTTGGTATCATAAAAAGTGACATAGTGGATCTGAAAAAATAAGCAAATACAAATTCTAGAACCAAAAAATAAGGTATATTAAAGACTTATTACCAGTTTAACATCAGTAAAAAAGGAACTATCAGAACAAAGCACAAGATATAAAAAAATGAGAAATACACAGAAGGGAGGGTAAGAGTAAGAAAGTATTAATTGGTGTCCCAGAATTAGAGAAGATAAAGAGGCAACATTTAAAGAGATAATTAAGAAGGCTTTCCCTGAACTGATGAAATAGCTTTCTAAATATTTAAGAAGCTCAGTGAATTCCAAGCACATTATATAAAAAGAATTCTAAATCTAGACGCAAAGCAATGTACAGAAACCAGAGTAGTCAGCAGAAAAAATATGAATTACATCTAAAGGAACAACAGAATAAAACTGATTTCTCTACAACCATCATAAACGAGTATGTCCTATGTTATGTTTGTCCCAACAAGCCAAGGTTGTTTTAACATTTGAAAAAAATCAATGTAATTTACCATACTAATAGAATAAAAGAAAAATTATGTCATCATTTTAAAAGATGCAGAAAAAGTCAATTGATAAAAGACAACATTTTTCATGATTTTTTACACTTTTCATGATTTCTTACAAACTTGAATATTTAAAAAAGCTTATCCCAATTATACAATGACCATGAATAGTGTTTGATAATGAAAGCTTTGCAATGAGAAATCAAGACAAGAATGGCTGTTGTCTCTATTTCCATTATCCAGTAAGTAGTTTAGTGAGGCATAAAAGATATCAAACACATAAGCATTAGAAAGGAAGAGACAAAGGCCATCATTGACATATGATTTTGTGCATAGAAAATCCATAATTAGAATCAATAAATCCATCTTTCCATATATATTTCTTTACATTAGTGAAACCTTGTATAATAATGAAAAAATTACATTTTTGAAAATAAAAGAAACTCTACATATAATTATTGAGAGAAACTGAAAGGCTAGTACGTTGAAAAAAATGCTTTATTTGTGGATTAGAAGATTCAATATCATAAAAATGTAATTCTCAAATTTATTAGAATGAATATAATCACAATCACAGGTTTGGGAAGGGGGGGAATTGTAGACCATCTGGCAAGCTAGTTCTGAAATTTATATGCAAGTGTCAAAAAGCCAGCAATAATCAAAATATAAAGCCTTGGATAGACAGAGTGGCATGAGAGCAAGTATAGAAAGAAAAATAGAAAAAACTACTAGGCCCACACATACACTGTCAGTGATTTCTGACAAGCTGTCTATCAAAGTAGTAGAAAAAAGGATGATCTTTTCAATATATAATGCTGAAACAACTGGATGGATATGGAAAAAAATGAAACTGGATTCCTATCACATATCATACCCACAAATTAAATTTGAGAAGAAAAAACAATCAAGGTTTTGGAATATAAGAAAATACCTTCGTGTCCTCAGAATATACAAAAATTAACTATACAAAAATTAACAGTGAAAGGGCAAATCCACAGGATGGGGAAAAGATTTATACCACATATAAGAAATAGATGATTCATACATGGAAACAGAAAAAGGAAACATCTATACATTAACATGCACACACACACGTGTATATATAAAATAAGCAAAGCAGTAAGAAAAAGGTAACCCAGGGGGCCTCCTTGGTGTTGCAAGGGGTTAAGTCTCAGCACTATGAAGCTATCAGCAGCCACTGAGTTTGATCTCCGGCCAGGGAGCTACCCACATGGCAAGGCAGACCTCTCCTAACTCACCCACTGCTCCCCTCAGCAGTGTATTTCAGTCGGTATGCCTGTTCTGCTCCCCACTCTGTCTCTGGTGAATCCTCTTAGCCCCCCACACCTCTGGCCTACCCCAGCTCTTGTATGTATAAATTTTTAAAAAAAATCTTTTTTTAAAAAAGAATAAGAAAAAGGTAACCCAGAAAAATGGTCAAGAGACATGAATAGATACTCGACAAAAGAGGAAATACATATACCAACAAACTTCTTAAAGGGTTCTAAACTCATTTTTTTTTTTTCAGGAAAATACAAAATAAAGCCATTGTCAAGTAACATTCCACATTCATTAGAATGGCAAATATTGAAAAAACCCACAATATCAAGTACAGGCTAAGATAGGAATTAACATTACTGTTAGTATTTAATCACAGGAGAATTTTAGTATTACCTGCCAAAGTTGAAAATCAATTCCATCTATGAACCATCTATTCCATTGCTATGTATTTATCTTACAGAAAGTCATGAACATGTGCAATGGGAAATATGAACATAGTAACAGAATTACTACTATGATGCTCCCAAAATGGAAATAAACTTCATTAAAAAGGACAAGCTATTGCATATACATGCAAAAGAATGTTACACAATTAAAACCAACAGCCCACAGCTATATGCAGTAATATGAACACATGTGACAAAGTTGAGAAAAGGCAGACACAAAATAATTCATATTGGATGATTTCCATAAGTCATTTTAAAAGAAAAGGCAATACTGCTTATGAACCTGAGCTTTTGTCATCAGAAAGGTGTACTTTCTGATGGAAAGGACTTCTGAAGGAAAGGACTTCTGCAACAGAATCAGCAGAATTCTACCTGGCAGTGTTTTACACTGCTATGCCTCATAGTAGTTGATTGAGCTATTCTTGACATTTTATGTATTTTTCTGTTTGTCCTATTTCATATCAAAACAGTTTAAGCAAATTAGACAGCTTACCCCGAGACTAGCATCTGTCCATTATGAGAAAAAGCACAAGCCAGAACAGGAGCACAGTGTCCACTCAGTGTACTTTTATATTTTAACTCAAAACCTGCAAATAACAAGATGAGAAAAATTAGCAAGAGATCCACACTTAGAATTCATTTTTAAGTCAAAACTATTTCACTTATTTATCCAATAAATACTCTTAGTACCTAAAAGACATGAAAATGAAGAATTCACTAAGCAACTCAGATAATTAGAATGCAGTGATTAACTGTTTTTAAATGTTGAATAATGGGCTTAAAAAAATGGTATATTCACCAAAGGCTGGGGGTGGGGGCGAATAGGGAGGGTTAGGGGGTAGGAGGGTGTTAAAATGGGTATCTAATAAATATATATTAAAAATATATATCACATATATTTCAGTTGTCAAAAGAATCAAGTGCCTATAGTTCATTAAATCTGATATTTTCTCATTACATAATAAAAAATAATGAATGGTAACTAACTCAAATTATAATTTCAATATATTTTATAATATTCCTAAAAAGTATAACAATAAAATCCTCTTTATCCTTTTTTAAAAAGATTTATTAATTTATGCATACAAGAGCTGGGATACAGGCCAGAGATGCGGGGGGGGGGGGGGTGGTGAGAGGACTCACCAGAGACAGAGTGGGGAACAGAACAGACAGACTGACTGAAACACACTGCTGAGGGGAGCAGCAGGCGAGGCAGGAGAGGTCTGCTTCGCCATGTGGGTTGCTCCCTGGCTGGTCAGGGTTCGAACTCGTGCTGCAGAGGCCGCAGATTGCTTCATAGTGCGGTACTTTACCCCTCATGCCACCAGAGAGGCCCCTTTTTATGCTTTTTATAATTACTAAACAGAATTGTCACAACTATTTTAAACATAAACCAAGGAAATTCAATATATTTTAGTGACAACCTATAAAAATAATTAAAAAGTTGGCGTGGGGAAATAAGTGAAATCTGTAATTCTCTCAGACTTAATAAACACTTTTTGGAAATGTTAATGATTCTGAAGAGAACATTTAACTAAACACAAAGGTCATTAGAGCGGGTAAAAGCTTCAACCTTAGAATGAAAAAAATACTTTTTGTTTTCCTAATCTGAGAGCACAGATGTGAGCAATAAAGGCAGTGTGTGAAATATACATATCAGTAAATAGGCATAATCAAACAAAGCAAAAATACTGACAAGATGCAAACCAAATGAAGACCTTTAAAATTTGCAGTATGATCCTAATAGGCTACATTCTCAAATATAAGACCCATGTATCTATTATTCCTCCCTACATATAAGCAATTAAAATAATTAGCTGCAAATGTTAACTGTTTTGTAAAAAGGTTTTAATTGCACATGTTTATAAACTGTTTTGTGTTTTTAAAGAGTTAGTGTAAAAATACACTTTCCATACATTGTATGAAAAGCTCTAGTCTTGAGCAATTAAAATTTATTATATTCAGTACATCCAAGTAATACTATATTCATGTTTTCTTATAAGAATCTTATGTTGGGCCTCCCCGGTGGCACAGCGGTTGAGCGCTGGGTTGCGAAGCTGCCCGCAGCCTTTGCAGCGCTGGTTCGACCCCGGCTGCTCCCCGGCTCCCGGAGGAGGGTCCCACACGGCGGCGCGCAGACCTCTCCTGCCAGCCCGCTGCTCCCCTCAGCAGTGTACTTCGGTCCTTCTGCCTGCTCTGCTCCCCTTCTCTGGCTCTGGTGAATTCTCTCGCCCTCCCACGCTTCTAACTGTACCCAGTGCTTGTATAAATAAATAATAATAATAATAAAAAGAATTTTATGTTAACAAGAGCAGAAGGAAAAGGTAGGATAGGCCAGAGAAGTAATGGAACTGTTATCCTCAGCGTCATATCACCGAATACATTAAAAGAATATATGTAACCTCATAGGCAGTACATTTTCACAAAAAAAAGAAATTATTTATTTCTTGATAACAGACCCTTCTCCATATACTTATAATGAAAAAGATTCTTTCCTTGACCAAACTCTAGCCAGGCCCTACCGAACACTCTTTTTAACTAGGCCTTAACCTTAGCCTTTGAAGACCTGAACAAAACTAAGACAGATTCTAAGGGCTCAACGTTGCACCCCAAGGATGACTCTAGTCTCTTTAAAGTGCCTGTCTGAGAAAACTCAAAGCTGCCAAAAGAATTTATCGTTTGTTCATACATAAAGATCGGGCTCCTGTCTTCAGCGTCTATGAGAGCACAAAAGTTCAACTTGCAGAAAAGGCAGTTCACTAACCCAGAGAGGTTTCACGCTGACCGGCACCCACCACTTCCTGCATTTTGTTAACTTTTCATTTTCCTAACTCCACAGAGTTCCCACTTACCTCCCTCCCTATTCTCCTTTTACAACACCTCATCACTTCTGTACAAAGCAAAGTCACTATGAACTGAGCTCATGCTGGATTCCCTTCCCTACTCGAGTAGAAAATTACCCTTAAAATCTAGCCTTATCACTTACCACTTGTCAAAGTGTCCTGCTTTTTTATCTTTGCCAATACTGTGAACAACGAAATGTAGGTTTGTGGTTTAACTGAAGTTTATTAAACAAACAATAAGACAATTTTTAGGCATCTGAAGCAAGATGGCTAATTGACCACATGATTTCAGAGTTCCCATTAAAATAATGCAGGAATTAATAAAGATGTAAATTCACATCAATGAAAAGAATGGGAAAAGAGGCATCAGTAAACCAGAAATTGAAACCAATTTAGGGAAAGCAGAAAGCAAGTGAATGGATAAAATATTATCTAGCAACAGCACAGAGTACTGAGAGGGGAAGTGGAGGCTAAGCCCAGAAGAATACCAATTTACCCTAGAAAACCTCAAAAGCTTTAGGATTATTAACAGTCAGGGAAAGGGAACATCAGAATGACACAGAAAAATTAACTAAAAGTCTGTTTAGGAAACGCTTGTCTACCTCCAATCCCTCGAGTCCACCATTCTATGCTGCAGGAGGGCCAGATGCTTCTCCCAGGCATAACATGTCTAAAGAAAATAAGGACTGTCTAGGGAGTTCAGAGGCAGTTCCAGAGCAACAAAGACTCCCACATTCTCTAAGCTCCCTAACAGGGCCAACAACCAGCTCTTCATCCTAAAGGGAAGCCAGCAACAACAAACCACCACAGGCACAGAGCTTCTAAACAGCTTATTACTTTTTAATTCTTAAATGCAAGTAGAATAATAACATCAGTTCATATTGAAGAAGGAAAGATCAGAGTAAATCAAAAAAAGGAACTAAGAGCAAACCAAGATGATCAGGAAACAGAAGGTAACTTCAAAACAAAGGCAAAAAATTTATAGTTGATACACTGAGAGTTTTGAGATGACCTTGATTCATAAAACAGAAGGATGATACTATAAAAAAAGAGATGAACTTTCAAAAATAGAAAATTAATAGGATAAAAAATTCACATGGAGTTAAAAGGTAATTCTGAGGAATTTTTCCAAAGTAGAAAAAAAGATAAAAAGAGAAATGGTGGAGGTGGGGCACAGACATAAAGAATCAAGTCAAGGAGCCCATTGAAGTGAGTTATAAAGAGAGTAAAGAAGAAATTATTGAAAAATAAACACTGTATTCTTGAATGCCACGTTTCTTGGCTGAAGAAACAGTACAGTGCATGGGGGAAACATCAACAACCCCCCCAAAAAACTACAGTGAATACATTTTAAATATGGTGGTATAAAACAGTATTTATAGAAACAATGAAGGCTACTTAAAGGGTTGAAAACAGATAAAGTGACAAGCAGTTGCCTCTGGTCTGTGTGTGGTGATATAAGATCATAATCAGCAATGAGCATCCCATTTTAAAACATATTTTTAGTAACTTAACTACCTGGAGTAATAAAACTAAATAAAACATAAATATTATCTGAATTACAAAAATCTTAGAGAACTACAAATGAATACATACCTAATGTATGGGTAAAAGAAACAACCCACATCTTGATCTGGCAATCTTGACCACACGATGCCAATTTAAAAAACTGAAGACCTTGTTCTCCATCTAAAAACATAAATTTGTTAAAATTCAAAGAATTGATAAAAATATACAAGCTTTAAAAACAAAAAATAGGGCCTCCCCGGTGGCGCAGTGGTTGAGCGCTGGGTTGTGAAGCTGCCCGCAGCCTCTGCAACGCCGCCGGTTCGATCCCCGGCTGCTCCCCGGCCACCAGAGGAGGGTCCCACATGGCGCGCAGACCTCTCCTGCCGCCCGCTGCTCCCCTCAGCAGTGTACTTCGATCCTTCTGCCTGCTCTGCTCCCCGCTCTGGCTCTGGTGAATTCTCTCACCCTCCCACGCTTCTGGTTTCTGACTGTGCCCAGTGTTTGTATGAATAAATAAATAAATCTTTAAAAAAAAATAAAAACAAAAAATATTCTATTTCTTATACTGAGTTCTGTAAATTCTATTCATTTAAATCATATTTACAAGAAATATTAACACCACACAGTCTGTAAAAGAATTTCTTTCTTACAATAAACGTCAAAGGATTATAACATTAGCCCCTGAAGTTGCTACAACAAAATGCCCTTTTATGTACCTTCCACTAACATTAAAACTCAATGCTTCTAAATCAATACTGAGTCACTAAACCTAGGGCATCAGCCAAATCAATTTAAGTCTATGAGGCTAGTGTTGATGGAAAAATTTAGGAAGAAATGTCAGTTATGATAACATGTAAATGCATAGTCATCCCCAGGTTAATTTTTTGTAGAATACATTTCTTTCTTTTTTTTTAATATACAGAAGAACTGTGGTATAGGCCAGAGGTGCCAGGGTGAGAGGATTCACCAGAGAGGGGGAGCAGAACAGGCAGATCTACAGATATACACTGCTGAGGGGAGCAGCAGGCGAGACAGGAGAGGTCTGCTGTGCCGTGTGCGTAGCTTCCTGGCCAGGTATTAAACACAGGTCACAATGGTGATAGCACTGAGACTTAACTCCAGGTCACCAGGGAGATCCCCATAGATAGAATACATTTATTTCTTAAAAGCTCAGTCTGTAATTCACATGTAATGAAGTTTCATCTGATTTCATTAACACAAAGGGTACAATTATAGAAATGCAAAACAACCATCAATTGAGTCCATCCAAATTGATGGAAAATATTAGAGAAAGTAATTAGTTAAATTTGGTGTCAATCCACTAGTTTTTATGCTGGTTTAAATTATCAAAGCAAGAATAAAATTATGTAATTTCAATATATCATCATATACCCTCTAGATACATTCCTAAATATTTGTGGATATTGATGTAACCAAATCAATTTTAAATGAGCTACACTTATCACATATGCAGTTTCAAAGGAAATTATCACCTACATACAATAAGACACAATTAAGAAACCTACTGAAATTGCACTCTAATTTTGAAATTTCAGTGTATGACATGTAATTTATACACCTACCTATGTAAAATAAATTTTTCTATGGGCTATCTTGTTGAAAGCACATAAATTTTATTAACATACAAAAAATTAAGGATTTTTTCCAAAGCCATGGGACATCCACATTTCAATCATGTTTTTGTAGCACAGGTTAAGCCAAAGAGCATCCTTTCTCAGAGATTTTAATGGTTGAAAGAAATTCCTAATACAATTTCTGATAATCATTAAATCTTTTGACAGCAAAACATGACTAAAGGAATGATTAAAGGAAAATTTTTAAATACTAGAATTTGTTTTCATTGTTTCTGGATTTTTAGATCCTTTGAAGTTAATTCTGAAATTTTTAAGTCATGATATTCAATTAAGACAATGAAAAATTATGTACTTAAAATGTGCCTCTGTTCAATATTTAAATTATATGTAGAAATATCCCTTTCTTGAGGAAAATATTTAAACTATAATAAGCTAATCCAAACCCTTTATCATTTAAGAACTGGACAGAATTGATATTTATTCTGTGGCACAAACAGGGTTATTTTTTCTCATTTCAATAAAATATCACAAAGACAGAAGAGTTAATATATCATGGCATTTATAGATATTAATACCAAATATAACAAAAATAAAATTACCTATTCTATATTTTAAAAAAATATAGCCACTCCCACAAATCCCCTATAACACTTTTAAAGGATATATCAATCAGTTTCAGGGAATTACACATAAGGTTAATATCTATTTCAACAACAGCTGGATTAAAGAAACTAAGTAGGAATACAGACTGAAATTTTATTGAAAGAAATACAATTCCAAAATGTATTCTCAAGCAAGGCAGGGATGAGTGTTACATTTATTTTAGTATCTCACCTAGAATTCTCTGCCTGGTTTAGTGAACCAGGCTCCACCAACTACAGTTCCCTCTAAATATATGACAAGGATGTCTTTAGGTTTAATATTAACATAATAATGATATTTTATTTGAAAATCTATTTTCAGATTTATAATCAAGATAGAAATCTAAATCTCTACACATTTATGTAATTCATCAGAGACTCACTGAATACATGTAAGATTTGGAGAAGGTACCACAGAAATGAAAGAAATGGGGCCTCCCTAGTGGAGCAAGGGGTTAAGCATAGCACTATGAAGCTATCCACAGCCTCTGCAGCTGAGTCACCCACATGGCACAGCAGATCTCTCCCACCTCACCCTCTTCTCCCCTCAGCAGTGTATTTCACTCAGTCTGCCTGTTCTGTTCCCCACTCTATCTCTGGTGAATCCTTTCACCTCCAGCACCTCTGTCCTGTACCCCAGCTCTTGAATGCATAAATAATCTTTTAAAAAAGAAATGGAAGAAATGGTTATTTTAGGCTGGTCTTTGAATAAAATTACAAAACAATGAAAGGGTAAAATTATCAACTTTAAATTAAGTAGGGAGTTTAAGAATGGGTTCATGAGGGCCTCCCTGGTGGCATAGGGATTAAAGTCTCAGCGCTATCAAGCTATCACCAGCCACTGCGTCATGAGTTCCATCCAGGCAAGGGAGCTAACTGTCACATGGCGCAGCAAACCTCTCCCGTCTTCCCCCTGCTCCCCTCAACAGTGTATTTCAGTAGATCTGCCTATTTTGTTCCCCACTCTGTCTCTGGTGAATATTCTCACCCCCTATACCTCTTACCCCCTATACCTCTATAGTTCTTGTATGCATAAATAAATAAATTTTAAAAAAAGAATGGGTTCATGAAATGGAAATCTAGTAACTTGCTAAATGATAAAAATTTAAAAAAAGGGCCTCCCTGGTGGCACAAGGGGTTAAGCAACACACTATGAAGCAATCCACAGCCTCTGTAGCACAAGTTCAATCCCCGGCCAGCCAGGAAGAAACCCGTATGGCTCAGCAGCCCTCTCCTCTCTCACCCCTTGCTCCCCTCAGCAGTGTATTTCAGTCAATCTGCCTGTTCTTTTCCCTACTCTGTCTCTGGTGAATCCTCTCACCCCCCTCACCTCTGGCCTGTGCCCCAGCTCTTGTATGCATAAATAAATAAATCTTTTAAAAAAATTCAGCAGATCACTAAAGGAATTATTATTCATCAATTTGCATTTCAAGGACTATGTACCATTCTCCTTGAATAAAGCATACCCAGGCCCTAACCTAATAAGATTTTAAAATCTAATAGGAAAAACATTATTAAGCAAATGAATATATAATTTACATGTAATATAAAAACAAATATGTAAATCCACATTAATATATAATTTAAAAACTGATTCTTAGCTAAGTACTATAAAAGAAAATATGCAAAAAAGATTTCATCAAAATGCTTTAGAACAAGTGCAAGGGTTAAGAGCAGGAAAGGCTTATCTGAAATCTAAAGGATGACTACTAGTGAACCAGGTAAAGGGTCCACATGTAAAATCCTTGGATAAATCTTACAAACATTCAAGGAATGAAAGGAGGCCACTGTAGCAAGAAAATGCACAAGCGCAGGTGTGGTTTGGATTGTGGCAGGGAAACAAAAACATGGTTTATAGACATTTGTTTTGGACTTGGTATTTTATTTTCCCTTGTTCTTATTTTAACAAGCAATTGATAGGTTTGAAACAGATGTGTGCCAACACCATCCTACCTAGACTGCCTCCACCTGAGCTGTCCAATTAAGACAGTGATTATTTTACATGTGCCTTTTGAATGCCTGCAATGTGGTTAGTCTGAATTGAGATATGACAATTTATACACCAGATTTCAGAAGATTCAGTGCCAAAACATAATAAAAAAACACTCTTAAAATATTTTAAATAACATTTATATACCTCATTAAAATACATTCAAATATATAAGATGTATTATTAAAATTTCACTTACTAGAAATTTTTCAGTCTCCATCTATATCCCACATTATAATGCTACAGGGCAACAAGACTAATGGGGCAAAATCAGAACCCCCACCCTAGCACAGACGAAGGAAACGTCCCAATTTACTGAATCTATTTAAAAACAATGATCTAGGGCCTCCCCAGTGGCGCAGCGGTTGAGCACTAGGTTGCGAAGCTGCCCGCAGCCTCTGCAGCGCCAGTTCGATCCCCGGCCACCTGGTGAGGGTCCCACATGGCACGCAGACCTCTCCTGCCAGCCCGCTGCTCCCCTCAGCAGTGTACTTTGGTCCTTCTGCCTGCTCTGCTCCCCGCTCTGGCTCTGGTGAATTCTCTCACCCTCCCACACTTCTGACTGTAACCAGTGCTTGTATAAATAAATAAATAAATCTTAAAAAAAAAAACAATGATCTAGTGGCCTCCCCTGGTGGCACAGCGGTTGAGCTCTGGGCTGAGAGGCTGCCCGCAGCCTCTGCAGCGCTGGTTCGTTTCCCTGCCACCAGTGAGGGTCCCACCAAAAACAAAACAAAACAAAACAAAACAAAACAATGATCTATATTCAGGAGTTTTAGTTCTTTTTCTAAAAATTGTGTTTTTAAATAGCTTACAAATTTAGCTATTGGAAGACTAAATAGTAAATAGAAAATACAGTGTCTTTAAACCTTAATTCACACTTCTATTTGAACAATCTATTTAAAATACAATGTATTTTAAAATCACAGTATTTTTAAAAATCACAGTAAAACAATTTAAGTTAAATTACCTAAATTACCATATTCAAGGAATCCAGATCTACTGTACTGAGTTATCTATATAGTAAAAAACACTAATTTCCCCTGTTTTTTTGTGATTTAATTTTGATCAAAAGAGATAGAGGATGATTCCTTAAAAAGAATGAATTAGAAGGGCTCCTAATTTTAATAACCAAATGGAAATAAATGAAAGAACTAAATATCATATACAAATTACAAATAGGACTGAGTAGTACTTCAAAAAGTAAAATAACTAACCAGAAACAGGCCGTGAAGATATATCGCAGCAGGTGATTCCAAGATCATGTCCTTTTTCACTATGCAGACATCTCATTTTATCATCCCACACTGTTAAATCTCCACATGAGGAGCCAGTGACAAAGAAGTTTCCATCAGGGGAAAATGCACAGGCCACCAAGGAACCATCCTTAACACTACCACATCTGAGATAAAAGCAAAAAAAAAAAAAAAAAAAAGGTTTTCATTTCAGAACATCTTTTACTTTATATTACAATCTCTAATAGCAACCTGATACAATAAAAAAGTATACAAATGGCTTTATAGGACTTAAGAGTAACTGATGGGTATAGAACTATCATTTTTAGATCATAGGCAGAGATATGCTTTCTAGAAATGAGATTTAAAGGCTATCTTAACTAGTGTGTTGAATTCTAAACTATAAGGCTACACCACACATCATATTTTTCCATACAGCAAGTCAGTATTAAACACATTAAAACCTACAGAACTAAAATAAAGCAATGACAACCAACAAAATCTACTAATATTTTTTTAAAAGATTAGACTTTTTATTGAAAATATGTCTTAAAATCATTTAGAAACAGCAGTTAGATATTTCATCTTCAAATATAAATTCCTTAAAAAAGGAAAATGTTGTGGAAAAAGTTATTATCAAGTTAAAATTATTTTGGGAAGCAAGGAGGCACTGTGCTGATAATATATTTTCTCAACTAGGAGAAACTAAACTGGTAAAAATCCAACAATTACTGCACTGTCCCATCCAGCATTTAAACCTATATCGAGGTCTCATTTTATAATGTTAATTACTTAATTAAGGAAGTCACAATAGTGGGAAATTCACCACCTAGAAGTGAAAGTAAAGATTTCTTACTGACATATATATTTCACTCATATAAAATAACTTAGACATTTCATTTTGTGCTTTTTCTTTAAACTGTGTAACACCATTTAAAACTTAGCACCTTCTTCAACCCAATGATCTAAACCCAAATGAGCAACAGTTGTTTACCCCAGCTGGTAGTTGTGCTCTAAATGTTGCGGGGAGGAGAAGATACATTAGGCTATTTTAATTGGTAACATTTAAGTTTTATGAGTTTTAATGTACTCAATGTCACTATACTGTACACTTAGATAATTTTGAAGGTAAATTTTGTAACTATATATCTTACCACAATATAAATTCATAATAGTACATGGTTTTCATGTTGGTAAGTTGCCAGAGAACAATACTAGTATAAATTAATTGATTTTTTTGAATCAAAAAGGAGTTTTTAGCATAATTCTTTTTAGAAATGGTAACACCACCACACTAATCACAAGGTTTTTTTCTTTGGGGCTCTGTTGTTCATTCACCCAGCAAGACTCCGGAGCAGTAAGTAGCTCTTCCTTAAGTAACACTGACCTACCATTACTTAATTACTGAGAACACCTGAGCCACAAATGACAAAAATAAAACCTAAAAATAATGGATCTTACTCAAAAGATTTTTCTTTGCCTGACTCCTACAGTAAAAATCCATTAAAATCTAACAAAGTTAACCTTTATTTTGCAAAAGACTGGAAATTTAAAACGCTGTTAAGAAAATCTACAAGAATTACATTAAATGTCTGTTTTTCTGACCTTCAGAAGAGAGATCAAAAGACTTTTCCCTGTGATTGCTTCTTAACGTCATCAAAATATTCTGCTTTGTAATTTTCCAACAAACCTCTTAGTAGGATTAAAAATGGAAAAAAACATTTAAATATTCATACCTATATAACTTGTATGACTGTGCATTCCACAAAACAACAGTTCCATCAGCTGCCCCTGATACCAAACAAGTGGAGTCTGGGGAAAACCGGCAAACCCTCACGGGGCTGCCACTGGGCTGTTCCATCACTGCCAACATCTGTCCATTTTGAGGATTCCACAGAACTGTGGTACCATCTGTTGAACATGAAGCCAAAATATGTCCTGAAGGGGAGAAACAGCACCAGTGGACAGTATAGGTGTGAAATTTCAATGGAGAGTGCGGCAGTTCACTAAAGTCACTTAGAGAGTACAGACGAACTGTTTTGTCCAAGGAGCAAGTTGCCAAGAGGGAAGAGGAGAAGGCACAGCAGTTGACATCATCACCATGATCCGCTATCGTATGAATCAGTTTTACCATGTTCTTTATATGAAGTAAAATACCCTGCAATTTTTAAATAAAGGTTACTTCATCCTAATAACCAAAGAAAAACAACACGAGCCCCTTAAAAGGGTGAAAATCAATTTAAGAATTTGCTCAATTAAAGGTCCTAAATTCGTATTTGTAAGGGACAATCTATTATACAGGGATAAGGATAAAGACAAATAAATATGAGACATAATACCTGATGATGATCACAGTCACCAATAAAGTTCCCTATCCTGAAAAAGAACCTGGTCAATTAACTTCAAACTGATTTGACACTGACCAACCAAAACTTTGGATTATTTACTGAAGCCTTTCCCTTAACTAGTTATTTTTTAATACAGCTTCATGCCAGATCTGATAATCCCAACCAAAAAGATTTTCCACTATTTTAACAAATTGCTGCTTCTTCCACAGGATGGAGCTAAGGCTATTGTTCTGCCTTTAAGATCCAACGGCGGGGTTACCTCATAAAAACAAGAAGTTTCATTCAAAATTTAACTGGCAATGTTGAATATCATATTAATGGTTTGTCCTTTTGTATGATAAACCATAAAATGATATAAAATATTTGAGGTGGAGAATCAACATAAAATTAATAGAAGGAAACCAAACTGAAAGAGTGGCAAAAAATGAGGCTAGAGTACACTGGGAACAAACATTCCTTACCATGGCTTACAAAACCCTGTATGGTCTGGCTCTTGCCTGCCTACTTTTGCAAGCTCAACTTCTGCCATTTTCCCTCTTCTTCCTTTCTTCCCAGCCTCCCTGGTCAATGGTTTCTGGTCTTTTAGCTATTCATAATGGGGTTTTCTTATGCTGAAATTCTCTTCTCTGCTTGTGGGATCCTCTTTCTCATACAGATCTCAATTTTAGTGTCACTCTTCAGAAAGCCCTCCTTAATCTAAAGTAGCCACCCTCAAGCTAGCACACGTATTTTAATTCTAACTATCAGCATCGGATGTATGCTATTTGTCTCCCAAATAACAAACTTTGTAAACTCCAATGATGTAGAGATCTTGTCCATGTTAATCATTTCTGTAACCACAGCATGTAAAACAGTGTCAGGCATCTACTGCCCACAAATAAGTATTGTTACGTTTTTTTTTTTTTCAAAATGCCATTAAATTCTAGCCTTTAAATATTATATATGAACTTAACAGGATACAATTAGAAAATCAAAAATAAAGTTAGATATTTTTTAAAATACAATAGTGGAAAAATGGCATAGAAAGAGGCAATCATCAGCCCTGAAGGAATAGTTATAACCTGGGGCTGTAAAATTTGTACTTCTTGTTTCAATCTTTACAGAAATCTCTGTAAACAACAGGATGGTGCATGCCTTTTCCCATTGCCATTTTATCCCAAAAGTTCAACCTCTTTTTTTTTTTTTCCAAGCAAACTCCAAGTCATTAAAACAAAACCACGAAAAAATCCTGGTAGTTTACCACCTGTGTTATTGCACTGAAAACAAGATCAGGTGGTGCTTTCTGGAGAACTCCCAAATCCCAACTGTGCAAATGCACACAGGTAATTTTCCAAACCTTAGCTTGCACACTAATGTGGCACTCAGCTCCCTTCACGATTGGAGGCCGTACAGTCGCCTCAGACAGTTCCAATCTGCTGAACAGTTTTGAAAAGCTCTCTGAAGTCTATCCCTACCTGCCTTAGGGTGTGGCCGCCCATTCAGCCCCCAGCTGTCAAGCCTTCGAACCCTGGCCAACTCGCCAGTGTTAACACAAGCATCTCCATGCAATCCAAAGCAAACCCGAAAAATGCCAAGAACCCCCGCCCCGCGCCGCCCCCAGAAAGCCCGTGACTTACTCCCCCGCACGCAGGGCCCAGGCTGCCAACTCAGGGTCCGCCGAGCCTCCACTGCCTGAGCTGCCCGAGGGAAGTTCCCAACGCCTCGCGCTACTCCGGGCCGGCTGGAAGCTGGGCCTTCCGGGGCGCCGGGCCCGGGGGGGCCCAGATGAGGTTTCCACGCGACTCCAGGAGCCCCCACCCTCCCACTGCTGCCCCCCAGCTCCCGGGCTAAGGTCTCACAACCGTGCCTCGCTCCCGATCTGTCAAGGTCCCTGCCGCGCGCTTAAAGCCAACTTCGAAAAACAGGATTCGGCCACCGCGAGCCGGGGCGCCCCGCGGGCTAAGGCCAGGCGCGCTCCCCACCCGCCCCCGCTGGAGCTACACCAGCCCGTGGACGCAGCTCTTTCACCTCCGAGCCCCGGGCTCGCGGGATCCGCCCTCAGGTGTCCGGCCAGCGGCGTGGGTCACGTGATGCGCAGGTGCGGTGGGCGGGGCTGGCGCCTTGGAGACTCGGGACCGTAGGAAACAGGACGCGCCCCTGGGGGGGGGGGCGGCTCCCGCCCGGCGCATGCGCACCTCCCGCTTCTGGTGGGGCGGAGTCTGCATCCCGGCGGGTCCGGAATCCCTGATGAGCTCAGGCTCCGGGGGGCACTTTGGTTGCGGCTGTTCCCAGTTGAGGAAGTTGAGGTGCGAAGGTGTAGTGAGTGCTTGAGCCGTTGTGTCGACTGTCCGTCTATCCTGGCTTGAAGTTTTTTTTTTTTTAATTTATTCACACAAGAACTGGGGTACAAGCCAGATGTGCGGGAGGGTGAGAGGATTCACCAGAGACAGAGTGGGGAGCAGAACAGGCAGACTGAGGAAATACACTGCTGAGAGGCGCAGCGGGCGAGACAGGAGAGGTCTGCTCGCCTTGTGGGCTGTTCCCTGGCTGGCCCGGGGATTGAATTCGTGCTGCAGAGGCTGCGGATTGCTTCTTAGTGCGGTGCTTAACCCCTTGCGCCACCAGGGAGGCCCCCGCGTGAAGTTTTTTAATCTCTTTCAATTCCACTGTTTCTCCGCTCTATGGTCTCAGTGCTCAACCTCACTGGCTGGTGTTTACTGTTGAGTGTAGTGCTCAGCAGCCCACGACTTGGTGTCGTCTGCCGCCACCTTTGTAGTACAGTCTCCCAAATGCCCCTGAGGCCCAGTCCTGCTGTGCCCGCTGCACACGGACAGGTCCAGATGGATATAGTGGAATCTCCTGAGCCCGACGTGTCTTCAAGGTTCTTGGAGAGACCATGCTTTCTGTGTGTAATTGACTAAAAAGTGGTCCTGCCAGCCGGTTTGGAGATGCAAAGTTTGTCCAGGCGAAAAATTTTCTAGACATCTCAACCCTCGTTAATTAGGTGCATGACGTGTAGCAGCAGGATGAGCACAGTGCAGGGCAGACGCCTGCAAGAGAGAGTCCTAGAGCCTTCGGTGGCTTTTCAGCCTTTTATTGCGATTTACCAGGTGCACAGCAAGCTGGGGTATTGGGGGGCCGGGGGCTGGCAGGCCTCCTAGCCCCCAGTGAGTCCTCGCTCTTCCTGGGCTCTCCACGGGTCTCTTATGGCCTCTGCTTCTCTGCTGGTTCTCTTCCTGGTCTCTTTCTCTCTGCTGGCGTCCCATGCTGCTATCCTTATAAGCACAGTCTTAGCCCAGGTGAATCCCATCTACATATGCCCACACCCTATTCCTGGTGCCCCATCAGGCATGCATTCAGGACCACAGGGATCCATCATCAATGCTAACGGTGAAGGCAGAAAAGCCAGATACTTCTTTACCTTACCCTACAACATAAGTTCAGGTGAAAATCAAAGACACTGATAGTTTTTATTTTTAATCCTGACATCTTTTTTATTTTTAATTCAAATTTAGAATTTAATGAGGAAACATTTTAAAATTATCAACTTGAGGGGGAAAAGTCATTTATTAAAGAGTAGTAACTTAAAATACTCAAATTTTAAATGAAATTGCATTGATAAAATAATTTGAAATGAAAAGGGCTAAAGAAAAATGGGGCCTCAAAGTTTCATGATTTTGACACATTCCCGTGATCTTTAAACTGATAGGTGAGTGCATCATGATTGCCTACCTAAGTACCGCCAAAATGGGGTTTTTCTAAAGACTTTTGTTTAAATAAATAATAGCACTCTGTAGAAAATATCCAAAATATAAACAGAAAAATGCTAATAATCATAAAACTCATAACCATTTAGATAACATCTACTTTTGGTCTTTCATTTATATCAATGATTTTACAAAAAGTCTTGCAAACCACCTTTTTAAACAAACTTGCATCCTATTTTTCATGTCTAAAATTTCTTCATTAGCTTAATTTTTTTCTGCTTAGTGATCTACATGGAGCCATAATATAATTTATTTGAAATTTCCTTATTGTTGGATGACTGTTTCAATATTTTAGAGTTTTGTATAAATATTAAATGACTTTGTACCTACATCTTGATCCACATTTATAAACGTTACTTAAGATTTTGTAAAATAGAAGTGGATTGATGGACATAAGGGTATAAAGGTTATTAATAAATAATGCTCTATTGCTTTTCATCGAGGTGGAATGGTTGATACACCAAAGTATGACTGCGATTGTCATTCCCACATTCTTCACAAAACGAGTAAAACCTTTATATTTTCACTAATTTGATGAGCAAAATTGCTTAAGTAAAATATGTAAAAGAAACCCCTGCCAGAAGTATAACAGTTTAACAGGGTGACCTCAAGGCCAATATGGTCAGCTTTGCCTGTCCTGCAGGAAAAGACAACTTCAGAGAGGGAAACCCTATTATAACTGATCTCCAGTCTATGAGTTTACAATTTGAGAGACATTATTTAAAATATCTTGTCGGTATACTAGAGAAACACTGTTAAAATTTATGGAGATCTTTGATCGCATGAGTGAAGTGATGATCTCATAGGACAGTCTCAAAATTGTTGGAACTTTGACTCAGAATACTAAAGATTTGGATATTTTATGTATTCTTTGACTCAATTATATAACTGTGATCAGCAATTAATCTATTATCAATCTTTTGTTCTGCTCCATGTAATAATACTAGTTGATCTATACAGAAGCTAATTTCATTTTATTGAGGCATCGTTGATTTACATCACTGTATATAATTTAGAAGTATAAGATCACACACATTGTAGGGTAAGGAAAAAATGTCAGGCTTTTCTGCCCTCCCACCATCAGGATAGATGATGGATCCCTGCGGTCCTGAGTGCATGCCTGATGGCGGGCACCTGGAATAGGGTGTGCGCATAGGTAGATGGGATTCACCTGGGCTGAGACTGCTTTTTAAGGGTGGCGTCACCGGGGCACCAGCAGAAGCGGAAAGAGAAGCCGAGAGAAGTAAACGCAGAGAAGCAGAAGCAGAACCACCAGAGAACGCCAGAGAGCCTAGACAGAGTGAAGACTTGCTTCCGGCCCCCAGCACCCCTGCCTGCCATGTACCTGGTGAATCCCAATAAAGCCTGCAAAAGCCACTGAGGGCTCCAGGACTCCTCCTTTACCCGGTCTGCTTGGAATCATAGAAAACCTGCACTGTGTCAGTCCTGCCTTTACACACATCCTCCCAGTGTATGTTCCATCACACATACCACAAAAGCACCTATAATCCTCCACCATTAAAATCTGCCACTCCTACCACTTCTCCAGGTGGATCACATTTTCAGTCTCCATAATAGCACAAGACATTATTGACACAGCTGCCCAAACTTTCAGTGGGTAAAAAGGTATTCCAGTCTTTCCATTTTTCCTGGTGGTTTTCATCATGACATTTCTCAAAAACAGCGTTTCACCTTTGGACCCCAGGTAAAATATACTAGCAGTCTTTTCTGACCATTACAGATTATTCCAATTCAGATTATTATATAAGGGTTTCCAAGATCCCCTTGCTCTTTTATACGTTCCTCTATTGTGAATTCTCATTCTTTTCTACAACCCCGGCTTAAGTGATAGGATATTAAGGATGTTAAGCCATACTAGGTCTACTTTTTCCCTCTCTTAATCCAATGGTTTGACAGTCTGTATCAGCCTAGCATATGGTACAGTTACAACAAATGCCAATATCTCAGCAACTTAAGAAAAATTTCTTGCTTATGTGGTATGTCGATTGTGAATTGGTAGGGAAATCTGTTCATTATAGCTAATCAGAGGTCTAGGCTAACAGACCATCAGTTATTTTGAACATTATAAATTACTGTGCTAGAGGGAAAGGAGAGAAATTAAATGCTTAGCTAGCAAGAGACACCAGATACTTTCATTGGGATCTTTGTTCAGAATTAGGTTGTCAAATGACTCCATTCAACTGCCAGGGGTATAAGAAATATAATTCTACCATGTGCCTGGGAAGATGGAAAGCTGAAAGTCTTTAATTTTATGGCATTAATGACTGTACTACATGATAGATGCTTTTTCCTTTGAAAGGAAATGAGATCAAAGTTAGAGATCAACAGCAGCAGTCTGGAGAATTACAAAGAAGCTCCACTTTGTGGCATAGTGTTTTTTTTTCACCTATTGGATTCATCTGGAATCTCTTAATTAGACCCTTGATCATAATCTGAGCCTCTTCAACAAGTCCCAGGAAACAGCTGCACTCTAAACTTTAAAATATGATTATAATGTAATATAACTGCACTTTTCATGAATTCTTGTTCATCATACATATACAATAAGAGCTATCCTCTTCAAAGCAATTGTTTTGGAAAATCAACTATTCTTGTATAGCTGATATCCAAAATACATTTAGAACTCTAATTTTGTCACAGTGTTTAGACAGTGTGCTTGATTCTACTGAATATCTTCCTTGATTGGAAGTCTTATTGGCAAAGTTTTTTTTTTAATATGTCAGATATTAAGTTGGATCCTGGGTGTTTCAAAATGTGTGACACAATTTCTTACCGTGGGAGTGGCGAGACATATGGCCCATAACAGCAATAACCCATAATTTGGGGGTATTGTGAGTTCTAGCTTGTGGAGAAGGGATGGTTCACTCCCAAGGACATCTCATACTCATTGTGTTCACTCTATGCTCAATACCTTTTAGGTGATTCAGTCTTTTCCCCAGCTTCCATGAAAACTAGAAGCCTAAAACAGGCTACCTGAATAACTGGGAAGTAACCTCTCCCAGTTATTCTGGGAGTTGATATTCTGGTTTATGTTTTACACATTAAGTTCAGTGCATATCAGCTATGTAGTTTTTGCTATCTCCGAAGCAGATGTCAAGCAAAACTACAAAAAAGTGAATTAAAGTTGACGCCACTAATATTAGAGAACTTGATATTTTTCAAAACATGGTATTCAAATTCAAAATATATAACAAATTGTTGATGAAAAATAACCTCAATAAATACTAAACATTGGCTGGAGGTATGCGGAAAGCATCCTTTTTCACTGCTGTACATGTTAACTGGTGCAGTTATCTGGAGATTTATCAATAGCATGGAAAGTTAAGTGTGCACATGCCTAACAACTTGGGGATTCCCCCATGTGTACAAAGAAACTCTTACCTCAGCACATTGGTTATCTATTTCTATGTGACAAATTACTCAAAAATTAAGTAACTTAAAACAATAATAAACATTTATTATTTCATAGTTTCTGTAGGTCCATTCAGGAGTGGCTGAGCAGGGTAGTTCTGATACAGGGTCTTGCTTGAAGTTGCAGTCCAGATATTGCCTGCAGCTCCAGTCATGTGAATATTTAACTCGGTATGAAGGATCCACTTCTAAGATGCCACAGTCAAATGGCTGGCAAGTTGGTGCTATTGGTGTACCATAGGGCTACTAGTGTCCTCACAACACAGGAGCTTAACCCAGAACAAGTGATCCAAAAGAACAAGGTGAAAGTAGTATTTTATGACTTTGTATAGGAAATCATACCATCATTCTACCATATTATGCTGGTCACACAGGCTAGCAATATGGAAAATGATGAGACATCCAGGGCATGAATTACAGAAGGTGAAGGTCATTTGGACCTGGCTTCTACACATGGGTTCAGAGAACATATGCATGAAAACACTCACTGTAGTTTTATCAGCAGTGACAAGCAGACGCAGGCACCTTATTTCTAGAGAAATCTGAACATGAAATGTACATGCCTGTGATGGAATACCTTGCAGCAGTCTAAAATAATGAACTAGATTTACATATTTTCTCAACTCAAAAGAAAAAGAAATAGAAAAAAAATTTTTATAGCATAATGCAACTGATACAGGTTTAAAACACTATATATATACACATATACACTATATACTATACACATATCTATAAAGATGTATATTTTGCTAAATATATGAGAGTTTGACTGAAAAGACAATAAAAGTGGTTGTATATAGGGAAAAGGGAGTCGAAGAGGAACTGAAGAAGTAAAAAGTGAAACAAAAAAGATTTTACAAGAGTTATGCTGTGTGCCACAAATTGAGGAGTTACTTCAATTGTATGCAGTTGAGATTTAAAAAGCCTTTTAGGGCAGAATAGTAATGTGGCCAAGCAGGCAAAAGAAATTGTATTGCAGGCAAAACTCCTAGTAAATGAGGTTCTATTAGTTTCCCTGTGCTGTATTTTTTACGACTCATACTCTCGTGGAACAAGATTTGATTCTCTTAAAGTACCTCCCTTATTTCCTTGTTGGGATGAAATTCTTTTAACAGAACATAAACTTTCTTTCTTATAGTTAGAACATATCAAAATCAATAAACAACTACGAACCAGAGACACTCTATGAGGGGTGGGGGGGGGGAAGTTGGGATTGGGGTCAAAATAAGGGGGTTGTAATTGTATGGGGAATATAAAAATAAAATTTAAATTAAAAAGAACATAAACTTTCATTTCTCAAATGGAGATGTTTAAGGTGCAAATAACCTCGAGGGAGGTTAGCCCATGAATAAAACTTGTAATAAGGAGTAAATGATTGATGACAGATTTCTTTGATAAGAATGTATTTAATGGAAAGCTAAATGAACAGGGCTTTAAATGTCTTGAAAAGATATGGGGGGTTGAAGGGGTGGAAAAGAGAAGGAACACAGCAGGGCTCTATTAAAATTCCAAAGACAGTTTAGATTCCTGGTAATTTGATGAAGATTAGTGCTTTTACCAAATTTCATTTTGGGTTTAAATAAGAAAAAGAGATCATCTTGCATTTATGGTCATTTAGTTCTTTTGAGATAAAAGTGTACACGTAGATACATTTTTACTATGGTTAATAACTAAAATATTAATTTACTCTATATGTTGCTTTAAATTGATATTTATATCCTGGGCTTAATAGTAGTGGATTATTTGGTAAGTTATCTGTAGTTGGTCACTATTTGAATCATAATCTAAATCTAAACAGAGAACAGGCTAGTTTTTTGTAATTTAGAGCATTCAGCACAAAAATGGAAAAGGTTAGGGTAAAGCCTAATGTTAATGAACTTACGCTGTGTGTACTTGTAATTTTGTGACAGATAGGATTTTTTTTAATATCTGAGAGCAATAACACTGGTTTTACATATGACAACAGATCAGAGATAAATCTTAACAATTGTTACCAATTGAGAGACTCATGACAACTATTTCTGCTTAATAACAGCAATGAGGACATGAGTCCAGTGTAGCCAATATTTACTAAACTTTCCTTTTTTTCAGCAACATATTTATTTTTAAAAGAAAATTATCACTCTTGAAAATTTGTTCTGTGTGTGTTTTAAGTATTTTCTCATTTGCCCTTCAGACACCATACATGTTATTACCAAGCCACTTATACACCATCTAATACAAACGAACATAAGTGTGTATCACCCCTAAGGCATAAAACTCCCATGAAAAAGACTCCCCATGGAGCATCTGGTAGGTCTATAAACACCAAAACCACTCACTTCATTCACAGCAGCACCTTGTTTCCTGCTCCACATGGCATTTTTGATTAAGCACCAACCCCTTAAGGCATCACTGCAATATTTTGATTAACAGAAACTGACATATTTATATAATAACAGCTGATTTTCAGTCTTAACAAATAATTTAGAAAATTTTCGAAATACTCTGTGGCTTCAAAGCATTTTAAAGTTAGAAAAACATTCTTCACAACTTTTCTATTCTCCCTTCATTATTCAAAGCAGGAGTGTCTAAGGACCACCTCCCCACTAGGCTGCAAGCTTCATGAAGGCAGGTATGTGCTTCTTTTGTTTAGCAAGGCATCAAACTATATTTCATGAATGCCTGCATTTGTGTCTCTTCACTTACAAGAATTAAATGATCATTTTCTTTAATTGATACCTGGGTTTTATATCTTCCAACAGAGACATTTCTCATTTCAGAACAAGACCTTAAAAATGTATTCTAATATTTTCATATTGAACATGTGAGATAACCAATAAAACAGTCAGAAGTTCATGGAAGTCACATCACTTGACTTTAAACCACCCTTCTGTATTCAGCCCAATGTTTGTTGAACCACACTCTCCTGCTCTTTATAATTCTGTAAAAATCAAATTTAACTGTTTTTTGAAAAGAATATATTTTCAAGTTGATTAAGAAAAACTAAAATACTAGTTTGTAAAAGTCTTTTATTGTATCCGTGCCACACATAGTAGTGAAAAATAACACTCCTAAAAAAAAGAATGCTACCTTTTCCACAACATTTTATTTTAAATAAAACTTCAAGTACTCTTACATAGGTACAAAAAAAATTCTGATCTATTTGCCTCCAACGGGCCACCACAACACACAGTAGATAAAACACAGTGGTTACAAATGTCTTTTAAATTTATTTCTGAGGCAAGGCAAATGGGAGGGAAATGTTTCTATGAAAAAATACTGTGTGCGTAGGAAAATGTCACAATTTTATTCCACATGGATACAAATGATTATACTTTAATTTAGGCCCTGGTGGCTTAAAATTATATAACAAAATAGAAAAATGGAAAACTAATATCCCCTACACCCTGTTTCAAAGGCAGGCACTACCAAGATCAAGGAAACGCCACAGTGTTGGTAGAGGATAATTACTGTACAAGCTGTATAGCTATAATTACCTTCAGACTAAAATAAAATGCTACAGTCCTTCTAAGGCATAAACAATAATGTCTGCAAACAATATATACACATAATACATATTTAAAACAAGACTTAATATAAACAATAATGAACAGTATATACAAGTCAATTTTTCTTCACTGTTTTTGAAATACATTTAACTACACAAGTGATGCAGCAACATATATATATATAGATATATATATATAAATGTACTTGAAACTCTACAGTAAAGTTTATTTTTGGTGCTTTTATAGCACATCAGTGTAAACAGTTTAACTTGGCTTTGTTTTATATTTTAAAACATTCCTTGTTGTATTTTCAAGATTTAAAGCAATTTTCTAGTTCTTCCTTTTCACAGAAAACGAAGATTCTGGATGTGGTTTAATCATAAATAATTCATAAAATTAAATACATTCACTAAAAAATAAACTACAAAGTAAAAAAATGAAAAATATATATTTATTGAGAGGGAAAGGAGAACCGTTTCCCACGTTAGAGCTCTGGTGTTGAATATTCAGTGCGATTTGATATATTTTAATTGCTATTGCACTATAACACCCTTTCCTTTGAAAATTCTTTGGGTGTGCTTCCCTGTTCTACCTAAATTAGCTGATAAATCACACAAACCAATAACCAAGGGCCTTGGTTGTTGTAGGAGTGAAGCCTTTAAAAATGGTATCATTCTTCTGATACTTTGTGATATTTTAAGGAAAAAAAAGTCACTATGCATGTGCCTTGCACATTTGTGTAAATACAGTTCACATTGCTGGTCTCATTTGTCCTTGTTTTAAAGGGTAAAAAGGAGATTATTATAATTTCAGCTCACTTTGAAAGTATCTGTCCACTTTTTTTCAAAATACTTTCTCATACTGTGGCCAGCTCTACCTATATCAGAATCATCTTCATTAAATGTTTCACAGTTGTCAAAAACAAGTCTGACATCTAGAGCAAAGGTTTCAAGATTTGGATATCTGAAAAACAAACAAACAAACAAAAACACAACATGATTTAAAAGTTATTTTATGGGACAGTTTTGTTTTATAAACACAAATGAAGAAGTAATAGAAGGTAAAATAAAGAGTAAAACTGAACAGGAAAAGATGAGGATAACTGCATTTAAGCTTATATAAAACATAACCTCTTAAAAGTGGAACATTAAAACAATTGCATTTATTCTGAACTATATAGAATTAAAAGACAAGTTAAACAGAAAAATGGATTTCTCTGAACGTCAGGTATAGTTTAATTAACTAGCATTTTTCCTACATCTCATTTCCTGTTCAATCTGGACCATAACTCAGTCAGAGGACGCATCTCACATAACTATATCTTTCAGGGCCTCCCTGGTGGCGCAAGGGGTTAAGCACCGCACTATGAAGCAATCCGCAGCCTCTGCAGCACGAGTTCAATCCCCGGCTAGGGAGATATCCAAATGGCACAGCAGAACTCTCCTGTCTCGCCCGCTGCTCCCCTCAGCAGTGTGTTTCAGTCAGTCTGCGTGTTCTGTTCCCTACTCTGTCTCTGGTGAATACTCTCACCCCTTGCATCTCTGGTCTGTACCCCAGCTCTTTTTTTTTTTAAATATATATATATTTTTAGAGGCATGTATTTTTATTTATTTGTTTGTTTGTTTTGTTTCCTTTTTTTATTTATACATGCACTGGGTACAGTCAGAAGCGTGGGAGGGTGAGAGAATTCACCAGAGCCAGAGCAGGGAACAGAGCAGGCAGAAGGACCGAAGTACACTGCTGAGGGGAGCAGCGGGCGGCAGGAGAGGTCTGTGCGCCATGTGGGACCCTCCTCCAGTGGCCGGGAGCAGCCGGGGATCGTACTGGCGCCGCGGAGGCTGCGGGCAGCTTCGCAACCCAGCGCTCAACCGCTGCGCCACCAGGGAGGCCCATGTACCCCAGCTCTTATATGCATAAATAAATAACTCTTTAAAAAAACTATATCTTTATTTAACTCCTCTAACCAACTGTATCACCTGTAGTACCCCACTATCCAAATTCAAAGATATTTAGTTGCAGTAGAAATAATGTAAATGCGTCCTCTGCACAATAAACATTATGCCTGCCCTGTAGCTATTACATACATCCCAGGATCTGCTTCTTTATCTCATTTCCCATTTCTCTTCTCCCAAATCTGCCTCATCTCCCATTTCTCTTCTCTCTTCACATATGCTCTTTTGCTGAAGCATTGGCGTATGATGATCCAAAACAAGCCAAGAAAGCACATACTATAATAGAAATAACATTATGAGGAACTGCTTTTCAACAAGAGCACTTGACTACAGTCCTTTATAATCTCTCATTTTCTATAAGAACACAGAGAAAAGAACAGGAAGATGAATGAATCTGCCTAAATTTAATTGGTAATCGAGGAATGGGTTTGTTTCAAGTCAAATCATACATTTTGAAAGAGGGCTTTGGAAATTCAAATTAAGTGATTCTAACTTCCAAATTGTATACTAAAATAATTCACTCATTAGAAATATCTGTGGGGCCTTCCCGGTGGCGCAGCAGTTGAGCACTGGGCTAGGAAGCTGCCCGCAGCCTCTGCAGCGCCGGTTTGATCCCCGGCTGATGGGTGAGGGTCCCACATGGTGCACAGACATCTCCTGCCGCCCGCTGCTCCCCTCAGCCGTGTATTTCGTCAGTCAGCCTGCTCTGCTCTCCCCTCTGGCTCTGGTGAATTCTCTCACCCTCCCGTGCTTCTGACTGTACCCAGTGCTTGTATAAATAAATAATCATATATTAAAAAAAAAAGAATTATCTGTGAAGCCTGATTGGGAAAAAATCTTTGCACTCCATTCAGCTGATAAGGGACTGATCACAAACATATACAAAGAACTCACATGACTCAACAAAAACAAATAAACAATCCAGTCAAGAAATGGGCAGAAGAACTTAAAGGACATTTCTCCAAAGAGGAAATGCAAATGGCAAACAGGCATATGAAACATCCATTATAATCAGGGAAATGCAAATCAAAACCACATTGAGATACCACCTTATACTAGTAAGAATGGCACATATCAAAAAAACAAGCAACAACACATGTTGGCGAGGATGTGGTGAAAAAGGAACTCTTCAACATTGCTGGTGGGAGTGCAAACTGGTCCAACCACTATGGAAAGCTGACTGGAGGTTCCTCAGTCTACTGAAAATGGAGCTACCACATGCCTGGCAATCCCACTCCTAGGGATCTACTCAAAGGACACAAAAACATTAATTCAAAAGACCATCTGTACCCCTATGTTTATTGAAGCACTATTTACAATAGATAAAACGTGGAAACAACCTAAATGCCCCAAAACAGATGACTGGATCAAGAAGATGTGGTATATATACACAGTGGAATTTTATTCAGCCATCGAAAAAGATAAAATCATGCCATTCGCAGCAATGTGGATGAAGCTAGAAGGAATTATGCTCAGTGAAATAAACCAGAAGAAAAAAGAAAAATATTGGATGGTTTCACTTATAACAGGAATATAGAGAAACCCAATAAGACATCAGTGTAAAAAAAATAATAACAGTACAAAACACAACAAAGCAAAAGAGACAATTATAAATCAGAGACATCCTGCAGGGGAGGAGGAGGGAGCGGGATCAAGGGAGGGAGGGAGGAGCTCAGGGGACTGAGGTGATGGTGCACGGGTGCATTGGTGAAGGAAACTCTATGGGGACTACACCTGAGGGGGTGGGGGAAGCAAATATTGTTTAAAAATGAACAATGATGTAAAAAATTAAAAAAACTAATTAATTAAAAAAGAGAATACAAATAAGAAAAATATATCTGTGAAGCATGCACTGACATTCTGAGACCTGGTAAAAACTATTTCTTTAATGGAATACCTTGTGCAGTCTCTCACTTCCTTCTTTTAATATGAACAATAACAAAAGAAGTAAAATTTCTGTATCTGTAATGAGCTCAAAGAGTTAAGTAAGGCTTTATGTAACCTCATCCATATTCCTGTCCTGGGAATTGTTATTATTCATTATGGGGAAACTCACATAACATAAAACCAACCATTTTTCCTCCACCCTCACCCTACCCCAAAATTAACCATTTTAAGGTCAGTAGCATTCACAACATTGTATTTGCCATCACTTCTAGCTAACCAAATCATTGTCATTACCCTCAGAGGAAACCTGTATCCATGATGTAAGTTATTCTCCATTCCTCCTTGTCCTCTAGCCTCTTTGCGATCACCATACTGTCTCTATTCTGGATATTTCAGATAAATGGAATTACACATCATCTGAGAGAATAATTTTTATAAAATATCTTAAAGTTACTGTGAAAATTACTTCTCTCTTTAGATTGTTCCTTTCTACAAGAAAAGATTAATGATTAATGCTTAGGTAGACTAGCATCTAGGGGAGAATTTTAGGTGAGATTCTAGGTGAAATAAGTATAATACCCACATCTGTGCCTTCACAGAAGGATGGGACAGTTGATGGAATGCAGTAAGACTAATTATAGTAGGCAGTTCCTTCCTTCTGTTTTATAAATTTATAGTATAAAAATTTGTAACACTTTTTATGAATTTTAATTCCAACTTACTAGGTTGGGTTTAATAAAAAAAAAAACAATAAAAAAAGAACTCTCAAGAGTTATAGGAGCCCGAATCCACTAAATGTTGCTTCTCATTCAGTTGGCATCAAAAACAGGGCTATAAAGAACTGCTTCCCTTTGGCTGTCTGCCTTCACTGTGACTCTTCCATGTACCAGGACTCATCTCAAAAGGGAGTTCCAATTTTGTAGTTCTTTGGGAATTTTGCATTTGAATTCTAAGTCTGTCTGTCTTGAAGATTTTAAAGTTTAAGCTCATCCGCTATCCACGTATTGGAGAATCATGAAAATTAAAGTCAAGAGCTAATTTAAACACTGATCAAGTCTTCCTGGGTGATCTTTTTCTTAGCCATTTTGATGACAAAGTCCATTGTGTTATTGTGTTAGCTCCTTCCCCCAAACATCTGATTATTTTGATAGACAGACATGCAAAAGAACTACTTCATATCTCGTCAGTAGGTTTTGCTTGGTTCACATTAGAACCACTAGTTTTAACTGTCTTCTGAATGTAGGCCACTCCTCTCTGTGATTTAAAAAAAAAAAGAATCTTTTCCAAGAGTGACTTGCAGTCTCTAAGGAAATAAATTAGTCGTTTTACCAATCTATTAAATCATTTGATATGTGAAACAGGGACACAGGGCATTGTGAGCTAAGTTTTACTCAACTCTTCTAAACTGAATGCAAATTATGGAGCGCAAAAATTTTCACCAAAAGACTGTTCAGGGAGAACTATACGATAAAGTATGTAATGAAGATAAAAATAACAACAAGAGCGTAATTAAATGTGCTTTGTAGTTAACCTCTCAATGTAAAGTTCCTTGTTTCTCCATATTTTCTGTGACTGCCTTGAAGTGATGAGCACAAAGAAATCAGGGGAGAATGGAGAAAAGTACAGCGTCACAGCATCTGGCCACGCACATGTGGAATGCCTTTGTGTGGGCTTTTTAAGCAAACAGACTCATTCTTATGACTCCAAACTGGGCCAAGGTCTAGAAACCAATAAAATTCTACTATCTAATTAATAGCACTCCTCTCTGTCAGGTCTGAGTTGGTCTAACAAAGATCATTAATTGTGGCCAGGAAGTCACTTTACTCTTTAGAATAAAGAAGAACAAAGAATAGCTTTCTTCTACATTTAATAAATGCATTTTTAGTATCTCTGATAACTCATACTGGGCTTTTAATATTAAAATTTCCAATGAATTTTTTCTTTACATTGTAGTAATCTGAAAATATTCGAGTCAACTTTTGTTAAATCCTCATGATAGTGTCAATATTCCACTGATATGCAATATAAGTTTCTGTTTACATGTTACTTACTTTGGGAGACTTTTCTGATATTTTTCCATATCTCCCAAGCTGAATTTGGTGTCCTTTGAATTTCAAAAAAAAGCTTTATACTACTAAATTTCAATTGTTATTGACCCATCTTCCATGCCACATGTGTTCCTTGCAGGATCTCTCTAGCCCTCCCTCTCTCCACAAAGGCAGTGTCTACGTCTTTGTTATTAATTAATGCATTTTTTGCTCACTACAACAGTAGCCAGCACATATCAAACATTTAAAAAAACATTGAACTGAAATGATTTACTTACTGTCCACTACTTAATTTTTCTCTAATTGTAGAAAAATCCATAGGCTTCTTAATAACTTTCTTATAACCAGGAACAAGTTTCAAGTTTACAGGAAGTAGAAAAGGCCATGCATCCTCATGAGTTTCCATTTCAGTAAGGATCATACTAAAGGAAATAATGTTTAAAATCAATACCTAGGCTTTAGAATATCTATTTTTATTAAAAAATCAGCTTGAAAAATCTCTCCAATAAAAGCTCAAGAAAATTAACTTATTAAAAGAGATAAATGAATATATTTACTTATACAACAGAATTTACATTTTCCTAAATAAAATTCACCTTTAATATGCAGTTTTCTAACAGATGTCATAAATATGAAATATGTGAAAACTGAAATGATACCTGCAAAGAGCTAGATCCTTGGAGTCATCTCTCTTAGATTTCTTAACAGAAGTAAAACTTTCCTGTTTGGACAAGCTAATTGAAGTGTTGTCCTCCATTTTCCTTTTTTTCAGGTCTTTGTTTCCTCTTTTTAGTGAACTACTTGTAGATGCAGAGTCTTCATCTTCAGTATCTCCTGTTAAAGTTACTTTCTTGCCTTTCTTTGAATCATTAGTCTTTTTTCCTTTGACATGAAGCTTTTTGATTTTTAGAGTTTGACCACTTGCCTTGAATTTAAAAATATATGAGGTATAAGAGAATAATTGTCCATAGACTTTCAATTATTTTATATTCTTTTAAATTGTGAAAATCTGGACAAAAAGAATAGTATCTCTATCTAGAAGATTGATAATTTTACCATTTTCAAGAGAGATCTAAGAATTGTCCAAAATATAAGGTTAAAAAAATTTTAAAACTTTAAAAATCTAAAGAATTCTTAACACCTAAAGTTGCTATTCTGTTAATCCATCTTTGGTAGTATAGACTTTATCAGCAGTATTCCATTAGTCTAGCTCACTAAGTATGATATATGCTAGAAAAAACTGTGCTGAGGGAAAGAGGTCAGATAAAAAAGGTTACATGTTGTTGATTAAATTTATGTATAATAAACCATAATAGGCAAATCATGTAGATGGAAAACAGACTAATGGTTGCCAAAATCTGAGGCGAGAGGGGAAGTGGAAGTGACTATTAATGAGTTCAAGGGTACTTTTTAGGGGTCATGAAAATGTTCTGGAACTGAATATTGGTCATGGCTATATAACTTTGTTTCTCTATTAAAAACCACTGAACTTTACCCTTTAAAATGGTGAATTTTATGATGTATGAATTATATCTCAAAAAAATCCCTATAAAACTGCATTTTGATCTGGCAATTAAAAATTTCAATTTTAGATCAGTCTTACCTTAGCAATACAAGCTGGACAAAACCAGTCCCCATCTGGAATAGTTGTAATCTTGGGTCTATGGCAGTAAGTATGACAGCCTTTGTCACAGCCATCACAAAGGAGGAGTAGTTCTTCATTATCTCCCTTTCGACAGATTTGGCAGTACTATAACATGTGAAAAATCATTTAAAGTTAACACTCTGCTATGAATAATAGTTACTGGGATATCAAACACACCATATTTCCTAATTTTATTAGTAATGAACATTCCGCTTGCTAATGAATATACAGTAGCCATACACATCTATGTATCTCTCGTTACACAGATATGGACCACATGACGGGGTGAGCAGTTCAATTGGGGTAAATGCACATTTCAGGTACACTGCAAAGAACAAAGCTAGAGGTTGAATGCCTGCACACACTTCAGAAGCATGTACACATCAACATATGAAATAATTAACATGACATTAGAGCACATAAAGCAATGAATAGCTTTAATATGTGGTGTTTTAAATTTTTTAATATTTCATCTTTGGCTTATCTTAGCATCCTCATGATATCCTGAGAAAGAAATAAGTAAGAGTTAGAGTAATTTTCAAGAATTAGTATCAGAATTATATATACTAAAAAGATGTCTCTCGATTTTGGCTAAATTACCCAGTTTTTTGTAATTAATAAAAGTGTCCAAACCAGGAAACTTTGGAAATCAACCCATCTGTCACAAGTACAGAAAGTGTATCCTACAAAATGATTTCTAAGAAAAAATAACTGATATAATAAATCAGAGTATAAAAGGTCATGATTTTTTTAGAGCTAAAAATAATTTCTTCTCTGCTTAAAAATTTCTAATATCACTAAGAAGTTTAAAATCTGCAAAGAGAAGCCATCTCCACCGCATACATCTTCTATCTGTTCATCAAGTTTCATAAAGGGAAAGAAAAAAATTATACAAGCAAAACCTTTCAAATGGCTTAAAAATGGTGTGTGCTAACACTATATTTTGATGTTTAGAGTCAGTAGAAAATTCCTGAAATCATTTTAAAAAATAAAAACATTTAAACAATAACTCATTTATACTAATTTAAAGTTTCATATTATATGCTCTTAAAAACAAAACAGATTAACTGTTCAAACTTAATTTTTAAATTTCCAATACAACATGAAATCTTAATTTGGGATAGGATGATAAGGTACTATATATAACTCAATGCATACTCTAAAAGCTAAGCATCTTATCCAAACAGCAGATACACACTACAAGAAATATCTATCAAATTATACATAGGTATGTAATATGAAAATTGGTAAAAGCAGCAGAGTTTAACATTTTAACAGTAAGTATTTATTTTCAGACCTTTTTAAAACTACATCACCAAATATCTTAATATGCTGTTATTTCTCCATATTTAAGTTATATTTTTAAAACTTCCATTGCAAAAGTATTTATTCAGAAATAACATTTGGAAAGTTGTAACAAAGTTGAAATACCACCGCACAAACATAAGTAAATCCTCACTGTTTCTACAATAATTAAAAATACTACATAATCTGTCTTAGATCTCACATTTATGATTTAAAAATAAAACTATTTTCTAATACTTATCAAGAAAGGATGACAGATATCAAACTTGTAACACTTGAAAAATCACAGTAATAGCCCACAATATGTTAGAGCAAATGTATTAATATTTGATTTTAACACTTTTGCTACTACAGTAAAAAACAGTGGATATTGCCTATTGCTTAACATTAATAATAATAGAAAGCATACTAGAAGCAAATAACGACAGGTCCTTCTTTCTTGGTAAGCTTAGTCTCTGGCAGCAAGGTAATTCTAAAGACATCAAGCACTATTAACAGTCTGTTAGGACTTAACTACAAAGACTAATGAGGCACTGTTATATTTCTATCTAAAAGTTACAAAGTGTTGATTAATCTTTGAATATGAAGCTGCCTTCTTTTCAAGGTAGTTCCATAGCAAATAATATATTATTAAACTTTAAAAATAAAGCAATTAAGATTATGAGAAATGAAGTCAAATAATGATAATGTGTATTAATATGGAAAATATTTATGAATTCACAAAAACTGAAGGCTTTAAATTACAAAGAGTAGCTTTTGGGTTTCTGTGTACATTTTATAACAAAACTGATCACAATGTGAAAAAATAACCACAAATTTCATTTTGATGAGTCAATTCAATCCTTTTTATCATTATAGCCTAGGTTTCAGCAAATATATTTGTCCAAGAGGACTACAAAACTGGTTTTAATAATAATTTTAGAAAAATATTATTTGTACCTGGTAAAATTGCTACCAGATGAACAAAAAAATGCTTTAAAACTTACAGTAAATTCTAACTGGATTTGGAAAGACCTAAATTTGAGCATATTGTGAAAATTGCAGATTTATTATTCCATGGGCATTTTAGGAAGAAGTAAAAACCCACAAAAAACAGTAAACTTATTTATACAGGATAAATGTGGCCTTGAGCAATCTAAGCATAGAAGTAAAAATGAAAGAAACAATGCTAAATTATTTAAGGCTCACTTCTTCAGGAAATGACCACTTATGTAAGGGAATTTTATCCTTATTCATAAAAACAATATCAAATGTTTATGTTTTAAATTAGTCTGTAATTCAAAAGTCAATGTTACAGTGATTCATAAAAGTCTACATAGAATACATGTTTCTATACATGACATGTAAGAGCCAAGAAGGGTATTTGCACATGATTTAAAATAAATTATCTCCCTAGAAAACACATAACATATAGTTTTGATTTTGAATATATAGTATTGGGCACTTTCTACAATGTAAAGGCCAGTAAACAATAATAACTATTGGACTTAAACAAAGGAGGTGAAAAAACAGATATAACTACTAGAGGAAAGACCAAAAAATCTTTACTTCTTGTTAACAGCATCTGATGCAAAATTTGTGATATTAGAGCACACAATGAGAACCCTGTGTCATCATGTATTTACTTATCTATGCATTTCTTAGCTTAAAAAAATGATGATAGAATATAAAGACATCTTAGGAATGCTGTGGATGTAAATAGCAGGTGTTGTTAGCAAGTGAAATATTTACAAGAGTGAAAGGGTCTTCAAAATAGTTAGATTAGCAACTATTAAGCTGGCAGAATGTGGGAGAAAACTACAGTTACAGGCATTATCAAAGGAGGGAGAGTCAAAATTAAAAGACAATAAAAGTTACCTATTTGATAAGTTCCTTCAAAGAGCTTAAAACAAGAAAATATCAAAATATATGGTTTTTAAGAATTAGGCAAACTTTCAAGTACAGGATACATTAATAAATAATATATAATTAAGAAAGATCTGGAGGTTGGGAAAAAACAGGACAAAGTAAATTAGTTATAGTATTTCTTAAATGAAAACACTTACAACTTTCATAATTGATTTTTCCCATGCTATTGATTTCTGTAACTGCTGAATGCACAGAGCTACCTGTGCAGCACTGCGAGCTTCTGATAATGCCCTTCTCCATACCCTGAGCCCTGGAGCAATATCCTCTTCAATTCTGCATTGAAATATAGAAAAATTAAGTAGGTCATGTCCACATTTATGGTTACTGAATGTGAAACAATCATCACACTGAAAGCCAAGCAATGACAAAAACATGTAACAGCCAATAAGTATAAGGTTTAAGCAACTAAATTTGATGTAGTGCACAGACTGTGGCTACGTGCCTCAAAGCTTAGTCACAACCAGGTAAATGTAAGATCACTTTGCAGGATTATCAACGCACATAACAAAAAAAAAATGTTTTTACAAAAGCACCATGCAAATAGCATGATCCATACGGATCACAGACATACAAGAAGATACATAGATAACAGGCAATAGAAAATAGGCTCCAATTAGCAAAGAAGCACAATAATTTTTCAAGTTAATCTCAATAACCTACCCGTCACCATCACCACTAATGGATGGTGCAGGAGCAGGGACAGTAACTGTGCCCACATTATCCAGTTTGATCTGAATGGTGGTACTTAAGGGGCTCTTCAGATACCTTCTTTCAATGTTCCGCTCCAAATCAGCCAGCCTGGTTACAGCTATATCTAGGGGGTTGTCACTCTTCCGTTCTAGTGCATGTGCACTGCCTTCTTCTTCGCCAGTAAAATCTCCATCATGCTCCTTGCACAATTTAGAAAATGACTTATGTTCAAAATATACCAAGTCCTCCCTTTCTGATGCAGGCTCTGGACACATCCAACCCTACACATTAAGAGAATAAAGTTATTATGGTTTCTTCTGGAAATGCCTGTTGAGTGAATTACCCTTACTTAAAATACAGCAGCAATATCGCAGATCTCAAGGATCTTTACTAGACGTTTTTACCGTGTATTTCCTAATGCTAGGTAGAAAGAAGAACAGAAAATTAAAAAACAAAAACAAAAACCAGTTATAAAAATATTTGAAGAAAACTTAATTTTGTTATGAAAGGTATAATGAAAAAGTATTCTAAAGGACTTTTGACTAAATGCTTATGAACTTCATGAGATCTCATAAATGGAAATCTCTCTGTAGCCTCTGACAAGTCACTCTTCCTTTATATTTCCATTCCTTCCACTACACTTCTGCATAGGTACTTGTACTCACCGTCTTTCTTTTTGTAGTAGGACTTTTGCATAGACTGTTTATCCATGTAGTTTTTCTCTGTACCTCACCACCTAGTTAATTTTGCTCATCCTTCAGCTCTCAAGTCAAAATTACTTTCTCAGGTAGTCCTTTCCTGATCACCTTTAGGGCCTAAGCCTATATTACAGATTCTCACAGAATCATATAATATTATATAGCCTTTTGATAGTTACAATTTTATACTGTGATTATATAATTAACATCTTTCCCCCTCTAAATTTCTACATGTGTCTATAATTTCATGAGGGTTGGGACCATGATTTATGCATTTTCTCTCCAACACATTAAGGCAAACAATTGGCACTCAATACACATATATTGAATGAATAAATGATCTTATAACTCAGCTTGCTTATATTGATCCTCTAGTTCAAAAGTCCCCACTGTTATATAAAAGCCAACGTTTTTACCATGACATTTGAGTACCTCAATCTATTGTTTTCTCTCTTCTTATCATTCACACATTCAATACTGCAGTCAAATTCCATGCCACCCCTGTGTTCTGTCCATTCAGTTCATACTTAGTATGGCCTTCTCTATTCTCTGTCAAAAGCTTACTGATCTTCTCAAGTTCTGTCTCCATTTCTACATGAAATATTCCCTGATCTCTCCCATATCTGCAGCAGAATTCCTGTATGCTGTATCTAAATTTATGTATAACCCTGTACTACTCTATGATTAATTGATAGATTTTGAAGAGATAAAAACATGTATTATCGCCTTATTATCTGACAGGGAACTAATAACTGGTCTGGATAATGATGTTCCAGTATCACCAAGAAAATTTAAATCAAACTCATAATTCTCATTTTAACAATTCTGCATAACATAAGCCATTCAACAAACGTGCTTAATATTGTGGCACTAAATGGAATAATATTTATTTCTTTAAAAAATTAACATGTGCAGAGGAGTTCCTTTGTTGAAAATGCCAAATAAATGAGGCATTTCATACTGTACCAGGGGAAGATACATATAGTTTGCTAGCATAACAATTTCGGCAAATGAATTATTGCCTTGCAAAGTTGGTAATTATGTTTGTGGTTATAAGGAGTATTTTATTAGCTCTAGAAAATGACATTTTTCAGTGGTCCTCAAAAGTTTCCCAATGCCAGATTAGAGTAGTAATGAAGTAAAAACTTAAGCATTGGCTAGGATATTATTATTATAGCATAAATATCTCATTCTGAATAAAGTATGAAACATCAAATTACACAGAGACCACATTTTTAAAACTCTTTCAGCTATCTATCTCAGGTTCACTCATCACTATCCATTTATTTTCAGAGATATCACCTTATTATCAACTGAGAAATCCTTGACATTCTTCTTTATAAAATCAAAAATTTTTAACACAAAGATAGCTTTCGCTTTGCTTGTTCATTGGAAACTAATTTGGATCACTGTTTGTGATATGGGAACACCCAATAGATCGGTAATTAATTAAAACCATATATATGTGCGTTCATGCCTGTGTGCATGTGTGTGTATATACCCGTACGTACAGTGTCTCTATGTGTGTGTATTTGGATACATCTATGTTCTTTAATTTTAAATTATATAGAGTGATAGTCTGACACATAACATGGCTTATAAACAAGTGAGTTCTTGGTCCTATATGAAACATTACAGTAGGGATTTGACAAAATATCATATTTATTATGAACAAAACTATAAAATTCTGCTTGTGGTAAAAAAACTGCATTCCAACAATAATTTCTTTTAAGCTATGTAAGTGAATATTTATTTAGAATCAGAAGAAAAATCATAACAAATACCAAACCTTGGAAATTAATGTTGCTTTCTTCCAAGTTCTCTTAAGGCAACACACTACCTGACAACTCCGATTCCTCACCAGGTCTTAAGAGTGAGGAGCCCTTACACTGAAGTTTACAGTCTATGAGTAAATGCAGGTGGTGATGCATATACTCAAGCTAATTTCTAGTTATCATAGCTTTACTTAATTTCCCAGCACATTTTTAATTTTTTTTTAATGTGCCAATACACATCAGAAATCTCTGGCATATCATAAACAGGTAATTCTTTCTTAAATTTACCATACAATGTGGTTTTCAAAATGATTATTTTTGAATACCATTAGAGAGGCAGCAAGATTTAATAAAACAAACATGGCAGCTGGAGTCAGACTTGAATTCACATTTGGCTTATTATATGCTCACTGGCAGGTTACTTACTTTTGAGCCTTCTTCCTTACCTGTAAGATGTGGGAAATTAATTCATGATTGTTTTGAGAATTAAATAGGATACAGCAAAAATATTTAGGACAGTAACTGGCATAAATCAGGCATATAATAGACATTAATTACCTTTTACTACCCTAAAAACAAATTTTATTCCAAGTCAATTTTACCTTCACTTGCAAACTTGCTGATGCAACTCTCCTTTCTAGATCTTCTACCTGTTGAAGAATACTCAAATCCATTTCCATTGCTTGTTCTTCTACTGACCAGTTCTCCACAATATCTCGAGTTACCTGGTTTTCTTCATTTTCATTTAATTCAATAATAGCAACTACATTTGAAAAGAAATTAATTTTAAAATCCTTCAGTGATTTCTTTCAAAAAGTGAATAAAATTCCAGAGGTAACAAATACATGTAACTCAACACACACAAATGTACTTGTGCATATGTAGACAGCTTACTCTTAAAAGGTTGGAATATTCTTAAGAAACGCAAAACAAAATATCTGCAGGTATAAAAATTACAAGAAGTAATACCAGGTCAAGAAATTTAAATAGTTACTGCTTGTTGAGCCAAATAGAAATGCCCACTAATAAGAAGTTAAGAATTAAGACTAAGTGGTTTTAAAAAGATAAAAGAATTAATTCTCATAATTAAGCAAGAGAATGGCTATCTCTTTAGGTACATACCATCCTTATTCTTGATGCAGGCTTGAGTGATATAATCCAAGTGTTTCTGAATTTGCTTTTGTAATGCCTTTTCTCTTATTCCTCTGAGATGCAGCACTTTGAGCAAAGCTTTTAGGTCCTCTGGGTCAATAATTCTCCACCAACCAAATTGCATTTCTAAGTCAAGATAAATATATAGATCTTTTACAAATATCTTGAGTATGAAATAAATAAATCAGAAGATTACCAACTATATAAAACAATCAAATATTCAGCTATAATACAGCACTCTATAGCCATGAAATAAAATAGGTGTCTATAAGCCATGTCAAGGTACCTACCTTCTGGAATAGGTTTTGGACTAGGAAAATCTACTGGTTTTGCTACTTCAACAACTGCAGATTGTGTTAAAGAGGATTTTTCATTCTGTGGTATTGGAGATTCACTTTTACTTGAAGCAACATTGGGAGTCAAGAAGGAATTACCATTTCCTTCTGATAATCCCAACCCTGATCCCATACTAGGTAGAGGTGATGTAAATGGAATATTGGAAGTAAGCATGCCAGTGGACCACCCACAAAACTGAAGTCCCATCATAGATACTCCACTTTTCATCTGCAAAAAAAACAAAATATTTAAAATACAATTATTTAAGAAGTTAATAAAAATGTTTAGAACTTGAAATTATTTTCAAAAATTTGAAAACAGATTCTTTCACTTATCACAATTATAGGAAATGTAATAGCAACATTTAATTCCTTGGTATTTGTTCCCCAAAGCAATTATCATTTTATATATACTCTAATAGTAATTTAAAAAGTTATCTAAGGATCCTGTGCCTTAGGTTAAAGATAAAAACAAGCAGTTCTGCTGAATTTTGGTGATAGTAATTCCAACTCTCTTTAGTTTTCAAATTGGCAGGGATAAGACTATAAATATGCAACTGATTCTCCTTGAGTGAAAATCTACTTGGGGTCAAAGATTAAATAAAGTAACATTAAAAAACTTACAGTTTGAAGTACTAACCTGAAGAGGTGATAAACCAAATGGATTTAGGCCAACAGGATTCTGAGCAGAAGATGATCCAAGAAGAGGAGCTGGAGCAGGTGAAGGTGACTTAGATGGTGGCTGAGACTGAGGAGTCACTGAAGAAGCAGTTGACATATTGGCATGGGTCAGTGAAGTATCATCACAAGGTGTTCTTGGCAAAAGGCTAAACCATTGTCTATTCTTTTCAGTCAGTGTTTTTAACAACTGGTCATTGGGGAGAGGACTGTAGAACTTCCCTGGACCACTTGAACCAGCATTAAACATTAAATTATTAGAATCTGCCTTTTCCATGTTGGTTTGTGTAGTTGTTGATTGAATGCTGCCTAATGAGTGCTTTCCACTATTTTGATAAGACAATGTGCATCCATTTGAACTAACATTTGGTTTGGGGGTTATTGCATCTGGCTCAGGAGGCATCTTAGCTACTTCTAAAAGTTTGCTTAATTTTGAAAAAGAGCCAGGTTTCTGAAGAAATAGATTTGTATTATCTTTTTCTTTAGGATCTTCCTTTTGCTCACAATGATCTGGATTTGAACAATTTAAAATGTCCTCAGACATCTCAAATATTTCTTCTTTGATCTGGATACTTTCAGCTTTTTTAAGTTTTTCTCTTTCTTTTGCAATTTCCTCCAGTCCTAAAAAATTCAAAAGTTTTATGAAGATTAGTTATTACAAATCAAATCAATATTATCATTATATTTCATTACTATTTATCAAGCTAGATACATAAGTATTTTAACAAACATTTCTAGGTTCTAATACTCTGCTTTTTCCTTTTTCATACACTAGATTTTTTTTCTCATTGAAAAAAATCAATGTAACTTGGTAATTAATCATTATTAAAAATATAAAAAATATTAAAAGTTCTAATACACAGCTAAAATTATTTTTAAGATTTTCAAATAAGTCCTTCCAGTAGTTCTCTATATGTATACACAGATTCTTACACCTAAAACCTATAAAGTCAACACTGTCATATACATAAACTTTTAACCAGTATGTTTTACTGAACATACTCTCTAAATATCTTGATGTGTCAAATAAATATATTACTACACCATGAATTTTAATATCCACAGAACATTCAATAGGCAAGGTTCTACTGATGAATACTAATAGGGCCCAATTATTCACTATTATAAACAATGCTGCAAATGATAAATGATCTTATACTTATATCTTTACTTTTTTTTAAATCTGATTTACTTCCTTAGGGTAAATTCCTAGAAAGAACATACTCAATCCTAAGATATGTACACACATCAGAGTTTTGAAATGCACTGTTCTCTAGAAATTCTGGATTGATAAACATTCATACCAGAAGTATATAAGTGCATCTGTATGTTTAAACCCTCAGTGAAACTGGCTACTATCATTATTTTCTCGTTTTGCTAATATCTATTAGATGAAAATCTAAACTGTATTTTTTTCTTGTCACTAGCAAAGCTGAATATCTTTTCATGGGTTTACTTCTATGAACTTCAGGTTCAGAATTTTGACCATTGTTTTAAAAATAAGTTACAAGATCTCTTAACAGTATAAATCCATTACATTATTCAATTTGAAAAAATACATACAAGGTAAAACATTTTGTAATAAAAAGGATACAGTAGACCTTTCTGTCCTATGCCCTCAGTTCTATTTTTACTCTTCAGTTTTAACCATGGTTAATCAATCATATCTGTATCTCTTTCTGGAAATTTTAGATGCATATATATCACTATTTCATTGCACTACTATATAAATGGGTACCACTAGTCACTTTTCTGCAACTTAGAATAAAATCTAAAATCTGAAGCAGTTATAGCATTCTGTATGATCTGGTTAATGAAAGCCTGTCTGACCACTCTTGATCTTGCTAAGTTTGGTCTTACTTTCTCTTTCTTATTTTTTTTTCTTCAGTTTCTCAAGCATTTCTTCTCAGGATCTTTACACATGCTATTACCTTTACCTGATTCGTTGACAGGACCCTTATCTTTCATGTCTCAGATTTAATGTCATTTTCTCAGCGGTTTTCTCTGATCACCTTATCTAAAATAGGGTCCCCATACCATTTACCTCATGATATCATTCTAATTCCTTCACAGTGTTTACCAAAATCAACAAGCAACTATAAACCAGAGACTCACTATGGGGGGGAGCGGGGGGGGGGGGAGGGAATGGGATCAAAACAAGGGGGGTAGGAATTGTATGGGGACTATGACCACGATGAAAATGCATACATTGTGCAAAAATGAAAAATGATGTAAAAATATATAAAATAAAAAAATATTTACAGGAAAATAATCCTGTAACAATTAAGGTAAAATTCACAATGTTATTCTCAAAATCTGCTGTCATATATCCAACACCAAACAGAATAACAAATCAACCAATTTTTTGATTTGAAACTAGTACATGATTTCCCATTTATTTGCAACTAAAAAAGATTAAGTCAATGATATATTTTACTAGTCTGTTCATGTTTGTCTTTACTTTTGTATTTTCTTTGGCTATAAACAGCTAAACCTTTCATTAGAATGTAAGTTTATTTTTTAAATATGTCAAAGCATATATGAATGCTTAGTATAAGCAGATTTATACTATAGAGATTAACTATACTATAGAGATATTATAGTATAGAGATAGTAATATCTAGATGTTTAATACAAAGAGAGTCTTTAAATAGTTTTCTATCTCCTGTTTCACATAATTCTATGTTTTTTCTAGTCTCCATTTCTTTGACAAGTGGCAAAAAGCATTAATAAATATCCTCAAGACAGACTAAAAAAGAGGAAGGCAAGTTAGAGGTGAAATAGGGAGTACTGTTCACTTGATTAATTTCCATGGCAGTAACTGCAAGTACATGTGGACAAAGAAAATACCATTTCCTGATTTTAAAAATATCTTAAAAATGGGCCTCCCCGCTGGCGCAGCGGTTGAGCGCTGGGTTGCGAAGCTGCCCGTAGCCTCCGTGGTGCCATTTCGATCCCCGGCTGTTCCCCGGCCACCGGAGGAGGGTCCCACATGGGACGCAGACCTCTCCTGCCGCCCGCTGCTCCCCTCTGCAGTGTACTTCGGTCCTTCTGCCTGTTCTGCTCCCCGCTCTGGCTCTGGTGAATTCTCTCACCCTCCCATGCTTCTGACTGTACCCAGTGCTTGTATAAATAAACAAATAAATAAATATAAAAAAAATCTTAAAAATAACAAAGGTATTTATTTTTGAGCTTTGAATCCTCAAAGATCACAAAATCACTCTGAATGCTTTCAGTCGTCACTAGACCCAAGGGGCTCTCAGTTCAAGTGAAATATACCTCTTTTGATTGTACTTATGCCAAAGCAGGCTAAAACTTTCAAACAGATCTTACTAAATTCTAAGTGAATTACAGTAAAGAACAGAAGAAATGTAAAAACCTTGGCATTTAGAATACTGTCTCTGCTCAAGGCTTCCTCACAGGGGTCAAAGGCCTTTACCCATTCAGAGTACTCACTTCCAGAGCTCCTTTGCTGTCTTTATGCCAAGAGTGCTACTCCCCCAACCAAGCTCCCAACAAATATTTTGCTAATACTGTGAAGACTACAGGAAAGAGATTCTTATCAGTTTTCTGTCTAGGATTGCTCTTCAGTCCAACATAGGAATTAAAAAAATATGACTGATACTATAATACCCCTGTCCATCACATTCCATCACATTTCCATAACAGGGATTAACTTTTATATTTAAAGGTCGAATGCTTTAATCATATGAATACAAAAATGGAAGAGTAACATTTACATCACAATATATACATAAAATTTACAGTAAATTTGTTTCATTTTTCTTCCAAAGCTATAAATTATAATCTAACATAGCCAACTGTGGGAAACATCCTAAATCATCCTGACTCTTGAAATGAGATTACAGGTAGGAATACTCACAAATCGTCAACTCCACCTTAGGAGTTTGATTCAACTCCTGAAGTTCAAGGTCTTTGTTCTCAATCTGGACTCATTTAAAGTTGAGGAAGACCAGGACTTGGCTCAGTCCTATGGTCCCATCTCCAAGAGATTGCTAACCACTCTCTTCATCTCACTAGACTGGGAAGGAGAGGTACTGAAAACATTTATGGGCTTGCTGGAAGGGACCAAGTATTTATTGTCCCAGAAAGCACAATTACTGTGGCAAACAAATTTCCTCTACTGTGATTAGGATTTGGTGTTACTAATGGCTGAAAGACCAGAAGAATCATAATCACTACAAAGGCTTTTGGACCTCTGGCATGAACTCGTTTCATTTTCAGATAGCATAACTGGCATGGAAATACTAACGTATTTACGTCCTGTGTGGGCATATGCCCACATAGTAGTCGGACTTCTGTACTTATGTATTGTGCCCTCTACTGGCATATACTCTGACGGCATTTGTTAGCTTTTGGGGATCTGATTTCCTCTAGTCACTGAATGCCATATACCTTTCCTGGATATGGAATTACAGTGTCTCTTGCTTATGTAGTCAATACACACACTATTAAGATTGAAACATATTTGTCATTTAGTGGGGTCTGCAGAAATGATACAATCAAAGAATTGGAATCCTTTCACACATGCTGCAATTTAACAAAGGGTTTCCCAGCATGGTACTTTTGGGTGGCTAACCCATGCTCCCTTTTGTCCACGGGCAGGACAAAACAGTGGAGTAACATCCTAAAAAGTAGCTGCACTAACCCCTTTAACAATAGCCTCTATAAGTCTGACTGGTCTTTGCACACTTCTTATACCTCATTAAGGTCCCTCCATACAAGGCCAAGTTCTTTGGAATCCCGGAGTTGAAGAACAGAAATGGATCATGAATCTACTTGGTATGTCAGGATACTAAATTTTTATGCTATGATATGTCTCTCCTTTTTTGGTACTTTGCATGATTTCAAGAGGTGTCTGGGAGGTCCTATTATAGATGTTCTGTCTTCCAAATGACACTTGATAGCTACATCCACAGGGGGAGCAGTTTTGAGTCTGTTTTAAGTCCAACCAAATCTAAAATTTTGTTGAACACTCACTCTAAATGTGAGAGAGTTTACTGCAGTCCTTATATACGCAGATAGGATATTCCACCTGGTGGACATCTTTATAGGAAAAGGGCAACTCATGTGGAAAATTATTCCTCCTATCACTCTGTATTCTACAATGAGTAGAAATAATAGCATAAAGTACAATTGATATTTATATATCACTTTGTAGGTCTTTTAGACTCATAATTGGTCATGATCCTTAAAACAACCAAAGAATTTTTACAGAGCCTACTAAAACTCTTTAGTAAAGTGAGAATTCAGAATTCAGATAAGTTAAGAGTTAGGGCCTGAAGGGAAGCTGAGGAACACAAATTTAATTAATGTTATTTATCTCAGGGCTAAAATAAAAGTCTCCTGTATCCTATTCCTATAAACCTTATTAAGACATTTTATTAACTATTCACTTACTTTCTTACAATACCTTTAGTATGCATGCACTATGTAAAGCACTATGCATAACACTATGGAGAATAAAACTTGTACATAGGTATGGATTATAAAACAAATACTAAAAAGAAATGGTATGTATATCAATGTGCCACAATAATGGTATAATTACTTGGTTTTCTACAGGTTTACAGATAGTAAAACTTAGCTCCAATTAAACAATCTGGGGAAGGATTTATAAAAGAGGTGGGATTTGAACTTGATCAAGAAACACGGCAAAATTTATAACGTTGAAGAAAAGGCAGATTAACATTAGGATGAACAGAATTTGGAAAAGCATAGTATGCAAAGACAGAGGGAAGAAAGTAGATTGGTCTATGAAAATTCATATAGTAGAAAAAGTGTGAAGATATTTTGAGTTCAGATTTGCACAGGGCCTTGAATTTCAGGCTACATGCATAGTTACAACATTATCTTATAGGCAATAGGGAGTTGTTTAAGGTTTAGAGTAGAGACATGATATGACGACAGAATCTTAGAGAAGAAGGGGATTATATTCAGCAAAATTGCAGACAGTGTAATAATTCACATATATTGAAAAAGAACTTATTTCAGTAATGTGGAAAAGATACTTCATTTTGAAGGGAAAGTTGATGTCCTGATGTCCTAGACAACAGCATGCTTACATGTCCAGGTGTATCAATTCATCTTAATTAAAATGGCTCAGTTTTTGTTTTGCCTTTTTCATCCAAAGCCTCATAGTTGATTCTTATAGTTAAGGCAAAATTACTCACTTGGGCATTTCTTACTCTGTGCTTAAACTTACGAAGACTCTGCACTTGAATATCAACTGACTCATAATTTTGTCATTTTAAAATTAAATTTCTATTTTAATACTTTCATTCCAAACAAGTTCCTTCTCCTGACTCCTTTGGTTTAGTTTAGAGAATCACAATATTTTTACTGGGGAAATTAGTTCATCAAATTTATCTCTGATTTCATGTTTATGCCATACTCAATAATTGTCATACTCAAGATATCCACGTCTTCTCTTTCCTCCAGTCTCTTCTCTTTCCTCCTCCAATTTGAGTGCCCTAATTTTTTACTCAGGCTACTGGAATGATCTCACAACTCATGTCTCCACCCCTGTTATGCCTATTCAATTGGTATTTTGTTCCCAGATTACTTACTTCAATAAATAAGCCTGAATTACGCTCTGCCCTCAAAGAGCTCAGTGATAAAAATGATCATATATGCCAAAAAGTATGATATTAAATAGTCTATATAACATTTCCCTGTTTGAGTCCTTAACCTCTTCATTTTTACACCTTTAATGGCTTTGATCTTACTCCCTGATTTGCAAAGCCCTGATATTTTTTGGAGTTGCTTTTGGGGTAACTTTTAGATTAGAAAGTAACTGGACAGAATAGAGATCTATATGGAAAAGCCAGGAGTGCCCCAAGTACATCAAGCAGAACAATTCTGTTTCTGTCAAATGTTGAGGTCCTGCACACGATTTTTATTTTTAAAAAATGGTGGTTCCACTGTAATTACTTTATACATTGTTTTAGTCATCTATGTGATTAATCGATCCTCTTTTTTTCAATGGACTATAAACTTCTACCTGAGATGGATTATAAATCTCTGTCTAGGTTATAAATCTGCATGTCTAGAAATGCCTGGTATATAAACATTGAAAAAAAAATTTGAAAGCAGTTTTTGCTTCCATGTAGTACCATAGGGCAATACCTATATCCTGAAGCTTATAAGACTAGCATAACACTTTTGGGCCCATCAGAATTTAAATATTTGAAAATGCCCATATACAATATTTTGAAAAGTTCAATTCTAGTATAGCTTACTGGGCACAAAAATGCACTAAATATTGTGCTAGTTAATATAACAAATGGAGCCAGAAAAAGGTAAACTATCAAGGACTGTGTGTTAACAAAACTCAATAAAGAAAAGATTTCAAGATGAATGGGGATTATGCTAAGGATTTTGAATTTAAGCAAGTTACTTCCAGAGGTACTGTCAGAATGAATGTTTGTTGTAAAGATTAAGGAATAAACCATTTCTTGAAAAGTTTTCCAGTGGAAGAAAGAAGAAATGGAATAGCAGGCATGAAGGTAACACAGGTAAAGAACTTCATTCACTAAATAATAAAAAGAATAGGTTATATTTGATGTCAGAAAGCAATAGAATGAAAATCATAGAGAAGGAATATTTATCAGTGGTAGGAGCATTAAAAATCAAAAGAAATGAGAATCAAGGTTTTATAATGTTTCTCCATTATGCAAATTTGATTTTGGAACCACAAAATTTAGTAAAATATAGGAATAACAGGATATTTAAAAACTTTTAAAAAACGTAGTAAGTTAATAATTCCTACCTTCACCACTCTCCATGCCTTCTACAAAAATTCCCCCACACTGGGGAAGAATCCAGTACCGGCGTCTATAACGATCCTGGCCAAACATCATTGAACGTAAAGAGTGAGAAGCATCAAAGAGTTTCCTTCTGTACTGACTTTGTTGCTGTTTAAAAAAATGAAGCACATCATTGAGCTCTGGATGTTAATTCCTTTAAATATTAATATATAAGCAACATCATACTTATGCTTTCAGAGTAGGAAAATTTCATTACTGGGGAAAAAAGATATAGCAAAGGGGCTGAGGATTACATACTTACTTCAATTTCAGTAATTTATAAAAGTAGAAATTAGTTTGACGGTAACGGGAATATTACTGTTGCCAAGGATTAAAGGGATAAATTTTATAAATTATAAATTAGAGCCCCTAGTTTTTTATTAGGTATCAGGTATCTTACAAAGCATGATAGTGAAGTGATCAAGTATTTTATTGAGCTAAAGCAAACTGGCTTATGCAAACATATGAAATGGACCATATCTGTATTTGCTTAATTTTATATTCATGCTGCACACCTTGCCAACATATGACTAAATTTAGGGGTTGCACTGTGATCAATAAACATAACATATAGCTATCTTAAACACTTAAAAATGTCATAAATATACTAAAATGAAATAAAACATAAAATGAAATAAAACGTAAGATGCTGAATTACCATGAAATTTGACTGAATTTTTAAAGTAATTTAATTCCAAAATAATAAAACCAAGCATTTATTGCTATATAAAGAACCAAATAATACAGGTTTTTTCCTTCAAAAGTGCTGAAAAATTTTAGTATTGTGTCTAAAGAGACAAAATTTTAACTTTGGCATTGTACTTTTAAGATTTAATTGTAAGAATATTTCTAGTACTCCTTTAATTACTCACAAAAAGCTTGTTTTATTGAACAGTCAAAAAAAAAAAAAAACTAATCCCAGGCAGATTTTTTAAACACTGCAAAAAAAGGAATAAACTTTTATCTGAAAAATACTTACTTTACTTAGTTTTTCAATTTGTTTTTCTAGCTCTTCGACACTTGCTGCTTGGTCACCTTCATCCTATATATAATAAAATACAATATCATTTACCTGTTTTTTGAGATTTATTTATTCAATCAATTAGCAAATATTTTGTGAAACCCCTTTCTATGCAAAGTACTAAGATAGACATGCAGAAGCAATTAAGACTCAGTTCTTGCTCCTTATAAACTAGTAATCTCATAGGGTTAATAATCTGGGAGGGAGAGACATAAAATACACATCACCATTGACTAGTAGGAAGCTATTAGGGCTTCAAAAGAGGTAGATATTAAGAATGGTGGAGTTCAGGGAAGTGTCGGATTACTTCCAGAGGAAATCTATACCAAAAGGGGCTATGTGGAAGTGGTGTTTTAATTAGCTGCTGACAATTAGCTGCTGTCTAATTGACAAATTAGTAATTTGACAAATTACTAATTTGTCAATTAGAGGAAAGGGTAGGGCATTCTAGATTTTGATATATCTTCATATGAAAACATGAAGTGAGCTGAGAGACATGCAAAGATGGTTTAGAGCTAAATTGTCTAGAGTGGTAAATACTTGACAATGGAAAATAAAGTGGTCCTTTGAGGGAGGTTAAACATCAGAACTCTGCTTTATGACAAATATGGCAATACTAGTAAGATTCTTGGACTGGGGAAAGACTTCATGTCTTGATAGATTGAAGAGTGAGGAGAAGAGGGAGTCGTCTTTGAGTTAAAGGGTTATGAATTAGTCAAGGGCAGTTATTTTCCAATTCAACACTCATAAAAATAAAATACTTTAAAAGACACATCTGGTCTAAAAAACATTAATAACGAAAGAAAAAATGAATGGTTTATTAATTCTCCATGTGGAAAAACAAAGTCAGGGGAAGCAAGTATTTCTGTAAATAAATCCTAATATAAAGGGGTAACAACCCAGTAGGATACATTCATATCCCAATACAGAGTTGTCAAATTCATGAGTTAACACTTTAAAACAATTTATATTAAGTGTTGAGAAGGTATGCTAATTCTGACAAAAGGTGATTAATATTGGTCAGAAAGGTTTAATTCCTCCTATAACAACAACTCCACTGGGAAAATGAAACAAATTGCTTATAAATGATATCTTAAGTTTAGGTAATTAAATTCTGATACCCAAATTATGTTTCATACATTATTTGTTACAGGATGAAAGTATATGATCCAGTGGTATCAAAAATACAATATTATGAAAAGATTCATTTCTGATAGGAATCTCAATATAGTCTCTGTTGGTACTCTTAAAAGAAGTAAAGCTCACTGCAGTTATTTTTATCATTATGGTTTAAAACATAACATTGGTGGGGATTTATGAAAACATTTTTATTTATGTATTTTTACTAAAGAGAAATGTGCAGCACATGATCTTATAATTTCTTCTATATTAATATCCAGATTAAGTGAGTAATTTGGTAAACCATTGGTCTTGATTAGATATTGTTTTCATATTCCATCAGTAAATTCACCCCTCTAAGCAGTCTTCATTGCCCCAGTAACACTCAAGTTGCTGTCCCCCGTTGTCTGGGAAGTACCCTTTCTTTCCAGACACAATACAGCCATCTTCATTTTCTCACTTTCTATTTTCATCCAATCACAGTTTGACTTCTAGTCTCATTCTTTAACACAACTGTGTTGACGTTGGCTACCAAGGACCTCTATGTTGCCAGACTCAACACTTTTAGTCTTCATTACACTAGACGCACTGCTCTGACATAGTTTCTCTCTCTATTCTTATTGAAATGTCCAGTTTTCTTGATTTTTGTTATTACTGAATGTATAGAAAAGAATTAACAATTCTTTAGCAATTAATAATTTGAAATGTGTGCTTACAAGGTTGGCCCTTGGTTTGTGTCTAGGAATTTGTTGCTGGCAGGTTCCCCTACTCTAACTGATACGATTGGTTCATAGGACCAAAACATTGCTAACAATCTGGTTTATACTGAACACCTGCATTTCTTCTGAGAGTCTGCAATTTTGGCACATGCTATACAGAGTATGTCTATGTGACCCGCTCTTAATTAAAAACCTTGGGTTTTATTTTAGTATACATTTCATGAATGTTAGAATTTATTCCTGAAAAAATTAAGTTCCTCCTGTGTAACTCCACTGGGAAAAGACTCTCAGAAGCTTGAACTCAGTTCTCTATACTTCAGCCTATATGCCTTTTCTGTTTGCTAGTTTTGCTTTATTTCCTTTTGCTGTAATATTCATAACCATAGCATAATTACATACTAAGTGCTATGAGTCCTCCTAGTGAATCACTGACTCTGAAGATGATGTTGGGGATCCCCACATATTACAGAAATCCCCGAACTCTTTGACTGTTCCTTCTTCAACAGGAAGTCTTGCCAGCTCATTCCAAGTACTGACAATTCCCTAGGGTTCCAACCTCAGTTCAGTACCTGAGTCACTAAACCAATCTTACTGTGCAAACTTACTCACATCATGATTTTAAACTATTGTCTATGTGTTAATAAATTCCAGATCCATATTTTAAAGACTAAGGTCTCAAATTTTTAAGTCCAAATGACTATTGAACTTACACATCGGTACCTGAAACTCAAGACGTCCAAAATAAATCTACAATCATTTCCTATTTTCAATGATCTGTTTTCTACTTCCCTCCTTCCCTATCATCTACTTATTTCTCCTGATTTCCCTATCTTAGTTAATGCAACACTCCATGCAGTATTCCAAGTAATACAGTTGGGAATTAGATGGGAATAAATCATACCTACCCTTCCATTAACCTACAAAATTCATCTTCAAATACTGCTTATTCTTCTGCCTAGATATTTATTGTATCCTTTCCTCTTTTTTCATCAGAATTACCACTGGTTTAGTTTCAGGCCTGTCAAATTCATCTAAACTACTACAGTATTTCCTAACTAATCCTACCAACTCTAATCTTGTTTTACCAGATTTACTTTAGGTTTCAAATTTGAAAGAGCTGCCACAGTGAGCAACTTAAAAAATCAAGTCTGACTATATGTCATTTCCAACTTACAACCCATCAATAGCTTCTTATCACCAAAAAAGTACAAAAACCTAGTTCAGAGTTATATATAAGACTCTGTAGCAAAATTGAAGCACTTGTTTGTCCCTCCAAACACCTTGTGGTATCAGGTGTCCATGCCCTTGCTTGTGTTATTTGCCTGCCTGGAACATTTTACCATTCTCCCCTAGGCTAGCAGTCAACCCAGACTGTCATCTAAGCTAATGGGTCCAAAAAAACCTATGTGAGAATTTACTCCTCAGAAAGTTAAATGCCCTTCCTTTGTACCTGCCTCTTGGTACAAAAATTGGCTAAATACGAATTTCAAAGCAGTTAATAGAACCCTTTACATTTTTTTGTTGCAAATCTTTCTGAGTAAGACTGTAAATTGTGACAGACTTTCATTGCCTTATTCATCTTTGATCAAGTGTCTAGAGGTTGGCACATAATACTTTTTAGTACAAATACATTAAACTCAACATGACAATACTTTCAAGGCAAGAAGTATTACATAAATATAAAATAGTATGTTAACAGAATGGAAGAGAATGCCAAAAATAAATAATGCAAAGTTCTTTAACGAATTCTTAGATGATTAAATAGGAAGAAAAATTTAAACTTCTTTCATTCACTGTAACTGTATATATGTAAAAATTCTATTCAATATTTACATAAGCATCACAAATTAGGTGGCTGCTGTAATATTCATTTTATGGGTGAAGAAAGTGAGGCAAATATTTACACCTACATCCATTTCAGTCTAAATGCTATGCTATTTTTCATGTTATATAGTTTTAGTTAAGTATTAAAACCAATTTGAATTTGATTACCTCATCTTCACAGATATCAGTCTTCTTTCCTTTCTTGTCTTCTTTATCTTCTTCATCCTCATCATCTTCATCAGCCTGATCATCACTATCATCATCATCATCATCATCATAATCACTGTCTCCTCCCTTCCTTCTTCGCTTGCGTCCTGGAGTGGGTGTGCCCAATGGATGCTGTTCTTCTCCAAGATCAATGCCACCTGAAGTGTCTCTTTTGCCTGTTTTCTTAGCATGAATGATTCTGAGCCTTTAAAAATAAAAATATGATGATATATTAGAAAATGATTCTCATTATACTTTTTAAAGAGCCTAACATGAGTTTTAAGCAAAAATAGCTCATAGGATCTCTCTCATAGTAAGCAATAATTTAATGGCAATAAAAATTAGAATTAAGGAATCTGAAGAAATATGTTTGCAGAAATCATAGGCTATATTAACTTTCAAAAATTATCCTGATAGCCCTTTGTAATTAGAACATATTTTAAAAAATGAAACTTAGAAAGCTGAAAAGACTAATTCTAGCAACAGCCAACTAACAATTACTATTCACATACTATTAGATTGAATAAATTTCAATTCAAATTACCATAAAGAAACTATCCTCTTAATAAAAGTTGAAAATTCCAGCATTATATTTCCTAGCAGGAACATTAAGTTTTAATGTTGAGTATGTCTGAGTATGTTAGACTCTCTGTAAATGCAACCTTAACTAGAAAGCAATTAAGAAAAAAAGTCATAATTCCAAACAGACTACACTCATGACAAAAGTAACCTGATAGAAAATGTAGTCCCTTGACTTCTTGGAAAGACAAAAAGATAAAATGAATTTCTTCTGTGTATGAAGCATATAAACTCAATCTCAATATATTTTTGTCCCTTTACAAATTCTGGCCCTGAGTTTTACTAATTTCATGTCTCATCTTAATTAACCTGTACCTTTTCTAGTTCTTAGACAAAATAAAGTTAAATTCTATCTTTGTAATTTTATGTTTTACTGGAAATTTGTACAAAGGGAAAGCAGTGCGTTAATTTTAATAAAACAGGACTTACTTGCGGAGTTTTCCTTCTACGACCCATTTATCTCTCCTCAAGTTTGACATATAGTCTATGTTCTTGTCAATTTCACTGCCAATGCAAAAATTTATTAGAAGACATAAATTATCCATTATGCAATGCATTAATTTGGTAAGCAAAAGTGATATTTGTCAATGAATAGTAAAAACAAATGCAAAATATATTAATAAAATGTCATGGCTAAGAGATGTATGGAAAACTTAAAATGTTCACCAATGGTAAAAATGCATGAGTGAAATGTTTCGATTGACTTTTTCCTGGAAAAACAATGGACTAAAAGTAACATAATTAAAATATATAAAATACAGATGAGCAAAAACAAGATGAACATGGATTTTGCTCACTGAATTTTGAAACATAAAAGAGAAGGACTTAAATTTTGATTCTTAAGTGAGATTAAGTACTTTTTAAAAAAAGGTATAAATTAATTACCAATAGACTAATAACATTAAGGTTGCATATGTGCATAATACAATGAAATGTAGCTAGATAATTCTATGAATAGAAAAGTAGGTCATCATCTATCCTCAAAAGATATCAAGGAAAGAAAATCTGGATTCTTGGAAAGCTGCTGGATACTGATGCCATAGGAAGAAAAATATTTTTACATTTTATTATATAGAGAATTAACTATTAAATAAATAAAACAAGCTATAAAGATGATATATAGACCATCCAAATTTTCTTTTCAAAAAACTGCAAAGGATTCTATTAAAATATTCCTAGCAGGGCTTCCCTAGTGGTACAAGGGGTTAAGCATAGCGCTGTGAAGCTGTCCGCAGCCTCTGCAGCATGAGTTCAATGCCCTGTCAGGGAGCTACCCACATGGCACAGCAGACCTCTCCCGACTCGCCCACTGCTCCCCTCAGCAGTGTACTTCAGTCTATCTGCCTGTTCTGTTCCCCACTCTGTATCTAGTGAATCCTCTCACCTCCCACACCTCTGGCCTGTACCCAAATTCTTGTATGAATAAATAAAATCTTTTTAAAAAATATTATTAGCAGTCATCCTCAAATGGTAAAATTAAGCATAGTTTCCTTTTTTTTCTTTGTGATAATCTATATAGCTTCCAAATTTTGTAAAGCAAATTTTATTATTTTGTGATTATATAAGTTCAATATAGAAAAAAATCAAAAGAAAAATATGGATATATGCTCACCTCACCACACTCTTGCTACATGCCAGTTCATTGATCAGGAAAGCCAGGACTGAGGCTTTCTGTGCTGGAGTGTGAGCCTGAAAAGCTTTGGTCTTCAGGCTTTCAGTAAGCTCAGTTTGTCCACAGTGGGCTTCCATAAAAATCTGCAAAATCTCGGAAACATTGTCTCGATTCACACCAACATTCAGCAAATGTTCTCCAAGCGCTGTCTTGGCCTATAAAAGTTTGGGATATTTGTTATTATCATCATAAGCTTTCGTAACAAAAACATTAAGACTTTAAAATATTGGTATTATAGGTGTGTGTAGTATTACTGACAAGGGCTTTATTCACATTTTTAATAAAGAGATAAAAATGGGCAACAAAGGATAAAGAGCTATGCAAGTATTTGTATTTTTCTGTTCCTTCTTGAAACCCTTGGCTAAAAGTTAGGCAGGGAGAAGAGTACGTAAACTCAAGGGTTAAAATCATCTATCATACCTTCTTTGGCTACAGAAACTATCCCAAGCTTTCTAGACTTTATCAGTAGTGGTTATGGGGAGGTTCAAAAGTGCTATTGTTGTGCCATGAGTTTTACTGCCTGGTATAATAAATGAATATGGAAAATGAGGAAAAATAGCATGTGCATGTAGAAGCAGAGCTCTCATCAATGTTATTTAGCACAAAGCTGACTAAAATGTGAATCTTAATTGGAATTTGGGTAAATTTGAACTTATTGAGTAACTACTAAGGAGTATAGAATCTTAACATGCTCTGCAGGTGCCTTGATTAATCTGTTATTCAGTGATTCAGAGAGAACATAGTAAAATTTTAAAAGACACACACAAGTCCTAATTGCTTTATGAACTCTGTTTTGTGGAATATCACATGGGTACTTTGCCTTATAACAAATTGGTTTTTGCCTAAAGTAAGAGGGAAAAAGAATAACTTTGGAATGATTTATCCCTTAGGTTTTATGAGCACAGATTTCTAGGTTTGTAACAATTTTAACCTAAAACAAACCTTCATTTAATTTTATATGACATTATGTAGAAAAAAATTGAATCAGTCTATAAATCTTCTGCTAAAGCAAGATATAAATGCACTGAGAGTATATATTAAAAAAAATACTTTGCATTTTTTTTTTTTACCTTGTATCCTGTAATTAGACCTGGATCACATACAGCAGCAGAGAGGAGCCTCACAAGCAAGTCTTGAACTTCACCCATGCTGTCCCCTATATTTAGCAATCCCTCTTGAAGAACACTCAGGTTTGGAACATCAATATTCACATCAAAGCCCAAAACTTTACCAAAGTTTCGTAAGAACTGGACCACCATGAGACAGTCTGAAAATGTACTCCCAGAGAGAACAAGTCCTGGAATACGAGGCAACTCTGGCAAAGGCTATGTGAAATAAAGAAATACATAAATATATTAAAAATAAGTTTAAAAATAAGTACTTTTTAATTGAGGTTAACAGTGGTTTATAACACTGTATGTGATTCAGAGGTATATGATCACATGTTTTCACATAAGCCCACCTATTTTATATTTTCTGAAGTAAAATAAATTCCTATCTTTCAATCTCTTGTTGATTGATTTCCCTTGTAATTGTAAATTCCATAGAACATTTCTGCAACCAACATGGTACTAAGCATCCTCAAAGCAAGTAACCATCAGTAAACATTGATTAAACTCAATAGAAACTTAGATCTCCACAAAAGAGAACACTAAGTTAAATTAACTTACATGCTAATAAAACATGGTTATATAACTGGAGCACAAATTAGATAACTGAAGAAATAAAGATTTCAAAAATACTTTATTCACAGACATACTTAGGTGGCTCATGCACTCTTCTAAAGATGGAGACTGATTTATAGTTCACACATTTTTGGTAGCTCAGAAACTAACAGTGTGCATCTTTCAACTGTAGGACAGAGTGTGGTACCATCTTTGGCTAATGAATGCAGATACATTACAAGGTCCAAATCTATGGCCTAGCCAGAACCTGGATTTATTGCAACTAAACAATCTTTAGGTTTCCCTGTATGTAGTGAACCACTGAGTTTCAGTATTAAAATTAGAAAGCTGGGGCCTCCCTGTAGCGTAGGGTTGAATTTGATCTCTGGCCAAGGAGCTAACCCATATGGCACAGCAGACCTCTCCTTTCTTGCTGGCTACTCCTCTTAGCAGCGTTTTTCAGTATTATCTGCCTGTTTTGCTCTACACTCTGTTTCTGTTGAATCCTCCCAACCTCCATACCTCTGGCCTATACTCCAGTTCTTCTATGCAAAAATAAATAAAAATTTAAATAAATTAATAAAATTAGAAAGTTGCCTTTTTTGCTAATTCGCAAATATGCTCCTATATTAGTATTTTAATGACCAAATTATAATCAGTTGTCAAGGACATTTAAAAAATTAAATGAAAAGGCAAGCTCAATAAAAAAAAAAATACCATAAATGCAAATTCAACAATAGTATTTACAATTTTGATTGGGGAAAAAAGTGACTTGTAAATATTTTTATTTATCTGACTTGGTACTTGTTAAAAATGTTCTGCCACCCTGCAGTTAGGGAAATAACTAAGCAGGCCTTTTCTACTAATACTGTGTGGAAACACAGAATTATGGATAATAAGCTGATCTTTTATGTTCCATTTGAGTCTTCTTTCATGGAACCATTTGATATACACATTTCTTTACAATTCTAAAATTTTGAGTAACCAAAACTAGTAAAAATAAGGCTTAAAATGAACTTATATATTTGCTATAATGCATACAGACTTAGATGAAAATAAAAGGTGCAAGACAATAAAACTCACTTAGGAAAACAAACTGCTCACTATGAGATTATTAAATGTGTTAACTACACATTCTGTGTCTGTGCTTAGGAAATTTTAAATCTCCATGTGATTGAAAGTAGTACATATACTTTCGTTATTATTTAAAAGCATTTATGCTAAGTAAATATAATTAAATCTCTACGAGGGTATTAAAAGTTAGCTTTCAGCACCTTAGAAAAGAGCTTTCATAAATCAAGAGATAATCATTTGTTATCAGATGAATATGTAATAAGTAAATAGGGATGCTACTGATGAGTATAATAATATTATCGAGATGATATGCATTACCGATATAATTTTCTAGAAATACCATCTTTATATATACAATTGATCTCTATTCATAAGTATGTGAAGTCATGTCGGTTACCATGATAATTTTGCTCTTTCCAAGTTTCTACTTTTATGTTATCTTAGTATTACATATCTGTGAAGCACAATGGAAAACACAAATGAAGTAATTTGGCTGGACATATTTCTTGACTTTCAAGATAAGCAGTATGAACTCAAGTTTAATAAAGTGGAGCTTAAACCAAGTCGCCAACTTATTTTGTGATCTCCGGTAACTTCCTTAGCCTCTTTGTGTCTCAATTTTCTCATGTATAAATGAGGATAAATAACAGCACCAGAGGATCATGGGGGGAAAAATTATATAAAGTTCTTATTAGCATAGTGTCGGTATACAGTAAATATACTTAATAAAAGTTACTTAATAAAGAAATGAAGGAAGTTATAGATTATTAACCCTGATTTATTTAAATATTTATGAATGCTTGAGGAGGAATTAGATCTTTCTGATTTTTCTAAATACCTGGAAAGAACCAAAGAAAACAGGGAAAGTCTATCTACTGACTTTTATAATTCTTTTTTGTAGGCCTCTGCCAATATTTCTACTTTAAACAATTTGCAGTGTTCCAGTTATATATATTAAGAACTTTCATTACCAGTGTAGGAGTGCAAAAGAGATTTATCGGTGGTCATTTGGATAGGCAGATTGACAGACTTGGAAATCCAATAATCTTAGTTAAAAATGAAAGACTTTCATAATGGCAGCTCTGGCAAAGAAAGTAGGTGAGACTATAGTAAAAATTAAATGTATTAATGAGTGGTTTACATGATAAATTACCTTTTGGTCTGCTAAGCACATGTCTTCATTAGGCTTCTTTAGTTCTTTTGCCATTTCTAATTCTAATCTTCGTTGTTCTAGTTTACGCTCTTTATTTAGTCTTTTCTCATCACGTTTTTCTTGTTTCAACCGTTCTTTTTCCTTAAAAAGAAAATCATGACCACATATTCTCTTTAATCATTATATGTGTTTGCAAATATGATATAAAAATCCAGTAAAAATTTAAACATGAGCAAAGTGTCATTATTTCGTGATCAGAATTCTCTAAGGAAGTTTAAGGATAGACTTGAAATTACATAGCAACAATGGCTTATTTTGCTTTTCCTTGCTTTCACCCTTTGAATTTCAAATAATCTATGACTGTGTGTGTGTGTGTGTGTGTGTGTGATCAATAATAGATAAAATACATTTTATTCCATTATTTAAAATTAATCCAATCATTTCCTATGTTTTAATATGAGAACAAAATAGTAATAAGAGTCGGCAAATAAAATGCAAATGGGCAACTAAATATAAAATAAAGGTAACTGGCATTAATATAAGTTCTGTTGTTATTAATATAACTTCTCCAGGAAGCAAGGGAGGATTTATAGTAGTTAAGTGGAAACACGTTTGAATTTGCAAAACAGTTCATCAAAATGAATTTGTTACTGTTAAGATAGCACCTGTGATACACCAAAACATTATTTACCACTATAAGCAACATTTAAGAGAATGTAAAATGCATTCTGAAGACAGTTTCAAAAGCATTCAAAAATATTTTGGGTAGTGTAAATAATATGTTCTATTTTCCTATTGTAGGGGATGATAATCTGTTAGAAAACGTCAAGAAATTTTCTGTTATATATCAGTATCATTACCTGTCATACCTCAAATATAATTTTTATTTATTTAGAGGAGAAATATCAGAGGAATTATCAGGCATCTCTAACCTATTATAGCAAGTCCAAACTTGAAAACTACAACATTAAGTGAAACATATAAATAATGAAACCAAATCTACCATGGGCTAATTGACACAAGAGTTCCATTTGCATGGCCTATATCTGGTCAAAAAAATCACCGACTTCTCAATAAAGACCCCAAACACCCCTCATGTTAAATAATTATATGTCTTCATTCAATCATTCTTCACCCACCCATTTATTTTAGTTCAGGGTCACAGGTGGCTGGGGCCATCCTGAGCGCTCAGGGCACAGGTGCACACACATGTGCACACTCAGACTAAACAAAGAAACACCAAAGAACCTAACATGGACATCTTTGGCATGTGGGATGAAACCGGAGTACTCAGAAAAAACCCATGAAAACATGGGGAGAAGGTGTAGACTCCACACAGACAACACCCTCAGTTGGGAATCATTTTTTTTTTCCCTTATCAACATTAAAATGAAACAATGTCGAACAAACTAATGTTATTTAAGGACCTGCTTCATCTCATACATCCAACATATGCTGATGGATTTGCTACTTTAAGGCTGATCATGTCGTTTCCTAAACTAAAAATCTTTCAATTTTCTATATTCAATTTTATTTATTCTTTATCAAAATAACATCCCGCTTCTTTTAAATTCAGGACTAGCCTTTTCCAAACTTATCTTCCACTTTTATATGCATCACAGACTCATCAAACTATTTGCTATTCCTTATGAACATCTTTTATTCCCTTCTCTCCTTATATTGGTGAATTCCAATCAGGATGACCACTATTCCTATTGTGTATATCTAAATCCTAATTACACTACCACCTCCTCCCTATGACCACTTCTCTTAATTCTACAGTCCCAATCTATAGTTTTAACATAGCACTTATTGTTTCCATACTATTGTTAGCATTTGCCAAAGCCTACCCTCTCCATTTCAAGCACCACTGGTAAGACAGCATACTAACTGCTGCTGGAGGACATGAAAAGGAGGAAGACAGAGAAAAGTGGAGGGTATTTCAGGCAGAGAGTTGAGGAAGCACGGCATGTTTGAGGAACTCTTCATAGTTTCAGTTCTGGAGAGTGGGTTACAGATTGAGTAGTAGTATTATGAAAGTCAGAGGGCCAGATCATGAAGGCCTCTTTATATGATATGCCTAAATTACTCTTTGTTTTTACATAGTTTCTCAATTTCTTGGTTACTGATTCACACAGACATTGTGGGAGGGAAATGACAAAGAAGCTATGGTATTACTGACACTAAAAAAAAAAAAAAATCTGTAATTGCTTATAACAGATCTTTGGCCTACCAGAGACATGACTTATTAAATCTATGTTAATATGAGAGGAATGTTGAAACATTTTACATTACTATTGGCTAAATTTCAGGGCAAAAACTTAGACTGTCTACAAAAGGCTACAAATTATAGCTTTTAGCTATACTGTACACTAACAATACATAACTACAAGCAAATTAATATGCTCATTCCAAATTCTTTTCCTTCTCTCTCCTCACAGTGTTCTAGATATAGAATTTTAAGAGTAAATGTGAATTTTCAGTATGTCATTTACATTAAAACATCTTTTATCATTTTAATTATAGTAGTGAAATTTTCTATATCAAAATATTACTAATACATTAGGCAAAAGGTTATTTAAATTGTCATTCACAGTTGAAACATCTTTTGATAGCATATGCACTACTCACCTGGCAAGTTAATTTATGAACTCTAAAAACATACATGAAAGTACTTCCAGATATAGTAACAAATATATGAAATATTTATTTCAGTTTAGAATACTAGAAGTCTAAAAACCAAAGAATGAATGTGGTAGAGTATCCTGTTACTGTAAAGTTTTACAACTTCTAAGATTGTAAAACAGGGCATTTTTAAGGGACCACATTCCAAAGATACCTCTGTTTTTGGCATTTATGATTCCACTGGCTCTCTTAGGTGTTTGTTCTATGCATAATTAGAAGAATACATGTTTTTGACAGCAAGTTGTATTTAAATTTCAAACACATAAATATAATTTCAAACACATAAATATAATTTAAAATATGGGTTTACCTTAAGGTGCAGGAAGGATAAAAGTGTAAATAAGATTAATAATACATTTATAGAAGACAGATATAAACAATAAAAATGATACTGTCTATGGTCACATATTGAATGTGAGAACAATCGGGCAATTTTTTGAGTATATTTTTACATATAAAATATTATGGAAATTCAACTATAAACCAGAGAAACACTATGAGGGGGCGCAGGAAGATGAGAGATTGGGGTCAAAACAAGAGGGGTGCAATTGCATGGAGAACATAAAAAAAAATCTTAAAAAAACTATTATGGAAATTAAGTTTACACAAATTAAAAAATTATGAATCACATGATTGAAGAAACCTGATACTTTATATTTTTAATAAAATACATTATTTTTATTATATTTATAGCTATAAAAAGAATATTCAAAAAGAAAAAAACCTAGTTATTATCTTAGAATTAAAATAGTATACACAATAGTACTTTATATTAAATATCTTTAAGTATTGTGTATTGATAGACTACTGTCATACAAAATTAACATTAAATTAAAATAAAAATTGTTAATTCTTGCATGAAATAATTAGAGATTTTAATTGTATCTAAGTTAAATTGATAATAATCTTCTCCAAATCAGTTTTGTTATGACATTTATCATTTTATTATAGTGTTACAATAAAATCACTTTACATTTGTTTTTTAAAGGTAATTTAATTGTAAAATTGAAATAAAGTTCATCATAAGCTCAAATATAATTATATTTTATGAAATATAAATGTGTTGTATATTTACTATGTCTTCAACTGAGAATGGATTTGCTTAAGCAAAACTGTCTACATGTGCAATTTTACTGTTTATTTTTCACTAAGTAACGGTGTAAATACAGGATTATAAAATATTCTTATGACTTGCATCATTGGTCGGGGGGTATATATATTTTTTCTGCTTTCAGATTGCTTATTAAAAGACTTCTGAAACCTCAACTACTCTCTTCTTTTTATGGATTTGTCTCCTAAAATGCTGATATAGTCATTCTGCAATAGATGCATGTTTAACAACCTTTTGTAGTTTATTGATCCTTGGGGAAACACAAAAGACTCTGTTACAATTACTATGGCTGATTATTCACAGTTAATATGAGTAATGTGATTGTAAATTAGAGGCAAGTATAAAGTTTTAATAAATGAAACAGGAGATTTTGCGCTGTTTTCTCATGTTGCTTAAACCAACCTTAAATTTCCCATGATGAAAGTAGATGTGTTTCATACTGTTTGAGTTATACTCAGAAATAAGCCCTTTTATTCCTGAGGCTAAAGACTATGCTTTACTTTTTGTACATATGCTATATGATATACTAAGGACACTTTAAAATTAATAGGATAATAACAAGTGGGGTAATTTGTATAAATCTAATATTTGTATAAATCTAATATTTGTATAAATCTAATATAAATCTAATATTTTTACTAATTATAGATTCATATTACTAATTATAGATTCTCTAAATTAGAGAATCAATATAACTTGGGATTTCTTTTTAGTAAAAAGATATTGAGTTTTTACTAAATCAAAGCATTAAATCATTAGAGTGTACATAAACAATCACAAAAATGTACTTGTGCTACCTAGTTGCTTCGCTGGATCTGGATATGGAGAGATTCTTGGAATAATTTCATATTATAGATTTTTCAATCAAAAAGGTCACAGCAATTTTTCAAACTCGTAACTTTTCAAAAATTACATTTGTATTTTGTCTAGCCTATTTTTCTTTCTCAATAGTCTAATAATTAAATATCTAAGGGAACACCCATCCTATTTTTCTTAATATTCTACTAACTAAATGTCTAAAGATATTAAAGTTTTGAATCAAGGGTCGCACATAGTCTGATTCAGAATTTTGAACTGGTCCTGCCTAAGTATCACATGGCCTTAACTTCACAATAACACTTGCTCTTTTAATAGAAATAGAAAAAAATACAGATTTTGGTTATTATAAGGTAATAGGAAACATAATAGGAAGCCAAGATATGCCCATTATTGGTATAACATAGTTGTATCTTGTAATCAAGATTGTTGTATCTTGTATAACACGATGGACAAGTACATATAGGAATATTTTGATAATACTCAATGAAGTACAAGCTTAGGTATGGATTATTAGTAAAAGCATATGCCTTATAATGAGAGAAAGAGAGCGAGAGGGCGCATGAGAGAGAGAGAGAGAAAGAGAGAGAGAGAGAGAGAACGTGCCCCCTGCATGCATGAGTGCACACAGTGCACTGTGTCTGGCTTCTAATATCCCTTTCTAAACTTTATTGGAATCACTGTATCTTATTTACTCCTTCTAGTCAAAGGTCCATTTAATTTTAATTATCTTCATTTATCCTGTGGCATCTACTTCCCACTCAACCTAGATCCTATCTACCTCTCTTCAGCAACTTTACTCATTCTCGTCCCAGCCCGTGCGGAACAAATAGGATATACCAGTGGATAAATCATGGTCTTTTACACTTTTGGGCTTCTTATCCTGGGCATTCACTCCCTCAAATGGCCTTATTGTCACAATTTTCTTGGGTGTCCCCTTTTACTAAATACTAGCTTGTCTGGAGATAATCTCTTTTAGCTTTCCTCCCTACCAGAAAAAAGTCAGAATGATAAGACTTGGTTCTTAGTCCTTCTGGTAAGAAACACAGTTGGTGGGGAAGAACTTTTTTTATGAGGGAATTTCCAGATCTTTTTTCCTTAGTTACTTCCTCAGTTGTGCCCTCAGTTCCTTTTTCTCCAGATAGGTAGAAACCAGGTTAAGCTTTTAGGATTTTAATTAACTTCTTCCTCTACTCTTCTGCACTAGATTGCTTTCAGAAGGGAACAGAAATAGAAGTGATACCAATTCGTGGAATTTATTACCTCTCTTTCCCTCACTGTCACTTTTCAGAGACCATCATTACAAATGCACATATAGATGCCATTATGTTAGATGTAGAGGGTATCAATGAACCTGGATAATTTTGGGGGTTGGGGAAGAAGATAACAATAAAGACATCAGGGCAAAACTTACATAAAGTTTAGGAGAGTCACAGAAAGAGATTACTAGGAGAGGCTTTAGAGGTTATTGATGTTATTAGTTCCCAACCCTGGCTATACATCTTACTAGGTCACTCTATATAGCAAACACATGTAGAGTAAAAAGCGACTTTAAGCACTATGTGATGCCAGACATTGTACCAAGAACTTTGTAGACATACAGATGCACACCCATTTATAATTGTCACGACAAACCCTATGAGATAGGAATTAGAATCATCTTTTCTTTTTAGATGAAAATAGAATCACAGAGAGGCTGAGTAACTTGTCCAAGGTAATATCACTGCAAAGTATTGAAACTAGAATTCAAATCCAGGTAACTTGGTTACAACATCAACATTCCTAAACAATACAAATAGTGTCTCTACACATCAGAAATCTCTACATGATAGTTTAAGCCAGAGCTGAAGCCCAAATACTGAAATACAAGGTTAAAGAGTGTCATTTTCATTAATTCTCATATATTAAATGCTCATCTCATTTGATGATCCTATAATTCTAGGAGGTAGAAAACTTTATCTTAAAGAAGTAAAGCAAGTTGTTTCAGAGCCACCATAGGAATCTGAGTATCTCAAACTCCAAAGCCCTGTTTCTATTGGTCATAACTCCAATTCAATTGTTTTAATGAAGAACACATTCTTTTGTAACATACATTTAGTCTTTAACTTATTTCTATTAAATTTCAAAGTTTATTTTGAATTATAGTTCATTTGGACTCACATCAATGATTTTCATATTGTGAAAAATCTATTAAAAGTCTATTTTAAGGGAAATACTCAGGTCTAGTTTTAAATGTATAATGCTACACAGAATAATTTTGAGGGGAGAAGTCCATGGTTAAACTGGTTAGTGTTTGAACAATGACAACAAAGGACTTGTCTACGCATGTTGTAATATTGTGGAACTTTGGTTACAGTAATAAATAGCTACATCTACCCAGCGAATGCCACTTACTACATTAAAAGATAACTTTAAAAGCTTAGCCAAGAAAATTAACACACAGATTGGAACTCTTCCTACATTCTTTTATGTACTAACACTTAGTAACTATCTCCAATCTTTAAGAAAGCCAGTAAATGGTACGCTGAAAAATTTATATTTAGAAGAGCCAAAGTCTTAAGAAAAAAATACTAATTTATGAGAAGGTAATATCTTCCTAGAAATATATACTTACTTCTGCTTTTTTGCGAGCTTCCATAGCTTTCATAAGCATCATATGTTGTCGCCTTCTCTCTCGTTCCTATTAGGCCAGATAAAATTAGGAAAATAACTCAACCATAGTTAATAGTTTAATTTTCAAATAGAAAAACAAAAAAATCCAGTATAGCATGTTTAGCATTTATAGACAAGTCACAGTAAATACTAGATATAAGACAAAAATGGCCAGTCTGTGCATGTTTTAGTTTAGGTTTAGAAAGCAAATACAAGAACAATCAAAAGCAAAAAGGTAAAGCAATGAACATGGAGACAGTGTAAACAGAAGCATACAAGATTTACTTATGGTCAGTTGTGATGCTCCTTCAAAAGCTGGCAGAACAAAAAGCATAATGGTTGGCTGGAACAGGTCAGTTACCTTACATCTGCTATTAGAAAAACCACAAATTCTCACTGTAGCCAATTAAACTAAAGGTTTTATTGTTCATAAATTTTTAGATCAGGCAGAAAATTGAATTATAATCACTACACTTCACAGTTTTAGAATTAGTCATTTTTATTTCAAGTATACTGTCATTTTGTAAATCCAATAAGCCACCAATAAATTTGAAAGCTTTTCTAATGGCTTTATACCAATTTTGTCAAACTAGTTGTGGTTCATATACCAACACCAATGAAATGGTATATTCCTATTTACTGATGTCTACCTCTTGATGAGCCATTAAAGTCACAAAAGCTGCACCAAGGGCAAAAAGGTACAATATAAAATAAAGTAAGAACTAGCTCAGTTTGATAATCTCATTTTAAAGTGAAAAACTCACATATTGTAATATTTAATCAAATCTTTACGGTATATTTGGTTCCCCCAAAGGGATATTTCTAAAATTTGTCTATAACACTAAAATATATTTCATATCCTCTCATCACCTAACTCAAAATTCCCATTGTATTCAATGGCAGTTTTGCATCTAGAATGATGGGAGAATATGGCTCATAATTGTATCTAACTGTATAGAGATCCAGCTTTCATTGTGACATCAGTAATGTAAAATTTTAGAGTAGCCTCAGATGAGGCTTATACATTCAATGAGGCTTATACATTCAAATCTTGGAGATGTATCATATTTCTTTATAGACAGACAAGCAGATGTATGCAATGCACTGTGCTGTAAAGCCATGCAGCAGTATGTAATATGACAGCAGCCAGTGCTACACTTTATGCATTGCTATGACAACCATATCACAACCAAATCACAATGCGGTGTTAGATGTACAAAAATAAACATACCCATACCATATCTAGTCTATGCCTCTCCAACTCCTGGTAGAAAGAGTTGGCACAACATTATGAAACAGAAATCACAGAGTCATGAAACCAATTTTTAAACCCCCCAAAAGACACCAATACCAAAGCAAGGCAATAAACTGTAAGATGAAGGAAAAACTTAAGCAGGAATCTTATTGGAAATTTTTAAGAAAATATTTGGAAGATTTTCCCCCGATTTAAGAAAAATAAAATGCACATTTCAAAAATTGTAAAACTATATGTATACAGACCTGATGTTTCAGAAGAACAGCTTGTTGTCTTCTCATTTCTTTTTCCTTAAAAATAAGAAACTTTTAATTTATGATTTTTGGGTAAGATTCAGAACATGTTACTAGTATTAAAGACTCCTTTTCTGATATTCTAGTCTTCTGTTAGGGTAAACCATTTGAAATTGCAAATATTAAATCTCTTCTATTTGTAAATGCAATTTCATTTGCTTCCAATACCTATACAAAAACAGCATAACAGTAAACATTTCAAATTAAAATGCAATGACCTAACAGCACACTACAAAGGCATATTCACTGAACCAATTGGATAGATGATTAGAGTGTATTAGATACAAATGGCATATTTATTTTATTTAATACATTATGGCAAAATCTTCAAATCTAGCTGATTGAATTGATTTCATTCTGAACATAAATGTCCATACAAACTCTGTAATTAACATTTGTATAATTTCTATATATTCTGTATGAATAAATGTGACACAAGACCATGGGATCAGTTTCATGTTCACCTAAGATTCAGGGCACCATCCCAAAGGTGCAGGGCTTAATGCAAACAATTCTATGAAAGTCACCAATTTAAATATTTTTTTAAAAGATAAAATCCAGATGAAATTAATATTAAAGGCAGCACTAAAAAGAGTAGAAATCTAAAGAACAAATAAAGAGAACCTATGTAGAAAATATATACTTCAGGGCATTATAAGATATAGTTGTGGCTCTTTCCAGAACCAGGGGGATCATTCAGCTGACTTTTTTCAGTAATCAATTACCAGAAAAAGTAAAAGCTTTACTTTCACTTTTCTGATAACTGTTTAGTGATAATCATAAAATGTTGTGAGGGTGGGGGAGGGTACACAGGGGTCCCCAACTCTTTTATGCTTCATGCAACAAAATAAAAATCAAAACATTCCCAAACACTTGAAGTTACAGTAATTAGTAATGGCTAATTTTATTATTGGTAAATACAAGTTTATGTTTCTGTAGGCTTTTCATTTTTAAGAGTTAAGACAAGGGCTGAATATTAACAAAAGTTCTAATTTAAAAGGAGAATCAGATTTGAGACACAGTTTGAAACATAAACATAACGACATAAAACAGCTTTGGGGAGATCATTCTTATTCAGCAAAAGTATATACAGGTTTTATGTAATAGTTTCCATTTCTGATTTTCAGCTATTTAAAGAGCTCAAAGAATCACATGAAACCTGTATAATGAAATAAAAATATATATATACACCATATACATACAATAAAAGCACACATTATACACATGTTGGATCTGTGCTAAATATTTTTTTAGATGGTCATATTTTGAGTACAGCTATTGTTCATATAATTGATACTGTTATAAAATCATAGTTTTTATTTTGGAAAAATAAAAACTCTGATTCTCATCTAAACTAACCTTTATTCGTTTCTCGGCCTCCAATAATTTGGCATTTGCCGCTTCTTCCTTCTTTTTCTTTTTAGCCTGTGCATGCAAAACAGGTCTCAAAGTCATGCAACAGTACCACTACAACTTGAAAATAATCTCAGACTTGAAATGGAGCTACATGCCTCACAGGTACAAAACAATATGTAACATATATGTAGACAATAACAGATTTTCGACCAATTTATATTGTATTTAACATACTAATTTCATTTCTAATCGATAGGTCAACATTGAGATACATTTTTAAAAAGTTAGTTTTTCTTGTTCAAACTTAAAAGTTTGAAATAACTGAGTTTATTTTACCGTAAACCTTAATCGCAGGAAAAATTATTTTGTCATGGTTTTTTTTTCCTGCTTTTCAAAAGTAAAGATGACTGTAAAATAATTTTTACAGGATAGATTTTAACTAATAAATAACTTAGTTTAAATCAGTAATACAAATGCATATGTCCACTATATTTGACATTATGTTTTTAATACTTTTAAAATATGAACTAAAGAAATCCCTTATTCAGTTGATTTAAATATTAAGAAACATAATAAATCTAATTTTTCATGGCTGTATACATGCATTAAATTCAAAGTTTTAAAAAATACAATGGAATCTCAAAATATTTCATGGAGTACATATCAAGATAACACTACTAAATTTGAGCTCTTTTTACTTAAAAGTCATTATCCAGTAGTTTTATAAGTATCTGGTAGGTACTGTCAATTCACTGTGAGACAAAGATATTTTCAGTGGGAGAGAGGGGTTTGAAATAGATAAGAGAACATATGTATATCTTTAGAAAGAAAAATCTACAACAAAAAAAAACCTCAGCTGTCTGAAGCCCTCAGGGAACAAGTGTTCTATATAGCAAATAAATAGTTTATTGAATAACTGAGTGGTTATAATAATTTTAAACATGAAAAGTTCATTTTCACTGTTTTGGATGGAAACAATTTTGAGACACATGCCTACTATACATAGTACACTAAACATAATTTGATTTTTTCTTGATGACTTTATTCTGAACAACTGATGTTATACTGCAGAGTTCAAAACAATAATGTTGTTTGGCTATCAAGGTATTGAAAATTGCTAGCTATTCAACAAAAAGATTACACATTGTTGAAAGGATTTTGAATTCCTGTATATGTTGGTTGGAGCATCTCTGTATTTTTCCTAGCTATCTTTGGTTATTACTTCTGCTGTTGCCAAATTATGTCCTCTGGCCCTATTCTATCAACTTGCTGGGAAGAAGAGCATAGAAGAAACCAGAAAACCAAGCTTAAATTAAATAAATGTTTTGACATTTAAGTTTTACTTTTGCTTTTAAAACGTTTTATTTCTAAATTTAAAATGTTTAAATTAAAAGCAAATATCTGACTATAAGTCCTAATAACTTTCCTGAAAGTAAAGAATACAAGTTTTAACACGTGAATTTCAAAACAACTATATTGGCAACTTAGAAGTTTCCCTGTTACTTCATTTGTCTTTTTTCTTGGGTTTTTACTGTTAGGATTAGAGATTGCTAGTTAAGGTCTTACTCTACGCATTGTGTTTAAAAAGAATTTCATGGACACAGTAATCTATGTAAGTGTGAGAAAATATACATGAATTTTTTTTTTTTGGATTGTAAAATGTATAACTATTTTATTTTAGTTATATCAAATTTAAGAATGCTACCTCTAGAATTTGCTGGGCTCGAAGTTCTTTTTCCATTCTGATTTGTTGTATTCTCTTAATTTTTTCCTGTAGGGAAAATTAAGATAATTTTGTTGATAAACTAAATTTCTAGGTGAAAAGTATTTAAGAGGAATCGAATAAATTAAGATAGAAGTATAGAATCACCAAAAGTTGTCCATGTTGAATATAAAATAATTATTAACTTTAACATTACAAATATATATTCAAGTTTTAATATAATTTTATAGAATCTCAAAACAATCTGCAAAATACAAATGCTAAGAAAGTGTACAGAAACCAGATAAAATAATTTGATTAAATTCATTTAAGCCTGCAGAGTATTATAAATAGTTGAAATATAAATACTACTTACTTTGAAATAATTGAAATAAATGTAGGACATTATAGTAGAAAAATAGTATATCAGAAGTTATAAAATAAGTAGGGGGAATGTAATGTACAGTAGGGTAACTATAGTTAATATTGCATTGCACATTTGCTGAGAGTAGATCTTAAAAAGTTTTCATCACAATAAAAACAATTTTTCTAACGACACTTGGCAATAGATGCTAAATACATTTATTGTGGTGATAAATATGCAATCTATTCAACTAATGTTAAATGCCACTGACAACTTACTAAAAATGTTTAGAAATATATATAGTGACAAAGAATAGTAATGGATAAACAACAATTTCCATAAGACAATTTTTTAATTCACAATTTTTAAATTTTTAAAATTCACATGAATAACATGACAATATGACATTGCTTTTAACTACAATAAGCCAAATTCAGAAATAACCTAACATTATTTAAAAATAGATTAATTATATGTTGACATTCTAGGAAATGTTGACATTCTAGGGATTTTATATATTGACATTCTAGAGATTTTCATGAAATAACTGGTGTTTACAAATTTAATGTACTTGTTATTGTTTTAGAATTTAAGTGATCTAAGGTGTGATAAGACTTTACATTTTGATTTTAAAAAATTGTCTCATGCTATGTGCACATCATTAACAATTTCATGTTCATAAATCCCTTTGAAAGCTCAAAATTGGTACTGAGGAGAAAAAATGCAGTTTTCAAAAAAAACACTGAAATTTTTGTACTTGCAAATTGTATTTAAGCTAGGATTTCCAGCCCAACACATTTTATGCTGCTGTATATTACAATTCTCACTCCAATTTCTGAATGTTTGCTGCAACTTTTGTAGCTATATTTTAATATGTTTTTAAACATTTCTTTTTCGAACACGATGCTAATTCCTTGCAGAGGTCTACTACAATATAAATGAAATTTCTAGAATTATTACTTTTATTTAAGAAGATTGATCACATTCTATTATTTTGCTGTTGATGTTCCTGTCTTGGTTTGGAGTATTAATTATAGCTTGCAAAAAATAAAAACCCAGATAAATCTTTTGTTTCATTTCCAAGTTTTTGATAAGGTTGTACTTGATGTATATTTGAAGCAATTATTTCTTTAGAGCTGGAATCCAAGTTAAGCATACTATTGATTTAATTTTTCTGCTTTTGTCAATCACAAGGATATAAAGTGATGTGTTCTCAAGTTAATAAGTCATTCATTATTCTCTTAAGCACAGAGATAGTTATGGAATCTTGGAAGTAAATACATTCACTCTAGTGCTTGTTTTTAATAGTACAGAGTGATTTTTATATATGTACACATATTTTGTCATTCTGTGATTAGCATTAGTGGAGATAAATCTTATTTATAAATTATTATAATATAGTTAACCTTATAATATTCAGCACCCAATCACTGAACTTTATATCAAATATCACTGAACACTTTATACAAATATCGTATTTTTCATAAAATAAAACAACATATGAATTGAAATTGTCTTCTTTTTAATTAAGAAAAAAAGTAAAGTTGTTGGAGGGTAAATATTTTGCTAAAAAAAAATATTGATAGTAAATATGGAGCTCTGGTCAGATTACAAAGCCTTTGCTCCTTCTGCTTCATAACAATGTTTCTGAGAGCTACAGAAAATTGCCTGGGATACTCTGGAGATATGTTTGGACTACTAGGTGGAAAAAATAACCCAGAGGATGAGTACGTGCAACTTTCTTTTCTAGATCTAATGCTTACTTTAAAATAAGTATTATGTTTCCCACTATGTGAGTAGATGTAAGGTATACTTAGGCAATAAGGAAAGTCAGGTGGTACTTTGAGACTAGCCTCAGATAAATATCTTGATGACTCTCTAAGATCAGCTTATTTGCATTAATGTTGCTGGAACCTTGGAACTCAACGCTTTACTGATAAGCAACAAAGACTATGTACACTTAGCTTGCAGCCACTTGAAGACTAAGAAATCACAAAGCTGAATTTAGAGTGTTGCTGGCATTTGATGGATCACTCTCTAGCCATTAGGAAAGTACATAAGCTATAAAAATGTGCAACAGAAACAATACTATTTCATTTAAAATGAAATATGAACTTGTTTTACCTATATGGGTAACATGCAGTAAACCTTTACTTTAATAAATGCATTTATTATTAGACTAATGTCTAATAAAAGACTGCTAATATCTTTAGTGGTCACTCTTAAGAAACTGAGAAAGGAATACAAGTTTACAATGACTAAGTTATAGTAAAAGACTAGCATACATTTGGTGTTTTATATCTATCTTTTAAAAAATGAACATTTGTTTTGTGCCAGGCACTGTGGCTGGTACTTTACATTCAATCTCAAAAAGCTTCAAAAAATGTAGTTATTTTCTTTTATAATAGAGGAAATAGCAATTTAGAGGTTAATTAACTCATCTAAGTTCACAAAATTACTATGTAACAGAGTTAATATTTAACTCTAGTCATGATCCTAGATCTTTAAACTATACACAACAATACAAACCAATGTTACATCAATGAAATAAATTAACTCTAGGCTACCTGACTACAAACTCTAAATTCTAAATCCAAATTCTATATCAACTTTTTAATTATACTGCTTTAGTTAATACTAGAAGGAAACTTACTTAGCAATAACATCAAATCCAACCCAATCTGTTTATTAGCAGTTATTTCTATAAGAACACAATTGACTTCATTTCACACTCAGAAATGATTACTTGTTTAAAAATGTTTAAAGATAGTAGTTTCTTCCATTTCCTTTCTGTTTTAATGGTTACATGAAGAGAGTAATTCATGCATCATTAAAAAAACGATACATATCTTGTCATGACATACTTTGCCAATATGAATATTAAAATCACTTCATCTACCTATACTTAATTTTTAAAACTACATCAAGGAGGAATATTGTTATAATATTATAACAGAGAATCCTGGGAATGCTGAAATAATGCCTTCATTATTTGCACCAGTCATTTTTCAGTAATTATGAAATTATCCAGAAGTATATGGGGGAAAAACTATCCTATAGATTTTGAAATTAATTTTTCACTAGTATCTTACATATTTTAGAACAACAAACTTTTCTTATAAAATTTAAAAATATTAGTAATGTCCTTTATTTACTGATAGATTATACTTTGAATGTTGTTTACGAAGATAACTTATGTTCATAGTCTATCAGGATGTTAAAAATACTTATACAAATTTACTGCTTAGTAATCATTTCCTTAAAAACTTGGAAGTAGAAGACTTGGCTTAAAAATGACGTGAATTTTAACTAGTATAAGATGAAAGCTTTCTAAATAAGTCATATAACATTAAAGTGAAATACAGTCATTTCAAAAATCAAAATGAAATAAAAACTTTAAAAATGAAATAAAATGAAAATGAATATGTATTTATAACACACAAATAGATGTTAAAATAATGCATGTTCTAAAAATCAGGTCCAATGCATAAACGTACCTGTTGTTTCATAATCTTTATCTGTTCTTTTTGCTTTCGCTTCTCCTCAGCAGCCATTATTGCTATGATGAAAAACCAAAGCATAGACATCAGAAAGGAAATGAGAAGTCTCCTGTGAATTCTCCCATACTTACTTTGGAAGTTTATGTTTTCATTTAAATCACTCACCTTGTTGTTTTTTAGCTTCTTTGGCAACCCGAGCCTGTTCTTGCTTTTGAAGTTTTCTTAAAAGCTTTATTTGGGCTGCTTGCCTGGCTATTTCTGAAAAACAAAAAATTTCAAAGCATATTATTAATAACTTTAGAGAACTGCTAACTTAAAAAATAATGACATGTGAAATTGACATCATAATAAAGAATGTCATTTTTAAGAAAATTTCCTAAGGCTAGATACCATGTTGGAGAATGATGTGGCAGATGTCGTGTACATTTTTCCTAGGAGCGTCTAAACTATTTCATCAAATAGGAATCCTATATTAAATGATGCTTCTCTTAATTCTCAACACAGAGACTAGTTTAAGTAAATTTTTTCACATTTCATGTAATTTCTACCTAGTATGAAAGTAGCTGTTAATATGTAGCTTCACTCTTAAAAGTAATGAAATATATTTTAAAAATCCAAATAAGCTAACACAAAGTTCCCCAAGCTTAGTATTTCATTCATCTGAATAAAGGAAAAGTTCCTGAATCTAGTGATTTTTTTTTTATGAAGGAAAGGGATTAAATCTCCTAAATAAAAACATCATAGAATGTTAATGAGTTTTAAAGACAACCTATTTCTCATAAGTTTTTAAGGACAAATGTATGAAGCCATGTTAGGTTGCCATAATTAATGGCCCAAATCTACATTTGTGTCTCTACCCATGCAATTTGTTATGTGATGTTGCTGTTCCTCTCATGAAGAGGTGGAAAATATTTTCTACTTCCATGTTTCTGAGCCACGTGATCTTCTTTGGCCAAAAGGATGTTAGCAGTAGTGATGCAAGTGTTTTTGTATGCTTTCAACTTTTCTCCTGTGCTTTGCCCATTACCATGAGGACATGTTTGGGCTAGACTGCTGGAGTGTGGGATACTTGCAGCTAGCTGACTCCACACATCTGAACAAGTCCAGCTGACATCAACAGAGATGCCTAACTTAGCTCCAGCTGATTCTATCTGTACAAACAATTAATGCTTAGTACACCACTGAGGGTTTGTGGTTGGCTCTTTCCCAGCATCACTGTGGCACTAGGTAACAGAAAGCATGTAATGTCATGCTTTTTTCTGCTGGCTAATTTGGTAAGTATACTTCTATTAAAGTGGTATATCACTTTAGAAAAGACTGCTTTACTGTACACATTGTTTTAAACTCTGTAGTAGAAGAGTTTTTTTAAAACCTATATATTATATTCATCAATAAAAAATATGATTGGGTAACATGTGAATCATTTGTGCTCTAATAATATCAACCATTTATTGAACTGTATTAAATTCACACAATCTTATTTAATCTTCATAGCAACTTCATGAGATAGGTAGCATTATGACCAACTAACAAATAAAGTAATTAAGGCTGATAATAGCAGAGGCAAGATCTAAAACTAGGTCTTTTGGACTCACGATATATATGGTACAACTTCCAAATTCCTCTAGGATTTTTAAGAAATCAGAAAGCCTTGAGGTTTTAGAGGAGAACTTAACTTTATGTCAACGTGATAGCTGAGATGAAGTTGTTTACTATGCCTGATTCTCTATTATCAAGAGAGAAAAAAAGGGAATTGGAAGTAAAAGGGTCTAATTTTATCTAATAAACTGAAAATGTTAATGAAAAATTTTAATGGTAGCTGATACTAAAGTATTTTTCCAATAATTTTCAACATTAGGTTATAAATATTATCAAAATTTTCTGAGTCATATAAAGGATGTCCTGTTTACTAAGTCCTCTGAGAAATAAAAAGCTAACAACTGGCTTGCATTGATAAAAATAATTGATAATAATAATATACCTGAAGGACAGTATGTATTGACAGGCTATGGCATCTTACATTCTGTGCTATATGAAACAGACAGGTGCTACTTAATATTTTAGAAAACTTGAGATATTAATAATACTAGCGAAGTACACACAGGTTTACTTATATAGGTTAATTTTTTTTCATATCTCAGATTCTTATTTGTATTCTCTGAGAAATTAGAGCATTTTCATTTCATAATGCTTGGATGTACATTTATTTTAGGATTATGAACTTTTCTTTAAATTATGTTCAGCTTTTCATTCTAGTTGAATCACAGTGAGATAACACATAGCAGAATCTTCTAAATCCCCTCACATAACTCCAGCCTTTAATAAGATGTCTTTCAGAAATAAATAGGATAATAGGGCCTGACTGGTGGCGCACGGGTTAAAGACAGCGCTATCAAGCTATTGCCAGGCACTGCAGCACGAGTTCTATCCCCAGAAGGCCAGGAAGCAACCCACATGGCACAGAAGACCTCCCCTGTCTCGCCCACTGCTCCCCTCAGCAGTGTATTTCACTAGATATACCTGTTCTGCTCCCCACTCTCTCCGGTGAATCCTCACACCCCCGCACCTCTGGTCTACACCCCAGTTCTTGTATGCATAAATAAATAAATCTTTTTAAAAACTAGGATAATAAAGTGATTAATTCCTATAACCATTCTTTCTCAAGAAAAAACATGCATATTATATTCCATATACTTATAAGTAGTAATAAACTTATATATTTTTACATGTTTAATATTCATATACAAGCTAAGAAGAACATTATGTACACAAAAAGCAACATAATATAATAAGAAAGAACTCTAACAGAATACAAACTAATCTGAAACCTGTAGGCTGTAAAATATAGAGTACAAGTTGAATGATTAATGTCTGTGAAATAAAATTTAATTTTTGCAAATGATAAGTTGATATTTTAGATACTATTCATACCAATGATATTTGTATAAGCTATGCAAAACATGCATGAAGACTCAAACCTCTGGGAATCAGTAAATTTCAAATTCTTTAATTTTAAGCAAGTAATGCACATTCCCCAGTATCATACGTTCTTCAGCAAAGTCAGTGGTTTACTGAAAATACTAATTTAAAAACTCATCATATACATTTATGTCTGTTAATATATTTGTTTTTTTAAACCTTCACTAGTAAATATTCAGTGCAGATGAAAACCTTAATAGAAACCAAGTCAAATTATATTAAAAAATATTTAAAATACTAAGGCAGAGAAACAATTATATAACATTAAGTTATATGCCAGGCAGTTAACATACATGCCACTGGTGGAAGTATGAATTGGTGCAAACTTTTTGGAGACCTTTTTACCTGCTGTCTCCTCAAACTGAAAAATACACACAGCCTTTGATTCAGAGATACTATCCTAGGATTTTATACTGCTGATACTGATACCTCAGATAGTCATATCTCAGCATTGTTTTTTATAGTAAAGATCAAGAAATAGCTGAAACAGTTATCAAAAGAGGCTGAATAAATGAAGACTAGTAAATGCCATACACAGACTGTTACTTAATATTCAGCCATTAAGAGCATAAAGTTGATTTATAAGTACAATATGGAAAGATGCTCAAGATAAATTAAGCAGAAAAATTTCAAGCTGGATAGTATTTTTTATTTTAGAAATCAAAAAGAATATATTATGTACAGATGTATACATAAATTTTTTATACACATATGAGTATGTGTATAGGAGTGTATGCAAACATTTCTGGATAGACTAACTGGAAAACTGCTATTAATGATTCCATTTCTGAGTGTCTTTTAAAGAGAGTAGAATGAGTGTCTTTTATTTGAAAGCATTCTGTTCTATGAGCTTTTGTCATGGATATGTGTCTTATAATAAAAGCAAAGCAGTTACAAAGAAATCAATATTATGACGGTATTTATAATAGAAATCAGTCAGGCTTCTCCTCCAGAAAATGCCCATGAAACAAAGTAAAATTGTGTTAGCCTTTTAAGTCAATTTTTATTATTCAATCTTTATTTTTACATTGAAATACAGGTTTACATATATGTATGTATGTATATATACAGCAAGAACTCTAACAGAATACAAACCAATTTGAAACGTATAGGCTATAAACATGGAGTAAAAGTTGAATGATTAATGTCTGTTTTGTTAAACAAAATTTAATTTTGCAAATAATAAGTTGACATTTTGGATACTATTCATACCAGTGATTATTTGTATTAGATATTCAAGACATACATATGTAATATATATATGCTTGTGAATCATAATACACCAACATAGATATTAAAATACATTCAAACAGCTGTAGGAGGCTTCATATTTGTAACTAGTAACTTAAATTCACAGCAGAACTATTTTATTTTGGTCAGCTTTTTCTGTGTCAGACATAACATGGGACTTCATGTTGATAATTTATAGTTTTGAATCAAAAATACATTTGAGGTAATTATTGTCACTTGACTGCTTATTAAATAGATACTTACTGGTAATGTTAAAATAACTATTTTTGATTTAAACATTAGTTGGGCATTTTAGGGCCTCCCTGGTGGCGCAAGGGGTTAAGATGCAACCTATGATTCTATCCGCAGCCACTGCAGCATGAGATCGATCCCCTGGCCAGGGGGCTACGCACATGGCTCAGCAGACCTCTCCTGACTCACCTGCTGCTCCCCTCAGCAGTGTATTTCAGTCAATCTGCCTGTTCTGTTCCCCACTCTGTCTCTGGTGAATCCTCTCACCTCCTGCACCTCTGGCCTGTACCCCAGTAGTTGTATGCATAAATGAATAAATCTTTAAAAAAAAGCAGTTGGACATTTTAAACATTAGTTTAAACTAAAAGACAACTGTTGTCTTTTAGTTTACTAAAAGTTTAAACTAAAAGACTGGGGTTACTTACCAGTAATTGGAGTTCAATTTACTCCAATTTACTCCACAGATCCACATATTTTGGAGTAATCCCTTGTACCACCTCAAGGAATCGGGAGCTGTTAAAATGAGAATTTCCAGAAGGTTGGCACAACCTTAAGGCATGTGCCAAGTGCTGGTTCATTCCCTTTCTGTGCAAGCCTTAAAGCGTATTACCCACCTTTGTAATCCTAAACACACAGGATATGATGTATTCACAGGTATGGGTCTTGAAAGAAGCTTACCTAATCAAAGAATTTCAGTTACCATTTTAATTCTAACACAAACATTCACTTTTTAGGCATTGAGAGCAGTGTCAACCACTATAAGTCAAGAAACCTAGTACTTTTTAGTGTGATTACTAAATTTCTGGTACACTGTTTCTTACCTTGGGCTTGCAGTTTTCTTAGTAATTTGGCATCTGTATTATCTAGAAATTCAGCATTGCCAACATTTGGAGGTCGACCCTTGCGACGCCTCATCCTAGATTCTTCTCTTGCTCGCTGTCTATCTGGGTTTGGTGGTCGTCCTCTACGGCCTTCCATTGCCCTGATGTGGGGAATAACATCCTCTTCTTTCAAAAGACACCACTGCATTCCCTTTTAATGGAGATTTTATAGAAATAATATATTATTACCAACAAAATAAACAAAAGTGATCAATACATTGGTAAATTCATAGTCACTTAAAAATTTATAAAGTAGGCACAAACTACTTAAAAATTTATAAAGCAGGCACAAACTTTAGACATTTTTAAAATTATAACAGTTGATGGCCTTCAGGATAGCTTTCATATTATTAACTTTAATAACTTCAATTTTAAATACATATAGATTTATAGTTGTATCTATAAATATATAAAGAGTTATATATCTGAATCACCAAAAAAAGTCAAACCTGGATTTGATTAAACATCTAGACTTAATTACTGTAACTTTACAGGAAAAATAGAATGAGAAGTGATTATTAAACTACACAGCAATATCTAGTCTGTAGGAAATTCTACAAATTACCTAGTTTCATCAACAAATTTTAGGAAGTAAAATATCTGTGGGAAGATTAAAAGCCTTAAAATATATATGAAAAAATTCGAGTGTGGGTTTTATCTACTGATTCAAATAAACAAGCTCCACAGAAAATTATGACAATTGAAAAGTTGGAAGAGGGACTGAAGTTTAATAATATCATGTATTTTAAAGGGTGATAATGGTACTTTAGCACTCTTAGACAAGAGCCCTTACTTTTTAGAGATAGAAAAGGAGGAAATATTTACACATAAAATAAGATGCATAAGATTTGCTTCAATAAGTTATGGGAAGGGATAGGGAGAAAGCGGTCTCTGTAAAACATACTGACTATATGATAATTTCAAAAGTTGATGATGTGTACATTATTGTATCTACTTTTGTGTATATTTGGGATTTTTCATTCTGGATATACTGATGGAAATACATACATCAGCATCATGGTAATATATTAAAGAAATGATACTGCTCAGTGCATAGATTCATTCTAAGTCTGATGTTCATATGTGAACCAATACAAATAGTGTACATTGTTATATTAACTTACTTATAGCACAAGATAATATATTCAGATATAGAAAAGGTATCCTCTAAAAAAATAATCCTATTAAGATAACTGTTTTACCATTTTTCCTTTTGGAAAGAAAAAAATCTTTAATTATGAAGATTAAGGAAACTAACTCCAATCAATTAAAAGCAATCGAAAGTTCTAGAGTCACATTTAATGTTATGATTACTAACCTGGAGCAAGGAGTCTAATGAGCATTGCATTTAATGGTTACTACAAATATTACTCCTGCTATCAAAATGGATGACAGCTATATTCTAAGTTCTAAGCACTGTGGTTTACTCCAGGCATTGAAAATATTTTATCTACCTTAATCTTTACAACATTTTGCTCCAATATGGTTAAGTATTGTTGACTTTACATTACAACTGAGGGTATTCTGGCCCAGTATGGTTAAATAATTTCCTGAAGTACAGACGCAATAAGGAACAAAAGAACTATGATTTGAATGCAGGGTTGTCATTCTCTAAAATTTGCCTCTTAATTAACCATACTTTGTAAGTGACTAAACAAATAATCAGCTATGAAAAGTAAAGATTATATATAAGGCAAGATTGAGTCAGAAAATAATGAATACAGTTCATATTTACATGTTTAAAATTATATATACACACTCATTCCTTTCAGGAATTATGTTAAAAATAATTTTAAAAATTAATTCTGGATAAAATGAGAATTTTTTGCTGAGATGTCTAATCAAGTCAATAGAAACAATATTTGTGGTAATGCATTTTTAGGTGTTAAACCACTAAGAAGGAAACCATCAAAAACAATTTTATATTCCCCAGCATGGCAAGATTTTGATTAGTTTTGGTTTTCATTTTTCTATTATGCTCTTAGGCATAAGGCAGCATGCATCACATAAATTGAAAAATATAAAAATGACATTCATGACACTTGGAGTAGAATAGAGAGACTAATAAAAGAGTCTATAAAGGCATCTGCATTCGGTTTTTAAAATGTCTTAATAATAATCAAATCAACTTTTAGCCACGATTTAAAGTATGTGATCAATTTATCTCTTTATACCCAGTTGTAATTTTTACATAGCTATGTTTTTATTCTTAGGAAAATATACCCATGTCAACCAAGGAATAGAACACGTTTGTACCCAAAATTAAGCAAACAAATATAGTAACATAATTAGTTAATTATGTCATAATTTTTCCCTTCACAACTGTAAAGTAGTTTCTAAGGGAATTGCATATATTGGGCAACATACAATGCCTTTTGACTCCTGGACTTGAGAAAATGAGAAATGGATTGCTATGGAAATCTGAAACTTACACTACAGCTTTAATTCATTGAGCAGACAATATAATTATGGGTAAGGGGAAAAAAGTATTTTTCTCAATAAACTTCAAGAAAAGTAAATATAATTTATAATACTTGATTCATATAAGCTTTTTTTCAATTAAAAATTATGCATTAAAAGAGCTAGTTTATTAATATTTTAATTTCTAAGACTAAGATAGTAAATGCTTCCTGAAATACAATTATAGTGAATATATATAAAATATATTCACATATATCTTTATATATATATATATGAATAAAATATAAGGAATTATTACTTACCAAACTGAGTTTTGGTTAAATAACATTCAATAAATTTAACCAGATTCAAATAGTTAATTTTTTTCACTACCATTCTCTTAGAAAGGAAACTTTTAGAATTCTTCTAATAACTGATCTATTAAAAAATTTTTTTTAGCATTTCATACCCAACATAGGCCTCTTATATATATTTCACATTACAGTAGAGTAAATTATAAAGCCTAGAAAAGTAGGCCAGAGTTTCTCAAAGAAACACAGGATGCTAAATTACCCTGCTAGGAGTCTAAGAAAAATATTAAGGAACAAGCAAGGCAAGGGCATCAAATACTTTTGACATAACTTGACATTTCATATTTTAAGAAAAATTAAGTGGATTTCCTTATACCTATCTCACAGTTTAATACTTCTATTTTTAAGGTAATTTATAGTGTCAGAAGTAGGCAGAGTGAGAGTTTTATATACTATGAACTTCTCAGCATTAGGAATTTGTGATCTACTCTAATCATTCTCTAATAATATTGTGTACTGAGTAGTACTTAAAAAGATGTGAAAGAGTAAGAAATGCTGGTTGATGGGAGCCATCTATTACAAACAGTTGAGAAAGATGTGGCTTGATAAAATTGCTTCCATAATGCTCACGATGTGTTCCAGTTACTGATAGCAGGTTACCCTGTAAGAGTGATCACTTTTAAAACCTCCTTTAGGCCCATAACTGAACACAATTAGCCTCCCAGTATAGGCCCTTACCTAGCCATCAAAAATCCTACCTGGTAGATCAGAGACATAAATTTCCAGACTTTTAGATTTCTGGTACTGATCTTTCATGTTCTCAGTGTCCATAAGTAGCATTAGGTGTGACAGTTAACAGCAGAGTTGAATTAGAACTCTGGTTGTTGACTCTCAATCTTTTGTTCTTATTTGAAATAATTACTAGCCAAGGACTGCTTTGCCAACTTTATAGTAAAGTCTCCCCTCTGGTTGTTGACTCACAATCTTTTGTTCTTTACTTATTTGAAATAATTACTAGCCAAAGACTGCTTTGCCAACTTTATAGTGAAGTCTCCCCTTCTTACTCCTTATTAATAAAACCTTGATTTTAGTTGGACAGCACTGTGCTTAGTGTTATATCTTCCCTAGAAAATAGGCTTCTCTGAGTCAGTGATCATAATTTCTATATCTTTTGTACTCTTCAGTTTTTCTATGAATACTAACTTTTCCTTGAAGCTAATATTTCAAGTTCATTTCTATAGCCAACAGGTTCACAATTTTTTAAATTTGAAGTGCCATTAGGGAAAATTTTATTTGAAAAAAAAATGCCTGGCATATTAAGCCACAAGTACTTATTGATTAAATGATGATGCAAAAGGCTCTTCTCAATAAGAACCTCAGATATTTTTCTTTTCTCATGGTCTTATGCTATTAAAAAGAAGAAATGTCTTTTTAAAAAGTATTTCAAATAGAGAGAGCAACATTTTCTAAGTCACTTTTTTTACTTCTTCGCATCTTTCCTTTTTTTGCCTCGGATACATTGGATTATCATGAACCTTCTGGTTAAAAAGAAAGAAAATGTATTGCAATTATTAAGTAAATAAGTAATAATTAAGTAATTGTTTTATTCCCTACAATTCTGTAAAAATTCTTTTTGAAGTAGACTAATAAATATCAAAATATTTCTTGTCATTAATAATTCAATTTCAAGCCAACATATAATTCTAGTAAAAATATGAACACCTTTTATCTTTTTACCAAAGCCTCATATTCAGGTACTATTTTATATTTACCAAAATCTTTCTGCCTTAACTTTACTGTTATTATTTTGACATTCAAAAACAAAAATGGAAACAATGATAAGCAGGTTCAAGTTCTTTATAATGTGATGGAGCAGACGTTTGTATGAAATTTATTTAGACCATTTTCAAAGGGGTAAGTGGTTAAAGTAATTAACAGAAATTTATTAGATGGTAGCTAGCAATATAACAGTGAACTTATTGTGTTATGGTTCATTTTTGTCCATGAAGTCTATATCACTAAAATCATGACTTTAATCCTGATAGGAAGTATTTGATAGCTTATAGTAGGTGCTGACAAGTAGCTGATGCCACAAATCTCTTATCACACTTGTAGATAAAATACATAAAACTAATAAAGAATAAATGAAAGGATCTGCCCACTCACTCCTATGTCAATCCTGTTTACTTGAAGTAAGGGCTTCACTTTTTTTTAAAGGTAAAAATCAGGTTGTTTTCCTTCAATTAATAATGAATTTATTTAAATTCATAGATGTAAGTTCTCATACCTCTCATGTTATACAAGTGAGTCAAGATTTTCAACAGATATTTGCTGTTGAAATATATAACCCTTATCTTAAGCTCAGAAATATGATGAGTGAAAAAACAATTACCTTATACAAAATAACCACTGTTTTCTACTTCAGTTATTAACTTCTAGCAGAAATTATCACCTCCTAAATTTACCTTATAAAATATAGATCTTTACATATAATTTATATATAATTTCTGATATGTTTGAGCAAAAGTAAGAACTTAGATAACTGATATTGGTTGTTTGGAGCTAAGTTTTAAGTGGAAAAAGAAAACTATGATAGAGAAAATATGTTTTCCATTTCAATTATTTTATTAGAGAAGTGATTACGAATACTAATGAAGCTGCAAACATTTTGCTTGTTATCAAAACCCAAAATAAATATACAAAGCTTGGAAAACTGCAGCAGTAACATTTAAAATCATTATCTACTATCTCCATGAATTTTGAAAACTGAATGCTTAGTTTTATTGAATCACAAGGTGTAGAAGTATTTATTTTTAAAAATTAGTTGTTTTTCACATTATATTTGAAATACAAGCACATTTTAGAAGATAAGAAACATGCAAGAATGTAGGGGGAAAAGGATCCACTACCCACCAACCATTACCTCTATCATTAAAAATTTGATATATTTCCTCCCATTCTTTTAATGTGCATAAGTTGTTTTTCAATAGATACACAGTCATCAAACCATTTATATAATATGTACAAAGGCAAACATGTGGACATCACCACATGGTAACAGTGCTCTGTTCCAAACTATCTGTTATATCTTCTATAAAATTTAGGGCAGTCGGAATTATTATAAATCATATTTACTCTATCAAAAATAATCTTTATTTTCAAAAATAATCTTTATTTTATAATTATAAATGTTTTAAAAAGTACATTCTTCTACATATTAATCACGTATTATATGGTAATACATAGGGTTCCACAACCATATGCATCTGATATTAATCAACTACACATTTTTTAGATTACTTACCTTTAATTGCTGTTCTCTAAAAGTGTCCTGAAGTGAAGCCAACTTACTAATATTTTTAAATTGAGAGAAATGTTCTCAAATTGCTAGTATTTTCCCCTAATAGTCCACTGTAATGTTGTTTAACAGGTTCTGAATTTACTAATTCATCACACATCTTTGATTGAAATAAATCTCTCAACAAGATAATAGGTATTTGGAAAACATTGATTACATTCAATAAAAAGTGAATGGATGTCAAAGAACATTCTGCTTTGCCTAATGATACTTTATAGATTAAGTATAATTATCACTGATCCAGTCTTTTATGTACTGAATAGTGATTAGCTTTCCTCTCAGAACAAAAATCTATTGAGCTTAAAAACATAAAGAACTCTTTGGCATAGATAAGACAAGCATTATCTGGTAACAGGGACCAAAAGGTTGAAAAATTACAAGAATTTTTAAATATTTATTGCCTTCTAATATATTTATGACTAAATGACTGATCCATACATATGGAATGTGTCAAAACCAGTATGGTTCACTGAATTCTGAAAATCTAGTGACTGATTTAGTCTTAGTTAAACATTTCTTAGAGTTTAAAAACAAAAAGCTGAAAAAATTCCATATTTCCATAAAGAGTTAAACCTTAAATACATACATTCTAGAATTTTACATTACCAATAACAAGACAAATGTATCTGGACATAACTTCTTCCTGAAAAAGTCATTGACAAAAGGAAAATAAGATATACAATGAATGCAAAAGAACATTGTCAGAAACCTTGAGATTTAGTTATGTCTTTGCCTTGTTTAGGCTGTGCAAAGAAACTGAGGTAAATGTGGGCATTATTTTGTGCAAAATCACAAAACTATTTTGTGGAATAACAAAAATCTAGGTCTCCTCATTCCTTAACTAGGTTGTCTTCCCATGGAGTTGATAAAGTTAAAGGGAATAATAAGCTGAATCCTAGTAAGGAACAAAGGCAAAATAGTAAAGGAAATACCCAGGAAATGAGGACTCTGGTGGGTTCTTTGTGCTGCTTCATGAGGATGTGTACTCACCCACAAGTGCAAAGTGAGCTGTGTTATGTTCAGAAATGTGTATAATTAGCTTAAAAAATCAATTTCCCAAAAAAGCAGAAATTTCACTAACCTAATTGTAAGGAGCTATACCCGCCCATACCAAAATTTCCAAATTTGTGAAAATGGATCATATATCATGGCACAGTTGAATGGACAAGATCTTTCCCAAAAAACCCTAAGGTCTTCCTATTAATATTAATTTTTAAAAAACTGATTACCTTTCAGGCAATTAATGTTTTCTATATATCACATGAATGTTGAGATACTTTTATACCTGTAAAATTGACAGAACTAATAGGAAAAAGTTTGGCTAAAAATTATGAAATAAGAAATCTATCAGGTCAAAGCTCCTTGTTACTGAAACAATAGATTAAGGCCTTGTTGTGTGTTTACCACAAAGTTTTATGTATAGCTATATATGAATTAACTAAGAAAAGGCAATGCTCCAGAGTGGAGTGAAATTTACTTCATTTAGTTTTATGGCACTACTTTTTGGTTCAAAAACTTTACTTTTTAAAAAGTGGATACCTGCGGTCCATCTCTGGCTTCATAGAAGTCACCCACTCTTATTTTTGCACTGAAGCTGAAATTGTCCCTTGAGATATCCATTATTCCATTTCTGCTGAGATACTGAAAAAATCACATATTTTTCCACTTCAGGTTTTAATAATTACAACCCAGCTTTGATGTATAGCTATCTTTAGAATACTAATGTTTTGTATATTCTAATAAGAGTTTTAGGTTAAATACAATAGTCCCACACAAGAAAATATATTGTATCAAGGAACTTTATCTGAAAAAAGGAGCACACTTTTTTTTGGATAAGCATGCTTAATAGACACCAAATATATGTTATTTGGTGAAAAGAATGTACCTTTATTACTTCGGGGTACTGTCTAAGTTTCTTCCCACATGGAGCATAATATGCTACTTCTCCTTGAAGGCGCCCTCCAAAGTTTCTTATTCTTGTCTCTCTCTGCCAGCTACACATAACAGAAATGAAAGTTATACTTAATTTATGAAGGGTTTTAAAAATGAAAATTAAAAATTTTCAGTATACATGCTCTTTAGAAAACATAAAAAGTACAAAGAAAACAAACATAAACCCCAAATCATACAAATCAAATACATTTACGTTAAACTCACTTAGATTTTTAGCTAAATAATTCAATTAAAAATTGAAGACAATTTACAAATATTAAACTCTATTTTTTTTAAAAAAAAAAAAACTAGTAAGTGGTATTACTTTGGATACTTACTATAACATGTATCAAAGTATAGTGCGTTTTTTTAAAGTCTGAAAATTTTTAAGAAAAGTAAAGTAAACCTGGCTCTCCGCTATTTGGTCATGTACTTCCAGTGTGAAATTTCATAATTCCAATTAAACTATTCTAGTCAGACTGCTTAAGTCACTCAGTTTTGCCACAGTAATTTTCACTACCTTATAATTCTTTCTTTACAAAACCTTCAAATACTCTTTCCTCTGCCTTTTGCCAAATGATCTGCTTTTGTATTTTTCCAGTTATATCCCCTCCTAACTGCATAACCCCCCCAGTTCTGCCATATCTACCAATAACAGCCTTAATTTCAATTCTCAGCTATATCAAACATACATAATATATGGGAAAAGGGTTAGAGAAATCTTATTTTGCATACCCATATTCCAAAGGAATACGCAGTTCACGTTCATCTGTGACTCTTCTTCTTTTGGAAGTGCCTTCAAGAAAATTCAACCAGTTAATATAAAAAATTATTTATATATAATAATTTTTTATAGTTTTAAAACTTTTCTTTAAAAACTATATTTTAATTATGTGGATTATTTAGTGTGTTACTGTAGTTTGTACACTATTTTAAATGGTTTTCAACAAACCACACTGTATAAAGTAGAAGTTGTTTTTATTCTTTTGTCCACATGTCAGAATACTAGTCATTCTATTTACAGAAAATATAACCCATTGTAAAAATATGTAACTTTCCTCTCATTTAATATAATAACAGAAATGGCTAAAGCAGCAGGAGGGAGATAGTAGATAAAAGTTTCAGATTATTTTAGGTTTCTATAAAGATGCTACTAAGATGCTGAAAATTTTCAACAAATGGTTCATATATTAGAAATGTATATAAGATACATATATAATTTATGTAGAAATAATATAACTTCTATATCCATGTAAATCTATGGTCAAAAAAACTATTAGGTATTTTAACTTATCTAAAGTACAAAGAAAAAGGATTATATATAAATATCTTCTATTTACAACAATCAAGTTTCACAAGCACAAATACATACACCTTAAATCAGTAGGATATCATACTACCGTAAATTAATTAGGATATCAAGTGAAAGCAAAATTGGAAATTTCCAAGAAAACAGTTAAATAAGTGAAACAACATATTTTACTATACATCTCTTTCTTCACCATTGAAATGAGAACAGAGAGTTTTAGAACATTAATGTAAGAACTTTCAATGAATACCCCTACAAATTTATATAGGTCAAATAGAAAATAAGACATGGCATGCTAATGGAATAATGTTACTCACTAATACAAATGCAATGGCATTTGGCTGTGTGTTGGGCAGATAGGCAATTATATCTTAGGTAATCAAGTGAACTCATTATTAAAGTATAACAAAGTCCAACTGTCAGTCAAATTTTAAATCCTAGACATAAAAACTGAACACAAAATGAAAGTGTTCAAAATAAAGAGCTGTCATCAGTCAGGTTCTTGAGTTGGAAGTGCAGAGAGTAAAAATGGTATTGGGTCATATCCTTTGAAAATATAAGCTGACTTTTCTTAGTCACCTAAAATCTAACTGTAGCACTTGATTCCAATGAGATCATCCCCAGAACACTGCATAAATATTCTTGGTTTGACTTCTATTTTACAATAATAAAAACAAAGTGTAGGTACCAGAGTGTGGACTTGAAGTAAGTGTGGAAGAAGGTGTGCCAAGAAAAGCAGGTGACTGGGATTCTGAACATAAGGCAGCAGGAGCAGAGCCTGGGGCTTTTGCTATGTGGAGGTTACGAGGTGTTGAGTGAGCTGTGAGACTGATGGAAGGGCTTTTGACAGAGGAAGTTGTTTTATTCATTTTCATTGAAGTTTTCTCTCCTTCAGTATCACTATCTGATTCATCTTGGTCTTTATCATCATCATCATCTTCTTCTGATCCTTCTGTATCTGATTCTGAATTACTATCTGATTCTGGGAAGTAAAAGAAGCATTTGTATATTATAACTATATAATCACCAACAATTTGCAGTTTGTATCTACATGGAATAGTTCAGGAATCACCATCTGTGACTGAGAAATCAAAGAGCAACAGTTCCTGAAGAGTAATTCTAAAAGTTACTATCTTACAAGTCTTTGGAATACAATGTATGCAGTCTATAAATCCTCAAAGTTGTAACTGAAAGTATGTTTTACTCAACACTTAAATCATAAAATAATTCTTCTCATATGACATTACTCACATGATGAGTTTTGTTCAATGCTTCAAAATTATAACTTTTTTAAATCACTTACAACTTAATGGAAAAACTAAGTTTAGAGAAAATAGATTATTTAAATTAACAGATTCCAATGGCTTAAGAAGTCTATCAGAATCAGTACGAGGAAGAGAATGCTGGAACTACCATCATCCTTACATTTGGACTGAGGTAAAAGAAAATTTTCGAGAGAAGATTCTTGGTTTTTTTTGGCTACACTTTTTCTTTTTTGGTACAGGACTTCATCAGACTTCTCACCCTTCCCAAAATACTATGATTACAGAAATAGTGTGGATTAATTTAGTGATTTAATAATTAAAGTTTGTTGTAGCTATATAATCCTATAAATGCATCTACTCCTAAAGATATGCAAAATCCATTCCCAGATTAAACTGGTAAACAAAAGACTGATACTTGGACTATATATCTTACTGGTTCTCAGAACAAGTCTTTGTGAAATTGTGTTTTGTGTAGTACTATCTGCCACAATGAACTGCATTATAAAAATTAGTCTTTGAAAGTTATTAATATTGATATTCATCATATTTATGAAAGGTTGTATTTAGGGATATCCCAGGGAAAAATATCATTAGGAAAAATTGTTCTAACCATGAGCTATTTTGGTGTTACCTTACAGACATTTTAAATCATGTAACTGACTATATTTTGCTCTTCATATTGGCTGCTAGAAAATTTACAAGTAGATTTGTGACTAACCAGTAACAAATGCAAATGTGTTTATAGTATGCCTTTTATCTTTCTGTTTAAAACTTATTCTAGGTTATATTTAGGTTTTCAAACTTCTATCAACAAAGAGAAGAGTTAAAGGGAAGAAAAACAAAAAGTTAAAAAAAAAACATAACTATAAAGTGAACAAAATAAATTCAGGGAGTACCCTGCAGGCTATTTAATGAATTTGATGTTACTCATGGACATTCACAGGGATTTAGGCTATGGGTACTTTTTAAATGACTGTGACTACAATTTTACCTTTGTTCAAAATATCAAGTGACACATTTTAACAAGGAGCAGAAAGAGATGAAGATAAGAAATAATTAAGTGGTCCTGAATTAATGAACATTAAGGAAATTTGTGAACTTATACATTTTACATCATTTATATTCACTTTAAAGTTTTTATTTATTTAATGTTGTGAATAACAAAGCTGAGAATTTAACTTTGGATTTCCAATTTTAATTACTTATATATTTTACCAGCTCATTATAAACAGACACACAGCTGTGTTAAGCACAGTGAATGAAAATGATCATAAATCTGTGAATTAGAAAAACTCTTCAAAAGGTTGGCCTTCACAAAATATTTACAAAAATACTTGAAATTTTAAAACGGAAACTAACCTGATTGGCTGTCATCAGATTCATCATCATCATCATCTTCCTCATCTTCTTCCTCATCATCTTCCTCTTCATCCTCATTTGAATCTTCAGAATCTTTGCTACTGGGAATGTCTGAATCTGTTCCTCTGAACTGTTCCACTAAAGATTTTGTAGGATGAGAGTGATGTGTTTTTACTGTGTTTATATTATTGCTAACTGCTTTTTCCTTCCCTTGACTATGCAAGACAGGTGAGGCCGAGGGCATTACAGCTGCCTGGTTGCCAGTGGTTCTTCTCCCGCTTGTGCTCAAGTTTACAGGGGAAGAAAAAGGAGTGCTACTTGCAGTAGCAATGTTTTCATTAATCTTACTCTGCATTTTAGTTTTGGTAGTAAGTGCTAGAGGAGCCTCTTGAATGACACTCTGAATAACTCCATTTGGTTGGTGATTACCTAAAAGTGCATTTGTCAAAAATGGATTAGGGTGGTTGTTTTCTAATGTTTGTTTTGGATGTGCTGGTGAACTAGAGGTTGCTTTTGGATTTGACAAAGCTGCAATAACCTTCTTCAAGCTCTTAGATGACTCCTGTTTCTTTAACTGTGCTGGGAATGTCTGTTTATATTGTTCCTGTTGAAACATGAGGTAAAAAACATAACAATAGTTCTTAAGAACAAAGATTACTTTTACTTTTTGTAGCATCTGACAACAGCTGCTCATGTTCAAATTTAAATCATGATATACAAGCGCTATAAAAGTAGTAACAGTGAAGATTTTTGATAATATATGCCAATGGTTAAAAGTTTTAGTGCCTCCTACATCACTGCCAACTTTTAAAAACATAAATACTTCATTCAGATATTCAAATTACTTTCAAAGAGGCACTAACATACCTTTCTAGACAAACTGGGCTATTTGCATACCCTATTCATATCATACTTTCAACACCTCCATATTTTGCTATTACCATTTTCTCTGCATGAGATGTGTTCCTTTTATAACTGATAAAATCCAGATTGATAAAATCCATTTCATTCTTTAAAATCTAACCCAGAAGCTATCAATGTTTGACCCAGACAAAAGCACTCACTGCCCCTATCCTTTGACCTCCTTTATCTCCTTTATCTCCTGTGCTCCCTATGGTATAGATTTATGGTATAGATTTATATAGGGCTAGTTAGAACGCTGGCTCAACGTTCTGTGAGATATACTTAGAATATTTTTAGCACATGAGCATCAGAAAGAGTATAATGAAACAATTTATAAAATGATACCTTTCTTTGGAAAAATTAATTTACAAACCATTAAGCTATGAAATCTACTACTATAGAATAAAAACAAATTATTTGACTTGCAAAGTTCTTGAAAAGAATAAAATTTAAATTTCATCTAATTCATAAAAATAATACATGAAATAAACTGAAGCACAATGATTGAAATATTCTAGGTCAATAGAAATACAGTTGAATTTCAGAAGGTAAAATTCTGTTAATATTAAAATTATTGCCTTGAAATTAAATTTGATGCTGTCAACATTGAAGCCTGGTTAGCACTCAAGTCAGCAAAGATTTGTGGTGGGCATTTCCCAAATACAAAGGTAGACAAAATAACTTATTAAATATTTTTAAAAGGACAGGTACTAATAGGCAGTAAGCAATTCCTATACAAACTATTTTATTTGCCATCTAACAGTTTTGGAGATTAATTATTCAAAAAAATATTATTCATAACTAAGGTAATGAATAGCTCACAAACAGAAAGTGCTATGTTATTTATTCAGTGAATAAAATATGGTAAACTATACTAAATTATTATATTTATCTTTAGAGAATTTTATAGTAAAATTCTTACAAAAAATACCTTAGTATACTTAATTTTACTCAATACTTATAAATAAGCATTGCATATTATATATAAGAATATATAATGTACTTAATACATCACTATTTCACAGACACTGACTTAAATTTCTGGCAGCAGAATTTGGTGCATTTTTTCTTAGAACATAATTATGTCATATAATCATTTCATACTCTAATAAACAAGATCAAAATAATCATGAACAAAAACTTTCCTTTTTTGTTTTGTATTCTCTATTTCAGTTTCTGAAATTGCTCCTCACTTTATAATTCTAGAAAATCACCAGTCATATATTGACAATTGGAGATTTTATTAGAGTAACCAAGATTACCCTGTTTTATCCCAAAACCTGTATCAGTTACTCTTTCATGGCAAACATGTTACCTTTCTTGAGAGAAGAGGTGGTAAATAAAAAAAGTAGGGGAGAAAATTGAGACCTGTTAGCAGCAAACATCTTGCCGCTTTAAAGTACTCACTTTAGTAACAGGACTATGGCAGGAGATAAGTTCAAAGCACTGACTACTTCAAGAAGTTCTTGTTGTCCCAGCCCCAACCTGAGTCTTTACAGATAACAACAAAAAAATCTTTTCTACAGAAAACAAAATATTCACTCCTGGTTTATACAACCAATTAGTGTATAGTGCTTTGAATAAATATCCAAATTGTATGGGTATGGAAGGAACCAATGATATAACACTCAAAATCATACACTAGTGAAGAAGGCAAATGCAGAGCAAGGATGAAAAAACTGAGACTATCATAAGAAATAAGGGAAAATTCCATATTGTAGACAGTCATATAAAGAAAAGAGAGCTGATATGACAGTATTTATAAAATACTCTATAATTCAAAACTAGGTACCGATAAAAAGTAGATACTTATTTAAGGTTGAGTCTAATGTGAATATCTATTTAAATAAAATATCTCCCATTAACTATTATTAGCATTTCAGAAATACCAAAATATTTCATTTTAATCTTGGGCTTTTATGACCTCTATTTACAATACTTCTGTCCTTTAACTTGTTATGTGATGTTAGTAAGTGACATTAGCTCTATCTGCCTTAGTTTCTGTACTTCACATAAAAAGGATTACATAAGATTATATGGTTTCATAATTATGCAAGTGCAATAATGAATGATTTTTAATTCAGTCATATCAAATGCTTTAAATAAGCAACATTTAAGAAACTAAAAACATGAAGAAATCTTTTATGATGCATATAATCTTGATGCAGCTCTGTAAACTCATTTATCTGAAAGTTGTATATGCAGTAATGAAAATTAAAATCACCCAAACTGTATATTTTTTAATCTTCTTGATTTACTCATGAAGATGTAATGGCAGTAATATTGCCTTATGACTGAGCAGTGCATCATAAATTATTGTATGCATAGTATTATAACATTGGTCGTACCATTTAGATCAGGAGAATCTCAAATGTGGCTGCACATGAATCACCTGGGAACCTCTTTGGACATGCTTTTAGTCTCACCACAACAGATCCTGAGTTAATTGTTCTGAGGTGGTATTTTTTTTAGCTTCTCAGATGATTCTAATGTATACTGAGATTTAAGAATCACTCATTTTTATTGTCAAAAAAAGCCTGATTTGCTCGTCATTCTTCTTTGACCCTGCATTAAATTCTTCACAGAACAGTAAGAGTCAATGGAAAAATTCATGACTTTTATGAGAAAGGCAGCACCTGATAGTGGTTAAGAAAAAGCCTCTAGTTCCACACTGCCCAGGTTTGTATTCTAGTTGCACTAACTTGCAGTGTGATTTTGGGAAGGTTACTTAAGTTCCTTGAATCTTAATTTGATCATCTGTAAATGGGGATAATAGCATATGTAGATATTAGTATCCAATGAGAAAATGTATTTTCAGCACATAAAACAATTGTTAATAGTAAGACCTCTGAAAGTTAACTAATATTAGGATGCTAATGATCATTTTTATAACCACAAACGAGAATACTATGCCCACACATAGTATTTTTTCCATTGTTGTAAAATAAGAGCTGCTAATTGGATTACTAGAATTTTACTGGACATACAAACTTAGATTATGTTGTAATATAAAATCAGCAGCAAGAAAGCAAATTCTCTGATGAATGGTTTTGATGTTTATGTAAGTAAAAGTTACTAAAATATTTTGTATTTCATATATTATGAATGGCAAAATAAATTATTACAAAGAATTTTTATACTTAACAATTAAAATTATAGGACTACAAAAGGTAAATCACTTGAGTCAATTTCTTTAACAAAGAATATATTGGTATTAGAAAACATGACATTGACTTTTAAACAAAAGCATTTGTGAAATTTGTATATTCAAACACATTTCTCCCCTTACTGCTAAGTCAATAAAGCTGGGAAAAAATAACACAATTTTGTAATGAAAAATATATTAAGCATATCTATATGTATCTGTCTTATATATAAACACAGAATCAGAGATATTTAATTTGCTGATGTGTATTTCTATTTCTAGTGACAGAGAGTATAAAAATAATAGTAGAATTTAATTAAAACTTGCATATTGTTAGACTATATCCAAGCTCTTTTTCTAATAATAAAATTCTTCCCTAATAATTTTTAACTCACCCGTTTGGATCGCAATTCATTTGTCAAAGAACTAGATTCTTCAGAGGTATTTTTATTCCCTGCTTTAAGAACTTCAGGAGAAGGAACTATGAGTTTCATATAAGTTTCCTTTTTGGCTTGATTTACCAAAGATAAAGGTTTCACATTGGACACCAATCCCGTAGACTGTATTACACTTGTGTGTTTGTTCACAGATTCCTCCTTTGCCTGAGAGCTTTGGAAAATAAATGGAAGCTGCTGTGACAAAACCTGAGGCTGCTTCTGCTGGGATTGGAATGATGAGTGAGTCTGGGATTCAGACACTAGAGGTAATGGCTGGTGTATTCTTTTTTCCTGGGCTTTTTCAGTTGTTTTCTGTCCCTCTGCTTTTGGGTCTGAAATACTATGTAATAGCACCTGTAAATAAAAATTGAAAAGCAACTTCTTAACATTTATTAAAACAAAAAAAAATCAAACAGTAAAAATAAAGGAAAACAGGGTATATTACAAAGTTCTTAATGACTTCTGCTAAAGTTCATTAAAAAAACCACCAAATGCCTTTAAAATTGTTTTTCCCTCTTCTTCTTTCTCATGTATAAGAATTAAAGGCAATGATTAACTTCAACTCTACAGATTTTGAGTTGAGATTAACCAGTTAATGCCCAAATATGAATAATGTATAGACACTGCTAATGACATCATACCTGGTTGTTACTTTTATGTTGTGCTTCGCTCTCTGATTCAGAATCATCATCTTCACTTTCTTCAATACTTTGATCTTCTTCATCTTCCTCAAGATCATCTGAATCACTACTACTAATTCCTTCACTTGAGGTGTCGGATGATGTGCCTGAATCACTGTCACTGTTGCTAGAACTTTCCATAGTTTTCTTCCTTGGTTTCTGTATAAAAACAAGATTTTGAGCAAGTCTTTACTTTGGGGGAAAAAATCAAGTTTCAGTAAGAAATATGATCTTTTAGCTTTGAAATGATATTTATGATCTCAAAATGTCATTTTAGCATTAAAAAGACCATATTGTAAAGATAATTAGTCCACAAACTAATCAAAATAATCTGACAGGAATCTGTGAATAAAAAGTACAATCTCTGTCATGTGCACAACATTGGAAATATAAATAAATACACAGATCTGCTCATGACTGCAAAGCTTCAAAATGTACAACATATTAAAAAGAGCTCTTTAAAAAATAATAACTCCAATTATAGGGTTATGTAAGTATAAAGTTTTTATTTAGGGTTTTTTTTTTGGATTTGATATATATTTACTAAACTTGGCATTCATAATTACTTAACACAACCCGTTGGATAGTGGGGGAAAATACATGCTTACTGATAATAAGGAGCTTTCTCCAAAATACAAAATAGAGAAAAGGTTGAATCAAATTCTTCAGTCTATATTTTGAGAAGTATACTAGCAGAAAGTAGGAGAGAATGTTTACATGACAAAGCAAGAGATCAGATTTGGGAAAATAGGACAAGGAGCACCAGTGAAGCAATGGGGAGAAATGACCCAACTGCTTTCCTGCCGACACCCATAAAGAGTGGTAAATCAGGGTTACCTTAGGTTAAATTAATTGTGAGTAGGCTAGATAAAATATGCTATCTTTTTCACAATATTTTTCACTTTATTTCATGTACATATAAAATGAGAGAGAATCCACAAATTGCATCACTCCTTATTTAGTTGTACAATTACTTTGTAGATACTGGACATCAGCCACTTGAAGATAAATGATCTGTAAATATTTCCTTCCATTCAATAGGGTGTTTTTGTTTGTTTGTTTGTTTTAATGATGGGTTCTTTTGCTTTGCAGAAGCATATTAGTTTGATGTAGTCAAACTTTTGATTCCATTGCTGTTGAGTCAAGTCCCCCAAGACATCTGTGAAGCTGATATGGTGGAGTGTATTGTCTGTGTTTTTGCCTATGCATTTTACGGTTCCAGGTCTTACATACAAGTTTTCAATCTATTTTGACTTAACTTCACTATATGGTGTGAAATAGTGGTCAAGATTCATTCTTTTGCCTATGGCTCTGCAGTTTTCCCAAGACCATTTTTTTTTTCAATTGCATATGCTTGGCTCCTTTGTTGTAGATTAACTGTCCATGTAATTATAAGTTTATTTCCAGGTTCTCAATTCTAGTCACTGGTCTTTGTTTTTTTTAATTCAATACGATACTGCTTTGATACTATAGCTTTGCAGTATGTTTTGAACTATTGTAGTATGATACTTCTGTCAGAATTGTTATGGTTATCTGGGATTTTCTGTGGTTCCACATAAATTTCAGTAATGTTTGTTCTATTTCTTTGAAGAATGTCACTGAAACTTGGTATGGATGCAATCAATCAGTATACTGCTTTAGGTAAAATGGCCATTTTTAACAATGTTAATTCTTCTAGTCTATTAACAGGAAATATCTTTCCCATTCTCTCTGTCTTCTATTTATTTTAACAATGTCTTACAGTATTAACTGGCCAGTCCTCCACCTCTTTTGTTTAGTATATTCTTAGGGATTTAACTGTTTTTGATGTAATAGTAAAGAGAAATGTTTTTCTTGATTTTTTTCTCTTCTAGGTTATTATTTGCATATAGGAACACAATCAATTTTTGTAAATTGATATTATAGCCCACTGTACTGATCATCTCTAATTGTTGTGTGGCTTTTTTGTGGGTTTTTTTTTTAAGTGGAGTCTTTAGGGGTTTCTATGCAGTTAATCATGTCATCTGCAAACACTGATACTTTTATTTTTTTCCCAATTTGGATTCCATTCATATCTTTCTCTTGTCTAATTGTTCTAGCTAGAACTTCCAATACTATTTAGAATAGTAGTGGTGAGAATGGATATCTTTGTCTTTACCTGATCTTAGCGGAAAAGCTTTCAGTTTCTTACCTTACTCATCTCAAGATGAGCAAGTTTCTTATCTTACTATGACGTTAGGTGTGGTTCTGTCATATATGGTATGACAAATATATGGTATGACCATATATGGTGTACTTGCTATATTTAGGTATGTTCCTTGTACCCCAACTTTGTTGAGAGTTTTTCTAATAATGGATGTTGAATCTTAGCAAATGCTTTCTCTGCATTGAGATAAGATCATATGAGTTTCATCTTCCCTTTTGTTGATGTAGTAAATCACATTAATCAATTTGTGGATTTGATCCACACTGTGTCCCTGCAATAAATCACACTTGGTCAAAATATATAATCCTTTTCATGTGTTGTTGAATTTGAATTGATGAGATTTTGTTGAAGACTTCTGCATTTATTTTCATCAATGATAAAGGTCTGTAGTATTCTTTTTTTTTCTGTGATGCTCTTGTCTGCTTTTAGTATGAGAAATTTTCATCTCATAAATATATTTGAAAATATTCCCTTCTCCTCAATATTTTGATAGGGTTTGAGATGGATAGGTACCAGTTTATCTTTGAAGGTTGGTAGAACTCACTAGTGAAACCATATGTTCCTGGGCTTTTGCATTTCAGGAATCTTTTGATTATTTAAATTCCCTTGCTTGTGATTGTTCTGTTCAGATTTTCTTTACTTCCTAATTCAATCTGAGAAATCTAAATACTTCAGAGAATTTGTCTCTTTATGCTAGGTTATTTAATTTATTGGCATATAGCTGTTCATAGCAGTCTCTTATGATTCTCTGTATTTGAACTGTCTGCTGTAACTTCCCTTTTATTTCTAGATCTACTTATTAGTTTTCTCCCCTTTTTTTCTGTTAGACTAGCTAACATTTATCTATTTTTTTAAAAAAAGAATTTTTTTGATATTTTGTACAGTCTTTATTTTTATTTCAATTATTTCTGCTCTAATTTTTATTATTTCTTGCTTCTACTGGCTTTTGATTTTGTTCTATTTTCCTACCCATTTAGGATGTGAGGTTATTTATTTGACAGCTATCTTATTTCTTGTTGCAGATTTGTATAGTTATATACTACCCTCTTAGTAGTGTTTTTGGTGTGTTCCAAAGGTTTGCTTATATTATTTTCAACTGTCATTTGTAAATTTTTTTTTAATATATATTTTTATTTATTTATTTATTTATACAAGCACTGGGTACAGTCAGAAGCGCGGGAGGGTGAGAGAATCCACCAGAGCCAGAGCGTGGAGCAGAGCAGGCAGAAGGACCGAAGTACACTGCTGAGGGGAGCAGCGGGCGGCAGGAGAGGTCTGCGCACCATGTGGGACCCTCCTGCAGTGGCCGGGAAGCAGCCGGGAATCGAACCAGCGCTGCAGAGGCTGCAGGCAGCCTCGCAACCCAGCCAGCGCTCAACCACTGCGCCACCGGGGAGGCGCACTGGGTACAGTCAGAAGCACTGGGTACAGTCAGAAGCACGGGAGGGTGAGAGAATTCACCAGAGCCAGAGCAGGGAGCAGAACTGGCAGAAGGACCAAGGTACACTGCTGAGGGGAGCAGCGGACAGCAGGAGAGGTCTGCGTGCCATGTGGGACCCTCACCCAGTGGCTGGGGATCGAACTGGCGCTGCAGAGGCTGCGGGCAACTTCACAATCCAGCGCTCAGCCACTGTGCCACCGGAGAGGCCCATGTCATTTGTAAATATTTTAAATTTCTCCTTAATTCATCATAACCCCAATTGTCCTTTATGTCCAGTCTATTGCTCATTGTCCAACTGTTAGAATCCCCCCTCCACTTTCTTTTTTGTGGTTGATTTCTAACTTGATATTATTTTAATCAGAAGATAACTTCATATGATTTCAATCTTTATGAATTTATTGAAACATGTTTTGTGACCCAATATTTTGTCTGTTCTCGAGAATGTTCCATGTGCACTTCAGAAGAATGTGTACTCAGCTTTTTTGGAATGTAGTGTCCTATAAATGTCTATTAAGCCCATGTCTATTAATTCCTTGTTTGAGGTGACTGTTTCCATGTGATTTTCTTTCGGGTTGATGTGTCCACTGATGAATGTAGGGTACTGAAGTACAATTGTGTCGGCGCCAATACCTGCTTTTATATTTGTTAATAGTTCCCTTTTGTATTTTGATGAGTGTTATTTTTTCCTGATGTACTAATAACTTAGCCATTATATAATGTCCATACCTATCTCTTGTATCTTTTTGAGATGAAAGTCTATTTTATTTTATATAAATATGGCTGTCCTTACTTTTTTTGGTGGGGAGTCCCCTTTGCTTATAGATGTTTTCCAACCATTTACTTGGAGTCTATGGTTATCCATGGAGCTCAGACAAGTCCCATGGAGACAGTGTCAAGTTGGGTTTTGTGTTCATATCTAATCACCCTCTCTGTGACTTTTGATTGGTGAGGTCAATCTATTTCCATTTAGGTTGATTATTGATATATGAGAATTTATTACTGCCATTGTCTTTAGTTTCTTGTTCTATTTATTTCCTCATCCAATTTTTTATGTGTATTTCCTTGCCTCTGATATAGATAGAAGAACTTTTAATATTTATTGTAGGGGAGGTGGAGTATGTGTAAGTTCCTTCGCTTATGTTTGTCTGGGAAGGACTTTATGTCTCCCTCACCTTTGAAAGGGTAACTTACAGGATATAGTATTCTTAGTTGGAAGGTTTTATCTTTCAAGTATTTTGAATGCATTATTCCATTCTTCCCTTCTTTGTTTGGTTATTTCAGAGATGTATGATGTCAACCTGATGGGAGTACCTTCATAAATTACCTGCTTTATTTTCTAGTCACCTTTAATATTCCTTTGAAGTCTTGGTAGTTTTGTGACTATGTCTTGGTATAGATCTTATTGCATATAGGCATAACCAGGAGCACATTAAACTTCACAGACTTATACAGTTAGGGTCCCTTCTAGGGTTTGGAAAATTTTCCTGTATTATTTCTTACAGAGAAAAAGTTCTCTGTAACTTTCTCTCTGTTCCCCTTCTGAAATACCCACTATCCTTATGCTGCCTTTCCTACTGGAGTCAGATCCTTCTCAAAGTATTTCTTCATTTTTTCTTCACATTTCTCTCTTTTCTGCTTGGGTTCTGTATGCATTATTATTTTTGAGGCTACTGATTCAATCTGCCATTTGGTGTATTCTGCTTCCATAGCTTTCTTCAAATTTTACCATCCCCTCTTTTGAACCTTTAATCTCCTACATCTCATATCTCTACATCTATTTAAACCTTCAATTTCTATTTTCTAAGCATATGGAATGCTTTATGAATTTATGTGACCCCCCTTATGCTGGGGTCATGGCAGTATCTATCAACACAATTTTAGTTTATGTATTATTGCACTCCTTATTTAGCTTTAGTCTTCTTTATGCAGATAGTGTTTCAGTTACCAAGTATTTACAAATAACATGCCACATATATCTTTCTAGGTGTTAGACCACAATGATGTCTAAGAGAGTCCTTTTTTCCAAGAAATTTATATGCTAGTCAAGGTCTGGCAAAGTAGACAGATAATTAATATAAAAGCAAAGTGTTCCATATAGCAATAAATGCTATAGAGAAGATAAAAAAGAAAAAAAATAGGGCATTTCTTTGGTTAGGGTAAAAAAAAATAATTTTTATATTTCACATCAGAAAAAACAGACAAATATGATCAAAATAGAAAATATAGAAAAATATGATCAAAGAGAGAGATTAATTTCATGAACATTTAAGACTCTTTATGAAAAAGAACATCCAAAGGGACACTGGATCACATGAAAGCAAAGATTTGTGCTTAAAGAACAGACAACAGTAGTGGATAAATCATGAGATGAATTATAACTAAATAAACATTTAACCATAGAAAAATGCCAATAGGAGGCCTGAAAAGGAGAAATGTTGAAATGATGGAGCAACAAGATTGAGTACAATAAAAAGTTACGAACATTTCAACAGTATTTTCTGGCAAGTTAAAGGACAAACTTATAAAAAAAAAAAAAAAGAGGCAGTAAATTACAAAAGCAATGAATTATAAAAATCATGATCTTAAGGGAAGTACGGTCTTTCATTACTAAGGGATTTGGGAGACTGCTGGAAACAAGGTGTCTGTTGTTCACTGGTGTCAGAGATCAGTGAGGTATTGCAGGTCAAGATTGACACAGGAAGCACTGTCTGCTGCAGTGCCAAAAAAAACTGACTGGGAACTTCCTAACCATGGTCCCAGTAAAACTAATTAGAAAGGTACTCACTAAGAAACCAACAAAACTACTAATAAGCTGCCTGTTCAGATACCAGTAAAACTCACTAGACAGTGTACCCTAGTAGGTCTCCTTAACACAACTGACAGAGTAGCTACCAGCTGTCAAGAAAGTCATCCACCAACAGTCACATAATAAGATCAAGAAGTTAACATTGGAAACCGAAACAGAAGCCTCTTCTAGTGTTTCTATAGCACCCTGTATTGACAAGGTCTAACACTCTGCCAACTGGCAAAGGTGAAAGGGATGAATTGAAAGCAGAGAGGCAATAAAAGTGATAACTTGCAGAGTCGGGGATACAAGGAAATTAAATTGGCTATGAGATGATAATGGTTGGAACTGAATAATGAACACACAGGATTATAACACTACTATAACTACTTTGTATATTTAAATATGTTCTCAACAAAGAGAATTTTGCTTATGCTTTCCTAAAGCATGGATTCTGGAGTTAACCTGCACTGGCTTCAAATCCTTGTCACTTACCCACCTACGATTTTGGAAATCTGTTTTGCATTTGCAATAATACCTGTCTCATTAGGGGCACAGGGAAGAATGAAATGGATATTGAATGTAAAGCAATTAGAGCAGAGCTGGTATGTATTCAGTTCTCAATAAATCTTAGTTGTTATTATTTATATTAGTGGTGATAGTTTTAATTTTTTAAAATACATAATATTAGTACATCATAAAAATAAACATCTGCAAAAATAGAGGAGTTGGTAATGCATAATAAATTATTCCATATATTCTAGTGGTTTTAGCTTTAGAATGGGTAAATACATGCATACATATAAATATTTAAAGATATATATTTGTCCTTCAAAGAATACCTTACCTTATCTTTAATTTTGTCAGCTCTAGCATCTAAAGGCTGGTTTTTGTTTTGCTCCTGATTACATTTTCGATTTCCTCCACCTGAGCTTATACTTTTAGTTTGTCCCACGGAACTTGAAGCAGTAGTAGATAGTACAGATGTATTGATGCCAGATACAGATGATGCACTGTTTCCATTTATTGATCCATTTACACCTTGAAAATAAAATAAACATTTATACAATAGAATGCTATTCAGCCATAAAAACAAATGAAGTAATGATATATGCTACAATGTAGATAACTATTGAAAACATTAAACTAAATGAAAGAAGCCAGACATCTCACATATCGTAAGATACCATCTATTTGAGATATTCACAATAGGCAGATCCATAGAGATAAAGTGCATTCTGGTAGTTTATCAGGAACTGGAGGGAGGGAAAAATAGGAGAAACTGCATAACAGATATGGAGTTTTCCTTAGGTTGATGTAAGCCAAAAAGAAAAAGAAAAATACCGGATGGTCTCACTCATAGCAGGAATCTAGAAAACTTAAATAAGGGACCAGGAAAATAAATATAAGAAAGTGAAAATCAAAATCAACAAAAAACTATGAACCAGAGACACTTTTTGGGGGGTGGGGGGCGGGAGGGGAAGGGTTGGGGTCAGAATGGGGCGTTTGCAATTGTATGGGGGAATATAAAAATAAAAAAAAAAAATTAAAAAAAAAAAAATTAGAGAGGTGGTGGTTCCGTAACATTTGGGCACATTAATGCTACTTTAAAATGGTTAATTTCACATGTATATGAATTTCATTTTAATTTTAAAAATGTTTAGAAATATAACTAAATGCAAATATTATATCTTTCAGAGAAAACTCCTCAAAACACTCAAGAAAAAAGAGAATAAACCATTATAATACACAAATGACATTCTAATAATAGTTATGATTGACAAAAATATTAATGACCATTTAAAGCAAAAAGGAGTACTACGACATTAGTTTTCACGAATTTAATGCTTAATCACAGAAGAAGCAATATATTCAGTTACCTAAAGGACCTAATGGAATACAGAGGAAAAGCAGTGGGATGGAAAACTAGGAAATCTGGGTTCAAATCCTGATTATGCCACATTCACATGAAAGCAGTATTTCCTGGAATAACTTATTTGGACCTTGCAAAATGATAATTTTTCAACATGAAACACTTCCAATGTGAAAGTATCTAGCACAATACTATCTAAGTGCTATTAAAACTGAAGTCTACTGATAAGATTATTAGAATAGAGGGTTTGTAGCCCTTCAATTCAATTAATATGTATACCTTTTTCAGGACCATTTCGATTACTTTTTCCTGAAGTTCTTGAATGGAATGAAGTAGAATCATGATTCTGGGCTGAAGGAGCAAACAGTGGTGGAATTCCCAGTAATGGTGGAAAGAAGGTAGCCCCTGTACGAGTATGGACATCTGCTGTTCGCCACCATTCTGTACCTCAAAACCAAATACCAAACAAACATAAATACTTGAATTAACTTCCTAATTAACATAAAAATGATTTTAATATTTTAGCCCTAAAAAATTTTTTTCAAGTTTCGTCTTGGAACAGAATTGCTGAATTACACATAATTCTGATCATCTTTATAATTTTAAGATATCTAAATTAGAAATTATACACTCATCATTACTCTCATTAAGATAGTACCCAAGCATCTTCACTTGGCAGTTTCCTTGAGTTCAAGTTTCTGATGAACAAAAGTTTGAAAAATAAAATGGAAAATTTGAAATATTAAAAAAAACTACCTCTTTGATGATATACCATAATTTTTCTACGATATCAAAGAAACAAAATACTTAAGACAATATTAATTTTTCTTAAAACCTTAGACTTCATGGTTACCATTTACAATCCATGTTAAGAAGTTCCTCAAATTAGATACAATGTGAATGTGGTTCTGATAAATTGGGTAGTTTAAATAGTAATATAAAAATTATTATAATCTAATATACCTCAGATGCATTTATGGAAGAAAATATTTATATTCAAACAAAAGCATAAGTATAGCAAACTCAGTACACCTTTTTATTGGTCTAAGAAATAAGAACCGCTAAAAAAAAAGTTCAAAAACACGTAAGTCACATTAAAATATTAAACATTTATAATGTTTCTTCCTCTAAAATTAAGAAAGCTGGTATTTTATTTTATTTACATTCCCTCTCATTAATCACAGATAACAATGATTTATCATTATAAAATTACTTAAATGGCAGAAAAACATCAAATTCAATTTAGATATTCAAAGAGTGATTCTTAACTAAAAGGAGACAAGTGAAATTTTTTAACATATTTTTCAAGGATGGGTGAAGACAGAGGAGAGATAAAAAAATAAAGGAAAGTCTTTATATTGTCCCCTCTAAACTCTCAGAAACAATCTTCTCCAACTGGCTAACTTTCATGCCAATTTTCCATGTTATGTTTTAGTTTTCATTCATTGCAACAATCACAGATATTAGAGAAAAAATTCAAAGTATGGAGAAAAATTCAATATTGCCAGTATATCATATGATCTTTATTGTTTTTCAAGGAATATCTTTTGATTAAAAATAGGGGGTAAAGCAATGCACACCTTCATTATCTAATAGTAATATCTGGGTTTTTGGAAAAAGTGAAATATTCACGGCAGCTGCCATTCTGAAAGGTCTACAAGCCAGAATATGCAAAAAACAGCAAAAGCTTTTCTTCCACACTGCAAGAAGGCATTGCTAATGAAATGACACCAATATGTATTCAGCAATGACTGAATGATGGGAACTAGACCAAGAATAACTATACAAAAGCACTAATCATTTATCCACTGTTGGATAAATTATTTACATGTTTATTATTTACATGTCTATCATTATTTACATGTTTGAAAATTAAGTTCCATAGCATGGCTGAAAAAAAGGAACTGAGATTTCCCCAAAATATTTGTTATTTAATAGAGTATATTAATTAAAGCACTAGCATTGAATGTACAGACTTTGTAACAACCAAGGTAATCAAAGCACAGTAAGATTCAAATATTTTAGACATAAACTCAGAAAAAAACAAAAATGTACTTTGAAATGTCAATGATAAATAAGCACACAGCAAAGTTTAGAAAAAAAACTGGAAAATGTGCTTGAGCTAACAGTACAAGTAAAAAGTAAAACACAAGTGAATAAGATGAATCAACAAAAGATAAAAATGGTAGATGATCAACTATACAAATGTTTAATATTTTATTCATAGGAAATAATATAAATGTTCAGTGACAAAGTTATTTAACTTCCAAATTTAAGATAAAAATATTTTTATCTATTCATATATTAGCTTATAGATTAAAGGAAATAAAGTAAGAACTACACATACCAGCACTTTATACATTTCTAAATGTATTCAAAGATGGGATAATAGCACGGTAGCAACATTAACCATATTAAGCTGAAATATTTTAGTATTTCATAGGATATAATGAATCTCATTTTGAAACTAGAAAATATAGCCTAATTCTAAAATCTTTCATACTTGATAGTCGGACACTTTATAAAACTTTATGGTAATATAAAACTTTATGGTAATATAAAAATATAACAAGCAAAATAATGAAAATATTTTAAAAGAAACTTCCATGAAATACTATATTAATATAAAACAGAAATAATTACATAATACTACTATCTATTCTATAATTTTGCATTTGTTGATTTAATTCTGAAGAGTGGAATAATTAAGAAGTGTATAAAATTTAATATAATTTTTCCACTAAAAATTCCTAGTAATTTTTTCCTTCCTCATTTATTAGATGATTTCAAAAATCTGGCAATCCAGCTACCCTTTTGGATAATTTATAAGGAATTTAAATTATTATACCAAACCTGCAACTAAAATAAGGACTCTAAATAGCAGGAATAGCCTAAACTGGCATACTTTTACCACTACAGACTCTTTCTTGTAATTGCCTGTTTATCCATTTCCTAAAAAAACCATAAGCAATTTAACATATACTGTGTTAGTGTCTTTCTCAATTACTTGGTCTAGTGCATAAAACAGAGTAGATATTCAAAGAACATTATGTAATTAAAGAATGAGTAAATATGTGTGTAGGTTAGGGAAGTCTTTTTTTTTTTTTCTATTTAGTGGAAGTACCAACTTTACTTAAGTCCAGAGGAATAATATTTTATACTTTTAAATTATCATTCCAGTACAGAAGGTATTGTCGTTTTATTCAGCAATCCTGTATCTCAACAAGTATCTACTGGATGCTTATCTTGCAAAACAACCTTGCTATGAACTGAATGAAATAAGTTTTTATATGTCTTTAAAGCAAACATTGAGATTTATTTGACTATTTTAACATTCTAGTCACATTACCCCTCCCCACTACTCCCTTTCTCCAGGCAATGATTCTAGAAATAGTACTTGACATATACATTTAATCAACTTTTTATTGTATAAAGAAGCATTTGATCAACTATTACCTACTAAAGTAGGCAAGAGAAAGTAATAATGATAGTTACCAATTACATACTAATTATGTGTTTCAAACACTGCATTCAGCACTGAACAGTGCTTATCTCCTGAATATTCACAGGAACCCTAGTAGGCAGGTATTATTATTATTCTCTTTTTTTCAAATGAGTAAACTGAAGCTGAGAGGTCATATTTTCATTTCATAGTTAAAATGTAGCAAAGTCATATTTAAATTCAGATAGTTTCATCTCTAGAATTATGGTCTAATTTTTAAATTTTGCATGTATTAAAACATGCATCCTTTACTAAAATTTATTAAAGTAAAATTAATCACTGGAAACACATTAAAGTTTAGGCTTTCAAAATAATATAGCAAGACAAATTATAGTATGTTTGTCTGAGTTAAATTTTAATTCATGTTTTACTATATTGTTAAATTCCCATCATTTGTAGAATTTGGGATAACCCAGCTTCCTGCCATGTAAATGATGCAAATCTCTAGTTGCTTTAATCAAATATGGAAAAATAAGGAAATCTGTCTCAAATTCATTTTCCTTCCTAAGTGCAGAGAAGCTGCAACTCGAAATAAAAATATGGTGATATTCGTTATAAGAACTAAACTTTAGTTTTCCACTGAAAGTTAAATAACTTTAAAAAAAAAACAAAGCTGAGGAAAATATATCAAACTCTACATTTACAATATGTAATTTTTTGCATGTTGTACTTTAATAAATAGCATGAGGAAAAACTTGGCCTAATTGTTCACTTCTGTGGCAGATACCTTTCTCTCTAGCTAAATACTTGAATATTTAATTGCATTGCCACCTAGAAACCAGAGTGGTTTTTTTTTTTTTTTTTTTTGCACATGATAAACAGTATTGAGCCAATTCTTGCACAAGTTTTAGTAAACCAGGCATTAGCCTATTTTTTTGGTTCAATTTAACAATTACTGCTTGAACATCTTTAAGCTTTCCTCCTTTCCTTAAACACTGTTTAAAACAGATGTTTACCTGGAAAAGATGCTAGTTGGGGATGTGCGGCTAAGGCTGTGGGTGTACCAAGTGTCCCCAAACCACCAAATTCTGAATGCCCTGAGCTGGCTGAATGTAGACCAAAGACTGGGTGGCTGACCATTGGGAAGGCACTCGACACTGTGGACAGGTTAAACGGTTGATCCCCAGCTGCTCTGAATAAATGTCCTGGGAGGGAAAAAAACACACTTGAAGTTGTACTGTAAAGACAGATGAAATTTATCTGATTTCAGTGTTCATACTTAGTTAAAATGTAGTTAATTTGTTGTCTATTAAAAATTTATTTTACATTCTTTCTTTTGCATTTCTGCTCTTCAAACCCCACAGAACAAGATATTTCTAGAAACATGGTATCACTCTAAAAATAGCTAAAAAATGAATAGTATAACCTTATTTACTTTGATTTTTGAGATTTGAGTATTTTTACATAACTAATTTTCACTAATTATAATAGTTTGACCTGTAGACATGAGGCAAACTTTCGTTTATAATATAGAATAAAGTATTATGAAAAATTTACACTCATAAGAAAAATATTAATGTCCTATTACTAAAGTTGAAAACTAATAAGTCCAGAATCTGTCACCCACTCATTTCTCAAATTATCAACACTCTAGGCAGTGTTCCCAAGTTTCATGTGCCAGAACTAAAACTATGATCTTTATCCAATACCTCTCAGGTGAGGAGAATGAAACAAAAATGGATTCTAGCCTTACAAAGTAATGTATAAGACATCATAAATATTTTTGATGAATAAATTTATCAAGATATTTCTAAATGCATCCATGGGTAGTTACCAATATATTAAATGTTTTTAAACTTTGTGATTAAAAAAATCTGAAATCAGTGTAACATTTCAGTTTCCACTTTTACTCTGAAGAGACTCTAGTACTACGCCAGTTTGGAGTGTTATACAATCAAAAACATGACTTTAATTTTCAGTTTGTAGAGATCTGTCAGAAACTTTTCAATATGTAAAAATCTACTTTTTACTTCCAGGAAATAACTAGTTTCTCAAGCTTGATACTATGAAAACAGAATATCAAACCCAAATTCCAGCTATCTTAAGAATTTATGGTGTGAAAGGCATATATTCCATGTTAAAATAAAAACAAGGTATCTTTATTATCCTCTCTTTATAACAGAACTGGCTGTACATTGCATTAGTTTTAACATAATTCTTGAAATAAATTTAAAAATAAGCATACTTGTTATTATCAGTGATACTTTAGTTATTTAGTTATCATTTAGTTATCAGTGATACTTCTCCTTTGCCTTTTTAGTCCCCAAAACCAACAGGTAGTCACCAAAAAGGTGACAATCTACCCTCAAAGGCTAATGTTAGCCCTATATACTCTATTGACATGACACTATACTCTTTATTGTAGTAGGAAGATTTAAATAAATTGAGTAAAGTTAAGTCTTATATGGGCATTCAATGTAAAAAGTTCTGATAGGCCTCCCTGGCAGATTGACTGAAATACACCGCTGAGGGGAGCAGTGGGCAAGACAGGAGAGGTCTATTTCACCATGTGGGTAGCTCGGCCAGGGATTGAACTCGTGCTGTAGAGGCTATGGATAGCTAACTGTCTAGCCCGCTGCTCCCCTCAGCAGTGAATTTCAGTCATTCTGCCTGTTCTGTTCCTTCCTCTCTCTCTGGTGAATCCTCTCACCCCTGCACCTCTGGCCTGTACTACCCCAGTTCTTGCATGGATAAATAAATAAATCTTAAAAAAAAAAAAAGTTCTGATAGAGGGTCATAGTCCCACTACATCAAAGCAAAAACTAGATCTCAAAGAAAAGAGCTCAAAATGCACCCCCCTCACATTTGAATCTTGAAGGCCTACAAAGAAACCGAGGGAAGAGCATGAGGGAAGAACACAAATTTGGTATCTTTTCCAAGTCAGCCAATCTTCGTGTTTGCTCATTCAAGTCTAAACAGAAAATCTGTGAGCTTGGTACTTTCATTATCAGATTTCTAGACAGTGTTAGCACTGAGGTAGAGACAAAAAAAAAAAAAATAGGGTATGCTACTGATAAAATCACTATCTTTAAGAATGGTGATAGGTCACAGAAAAATTGTACAATTATTTGAGCCAATTCTCAAAACTCAGATACATTCTCTAATAAAGAAAATGCCTGGTTTTAGTCAAATGTTTTATTAATAAATCACATAATGATCAGTTAGATATCTGACTACATTCATTTTCTTCTTCTTTTTTTTTTTTAAAGATTTATTTATTTATTTATTTATACAAGCACTGGGTACAGTCAGAAGTGCGGGAGGGTGAGAAAAGTCACCAGAGCCAGAGGAGGGAACAGAACAGACAGACTGATGAAATACACTGCTGAGGGGAGCAGCGGGCGCAGCAGGAGAGGTCTGTCGTGCCATATGGGACCCTTGCTGGTGGCTGGGGATTGAACCGGTGCTGCAGGGGCTGCGGGCAGCTTCACAGCCCAGTGCTCAACCGCTGCGCCACCTGGGAGACCCTACATTCATTTTCTTGATAAGCAAGTTGAAAAGCACATACCAGTTGGGGATTTTCATTTAGGCAATGATTAAGAATCAATCATATACCATTTTGATAGCAAAAAAGTTCTTTAAAAAAACTCTAAAATGACATCTAGGAGGAGCTGTGTATGAAATTTCAACAAAATATTACCTTCGGTCACCTCACATTCAAAGAAAAAAAAAACATATAGTAGCATACACAAAGTTACTTGTATGACTGGCAACATTATAACAAGGCTACCATAGTCCTATTTCCTTATTCTTTCTTATGAAATTCTTGGTAAAGTTAATTAAAGCATAGAAAGCACTTAAGAGACAATGGAATCCATAGTGCCTATTCCTTGTTAGTGAGAAAAGATTCACTTTTATATTTAATAAAAAAAAGACTAAGACCACATTATAATGATTATAATGATAGCATATTATTAACAAAATTACATCACTAGAGACTTTGTTACATATGAATGATAAAGGTGTACCACAGAAAATAAATGATTTCATAATTTTTATTATATTTTGCCTTTACTGCAAAAATATGTTAAGTCAGTGGTTTTTTAAAAAAGTGTATCTTTGGGGCCTCCCTGGTGGCACAAGGTGTTAAGACGCAACCTATGAAACTATCAGCAGCCACTGCAGCACAAGTTCGATCCCCGGCCAGGGAGTTACCCACATGGTGCAAGACCTCTCCTGGCTCACCCACTGCTCCCCTCAGCAGTGTATTTCGGTCAATCTGCCTGTTTTGTTCCCCACTCCATCTCTGGTGAATTATCTCACCACCCCCGACACCTCTGGCCTGTACCCCAGTTCTTGTATGGATAAGTAAATAAATCTTTTTTTAAAAAGTGTATCTTCCTCTTTAAAAGGCTCTAAAATGCTATATGTAATTTTAGTACTTTCTCTCAACTTCTAAAAAACATAGATACTAGTTTCAGTAAAATTTCCCAGAATTATTCTGTCTTTATACCACAGTTTCAGCTATTCAAACATTTCACAAAACCACCTATTATGTATTAGGTGCTGTGTCTAGGAATTGACATACAAGGATGAATATGACATAATCCTTTTGCGCACAGAACTCACAGTATGAACATAATTTAAATAGTGTAATACTGGTTTTTTACACAATAATACAATTAAACCAGCTAGTTAATGTTTCAACATAAGAAGCTGGTTATTGTCATAACAAGTCTCAGCAAGAGATCCCAGATACACAATAAGTATTTACAGAAAGAATCAATTACTACTCATTAAAAGTAGAAGAGGCATATCCCATGGGACTGATTCCAAAGGTCTTCAACCAGAATAGGAAATTATCTTGAATCTTCAGTTCACTTCCAATTATGCTTTCTAGTTTCCTTTGTCTTATTTCACCAATCCATTTGTTCCTAGTCTATTTTTTTTTAAATTCTCACATGACCTTTAACTCTTACTTGAAAACATTCAGGTCACATATTTGATTTCATCTACCAAGTCCAAATCTTCCACCTCCAAAATCTTTAAACTCATTTTTTTAAATTTACTTATTTACTTTTTTTTTTTTTTTTTTGGGCATAGAAGAACTAGTGTGTAGGTCAGAGGTACAGGGGGTAGAGAATTCACCAGAGACAGAGAAGGGAGCAGAACAAGCAGATTTACTGAAATACACTGCTAAGGGGAGCAGTGGGCTAGACAGGAGAGGTCTGCTGTGCCATATGTGAGCTCGCTCCCTGGCACCCTGGCAAGGGATTGAACTCAGGTTAACGGTGAAAGCACTGAGACTTTACCCCTAGGCTGCTTAGGAAAGGCCCCCAAAATCTTTAAACTCTTAAATTTTATTCTAACCAGTTTCCACATTTCCTTTTCCTTATTGCTCAGCATAGTCTGTCGCAATCTTCTACCATGCCGAATGGCCTTATCTATTACTATATCCTCCCACCTCAATTCCATCACTATCTCTTCTGTGTCAACCTTGAAAGAAAAAGTCTTATATCTGTATGTCTACTTCCTGCATATTCATAAGCTGCTATATTTGTACTAAGTCTTCCTTTCATTTTTTTTCTGTAAAGTTACTAAAGTTTTCCTAATCACTAGAACCCACAATTTTTAATTCTTCTCATTCTTCTCTCCTTTTTGACCAATTATCTTATCTTTTCTTATTCTTTCTATGCTTTCTTCCATGTTCTTCTACTGTTTCATTTATCATCTCTAAGCAAATGAATTCTAAATTACAATTTTAGTGCCCTGAGAGCAAAGGCAGAATCTTACAGATCTCAGTATCACCAATACCTGGTATAGTCTTAAACATAATGATATTTAACAAACATTCCTCTTGTATTTTTAGTCACATTATTGCTTCCACTTCATAACCACCAAGCCTATATAACATGTGCTTTGATTACTTTTGCCTTTTATAATCCCATCTATCTTTTCTAAACCATCTCAAAAAACATTACACAGGAAGTATTCCTTGATCTCCCAAACAGACACAATCTGGTTATCTTTTAACATTTACAATTGTTCAAAATACATCTTTTATTATACCATAACTAAGGGATGTTGTGAAGGAAAGAGCCACTTCTTCATTTTACTCTAAAACTGGCCTTTATGAAATCATTTTTTGTGAAATAGTGCCAAAAAAAAAAGCAACAGTTATCAGTTGGGACAATACTTCCTAATACATGCTGTGGACAACGCTAAATAGTATCAATTCTTTGTTTTTCTTTTGTTTCTAACGGTTAGAATAATCAGGAGTTAGTCTTTAAATGACTGAAATTACACTTTAGTTTTTCTCTGCTCTAACTACAAAACCATTCACAAAGTTACTAAAAGCTTTTTGTGAAATTAGAAATTAATATAATGACATCTATGTTGCAGTTTTATTCTTCTTATACAATAGGGGATGCTGCTTTGATTACACCCATAGTTCCTTTGCCAGGACAATGCCCTTAGCCTTCAGCAATTATCTTGAAATTTCAAGCTACCGTTCACAAGGGAATTTTAAATCTTAGATGGGTAATGACTCAGTGAATGGTATAATGACACTTAAAACAAAGCATATTCTGCATTAATAAATAAACAGAATATCTTCTTACATGACTCAAAATACAACACAAGTCATATAGGTCACATTAATCTTATGACTACAAAGTAAAATTATTGGGATATTAAAATGCTCTACTTTTGGAGAAATAACCTTTTTTCTATAATAATGTATCTGATGTCAGAAGACATTCCCAAATAAAAACCCATTGTGATTAAAACTTACTAAATTTTACTCAGAGAAAGCATATGCCAACAGATAAAGTGTATCATAAAAGAATACATTTAGAAGACCACAATTATTTTTTGAACAGAGATTAACATTCAAACATTTTAAATATTATGGACACAACTTCTAGTTTCTATTTTAAGTGATAGGTAACAATATGTACATTGTGCATAATAAAAATTAACACATATCTTTAATGCCTAAGTTTTTAAACTACATTATAAAAAACTGTACAGTTTCTTAGCAGCTTTCAAATTCTACTAGTCAATGTACATATAAATTATTAAAAACAGATAAAAAACCAGAGGCTCAGTAACATGACATGGTATCTGCAAGTGTTTGTTAGTAGTGCTGAATTCCATATCACAATACAATAAGGGTTTTCTTCCACTAAAATGAAATATCATAATAATGCATTAACCCTCAATTATAAGAGAACAAACTCTTCTATCAATGAGGAAAAATCTTAAAAACAACTTTTAAAAAATTGTAGTAAATAAGTTAAGGAATTTAATCTTTTAAAATATTTAGGAGAATGTTTACTATAACAGAATTCCACATGTTGCTTTTTGTGTCTTTAATCTTTTAATGCAACATGTCTTTAAATTCTTGTTTTTAGTTTTTAAGATTGTGAGCAAAATTTTTTTAAAGTTGATCTGGAAACCAGTTTCTAGTATACGACTTGAAATATATATACTAGAAACCAGTTTCTAGTATACGACTAATTTTTTTTTAAATTTTTTTTCTAGTATACGACTTGGCTAATCATTAAAAATACCTTCATGTAAAAGTTATATGAGTAGTTTAACACTAGAAGTAATTAACAACCAAAGTTTATCAAAATTACTGTATATTAAAGAAATGCTCAAATTACTGGCTCACATATTAAAATTCTTAAATATATTAATGTTAAATACTCTGAAGCTCAAAAGTTACAAATTCTATATACTTGAAGTTTGATTATGGAACAGAAAAATTTCTATGATAAAATGACAAACATTCCTTCTCTTCATTTTATTCTTCCATCCTCATAACTTTTTCAGTCAGTTAATTTTTATATTTTACCTTTTAAAATATGTATAAACTGGAGATTAAATTCTTTATTTTGAGATTGATTTAGAAGAATTATAAAAAATAATACCTGACAAAAAACAAATTTCAAAACCAGTTTTAAAGAAATTAACCCTGATGATCTCAAATAAAATCTATTCAGATTTCATCAATTTCCCACTGTGTCATTTCTCTATTCCAAGATCCAACCCAGGATGTCACATTACATTTAGTTGCTGTGTCTTCTTAACTTTCTCCAATCTGAAAAGTTCCTTACTCTTGTCTTTTACCACCATAATATACTGAAAGTACTAGTCAAATATTTTGTAAATTATCCCTCGATTTGGGTTTGTCTGAAGCATTCTCATGGTTAGAAGAAGCTATATATTTTTGGAAAGGATACCCAATGTGCTCTCAGTATAACATATCTGGGTTCCAGATTATTGTTATATAGTACGGGTGATATTAACTTTTATCACTTCATTAACTTGCTATCTGCCAGGATTTTATGTAAAGTTACTATTTTCCCTCAGAAAGTTCTTTCATTAGAAAACAAATCATTAAATGCCTAGGTAATAAAAAACCTTGGGAAGAAAAGAGGACATGGTGAACAAGCTTGTGATTCAGTACAGCAAATCATCTATCAATCGTCAGACAAACTATTGTTCTCAAAAGACAGAAAAGTCCCTTTTTTGTAATAAGCATTTGTTAGTGCTAATGAAAGGTCTGAGAGTTCATCGATTAAAAAGCTAAAAGCTAAAAAGTTTCATAAACATGTATTTTTGTCAGATATAGCTGTACTTTAATAATGAAATAGAAAAAAAGATAGTTGTAAAAACAATCTCTTAAATCTTGTTTTACTTATATTTCATTAAATAAAAAGACCTAGTTTTCTCCTAGTGAATAAAAATTATTAAAATCAGCTTTGAAAGACATACTGGCTATGTTATGTTGCTAGAGCTTTCCATAACAAAATACCACAAACTGGGTAGCTCAGAACAATAAAAATTTATTGTCTCATAGTTCTGGAAGCTACAAGTCTGAAATCAAAGTGGTGGCAAGGTCATGTTCCCTCTGAAGGCACTAGGAATGAGCTTTTCCATGCTTCTCTCCTAGTTTTTGGAAACCTCAACCTTCCTCTGCATGACTGTGTCCAAATTTGTCTTTTATTAGGTTACCAGTCATACTGGATTAAAGCCAATTCCAATAATCTCATTTTTAACTATATTATCTCATTTTAATTTTATTACCTTTGGAAGGATCCCATCTCCAAATAATGTTACATTCTGAGATACTGGCAGTTAGGGGTCCAACTTTTTTTTTTTGAGGGAAAACACTATTCAACCCCTAACACTGGGTTTATGTTTAAGAATATTTTACTGAAGAAGGCATTGCCTTTCTTTAGTAATTTACTGCTAAAATTAAAACTACAAAGTTCTACTAATAAAAGTTAGGTAAAATGATGTTTAAAAAATATATGGTACCTTGTGATCAGATGTCTCATTAAATAAACTCATCATTCCCATAGAGGACGGGTAGAGAACCAGACATTTGAGCACATTTATGGCTTGTGGATACCTATAATCTAAACAACTCAACTAAATATACAACTAATAATAGTTCATACATTAATAAAAACAAACTAAAATGAAACTTTGGCTTTCTACCCAAACCTTCAAACACAGGCTTATCTAGTTTTCATGATTCTCTAATAACTGTAAACTTAAGCTCTGGTTAATTTAATAGCTAGGTTTTACAAAATGAGTCTTAATTTTGTAAAAACTTTGGCCTTTGAGGACTTTCAAATGCATTTTGGCACATTTTAAAATAGATTTAATCAGTGCTTAATGTACATACATTTAGTACTACATTAGTATTTAATGTAAGTACATTTAAAGATCCTCATTAATAATCTTTAAGATTCTTTTACCCTGTGGTTTATAATGCATATAAAATTTGCATAGTAACTGGGTATCACCAGAACAAAGCACAACACTGAAAACTTACTAGAGTTAATTTATCATCTAATTCAAGTCCTAGCCCAACAAACTCATCTTCTCTTTCTTTCTTCATTTGTTTCCTGACTATTAATATTTCCTGCCAGGTAGAGACTGTATACATCTTGATAAAAGAAAACCGATGAAGCCCCGCCCTTTAAATTTAAAAAAGGGACAAATAGGGCCTCCCCTGGTGGTGCAGACGGGTTGAGCGCAGCGCTGTGAAGCTGTCCACAGCCTCTGTAGAGCAGGTTTGTTCCTGGACACCTGGCGAGAATCCCACATGGAGCGCAGACCTCTCCTGTCTCCTTGCTGCTCCCCTCAGCAGTGTATTTCAGTCAGTCTGCCTGTTCTGTTTCCTGCTCTGTCTCTAGTAAATCCTCTCAACCTCCCGCGTGTCTGGCCTGTACCCCGGGTTCTTGTATGCATGAATAAGTAAATCTTAAAAAAAAAAAAAAAAAAAAAAAAAAAAAGGGGACAGCCTCCCCCGTGGCGCAGCAGTTGAGCTCTGGGTTGCAAAGCTGCCTACAACCACTGCAGCGCAGGTTCGACCCCCGGCCCTTGGCGAAGGTCCCACATGGCGCACAGACTTCTGCCATGCCCGCTGCTCCCCTCAGCAGTGTATTTTGTCAGTCTGCCTGTTCTGTTCCCTGCTCTGGTGAATTCTCTCACCCTCCTGCACTTCTGACTGTACCCAGTGCCTAAATAAATAAATAAATATTAAGGGGGGGGAAGACAAATAAGCAGGACAACACCAAATGAAAAATTAAAAATTGTGAAGAAGTGCTTTGTAGGAAATTAAGAGCATAAATAAAAATTTGTGTTTGGGGGAAGTGGAGACAATAACTTCAGGTAACAGTGTTATAATGAAGTGGTCACATAAATCAACCACAAAAAAGAATTATCAACACTGAAGTTAAAAACAGCAAAAACAAAACTACAGTGCCTGGAAAACATCCAACAGCAGAGAAAAGTTAGGGGATAGTTTAATTTGGAAAGATGGTAATGAGAATTACTTTGTGGCTTTCTAGTCTGGAGAATGCTGCCCAAGACTCACAGTTAAAACTGCAAAAAATAATAGTAGAAAAACTAACAGGCTTATCAACTAAAGGTGCCAGAGGTCAGAATCCAGAGCTGAGAAAACATCAGGAAATTTAAAGGGGAAATCGTGGCAGTAAACAAAGTCACAGCAGAAATCATCCAACTTCTAGCTACAAGTACATTGTGTACAATGAGTAAGAACTCTTCGAGCCATTACAAAATAACTAGCAAAAACAGTTAAAAAAAAAAAAAACCCAAAAAACTACTCATGAAAGACCAAGCTAGATACAGCAGATCTGTTCAGTTTGATGTATTTCTTAACTGAGTGCATTCCTTTACTGAGATAGCTTAGACAGCAGAAAGCCTGAAGTGCTAGAGTGCGAAGTCCAAAGGTAGCAGTGGGGCTGGAAACTAGGAAGGGATAAAAGTAAGAAAGCACAGAAGTTAACAACTCCTATCTGCCTAAGTACTCAGTTGACCAACAATTTTCACAGGCACTGAGAAGCCCCACACTAGGTGTCAATCTAAGAAAGAAGCAGTAGAAAGCAAAAATAGAGCACAGATTATCCTCAGTATGTTTTTTGAGTATAGTGAAAGTAAAATAGACATCAAAAAAGAATTTAAATAGCCAATTGCTGTGTTTAAAGTAATAAATTACACAAAAAAGCATTTTTTACAAGCATGATAATGAAATGACAATATGTCAAAATGGGTGCAATGCAAATATACTGGTAATTAAAAAGAAATTTCATAACAGTAGAATGCACATAGAAGAAAGGTCATAAATAAATAATCTAAGCTTTTCTTTAAGAAGTGGAGGGGGATGGACAGGAAATCACACCCATGGAAAAACAAGGAAATAATAAACATACAAGCTGAAATCAATAAAACAGAAAATTAAGAAAAGCAAATGAAACCAAAAGCTGGTTTGTCAAAAAGATCAATAAGCTTATCAACCTCTAATCACACAGACAAAAGAGACAAGACACATATTACTATCAACAATCAAAGAGAAGACATCGCTATAATTCCTATATCATTAAGATACTATCTGGAAGAATTTCATCTGTATAAATTCAATGATTTTGATGAAATGGAAAAATTCCTTGAGAGACATTAAAAATAAAGTTAACTCAAAAAACAGAAGATAATCTGAACAGTTTTATATCTTTATTTTAAAAGTTGAACTCATAATTTAATATCTTCCAAAAACAACTTAAAGAGCATCTTCCAAAGCCCAGATAATTTCACCAGAGGATTCTAACAAACATTTAGGGAAAAAAATAATGCCAGTTTTATACAAATTCTTTTAAAATATGAGAGGTGCTAAACTTCCCAACTTACCTCCAGCAAGGAAATAACAAGGGAGGAAAAAAAAAAACAAAAAACAACCTATTGACCAGTATCCCTCATGAACATGGATGTAAAGTTCTTTAACAAAATTTTGCACATCAAATTCAGTAATATTTTAAAAGAATAGCAGATCATGACCAAGTGGGATAAATGCCTGAAATTAAGTTTGGTGTAACATAAAATAATGTAATTCACAGTATTAGTGAAGTACAAATGAAAACTTATTTGCTAATCTCAACCCAGAAAAATCATTGTTAACATTTAGTACCAATTCATAATTTAAAAACTCTCAGGAAAGTAGAAATAGAAGAGAATTTCTTCAATTTTATAAGAGGCTTCTACCAAAAATATACAACTAATATCATACTTATTAAACAAATAATGACTACATTTTCCTTGAGATTAGAAACAAAGAAAAGATGTCTTATCGCCTCTATACAACATCATACTAAAGGTGCAATTTCATTGAAGATGGGAAAAGAAGTAAAAAGAGACTGGGTAGGAAGAAAATTCAGTTTTTGAAAATGGACAAGATATTTGAAAAAATATTACCAAAGAAGACATATGGTAAGCAAATAAACTTGCTCAATGCCATTAGTTGTTTGTTTTTTTTTTTTTTTAAGATTTATTTATACAAGCACTGGGTACAGTCAGAATTTTGGAGAGGGTGAGGGAATTCACCAGAGCCAGAGCAGAGAGCAGAACAGGCAGAAGGATCAAAGTACACTGCTGAGGGGAGCAGTGGGCAGTAGGAGAGGTCTGCACCCCATGTGGGACCCTCCCTGGTGGCCAGGGATCTAGCTGGAGCTGCAGAGGCTGCAGGCAGCTTTGCAACCCAGTGCTCAACCGCTGCGCCACCGGGGAGGCCCCTCAATGCCATTAGTTTTTAAGGGAATAAAATCAAAATGAGGTAACACTCTATCCACTAGAATGGTTAAAATTAAAATGACTGATAATAGGATATTATTAGGACTAGCTAGGATATAGAGCAACTAGAACTCTATAGAGTGCTGGTAGAGGAGACCAAATATTACAACCACTTTTGAAAAATATCTGTTGATTTTTATAAAAACGCACCATATTATTAAGAAATTCTACTTTTAGATATTTGTCCAGAAGAAATAAAAGCACCTATGCATACAAGGGCTCATTACTTGAATATTCATTTATGCCCCAAATTGAAATAATCCAATGTCCATCAACAGGTAAATGATAAATTTTAGCATAGCCATTCAGTAGAATAATACCAAGTAATATAAGGGAATAAACATAACACACACAATGGTATAGATAAGCCTCAAAAGCATTATGCTAAGTGATAGAAATCAGACACAAAAGTATATATCATTTCATTTATATGTCTTACATAAAATTCTGGAAAAGGTGAACAACAGTGACAGAAAGCAGATCACTGATTAACCACGAGTGGGGATGGAAGAAGTATCTGACTTCATAAAATTTATTATGAAAATGTTTCATAATCTAGAAATTACATGACTACATAATTTTGTCAAAACTTATGAAGCAATCCATACAAAACCCACCAAACTATCCACATAAACTTAAAGTGGTGAATTTCACTATATGTAAGTTTTACCTAAATTTAAAAAAAACTAATAGAGTTTGCATAATCAGCTTCACTCTATTATGAGAAAAATAGATTAAAGCAAGTACAGCATGGAATGAAAAGGCCAGTTTAGAGTAAACTAAGACTACAGTTGAGATTTTAGTATATATAGAATAGATGTAGTGGAGAAATAAAGTGTACAGACTCAAGCGTTATTTTAAACAGAGAATCAACAGGATTTGGATGTGAGAGTGACAGTCTACCATGATTATTGTATTTATGGCTTGAGTTATTCAGTGGATTTTTATGGAATTATTTATTCAAATAAGGAAGAATGTTACATAAATAAGTTTTGGGGAAATATTAGATTGTTAGTGTGTACATACCACTGTGTGAATTATAGTTTATTTCATTATATGATTTGGTAGCTTTCTACTGAATAGTTCTGGTACATTTTTGATCATTTTCCTGGTGATGGACAATGGATTGCTTCAGATTAGGGCAATATTGCTACAATTTATTTATTTATACCGAACCAATAGCTTGGTTTTAGATATGTTAAGTTTGTTAAGTTTGAGATGCTTATGAAAACCTAAGTAAAATACGTACATTCTGGAGCTCAAAAAGAAAGTTCAGACAGTCTTCATGTAAACAAAGATACAGGAGATAAGAGGCCTCAGGACAAAGACCTGAAATATGCAACCCTTATGAGTAAAGGAATCTGCTGCACACACAAACTCAAAACTAAGCAGGCATATTCAAAGAACTAAAGAGAGAAACCAGAAGTGGTATTATAGAACACGAGAGTACACGATTTTCAAGAAAGTATAAGTGGTCAACGTGTCAATTCTGCTGAGAGGCTGAGATGAGGATAAAGTAAGTGATATTGATGTGAGTTAAGACACGCATGAAAGATGAGGAAAAGGAGAAAGTATGTGCAGCTACATCTTACGAGACGTTTGATTGAGAAGAAAGGCAAAAAAAATGGCAATAACCGAAGAGTATTTAGGGGTAAAAGGAGAGTTTTGGTCTGTCATTTCTTAGGATTGTAGACATTAAGGTCAAGCTTTTAAGTTGAAGGTCATGTTCCAATAAGTAGAGTAAAATTAATGATACAGTATAGAAGGAATAAAGTCTTTATAAACTTTGTGAAGGATATTTGCTACTGTCTGTAACAGTTTAGAGTCCTATCATCATATGTTAAGCATTTATTCTATTTGGTTTAATTACAGTGTTACATAGAACCATATATCAAAGGAGATTTGTAGAAAGTATATATAGATTATTAGATACACTAATGAAATTCTTTTTTTTTTAAAAAAAGACTGTGAAAATTGGAATAAAAACCATATGTATAGATCAAATACAATTCAGACAAGGAGAGATATGCCAGGGAGGGCTGGGCTATCACCAAATGAGCTCAAATGGGTAGATATCGAGCTCACTTTAGTATTTGGTCCAACCTCCTTTTAGTGTATCTTACACAGAAATTGGGTTGCTAAAAGAAATTTACCTCTCTTGGAGCCAGGATTCTGAATAATATTTAGATTGTGCCAACTAGATGTATTTGGGAAGAAATACTTAAGTATGCAGACTGTGAGTACATTAACTATACTTTTTGCTGATGTACATATAGCAGAGAGAGCAAATAGTCTTGGAGTCAGTTACATCAGTGATTTCTGATCAATGAATGCAGCTGAGGTAGCATGATCCACGGATTCTAGGGACTTGGAGAGTGGTATCCAGACTGAACCAGAGGTAATTTCCTTAAGCAAGTCAATTCAACAGTCATGCTCTGAAATCATCCATATTATCATATTTGCAAATGGCTTAATCAATCTTTCTATTGCAGTGTTATTTTTCTGCCCAAGTTACTATAATAAAATTAAAAATGTGTTGTTAGAGGTAATTATCCAAGGTTCCTACATGGTACTGCTGGATATATCAAGAATGCATGGCCTTGGTAACTCCTTAACTGAGTCATTTCTCAACGTTGCATTTATAGTAAGCACCATTTTCTTCCAGACAAAGGGGGAGTTTGCTTTCATTTACCATAGAAGCATTTAATTTCCCAAGCTCAGTATTATCTGACACAAACCCACTGCATGAATAAAATCCAAGTAGGCCCCTCCAGCTTTCCCTGGGGGACTTAGGAGGCATAGAGAGCCAATGACAACATGATGCTCTTGCTATCTGTTGCATGTTTAAGTATTAAAATCTCTGATGTGGGAGTCTCATGTCTTCTGCAAGCCTCCATAACAACAAAAGGCTATTGTAGGCAGATATAAACCCAGACCCTGACAGGTACTGATTCAAAAGAAATTAGTTGATCATTCAAAGTTTGAAAGCAGGTTTGAATTACACTCTTTGTAACTCAGAGGAATTCCTACAGACACACCATTAATGAAGAAGAGAGAGAAAGAGAGAGCGAGAGAGAGAGAGAGAGAGAGAGAGAGAGAGGTCTACTGAAATAACTGCTTAAAACATCAGAATGTCCACAAAGGGATCATTAAAAATGTCTTGAGGTATTGACATTCTAAAGATGAAACTTCAATTTTGTCATCTCTCTACATGCATTAAAAAAAATCCGAGGAGATCCAATTGTTTAAGATAAAGAAGTCTGGCTCATTAACACACTACAATTTTATTTTAAAATGAAAAGAATTGTCAAGTAATAAATAGATTAAAATCATGACTCAAACTAGAGAAGAGATGAACTGAGTTAAATAGGACATCTATTTTCTAAGTAACCTATGTCTGTAAAGGAAATGCAGGCTTTATTTTAACTATAAGCCATAACAACTGATAATCCTAAATAAATATAGACATTAACTATACTTTCCTTAAATGTAAGCATCTCAAAAATAAATACAGCCTATTAAATTGGCAAACAAATAATAAAGGCTAATTCCTTTCTAGACAAGGACATTTCTGATGTCATTCAGCAACCCAATTTACCCTACCTCTCCAAAATGCCTAACTACCACTAGGAAAGAATCATTGCCAACATGTGACTAATCTGAATTGTAAAAAATGCATGTTTTACCAATTCAGAAAACTAAGTGAGAAACAGGAGAGAGCACAATACCAGAAAACTCAAGGTTTTGTACACAAGGATGCTATTAAAACCCTCAACATTTTAAAAAGGCTATTTCTCCATAATATATATGTATTTCAAAAGACTAATTTAAAAGTACATACAAAGTAAGTGAGTAAATGAGAACATACTCAAAGGGGCTGACAACAAAGGAAAGAAGAGTTGTGGAAAACAGGAAAAAAATAATTAGAAAAATACAACTGTGTGCAATCATTTAGATAAAGCTGTTTAAGGTAAAGTGCCAGTCATGTTATCACTGTTTTTGAATACAACATATCATCAAATGCATTCACCATTCTATATATTCCTATCACAATACTATTTGTAAGGTAAGTTAGGATAAAGTTGAATGAATGAATTATTGACTGTACAGGGTGCAGAAGAATAGGAATTATATATATATTTACACACACACACACATATATATTTGAGGTAATGCTATTTTGGCTATTTTGTGATAACTAAAATAAAAAACTGGAAAAATTTCCTGATAAAACAATAACAACAAAAAAGTAATGGCATCCTTTTCATGTCATTGATTTGGAAAAAAATCAAAATAATTAAACAACTAGATATTTAACAATTTGTGATGGTATTTCATTAGCAAGCATTCTGTATGTATGCATTTCATTTGTCCAAAATTATAAACCCAAATTTTAAAAAAGTAAAATATCACTTAGTTCTACTTCTTAATCACATAAGAAATAACCTATAAGATAAAGAATACTTGATGTTAAAAAACTTCCAAATGATAAAGGAATGAATTAATCTAGTTTAGATTTAACAAAAGCAAAAAGATGTACTTTATCAATCCTTGTCTTGGGCACAAGTATGCCTTTTATATAAATAATCAAAATTGAGGATATTTTCATTTCTGAAATAAAGCTCTCTCTTAAAACAGTATAAAATTTATATTTAAAAGAGACGTTACACTCTAAACTTTCCATCAAGGAAATGATTTTTTATTTGCTGTGAACTAGGGTATTTGGAGTTTGGTGAAGGTCATTTCAAATACTGAACGCAAATTTAGGGCAAAGGATCATTTTACCAGCAGGGGCACTAATTTTACCACCAGGGACAACTGTGTATTTCTTCACTATCCACTTCTTGGGCCAATTATTTTAAAAGATTTTGCCTGAACTAGTGTATTAATTTAAATGGTCCAACCAATTATGACATTAAAATGAAACTCTAAAGAGAGGATCTAATAAACATGAAAAGCACGACATAACTAGTGCTACCCCCACGTGCTGACAAAATCCAGAAAATGCAACAAGACTAGATATTTAACCTAACCTTTGTTTTACAAGTCAATGGAGCTAATAAGGACATTTTATTCATCATTCATTTAAAAAAAACAAACACCCATGAACTCAAATTAGTAAAGCAATAGCATTTGAAAAGAAAATTAATAAAGAATATTCACCACATGGGTTGATTGTAGAGCTAAGCGAAGGAGCTCCAGTGGAAAGGCCGCCTTTTGATGAAGCCACAGAAGGTACAGAAGATGAAGATGATGTTGTGGTGGAGGCTGTTGAGGATGGTAACCGCTCTCCAGACTCCATATCTGCGAGGAAGAAAAATGTTAATGCTCAGCAGTCGACAGTGAAATTGTTCAAAAGAATTAAATATATATATATAAAATAAGTCAACAATGTAGTATTTTTTTTTAATTATGTAATAATTTTAGAAATACTTTCAGAAAGATAAAATATGGAATAATAAACAATCAAAGCCACCAATTTATGAAATAAGCTTAAATTTAAGTAAAACAAATCTTCTTCCAAAGGCATGCAGGGTTTCCTTTTTCAAAATAATGGGTGTTGCCACCACAGGAAAATTAACATATTAACTTGTTATTCTTCCTGAATCACTACATCATCTATTTTCTTATAATATCTACATTAACTTAATGTGTCAAAGAAAAGACCACCATGTTTAAATGAACTGCAACTCTTATCTTCTAAATCTAGATATCAGTATGCTTGTAGATCTCAGGCATTCAAAAATTTGACCTTGTATTCCCTAATATCGTTGAGTCCCCCCCAAAAAATAAATACACCATAGAGTTTTTACAAAAGTCAGGTTTAATCTGGCAATAAGAAAGACTAGAACTAGAGCTAGCACTGTGAGTTTAGGAACTTTCTTTTAAGATTCAGTAAAGATACAATTTTTCTTTACTCTTGGTTTTTTTGTTCATTTCAATGAGAAAAGACAACCCTTTGGCCAGTAAAAGCTTCTAGATGATTGACTGTTCTCCTTGTAGGTAAAGTACAGCTCTTTTACAATGGTCCTAAGTTTCTAAATTTTGTTCATGTTTTATGGGAATTCTAGTAACCACAAGTCTGGTCAATTACCCAAATTTATCTTATATGATCCTTCTTTTCATTCTAAAGAAATTTACAAATCCAGTCTAGCTGTTGCTGCTTACTCTGAGATGGTGTTGCATGCTTGAACTAATAAGAATTGATTGTTAAAATTTTTCTTTTTAAGTTAAATATTACTGATATCAGACTTTATTATTTTTACCTGCTAATAAGCATAGCTCTGGAAGCAATTCTAGAAATCAATTTAAAAGGTAAAAGCCAGGTATGTAATTTAGTTAATAGTATTATACTAATATTAATTTTCTTACTTATAATTTTATAATTATACTATGTTACATAAATTATCAAAATTAGGGGAAGCTGGGAATAAAATATGGAAAATTTCTGCATTGTTTTGTAACTAAGTAAAATTATTTCAAATAAAAAGCCAATAAAACCAAAAATACATGAAGTCTGAAAGAAAGTGCTTGCTCTCTCTCTCTCCCTCTCTCTCTCTATATACATATATATATGCTAGTGGTTGAAGAAAGTAAAGAAATGAAGGTAGAGGTTACATGGTGTCTTAATCATCACCTAGGTTCAAAAATTTTCTAGAACTTATTATCTATGACTTATATAAATTATGTAATTTCAGTGAATTTTCAATTTCCTCATGAGTAATACTGAGATGAAGTTGGGAGGATTAAATGAAATAATGCATGTAAAGTGCTGAGTACCTAGCATACAATAATTGTCAGCTATTATTTTTAATAAATGAACATTTGGTGTGTAATTATCCATGTGTGGCAGTAAAAAGTATTTTCAGATTATTCATTTCAAGTAAATATTTCAGTTATATCTATTTATAGGTTATGTTCATGCTAGGTGAGGTATTACATTTTTTAAAAGCAGAGATTTTGTGTTAAGAATTAAAAATAAATGCCTCATTATGTAAGTGCCAATGGTAAAATATTTGATCTTAGAACTTTCAAAACAAAATGAAACACAAATACAGATTAAAATTAATATGTTAATTTTCTGCTGAAAATTATAATTGCTCTACAATCACATGAAATGCTATTATTCAAGCATAATACATAAAAATTGGTAGAAACCTTTCTTTTCAGCTCATTTAAGAAAAAAACACATTCATTAAAGTAAAAGTGATTCAGATATTTAAGAACCAACTAGTTGAGATTTCTATTAAGCCAGAAACATCCAGAGATGATAACTGTACTACTGTAACTGCCTCCAATCTGACTCTTCATTTCACATCAAACCACTAATTCTTTTCGGCTCCAAACAGCCAGATATCATTGATCAAAATGAATGAACTATAATAATAACATTATTCTCCCACCCATAACACACTCAAGTATAGAATAATATCAATCAGTAGGTACGTCTTTCAGGGTTAAGGTCATTTATGAGAGTATAGTTTAAAATGAATAACTTCAGAGTTATTTATAAAGTCACAAGGTAGGGAAGATTACTTCAACTGAAAATGAACATACAATACTACAAAAAAAGAAATGTGTTGATATGAAAGATGGGAGCAAAATATGCAGAAGATAATGAGGCATTGTAAACAGTTTGATTCATTATATCTTTCCCATGATCTGAGCAGTTCTCAACCAGTAGTGACTTACAGTACCTCCCCATTCACTAGGAAACTTTTGACAACTTTTAGAGACATTTTTTATTGTCACACTGAGTGGGTGCCCTGGCTTTGAGGAAATACAGTCCAGGGATGCTGCTAAACACACTATAATGCACAGGACCTCCCACATACAGAGAATTACCTGACCCAAGATGTTAGTAGTGCAAAGGTTAGGAAATCCTGATCTCAAGCATCAAAAATTGTATTGTGGGAAATGGAATTCAATTACCCAAAAATTTCTGTGAAGTAGGAATTCCATATAACTATTATAATAGCTGATTCAAGCTGTTTGTGATAACTTAAAATGACTGCAATATGTGATCAAATTATAGTCCACCTATCTTTTGTGTCAGCCCAGGTCTAGAATGTCTTATTTTACAGTTTATCCTAATTGTTTAAAACAGATCATGCATGATATGCAATTAGCACATATCATTATACATGCTCATTCTGGGTAATGTGAACTTACTGTATTTTACTAAGATGATATTTACCTCTAACAATTCTGTCAGAAATCAGAATTACCACAATTTCTTCCCTGCACAATGATATACTACAAAAAGATTCAAATATCAGTTGTTAATGATAATACTGTTTAAATTCATGCTTATGAAACGTTCCTTTCTGTGTAATCATAGAGTGTATGAACACTGACAGCTGCTAGGTGTAAAACTGAACAGGTGCAAACAGGAAAGGGCAAGGCATCTGGCTGAGAAAGGTAAACATGATCAGCTGCCCTGTGTTTCAGTTGCATGATTTAGTATTGAAACTACAGCTAAAGAATAGACTTAAGATTCAGAAAGTAGACATAAAAATATTTCCCCTGGATGTGTGTCTTTATCTATGTAATACCAAAGGTTCTCTGTGGGAATTTAAGGAACAAAAGTAGTTTGGGCAAACCCTTACTTTTCCTTTAGAATGTAACAAGTGAAAAACAACACTTGGGATGAATGTGAAGAGACAGTAACTATGTTGCTCCTTTTGCTTTAGTAAGACCACTAAATAGAAATTTACAAGTCCAGTATTTTCTTAAACCTCTAACAATGACTTTTATGTAAATCTTTCTTTAGATAACCTCCAGATAACTGAACATTTAAACAAATAATATGATTTCAGGATATAAAGTATCAAAACAAAATCAAGCAACAAATACAAATACCTCAATATATTTAAAAACAAAATATAATATGTCCATAGGGAAAGAATTCTTTTTACAAAATATTTATTTACCTGTTTTTCAGAAAGTTATTTCAAGTCATTAAGTATGTATTAAGTATTGTGGTTTAAATATGAGTGTACAAAATGTGTCAAATTCCTGTCGCTTTACACATTTTAACTACCTCTGTAAGTAATTAAACAATTACATTCCCAAACAAAAGCATGCTGGCAATCAGGTGCCCTGTGCTACAGCCTGGGATCTGGAGCAAGTCTCAGATAACCAACCCCTGAGTACAAGTCCCCTTATCTGAAAAATATTAAGACTGAATGATCTGGCCCTCAAATCCCTCTCACAGTTTTATCAACTTATGGTTAAGGGGGCTGCGGGGGGTGGGGGAGTGTCGGGGGGTGGGAAGAACTTCACATTGCATTAAAATATTTAACAATATAATTCCTTACCCTCCATCATTTCACTGTTTTCCTTACCCTCCATCATTTCACTGGCCTAAGTTCTATCTCCAACTGTGTACTTTGGTAAATATCAGATTTCTGTTAAATATCTTAAAGATTTACTCCTGTCTTATTTATACCTCAAGAGTCTGAATGATGAGAAAATTATCCGAGAGTAAAGAACTCATTTTCATACTGCTCAGTAAATAATCTATTCAGGGTATACCTTTTCCATCCAAAGGATTAAGTATTGCTTTGCAATTATATTAGTGAGGAAAAGGTCATTTTAAGCTATAAGAAAAAGATGTAAAAAGAATATGAACGATGTAAGTAAGATTTAACAAATGTGGAATTTTAAGTATTGACTTGACTTAGAAATTTGTAAAAAGGATAGAAAAGCTAGATGAATAAAAAGGGAAATAAATATATAATTAGTTGATCCTTTCTTTTTTTTAAAGATTTATTTATTTACTTATAGAAGAATCAGGGTACAGGCCAGATGCACCGAAGGGCAAGAGGATTCACCAGAGAAAGAGCAGGGAACAGAACAGGCAGACTGATGAAATATACTGCTGAGGGGAGCGGCGGGCACGACAGGAGAGGTCTGCTGCGCCATGTGGGACCCTCGCAAGCCACCGGCGCTGCAGAGGCTGCGGACAGCTTCACAGTGAAGCGCTCAACTGCCTACACCACCAAGGGAGGCCCTAGTTGATCCTTTGATCTACAAATGCAAGGAGTCCCAAAGAACAAGCAATAAAGGAAAAAAAAACCTAAAACTTTGCTCTGGAGACAATTAAAATTAAATGGAATTTATAACATTTGTGTATAGTGACTGAGGCTGATGCATAACACACTGATGAAATAAAGCTCCCTGGCTGGGAGCTAACCCACATGGCGCAGCAGACCTATCCTGACTCACCTACTGCTACCCTCAGCAGTATATTTCAGTCAATCTACCTGTTCTGCTCCCCACTCTGTCTCTGGTGAATCCTCTCAGTCACCACACCTCTGGCCTGTACCCCAGTTCTTGTATGCATAAATAAATAAATCTTTTTTTTTGTGGGACCCTCACCGGCGGCTGGGGAACAAACCGGCGCTGCAGAGGCTGTGGGCAGCCTCGCAGCCCAGGGCTCAACCGCTGTGCCACCATGGGAGGCCCAATAAATCTTTAAAAAAAGAGGGGATTGCTAAATTATGGTACATCTTAAGAAAATACTGTGCAGTTGTTATGAAAGAATGAAGTAGCTCTATACTAGCTAATGTGTTAAATGAAGAGTAAAACAGGGGAAAATATAAATAGCAAGGTCAGGAGTGTGATAAAGAAAAAAGGGAATACATTCTTATGCTTGAATTTTGAGACTGTTTCTGGAAAAAAAAGTATTAAAAAAATGAAAACAAAAAAACAAAAACGGTTCACTCCTTCACTTCTAGGTAAAGGAACTGGGGAACTGAATCAAGGATGGGGAAATTATTTTTCACTGTATGTCTTTTTCTACTACTTAAATAATTTACCATGTGCTGGTGTTAATGAGTTGCTTTAATTTTTTTTTTTTTTTATAGAGGCATGTTTATTTATTTATTTGTTTGTTTGGTTGGTTGGTTGGTTTTTGTTTATACATGCACTGGGTACAGTCAGAAGCGCGGGAGGGTGAGAGAATTCACCAGAGCCAGAGCGGGGAGCAGAGCAGGCAGAAGGACCAAAGTACACTGCTGAGGGGAGCAGCGGGCCGCAGGAGAGGTCTGCGGGCCATGTGGGACCCTCCTCCGGTGGCCGGGGAGCAGCCGGGGATCGAACTGGCACCGCAGAGGCTGCGGGCAGCTTCACAACCCAGCGCTCAACCGCTGCGCCACCGGGGAGGCCCGAGTTGCTTTAATTTTAAAAGAAGAAAGATTTCTAAAGGGTTCTTGGTGCTAGAAATTACCTTTCAAAATGTTCTGCAAAGGTTTAGGGTACCTTTAGCTGCCTTGGAAGATGACAAGGATGGTAACAGGTAAAAGATATGGCTGTAGCTCATACGCTACCTGCATTTATATTCTTTTATCTGCTTTGTTTATTGGGATTCCATGTGAGATTTTGTTTGAAGAATGGGACCCACTGTTCAAAAAAAAGTCTGTAAACCACTATTCTAAAGGATATCTGTCTAATATCACTTCTCAATAACATGGTCATCTGTCCAACATTATTTACAGTGACTTTAGAATCTAAGTCAACCTTACATAGGAGGCACTTCACTCCTCTCATCTTTATTCCTAATTTGAAGCTACTGTAGAATGCAGCCCAGAATTAGATCTCATTCTCTCACAGAGTATTATCTCCTTAATTCCAAACCCCAAATTCCAGATCCTAACATGCTGAATCAATCATCTTCTTGGGAGTTTATAAGTGATGTACATTATTACATATCTATTTCCTGCTTTTTCCCATAAAAAAAAGAATAGGAATAAAAAAGGTAACTATGGAGTAGAATGGATGACTCTACTGATAGTAATTTGGAACCCTCCAATGGGGCTAGGGGAACCTAAATGATGAAAATACAACACTGTACAAAAATATTTTTCTTCCTTCTAGAAAATCTAAACTCTAATGGCATTATACTCATCTTCTCCTTCGTTCCCATTAAAAGGAAATTTAATGTTTCTTCATTTTCTGACACTACCTTTTCACACTTGTCAGAGACTTTACTGGTCATTCCTTCTCTTTCCTGCATCTCTACTCTACTGACGTCTCAGTTATCTCCTATCTTTAAAATCTAAGACACTCTTTGACTACTCATCCCCATTTTGCCATCTTATTTTTTTTTGCTCTTATTTCAATTGAGATTCTTTTTTTTAGTTTTTTTATTTTTTATATATCATTCTTAATTTTTAACAATATTTGCTACCCCCCACCCCCTCAGGTGTAGTCCCCACAGAGTTTTCTTCACCAATGCACCCGTGCACCATCACCTCAGTCCCCTGTGCTCCTCCCTCCCTCCCTCTGATACCTCTCCCTCCTCCTCCCCTGCAGTATGCCTCTGATTTATAATTGATTTCAACTGAGATTCTTAAAATGAAATTGTCTATATACATAGTTTCCATTTTTCTACCTGCTTTCATAATTTCACTCATTCCAGTCTATAGTGCTCCACATTTATTTCTGTGACATATCATTAGGCAACTTTGAGTGCTGAGACACAACTACCCAAAATAAGGGCATGAAAGTCAAGAAAAATTTAGTCAAATGAGTCTGAGGCACTGTCAGAAAGGAAGTTTATGAAAAATATAAAGAAATCAACCAGGAGATAAAGACAACTGTTTGTAAAAGTTGGCATCAATTTGGCTGCAGGAATGCAAACATAAATCAGATGTGAAAATTGGGTAATAGTTTCTTTAATATAAGAGACTAATTCATAAGACAAACCCCACACATAACACAAGGCCCTGATGTCCTCTGAAGGGGGATGAGTATGTACATGTTCACTCTTGTGACCTACCACAACCAATTAACTGTCAAGAGGTCTCAATTTTACTTTCACTGCAATCTTTTTTTTTTTTTAAGATTTATTTATTTATTTATTTATTTATTTATTTATACAAGCACTGGGGACAGAAGTGCAGGAGGGTGAGAAAATTCACCAGAGCCAGAGCAGGGAACAGAACAGGCAGACGGACGAAATACACTGCTGAGGGGAGCAGCGGGTGCGGCAGGAGAGGTCTGCGCACCATGTGGGACCCTTGCCGGCAGCTGGGGATGGAACCGGCACTTCAGAGGCTGCAGGCAGCCTCCCAGCCCAGACTCAACCACTGCACCACCAGGGGAGGCCCTCCACTGTAATCTTAAATAGATCCACCATTTACCATTTTCCTCTAGAAATAAGAGGTATGCAAAATATGGCTTGTGGGCAGGGTGCCAATTTTTGGCAAATCAAGTTTTACTTGTTTTTGTTTTATCTATGGCTATATTTGCAGTATTTGCAGTGGTAGGATATAATAATTGAAATAAGAGACGGTAAGGCCTGCAAAGCCTAAAATACTTACTGCCTGAGTCTTTAATAAGAACAAATAAGTTTGCTGTCCCCTACTCTATAGTCTAGTTGAGTAGTATCATTCCTAACTGATCTTATTTACAAAATCATCCCAGTACTGCCATTCTCCCAGCTAAAATCGAATGTTCACAGAGCAATCACTGTTACACATTTGAAAATTAGATAATGTCACTTCCTTGCCTAAATCTTTTAATTACATTGCAGTTATACTTAAGGTAGACTATGAAATCATTGATAGGCACCACAGAGTCCCTCCCTCTGCCCCCTTAGCCTCGTGCATACTATGTGCTCAATACTTTTGACTGGATGAGCTGAATATAAAACATAATTAGGGATTATAGATATTTTTCATAGTCACAAGTATGACATTTTTCCTGACATGCTTATCAATCTCTAAAGAAATCTGTTAAGACACAGCAGAAATCAAAATAATAATCAGAAACTACTATGAACAGTTATATGCAAACAAGCTCAACGATCTAGAAGAGATGGACAAATTCCTACAACTTTACAGTCACCCAAAGCTAGGTAAAGAAGAAATAGAACACCTAAACAGACCAATTACATGCAGTGAAATTGAAAATGTAATCAAAACCCTCCCCCAAAACAAAAGCCCAGGACCAGATGGATTTACAAATGAATTCTACCAAACATTCAGAAATGAATTAGTGCCTATCCTTCACAAACTTCCAAGACATTGAGAAGGAAGGGATAATACCAAACACGTTCTATGAAGCCAACATTATACTCATACCCAAACCGAACAAGGACAACACAAAAAAAGAAAACTACAGGCCAATCTCTCTAATGAACAGTGATGCAAAAATCCTCAATAAAATTTTAGCTATCAGAATCCAGTGATGTACCATAAGATAATTCACCACAACCAAGTAGGATTTATTCCAGGGACACAAGGATGGTTCAACATCTGAAAACCAATCAATGTAATCCAACACATCAACAAAAAGAAATGTAAAAACTGTATGATAATATCAGTAGCTGCTGAGAAAGCTTTTGACAAAGTACAACATCCATTTATGATAAAGGCCCTTGAAATCCTCGGGATACAAGGAGCATACCTCAACATCATAAAGGTCATATATGACAAGACCATAGCCAATATCATTCTCAATGGTGAAAGCTGAAAGCATTTCCATTAAGATCTGGAACAAGACAAGGATATCCACTCACACCACTGCCTTTCAATATAATACTAGAAGTCCTAGACAGAGCAATAAGACAAGAGAAAGACATACAAGGAATCCAAACAGGGAAGGAAGAAGTCAAACTATCACTATTCACAGATGATATGATAATATACATAGAGACCCCAAAAACTCCACAGAAAAACTAATTACAAAATCAATCAGTTTAGTAAAGTGGCAGGATACAAAATCAACACTCAAAAATCAGTAGCCAAAAAAAAAAAAAAAAAAAAAAAATCAGTAGCCTTCCTATACAGAAACAATAAATCTGAAGAAATAAAAAAAAACACCCCTTCTATTATTGAAATAAAAAAAAATAAAATACTTGGGAATAAACCTACAAAAGAGGTAAAGGACTAATACAAAAAAAAAAAAAAACCTATAAAACACTGAAAAGAAATAGAAGAAGACACGAAGAAATGGAAAGACATCATGGATTGGAAGAATTAACATTATCAAAATGGTCATCCTACCAAAAGCAATTTATAGATTCAATGCTATTCAAATAAAAATTCCAATGACATTCTTCAGAGAAATAGAACAAATATTGATGAAATTCATATGGAGCTACCAAAACTCCCGAATAGCCAAAGCTCTCCTGAAAAAAAAAAAAAAAAAAAAAAAAAACGAGAAGGAAATGGAGGCATCACACGCCCAGATTTCAAACTATACTACAAAGCCTTAATAATCAAAACTGCATGGTACTGGAACAAGAACAGACACACAGACCAATGGAACCAAACAGAAAATCCAGAAATAAACCCACAGATTTACAGTCAACTAATCTTTGACAAAGGAGCAAAGAATATGCAATGGAGCAAAGAAAGTTTGTTCAATAAATGGTGCTGGGAAAACTGAGTCGCTGCATGTAAAAGAATGAATCTTGACTACTACCTCACACCATACACGAAAACCAACTCAAAATGGATTAAAGAACTAGACATAAGACCTGAAACCATAAAATATATAAAAGGAAATATAGGCGAAACACTATATGACATGCACCTCAAAGACATCTTTACAGACACATCACACAAAGCAATGATAGCAAAGGCAAAGATAAACAGCTGGGACTACATCAAATTAAAGAGCTTCTGTACAACAAAAGAGACAATAACCAAAACAAAGAGAATCCACGCCAACTGGGAGAAAATGTTTGCACACAACACTAATGATAAAGGATTGATCACAAAAAACTACAAAGAGCTGATGAGACTCAACAAAAACAAAGTAAATAATCCAGTCAAAAATGGGAAGAAGAGCTAAAAGGAAACTTCTCCAAAGAGGATATGCAAATGGCCAACAGGCATATGAAAAAAAGGTTCAACATCACTTGTAATGAGGTAAATGCAAATCAAAACTACACTGAGATACCATTTTAAACCAGTGAGAATGGCACATATTAAAAGAAACTAGCAACAAAAATGTTGGCGAGGGTGTGGAGAAAAAGGAACTCTCCTGCACTGCTGGTGGGAGTACAAAATGGTTCAACCACTATGGAAAGCTGCATGGAGATTCCTTAACCTACTAAAGATAGAACTTCCACATGATCCAGCCATTTCACTCCTTGGTATTTACCCAAAGGACACAGAAACATTAATTCAAAAGGGCACCTGCACCCCTAGGTTTATAGCAGCACTATTTACAATAGCTAAGCTGTGGAAAGAACCCAAATGCCCAAAAGTAGATGACTGGATGAAGAAGATGTTGTATATATATACAATGGAATATTATTCAGCAATCAAAAAAGATAAGCTCATGCAATTTGCAGCAACATGGATGGAGCTGAAAGGGATCATGCTCAGCGAAATAAACTAGAAAGAAAAAGAAAAATACCAGATGGTCTCACTCATAGCAGGAATTTAGAAAACCTAAATAAAGGACCAAGAAAAAGACTAGTTATAATAAAGAAAAATCAAAATCAACAAGCAACTATAAACCAGAGACATACTACGGGGGGTGGGGAAGGAGGAACAGAGGGATTAGGGTCAAAATAAGGGGGGTGGGAATTGTATGGGGAATATAACCAAGGTGAAAATGCATACATTGTACAAAAATGAAAAATGATGTAAGAATTATATAAAATAAATAAAAAAAGAATCTGTGAAGTGAAAAACTAATTTGAAGTTAGGATGAGGGAAAAATTTAAACACCGAATCTATTACTTATCCTTTGGAATTTGTTCATAATTTAATATTCTGGAGGTAACTGAAAATAACCCCACTGAATTCTCAGTGAAATAATTTTAGGAAAAATATTTATTTATATGGTATTAAAATAAAATTGACAACAAGCCAGATATTGAAAAGCTTGACAATTCAAAAGTTATATAGGAAAAAAACATCGCACACACAGGATTGGGAAAAACACTAAAAAGAGCTTAAAAATGAGTCAAGTGGTCAGACTAGGTAAGAAGTGATTTAACCTAAAATTTAACACTTTTATGGAAAAATTTGAGATAATATATCAAATATGATTATTGACAGTATTATTACTACTTATTCCTAATTTTTAACACCATTACATTACTTACTAAAAGACTAGTATTTATACCAAACACTATGCTAAGTATTTTCACTTCATTACTTTAATTATATCAAATCAAATTCCAAGTATATTGTGATCATCACCATTAATAATAATGATAATAATTTTCAGATGAGGAAACACAGACATAGAAAGATTAAGTCACTTGCTATAGTCAAAGGTGTTAAGTGTCAGAAAAAGAAGTCTGGCCCCACTCCTTCCTGTAAAACTGTGTTATTTAGATCAATATTAGAACATGCTAAGTTGTAGACAGTATAGTTTTAAATACATTAAGTAGTAATGGAAGAATAGATCAGGCACTGTGAACAATTTAATAATGTGACAGTAAGTTTTATCAAATTTTTTTTTAAATGAAGTTTTTCAGTTTCAAAATAAGAAGACCAAAGAATAAGAATTGTGGTTTTAGTGACTTCTGTTTTTTTTTTTTTTTTTAAAAAAGGCATCTTCTGCCTTGGCCCTTTTTTTCCCACTGCCTTCTACCATAAAGACACAGTAAAAGAAAGTGGGGAAAACTAAAATTAGGGTCAATGGTCCACCAATATCTGGGAAGATTTTTAACAAATAAATGATAATCAAACTTAAATACTCATTCCAGTGAACCAACACCACATATACATTAAAAATTTTATTTTCTAATACTATCTAATACATGAAAATATTCACAGTACAATGGTAAGTGGAAAGAAAGCTTATACAACATAAACCTAGTATGATCTAACTTTTTTAAGTACAGATATATGAACAGATATTAAAGGGAAAAGAATGAAAGAAAATATAATTGTTATCACAGAATAATGGTATTATGAGTGATTTTTACTCCTTTTAATGTTTGTAAACCTCTTCCAATTCTCTACATTAAAAATCATTACACAAAAATTAAACACATTTTTCAAAGGGAAAGAAATAACTTTCAAATATAAATCTGGCACAGGAAAAATCCTTGATCAAGAATGGAATGTTGTATTTTACAGAAGTAAAATTTGTCCTTGATTAAATCTTAAGAACACTTGAAGAAGGTGATTAATAATCATTTGTCCTAGATGGTTCAAAAGAGATGAGTTAGTCACAAGCTCTGGACATAGATTTCCAGTTATCACTAACTAGTGTCGTGTAACAAAGGACACTAAATTATTTTTTCCAATATTAAACCACAAAAATTCTGATAACTACCATATTTATGTTACTAGCTTAGACTACCTAATTGTTTGCTAACCAAAAGGCAGGATTTTAGATCAGGTCATAAGCTATTACCTGTAATTTTCTATTAATGGTTAATAGCTTACTAAACCATAAGAGGATTATATTTTCTGATACCCAAATACATAAAGTAGTTGGTAGTTAGTGAGCAAGTTATAATGAACACACTTGAATAGTAAACTATAAAGCCTTGACAATAAAATATAAAATATAAAGAAGAACTAATGAAAACTTTAGAATTGAAAAGTAAAGTAACTGAAATAAAAGAGCTCACTGGATGGAGACAACAGCAGAATGGATATGATATAAAAAAAAAAAGTCAATGAACTTGAGGATAGATCAATGGAAATTATCAAATGTGAAAACAGAACATTAAAAACAATGGACAGGGATCTCCCTGTGGCGCAGCAGGTTGAGCACAGCACTGTGAAGCTGTCCACAGCCTCTGCAGCGCCAGTTCGATTCCAGGCCGGCCAGGGAGATATATCCACATGGCGCGGCAGACCTCTCCTGCCTTGCCCGCTGCTCCCCTCAACAGTGCCTTCTGTCTGTCTACCTGTTCTGCTCCCAGCTCTGTCTCTGGTGAATCCTCTCACCCTCCCATGCCTCTGGCCTGTACCCCAGCTCTTGTATAGATAAATAAATCTTTAAAAAAAAAAAAAAGAATGACAATGAAATTACATTAAAAAAATAAAAATAAAAAAATAAAAATGATGAATGATCATGTGGGATAATAGCAAAAGTTCTAACATTCATGTCATTAAAGACAAGAGATGTCAAAGGGAGTGGTACTTTAATTGGAAAAGATGTTACCTGAAAATTTTCCATTTTGGGTAAAAGACATAGATTCAAGAAGCTGAACAAACCCCAACTTGGGTAAACTCAAACTATAAATTCTAATAAAAGGGGCAATTTTTCACCTAAGGACACCATTTTTATTTAATGAATTCAATTTTAAATAATCCCTCTGAAAAAAGAACCAAAATTAACCATGTTTTTCCTGAAAAGAAGCTGATGCCTAGGAATATATTGTACTATTTCTTTCCCATTAATTTGTTTTACGAATTGTCAAAAATCAAGATTTCTTAACAAGTCACATCTTGCTTCCAAGGTAGATGCTTATACTACTTTACTATATCAATTATTTTTTCATAATTTCTGTAATAGAATTTTTTAAAAAGCTACAGTCCAGAGGAAGGAACAAAATGCACAATTTAGTTATTTTTGGAATACTAAATTTACTTAAAATTAAAAATTCTCACTTAAGAAAATCTGGATAAACTCACACATAAAAGAGGAAACATATAAGCTAGTCAAATCATTACATTTTTAAATGCAAGCCTTCAAGTATGATCCAATTATTTTATACACTATTTATACTACACAAGTACAAAATAGCTAATGCCCAATACCTCCTGGGAACTACCATATAACTAACCTAACATAACACAAATTTTAATGTTATAGTTTCATCTCTTGAAAACTTGAACAAACCATTTCTAAGCAAGGAAACTGAAATCAAAACTCTTCCAAAAAATGAAAGCCCAAGGCCAGATGGTTTTATTAGTGAGTTCTACCAAACTTTCAAAGATGAACTAATACCTATCCTACTCAAAATCTTCCAAAAGACTGAGAAAGAAGGACTACTTTCAAATACATTTTATGAGGCCAACATCACACTAATACTGAAACCAAAGAAAGACAACACAGAGGAAGAAAACTACAGGCCAGTCTCTCTAATGAACACACAGATACTAAAATCCCCAATAAAATAATAGCAAAACAAATCCAAGAATGGATCAAGAGAATTACATACATAACCAAGTGGAATTTATTCCAGGGGCACCAGGATGGTTCAACATCTGAAAATCATCAATGTAATTCACCAGCAACAAAAAGATAAAAACCATATGGTCATATCAATAGATGCAGAGAAAGCATTTGATAAAGTCCAACATCTATCCATGATGAAAGCCATTAAAAAACAGGAATAAAAGGAACATATCTCAATATAATAAAAATCATATTTGACAAACCCACAACCAGCATCATTCTCAAAACTTAAACTTAAAGCCTTTCCACTAAGAGCCAGTACAAGACAAGGATGTCCACTTTCACCACCACTATTCAACATGGTACTAGAAGTCCTAGCTAGAGCAATTAGGCAAGGCAAAGGCATAAAAGGAAAACAAATTGGGAAAGAAGAAGTAAAACTATCATTTTTTTCAGATGATATAATAATATATAGTGAACCCTTAAAAACCCATGGAAAAAATTAATTAAAACAATAAATCAGTTCACTAAAGTAGGAGGTTACAAAATCAATATACAAAAATCAGTTACCTTCCTATATGAAAACTACTGGCCTGAAGAGGAAGAAATTAAGAAAACCATCCCATTTATAATTGTACAAAAAATTAAATACATGAGAATAAAATGGTGATTTTAACAAAGAAAGTGCGAGATCTATACAAGGAAAATTATAAAATATTATTAAAAGAAATAGAAGAGGCATAAAGAAATAAAAATACATTCCTGCTTATGGACCAGAAGATTAAACATTATCAAAATGACCATCCTACCCAAAGCAATTTACAGATTCAATGCAATTCCAATGAAAATTGCAATGATGTTCTTAAAAAAAAAAAAAAGGACAAATACTTCTAAAATTGATATGGAATCCAAAAGACCCTGAATAGCCAAAGTTCTGACAAAAAGGGGAAAATGGGAGTATTATGCTTCCAGACTTCAAACTATACTACAAAACCATAACAATAAAAACCACGTGGTACTGGAAAAGAAAAAAAACACACACACACAGGACAATGGAATCAAATCGAAAGTCCAGAAATAAAACCACACATAAATTGTCAACTAATCTATGACAAAGGAGCAAAGAATATACACTGGAATAAGGAAAGTCTCTTCAACAACTAGTGCTGGGAAAATTGGACTGCCACATGCAAAAGAATGAAACTAAACTGCTATCTTACATCATGCACAAAGATCACTTCAAAGTGGGTAAGAGGGCCTTCCCCGTGGTGCAGCGGTTGAGCGCTGGGTTGCGAAGCTGCCCGCAGCCTCTGCAGCGCCGGTTTGATCCCCGGCTGCTCCCTGGCCACTGGAGGAGGGTCCCACATGGCGCGCAGACCTCTCCTGCTGCCCGCTGCTCCCCTCAGCAGTGTACTTCGGTCCTTCTGCCTGCTCTGCTCCCTGCTCTGGCTCTGGTGAATTCTCTCACCCTCCCGCGCTTCTGACTGTACCCAGAGCTTGTATAAATAAATAAATAAATAAATCTTTAAAAAAAAAAAACAAACCCAAAGTGGGTAAGAGACTTGCATGTAAGACCTAAAACCATAATATATATGGAAGAAAACATAGGCAAAACACTCCATGACATAAATTTCAGAAACACCTTTGAGAACTCATCTCTAGAAGCAAGGAAAACAAAGGGAATATAAAAAGTTGAGACTATATCAAACTAAAAGCTTCTGTACAGCAAAAGAGATAATAACCAAAACAAAAAGACACCCTACTGAATGGGAGAAAATATTTGCACCCCATACATGCGATAAAGGGCTGATATCAAAGATCTACAAAAAGCTCACACAACTCTTAACTCCTTGTGCCACCAGGGAGGCCCTTTCATTCCAATTTTTAAGAACAACATGCAACTAGACAGCAAGCAATTGTGATGAACCAAAGATCTATGTATTAAAACCAGTATAAATCTGCATGGATGGAATGGGTAGATAGGGTAGCCATTAAACATTAACTAACAATATGCAGATAAAATTAAATTTAAATTAAAAGACTAAATACAATGTAAAAATCACACTAACCAACTTTCCATAGTTATGACATTACAAAAAGTTTTACAGTACAGTTGTGAAAGAAATGATAATGTTCCCTCAGACACTGACATCTTTTTGTATAACAGACTATTTCATTTTAAGAAACCAGAACCATTACAAAGTAAGACAAACAAAGATAATACATAGGAAACAGTGACTACTAATTCTAAAATTTTAAATAATTTCTGTTTATGGAATTCATTAGTCCCACTTGACACAAGAGTTTTATACCTGTGGATTATAACACATGAGTCATGAAAGCCACATAGTAGGGTAATAAAAAATGAAATATTCTGGGTCACTGACTAAGAAGCTTGAAAAACATTGCTTTATTTGGCTTTCAAATAATGTATAGTTTAAGGGAAACATAAAAAGATTTTATGTTAGGAATTTTACAGTCCCTAATCATACCAGCAGCTATACAGGAATTTTATTTGAATATATACTTGCATATATATATATATATAACTACATGTGTGCATGTGTATGTATTACTACACTAGCAGATTCATGTCTTTTGTATAGTCTATTACTAAGAGTGGCTGTACAAAAATCTTAGCATTTCTCAAGGATTTGAAGACACATATTTAAACTTCCAGTCTAAGACAAAGAAATAAGGGCTTTTATATTACTTGGGCACCTGGGATGTCACCTAAATGCTAGATTCTTCTACTCCACATACTCAGCCAATTAAGGATAGATCAAAGTCCTTTCACCCAGATGCTGCGACACCAATTATACAAAGTTTAACCATTATGGAAACATTAAATGTTCAGTCCTTCAGAAAGCATTTATTAAACCATGACTAGTGATAGGTATTTGGGATAAAAGGAGTAAGTCAATTAGGTTAAATAGTCTAACTCAGGGTTTACAGTTCAGTAATTTGGACAATGGTGGAAACCTTATCAAAGTTGAGTTAAACTGATACCTTGCTAACAAGAAACTGAGCTAAGTAACAGTAGCAGTGGTACCATATTGAAAAATGGTATAGAGTCAGGAAATGGGATGGCTGTATCTGTAGATGAGCAAACAAATTAAGGAAGTAAGTTAGATATGCAGTGGGAAGAGGTTACATTTAACCATTATTTTGTTAGTGATTAGGAATATCTATTTTAAAAGTTACAAATTTTCTGATACTCAGGAAAATATAAAATCAGTATGAAAAAAATGCTTCTGAAAATAGTCATCTCAGCATTCAAATCCAAATACAGATGTATAATTGTTTTATAATACACAAGGCACATTCGTTAATTTAACTATTCTCTAATGATTACATTTACGATTCATTTACACCTGTCAATTTCAACATCTACACAGGCCACAGGATACTCTCATATTGCAGTAAAGTAGAAGAAACAATGTTTTAATCAAAAAAGAAATACTTCTTTAAAAACTGTGCTACTGAAATTAAAGACAATAAGAAATTATGAATTCTGATAAAATTTCAAGGAAAAAATACTATACATGAAGTAATTATTTTCTTTCTGCCACCTATATTAAAATAGCTATAATGTCACTACTCATTTAAAAACTACTCAGCTAATACAAAATTATATAGTGGCTATTTTTTAGAATATAAAGATAAATACATCATGCATAACCTTTGCCTTATAAAACTTCATCTAATAATTTTCATTTATTTTTCTATTTTTTTCATTTAAAATATTCTCATCATGATTCAACCAAATCTAAATTACTACATTTTTAAAATTTTCCCAGTAAAAAGAAATGTGTATGTGCTCACTTTATTAAATTCACAAAATACTGAAATATGGGAGAAAAAAATTTTTAATTCACATTCCACATATAATGTCTAAGTTTCCTATTTTGGGAACCAGGGCATGTTTTTTTAATTTTAATTTTTTCTTAATCTTAATAGCTGAATACCTGAAAACTTTTGTCCTTCTCACTTCAGCTTCAGGGCGGGATGATGGAAGAAGTGGGAAAAAAGCTGGGGGGCAGAGGTTGGGGGGTACTAAGCTAGGGAGGAAGGAAAAGTGGAAGAGAGAGATTTTGAAAGACACAGCATCACTTAAATTACACTATCAGGAAGAAAAAAAAGGGGTTTTGCCTTAAAATAATTTTTAGGGCCTTCCTGGTGGCGCAGCGGTTGAGCGCTGGGTTGCAAAGCTGCCCGCAGCCTCTGCGGTGCCAGTTGGATCCCCGGCCACCGGCTGAGGGTCCCACATGGCGCACAGACCTCTGCTGCTGCCCGCTGCTCCCCTCAGCAGTGTATTTCGTCAGTCTGCCTGCTCTGCTCTCCACTCTGACTCTGGTGAATTCTCTCACCCTCCTGCGCTTCTGACTGTACCCAGTGCTTGTATAAATAAATAAGTACATCTTAAAAAAAATAATTTTTAAATGATGAGTTTTCATTCAAGTAAAAAATCTACCCTTCACCTCCATCCAGAAAGTAGAAAGGTCCATGCCATGCCCCATTGTGCTCACATTTCTTGTTTCTAAATAAACCGTGTAATTTTTGAGCCTCAAAAATGGGCCACATGACCCCACTCAAAGCTGAACCAGATATTACTCAAGGAGACAATGGCCGTTCAGAAATCTATGACATGTTAAAGTTATATCTAAAGACACCATGATCTACTCATAAACAGGGGAATTATTGCTGAGTGGGAGATCATAAAGACTGTGGTACTAAAACTAGATTGCTCAAGAAAAATGGGTTGGAAAAACTGTTGGTAGAGAGATGTACAGAGAAGTTGAGAGGTCCTAAGAGACAGAAGCTGAGAGTAGGGTCAAGCTCAGGTTCTGTTTCTTAGATCTGCTTTTATGATTTTCCTATTATTCCCTGAGACTCTCTGTAACCTTCCAAATATTTATCCTTGTAATTAAGTTTTAATAGGTTAGTGTTATTTGCAATGGAAGGGATTGGTATAAAACTCCCTAACCAATGTTTTACTTAGTTTTTTTTTCTCTTTTCATTTTTGCTCATGCTTTTTACACCACTAAGATATACTGTTTTTTCCTTTCAACAATCCAAATATCATGTCCCTCCAATATAAGCCCAAGAGTCAGTTTATCCATAAGCTGTACCTGACTAATCCTCGGTCACAACTTCCCATCTTTGAACTACAGAGCACTTTAGCTTCTACCCAGGAAGTTGCTAATTACTTTGACTTTTTACTGCTCTGTATTTGTTTTATGAATTCTCTAAATTATTCAGCACATAGCCAGCATGTCTGTTGAGTCTTGGTTTCCGAATCAGTAAAATGGGATTAATTACACCTACTTCAAAGAGCTACTGTAAAGAGAGTACCTAGCATACTTTTTGAGAGATGTTTTATTGTTCTGTGTTTGGTCAGAATTCAGAAGAAAATATCTTTATTTTCCTCAAACTAAATACACTAAAGTGGGAAAATACTCATTAAAGGTATAAATTATTTCTTTCATATGTCAAATGCATGCAAAAAATCAAGGCGAGATGGTGATTTTAAAATAATTTTTACTTCCAACTACATACTTTTTCAGAAGTAAATCTGAATAAATGTTCAGAAGTACACTAGGCTACACCCTGTCAAACTACCCCTCAAAAATGTGATCATTACTTTAGCTATGGCCAATAATTTGAAGTTTTATTTTTAACAGACATTTTTAGTTTAGTTTTTTTATAACCAAAATAGTAAAAATGTTTTATAGTAAGATAGTGCATACTTTTATAACTTATTGTTTGAAAAAAAATAATTTTGTTGAGACTGTAACTCCTTTTTACAATAAGTTAGAATCTAAATTTTCTCCTCTTTTGACATTGATAATCTCCAAAACTTCACACAAATAGTTAACAGTAATTTTATCCACTATTTCTTAGTCAAATAATGTACTAATTATTTTCTCAAATAAGCTTCTTTTTTCGAAGTACATATAATTGGTTCATGTCTTACCCAAATATTAAATAATACTCAAAGGTTTTTTTTTTTTGAAGATTCAAGACCCTCTGTGACACTACTCAGAGAATTTGACTGCTTCTCTTCATAATATAAGGCCCCAAGTATATATCCCAAACATGTCTTAACATGACCCATGCTAAGCATCCACATAAATGTAGAAATAACCCGAATAACTAACAATTGATAAAATAAGTAAAATATGGTATACCTATACAATAAAGTATTATTTACCAATAAGGAACGAAATATTCATACATACAAGGAAAAACCTTGAAAACATACTAAGTGAAAGCCAGTCACAAATGACCATATATTACAGGATTCTTTTGCATAAAATGTCCAGAAAAGGCAAATTTATAAAAACAGAAAATAGGTTCATCGTTGCCATGGGCTATGGTTTAGTTGGGAGAAACTTGGGAATGACTACTAATGGGAGATTCTTTTTGGTATGATGAAAATGTTTTACTGTTGTTCGATAATGCGGAATTGCATATGTTAACTGGGTGAATTATATCCCCAGAAAGCTGTTATGAAAAAAACGGAATTGCATACGTTAACTGGGTGAATTATATCCCCAGAAAGCTGTTATGAAAAAAAAAAAAAGGATACTTGGTTTCTTGGTTTTCCTGTCCCTAGAATGCTATTTAACTTAATGCATTCTGTATGAAAAATGAAGTCAATATTGTCAATAGTAGCTTCTACATTCAAGACTGGATATAAAATGTTCCCAGTATGACCTTTCACATGTTATGTACCAAAATGTCTTAGGCATTTATCCACTGAGCAAATTTTACATAATTTCCCTCCCTCTACACATACACACATACCTCTCCCTCTCTTTCCCCCTTCGTGTGTGTGTGTGTGTGTGTGTGTGTGTGTGTGTGTGTGTGTGTAAAACTTGCCGAAGCTGTATTAATACAGTTTGGGAATGAACAGGCTTATCCAACATTTTAAGTTCCTCAGTACTTTCAAAACTTGCTCTACAACTTCATTTAAATAGTCACATGACTGACTAGGTTTTATAATAGAGGGATTTAATGGAGATAAATAAGCCTGATATTTGAAATCACATGAACTATTCACTCTCCTCTGTTGGTTCTGCTTCCTAAACATCTTCTCACTGTTGCCACCATTATTTCAGTTCTTACTGGAAACATTGCAATAAACTTCTAAGAGGTCTTTCTGCTTCTCTGTTCTCCAACCCTCTAAACAACCAACAATAATCCTATATTTTTTTTAAAAAGTAATCCTCTCAATATAAAAATCTAATCCTACAACTTCCCTATTAAAGCCTATTAGTATTTTTACATTACAAATATGGTAAAATCTCAGGTTCTGTGTTTGACATAAAAAAACTCTTCTTACTACACATCTGACTTTCTCTTGGGCCTCACTCTCATACATCTTCTTAACATTCCCCAAATATACCATTGTCTTCCCTGCAGTCAAACCAGGTATTTTGGTCTAAGATACTCACACTGCCTCAAATATTCTTCCCTGATTCCCTGCCAAACTCCTATTCTAGGGCTTGTCACATAATTAGCTACTCTGGGGAAACATTTTGACTCACTAAGATATCTTACATGCTCTATTTTGCTGCTCTTGTATATTCCCTAGTTAACACAATTATTACATACATAACACACATAAAATTATAACAATCTTCTTTTGATATCTGACATCTACCAGAGATCCTTGAGAAGAAAGGACTATTGTGCTTATATCTTTACAGCCTTATTACTAGAATATAAAATCTTTTTAAATTTTTTTTTAAAGAGAGAGCTGTTCAATATGAGATTCAAACCAACTATGACTTAACTAATCCCACGGCATTGTTATGTTCTGAGTAAAGTAAAATTAGTCAATACAAGTAAAGTAGTAAGCCCTAACTCCTTACCTATAATGAATTTGAGATGTTTGGTATAAAATGAAAAATTTATACAAGCACTTGGGTACAGGCCAGAGGCGCGGGAGGGTGAGAGAATCCACCAGAGACAGAGTAGGGAGCAGAACAGGCAGAGGACCGAAATACACTGATGAGGGGAGAAGCGGGTGAGACAGGGGAGGTCTGTAGTGCCATGTGGGAATCTCCCTGAGCCAGGTGGGAATCGAACCAGAGCCGGGAGGCTCAACCGGTTGCACCACCAGGGAGGCCCTAGAATATAAAATCTTAATAAATAATGACTGAATATGCTTGATAATCATCACAATTTATATGGAACTTGACAATCTGCAAAATAAGAAAGTGTGACATATAGATCTTCATCTTTTCCTAAGAAGAAATCTTGAAATAGGTAGGTCAGTTATTATTTTTTCAATTTTATAGGGGATAAATTCTGAGTTAATACTTATCACAAATGTTGGCTTGTTTTTGAAAGTGTGAAAGGAACTTTCTTACCTCAAAATTTTTTTCATTTAGGAATAACTTAATGCTATTTAAGTGATCCAATTTTACCAATGAAAATTTTCATGTTTATACCAAACATCTCATATTCATAATAGGTAAGGAGTTAGGGACTACTACTTTACTTCTATTGACTAATTTTACTTTACTCAGAACATAACAATGCCCTGGGATTAGTTAAGTCATAGCTGGTTTGAATCTCATATTGAACAGCTCTCTCTTCAGAAATGGAGTTTCACACAAAACAGATAAGTGAGGTTATAGTCAGTTTATCAGCAAGATAATTATTTATAACAATATGAAATACTATAAAACACAGGTTCAAAACATTCCTTTAATAAAACTTCATGTGAATTTATTTGGTTCTGCATAAATAGGTTATATGTAAGTCTTAGTTTTCATCTGAAACTTGGAATTAACATTTTTTCTAGATACAATTTTATCATTTGATTTATTTATATGTAAGTCTTAGTTTTCATCTGAAACTTGGAATTAGCATTTTTTTCATACAGACTTGGATGTTAATATTCAAGTTGAGCAATCCTTTTCTCACTTACAGGTGATATAATGCTTCCATTCACACAGAAAGGTTTTCTAAGCCCACCAAGAAGATAGATAGCATTACTATCTCAGACATATTCTCCAAGCCAACCACATCTATCAACAATTTAAGGATGCTATCCCAGACCTTGTTGCCAGGAATCCTATTAAACTGGTTCAAGTGGTGTTCAAGGTATGTTTGTGACCCAGCCTACTATGAGAGCATTTTTTTTTTTTTAAATCAGACCTCTCCTGTCTCACCCATTGCTCCCCTCAGCAGTGTATTTCAGTCAGTCTTCCTGTTCTGTTCCCCACTCCATCTCTGGTGAATCCTCTCACGTCCCGCACCTGGCCTATACCCCAGTTCATGTGTGCATAAATAAATAAATCTTTAGAATGGTAAAATGGCAACTTTCATATATTCTACCACAGCTTAAAAAATGTAATCAAATACCAAAAAATATTAGTTTCTATATTTTAAATGGGCAAACCATAGGATGTGTGAATTACATCTCAATAAAGTCTTTCTAAAAATTAATGTTTGAAGTTCTTTATTGCTTGACAATCAGGTACCTTTTCCATAAAGGAGCCTCTCCTAGTCATTCTAATAATTTCTCTTATAGTCAAATCACAGTAGTTTATTTATTTATATCCCTCACTTTTAGCAATTATTCTTATTCTGCTTGTGACATCTCTGGTCAATTACTATTACACATTTAATATGATTATGCTTTGTTTATAAAACTAGATTAGTTGCTCAAATTATCAAATAAAGATCCATATTTAATATATGTTTGTACTTTGTTTACCAAACTAGCTCAGTAATAGTTCAAATTGTCAAATCAGGAAACTGTAATTCTTTGCCACCTTCTAATCATCAAAAAATAATTAGTTTATACTTACACAAATACATTAACAAAACATCTCAATAACAAATGTTAAGAGAAAGCATTCTAGGAAAAATTCACCAGGAAACTCATTTCCTGGGCACTCCAATTAATCAGGAATGAAATAGATTCAATTCAGTACAATTATTAAAAATAGGCAATCGGATTACTTTTAAAAGAAAATCTTCTGACCAGTCACTTTTCTTTTCCCCAAGTGAATTAAAGACAAGACACTGTCCAAATAAACATAAAACAAAATGGGTGAGGAATATGTAAACATATGTATAGTAATATTTTTATGTTATGTACAAATGTTGAAGATACAAACTTCTAATCCTGCACATAATTAAGATGTGAAATGACACAGATAATTGTTACCATAAAAAAGGGTACTCTGGGAGCCAACAAAAATTTTTTTATTTAAAATGCTAGTTTAATGATTACAGTGATCTTAAAATAAATTATACATAAGTATTTTGGGTATAATAATGAAAGAAGACTTCAGAGGAAAAAATAAAAGGATGAATGATATATACACACACATTTATATATACTTGTATGTATATATATATATATACCTACACATGCACATATACATATGTGCATTTGTACATACAAATATATGCACATGTATATGTGCAAATAAACATATATACATGTGTGTAATTGTATTTGTTTCTTTGAAAAAAGGCAAAAATTTTGAGAAATGTACAGAACAAGCTACTTGGAATAAGTCATATGTATACAGAACAGAAATATAAATGCTAGGCAAATCTCCTACCTGTATCCTTAGTATATGCTTAAAAGGACTTTTTAAGGTATTTCAACCCAGAGCAGATTTCTTTTGTAATTGACACCTTAAAAACATGCACAAGGGGCCTCCCTGGTGGCACAGGAGTTAAGACGCAACCTATGAAGCAATCCACAGCCACTGCAAAATGAGTTCGATTTCTGGTCAGGGAGCTACTCTCGTGGTGCAGTAGACCTCTCCTGACTCGCCTACTGCTCCCTATGGCAGTGTATTTCAGTCAATCTGCCTGTTCTGTTCCCCACTCTGTCTCTGGTGAATCCTCTCACCCTCCACACCTCTGGCCTGTACCCCAGTTCTTGTATACATAAATAAATCTATATACATACACACACACTCACAAACTCACAAGATGTTTTAACCACTGTGCAATTAGCTTATTTAAAAAAGGATTAGGACTTTTACAAAAATATATTTTCTATGTCCGAATAACTTGTGTCCATAAAACATATCATGAACAGTATTAACTCATCTGATATTTGAAAAATAACATATTTGTTATGTCTTTAGATAGATAAAAGGTTTAAGTTTTTAAAATATGGTATTATTACCTCAAATGTAAATCTGCTTCAAGTACAGAGCTGTATTTCTTTTTCCTATTGTAGCAAAATAACTTATGCTCACTTTCATAGTGAAATACCCACTGGCATCTCAAAGAATATTGTTTTACCAGTTAGAAACAAAGCTATTTGTCAAATTCACCTCCCCAGAAACAACCCATAATAGGAAGGAGACAAAAAACGTTTTTTATCTGTAAAAAATATATGATTCATTAATCAGATTTCAGAAATACATGATTTCATTAATTAGAAAGTCCTCATGATGTTTTATAATTTAAACATTATTCTAACAAGTCTGGTGGTTATTCCCAAGAGCATAGCATACTAGAAAGAAAAAATAGATGATGATGAGAGCAGCTATAATTTTCTAAGCATGTATTATGATCTAAATATAGGAATGGGAGACATGAGTGAAGGGAGTGTCTGTAATAGGTAACCATACTGAAACCTGCATAGGAATTAAAAAAGACCAACAATAACAAATAGCTTGACTCATGATCAAGCATCTACAAACTGTATGTCCCAAGGTTATCACCATGTTACAAACAGAGAATAACAAACATTCAGGGTCTCCTGGTGGCACAGGGGTTAAAGTCTCAGCACTATCAAGCTATTCCCAGCCATTGCAGCATGAGTTCCATCCCAGGCCAGGGAGCTAACCCACTTGGCACAACAGACCTCTCCTGTCTGGCCCGCTGCTTCCCTTAGCAGTGTATTTCAGTAGATCTGCCTGTTCTGCTCCCTACCCTGTCTCTGGTGAATCCTTTCACCACCTACCTCTGGCCTACACCCCAGTTTTTCTATGCAAAAATATATGTATATTTTTAAAAAGTTGCAGAATGTGACTGCTACCATCCTTATGCAAGCCACTACCTGCAATCACTTAGATTACTGTAAGAGTTTTGTAATCATAGTCAATGTCTCTCTATAGTCTATTCTCAACATAGAAACGGGATTTTGTTTTTTTTAAATAGAGGATAGAGTTTCCTTTCCAAGAACACATCAAATGCCACTGAACTCATGGAGTGAAGACCTAGTAAGGAGTGGATCCTTGTCACCAAGTTGGGCTGCCTTGTCAAGGACCGGAAGAGCAAATTCCCAGAGCTCTATCTCTTCTTGACTATCAAGGAATCTGAGATCATTGATATTTCCCCCCTGGGGCCATCCTCAAAGGTGCGATTTTTGAGGATTATGTCCAGGCAAAAGGAGACCTGTGATGGCCAGTGAACCAAGTTCAGGACATCTGTAGTCACTGGGGATTACAAGTGACATGTTAGTCTGAGTATTAAGTGTTTCAAGGAGGCAGCCATTGCTATCTGAGGGGGGTATTATCCTTGCCAATCTTTCCATGGTTCCCATGCAGCAAGGCTACTGGGAGAACAAGACTGGCAAGCCCTACATATTTGCAAGATGACTCAACTTTTTAGCTCTGTGTCAGTGGCCCCATTCCTGCCCCCAGTGACATTGGTATAGTCTTGGCCTCTATGCCTAAAAAGCTGGTAATGATGGTAGCTATTGACTGTGTACCTTGATCAAAGGCTGTACTGCTCCCCTAGGCAACTTTGCCAAGGCAACATTTGATGCCATCTCTAAATATATAGCTATTTCACTTCCATCTCTGGAAAAAGACTGTGCTCACCAAATCTCCCTAGCAGGAACTTACAAATCATCTTACAAAGACTCACACCAGAGTCTCCATGAAAAGGACCCAGATGAGGCTACCACATAGCTTTTATACCAAAATGAATGAATGAATGATTGAATGAATGGAGTCTGTCTGAAAAAAAAAAAAAAGGCAGATCAACTGAAGCTTTGTAATGGCTCCTCACAGTCCCTTACTATTTAGCCCACCTTACTATTTAGATGAAGCCCATCTTACTATTTAGATGAAGTATAATTATAGGCCTATAATAATAAGGTTACAGTGGTCTGTAAAACTCTACAAAATCTGACTTTACCACTCATTACTTCTGTCAATATCTACTTTCCCTTCTGCCTCACTGTTCTAATCACACTGAACACACCAGGTATGCTCTTGCCTCAAATTGTCTGTCTGGAAATCTCTTAACAAAAATATGAACAACACTAATTTCCTTGCTCTTTGCTCGAAAACCACCTTCATTTTAAGTTGTTCCCAGTTTCTGGATCCCATTATCATCACCACAGCCATCTTACCAGCTCTACTTTTTCTTTCCTACATAATACTTATTACCTTCTAATATGCTAACTGTTTATCTCTACCTCTACATATGTCCTACAAAAGCAGAGACCTTTGAAACTTTAATTCAGTGATACATACCAAATACCTAGAACACCATCCAAAAATAGAAACAAAATATCTAAGTAACATACATTAGTACATTCTTCATGTTCCATTTAGCCTGCTGTATTTACTCCTTTTTTCATAAATTATCACATTATATTGTAATAGTTTATTAACTTTCTGCCTCCTCCACTAAACTGAAAATTTCTTTTTAACAATTTTATTTTGCTTTCCATTACAATTGCCAACACTTCCTTACAGTGCCTGACACTTAGCTAGCACTCCACAGTATTTGATAAGTTGGTTAAAAAATAAAACCATCTAAATCAAGGGGTAAGTACTTTATTATCTCCAAAATATAAACACAGTGCTTAAAGGGTATGACACTAAAAACTGAGTTCTGCATTCTGAATTGTTATTGTTTTTGATCATTCTCTGGGACTTACTAGATAAGCGACATTGATCAAATTATTTAAATTTCCCATTATAATAATCAATAAAAATGGGAATAATGAATGGTGTCTGCAACTCATGTGATTATCATAAATTCAGAATGAGAGGATAGAGAAGGAGTTGAGATGATGGCAACTCCAAAATATGCCACAGGGCATACTGAATATTTTTAATTAAAGGCACTGGAAAAACAGCCAATATAAGAAAAATACTCTGACCTTCCTTCGTTTCACTAAAAGCATGAAATGAAATTTCTATGTGAAAGATGTCCTCCCTACACCAGAAGGAAAAGCAACATTCTTATCATGAAGGACAAGTAGTTAAGAGAGAATTCTACACAAACAGACCTTGTAAAAATAATTCATATCTTCCTTTCGCCTCTCCAAATATTTAGTCCCTTTTCCACAATATCTCTTTATTTTTCAACCTAATGTGAAACAAGTAGATTTTGCCATTTCTTTGGGTCTTCATTCTTTATGCAGGTTCCCATGACACACAGAACTTTATTAAATAGATTTGAATTGCTTTCTCCTGTTGATTTACCTAACGTCAATTTAACTTTCAGGCCCTGCCAAAAAAAACCTCTAAGAATCTAAAGTTAAAAGTTTGTCTTTCCTACAATAGATCTTGTACTTTCGTTTGCACATATTAAGCATTTAACAAATGACATTTGTTATTACAAATTAAAATAGAAATACTACTATCCTACAATAAATTAACTGAACTTGAACATTCACAACATAATCTTTAGACTATCCTTGCAAAAATACATCAATATTTATATTCTAAATTACTGAGATACCTAAAATAATTTTGATAAGCATTTTGCAAAAGAAAGTGCCTTAATTCTCCTAAGAAAAGTAGGTTGTATTTATATTATGCCAAATTATTTTCAAATATTTCAGGGTGTTAGGTTATACAACTATCTTCAGTAACTGTCTTCAATCTTTAATAATAATTCCATTATATGTTTTCTTTCCTATAGCCAGGACACCTAATACAAGAGTTCTAAAAAAATTAAACATATTATTTAGATGAACTATATTTATAGACCTGTAATAAACATACTTTTTTTCTTTTACTCCGAATAATTTCATTTCTAGGAACAAGACTTTTGAGAATAAGTTAAATAATGTACTTGTATTTGTCACTGTTTACTAAATCACCCCCAAGCTTTCCACTTCCCATTTTAGTCACCCACCCAACAATGTGTATAATCCTTTGAAAATGCTAAATTAAGGCTCTAGAAAAACTAACAGTTGTGTTCAAATTAAAATGATATGATCTGTATTTAAAAGTTTATTTTCTATAAGATAATTTTCTATAATTTTCCTATCTATTATGATTTCTAAATATTTTCTAATTCTATTTTCAGAGTCAGTTCTCATTTTATGAAATACTTGTAAAAATTCATTTTCTTTATACTTTGTACTATTATACTATTATGAATAGAGAAACATACACATTTTACTTAGCATTCATATGAACAGTAGATAAGCCAACTGAGGTAAGCAGTTTAAATGATTGTCCCAAGAACACAGATGGAAAGACTGGCAGCTTTAGGATTAAAACTAAGAAGCTCATTATTCTCTGCTTAAATTCACAGTGCTTAATATTGTTTTTATATCACAAGGATTTCAGCTAATTTTAGAACAATAATTCTATCAACATATTATGACAATATGTATATACTGACTGATATTTACTCAATAAAAATAAAATCCAAACATTCCTTGAAAAGAAAATCAATCAGATTTACTACATAAGTTATTTTTAAAATTTTGCTAACAGTGCCGAGAAAGTGACAGTTAATTTATCATTTTTTAAAAATTTAATTTCTTTAACCAAAATCTACAGTAAGTATTTGAGATAGTTGGATTCGATACCAAACAGAAATACTTTTTATTCAAAAAGAAAATCCTTCAAACTTAAAAGAGTAGTTACTACTCTAATTGTAAACTTCAACTTTAGGATATATTTGTAACAGATATACCTATGAAAAGACAGTGATGAAAAGTAAAGAAAACATCAAATAATCTTGCATTTACAGGAGAAAAAGACATACAGTATAACATTAACAGCTTACTGTGGAGAGGGTTTAATCAGGAAGTAGCCATTATCCTTTCGATTCAGAGCAGTGACAGCACTCCAAAACAACAAGCCGTGATATTTTTCAGTTAAAAGGCATGAAAGAATACCTACTATTGTGTCCTAGCTTTGCTGACCCCAAAGGTCACCATATGTCTTTTATCAAAAGCTTTCATGAAAACACAATCCAAGTAAGCATTTACAATAGTCTATTTGTTGAAACACCTAAAATCTACCTAACACAACCTCTCTCTCTCTCTGTTACTCACAAAACATGGCTGTCTTATTCAGAGATTAGCAATTATTGTAATGAGATACTGTCGGAGAGGGTCAAATAGTACTTCCTGCAGTTTACACATCTTGATTTCCTGGTAAACAAACTGAAAGGCAGGTGGAGCACTTAGATCACCAGTAACCGTGAATGCTCACGTGACAAAACTAAGCCAGGTAAACCTGATGTCTCAAGTAATCTTTCTTTCCTTAATTTTATTAAAGTCAAAACAGACAAGAAATAGTTCTGTTTTCATTTCTTCCTTTTTTAAGGAGGGCTTATTCCTGACATGCATAGACCCACAGTTTATCATAAGGAATGACTGAAAAACGAATCTGTTTAAGCAGGTTTTAAAAATTACTTCTGGCAAGTTAATTGTAAAAACAAGGCAACATTAATAAGGCTTTAACAACAACTAAGAACAACTGTTCCGAAACCTGCTTGCTAGAAGGAAAAGCCTTTAAATCTCAATGCCTTCATTAAAGTAGAAAAAGAAGTTTCTAAGTTACATTTAAAATCCAAAATTGAAATTTTCATTACAACATAAGACTTTTTATTAGGACAGGTTCCTGGAAATTAAGACTACTTTATAATTTGCTAGTCTTTGGGGGGGGGAAAAAACCCTCAATTGCATGAATCAAGAGTTGGCATAACGTGAAGCTATTCCCTGAATCATTTTTAATTCATATTTCCAAAAGCAAGCCAAACTTAAAATATTTACTTGTGATCATTAAAAAAACACACTAAGTTTCCGTGTCCTTAATTCTCCTCCCCCGACAATTGGTATGGTTTTACTATCTAAAATTACTACATAATTGAATAAGGGTTGGTTTAAATTAATGAAGGGAATAAAACAAAAACACTCCATCAAAATGCTAAACTAATGTAATACTTTAAAATATTCAGGATTTTTTTTACATCTGCAAGATTTGCAGTTATCCTAAAATTTCTATATATACTAAGGTAATGTGTCTATGTCCTAACTACTATGAACACAACATGCTTTATTTTAATGCAAAAGCTCTTAAGCCCCTTTTACAACAATATAATCATATCAAGGCATTAAAATTATATTATTTAAATCAGGTTTATATTTACTCCATTGACAAAATTCTAATATACTGAAATAGAAAATAAAACGACAATAAAATCAATCACAACAAAAGAACATTCAAGTAGGTAAGCCTGTGTCAAAAGTTCAGAAACTCAGAACAGGTCTCATTAACTTAATATGTACGTGTCATTTGAAAGGTACATGTATGCAGTATTGAAAGCATTAAACTCAAATCACTGGTCACTAGCTTTACTACAATAACACATGAAACAGCAAATTTTCAGAAAACTATAACTGAGTTAACAGTTTTAGCTGAATTTGTGGGTTAAGTTAAATATTTCTAAGATCTTGGACTTAAAAACAAAGCTCTTATTTCTTTTACAGAAAATTTAAGCTATAATTCCTACTAAATAGGTTACTTTCTATAATTCATATACCAAAACAAAATAAAATTTTAAATTAGAAAATAATTATTTTGATTATTTCAAAGAGCCATGCCTATCTTACTTTCCAATATTGGGTCAAATATACAGGATAATGAAAGAAAACTATAGAGATATAGAAAATAAATTTTATTTCTGTTTCATTCAAGGTGATTTTTATCAAGGGTCAGCATGTTTTGGTATTAAGACCTGGTAGCTCTCTTTGTGCAGGCAAAAAGCTTCACAGAGGATTCTCCTACCCCTGACTAGTCTAAGAAATCCAAGAGAATATGAATTCTCCATATTTTCATAGCAAAATTAAGAAATGCAAAATGAAAAGGATGACAAAGGAGGGGAAATGAGGAAGAAGAAAGCTTTCTACTTTTATTTGTTTGATTTCTGCTGGCAAAAAGTAAATTTTACATGGTTATTTATAGTTCATCTTATTTCAAAGTAACTAAAGGTGACTTACAGAAATATGAGTAGTAGAGTAGCATACCTTCAAAGTATAAATTAGTTTGAATAAAGGGAAAAAATAAGAGGAAGCAAGAAGATGAAACACAAGGTATAGAAGATGAAACACAAACAACTATCATAAAGTCTTACACAGTTTTATGATGTTAGTGGTTCAGTTCTGAGCTTTATAGCAAAGCAAAATGGGAATCAAGATCAAATTATAAAATTCATGTTCTCTATAAGATATATTTTACAAACAAATAACAAAGCTTTCCTACCACTCAGAACTGAGAGAAATTTCTCCTATACTTTTCAATAAAGCAACCTGGATAATACAGTATTTTTTTTTCAATAGGATATTGACAAAAATTAAATAATAAATTTCATGCGAAAATTTTTAATATTCCCGTAATGCAAGCCAGAGCAGTGTCACAACAAAAGGTTACCCAGAAAATAAGCCGTCTTGCTAGGAAGTCTTCTGCAATTTATCTAATCTGCGTTTTCTAACAAACATTAAAAATACCTAGGACCTTTGGTTAAATTTTGAACATTCATTTTCATATTTCAAATTCATGTTTCATTTTTAATTTTCAGGTTTTTCTGCTGAATGAGTATGTAAAAAGGGCATACAAGTAATAACTGGTTCTAGATTAGATGATGGCTAAGATAGATTCACACACTTAAAAGGAACCTCTCTTTTTATCTTAGAGCAGACCTTCTATGATTTTGCTTAATTCAAGCATGGTAGGGAAGCCTTACCTAGAGTTCCTAGATTCCTATATTCCTATTCAGTCTACTAAGTTGGATTCATTCTAGAGCATGGATCTTTGCATACGTTTACAGCCTTTACTTTTTAAGTTATGGGGCATAGTAGACAATAATTAATATAAAGGGAATTTTCTATCTCACATTTTATTATGCAAGGGAAAACAAGGTCCACAGGTAGCGTCTACATATACCATATCTGGACTAGATCTGGACTACTAAAATTTAACAAAGCTATGATCCTATTTTCATGTGAGATAATTGGGAGTCATCCATTACAGTTGGGTTGCTCTTGCCTGTCTCCCAAAGATGCCATGTTCTCCAATTGTCCATATTATGTTTATGTTATTTCTCATTGCTTCATTGTAAGTTTAGATCTTGAAATTTAACAAAAGGTCCTGAGAGCCTAGTGGGGCCATGATTTAGCTCTATATTACTTTCAAATTACTTTAGGAATTTCCATTACTAGATTTTGAAATGCCTTGGAGTGTGAATAAACACTCTAAGTACAAATCAACTTAATATGATGTATTAATAAACTGCTATATATATTTAAAACAACATATGTTTGTCTGACACTATCAAAATATTTATCAGAATTGTATTAACTGAGTCATAGGTCAATGTTTACCATGCAGGTAAATTTCTACAGTGTCCAATAAACCCATATTAAATCAAACCTTGAGCTTTTCTACTTCCAAGCTTGTCAAAATAATTTTTGTTGAGAGAACAACTTTTAAGAAATCCACCAAAGCCAACTGCCTGTATAAATAAATAAATAAATCTTTAAAAAAAAAAAATAAAAAAAAAATAAATAAAAAATATTGTCAGACCTCAAAATATCTAAAATGAAATGACAATTGTGTCCAATACAGTTTGATTCATATTTGAACTCAAATACATAACACAAAGATTCATGCCGCCTGTTCTCTCCTTCAGCATACAACTTGTAGTATTGCAAAAGGTAGCAGTATTTAGATCTAGAGTAATATGTAAACTTACTTGACTTTTTCACTGCAATAAAAAACTCCTAATATTTAAATATAGGTTAGGAAGCAAATGCTAAGAAAGTTCATATTAATTATCACCTTTAAACAAATCAAGGTTATATCCTACTATCTTAAAAAAATTCTAGGATAATTTAAGTAGTTACATTATTAACCATCTTACACTTATTTATTTCAAAAAACAACAGTCGGAAACCTATCTATAACACAAATTGAAAAGCTTTGGAACAATTTAAGAACAAAAGATAGAATACAATCAAATTTCCTTTCTTTACCTATAAAACAAAATGGGGAAGGGTAAACCAAAGAAAGCTACAAATGTATATATTTTCATTTATTGCAACATAATAGATACACACAGAGGCTGTGAGGATACAATATTCATTTTGCTGCAGAAGAACAGACATTGCATAACAATGAGATTTGCTAATGAAATCAACCATCAACCTGGAATACATATGTATTAAACCAAGACCTCAGTGTCATTTTCTTTTTGCATCGTTTGTTCTTTCTTTCATTTTTTCCTGACCTTGTCAGTATTTTTGTCCTTTAGATTTTAGAACTTTGGTAAAGCAAAATTAAGACTATAATATTATACTGTACTGATTTTTATTCATCGCATTTATTTTTAATGTACATTCCGATTGTTCTGCTTCTATCAGCACAATTAATGTACCTTTGGAAAAAAAAAATCAATGGATGCTACCAGAAGCAACAAAAGAGGTTTATTTCTATGAAAGATTGTTGGATCAGGTTAGAAACAAACTTATCAACATTTGACTAAATTCCATGTGAAAACTTCTATAAAAATCTTAGTACTTAATAAGAAACAAGAAATTATATTTTAAAGTCATTTATCTAACATAATTCCTCGGGTAATTTCTACAACTGACAATGAAAATTAAAAACTTAAGAACATTTTTCCCAAAATAAAAATGCTCTTCTGTCCTGGTCCACAAAGTTTGTCAAAATGATATTTTTCTTAAAGATTTACTGTACTGAATTTAGTTAGAATTACTAACTAAAATTATAGTAATTTTCTATAAAAGTGCAAAAGACTATGAAAATCTTTGATAGTATACATCTTAAATAAAAACATTAATATCCATCAGATTGATTTATGTATTTTTGAGTATAAGTTATTTAACAAGATGACTATTTGTTCTATTGTCTATTTATAGAAATTATGTTTCCAATTCACGTGTCTAACAGATAAAATTAACAGCCCAATATGCAATGATGTATAGTTGATACAATTCATGATAATAACAGCTTTTTAAAAAATATTGCTAGGGACCACACTGGTGGCCTAAGGCTTCAATCTCAGTGCTGTCTCCCTCTACGGCCTGGGTTCCATCCTCAGCCAGGAAGCTACCCACATGGCATAGCAGATCTCTCCTGTCTCACCCACTGCTCCCCTCAGTAATGTATTTCAGCGGATCTGCCTGTTCTGCTCCCCACTCAGTCCCTGGTGAGTCCTCTCACCCCACTGCACCTCTGGTCTATACCCAATTCTACACAAAATTAATTAATTAAAAATATTGTTTGTTTACTATTGTATTTATAAAAACTGTTTAAATAAATCAGTACTTATACCAACTAAAATAGACTTAGTCAAACAAAATTAAGTTTTCTATTTTTATTTTAATAATACCTTAATGTCTACCTCAAACAATACACTGCAAAATAGCTAAAGTCAGTAAGTATTACAATTCTGTTGGGAAAATACATCAAATAGTAGTTCTTTATTAAACTTAAGCTCTCTAATAAAAATTGCCATGGACAGTAAGTGAGTCACTGATAGTTCTCAAGGCAATTTTTAAAATCCTGAAGGATTTTAATAACCACAGAGCAATTATTAGTCCATATACAAAGCAGTTCTCTAAAAAACCAAAAACTTCTATAAAATGGCAAAATAAAAATCAGACTGTAGAGAAAGAGAGTTTAAAACAATGTCTATGGCAATACCAAAAGCCTATTTTCACTAGGGCAAAGGATGCAATCCTAAAATGTGATAAGCTTTGGATTCCATTTAGTTTTTATTACTCAAAATGTACTCCATACACAATCAAAATAATGAAATCGCTATTTGAAAATGCAGAATATCAAGCTCAGCCCAGAACTACTAAGTCAGAATCTTATGCACATTTTAAAACTTAAGTAGCCAAAATATGTAAATAAAAAATAATAAAATTCCTAACAAAAAAAAATAATCTACAAAATTCCTCAGCCTACCTTATAATTTCCATACTATTTTCAGTAACTTGATATCCCAATATCTCAAAAACATATAGAAAAATGCAGAATGTTCAGAGAATAAACAATTTATCTGCCATTTCTAAAAGCCCTTATTTGCTTACTTATCTGAAGTCTCATATTCATATGCACTGCATATTTGAAATTTGTGATAAGTTAATAAAGAAGTGCTAGAAACATTTTTTTATTTAAGATCTTAGAAAACAAATGGATAAAGTTTAAACATTTACACACTGCTAGCAATTTTTGCAATTATTTTAGCAAGTCTTTTTTTTAAATAAAATCTTTTGAAGGAACCCAGTATTGTAAAAATATAAATGAAGAGCTACTTTTTAGGACAGGGAAGGTACCCAGCAAGAGCCAAAGCAACTCAACAAAACCAACTGGTAGGATTCATCAGAGCACAGCATGAAAAACTCTGACTTATGGAAGTTAATTAAGAGTCTAAAAGCAGGGCCTCCCTGGTGATGCAAGGGGTTAAGACACAACCTATGAAGCTCTCTGCAGCTACTGCAGCACAAGTTCAATCCTCAGACAGAGCTACCCACATGGCATAGCAGACCTCTCCTATCTCGCCAGCTACTCCCCTCAGCAGTGTATTTCAGTCTGCCTGTTCTGTTCCCCACTCTGTCTCTGTGAATCCTCTCACCCCCCACACCTCTGGCCTGTACCCTAGTTCTTGTATACATAAATAAACAAATCTTTTTTTTTTTTTTAAAAAAAAAAGAAGTCTAAAACCAAAGTGAACACATTACAAAAATCACAAATAAATATTACTATCTATCAAGCCAGCCAAAAAGGTCACTATGTAAGAACTCACAGTTTATTTTATAGTGTTTTAAAGTAAGAACACAAGATAAAATTTTTTTTAAATTCAATCTGATGTTTCCCCACATAGGTCCAAAGGTGAAGTAGGATTTAATGAGTATGTTATCTTCAATTAAAGTATATTAATTAATAGCATGCTTATACAAGATATGTTAAGTGCTACAAGGGCAACAAATAAATGTCACCTTAATGCCATAAGAGTAATATAAATATACTACCGTGGGAGCAAAATTAATTGAGGATTTTGGAAAAGCAGTCATGGAAAGGTAGCACTCTGAAGTTGGCCTTGAATATTCTATAGAGTTTAGAAAGGCAAAGATGGCTTGGAGAAGAACTAGGAAAGAAGACATACAAAGTGGAAAGAAAACATATGGTGAGGACCAGAGGCTAAAGAACATTGGGTGTGTTCACTGAATAACTTAAGATAGCTTGCCAACGTTCCCATAACAATAAGAAGCTGTTTACTTTATTGTACTAGTACTTAAAAAACTCAAGTGTTAACATACCTGTATAGTATAACAAGAGCATTAAATATCTACTCCTTAAATTAATCAACTGATCAATGTATTCTACACTGGCTAGTATACAGGGCATATACAGAGGGGGATATGGCTGGAGACAACCTTAAATATTCCTTTTTTTTTAATTTAATGCTGCAAACAATGGTTAACTACTTGCATTAGAAATACTGATGAACAATCAGTTCGGCAAAGTGGCAGGATACAAAATCAACACGCAAAAGTCAGTAGCCTTCCTATACACAAACGATAAATCTGAAGAAGAAGAAATAAATAAAAAACATCCCTTTTATTATTGAAACAAAAAAAAGTCAAATATTTGGGAATAAATCTAAAAAAAGAGGTAAAGGACCTATACAAAGAAAACTATAAAACACTGTTAAAAGAAATAGAAGAAGACACAAAGAAATGGAAAGACATCCCCTGCTCATGGATTGGAAGAATAAACATTATTAAAATGGCCATCCTACCAAAACCAATGTACAGATTCAATGCTATTCCAACCAAAATTTCAATGTCATTCTTCAAAGAAATAGAACAATTATTGATGAAATTCATATGGAATCACAAAAAACCCCGAATAGCCAAAGCTCTCCTGAAAAAAAAAGAAGGGAATGGAGGCATCACACTCCCAGACTTCAAACTCTACTACAAAGCCATAATCATCAAAACTGCATGGTATTGGAACAAGAACAGACACACAGACCAATGGAATCAAATAGAAAATCCAGAAATAAACCCACAGATTTATGGTCAACTAATCTTTGACAAAGGAGCAAAGACTATGCATTGGAGCAAAGAAAGTTTGTTCAATAAATGGTGCTGGGAAAACTGGGTCGCTACATGCAAAAGAATGAAGCTTGACCACTACCTCACACCATACACAAAAATCAACTCAAAATGGATTAAAGAACTAGACATAAGACCTGAAACTATAAAATACATAGAAGGAAATATAGGCGAAACACTACGTGATATGCACATCAAAGACATCTTTACAGACACATCACCCAAAGCAGTGATAGTGAAGGCAAAGATAAACAGCTGGGACTACATCAAATTCAAGAGCTTCTGCACAGCAAAAGAGACAATAACAAAAACAAAGAGAAACCCCACCAACTGGGAGAACATTTTTGCACCCAACACTAATGATAAAGGACTGATCACAAAAATCTGCAAAGAGCTGATGAGACTCAACACAAACTAAGAAAATAATCCAGTCAAAAAATGGGCAAAAGAGCTAAAAAAGAAACTTCTCTGAAGAGGAAATGCAAATGGCCAACAGGCATATGAAAAAATGTTCAACATCACTTGTAATCAGGGAAATGCAAATCAAAACTACCATGAGATACCACCTTACACCAGTGAGAATGGCACATATTAAGAAAACTAGCAACAACAAATGTTGGCGAGGGTATGGAGAAAAAGGAACTCTCCTGCACTGCTGGTGGGAGTGCAAACTGGTCCAACCACTATGGAGAGCTGTGTGGAGATTTCTGGACCTACTAAACATAGAGCTTCCATATGATCCAGCAATTCCACTCCTAGGTATTTACCCAAAGGACACAGAAACATCAATTCCAAAGAGCACCTGCACCCCTATGTTTATAGCAGCACTGTTTACAATAGCTAAGCTTTGGAAACAGCCCAAATGCCCAAAAATAGATGACTGGATCAAGAAGATGTGGCACATATACACCATGGAATATTACTCAGCATTCAAAAAAGATAAACACATGCAATTTGCAGCAACATGGATGGCGCTGAAAGGGATCATGCTCAGCGAAATAAGCCAGAAAGAAAAAGAAAAATACCGGATGGTCTCACTCATAGCAGGAATCTAGAAAACTTAAATAAGGGACCAGGAAAATGAATAACTATAAGAAAGTGAAAATCAAAATCAACAAACAACTATGAACCAGAGACACTTTTTGGGGGGTGAGGGGTGGGAGGGGAGGGACTGGGGTCAAAATGGGGGGGGTTGCAATTGTATGGGGAATATAAAAATAAAATTTATTTTAAAAAATTAAAAAAATATATATTAAAAAAAAAGAAATACTGATGAAGTAGTTTTAAATATGGTGGATTACAGCAAGAAGGGATATTGCAATATCTGGGCTTTTATAGTAGTTTAGGCAAGGGATAAGGGTCTCAACTAAGGATTACTTCTTGGGTGGTCAAGAAATAATTATATTGTACAAGTTAAATCTTCTGGACTTCATGGTAGGTTCTATGAGGAGGGAATGGGAAGGCAAAGATTAAGGAAATTCCAAAGGATGGCAAAAATATAGAGTAACATGTAAATATCTCTTATGCAATGGTGGTATAAACTGATATAATCACTATAAAATCTTAAGCAATACATATTAAAAGCAAGGCTGTATGTAGTTTCAATCACAGAAATTCCATTTCTAGATATGCAACCCAGAAATATTCTCATGCATGTGCAAAAGGAGTGATCACATATAGCAATGTTAATTATAGCATTAATTGTAAAGTAAAATGTAGGAAAAAATGAATATAAATTATGATATTTATATAAAGAAATAGTATATAGCCATTAAAATGAATGAACTGGATCTATACACACTAACATAGATATATATATCTATTTAACATGCAAATAACCATTTGAAGAAAGTAAAGGTTTTGCTTCTACAGTAAGTCCTCACTTAATATCATTGATAAGTTCTTTAAAATTGCAACTTCAGGCAAAACAAAAAATAATACCATTCATTTAGAATAGGCTGGAGTTGTTTTTCTCATCGACATTATAACCAAACTATGTTTAATAAAATGATGTTATTCACAGATCTGCTATATTTCTATTCATCATATGATTTAAGGTAGGCTGAAACAATGCTTAGGCGAAAACAGTCAAGAAAGAAGAAAATGAAAATGTTTTATGAAGAATCAATTAAACAAGTCTATAAGATAAAGATAAAAAGATAAAGAAAAGATAAAAATCAAAAACATAAATAAATTCAAGTTCAGTGAGAAGATGAAAAAGTTTTTTTTTTTTTTACCAGAACTGTTATTACTGGAAGTGTGTATGTTTTGACCATCTTCACCTATTTCATCCATGTCCTCCCCTAGCAAACAACAATCTGTTCTCTGTGTCTGTTAGTTTGTATTTTTGTTCTTTGATTCCATATGTAAGTACTATCATATGGTACTTGTCTTCCAGTCTGTCTGACTTATGACACTTAAGATAATGCCCTCAAGGGCCCATCCATGATGTTGCAAATGATTTCCTTCTTCCTCATGTGGCAGAGTGTGTGTGTGACTTTTTTCATCCATTTTTCCATCAATGGAAAATTAGGTTTTTTCTTTGCCGTAGTTATTGTACATAATACTACAATGAACATGGGGGCTATGAAATGATACGGTTTTTTTCTCAGAGGAAAAACAATTTTTTTTTGACTTTTTATTTTGAGTAATTAAGTTTACAGTGACTACAGTGAGGTCCTATATACTCATCACCCATTTCCCACCAGTGGTTACACCTTCTATAATTATTGTGCATAACAAAACCAGGAAAATTACAATGTATATGTATAGGTCTATCATTTTATCACATGTAGATTCTTGTAGCCAATACTCCAATCAAGATACAGAACTCTTCCATTACCACAAAGACCTCTCTTGTTCTACCTCTTTTTAGTTATACCCAAAGTCTTCTCTTCCACCACCCCTCACTCCTGGCAACCATTAATTTGTTCTTGATGTCTATAATTATGTTATCTCATATAAATGGAATCACAGAGTGACCTTTTGAAATTGGCATCTTCATTCAGTCTAATACTCTTGAGATCTATCTGAGTTGTTCCAATAGTTATTGCCATGAAGCATTGCATGATATGGACATTAGACATTCATTTATCTTAAGATATTTCAATAGCTTCCAATTTTGGCTACTACAAATATATCTGCTATGAACAAAAATGTACAATCAGTTGTTGGCAAAAGTAACCCACTAACCTGGGTCATACAGTAACTGTTTAGTTGTGTGTGTGTTTCTAGGAAACTGCCAATCTCTTTTTCAGAATGGTTCTGACCATTTACATTCCTACTGGCAATGAAAAAGAGTTCTATTTCTTCACATCCTTGCCCACATTTGCTATTACTTTTTTATTTCAGTTGATCTGATTCAGTAAGTAATGATAGCTCATTTTGTAAAAATATCCCTGATAGCAAAAGATACCAAACAACTTTTCATATGCTCATCTCACATACATATATCCATTTGGTGAGATGTTTCTTCATGTCTTTTGCATTTTCTAATTGTACTGCAGGCATTTTTACTGCTGAGTTAAAAGTTTTTATATATGCTAGATATGAATCCTCTGTCAGATATTTGGTTTTCAAAAAATTTCTCCTAGCACACAGCTTGTGTTTTCATAACCTTAAGTCTTTTGCAAAGTAAATGATTTTAATTTTCATAAAGTCCAATTACTAGTTTTACTTTAATGAACAGTGTTATTTGTATAAGAACTCTTAACCAAGTTAGGTTCCACAGATTTTTCTCTTGCATTTTCTTCGAAGAGTTTTACAGTTAAAATCTATAATCCAAACAGATTTTGAATTATAAAAGGGGAATTTGATTTATCAGGTCTTCACTACTTAGTTAATTACAAAATTTTTTATCCACTTAGAATATGAAACACTTAAGATAGGTACATGGTATTCTATCGTTTTAATTCTTTGACAAAGTTATACATCAGTAGTTCTGACTTAGCCAAGAAGAGCATTCTTGGAGAACATTTATCTATCCTAAACCATTAAGAATGGAGAAATCAGGCTATTCACAAGGAGAGGGTTGTGTCAGGAAGAGATAACAGCACAGAACAAGGACATATGGACTATCTCTATACCGGTCACCTACTTTAAGGAAATACAAACGTTTACAAATTTGGAGAACAAAAAGTATGGGCAATTAGGCAAAAATTTTACATGTAGGCAGGAGAAAGATTATGGAAATATTCGTATGCCCTACAAACAAGGATATTATTTGGTAGTGTTGGGAAGCTAGTAAAGGATTATAAGTAGGTGAATAATCTAGTTATATTTGTGATGCCAATTAAATTGTTACTGAGACAATGATGAATTTGGACTCAGCAAGACTAGACGCAGAGCCACCAGTTAGGAAGTTGCTGTGACAACCCAGGTGAGATACGATGCAAACTTATATAAACAATCAGGCATTGTGAACAGAGGCCGGATTTCAGAAATATTCAGGGGAAAATGTAGTCTTCGCTTAAAAAAAAGGCAGGGAAGGAAAAAGAAAAAAATCGGATGGTTTCACTTATAGCAGGAATATAGGTAAACCAAATAAGACATCAGTGTAAAAAAATAATAGTACAAAACAAAACAAAGCAAAAGCAGACAACTATAAATCAGAGACATCCTGCAGGGGAGGAGGAGGGAGAGGGATCAGAGGGAGGGAGGGAGGAGCATACGGGACTGAGGTGATGTGCATGGGTGCACTGAGGAAACTCTATGGGGACTACACCTGAGGAGGTTACATCATTACACCATAATGATGCTCTTAGAAGGAATGGTCAAATGAGATTCAAAAACTCATAAAGGATGCACAGAAACATTAAGTAAACAAAACCTGTCCAACTTTAACATTAACCTTATGTTTTCCAAACTTACTGACCACGGAATCTTTTCTCCATGTAATACTCACTCCATATGATCAATGCTCTAACAAAACAAATTAAGGGACCACTAGTTTAGCAACAATATAAGTTTTGGTTAAGCTCAGAGCAAATTTTTTCAATCTTCTTTTATAACGAAAAAAAAAAAAGACTGAAATGTAGGTTTATGTTAAATCTCTCTGGTTTTGTTTATTACTCTCCTTCTTCATTCACACCACTTCAGCCAGGCTAGTTTCCTTCTTCATGGAATATGCCAAGCACAATTTCCTTCTGGGAACTGGCATTTAGTGATATCTTTGGTATAGTCCTGACCCAGATAGATGCGTGACTATCTACCTCACTTTCCTAAGATAACTGTAAACTTTCTTAGAGAGGTCTTCACTGATGACCCTATAACAAATAACTCCACAGCCCTGGCATTCAAGGCCTTTAATTCGTTTTATCATTCTTCATAGTTTGGGTTACCATCTAACATATTAAATATTAACTTATTTATTATCTCTTTCACTTATAGACTGGAAGCCCAAGAATGAAGAGTTTGTTTTGCTCACTGCCTTATCATCAGTATTCACATGTATAAGGCACTCGAAAATTTGTTGTTAAATAATTTAGTAATCATCACTTAATCTCTGAAAGTATTTACATCATATTAAAGTAGACAATAGGTGAAACTGCTACATATAACATATCCATTGATAGGAATAGCATTCTGTTTTATGATGCTGTGATTAGTATTTTTAATGTTCACATTCAATCTAAAAGATCTGAGCTCTAGCCTTAAAACAAAAGAACTTACTTCAATAAGTTTATATAGCTTTCAAATCTAACCTTTTAAATTTTTCTCCCTTTCAAAAGCAATTATAACATAGGTGTAATAATTTATCTTTAGAAAATGCTCAGATAGCATTTTGTATAATTGTTAAATTTCTCTTTAACAATATTTGTTAGACACCAGCTTGCAAAAAAACAAGTGAGCAATGACTGCAACAACCTTGACCCTATGACGCAAACCATCACTTTCTTCTGTGATGTATAGTGATTCTTTTCTACAACTTAAGCAATTGCGAAGTGCTGTAGAAGGGTCTACATATGTAATGCTTTCACTTTTAACTTTAACTATGACTTATTACTCTTTCAGTATAGGTCTGCTGTTCAATTGAACACACTCCACATAATAGTCTCACAAAGGGATAAATATTCCTCTAAATGCTGGAAGAAATTCTCACTAATACATACAGCCATTTCTTAAAAATATCTCAGTAGAAAATCTAAAAAACCCTCAAATGTTTCAATATGAAATGCAGAATTTCTAAAAGAAGAGACTTTTAAAAAATAGTCAAGTAAGTCAGAACAAGATATATATTTGAAAAACAAAAGATATATTTTGGAACTGGTTCTCATTTAAACAAGGTATTGTTTAAATATGTTCTTACTAGGGATTAATAACATAACTTAGGCATACATAAATTTATAACACAGATATAAACTCTATGACACAAATTTTTCTGTACTGTAGTATTGTGATGACAGACTGAAATGAAAAACTTGAATTCCTGCCAATAAAAATATGTGCAACTGAATAGTAAATAAAAGCCTCTAAAATTATATGCTCTCATAATGTACTTGTCATGAACAAGTAGGTATATGCTGTGGCATTTTAAGTTTTATTCAAAGAGTAGATTTCTTTTACCTTCACAGCTAAAGATATTTTATATGTATAAAAAGTAACAATCTAAGAGTCACCTAAAGTTTTTTCATGAACTAGGTTAGTGACCCTGGTTAAATCACAGCCTAAGAGACTCAGTCTGTTCATCTACAAAATTAGAGAGTTTGTCTAGGATTTTTAACAGAATTTCCTGATTTAATGTTCTGTGGTTCTTTAAAATTTTTCAACCAAACTCTTATTATTTTTCCTCTTATGAACCAATTGATAACTATTTCTGATACCAAGAAATACATGTTCCTTGGATAGCAAACTTCTTTAAAAACTAGATAATAAAATATAAAACAAAAAAATATATAATGTTTATTTTTCTCTATAATGAAACACTTCAATTTGTATTGAAATATGATAAGTACTGTTTAGCTACTTTGAGTGAATAAAAGCTGAGAACAATTTATTAAAGTATAAGAAAGACTCCTGAACACTAGAAGGTCACAGTCTGTGTACTGTGCTGCTAGCAAAACATCTATGATGCTCCTAAGCTGCCATTTTTCTTCCTTGACAAAGACTCCATCTGCCACGGAGCCATTTACAGCCTCCAAGTCAGAATATCAATGATTTCCAACCATTCTGCAAGCCTGCTTTCACCTTGACATCACCTCTGTAGTACATCTAAACCAGATGATACATATATCCCCAAGTATAAGCATGAAACCCATGCTTTATTCACCTGATAGGTATTTAAGCTGCCCTCTAATGTACCATTTTTATTCATGCTGAGTTGTAAAAGAATTTTAAAGTGTATATTATTTCCTGTAATTCTTGTTTCTCTATTTACATGCTTTAAATCAGATACAGTCATAAAACTTTAAACCTGAAAAGACTATACTAGATAGTTTTCGTATTGCCTTAATAACTGAAACCAAAAAAAAAAAAAAACTATCATATTTCCACTTGGACAATCTGCTGCAAAATTATTTTATATAAAACATTTTGTTAAAGCAATGAAGAAATGTCAACAAAATTTCTAGTTTTGTTCTTACATCTCTGAACTTAACATTATAACAAATGCAAACCATTTACCAAACAATAAAAAGGACCCACAGAATTTTTCAATTAAATTTTGTTATTTCCTACTACTTTTGCTTATTAGCAATGTCCTACAAATACATGCAATATACCAAGAACTATTAAAAATATCCTTCTTTCATCCCATTTAAATAAAAGCTGTATAATCATGGTCATTAATATTTATATAAATGGAAATAACCTTATTTAAAATACTGCTTTTTTCTGAAAGTAATTTTCTACAAAATAAAGGATAAATTGAGGCCTATTATGTGCAAAACATTTAGAGGAGTACAAAAAAGTTGAAAACAAGACTATAGTCTCAACTAGAGGAAATAATAAATGCACTCATGAAAGTACACCTAAAACACACGGCGCTTTTCTGTGAAAGGAACGATGTTACACAGATGAATTCTGGATTACAGGTTAAGAGACTTACATCTAATCACATTTCTGCTCCAAACCCTCTGAGTACTTATGTTAGCCTCTAGGAAAACCACTTATTCAACCGAAAAGCAAGGTGACTAGAATAAATGAAATCTAAGATAGTAAGTATTATGACACTAGATGTCAAATGATTACAGTCACTAATTGATCCTAGATTTTCAAATGGCACTTCCTTTACATAGATGTGGCAAATATTGACAATTAAATGAAATTTTATTTGTTGGACCCTGGAGGATGTGCAGCATTTGAATAAATGCAATGGCAAGAAAAGAACTTCCCCAAAAAGGAAATAGATAAACACAGGTATGAAAAAAAGAAATCATAGATGTGTAAATGAGGCAATGCTATTCATAGTAAGAAGATGAGACTGGAGGCAGAGAAACTAGTAAGGAAATTAATACAGCAATCTAAACATGACCTAGAGAGAGAGGAGGTAGAAGTGACAGGAAAGCAAAGGATGCAAAAGATATAAAACATAGTTCATAGACACTTTTAAATTTTGATTATATGAAGCCAGAGAAGGGAGCATAATCAAAAATGATAACAGGGTTCACATACGGATGAAGGCAATTGTGACAGTATCACAGAAATAGTCTAAAACGTCATCCTATTTCTAAAACAAAACAAAAAAAAATAGAATACATAAAAGAGAGTCACTTAATTCTCAGAAAAAGTAGTGGATTAGGATTAACAGTGATGGTGAAGCTTCCCATAAACTAAGTAAGTCTCTTTCAGGTTTCTAAAATGAGAGCATTGAACTTAAGATGATTTTAATATTCTCTTCAAATTTATATATAACATAGCATCTTAATTTCGGAACAAATTTCATTTTTTTAAGATTTATTTATTTATGCATTCAAGAACTGGGGTACAGGCCAGAGTTGTGGGGAGTGAGCGGATTTACCAGAGACAGAGTGGGAAACAGAACAAGCAGGTTGACTGAAATACACTGCCAAGGGGAGCAGCAGGCAGAGTGACTAAAATGCACTGCCAAGGGGAGGAGAGGTCTGCTGTGCCATGTGGGTAGTAGCTCCCTGGCCATTGGGGGATCGAACTTGTGCTGCAGTAGCTGCAGATAGTTTCATAGGTTGCTTCTTAACCCCTTGTGCCACCATGGAGGCCCTAAGCAAACTTTAAATTGGAGATAGAGGAAATGTTTTGAAACAGTCTTATCCCTATATAAGTTTTAAAGATGAAAAATGTAAAGTACTTCAGATGAAATACCTGATTTTTGTGTATGTGAGAAACACACAAAAAGAATATGAATGATTTCTCTCAAGTATCAGGTACAACCAAAAAAAAAAAAAAAAACCTGCCACAAAACTAAAAATAATAAGCAGTAATTTCAGACTTAAGCCTGCTTTGGTACATTAATCATTGGCTGATTCATTAAATACTTTTTAATAGGAATTATGACAAAACATATCACATTTAAACATATAATCTGATTGGTGAAATTAAATAAATGTATGTGAAATGATAAAAAAAATTGCCTTCTGATGTAGACTAAATGCAATACCAAAGAAACCATCACTTAACATCATTTCAAAGGGGAGGTGACTCCTGAAGTATAGTTTGAAAAATATAATGGATATGAATTTTGATTAAAGGAGAAAATATTCTTACACTGTTTCCATTAACAACAGAAGCCATAATAGAATTTTATTCACATTTATAGTTATTTTGGACAATTATGACCTATAATTTCAGGAAAACACCCTTTATGTTTATTCTATAAAGGCTTCAAAATACATAGTATTTACAAGGTATCTTCTGGATTAATGTGTCAAACAAAGGAAAACAATTTTTTCTAAACATTAAAGTATCATTTATCATAGTCTGAAATAATTTCTACTCCAAATGTAATTTAAAAATCAAATAACAGCTTTAATATTGTGATAGTGTTAAATAAACATATAAATAAGGAAAACAACATCCAGTAACTTCCCTTATTTCTTCATTAAAATAACTATGATTTTAATAAGTAATTACTATAGAAGCTAATAACCTCTAACTTACCAGTACTTAATATTAACATTCTTAGTAAAAATGTAATTGAATTGGCAAGTGCTGCACATGCTTTGAGTGAAAAATCTCTATAGACTTTGATCTCCAAGGTGATTTCTGCCTATTTTTTCTTAAGATTTATTTATTTATTCATGCTGAGAACTGGGGTGTAGGCTAGAGGTGCAGGGAGGGGTGAGAGGATTCACCAGATACAGAGTGGGGAGCAGAACAGGCAGATCTACTGAAACATACTTCTGAGGGGGGTAGTGGGCAAGACAGGAGAGGTCTGCTGCTGCACCATATATGGATTAGCTCCTTGGCAGGGGGTTGAATTCAGGCCATAGTGGTGACAGGATGATAGTGCTGAGACTTAACCCCTATGCCACCAGGGAGGCCCCCTCTTTCTAATTAAAATATAGCTTTACCTTATTTAAGAATATAATGTCTAGGACCTCCCTGGTCGTGCAGGGGGTTAAGAACAACCTATGAGGCTATCTACAGCCACTACAGCACATGTTCAATCCCCTGAAAACAAGGGAGCTACCCACATGGTGCAGCAGACCTCTCCTGTCTTGCCTGCTGCTCCCCTCAGCAGTGTGTTTCAGTCTGCCTGTTCTGTTTCCCGCTCTCTCACCCCACTCCCCACCTCTGGCCTGTGTCCCAGTTCTTGTGTGGATAAATAAATAAATCTTAAAAAAAAAAAGAATATGATGTCTAATAAAAAACTTTCCCTACTTTGCCTATTAAGTCCAACATCCAGTATGCAAAAATGATCACAGTCTAATACTTTAAACAAAATGCCCCCCAAAAAGGGAGTAGAAATAGAGTGTTACCTATGAAAATACAAGTACAATTTCATACAAAAATTAACCCAGTTCTCTTTAGAGATAGAACATTCTTTTTTAATTATTAGTTTACTTAAGATAAAATCATTTTTTTTTTTTGCTACTCTCCAAGTAAAATTCACATGAGGGCCTCCCTGGTGGCGCAGTGGTTGAGTGCTGGGCTGCAAGGCTGCCCACAGCCTCTGCAGCACCGGTTCGATCCCCGGCCGCCGGGTGAGGGTCCCACATGGCGCGCAGACCTCTCCTGCCGCCCACTGCTCCCCTCAGCAGTGTACTTCGGTCCTTCTGCTTGCTCTGCTCCCTGCTCTGGCTCTGGTGAATTCTCTCACCCTCCTGCACTTCTGACTGTACCCAGTGCTTGTATGAAATAAATAAATAAATAAATAAATAAATAAATAAATAAATAAATAAATCTTTAAAAAAAAAAAAAAGAGTTGTCTGGCCTCATGTTAGGTCACAAAACAAGTGTCAACAAATTCAGTAAGAATAAAATTATATCGAGGATATTCCTTAATTACAATGGCATAAATCTAGATATCAATCACAGAAATTAAGCAGAAAAAAACCCTCAAATCTGTGGAGATATGCTACTGAGTAATATTTAGATTAATGAGAGATGTAATATTATTTGTTATATAAATCAGAGATATTATAAAAATACGTGGAAATAAATGAAAATGAAGAAATAAACTATCAAAACCTAAGGGATGCAGCATAAGCAGCACTAACAGGGATGTTTATAGTAATACAGGCCTATAAAAAAGGAACAATGAAGCGCTCAAACAATCTAAACTTATACCTTAAGGATATAGAAAAAAAAGAATAAATGAGAACTAAAAGGAAGGAAATAATGAAAAGTAAAGCACAAATAAATGAAATAGAAATTTACAAAGATACTACAATAGATTAATGAAACCAAAAGTTGTTATTTGAAAAAAGAGATAAACTGCCAGCTAGGCTCAATTAAGAAAAAATAAAAATGAGTAGTTACAACAGACGTCTGAAAAACAGATGAACATAAGAGACTACTAGACTATATTTATGCCATTAAATTAGATAATCAAACAGAAATGGATAATTTGTATAGTCATACAACCTTCCAAGCCTGAATTTGGATGAAAGAGAAAACATGAACAGAACAATTACATGCAACGAAATTGAAACAGTAATCAAAAGACTCCCCAAAACAGGAAAGCCCAGAACTAGATGTTTTCATGAATGAATTCTACCAAACCTGCAAAGATGAATTGATACCTATCCTTGTCATACTCTTCCAAAAAGTTGAGTAAGACGAGATACTTCCAGACACATTTTATGAAGCTGACATTACTCAAACACCAAAAGCAGACATGGACATCACAAAGAAAGGAAATCGCAGACCAATATTCCTGATGATTAGAGATCAAAAATCCTCAAAAAAATCTTACCAAACTGAATTCAACAATATGTTAAAGATTCATATATCATGACTAAGTGAGATTTATTCCAGGAATACCAAAATGATTCAACATCCACAAACCAATAAATGTAATCCACCACATCAACAAAAGGAAAGATTAAAATCACATGGGCATCGCTTCTCGGCCTTTTGGCTAAGATCAAGTGTAAAATCACATGGGCATATCAATAGATATAGAAAAAATATTTGAAAAGATTCAACAGTCAGTTATGATAAAAACTTTCAAAAAATTAGGAGAGAAGGAACATACCTCAATATAATAAAGAAAACATAAAACAAACTCACAGTTAACATAATATTCAATGGCAAAAAAATAAAATCCTTCTAAGATTAGATAAAAGCAAGGGTGTCCACTTTCAACACTACTGTTCAACACAGTATTGGAAGTCCTAGCCAGAACAATTAGGCAAGAAAAACAAATAAACAGAATCCAAATTGTGAAAGTAAAACTATCATTATGTATAGATGACATAACAGATACCATTTAGATGGAAAACTCAAAATATATCATGCTCCTAGACGTCAAACTATGCTAAAAAAAAACTATAGTAATCAAAAGAGTACAGTACTGAAATAAAAAATAAGACACACAGACCAATGGAATAGAATGGAAAGCCTGGAAATAAATCCATACTCACATGGACAGTTAATCTACAACAAAACAGGTAAGAGTATATAAGTGTCTCCCTGGTGACACAGAGGTTAAAGTCTCAGCTCTACCAAGCTATCACCAGCTACTGCAGCATGAGTGTGATCACTGGCCAGGGAGCTGACCCACATGGCTCAGCAGACCTCTCCTGTCTCGCCCACTGCTCCTCTCAGCAGTGTATTTCAGTAGATCCACCTGTTCTGCTCCCCACTCTGTCTCTGGTGAATCCTTTCAACCCCCTACACCTCTGGCCTACATCCCAGTTCTTGTATGCATAGGTAAATAAAAATAATTAAAAAAAAAAAAGACTATATAATGAAGGAAAGTCTTCAACAAATGGTGTTGGAAAAACTAAACAACCATATACAAAAGAATGAAACTAGACCACCATCTCTCACCACACACAAAAATTACTTCAAAATGGATTAAAGACTTGGATGTAAGACATAAAACCATAAAATATGTAAAAGAAAACATAGCAAAACACTCTTTGACACTGAAGAGTGAACTGGCACTAGATGAGAACTGACAACACTCCAAGAAAAGGTAATGATCTATACAAAAGAGCATTCAGACAAAATCATCACTATATGTTATGTTCTGACTAGAAAGTAATCTGCATATAGGTAAGCTGAGGGAAATTAGTATATGCAGATAAGATAAAGTTAACTCTGAATGGCTTTGATATTTAGGATTAGGTATTTTGATTTAAGTAGGAAGAAGATACTGAAAAAGTTAGTTAGGAAGACAACTAAACTCTACACTGTGGAAACATTTTACAAATATCTACCATAAAAGAATTGGAAGTGTATCTGCCACATTTTTCCAGAGGATTTAAATTTCTGCCAGTTTACTTCCATCTAAGCTAAAGGGAACAATACTTAAGTATTGCGACTTTAGAAAATACTTCAAAGATGGACAATGGTGTCTTTAGTACCTTTCTGTATCCCTCTTCCATCTGTATCCCCTTCTTCCATCTCTCCTGTTCCCTAGGAAAACAATTCTTTCAAGTTGTCCTAACTTTATAAAACTATATTTTTGCAATAATGCACTTTCCTATTCTCTAAACCACTCTGATTACATCCCTACATTCAGTTTTAGCCCACCATGAAATCTTTCACTTCTCTACTGCCACCCTACAGATTCTTCAAATAGTAAATTGAAGTAGGTCATGTAACAATGTAAGTAGTCAAGATCCTCAGAGCTATTTAATTTTTTTAATGAATTTGTCTATTTGAATGAATTTCAAATTGTTAAAATATACAATCCCTATATGTGTTCTGCATATTTATCCATTTAAGTTTAGTTTGGCAGATTAGCAATACACTAAGGCACATCAGCATAAATATCTGCTACAACACCACTGTGTATGAGCATTGTAACAGACTCTAAGGGAACTGCGAGAATGAATAAAACAATCTATTCCTTTATTAGATTATAGGACTTTATAATCTAGATGTGAAATAGTCATACTCACACAACTCATCTCATGAGGCAATTAAAGGCTCTAAAAGAATGTCTTCGAAATTTTAGTGATGTATAGATCCTTAAGAAGAGAGAAAAAGATATCTAGTGGACATTTGTTTTACTTAATTAAATTATATTACTGAAGAACACTGAAAAGTAAAACTATGTTAAAGATAAACTCTTTTATGCTCCCAGATCTTATTCAAACAGAGTACAAAACAAATTTACAGTGTACACACATTAAAGCTACAAAATTAACAGATTTCAAGTTGCAATCATATGATGTTTTTGCTAAAATGGAATCATTGTACTCAACATTAGTACAGTACTGACTGTCACTTCCCCATTCTTTTCCAGTTACACTGGAGTATGGCATGATTACCTTATGGTCTAGTGTTCCCAAGACAATTGTACAGTCCCAACATTTCTTTCCTTTTAAAAATTTTATTTATTTTTGTAGAGACAGAATGGGGCAGATTTACTGAAATACACTGCTAAGGGGAGCAGTGGCCAAGACAGGAGAGGTCTACTGTGCCATATGTGGGTTAGCTCCTTGGCAGGGGATGGAAATCCACTTGTGGTGGGCAGTCACAGTGATAGCACTGAGACTTAACCCTTAGGCCACCAGGGAGGCCCCAACATTTCTACTCAGACTACTACAGACCTGATTTTGCACACTCTGATATTTGCTAGCCTTCACTTGATACAAAATGAACCATTTTCTATGTCAAATTTAATTTTGCTCTTCCCTCAATAAACTAACATAAGTAAACACAATCATAGTCCTGAAAGTTACAAGGTAAGCACCACAGGTGATCCAAGAAAATGCTCAAATAATTTCTTTTATATTAATGTTGAAATTTATCAATTCTTGTAGCAAATTATTTCTTTCTCTATAGAGAATATATGTACACACTCAGGTCCAAAAACCGCAGTTTTGAAAAATAATGCTATGATAGAAATTGTAAACACACACTAGAAAAGCAGTAACGATGAGGAAATTAATTCCAACTTAAGGGAGATCCAGAGGTTTTATGGAAGATGTGACATTTGAACAGAGCTATAACATTTGAGTTTGCTGCCAAGTATATAGGTTTTCTAAAATTTCCTTTCTAAAAGGCTGACTGAGACTATAAAGCAACTAGAAAGAATGAAAGACATACAGATATATTCAGTGATAAAGGCAATGAAGAGACAAATTTCATGGTTTTATGAACAATAGTTGAGATTTTTCCTGAGAGAAAAGAAAATCGGAGTATTGCAAGCATTAGGAGTACTATTCACAAAATAAATGGCATACTTTGCATTTGGAGAAGTTTACATATACAACCCTGCATTACAACGGAGATGTGCCTATATTTGTAATGTTTTTTAAATTCATTAAAAATACATCAGTAATATTTGCATTAGTAAGATATTTTTAATACCTATGACAAGCTGATTTGGGTACCCTCTGATCCTATGCTATAAGAATTTTTCTACTTTGATCAAAATCTTCTCTACAGTTTTTCCTTTATGTATTCATAGAAAAAGAATGGAAGATCCAAATATTATAATCCCATAGTCAGTTTATAATATCCTTCTCATCTATAAAACAGTTTCTGTTGAATATATTTTATCTATTCCTTAACATTTATATACACACACACACATCAGCAGAAGTATGCACTGATGTTCTATAAAGTATAAGAGGAAGAGAATGATGTACTAACCAGATTAAATTTCAAACAACTTTAATTCAGAATATATTTGCCTAGTCTAGGTGCTAGACTCTGTATTGCTCATAATGAAAAAAAACCAAGCCAAAATAGAAACCTCATTTTTCTTTAATATTCTCTCACTTTACTATAATTATTTCTAGACTCTGTTAAGGTTCCTGCCTTGTTTTCCTTTTTTTTCAGGCAGTTTTATTAAATAATACTCATTTATAATTTCTGGATAAAAGCTAATCTTTAAAGGAAATGAGTGTGTAATATCACACATTTTCACTTGTTCAAGAAAGTTTAGTTGGATTTCCTCAGCATGGTGTTGCTTATATCTGTACTCACTCATATAGACAACACCAATGCATGCTTTTTAGCCCCATTTATGTTAAAGCAGTACAACTTTTGGGAGATGGAGTAGGCATTGAGAGGTTTCTTTAATTCAAATATACATTTAGAATTAGCAATGAAAAGCAATTAATGAAATAACTTAAATAACTGCTACATACTAACATTTACAATTCAAACTCTACAAAACAAATGTTTAAGACATAGTTTATGACTTTACTATATTAGATGATTTAATATTTTAGATTTATTTGTAGGCATAAAGTATGGAAATTGCTATGTAGAATTTGACTTCTGGATTGATTTCTGTTGTTATAATTTACCAAATACATTTTAAAATTTACTAACATCCTACTTTTGATAACAGAAAAAGTAGAAAAATAAAGGTCAAATAATACATAGCAGACTTGTTCCAGAAATGGTAGATTTTTATACTTTCCAAATAATGATTTAACTACCACTTAGAACACACTGAATATGACACCTGACCTTTCTGCATCTCAGCTTAGTCATCTGTAAAATGTAATAATATGTCTTCTGAAATTGTTAGGGGCTCAAATGGAAAGCACTAGGACCTTAAAAAGCAGTGCATAAATACTAGTTTTATTTTTCCTACTTCCACACTTTAACAAATATGTTTTCCAAATAGGTAATGGAAAAACCATAAATAATATTAAAATGATTAATGGAAACAAAGCTCCTTGCTAGGTACCTAGTACTCACTAAACATTTTGGCTCACACTTTCCTACAAGATCTGACCTTTACAAGATCTGCTAATATATTTCCTCAAATTTTACGTTTCAAGAATTTTTGACTAAAATAACTACATGTCCCTGAACATATGTTCTAGCCAATCTATATGCCTACTTCTTCTGCTGGATTCTCTTCTAATTCATACTTCAAAAATCTAGCCCAGGGCCTCCCCGGTGGCGCAGTGGTTGAGCGCTGGGTTGCAAAGCTGCCCACGGCCTCTGCAGCGCCGGTTCGATCCCCAGCTGCTCCCCGGCCACCAGAAGAGAGTCCCACATGGCGCACAGACCTCTCCTGCCACCCGCTGCTCCCCTCAGCAGTGTACTTCGGTCCTTCTGCCTGCTCTGCTCACCGCTCTGGCTCTGGTGAATTCTCCCACCCTCCCGCGCTTCTGACTGTACCCAGTGCATGTATAAACAAAACAAACAAACAAATAAATAAATAAATAAAACATGCCTCTATTTAAAAAAAAAAATCTAGCCCAGATATCTCCCATCTCAATAAAATTTTCCCTATTTTCCTCTTCTAAACAGAGTGAATCATTCCCTTTTTCAATCGTCTCCTTAAAATGAAGTCATCAAATATGACAGCAGAGTTCAAGAAAAATAGATGAAATGTAAACAAGTCAAAAATACTTTAATAATGGATGAACTTTCTTTGCCAAACATCATGATTAATTTTGCCATGAGAGTGACAGAAAGCCAAAAAATCCAGATGCTTATAAAATAGAAGTTTGTCTCTGTCACATCAAAGAATTCCAGTTGTAGGCTGACCAGTGCAGAAGAGTAACATTCTGAATTTATTAGAGATGTTCTATATCATTCTTTTGCCCATTCTGTTTGTGGTTTCAACTCATGTTTCAATGACCACATCCACATTTCGGTAAGCAAAGGGGAAGTTGGAAAAGAAATGGAGTACTCCCTTCCTTTAAAGGTATTTTCTCAAGTTTCTGCTTATGTATCTCTAGCCAAAACTTAGTCTTATCAGCACATTTAGCTGAAAGGGAGGCTAGCGAATATTTTTATACCAGATGGTAATATGCTGGGGAAAAAAATTAGCAGAGGGAAGATATCAATATAGATAGAGGGAAATCAACTATCAGTCACTGCCACCCTTTATTATATCTTGCCTGTGATAGATACTGACATTTAAAATTTACAAACACTGATATTTCTAATTGTGTATTCACTGTAAAATTATACAGTAATTCGTTCTAAATTTCAAATTTTAAGTTAAATAGATCTATTGGTTGAGACTAATCTTTATAAAATTTAAGTACTATTCATAATAAAATTACCAAAGGGGAAAGAGGAATTTTTTTTCTTTTTTTGAAAGAGGAATTTAATAAAAGCAAAAAAAGCCACTTTAGTTATCTTAAAAGTTGCCTTGTAACTATTATCATACACATTATATTAATGAAATTATTCATTATATTCAGGAAATTACATGTAAACAAATTTGAATGTAAGAAAAAGTCCACAAGATTCTACTCTTTTAGCATTTTCTTTATTATCTCATTTACCTTTACCATTTATGTAAGCTTAACTAGTATTTTAACTTCTCCATTTTCTCTGACCTTCTCTTAACTCACTTGATTTCATCTCAAGGTCAACATTTAACTACACTCTCAACAGCACCCTCCACTTGAATCAGTGTTGAAATCTATCCTCTATTCTTTAGAGCTTGAAGAAAGTTTCAAAACCAAGGCATTATTACAAAGTAAGGGTTTCTATTATCGATCACTTATGAACCTCTCAAATGAACACTTAATTTTAACTTATTTAAAATCTAATAATACTGAATTCCATACTCTCCCTGAAATTCTTAAAGTTAGAACATTTGCAATACTATCGTAATATTATCCAAAAAATATACCATGAGAGTCAGCACTTTTAAATTAAAAAAAAATTATTAATTTCCTTGATTGTAAAGCAAAAAATGCTAAATAGAAGGCTAGTACAGAAATATGTTAATATTTTGTGGTAGACTATTCAGTTAGGGCGGTAATTCTGATTAAGAAAAAATAAACAAGCAAGGAGCTAGGAATCTGAGAGTGCTGCCTTATGAACATGCCATAAAGTATGTAGACTCAATGGTGATGATAGTCTTTAAAAATATAACAGAAGTTCTATCTGGCCTCTGAAAAATGTTAAGCTAAACAAATAAACCAATTTTCCCAAAAAATGTTAAAACACAAATACAAAGAATATACATGGATTTATGTTTCTGATAATTACTTCTTCTATACCAATGAACAATTGAAAAAAAGGATTAAAACAGCCTTATTCAGTAAACAGTTTATTCTAAATTTAAAAAGATTTTTCAAAAGTACAACAGTCTCTCTTTACTGCAATTCAAATTTGAGTAAGAAGCCTTTACAGGCTGTTTTCAGTCATTTATTAATAAATAATTAGTGTCAAGCCTTAATTTTATTATTTTTGTAATTTTCCCCTAAGGCAGAGTCACGTAAAATGTTTTGCTATTTTTTAGTAAAACCAAAGCTAAAAAATTACAATGTTCAAGATTATTATTCACACTGAAATACATTAATATAGTTAGGCATATCATTTCAGTTATAAATTAAAATTAATTTTCATTTAAATGTTTTAAAACCCTTTGAAGCAATATTTTTAAATTAGTTAAATGATTAACTAGAAATAATAAATGTGATTCACTGAAGATATAAACATTCACTTGAATGTTGAAAGGATTAATAATTTAAAATGATAAATATTTTCTATCTCAGTTAATTCTCATTCTCAAAGAAAATAAGACATCCTTAAATACTTAATTATCATTTTGGTCTTACTGTGAACAATGTGGTCAATCTTGTGACATCACTGTTGAGAAACCTGCAAAAGGAAAACAGAAATAGCATTCAGTTGAATCATACTTAAGTAAGTAATTTCAGAAACTAAAAGGTCTGTTTAGAATTTTTGTCTTTATTGATGCCAAAAATCATATTTAAATTAATCTAAAATTGTCAGGAAAAGTTCAACTGGTATGCACCTGGGAGTTTATTGATGATCATTATTTATTATAGTATGGTATAATCATCTTTTGTTTATAATCAAAGAACACCCCAGAGTTAACATAATAAAACATGTTAGTAAATGAACTATAGGTTTAATTTGGGGTTAAATTCATTTGTTTTCAAATATTTACTAAGAAGAGAATAACAGTATTTTAAACTACAAATCAAAGATAGATATTGTTTATAGATACCTTTCTTCTATGATTAGATTAGAAGTTCAACTTATGTCCAAAATGTGAACTACTCAATATAGGAAAGATTGTCTCATGCTAATCCTTATAATTATTGAAAAAACTGAGGTGGTTCAAAATTCATAATGGTCTCTCATGTATTAATTAGATCCTCACAATAATTCCTTGAAAGAAACAAAGAGATATTTTTTATTATACAGTCAAGGAAAACCAATGATAAAGGGGATGAATCTCCTGTCCAAGCACATAGAGTGCACTTTCCTTTTCCTTGGTTCCTGTTTTATCTCACTTTCACCCAATTCATCCTGCCGACAATTTTCCTTATTCTATCCTAATCCAAAAATACTTTTGATGCCTTTTATCTCATTAGTTCTAGATATGGCTCTTTTTATCTTACTATTATTATAATCTCCCTAATTACATTTTTAATGCAATTACAAGTATATTAGCCACGTCACTCCCTTACTCAAACCATTGATATGGCTTTCCCAACAGAATAAAACCCACAATTTGCCCTCTGTCACCTAGTAACCTGACTACTCTACTCTACACGATTACCTTTTTGATACTCCCCAAATATACCAAACTTGTCACTCTTTGGGGTCTTAACACATGCTGTTCACTCAACCTGGAGCATATTGTTCCCCTTATCTTTGTAAGACTGACTCTCTCACTTCATTCAGGTCTCATAAAAAATGCCACCTCCTCAGAGAAGTCTTTCTTTATAACCAGAACCTGATTTGGGCTGAAAGAAGATCACTGGAGCACTATTATAACACCTGGAACTCAATAACCATTCAGTAAATAGTTGCTGAAGGAATGAGTGAATAATTACTTATTGATTTCCTACTGTATCTAGCACTGTGCCCAGAAGAAAGCATAAAAAAATTCTTAGGGTTACTATCTATTTAAGGAAGATATATCATAGCAACTTGAAACGTATTTTGAAAAACTTTCTAAGTTTTGGAACCTTGAAAAAACAACAGTAAGGGCCTCCCTGGTGGCGCAAGGGATTAAGCACCACACTATGAAGCAATCACCAGCCTCTGCAGCACGAGTTCGATCCCCGGCTGGCCAGAGAGAAACCCACATGGCGCAGCAGACCTCTCCTGACTCTCCCGCTGCTCCCCTCAGCGGTGTATTTCAGTCAATCTGTCTGTTCTGTTCCCCACTCTGTCTCTGGTGGATCTTCTCGCCCTCCCACACCTCTGGCCTGTACCCCAGTTCTTGCATGCATAAATAAAATACATCTTTTTAAATAATTAATTAATTAACATGTTAGTTACATGCAATTTTTCTACAAGTCACCATTTCAGTTAATATGAGAAAATCTCAACTATATTTACCAACAGAAAACATCTACCAATGTTAAACGATGGAGAAAGAATCTTAAACAATGATACACCAGTTCTTAGCATGTAACTATCTTTATTTTTCCTCTTCCTCTGTCCCCAAACAAGGTTTTTTCTTACATAATCAACTGTAGCATACCCAAGTCTTAATCTTCACTTAACAACACTACATAAGTTTCAATATATACAAAGTAAGGCTAATTATCTCTAACTAGCTCAATGAAACTATTCAAAGGAATAAATAAATAGAATATCTATCTATCTTCTCTTTCTCGGCTCATGCAATCTAAACATGGAAATATATGCAAATCAACTCTAAAATTCATTTAAAGCTATGGACACTAAAACAGTTAGTCAATCATTTATACAGCATTGTGATATTTTCTCTATTCTACGCTATTTTCAGTGTGGTTATACAATAAAAAAATTACTTCTAAAAGCTAGATGTGAAAAAATAATCTAAAAAATCATAGGCTACTTATGTGCTGCTTCAGAAAAGAATGTCTATCATTCTCTTTTTTGAAGTATCACAATTACACATATTTTGGCATATTTTTAAGGTTTAATTTTTAAGGTTTAATAAAAAAATGCATAAAATCAAAACTTGCTTCTACCATTGTCTAGCCATTCTGATCATTGCTTTTTTGCTACTTGAAGAAAATTATTCAGTAAAAAAAATCCACAGAATTCTGATGAGCAATATTGTGGAGGAAGAGTTAATTTATATATATATATATATATATTCCTATATATAGTTCCCTATATATCCTGTATTTTTATGGGACGCTATAAGACTTGTTTGACTTTTACCACCAGTGTCTAGTTGGGAGAGACAGTAAAACATACTGTAGTAGGTTTTCACTTAATATCATTGGTAGATTCTTGGAAATTGTTACTTTAAGCGAAGAGATGTAGAAAACCAATTTCTGGTCCTGGGCATATTTCTGGTCACAAAAACATCACCAAAGTTCTAAATAAAGACCCAAAATACTTCTAATATTAAACAATAATTTGTATCTATTCGTTCATTTACCAACCTTATTTCAATTTAGGGTTGCAGGTGACAGTAACCTATCTGGGCAGTTCAGGGTGCAAGGCAGGAACCCTCTCTGGACAGGATACCCTGCCGTTGCAGGGCAAACTCACATACACATGTACACTCATCCAGACTGAGACAGTCAGATTCCCTGCACAGCTAGCCTGCACATCTTTAGAATATGGGAGAAAACTTTGTACAGTAAGTTCTCACTAAACATAGCAAAATAGGTTCTTGGGAACTGTGACTTTAAGTGAAGTGATCTAAAATGATATCAGGTCCTTGAATAATGTTGTTTGGTTCAAAAATAGCCTGGGATCTTTTTTTTCCTCATCAAGGTTATACTGAAATGACCTTAGATGAAAGAACATTGACGGAAACGTTATTCAAGGACCTACAGGCTTGTACCCAGAGAAAACCCACGCAGACATGGGAGAATATGCAAACTCCACATAGACAGCAGCCCCAGCAGGGAACCAATTTATTTTTCTCATCAACTAATGACAAAACGTTGCCTTAAAGGACCTTATTCCAGGACCTTCTGTAACAGATGTGCCTCTTAATGTTCACAGAGGTCATGAAGGCAAACGTTTCAATGATTCCTGCTACTGTATATCCATGTGAAAATATACTGAAATAAAAAAAAAACAACAACCATAGTGTCTCACCCTTGAAACAGACAAAAAGACAAAAAACTGCCTGAAAGAAAGTGCTCACACCTTTGTAGAAATGGAAGTGTCCTAAAGATTCACTAATTTAATGCCACCACATTTTTATTTTGACTTGTAAAATAATTTGGATCACAAAAGCAACATAGTCAAGTCCAAGAGTCTATATATTGGCACTATTTGCCTTTGGTGACTTAACTACACTTTCTGGTAGGCTACATAGGCCTCTAATTCAATATTAGAAGCCTGCTACCTAGAACAGAGATTGTACAGCCTTCTATTGGAAGCTTAGGAATGAAGCAAATGACAGTTTCTCATTTTAAAACCATTTACTTTGAGATACCACAATTCAAAACAAAATGAGGTTTCACTTAAGGAACTGTTTAAGAATTAAACCCAACAAAAAGCATGAGCAGTCTCTTTAAAACCTTAGCATGATTTACCAGGATTCTGACATTTTGTCACCCTCTTCAAACTGTTACTCTCTAGGACTAAACAACTCAGTGTGAAGAGTACTACTTTAGGTAAAACGAAATCAAACAGTTGTCATTTTGAAACACTTTTTGTATTGCCAATGATTTCACAGTTTTATGAAAAAAAATTACATTTCCATAAATGACTAAAATGTATCAATAATTTCACTATATACTTCCACAAGAAACTGTCATTCCCTCAAAATGTATATTTGTCATTTATTGTTCTGTGTGATAGAAACTTATCTAGAAAAGTTGCATTTCCTATAGATAAACTCACAAAACTTAGACAACTATCATAAGCCATACTATAAGGTTTAGTTAGAATTCAGATGATACTTTTACAATTTTGCTGATAAAAACCAAAACCACACAAACAAAACTATTACATTTGGTGGATTCAAAAAAAAAAAATTTAGTAGTGTCTTTCAACACTACTAAGCACTTCTCAAAAATCTTTCACTCACTCATTCATAGGTTTCTGTTTTATTTTATATATATATATGATTTTTTATTTTTTACATCATTGTTCATTTTTAAACAATATTTGCTTCCCCCCACCCCCTCAGGTGTAGTCCCCTTAGAGTTTCCTTCACCAATGCACCGGTGCACCATCACCTCAGTCCCCTGTGCTCCTCCCTCTGATCCCTCTCCCACCTCCTCCCCTGCAGTATGTCTCTGCTTTATAATTGTCCATTTACGCTTTGTTGTGTTTTGTGCTGTTATCATTTTTTTATGCTGATGTCTTAGTGGGTTTCCCTATATTCCTGCTATAAGTGAAACCATCTGATATTTTTCTTTTTCCTTCTGGCTTATTTCACTGAGCATAATTCCTTCTAGTTCCATCCACGTTGCTGCGAATGGAATGAGTTTATCTTTTTTGATTACTGAATAATATTCCATTGTGTATATATGCCACATCTTCTTGATCCAGTTATCTATTTTTGGGCATTTGGGTTGTTTCCAGGTTCTACCTATTGTAAATAGCGCTGCAATAAGCATAGGTGTACAGATGTTCTTTTGAATCAATGTTTTTGGGCCCTTTGGGTAGATCCCTAGTAGTGGAATTGCCAGGTTATATGGTACCTCCATTTTTGGTACACTGAGGAACCTCTAGACAGCTTTCCATAGTGATTGGACCAGTTTGCACTCCCACCAGCAATGTCGGAGAGTTCCTTTTGCACCACATCCTCACCAACATTTGTTGTTCCATAAAATATATAGAAGAAAATATAGGTAAAACACTACAAGACATACATCGCAATAAATCTTTAAAGACTCATCACCCAAAGCAAAGATAGTCAAGGAAAAGATAAACACCTGGGATTACATCAAACTGAAAAGCTTCTGCACAGCAAAAGAGACATTAACCATAACAGAGAGACACCCCACTGTTTGGGAAAAAAAATCTTTGCACCCCAGTCAACTGATAAGGGACTGATCACAAAGATATACAAAGAACTCACACACGACTCAACAAAAACAAAATAAACAATCCAGTCAAGAAATGGGCAGAAGAACGTAAAAGACATCTCTCCAAAGAGGAAATGCAAATGACCAACAGGCACATGAAAAAATGTTCAACATCCCTTATCATCAGGGAAATGCAAATTAAAACCACACTGAGATACCACCTTACACCAGTAAGAATGGCACATATCAAAAAAACAAGGTTTCTGTTTTAGAGCCATAAATGGGCATCCAATAGAAGAAGGAGGCTTTAGCATTGCCAACAGGTGTTGAAACTTTCTTGAGGCTAGTATATACACAATATCCAAAGTGAACTAATCACTTGGGTGATGTAAATAGTGACCTTCATTTGAGAAAAAGTATATACCAGGTTAGCTGTACTTTTATTTCTGTAAGTTCTGTAGGAAGTGAACTGAAATTGTAGCAACATAAAGAGTTAAAGTGTTTATGAATTACTATTAACTAAGTTAAAACATCTGACTATAATTATGGGAAATTTTAATTTTTATCTAAATTAGAGTTCTTTAGTTCTGTCAACAAATGCCAAACTGGCAAATAATTTGCCACCTACAAGACTGCTTTAAAAAAAAAAACAAAACTTCACCTGAATAAGCCAGCAGTATAGACAAACATTAAGTTCTGAGTTTTATCAAGGCATTGTGTAAAATAGCTAGAAGACCGAAATGAAATTACTCCAATCAATCTTCAAAGGTCCAATTCAGACTATAGCTATGAAGACTGGTAGGCAATTAAGCAATATAATAATATTCAGTCAAAAAATTATTTATTTATATCCAAGAACTAAAGTTGCTATCACTAACAATGACTAAGTTTCAAATTATTTTATTTAGTCTTTTCTATTAAAGGAACTTCTCTGTGAATATTTAGGGATATTAAATAATTATTACTGCTATCTTATTTTTCTTAGACTTCTTAGAATGACTTCATCTTAAGTAAGAAATCTGGTCCAATGCTTTCAACAAGGACTGAATAACCCTGGTCCTTATTCAGAGTTTTGGCATGCATTCATTATGTACCTCAGGCAGTCTTGTAGTACTACAGTGTGCTAGACCATAATTATCTACTTCATAGGGATGTTGTGAAGTTTAGTTAATTATGCTTATAAAATTTTCTGAAGTACACAGATGAAAGGGAGGTATAAGGCATAGATACAATTAACTGCTATGTACTTAAAAAAAATGCCACTTAGAAACATTTAACAGCAACAACATGGATGAATCTTAAAGACACTATACTGAGTGAAACAAACCATTTGTGCCCCCTGCCATATAATATATTGAAATCTAATCTCCGATGTGATGGTTCTTTAGATGATTAGGTCATGAGGGTTCTGCCCTCATTAAAAGATACCCCAGAGAACTGCCTTGTCCTCTACCATTATAGCAAAAAGATGGCCATCTACAACCAGAAAGTGGCCTTTAACCACACACTGAATCCTTCAATACCTTGATCTTGGATTTCCCAGCCTTCAAAACTGAGTAATTTCTGTTGTTTAGAAGTTACCCACTGTATTGTACGTTGTTATAGCAGTTGGAATGAATTAAGATAGTCACAAAAGGACAAATAAAAATTGATTGTTATCATATTGTGATATGAATTATTTATATGAAGTACAAACAGTCAAACTTGTAAGACAGAAAGAATACTGATTGTCAGGGGTTGGGGAAGGGAGAGTAGGAAGTTATTGCTAAAGGGGTACAGAATTTCAATTTTGGAAGATAAAAAAATCCTGGAGATGGATGGCGATGTTTGCACAACAATGTAAATTTATTTAATGCCACTGAAATATATACTTAAAAATGGTTAAAATGGTAAATTAAATGTTAAATGTATTTTACCACAAATTAAATTAAAAAATTTAATAACTGTGAATATCAGCACATAAATCATAAACCAATCTTAAATTTTTCTCAATCACTAATTTACTCATTAAAGCATTAATCAAATCAAGTAGTTCATTGTTTCATTCATTCAGCAAATACATATGGTAGTTTTCTATGTGGTAGGCACTGTACTAGACCTGGAAATATGGCAGTGAAAAAAAGACAAACTCTCAGTCTTTGCTGAACTTAAGCAGAAATATTAGCGATCTACAAAACAACAACAAAAAGTATAAAAATTGTAGCCATTCTCACGAGTTTAAGTATTAGGATGAAGAATAGGAAGATGGAATGATGGCAAGTAAGGGCTCTCTGAGAAGATAAAGTGCCCTGAAACCAGAATGAAGTACGACAGAATGCTTTAGGTGGAAGTATTTACAAGTGCCAAAGTCCTGACATTGAAAGGGTTTTCTATTTAAAAAAAAATAATAGGGCCTCCCCGGCGGCCCAGCAGTTGAGCGCTGGGTTGCGAAGCTGCCTGCAGCCTCTGCGGCACCAGTTCGATCCCCGGCTGCTCCCCGGCCACCAGAAGAGAGTCCCACATGGCACGCAGACCTCTCCTGCCACCCGCTGCTCCCCTCAGCAGTATACTTCGGTCCTTCTGCCTGCTCTGGCTCTGGTGATTTCTCTCACCCTCCTGCGCTTCTGACTGTACCCAGTGCATGTATAAACAAACAAACAAACAAGTAAATAAATAAATAAATAAATAAATAACATGCCTCTATTAAAATAAATAAATAAATAAATAAAAATGATAATAGGATACACAGCCAGTAGCTACTAAGTTTGAAGACAGTGGTAGGACAACTAGACACAGACGCTGTAGGGCCTGGAAGAAGTGGTAGTAACTTGGATGTTGTTCCAGGTATACTGAAAATCACCTGGGATGTTTTGACTAAGAGAGTGGTAAGATCTGATCTTTTACAACCACAAACATCCTAGGTACTGATACAGAATAATCTCGCAGATGTGGAGGAAAAGAATCAAAACACAGAGACCACTTTAGAGAACAACTACAGTAGTTCCGGAGGACATTAGGTGACTATCATGGTAGCCACATTGGTAATAAGAAATGGTTGGATATTTGATTGCTGATGAACTAAATAAGAGAAAAAAGCATAACAGTCAAAGGACGACTCCAGGGTTTTGGTCAGATTAATTGGGTGAATAATGCTGACCGGCATCAAGATGGAGAAAACTGGAGTAAGAATAGGTGGGAGGTAGTGGTGACAGTACTAACAAATCAAGAATTTGATTTTTGCAAAGTTAACTACATAAGTGAAGAGTTGCAGAAAAGATAATAGGATTGACTGGCAAATGCAGCTGGGAAATTTTAACATGAGGGCAGAGAAATGACCATTGGATGGTGCCCGTGACCAGACTGCTGTAGGGGAAGTGGTGAAGACAAAAGTGTGAACAGGGTAACTAAAGCTGAGACAGTGAGGTGAGGATGTAGAAGCAGCATACTTGCCAATCCTCTGAAGGAATTTTGATATAAAGGATTTTATAGAAATTGTATAGGAGCTGGAGAAAGATGTGGGGTCTTCAAAAGTTTTTGTATTGAAATGGGGGTAGAGTACAGCATGTCCACATGCTAATGAAATTATCTAGACAAAGAAAAAATGTTAAAAATTACAGAACAATGATTACAGCTTCTACTATAAGCATAAATCTGGCCCTATCACTAGAAATGCAAAGATAACAAATATAAGACATATGACTAATTTAAGAGTTATATAGAAAGGACACTGAAAACCATGGGGGAAAAATACCATTTGCAGACAATAAACTTAAAATCCTTTACAAATAATATTATTTTATAATAGAAGCTGCCACATTAAAAAATTATGCAAAATAATGTGTTAGGTATTTTATTATGTGACAGCAATGTCCTTCTAAGCTAAACACATACAGCAGCACAGTGTAAAAATAATGTCATACACAGTTTTTATTAGATTAGACACAGTGGGGTTTAAATAGGATCAACATTAGACAAAGAGTAAAAGCAACAATTTAAAAATAAAATCTCCACTATATTATCCTTTTTCATGCCTCTGCATTCACCCATTTCTACTTTTAGGTATCTAACACCCTTCTAATCAATAACTCATCACTATACTGAAAACAGGAAACAATTCATACATCAATCACTTATGCAAATTTTAATCATTTCCAGGGTTTCCCTCCTTATATGTATTAATTACTTACCCTCTTATTCTCTTGCCTCTTTAAAAAAAGAATCAGATTGTTAAAAAGGATTTGAATGTTGTAGTGTATTCACCACATATTAGTGTAAATTAATTTAGATAAGTTACTCAAGCATATTTTCATTTTAAGCTTTTTCCCTCCAATTATAATATCCTTTATCTAGTATGTATTTTTATATCCTGCCCTATTCTAATATACAAAAGAACATAAAATACAAAACAAAAATAAGAAATTGAGAGTGAGAAGAGTTAAGATCAGGTCAAGAATAAAGTTTGTTAAAAAATATATGCTATAAGGTTCTGCACCCTTTGTTATTGGGGGGGGAGTTAAATATAAGGCTTTGAATTTCCTGATAAACAATGTAAAGAAAAAATGACTATTGCATGAAGTTTTTGTTTGTTTATATTAATTGCAGTAATCATAAAATAAAATAAACACATTTTCTTGAAGGAAGCAGAGTTCTTTCTGTTATTGAGACCCGAGGAAGCCATTTTATTGAATTGTAAAAAATATTCCAGCAATAAATAACATAATTTGCTTTGAAGGACTATTTCTTTAGCATCCCTCAGAGACTGTTAAATAGCATAATTCTTGAGGGAATCTCAGCTGCTAACACAATACAGTTCAAGTATGTTGCACATAAACTTTAATTCAAAGATAAGATATGAAATACTGCTTCAGGTATTCCTCTCCCAAATTGGGGGACAATTAGGGATAAATTTCACATAACATAAAATTCACCATTTTAAAATGTACAATTCAAAACTTTTGGTGTATTCACAATATTGTGTAGCCATCACCACTATCTAATTCCAGAACAAATTAATCACCCCAAAAGACACAATATACTAATTAAGCAGTCACTACCCATTCTCCACCCTACTCTCCCTTCCAATCCCTGGCAACTAGTCTACTTTGTTTCTATGAGTTTGGCTATTCGGCCATGTTTCATATACATGGAATCATATGTGACCTTTTGTGTGTGGTTTGTTTCATTTAGTGTAACATTCTAAAGGTTCACCTATATTGTGCTGGTACTTCACCTTTTTTCTGTGGCTGAATAATATTCAAGTGTATGAAAATTTTATTTATCTACTTATCAGGTAAATGAGCATTTTGGTTATATCTACCTTTTGCCTATTATAAATAACACTGTGAACATAAGTTTTTGTGTGGACATATATTTGAATTTCTCTGACATGTCTAAGAATTTCTCTTACATATCTAGGAATGAAAGCATTGGGTCTTACAGTAACGCTACATTTAACTTATTGAGTTTTCAGTTTCAGACAAAATGTAATAGATTATAATTTGTATCAAAGTATAAAACATTATAATTTGTGTAAGTAAAGATGGCAGATCAAAAGTACTTTGACACAGAAAACATATCTCCATATTACAAGGACCTGTTGTATAATACTAATATCAACAGTATATTTTATCTTTGCACTGCCTGTGAATTCTCTTCTCACTCATCATCACATGTATTGCCCAGTTAATGAACAGTTGATATCCATAAAGAGGCATATTGGTTTTCTTTAATTTTTTAAATTGAGGTAACATTGGCTTACAATACTGTAAATGATTCCGAGAAATAGAATCAAACCTCTTCAGATGTATGTTACTATACCATACTCACCACCAAAGCACCTATAATCCTCCACAATTGTCCATTGTGCTCCCTCCCACCTTTGCTCTCCTTCTAATACTCCCCTACTGTCAGCCTCAGCTTTACAGTCAGATTTCTAGGGATTGGTGTTGCTTAACTCTGATTTTTTTCTCTATATTCCACATGAGTGAAAACCTAAGTATTTGTCTTTCTCCATTCAATGAAAACACAATTGTCAAATTGTGAGGGTGAGGGGTGTCAATATTAAAGCAGTTTGCAGCAATTCAAAGGAAACGAGCAAAATAAATGGATTATAGCTTAGAAAAGTAAAAGCATAAAATATTTGCTCACACTGTATTCTTCATACAGATTGAAAAGTGTAAAAAAAAATTTAAAGCTCTCTTAATTGGAGCTTTAAAGGCAATGCTTGTTTCATATTTTCAACAGTGGCCAAGGATGTATGCCAGTGCCTGGATTACTCTGAACTGAAAAAGGCAATATCATTAAGGATCTAGGAATGGAAGATACTAATCATCAAGTTAGTTAACCAGATTTAATCAACATCTGTAATTCATCGTGCACAACAAAGTGAAAAATAACACTTCTGAATTTTTTTACTGTGATTCTTAAGAGCTGGAATTTGAAACAACAGTAATACTAAATTCGTTGGAAGAAGAGACAAAATTGTCAGGCCTGACAATTCCGGTATCAATGGTAACATACATCCATAAACATTTTACTAAATAAAGTTAATTACTTGAATATCTAGATTTTATTAGATGCAATTTTAATTCACTATTGTCATAAGTTTTATTATATTTTATTGTATTATTTTATTATATTATTTATTATTATTTTATTATATTATTTATGAGTTTTATTATATTATTTACTATTTTCCCCTTATATTAGGGTTTCCATGACCTATTCCCTAACATTACTTGCAAAATTCCTGGTCTACCTAGTGGCACTCAGGCAGCATTTACCAAATAACAATTAATGTATGTCATCTACAACATAACAAAATGTCTTGACTTGCAATTTTAATATGTATCTGCAGAATTTTCAATGATACATAAACATTACATGTGACTGCCACCCCTTGTTCTCAAATTTAAAAAAAAGATGATGTAAATGAATAATAGATTCTTGTTCTCAAATTGATGGTGAATTAAACATAAAAGTGGGAATATTTCAAAGAGAATAAAGGCCCTCTGTTTCTTACCGAAAAAAGTGAAATGAGCTATTCGGGATGAAACAATGACTGGTTCTGCATCAGTCCAAAGAATAACTAACATACTACAATATGTATGTATAGACTGTGTTCTTCCTTTTTCTATAATATAGCCAAGTGGAACAGGCAAGTAAGTCTCAATAATAATAGAAACATGATTTAATGCCAAACTTCTGTATTATATAATCTAGTATTAATGAGAAATAGTATAAAAGGATGGAAATGTCACCTTTTTTTAAAAGTTGGTAGATTTAATATTTTTGAACAAAAATATGAATCTTAAATTTCTCCATAAAAATATTTGATTTAATATTAAAAATTGACTTCACATTTCTAATTGCTTCTAATTTCATCATTCTCAGCAGTAAATTAATCTGAGGGATAATTTTTTTTTGTTATCTACCTTGATATCCTATTAACCCAACTATCAGAAGGCAATTAAAAGGCAAAGCTCATTTATTTGGGACGAAATAATTGTACTTTCAGGGCACAAATTCAGGAAGAAATGCAACTGGTGTCCCAAGAAGGAACAAAAGGCAGAGTTTTCTGTGGAAAGAAAGGAAAGGATTAGGTCATGAGTGTTGACCTATAGTGGCAGATTTGTACTTCATTGATTGGTCAGGCAAAGGGGTCATAAGGTAAATAAATGTAGATGAAAGGATTACATGATAAAAGTAGGTAACTTTTATCAGTCTTTCAAATAGGACAGTCTCATTCTTTCTAGCTCCTTGGAATGTTTGTGGTTTAGCCCAGTTCAAGATAGTTCCTCCGAAATAATTACCCCCAACTCCATTTTTAAATGTCTCCACTTATGTCAACAAAATCCAAAAAAGTTAATTCAACTCTTTAAGATACAAAAAAGATGTCCCATGCTAAAATACTAAGATTGATGCAGTGATTGATTCACAGGTTTTCAATAAACATGTATTAGACTAAGCTGTATATTTTTTCTGTGCCTCACCTTTTCTGAGATGCGGCGAATAAAGATTCTTATATTTGGTTTGAAAATTAAAAACTTAAAATGCATTCACGGGCCTCCCCGCTGGCGCAGCGGTTGAGCGCTGGGTTGCGAAGCTGCCCGCGGCCTCTGCGGCACCGGTTCGATCCCCGGCTGCTCCCCGGCCACCGGAGGAGGGTACCAGATGGCGCGCAGACCTCTCCTGCCGCCCGCTGCTCCCCTCAGCAGTGTACTTCGGTCCTTCTGCCTGCTCTGCTCCCTGCTCTGGCTCTGGTGAATTCTCTCACCCTCCCACGCTTCTGACTGTACCCAGTGCTTGTATAAATAATAAATAAATAAAAATTAATCTTAAAAAAAATTCATTTTTAAAATAAATAAATAAATAAATAAAATGCATTCACTTAAAAATCAATTTCATTCCAATATTATAATGAGGCTTGACTCTACAGAAAAGGGCAAGAGATTAAAAAGGAGAGGAATACTCCTACTTCCTACCCCATATATACCCTCGGAGAGAGGTGACCTCACCTTAAATGATCCTTTTCCTGTCATTTACAGTAGCAAGGCAGTTCTTACTCTTTCTTTTTCTTCTTTTTGTCAGGCAAAAGACAGCTTCCTCCAGAAACCCTTTTCTAACTTTTCTATCTGCCTTTCCAACCCCAATACCAATTCTTAGCACTCCTTACAGACTGTTAGATAAGGGAAGTAATCTTAATATCCCATAAGATACTCTATTATTGAATAAGTTATCTCATATTGTTAAGATTTTCTCTTAATCATTTTGTTTCTTTTCATTAGATTCCAAGTTCCATAAGAGCAATGGTTATGTCTGATATACAATAGGTGTTTTTGAAATAATAGTAAGAAAATAGTCTTTTGTCCCTAGTTCCTGCCACACTGCTCCAAGCCCTGGAAATTAAATTAACACTCTTTGTATGCTAATGAGATGACTCCTGGGGAAGGAGTGGGTAGATAGCTTCAGAATGGGGGTTATTCAGCAGAAAAATTAGCCACTAAATTTGAGTTCAGTTACCAATAGCCAATGATTTAATCAATCTTGCCTGCCTCCATTAAAACCCCTAAACAACACAATTAATGAAACTTCTGAGTTACTAAATAGATGCTCATGATAGCAGAGTGGTGCACACTGACTCCGTAGAGGCTCAAAACTCCTGTAGATCACACCCTATGAAGTGCCTCATCTGCTGTTTTATAACTGTAAAAGTAAGGCACTTTTTTCAATTCTGTTGACTTTTTTTTTTTTTTTTTTGAGGAGGGGGAGGTGATTGGCATGGGAATGCCTGATTAGCAGTTTAACAGACAGAAGTATGGGTAGCCTTGCAACCCCATTTGCAGGTGTTATAGTAGAAGCATCAGTTTTATGAAACAGAACCCTTAACCTGCGGGGTCTGTGCTAGCTCTGAATAGTTTGTGTGAGAATTAAATTGAATTAAATTGTTGGGAGACACAGTTGGTGTGAAAAAAATTTATTTAAAATACAATCATCTTTCCCTGAAGGTTAGCTAGTTAATTTTAGTATACTTTTGTAAGCAAAACCAAGCCAATTTCAATTGCAAAATCCTAAATAAAGCAGAATATTAAAATACTATTAACAAGTCATTTTTAAGTAGGTTTTCTTCAGAGAATGTAAGAAATGTTCTCTTTTTGAAAAGCTATTAATATTAGTCATAATATTAATGAACTAAAAGAATAAGATTATCATATCTTTGTAAAAACGCAATAAAAAAATTCGGTATAATGCAACTCTAAGTTGTGATTTAAAATTTATCCAATTCAGCACAATAGTAGAAAAGTTCTTTAACTTGACAGCACATTAGTCACAAATAATAATTAAAATAAGTATTCCCAATAGGGTAAAGAAAAGACTAAATGTTACCACTTCTATTTGATGTTGTCCTATAATTTCTACTCACTGAAATATGAAAAGTGCCTAGCATTTCCAGTTGGCTGTCCAATTTAAGCCCCAGTCAACAATGAACATCAACCACAAGATGTGAGCAAAGGTATCTCCCGGTTATTCCAGTCACAGCTGTCAAATCTTCAAGTTGCTCTACCTGGGTCATGTGGAGCAGAGATGAGGCTACCCTGCTACAACTTGTCTGAATTTTTAACACAGAGACATGATGAAATAAAATAATTTGTGTTGCTTTAAGTCATTAAGTTTGGGGACACTTATTGGAACAATGGACTATAGGAAAAAAATTTTAAAGCATAATCAAGAAGTGAAAAACCGACTTTAATGAAATTCACTATTTTCAAACTTCTATACCACAAAGACATTATAATCGAAGTGAAAAGACAAGGCATTGACTGAGAGAAAACATCTCCAATGCATAAAACTGTATCGCCTATATGTAGAATAAGGAAGAGCCATCCTAATTTTGAAAGATGGACCAAGAATATGAAGAGACAACTCACTAAAAAAGAAACTTAGATGACTACAAACATATGAAAGATGTTCTACTGGACAACAGAAAAACTAAAATAGCAAACAGCTATCAGTTAATATGGCGAGTCAAACTGGTTAAAATTGTAAGTCTGGTAATATCAAATTCATTCAGGGACAAAATAAATGGAAACTTGTATGTATTTCATCATTGCAATTCCCCACTGTGTGATTACAACCTAGGGATCTATGGTGGGGGCAGTGATCCCCAGACCCACTTACATATGTGGGTGAGAGATAGGGTTTGTTCTTAGAAGTCATATGGAAACCCTGAGGGGCAAACAATTGGTTCACTGAGCAGCCATGAGGTAAGAGCTGTCCTAAGTCATAAAACAGACCTGTGGCCTACGGAATATTCAAAGTAAAACCACCAGAGAGGGCAATTTATCAATAACTGATCATTTCAAGGTGCAACTCCAGTAGCAGATACAAAGTCTTCGGTAATTCCCAGAGCTTTGCATAAGATCAGTGCAAAAATGCTCCTTGTGGGGCCTCCCTAGTGGCCCAGGGGTTAAAGACAGCGCTATCAAGCTACTGCCTGTCACTACAGCACTAGTTCGATCCCTGGCCTGCCAGGGAACTAACCCACATAGCCCAACAGACCTCCTCTGTCTTGCCAGCTGCTCCCCTCAGCAGTGTATTCCAATACATCTGCTTGTTCTGCTCCCCACTCTCTCTGGTGAATCTGTTACAGGGCAGAGAGAGGGGCAGCCCGACCCTGCAAACCTGCCTGCTCTAAATAGGTTTTGCCATCCGCCGCATTAACACAAAACACATGAGACTTTAATGGGAAGGAACTTTAATACAATTAGGAAACAATACAGGAAAGGCAAAGAATATAGTTTCTAAATCAAGCACCCAAAGTTACCCGTCCACTCGTGGGTAAAAGTCCACCCAAATGGGATTGGCCCAGAGCAAGGCCCCAAAGCCTGCCACAAGTCCAAAGCATCTCCCAGTGGGGACCCACAGAAAAGGATCAGAAACAACCAGACAAGTCTGGAGAGAAAAAAGCAAAATCAAAATCAAGACAAAAACTGCTATTGTCACCTCCCCACGGGTCTCTCACCCACATCTGTTTCAACCAGACCACGACCAAAAGGCAAGTGTAGTTTCTTCACCTGTCTCTCGGCTCCATGTGTCTCCTCCAGGTCTCCTTCTGGCTCCCCATCCTGCTTCCTTCCTTCCTCAGTCTCCTCTACAGCTTCTCTCTCTGCTCGGCTCCACCCTCCTTTGGGTGGGGCAGGACACCTGGAATCTCCCCCTTTCCTGGGGACCACCCTGATACAATTCCTCCCACCCCTTGCACCTCTGGTTTACACCCCAGTTCTTGTATGCATAAATAAATTTTTAAAAAATACTCCTTGTGCCACTTCTAGTAAAAAATTATAAACATCTTACATAACCTATTTTTAGGAGAACAGATATTATATTCACACAATGAAATACTGTTTCATGATTAAAATGAATTACTTATATAGTACATGAATAAATGTAGATAAATTTGAAAAACAAAAATTAGTGAAAAAGCAGTTTGAAAAATGATATAGTATAATAGTATGCAAATGTTTAAAACATGCCAAACAATGTATGTGTGGTACAAAAATGTACACTTTCCTAGAAGTGATCAACACAAATTTGTTTTCTGTAGAGGAACCGAGAGAAAGAATAATTTGGTTAGGTCCCATATAAGATTTAAATTGTATCTGTTTTTATTTATTTAAATAATGGAAGCATATATGGCAAGAGGTTAGCATTTATTAAAGCAAAGTAGTAGTTACAATTCATACATTTTCATTTTATTGTTTTGTAGATTGTATGTTTACAATGTTTTTATTTTTCAGGTCTTAAAAAACATTGTAAAGAATGGTGAAGGGGTTAGTTACTGGAGAAAAGTGAAAAAAAAAAAGGAAACTTGGATTGTGGAGAATATACTAAACTCAGTTTAATAGAAATGATTGACACAATTGTCAATGAAAATACAATAATTATACAACATGGAAGCAATTTATAGAAAGATGAAAACCTGCTATCTGAGCTACATGTTCCCTTAATACATTTTATAATGTATATTTACAAGGCATTATACTTGAATTTCTCTGTCCTAGAAAATAGGTTAGCCAATTGCATAACAAGAGAAATCTCAGAAATCATATAAATTTACACAGCAGAATTTTTTTTCTATCAGCAACTTTTAAAATTAACCCTATTTGAGATTATATTTTATATGCATTTTGATAAAAACAGGAACATTATTGACATGGTAACTTCTTAAAATATGCAATGTCTTAAACATTAACACCTTTTTTTCCTGACATTAGTCCTGAAACAAAAGGAAACAGCAAAACATTTTAAAAATACTGAGGAAAAAAATTCCAAAGTGTAAGGTTCAAGGTAAGAAATAAAATTACGGCCTCCTTGGTGGCACAGGCAGTTGAGCACAGCACTGTGAAGCTGTCCACAGACTCTGCGGTGCATGTTCAGTCCCAGCCATCCAGGGAGATACCCACATGGCACAGCAGACCTCTCCTGTCTCGCCCGCTGCTCCCCACAGCAGTGTATTTCAGTCAGTCTGCCTGTTCTGGTCCCCGCTCTGTCTCTGGTGAATGCTCTCACCCTCCCGCACATCTGGCCTATACCCCGATTCTTGTATGCATGAATAAATAAATCTTAAAAACAAATTAGGAAAAAAATTTTAAAAAAAGATAATTAAAATAGGAGAAGTTAAAGAAGGGGAACATTAAATTGATAATGTATAATGTATAAAAAAAGAAATAAAACAAAATTAATAGTATAGCATTATAAGAAAAGCAAGTCAAAGACAGAATTAAATTTGATCCTGGACTATATTATCTACTAATTGAAAAAATGATGGCTAATTATTATTAATTAACTAGTAAGTAATTTTCAAGGATGATATTCCAGGCAACTAGTCCCTAACTGGACTGACAAGAAATTTAAAACTTTGTCTACCATGAGATTTTTCTTTTTCTCCATGTTAAAATAAACACGACATAAAGATTACTATCTTAAGCATTTTTAAGTGTATAATTTAGTGGTATTAAATACATTCACCTTGTTGTGCAACTGTCAACACCACCTATCCCTTCATCATCATATGTCTTTTAAGAACATCCTTAAATAGCATTCTGATTGTAAAAGGCAAAGTAGAAATGTCAGTGAATTAACTGCAATGAATATAACATAAAAGTGGTTACTTACAATGTAACCGTTTTTCTGCACTATTCTGTTCTGGGATGCCTAACTTAAATCTAATCATAAGAAAACATTCGACAACCCCATATTAAGAGCATTCAATTAAAAAGAAAGTGGGGAAAGGATATTTTCTCCAAAAACAAAAAATGTTAAAGATGATAAAGAAAAGCTGTAAAGAAGTTACATTTAAAGGGAACCAAAGAGAAATAACAATTGTAAAACTTGACCATAGACCAAATCCTGTATTGAATAGAGGAAAAAACAAAGGACAATATTCAATTAACTAATAAAAGTTGAAACATCTACAGGAAATTAGAATTTTGTAAAGCTTAACATTTTTCTGGAAACAAAGGTATCCTTAAGACATACCCTTGGTGGAGCATGGATTAAAGACAGCCCTGTCACGCTATCACCAGCCACTGCAGCAAGAGTTGGATTCCCTGCTGGCCAGGGAGCTGACCCACATGGCACAGCAGATCTCTCCTGTCTCGCCCACTGCTCCTCTCAGCAGTGTATTTCAGTCAGTCTGCCTGTTCTGCTTCCCACTCTCTCTGGTGAATCCTCTCACACCCCCGCACCTCTGGCTTACACCCCAGTTCTTGTACGCATAAATAAATCTTTAAAAAGAAATACACACTGAAGTAAAAGGTAACTACTCTCAAATGGTTCAAAAAATTTTTTAACAGTAGGTAAATTTGAAAAAGGGGATAAAAGTTACTTGGGTGTTCTATTCTAGTCTGATTGTTACAACTTTTCTAAAGTTTGAAATTATACACAAATAAACTGCTAAACTGTGCTTAATTAGATAAATGCCACATATGGATTTCTCATAACAGAAAAAAACATAAAAATGAATATACAGCTCTTGCAAAAGTGATTTTTAGTAAAAATATAAACATACGTGCAATTTCAAAGCACTGTTAGCTTATCATAACTAAATTGTGAACAATGCCAGATCACTGCCTTTTTTGAGGCTGATTAATGGGGTCAGTTAAATAAAGACATTCTGTATAATGGTCACTAATTTTTTTTCTTTTTTTTTAATTTTATTTTTATATTCCCCATACAATTGCAACCCCCTTATTTTTGGTCACTAATTTTGATTAAAACTCAGTACTGTGGGAAATTACCTCTAGCAATGTTTGTTTTTAATGTTACAAATACTGAAAATGGTCTTGGCATCATTAAATTCAGGTCCACTACATAATATTTCTTGGGCTAAAATGAATGAGTTTTCTGTTCACTCTGCCATTGTGGTGATTGATAAACAAAACTCAGCAATATCAGGATAAATAAAATGTCTTTATCTGACACTTATGAGATACCACAGTGCTTTATTTTTATTCTATCTTTTAAAAATTAATTTATCTTAATTTTGATTTATTTTCTTCCTTGTTGTTTTGATTGTTTCAGTGTTCCTTTTGTTTGTTTACATTATTTCAATTTTTCTTTCCTTATTTTCCTTATTTTTAATCTTACATTTAATTCAGTTTATAAATTTCTTTTTATTGTTGTTAGTTTAGCCAAGGTTTATCATAATGATGTAAGTCATAAACACATGAGCATGGTAGATTGGAATCCCTTCTTCTACTCACCTCAAAACTAAGTTTCTACACAACATGAGTCTTAGTAAAAGTGACACTTAGATTGCAGATCTAATGCAGATTTGTCCAGCCTTTATGGAAAGTAGTATGGTGGTATTTCAAAAGATTAAAAATGACCTACTATATGATGCAGTAATTCCATCATATAGTGATGGAATTTATCCCAAAAAAATTCAAAAATACTAATTCAAAAGGAGACTTGCAATTCTATGTTTACTGCAGCCCTATTTACCAATAGTCAAATTATGGAAACAACATAAATGGCTAAAAACAGATGAGTGGATCGAGAAGATATAGTATACATATGCAATTAAATGTTACCAGCAATCAAAAAAAGTTAAATTCATGCTATTTGCAGCAGCATGGATGGAGCTGGAAGGGGAGTACACTACGTGAAATAAGTCAGAAGGAGAAAGATAAATACTGCATGGTGCCACTAACATGTGGAATATAGAGAAATCAAACAAAGGGTCAGATGAAGACGAGCTTAAAAATTAAACCTTGAAAGCTTATTACAGAACTGAAGCATCAAGAAGTAGGAGGGGGTCAGGAAGGGGCAAAAACAAAAAGGGGAGGAAACAACTGTTTATGGTGGGGAGTTATGGGAAATTTGGCGGTGAGTGCATTTACAGTAGTAAATGTTCTTGGGCAGTTATCACAGACTACTAAGTGTTGTTTTCTCATATTAAACTTACATTGACTTTTGCCTTATATAACTAGTAGATAAATTTTGTAAATAATATAGATTACAAGAGGTAAGTGAGACTATATTCACGGAAGGGCTTAATGTCTGCTTTAACTATAGAAAAAATGAAGGTAGGTCGTAAGTAATCTTCTAGTGGAACTCCAAGACTGTCTCCTATAATTGCTTTATAGTATCCGAGCTCAGATCTATGTCTATCTGTATGTTATTTTATAATCTATGAAAATAATTTACATGCATTTTCTTATTAGGTCTTAATACCTCAATGATACTTACACAAGTATCATTGCAGATGAGAAAACTGAAGCTCACAGAGAGAGATATTAAGTGATTTATCAAAATTATACAGACAGCAAAGGGGCAGAACACAGACAAAAAAAAATGTCAAAGTGCCCCAAACCTAAACAACTGGGAGGATTTTTCTTGGTCAGATGCAGGTGAAGGGAAGTGCAAAAAAAAAAAAAAAAAAAAGCCGCTGTGCAGAACCAAAATCATAACTGTGGACTATCTTACTAAATCTATATCACCAAGATTATCTTTAAAATATCTGCTAGTGGGCCTCCCTGGTGGCACAAGGGGTTAAGTCACAGCACTGTGAAGCTATCCGCAGCCACTGCAGTATGAGTTTGATCCCCAGCCAGGGAGCTAATCCACATGGCGCAGCAGACCTCTCCTGACTCACCTGCTGCTCCCCTCAGCAGTATATTTCAGTCAATCCACTTGTTCTGCTCCCCACTCTGTCTCTGGTGAATCCTCTCACCCCCTCACCCCATCCACCCCCACCTCTAGCCTACACCCCAGCTCTTACATGCATAAATAAAGTAAATCTTAAAAAAAAAATAAAATATCTGCTAGATACTGCCAAATACTACCTTAGCATTTCATTTTATTTCATTTCATTCAATAGTAAATGTTATCATATATGTCAGCTTTGAATCTTTCAAGTTAAATTCTTCATTGAGTTTTTAGCCAGAATCATCATAATTATAACCCACACCCAAGAAAACAAAGGATCAAATGTGTTTAGGAATGAGGAATGAAAACAGATCAGACCCATAGAAAAGAGTGGCCCACTGCACTGGGATATGCTTGCCCTTGCCATTGATCAAAAGCATTCATTGTTGCAGAAGCACAGCTGGAAGAGAATGAGGATAGCCACTCCTCAAAATTTACCTCTGACCCAGATTCCAAAGAGTGGTTAGGGCTTGTTCTAATCATGGGGTGTGGCTGAAAGGAAAAATCTTTAAAGTTGGCAATATGTAAGGAGAAACGCTATAGGAGAAATAGAGACCAATCTTAGTTTTTCATACTGAGGCTGCAATTGGAGAACTGGGTAGCAAGGGGAGAAACCTAGATGGATCACTTTCACAGGTGGAAAGTTATTAGGCAACAGGACAAATTTTCAAAACTATCCTCTTCACTAAAAAAGACTTTAAAGTAGAAGTGAAAACAGATTTGAGGCCTAGGCAGGCAATTTTTACAAGATCTGAGTCTAGATGTGAATGCAATGGCTTAAAAAAAAAAAAAAAGACCAAAAAAAAATTCAACAAAGAATCAGTTCCCTCCTTAAGCCTCTCATGCAACTGAATGAGGTACTAAAAATTAGTGATTCAATCTATGTTATCAAAACCTACAGTATGCAGAACAGTAGCTAGATAAACAGGGAATAAAGACAAGAAGGATCTATCAGGTAAATAATAGATCTATGTAAGTCTACCCTTATATGAAGATAAATTAACCAAAAATAAACTGGATAAAAATCTGCCATTAAAAGACATATAGTAAACACAGTGAGTCAAAGATTAATAAAGAAGATACATACCAGGAAACAAGACAAATACCAAGAAACAAATGGCAAAACAACCACTTTATTTCCAGGAAAATTAAGGAAAAAAAACCACATCTCTATAAAGTAAACTAAATAATACAATAGAATGAATCAAAATATGTGAATTTTAATACAATCCCAATTAAAACTCACAAGATTATTTTCTGGAACTTGAGAAATAGCCAAACGGTACCTAAAAAAAAGAAAAAAAACTAACCAAAGAATTCTTAAATAAATGAGCAAAGATGAAAGGTCTGTCCTAAGAAATTAGCAAAACTTACAGAGTTAGCAATTGAAAATATGGTAGTGAAGAACTAAAATAGATTAAATAATTCAAAGAGTACAAAAACAATCCTGTGAATTTATTAAGTATTTAAAAGGTGGTATTTCAAATTATAAGAAAAAAGGAGTAATTATTCAAATAACAGCGTTTGGACAAATAGCTAGGAGTTGGTAGAAAAATGAAATTGAATTCAAAACTCACAATTCAGATTTCCAAATCAGACTAAAAGGAAACCATTTTAAAATATCAGCAGAAATATCTTCACCATCTTAGAACACAGACTGACTTCCTTTTAGGCATAGCACGCAACATCAGAGGCAACTTTTTATCCCCTCAATGTCCATTCTCTTTTTCTCACCTGCCACACACCTTACTGCTCCCCATCAACTACCATCGAGACACAAAACCCCAGATTTTAGTTAGGCACTTCACCTTCAGCTTTGTCTCATTCCCAGGTGCCTTTTTGTAGCCTTATGACTAAAGCTGTGGACAGCTTGATATGAACAAAGTCATTTGTACAACTTTCAGGCTGTATCCTTAAAACAGGCCTACCTCTTCTTTCTGCCTTCCTGATGCTAAGAGAAAGTAACAACAGTGTTGTCACCTTGGACTCACAAGTGGAATTTACATGGTAAGAATGATAAAGCCACTCATGAAGCTCACCCACTGGAATATTAAGTGTAAGTGAAATAAAGTTTTATCTTATTTCATTCACTGCAATTTTTGACTTTTGGTTATAGCAGTTTAGCCTATATTCAAACATCAAAGTTAAAACTATAGAGAAAGAGAAAGATCTTTAGCACTTATAAAATGAAAATCTTTCACAGGGAAATTTATAGTTAAATTTATATGAAGTTATTTATACAAATTTAAAATGCAAATAAAATAAACTGTGAAAAATTTATTTCCAATATATACCGTCAAAATGAAATTCTTATAAATTTAAAAAAAAGGACATGTATCCAAAAGAAAAGTGAACAAAATATATGAGGAGACAATTCCACAGAAAAAATAAATATAAAAGAAAGCTGACACATAATTTGCCTTTAACATTCTAGTAAATACAAATCTTAATAAGACATAATTTTTCTTGATTATGTTGGGAATAGTAAAAGCATAAAAAAATGGGAACTCCTACAGTTAATGGAAATATGAACCAGTACAACTTTTCTATAGGGAAGTCTGTCAAAATAGATAAAAATGAACATATATGATCTTTGAACCAGTAACTCTACTTCATCCTAATAAACTCTCTCTCTCTCTTTCTCTCTCTCTCACACACACACACACACACACCTCACAGTAATATCTGCAACAATGAAAAACTATAAATTTATATTTCTAAAATAGCAATCTAGTTAAACAAATAAGAGTATATCTACAAAACAGAATATTCTGATGCCATTAAAAATGAATAGTTTGGGGGCCTCCCCAGTGGCGCAGCAGTTGAGCACTGGGTTGGGAAGCTGCCCGCAGCCTCTGCAGCGCCAGTTCGATACCAGGCCACCAGGCGAGGGTCCCACATGGTGCACAGACCTCTCCTGCCACCCGCTGCTCCCCTCAGCAGTGTGTTTCATCAGTCTGCCTGTTCTGTTCCCCGCTCTGGCTCTGGTGAATTCTCTCACACTCCCGCGCTTCTGACTGTACCCAGTACTTGTATAAATACATCATTATAAACTCTTCCCAGTGATAATATGTGGGTACTTAAGAATGCCAAAATTTCAAAAGTTAAAAATGTAATATGCTTGTATATAAAGGTTCCAAAAATACATCCTGATCAGGAACTCCTGCATCTTTAGTCATAGGAAGTGCTTGTAAATTATGTGACGTTACTAAGACTCTAAGTTGAATTTTATAAGAAGTAGCCTAAAACGCTAGGATCAATGCTCACAAACATTAGTAAATATTTTTCCTTTAAGACCTACAAATTTACTAAATTCTAAAAAACAAATAGTTCCAAAATATTACAAGTTAAATGAGACCGTGTTTGTAAATTTGACTAAATCTGGCAGGCCAGAGTTAGTACTGATTTAGTAAAAATCAGTACAGGAAATCTAAATTCGAATCCTGGATTTACCTTACACTCACTGTGTAATCATGGACAAGTTAGACTTAGCCACATCTGTTTCCTCTATTGTAACATGGAACAAAGATAGAATCGATCTCACAGAATTCTTGTGAGGATGTAATAAATAAAAGCAAAGTCCTTACAGCATAATATCAATTTGGGTAAAGATGCGTATAGACAATCTAAAAAAGAAAAAATTGGCCGTTACATGAAAATATATTAAATCTCATTGATAAAGACATGCAAAATTGAACAATCTTGAGCCATTCAGATTATCAGAACTGAATAAGGTGTGGCAGCAAAAGCACTCTCATATAATTTTAAAGGGAATAAAAATTGTTACCGTTGTCTGGAAAGCAATTTGGTAAAAAGAACCAAAATTCTGATCCAACAATTTCTAATGTTCAAGAAAGAACTATTCATAATTTGAAAAACCGTGAAATCATCCATGTGGATGATAAAATGGACATTAAACTATGGCATATTCATAAAATGGTTTGTAGTCAATAAGAAGTGACATATATTCTCTATATTAATGAGGAAAGTGTTCAACAATATACTGGCAAGTAAAAAGGCAAATCATAAGCCAGTAGAGTAAGATCTTATATTTATAGATGTTTGTGTTTATAGAAGAAAGTACAATATTAATACAGTATTAAAATAGCTACTTCCAAATAGATTTTGGTTCAACTTTCTTATGACTTTCTGCATTACTTAAGCTTTCTATATGAGTATGCATTATTTTCATAATCAAAAAATATCTATCCTCATTTCCTTAAATAAAAATGTAAAACAATCTGGAACTAAAAGAGAAATAGTAATTCTTCCTACAATGATAGTTTTCATTACTAATTTTAAAAATAATCAGTCCTAGCAAACATTATGTAAAGGAGGAAAAGCCTCCTTCCACACAAGTCTCTGAATGTAGCCTAGCATTAGAGAAACCTGACAGGTCAGGGAAAGGCAAAGTAAAACCAATTTTCCCAACAAGATTCAATAGCATCTCTATTTTAAAACATATCAAGTCTTAAACTAGACTGATTAGCGTTCTATACACTTTAAGAAATTAAATTAAAATCCCGAATAAAGACAAGAAAGTAAAAAGAAATAGAAATTAGTAGGCATTTTCAAACTGGCTTTTGAAGTGACTCTTAAAATATTTGAAGCAATTATTCAACATGGGAAAGGAACTAGTGCATTTATGTCAGAGTACTTAAGTGATTTAAGAAAAGTTTTATCAAATTGATTGAAAGCTAATTTGTTTTCACTTGTCACTAATTAATCACCAGCCAAGACATCACATATTGACATAAAGAAACACCAAAAGAGGGCCTCCCCTGGTGGCGCAGCGGTTGAGCGCTGGGCTGCGAAGCTGCCCGCAGCCTCTGCAGCGCCAGTTCCATCCCCGGCCACCAGCGAGAGTCTCACATGGCGCAACAGACCTCTCCTGCCGCGCCCGCTGCTCCCCTCAGCAGTGTATTTCGTCACTCTGGCTGCTCTGTTCCCCACTCTGGCTCTGGTGAATTCTCTCACCCTCCCGCGCTTCTGACTGTACCCAATGCTTGTATAAATAAATCTTTAAAAAAGAAAGAAAGAAAGAAAGAAAGAAACACCAAAAGACAATCAAATGTTAACTTTCCTAGTATCAACAGATGGAAAGTTCTTCCCTTATAAAAACTTCTGGTGCTTCACTCCCAGATTTCAACCTATATTACAAAACCTTAACAATATGGAACAAAAACAGACACAAGGACCAATGAAATCAATTAGAAAACCCAGAAATAAAGCCACACACATATGGACAACTACTACTTGACAAAGAAGCAAAGAATATACAGTGTAATAAGGATAGTTTGTTCAGTAAATGGTGCTGGGAAAACTGGACCACCACATGCAAAAGAATGAAACCGGACTACTATCTCACACCATGCACAAAAAAATAACTGAAAATGGATAATAGAATTGCATATAAGATCTGGAACCATAAAATACATACAAGAAAATATAGGTAAAATACTCCAGGACATACATCTCAGTTACACCTTTAAAGACTTATCCCCCAAAGCAAAGAAAGTGAAGAAAAAGATAAACAGCTGGTATTACATCAAAGCTTCTGTACAGCAAAAAAGACATTAACCAAAACAGACACCCTACTGATTGGGAGAAAATTTTTCCACTCTTTACAACTGATAAGGAATTGATCACAAAGATCTACAGAGAGCTCACACAACTCAGTAAAAACAAAGTAAATGATCCAGTCAAAAAAATGGGCAGAAGAGCTAAGCAGACACTTCTCCAAAGAGGAAATGCAAATGGCCAGCAGGTATATGAAAAATTGTTCAACATCACTTTAAATCAGGGAATGCAAATCAAAACCACAATGAGATACCACCACACACCAGTGAGAAGAAACATATTTAAAAAACTAGCAACAACAAATGTTGGCAAGGATGTAGAGAAAAAGAAACTCTCTTACATTGCTGGTGGGAGTGCAAATTGGTCCAACCACTATGGAAAAGTGTGTGTAGTTTCCTCAAACTACTAAAAATGGAGCTACCATATGACCCAGCAATTCCACTCCTACAATCTACCCAAACAACACAAAAACATTAATTTAAAAGGATACCTACACACCTGTGTTTATTGCATCACTATTTACAATAGGTAAGATGTGGAAACAACCCAAATGCCCAAAAATAGATGACTGGATCAAGAAGATATGATATATATACATATATATATATATACACACACACACACACAATGGAATACTATTCAGCAATCAAAAAAGATAAACTCATGCCATTCACAGCAATTTGAATGGAGCTGGAAGGTATTATGCTCAGTGAAATAAGTCAGAAGGAAAAAGAAAAATATTGGATGCCTTCACTTCAAGAAGGAATATAGGGGAACCAAGTAAGAGATCAGGAAAAATATAATAATAATAATAATAATAAATAAATAAATAAATAAATAACCAAAGTTAGCAGCCAGCTATAAATCAGAGACATTCTGCAGGGGAAAGGGAGGGACAGGAATCAAAACAGGGGAGGGAAGAACAAAGGACTATGGTGATGGTGCACGGGTGAACTGGTGGTAGGAATTTCACGGGAACTACACCTGAGAGGAGAAAGCAAATATTGTACAAAAATGAACAATGATGTAAAATACATATAAATAATTTTTTTTAATTGCGGTTCTTAACTTTCCTATTTGAATTCAAGAAAAATTACTAACTGAAAATTAAAATCAACGAAATCAAAGTATGATGATACAAGAATCAAGAAACTGATGGTATAGTTCCAACTTTCCATTAACTCAGTCTCAATTTCCTTATAAGTAAAATAAGATTAAACAGTTCCAAAGATACTTAATGGAACATCAGTGATATAATATGCTTTTTTAAAAAAATGCATAGTATAGGAAATAAAGATTGTACTAGTGAAATAAGTTCAAGAAATCTGCATACTATTTACCCTCTTCGGAGAAGAATTATTATGCACTTTACTGCATAAATGAAACTATGTAACCCACTATTTCCATTAAATAGAGACAAATAAAATGTCTATAAAGTAACAATTAAAAAGTAGGTATCATTGGGCCTCCCTCGTGGCGAAAGGGGTTAAGACTCAACCTAGGAAGCTATCCTCAGCCACTGCAGCACAAGTTCAATCCCCGGCCAGGGAGATACCCACATGGCGCAGCAAACCTTTCCTGACTCGCCCACTGCTCCTCTCAGCAGTGTATTTGAATTAATCTGCCTATTCTGTTCCCCACTCTGTCTCTGGTGAATCTGCTCAGCCTCTACACCTCTGGCCTGTACCCCAGTTCTTGTATGCATAAATAAATAAATCTTTTAAAAAAAAGTATGTATAATCTTTGAGGAATATTTACAAAGAAGATACTTTATACACTGACATGGAAAATTTCTGTGATACAAGGCAGACAAGATAAACTACAAGCTACAAGTTAATAATACAATACTGCATATTTTAAAGTTTTATAGAGTAAAACTTTTTTAAATTGGCTAATTTTAAAAGTTCTCATCAAAAGAAAAAAAATTGTTATCTAGGTGTAATGATGGGCTTATGATAATCATTTCACAATATATACAAATATCAGATCATGATGTTGTATACCTCTAGCTAATATGTCAATTATAGCACAGGTTTTTAATTCCTTTTAAAAAAAGGAATAAGTGAATTTGGGAGTCATTAGCATTGAGATGCTATCTTAATCCAAGAGTATTATTTTACCAGAGGGGTGATTATAGTAAAAGAAGAATTTTGCAGACTGAGGACTAAGGCATGGGTGGAGAGATGAAGAAAAACCCGCAAAGAAAGGGAGAACAGACAACTAGAAGGAAAAACAAAGCATGAAATTCTGGAAGTCAAAAGAAAAAGAATGTTTTAAGAAAGACAGAGTGATAATGCTGTGCAGTAAAGCCTGTGAGTTTTTTCAAGAATGAGAGGAGAAAAGAACTGATTAAAGTCACAGAGTACACTAGTAAGTTTCAGTGGAGCTGATACTGAGCAAAAGCATGACTAAAATATTTTCCAAGAAAGAATGTTAGGAGTGTATTATAGGCAGCAAATATAATTTTGCTCAGTAAAAAGCATGGGATTAGGACAGTCATTTGGGGAATCAAAAGGTTAAAAGAAAAAAAAATGTCCTTGTTTGTTGATGGTAATACTATGAGAAGGGGAAAAAATGGTCGTGCAGGAAGTAGATGTTATGAATAATATGACTAATATGAAGGAAAAACAGGAAAACAAAATATCCATCTTGTATTATGGGAGAGCAGGAAGGTGAGTCTACCAGGGCTGACCTCCCAGAACTCCCTCAAGGCAGATCTCTTTAAGATAACTCTCAAAGATGATTTGACTTGATGATGGGTGTGGGTAATTCTAGGCACATTGAACAAAGCAGTTTTGCAAAGGCAAAAATTTTAATGGCAATTATTTTTCTCTTTCCAGTAAGTCATATGTTTGTTCCCACCATTTGATTTGCATGCCTAAGTAGTCTTGTTTGTTCTCAAATCTATTAAGGCTAGTAATATTCCACATTTATATAATTACAACATAAAACAAAGAAGTGAGTGCAAAAAGTAAGTCACCTCCCTGAAAATTAAATGACCCTGAAAACTTGATTAAAGTGAGTTATTTAAAAGTTACTGCTAAATTAGATGTAGATAAGACAAGGATAAAATATTGACAGAAAACATAAAAATGTACAAGGACTCTGCATCCAGAAAGTTTTGTAACTTTCTAAATTCTTGCTCTACTTTAAAGGAACTTATGAGAAACTTCTATTTTGGAGATGTGTGTTCAAGAAATACATGACAATTTCTACTTAGGAACTCCATCTTCAATGGAAAAGTAAAGACTGGCCCTCCACAAACAGAAAAAAAATAGTTAAAACAAACAAATGTGAAAGTCATTAAATGTTTACATTCTTATATATGAATTTTTTTCTGTTTTCCATTTTGACCTTTTTGACTAATAACTATCAGCCCCAAATGCATTTTTCCCCTAGTAAATTCTGCAAAAAAATGGTTACAAGATGTATTTATCCATAATAGATTCTAAGTGAAATGGTTAACATACTTTCCCGTCCTTTTGTAAAAGTCTGTCCTTTATTTAATACTCAGAATCATCTAACAAAATCAACTACATACTTTCTATTTATTGGTTTTATAGCAGTAATATAGTAATGCCCTCATTTTATGACAAGAACTTTGCCCCTATGCTAAATGATGCCAGTCAGACTGCTTTCAAGTTTTCCAGATCTCTTATCTGAAAGCTTGTTATCTGTGACCTGCTTACTGCCTGCTTACTTTAAAATAATCTTTCAACATTACTGTCTAAATAAATTACTTTTTCCTTTATAAACTTTATTCCAAATTTTAACAAAATGACCCTTACATTGCTTACTTAAACACTTTTTAATTAGCAGTTCTGGTGCCAATACTACCCATTTGTGGCTATGCAGGTGGCTCTTTTAAGAAACCCGTCCCTGTTAAATGCAGTTCTTTCTGCCCACTTGTATCTGTACAAGTGTCTTCTTCTCCGTTCCTTTTTTTCCCAATAAGCCTGACCCTTTGGATATTAAAAAAAAAAAAAAAAAAAAAAAGACACTCTTTAGGTATTAGTAAGGCAGATCTAATACTTAAGAATTTATATGTATCAGGGCCTCCCCGGTGGTGCAGCGGTTGAGCGCTGGGTTGCGAAGCTGCCCGCAGCCTCTGCGACGCCGGTTCGATCCCCAGCTGCTCCCCGGCCACTGCAGGAGGGTCCCACATGGTGCGCAGACCTCTCCTGCGGCCCGCTGCTCCCCTCAGCAGTGTACTTCGGTCCTTCTGCCTGCTCTACTCCCCGCTCTGGCTCTGGTGAATTCTCTCACCCTCCCGCGCTTCTGACTGTACCCAGCGCATGTATAAACAAAAACCAAACAAACAAACAAATAAATAAATAAATAAACATGCCTCTATAAAATTAAAAAAAAAAAGAATTTATATGTATCAAAACAAGTCATGTTATGTGTGGTAAAGTTGCAGCTCATATTCTTTACAATTATTTATCGCACAATTCCAACATTAAAATATCACATTAAACAAAAAAACAAAAACCCACTTAATTGCCACTTAATTGTTAATTTATTGATGGTCTAAAATTTACGAGCTTACATCTAGCACAACAAAAATGGATTTGAAAAGTTCTAAAAACTAGAAGTTAAAATACCTGCTTTCATTTTATGACACAAAATTTTTTTTGTCTGTCTGTGGAAGGTGCTAGGCTACATACTAATTTTTTTACTTAAATCCAGTCTCCTAATTCTAATACAACTCAGAATTAGCTTACTGGTTGCTACTAAGCTACCTTACAAGTGTGTTACCAAGTATTCTTCAGTTGAACTACTTTATCAATATTAGGATTATAAATTTCTCTTAAAAAAATTACGTAAGGCCACTAATTATTCTCCTTGTTTTGTAGACAAATAGTACTGGTCTAAAATAATAGGTCACAGGCCTCCCCTGGTGGCACAGCGGTTGAGCGCTGGGCTGAGAGGCTGCCCGCAGCCTCTGCAGCACCGGTTCGTTCCCCGGCCGCCAGCGAGGGTCCCACAAAAAAAAAAATAAATAAAAAATAACTACATTATGCATTGAAAAATTAAAATTACTCAATATAAAATACACTTAGAGCAACATACTATGAACTCTATCACTAAATAATATAAATTAACACATAAAATCTTGAATTAAATTCTCAGTTAACATTTGGACCCTTACAAGGTCTTACATGCATGAAGTTTACTACTAAGATATTGATATATCTCTTCTTCAACTACATCGTCCACAACGCCAGCAAATACTTTCTAAAAACTAAACATATGACTAAATCTAATCATGTCTCTCCACCTTACTAAAATCTTAACTGAAAAAAATCTTTAATGATATCCCATCATCTGCAAGTAACTTCATCACTTGATTAAGCCCCATCTTCCAACATTATGCTCCAGGCACATCCTGCAATATCTGGGCACTTTGACATTGCCTGTTCATTCCTACTTTGCCCACCGAGGTATACATTTTTTAAAAAAGATTTATTTATTTATGCATACAAGAACTGGGGTATGGGCCAGAGGTTGTGGGGGAGAGAGGATCCACCAGAGACAGAGTGGGAACAGAACAGGCAGATCGACTGAGGTACACTGCTCAGGGGAGCAGCGGGTAAGTCAGGAAAGGTCTGCTGCACCACGTGGGTAGCTCCCTGGCCGGGGATGGAACTCCTGCTGCTGTGGCTGCAGATAGCCTCATAGGTGTGTCTTAACCCTTTGCACCACCAGGGAGGGCCCTGCTCACCTAGATATACTATTGGAGGAACAATAAGGAACAAGCTATAAGCCTATGAATGACTTAACACTCTGACATTTTTTTTTAATCTCTGAAAGCAATTTATTTCTTCCATAGAAGATTATTATATACATGGATACTACAACCATTAGTTGACCTTGTTATAAACATTAATCTGGTTCCTTATAAATTCTTGTCATTGATTTGCATTCTATTCCTAGGGAGCTAGAGAGAATAAACACGAATCTCTCCTCCACATGACTTTAATCTTAAAGACACAATCACGTCATCCTTGATCTTCGTTCCAACCACTATGGAGAGCTGTGTGGAGATTTCTTGACCTACTAAACACAGAGCTTCCATACAAGCCAGCAATTTTACTCCTAGGTATTTACCCAAAATGACACAGAAACATTAATTCCAAAGGGCACCTGCATGTCTATGTTGATAGCAGCACTATTTACAATAGCTAAGCTATGGAAACAACCCAAATGCCCAAAAGTAGATGACTGGATCAAGAAGATGTGGTACACATACACAACGGAATATTACTCAGCAATCAAAAAAGACAAATACACGCAGCTTGCTACACTCTGACATTTTTATGTACTTCACCCCCTTCTTCTTCAAACCTGAAGAGATCTCAGGTACCAAGGAATACAACTTCCAGCATGCCGTGAATCTGACTTCCTAAATGAGGGATCACTGGGAACTACTGGTGGAGTTAAGCAGCCATGCCTGGCGTTTAACTGAACACGCATGACTTTCAACTGAACATATGCGGACTCAGAGTCTCTTACTTTTCTGGCATTGAACTTGCATCTCATAAGGTTGGAAGGAGACACTTGGATGAGGCACATGCAAGGAGACACTTGGAGGAGAGATATTAGAGACACATGGAATAGATACTTGGAAGAGACATGTGAGTCAGAGACAATGGCAGCAGTTATGGTGATCTCATTTTGGATTATGTGTTATATTTTGAACTTTGACACTTTTTGTGTCTCAACTCCTGGGACCTACCTAACTCTTTTCTTGTGGTTCCTTGCCAGACTATATTTTAGACTTGTGGCAAGTATTTGGGCCTCAACAGCACCTCTTCAAGCTAACCCTGTTTGGCTGGGCATTTCCCAGAAAGGGGTGGGTAAAAACGGGAGTTTTATTTGACATCCTTTCACTCTGCACACTAATTCTATTAGAAATCTTTCACACTAAGATTCTGCTTCCTTTACCTTTGTGTGGCAGATGGCTGGACTCCTTCTAGAGTGTAAAACCCTTAACATTTGGGGTCACTGGGTACCCCTCAGTCACAAGCTAACAATACTTCAATTGATCCTTCAAAAATTTGCTAAGATATCAATCACTAATATTTACTGACAATGACTTTCAAAGTTTAAGGTCCAGTCCAACATATTGTAAATAGGTAACTTTTATATGAAAAGATGGAGTTGTAATAATTGAACAGGCTAACTACAGGTGAAGAGTTAGAATACTCACTCATTTCAGTAGTTGTTTGCCTTGCCATTTCCCTAGTTCATTTCTGCTTTTATGGTTTCAAAGGAAGAATCAGGAAGTAGAAGCAAATACCTTAATAAAACAGCTCAGTGGAGAGAGTCAAGTACTGAATAACATACAGTAAATTAACTTTAAGAAAATAATCTAAAATTTAAAAAGAAGGAATCAAAGTTCATACAGGGAGAAACCTACTAGCCCAGTAATTTTTTCTTGAATGTTTACATGAAAAACTATTTTTATGTAACTTACAAATTTTCTAAAAATTTCATTACACTCCCACTATGGGTAACCAACAATAGAAACAAAACAAAACAAACAAACAAACAAAAAAAAAAAAAAAAACGCTGTGACTTCATTTTAGACTTTGTTTTTTGAATAGTTTATTCTAATATGAACTTTGAAGTAAAGCAAAGCACTTATTATTAAGAATAAAAGTAAGTCTTTTGCTAAAATTGATGTAAACTATATACATTGTAAACTACAGGAAATACACACACGCACTCACCCCTCATATCAATGAAATACGTATAATGTATCTGGAAAGGAAACAGCTTCAGTAGATTACCTAAGCATTTTTAGGGCTGTCTTAAGTCTGTGAATATCCAAAATGATAATTTTATTAGATTCTGTAAAGTAAAGCTTAAACAATGCTTTACATTCAAAATTTTCTTTCCTCTCTCACAATATTGTCACTACAAAAAAGCCTCTGTCTCTCAGCACTCACTTGAGAGAAAGCCAGCTGCCATGTCAGAAGCAGCACTGCAGAAATGAACGTATGACAAAGAAGTGAGGTCACCTGTCAATAGGAAGCAAAGAGCTGAGGCCTACTGACGACCATGTGAGCTTGGGAGCAGATCCTCTACTCCAATACTGAGATGACTGCTGTCCCAACTGAAAGCCTGGCAAGTCACTTTATGGGAGAATGTGACCTAAACCCCCTGACAAAGCCCATTCTGGATTCCTGACCCACAGAAAACAAAATAATAATATGTATTGGAAGTTGCTAATTTTTAGAGTATTTTGCTGAAAAGAATTAATCAATGAAGTATCTAGTTCATTTTTTTTCCTCCCATCCCAACTCTAATTGCTATTTTCTAAATACATATATATATATATATATACATATATATATATTTGGAGAGAGAGAGAGAAGGAGAGAGAGAGAGAGACTTAGAAAAAAGATTGGAAATGAAACCGTAATTTTATTAAAAGAGGAGCAAAGAGACATTTCTTTGTTGAAGAATGTGATAGTTGGAATTTGAATTCTATGAAATTTCTTTCCACCAAAGCTCTAATTTCAATGCTGTGCACATCCACATCTCACAAAGGTACTCTTCCTTCCAACCAATGTCAGTCTAACACAGGTCTAGAACCATTTTCTCCCCACTTCTCAAAGAAGTTCTGAATTATATCATCTGTTTCTACATATTTTTTTGTTTTAAAGATTGATTTATTGATGCATACAAGAGCTGGGGTGCAGGCCAGAGGTGCAGGGCTGGGGGGATTGAGAGGATTCACCAGAGTGGGGAGCAGAATAGGCAGATCCAATGAAATACGCTGCTGAGGGGAGCAGAGGGCGACACAGAAGAGGTCTGAAGCACCATATGGATTAGCTCCCTGGCCAGGGATGGAACTCCAACTCGTGTTGCAGTGGCTGTGGATTGCTGCAGTGGTTGAGGATTGTTTCATAGTGCTCAGACTTAACCCCTTGCCCACCAGGGAGGCCCCTGACTCTTTATCTTCATTCTCATCAAGAAAGTCATCTTTGAGGGGCCTCCTTGGTGGCCTAGGGGTTAAGTCTCAGCGCTCTCACTGCCATGGCATCAGTTCACCCCGCCAGGTGGCTAACCCACATAAGGCACAGCAGACCTCTCCTGTCTCACCTGCTGCTCCCCTTAGTAGTGTATTTCAGTAAATCTGCCTGCTGTACTCCCCGCTCTGTCTCTGGTGAGGCCTCTCACACCCTTCCACCTCTGGACTACACTTCAGTCCTTCAATAAATAAATAAATGAAAAGAAAGTTGTCTTCAAGTCTACATTTCCTTCCTAGAAACTTTTTATTTTTCCTTTCCCTGACTTCCTACCTAAAAAGAGCCATGTCTAAATCAATGTTCCTATTTCTTGAGCTTTAGTCTAAAGCATTGCACTGTCAGTATTTTCTGCAAGGTCATCACTGTACATGTGGCTTAACTGAATTTTTTTTTTCAATTCTGTCTCATTTGACATCACAGAAGCATTTCGCTCCCCTCCATTTCACTCCCCTCCATTTTCACCTTTTGTAGGCAAGGTTCATCACACTAAGTACCTTGCTTACTATATGAGCACTTTCACTAAATAAAGTTCAAACAAAAGAAACTAAAAATGCAAATAATAAAACTTTGGACATTTGAAATTATCTAAATAACTTGCTGTATTTTTCAAAATTTGTGATAATATTTTAATGAAAATACATGCTTGACATGTAAAGAAAGAAAAGTCAAAAACAATCATTAACTAGAAGATGAAATAACTGGTAAGCTGTAGAGCTACATATTTTTATCATAATTGCAATGGCAAGTTGTAGAGCAACATATTTTTATCATAAACAAAAAATCCATGAAAATTTAGTTTTTAAAGCTTCAAATTATATTCTCAAATGGTGTTAATTCAGACATCTAATAGGCAAGAGAATTATTTACAAGGGTGATAACCATACCTTATCAAGGACAATTTTCATGGGCCTCCCTGGTGGCGCAAGGGGTTAAACAAAGCACTGTGAAGCTATCCGCAGCCCCTGCAGTATGAGTTCGATCCCCGGCTGTCCAGGGAGCTACCCACATGGCGCAGCAGACCTCTCCTGACTTGCCCACTGCTCCCCTCAACAGTGTATTTCAGTCAATCTGCCTGTTCTGTTCCCCACTCTGTCTCTGGTGAATCCTCTCACCCCTCACACCTCTGGCCTGGTCCCCAGTTCTTGTATGCATAAATAAATGAATCTTTTTTTAAAAAAAAAAAAAAAGGATAATTTTCAGTACGTTCAATATTACCTAATAAAATTAATACTTTTAGGAGACCTAACACAAGAGGTAGAAACAAACAACAACAACAAAAATTGATAATCCTTTTTTAAAATTGACCTTCAAAAGAGACAAAACACACACTTGAAATCTGAGTGCATAACTAATGGACAAAGGTGGATGATTATGGGTGCTTTGATGGTAGGCATGATGCAATACATTTGTAGAGGTGTGAACCAATAACACCTAAAGATATAGTGTTGCCCATCATTGCTACCTCAATAAACATAATTTTTTAAGAAGCTGACCTTCAATTTTCTAGTTTAACATTCCTTATTTAGAGATTTCAGAGTATACATGGATATATGGTGCAGAGACTAAAGCTTTGATAGTAGGAACGTAGGCCCTACTATGGATATGAAAGTATAATCCATAAAGTATTTACTAACAGGAAATAATAGGAACAATTAAGTGTCAAGAAATAAAAATATGAGCAATGACTACAAAAATTCTGGTAAAGAGGTCATTTTTTAATCTTCAAATGGAAAGAAATGTTAGGGAAAAAATCTGAAGAATTGAGAAGTTAATATGACAATTCTAAGTAAAAACAGTATCAAAATGCAAAATATTTATAGCAAGTATAATAAAAGTGTATCATTAATTCTTAGAATTTATAAATAGCTTACAATAAATATACTAAGATCTTAATAGCAAACAAATGTCAAATACAAATCACAAAAAAGAAATACAACAGATTAAGATACTAAAAATGCTCACGTCTATATAAATAGACTAAAAAAGTACAATTTTTTGCAGTGGAATTGGCAAGTTCTAAAAATGACAAATATACCCAATCTAGTAAAGGTGGATTAGGTAAAATACCGTTATATATTGCCAGTGAGATAAAAATTCAGAGCAATGCTTTCAAAAACCAAGTTCACATTACCTATATTAATAGTCCTAAAATATTCCCAGCCCTTGACCTACTAATTGCACTTTTGGAAATTCATTCCATGAAATAATGTCAAACAACTAATAAAAGCATTATGCATAAAATGCTAGTAAAAACACTATTTATGAGGGAAGGAATCAATCTACAGGAACAATCATGTGCTCCACCATTAAAACACTGGGCACAAGGAAAGAATCAAATAATCCTATTGAGATACAGAAGGTTGGGAAGATTTCATGAAGTTACTCTTCAGAAGGGTATTAGAAAACTAGCAAATTTTACAAAGCAAAAAGAGAGGAAACAAGAATTCAGACAGGAAACATCATATGCAATATCATAAATTCATTAAACCACATACTCAGGTGTACTCAGGTATATAACAAGTATACTCTTGTCTGCAAAATGTTTATAACATGCTGCCCACTATTCCACAGTGGTTTTCAGAAACTGATGTGTGGCAGTGATATGAACACGTATGAAGCAATGAAAAATATTAAGCTAACTGAATGTGATTATCACATGCTGAAGGGAAGTAGAAGGGTTTAAAAAAACTGAAGAGTTTATCTTAAGTTAAACTCATCATAAACTATATGATGTATTAGAAAGAATATCTAACCCCTGCCAAGTGGTAAGCCACAGTCATTCTCTTTAGTTCCGTCTTTTAGGAAAAAATAAGTGTTAAGCTACATCAAATGATTGATGTGGTCCTATAAAAGAGATCTGAATAGCCTACCTTTCCAAACCAGTTCGGCTCCATTCCTTTAAAATTATGTCCCTTATATTTACCCTTCTACCCCTTCATATTGTTATTAATCTAGTCATTACCACATGACACTGTAATTTCTTCAGTAAATCCCTGTTCTTTCTTTTAATAGCTTCTTTCTATGTATTCATCAGATTTCTTTCAAATGTCTATTTCCAAAACAACTTTTTAACCATATCACAGTGCTTAAAAATCTATGAGTTAACACAAATTCCCCTTTCCAACTTACTCTCCCACTATTTTCAAGCAAATTAGTTAAGAAGGTCTCACTCCAGGGCCTCCCCGGTGGCGCAGCGGTTAAGCACTGGGTTGCAAAGCTGCCTGCAGCCTCTGCAGCCCCGGTTCGATCCCCGGAGGGTCCTACATGGTGCGCAGACCTCTCCTGCTGCCCACTGCTCTCCTTAGCAGTGTACTTCTTCATTCTGCCTGCTCTGCTCTCCACTCTGGCTCTGGTGAATTCTCTCACCCTCCTGCGCTTCTTCTGACTGTACCCAGTGCTTGTATAAATAAATAAATAAATCTTAAAAAAAAAAAGCTATCACTCCATTCTCTCCTTTGTTCAAGTTGCTTTTCTAAGCTAAACATCTACTACTTCCTTCAAAGTCCAACTGAAGTCTCAAGGTCTAACTGAAGTATCAGCCTCTCATTGAAGTCTTGTTAACTCCAAACCAATTGTTTTTGTTTTACAATCATGTATTGCTTAACAACCGCTTCAGGGCCTCCCCGGTGGCGCAGCTGTTGAGCACTGGGTTGCGAAGCCGCTCGCAGCTTCTGCAGCGCTGGTTCGATTCCCAGCTGCTCCCCGGCCACCAGAGGAGGGTCCCACATGGCATCCAGACCTCTCCTGCCGCCCGCTGCTCCCTCAGCAGTGTATTTCGTCACTCTGCCTGTTCTGTTCCCCGCTCTGGCTCTGGTGAATTCTCTCACCCTCCCGTGCTTCTGACTGTACCCAGTGCTTGTATAAATAAATAAATCTTTAAAAAAAAAAAAAAAGCTTCAATGACAGACCACATATAAGAAGATGACCCCCAAAAGCTATACCATATAGCCTAGCGTGCAGTAGGTTATACCGTAGAGGTTTTGCAATTACACTCTTAAGACACTCACTCCTAGATATTACATTCTAGGACATTCTCATGACAAAACTGCCTAAAACGACCTATTTTTCAGAATGTACTTCCATTGCTAAGCAACATATATTTTGGGCTTATCAATAACAATACTTAAGCATGTAATGATGCTGAACCATGCTACTTTCATATACAATCAGAGACACAACTTATTGGAGGCAGAGAAATGTGGTTAGGTTCTAGTCAGCAAGTTACATTAAAATATAGTAAAGATCGTTATCAGATAAACTATCTGTCACTAACTCAAACATAGCCAGTTTCGCTGCCAGTGTTAAAGCAGAGAGTATTTATATAGTTGAGCTCCAGATCTCTATGATTGGCCTATACTTAGGGGCTATGATATACAAAAAAATTATATTTACATTTACATTAAGAGCTACACTTAGTGTAAGTTGCTCACACTGTGACAGCTACCCAGGAACAGAAAACACCTGACCCATGTATCCTATCTGAAGCCTACGTTCACTAAGTCACTGATGGTTATTGAAACTGTTTTCCTTTCCCACTCCCAACTTTTTTCCTCACGTAAATAGCTGAGTTTCCATGAGTTAAAATTACAAAAGATGAAACTTCATTCTTCATTCTTCATTCTTTCTTTCTGAGCAAACTATGAACTCCTTGAGCACAGGATCACGTCTTTTATTTCTAGGCACCTTAAATTGTTTCTAACATTAAAAAAAAGTAGATGTTGACTTGATTCTTGTTCTCAACTTAACCATCAATTCATTATAACTGATCACTACTGCCCAACACAAGACTATTAGCACATCACTAAACATGAGAAACTAGTAAGTGATTTTTGTTTCCATGGGTAACTAAGTATAGGATTATTTTTAGCTCACTTGTGAAGTACTGAGGTTACAACCACAGGAACAAACATGCATATTATCCAAGTACATGTAATTAATTTAGCTGGTACCTCTGGTCTTCAGCAGCAACATATCAAATTCTACCTAATAATAAAACACTTGCAAAAAATGACCTCTTTCACAAACAGTGTCTCACATTAAAAGAAAAAAAGGTTAAATTCAAGGTACTAAATCATATAATACTTCATTAAGGAATAGCAACAAAAAGCCATGAAATTTCTGTTCATGCACTATTTTAACATTTTTTTTTCCCCCTTGAGCAAACATTGCTCTTATCCTCCCATTTTCACACACAGGACAAAGGATTTACACATTCTTTAAACCAATTCTTTTTTTTGAATTTTGGCAAATACTTCTATGAAGAGGCTTTCTGGAGAGGAAGGAGAGAGCTTTTACCTAACTGGCCAAAGTTATTACATGCGCTTTTCCTGGACCAACTGTTTACTGTTTTACTTAGTCCTTCCCTAACCTTTCAACTTCCTACTTCAGATCCCCCAGGTATGATTAGAATACGTTACTTTCTCAACACGCTGTTGAAAATATTAATGGCAATGCACAGAAATTTAATGCTAAGATACTTAGCAGAAAATCTTAAGAGGATTCAACAACATAACCAATCTCCACTCCTCTTAACACCACTTAAAAGTTTTAAAGTTTGTCACCTCTTCGTTGTTATCATCTACCCCTACAGCTCTGCAATTACCCCTCTTTTAAAGCAGATTTGATCCACAACATGTCAAGATGTTCCCAAGAGAAACACATCACCATGTGACTTAACAGGCTACTTTCTGACTTTTTTTCAGATGCTCAAGATGAGCTTTACTGCTTCTTATGTGTCACCATATGCTTTATAACAACAATCCTTTCCCCAGAAGTACAGAAGTGTTTCAACAACCACATCAAAGAAACCAGAAAACACACTAAGTACGGTTCTCTAAACTTAGACACTGGATAGACTCCTATTTCCACTCATTTCCACCTTTAATTGACCTCAAAACTCATCATCGGACAAGATAAGTATTAAGGTTTTCTCTGACATGTCTCTTGGTAGTAAATGTTTATCGCATATTGCAACTAAGAAAAATGAAACAAATGCCATTATCTTGCTGCAGCAATAATGAAGTCAGGAAAAGTTTAACCATTGAAATTTGAGACATTTCTGTACATTTGTATTTGAATTTTTAAAAATACTTCCTTTTCATAGTCTATTATTTTTATTGGGATTTCTATTATTAGTAAAATTCATTACTGATGTTATTAAAAGTAGGAGTTACGAATTTGTTGCTTTTTGTCCTTGCGGATATTCCTATTATTGGCAGTGCAAGACAGTCTGTCCATCTTCTTCATTCATCCAAAGGAAGTGAAAGAAGTAAAAGCATTTTATTTTTGAAGTCTGAGTCATTAAGTTCCCTTGGAAATCTTATTCTTACCACCAAATCCACAAAAGGAAAACAGAGGTGATATGCTCTCTGCCCAAATATTGTTAGCAGGTATGACCATGCATTAAGTTTCAAGAAAAACCACTTACAAAAGCATAGGAAAAGAACGAAGAAGGGAGTGGTTCTGGTTAATCTCACATGAAACACAATATTTGAGTAACACTGACCAGAAAGGGCAGTTTTGTCAGTTTTAACCAGGCCTCCACAAACAAGTGTACCATTGAAATGAATGATTTAAAACTGATTAACCTACCCTCTCCAGAGATAGCAAAGCAGTCAATTTTGAAAGCAATGGAGAAAAAGAACCCCGTAACATTTTATCTTGGAAAAGAGGTGTGAGTTGGTGTGATCTTAAAAAGGTTGCAGAACTACTGCAGGTGCCCCACAGACCTAGATTTAAATATTTTTGTGTTATTTGTTCTTTTAGGGGGCTCATGCATTCCTCTGTTGGATACTTGCTTCTCTAGTCCCTAAACAGTCAGTTTATGCATTCTTCCTGGTCTAACTTAATGCTTCACAAACCAGAGAGTCTTTTCTAATTATTTCAAACTAGAAGTCCTCTCTCCCTTATTCTGAATCTTTACCCATTAAAAATATATATATATTTTATCCATAGATTTTCCAAAGGTATGCTTGAAGACAGCATTCAACACAACATGGATGAATGAAGGTAGAGCCCCTAAAGAAAAAGACCCTTATTAGCAGTACTAAGAAATAAAACTATCTCAAATACCTTTGATTATCCTGTGATTATCATTACTGAGTCAATTCATTTTTCAACGAATAGCCAAAATTTCTACCATTTTGTTTGATTATTAATAATTTAAAAATTGAGTCCATTACTTACTTCATCTTTCTTTTTTTCTAGATTATCTTTTGCAATGAGAGCCAGAAGAAAACAGACAAATAAAATTCCAAGCCATCATTTTAGTAAAAACCTAAGAACTTCTCTCTGTCCGAACTATCCAAAAGTGGGAGAGGAAGGGAAACTAAACTTATTTGAATTTTACTTCCCTTTATTTCTTTGGCTTATTTTGTGATGAGATGCAAAAAAAAAAAAAAAAGGTGGGGGGAATAACTGCAAAATAGTAAAAAAGGGAAAGAAAGGGGGTAGCGAAAATCCACAAAATGACTAATGTAATGGCAAATAATGGCAAGTTAACTGTACAAGCTACTATATATGCATCTCAAAACTGAAGTGTAACATCGTCCTTTAATAACCTTTGAATTTATTATTTAGAAAAAATGTACAGCCTACTATCAGCTAGATTAAATCTAGCCATATATTCAGCTATATTACCAACATATCCAGCCATTTGTAAAGCCAAGAAAGAGTAAAATGCACTCTTAGGACTGGTACTCAACCTTGAAGTGCTGAAAGCTACTTCATCATCTAGTGTGGGGACAAATACATGCATGCACATGTGAACTTAAGACTGTGCTGTGTGGAAAACTCAGCATAATCACCATCATTGTAAATCACTCAGGTATCCACTTATTTTAACATACACAAATCAAAGCTGAGCTTGCTCTTGAAATTGCATTTTAACATTTTCTCTTCCCACTCTTCTCACTGAAAGCTTAGGATATAAGGGTATCCCTCCTTCCAGTTACTACTACGCAAGACAAGGTGTAGAAAATTAGTATAGCAGGACTAGCTTACACATGTCCTTCTAATACTGTAAAAGCACAGTAGCGCTAAACGTTCCAGAAGTGACCCACAGAGTAGAAGAGATTCTTCATCAGATTCCTTCTAAAAAATTAAGAATAGCTTTATAGTTTTAGGATTAGCATTTTTAATCCAATTATAGTATCTTGTCAGTTTTCCTTTCTATCCTGCCTTATGCCACTCATAAGGTGAAAGTACTGTCACTTTCCTACATATGAGATGAAATTTTTTTACAGGTGAATTAATCACAATCTGGTACCTATGTTGTTTCCTAAAAGCATATATAATTAGTAAACTACAATTAATAATGTTTTCAAATCAGACATAATTCAGTTATTTATCTATGGACGAAATGAGAAAACATTTTCTAAAAACAGAAATGGTCATATAATGGTTGGTTTGTTTTTGACCAGGTGAAATACATGACGGGTAATACATTATTGACCTTTTACACTAAGTTCCTTCTAAGCATCTTCATTTTATTCAGCATTTAGTTTAAATTAAATATTTAAAATTGAACCTGTTCTATGTTGCAAACACAGCTAAAATGAACAGCTTCTGTAGGAGCAGTGACCAGATTTTTAAATGCAGGTAGATCAATAAAAAAAAAAAAATCCACCAAGCACAGACTCCATGTGTGAGTGGAATGGTTTATAATAGCTTGCAAATGACTGTGTGCTTGCTGTAACCAGCTGTTCTTAAATTATGAATATGCAACCAATTCATGTTAAAGCCAAATCCCAGCACTATTTCTACAGAGAAATCCCAGTAGTTTTGCTTGTTCTACATGTTAGCTCTGTTAAGGATACAAATAGCAGTAAGCTTCCGAACAAATAGGACCAAACTATTGGCATTTCATGCACTAGGTCCATTATCACAGCGGGGGATGTCAATCATTGGTACATTCCTATAACAGCTCAGGCAATATGACAATGATCTCGTAGGGGAAAAAAATCAAAATCTCTGCAGCATACTCTAAGCCCTTCTGACAACCTAATGCTTTCTGACTTCAGCCAATCAGATTGTCAGACCTGACCTACTAGAAGACTTGCAGCAAGCCTGAAACATTTAAAAACATCAATCATAAAAACAAAGACAGGACATTGAATTATACAGTATTAACCTCCAGGGTTTGCATACAAAGACCTTAGATTTATTTATGTCCCAGCGAGTTAAGAGCCTCAGTACACTGTTCTTTACACCAAACTGACTGCCAGTTTGATGAACCTCTCTGCCCTCAGCAGGAGTGCACCGTCTTTGATTAATGAGTGCATGCTTGTGGAAAAGTGTTAAGAGGAGAAAACAGGAAAAACACACAATTATGTCTACACATAGCTGAAGTACCAATGCAGTAATTATCTTCACAACTGCTCCTTTTTTCATTACATGCACATGCACACATATGCACAAACAGTATTAATACAGGTTCTTACCTATATTACCTTATTTATTATTCTCTCTAACAATAGTCTTTATTTGAATGAAAGGTATTCAAAAGCCAAGATACAAGCTAAATTTCATAAACTATAAAACAAACTATTTCAAAAGCATGAATTTTATTTTTGAGAACACCTTACCTTATATAGCAAATTTTTAAACACAAAGAATAAAAACTACTATTTTCACCCTAGATTTTTATAAAAATCTATTTAAAAAACTCAGTGTTTAACTTTCAAATACCAGGACTATTGAGTATTTTGCATCTCAAATGTACTATGACTTGCTACAAATTACACAGCACTCAAAATAGATTTAAAAGTCATGTAATTAATTTTATTTTCTTTCAGCAAAGATGTTGCCAATATTTTGTAACTCCACCTGTAACTGTAAATTAATTATATTTATGCCCATCATTTCAAAGTTAATGTGGTCAATAGAAAAACTTATGAATGAACGGTTTGAACTTTTTATGATTGTTCTATTTAGTATGCCTTCCTTTAAGTAATACAAAGCTGAAAATTTCCTACTCAATTATGGGACGTATATTTGCACTGCAATCAAGACTGTTATCTCTAAAAAATTAAACAAATTGAGACTATTGATAAAAATTTACCCTAAACATAAACTCAGTTTCCCATAATTTAACTTATGGAAACATCTTACTTGCCATAAATATGCTATGAGTAGATACAGTTCTCAAAAACTGGAATGATTTTCTTTTTAAGGGAAAGTATGGCCATTATACAAAAAAAAAAAAAAAAGAAAAAGAATTGAGAAGGCTGTCACCTGAATATAGTCTTTAGTCTCAGTAAAGTATAATTTATTTAAAAGGAAACCACCTCTAAAATCTTATAATTTTGGGAAATAATAATTATGGAGTGGCTTGGTATAAGTATTTAAAATTGATTTCTATTGCATAGGAATTTAGTGGGATTTAACAGCAAATTATAATATCCCAATCATCAATTTCACATTTTAAATATTTATTACAAGGCAAACAATTTTAAAGTTTATGCTCCTCTACACTTTGTTTAAATGCTTGTTGCACCTAAAGATTTAAAAATTAAAATCAATAAATACCAGAAATAGAAAAGCTCTATTAACACAGTGTTAGGCTATAGCACAGCCTTAAACTAATCATCCTAAAGTTTATTTCACAAATTTCTTTGAATTTTTTTTCCCTGTTGAGATTATCACCCCTTTAATTCTTCTTTCCTCATTATCTCCCCTCTCCCCACCCCTCAAAAAAACCCAAATAATTACAAAACGAAGAGAACACTTACACACCAATGGGATGATCTGATGCCATTTTAGCACCAAAGTTTGATACTTTAGACTACAAATAGACTATCAGTAAAATTAAAATACAATTTCAATCTTTTTAATGTTAAGTTATTGATTAGTAGCCAATTATTTAAAATCTTGGCCACTTTATAAGGAAAATTAAACACAAAACGATCCATGTCCTCAATGATTCTTTCCTGATCTGATTATCTTCTGCAACAAATGCTTGAAGAAATATTTAATCAAATTAGTTAACATTTATTAAATAATGCACAGAACTTTTTAAATCTGTAGTATGAAAATTTCAATTTTACATAAGCAAAAACCTTTAAAAATACCTAACTAGGTGATTTAATTAATCCCTCAGGATATCAAGTAGATTAAAAATCATTAAACCTTGATGACATATTTTCATCAAGGGGTCAAAATCACATTACTTTGTTTGTGCTATATTATCCTGGTGGTAGTTCTATCTAGGACATCAAAATTTCAGAAAGCACAACTTAAAATCTTTCTTTAAGAAATTTTTAAATCTAAAAGTAATCAAGATCTAACACATACTTTCACTAATTCAAGGAGATAAGACAGAAACCATGAACTTCCATGTAAGTGTGATATCCTACATCTTGTATAGTAACACAAAAGTAGCAACAAAGACATTAACAATTGCAGTTCAAGCTGGGAGTGACTGTTCTGTTTCAATTCAATGACACCACTAATGGCTTCTTAGCAGCTCCATGAAATCAACCAGCTGTCAAGTTGATGCATCAGAAGGAACAGTTATGCACTCCCATAAGAAAAAGCAACACATCAGGATGTTTGGCAAAACATCTGCTCCTTTACACTGCAATTCTATAATAAACATGCAAACAAAGAAATGGGAGAAAGGGCAACAGAATTAAAATTCCAAGGTTTCCATTACAGACTTACATGCATTTTAAATAAATGGCTTATAAAAATAAAAACAAATTTCTGCCAAATTGAATACTTTGTTATTCTAAGTCTTTTAAAAATGCCGAATATAATTACTCAGTCTTTTAGAAAGGCAAGAACTACATAAAAACCTCTACATTTAAGAAATTTAGAGTAAAATTATGCTATATACAAAATTAAAATAATACTAAAACATATCCTTCCTTCAATTAATAAGTATTTAGATGACGACAACAGTATTCTAATAACTGCATTTCCAAGACTCAATGATTTACTAATACTTTTCAGCAGTGTTTGAAAGAATAAAATGATGTTAAAAGTTAGTCACTAGTTTAACATGTAAGATTAGTAGAGATACTATTACCTGGATTTTAAAACATGTACCTACTCCTACTTCTCTCCAAGCCATTATATGAATAAAGTGATATTAAGATCTCATAAATAACTTCCTGTTTTTAAGCTGACCATTTGATTTCCGAAAAACAAACAAAAAACTTACTGGCCATCATTGGCATAATATAATTTTACGTTCAACAAATCTTTTCAAACTTCTGTAAAAATCTTACTTTCTTCTACCTGAAACTTATAAGTGTCACATGTTGTCTAAATTATTGATTATGCAGCACAGTGACAATAATATGTACAGTGTTTACAATAGGTGTGAGACATCAAATGTACTTAACTACCATTTTCTTAAACTGCTTATCCTCTGTTGCTTGCAATTTATAATCTGCCAAATCTTCCAGTCCTTTGTTGCATGTATAATTTAGAACCATCTGTTCTATGTGCTTTTAACTATTTAAACATTTTTCACCTACCTACAATTCACATAAATGGCAGACATTCAATTCAGTCAAGTTTTCCATATAGTTTTTTACATAAAGCAAATTTCTAGATTAACCGCATACCAGATAACACCAAAGAAGACTGCTACCCAGATAAAAACACACCACATACAAGGTAAGTTTTGTGTTAGACAAACCTTTTCAGTGTGTTCAGAATTGTTCCTATTAGCTTTTTTCTTTTTTTTTTTTTTAGTTAATTGTAGTCAAAGCTCCCACACACACACCCAGTAGACAAAGAGAATGCAAATTAAATACAGTTTCACGTCCTTGTTAGAAAAGAGGTAAATATGATGACTGAAAATAACTACAGGAGACAGAATTCTACTTTCTCATTCAATTTACAGTGCCCCTTATTTATATACTAGTCAGTGTAGCATTGAGTTTGGTCATGTGACCAGCCAAACTTCTGAGATGAAAAACTATTTTAGACCAACAAATTAAAACACTAGCTTTTATTGTTTATCTTTTTATAATGGCTGACAAAGACTTTACTGCTAGAAGTTGTATATTTAAAAATCAATCCTGCCTTTTAAGTACTAGTGACATTTTTGCCAATAGCTTGACTTAATATCTACTATAAAATTTCAAAGTACTTGATATTTCCAAATTATTGTCAGCATTTGTATCTTTTCAAACTGTAAAACAATACATAGAAGAAAAAACAGGACATTTAAGTTACAAGAGGGAAGCTAGGTATTCTAAAATAAGTTTACATAAATGTTAACCAAGCTGATTAAAGAAAAATCCACAGCAGAAAGTAGAGAAAACGAATATGCTGATTAAAAATAACATTTGAGACATTTAAAGAATAAACACGTAGACAAATGACACTGTAAAGTTTACACTATTTATTTTTACACATAATTTTCCACCTGTTACCAAACATAAAATATGTAGAGGCGGAGGGTTCATATTGTGAGCAGAAAACACAAAAATAAGTGGCATAACTTATTGCTGACCTGTAAATTACATGGTCCTTTACAACAGGAAAAAAAAATTTTTTTTGAGACAAATTTACTGTTGGAAAAATTTTCTCAATAAACTTTGCATGACGTCACCAGGCCCCCTGAACATTCCCTAAACTTTGAGTTTTATCCAGATACACTTTTCGCCTTTCTAAGGCTTATTTCCCTTTCTCAAAAATATATATTTAAAAAGAGAGAGAGAGAGACTTGGGAATAAAAATTGCCCAAGATGGCGAAACGCTTGTTGTTTAGAGGGCAGGGAAAAAAATGGAGGATATTGTAATATACACAAAGGGATAAATTTCAACAACTCGGCCAAGGGCTGCAGCTGCTTCTCTCTTTATAAGGAAGCAACACACAAAAGATAAATACAGCAGGAAAGAAAAGAAGAGAAAATCTCCCCAACAGCAAAGCCAGCTCTGCCTCTCCAGATACTTCCTTTCCCAAATCCCAATTCTGGGGTTCATGGAACTACTTTAAAGGAGAAAGGAGCCGCGAAAGGGAATGGGGGGAGGGGAGCAACAAGACGACTGAAAGAGCGGAGAAGAGTTGCGGGCTGGAGGTCGTTCCCGGGGAAGAGCCGCCGGGTGGGAGCCGGCTCGCGGACATGACTGCGAGGACAGCCCCGGCTCCTCCAGCCCCGCCGCGCGCGGACAGCTCTTCCCAGGTATCCAGCTCTCCGCTCAGTCCCACCTGCCCCTGCACCGAAACCCCCAGCTCTCTCCCCGTAAACTCCAGAGCCCTCAGCTGTGAGGAGAGCTAGCAAAAGAGGCCCGCACTGGGAGTGGGGGTGGGAGGCGAAGCTCAACAGTCCTGCCAGCGAGGAAGAGGGGGCGGAGGCAAAAAAGGGCAGCGGGAGGCGGCCGGGGCCGGGGCCGGGGCCGGGGGGTGGCAATCTGAAAACTACCCCTGCGTGGAAGGGGTGGGGGGAGGGAAGTGGGTAATCCAGGGTTAGGGACGACGATCTCAACGGCGCCTGGGCTTGCTTTTAAGGCGCAAATCTGGCGGCGGCGGCCCGGGCGGGCGGCGCCGAGGGGAGCGGGGGACGCGCAGCCCCGGGCGGCACAAAGGCGGCGGGTCGCGGCCGCAGAGCTGCCCGCGCTCGGGAAGGCTCGGCCGCGGCCCTGCTCCATCGAAGTCCCGCACTGGCAGCTAGGAATAAAGTTTATGTTCTCCTGAGACCGCACCCCCCCCCACCTCCCACCCAGGACCGCGCATCTCCGCGCCCTCCTCCCCCCAAAACTGCACTCGGGACGCCGCGCGCACCCCAGCCCTCCCGGCAGCACAACAAAGAGGCTCGGCGGCCGGCGAGGGCGAGCGGCGGCCGGCGGCGGGCGGGCGCCCCGGGAGGAGCCGCTCCGGGTCTCCCCGGCCCGCAGGAGCCCAGTTTTCTCCTTTTCGGTTGCAACCGGGCGTACAACAGTTGGAGTTTTCAGGTTCACCCGCACCCCTCACACCCGGGGATTTGAAACTCACCTTTACTTTCGAAGTGAGAGTTGCGGTAGAAGGGATTCTGCCTTCCCCAGATGGCTGAAGGTTACGATTTTTGTTTTGTTTTGTTTTTTGTTTTGTTTTTTTTGGGAAAGCCCACCGCCTCCTTATTTCTAGTATTATTTTTGGAAGAAAAGTATAAAGAGTGGGCGTGGAGGTGAGATTTGTGATCGGGAAAGCCCTCGACTCCCTCCGTCTCCGTCTTCCGCCGCTCGCTCGCCCTCTGATTAGTTCCTATCCAGCAGCAGATTGAAGCAGGAGATGATTCTTCTCAAGGTTTGTTCAACAGCTTCACTTCTAGGCGAAGCTTCATGAACCAAGTGACGTCAACCAGCAAGGCTTCTCTCTCTCTCCTCTCTCTAACAATGAAAGTTGCTGTTAACAAGGGGAAAAAGAGAGAGAATTGTTTATACCATTTCAGTTCCAGTAATAAATGACCTATCAGCTCCTAAAGGAGCCAAGGGAGGGGGGGTTACTTCTTCCTTCCAAGAATACTGTCGCTTTGAGTTTGCAACGTTCCTCGTCCCAGGAAAAAAGTTCAGAAACTTAAATGGTTTGCTTTGCTTTTAAAACTAGAGAGGACAGAACGAAGGGACTGAAACATAATTTAAAAAAAAAAAAAAAAGGTAAGCTGGCGAATAGGGAGTATAGGTTCACCATTTCCACCTAAACTTTTTATCCGTAAACTCAGAAATCGGCTCAAGTCTATCAGCCAACAAAATGAATAAGCCAAGAATTCATGGATGTTTAGAACTCAAAATAAAATAAGAACCAGGACGCAAGATGGTCTCAGAATAAATCGCTACTGCCCTAGCATGGGCAAATTAAGCTGGCTGTAATGTTTGTGCACGGAATGAAAATTTATATAAAACACCTTAAAATAGTAAATCGTTCTAAAGTTATGGCAAAATTGTAAAGGTTTACCCCCAATTTCTGAGAGGTCAAAAACGGGGTGGGGGTATAGATAATTGCAGGAACTGAACACTTTTTAAGAAATCAAGTTAAGACGGGGAGCCTATCGCTCCATCTTTAAACTACATATGAGCTACGCTATTTTTCTAACCCTTCAAAGCTCTTTCCAACTTTCTGGTTTCTACTCTTCCATTCCCCCACCCAACCCCAACATCCTGAAACCAATCAAGTTTATTTCGTCCTCCCACGCTATACCAGAGCTTCCTAAAAAATGATTTTTAAAAAAAGCCTTGACGCTTTATTACCCAAGAAGCTATATATATTTTTTTTTTCCAGTTAAGTAGTGTTTTTACCCTTCGTGGAACACAATATAAGTCTCAACGTTCATATAATTGAAAACTGCATCATTTGTTAGGATGGATGAAAAACAAGCTATAGAAATAATTTGACCATATATGTATATTTTGCACATATCCACATGTATGTGGATAAATGTATCTTAAAAGGCACTATTGTTTTATGTTTCCTCTTCAGCCACTGGCTGTGATTTTAATTGTGCTGGAGGATCTTCATTAGTATTAACACATGGGGAGATTTCACAAAGCTGCTTCATTAGGGGAAAAAAAAAAGCTTGGCAGACTAGGTCTTTTTGCATGCACTGAGAATGTCAGCCTTACCTCGGTCATTTGTAACATAATAAGTGCAAGTACAATGATTGCAATGCAGGAGCACTGGGGGAAGGGCAGAAATACTGCCTGTCTAATAAGGATATCTGAAAAGAAGACTGCTCATTACATAGTAAAATGTATGCTAAAAATTAGTGAAGATGATGTCTCAGGAGACTGATGCTAAATAAATTAATGTGCTGATATGTTTTTAATTATTATTTTTGTAGTAGTTTATTTCATTCTCAGGATTCACATTGAGCAGCAAAGCTGTGCTAGCACTTATTGATTTTTTTTCCCTGCCACATTCCCGGAATACAGATTTTAATCATTTCACTACACCACACTCAGTAATTTCATTAAAAACTGGAACCTTCCATCCCCAGAAAAGCATTTAATTTCAATGACATACAATTTCTCTCTTAGCAGAAAACTGTCTCTACAGTAAAAGCTGGCCTAAGGTTCAAATGCATAATTTAATCCTGAGTTTTCCATGCTTTGCATTCCTTTGAAGCTATAATTTGAGTAACTACCTAATAACTGTAATAAGGACAATAATTTCCTTATAATATATTATTAACTCATATTTAATTAACTGAGAGGCCAAGCTATGTACATGTATGACTGGGTCAACAGTTCTATAGACTCAAAATTTACTAATAATGTTCCAGAAGAAAAATAAAGCTTAAAATATCAGTGTGAATGGTAGAATTTAAATTTTCTGTCCAATATAACATCCAAAACATTCATGTATTTTTATATAATAGTGGTTATTACTCAAAGTGTTTATGATTTTAAATGTTTGGAAGTAAACAAGACAATTTACTGAAATTTCTTTATGTAAAGTTTTATGGTATTATTTCAAACACTTTGCCTCATCAGTAGCATTTTCTGTTAAAAATATTTTGGAACAATAAGAAAAAAGGGCTAGTTTCAAGTCATCTCAGTTTTTATGCAGAATTCTCTTAAAGTATTTCTCTTGAAATTAAGTAGCACACTTGAATAACTTAAATAACTATAAGGCTATACGTTTTATTTAAATAGTTTGAATAATCTGCAAAGCATAGCTTAATTTTTGGTTGTAATAATATTTTGAAATATTGGGTTTGAAAACAGTACATTCATTGGTTATCCAAACAATAGGTTTCATAAGGATATGTAATTTACATCACCTGGTTTTAAGAAAAGAAACTTGGGGGGAAGGGGATTAACATAATAAAATTCATTTTTTAAAGTTTATATGCCTAAATCAACAGAGAAAAGGATACACTTGTAATGAAAGTGATTAACATATAAAAACTCATTAAAACTTGCTATCATTTTCCTGGGTGATTATAGAACCATACTTCAAAAAAGTTTTCAAGGAGTACATAAAAATAATTTCAAGTTAAAGCCATATACAACATAAAGTTGTCTTTTTCTTGGCTGAATGAGGTAATTTGTGTAACAAAATAAACCTCAGTGTCCTCCAAGAGTTTGGGATAAAGGATAAAAGTAGTGATAATGAAAAAAGTTGAATTTAATGTCTTTTAAACCATATTTTCTTTATCATCAAGGGCTCTTCATACATATAATTTGGAAAATATTTTTGTAACATTCTCAAAGATGGAATGCAATTAATGGAAATCAACAGTAGTTGGTAAGTGAAAAAGGTTAATATCTAAAATTCAAGATTATTTTCTATATTTCAATAAGTGTTCATTTTCATATTAAATTCTATCTTTGAATGTGCTATTTTGTAAATCAAACATATCCAATTCCATATTTTTAAATGATTTTTAATAAGGGTACACTAGACATTTTAAACTGGATTATTCCAATATTTAATGCCTTATACAAAGAAGTTGTGCCCAAATTATTTTTAATGATTCCTTCCCTTTTTACATATTCTGATATTTGATCATTTCAGAGATTACTAATTGTCATAGAGTTGAGGGAAAAAAAAGAAAAACCTATTCCTATACTTATATAAAATAATTTGGCCCCCATACAGTCTTCTACCTAAGATCATCATTTAAATTAGTGCTTACTTGAGTACAGAATTATAAATGAGTTTAATGATTAAACATATTTTCCAATATTGCTGTGGATAATTATTTTTTTAATTTCTTTTAATAGAGGCATGTTTTATTTATTTATTTATTTGTTTGTTTGTTTATTTTGTTTTTATACATGCACTGGGTACAGTCAGAAGCACCGGAGGGTGAGAGAATTCACCAGAGCCAGAGCGGGGAGCAGAGCAGGCAGAAGGACCGAAGTACACTGCTGAGGGGAGCAGCGGGCGGCAGGAGAGGTCTGCGCGCCATGTGGGACCCTCCTCCGGGGCCGGGGAGCAGCCGGGGATCGAACCGGCGTCGCAGAGGCTGCGGGCAGCTTCGCAACCCAGCGCTCAACCGCTGCGCCACCGGGGAGGCCCTGGATAATTATTTTTTAATTCTACATATGATATATACCTACTCCATATACCAATTATGCCATCACTATAGACTAAATTGTTGCACTTTATTTTTAAAGCAGCACCTATTTTTATTTTTTTTAAAGATTTATTTTTATTTATACAAGAACTGGGGTACAGGCCAGAGGCACGGGAGATTGAGAGAATTCACCAGAGACAGAGGGGAGCAGAACAGGCAGACGGACTGAAAACACTGCTGAGGGGAGCAGCAGGTGAGACAGGAGAGGTCTGCTTCGCCATGTGGGTATCTCCCTGGCCGGCCGGGAATCAAGCCCGCGCTGCAGAAGCTGCAGACAGCTTCACAGCGCTGTGCTTAACCCACTGCACCACCAGGGAGGCTCTGCATCTATTTTTAGAACCAAGACAGAACTTCTTAAACAGATAAAAAGATAATGGTACATAGATATATAATTTACTACTATAGGTGCTGTACATAGGTTTTTAAAAAGTAAAGAATTACCATGTTCAGAGAACAAAGTCTAGGAAGGCAGACTGCAAAAAGCTAAATGAATGAGATCTCAATAGAATAAGCTGGCCACTGTCATGTCTTATTTCTGTTTCAATTGGTACAGACTAATGAAGCTTTATTTGTTTTCATTCATTGAACAAACATTGAGTGCTTGCTTTATGCTATGCACTCTGTTCGAGGCTGGAAAAACTCACATTCTGGTTGATATTGAAAGTGTGAAATTCCTCAGAGGTTAGAGACTCACATAAATAACGTTATAAAGATACAAAAAGTAAATTTCTATAAAAATGAAGGGGATGGGACAACTAATTCTGATGGAAACTAAAAGAAAGATTTTATTAGAGATGCCATTTGAACTACATCTCAAATATTGAGTACTCACCCCCCCCCCAAAAAAAAGCAGGAGCGGGGAGGAGTGGGTGATGGATTCTAAGTAAGAGAAACCATATGCTTAAATACAAAGAGCTACTAGTGTCCACCAATATTGAGAATTCAATATAAGAGGAATGTTCAATGTATGGTATGGAATAAAAGGGACAAAGGAAGAAAAGGAGGCTGGGACCCGAAAGTGAAAGGCCAAATGTATCATGTCTGGTAGGGTGGTCACCAACAAAATTTAGCAAACATGACAGACCTGATTTAGGGAATAACTGTGTTAACAGTACAAACAGATAATAATATAAAGAGATTGCTTAACAGCTCATCAGAAAGAAGGTAAAGAACAGTGGCACTCGAAGTATAAAGCCAGTTACTTTTTAGGTAAAATGTTGGTTTGATGACTGTAAAAAACAGTTTTGGGAAATGAAGGACTGATAGAAGATTAAAGAGATTTCTAGTTTAGGTAAATGGGTATATCCAAGGGTTCACTAAGTTTAAGAGTACATAGGTGGGAAATCTTAAGGTAGTCTGGAATTCCAACTTGAGTTTATGCTTTATAGGTCATTTTCTTTTTAAAATGGGATGATTAGAATCAGCTGAAAAGCATTCCCAAAATCTCAGATTCAATAGGTCTGGGGTGAGGTACAAATATTTCTTGGGTATTATTTTTTAAACTCTGAAGGTGCTTCTGATAAACATTCCTGATTAAGAAACTATTACAAAAAAACAAACTGCAAAGTTCATGGAGATGGGGTGAGAACAAAGCCCAGAAAACTTTGAAAACGATGAGCACTGAGAATGGGAGGGATATGTCACATCAGATATTAAGATGTTATAAATTCTTCATAATTTAACAGTTGGTAATGAAACCTGTAAAAAAAAAAAGACCAATAAAATGCAATATAAAATTGAGAAATTGACCCAAATGCAAATGGAAATTTAACATAACTAAAAACTGTATTTGACAGCAGCGAGGAAGAGATGGACTCTTTAATTAGTAGTGTTGGAATAACTGGATAGTCATAAGAAAAAAGATGAATTTAGATCTGTTCCAAAAATAAATTTCAAAGAGATTATATATTTAAACATAAGCATTTGAACCACAAAAGTACTAGGAGAAATTATGGGTCAATCCCCTGTAAGTGGAGAGTAGGAAAACAGTCCTAGTAATAATCAAAACTGGTAAAAAATGAAATACCGATAAATCCCAACATGTAAAAAATGAAAAGCTTTTGTATGACCAAGGAAAGAAAAAAAAATACCTCAAACAAAATGTAAACAATAATGAGAAACTGAAAAAAAAATTGTAACTTATACAAATTAACAACTCTGTATTGAGTATCTAAAAATAAGACTAACACCCTGATAGAAAAAATGGCAAGAGATATTGAACAGACATTTTACAGAAAAAAAAATGCAAATGCCCCTTAAAAGAAACATTCTCAACCTGTTCATAAGATAAATGCAAATCACTGAGATACTATTTTTCACCTAACAAATAGGTAAAAATCTCAAGTTTCAGAACATAGCCATATTTAGGGTAGCTTTATGTGGAAGGGACAATCTCCAGTAATATTTGTTGGAATGAAAAGTGAACAAATCCTAACAAGAAGGAATTTGACAATATTTAATGAAATTATACATGCATTTTTTTGGGGGGGGGCTAGCAAATTCTGCTTCAAGAGTCTACCCAACACTTGCAAAAACATAAAAAAAAAAACCATAATAAGTTATTCATCAAAGCATCAAAGAAATAACCTAAATGTTGATCATAGGGAAATAGTGGAATTAATTATGGTATACTATGCAGTGGAATACTATGCAATTTTTAAAAAGGAATGAGGAATATATATAATATAAAGTATTTTATAGAAAATTCCAGTATGTATTGCTAAACAAAAAAATGCAAGGTGGAGAAGAATATGTACAGTCTGCTACCATTTGTTTATTTACCCATTTGCTTAAATGAAAGGAAAAATCAAAGCCATAAAAAACAAGATTACATATAAGGAGAGAACAGATAGTAAAAACAGAATAGCAGGAAGAATTCTCATACAACTTGTTTTGTAGATTCAATTTGAGAACCATATAAATAATTTACATAATTTAAAAAAGCAAATGTAAAAAGCAATTCCATCAAAATAAAAAGTAGATGAAATAAATGAACTTAATTACATATGGAATTGGTGGTATAACAATAGAGAGGAACATTGCAAGTGACTTTGAAGATAACTTTTTAAAAATCACCACTCTTAGGATATAAACTAAGAAAAAGAACTTTAAAACAGCAAAAACAAGAAATGAAATTGTTATCGCTAGCCATATTTTTGTGGCACTATTGGTGGTGGTCCTGTAGTATTTAAGTTGGCGTTTGATAACTAATTTTTGGTGTGGGACTAAAAAAGAAACATGTAAAATTAATGAATTACATAAAGACTCTGTGATCCTAAATATGAACTAGATGTATTAAAATGAACTCCTTACATATTTATGTTTAAAGCAGGCATTTCTCAGTTCTGCCCACTGTAAATGTCAAAAACTAGAGACTGTCGCTATAACAAGCACATGCCTGTGTACCCAGTTTATGGTATCTAAACACCATTACCAGTGAAAAGAATTCTTTGAAGCAAAGGCTGATTCCAGGTTTGGGTCAGGAAATATGCAAGATAAGTACAACAGCTTGTCATACCATTAAGCCTGGACGCTAAAAGATTGGGGTCATGTCAAAAGGATTTGAAAGTCACCTTGAAAAGGCCAACCTGAAGTGGCTCCCACTAGCTAAAGGTGAGGCAGTCTGAACACTGTTAAAAATAAAATGGATTCAAACATTAATACATTTTAGTATGTAAGTTTATAATGAATTTTTAAAAACCAACCTCATTGTTTACCTTTGAAAAATGCAGGGAACCAACTCATGATTTTAATAGATATAGCAAACAAGTTAAGGATTTATTTAATATTTCCTATCAAATGTACCTTGGGAAACCAAATTTGTAACTATTTTTGTATGTATATGTATGCATGCATGTCTATACATATATACATATTTATGAAGATTACAACATCAGATTTCACTTTTCAAAAATGTTATTAGATAATGCTAAGTTATTGTGATCAAGCATACAATTTGCTGGTGAATTTTAATGCAGAGAAAAGAGGCAATATGATCTGGGAAGTAAGGAAACTTAATTCATTAAGGCAAACTTAAAACATTGGAGTAACATATCAAAGTTTTTGAAGTAATTTTATAGCAAATGCATAGACATCATTTGTATGGTCTTTCCTATAGTAATCCTTGATGAAAGCCAAAGGCATAATGAATATAATTAGGTTGATTGAATTAACTCAATTTAATACTGTTACTCATCCATATCAGTCACATAGGGCTGTGTAGACCCCGCATAGCCCTACCTCAAGGGTCAGCAATGTGCTGAATCCTACCCATACCAGCTCATCAGTAAAATATTAGATTTTCAGGAATTTTTGCAAGCTGGTTGTTAAACACAATTATTAACAAAAACAAATATTTTCAAACTTAAGATAAATTGCATTAAAAACAAGTAAATACTCAAAATTCATAATTTCTTATTTTACCATGCTGGAGGTTATTTATGTCCATTGTAGTACAACTATGTCCAATGGAGTGCTACTGCCCATCTTTTCCCAACTCTATTTTCAGTGATGTTAAATTGGTAGCTTGAAATTGACTATGGTGGGAATGTTTACACCTTGGAAAATGGCAAACAATATAAAATCAGGGCATAAGTCAATGTGCTGTTGATAGTCACATTTAAGAAAATGATGGGAAAATGGTGATGCAAATTAAAGTGTTATACTGAAATTGCAGGAAAAAAAGGGGGAAAATAATCTTCCAGTATTTGAAAACTATTACGTTAGCAAGAATTCACTCACATCACTGATGAAAAAAGTAAAGTCATTTCATTTTCATCTGATTCATTAAACAAAAATATCAATGACCATTTAGGTCAAAACTATATTCTCCATCAATTACAAATACAGGTTGGCTACAGACACAGGTGTTTAGCAAAAACATTCTGAGACAATCAATTGACTATAAGAATTTTTACTATATATTTTTATTTATAAATTGTCTACTTATTATGTATGTTTTTGCTTAATTGTGTGCATGTGTAGGCATACATATATATTCCCAAAAAGTTGTTTTTAAAGATGTATCAGCATACTTCTGGTGGCAAAGATCATAATCACTAGCTCTTAAAGAGTGTACCATCCAATTGGGAGGTAACACAACAAAATATCTGATACAATGTGTTAAACACTCAAAGTAAAATGAGTGCATATTAAGAATAATTATTTTTGTGGGTGAGGATGTGGGATGGATGATGCATGTCCTAAATTGTGTTAGAGTCCATTTAATAGTGATTATTAAGCCTTCTTTGCACTAAAGTTTGTGCTGATATATTATTTTCACTATTAAAATTTTTAATAATTTGGCCCTAGAAGACAGTTTCAAACTATTCAAGGTACTGATCAATGCCATTTGGACTAGAACTTCAGAAATCACAGAAATTGTCTGTTTGGGGGACATGAACAAATACTTTTATCTCATATCTAATTTCAAAAACTCATATGACTAACTTCCTTCTTGACAGCATGTTTCAAGTTGGATAAGCACTTTTACATTCACTGCTCATTTATTTTCACAACATTTTGAAAAACATACACTCAAGGACCAAAATTCGATCATAACCACAATTTTCACGACTTTCTTTAAAAACCGAATGAAGGGCCTCCCTGCAGGTGCAAGGGGTTAAGCACCGCCCTGTGAAGCAATCCGCAGCCTCTGCAGCACGAGTTCGATCCCCAGCCGGCCAGGGAGCAACCCGCATGGTGCAGCAGACCTCTCCTGACTCGCCCGCTGTTCCCCTCAGCAGTATATTTCTGTCAGTCTGCCTGTTCTGCTCCCTACTCTGTCTCTGGTGAATACTCTCACCCCCCATATCTCTGGTCTGTACCCCAGCTCCTGTATGCATAAATAAATAAATCTTTTAAAAAAAATGAAGATCAGAGTTCACATTGTTTACAGACAGTTGTGTTCTGGGAATAATGCAATGTGAGAAATAATATTCAAGTGTCAACTCTTTTAACTAGTGTAGTAATGTTCTTCCTTGTCCTATAGCACATATTCTAACACACCTTTTTCGGCTCACAAAATAATCATGAAATAATTTTTAATCTCTTCCTCATTAGCATGGATTTGGAATGTCCAAATAAAAAATTATCAAACACTTCTCTCTCACATGTAAACTGCACATAGTTTAAAAAAGTCTACTCATATACTTCAAACACTTTTCACCGACCTGTAAAGCTAAGTATCTATTAGCATGAGCATGCTAGAGAAAATTGTACTCAAACATAGTAGTATATCAACTATATTAGTGTCCAAAAGTATCACATTAAAGGAATTTTGCCAATAGTTGATTCTGTTTTCTCTCCACAGATATACTTATTATTTTGCTACTGGTTTTATAAACTTAGCAACTTTGTGCTTTTTATATATTTTTGCTCTGAGGAGTGCAAATTTGAATTAATATTTCCTGTGTTTTCACACTTACAAAAACACATGAAAACATTATTTTATGCTTGTCCTGCGAAGTTTTTATTGTTTTACTAAACTAGTTGACCAAAAATGTCATTAGGTTTTATTTAAATTTGCCCAAATGAAATCAAATTATTTTATGACCCCCCCAAAATATACTTATAACCATTGTATTTCCCATTTTTCATTGAAGAGAGATAGTCTAATAGAAATTATCCTCTGAAACTCCAAACAAAAGACCACAAACTACCTAGAAACAAGGTAATACAAGCTGGGTCTTTTTCCCTGAATTAGAAATCACTAAGAAGTTTTGAGCAAAGAAATGGCATAGCCTTATTTACCTTAGAATGATCTCTCTGGCTTCACTAGTAGAACAGAGCATAGGAAGCAAATGGAAGGTAGGAGACCATATAGAAGACTGATAAAAAAAAAAAAATCCAAACAAGGGATAATAATACTAGGTTTAGAATTGATGGTAGTGATTGAAATAGTAGAAAATGGTCAGATTCTGAATATATTTTGAAGATAGGGCTGTTGATGGATTGGATATGTGCTATAACAGAGAGGAAGGAGTATTAACTCCAGTTTTGGTCCTCAGGATCTAAAATTAACATTAATTTATATAGAGAGAATGCAGAAAGTTGGGCTCAATTAATTTCCAGACTTCATCAAGTAGTTAGGATCTTTTAGGGATCAGGTCACTTGAACAAAAATCAATTTACTAAAAGATAACAATCAATTTACTGAATGATTCGTTAAATATATCAAACTCATTAATGAGTAGTAGTAATTGAAAGTCTCAATATATAGAATATAATAAAACATTAGGAAAAAACTCAGGGGCCTCCCTGGTGGCGCAGGTGGTTGAGCGCAGCACTGTGAAACTGTCCACAGCCTCTGCAGCAGGGGTTCAATCCCAGACAGCCAGGGAGATATCCATCCACATGGCGCAGTAGACCTCCCACATATCTGGCCTGTATCCCGGTTCTTGTATGCATGAATAAATAAATCTTTAAAAAAGAAAAAAATCTCAGTGTTTCTTAGAGGAAATTATTTTACATATAATTTTTTTTTTACCTGTCTCTTCTTTGGGATTATTCTGATTTTTTTCAAAGCTTTTTAATTTAATTAAATAGGGCCTTGCTGGTGGCGCGGTGGTTGAACACTGGGCTGAGAAGCTGCCCGCGGCCCCTGCAGCGCTGGTTCAATGCCTGGCCTCTGGCGAAGGTCCCACGTGGCACAAAGACCTCTCCTGTAGCACCCGCTGCTCCCCTCAGCAGTGTATTTTGTCAGTCTGCCTGTTCTGTTCCCTGCTCTGGCTTTGGTGAATTCTCTCACCCTCCTGTGCGTCTGACTGTACCCAGTGCTTGTATAAATAAATAAATCTTTTTTTTCCTCATTTCTTTTTTTTTTTTATTTTATAGAGGCATGTTTATTTATTTATTTGTTTGTTTCTTTTGTTTATACATGCACTGGGTACAGTCAGAAGCGCGGGAAGGTGAGAGAATTCACCAGAGCCAGAGCGGGAAGCAGAGCAGGCAGAAGGACCAAAGTACACTGCTGAGGGGAGCAGCGGGCGGCAGGAGAGGTCTGCGCGCCATGTGGGACCCTCCTCCGGTGGCTGGGGAGCAGCCGGGATGGAACCGGCGCTGCAGAGGCTGCGGGCAGCTTCGCAACCCAGCGCTCAACAAAAAAAATTTAATTAAATAAAAACTTTAATTTATATTTACTATTCTTAAGTTCTAATGTCTTTGACTACAATTAAATAAAAATATTTTAAAATATTATTAGTTTGGGGGCAGTTTTAACTTAGATAAGCAATCATTTTTACACCCCCACATTACTGTGCAAAGCATGCAAACTTTTCTTATTATGGAAAAAATTACGGTAACATTTACAAACTTTTGTCAAAACATGGAAAACTTATTCCAAAAGGGAGAAATAAAGAGGTGACCCCAAGCAAGTAAAAACCTAGCAAAGTAAGTTTCATTAGATTTTAGGCTTGAGAACAATCCTCTTTGGCTTAATATCCCATCTCTTAGGTCTACTGGGATGTCTGTATCAGGGCAATTCTGACTTCATGGCTCTCTTCAACCCCTCCATCTAAAATTGAGTAGGAAACAATTTTGATCCCCGTGCCTATAGTGGGAGTGTCAGCCCTGATGATTTCTGAGTCTCCTTGAGTCTTTTTCTTTTAGAAAAGCACACATTTGCAGCTGAATAGATGCATGGTCTTAGAGAAACCAAGAAGTCTGGCAGCCATCCTTCATTCCATCACACTTTCTTGGTACCCTTTAGCTCAAACTGATAAGATCACAGCTGGTGTAATCATGTCTCTGTTGCTGAACCAGCTGATTAAATCCATGAGTTGCACCAGAGTCTCTTTATCAAATGGTTGTTCAACCACTTGTCTTCAGAATAAACTTTTCATTTTTTGCAACATGGATAGGATGGAAATTTTCTCCAAATTCTGTTTCTTTTTCACTTAACAATTCTGCCTTCAATTCCTCTCCCTCCTGTTATATTTTACTACAAACAAGGACTCCAGCCACAGCTTTAATGCTTGGCTTCGATAGCTCCTGTGTTAAATATCCAATTTCATTTTCACAAGTTCTAACTTCTATAAAACAAGAAAACATAATTCAGTCAAGTTCTCTGTCACTTTATAAAAAGAACTGCTTTTCCTCGTTTCCAAAAACTTGTTCCTCATTTCCACCTAAGATTCACCAGGTAGGCTTTTATTTATTTATTTATTTTTAAAGATTTATTTATTTATTTATACAAGCACTGGGTACAGCCAGAAGCACAGGAGGGTGAGAGAATTTGCCAGAGCCAGAGGGGAGAGTAGAGCAGGCAGACTGATGAAACACACTGCTGAGGGGAGCAGCAGATGGCAGGAGAGGTCTGCGCTCCATGTGGGACCCTCACCCAGCGGCCGGGGATCGAACCGGCGCTGCAGAGGCTGTGGGCAGCTTCGCAACCCAGCGCTCAACCACTGCGCCACCGGGGAGGCCCAGGTAGGCTTTTAATACTCATACTTCTAACTAATATTCTTTTCATGATTATTTATATATGCCCTAAGAAGAATTTTTAAATGTTCTTTATCAAGTTGAGGAAGTTCCTTTCTATTCCTAGTTTGTCTTTGATGAATTTTTTTTTTAATAAGTGGGTTTTGGATTGTGCCAAATTCCTTTTCTCATTCTAATTAATATGATCATATAGCTTTTCTTCTTTAATATGTTGGTTTAATAAATTACATTGGTTGGGCCTTCCTGGTGGTGCAAGGGGTTAAACACCGCACTATGTAGCAATCCACAGACTCTGCAGCACGAGTTCGATCCCCGGCCGGCCAGGGAGCAACCCACATGGCCAGGCAGAACACTCCTGTCTTGCCCACTGCTCCCCTCAGCAGTGTATTTCAGTCAATCCGCCTGTTCTGTTCCCCACTGTCTCTGGTGAATCCTCTCACCTCCTGCATCTCTGACCTATACCCCAGCTCTTGTATGCATAAATAAATAAATCTTTAAAAAAAAATAAAAAAAAATAAATTACATTGGTTGATTTTCAAATGTTGATCCAACCTTGCAAACCTGAAATAAATCCCATTGGTCATGGTATATAATTCTTTTTTGTAAATTGTTGGGTTTAACTTATTATTTTCCTGAAATTTTTTGTATTCATGTTCCTGGGAGATACTAATCTGCAATTTTCCTTTCTTGTAATTTGTCTGGTTTTATTAGGGTAATGCTGTCCTCACAGAATGAGTTAGGAAGTATTATCTCTGCATCTGTCTTCTGAAAGAGAGAGAAATGGTACCATTTCTTCCTTGAATGTCTCGTTCAGTTTTTTAAATATCTGTTTTTGTTGTTTTGTAATCTCGCTTCTCAGAAATCTGCCTCTGTTTCAGCATAATTTAGTGGTCAGTCAATGATTTGGCCAGAGATTGTATTCAAACTTGTTTTAACAAGGTTTCTACCCTTTGCCAAGCAATCTGTGTGTGAGCTGCAAAACATTTTCAAAGTTTGAGCCAGTTCTATAGTTTCCTTTGCCTTGTCACTTTCTACCAGATGCTTTTAGGAATGTCTTACATTTATATACTTTCCCAGTTAGCCAGATACCTTTGGGGAGCTTACCTGAGTCCTTATATACCTTTTTGACTTCCAGGGTCACTCATGAAATTTCTGGCTGATTCACCTCTCATCCCACCTGAAACTGTAAATTCTGGCTAACAAATGTAGTTACTACACTCCCTACCCCCATTATTTCCTACCTAATTTGACAATTTTAACTGGCAAAGATGTAGTTTCAGTCCTAATCTCTGAATACTACTATGACATCAAATGTGTTAGTTTCCATTTCCAGTCAAAAGCTGTTAAAACTACCATTCTTGCCCATCAAGTTGGGGCGTGGGGCACAGAAACAGTTCCAAGATAAGAAGATCATAGTCGCCCACTATTATTACCTGAAATTACATTAGTTTTTCAGGACTAAGCATTTCCCAATGTGCTGTCTGTTTTTGAGTGATGTACAGTGCCCTGAAATACGTTTTGACTATTTTTCCACTTAAAAAACAGCACGTTTACTGAGGCATTACTGACATTCAAAATTGTAAGATGTTTAAAGAGTATATCGTGTCATTTGATATGCATATAAATTGTGAAGATTCTCCCCCCATGTAGCTAATTAACACATCAATCACTTCAATTACTTATTTTGGTGAGAACATCTATAATTTTTCCATTTTTATACTTATTCTTTTGTGGAGAAGAATTACTGATCACATTCAACTGCCACAACTGAAAGTCCCCTATTCATTAGGCTACAATAGTTACATGTATTGCTTTTTTCTATTGTGGTAAAATAAATTCAACATACATTTACGATTTAACCATTTTTAACTGTACAATTCAGTGACATTAAACACATACCCAATATTGTGCAATCATTTCATCATCATTTTCTAGTTCCAGAATTTTTTTTATCATGACCTATAGGAATTTTGTACTCATAAAAAAAAAAAAAAAAAAACTCCCAATTTCTTCCCCTTCCTGCAGTAACCTTTATTTACTTTTTCTCTATGAATTTACCTATTCTAGGTACCACATATTAATAGAGTCATACAGTAGTTGTTCTTTTGTGTTTGTACTTATTTTACTTAGCATAATGTTTCCAAGGGTCAATTATATTGAAGCAAGTATCAGTATTTTTTTTGTGGTTGAATAATATTCCACTGCATACCACATTTTGTTTATCCATTCATTAGATGATAGACTTGTTTCCAGCTTTTGGCTATTATGAATTATATTTCTATGAACATTTTGTGTGAAATTTCTTTGGTGGGTATATGCTTTCATTTCTCATGGGCGAATACTTTGTTGTAGAATTGGTCATAGAATTGATAAATCTTTTCAGAAAGTGCCAAAATGTTTTCTAAAGTGGAACACTATTTTTCATCACCACTGTAAGTGTGGTATGGTTCCAATTTCTCATAACCTTGCCGTTATTTTTAAAGAGCATTACTAAGGTATGGCATATAAACTACATATCTATAACATACCATTTGATGTCCTGACATACAAATATGCCTATGAAATCATCACCACAATCTAAATGTGAATATATTCATCATCCTACATAGTTTTCTCATTCCCTCGATAATCCTAACACCTTTTTATGCCCCCATCCCTGGCCCTAGCCAACCAGTGGTTTATTGTCTCAATAGATTTGTTTGTATTTTTTAGAGTTTTATATAAATGAAATTATATGGTATGTATTCTTTTATTCACCTGGATTCCTTCTCTTCGCATAATTATTTTGAGCTTCATTAATATCATTGTATGTGTGTTAATACTTCATCCATATAGAGTACTGAAAAGTATTCCCTTTTTTTTAAGATTTATTTATTTATGCATATAAGAACTGGGGTACAGGCCAGAGGTGTGGGGGTGAGAGGATTCACCAGAAACAGAGTGGGGAACAGAACAAGCAGATTGACTGAAATATACTGCTGAGGGGAGCAGAGGGCAAGTCAGGAGAGGTCTGCTGTGCCATGTGGGTCACCTCCCTGGCTGGGGATCAAACTCATGCTGCAGTGGCTGCAGTTAGCTTCATAGTGCTGGGTCTTAACCCCTTGCACCACCAGAGAGGCCCGAAAAGTATTCCATTTTATGGATACATTAAAATTTGTTTATTTACTAACCTGTTGGTGGGCATCGCAGATATTTCCAATTTGGGATTATTACAAATAAAGTTGCTATGAACATTCTAGTACAAGCATTTATGTGGACATATGCTCTTTTCTCTTGGGTAAATTCCGAAACCAAATCATTCCAAATGACTAAGTCATGTGGTGGGTGTATATTTAACTTTTTAAGCAACTGTAGAACTGTTTTATAGAGTGGTTTCACAATTTGACATTCTCATCAACAGCTTCAATTCCTCTAAAATTAAGTCCAAAGTTGTTATGGTCAAGCTTTCTAAATTTATCCATTTTAATTTGTATGTAGAGGTATCTCAATATGTGTGTGCCATTTAGTTAATTCACAAAACATGAAATTTAACTTTTTTTTTTTTTTTTTGAGAGTGAAAATCTGAGTGTAATTTTCTTTGAGTTGGTGACCAGTATATATATGTTTTTCTAAAGGCATAGGAATGGCGAACATCAGTGAAGAAATCAGCTTGCTTATAGGTTTAGCTTATCATTGACAGGGCAGTGATTTACATCTGGACCCAGGCGCATTCCTAAGTAGTTAGGCTATTAATTTTTCTTTTTGTTTTATATGATTACTTTTTGTTTTAACTACTCACTTACCACTAAAGTGCTATTAATTAGCACGGGTGAGTTTTACTTTTCACAATGTAATATTTTTATCATTAATACTAACAAGGCTAAGCATACAACAGAGAAATTATTAAGCTAACAGTTCTATTAATACACAGAGTTTAGTAATGTTTCATTTGAATTAGCCTAGTTATTAGATTTCGTATGTTCTTTTTTTTTTTTTTTTTTCTGCTTCTTTCTTTTTTTTTTTTTTTTTTTTTTTATAAATTTTATTGTTATATTCCCCATACAATTGCAGCCCCCCATTCTGACCCCAATCCCTCCCCTCCCGCCCCCACCCCCCTAAAAGTGTCTCTGGTTCATAGTTTTTTGTTGATTTTGATTTTCACTTTCTTATAGTTATTCATTTTCCTGGTCCCTTATTTAAGTTTTCTAGATTCCTGCTATGAGTGAGACCATCCGGTATTTTTCTTTTTCTTTTTGGCTTATTTCGCTGAGCATGATCCCTTCCAGCGCCATCCATGTTGCAGCAAATTGCATGTGTTTATCTTTTTTGAATGCTGAGTAATATTCCATGGTATATATGTACCACATCTTCTTGATCCAGTCATCTATTTTTGGGCATTTGGGTTGTTTCCAAAGCTTAGCTATTGTAAACAGTGCTGCTATAAACATAGGGGTGCAGGTGTTCTTTGGAATTGATGTTTCTGTGTCCTTTGGGTAAATACCTAGGAGTGGAATTGCTGGGTCATATGGAAGCTCTATGTTTAGTAGGTCCAGAAATCTCCACACAGCTTTCCACAGTGGTTGGACCAGTTTGCACTCCCACCAACAGTGCAGAAGAGTTCCTTTTTCTCCACACCCTCGCCAACATTTGTTGTTGCTAGTTTTTTTAATATGTGCCATTCTCACTGGTGTAAGATGGTATCTCATGGTAGTTTTGATTTGCATTTCCCTGATGACAAGTGATGTTGAACATTTTTTCATATGCCTGTTGGCCATTTGCATTTCCTCTTCAGAGAAGTTTCTTTTAAGCTCTTCTGCCCATTTTTTGACTGGATTATTTTCTTTGTTGTTGTTGAGTCTCATCAGCTCTTTGCAGATTTTTGTGATCAGTCCTTTATCATTAGTGTTGGGTGCAAAAATGTTCTCCCAGTTGGTGGGGTTTCTCTTTGTTTTTGTTATTGTCTCTTTTGCTGTGCAAAAGCTCTTTAATTTGATATAGTCCCAGCTGTTTATCTTTGCCTTCACTATCACTGCTTTGGGTGATGTGTCTGTAAAGATGTCTTTGATGTGCAAATCACGTAGTGTTTTGCCTATATTTCCTTCTATATATTTTATGGTTTCAGGTCTTATGTCTAGTTCTTTAATCCATTTTGAGTTGATTTTTGTGTATGGTGTGAGGTGGTGGTCAAGCTTCATTCTTTTGCATGTAGCGACCCAGTTTTCCCAGCACCATTTATTGAACAAACTTTCTTTGCTCCAATGCATAGTCTTTGCTCCTTTGTCAAAGATTAGTTGACCATAAATCTGTGGGTTTATTTCTGGATTTTCTATTCGATTCCATTGGTCTGTATGTCTGTTCTTGTTCCAATACCATGCAGTTTTGATGATTATGGCTTTGTAGTATAGTTTGAAGTCTGGGAGTCTGATGCCTCCATTCCCTTCTTTTTTTTTCAGGAGAGCTTTGGCTATTCGGGGTTTTTTGTGATTCCATATGAATTTCATCAATAATTGTTCTATTTCTTTGAAGAATGACATTGAAATTTTGATTGGAATAGCATTGAATCTGTATATTGCTTTTGGAAGGATGGCCATTTTAATAATGTTTATTCTTCCAATCCATGAGCAGGGGATGTCTCTCCATTTCTTTGTGTCTTCTTCTATTTCTTTTAACAGTGTTTTATAGTTTTCTTTGTATAGGTCCTTTACCTCTTTTGTTAGATTTATTCCCAAATATTTGATTTTTTTTGTTTCAATAACAAAAGGGATGGTCTTTTTGATTTCTTCTTCTTCAGATTTATTGTTTGTGTATAGGAAGGCTACTGACTTTTGCGTGTTGATTTTGTATCCTGCCACTTTACTGAACTGATTGATGAGTTGAATTAGCTTTTCTGTGGAGTTTTTGGGGTTCTCTATGTATAATATCATATCGTCTGCAAATAGTGATAGTTTGACTTCTTCTTTTCCTATTTGGATTCCTTGGATGTCTTTCTCTTGTCTTATTGCCCTGGCTAGGACTTCCAGTATTATATTGAAAAGCAATGGTGAGAGTGGACATCCTTGTCTTGTTCCAGATCTTAATGGAATTGCTTTCAGCTTTTCACCATTGAGAATGATACTGGCTGTTGGCTTGTCATAGATGGCCTTTATGATGTTGAGGTATGTTCCTTGTATCCCAAGAATTTCAAGGGCTTTTATCATGAATGGGTGTTGCACTTTGTCGAAAGCTTTCTCAGCATCTATTGATATTATCATATGGTTTTTATATTTCTTTTTGTTGATGTGTTGGATAACGTTGATTGATTTTCGGATGTTAAACCATCCTTGTGCCCCTGGAATGAATCCAACTTGGTCGTGGTGAATTATCTTATGGATACATTGTTGGATTCTGATAGCTAAAATTTTATTGAGGATTTTTGCATCAGTGTTCATTAGGGAGATTGGCCTGTAGTTTTCCTTTTTTGTGTTGTCCTTGTTCGGTTTTGGTATTAGTGTAATGTTGGCTTCATAGAACGTGTTTGGTATTGTCCCTTCCTTCTCAATTTTTTGGAAGAGTTTGTGAAGGATAGGCACTAATTCGTCTCTGAATGTTTGGTAGAATTCATTTGTAAATCCATCAGGTCCTGGGCTTTTGTTTTTGGGGAGGTTTTTGATTACCATTTCAATTTCGCTAATTGTAATTGGTCTGTTTAGGTGTTCTATTTCTTCTTTATCTAGCTTTGGGTGATTGTAGAGTTGTAGGAATTTGTCCATCTCCTCTAGATTGTTAAACTTGTTTCCATATAACTGTTCATAGTAGTTACTGATTATTCTTTTGATTTCTGCTGTGTCCGTTGTGATTTCTCCTCTTTCATTGATGATCCTGTTTATTTGTGCTTTCTCCCTTTTTTCTTTTGTGAGCCTGGCTAGGGGTTTGTCTATTTTATTTATTTTTTCAAAGAACCAGCTCTTGGTTTCATTGATCTTTTGGATTGTTTTTTTAGTTTCAATTTCATTTATTTCTGCTTTGGTTTTTATTATTTCTTTTCTTCTACTGGTTTTGGGGTTTTTTTGTTGTTCTTTTTCTAGATCTTTGAGCTTCGAGATTAGGTTGTTTCTTTGCGTTCTTTCTTGTTTCTTGATGTGAGCTTCTATTGCTATATATTTTCCTCTTATTACTGCTTTTGCTGCATCCCATACATTTAGGATATTGGTGTCCTCCTTGTCGTTCAATTCAAAAAATTTTTTAATTTCTTCTTTTATCTCCTCATTAGTCCAATGGTCTTCCAGTAGTGTGGTTTTTAATCTCCATGAGGTAGGAAAGTTCCTTGCCTTCTTTTTATGGTTTATTTCTAGTTTGATGCCTTCATGGTCAGAAAAGATGGTTGATATGATTTCAATCTTGGTGTATCTGTTGATGTTTGTCTTGTGCCCCAGTATGTGATCGATCCTGGAGAATGATCCGTGTGCGCTTGAGAAAAATGTGTACTCCGTTTTTTTGGGGTTTAGTGTTCTATAGATGTCTGTTAAGCCCAATTGCTCTAGGTCTTTATTTAGAGCTTTGGTTTCTTTACTTATTTTTTGTCTTGTTGATCTATCCATTGTTGATAGTGGTGTGTTGAAGTCTCCCACTACGTATGTGTTTTCTCTGATGTCTGTTTTCAGAGAGGACAACAGTTGTCTGATATATTTTGGTGCTCCTTCGTTTGGTGAGTATATGTTAATGAGTGTTATTTCTTCTTGAAGTATTGTCCCCTTGATCATAATGTAGTGACCATTGGGGTCTCTTTTTATCTTTTTGAGTTTGAAATCTGTTTTATCTGATATAAGTATAGCTGTTCCTGCTTTCTTTTTTGGTCCATTTGCTTGTAGGATTGTTTTCCATCCTTTAACTTTGAGCCTATTTTTATCTTTTGTAGCTAAATGTGTTTCCTGGAGACAGCAAAAGGTTGGGTTTTGTTTCTTAATCCAGGCTGCAACTCTGTGTCTTTTTATTGAAGAGTTTAGTCCATTTACATTTAGAGTTAATATTGATATGTTAACATCTGTATTTGCCATTGTGTTTGTCTTTCCTTTGATTTTATTTATTTATTCTTTTAATAACTTTTTTTTTTTTTTTTGGCCTTCTTTCATTGTTATTCGTCGCTCTGAGGTTCTGGCTTTAGGACTCCTTGTAGTATTTTTTGGAGTGGGGGTTTAGTTGCAATGAAATTCCGGAGTTTCTGTTTGTCTGGGAAGGTCCATATTCTTTCTTCAAAGAGGAAGGAGAGCTTTGCGGGATAGAGTATTCTTGGTTGGCATCTGTTTTCTTGGAGTCTGTTGACTATGTCCCTCCACTCTCTCCTTGCCCGTAGTGTTTCTTCGGAGAAGTCTGATGTCAGCCTGATTGGTTTTCCTTTGAATGTTATCTGTTTCTTCCCTCTTGCCAGCTTCATTATTTTTTCCTTGTCCTGGATTCTTGGGAGCTTTACTATTATGTGTCTTGCTGTATTTTTCCTTTCGTCGTGGAAGTTTGGTGTTCTTCTTGCTTCTTGTATATCAATTTTCAGCTCCTTCTTCACATTTGGGAAGTTCTCTTCAATTATCTCTTTGAATATTTTCTCTGTTCCTACATCTCTCTCCTCTCCTTCTGGTATTCCTATAACTCTTATATTTCCTTTCCTCATGGAGTCAGATAGTTCCCGAAGTCTTTCTTCGTTCTTTTTTCTTCGTACTTCTCTTTCCTTTTCTGTTTTGGTTCTTTTTATTTCTGTGTCTTCAAGAGTACTTATTCGTTCTTCCATTTCATCTATTCTGCTTTCATTGCTTTTCCCAGAGTTCTTTAGTTCTTCCATTAATTCTTTGATCTCCTGCATTTCTTTTACTTCCCTCTTTAGGGACTCAATTTCTTTCTTCTGACCATTGTTTTCCCTCTCTAGGGACTCAATTGCATTCTTCTGATCGTTGATTATTTTTCCCTTATCATTGTTTTCCTTTATGACTTCTGTCAGTTTTTTAATCACGGCAATTTTAAATTCTCTTTCTGGAAGGCTCAGAAATTCTTCCAAGTTATTGTCGTTGCAATCTGGGGGCTGGCTTTCTTTTTGTGGTGTGCTTTTTCTCTGGAGAGTTGCTAGGTTGCGTGTGGTTCTTCTCCTCCCTACTGTCTGTTTTCTAATTTGCCGTATGCGTTGGGACACTGTGTTGTTGGGACTTGCCGGCATCTTGGGTGGGCTTCTCTGTTCCCCTCTGGTTCTTCCAGGAGTCATCTGTCAGTTTCAAGCAGCCTTTACTGGAGAAAGGTCCCTGTTCTAAAATGCCGATGTGGGGACACACTCCCCTGTGTGCCTGGTCTGTCCCGGCGGTGGGTTCCTGCTCCCCTCTGGGCTTGGACTGCAGGCCAGAGGGGGTCTGGCGTGGGCGAACTTCCCCCGCTCACCTCTGGCTCCTGAGGAAGCCTTCTGCAGGTAGTCTTTACTGAAGAAATGTCCCTGTTCTAAAATGGTGATGTGGGACACACTCCCTGCGCTTCTGGTCTCAGGCACACTCTTCTGCGCGCCTGGTCTGCCCCGGCTGTGGGTGCTCGCTCTCCCGGGCGGCCGGGGCTGTGTGCTGGTGCTGGTCTCCTCCTGGGGGGTTGGGCTCTCTTTAATGGCGCCTGGAGCTCACCTCTGCGGCGGATCCTGCAGGGTTCGCCTCAGCTCCCGTTCACGGGGTGTGGTGGCTGAAATAGTTCCTTTCCACTCACAGTCCCACTTGCTGCATCCGTTTTTCTTGTTGGGCGTTTTGGTTTGTTGTTTCCCTGGTCTCTGCCGGTCGGAGAGTGCCGCCTCTGTGGGCGGGGGAGGGGAGCAGGGTTCTGCGCTTCCCTCCCTTCTCGTCCTCTTTTATGGCAACTTTCTTCTTAGGGCAGTTTGCTGGAGTCGTCCGTTTATCTTCCGTGTCCCAGTTCTCACTGGGACCTGCCGCTTTTCCTCCCTATTAACTTTTTTTAATGGGAGATCTTACTCGCAGCGTCTCCTCGCCGCCATGTTGCTCCGAAATTTAACTTTTTAAAGAGACTAATTCAATGACATTTAGCAATTAATAATGTTGTACAACTACCATAATATCTAACTGCAAAAGATTTTCATCATTTCAAAATAAAATCCCATATTGAGTAAGCATTCCTTATTGTTTCCTTCTCTATACCACTGGCAAAAACCAATCTACTTTCTATCTCTGAATTTACTCATTCTGGATATTCCATACAATTGTAGTATACAATATATGGCCTTTTGTGTTTGAATTCTGTCACTTAGCATGTTATTTAAGCTCATCAGCAATGTAGCATGTATACGCAACTTTATTCCTTTTTTTTTTTTTTTTGGTGGAATGATATTCCATTTTGTTATTCTACCTCGGTTTGTTTATTCGCTCATCCATTGATGAATATTTCACTTGTTTTCACATTTTAGCTATTGTAAATAGTAGTGCTGTAAACATCCTTGTACATGTATTTGAGTGTCTGTTTTCAACTTTTTAGGTTATACATCTTAGAGTAGAATTGTTTGTTAAACGATATTAGTACTGCCAAACTGTTTTCCATAGTTGCCAAACAATTTTATATTCCTAATAGCAACTTATGTACAAGAAGTTCTAGTTTCTCCACATTTTCACCAACATTAGTGAGATGTGGTATATACCTGTGGTTTTGGTTTGCATTTCCTTGATGACAAATTATGTTAAGCACCTTTTCATGTGCTTACTAGTCATATACTTTCTTTTTTAAAAAAGGTTTATTTATTTATGCATACAATAACTGGTGTACAGACCAATGGTGCAGAGGGTGAGAGGATTCACCAGAGACAGTGGGGAACAGAACAGGCAGATCTACTGAGATACACTGCTGAGGGGAGCAGCAGGTGAGACAGGAGACGTCTGCTATACCACCTGGGTAGCTCCCTGGTCAGGGACTGAATTTGTGCTGCAGTGGCTACGGATAACATCATAGGTTACATCTTAAACCCTAGTGCCACCGGGGAGGTCCCACTTGTATACTTTCTTTAAATAAGTATCTATTAAAATCCTTCGCCTATTTTTTACTTTTTTTGTCTTGTTAATGCCTTGCAATAGATCTTTATATATTCAAGATATAAACCCATTATTGTAGATTAGATTTTAAAATATTTTTTCCTATTCTGTTGGTTTTCACCTTCTTTAAGTGTTTTTGGAAGCACAGTTTTTAGTTAATTATTGATGAAGTCCAATTTATTCACTTTTATCTTTTGCTACTGTCAAACCATTTCCAAAGTAGCTATACTAATTTACAAGTAACAAGTAATATTTTAGAGTTCTAGTCACTGCAACTCTTAACAAATATTGACATTTCTTTAATTCTATTAATATTAAGAAGTATTAAAGGGTTCTCATTTTAATTTGCATTTCCCTGTTAACTAATGATGTTGAGCATATTTATTTACTTACTAATAGATCCTTACTGTGATATGCCTTATCACAGTAAAACACTTAAAACCATTTTTAAACTGCATCATTTGCCTACATTTTAGTGCGTTGTACTTCTTTAACCTAGAAAACAGTCATTTTAAATATGTTTGCAATTATTTTACCCTCAGAGATACACTGCCTTTTCATTTCCTTAAGAGCAAAAAATTAAAAATTTTGATTAAAAAATAAAATTTTGATTAAAAACTAACATTTTATATTTTTGATTATTTCTGAGTCCTAAGAATCATTTTCTACCTTGAGATAGCAAAATAATTTTTCCTGTGTTTTTTCTTGCAAAGTTTAGAGTTATGTTTACATTTAAGTCTATGGTTCATTTTGAATTAATTTAAAAAAATTAAAGTAGAATCTAATTTTTTTCATATGAATGGCCAGTTTTATCAACATAACTTATTAAATGATCATCTTTCCTTCACTGAATTAGGTTGGTATCCTTGGTAAAAATCAACAAATTATGTATGTGTGGGTTTACTTGAAGATCCAACTCAGTTCTATTGATCCAGAGATCTATTATTTCACCAATAACAAATGGTCTTGATTATAGTAACTTTATTCTAAGTATTGAAATCATTTAGGGTAAGTCCTATTTTATCATTTAAAATTTTACAATCAGCTTGTTATATCCTACCAAAATAGCTGATTATAGTTTTTACTGAGAATGTGTTGGATGTATTGATCAGTTTTATTAGAATTTAAATTTGAATACTCTAACATTCCAATCCATTAATATGGCCTATATCTCTTTATTAAATTTAGCTGATCTTTAAATTCTCTAATGTTCTATGAATTTCACAGTAGACTTTATGGATGTCTTTTGTTATATATATATATTTCTTAAATATTACTGTTTTGCAAATGAAGTTTAAAATTTTTTTCAACTGACGGCTGCTAGTCTATAAATATCCAACTGATTTTTGCATCTTAACTCTGCATGCTGTTAGATTCATTCATTTCTTCTAGTAGTTCTCAAGTTCCACAGACTCCTTAGATTTTCTAAGTAAAACTCTTATCTTCTGAACACAGGGACAGTTTTTTTAAAATTTAAATTTACTTATTTATATATACATTACATCATTGTTTATTTTTGTACAATATTTGCTTTCTCCTCTCAGGTGTAGTCTCTGTAAAATTCCACCACCAATTCACCCGTGAACCATCAACCATAGTCCCTTGTGCTCTTTCTTCCCCTGTTTTGATACCTCTCCCCCGCTCCCCTGCAGATTGTCTCTGATTTATAGTTGTTTGCTAATTTTAGCTTTTGATTTATTATTTTTTTCTTTAGTCTCTTAAGGTTTCCCTATATTCCTCCTATAAGTGAAAACATCCAATATTTCTCTTTTTCCTTCTGACTTATTTCATTGAGCATAATCTTTTCTACTTCCATCCAAGTTGCTGTGAATGGCATCAGTTTATTTTTTATTTATTTATTTTTTATACAAGCATTGGGTACAGTCGGAGGCGTGGGAGGGTGAGAGAATTCAACAGAGCCAGAGCATGGAACAGAACAGGCAGACTGACGAAATACTCTGCTGAGGGGAGCAATAGGCGCGGCAGGAGAGGTCTGTTGCGCCATGTGGGACCCTCGCTGGCGGAGTGGGATGGAACCGGCGCTGCAGAGGCTGCGGGCAGCTTCGTAGTCCAGCGCTCAACCGCTGCGCCACCAGGGGAGTATCTTATCTTTTTGATTGCTGAATAGTATCTTTTTGATTGCTGAATAGTATCCCATTGTTTATACATACCACATCTTCTTGATCCATCATCTACTGTTGGGCATTTGGGTTGTTTCCACATCTTTTTTTAAGTTATTAAATTTTTTTAAGATTTTTTTTTAAATTTGTTTATGCATTCAAGAGCTAGCCAGGGATGTGGTGGGTGAGCAGATTCACCAGAGACAGAGTGGGGAGCAGAACAGGCAGATCAGCTGAAATGCACTGCTGAGGGGAGCAGCAGGTGGGACAAGAAAGGTCTGCTGCGCCATGTGGGTTAGTTCCCGTGCTGGGGAGTGCTGGGGATCGAATTCATGCTGCAGTGGCTGCCAATAGCTTATTAGTGCTGAAACTTAACCACTTGTACCACCAGGGAGGCCCTGTTTCCACATCTTACCTATTGTAAATAGTGCTGCCACAAACATAGAGGGGCAGGTATGTTTTAATTAATGTTTTTGTGTTCTTTGGGTAGATTCTAAGGAGTAGAATTGCTGGGCCATATGGTAGCTCCATTTTCAGTAATTTGAGGAACCTCCATACAGCTTTCCATAGTGGTTGCACCAATTTGCATTCCCACTAGCAGTTAAGAAGAGTTCCTTTGTCTCCACATCCTGACCAACATTTGTTGTTGCTAGTTTTTTTAACATGCCTTATTCTCACTTTGTGAGGTGGTTTTGATTTGCCTTTCCCTTGATTATAAGTGATGTTGAACAATTTTTCATATACCTGTTGGCCATTTGCATTTCCTCTTTGGAGACCTGTCTGTTGTTAGCTCCTCTGCCCATTTATTTTTGACCAATCATTTACTTTGTTTTTGTTGTTTGAGCTCTTTGTAGATCTTTGTGATCAGTACCTTATCAGTTGTATGGAATGTAAAAAGTTTCCCCCAATCAGTAGGGTGCCTCTATTTTGGTTAATGTCTCCTTTGCTGTACAGAAGCTTTTTAGTTTGATATAATCCCAGCTGTTTGTTTTCCTTCACTTTCTTTGCTTTGGGAGATGAGTCTTTAAAGATGTTTCTGAGATGTATGGCATGGAGTGTTTTGCTTATATTTTCTTCTATAAATTTTATGGTTTCAGATCTTATGTGCAATTCTATTATCCATTTTGAGTTGTTTTTTATGCATGGTGTGAGACAGTAGTCCAGTTTCACTCTTTTGCATGTGGTGGTCTAGTTTTCTCAGCACCATTTATTGAACTGTCCTTATTCCACTGCATATTCTTTGCTCCTTTGTTAAAGATTAGTTGTCCATACATGTGTGGCTTTATATCTGGGTTTTTTATTCTATTCCATTGGTCTACATCTGTTTTTGTTTCAGTACAATACTGTTTTAATTATTAAGGCTTTTTAGTATAGTTTGAAGTGTGGGAGTGTGATACTTCCATTCTCCTTTTAAGTCAGGAGAGCTTTGGCTATTCAAGGTATTTTTGTGGCTCCATATGAATTTCATCAATATTTGTTCTATTTCTTTGAAGAATGTCATTGAGACTCTTATCAGGATTGAGTTGAATCTGTAAATTGCTTTTGGTAGGATGGCCTTTTTAATAATGTTAATTCTTCCAATCCATTAGCAGGGGATGTCTTTCCATTTCTTCATGTCGTCTATTTAACAATTGAAAACAAGGGCAGTTTTACTTCTTCCTTTATGAAATTCATGCACAATATTATTATTTCTATGCCTTAATGCAATTCCTTTGGCATTTTGTACAATGTGAAATATCAGTTGTGAAAGTGGACAGTCTACCCATGTTTCTAAACTTGGAAGTAAAATAGTCAGTCTTCTATCAGTTAAGTAAGCTGCTTATTGAGAGTCTACAGTAGAAACTCTGGATCAGATTACAAAGTTGCATATTATTCTTAATTTGCTGAGTTTTTAATCATGAATATATGTTGAATATTGTTTTCTCTTCAAACTTTGAAATGATCATTTTTTTCCTACACAAGTTTATTAATATAGTAATTAACATCAAAAGTTTTGAATATTGGACCTCCCCTGGTGGTGCAGCAGTTGAGTGCTGGGTTGCGAAGCTGCCCGCAGCCTCTGTAGCCCTGGTTTGATTATCGGTTCGATCCCCAGCCGACGGGCGAGGGTCCCACATGGCGCGCAGACCTCTCCTGCCGCCCGCGGCTCCCCTCAGCAGTGTACTTCTGTCCTTCTGCCTGCTCTGCTCCCTGCTCTGGCTCTGGTGAATTCTCTCACCCTCCTGCACTTCTGACTGTACCCAGTGCTTGTATAAATAAATAAATCTTAAAAAAAAAAAAGTTTGAATATTGATCCAGCTTTGTATTTCTGAACTAAACCATCTTTGTTCATATTATCCTTTTGCTATATTGTTAAATTCAATGTGCTATTATTTTATAAAATGTTTTGTATTAATGTTCATGTGAGTACTGGAGTGTAATTATCTTTATTGTAATGTTTGTGTAAGGTTTTAGTCTTAGGCTGTGCTTATCTTGTAAATTGTGTGGAACAGTGTTCTTTATTTACTGAAAAGTTTTGATCTTCAGTAAGATTTCTGGGATTTTATATTTTTCTTGTGTCAAATTTGGTAAGTTGCTTTTTAAAGGAAGTCATCCTTACATAAGTGGCAAAATTTGATGACATTAACTTCAAAATATTCTCTTACTATCCTTTTGATCTCAATAGAGCTGTAGTGAAAACCCTTCATTACTTTTATTAATGTATTTTATTCTCTTTTTCTCTTGATTATCTAGGTAGGAGGTTATACAATTTATTTCTTCACAAGATTCAGCTTTTTGTTTCCTTTTTTATATTATTTAAGTAGATTTTGGTTCTTATCTTTGTTATTATTTCTGCTTACTTTGAGATTACTTATCTTCTTGGAGCTTTTTAATGTCGACTGTTAAGTCTTTGATTTTAAAACTTTCTTATTTTCTAGTTTAAAGAAATACTACAATGTTGCCATTGCTTTATCGGCTTCCCCCAAATTCTGAGATGTTGTATTTTCACTGTCATTCACTTCAAATTACTTTCTAGTTTCCGCTGTAGTTTTTTTTTTTGTCCCATAATTTATTTGAGAATACTGTTAAATTTCAAACTATTTGGCATTTTCCAATCTTGTCACTTTTAATTCTGTTGTGTTAAAAGAACATATTCCATGCACATAAAAACAGTATTTGACAGCTTTGGAGTATAGTGTTCTATAAAAATTCATTAGATCAAGGTAATTCAAAGCTTTGTTTAAAGCTGTTTTTCTAGTTGTTCTATTTATTACTGAGAAGAGGACAGTAAAATCACCAACAATCATTGTGAAAATCTCTCTTTCTCCCTGAAATCTCTCAGCTTTTGCCTCATATATTTTTAAGCTTGTGGTAAATACATGGATATTTATAATTATGTCTTGGTAAAATGTCCTTTTATCATTATGATATATTCCCCTTTATCTCTAGTACCCTCCATCTTCAAAGTTATTTTATTTTAAATTAATTTAGTCAGTCCTTATTTTTATGCTTGGTATCCTTTTGTCTACTCATTTACTGTCAATGGATCTGTGTGTCTTTATACTTAAAATGTATCTCTTGTAAGCAGTTTGTAGTTTAGTCTTCCTTTATCAACTGTCTTTTAATTCCAGCATTTACTATTTTAATGTTTAATATAATTATTATTCTCATTGAATTGGATTTCGTCATTTATCCTTTATTTACCCTTTGCCTCCTCTGTTGTTGTTGTTCTTTCTTCTGTAAATTTAAACAATATACCTTAAAAACTTTTTAGTATTCCATTTTAATATTTTTATTGGCTTTTAAGCTATATCTTTTTGCATTTTATTTTACCAGTTTCTGCAAAGAATATACCATCACTCCTTCAGAGTTTACAGAAAAAAAAATTTTTTTAAGGATTTATTTATTTATTTATTTATTTATTTATTTATTTATTTATAACAAGCACTGGTTACAGTCAGACGCGCAGGAGGGTGAGAGAATTCACCAGAGCCAGAGCGGGGAGCAGAAAAGGCAGAAGGACCAAGGTACACTGCTGAGGGGGGCGGAGGGCGGCAGGAGAGGTCTGCACACCATGTGGGACCCTCCTCCGGTGGCCGGGGAGCAGCCAGGGATCGAACCGGTGCGCCAGAGGCTGCAGGCAGCTTCGCAACCCAGTGCTCAACCACTGCGCCACCGGGGAGGCCCCTACAGAAAATATTTTTTATGTAAAATATAGATAACTTGCAAATACATAGGTCCCATTAATCACCTCCTCCCACATACATTATACATTGTTATAATTTCAAATATTTTTAGTAGTTTTATATATTTATTTTATTGTACATTTGTGTGTTACATCTGCATGCATTGAAAACTCCAAAAGATGTTATAATTTTGTTTTAAACATCCATCTAAAATAGTCTTTGATCATTATCCAGATTATTTACCATTTCTGGTGCTCCTGAAGATTCAAGTTTCCTGTTAATATTGTTCCTTTTCCAATTGAAAAACTTCCATTGCCATTTTTTTTGTACAAGTCTACAGAAGACACATTTCTCTTGGTTTTTCACTTATGAAATTGTCTAAATTTTGTCATCATTCCTGAAAGGTGTTTTCACTGGATATGTAATTTTTGGCTGACTGATTTATAGCTTTAAAATTTTCTGGGCATAATGACTTTTGTTGAAAATGTGTTAACATTTCAATCATTGTTCTTTTTATGCGAGCATCACTTGTCTCTATTTCCTTTCAGGATTTTCTTTTTATCTTAGGATATCATATTATAGTGTATCCAGGTGTAGTTCTCCTAGAAGTACCTGGTCATTCTAAACTATATCACAACATGCCTCCTTTCTTGATTTTCTGTTATAGCCAATGAATCAGTCCTCAGAGTTTAGCTCTCCCTTAATATCTGCTTTCTACATTCATAAGCTGTTCATAATGGAATGGTCAGAAATGCTGTTTTAAAAGTTAGTATTTTATAGTTCAACAGCATGATGAGAGCTCCTAGATAATACTTTCTCTCAAAGGACTTTCCAAATTTCTTTATTTTAATGAAGTACTATTATTTTACATCCTTGTTTGATAGCACAGGATTTCTCCCCTCAGGTTTGGTTACTGTTGCTCTCCCAACACCAAAGCAACCATAGTCCTCCACTATCATGTTTTCCCCTATACCCATAGCATTACCCAAATTTAAAAAAAAATGCATAAAGGAGAGATACATATCAATAACTATTAAGGACATTAAAAAAACTAACACCTTCTAGAAGCCAGTAGGTCAAATCCTTTTTATTTTTATTTTTTTAAAAAGATTTATTTATTTATATAAGCACTGGGTACAGTCAGAAGTGCGGGAGGGTGAGTGAATTCACCAGAGCGAGAGCGGAGAGCAGAGCAGGCAGAAGGACCGAAGTACACTGCTGAGGAGAGCAGCGGGCGGCAGAAGAGGTCTGCGTGCCATGTGGGACTCTCACTTGGCGGCCAGGGATGGAACCCGCGCTGCAGAGGCTGCGCGCAGCTTCGCAGCCTAGCGCTCAACTGCTGTGCCACTGGGGAGGCCCTCAAATCCTTTTTAAAGCAAGTAATATAGTATGTTTTAAATAAGTTCAGAGATAAAAGTTACATTTTAAAAAAAGAATAGTTACGATAGTTAAAATTTATTAAGGGTGACTTCACCAATTAGACAAGAGAAAATTGTCCAATTCTGCTGAAGTCATCAATGGCCTGCTCTGTCAGTGAACGCGAACGCTTTCTGCTCAAGAATACTCAGTTTATTGGTCAAACTGGTAGAAACAAATAGTTCACATATCTGTAGTATATAATCTGTTTATGCTGGAAAGATCAAAGACTAGAGATGATTGTACTAATTGCTTTTACTATGTATTCTCACTGCTAGCACCACTTCTCAAGGCTATGCAGCTTTATCAATAAATTATTACATAAACAAACTATGAATAAATCCTAATAATATATACTGTCATTCAACTATTATTTGAATGATTTTCTGGAGAGCTGCTCAAGGATATAACCACACTTTTAGATATTAGAGTGAGCTGAAAAGTCTTTACCTCATTTTCATGCCAGGAACACATTATTTGTTTTTGTACACATTATTATCATACTAGCATTAATACTTCATTTTCCATGTAGGTAAACATTCTAAACATTTTGGTATGAAATGAGAATAGTTCTTTGGTGTTAAGAAAACAGTAACAGTTATTTTGCTTAAAAATGTAAGACTGCTCACAATCAATGGGAAAAAATCAGCATTTATTGTACACAGTTTAAAAATATTGAGGAGGGCCTCCCCGGTGGCGCAGCGGTTGAGCACTGGGCTGCGAAGCTGCCCGAGCCTCTGCAGCGCCGGTTCGATACCCGGCTGCTCCCCGGCCACCAGAGGAGGCTCCCACATGGCGCGCAGACCTCTCCTGCTGCCCGCTGCTCCCCTCAGCAGTGTACTTCGGTCCTTCTGCCTGCTCTGCTCCCCACTCTGGCTCTGGTGAATTCTCTCACCCTCCCGCGCTTCTGACTGTACCCAGTGCTTGTATAAATGAATGAATGAATGAATGAATAAATAAATAAATCTTTAAAAAAAATATTGAGGAGGAGGGCCTCCCTGGTGGTCTGGGGGTTGGGTCTCAGTGCTACCTCTGGCCTCCCTGGTGGCCTGGGGGCCTGGTCTCAGTGCTACCTCTGCGCCAGCCCTCCTGTGGTAAAGCAGACTTAGGTTCCATCCCAGCCAGGGAGTTAAGCCACAAAGCACAGCAGACCTCCCTGTTTCGTCCACTGCTCCCTTTTAGCAGTTTATTTCAATGGATCCTGCCTGTTCTGTTCTCTACTCTGTCTCTGGTGAATCCTCTCACCCCCTGCACCTTTGGCCTGCACCCCACTTCTTCTACGCAAAATAAATAAAATAAAAATCTTACAATAAAGGAATAATCCTTTAAGAAAAAATATTGCAGAGGAATATTCAGGACTGTGAATATACATAAGGATAATACTTTAGCTAATTTTTACTATCTTATCAGTGAAATACACAAACTTTAGTCTTCTAATCATTAGTTCCAATGAATCACACTCTACATAAACAAAATTCAACAACCCTCAATATTATCTACTTTTTCTTTTTTGTAAATCTCTTTATTTGGGAAAGATAAAACCCAAAAGATAGAACTTCATGAAAATAAAGAATTTTATTACGTGTAAAGTAGGAAATGTAGAAATTAGACTAAACATCCAAGGCCCCATTGTCCTTGTAGAAATAATAGTTGCCTATGATATTGACTAAATAGCGGAAGGTTTTATCCAGGAATAAACAGCACCTACTTTACTTTTTTGGAGGAAAGGGGCCTATATAATTTCCTCATTACACATGTTGCTTGAGATACTGGAGAGTATTTGCTAGCTAACCTGGTGTAAGTATATAGCATACACCTAGCATATTTCTGGGAGTGAAGTGGAAGGCAGGGGAGTTACAGAATTAATCCCAAATGTCCCAAACCATCTGTCCAGGCGTAGGCACCAGATTTCTTTGACAAACCTGACAAGTATTTTATAAGTTCTTATATTGAACATAGTCTAAGACCATACTCACAAATTCTCCACAGTCCACTCCTTGGTCCTTGGTTACCTGGTCATTTAGCCAATAACAATGAGGTATGTACTTTTGTATTTTTGTTAATTGGGGTTCACAGAGCTCCATAATTTTATTGAGCACATTTTATTCCTTTTGTTTATCATAATGGACTTAAACTGTTTTTTACAGCTTCAATTGGTTCTAATAATTATAATCATCTCTTCTTGTACATACACAAATTATCAAAGTTCTTTAGTCTTTTAATGAATCACACTCTACATAAACAAAATTTGACAACTCTCAATATTGTCTACTTTTTCTTTGAAGCTGTCATCTCTGTCAGACATCTTGGAAAATATTCTTCTTTTCTCACCAATAGTAACATTCCAGGCAAATCTTATTTTCTGGCTCATTCTAGTGGGCAATAGTATTTAGAAAATGCCAATAAACAAGATATTTAAACTCAGAGGGTCTTCATTTGCTCTAGAAATTGAGTGTTTTAGGATACAATGAGCACCCAGATAATGTTTTCTAAATACCATTACCCTGCAAAAAGAATGAGGGTTCCCTGGAGAAATGACTAATTCTAAAGCTGGTGCAGGAAATATAAAAGACAGGCTTACAACATTTTATAACAAAAGGAAGTGCTCAAGAAATTAGATACCAAGTAACAAAATTAACAGAATAAGTGCAAGACTAGTACATTAGAAACTACAAAGCACTGTTGAAAAAAAGTAAAGAAGATCTAAGTAAAAGGAAATCTATGCCATGTTCAGGGACTGAAATACTTAACACTGTTAAGAAGGCAATATTCCCCAGATTAATAAAGAGATTCAGCACAATCTCTATCTAAATATGAATTTCTTATTTCCTTCCAGAAATTGATAAGCTGATCCTAGGTCTCATAAGAGACAAGCAAGATATGCAAGAAAAGCAAAAACAATCTTATAAAGAAAGACAACTCTGTAGGACTCACACTTCCCTATTTGAAACTTACTACAAAACAACAGTAAATCAAGGCACTATGGTACTGGCCTAAGGATAAACATACAGAATGGAATAGAATGGAATGGAATGGAATACAATTGAGTCTAAAAATGAACTCTCAATCTGTAGTGAGTTGATTCTGACAAAAAAAATCTAAAATTCAGTGGGGGGAAAAAAAGTACTTTTTAAAAATGGTGCTAGATAACCACATGCAAAAAATTAAATGGACCCTTACCTCACACTGTACACAAAAATTAGCTCAAAATGAATCATAGACTTAAATATATAAGCTAAAACTATAAAACTTCCAGAAGAAAAACATATATTTTTCCAAAAATAATAGGCATATGGACAGTAAACACATGAAAAGATAATCAATTTCATGTTATACAATACAAATACAAATCAAAGCCAGGAAGAAACCACTTCATATCCACTGGGATATGAAAAATATAAAGGACAAACAATAACAAGTATTGGTGAAGGAGTAGAGAAATTGAAATTCACATATTGCTAATAGGAAGGTAAAATGCACAGTTGCTTTGGAAGCAATTTGACAGCTGGTCCAAATGTAGAGTTATCATGAGTAATAAAAACAGGCTCACACAAAATTTTGTGAATGACTAGACAGACTACTCACAACAGACAAGAAGTAGAACAACCTAAATGCCCAATAACTGATCAAATGATGTACAATGGGAGATTATTGGAATACAATTCTATAATGGGATATTATTTGTAATAAGAAAAATGACATGCCAATACATGCTTCAATAAGGATGAACCTTGAAAATATATTAAGTGAAAGAAACCACCAGAAACATCTTATATGGGTGTGGGAAGACACAGGCTATAGGAAGCCCAATGGACTATAGTGGAGGATTGCTGGTGGGTGTGGTGTAGTAACATGTATTTGTAGAGGCATGAACCTATACTCTTTGAAACATATATAGGACTGTTAACTGTTACTGCAATTAAAAAAAAGTATATATAATTATATCATAATACATTTTACTGAAAGTATTGTTATTATGAGTAAAAAGGAAACAATAATTATGATCCCATTTATGTGCAATGCCTAGAATAGGCAAATATAGAAACAAAAATAAATTAGTAGATGACTAGGGTTGAGATGGTGGAGGTGGAGAACGGAACAGGAATTGGAATAACTGATGTTATTTGGGGTTTGAAAATGTATTAAAATTAGATAGTAATGTTGGTTGTAAACTGAATATACTAAAAACCACTAAACTGTACGTGTTGAGTTGATTTTATGATATGTGAAATATATTTCAATAAAGCTATGAAGAATACATAACCTGAATTTAATGAGAAAACACAATCCCAATTTTAAAATGCACAAGACAATTAGACTATATACTTTGAAAATGTCACATCTTTCATAAAAGACAAATACTAAGTATGTATTCCAGGTTTTTTTTAGTGTACAGAATACAAATAAAAGTTTATTGTAAAAATTAAGGGTTTGATATTTCATAGCTCATATAATAAGAAATAATAGGTAATTTTTTAAAGCAGTATTTATTTAAGCATATAAGAGCTGGGATACAAGCCAGAGGTGCAGGGGGTGAGAGAATTCACCAGAGACAGAGTGGGGAACAGAACAAGCAGATCCACTGAAATACACTGCTAAGGGGAGCAGCGGGCGAGACAGGAGAGGTCTGCTGCCTCATGTGGGTAGCTCCCTGGCGGGCCCGGGATCAAACTGAAGCCATGTTGCAGTGGCTGCTAATAGCTTCATAGTGCTGCAACTTAACCCCTTGTGCCATCAGGAAGGCCCACTAGGTAATTTATTTTTAATCCTTCACAAAATTTTCCCTCTCTCATCCCACCAGCCCTGTTAAAATGTGACCGAATGTTATCAAAACAAACACTGTAAATAACACCAACTCCTTTAAAGACAGCTATCCCAAATGTTATTTTATGTCCTAGGTGATCTTCAGGCATAGGATGGTATGATCTTAAATCCTTGTAATCCTGGCAGCTCCAACCTGTCCAAAATTTTGAGATTCAACAAAAGCCAATCTTATGCCTCCCAATACCAAACATACTTCCCTGAAACCAAGGAACTTATTAAACAGCATGTATAATTCTGTTAAATTATTAAGGAATAAAATATAGTTTGGAGGGCAATCGGAACCTGAGGATTTGGTGTTCAATTTCCCTGAGTATTAGCTGAATTTTGTGTTCCCTGACCAGGCTTTTTGTTTGTGGTTGTTACAGTCTGTTCCACAGTTTTGGCTTTTTTCTTCCTTTTTCAGTAATGGTGTCACACATTTTAGATACTATATCAGAATCTGGTTTTGCATACTGGATTTGCGTTTGGTTTACCATAAAATGGGAATCTTTGTAACTGTTTTCAAGATTTCCTGGATGAGTCCTTCCTTAAATATAACAAAGGCTGGGCCTCCCTGGTGGCGCAGCGGTTGAGCGCTGGGTTGCGAAGCTGCCCGCAGCCTCTGCAGTGCCAGTTTGATCCCTGGCTGCTCCCCGGCCACCGGAGGAGGGCCCCACATGGCACGCAGACCTGCCGCCCGCTGCTCCCCTCAGCAGTGTACTTTGGTCCTTCTGCCTGCTCTGCTCCCCGCTCTGGCTCTGGTGAATTATCTCACCCTCCCGCGCTTCTGACTGTACCCAGTGCTTGTATAAATAAATAAATCTTTAAAAAAAAATAATAATAACAAAGGCTTGCTCCCTCATCTTCATGGTTTTTAAAGCCAAAATATCTATCACGTGGCCAAACTGAGAAAACAGGGCATACAGATATCTTTAATTCTCTTTTAATCTTGTGAATCTTATTCCTACTATAAATCATATGATTTGGTCTGATACGCATGTTTTGTGTTAAATTTTTCAAATAGCCAGAGGCCAACTCTATTTCTCTGAAAGTAGAAAATGGTCATATTCCAGGTTTTAAAAGACTAACAAGACATGACAATGGTATGTGTGACATATGAGACAAAATAATTGTTATAGACAATTGAGACAAAAATGACAAATACTGAAAAAGGACTGAATAGTAGGAGATATATTCAGTCAATGGTGAATTTCCTGACTTTTATAATTATGTTGCAGTGATGCAGGAATATCCTTACTTTTACAAGATACACAATGAGGTAAAAGTAAGGAGTCATGACACCTGCAATTATTCATAAGTAGTTCAGCAAACCCAAAAACAATTATAGCAATAATTATAATAATGGCCATGTGTATGTATAAAAAGAAAAGCAAATATGGAAAATGGTAACAGTTATGAATTGAGATAAAACCTGCAGAAAATCCTTCTGTAAGTCTGAAAGTTTAACTTACTTTTCAAAAATTTGATTTTGAAAAATAAAAGCCTTTTTTTTTTCCCTATGGTCAATATTTAGAGTTTGTTATCATGGTTAGAAAAGTTTTACCTACTCCTAGGTAACAAGGAATTCATCCATTTTCATCCATATTTCTACTGCTACTGTTTTATTTTGTATGTTTCCACTTTTCACAGTTCAACTTGGAATTTATTCCAATATATGGTGTGAGAAACATGTGACTTAAAACTTTTCTTATAGGTCTATCTAGTTTATCTCAAAATGTCTGATTTAAAAGTTCTTCTTAGGGCCCCCTGGTGGTGCAAGGGGTTAAGACTCAGCACTATGAAGCAATATGCAAGCCACTGCAGCAAAAGTTCAATCCCCAGGCAGGGAGCTAACTCACATGGCACAGTAGACCTCTTCTGTCTCGCCCGTTGCTTCCCTCAGCGGTGTTTCAGTGGATCTGCCTGTTCTGTTCCCCACTGTGTCTCTGGTGAATCCTCTAACCCCTGCACCTCTGGCCTATACCCCCTGCTCTTGTATGCATAAATAAATAAATCTTTAAAAAAAAAGTTCTTCTTAGGTCACTAAGTCCTTTAATAGTGTCTTGTAGTTCTTGTATGGTCCTTCTTCTTGTCAAGTTAATTCTGAGTTACCTGAATTTTAGAGGCAATTGTAAATGGAGTTATTTTCTTAATTTCCTTTGCTTCTTGTTTGTTTGTATATAAAAATGCTACAGATTTTTCTGTTACTTTTGTAATCTGGCACTCTGCTCTATTCATCTATTGCTTCAAATAACTTGTGACTGAGTCTTTAGTATGATTTTCTATATATGTATTATCCTATCATCTGCAAGTGGTGATAGTCTCATTTATTCTTTTCTGAATTGTATTCCCTTATTTCCTATTTTTGTTTGATAGTTTAGCTAAAGCCTCTAAACAGAAGTGCTGACAGTGAGCATCCTCATCTTGTTCCTGATCTTAAGGGAAAGATTTTTTTTTTCATAATTAAGCATTATAATGGCATTGGCTTATACTGAGGTAGGTTCTTTCCATATCCCATCTTGTTTAGTTTATATCATAAATGGGTACTGGATGTTATTGCTTTCTCTATATCTACTAATATTATCATATGATTTGTATCTTTACTTTTGCTAATGTGGTGTATTACATCAATTTATTTATATTAAACCATCCTTGTATCCCCTGGATTAATTCCACTTGGTCATGATATATAATCCATAGATATAATAACATGGAATTTGATTTGCTAGAATTTTACTGATTTTTGCATCAATGTTCATCAGGGATATCACGCTATTATTTTCTTGTGCTACCTTTATCTGGTTTTGGTATTAAGGTAATGTTGGCATCATAAAATGTATTAAGGAGCATTCCCTATTCTTGCATTTTTAAAGACAATTTAAGAAAGATATACATTAATTCTTCAAACAAACTGAACAAAAATATTGCAATTTATATGGAACTACAAAAGGTGTTGAATAACAAAAGCAAACCTGACAACAGAGGAGGGAAATGGAGGTATCATGTTACCTGACTTCAAACTTTACTATAAAAGCAACAGTGTAAAAAAAAAAAATATGGTACTAGCACAAAAATATATCCATGAATCAATAGAACAGAATCAAAAGCCCAGAAAAAAATCCACATACATATAAATATGTGCTTTATCTATGATAAAGCAATCACAACCGTGCAATGGGAGAAGAGAGTCTCTTTAATAAATGAGGTTGGGAAAACTAGGCCAGCTGTCAAAGAATGAAGTTGTATCACACTCTAGCTCCACATATAAAAATAAATTCCAAGTGGATTAAAAATTTAGATTTTTAGACAAGACAGCTAAAATAAAATATATAGAAGAAAATATTTGTGATATGTTCTCTAACATCAACCATAATGTTTTTGGAGACTCAACCCCTATGGCAAGGGAAATAAAAGCAAAAATAAACAATTGGGATTATCTCAAGTTAAAACACAAAAATATATATGTAAGAAGATTAAAGAGATAACCTACTGAAAGGGAGAAAATATTCACACAAGATATAACCAACAAGGTTTTAATATCCAAGACATATTAAAAAAAACTCATACAATTCAACAATAGAAAAGCAAACAACCTATTAATAAATCGCAGCAGATATAAATGCACATTCAGAAGGCCAACAGATAAATGAAAAAATGACCAGTATGACTTCCAATATGAGAAAAGCATGTTTAAATCAAAATAAGACACCATCACACACATGTAAGAATGGTACATATTAAAAAGATCCCAAGCGACAAGTGCTGCAGAGAAAGAGGAACCCCATTACCCCACTGGTGGGTGGGAACATAAACTGGTATAGCCATTATAGAAAGCAATTTCGATTCATCTAAAAAACTAAAAATGGAAATACCATATGACCCAGTAATGCCACTCTTGGGCATCTTCTCTAAAAAACATGAAACTATCAATGCAAAAAAAACGTTTTGCAGTATTTATTGCAGCACTATTTACAACAGCTAGGACATGGAAGGAAGTAGCCTAAATGAAGATTAGTAGATAACTGAATCAAGACAATATGGTATATCCACATTATAGAGCATTATTTAGCTATAAGGAAAGATGAAATGCAGCCCTTTACAGCAAAATGGTGGGTGTTCGAGAATTAAGTGGAATAAAATTAGAATGAAAAAAACAAATATTGGACATTTATATAATGAATGATTTAATAAAGTAAAATACTTACAAAATCAACAGACATTAATAAACACATGAGAGGTATGAGGTTAACAGAGAAAGGAACAAGGAGATTACAAAGGATGGTAGTGGGGAAAAAAATACATGCTAGAGAATACATTTTTTAAAATAATGAAATGGTTTACTACTTCCTTTCCTATAAATCTTTGAGCCAGTAAATTCTTTGCTGTTTTCACAGATATATTTGGGATTAATTATTGATTTTCTCTTGTATTTCAGGGGCTGGAGCCACTGTTTCAATTACAGTAGTCATAGTATCTATCCTAATATCGTAAAGCTAGTCTTCTTAGTGCTTTTCTTTCTTAGGATTTTCATGATTTTTTAAAATCTCCTAACACACTTCATAATCTACTTTTCTAGCTAAACACAAACATAAAACCCACATTCTATTTTTATAGAGGTTTAAATTTGAATTTATAAATTAACTTAAGAAGAGTTGCTGTATTAAAGAACATGTAGTATATATTCGCAGTATTGTACTACTGAAGTACTGAAAAAAGATGAAACACTATCATTTACAACACCATATATTATGATGTACTATTCTTAGTAAGATAGGTCATACGGAGAAAAACAAATATCATATGATTTCCCTCATGTGGCATATAATGAAATCAAACAAATGAAGGAACTAAATAAAACAAAAATAAACTTTTAGATTACAAGTCCAAAACAGGATACCAGAAAGGAAGAGGAAAGGGAAGAGGGGGATAAATTGGGTAAAAGGGGTCAATTTTATGATGGACAGAATTGAACTTTTAGTGAAGAACTTAATGTAGTATACACATATGCTGATTTATAATGGACACCTGGAACTTATATAATGTTATAGAGTAATGCTACTCCAATGAAAATTCTTTGAAAAAAGAAGTTACTGGGCCTCCCTGGTGGCGCAAGGGGGTTAAGCATCAGCACTATGAAGCTATTAGCAGCCACTGCAGCACCAGTTCAATTCCTGGCCATGGAACTAACCCACATGGCACAGCAGACCTCTCCTGTCTCGCCTGCTGCTCCCCTCCACAGTTTATTTCAGTGGATCTGCCTGTTGTGCTCCTGAATCTTTCTCTGGTGAATCCTCTCATTCCCCGCCCCGGCACCTCTGGCCTACACCCTAGTTCTTGTACGCATAGAGAAATAAAATAAAAATCTTCTAAAAAAAAAAAAAAAAGAAGTCATTAACTTGGAGGAAAATAAGACTTGATCTTTTGTTAATGTTAAGTTTTGTACTGAAAAACATGCTATATCTTTCCATTGGTTCATGTCTTCTTGGTGGATCTTAATGGAGGCATATTTTTTTTCTTAACATGGTTTTAGACATTTCTATAGTCTATGCCTACACTTTTTTTGTTTTTCTATTGAAAATTTAATTTTCTATTTCATTACGTCTTCTAATTGCTTATTTTTGTCTTGAGTTCAAAACCTGCTACTTAAATTCTCTTTTTTTTATTTTTAGATTTTATTTCTTTCTTTCTGCATAGAAGAGCTGGGGTATAGGCCAGAGGTTGGGGAGGGGGGAGGATGAGAAGATTCATCAGAGACAGAGTAGGGAGAAGAACAGGCAGGTCTGCTAATATACACTGCTGAGGGGAGCAACAGGTGAGACAAAGAGAAGTCTGCTGCACCATATGTGGGATAGCTCCCTGGCTGAGGATCGAATTCAATATCGCTGACCCCTAGGCTACCAGGGAGGCCCAAATTCTCTTATTTTTTAAACTAGTTTTTCCCATTATAGTTTTTTAAATATATATAATTATATCACCTGCAAACAGAAATGGTTTACCTCTTCCTTTCCAATTTTTAAGTCTATAAATTCTCTGCTTCATCTAAAGCTTTAATGACAACTATTAGGCATACTTACCTTTGCCTAACTTGGTGGCAAAGCTCCTATTATTCCCCTATTAACAGACATTTAATACAAGGAATTAGATGAATACAAAGTTGCAGGAATGGCTACAGAAACCACTTCCAAAAAGACTCTTTGAAAGTGACTCCGTGAACAAAATCGCTAAACATCTTAAACCTGCCTGGCTAGCCAATAGAAACAGAAAACTAGCCTTCATTCTTCCTTCTAAAATTTGCAGGAATGCATCTTATTGGAAGGATCTTATATTGCATCTACCACCCTAGCACTAGGGATTTAAAAAATGCAATTTTTAGAATTTGGTATACTCAGTTAAAAAAAAAAAGAATAATAGAATATAGCTTAATGTATGTTGAACGAGCCAAACAACTCTGAAATAACTGATTCCTCCATCAGAAATAGGAAAAATATGCATGCATTAGTGCACTATTCTCCACTTCTATTCAAGAGAGAAGATGAGGGAATAAGTTCAAGGTAAAGAACATGATAGTATGATAGATATGTTTTTTTAAAGATTTATTTATGCATACAAGAACTGGGGTACAGTCCAGATGTGTGGTGGTTAAGAGGATTCACCAGAGACAGAGCAGGGAACAGAACAGGTAGATTGACTGAAATACACTGCTGAGGGAAGCAGCAGGCAAGCCAGGAGTTCTGCTGCGCCATGTTGCTCCCTGGCAGGTGGGGGGAATCGAACTTGTGCTGCAGTGGCTGCAGAGAGCCTCATAGGTTGCGCTTCAACCCCTTGCGCCATCAGGGAGGCTTGATAGCTATGATTTTATCTAAAATAAAGTAAGGAAAAATGATTCTCCAGTTTTGCCCAACATATTTATTATCCCCTCCATTTTTGTTTACCAGCATATCAACTTAACAGAGAACATAACAAAATTCTAGCTTCAGTCATCTCTTATTTACTAGGATTGTTCAATATATTCACTTATGATATGACACAAACTATAATTTCTGTATAAAAAGTTGTACATAAATGTGTGAGCTCCTTATCATGTATCTTCCCATTTAGTAACACCAAAATCTGAAACTTTCTTTAAAATTATGGTTATCTAAATTTCCTCTTCAGAAATCCTACGCTTAATCAGTTAATAATTCAGTCTTCAAAAATCTTTATTTACTCTTTTTCAGAAAAAAACTTTAGTGCTATGTTTGGATTATAATGCAAATTCTTTATTTAAAAATATTTTTGCCTAGGGCCTCCCTGGTGGCGCAAGAAGTTAAGCACCACACTGTGAAGCATTCTGCAGCCTCTGCAGCACGAGTTCGTTCCCCGGCCAGCCAGGGAGCAACCCACATGGCGCAACAGACCTCTCCTGACTCTCCCGCTGCTCCCCTCAGAGGTATATTTCAGTCAATCTGCCTGTTCTGTTCCCCACTCTGTCTCTGGTGAATCCTCTCACCCCCCGCATCTCTGGCCTACACCCCAGCTCTTGTATGCATAAATAAATAAATCTTCTAAAAAAAAATTTTTGCCTGAATGTTTCTTAAGATCAGTAAATATATTTTGCACCATTTATTTGCTGCTTTTGAAATTTTTAAGTTAAACGCCATGTGTATGGCCTGAAACAGTAAAACAAATGTCAAAATCTTCAAAAAGAAAGAAATTCTCTTTCTAATTCATATACTTCTCTTTATAATATACTATATCATTACATTTGTTATTTGGCATTAATAAAATGGAATCATATGTACATACGTATGTATCCTGATTTTTGTACTAAGATAAAACACATTCCAATGCTAAAGAATAGTGAGCACTCCTCTTCCTGAAAATTCTTAAGGGAAATCCTAAGGATAAATAAGACATTCAGTAAACTTATTAATACCAATGACTTGTTTCTTTGTGATGTTTTGTTAACTATTTGTATATATGTACAAGTACTGTTCAGTGTCTTACTTGTTCTAAATGACAATTGTAGATCTTTACCATATAAAATATTATTCATCCAAGTGGAAAAACTAAAAATATACAATCATTAAAACTGAGTCATTTAAAGCAAATTCACAAAAACAGAAAGTAGATTAGAGGTTAGCAGTGGCTGGGGGAAATAGGCAGTTATTGCTTAATGGTTACAGAGTTTCTGTTTATGGTGATGAAAAGTTTTGCAAACAGCAGATGGTTACACAACAGTGTAAATGTAATTAACGCTACCAAATTGTACACTTAAAAATGGTGAGAATTATAAATTTATGTATGCTGACAAAATTTTAAAAAATGGTTAAAGTAGGTTATAAATATTTTAACCAGTTTTTAAAAAGTAATCATTCACTGATAAGAGCTATCCCTTTGAAAATTGTTAAATTTAGTAAATGTAAATATTAAATGTTATAGTCTCAGATTTGTATTTCTGAGCTAGATTTCACCAAAGAATTTCACAGATATGTAATTTGATTCATCTCAATTATGCCAGAAATTGATATGCTTTTTTCCTGCGTATGAATCATTTAATTTATTAAAAACATGCTAAAACGCTTTCATTTTAGCTGAGTCAAAATACTGAGGATGAAGACACTGAACAACGGAAAACCTAACATGTCTATGCTAGAGTAAAAAGGTATCAGCCCTTATTGGATAAAAAAGAATAACGGATAAAAGAGATATACAGATATCAAAGTTCATATAATTATCAACCATCAGCATTTCCTGAAAATAAAATATACAATGTAAGAAAATTCTCAAGAAATAAGAAACCATTCTGGTTTGGTTACCTCCCTAAAAAAAGAAGAAAAATTTAACTCCTGAATATAAACCGCTTCCTTTAATTTAGTGATTTCCCTCATTGATTTAGTACCTTTTAAAAGAGTGTTTGCCACAACAAAGCAAAAACGATTATAAACCAGAGACATACTGCAGGGGAGGAGGAGGAAGAGCGATCAGAGGGAGGGAGGGAGGAGCACAGGGGACTGAGGTGATTGTGCACGGGTGCACTGGTGAAGGAAACTTTATGGGGACTACACCAGAGGGGGTGGGGGGAAGTAAATATTGTTTAAAAATGAACAATGATGTAAAAACTTTAAAAAAATAATTAAAAAAATAAAAAATACAAATAGATAAATAAATTTCTGTTGTTAGCCAAAAATAAATAAATAAAAGAGTGTTTGCAACACAGCATTGATAGTATTTTGTTACAAGGCAATTCTATAAAAATCTTAATGTTATGTATAGCTACACTTTTGCTAATTATATGGAGAAACCTAAAAATCACTAAGTGATAAAACTGACATAATTTTAAAACATCTTCAGCAGAGGCAAATGATCATTCACTCTATTTCACAGCATCAAAATAAGAATGGAAAAACCCAGAAGACAAAATTATAATGTATCTGAATTACTAAATTTTATTGGTGATCTCATATCTACCATTAAACATGCCAGAACAAAATAAAACTATAAAATAAGGTATATCACATATTACAAAAGTGGAGAATCATTCAAAGAAATTACAGTTTCATAATATGCTCTTTGAGCACAGATAACTTTATTCTCAAGTCAGAAGCTTAATTTTTCCAAAATCTAGGAAACCATAACATTAGAAAGACAAAAACAAGCACTTTAGTGGATTTGATAGTTGTCTCCTCTTTTTTCAGAGATTAAGATTAAGGTTTATATCAAGTTACTTCTGAGGAGAAATAACAAATGCTGTATTGTTTAGATCTCCACCTAGTGGTCTTAAATTTCTGTTCCACATATTAAAAATGAATACTTAAAAATGAAAACTCAAAAAAGTTATCTGGCAAATATAAAACAAACCAAAACTTAGCAGCCCAAGCTATTACAAGCAGGAGATGTAATGCTTTTAATATATCAAGAACTACATGAAGTCACCAGAAAAAAAAAAAAAAAACATGGAGCAAGTCCCTAGAACACTTATTTCACTTAACTCTAGGTATTAATGCAAACCATTCTAGTCCTATTTCAGTTTGCAAAGTTCAGAGTCCAAACTCCTCATTCTATAGAAAAAGAACCTAATGGCCTGAGCAATTAAATGAATTGTTCAAGTTCACTCACCCAATAGTTATAGAACACTTTACTATACTATTTATACCCTTACTATGACAAAATGCAAGTCAAGTTCAAATCACTGCATAGTGGGGATTTTGGTATATACAATTTTTTATATCTTGTATTTTTATGCTCAGAATTTTCTTTTCACTTCATACTGACAAGATGCAGCTGATTCAAAGTCATATTTCTATGTTCTTTTTAAAAATTTGCTTAAAAGTAGAAAATTAATTTGGAAGAAATGGATGGTTGAATAGATTTTAACATGTGAGCAGATACATGTTACTACTACCAAAATCAGGATACAGATCATTTCTCTCTCACCCCATTCTGCTGCTTCCAAATTCCCTTCTACTATGCCTTTGTAGACATTTCCAAAATCCCTAGCAAAACCACTGACGTGTTTTACATATAGGCATAGCTTTTCAAGAAGAGTTTATAAAGGGAATCATATAGAATGTAACTGCTTCGGAATGGTTTCTTCATTTCAGCATGTTGCCTCTGAGATTTCTTAAGTTATTTCATGTATCAATAGTTCAGTACTTTGTAGTCTACAGTATATTATATACTATATGGGATAGTGAATAACATATATACCTAGTTATATGTATATATAGCATATACTAGAGTATAAGGTGTAGTTTGTTTATACATTCAGTCACTGCAGAACATATGGGTTGTTCTCAGTTTGGGATGATTGTAGACTCTTTTAATTTTTAAATATAGGTGACATTCTATTAGAATCCTTTTCAAAGTCTGAAGCTTATACAGAATGTGACACAAAAATCTAACTTTCATAAGGGTAAGAATATAGTTTCAGTACCTAAATTACATCATCACTATTCAAGAATTAGCATTAAGAAAGCAATTATTTCCACTTATCTATGAGAAAAGTGAAAAAAAATGACTGAATAATCAAACTTCCTTTAAATATGGGCATATATCATACCTTACTTAAAAAACTAGAAAGGGAATGTCAAATAAGTGGGCCACTATTTCCTCTTCCTCAGCTCATGATATACCTTCATAATCAATCAAGGCACACTTTGCTGTAGAGCCTTGATGTGGCCACAGAATGTTTAACCCACAGCTCTAGGCTATCACTGCATGATCAGCTGCAACAGAATTTTGTATTTCCCATCTAGGAGAAATTATTTTCAATAAACTGTAATTTCTATAAATTTATTTTAACTATAAAGAAAAAAATCTGTAGCATTCTTAATCCTAGGCCTATTACCTTACAAATAAGCAATTTTTTATAACACAAAGCAAGATTATGATTGAGGTTATATTCTGGGCAGCCATTTTACAGAGTAAAATCCAAAATATACAAGAGAAAGGAAGAAGGAAAAAGGGGAGTAAGAAGAAGGAAGGAGAGAAGGAGAGGAAGAAAAGGGAGAGGCCCTGGTGGCCCAGCAGTTGAGCGCTGGGTTGCAAAGCTGCCCGCAGCCTCTGCAGCGCTGGTTCGATCCCCGGCTGCTCCCCAGCCACCGGAGGAGGGTCCCGCATGGCGTGCAGATCTCTCCTGCCGCCCGCTGCTCCCCTCAGCAGTGTACTTCGGTCCTTCTGCCTACTCTGCTCCCCGCTCTGGCACGGTGAATTCTCTCACCCTCCCATGCTTCTGACTGTGCCCAGTGCTTGTATAAATAAATAAATAACTTTAAAAAAAAAAAAGAAAAAGAAAAGGGAGAGGAACAAGGACCAGGACCAGATTACAGTCTATTGAGAAATCGTTAAAATCTTGTTTGCCATCCATTGCATGATATTAATCTTTCCACTTTTGTGTCTAGAACTTATTTGATAAGTCTATGCTTTTATGTCTTCATACTACCTATTTGTTAGACATCAGAGTTAGATTTTAATAGTATTAAGTACATAAGACTTCCTGTTTATATTTCAAACACATAAAAACAACAGATAAAATTTTAAGGTGAAGTTGTGGGGAAAATGGTACTGTAAGAAAACCCAGTTTCCCCATCCGTATCCCCCACCTCACAAGCATCAACTATCCACAAACAAAACAAGTTCTGGATGACTTCTAGAATCTACACAGGAAGGTTTCATAAGAGAGTACAACAACAACAACAACAACAACAACAACAACAAAACCCTGAGAATAACTGCACAAGAAGAGACAGATGTCAACTGCATTTTGCCTGCATTATCTCATCCCCCAAGCTGGCACTGTTCAGTGTCAAAAAGGAACTGCCCAGATAGAAAGAGTTCCTATTCTCAGGAAAGAAGAGCAGGGTGAGTTCCATCCTCTCCAGGGTCCAGCTTCTCCAAGTTCTTGGGGTACTTACTGTGTGAAGATACGACTTAGGTTTAACCCCACCCAGACCAGCCAAGCTATGATGGCTAGGTAGAATGAAGAAAAGCTACATTTACCAGACACCCTACCTGAGTGATCTAGGTTCAAAGACACCTGTTCTGCAGACAAACTCATATTTCACCACTGACAAAGCCAATGGCCAGCACATCTAATAAGAATCCAAAGAAGATATCACCAGATTTTATTACACAGATAATACTATTTGCTAACAATAGCCCACTGCAGCAGCACAACTTTGCTAGGCACCTGAGTCCCTTAGTTCCCTCTGAAGCCTGGTAGCTACACCCACAGCTAGTTTGGGCCTCTACAATTGCCCTCCCACCTGCACATGGAACACCTGATGCCCATCATCAGCCTCGACCGCACTGCATATGCCTGGAGGGAATCTGTGCAGCCACAGGTAAGCATGTAGACAGCCAGGGTCTACAGTTTCTTGTGGACCCAGATCAGGTCCTACCTGTACTGTGCCAACCTCCAGTTAGCCGTTCCATCTGTATACCTGCATGCCCTCTGCCTGACACCTGTCATCAGCCTCCATTGCTATGTGCAAATTAGGGGTAAGAAGAGGCAGGCACAGGAAAGCACATCTGAGAGTCAGCTTCCAGTAAGCACATAATAGGCCTTGGCTCTTGCTATCTGTCATGGCTCCCATCACTATGTGTGTGCCTGCCACAGACCCAGTCTCTATAGAGGTACCTGCAGCTGACTCCCACAGTTTAGTGTATTCACACCACTGGCTCTTTACCCCACCAATTACCACACTAGTTCCTGTTAGCAGAACTGGAGGCAGCACTGAGACTAACAGCCACTGTAGCCACTGTGGATCTCCTCAAAGTGCCTGGCAAGGACCACAGTTACTATGGACCGCAGAAGCCTGGGCTAAAGAGAATCATGACCTCTTCAGCCCAGATACCACCATATGTCACCACATTTGGCACTTTGCACCATTAGAACCACACAACACAATCGAGTCTACCCTCACAGGTAAATGTTTTTCCTTACTGAAGTCAGTACAGCTCTGTTGAGAGTGAAATGACAGTTTTTGTATGCAACTGAAGTTAAATTGTTATCAGTATTCCCAGGAAAACACAAATTACCAAGACTGCATCATGAAAAGAAAATTTGAACAGACCAATAACAATTAAGGAGGCTGAGTCAGGGGCCTCCCCGGTGCACAGCGGTTGAGCGCTGGGTTGCGAAGCTGCCCGCTGCCTCTGCAGCGGCGGTTCGATCCCCGGCTGCTCCCCGGCCACCGGAGGAGGGTCCCACATGGTGCGCAGACCTCTCCTGCCGCCCGCTGCTCCCCTCAGCAGTGTACTTCGGTCCTTCTGCCTGCTCTGCTCCCCGCTCTGGCTCTGGTGAATTCTCTCACCTTCCCGTGCTTCTGACTGTACCCAGTGCTTGTATAAATAAATTAATAAATCTTAAAAAAAAAAAAAAGGAGGCTGAGTCAGTAATTAAAAACCTCCCAACACAGAAAGTCCAAGTTTAGATGATTTCACTGGTGAATTCTACCAAACATTTGAAGAAGAATCACTACCAATCCTTCTCAAACTTTGCAAAAATCTGAAGAAGAGGGAGTACACCTAATTTCATTTTGTAAGGTTAGCATTACCCTGATACCAGTCAGATGAAGATACAAAAGGAAAAGAAAATTGTAGCCAATTCTCCAGATGAAAATAGATGCAACAAGTATCAACAAAATATTAGCAAACCAAATTCAACAGTGTATAATAAAATCATACACAATGATCAAGTGGAATTTATCGCTGGGATGCCAGGATGGTCAACATACACAAATCAATAAATGTGACAGACCACATAAATAGAATGAAACATAAAAATAATCTCAGTAAACACAGAAAGAACCTTCAACAAAATACAACACCCTTACATGATAAAAATGCTCAACAAATTGGGTAAAAAAGGAACATACCTTAAAACAATGAAGGCTTTATGTAATACCCAAAGCTCTCTATAGATTCAGTGCAATTCCTTTGAAAATGCCAATGACATTTTTTCATAGTAATAGAAAAAGTATGGAGAGACAAAAGGCCCCAAATAATCAAAGCAATCCTAAGGAAGAACAAAGGAATAATATCTTGTTTCCTGATTTCAAATTATAAAGTTACAGTAATCAAAACTGTATGGATGGGGAGGGGGAAATAAACACATTAACCAAAGGAATGGAGATACCAGAAATAATCTGTTCATATATGGTTAGTTAATATTTTACGAGGGAGTCAAGAATATTCAATTTGAAGAAAAGTCTTTTCAATAAATGATGTTGGAAAAACTAGATAACCACGCATGGAATAATGAAATTCAACCTCTCTCTTACACGATTCACATAAATAAACTCAAAATGGATTAAAGATTTAAACATAACACCTGAATTTGTAAAATGCCTAAAGTAAAACACAAGGAAAAAGCACCTTGACATTGGTCTTGGTTGTAATTTTCTAGATATGATATCACAGGCACAAACAACAAAAGCAAAAATAAATAAGTAGGAGTACATCAGAAGCACAACAAAAGGCAATCAACAAAATGAAAAGATCACCTATAAAATGGGAGAAAACATTTGGAAACCATATATCTGGCAAGGAGCTAGTATCAAAAATATATAAATAACTCATACAACTCAACTGCAAAAAACAAAACTGTTTTAAAAAACAGGCAGAGGAACTAAAAAGATATTTTTCAAAGAAGACAAATAAATGGTCAATAGGTAAATGAAAAGATGCACAACACGGAAACACAAAACCACAGTGAGCTATTACTTTACACTTGCTAGATGGGCTATCATCAAAAAACAATAGGTAAGTGTCAGTGAGGGTGTGGAAAAGGGATTCCGTGTACACTGTTGGTGGGAATGTAAATTGATGTAGCTAGATGGAAACCAGTATGAAGTTTCCCTAAAAAGTCTAAAACAGAAATACCACATTATCTATTAGTTCTATTTCTGGGCATACATCCAAAGGAAATGAATATAGGCTCTCAAAGAGCTACCTGCATTCCCACATTCACTGAAGTATTATCACAATAACTAAGATATGGAAACAACTTAAAAGTGTCCTTCAACAATGAATGGATAAATATGTGATACATATATCACATCCTGCTATTTGTGACAACATGGATGAAACTTGAGGGTATGTTGACTTATCCCAAGTTAAATAAAGTAGACAGAGAAAGACAAATAATATATAATCACTTATACGTAGAGTCTGAAAAAGCTTAACCCAGATACAGAAAGTAGAGTGGTGGTTACCAGGGGAAAATGGGGAGATATTGGTTAATCTGTACAAACTCGCAGTTATAAAATTAACAGGTTTTGGGGATTTAATGTATAGCATGATGGTTTATAGCTAATAATACTGTGTACCTGAAAGTTGCAAAAGAGTAGATTTTAAATACGCCCATCACAAAGAAATGGCAATTATGTGACAGGATAAAGCTGTTAACTAGTGATATGGTGGTGATCATTTTGCAATCAATAAATGTATCAAATCAACACATATATCTTAAACTAACACAACATTATATGTCAAAGACATATCAATAAAGGTGGGAAAATTTTAACGAAAAAACCAAAAGGTACAATTAGGCTCAAAACCAAAATGAACATATCTGTGAAATAAAAAATTAAAGAGTAATAAAAATTAATGAATGGGACTGATAAATAACCCAGGCATGCTGAGTCCAATTTAAAAGCAGGTAGTGATAGTGGGAACTCAGCTTCTGTGGAGTAATTCTCTATGTGCTATACGTGATAATTAAGGATTGGAGACAGGTTCACTATTTGGAACTAGAGGCAATGAAAGGGAGTGAAAAGGATGGGATGTTAGCCTCTACTCCAAAATATGATTATAAAATGTGCTACCAAAAAAACCCAATGTGCTACCATCCTATTGCTTAGGGCTCCAAATCTATAGACAGATGGACACAAGGACACAGGCAGACAAAAATATTGCCTTGTGACCATGACTTGGTGTTAAGGTCAATAACATCCCTCAATATAATCCAGGGTATCTATCTCATTAGAAACTTTAATCCCACAGTTCAGATTTGGGTAGAAGTAACCCAAAACTGCTAGGGAAAGAGAAGTGAGTACAGAGTGAGAAGTAGAGAGAGAAAGCAGGAAACAAAACAAAACAAAAATCCTTGTACTCAGTATCTTCAAAATTCCAAAGTCCACAAGGAAATCTTATTCTAAAACATTCAGCTATCAAAATCAATAATAAGAACATCACTGTATAAATTACTACAAAGTAATTTACTGTAAATAAATTTATGGCAACCTGTCAGATCAAACATAAACATTTTAAAAGAACTATATTTAAGATGTTCAAAACAACAAAGAAATCACATTCATCAGAAAGGATAACAAATTATAAAGCAATTTTAGGTAGAGATGAAATAAGAACAGGTGAATATGAAAGAGAAAAAAATAGGTATCTTAGACATGAGAAATACTGCCACTGAAATAAAAATTAACAGATCTGAAAAATACTATATTGAAAGAGAAAATTACTATATTTAAAGATATCAGTTTGGATACTATACAGTTAAACCTCCAGCTTTTTTTAAAAAAAAATTATTTTTTTTATTTATGCATACAAGAACTAGTATAGGTCAGAGATGTGGCAGTGGGGCTAATGAAGGATTCACCAGAGTGGGGAGCGAAACAGGCAGAGCTACTGAAATGCACTGCTGAGGAGAGCAGCAGGCAAGAGGTCTGCTGTTCCTTGTGGCTTAGCTCCCAGGCTGGGGATTGAACTCTTGTGCTGCAGATAGCTTCATAGTGCTGAGATCTAACCCCTTGCACCACAGGTTTGCCCCCAAACCTCCAGCTATTAAATGAAAGATCTACTCAAATTAAGTTACTAAAAAAAGCAAGTAGGGAAACCAAGAGAATAGTGCAGTATCTCAAATTATAGGAGTATAAGGGGGAAAAAGTTATGAAGAGAGGCCTGCCTTGAAAAGAGATGTGACATTCAGTCAAGAGACAAAACCATCAAGGCAATCCTGAGGATGGCAGTCAGGAGAAAAAATATCCCAATCTCTCTCTCCTCCCTTCCTCACTGCTGAGGCTTTCTATTGGCCAAACCAGTGGAAACCTGAAGAGAAACTGGATCCATTCATCCAGGTCAATCACCCAGAACAGAGTGCAGGGTGGAGAAGATTGTAATAGATTTGGGGAGATAACAGAAGATACCTGGCACAAATACTTTTGGTTACCCAAACTAAGTGGATGGGGGTAGGGAGGGAGAATAATACTGATTCTCTCATATAACAAGACAGGACAGTTCTAGGTTTAACTAATTTATCAGCTCAGCAATAGAACACCAGCTTAGCTTCTCTGTAATTCTCTTAGTTTTCTTCTTAGCTGCAGCAGTTCCAAAAAGTACACTCTCTTACAATCTCCAGAAGAGAGGAAAAAAGGCTGTTTCTTCTCATTCTTCTATTTTTTAGAGCAAAAACACATTCACACACACACACTTTCTATGAATCCTTGTAGCAGGCATTTCCGTAAGTCTTGTCTTCTCTTTTAAAATACTTACAGGCTTATTGGATAAGAATTCTGAGTGTATTCCCCCCATAGTATATCATTATGTTCAATAATATTCATGATCTATTTATTAACAGAGAAGTTGCCTTCTGTATTGCAGTTTTGACAAATTCACAGGCTGTCCAAGATACCAACCTGCATGTATAGTTTTATTCTAAGGCAAAACAATTCTAGATAAAACACTTTTTAAAAGATTTATTTATTTATTTATACAAGCACTGGGTACAGTCAGAGTGCAGGAAGGTGAGAGAATTCACCAGAGCCAGAGCGGGGAGCAGAGCAGGCAGAAATGCCGAAGTACACTGCTGAGGGGAGCAGCGGGCGGCAGGAGAGGTCTGTCGCGCCATGTGGGACCCTTGACCAGCGGCCGGGGATTGAACTGGCACTGCAGAGGCTGCGGGCAGCCTCGCAGCCCAGCGCTCAACCACTGCGCCACCAGGGAAGGCCCGATAAAATTTATTTTTGTTTGTTTAGTGTTTGCTCCCCTCATTACAATAAAATCTCTATAAGAAAAAAAAAAGGAAACATTTTTTTAAAAGTCAGGTTTATTGAGGTATAAATGACATATAGTAAATTCATGCTTTTTAGAGTATTGTTCCACAAATTATGATGCTTTAGTTATAATCACTACCACAACCAAGACAAAACAGTTCCATCACTCCAAAATATTTCATCATGTCCTCTGTGGTTATATAAGCTTCTTGATGCTTGTGTGACAAATTGTAACAAACTTGCCTTAAAAACACAAGTTTTCAGTTCTGTGTGGGGCTAAAATCAAGGTATTCACAGATATGGTTTATTTTGGAGTTTCAGGAAGAATGCTTCTTGCTTCTTTCACTTCTAGAGGCTGTCAGTACTTCTTGGTTCCTGGCCATAATACTCAAGCTCTGCTTTGTTGTCCCATTGTTGCTTTCTCCCCTAGCGATCCTCTTACTTCTTGCCCTCTTATAAGGAGCCCTGTGGTTACATTTAGGGCTCACCCACATAATTCAGAATAATTACATCTCTTAATACTTTAACTTAATCACATCTGCAAGTCCCTTTTATCATATAAGGTAAAATTTAGGATTCTAGAAATTAGGATCTGGGTGTCTTAGGGGACATTATTTAGCCTACCACAATAGTCAACTCCTCTGACACCCAGAAGTTGCTGGCAAGCAAAGCACTGTTAGTTCTGTCCCTATAGTTTCACCTTTCCAGAATATTATCCAAATGCAATTGTTGCAGTATGTAGCTTTTGGCTTTTGGAGTCTAGTTTCTTATAGTTAGCATAAAACACATGAGATTCAATCATGCTATTGCATTTATCATTAGCTCATTCTTTTGTATTACTGAGATACATAGATGTTACACATTTTGTCTATTCACTCACAAGTTGAAGAATATTTGCAGTTTCCTGTTTTTGTCAAGTATGAATAAAGCTGTTTTCACAGTGATGTGCAGTTGTTTTTGTGCACATAATTTTCATTTTTCCTGGGTAAAATATCTAGAAATTGGATTGCTGAGTTGCATGGCAAGCACATTTAACTTTCTAAGAAGCTGTTAAACACGAAAATGTAAGTGTTGGTGGTAAATAAAATATGATATACATTTGTCCAGGTATGAAGCTGTACTCCTGAAACTTATGCAATGTTTTAAACCAATGTTACCTCAATAAAAAATAAAATAAAAATAAATTAACAACCTTAATTTAAAATTTCAAATTCTCTAAACAAATTCAAGGAATTTCAAGGAAATTTGATGAGGAAGAGATGGATAAGAGTAGAAAATGTAGAGAGAAATAAAGTTATATTAAATAAAAATATGATAGGAGTTATAAAGCTCCAACATATATCTAATAATAAGTCTAGAAATTATATAGAGCATGGAAGAAACTTTTTAGCAGAAAAGTTTCCAGAATTGAGTAAATATTTGAACCCAAAGATAATGCACAAACAAAATAAAGTCACACTCAGACCATTATGATGAAAATGTGGAATACAATCTTCAAATCACTTAAAAGAATGAACATTAAGACTGATAACAGGATTTCATGAATAATAGCAACCCAGCCAATAATTAAGTAATGAAAAAAAATCTAACTTTTTATGAGAAATATTTGAGGACTCCGATTTTATGGAAGAGAATTTCAGAAAATTAAAATACTACATGTACTATATATTATATAGCATGGTACCTTCAGGAGTACATTTAGTCAGCTCCCAGGAATAAAGCTGAGCAAGGTGAGAGGAAGGGAGTTGACATTAGGCTCCAGAACCTTGCACAGAAATATGAAATGATATGGACATCACAGTAGAGAAAAACTGAGAGAATTGTACTTTGTTTGGAAGCTGCAAATTAAACCTCCACTTTGCAGGATTTGCTACCTTGCTTTTCTGTACTGTTTGTGAACAGTATAAAGAAAAAGTTTCCAGAACCTTTCTCTCCAAACTCCTTTTTCTTTTTTAAACATTTATTTATTTATGCATACAAGAACTGGGGTGCAGGCCAGAGGTGCAGGGGGTGAGAGGATTCACCAGAGACAGAGTGGGAAACAGAACAGGCAGTTTGACTGAAATACACTGCTGAGGGGAGCAGTGAGAAAAGGTGTCTGCTGCGCCATGTGGATTGCTCCCTGGCCGGGGATCGAACTTGTGCTACAGTGGCTGTGGAGAGCTTCATAGGTTGCTTCTTAACCCCTGCACCACGAGGGAGGCCCCAAACTCCTCTCTTGCCAAAATAAATAAATAAATAAATAAAATTCTATTCTTAAGTGTTGGGGGCCTATACTTAGAGAACCGTATTTTTCAAATAGTTTTGATCTGGACTTGAAATAAGAAGTATATTTACCATCACAATCCAGAAATCACTCCCACTCAGTCATACAAATAAACACCTGAAATAACTTGTTTCAGTAGTAGAAATTACATTTATTATATGCCAAACACTAACTCTTTCTGTTCTACTTTAACTTGAAAAAATGCTGGCTGTGACTTACTAATTTTGTGACACACCAACTGTTAGCAATGGATAAATTGACAATGACCGTTTTCTATGCATATAATAGATGTCCTTTTTATGTACAAATGGGATTAGACCACTCAAATATATTGTTACATCATTACTGTCTTTTTTCATATTCCTTTTATATTATTTATTAATAATATACTTTGTGTCAATAAAAGCTAACGCATAGTTGTATTCTCATTTGTACACTTCCCTTGTTTGTTCTTATATTCCAGAAGAAATAATTTATTTTTAAAAAAGAATTTTAAATTATAGAATAGAATCATCTGATATTACAGTAACTTCCTTATGTCACAGATCAAAGTGGTATTTTTAAAACCCTACCTAAGCAATGTTACATAGTTACATTTTTTGTATTCAGAATTTCCTGTCAAACAGGTCAAGCTGTCCACATCATGCTTATTCACTGAAGAAGAATATGAGGGCGGAGGAACCATTATTTGAAAGAGTCATGAGTAATGTCAATATCTTCTTTTATGCTCCTGTTAAGTTTTTTTTAATATATGCATATTGAACTAGACTATTTACTTATTAGTTTTTTATGTCAAGTTTTATGAATTTAATCATAGACTTCTACCCTTTCCACAAGAGGGAAATATGACCAACTATTTCTATTTTATTTAAAGGTACAAATAAAACATACAAAAATATTCTAGTGAGGTTGTAGTATAATTTTATTAATAATTTTCAGATGCCAACTAAAATGTGAATATAATTATTTAGAATAAGTATGAATTTTAAAATATAACATTTGATAAATGACATAATAGTTTAGCTTAAGAATAACAAGAGAATAAGCATCTTACAACTTTTAGTTCAATTTTTATATTACTTTTTATTTTGAAATTATTTCAAACTTACAAAGAAATTGCAAAATTGTACAAACCACCTAGTGCTAAGATCTTGCTTTCTAACAACATACTCCAATAAAAGGAACTCTCTAAAGAGTTCAAGATTTCTGAAGCTGACTGTAAGGCCTGGAAAGAGAAATGCAAGACAAGGTAGATCATTTTGTGGTAATCGAAAGCAAGGAAATGCTCACAAATCAGAAGCATGGCTATGTCAAAGGGCCACGGGAGTCTACTCTCAAACTCCCCATGGCCAGTGAATGGAAGTATTTGAGCCACAAAAACAATGCGTTAAATTATAGCCTAAAGAAGAAAATAAATACCTTAATCCATACTAATAGCAATAATAAAAAAATGGTGAGGCCCAATCTTTCTCACAAAAGAATCCAAATAATATATGTAGAAACTACCCTGCTCAGGAGGTGAAGCTTAACTCATTTCTCTACACCTGCCTTTGAGTGGGCTAGACATAGTGAATCCCTTCCAAATAGAATGGGAAAATTTTAACAGGAGAAACCTGGCAGATACCACCTTAACCAAGATATCCAGGTTTACATCATGAAAGATACCATGTCAGTAGCATCTTCTTCTTGATAGCATTGATGAGAAGGACATGTCACCTCTCTAGTATTCTTCTGAAACACCCATAATCCCCATCTAATCATGAGAAATTCATAAGACAAACCAAATATTTCACAAGCCAAAATTCTTATGACAGACCAAATATTTCACTTTTCAAAACTGTCAAAGCCATGAAAAATAAGAGTGAGAAACTGTCACAGGCCAAAGGAGAATAGAGAAGTAGGACAAATAAATGTAGTGTTTTACACTGGATTGGAACTTGGAGCAGAAAAGCAACATTAAAGGATAATTAGTGAGGCCTCCCCTGGTGGCACAGCGGTTGAGCGCTGGGCTGCGAAGCTGCCCACAGCACCGGTTTGATCTCCGGCCACCTGCGAGGGTCCCACATGGCACGCAGGCCCCTCCTGCCATGCAGGCTGCTATCATCAGCAGTGTATCTCGTCGGTCTGCCTGTTCTGTTCCCTGCTCTGACTCTGGTGAATTCTCTCACCCTCCTGCACTTCTGACTGTACCCAGTGCTTGTATAAATAAATAAATAAAATCTTTAATAAAATAAAATAAAGGATAATTAGTGAAATCTAACACCCAGAATATGTTTTTTCATTGATTCACATTTAGTTTTTTTCTCTCTCAGAAGTGTTTTAGCTTTCCTATAAAAGTTTCCTCAATAGTTTTTGTGCACTTCTTGTTAACATTTATTCCTAACATTTTAAAAAAGATTTATTTATTTATGTATACAAGAACTGGGGTACAGGCCAGAGTTGCAGGAGGGTGAGAGGATTCACCAGAGACAAAGTAGGGAACAGAACAGGCAGATCCACTGAAATACACTGCTGAGGAGAGCAGAGGGCAAGTTAGGAGAGGTCTGCTGCACCATGTGGGTAGCTCCCTGGCCGGGGATCAAACTCGTGCTGCAGAGGCTGCGGACAGCTTCATAGGTTGCATCTTAACCCCCTGCACCACCAGAGAGGCCCTATTCCTAACTTTTTATCTTGCTTCTTGTTGTTTGGGGGTTTCCCTATTGCTAATCTTTTAAACTGAAAATGTTTGTATATGTAAAAGATATGTAAAGAATATTGAATTCTGAATTTCAATTTTATAGCTGAAAATGTTTAAACTGAAAATGTTTGTACATGTTAAAGCTATGTAAAGAATATTGAATTCTGAATGTTAATTTTATAGCCTAATAGTTATTAGCTTATTTTATTGTTTACATTAGTTTCATTATTGATTTTTTTATGGCAAGAGTCCACAAACTTTTTCTAAAAAATGGCATATAGAACATTTTCAGCCTTTGTGAGCTAATCTGTTTTTATTACAACTATTCAACTCTGCAACTGCGGAAGAAAAAACCCACAGGCAGGCAATACACAAACAAAAATGTGGTGACTACATTTGGCTCTTAGACTACTTTGCTATACTATCCTATCAACTGCAAACAGAAATAGTTTGATTTTTATTTTTGATTTAAGTAACACTGTATTCACAACACTGTATATAATTTAGAGGCATAGGATCACGCCCTTCAGGATGTACATTACCACACCACACCCACCACAAAGGGACTCATAATCCTCCACCATAGTCCATGTGGCCCCCCTTCCAACTTTGCTCTCCCCTTTCCCATCCCCTTTTGGTAGTCTTAATTCTACAGTTTTATTTCTTATTTTTCAATTGTTATGCCTCTAATGACTGCTCTTTTTTAATTACATTGGCTAATACTGCCAATAACGCGTTGAATAGTAGAACAGTTATTGGAGTCCTTCCTATGTTCCTTATGGTAATAGTGAAAACGGGGCCTCCCAGGTGGTGCAGTGGGTTGGGCGCCGCTCTGTGTAGCTGTCCGCAGCCTCTGCAGCGCTGCTTCGATACCTAGCTGGCCAGGGAGATTCCCACATGGTGCGGCAGACCTCTCCTGCCTCACCTGCTGCTCCCCTCAGCAGTGTATTTTGGTCGTCTGCCTGTTCTGCTCCCTGTTCTGTCTCTGGTGAATTCTCTCATCCTCCTGCACCTCTGGCTTGTACCCCGGTTCTTGTATAAAAATAAATAAATCTTTAAACAAAAAAAAGTAAAAATGCCCCTAGCATTTCCCATTAAGATGTGTTCAGGACCTCCCTGGTGGTGCAAGGGGTTAAGTCTCAGCACTATGAGGGTATCGGAAGCCACTGCAGCACCAGTCACTGCAGCAAAAGTTCAATCCCCCGCCAGGGAGCTAATCCACATGGCATAGCAGACCTCTTCTGTCTCACCTGCTGCTCCCCTCAGCAGTGTATTTCCATAGATCTGCCTGTTCTGCTCCCCACTCTGTCTCTAGTGAATCCTCTCACTGCCTCCCTTAACCCCAGCACCTGTGGCCTACATCCCAGATCTTGTATGCATAAACAAACAAAATAAATCTTTAAAAGAAAAAAATGTGGGCCTCCCGGTGGTGCAGTGGGTTGAGTGCAGTGCTGTGAAGCTGTCCACAACCTCTGCAGTGCCAGTTCAATTCCCGGACAGCCAGGGAGATACCCACATGGTGGGGCAGACCTCTCCTGTCTCACCTTCTGCTCCCCTCAGCAGTGTACTTCGGTCCATCGTCTGCCTGTTCTGTTCCTGTGCTGTCTCTGGTGAATCCTCTCACCCCCTGCACCTCTGGCCTGTACCCCAGTTCTTGTATAAAAAAAATAAATCTTTAAAAAAAAAAAGAAAAAAAGATGTGTTTTTATTAGGTTTTGATTTTTGTTCAATATTCTTTCAGTATCTATATGATTTTTCTTCTATATTAATATGATGTATTATATTAATAATTTTTCTAATATTGAGCCAATCTTGTGCTCTTAGAATAGATCCCATGTGGGTATAATGCTGTGGAACAATTTACAAAGCATTGAGACTATGTGGTCTTTGAATGTTTAGTAAAATATTCCCACATAACCGTCTGGGCCTGTTTTTTTAATAAGATAGTTTCTTGACATCTTTTTCTACTGCTTCTATAGAATTTAAACTACCTCAAATGTGGCCAATTTTATAAAACTTTATTTACCTTGTAAATAATTCTTTCATCTAGGTTTTCAATTCTGTAATCCTACAGAGGATTATTAAGTGGGTTCCTATAATATTTTTTATAAATTAAGATTTAATATATAAAATTCACCATTTTTACAATGTTACAGGCTGAATAATGTCCCTGTTCCACACTCCCCATCCCATCATGTGTTCAAATTCTAACCCCAATACTTCAAAATATGATTACATTTAGTGACAGGATCTCTAAAGAAGTAATGACGGTAACAACGATGACATATGGATTGGTGCTAATTCAATATGAATAGTGTCCTATCAGAAATGATTATGGTATAAAAGACACAGTCCAAGGGGTGACTACGTAAGGACACAGCAAGAAGATGGCCATTTACAAGCCAAGAGACAGGCCTCCGAATAAAATCACTTCTATTGAACTTTGACCTCACACTTCTAGACTCCAGAACTCTGAGAAATAAGTTTAAGTGTTTAAGTCGTCCAATTTGTGATATTTGTTATGGTAGTCTTAGTAAACACAGAATACACATAAATATGCATCCAGTGGTTTTTAGTAGATCACGAGTTTATACAACCATCACTACCATATCGAGACTATTTTCATTACTCAAAAAGAAATCCTATACCCATTAGCTATCACTTCTAATTCCAGCTTTCCTCAGTCCCGGGAAAGCACTAATCTACTTTCTATCTTACAGAGTAGCCCTATTGTGAACATTTTATATAAATGGAATTTTATAATACACAACCTCTTGCTTTCTTATACATGGCAAGTTTTCAAGGTATCCATATTGTAGTATGGAACAGAACTTCATTACTTTTTTTTTTTTAAAGTATCTTTTTCATGCTCTCTCTTTTTTTTTTTTTAATAGAGGCATGTTTATTTATTTATTTGTTTGTTTGTTTGTTTTGTTTATACATGCACTGGGTACAGTCAGAAGCACGGGAGGGTGAGGGAATTCACCAGAGCCAGAGCGGGGAGCAGAGCAGGCAGAAGGACCAAAGTACACCGCTGAGGGGAGCAGCGGGCGGCAGGAGAGGTCTGCGCGCCATGTGGGACCCTCCTCCGGTGGCCGGGGAGCAGCCAGGGATCGAACCGGTGCCACAGAGGCCGCGGGCAGCTTCGCAACCCAGCGCTCAACCGCTGCGCCACTGGGGAGGCCCAGAACTTCATTACTTTTTATAGCTAAGTAATATTCTACTGCATGGATATAGCACCTTTTATTTATTCATCAATCCACTGATTGACATTTAGATAGTTTCTACATTTTGGAAACATCCTTACCAACACTTGTTATTGACTTTTTTCATAGTCATCCTATTGTGTGTGAAGTAGTATTTTGTGATTTGATTTGCATTTCCCTAATGACTGATGATATTGAGTATCTTTTAAAGTGTTTATTGGCCATTTTTATGTGCTCTTAGCAGATGTATCTACTTAAAGCCTTTACTCATTTTAAAATTAGGTTGTCTTTGTGTTGTTTTAAGAGGTTCTTTACATATGCTGGATACAAATCCTTTTGTCAGACACATGATTTACAAATTCTTTTCCTATAGGTTGTCTGTTCACTGAATTAATGGTGCCTTTTGAAGTACTGATGATGTACAATTTATCTAATTTTATTTTGGTTCCTTATGACACATCTATAAGCAACCAATAAATTATAAATGTTGTATCAAAAAACCCACTGCTGAGCCCAAGATCAGGAAGATTTGTATCTATTGTTTCCTCCTGAGAACTTTTTAGTTTTAGTTCTTAAATTTAGACCTTTGATCTTTTTGAGTTAATGTTTATGCATGTTATGAGACAGGGGTCCAAAATTCATTCTTTGCATATTAATGTCTGTTTGCCCCAGTACCACTTACCACTTGTGAATTTCTGTGAACAAGACTGGCTGTTTGGGGCAGTTTACAGGATTCTTAGTTCAGGAAGGCCCTCTGCTTTCAGTAAAGTATGGTTTCTTTACTAACTGTATTTGGGGTTAGGGCAGTGTGAAGGGATTTGCCCTTCTATTTTTATTTTATTTATTTATTTATTTTTAAAAGATTTATTTATTTATTTATTTATTTATTTATTTATTTATTTATTTATTATACAAGCACTGGGTACAGTCAGAAGTGTGGGAAGGTGAGAGAATTCACCAGAGCCAGAGCAGGGAGCAGACGGATGAACAGGCAGATAGATGAAGTACACTGCTGAGGGGAGCAGTGGGCGGCAGATAGGTCTGCGTGCCATGTGGGACCCTCGCCCGGCGGCCGGGGATCGAACTGGCGCTGCAGAGGCTGCGGGCAGCTTCGCAAGCCAGCATTCAACCGCTGCGCCACCGGGGAGGCCCCCTTCTATTTTTAAAAATATTGTTTTTGAAAAATCCTAGATTTTCCTGTCTTGCTTCTGTTTTACTAAGCTGTTTAGCTTCCAAAGGACATTTATTCCTCCCCTTTTCACCCTCTTGTCCAAAATTGCCTCTTTTCCTATACAAAACTATTTCCCAGAGTCTGCTCTAATCTATTACAAAACATTTTTAGTATTTAGAAGAAATTTCTTTTTCTGGAAATGATTTTGTATCTATCTTAAAGCCTATCACTAGACTTCCTCTCTAGTCCTGTCTAACTTTTCCCAGCCCATCCTGTTCTCCATAAAGTCTTGTACACAAGTGTGTATAGTGACTTGCTAGGATTTAGCATTCATTTTCTAAATACAGATAAGCTGTTTGAACATTCTTTATGTTCTAGTTATGTTAAGACATGGGTTATTTGTGGCTTTATCTTTTTTTTTTTTTTTTTGGAGAATGTGTGGGGAGATTAAAATTCTTATTTCCCATTAATACATTTCCCCACTTTTTTTTTTTTTGTGGGACCCTCCTCGCCGGTGGCCGGGGATCGAACTGGCGCTGCAGAGGCTGCAGGCAGCCTCGCAACCCAGCGCTCAACCGCTGCGCCACCAGGGGAGGCCCCATTTACCCAATCTTTTAAAAAAATTTTTTTTCTTTAATATTAATTTTTTTAACATCATTGTTCATTTTTAAACAATATTTGCTTCCCCCCACCCATTCAGATGTAGACCCCATAGAGTTTCCTTCACTAATGCACACGTGCACCATTACCTCGGTCCTCTGTGTCCCTCCCTCCCTCCGATCCCTCTCCCTCGTCCTCCCCTGCAGGATGTCTCTGATTTATAATTGTCCATTTTTGCTTTGCTGTGTTTTGTACTGTTAATATTTTTTTACACTGATGTCTTATTTGGTTCTCTGACATTCCTGCTATAATTGAAACCATCCGATATTTTTCTTTTTCCTTCTGGCTTATTCCACTGAGCATAATTCCTTCTAGCTCCATCCACGTTGCTGCAAATGGCATGAGATTATCTTTTTTGATTGCTGAATAATATTCCATTGTGTATATATGCCTCATCTTCTTGATCCAGTCATCTATTTTTGGGCATTTGGGTTGTTTCCAGGCTTTACTTATTGTAAATAGTGCTGCAATAAACATAGCTGTACAGGTGTTCTTTTGAATCAATGTTCTGGTGTCCTTTGGGTAGATCCCTAGTAGTGGAATTGCCTATGGTAGCTCCATTTTTAGCAGACTGAGGAATCTCTAGACAGCTTTCCATAGTGATTGGAACAGTTGGCACTCCCACCAACAATGGAGGAAAGTTCCTTTTTCACTACATCCTTGCCAACATTTGTTGTTGGGTTTTTTTTGATATGTGCCATTCTTACTGGTGTAAGGTAGTATCTCAATGTGGTTTTAATTTGGTTTCCCGGATTATCAGGGATGTTGAACATTTTTTCATATGCCTGTTGGCCATTTGCATTTCCTCTTTGGAGAAACGTCTTTTAAGTTCTTCTGCCCATTTCTTGACTGGATTGTTTATTTTGTTTTTGTTGAGTCCTGTGAGTTCTTTGTATATCTTTGTGTTCAGTCCCTTATCAGTTGAATGGAGTGCAAAGATTTTTTCCCAATCAGTGTGGTGTCTTCCTGTTTTGGTTAATGTTTCTTTTGCTGTGCAGAAGTTTTTCAGTTTGATGTTATCCCAGCTGTTTATATTTTCATTGACTTTCTTTGCTTTGGGTGATGAGTCTTAAAAGATGTTACTGCAATGCATGTCTTATAGTGTTTTACCTGTATTTTCTTCTATTTATTTTATGGTTTCAGATCTTATGTCCAGTTCTTTTATCCATTTTGAGTTGATTTTTGTGAAAGGTAGTGAAAGGTAGTGGTCTAGTTTCATTTTTTTGCATGTGGTGGTCCAGTTTTCCCAGCACCATTTTTTCCAATCTTTCAGAATTTATTTTAAAAATATTTTATATGTTTTTTGAAAGACCTCTCAGGTTATTGATAGTCTGGGGTATGTCAACACTAGTACTGAAATGATAATACTGGCTGAGGACAAAAATACTGCAACTAATTTTCATTGCTCTATAGTCAGTACAGTACAAATTGAATTCTCAATAAAGATCATGTAGCTCCCATGACATTCAAACAATTCATAAGTCATCTTATATCTCATCACTTATGATCTGGTAGAAAAAGTCAACCAAAATACAAAATAATTCAAAAATCTTCACTGAGAAAGCAGCTACTTTATTTTGTTTAGGGTTCTCTATTAGGGAAATCAGTTTTCTTTCAACAGTAAAGTTTAACAAGCTAGTAGGTTATCATATCACCTTTATGAGAGAGTATTTGATTCATCATCTACACTACTTTTGGTTTTTCTTGAGCCTTCCTTACCAAAATAGATCACATGTGAAAACTTAATAACCATGATATTAAAATATAATATCATGGCCAGGGACTTGAAGATGGGGAAAACAAAGAGTTATTGTTCAAAAGATATAAAGTTTTAGTGATGCAATATACATAACTTCTAGAGCTCTTCTGTAAATTATACATACAGTAAACAACTCAGTATCACATACTTAAAATTTTATGCTGTGCTCATGACATAACAAAAGAAAGAGGCAGACCTTTCTTGTTTCCTAACTTTATGAATTGAAAGTGATGGAATTGCTTATTACCTTGATTACAATGACAATTTGAATGATGTATATTTATCTACAAACTCATCAAATTGAATATATTAAGTATCTCCAGTTCTTTTGTGTATCAACTATACTTCATTGCTTTTTAGAGACTGAATATACACATACCAATGAGTACAAGTAAAACTGGAGAAATTTTAGTAAGATCAGTGATTTGTATCAAGGTCAATGTCATTGTTTTATTTTATCATTGTGTTGCAAGATGCTACCATCAGAGAAAACTGTGTAAAGAATACATGAGATCATCTGTCTGTATTATTTCATATAACTGCCTGTGGTTCTATAATTATCTCAGAATAAAGTAGTAAAGAATACACTATCAAATTAAATTATTATCTTCTTAAATACATATACTATCTACTTAGATATGTACACTATTGTATACATATCTGCACTTAACAGAGATTAATTTGGAATACTTATTTAACAATTTATTTATTCATGCATACAAGAACTGGAGTGTAGGCCAGAGATGTGGGGGTGAGAGGATTTACCAGAGACAGGGCGGGGAGCAGAACAGGTGGAATTACTGAAATACAATGCTAAGGGGAGTAGCTGGTGAGACAGGAGAGGTCTGCGAAACACATATAGGTTAGTTAGCTCCCTTGCCTGGATATAACTCAGGCCATAGTGGTGATAGTGTTGAGGCTTAACCCCTAGGTTACCAGGAGGGTCCTGGACTACTCATTTTTATAAAGATAGTTTTTTTAACTGGCTATTGAGAATATTTTTATTCTTGAGTCTATACCAGCATTCCTTAGGTGTTACTGCACCAATTTTATTTTATAAATTTTATTTTATTTTTTAGGAGGTAATGTTGATTAGCTGGAATTTAGAACTATTCAGTTTCCATCAGTTAAATACTATATGATTTTAAGTAAATAACTGCTCTCTCAGCTTTTTCATAAGAAATATATAATTAATTTGATAATGTATAAGAAAGGGTTTAAAGAATTAATTAGTGTTTGGAAAATATTCTGAAATATTTGAATGAAAAGACTCCATGCAAATTACCAATAGTTATAATTACACTTAGTACATGTTACTATGCTAACCACCATTTCTGAGCACTCATTGTGATATTTTATGAAGCTAAAAATATCTTCAACAATCTACTTTCACCTCAATATAAAAATATTTTACTAAAAGGTAATACTATACCATAAACATAAGAATGTTTAGCTGTTCTATCAAATACTATATATTCTATTATACACTATTCAATGCAATAAAAATGTTTAGCTCTCCCTATCTGACTTCTATGTAATAGAAAGTTGACTTACCACATCCTGAATTAAAGCTTTTCTTCATAGTTTAAATCTATTCATTACAGTTGTATCCAAAGCTTTAATAATTTTAAAATTGCTAATTGCCATACAGAATTCCTAAATAATTAAACTGAATCTTGAACTGAAAGTTTGCTAACAACAATATTGACCCCCATCTGTCCAAAAAATAGTACACACGTTGTACTACCACTTAAGCAAGTAAAGAATGAAAGCCCAAACCCTCTCTGTTTATTCATGTAACATTTACTGAGTACCAACAGACTGCAAGAAGTGTCCTCTGGTTGCCCTAATATTAAAAGAAGCATGTGGTGAGACCCAGGAGTATAGGATGGAGTTAGACCAAGTATCCTCAGAATAGGTGATAAGATACTACTAAAGGAACAGTGTTAAGTGTCTCTTATAAAACTTCACATCCTTTCACTGGAGATTTTTGGACCGCATAGGTTAAATCAATATTATGTTGGTGTAAGCACATCAACACTATAGTTAAAAAGCCAGAAATAGGGCCTCCCCTGGTGGTGCAGGAGGTTGAGTGCTGTGCTGTGAAGCTGTCCACAGCCTCTGCAGCACAGGTTCGATCCCAGCCGGCTGGTGAGAATCCCACATGGCCCGAAAGACCTCTCCTGTCTTGCCCGCTTGCTCCCCTCAGCAGTGTATTTCAGTCAGTCTGCCTGTTCTGTTCCCTGCTCTGTCCCTGGTGAATCCTCTCAACCTCCAGTGCATCCGGCCTGTACCCTGGTTTTTGTATAAATAAATAAATCTTTAAAAAAAAAAAACCAAAACACTGAATTTTCAAAGTCTACCCTTCATGGAACTTACAATAAATTTCAATGGCTACGAGGTCTTTAATATTTGGTTCTCTCATTTTTATTAATCAGTCACCCTGAAAAGATGCTTCTTAATTTTTTACCTATTTGAAACCTACCACTGCTTCTAGGTCCAGTCAAAAATGCCACAACCAAAAATCTATTCATCCTATATTACAATTCATTCCATCAACTCAGAATTCTTAGAACCATAGGCATTGTTCCTGGCAACTCATCTCAACTATAGGAATTAAAAGTTTTAGAACTTTTATTGATTGGCATCATAATGCCAACTCCTTTCTGGTAGAAGAAGTCAAACATATAAGGATCCTTATAAATTATAAAAAAAAAATAAGTGAAAAGATGAAAGTGTGACTAGCTTCAAAATTTCTCTTGGATCTGAAATACATGAGCTACAAATACTATGAAGATTTGGGGGAGAACAATGTGCCTGGAGAGGGTGTGGAAACTCCATGACTTTTTGCCACACATTACCTTATGCATCTCTTTCATTTGTTATTTCATAACTTTTAGTATCCTTTGTAATAAATCAGTAATCTAGTGAGTAAAGGAGTTTCTGAGTTCTGTGTGCTGCTCTAGCAAATTAATTGAACCTGAGGTTGGCATTCTGGGAACCTCTGATTTATTGTCAGACAGAAGCATAGATAGTAATCTGTGGTTTGTAACAGGCACCTTAACCCTAAAGAGAGGGTCATGGGAACCCCTGATACATAGCTAGTGAGAAGCATGGACTTGCCTGAAGTTTGCAGTCAGTTTCTAAAATATAGGATGGTCTTGGGAGACTGAGTCCTTAACTTGTGGAATATGATGCTGTTGGTAGGTAGATAGTGTCAGAGTTGAACTGAATTCTCAGACACCCTACTGGAGATTGAGAATTGCTTGTTGGTGTGGGAAATCCTCAACACCACACAGCAGTTGGAAACTATATCCCAGAACACAGTAACATGCCAAGGATGGCTTTACCTTGACACCTCATCATCATGCAGCTTAAGGTTCACTTTTGGTATTGGACATTTTATGGTTTTGAACAAAAGCATAATGACAGAAATTCACCATTATTATACAGAATATTTCCACTGTGCTAAAAATCCTGTGCTGTGTCCATTCATCTCTCCCCATCTCTACTATTGGGAACCACTAACCTTTCACTGTCTTGCCTGTTATAGAATATCATGTATTTGGAATCATATAGAATGTAGTTTCTTCGGATTGGCTTCTTTCATCTGGCAATATGCATTTAAGTTTCTTTCACATCTTTTAATGACTTGATAGCTCATTTCTTTTTAGTGCCAGGATGTACCACAGTTTATCCATTTACCTACTAAAGGACATCGTGGCTGCTTTTAAAATTTGGCAATTATGAAGAAGATGCTGTAAACATCTGTGTGCAGGTTTTTGTGTGGATGTAATTTTTCAGCAACTCTGGGTAAGCACCTAGGAGTGCAATTGCTGAATTATATGATAAGAATACATTTAGTTCTGTAAGAAACTGCAAAACTGTCTCCAATGTAGCTATACTATTTTGTATTCCTACCAGGTTTGAATGAAAGTTCCTAATGCTATATATCTCCGCCAGCTGTTGGCATTAACAGTAGTATAGACTTTGACCACTCTAAGACATGTATAGTGTTCTCTCACTGCTGTTTTAATTTACATATCTCCCATGCTATGTAGTGTGGAGCATTTTTTCATACACTTATTTGTCATCTATATATCTTCTTTGGTGAAGTGCTAAGTCTTTGGTCCCATTATTAAATGGGGTTGTATTTTTTTTTAATTCTTGAATTTTTAGTGTTCTTTGTACATTTTGGTTGAGTCTTTTATCAGATGTGTCTTCTGACAACATTCTCCAAGTCTGTGATTTGACGTCTCTTTCCTTTGACATTGTCTTTCACAGAGCAGAATTTCTAATTTTAAATGAAGTTCAAATTTTCAATTATTATTTAAATGGATCATGTCTTTGGTGTTATATCTAAAAAGTCATCACTATACACAAGGTGATCTATGTTTTCTCCTATGTTTTTTTTTTAAGTCTTGTGTTTTACATTTAGGTCTATGCTTCATTTGACTTAATTTTGGTGAAGGGTGTAAAATGAAAATACTCAATTTTTTGCATGTGGATATCCAGTTGTTTCAGCACCATTTCTTTCCCTCCCCTACTTTTTGATTGTTTACTCTAAAGTTTTATTGCTTACTTACATTCATAAGTCACTTACTTTTATATAATATTATACCACTTCAAAGCTGGTGTATCTCAAAGTAACAAAATAATCCCAATTCTTTCCTTCCATGGTTGGCATCAGCACTGCTACTATTTTCACTTATATATAAGTAAACATACATATACATATGACATATATAATTTTGGTATTATTTTGAACAAACTGTTATCTGTTAGTTCAGTTAAGAATAAGAAAAATAGGGCTTCCCTGGTGTATAGGTTAAGTCTCAGCACTATCACCTCCATGGTGTGAGTTGAATCCCCAGGCAGGGAATTAACCCACATATGATCAGCAGACCTCCTCTGTCTTACCTGCTGCTTCCCTCAGCAGTTTATTTCAGTCAATCCACCTGTTCTGTTCCCCATTCTGTCTCTGGTGAATCCTCTCACCCCCCCACACCTCTGGCCAGCCTACACCCCAGTTCTTCTATGCATAAATAAATCTTAAAAAAAATAAGAAAAATAAAAGTTCTTATCTTACCTTTACTTTTTTTCTTTGATTCTCTCTATCTCTTAGATCTAAGTCTCTGAACTATATTATTTTTGTTCCCTGTAGTGAACTTTTAAAATTTTTGCAAGGAAGGTCTACTGGTCACAAAGTGCAGCAATTTTTGTCTGTCAACTTCTCCTTCAGTTTTGCAGGTAATTTCACATGGTTCAGAAATCTTGGTTGATTCTAGGTTTCTCTCAAACTTTAAGTATTTTAGTCTCCTTTCCTATTTGCATAATTTCTGAGACCTTGGATGCAATTCTTATCTTTGTTTCTCTATAGGTAAAGCATTTTTTTTTTTTAAAGATTTATTTTATTTATTTATTTATACAAGCACTGGGTACAGTCAGAAGCACGGGAGGGTGAGAGAATTCACCAGAGCCAGAGCGGGGAGCAGAGCAGGCAGAAGGACCGAAGTACACTGCTGAGGGGAGCAGCGGGCACGGCAGGAGAGGTCTGTGCGCCATGTGGGACCCTCCTCCGGTGGCCGGGGAGCAGCCGGGGATCGAACCGGCGCTGCAGAGGCAGCGGGCAGCTTCGCAACCTAGCGCTCAACCGCTGCGCCACCGGGGAGGCCCTATAGGTAAAGCATTTTTAAACTGACTTCTTACAGAATTTTTTTATGTTTGATTTTCTGTAATTTGGAAGTGATATACTAAGATGTAGCTTTGATTTTGTTTTGACTTTTCTGCACATATCCTTCTTGCTGTTCTCTGAGTTTCTTGGACCATGGTTTTATGTTTGACATTAATTTGGAGAAATTCATCTTTTCAATTATTTATTCTTATTCTATTCCTTTTTTCTTCTCCTGATAGTTCCATTATGCCTATGTTACACTTTCTCTCATCATTCCGCAGTCCTGGAATATTCTATGCCATTTATTTTCCTTTGTTCTCTTTGATTTTTGGTTTTTAAGGGTTCTTTGTCCTATAGTTGAGAGATCCTTCTTCAGTCTTGATCAGCCTACTAATAAGTCTATTAGCCATTTTTATTTCTGTTACAATACTCCTGTTTTTCTAACTCTAGCATTTATTTTTATTATTTTCTTATGATTTATGTCTCTTCTTACATTGCCAAGCTGCTTCTGCATCCTACTTTATTCATTAGAATCCTTAGCCTATTAACCAGTTGTTTTAAATTCTTGTTCTAATAATTACAAATCTGTTACGTCTAGTTCTGATGTTTGCTCTGTCTCTACAAGATGTTTTGTTGTTGTTTTTTTTTTTTTGCCTTTAATATGAGTTACAATTTTTTCTTGATAGTCTGATACTATATCCTAGGTAAAAGGAACTACTATAAATAGATGTTTAGTAATATAATGGTGAGATATGGGGAGAGAGGAAGCATTCTGTAATACTACAATTAGGTTTCAAACATTTAGTGAGCCATTGTCTCTGGATTGTGAAGTTCAAAAGAATTTCTGCTTTTTTCTGCCCTCTTAGGTGGGAAAGGTTGACAGGTTGGCTGGAATTGCGTAATTTCTCTTCCCCAGGTTCTTAAACTCGATAATATCTCAAAGCAGGCCAGGGTCTAGTTAAAGTTTCCCTGAGAACAGGCTTTGTTAAGAAGACTGCTCTGGGGCCTCCCTGGTGGTACAAGAGGTTAAGACACAGTCTATGAAGCTTTCTGCAGCCACTGCAGCACGAGTTCAATCCCCGGCCAGGGAGATACCCACATGGTGCAGCAGACCTCTCCTGACTCGTCCACTGTTCCCCTCAGCAGTGTATTTCAGTCAGTCTGCCTGTTCTGCTCCCTACTCTGTCTCTGGTGAATCCTCTCACCCCCCACAACTTTGGCCTGAAACCCCAGTTCTTGAATACATAAATAAATAAACCTTTAAAAAAAAAAGTGCTCTGGTATATTTCAAAATGGTCCCTGTCTCCTATCCCCCTGCTAGAAGTTTGAGGGTCTTTTTCTTTAATTTTTACTGGGGGAATCAAGTAAAGCTCTGGAAAGTGAATCTCACAATATTATGACGGTACCACTATGACTGTATCTCCAGGGAGTTTTTAACTCTCAGAGTTGTACACAATCACCTTCCAAGAACTGGTCAATTACCGTTCAGAATTTTCTACTTGGGTACTGGTTTCTATGCTGCTTTCTGCTCCTTTAAGCTACAACTCCCTATGTGCATGTGACTTCAAAATCTTGGGGATCACAATTTGCCCTGTGTCCACCCCTCTTTCAGGGATCCAAGAAGAGTTGCTGATTTTTTCTCTCTGTTCAGGTTTTACTTGATGTTAGGATAGAGTGGTGATTTACAAGCTCCTTCCATATAGAACCACAAACTGGAATGCTACTCCTTATTCATTTAAAATACATTTCATATTTTCATTCATATTCTAAGACCCTGATATATAAAAACACATTCAAAACATTCAATTTAACTGTATGAGATAAAGTTCATAAGATTTTAAAATGCTATAATAAATAGACTTGAAAATAATGAAATAATCACTTCCCTGAGAAAAGTATTCCCAGAAAATTAAGCAAAAATAACTACATTCAAAGAAAAAATGTACCAAGTTACTATCTTCTAAAAATGGTATTAAAATACAATTTTTTAGGGCCTCCCCGGGTGGCGCAGCGGTTGAGCGCTGGGTTGCGAAGCTGCCCGCAACCTCTGCAGCACTGGTTCGATCCCTGGCTGCTCCCCGGCCACTGGAGGAGGATCCCACATGGCGCGCAGACCTCTCCTGCCACCCGCTGCTCCCCTCAGCAGTGTACTTCGGTCTTTCTGCCTGCTCTGCTCCCCGCTCTGGCTCTGGTGAATTCTCTCACCCTCCCGCGCTTCTGACTGTACCCAGTGCATGCATAAACAAACAAGTAAATAAATAAATAAATAAATAAAACATGCCTCTATTAAAAAAAAAAGATTTAATAAAATACAATTATTTAAATTGAAGAATTCTTAGCTTTGAAGAGAACAATATTCAAACCACAGCAACAAAATCAATAAAAACCACCAATATATTTATTTAAGTGATATGCTAAAGCTCAGAATTATAAACATGAAATACAAGTGAAATATTTAAACCATTACCATTTTCAAGCCATTTATAATGTCATAATAGAGAACAATGTAGGATTTCTCCTATATTGCCAATGCTATAAATGGCTAAATTGCTAGTAAGAGTGGCTAAAGATATACTGTAAAAAACTTATAGATTGGACCCTGGGATAGGAATCATGCCATTTAAGAAACTAAGTAGTATGTACATACATACATGTATAGTAATTTTTAAAAATTTTTAAGATATATGAAAGTACTGATGACATGTTTTTAAATACTGAAGTATTTTCAATGGCCTTAGCAAATAGCTGAGAAAGGGAAACAAGAATAATGGAAAAAAGAAATTAATTCCTAGGCAGGCTTATCATCTAACATGTGTTGTATAATGGAAAGTCAGGTAAGTGTATTAGATGATTCTGGAGGAAACAGAGCTACCATTCCTTTTGACTGAATGGTTAGGTAACAGCAGTGAAGAACAATACATACAAATATTCAAAAGTGAGCTAAAACTACATTTATTTTTCTGAATAGTTTATAGTTCTGATAGTTAAAAACATTCTTTAAAGACTGTATGACCATGTATGACCATGCAGGAAATAAAGTAAAAAAAATGTACAAACTTTGTAGAAATTATTATAGAGTAGCAGATAGAAGCGGGTGGGTCAAATTAAAAGTAAAATGGGCAGGGGGAAAGCAAGAGAAAAGATCTATACTAAAATAGCTAGTATAAATGGTATAGTCACATATGTGTATTGTTATAATTGTACACATGCGGGCATGAAAAAAATTAATATAAAAAAGGGGTTGCAACCAAACTTGCCAGAAAGATTACCCAAGAAATTCAGATCTGTATTTGGGTGCTCTTCTGTTTATACTCTCAAAAAGTGTAGTAAGTAATAGCCATGGAGGCTGAGCACAGTCCTCAATTATTCTTCTAAAGTTGTCTATGTTTGCATAGTTCAACTGTACTAAGTGATCAAGGTCAATTCAATCTGGCTTTATGGTTTACTCCAGGAGTCAGCAAACTTTCTATAAAGAATCAAATAGTAAATATGTTAGACTTTCTGAATCATATTTTTTATCACAAGTACTCAACTTTGTTATGGTATGGTGAAAGTAGTCATAGATTGTGATAGTTAATTTTAGGTGTAAACTTGATGAGGTTAGAGAAATTTCACAGCAAAAAATCAGATTTTTTGGAGAAGAAATTCTGCCTTAAAACTACAGCATCAACTATTACATTAAGTTTCCAGCCTTTTGGCCTGCCCTACAAATTTCAAACTTGACAGCACCTACATTGTGTAAGCCAATGCTCTAGGTAGGTAGATAGATAGGTGAAGTATGTATAAGATAGATAGATGGGTACCCTACAGTACAGGTACTGTTTCTCTTGTGACCCCTGAATAATATATAGACAGTATATAAACTAATGAAGCTGCTATGTTCCAATAATCTCATAGTGGGCCAGATCTGACTTGTGTACAACAGTTTTCCAATGCCTCGTATTATCAATGTTAAGACAGTTTCTTTTATTAAAAACTATGTTGGACCTCCCGGTGGCGCAGTGGGTTGAGCACAGCGCTGTGGGGCTGTCCGCAGCCTCTGCAGCACAGGTTCAATTCCTGGCCAGTCAGGGAGATGCCCACATGCAGGACAGGTTCAACTCCTGGCCAGCCAGGGAGATGCCCACATGGAGTGACAGACCTCTCCTGTCCTGCCCTGCTCCTCCCCTCAGCAGTGTATTTCAGTACATCTGTCTGTTCTGCTCCCTGCTCTGTCTCTGGGTGAATCCTCTCACCCTCCCGTGGCTCTGGCCTATTCCCCAGTTCTTGTATAAAAATAAATAAATACATACATACATACATACATACATACAAACTTTCAGGCAGTGTGAAAGGTGCTTCACATATTGACTCCAAGTGCCCTTTAAATTAGGAGTTGTTCCTGAATGGACCAGCTATTCTGCAGCAGTCAAATGAGTAGAACCAGTGAGATCTAAGCCATAAACTAAAGAATAAGAAAGGGTTTCTCTGAGATATTTTCAAGCTGGTATTTCTCTTGTTTTTATACCCTTTCAACTAGTGAAAGTTATTGCTGTTAATTCAGCAGAAATCAATCAACATATTGCCTTGGATATGGCACCTTTCAATTAAACTTGATAAGAGGAAAATTAAAATTCACAAGATAGCTAAATCAAGCATGAAACTATATCAAAGATTTAAAGCAAAGGACCTACAAAGGACACAAAAACATTAATTTGAAAGGAAACCTACACTCTGATGTTTATTGCAGCACTATTTACAATAGAAATGGAAGATAAGGAAACACCCTAAATGGAGATGTGGTGTGGTGTGTATATATACATACACATACACAATGGAATACTATTCAGCAATCAAAAAAGATAAACTCATGCCATTTTCAGCAACATGGATGGAGCTGTAAGGGATTATGGTTAGTGAAATAAGTCAAAAGTAAAAAGAAAAATATCAGATGGTTTCACTTACAGGAGAAATATAGGGGAACCAAATAAGGGATGGGGGGGAAGACAAAACTAGCAGGCAACTATAAATTGAAGACACTGGGGGCGGGGGAAGGGTGAGAGGGATTAAAACAGGGGCAGGAAGAGCTCAAGAGACTATGGTAATGGTTCACAGGTGACTGTGTGGTGGGAATTTTACAGGGACTACATATATATATATAAAAAATAAATATTTTTTAAAAAATCAAAGCAAAGGACCTGTAACTAATAATAATAGTTAATAATATTGACTTTAATAATAGTCAATCTGTAGGCCATTATTAAATAATAATATTATACATTTAAAATTATCTACAACTTTAAATAGTAGATTCTCAAGTTGTTTGATTCTACAATGTTCCTTTATCTAAGAATTAATAAAATTTCCATATTACAAGAAATTTGCATCTTCTGCTTTCAACTCAGGGACTTCCCTATAAGCATTCCTACCTTATTCCAGGTATTAAGCTCCTGTTTCTGAAATGTTGAAGAAATAGCCTACATTTAAACATTATTTGATTTATAGAAAGCAAATGTTTAAAATCACACCTTTTATGAAAAGTGAAGAACATTTATAAGATTGTGCCTATAGAGAGCATTCTGAGAAAGTTAGTTATGGAATCATAAAAAAGTGGGGCAAACAGGAACTTTAAAATTCAATATCTGAAAGAGAATTCTAAGCTATCAAACAATTAGAAAGATACTTAAACATAAGAGTAAAGAACTCTTATGACTATGCCGAAAGACAAAGCTAAAAAGTAAAAAGGGTGAAAAATTCATAATAGTAAGCAAGATCCTGGGCAAGTGGTGAACAAAGATATTTAGATACTGAAAAGTGTCAGAGTTAGTCAAGGATAAAAAGCTCAGCAAAGAAAGTTCATGTGGGGGAACTCTGCAAAAAGGAAACCAGGTGACTAGATTGTTTAACAGAGTTCTGATTTCAAGTAATTTTCCGGTCAGATCATCTTCTCCTGATTTGTAATTCAGAAAATATAATCATTATTGTAACTATCTGCATCTATAATTCCTACCAAATTGTCTTTAATATAGGAATATATTTCAAAATACCATTTTGAAAATGATAATTAACTGGAAACGCAAATCATCAAAGAAAGTACATTAAAAACTATCCACCTAACCATTAAAGAATGAAAAACCTACTTATCAGTGGTCTTTACCTATTTGCCAGCATGAATTAAAAACTTGAGTCTGGAAGATCTGTTCAGCACAGAAAATTGGTGCCAAGCTCACCTCTGATGATATCATCACTGCTGGGTGGGGATGAAGCCATAATCTGCTAATATCTGAACCATCCTTGCCAGGTTTGGGAGTTCTGTAGACAAGATATCTCTACTAGGCCTGACTGCCATACTTCAGGAAAATGGTACAGTCATTTCCCTTAGTGAAGAATATACTTCAGAAGAATTCCCCTTAGTGAAGAATATACTTGAGAAGATGTTTAAGGGACCTATGTAATATTAAGCCCCAGAAAAACAAGATTAGTGGTGGTTTAGAGGAAATATGAAATATAAGCACTAACAATTATGGGATGCTTACTATATTCCAAGAACTGATGCATTATCTCATTTGATCGTTTCAACAACCCTATAGGGGTAAAACCACTGTTATTAATCCCATTTTACAGGAAACCAAGGCTTATGGAAGCTAAGAAATTGCTGAAGACAACAAAGGTAGTAAGAGGCAGGTCTGGTACTTCAGGGTATGTATATCTACACCCAACGTGCTACAGGTACACTCAAATATGCCGGGAAAAAAAAAATAGTTTTCTAAAAAATTCGTTTTCTAGAAAGTAATGAATTTACTTTATCCCATACCAGATGCTTAATCTTGAACTTACTCTAGAACTAAAAAAAGTTAGAATGGCATTATCAAACCTTAAATCTTCAAAATAATGTTTTACAATTTAAAATAGTGCGGCAGTATGATAGTGATAGTTCATTCCCTTCACATGAAATACAAAGAAACCCATATAAACCTTACGCTTCATTAACTGGAATGATTTGGACCCAATGAATTGCTGAAAACAACTTCGTAGCTCACTTTTAAAACCAAGTGCCATAAGTAAGGTTTCAAGTGTCAGTCCCTTATCTTTACCGTTAAAGAATCTTGGAGAGATGACACAAAATCCACATAGCACCTAGCTACGTATATTGTGTCAAATCCACAATCGGGTTTTTTTTTTTTTTTCCCCTCGATCGTACTCCCTTTATTTAGTGCCCTACTCATTGACATCCTCGTTAACCACATTTACAGTTTGCTCAAAGTTTCGTCCAATATTCACAGTTATCATTGAACCTCACAAATTTCCTGTTCCTCAATGGTTTTTTTTTTTTTTTTTTAACTGCAAAAATCTGCAGCCACACTAAGCCTAACATGACACTCTTAACAGACAGGACTGTAAAATGTCCACCGCCGCCAAGACTGAAAGACCCCAGGGGACCCCGCGGTCCGGGGCAAATGGACTCCAGCCCTGCCAGGGCGGGGGTTCGCAGCCACCTCGAATAGGGGCCGGGGGGTGGGAGAAATCAGTGCTTGGGGTTCCAGTCAATAAACATTCAGTGCGCCACTTACCAAGCGCAAAATCAAAAAAGAAAAAAAGAAAAATAGGGAAAAAAAGAAAAGAAAAAGAAAAAAACCACTGAGCGCTATTTCGGGGAGTGGGCCCCGCAGGGATCGCCGGAGGACCCCGGGCCTGCGGCGGGCGTGGGGCGCCGGGGAGCGGCAGGGTTCGCTCACCTCCTCCGGCCCCTCGCCGAGGGCGGCCAGCCTGGGCCGGGCCTCGGGCGCCCGGAGCCCGGCGACCGCACACTCGCAGGCCCCGCCGCCAGCCCGCCGGCGGATCGGCCGCAGCCGCTTACCGGTGGCGCCTCGTCGCCTCCCCCGGGGCAGCCCTTCAACGGTTGCCGCAGTCAGAGCACCACCCCGCGGTGGGGCACGTCGAGCCAGCCCGCAGCTCTCGGTCCCCGCAGCGCCGCCACTCTCGCGAGAGGCCGGCCGAGCCCGCGAGTTGGGGGAGGGGGCGGAGGGAGGGGCATTTAACGGTGGCGGCTGCTTGTGCGCCGGATCCCGGAGAGGGGCGGGCGCCATTGTGCTTCGTTGTCGACTGCTCTGCCTCAGTGAGAGGCCTCCGACTCCGAGGAGGAAGGCGGCCGTGTGGTCGTTGCGAGCGGGGCGCGCCCAGTTCAGTGCGAACTCGGCCACGGGGGTAATAAGCGGCGGGGCTCGGGCTTCTCCGGGAAGGGGTTCGAGGCCCAGCCCGGGTGGGGGAGGGGAGGCAGCGCGGCGCGGGCCTAAGGTCGCGGAGGCAGATTCCTCGCACGATGGGGTGGAGGAGCCGGAGCCCGGCCGGGGGGTACGGCGCGGGAGCTGGGCGTCGACTGCCTCTGCCGCTGACCTTTCATCGGGCGGGGGAGTTTGTGACGGGCGGCGGCCGGCGGGGACAGATCGGAGACGGGTGGCGGGCGAGGGCCAAGGGGCTGGTTTGAGGGCTCGGGCTTGTGGCGGCCGCCTCTTCGGTCGGGCGAGGAGGGTCTTCGGGGGGATCCCGGAGGCCGGGGAGCGTCGCGAGGGAGGTATTTAGTGAACTGGGTGTCGGAGGCGGGGAGGGTCAGGGCTGGCCAGCCCAACCCCGAATTGGAGGGACTTTGCCAGCCCCTTGGCAAAGCGGTGCAGATGTACTCATTGATCGCTCCCGTGCTTGACTATCGTGACAATTTGTGAGTTCTTGTGGTGTGGTCAGTTATTATTCAAAATAGGTTAATGTGTATTCAAAAGGACCTGTTGGCGAATGAAGTCAAAATATAGAAGTCACCAGTAGGCGATTACTCTCCTTTTGATGAAACTGCGTAGTGAAGGTGAACGTGTACAAGCCAACCCCCTCCCCCCCATTACAGTAATGCTTTTTCCCTAATGTACAGATGTAAATCTCTGTCTCGACCTCGGCCCTGAGGCCCTAACGAGTAAATGTGCCTGGGGAAACTCAGTTAAGTTTCCCCCTCTGATTTAGCAGGACTTTTAGGCTTCACCCCCCCCCCCCCACTGTTTCAAAAATCCTGTTTGTTTGCTCCCGTGTTTCCGTTTCTGTCCACAACTGAGAAGTAAGGATAAAGATTACGTTTTGATTTAAAAATCAAACAGTAAACTGTTAATAAGGCACATTGGGTAACTAAATTTTTTCCCAAGAGTTATAAACATTTGGTTTGAGTAATGGGGTTAATATTTCGTTTGCAGCTCTACATTTTGTGAGACAAAAGTGGAGTCCGAAGTTCTGTGTTTGAGTCTTGATTTTTGCCATAACTATTTAACCTTTTCAGATATATTTTGAAACGTAGCAATTAATTCCTGGAGTTGATGTGAGGATTAAGTTACCTGAGGTAGTGTGTAGCAGTCAGCATGCTGGGGGATATAATACATGGAGACTTAAGTTTTTAGTGGATAAAAACATTATCGATTGCAAATGTTTTTATCCACTAAAAACTTAATCTGCATGTATTATATCCCCCAGCATGTTGACTGCTACACACTACCTCAGATAATTACACATTCTGGTCATAATAACCTTAAAATTTTACTCTGCCTGTAAAAGTCCCTCCCAGAATATTGACTGCTTCTATACATGATAATATGTATTTCTATTTACATCAGTTCGAGACTGCAAGTGTGGGCAGGTACTTTTAAACTTCCCCTCTAAATTATACCACCTATGTAAGTCTAGTGGTTATTGCATAGGCATGGTTTATTTTCAAAGTTGCATTCTGGATTAGATGTGGATTGAATTAACAGTGATTTCACATTTCTACTTTTTAAAGTACAAGTGATTTCTCTTTCTGCCACAGTGGCAAAAGATTTACTTGCCCAGATGAAGCACAAAGATGCCCTATACACACAAGCACAGATAGTCTACACGAAGATGTCAGATAGTGAATTTGGATGTAAAAAGTTACCCAGAGTCTTATGCAGTGAAGTTTCAATCACTTACAACCTCTTCACACTACTCTTCATTTGATGTATGTCCAAGAGTGGTTCACACATTTAATATTATATTTAAGGAAAATAATACTGCAAAATGAGCAAAAAATGTGAAACATTTGTTTAAATATCTGTTGTATTCTGGCTACCAATTAGGGTTTCGCATTATAAGAATGAGCTTGACAAAAGTGACCTCTGCAACTCACAATTTAGTCATCAGAATAATGTATAAAGAACTTCTATTACCTTACTGTAAGTATATAGTAGTACTGTGGGGGCACAGAAGAGAGGGGTGTTTAATCTTGGGGGGAAATTATACAGGAAACATTGCTTAAAATGTGACAGATAAGTAGGGAGTTTGATAAGGACACTGGGAAGTCATACCTTGTTTTACAAATGGACAATTTGTTCCTACAGCTGAAACAAATTGAATGGAAGGTTAGCACCACGACTGCCATGAAATGAAATACTGTATGATTTTAGAAAGTGCTTGATACTGTTGAGAATGGAAAGAGATTGTCCTTAAACTGAATAAAAATGACTTTCAGATTATTTTTGCAGTTACACCTTTCTGTTACTACAGATAACTAAGTGCCAGAAATAAAGAATAGTGGGAGATTCCTAAGTGAAATAAACAGGCTTACATCCAGTCTCATTTTTGACCAACATTTAAGAACTAATGAACCTTTTAACTGTTAAATAATCAAAACTGATCGCTTTAGGATGATTACAACTTAAGATGAGTAAGAGCTTCAAGTTTCTACTAAATCTACTTGAATTCACTAAAGCAGTGACATAATTTACCGTGTCACAAATCATTATTTTACAGAAGTTCTGTCTTTGATGCAGTTGATAATCTCAAGGTAAATCCAAAAAGAGAGCAGAAGAGGGAGTTAAAATTATAATTTGAAGATTGGGGTTTAAATTTTATCGCTCTTAATGTTTTAACTTTTCTAGTCTGGTCTGAACTCATGTGGTCAGAGCTGGTTTTTCTTGCTCTCAAATATATTTTTCTGTGGCTTTACTGGTTAGACTGGATAAGTTGAATACCTGGTTTTAAATCACCTACTGTACTACACCCACTTTTGTCATTAGCTTTAAGAGGACAAATTTTGAACCTTAAAGACTACTTCTCATCTTTCCATTATGATCATTGCATTTCAATGTAATGTGTTTCTCACTTTTCAGGAAAAAAAAAAACCTACTTGCAGAATGAAGATTGAAACTTGACACTAAATATATTTCCAAGGAGAACAAGTTATCATAAAGTAATCTAGTGTAGACTTACATTATAGTGATATTGTCTGATGGAGATGTTAAACGTCTTTGTGGCTTACTTTTTTTCCTTAGGCTTGTGTATATCTTATGTCTTAAATATGTCAGCTAAAAATTAGTAGACACTGGTTTTAAAAGGCACAAAATGCTGTTTCCAAGTACTTTCCGGATATGATCACTTAGTTTCCATGTGTCTTTGTTCATTCGGATCAATAAGTTACTAGGATTTCCCACTAAAGAAAACAGTTTACGTGGAGGCAGATTTTTTAAACAAAAGTGTATCCCAAGTTAGTAGAAATAATGAAATTGTGAAATGCTATTTTTGAGAGACTATTGGCTATTGAAATAAGTGCTATGAATTTATTATAATATTCTGCTTCGGTAATTCAGTCACTGCAACCCCAATAGATATGTAAGACATTCTGAGTTAGAGCCTGAAATAGAGTCAGTTTTTTCATAGAAACTAGGTATTTAATGATGTAACTGTAGGAAAGTAATAGAGTAAATTTATCACAAAGTTTTAATGTACTGATAGCAAACCACCTCAAAAATTACTGGATTAAAAGTTTGTTTTATTATTATTTTTAACAGTTCTTTGTGCCTATTAGGCAGTTATGTTGGTTTTTCCTGGGCTCACGAATGTACCAGCATTCAGCTGGAGAATTTCTCAATCTGGAAAATTCAAGATGGTGTCACTCACATGCCTGACAAATGGTGTTGGCTAACATTTAGGCTTCTTGTGGTGTTTTTTTTTTTTTTTTTTTTTAATATCGTGGGGGTCTTGAGACAGTGAAAGTGAAGCTAAAGACTTTACAGCTTTGCAAATCATGTAATGTTATTTATGCTTCATTCTCGTAGTCAAAGTCAGTGTCCCCAGGCTAGCCCTCATTTAGGGGTTGGGGAAATAAGATTCTCTCTCTTCTGGGCATACCAATGTCAACATAATGCAAAAGGGTATGTATACTCAGATGAAGAGATTCATAGCCATATTGTAAATTACCACAGGTTATTTAGAACATTTTTTTTTTTTTAGATTTATTTGTTTATTTATTTATACAAGCACTGGGTATAGTCAGAAGCACAGGAGGGTGAGAGAATTCACCAGAGCCAGAGTGGGGAGCAGAGCAGGCAGAAGGACTGAAGTACACTGCTGAGGGGAGCAGCGGGCGGCAGGAGAGGTCTGCGCGCCATGTGGGACCCTCCTCCGGTGGCCGGGGAACAGCCGGGGATCGAACCGGCTCTTCAGAGGCTGTGGGCAGCTTCACAACCCAGCGCTCAACCGCTGCGCCACCAGGGAGGCCCTATTTAGAACATTTTAAGAACAGTAATCCATAAAGATGTAATGATAGGATCTGTTTTAAAATAGTTTGCAAAAAGACAAGATATAGGTCAGATGTTGATAATTGCTAGGACTGTATGGTATTGCTAGATATATAGAGGTTATGTGTAAACTCCATTTTGTGAAATGATTTTAACTTTGTTTTTCTCTTGTTATTAGAATAATACTTAATATTTGCTACTTCCTCTGGTATGTAAATGTTAGAGTGTAAACCATCACTACTGCAATTTAGAAAGGGTTTTACTCTTGGGCATTCTTTAAAGATTTATTGTAATATGTTATTAAAAAATTATGTCTTTTCATTTGGAAATCAGTTTCCCTTCATTTTAGTAAAACCAAGTATATTTAAGAAATTCTGAAAAACTAAGCATAAAGAACAAAAGCCACCCAGAAATACAGTAAAATGTTGATGACTTTATTTCTTCGGTTTTTTAATGCCTGTACATGTATAAGTTAGGTCTCTTGTTTGTATGTTTCACATAGGTATAAAATAATCTGGTATTTGTCTTCCTCCTGATTTATTTTGCTTAGCATAATCCCCTCCAGTTCCTTCCATGTTGACACAAATGGCAAGTTGTTGCTTCGGTTTTTTTTCCTCCCATACTGAGTAGAATTCCATTGTAGTCTGATGCAAGGTTTGGAACAGGGTTTTTTTTTTTTTGCTGTTTTTTTTCCTTCGGAAGCTTTGGTTGGGCCCTACATGGTCATACTGCGGAGAGCAAGACTTTCAGGTCTTCTGTCCTCACTCTTTCTTAAAAGTAATTGGTGGAAGCCAATTGGTGGAAAGATTCATTTTGTGTTCCAATTCCCACAGTTTCTAAACCCACACTAGCAAATATTTGACCTTTAGGAATTTAAGCATTCAATAATTTTGACTGTTCTCAGCTTTTATGGTGGTCACCTTTTCCCCATATTTCAGTTATCAGTTTCAGTTATCAGGTTGCCTTGCACCTTTAGATCTGGTGACTTAAGAAAAGTGATTTTATGTATTATTTGGCTTATTCTTGTTATAAGAATAGGAATGATGTCTTCTTGTAGCTTTGTATACTAAGGAGAGATGGGATTCTTCTCTCCATTTCTGTTGCATTTGTTTTATTTTACTTGATAATATCCAAATAGAGAAAAGTTGGGAGGATAGTAAAATTAATACCCATGTACCTCACCCACATTCAACAGTTAATTTCCCATATTTGCTTTATAGTTACATAGGTTTTATTTACATTGTATATTTCCTTAGATTTACTCATTTTCTAAAATATTTTTATTTAATAACCATATAAAGCTTAGTCATAGACATCATGAAACTTAAAATTCAGTCCGTAATTCGAACTGTTTCTTTTTATATCAGCCAAATTTCATTTTTTTTTTCTTTAGACTCACACTAGAACAGTACTTGCTTAATTTTTCTAAACTTTCTGTTTAGCCTTTTTTTTCCTCCCAAGTGCTTTGCTTATTGCAGCAGTGATAAATACTGTATGCAAACTGGGTAGCTAGGTATGGCTGACAAGTGCCGTGTCTCTTCTCAAACTCATGCTCTACTGTCCTGACTTTACTACGAAACACAAGTTCAATGAAGAAGTCACTAAGAATTTCAAGGTATCAAGAGCAAAGCTTTTAATCAAGTGCAGGGTTCTGTGCGTCTGCATAGATCATACATCTATGAAATGAGACTGGTGATAAATATTTATCAGAAAGAGAACTTGATTGCCCAACTTTAGAATAAAATCTAAAGAAATTTAAAGAAACTAGAGTAACAGGAAGCTAAAACTTTTATTGACTGTTGAGGAAATATTGTGTATTTGAACTTCTATGCTATATTCTCTTAATTCTTGGTTAAAAGCATGAAGCTTCAAATACCTTTTCCTTGCTCTTTTCTTGCTTATATCTTTTTTTTATAAGCACTTATGGGTATTTAAGACACCTAATTATTTGTGTAGTTGTCTGCTAGACTATAACTTCTTTACAAGCACTGTTAAGTACATTCAGTGTTGTTACCTCATCCCCTTGTTTAGTATTTTTTTTAAAAGATTTTTATTTATGCATATAAGAACTGGGGTAGAGGCCAGAGGTGGGGGGAGGTGGTTTGAAAGGATTCTCAGACAGAATGGGGAGCAGAACACGCACATCTACTGAAATACACTGTTGAGGGGAGCAGCAGTTCAAACTGGAGAGGTCTGCTGCTGTCTGTGGTTAACAACCTGGCCAGGGCTCAAACTCATGCTGCAGTGGCTGGTGGAAGCATGATAGCCCTGAGATTTAACCCCTGCACCACCAGGGAGTTCCCCCTTATTTTATATTAATCTGATTACTACATACTAAGTATCAAAAAAACTGTTGAATGAATGAACTTGAAAATATGCCTTATAGTACCTTATAAGTGGTCTGGTAAAAGTTTTTCAAGGACTACATATTGTATTAACTTTTATGGTTTTGACCTACAACTTATGCAACCAAATTATATAAGTTTTCTTGTAACACCTACATTGTCAGAATTCAATCAATTTATGTAGAGGAGTTACCAAATATAATTTCATACAATATAAATGATCTCTCAGAGGACTCTGCCTCTTTGCCTTCTCCCAGGAGGTTTGTTTTGAGCAGATTTCCTATTAGCTTAGTTTCATTCTGCAAGTAAATCTACAAGTAAGAATTTTGTATAAATTTAGTCAAAGTAAACCAACTGCCTGTAGGCCTGTATCTCTGAAATAGCATTTTCGTCTTCCTGTTTAAAATCTTCACGTCACTGAACATACAGTATCTTCATATTAGTGTCTTCATAGCCTTTTTTTTTTTTAAAGATATTTTATTTATTCATGCATACAAGAGCTAGGGTTTAGGCTAGAGGTGTGGGGTGGGGGTGGTGAGAGGATTCACCAGAGACAGTGGGGAGCAGAACTGGCAGATTTGACTGAAATACACTGCTGAGGGAAGCAGTAGGTGAGATGGGAGAGGTCTGCTGTGCCATGTGGGCAGCTCCCTAGCCAGGGATCCAGCTCATGTTGCATTGGCTGCCAATAGCTTCATAGTGCTAAGACTTAATCCCTTGGACCCCCAGGGAGGCCCATCTTCATAGCCTTCTTAATGAAATGAATCGACTTGTTAAGTCAATTACAGCCTTTTGCATCTCAGTGTTTAACCATTAACACTTTTAGTGTATTCTTTCTCTTTTGGTCTTCTTTAAATGTCCAACTCACAACGCCTCTTTTTGATTAAAAAAAAAAACTTAGTGGACAAGCTTATTTAAAAACTGCTTTAGGGGACCTCCCTGGTGGCACAGGGGTTAAAGTCACAGCGCTGTCAAGCTGTCACCAGCCACTGTGACATGAGTTCAATCCCCAGCTAGGGAGCTAACCCACATGGTGCTTCAGACCTCTCCTGTCTCGCCTACTGCTCCAATCAGCAGTGTATTTCAGTAGATCTGCCTGTTCTGCTCCCCACTCTTTCTCTGGTGAATCCTCACAAGCACACCCCCACCCCACATCTCTGGCCTACACCCCAGTTCTTGTATGGATAAATAAAAACAAAATCTTTAAAAAAAAACAAAAACTGCTTTATTATCCAAACCAGGCCACTTTTAAGAGACAACGCAAGAGCTATTAATAATTGTCCTGGAATAGTAAGCATAAATTAGGACTTTTTTGGCTATAAACTGGGACTCTTCTAGGCAAACGAGGAAATGGCCCCGCCTCATTATCTGTCCCACTTTCTAAAGGCAGCAATCCTTCAACATTTTTAGCTGGTCTAGGCTTTATCTTCATATTTCTAAATAATGTGTTTATAGTCATTTCATGATTTTTCAGTATGTTTTTTCCTGTTCACCATTTTCCTTAAGAGTTCACCCAAACACTGTCATGCCTCCTTTTGGTTTTTTTTTCCATTCTTATTTCTTTTTTTAATTTAAATTTTATTTTTATATTCCCCATATAATTACAACCCCCTTATTTTTACCCCAATCCCTCCTTTCCCCGCTCCCCACCCCCCATAGAGTGTCTCTGGTTCATAGTTGTTTGTTGATTTTGATATTTTCTTTCTAATAGTTATTCTTTTTCCTGGTCCCTTATTTAAGTTTTCTAGATTCCTGCTATGAGTGAGACCATCCAGTATTTTTCTTTTTCTTTCTGGCTTATTTCGCCGAGCATGATCCCTTCCAGCTCCATCCATGTTGCTGCAAATTGCATGAGTTTGTTTTTTTGATTGCTGAGTAATATTCCATGGTGTATATGTACCACATCTTCTTGATCCAGTCATCTATTTTGGGCATTTGGGTTGTTTCCAAAGCTTAGCTATTGTAAATAGTGCTGCTATAAACATAGGGGTGCAGGTGCTCTTTGGAATTGATGTCTGTGTCCTTTGGGTAAATACCTAGGAATGGAATTGCTGGATCATATGGAAGCTCTATGTTTAGTAGGTCAAGAAATCTCCACACAACTCTCCATAGTGGACCAGTTTGCACTCCCACCAACAGTGCAGAAGTGTGTGTGTGTGTGTTTAAATTAATTAATTTATTATACAAGCACTGGGTACAGTCAGAAGTGCGGGAGGATGAGAGAATTCACCAGAGCCAGAGAGCAGAGCAGGCAGACTGACGAAGTACACCGCTGAGGGGAGCAGTGGGTGGCAGCAGAGGTCTGCACACCATGTGGGACCCTTGCCCTATGGCCGGGAATCGAATAACTGGTGCTGCAGAGGCTGCAGGCAGCTTCGCAACCCAGCGCTCAACAGCTGTGCCACCGGGGAGGCCCCATGCCTTCTTTTGTAAACAGTTTTTTCCTAAGTTAGAATGTCAAATGTTTTAAATTGCTGTTTGTTCTCTATACTTAGCAATTTTTTCCAGTTGCATCATCTGTCATGTGCCCAGTTTCCATATGATGCTTTTTTTTTCTTTTATAACTTTGCTTCCATTATCTGTGATCCTGCTCCAACATGAATCGTTTGCTCCCATGCATTCAAAATACCTTTGTAACTATTTCTTGGGTTCCTTGACTTTTTTCCAAGTTTTATTTCTATATATGTGTGTATATGTATTTAAAATCTAGTTTGCAGCTAACTCTTATTCTTAGCATGAGTTGAGGAATGTTTTGTGAAGAAAACTGGGAAATTATTCTTACTTTTGAGGAGAGATACACAGGAAGACAAATTACAGCCTCAGTCATGTATTATGATATCTTTATAAAAGTATGTGTGTTAAAAGCATAAAAGAAAACTGCTTGTTTTAAGACTGTGACCAGAAATTCAATGGGGTATGTGTAGATTTTCTAGACACACAGTGCCATGTGTTAAGGGGTTGCAGATAATAAAATACAGCTAATATTCATGGTATGCGTACTGCACACTAATAAAGTATAAGAATAGCAAGGGAATCAGGGGCAAATCATGTAGGATTTTTACATAGAGTGAAACCGAGTAAGGAAAAGAGCCCAGGATTTGGAAACAAGTTTCATCACACTTTTATCTTGTTTGCTTTATTTTTATGGCCGGTAGGTCCTTTGAAGACTCTTTGGAGAAGAGGGGTGATGACAGTCTCACAGTTTACCCATGCCAGCTATAGTTTGCTTGATTAATTCTTGATTTGAGCTGATGATTAAGGAGGATTAAGAATCCTAAGGTTTGCACATTTTCCCAAAGGCAATTAATCAAAATTTGCATTTTACAGGAACCTTAAGTATGGAATCTAAACCTTCAAGGATTCCAAGAAGAATTTCTGTTCAATCCTCCAGCTCTTTAAGTGCTCGGATGATGTCTGGAAGCAGAGGAAGTAGTTTAAATGATGCCTATCACTCAAGAGACTCTTCATTTAGATTGGATCCTGAATATCAGGTAATATTTTAATTTGGAATATATGCACACAGTCTCTTCAAAAACCTTTGGGCCACATGTTTTTTTTTTTTTTGGTTTGTTTTTTGTTTGTTTTGTTTTGTTTTGTTTTTGTTTTGAATCTTCAGGTTCAACTTTGAACCTTTTTTTTAAAATAATTAATTTATACAAGCACTGGGGTACAGTCAGAGGCGCGGGAGGGTGAGAGAATTCACCAGAGCCAGAGCGGAGAGTAGAACAGGCAGAGTGATGAAATACACTGCTTAGGAGAGCAGCGGGCAGCAGGAGAGGTCTGCGCGCCATGTGGGACACTCACCCAGTGGCTGGGGATGGAACCGTGCTGCAGAGGCTGCAGGCATCTTCGCAACCCAGTGCTCAACCGCTGCGCCACCAGGGAGGCCCTTTTTTTTGTTTTTTGATTTTAGAAAAGTAGTTGGATATATTTATAACACTGTCATCTGGACCTGAGAAATTATAATCAAAATACATTAATGTAAATATGCAGCAAAATGAATGTTCACATTATAAATGTTGACTGTTAGATTTATTTTTGTAATAATTTAGGTGCTAAAAGTCTTGAAATATTTAGAAAATTTATTGGCAATCACTTTGAAAGATAAGACTAATTAGTTTTGTACATGTAGGAGTTTCCCATAATGCTTTTCAGTTGCAAACTATTTTTAATGGGTTATAGGAACATTACCAGTCAGAAATCAACTATTCCTATCCTGCTTTATTAGTTTTGATTTAGAAACTGGGAATCCTCTGTATTCTTAAGCAAAGAATTTTGCTTCTATTCGCTCTTCTGTAAAATGGTGACAAGAGCAGCATCCTCATACAGTTTATGTTAAGAATATTTGAAAGAAATAAGACATGTAAAGCACTTAGAACAACAGTGCCTGAAACTTAGAAGTCAGATGTTACCAATTATAATTGTAGCTGCTGTTGTCATTTTCTGACTTTGTTAGTCTGAATAGGTAATATCTTTTGAGGTATAGAACATTTTTTATCAGAACATTAAATTGCAATTTGTATAATTTTGATTTAATGGTCTTAAGATTACTTAAGAAAATATGTTGAATGATTGAGAGATCTTTTTGTATCAAAAGGAACTTTTTTAAAATTGCTTTTGCATTCTTCCACCTGTCTACAACATGATACCTCCATTGTTATTCCCTGATACTTAGTGAAGCTGAAGTTTCAGAAAGGAGAGTCAGGCATAGGGAATATTAGATCAATATCAGTTATACTATAAATTAAATAATATGGAATCCCCTATTGTACTTGACATTTTATAGAATATTTTTCAGTTTTAAATTTAGTTAAATAGGACAGATATTATGTCATTTCATAAAGTTCTGAAATCTGGAAAAGATACATGGTTTACTATAGTCCCATGATTATTATATAATGTACTTGAGTTAAAGAATGTAAGACTTCATTTTTTCTTTGGGAAAAGGTAGGTTCCAAGTTCCGGAACAATGGATTTCCTGAGTATCTTTTGAATCTTTGCCATTTGTAACTGGCCTGTCTCTGTTACTAATCTCACTGATATTTCTGTTACTATAGTTGAATTTTTTACAATTTGAATAATTGAAAAGTAAGTAAGTTACTTAGTAACTAACTAACTTACTGTTACATACTAATTTACCTCTTTGGTAACAGTAAGTAGATTAGATACATTTGAAAAAGAAAATTTAATTCCTATCATTCATTATTAAAAGTAAAAATTTGGGAGTAATTGACAATCTTACTGTTACAAATTTTTCTGTAACTTAATTTTAAGCAGCCACTAATTCCACTGCACTTGATTGCTTTGTTGAGGTTTTTAGTTTTTAATATTAGGCTTTTATCAGGTTCTTTTTATAGTTGCTTTTTATAGTTATCTACATTTTTTCTAGCTAATAGATCACCTATTAGAAAGCTTAGTATCTGGGCCTCCCCTGGTGGTGCAGGCTGTTGAGCGCTGTGCTGTGGGGCTGTCCACAGCCTCTGCAGCCCCAGTTCGATCCCGGCCAGCTGGTGAGGGTCCCACATGGCGCAGCAGACCTCTCCTGTTGCACGCGCTGTTCCCCTCAGCAGTGTATTTCATCAGTCTGCCTGTTCTGTTCCCTGCTCTGTCTCTGGTGAGCCCTCTCACCCTCCCGCGCATCTGGTCTGTACCCCGGTTCTTGTATAAATAAATAAATTTAAAAAAAAAAGCTTAGTATCATTACACATTTTGCATAGTATATTTTCTCAAGAATTTAAAAAATCAACAAGTTGTTGCTCATTTTTTGCTTATCTGCTATTAATAGGGTAGCTTCCCAAGATGGACGTATACACATACACAGTTAAACAAGAAAATGAAAGTAATTTTGAAAATAGGAAAATGCAGGTGAAATCCTGAAAACAGGTCAAGGTTGTTACACTGAAAGGCATTCATAAGCCCTGCCATATTTTAAAGTTAAACTTGGACTCTTGTTTTAGCAAGTAGTTAGGGAGATTACAGGCAACACAACCAGTGTATATTCGTAAGGAAAATACTATGGATTCCTTAAGGGAACCATGTTTGGCCATTTGGTCTGAAAGGGAACAGTGAATGACAGCATGGACAGAGTCTTCAGTGTAGTTAGTATTCATAGTATTTACCTAGTTTCGTGAAACTGTTTCTTGGTAGGTAAAACAGTCTAAACAATAACATGCCAAAGTACAGGTCATTAAAATCATTGCAAAGGGGCATTAAAGCGATCTAAATATTAACTACCTAGAGTATGTTGAGGGATAAATGGACTCCTAAGTCCTTCTAATATAAATGATGTGTCTGACCTGAATTTCTCATAAAAATGGGTGTGGATGAGTAGCTCTTGTGCCTGCCTGTGACTAAGTAGGTGCCTCTCTTTTTCTTTGTCCTCTTCCTAATAGACCTGTCCTTCTAAAATGTAAAAAGAAAAAACATTTGGCATGGATGACTTCTTTTTTTTTTTTTTTTTTTTTTTAATAGAGGCATGTTTTTCTTTCTTTCTTTCTTTCTTTGTTTTGTTTGTTTATACATGCGCTGGGTACAGTCAGAAGCGCAGGAGGGTGAGAGAATTCACCAGAGCCAGAGCAGGGAGCAGAGCAGGCAGAAGGACCGAAGTACACTGCTGAGGGGAGCAGCGGGCGGCAGGAGAGGTCTGCGCGCCATGTGGGACCCTCCTCCGGTGGCCGGGGAGCAGCTGAGGATCGAACTGGTGCCGCAGAGGCCGCGGGCAGCTTCGCAACCCAGAGCTCAACCGCTGCGCCACCGGGGAGGCCCTGACTTCTTAAGATTAGTTAATGTCTTTTATGATAATTGAGAAAATTATTCACTAGGCCAAGTACTAAACTTGTAGTACAAGACTATTTCACGCAAATAACAGTGTATGTCTTCATGATAGTGTGGAAATGGATACTCTCTAGTCCATGAATATGTAAAACAAAGGTGATGACAAAGTTCTAAGTTGTTTTTTATGGGTTAAGTTATTGGAAAATTTTCAAAGCAGAAATTGTTGGTTATCATACTGAAGACATTGAATCAAGGCAATGAAGAGCCAAGGAAGAGCATTTCATTTTGGATCTGCTTTCACTACTGTATGTTATACAGTTTCCTGTAATGAAGCATTGTGTAGAGGATGGTTGCAGCAATTATTTAAGGTTCTTTTTTTAAAAAATAGCTTTATTAAGATGTAAGTGACATGCTGTATGACTCACTATTTAAAGTGCACAATTAATGATTGTTGGTATATTCACTGAGTTGTGCAACCATCGCCTCAGTCAATCTTAGTAGCTTTACTTCACAGATGGATTTTTATACTTCAAGGAGAAAAACCCAAATCTTATTGCTGTCTTATCCCCTCCCTATCTGGTACCATCTACCAGGCACTACCTAAGAAGCCACTGATCTGCCATTATCTGTCTTTATAGACTTCCCTATTATGGACTTGCACACATATATATAAAAACATAAGTGGTCTTTTGTGACTATTGTTTTAACATTTGTAATTTCCTTTATTTTGCAGCATATAACATTAATCTTTCCATTGAATAGTATTTCATGGTATGGATAGATCACATTTCGTTTATTCATACACTGATGGATATTTGATTGTTTTTACCATTTGGCTATTGTAAATAATGCACCTATAAATGTTCATTAGCAAATTGCTGTGTGGATTCGTGTTTTTATGTTTTCAGTTACTTTGGGTGGAAGTGTAATTACTGAATAATTGTATGTTCAATTAGTTTAGGGAAATTCCAAACTCTTTCCAAACTGACTGGACCATTTTGTTTCTAGCCATACTCTTTTAGTGCAAGGTAGTATCTCAATATAGTTTTGACTTAGAGTTCTTTGATGACCTATGATGTTGGGCAACATAATAGAAAAATAAAGCTAAGAACTATTTTACTATTTCAGCTCTTCATCCTCTGCTCTTCTATGTATGTGCAAAGTTTATTTTGTAGCATTACCATGAAGTCTCTCAAAAGGTAGAAACAAAGGGACTACTTCCTGACTCAGTCTTTGAGGCCAGCATTGCCCAGATCCCAAAACCAGACCTAAATTAGAAGTGAAAACTACAGACCACCATCTTTCAATTTAGACTTTACTATCTTCCAAGCAATTAAAAATTGTATGCCAAATGTATCTTTTTTTTTTTAGAGGTAGTGGCTTTTATTTCTTAAAAATAAATATGTGTGTGTGCGTGTGTGTGTGTGTGTGTGTATGTCTTGTGTGTATGAAACATCAGTGTTCATTTCTATACAATATTTGATTTCTCAGGTATAGTCCTCGTAAAATTCCCACCACCAGTTTACCCAAGAATCATTACCATAGTCCCTTGTGCTCTTCTTGCCCCCTGTTTAGATCTCCTTCCCTCACCTGCCCCTGCAGAAAGTCTCCGGTTTCTAGTTGCTGTTAGTTTTGTTATTATTTTTTTCCTGATCCCTTACTTAGTTCCCCTATAGTCTTTCTATAAGTGAAGCCATTGATCTTTTTTTTTTTTTTAAGAGTTATTTATTTATACAAGCACTCTGGGTCCAGCCAGAGGCGTGGGGTGAGAGAATTCATCAGAGAGAGAGCGGGGAGCAGAACAGGCAGAAGGCCCAAAATATACTGCGGAGGGGAACTGCGGGCCTGAGACAGGAGAGGTCCGCTGCCCCATGTGGGAACTCCCTGGCCGGCCGGGAATCGGAACCAGTAGTGCAGAGGCTGTGGACAGCTTCACAGCAGTACACTCAACCCACTGCGCCATCGGGGAAGCCCCGATATTTATTTTTTTGTCTCCTGACTTAGTTCACTGAGCATAATCTCTTTCGGCTCCATCCGTGTTGCTGCGAATGCCATGAGTTTTGTCTTTTTTGATTGATGAATAGTATATACATCACGTATTCTTAATCTGGTCATCTGTTTGGGGGCATTTAGTTTGTTTCCACATCTGACCTATTGTCAGTAGTGCTGCAATAAACATAAGGGTGCAGGTATCCTTTCGAATTAATGTTTTTGTGTTCTTTGGGTAGATTCTTAGGAGTGGAATTGCTGGGTCATATGGTGTAGCTCCATTTTTTTGTTTAAATTAATTTATTTATACAAGCACTGGGTACAGTCAGAAGCACGGGAGGGTGAGAGAATTCAGCAGAGCCAGAGCAGGGAGCAAAACAGGCAGACCGACAAAGTACACTGCTGAGGGGAGCAGCGGGCGGCAGGAGAGGTCTACACGCCACATGGGATTCTTGCCCATGGCTGGGAATCAAACTGGCGCTGCTGAGGCTGCAGGCAGCTTCGCAGCCCCGCGCGCAACTGCTGTGCCATCTGGTAGGCCCAGTAGCTCCATTTTTAGTAGTTTGAGAAACCTCCACACAGCTTTCCATAGTGGTTGCACCAGTTTCTTTTTCTTTTTCACTTGAAAAACCTTATTTCATAATAGAATATTCACAGTCATTTTGTATCTGTGCCTGTATATCTATAGGTATTCTGTCCATCTATAAGATTATAAAGTTGCTCTTCACTGTTTCTTAACTTAGTATCTATAGTTACATAAAAGTCTTAATTAGATTGATTGCCCGGCAAAGTACAGTGACAGTATGTAAAAGTAGAGACAAGAGGATGAAAAGGGGGAAATAAAGACTAAAGAAAAACCTGTATGATAGAAAGAAAAATGTGCTTGTGAGGAATGGTCGTTAGGAATTTATTGGAGTACTGTGCATTAAATTTAATACTGAATGCAGGTGTCATTCCTTTGTTAAAATCTTGTTTTTTAACTCACAGTCTACATCAGCATCAGCATCTGCATCACCATTTCAGTCTACATGGTTTGGTGAATCTGAGATAACTCAGGGAGCTCGCTCAAGATCGCAAAACCAGCAACGGGATCATGATTCAAAAAGACCTAAGCTTTCTTGTACAAACTGTACATCTACCTCAGCTGGGAGAAGTGTTGGACATGGTTTGAATGCAGTATCAGGTGAGAATTAAATTTGAATAAGCCATTTTTTATGTGGTTTTCACAAGACAATATATTTCGCAAAGTGCCTCAAAAAGTGCGTGTAAGACACTTGTTTCTTGGTGAATAAGGTAGTGGCATTTCACAAATCTTTCTTTTTAAGATTTATTTTTATTTATGCAAGGTAGAACTGGGGTGTAGGCCAGAGGTGCAGGGGTGAGAAATTTCATCAGAGAGGTAGATCCACTGAAATACACTACTGCGTCGACAGTGGGCGAAACAGGAGAGGTCTGCTATGTCCTGTGGATAGCTCCCTGCTGAGGGGTCAAACTCGGCAATGGCTGGCGATATCTTGGTAGCACTAAGACTTTAACTGCTGCACCACCAGGGTAATGCTAGAACTGAAATTATTCTTCATTTAAGTAAACAGGATAGCGGTTAAGTATAGTAATAAAATTGATAAAAGTGGCCTATATTGTGATTGTTACAGAACATATAAATTTTCTGTTATGTGAAAACCAGATTTACTGACATGTTAGAAATAGTTTCTGAGCAAATACTAAAACATTATATATGGTCTTTATTTTCAGAAAATGTAATAATTCTTTAAACAAAACATTTTTTAGTATTCTAGTATAAGTTCTATACAAAGAATTCCAAAACTGTGATTCTAGCCCTCTAACTAGCTTTGTGGCATTGTACTAGTCACCTGACCAACCTGGGATTTAGATGACTTATCCATAAAGCTCCATGGTTGGTATTTTGTACTCACAGACACATATTTGTTGTGAGAATTGGAAAGATCTTTTATTGAGAGGGCAAGGAGATTCCCTCCTCACTTAAACTTCATTTCAAATGAAACACTAGTCAAAACTTGAAATTTAGTTTTAAAGTGAGACAGGGCTTGTGATGACACAGTTGAATAAAATTTGAAACACATATGTATTACGAGTTAGATTAAAGCAATTCCTTTCTATTTTGATAGGCAGACCACCATAGGAAAGGCATGCCCATCTGAAAGTTACTGAGTACTGTGTTAGGTAATTGCTGACTGACCTTAAATTTGTATACAAACACCGTTGTTCAGAGATATTTTTGTTCTCTGCTCTGAAGGCATAGCATTAAGGCTTTTGGGACCAGGAGAGGAAAAACAGAATTTCAAGATAGTGAGGGGGAAAAAAATTTTGAGATTTAATTTTAAATTTATTCTTAAATGCAGTCATATTTAACAAAGTTGGATTATAATTGCCAGAATATATTACTATCTATATTAATTCTTAAAATAGGAATCAACCTGGTATGGTGATAGTAATAATAGTGCCACTTGACAAAATAGTATTTTAACGTATCATAAAACATTTTCCTTTCCAGAATGACTTTGAGTTTGATATAAGGCTATTCTCCAGCATCACTTTTACTGACTTTTCATGAGATTCTGTATCTTTGGCAAACTTCACTTTTTTTTTTTTTTTGGCTAACATTGCATTGTAATGGTTATTTTTCTGGAATGCATTATTTAAAATTAGCATGTGTATATACTACATTAAATTTGTCACTTGAAGTTTAATTCTGTCCTTCACTACGTGATTGTCAGTTGTCCCTCTCTCCATATTTACTTACACCTCCTCTTTTCCTTTTTGGTAACCACTAATTGGTTTTAATCATCCAGCAGCTTATTTTTGTTTTATTAAATCTTATCTGTTTATTTCACTAAGTATAATTCCTTCTGGGTCTGTCCATAATGTTGCAAATGGCAGGATTTTAATCTTCTTTATAGCTGAATAGTATTCAATTATTTGTATATGCGGCAACTTCATCCAATCATCTGGATGACATTTAGGTTGTTTTCATCTCTTTGCTATTATAAATGTTGCTGCATTAAACATGGGCGTGCATAGCCCTTTGAATTTCTGTTAATTCATTGAAAACTGTCCATACTGCTTTCTTTAATGACTGCACTTATTTGCATTCCCACCAACAGTATATGAGGGTTCCCTTCTCTCCACATACTTTCCAACACTTGTTTCTTCTCTTTTGGATGATAGCTATTGGCACAAATGTAAGGTGATGTCTCATTTTCATAACGAGATGCTAAACAAACTTCCATGTGCTTATTGGCCATTTGTATGTCTTTGAAGATATGTCTATTCAGATCCTCTGCCCAGTTTTTAATTGGGTTGTTTCGTTGTTTTTATTACTAAGCTTTATGAGTTCCTTTTGTATTTTGGATATTGACATTTTGTCAGACAGATAATATGCACATCTTTTCCATTTAGTAGGATGTCTTTTCATTTTGATACAGCGTTTTTGTTCTGCATTCATTTTTCCACCATTGTGTAGTAATACATTGTAGAGACATTCACATAGATTGGGAGGTGGGTACATTTTAGTATTAGAGAAGACTGTATTTGAATAGGAAATAATTTTATAAGTTATGAGTAAATTAGTGAATAATTTCATTTTGCTGAATTTTGTTTCTGACTACAGCTATGTAACTGTAGGGATTCCCACTTATATAACAGTAAACTATCTACAAATGCTCAAGATTTGTTGTCAGAAACCTTAAAAAGTTTTCTTTGAATTAAAACTTGTTTAATTATTTTAAGATTCTTCTTGGAGGCATAATCAAGTTCCCAGATCTTCATCAATGGTACTTGGATCATTTGGAACTGACTTAATGAGAGAGAGGAGAGATTTAGATAGGAGAGCAGATTCCTCCATTAGTAGTCTTATGGATTATAGTCATCGAAGTGGTGATTTCACAACATCATGTATGTATAAACTATATTGTTCTGTATGGCTTATCTAATGATGTTACATTTTCCAATTTCATTTAATGTGTATTTTATTAAAATTATGGTATAAAAAAATAAAGGAAGTGAATGTTATGAAGATAGAGCTCCTTAATAAGTAGTGCCACATTTGTTTTGCTTTAAAAAATGCAAACCATTTAAAATAGTTATATATGAATATTCAGATTCCTTTTGCCTATATTTTTACCTTTGTTTTTCAAAAATGTATGTCTGAATATAGTAAATCTTATATGCTGCAATATAACTGCAGTAACTTGCCTTACGTAGTGTAACAAGTAACTACAGTGAAATTCTGAACTAATGCTAGAAATCAGTGTTTTAAGTTTTAATTCAAAGAATGACTTTAGTTTAACATGAATGTGCCTTTCTTTTATTCAGTTGAATAAAGATGCACACTATTTCTGCCAGTATATATAGCTAAAAGTTTGGGTCTAAAAAAATTTTATTGGGTGAAGCCTTTTTTAAATATAATGCAAATGAAAATGTGCTTTTATTTGTTTGACTTTGGATAGAGAACTTTAGTAGAGAGTATCATAATTTGTAGGTTGGTGTGGGGAGGGGATAAAATAGAGGATAGAATAGATCTATCCCCTCCATAATACTTAACAGTTCATCCTTTCATGAGGCTCTATGTATTAGACCAGTAGCAATTTAGTTCTTAAATTAGGTGTGTGGATGAGTATTCTTTATAAGGAATGCTAAAGTATTTCTCACCTATTTGAGTGTTATAACCACCAGTGGTATACTTTTTCAAAAGTAGTTGCTGGCAAAAATAATTTTTAGGTTAGGGAATGGAGGGGAAAGGGATGGGAGGATTGGGGGAGAAAGGGACATTGACACTCAAGTTTTGGTGGAGGGTGAGTGAAGCCTTCATACATATATAGGTTTGAAAATGTGCTCCAGTATATACATATGTAAATAACTGACAAAAAAAAATAAAAGTAAGAAAGCAGATGCTAGTGATCTCTTCTGACTCTTAGCTCCCAGCCAGTATTTAAAAGCAAAGGTATATCTGATGGATAAACTACTGATGATGACGATAACTACTACTGATAATTTGAAAGAAAAAAGATTGAGGAAACTTAGCTTTCAGCGAGGTTTGCTGTAAAATTAAAAGGGTGATAAGTTACTGCATAGTGAGAAAAATCTCTCAAACATGCTTTTCCTGGGATGATTTTACTTGTATTTTTTAGAGAGTTATTTACATTAAATTGTTTGACTTATTTAAAATTCCTTATCTATTTAGCGATTAGATAGTCTTCTGCCATAGCCGAATAGTAATTTTAACTGTTTTGCTTTCAAGTTTTGCTTGCTTCTCATAAGTTATGACATATTTCTTTTGAAATTGTGGTTTTGACTATACAGAAGTACTGGATTTTACTAAGGGAATAAAAGGAGAACTATATTTATGTTTCCTATAGTAGTAATTTATGTGGATATATGACAGCATTCAGTTTGAATCCAGTTTCATTTTGGCAGCAATTGGTAGTTAATATATGGAAATGTAATAATACATTATTTTGTATAATTTGTTCTTTAATTTCTTTCAAAAATAGATGTGCAAGACAGAGTTCCTTCTTCATATTCACAGGGAGCAAGACCAAAAGAGAACTCATTGAGCACTTTACAATTGAATACATCATCAACAAACCACCAAATGCCTTCGGAACATCAGACCATACCATGTTCTAGGGACTCTAGTAGAAATTCTTTAAGATCAAATTTTTCTCCAAGAGAATTGGAAACGCCCTCAAACACTACACACGCTGGATTTTCTTATATTTCAAATAGAGATGAAACCTCAGCCATGAGCAGTTCAGATAGAGTTGGTTCATCTCAAAGATCATTTCAAGAATCTTCTGATAATGAAGGTAGACGTACAACTAGGAGATTGCTGTCACGTATAGCTTCTAGTATGTCATCTACTTTTTTTTCACGAAGATCTAGTCAAGATTCTTTAAACACAAGATCACTGAGTTCTGAAAATTCTTATATTTCTCCAAGAATCTTGACGTCACAGTCTCGTAGTAATGCAGCATCAACTTCTGATGTTCCTGATAATAGGGCCTCTGAAGCTTCTCAGGGATTTCGATTTCTTAGGCGAAGATGGGGTTTGTCATCTCTTAGCCAAAATCATAACTCTGAGCCAGATTCAGAGAATTTTAACCAAGAATCTGAAAGTAGAAATACAGGACCATGGTTATCTTCCTCACTTAGAAATAGATGCACACCTTTGTTTTCTAGAAGGCGGCGGGAGGGACGAGATGAATCTTCAAGGATACCTACCTCTGATATACCATCTAGATCTCATCATATTTTTAGAAGAGAATCAAATGAAGTGGTTCACCTTGAAGCACAGAATGATCCCCTTGGGGCTGCTGCCAATGGACCACAAACTTTTGCAGCATCAAGCAGTGCTGCTACTGGTGGCTCCACTTCAGATTCAACTCACAGTGGAAGAAATACAGGAATAACAGGGATCCTTCCTGGTTCCTTATTCCGATTTGCTGTTCCCCCAGCACTTGGGAATAATTTGACTGACAATGTCATGATCACTGTAGATATTATTCCTTCAGGTTGGAGTTCATCTGATGGAAAAAGTGATAAGACTAGAACTACACCTTCCAGAGATCCAGAAAGACTACAGAAAATAAAAGAGAGGTAAATTGAATTCCTGTCTTAAACCCATAAAGCTAGAGTAGTTTAGAGAAAGAGTGCTATTTCTAAAATAGTTTCTCATAACATTGATACCTGAAATTTCTTCCCTTAAGATTTATGTCCAGTAAGATGTTAATATCTCATTCAGAGGTAAAATGGATGAAAGTTAACAGTAGTAGATACTAAAGGTTACTTTTAATTAGCTTTGGATACAGATGAAGACAGAAATCTGCTCAACTTGTGCTAAATTTGATTTGTCAGGAAGCCCAAATGTCATTGATTTTCTAATCTGTCTTAACCTTTCCTGAGATGATTTACTTTCCATTTATTTGTATTTCTCACCTCAGATCTTTCTTGGTATGAATTAAAATCACTTGCAAAATTTAAAAAATGCTGCTTTTGAAATCCAAGTTGTATAATGAATATTCCTGTGTATCTAATATTTGACAGAAATAACAGTTTAAATTCAGAGTTCTTTTTATAAATGAAATCTTTGTAGAGTTGAAGATAGATTTAAAATCTCTGATAAGAATGCAGAGATAAATGACCAGCGATTTTACTTCCAACTGGATTATTTTGTTACCTTAGTGTACTTACTTAGTTTTTCCATCTATTAAAATAATTTTTATGATAAAATGCCATAGACTAATCGATGTAAAATACACTTCTAGGAAGAAAAACCATATAAAGCTAAGGTTTTAGGGTACTATAATTTTTTGGTTTTTCCTATTCACAAAAGCCTAATATAATAAAATTGTTGGAAAGTGTAATTATTTGTTATTTTAGATTATTTTGTACTTTAAGAAGAGATACATTTAAGTCTTAACTCTGGGGTTAAAAGGCTTTTCACACACTTTTTTCAGATATGGGCATTGGGCTGTTATATACTCCTCTGTTTTTCCTTATATACTTCATAATGTCTGTGACTGTCTTCTTCCTGTGTTTGAAATTTGCTGTTTTTCCTTTCTTAGATTTATTTTACTGTAGTGATGTTAGCTTTAATGTTATAGCAATTCCCTCTGATTGCAAGCTGAATTCTGAAGAAAGTGGTAACTATTATACTGCTTGTGCTCAAAGTTCAGTTAATTTAAGTTACATTAATATAAGTGTAGTAGTATAAGCGAAAGGCAAAGCATTAGTGATTTTGACAGGAACAAGGTGAATCAGCTCTACTTGTCTGGTTAGATCATTTATAAAGTAGCATTTGTTTATTTTATTATAGAGTCTGTGTATATTCCTTTGTATCTTTTGCTTATACATGAGGATTTTAAGACAACTTACAATGAAATTAATAAGGGTGTAAAAAAAATTCAGTCTCGCAAGTAAAAAATGCTCAAAACTAAGATGAAAAGAAAGTTTAAAGAGAAAACAATGTTTATGCTTGAGTTTTTATCTCTGGTTAAGCCAGGGTGTGAAAGTCATTTACGGTTGTACATCTATTCCTCACTCCACACATCTTTTCTAAGATTCATTTAGGAACCTATATAATATGGGTTATATTTCAGTAGCAATTTAGCATTCAGTTTGCTGAGTATCTTTTCCATTCCAGCAGTGGAGTAAGGCAATAGTGATTGTAACAAAATTACTTTGCTTAGATAGCAGTCATTTTGCATTTAAATTAAGCAGTACATGTCACCCTGTTAAATAGAGGACATAGCTTAATAGAAACTCTACACTTTAAAAGGTAACTATAGAAATCAGCATGATTTAATAAAATTGCTGGGGGTGGGGTTAATGGAGAACTAAATTATCCTTTTGTTTTTACTGGGATTAAATACCAAAAGTTTTCATTCTTGAAACAGTTTTTTGTGGTAATTGCTGTTTATTGTGGGTTTTATTTTTCCCTCACCTAAAGAGAGTTTGAGTAGAAATACCAACAGACATATTGTTTTGCTATCAGGTGTGATTGGAAATGACAAACCAGGATTAAATTTATGATTACTCTGTTCAGGAAATGTGCCTTCTTTTCCAGCCTCCTTTTAGAGGACTCTGAAGAAGAAGAAGGTGACTTATGTAGAATTTGTCAGATGGCAGCTGCCTCATCATCTAACTTGCTGATAGAGCCATGCAAGTGCACAGGAAGTTTACAGTATGTCCACCAAGAGTGTATGAAAAAGTGGTTACAGGCCAAAATTAACTCTGGTAAGAATTACCCTTTTGTATATTTTGTCCTCAATTTTTTTCCCAAATAGGTAAATGTATGTATGCATTCTAGTTAACAGATCTACCTAGTATTTACTGCTTATCAAATTTATACTTATCAAGTGCCATAATCATTTCTTAAGCAAGTGCATTAAAAAGCAATAGTCTTCTCAAAATTATAGTAGTCTATTTTTTAGTTCCACCAAGAAACTATTACTATATACATATGTAATACAACTGTAATTTGTTTTATTGGTGACCTACTTAAGATCCTTTTTTTTTTTTTTTTGGTGGGACCCTTGCGGGTAGCCGGGGATAAAACTGGTGCTGCAGAGGCTGGGCAGCCTCGCAACCCAGCACTTAATTGCTGCGCTACCAGGGGAGGCCCTTAAGATCCTTTTAGGTCAAAGAAACATACTTAGTATTTACTAGCTATGTGTCCTTAAGATACATTTATTGTCTTTGATGCTGTTGTGTCTACTCTGTTGATTGATTGCCCTTGTTTTGTAATAATGTTGCTGTAAAAATTGATATGTTTATTGAGTGCCTGTTCAGGAGTCAGCACAGTTCCAGGTAAAGGGAGTATAGAGTGGTCAAACAAGACAGACAAGGCACTTGCTCATGTGGTGGTAGTATTAGGTATTAAAAGAATGCCTTGTTGAGGTGAGGACATCTTGACTGAAGGAAGAGGAGCTAGCTATTTCAGAATGAGGACAAACACATTCTAACAGATGAAACAAACTAGTGAATGACTTTCAGGTGGAAATAACTTAGGTGTGTTTGAGGAACTGAATGCATCTCCATGTGGCAGGGTATAATTAGTGGACTAGGAGAGGGATGACACATTTGAAACAGTTTAGCAGAGGCTAATTCATTTAATATGTCTGAAGCTTGAGTTTCTTCATAGTGTGATGGTAAGCTTTTGAAAGAAAGGGAATGAAATAATCTTATTTATATTTTGGCCGATATGTGCCTAAAGGATTGGGGGTAGGGCTGAGGGACAACAGAAGCAGCAGGGACACCAACCAGGCATCTATTGTAGGAATACTTGGTAAGAGTTGGTGATAATGGCGGTAGAAATGGATGGGTTCTGGTGTATTCTGGAGGTAGGTTGTGTAAGACTTGGCTACTGAATTGTCTGGAAGAGCAAAGGAGAAAAACATTAGGGAAGGTCATTATTTTTGTCTTAAGCACCTAAGTAAATACTGGTGCCATTTACTGAACCTTGCACCACCAGGGAGGCCCATTTCACATACAGAATGGAGTGAGTTGGGGTCATATCAGGAGTTCTGTGTTAGAAATATTGTATGTGAACTGGGCCTCCCTGGTGGTGCAGGGTTTAAAGTCTCAGCGTTATCAAATTATCACCAGCTGCCGCAGCATGAGTTCAATCCCTATGCAGGGTGCTAACCCACATGGCACAGCAGACTTCACCTGCTGCTCCCCTCAGCAGTGTATTTCAGTAGATCTGCCTGTTCTGCTCCCCACTCTGTCTCTGGTGAATCATCTCTCTCTCTCTCTCTCTCTCTCTCTCTCTCTCTCTCTCTCTCTCTCTCTGACACACACACAAACACCGTACCTCTGGCTTACACCCCAGTTTTTATATGCATAAATAAATAAAATAAATCTTTTTAAAATATATTGTATGTGAACTACTCTTTAACTATATGAAAAGGTCAGCTAGGTAGTTAGCCTGGTGTTTTAGGAGCTATTAGCACTGAAAAGGTATAGTTTTAGGTATCATGAGCAAGAGTAAATATCAGATAAATGAGCCCAGGACAGAACTCTGGGTCACCCAAAAATTTAGTGAGAACAGAGAAGGATATCTGAGGAGCCAACCTGAGGTTAGGTAGGAAGAAAACTAAGAAATGTAGTGTTGTGTGAGCCGAAAGAAGAAAGTGTTTTGAGGAAGGGTTTTCATCAACAACCCTGTGAAGTAGTGCAGAGAGGTCAAACAAAGGAGGTAAAATAAAGAATTGACTATTGAGTTAGACTGATGATAAATTGTGGGTACACAGGAGGAAAAAACGCTTAAAAATATGGATTTATGAGTAGCACAGTGAACAGTATATATCTCTGGGGCCACACTGTGTGGTGCAGGTATGAACTTCAAGAGATTGGTTATGAAAAGAATTTATTAGACCACGAATACCAGGGGACATAGTAAAATGAATAGAAGGGTGAGAAAAGTGCAATATTAGATTAATAAATGTACATGATTGCATGAAATTGAAGGTCTCATAATGACTCAGTGACATAGCAAATAGAATATGAGATAATGGCCTCACTTTTAATTTTAATATGTTAGAGTTGAGTAACTTGTTCAAGCTGAGATTATCAGACTGCTTGGAAACTTTATGATAGCAAAGGCCTCTTTGATAAAGGGGTTATATTTTCTTCTAAGCTAGCCTGATTCCAAAGCTGTTGGACAGGCCACTCCACATGTTGCAGAAGCTTCTTGGCTGTGTGGTGTTATAACAGCCTCATAGGCTTTATTAGTCATTGCTCCTGGGTATTATTAAGATTTAATGAGTGTTCAGCATGGCTCTTGATGCTTAGTAAAGGCCCAGAAATGTTAGCTATTACCAAAATGAAACAACTTGACTCACCCTCTGATGTATTTACAATTGAATTTGTTTAGTATTGTGTGGGCAGGAGAACAGATATTACACTGTATTGTTTAACAACCTAGACTTTTTTAGAATTAGATAACCTAGTTTGAAATAGTGACTCCAATGCTTGATTGAATGTATGATCTAATACTAATTCTCAATCCTGGCTACTAATCAAAATTATCCATTGGAGTTTCAAAAATGTATAGATACCTCAAATCTACTCCTGTACATTCTTTAGTAGGTCTGAGGTAGTGAGAACAGTGAGGTTGTGGAACACCTCAGTTCCACAAGAATAAAACTGAGAGGCCTCCCTGGTGGTCCAAGGGGTTAAGTCGCAGTACTATGAAGCTATCCACAGCCACTGCAGCAGGCAGGTTTCCCACATGGTGTAGCAGACCTCTCTGGTCTTGCCCGCTGCCCTCTACAGTGTATTTCAATGGACCTGCTTGTTCTGTTCCCTGCTCTGTCTCTGGTGGATACTCTCAAACCCCCCGCACCCCCTTCCCCACCACTCCTCTGGCCTGCACCCCAGCTCTTGTATGCGTGAATAAATCTTTGGAAAAAAAAAAAAAAAACAGGGTCTCCCTGGTGACGCAAGGGGTTAAGACAACCTATGAAGCTATCCGCAGCCACTGCAGCACAAGTTCAATCCCCCGGCCAGGGAGCTACCCACATGGTGCAGCAGACTTCCCCTGCCTCGCCTGCTGCTCCCCTCAGCAGTATATTTCAGTATATCTGCCTGTTCTGCTCCCCATTTTGGTGAATCCTCTCACTCCCTCCTCACCTCTGGCCTTCACCCCCTCCTACTTCTGGCCTACACCCCAGCTCTTATATGCATAAATAAAATAAATCTTTAAAAAAATAAAATTGTGGTAAATATATACAATGTAAAATTTGCCCTTTTGGCCATAATTAAGCGTGCAATTCAGTGGCATTAAGTACATTTCAAATATGTGACCATTACCACTGTTTCCAAAATTTTTTCATTATCCCAAAAAGAAACTATGCCTGTTAAGTGGTAGCTCCCTCTCATCTCTCCCCCCCAATCCCTGGTAACTTTTGATCTACTTTCCCTCTGAATTTGTTACCACATTTCATAGAAGTAGAAGCACGTAATATGTAATATTTGTCCTTTTATTTTTTTTTTTCAAGATTTGTTTATTTATGCGTACAAGAACTGGGGTACAGGCCAGAGGATTGGGGGTTGAGAGGATTCACCAGAGACAGAGTGGAAAACGGAACAGGCAGATTGAAATATACTGCTAAGGGGAGCAGTGGGCAAGACAGGAGAGGTCTGCTGTGCCATGTGGGTCACCTCCCTGGCTGGGGATTGAACTCAAGCTGCATTAGCTACAGATTGCTTCATAGTGCTGACGCTTAACCCCTGTGCTACCAGGGAGGCCCTATATTTGTCTTTTTAGTATCTGCTTTTTACTTAGTATGACATTTTCAAAGTGTCCATGTTGTAGCATAATTCCTTTTATAGCTAAAAATGAGTTGTTTTCATCTGGATAAAGGTGGAGCCCCCTTTTTTTTTCTCTCCTGGTCTTGGGTGTAAGTGACTGGTTGTTTGGGGATACTGTGTTATTCAACATTGTTTTCATGCCATCTTGCCAAGGTATTGAAGGAGGAAGCAGGAAGTACATGGCATTCCATTGTCAGCTTCCCACAATCAAGGTATCTGGAGAAAAAAAAGTGTAAGAGATATGAAAGTAATGGGTGGAGGCTAAAATACCATAGAGGTAGGATCTCACATGCTCATTAGGTGTTATGGAAAACATTTATCAGAGACATTGCTATTTTCAGAGACATTGCTGACTTCTGGTATTAATATAGAGTTACTCTCTTCTACTTTTCTATATTATAAACTTAAAAGCTTCAAGAAGGTATATTTTGTGCATCACAACTAAGCTCTTCTTGTAACTTAATTTTTACCAGGTTCTTCATTAGAAGCTGTAACTACCTGTGAACTCTGTAAAGAGAAGTTGCAACTTAACCTGGAGGATTTTGATATTCATGAACTACATAGAGCTCATGCAAATGAACAAGTTAGTATATTTTGCCTAATTTGGTAAGTGTCTGTTCTATGCTTAAAGGACAACTCTTGAAGAAAAGATTAAGTCATGGTCAGAAAACCTGCATTAACGCAATAAAAACAGTGATAATAATAATCTTAATATAATTCTCTGTTACCGCATTAAGCATTGCTTTATAATTTTTAATTTCCCTATAGCTCTACGTAAGTGAAAGGCGAATAACCAAGTCCTGGCTTTAATTAAAATAAAATTCACCATAATCTTGCTAAATAAACTTGAAAATAATAAAGGTATAAAAAGTAGACCCCAAGTGGGCATGCCAAAGTTAATCTCTCCAGAACTTTTTCAGTTATAAATACTTCTAACTTGTAATGTGTTTGAAATACACCAAAAACTAGATTTACATCCTGTTTCTGTATTTTTTGTATTAGGAGTTTTTATATGCCTATCTAACTCCTTGAACTCCCTTTCTCCTGTTTCCTTACACTACCACATGCCTGCCATTCCTGCCTCTAACTTTATGTTGAAAAAGTTGCCTTACAGTTATTTGTAGCAGTCTAGCTGTCCAGTATAAACAATGCCAAGGTTTCTCTGATAATAAAATTTTGCAAATATTTTTGTCTTATTTTCAGATATTTGGCATGTATTGATAACTGTGCCCCTTCCCATAATTGACTTGATCACTGATTTTTGTTTCTTGAAGTTATAAATTAAATGTTTAAGATGCTTAAATTATATTGATAAAATGAGAAGCTCAATATTGCCCCCCTTTTTTCCTATTAAATAATAATCCTCAGGGAGGAAATGGCATTAAAGGAGATTATAAAGATGAATAGAGCAGTACTGTTTAAGTGTGTTAATATATATGTTACAAAATGATTCATGATAAGATACATGAACATTTGAAAAATACTTTTTAAATGAAGAGAGAATGGACTCCTACCTCCCTTTTTTTAATTAGGTAGAGTTTATATAACATAAAATCAATTTTAAACTGAACATTTCAGTGGTAATAGTACATTTGCAGTGTTATTAAGGAACCACCACCTCTACATAGTTTCAAGACATTTTCATAATCCCAAAAGATAATCCTATACCTATTAAGCAGTTCCTCCCTTTTCTCCTCCTTCCACCTTTCCATGGCAGTCACCAACATGTATTTGATCTCTATGGTTTATCTGTTCTGGATATTTCATAAAAATCATGCAATAGAAGATCTTTTGTAGACTACCCTTTACTTTTAAAATGTGGGAGTTTTAGCCTTTGAAAATTGATTAAAACATGTACACAGATACCAAATATATATAACTTAAAATGGATTCTCAAATCCCTTGAAGCAAATTGTTTAGATTTGAGTTAAAAATCACTGATAAAATGAATGAAACATTAGGCAATTAATATAACACAGATGCCACTCTAATTTTATTCTTTCATAAGTCATGTGTCCAAAATGATTATCACTTTCAGCAAGGAATTGTCTTAAATTTTCAAGAAGTCTGGAGGTGCTGAACATTGGTATTTTAAATAGAAGGGGAAAGAGTATTGAAAGGTGGAATAATGTAAAGAAATTTTCTTTTTTGTCTTTTCAGAATGAGAGTAGGTTTCAAAGGATGGTTTTCTCCTGCCATTCTTCCTTCTATTAAGTGTTCCATCATGTCTCTTAAAGGTGGTTCTTCATCTTTTCAGTTCAACAAGGAATGTTTTTATTGTTCTCCTAGAATTTTAATGACCCACTTAATAAATCTTAAATCATTTAGAAGTGCCTGGAATATTGGGTGGAGTCATTGTAAAAACAATGAACAGTCCTCATTAAATTTCCTGGCTTTACCTTGTTTGTTTTATATGAATCATGGATTCTGTTGATCTAATATACTGTCCTCATTAAATAATTAGTTCAGTGCAGTTTATTTCCTCATTATTCAGTGACTTTATCTTTTTCATGGTGGTCACCATTAAAATATTTTCTTAGATAAATGTTTTCCTTTTAATTTAAAAATAGTAAAGTAATTGAGGGAGACATTTAAAGAATAAGTCAGTTTCAAATTTAAATACTCTGTAGAATCTGATAATCAGATTGAAGGTGGTACTTGTGCATATACAGTTCTTAACTTTAAATGAGTTAATTGCCCAAAGGTACAATTTACAGATAGTTCACTGTATAAAAAATACAGATTAGATTTTTAGTAACATTATATTTGTGATTTGTACTCTTAGCTTCAAAACAGTAGAACAGTTTTGCAGCAAAGAATTGTTTTGAACCACTGCAGATTTCTTTGTGAATGCTGTGAAGGAACAGTTCCTCAGTTATCTTTCTTAGTTCATTTTTGTATTTACTCTTGCCTTTAGGTTAATTATATTACAAAAGGAACAATTGACCTCTCTGAATAGGTCCTAGTTGCAGAATATAGTGACTTAGCTAAAGAGGAAAAGGTAATATTTAAGTGAATTTAAACCATTTTTGTAATGAAATCTGTTATTGAGCTTTATGGAGAGCCAGATTATTCATTCTACCTTTAAATGATTTAAAAAGCCCCACTTTTAAAAATAAATCACTACCGAAAGGGAAAATTACATGAGACTTAGAGAGGATGTTCACGTAAATTGTGAAGGATGCCTTATTGTTCTAATAAGTGGCACAGTATTCTTTACTAAGACCTGGATATGAATACATTTCCTCTAGTTTTATCAGTATATTGTGGATATCAATCGCATGTCTACTCTAATGTTTTATTCTTTTTCTCTTGTTTGCTTCCCTACTGAAGGCTGAGTATGAGTTTATCAGCTCTGGTCTCTACCTAGTCGTGTTATTGCACTTGTGCGAACAGAGCTTTTCAGATATGATGGGAAATACAAATGAACCAAGCACACGTGTTCGAGTAAGTAATATTGGAGTGGGGGAAGAAGGGAGGGTGTGATGCAACATTGGCTTTGGAAAGCAGATTGTTTCATATGTTCGAAATCTATTTTCATTGGGGAGCTCTTATGTTGAACTCTTAAAAATAAAGATACTGTAGACTTAATAGAAATTGCTGTCTTCCTTCTATATCAAGCAACCTAATTTTCTCATAAAGCTATTTTAGAAAAAGTAGTAATTTTCTGACTCTTAAAGGTAATTGGAATTTATTTCAGTGAAAATCAGGGAGAAAATTGGAGATCAAGGAGAAATGGTCATTTTAATTTAAAAAAACCTCAAAACCCAGTGTAACTTACAAACCTGAAATTGAACTCCAAAAACTTAAAGAGTGTGGTAGATTAACATCAATTTATTTGTTACTGTTTTGTGAAGGATTATCATTTTGCTAATTTGTAAGCATACATATTACAAACTACATTAAGATGCAGACTGTTTAGTATTTACTCTGTATACCACTCATTACCTTAATATAATATTTAGGCTACGCTTTCTTAGGTATTTATAAGTAAATGATATTGTTTGCCTCAGTGTACCTGAAGACATTTACACCCTCCTTTGCCTGCTTTTTATATAGCAGGGGCTAGAATCTGCATCTCATTACTGTAGCATTCTGAACTCTCTATCTGGAAATGTGTTCATAAATACATCCTTCAAACTTTTTTATTTCATGTTACTTTGTTGATAAAAATTTTGCAGTATAATATTTTGAAAATTATTGAAAGCCAATGTATATAACACTGCTTCTAAATTGGTAACTTTTTTCTTACATTATCATCACCTGGGTATTATTCCCGTAAGCCAGATGACTGATTGTTATCATTGAAAGAAAACCCATTCTCAAAATCATTCAGAATTTGAGCAAAGATGACTTGTAAGAACTTTAGAAATCATAGCACCTAAATTTAATTAAGCCATGAAATGATTTCTAGAAAGGTGATTTATCTTTTCAAAATGAATAAACCACATATAACATATACTAAGATCATTTTGAGTAGAGGATTAAATGTAATGCTTCCAGAGATAATCATATATGGATAGGAAAATACTGTGTTTTCTTTAAATGACCACTAAAATTGAATTCATTGAGGTTTATATGCCAAAGGTTTTCTTTTTTTTCCATAATTTTTTGAAGTGTTACATTATGCAAGAAGACAATACCATTGGATAAAATTATTGTATATGCTCCCAATTACTACATGACTAATAATGATTATATAAAACATTTAAAAAATATCCTTAAGCTTGTAATTTTTGATGTGGGGAAGAAAGATCCCTTTTTAAAGGCTTAAAATGTTTGACTTTTTAAGTAGAAATGAATCTCCTATACTGATTCTCTCTCTAGATCCATTTGCAACATTTAAACTACTGTATTTCTTTCTGCATTGTTTCTAGTTTATTAACCTTGCAAGAACTCTTCAGGCACATATGGAAGATCTCGAAAGTAGGTGGAATTTCCCCTCCCCAGACTTGTTGAATTTACTTATTGCAAATTAAACCCACAGAGTATAATCTAAGTATATACTCTTTCTACCAAAAAGCTTCATTTATAGGCTTTTAATAATACCAAAATAATTGATTTGGGGAATATGGGCTGGGCAAATGACATTATTTCAAAAGCATATTTTAAAAATTGATACTAATTTTAAGGTACAAAAGGATGTAGTTTTAATCACCAGCATTTTACCTTTTTTTTTTTTAATTTAGTTTTGATCATCTTAATTTTAACACTTGTAATCAAAAAGAAGACATGTTTACTAATCAAACTACACTTCTTAATCTGTTAGTTTGGGGTTTTTTTTGTTTGTTTTTTTGTTTTTGGTATGAAATTTTTAAGTTATTTAGCTTTGTTAGATCATAAAAGGTTTTCCTTGGGCTTATATGTACAGTTCCAGGAAAATAGGGGTGAAAGAGTCCTAATTCTTAGTCCATAACAGAAGCCATAGGTTTTTTTTTTTTTTGCTCCTTGTTCAGGTCCTCATGGACCTTTAATAGGCAGCCAGCTCCGCCAGCAGCTCCAATCTCTTAAGATCACGTTCCAGCATTAGGACTTCTACCTGGGCTCCTGTGTGAAGGCACTTAATGCCCAAATCTTTACAGGCATCTATCTGCACAGCCTGCCCTCTTCTCAAAGTCCTACAACCTCCAGGGTGCTTCATACCAGGTGGGCACAGAAATTGGTGGCTCTGGAACAGTTCCTGGGAATCTAAGATTACCCTACTTGTTATTGTTCTTTTTCACCCAAGGTAACGCACTCCCCATGATCAGATTCCAGTACACTTTCTGAAGTGTTTTTAACTGTGTACTCTCAAGTTGATTTTCTTCTATACTCATCTTCAGACTATTTGGGAGTGTTATCTGTAATGTCCATAACAATTTCAGAGAAAGTTCAGGATCCTTTGCTGTAAGGTTTGAGAAGGACTTAGTCTCAGAAAATTTTTAATTCCTTGAATATTCTAAGACATGAATTTTTGTCATTAAGTCTTTAATGTTTTAAAGTTTTAAAAGTATTAATAACCAGATAATACATTTTTGCAATTTTAATTAGTTTGTGTGAAAATAGCAGAGGAGTCAAATGGTTTATGGAATGGGAATTCATTTGATTGTAAATCATTTTTCTCTTTCTTTAGTACTGATCCCTTAATTTGGGGGAATACTAAGATCTCTCTCTTTTGTAAATCATATTTTATACTTTGCCACGCGTGATGATGGTAATTTGTTTCACTGTGCATTTTCCCTAGATTGCTTTTTTAAAACTAACATTTAGAATTAAGTTTCCTAAACATAACAGTGTCTACTCCCAACATGTGAGAGAGAGGAAAAAGATGGAGGTAAAATATGCTCAAATTCAGCTGAGAGTGACAGATGTTACTAGTACATGTTAACTCTTAAGTAGTACTTAGGAGTGTTAGTCTAGTCTGAAAAATGGTTCTGAATGAATTACTTTCTCCTGTGGAGTTAGTTACTCGAAAGAAAACAAGAATTTCTGTGAAAAACTATTTTATTTTCAGTTTGTTTTTCCATACTATCACATATAACTTAACTGTAGAATTTATCTCATTCATGAGTTAAGTATATGTTTGATACCATCAATTATAAATGAATTCAGCAAAATAAGCAAATAGACTAAAATATGGAAACTTGAGTTTTCATCAACACACAGAATAGTTTTCTTGATTCCATTTGCTGGGTGCTCATAAATTTTCCAGTATTAATACAAGAAGAGTGCACATTTAACTTTTCTGCTCCCCGCTTGTAGTTCGCTTATTTTCTGTGAACTTCCATTTTCCTTCACACACAGAGTTTACAGAATACTTAGTGTTTTTTAGTACGTTCTTCTTGAGGACATCCCAGGATGTTTTATATGAAACTCCTGAGTCACTAATAAGTGAAATAAATGTTACATAAATGATAAGTTTCTGACAGTGTAGAGGTATAAGAATAATCTCAACAAAATGTTTCTTATTAAATCCATTTGTTTTGACTTGGGCTATGTCTATATAAAGTTTTTATTTACTAAGTGGAGCTTTTTCCTGGCATTGTATAGACATAGCTTTGATGTAAATTGCAAGAACACCCATAACTTACTATTCTATGTACATTTTTTTTCATTTTCATCGGATGCATCAAACATGCAGCAGTAATAAGCCAGATTCTGCTCAGGTGTGTGAGAACACTTGCCTTAAGTTCACTTTCTCTCTAGTATATGTACCATTAGCTCCTATGAACACGAATTGGTCTCAGAAACTTTTTAGAACAATATTCTTGAACCACATTTTTAAACATTTTCATTTTTATAAAATAACAAAAAGTGTGGGGTGGGGACGTTGTATATGGATATCACCCTCAGTCAAACCACCCTAACCCTGTCATGGTAACTTACCATTTTGACCAAACAGTTTACTAAATTGGGATTTTTATTTTATAAATCATTGCTGTTCTGGCTTCGTATTTACACCTCCATTCTCCTCCCCCTTAAAATCATTCTTGATCATCCTGTTTTCTTTCAACAGCTTCAGAGGATGATTCCGAAGAAGATGGAGACCATAACAGAACATTTGATATTGCCTAACTTCATATAAGACAAGGATTGTCTGTGAACAAGTGTGTTTATTAAAACTGGCAATTAAGTGTGAATTACTTTTTTGAGGAATGCCTGTTGAATACATTGGCTCTATATATATATATCATGAATATATATATACACATATATGCATGTATATATATATTCACTCACAAGTGTTGCTGAATTAAAATTCTATTACTGGACCAGTTAACATGGCCAGTGAATCTGATGTTTATAAACTGGTAATCAAAAGTATTTTTCTTTTAGGTGAGTGGGGAAATGTTAACCTTGTTTTAAATATCTAACAATGCTGACGACCCTTTTTTGTGTTCTGATTACTGTAGTCATATTTATGAAAAAAGGTTCGTGTTTTAGTTTCTTGCTAGTGAAAAAAGTGGGACAAAGTATACTTTTGAAATAAAATGCCGAATGGCACGTAATTATTTTTCCTTTTAAAATGCCTTAAGTTACAGCCTCGTTTTCATAATCATTTACTTCCAGTGTTTTACAAAAACAAAATGGGGAGGGGGTATAATGAGCATTATATTAGGTTTCCAAATTTGATTCTAAATTCACTTAGCAATAAAATTTAATTTTTAAAAAGCATTTAAATATAAAATGTATAAATGATGGATACATTTTTGTATTGATTTGCAAATGAAGATTATATATGATGGGCCATAGTATGTAGATATTCCTTTTAGGAATATTACAGCTGTAAATTAAATCAGAATTGCCAGTCAAATACGATTTGGTTACAAGAAATCTCAAGTTAACAGAATATTTTTAAATCCCACATTCAGAGTTTAAAAACACTGGTTTTCAATGTGTTGTTTTGGTTTTTTTTTTTTTAGTGTTGTCACTTCTTTATAGATAAATATGATATAAATAACCTATTTAGATCCTGGACCTTTATAACTGTTCCTTGGTAATTCTGAGCATTTATTTAATGATTTAATATTTTTCATTACCTTTGGAGAACATATGAACATTATTCACCATGAATAAATCTACACTGTGGCCATGAGTTATGTATACTTCCATAACTGTATATTTACTCTGTCAACACCCATAGGATATATTCAAAAACACCTTCGGGTGGTTTCTGATTAAATAAAGTCTTATGTCATGGCAGCAAAGTATTTTTTCAGAACCTAAGTCAAAACCATGTAATTTTTCAAATGTTAAATAAACAGTTTGCCCACACTTAGTTGTTTGTTCTTATGTAAAACTTTGGCTTGAAATAAAGTGCATAGTGATTGAGTTACTTTAGAGTTTGAAATGTTTCTTTTTAAACTGATGCTTAAAGAAGACCTCAACCTTCTAGTCAAGAACTAAAATTTCAAATCCCATTTTGTACGAAAGTAATGTTTTTTTAAACAGTGGTTCAGTTTTTTTTTTTTTAAAGGGCAGGTATAGAGGCATGCTTTATTTATTTATTTGTTCGTTTGTTTGTTTATACAAGCACTGGGTACAGTCAGAAGCATGGGAGGGTGAGAGAATTCACCAGAGCCAGAGCAGGGAGCAGAGCAGGCAGAAGGACCAAAGTACACTGCTGAGGGGAGCAGCGGGCGGCAGGAGAGGTCTGCGCGCCATGTGGGACCCTCCTCCGGTGGCCGGGGAGCAGCCGGGGATCGAACCGGCGCCTCGGGCGCGGGCGCAGGCAGCTTCGCAACCCAGCGCTCAACCGCTGCGCCACCGGGGAGGCCCAACAGTGGTTCAGTTTTTACCTTTAGTTTTACATGACCTTATTTGAAGCAAAAATTTGAAATTGAAGGATGCCTATATATATTGAACTTTTATAAATAATGCTGCCATTTATAAATGGCAGCTGAAGGAAACTTTTCGTGGATCTTTAGGTATGTTTTGAGTTGATACTTTTTAAACATACTTTTAGTAGAACTTGGCATGGAAATGAAGTGTCTTCTGTTCAACCCACAACATTTTTTATTTAAAGATTTTAATTGACACAAAAAATACTCCATTGATGTGTGTATACAATTTTTTATAGTTGTATTAAATGCCAATGACAGATAAACAAGCAATAGCTTGAACTTCTTAGTACTTTTATAGTTACTATTATTCCTAATATTTTAGTATGTACTAGCTTCTGAATTCCTGTAAATGTGATTTAGAAGGAATAAGAAAAGTCTGCTAATTGGTTATCACTTTTTAAACTCTGAAAAAGAAAGCATACATTACTCATTATGAAGACTGTAAATTAGTAAAAAGATGTAATTAAGCATAATACACTCAAAATACCTGCCCAACTTTTCACTAGTTAGAACCAAGATGTTGAAGAAAGAAATTTCTGCATTCTGGGTTTCACAAAAAAACAAGATTATGTTATTGTTAATGTTAAAATCAAGTGCCTATTACAGATCATCTGAAATACAACGAAAATTAAGGTTTATTAGCACTTCATTACCAGGGGCTTCTAAAGACTTGCTTGAAAAATTAAAAAGGAAAATTAATCACAGTTTAAAATTGTTGGAGTTTTTCCTCACTATCTGTAAATAAAACATTCCTGTTTGGATGATTTGGTAGGGAGCAATCAATATTTACCTATAAATTAATGCCAATAGCACTCTGAGACCCCCAAAATAACCTACCGAATCATACCAAATAGGAATGTCTACCTTTACACAGTGGGGAAACCTGTATTTTGGAAGAGCTGCCACTAGGTAGAAATTATCAAAATGAACAGAAGAAAATCTAATCTTAGTTGTATGGGTGTTAGTGGAAGAGGAGAGTCTAGAGTATTACTTTCCAATAACACTTTCTGTGATAATGGAAATGTTCTATAACTTGCATTGCCTAATATGGTAGCTACTAAATGCATGAAGTTTGAGCATTCAAAATGTACTTAGTGCAGTTGAGGAACTGAACTTCTAATATATTTAAAAAGCCACATGTGACTAGTGGCTACTATATTCAACATTATAAAGAAAGAAAAGGTTGATCTTAGTTCTCAAAGAACCGGTAGACTTTACATAGAAAATATGCAAATGCCAGTCATTTAATGTTCACCATTAGCACTATTAAAAGCCTATCTATCAATAATAGACTGCTCGATCACCACAAAATCTCAGGAATTTAAAGCTGTTATAGAGCATAGTTTAGTATAGCTAGTTTAACATTTGCTTTTTTAGTAGCATATAATCACACAGTGTAGTTTTGTGTTATTTATTTATATTTAATAATAATGCCACTAACTGGACGAAGAACTTTTTCAATCCATAGTAGCCGGTGAAAATGGCTGGACTTTGTTGCCATTGGCCAAACTTGATCATTTGTTTTCCCCCTCAGAAATTATTCCTCATGAGATAATTGATGGGGTGTGGGCTGGGGAGAATGCTTTCCTTGAACTTTTAAAGTTTCTAAATACAGTACAGATACTTCAAACTGAAAACTTTGAGCATCATCACAAACAACAGTAGTGTCTATTTTCTGCAGTTTCTGCTTAGTTTTCATGTCATTGGATGATAGTTTATCAATGCACGAAATACCTTACATAGATAGAAACAGGTATGGTGGCAGGAAAAAAAAATGTTAAAGGGAAACTGATACAAGTATCACCCTCACTGCCAGCCCCCAGACCTCCCTGGTTGGGCAACTTTTTTGTTTAAAAGTTAAAAGTTTCAGAAAATAGAATAAAATTCTAGACATTCTAGATCAATGTGATCCAAAATGGTATTTTTAAAGTAATGAAATCGCAAAGTGTGCAAAATGTGTTAAAATCTAGTTTTTTACATCTTAATCATAAGACAAATATTAGAGATCTAAATGTTTAGAATCCATTCAAAAGTCAGGTTTATTCTCTACATGTTGTCTATTAATAAAGGAGTAAGGCTTAGGCTAGGATTGCTAGAACTACATGTAATGGTAGGATAGCATATTCCTGAATATAAGGACATAAGTTTAGCTAAGGTAGTTAGACCAAATGGAAAGGAAAATATTGAGCAGACTTGGTAAACTGGGTTTTTTTTTTTTTCATTTGTTTTACAATTTGGGCTTTAAGCTTTCCTTCAAGTATAAGGTACATTTGGGGAAATGGTTAAAAACCCCTACTGTAAATCATTCCTTTTTTAAAACCTTATTTTTATAATGAATCTGAAGATTAATTTTTGTGACACTGCATGAGAATAGAAAATGTTAATGAAATATGGAAATATACATAAAAACAATTTTCATTGTCAAATTTTATATTAGTCTTGCACAAGAAACACTGTCAAGGTATTTGATTGTCTTAATCTGAGATTTCTAAAATCTTAATCAAATTGAGTAGCATATTCATTTTCTTCGGCAACTACCAAAACACAGTCATCATTATAAGATGACTGGGATACACTTGAAAAGACTGTGGTGAAACCAGAATCCAAATTCCTTTTGTACAAGAACCAAGCAACTGCTCCCAAAACTGTCAAAATTACTGTGCTGGCAATCACCAAAGCTGATATTAAAATGTGGTTATCTGAAAAGACAAGGAAATAGGGAGATCAAGTTCATAAGTTGCTTAAGTATTGCATTTAAGGGAACATAAGTATAATCATAAGAATATTTCCTTATTTTGAGAATTTCCTACAATAACGTATATACATTGATTACATCCAGATTTATATTTCTTAGCCTGTACCATTGCTGTATTTTAAAATTTCAAGTAAACCTTACAGTTCACTACATTATAAGACCCGAAAATGGAAATTACCCACAACTTTCAGGGTAAACCACAGTCCTATTTTTCTCCCTTGGTTTTTCTAAGACTTCAAATATAGATCTACTTCTGGATATTTGTTACATTAGAGACTAAATGGTTCATTTGGCTTTTGGGAAATTTTAAGATTTGTTTCACTGAAAAAAACACCAAGAATGGCAATAAGTGTCTCCCTTATTTTTTAAATTTATTTGAACTGCATTTGTGTGTCCGTGAAGTAATTATGTACAATCTTGTAGTTCTTGGCTCTTCAAAACGTTTATAACCCTTCTGTAAGAATTTAGTTCAGTCAATCAAGGGAAATTACTTGTTTTTTAGGAATTGGGAGGAAATTTTTTTTGGGGGGAGGGTTTGTATTTTGTAATAAAAGATCCAAAATGATATGGGAAAAAATCCCAGAATAGTTTTCTCTTTACAGAAATATTTCTGCATTGTAGAAATTACACTCAATACTCATTTCAGCTGGTGCTTATTATAGTGAGACCTGGATAATTTAAAACTTAACAAGAATCTGGCCAAAAGGCATCAAGGTGGATAGCCATTGGTATTTTTTAAATATTGATGGGATTTTCAAAAGAAAACAGTTGGGAGGAGTGAGAAAATTGCCTCAGCCACATAATTTGGATTAATAGATAAAATTTTGTACTGATCACAATTTGTTAAGGCATGGGACATTTTTAGAGATGTTTAAATAAAAAAATGTTACGCCAAGAATTCCATAAACTGCATTTGAAAGGATTTCTTTCATAGCTAATTGTTTTATTAAACTTGAAACTTGATAAAGCCCATTTGCAGTATAGTGTCCTATTTTACCAATGTGAACATGCTGATTTTAATTCAATCTATTAATGACTTACAATATAGATTCATAATCAGTATTGTTTACTTAAATAGTAATTATCTGATCACAGCTCAATACAAAAAAAGTAGTCTGAAAAAGCATGATAGCTGAGACAATAATTTACAGACATATAGATCTTAACAGTAAATTAAGAGATCTAGTATCCTAAGAACTAAATAGCATCCAGGTCAGGGAGCTAACCCACATGTGATGCAGCAGACCTCTCCTGTCTCTTAGCAGTGTATTTAAGCAAATCTGCCTCTTCTGCTCCCTGCTCTGTCTCTGGTGAATCTCCCCACACCCTGGTCTACAACCCAGCTCTATGTAAAAAATTTAAAAAATAACATCAGCATTTGGTGGGACACAATCAGTACATTTGCTCTTGTATTTTTACTTCCTGCAAGTGTCCTGTTTGCATAGAAGAAAGCTAATCTTGAGGCAATGAATGAGCAGTGTATTAAAAAGGTTTTGCATCTGGAGAAGTAGATCTATACTAGAAAATCTACCTACTCGTTAATTGAAAATCCATTGCTTATTTTCCTGAGTAAATAATTGCTATTGTCTTAACAACTATCCTAATTCAGGAAAGCCAAAACAGAAGGTAATTCTTAAAACTAATAAAAGGAAGTTGAAGAAACCTAAAGTAAACACCTATATATACTGAAACATACGCTGTTTCCCATCATTTCTCAAACTCATACAATCTCTCTCTTAAAACCAAAGTCACCAATGCTCTATATTAAGTGCAGAGACACACAGACATATTTCAATTATTTTATCTGCTGCAGCTGTCTTAACCACCCACCCTTGAGATATTCTCACCTGAAATTGTTTCTTTATTTTCAGACTCGAAATTTCCCTTGGTTGAGCTCAACCAATTGAATCTAAAACCTATCTATAGATAAGTGTGTGCTGCTGGTGCTTGCTTTATTCCCTGTGTCCATTTTCTCTTGAATTCCCCTAAGTTATGACCTCAATAGCTACTGCAGTCATCCAAACTAGGAACTGTAGATTTTCCTAAACTAATCAAGTGTACATATTCTTTTTAACCTTTTTCCTACTTGGTCATTATTCTTCCTGTCACCTTCATATTCTAGTTATGTCCAAACTACATAATCCACCCTTTAAAAATGATAGAAACTATATTTTAAACTAGCATTGCAAGATAATTCAAGTGCCGAATGTATATACACAATCTATATTTTTATAACCCCCTTTTACTATTAAAGAAATTATTTAAATAACTTGCTTAGGTCATTTTCTTAAGTAGCAGAACATAAATTTAAAACTATTCACTGGTTTATGCTGATCCATCCTCCCTTTGATGACCCTTTTTTCTAACTAGTATCTACTTGCATTATCTCCAGTAAGCCTTATATTGAACCTAGTTTGGGTTAACGTCCCCTTCCTGTATGCATTTTATTCTATGTGCTTCTAGCACAGCCACTTTCTTTTGATGGCATTCTTCTTTAGAAGCTCTTCTAGCCTACACCTGTAAGAAAGGGAACTCTGCCAAGAGTGCTACAGCACTTAGCTCTTAGTTTGTCTCCTGGTTGCTTCAAATGAGTTTTGTTAACTCCTTAAAGTCAAACTAAACCTAATCCCTTTCTGTATTACAGACTCTCAAACATCTTTTCACTTCCTTTAGTGAGGTCTTCCCTGCCCACACTACTCAAAACAAGCAACACTTCCCTTTCTTCCTGATTCTCATTCACCCTCTTTTTCTACAGTGCATGTCACTATCTTACATAGTCACCCTATTAAAATGTATACTCAAATGCAGAGGCTTTTTCTGTTTCAGTCACTGCTGTGTCTTCAATGCCAAACATCAGGAAAAAAACCTGGATATAACAGTTACACATATATATGAGATTTTTTCCCCTAATAAATACATAGATAATACTAAAGACCAAATGTTTTTCTGGATTTTTCAATTATTGCTGGCATGGTTTTGTAACCCATCATAGGCCCACCTGTGTTTCTCTAAATGTTGCAATTTAAGGCTGAATAATATTCCATTGTGTATATATATAAATGAGCAAAATGTGTATATGTATATACATATACATGTATATACATATACACCACATTTATACATATACACCACATTTTTTGCTCATTTGTTTGTTAATGGATACTTCCATCTTTTGATTTTTGTGAAAAATACTGCTAATGAGTCTGGGTATAAACATATCTCTTTGATACCTGATTTCACTTCCTTGGGGTATACTCTGAATTACTGGGTTGTATGGTAATTCAATTTTTAATTTTAAGGAGCTTCTAAACTGCTTTCCATGGTAGCTGCAGCCATTTTACATTCCTGACAATAATGCACAAGGATTCCATCTTCTCAAAAACCTTGTTAACATTTGTTACTTTCTTGAATAACTATAAGAAAGTGAAAATCAAAATCAACAAAAAACTGTGACCCAGAGACACTTTTTGGGGGGTGGGGGGTGGGAGGGGAGGGATTGGGGTCAGAATGGGGGGGTTGCAATTGTATGGGGAATAAAAAAATAAAATTTATTATTTAAAAAAAAACATTTGTTATTTTCTGATTATCAACCTCATGGTGTGAGGTAGTGTTTTGCTTGATTTTTTAAAGATGTTAACATTACTCATCTATCATAGTTATAGTAAGCCCCCCAAACTGAGAGAAAATACTTATCAGATACCTGACCTTTGTATTAAGGATTAAAAAACAACAACAAAAAAACCCTACCAATCGATAAGAAAGGCAATCCAATAAAAAGGGCGAAAGACTTGAACAGATATTTCACACACACACAAATATCCAAATGGCTAACAAATGTGTAGTGTGTGTAACATCAGGATATTGAGAATTAAAAGTACAGTAACATCACCACACACCTATCTGATTGAGTAAAATTAGACACAGTAGCAGCATGAGATGAATGAAGACTGAATGGAACTCAGACTATAACAGGAATGTAAACTGATTCAACTTTAAAAGTTATTTGATGATTTCTTATAGAGCTAAATGTTAGCTGCCCTGTGGCCCTGCAATTCCCCTATTTGGAATATACTGAAATAGGTTCAAAAAATGGTATGAGAATGTTCATAGGCAGCTATATCATATCAATTCCAAGCTAGAAATAAGAGAATGGGCAAACTGTGGTGTATTTATAAAATACTATGAAATTATAGAAAAATATACACACAGTGTGGATGACAAATTTTCTGAGTGAAGCCAATAAAGTTAACTTTACGTGAAGTTCAAGAACAAATACTCATAGGAATAGGAGACATAATTGTAGTTTCCTATGGGGTGGACAGTGGTGGGATGGACGTGTATTGGGAAGGGCATGAGGGAACTTTGTGGTGTGAAGTATTCTATAACTTGATTTTTTTAAAGATTTATTTTTATTTATTTATGCATATAAGAACTGGGGTGCAGGGTGTGAGAGGTTTCACCAGAGACAGAGTAGGGAGCAGAACAGGCAGATCTACTGAAGTACAATGCTGAGGGGAACAGCGAGTGAGGTCTGCTGCACCAAGTGAGTTATCTCCCTGGCCTGGGAGCCAACTCAGGCCTCAGCAGTGATAAGGCTGACACTTAACCCCTACACCACCAGGGAAGCCCTCGATGACTTGATTTAAGTGGTAGTTAACACAGTTGATACATAAACAACCATCAAGCTGCACATTTTATCCTGTGTTAATGATACCTCAAAAATACAAAGAGTAAAACTATACCATCCAATTGGTAAAAATCTACAATTTCATAGACATTCATTTACTATGCTGAGAATACTAAGTAGCATTTCTTCTTATACAGCATCAAAATCAAAGTTACATACTGATTTTTTTTTTAGAGGCATGTTTTATTTATTTGTTTGTTTGTTTTGTTTATACTGCACTGGGTACAGTCAGGAGCGCGGGAGGGTGAGAGAATTCACCAGAGCCAGAGCAGGGAGCAGAGCAGGCAGAAGGACTGAAGTACACTGCTGAGGGGAACAGCGGGCGGCAGGAGAGGTCTGTGCGCCATGTGGGACCCTCCTCCGGTGGCCGGGGAGCAGACGGGGATCCAACCCGCGCCGCAGAGGTTGCGGGCAGCTTCGCAACCCAGCGCTCAACCGCTGCACCACTAGGGAGGCCCTACATACTGATTTTCAATCCAGCAGTTATATTTCATTCAATCTATAATTTTTTGCAGGATTGTTCATGTTTATCATAGCAAATATTTTGAAACAATCCAGTAGGGCTCTGCAGCTGGTTTAACATATATATAGCCACATAATGGAAGAGTATACAGCTATCAGAAAGAAGAGCAATTTGTTGGTAATAATACAGAGATCTTTAGGATATACTAGTGAACAAAGGGCAAAATAAATTTTATATATATATATATATATATATATATTTGCTCATACTGGCAAAAAGAAACACTAGAAGTTAAAACAGAAACTGAAATGGTATGTGGTAAGGGAAAAGGTGGTTAGAGTGGATGGGAGGTAAGAGTTTGCCTTTTGAAGTTTAGCTTTTTAAAAATATTTTACTGAAGTAACGTATTATAAGTTTCAGGCATGCATCATTACAAATCAAGATCTGTATATACTACATTAAGTTCACCATTAAAAGTCCATCTTTCAATATGCAGTTGACCCTTTTTATCTGATTCCACCCTCCCCTTTGTTTTTTGAGCCATTTAAAGATATTGCCTGTTGTTTTTGAAAATATACATTTAATAAGCTCTTAAGATGTGTGCTGCATGAATTGAATTACAATTATGAGGTGATTTTTTTTAAAAAACAAAAGATGCAGTCATTTTCTCAATTCAATGAGAAAAAATGATTCAGTGTCAAAAATGTTCATTTCATATATACCCTGTTGTATTTAAAACATAACTAAGACAAGAGACCTTTCTCATAAATCTGCCATAAAATAGTTTACATCACTGTATAATTTTTAAAAGGGGATCTGTGGTGTATTTTAACACACTAGTATCAATATAATTTCACTTGTGGGAAAAAAATTTAAGACAAGAACATTACTTACCTGATAAATATTTCTTTTCATATGGGACTAAAATATAAAAGAAAATCAAAATAAAAATTTTAGTATGCTTTATTCTAAAATTGCTTTTAAACACTGAATGTAATTTAAAATGGACCCTTTAATAGCTTAATACTATCCATATTTCTAATGCTTGGCTGCTTGTGTTATCTGTTATGAACTTAGCTTAAAAAAATAGGTCTAGCGTTACTGCTTATTCTTGTGTCTTTTGTGAAGTTATCTGTGCAGTTACTTAACATGGAATTTTATGAGGATCAAAAGAGGATTCATTGATAATTGTATATCCATACTTCAGAATGAAACAATGCTTATATTATTATACCCTACCTTCAACATAATCCAAATATCTACAAAGTATGTAGTTGTGTACTCTTATAAAAAATTTTCCATTCTCCTCCCTAAAGAACTAATTTTGGCTAAGAGCGAATAGAGTTTAGGGGATAATCCTCCTTTTCCCCCATTATGCAAACTGTGTCCTCTTTCCCCCAGTTTTACTCACGTATTGCTGTGTCCTACATCATTTTTTGACCCATGGTATTCTATTGTGAAATGTTACTTCTCTATGTTAGAATCTTTATTTCTATCTAAATACATTGCAAATCTCTGTGATCTGTTATATTTCTCAAGATTTGCTTTGATAATAATAAAATAACAAGTCCATTGAATACTTAAAAAAAACAGGTCTCGCAAATGCCTTAGCTTGATTGGTAGAAAAATGAGAAAACTCAAGAAAAAGATGATGAGGTAAAGAAAATAGATTTTGATTGGAGAGTCTGTAAAAAACAAACATGGTAAAAGTGATGTATGCAACTATGACTTTAAATCATTAGTATGCACTTGCTCATTCCTTCTGATATTTGAAAGTTATAGTTTAATTTAAAATTAGTCTATATAATGGTGCCCTGAGGCACAGTGCATGAAAAGAATCAATACTAAAAAAAAAACACCAAAAAAAAACCAAATAAATACATATCGGAAGCTGAATGCTACTACCACAAAACTATGACAAATATCACATAATCAGTGTAAAACTGATTTTAGTCAAGAACCCTACTATGTCAATTTAAAAAAGTATATAATTTGAGATGTATAGAAAGGAATAGAGACAGACATTCGGTTTTGGTTTACAGTTTGATGTGAAGGGGGGAAAAACTGAGGATATAAAGTGGGGAAACTTGTTATGTTTCAAGTATCCCAAAATCACAGTTTGAAAGTTTGTTTTTAATGAGTAAGGAATTCTTTATAAAAGTTAGAAGAGAAAAAAATTTTAATATTTAACAATAACATCAAAATGTGGAATGGGATAATTTTGGTCATCAGAAGGCATTTTGATGTATCAGGTGAAAACATTTTAATCCTGAATAAATTATAAACAATTTTTCTTTGCTTAAAAAAAGGATGTTAGGTTTTGGACAGAATCAAATTCTTTGTAAACTAACAGAATTCTGGAATCAGACATGATTATCCTTCACCACTTCCACTGTTCAAATCACATACAGGAAGGCTATAATAATTCCTATGAAGAACAACGAATTTTGACCTCTTGGTTCACATAATCTGGCCCAACCTCTGAAATTAGGAGGAAACCATCCTAATATATTCTGAAGTCTTACTCCCTCTACTTATTGGGACATACTTATCTCAAAGAAAATTATTTTAAGACCAGTCTTACTTCAATCATACTTACTAGTTGCTTTACAGAGAGTTCCTTCCACAGAAGAAACTTCACAATTTCCTTTTTTCCATTCACCTGTCTCGGTATGCAAAAAGGCACAGGTGTCAACTAGATCTTCACCATCTTCTTGGTCTGTCCACTTATCAAATGTCATATTTGACTTATCAAACCACTTGAAACTTGAATCTGTCAGTTGAGGAATATTTTCAATATTATGACAGTATATGAGAATGTGTTTAAAAGAAGTCAAAGAAAACAGCCTAAGATTAAAAGCAGGAAGTTACTAAGGTCTGTCTTATGATTGTAGGAGTTAAATTCAAAGGAGAAATATAGCCTAGTTACAAATCAGAGATACTGGTCAGGAAATTTCTGAAGATTCCATTTTTGTAAAGAAAAAAAAAACATTTTCCTAGGGAAATAGCCAAGAAAAACCAAACATACATATATGCTGTAACCTTAGTAGTTTCATTTTGAAAATATTCATGTACTTTCTATTTTCTACAGTAACAATATGTACATTTGCACAGTATAAATTTGATAGCTCAGTCTATGCATATCTTATTGCCTCCCTATTATAAAAATAATTAGCCTATAACCACATTTTAATCCAGAAAAAACAATCAACTTTGACTTTCATGTGTGAAATACATTGAGCTGATCAGAAGAAAGCTGCAGTACAAGTCATAGGTACATACTGAAAATACAACACCTCAGACCACAGCAATATCAACTTGAACTAGAAAGTTTAAAAAATTAAAGTCATCAGTTTTACTAACATTAAAAAAAATGTCCCAATAGGTAAATATCACTTACCATCTGTGTCAAAAAACATGCCTAGTAGGATATCATCTGGGCCTTTCCATTGTTTTTTCAAAGTATCCAGTATAAAAGCATTTTCTTGCTCAGTATGTATGCTTATCATGTCTGCCCCTGAAATTATTTAAGGGAGAGAAAAGCCAGCTTGTTCTCAGAGTCAATGAAAATCACATGAAGCATATAAAAATTATGTATTATTATACTTTCACATTCTTTAAATTTAGCTTGAGACTATGCACATTTCTGAAGATACATTTACTCATGAGAATAGTAAAATGCCAATGATCAATTGAATAGAATCATTTTCTTCTTTCACCTGGAGTTGGTAATCTCATTTATTTAAAAAACAAAACAAAACAGGAAAATACAACATCATGAAGATGTTTGAGCAGTAAAATACTTTCTGTAGCTCTGTAAGGGCAGGACCGGGCACTGTGCAGGTTTTCTGATCCCATGCAGACCGGGTAAAGGAGGAGTCAGAGTCCTTAGTGGGTTTTTGCAGGTTTTTTATTTGGGGTTCACCAGGCATATGGCAGGCAGGGGTGCTGGCTGGGGGGCTGGGAGGCTGGCAGGCCTCCCAGCCCCCAGCAAGTCTTCACTCTATCTGGGCTCTCTGGCGTTCTTTCTGCTGCTTTTCCTCTTCGGCTTCTGCTGCTGCTGCTGCTGCTGCTGCTGCTGCTGCTGGCTGGGGCTGCTGGCGTCCCCCCGTGACGCCGCCCTTAAAAACACAGTCTTAACTCAGCTGAATCCCATCTACCTATGCCCACACCCTATTCCAGGTGCCCGCCATCAGGCATGCATTCAGGACAAGGATCCATCATCTATCCTGATGGCAGAAGGGCAGAAAAGCCTGACATTTTCTTTACCCTACAGTCCACCCCCTCAGGGTTTTCTGCCATACAGTCTATACATATATATACAATTTTCTAAGCAAACAAACAATGCAGCCATGGCCCACAAAAGCAAATACATCAAATATAACAAAATACAATATAACAAAATACAACAGAACACAAATAAGTCCAGGCAGGGCACCAACCTAGCGCAAAAGACAATTATTGGTACCAGCAGATAAGCCACCAAATCTGCTGCCAAAGGCACTGCTCATACGAGGGAGGGGAATCACTCACGGCATCTACTATATCACACCAGGAGCCGTCAGGCTTCCTGGCCTTCTCTGGCTGTAGTCTCAGCTACAAGGCACACACAGCATCCACCCCCAGGATGCACTAGCTCTGGGATTGGCAATTTTATTCTGTTGGGGGTAATCGCCAACCCTCCGGGTTTCTGTCGGCAGTCGCTCCAACACTCGGCCTTCATGGCCACCCATGCAACTCACAGACCCCTGCACTCAAGCCAACCCACTGCACAAGCACATGGGTTGGGATCCAAACTCTGCATTCGGCTTGGGCTCCACCCCAAGCCACGTTCCCCACCCGTCCCCCAAGGACAGGTTCCTCAGCTCCTCACCCTCACTAAAGAATGAGCAGGGCATCACCCACAGGTGATTTTACGAGACTCACAGTTCTTCAGCATACCCAGGCTGCTTAACAGCCGCTTAGGGCTTCTCAACTTAGCATCAGTACCAGCTTTTGCTGCCTTAGTTAGCTTTTGCTGCCTTAGTTGGCTTTTCTCCTCCACCTGGCTGCTGGGCATGCACAGGCTGCTTTTGGCCATCAAGGCCCACTGGCCACCCCCAGATTCTCAAAAAAAAAACATAACCTGCCAAGGTCCTCCGCCTTCTGGCGGGATTGTCAGTCCAAGTTTATCAGTCCATGTCCATCAGTTGAAGTCCATTGGCCTCTCCTTGTGTCAGCAACGGCCTGCTGCCTCTGGGGTCATTGGCTGGTCCTTTCCGGTGTCGTTGGCTGGTCCTCTTGGGTGTCTGCTTCATGCCAGGTCTCATCCTGTAGCTCGTGGACGTATCCATCTTCTGTACCGCCATGGCGCCTCCAGCGTCGTCACAGGCAGTCTTTTATCAGCAACGGCCTGCTGCCTCAGGGGTCATTGGCTGGTCCTTTCCGGTGTCATTGGCTGGTCCTTTCCGGTGTCGTTGGCTGGTCCTCTCGGGCGTCTCCTTCATGCCAGGTCCCGTCCTGCAGCTCCCGGACCGTATCCATCTTCTGTGCCGCCCTGGCGCCTCCAGCGTCGTCACAGGCAAACACTTACTCCTTAGTCCCTTCCAGGTCTTCGGAGGGCTCCAGTACCCGTCTGCATGGATCTTGCCGACTTACGCCAATTGTAAGGGCAGGACCGGGCACTGTGCAGGTTTTCTGATCCCATGCAGACCGGGTAAAGGAGGAGTCAGAGTCCTTAGTGGGTTTTTGCAGGTTTTTTATTTGGGGTTCACCAGGCATATGGCAGGCAGGGGTGCTGGCTGGGGGGCTGGGAGGCTGGCAGGCCTCCCAGCCCCCAGCAAGTCTTCACTCTATCTGGGCTCTCTGGCGTTCTTTCTGCTGCTTTTCCTCTTCGGCATCTGCTGCTGCTGCTGCTGCTGCTGCTGCTGCTGCTGCTGCTGCTGCTGCTGCTGCTGCTGCTGCTGCTGCTGGCTGGGGCTGCTGGCGTCCCCCCGTGACGCCGCCCTTAAAAACACAGTCTTAGCTGAATCCCATCTACCTATGCCCACACCCTATTCCAGGTGCCCGCCATCAGGCATGCATTCAGGACAAGGATCCATCATCTATCCTGATGGCAGAAGGGCAGAAAAGCCTGACATTTTCTTTACCCTACAAGCTCTCACTTTACTTTTCCTATTCTGTGTCCTCTTGTAACCAGGGTTCTTCCTGCCCTCAGTTCACAAGGGCAGGGAGGAGTTCTCCACACCCAGAAGAGCTGAAAAGGATGAACACAGCCAAGGCCAGTGGAGTTAAAACAACAGTCTCTCTGACCAGCCTCATTTAGCAGCCTTTGCATGCCTGCTGCCCGAATCCTATGACTTCTATATATTCCTCTGTGGTCATCTTTACAAAGGCCTGGCTAAGGAAACTGACTGATAAAGGAGCTTCTCTTTCTCATTGGATAGTTGGTTTTTCCAACTATCAAGAGTAAGGAGCAGCAACCAAATGTATTTTATGTCTCCCATAACTTTTTTGTTCTTCCAATCTAAAAGGTGTATCGCACCCTATAAAGATTAGTGGTAATTGCAATTTTCCAAGAGACATTTAAGCTTGTTTCTTAACCCAAGCAAAGATTGTCTCACATATCAAAAAATCATTCCACTGTCTTAATTAGGTAACACTTCTGAGCAAATATTAGTGGAGTTAGTTTCTCTCTTGACAGTGAATGTTTTTACAGGTGAAAACAATTGAATGAATGATGACATGAAAGTTTATACTTAGCAAGCAAAGATCTGGTGGGGAGGACACATTTGTGCCTTGGGAGAAAATAAACAGCAGTAACAAGAAAAATGCCCTTTCAGTTGTACTCAGCTAAATGAGGATATAACATGAAAATATCCCTAAGGAACAGGACTCTACATAAAGCTAGTAATTTAGAAGTAACTACATTCCTATAATATTCCAGGGGAAAATAAGCTTGTGTAAAATATGTTGAGAGGGGCAGGAAGGGCCAGAGCACGTTTTCTGTGATTCCAGCAGACGGGGTAAAGGAGGAGAGAGTCCTGGAGCCCTCGGTGGCTTTTGCAGGCTTTCATTGGGATTTACCAGGTACACAGCAGGCAGGGGTGCTGGGGGGCCAGGAGGCTGGCAGGCCTCCCACCCCCCAACAAATCTTCACTCTACCTGGGCTCCCCACCATTTTCTGGTGGCCTTGTTCTCTGCTGTTCTAGTGGTTCTCGTTCGTTCTTCTGGCATCCCCACGACGCCGCCCTTATAAGCCGAGTCTTAGCCCAGGTGAATCCCATCTACATATGCTCACACCCTACTCCAGGTGCCCGCCATCAGGCATGCATTCAGGACCGCAGGGTTCCATCATCAATCCTAATGGAGGGAGGGCCTGATATCATTTTCACGTACCCTACATATGTGTACTTATTAAAAGTTACCTTTGAGACTTCTTGTACTACAACTAATTCAAATACATGGAGAAAAGAGAAGTCTTTCATACTATTAAATTACATTCTTCCAAAATCATCCTGACTTAACAAAGGCTCCCGAAAGCGGCACAGTGTTTGTTGTCCAGGTAGTGGCTCTTCAACTTGAGTGTGCATCAGATTCACCTGGAGGGCTTGTACAATACAGTGTTGGGCACCACATCCAGAGACACTCAGTGGGCATGAGATGGGACCTTGAGAATTCAAATCCTTAAGTTCCCATGTGATGTTGAAGTTTCTGATCCAGGTACCACACCTTGAGAATTACAGAAGCCTTAAGTAATAGGTTAATGTATTTATGATACCATTTAAAATAATTTTTCATAATAAAATGTTAACTTACAGGGAGAAGAGAAAGTTCCTATTGTGGTATTACCTGATACGGTAAGAAAAATTTATTTCAGGTGATTACTTTTACATCTTTTAAAAAAGGTTTTTGTAAAAAATGATAAATTTAACTACAGAGGAAAAGAAAAACTACCGCAGGGTCAAAAATTCCCCAAGAAACATTAAAGAAGAAAATCACACTGAAAAGACTAAAGCTCTATTATAAATAAAAAGTAAAAAGGCAAACATCTTAATAGAAGACAAAAATTGGTCTCAAATTGTTAAAAAGGCAATTCATGCTCACAAAGGGAAATAAAACACAAGAAATGTGTGTGAAATGCAATTTGAGTGGTAAATAGGACTTTCAAACTTGAAGATTAAACACATGCTGGCGTTGGTGTAGAAAAATAGGAGCTGTTAAGTGGTTACTGGGAGTAAAGATTAGCAAAGATTACCGTTTTAGAGATAATTTGGCCAAGATGTATCAAAGGTCCTTTAAAAAAATACATATTCTAAACTCAGCAGACCTTAACAATTTAGGGTAAGATAGTCACTGGCTCTGTCCTTAACTGGGCACATGTTTATGATGCTGAAAAATTGGAAATACTTTAATAACCTATATCTGAGGTTTAATTAAATCAATTATGGCCTATATCTATGTCATAGAATAAGGTATAGGTATTAGTAGATAAGCATTTTTTTTTTAAATTTACTTCCTTGGTGTAGGGTAAGGTAAAAAGTATCAGGCTTTTCTGCCCTCCCGCCATCAGGATAGATGATGGATCCTTGTGGTCCTGAATGCATGCCTGATGGCGGGCACCTGGAATAGGGTGTGGGCAGAGGTAGATGGGATTCACCTGGGCTGAGACTGGGCTTTTAGGGGCTGCATCGCGGGGACGTCAGCAGAAGCCGAGAGAGAAGCAGAGCCATGAGAAGAGTGGAGAGAAAGTGAGAGAAGGCCGGAGAGCCCAGAGTGAAGATGTGCTGGGGGCCAGGAGGCTGGGAAGGCACCCCTACCTGCCATGTACCCAGTAAATCCCAATAAAAGCCTGAAAAGCCACCGAGGACTCTCTAGGACTCCTCCTATGCCCGGTCTGCTGGATCAGAAAACCTGCACTGTGTCTTCCTGCCCCTACACTTGGAAAGACATTTTTAAGGGAAAACACAGATCACAGAAAAGTTTCTATTGTATGACCCCTTTTTATTAAAAGAAAAAGCAAGATTTATTAAAACACATTTGCATAGGTGAGGAGGGAAGTCTAGAAGGATACTTACCAAAATGTTAACAAGCCGTTACATTTCCTTAAGAATGGTACTATTTAGGGGATTGTTTTATTGCTAAAATATTTGCATATATTTTTCTAAGTTTTTCATAATGATCATACATTATTTAACAACTGTTACAAGTAAAATTAAGACTGACTTTTAAAACAATATTTTAGTCCAAAGTAAAAATTCAGCAAGGTTCTCTCTCAGTTCTATTTAAAAAAAAAACCTGATAATTTTCTTATCAATTCCAGTTGCTCTCACCTCCTGTCTGTTTAATGTCATACAAAGTTTTAATCTGTTTTACCCTAGTCCTTAATGGTGAAATGTGACCAAAGTGCCACTCTTTCTAGAAAAAAGACACAAGTAAGATATTTAACTAGGTTATAGTTTAGGTTTAAGTGTTCGGAGATGAGTTTTTCTTTTTTTTTTTTACCTTGTGGCAGCCAATGGAACTTTAATGACTTTTAACATTGTAATCTAATTAAATACTGTCTAAACTTAAATTACTATGTCAGGTAAATAAGACACACTTTCATTTTCTCTAATAAATGACAGCATAAATCCCTGAAGAATGCATGTGCTGAAGCACATTTTTTTTTACAATGCATTACCAATGACATTACCTGCTGAGATGTAATTTGGGTCTTTAATTCTTTTTATGGCTGGTGTCTTAGCTTGGATCACGAAAAGGAAAGACTGAAAGTATTTCTTCTATTATAAGTATAGTATGTAAATTAAAGGTAAATGTTGAAAATAGAAAAAAATCAGCCTGACAATTATTTTCCCAATGAATACTAGCACCAAAAATGAGGAGAAATACCATCAAGTAGACCAACATGAAGCATTGGGTGTATTTCTCAGCACAGCTCTCTGCAGCAGGTAACAAGTCACTTATTTTTGATATCCGTAACAATCATAGATTGAAGGTAAGATTTTATATGGCTGTGAACATTTTATAAATCCAAATGTAAATATCTTAGTGTTCCTTATGCTTTTTCTTCTTCTTACATAGGAAACACTGAATTGATGTTCATCTACTGTTCTAAACCAAAGTCTTCCCTCTCCAAAAACACTGATTCAACTAATTTTTTGATTCATCGATGCAATGGGCATTTCCAGAGTGAAAGCAAATGTACAGGATTATCAAATAAGGGATGAGGTTATCAGAAATTAAAAAAATCAAATCAGTAACAAAAATAAAAGACAAAAACTGATCTAACTGGTAGAAAATGTTAGAGCAGGCAGGCTGGGGTCAGCAGCTGGGGTCAGCGCTGACTGGCAAATAGCGTGGGGGGACGCTATAGACTCAGTTCCATCTCCTAACCTCAGACATGTCACTACAACTCCCCGAGTGCAATGAAACAACTTCTGGATGGGATACTGCTGGGACGGAAGAAGGGTGAGGTGAGGAGTGTGGGGAACAGGGAAAGAAACAGATGACTGGCAGGCAGAGGCTGCTCCTGGTTTTTGCTCTTCACAGCTTTAGCACATTGGATCCAGTTCTCTCTTCAGAGAAATTGGCCACTGTCACTTTTCCCAAGCTGGTAGCTCTTCCAGCTTGGATGGAACATTTTGAACTTTGGGTCCTTCCTCTCCCAATAGTTGGGCCCTGCCTGGTCTTGCTGTTGATGTGTGCCTTGGGCTCCTCCTGGCAACTTTGCTCTTGGACCTTGCCCGCTCAGCTCTGGGCCCTGCCCGTTTTGCCTTTGCCCATGAGGAGACAGGCAATTTTAGAGTTTGATCAGGAAACTATTTTGAAATCCTTCTCTTCACTACTTCTATTCTCTCTCTCAAAAATCTGAGCACACTTTTATGATTACTTTGCTAGTCCTGCGGTGGGACACATTCCCTTAGAACCGGCAACATGGATTTTTTTCCCCTTAAGAGTTTGGGGACCCTGGGAATCCCTTTGTTTTACCCAATACCAATAGGACATTTTCCTTTAGACACGGGACAAATTTTACAAGAAAATTTGTGTACAAAATTAAAAATTCCTAAATGACTAATCTGCAGTAATGGACTGTGAAACAAACAATGAAAAATCAGGCTACAATTTAAAAAAAATCAATTTATAAATATCAGGCCATAAAATTGCTGGGCATTTTCAATTTTTTTTTTTCTTTGTTGGTAAGGAAAAATTGCAAATACAACTATAGCTGAGTTGTAGATGAAGTCAGTCAGCAAGTATTAATTATGCTTCTATATAGTAAACAATTCACTGCTCAAGATAAAGCAGGACAATGAACTTTGACCTTGTGGTTCACACAAGCTATTAAGATTATAGGAACATGTGTTTTCTTGGTTCTCAGCTTCAAATGTAAATTCTGTTATTGAAATCTGTGTTTATATCTAAGTATACCTAAGTGGTTTTTTTAAAGGAACTTAAAAAAAATTTTTTTTAAAAGATTTTATTTTTGCGTAGAAGGATAAGGGTGTAGGCCAGAGATGCAGGGGGTGAGAGGATTCCCAGAGACAGAGTGGGGAACAGAACAGGCAGATCTACTGAAATACACTGCTGAGGGGAGCTTTGGGCAAGACAGGCAAGTTCTGCTGCGCCATATGTGTGTTAGCTCCCTGGCCAGGGTTGGAACTCAGGCCACAGTGGTGACAGCACTGAGACTTGACCACTAGGCCATCAGGGAGGCCACCTAAATGTTTTTTTCTTTTTAAGAGATAAAAAATAGTTGTAGGGGAAACCCCATTTTAAAAAATCTTCTAAGGTCAGTAAAACTCCTATTATTACATTTCCTTGATGTAATAATGTTTCACACTATTTGGCAGTTGATAAGAGTTTTTAAGGGCGTCCCTGGTGGCGCAGTGGTTGAGCGTTGGGTTGCGAAGCTGCCTGCGGCCTCTGCGGCGCCGGTTCAATCCCTGGCTGCTCCCCGGCCACCAGAGGAGGGTCCCTCATGGCGCGCAGACCTCTCCTGCCGCCCGCTGCTCCCCTCAGCAGTGTACTTCGGTCCTTCTGCCTGCTCTGCTCCCCGCTCTGGCTCTGGTGAATTCTCTCACCCTCCCGCGCTTCTGACTATACCCAGTGCATGTATAAACAAAATAAACAAACAAACAAATAAATAAATAAAACATGCCTCTATAAAAAAACAAAACAAAAAAAAGAGTTTTTAAAAGGGAAACAATAAATATCTACTGGTACTCTATGGCACTAATTAAGATTTAAAATTTCTATGCTTACATTAATTTTTCCTAGAATAAAGGAATATGATTTTAATTAAAGTATCTATATGACAACTTTATATTCTGCCAACATTTATATTGGTAAGTTGTCAGAAAGCATGATTTTTAAGTAAAGTGCACTTTACCTAAGATTTGAATATGTCTATCATGAAATAGTGAAGAGATTTTTAGATCTCACACAGTAGTAAAAGCACCTTTACAGAATCAAGAACTCTCACATCAAGATCACTGATTTCAGTGGAAAAAAGCTGCTAGCTTAAAAACCTCATAGTTTTAGTTTGAGCTGACACATAACAACTAGAGGCTTAATAACAAAGATGCACTTTGTTTTAAACACCTAAATAGATCAAAAGCACTTAAGCATATCCCTTAAATATGAAATTTTTATTTAAATTATTTCACCATGTGCAGTTATAAATGTATTTCCCATAGAACATTGAGCATATCCTTTAGAAATAGCCTATTTCTCATTTTTCTTGAACATAACCATTCTTTACCACAGTCTCAGTTCCAGCTTGTAAAATCTGATTTCTGCCTACCCTGCATACCTAAAATAGCACTTTTGGAGCAGAACAGCAAAGTGATTAAAACTCTAGTCCCTAAATCACACAGATCCTGGTTAGAATCCTGACTGTCACCCAAGGTCTCACCTGTGTGATCTTAAACAAATAACTGAACTTAATTTCTTATTTAGATAAGAGGAGTCTAATAATAACCCACCTGCTAGTTTTGTTATGATGGGCCAGGTAAAGTATACGATGTGCTTAAGCACAGAATACACACGTTAAAGACATTGCTGTTGCTAAGATTCTATCACTCTGGTTTCGACAGTTTTGTCTGTCTGCCAACTTAAGGGTTAAATGTTTACCCAATTCCACTGCTTGTAGTGTGTGTGCTGTAGAATAAAATAAAAGTTATCCCCTATAAGAACCAGGTAAAATTGAGTTATCACAAAATCATTTTTAAAGACATTAGTGAACACTATTTACTGATTTGTTAAAACAAGCAAACAAAAAAAAAAAGGGTCCTCTCCTTACCAATGGTCGTGCACTGACTTCTGACATCCTCTATGCTTTCTACTTTGATGGATTCTTGAAGAAAAAGGTAACAACTGTCTTGAAACTGAATCCAGGTGGATGAAGGACAGTCTATGCAGAAAGCGAGAAACACTATTAAATAACAGGAATGAGAATCTCATGATTTCTTGAAGATAAGGACATCATATATAAAATTTTCACAGTAAAAAAAAGTATGCCAATTTTCCTTGTTAATTAGTGACAAGGCTCTCTGTCTTTTTTAAAATAAGAAACTAACTACAGATATACCTTGAAGAGATTCGGATTCAGTTCTAGACACTGCAATAAAGCAAATATCACAAGAAAGCAAGTCATGTGCATTGTTTTGTCTTCCCAGTGCATATAAAATAGTTATGTTTACACAACCCTGTAGTTCATTAAATGTGCAATAGCATCATGTCTTAAAAAACCCATGTATACATCTTAATTTAAAAATACTTCATTGCTAAAAAATACTAACCATCATCTCGGCCTTTTACAAGTTGTAATCTTTTAATGATGATCTTGCCTTTATGTTGATAGCTGCTGACTGATCAGGATGGGCGTTGGTTGTTGAAGGGTGGGTGGCTGTGGCAATTTCTTAAAATAAGACAACAATGAAGTTTGCCACATAAATTGACTCTTCCTTTCACAAACGATTACTCTGTACCATGTGACGCTATTTGATAGCATTTCACCCACAGAAGAACTTATTTCAAAATGAGAGTCAATCCTCTCAAACCCTGTTGTTGCTTTATTAAGTTATAAAATATTCTAAATCCTTTGTTGTCATTACAACAACATTCCCAGCATCTTCACCTGGAGTGCATTCCATCACAAGAAATTAGTTTCCTTTCACATACATCAGAAGCAACACTTCATTATGAGATTTATCACGGGATTATGACAATCCAGTAACACCTTAAATCTCCATTTCTAATTCTAGTCCTCTTGCTATTTCCACCACATCTGCAGTTACTTCCTCTACTGAAGTTTTTTCTGAACCTCTGTTCATGTTTATATTTTGACCTCCTTCCATGAATCACAAGTGTTTTTAATGGCACCTAGAATGGTGAATCTTTTCATCATTTCAAGTTACTTTGCCTAAATCCATAAGAGGAATCACTGTCTATGGCAGTTACAGTCTTATAAAATGTGTTTCTTTAAATAATAAGACTTGAAGGTCAAATAACTCCTTGATCTATAGGCTGCGGGCATGAAAGTAGCATTCATCTCCTTGTAAATGTCCATCAGAACTTTAGGTGACCAAATGCATTGTTAATGAACAGTAATATTTTGAAAGAATTTCTTTTTCTAAGCAGTAACTCTCAATAGTAGACTTAAAATATCCAATAAGCCATGTTGCAAACAGATATGTGGTTTTCCAAGCTTTTTTTTTTTTATTCAGTTAATAGTGCACGGTTAGAGTTATGTTTTCTAAACTTATGTTCTCTAAACTTTTCAGAATGGTAAATATATATTAGTTTCAACTTAGAGTCAACCACCAGTTCCACTGGCCCCTAAGAAGATTGCCGGCTATCCTTTGAAACTTTGAAGCTAGGCATTGATCTCTCTAAGAAAGTACTAAATGGCACCTTCTTCCAATAGAAGGCTCTTCTGTCTATATTGAAAATCGGTTGTTTTAAGTGTCACCACCTTCATCAATGATGAGACCCTTCTGGCTAAGTTGCTAAGTGTACCCATCAGCACTTGCTGTTTTACCTTCCAATTTTATGTTATGGAAATATATTCTTTCCTTAAACCTCATTAACCAAACTCTGTAGCTTCAAATATTTCTTCTGCAGCTTCCAAAACTCTCTTAGCCTTCATAGTATTGAAGAGTTAGGAACTTGCTCTGAATTACGTTTTTGCTTAAGGGAATGTTGTGACTTGGATCTATCCAGGCACTAAAACTGTCTCCATATTAGCAACAAGGCTGTTATACTTTCTTATCATTCATGTATTCACTGAAATAGCATTTTAAATTTCCCTGAAGAATATTTTCTTTGTTTCAGAAGCTACCACTTCATCCTTTCTAGCTCCATTCATGCTGAACATTTCTCATGCTACTGGTCAGAGTCTGTTTTTTACGAATAAGCTTTAAACACTACTCACGAGATATCATTTTACTTTGAGAGGAATAGTGCTCAAAGGGAGATTTGCTATGTCTCCATTTGTTGAACTTCAAGCATTTCATGAGATGAAGGCTAACTAAGTCTTCTTCAAATGGAATTATCTGTGCATTAATAAAAACTTGCCCTCCACTACCTCCATAACCTTTCAATGACAGATTGTGTAATATTCTCTCTAAAATTATATTCCAATAAATCTACTTTGCTCAAAAAACAAAAGCAAATAACCTTCCCACTGAATTCTCTGTAAAGCGTTGTTTTTTTGTTTTTTTTTCTTTCCATTTTTCTTACTTCTTCATAGCAGTCCTGAAAGATAGCTTGTTGGTAAATGATTCCTATGGATCTTGTAAATTCTAGAATGGTGAATCTTTACGATTTACGATGCAATTTAGGTGAGAATTTAAAAACTTACATATAACATTAGTCCAATAGTTTCCATATAGACCTTCTGCCTAAATTTACCATGTGATAAAGAAATAAAATGGTGTGTTCACGCAAATATTTCACATTACTAGTCAGTTCTAACAGAACTCTCTGTTCCCTTATAATTTCTTTTTTTGAACTGACAGGCATAGCAGAAGAGGAAGTGATCCTTTAGACATACTTGTTGTGAATGTTAACAAAGGAAAGGCAAAGACTGTATTTTTTCCCTTTGTCATGAAGACCTTTGCCTCCCCTATTAAGATAAAAGTTGCAGTCACTTCCTTCCACAAGGGCAACGGTGGCAGACAAAAGAAGAGTGCTCTACTGTTCAGTTTGTATGGGGGAGGGAGAGCGAAGCTGAAACACTCGCCTTCAAGATCTCTCCAGAAGCACAAAAATTCACCCACTCTGACACTCCAACTCCTCTCCACATTACCCTTCCCCACTAGCTTCCAGCACACCTTCCTCTCACCTTCTCAAATTCCTTCTCAAAGAGCTGCCATATTAATTCATCAAGTGGGGTGCAATTGCTACTCTGTACTTTCCTCACTGGGCATTGCTGGTACATTTTCTCAGAATTGCCCTCAACATCTAAAAAAACCCATAAAAGGAATGAACTACTTGATATGCAGCATTTAAAAAATGGATAATAATCTTGTAAAACTAGCTTTCTGCATATTTTAAAAGCTTCTCAACAATCAAAGAAGTACTGAAATAATACCTAATTGTAATTTCACTTTTTCATCAGAATAAAAATAAACAGTTATTAACATTTCAAAATTGACCAAAATATACCTGAAATTATTTCCCCTGAAACATAATTGTGCCCTCTACAAGGGACAGATAAAGTAACATCAATAGGTTTAGATGATTTAATGCTTTGAATTCAATTATGAGATGAGTTCATGGCAGAGGTAAAATAATTAGAAAGAAACTGCAATTCAATTATCCCCCTACTTTTAAAATCATTCATCGAAATTTTTGCCCTTTTATTATAAATTCGAATAAAGTGTAGAGATACAGAACAAAAAAATCAAATGCAATGAAGTTTCCATTGCTATGGGTTTTTTTTTTTCTGGTAAGGGGACAAGCAAGAAGACAAAGGAATAAGCCAGATACTTTCAGAAGTATTAAGTGCTTTAATACTTTAAAACACAGGGATGTGATAAAGAATGTGGGATGTTTAGAGCTGGCAGATCTGAGGAGAAATCTCAGTAAATGTGGATAGATGTAGCCACATGAAGACCAGGGAAGAGAAGGGTAGTCTGGGTAGAAGAACTGTCCAGGGCTTAAGTTCTCAGCAGGTCAGCATGGACAAACAGTGAACCGCAGGCTGGGAAGAGATGATGTCAGGGAGGAAGGCATGGACACCACACCTAGGCCTACGGCAACTCAAAATTAGTAACCTAGATTCTGATCCTTGTGAAGACCAGAGAATGAGGATTTGCCCTGGACATGTTTATATCCACTGATCTCACACCACCCATGGGAAATCACTGACCCAATAAACATATACTGATCATCTGTGTGTAAAAAAAAGCACCATCACAGAAGAACTTTTTTTAAAGGGATGCATGGAATCTTACTCAGGAATTCAAAGAATGTTCTGGTCATTGTAATTTTCCAGAAAATAAATCAGAATAATAGAAAATCAGTTACATTAATAAAATCCAAAATAACAGAGAAGAATAAAAGTGGTTTTCATTCCAACATTCAATTTATATTACGTAATACCAGAAGAAGTTTTTCTGTTAAGATCCTGCCATTCAGTTAATTCTATGATAACCTTGAAAAGGTCTGTTTTGATTTAGTTGTAAGTCAAAAATGATTCCTATCTTATCTGGATAGGAGATTTGTAAACTATAGTCAGCTCTCCATATTCATGGGTTCAGCATTGAGGACTCAATCAATTGCAAATCAAAAATACATAGGAACTTCGTAGGTAGGCCTAAGGTGGCTGTGTTTTTACTGAACATGTACAATTTTTCTAGTCATTATCCCTCAAACAAAACAGCTTTACATAGCATTTACATTGTATGGGATATAATAAGCAATCTAGAGATGAGTTAAAGTATATGGGAGGATGTACATAGATTACACACAAATACTACAGCATTTCATATAAGGGACTTTAGAACCCAAAGATTTTGGTATTCCTGGAAGTTTCTGGAACCAATATTCCTGGCTACGGAGGGATAATAAAAAAAAAGATAGTTATTTTTTAGCCCTTTATCACCAATATGCATGTGAAACTGCTCAGTAACCATGTACAACTAACACACAGAAAGTAACACATGATGTTTTCTAGTTGTAATAATTACCCTTTATTTTGTACAAAAGAAGGGAAAGAAACTTAGCTTTACCAAGGCTGTAATAACTTCCCTATGGAGTATAACCTCCATTTTATGAAGTTAATGAGTTGGGTAACATGACCGTTTGTACCAAATTCCAAAGCTCACACTTTTTCTAAAGTAATCCTTAAAGCCTCCTGACCGAGAAAACCTGGTGAATTAATGGCATTAATTTATTCAACATGCACTTCTTAACCTCTTAAAAAGCCTATTTATCCATAGTGAACCTATAAAAAGGAAAAGAACAAATGCTTCCAAAGATAGCTTGTCTGCTATTACTAATAAAAACAATTTCTCTGAAGAAGAGATATACGACATCTAGAAACTTTTTTTTTAACCAGACAAGAAAGTGTATTTTGACAAGCCTAATGGATGAAGGCATGATAACAAAAGGGTGGGTTAAATGGGAATGCAGAGGTTTAGCTGTTACTGGCAAGTGTATTGAGGGTGTGCTGAGGACAGTCCAGCCTTGGCAGAATCTCTAGTCCAGCCTTGTCTTGGACTAAACTAATGTGCTTAGTCCCAGCAGAGTGAAAATGGGCAGATCTGGTGTCTGCTCCTCCACAGGCAGGAGAGGCATGACTGGTCATAAATGTTGGTCCACACACACATTCAGGAAGGGACAGTCCGGTTGGTAAATTCTAAACTGCTTATTCTGCTGCTGCCTCCAGCACTGAGCTCCCTTAAAATATTTGTCCTTTGAAATAGTCCTGCCGGTCAGCAGGCTTTGAGCAGGAATTTACAAAATGGCATTAAATTTAGCAGAAAAGAAAACCAAACTCTTGCACAATCATGTTATTCAGACTAACAGGAATATTCACTTAGTTCTTGTTTATTTTGCTTTTTAATTCCCGAATTTGTTTAATCAATAGTCTTTTTGGATGGAATCTTTCCCCAGAGCTCCTCATCAACATTTCTGACATAGTTGCATGTAAAATTTTTTTCAAAACAAAACAAAACACAGTCAATAGAAATGTCTGTTTTCAAGAGTCATTTTGGAAACGACTGACTAATCACGCGTGATTTTTCAGATGTCTCTTGCACAACAGCAGACTAGGCTTAAAGATTTTAAAATCCTGCGGTTTAAGTGGAATCCAAGCTTTGCCTGCTCACGACCCACTTCGATCTAGGGGTTATTTGGCTGAACTGTTTTCCTGTTTCGACAACTTGAACGCCAACCCACTGGACAAACAACGTCGCAAGCAAGAGGGCCTGCTTCCTCCCACCCCCACCCTGCACCCCGGCGGCACTCTAGCTAGGGAAATCTCCTCAGCCAACTTCCCCGCTTCTTATTTCAGCCCCAAGTGGTCTTGAAACTATGCTCGTCGTGGGACGCTAAGCTCTCTACTCTCCTGTCAATGAGCCCCCATTTGGGGGTCCCCTTTCACGCAGGGGGAACCTTAGCAGAGGATGCTGACACCGTGGAGGAGGGCGGGCGCTCTCGGATCCTCAGCGACCTCCCTAGCCCGGGGCGCTCTCCTGGACTCTGCAGAGCCGGGAGGAGGGGAGATCTCAGATTCTAGGGTACCCGAAGGCGCACAGGGAGGGCGCGCAGGTGAGGGCGGGATGCCTGGTCAGGATGCAGCCCCTCCAGGGCGCTCTCGGAAGAAACTGCAGGCGAAGGCAGCCGCCACGATTCCCGGCTCCCAGGCCGAGGAGGAGGCGCAGGAGGGGGGCAGCTTACCCGCGAGGACAGCGGCGGCGAGGCCCACGAGAGGCAGCAGAGCAGCGGGCAGCGCGGCCGGGGGCATGACGGCTGGCTGGGGCGCTGAGCGCCTGCGGGCCCGGAAGGCGCTTCCCGTAAGAGCCGAGCGGACACCGACCCCTCCCACCGAGCAGGCCCCCGAGGTTGGAGAGGGGAGGAGGAGAAAAGGGGAAAGTTGGGGGGCGGGAGCCGAGGGGACCAACCCCTCGCTGACCCCGGCTGCAGCGATCACGCCCCAGAGGCTGACGCGCTGCCTTCCCGAAGGTCTCTTCGCAATTTTAAAACTTTTCATTTGAACTGTAACCCTTTAGCAATTTTCTCTAAGTGTGAACACCGTGTCCAACTCCAGTATAACGATCGAAGCCAGGAAGTTAACATCAGTAGAATACTATTAACTGATCTGCAGCCACTGTCACCGGGATGCTCTTGTCCCTGTGATTTTCTTTTCTTGTTCTAGGAGCCAATCCAGGATCATAAGTAGCTTTGAGATGTCATATCTCCTCGCCTCCTTTAATGTGGGGCAGCTCCTGCTCATGGGCTTTCTCATCTTGACACGATACTGGCCACTCATTTTGTAGAATGTTCTTCAGTTTCCTGCTGATGTTACCTCCTAAGGGGCATTGGAAGAACAGGATTGGGCTTATGGTGGTTTTTTTCACTAAGAGTACTACAGAAGTGATGTGTCCTGACCAGAAGAGACACAATGTCAACGTATCACATCACTGGTGGTAACTTCGATTCCTGGATTAAGGTTGTGTCTGCCAGGTCTCTTTTTTGGATTAGCCAGAAACCTTTTCAAAAGATCCTCCCGGTGTACTGTGCTCCTCAGGCAACTCTTCTGTCATCAGTTCCCATAAACTGTGCTTGCACAGGCCTTGGAAGGAACCCTACTGACCCCTTGATCCCTAGCCTCCAGAACTGTGAGACAGTACATTTCTGTTATTTAACTCTGTACTTGCCATAATATGTGTATAAACTATGCAACTGTAACATGACTTTTGAGGGCCTCTGGAATCAGACAGCACAGTGCACAGACCAGGATCAAGCAAGGCTGTTTAGGTCCTGACAGAGGTTCATCTCATTAGTCAGAGTGCTTTCAAATCAAGTCTGAAAACTAAACAATAAAAACACACAACTCAGTTTTAAAATGCGCAAAGGTCTGAACAGACACTTCACCATAGAAGATATACAGATGACAAATAAACCTCTCCAAGAGGTATTTAAGGTTAAAAGAACATAAAACAATCTGAATCTCTGATTTCCTCATAAACTCGGCAGTGGGAGGAGGGGGCAAAAGGAGGGGTGTAGGGGGTGTCAGAAGTGGGGTTTACAACACTATAGCAGCCATTTGCAAGGGAAAATTCCCAGATAATGAATATATCTTGCTACAGGGTGATGGAGAACTTGCTGTTTGTGGGTATAAGGGGGAGAAAAAAAGGGTGATCATCGGTATCACTTCTGTATTTGTCCTCTACCCCCTACACCTGAACACTAGGTCTATTTGCTTATTTTTTTAGTTACCCAGTTTTGAGACATCACTTTTTCCACATGTTAAGGTTGGGTTAGTAAGAGAAGACTAGAAGGGGCCGTCATCAGTTCTTTTGTGGCTTCTGAAACAGGCAGAGAAAGGGATGGGGAAAAGTATGGGAAGTTCTGGTCCTGTTGAGAAGGACTTTCATATAGATTGTGCAGTGGGAGTTGGAAATATGAGTTTGGAACTTGATATTTGAATGACTGACTTAGAAGTTGGGGAGTGCCATGCTCCCGAGAGGCACACAAGGAATTAGAAGTAAGTGGACTATAGTTGGACTGTTTATCTAGTAGTTAAAAAACATGCTGAGTCAGGAGAATCTGAAAATAGACTGAAATCAAGCTTCCAAAGATGTAGGAATGTTGTATTTATGTTTTAAAAAATGTACACAAACACTTAAGCATGAATCACTTTACAATATTGCTAGATATTTTTATTATATAAAGTCCAATCTAGAAATTTTTTTCAACAAGGATCAATAATACTTTGCTTAAAAAACAAAATAAAACTTTATTATGGTGCCAGTACTATATATAGGTGTATTTTTTGCATCAAAGTCTTAACAACTCAAAATGTACAGATCATAAGATAAGAAAATTAACCTAACAAATTCAATAAAAAGCATTTTAGGATAACTGTACTATACCTTTAGAAAAATTATTTACAACTTCATCATATATAAACACTCTAAACTTTACAAAATAAATCCATGGGTTTTATTTAAAAATTCTGAAATATAAATATAAGTTAAACACTGAATAAAACATTCACCATGTCCAGTGGAAGCTATTATTAAGATTATATTTCAGGTGGTAAATTTTGAACTGGTCATCACAAAACAGTGTTTCCTTAATCATTTATAATATTACATATTTTGGTAGTATTCACAAGGTTTACAGTTTCATTGTAAAAGTTTCATTTTTATAAATGCAAGAGGTATAATTTTTCCGACAGAGACCTGTTCTCTTTAGCTCATATAAATAGACAACAAAGGAATGAACATTTCTTAGTCAAAAATTGACGTGTTATGTAAAATACATAAATTGCAAAATTTTCAAAAATACTCTTATCCTCAATTAATTCCCTTTAAAATGAAAGCAATCGTATTTGCACATATGAGAGGACAAAAACACTGCTATACAATCTCTAATCAATTTAAAACCAATGTTCTCACATTTCAGAAAATGTTAAACATGAAATCTTTAAAAACCGTTGGTTTATGATTAATTATAACAGAAGAAAACATTTGTATTTAAGTAATATGGTATGAAATATCTTTGAAACAGTATAAGAAGCAGCTTGCTAAGAGGCATCATTTTGCTGTGTAATAAATAAGCATGTTTTATTATTTAATAATTTCCCCTAATGGTATAAATGTCTATTTTAAAACAATGTTACTATTGTTTACATGTGTTTTTACCTTGAGTTACTGCCAATATGCCAATTTAAATTTTCTAAGAAGTTGTGTTAAAAAGTCACTAAAACATACCTGTCCTAAATATCAGGCACATTCTTACAGGAAAAAAAAAAGCACATTAAATGTATCATCCTATAAAAAATTGGGAGTTCAATTCTAATTTCAGTTCCTCTCCACTCTATTAAGTAGAGTTATAAACATGGCATTTTGTGGGCAATCAATTGTGGATACCATCATAGCAACTAAACAACTGAAAAAGTACCTAAGATTTCTATGTTGGATCAGAGTAAATACTGACACTGGGCAAATTTGAAATGGCTCATTTTCCCTAACATATTAGTGCAAATTAGCAGACTTTTAGGAGAATTTAGTCATTCAAATTGGGAAGCATAATCTCATCTTCATTTACTCCTTGTTCATATCGAACTGAAGAGAAGACTGTCCAGTGCAAACGATTCCTTTGGACAAGGAACCAAATCAGTCCACCGAAGAGAGCTAAGATACTGAGCACAGCAATTGTGATAGCTATTCCTCCGTAACCAGAGCCTAGAATCAGGAAAGGTTTGACATGGGAGGAGAGAATATATTAATGATCATTATTGATATATGCATTAAGCCATAAATCCCATATATAGACCCCATACAAATTAGATGCAATAAATACCAGATTGTTTCACATTAACACAGAATTCAGTTTACTGTTTCCTTTTCATTCAAATCCTCTTCATTGTCAAGGCAATTTTCTTCCAAAGAAATTAAAGCATTCACAGTATTCTCACTTTTCCTTTCCATCACCCTTTTGAGAATATCACTTGCAGTATATTACTTTATTTTGATAGTAAAGAGCTACAAGTTGTAAATTTTTGCTTTTGACCTACCTACAGTCAAATACAGTGTTATGCACTTCTATATAATTAAGTCTTAGGATGATCTTACAAATGAGATTCAATTTCATCTGATGTCCTAGGTCCCTTCTGCACACGCTGCTGAGGGGGTTCATTCTGTCCCAAGGCCTAAATGCCATCTTGAAGCTGACCTCCCTTTTCTTTCATGTGTCCAGATGTATACTACACATTCCATGTCCATATATTGGGTTATTGGAGAAGTTATGACATTTTTTTCTATGCAAAAATATGGCATGGTTTTTCCAAAAACCCAATAGATAGCTCAAAATGCCCAAGCAGAACTCTTGCTTATATCACCCCAAAACTGCTCCCACCCACCTCTAACAATCTTCCAGTCACTTTCCACTTCATTCAGAATAGAACTTGAACTTCTGAAGCTTGCTTTCAGAGCTACAGGTGCCTGTCACCTGCTTACCATCCAGTGGTCCCTTGAGTGCTCACCATCATACTGCCTCAGGATTTTCTCCAACTGTTGCCTCTGCTTTGTGTGCTTCTTTCCCTGATTTCTTCTTAGTTGGCCTTTCAGATTGCAACTTCAAAGTCTCCTGCTTTTAGACATCTTTCCTGAAAATCCTATCTAGACTAAACGAAATCCAAGCCTTGACTATAATGAGTTTGTAATTATTTGATCTTTTCCTCTCTTTTAAAGATTGACCTTCTTGGTTATTTATTATGAGTCTTCCTCTACTCGACTGCAAGGTCTTATCAGTCTTGTTCACTGGGCGCCCCAGCACATAGAACAGGGCATACCATGTAGTAGACACTAAATATTTACTCAATCAATGCACGAATATTTAGAGATATATCATCTAGAATTTGAGTCTTATCTTTAATATTTATATACCCAAATGGGCATTTTTACACTAGCTATTTAAAAATATTGCTGTAAAAAATTTAGAGAGCTTTTTCTAAAAATGGAGTTATCAGGATTTTGTTGTTGTTCATGTATCAGTGTATTACTTTATATAGATATCAATGATAAGATAAGTTCAGATTATGATTTCCCACAGATAATCAGGTCACTTTAATTAAATTTAGTTTTGCACTGTTTTTAAGTTAGTTATGAATTTTATGAGAATGAGGAGAAAGGAAGCAAACTAACTATAGAATGAGAATTTTGAGCTTTTATATATTGAAATTTTAGAACAAAATACACTTAATATTTTCAAAACATTATCTCCCTAATACTCTGGCAGCTTCCATTCTTCTTAGAAAAGCATTACAATAAGTTTAGACAGTTTAATAGTTTTATCAGGGACTCCTAGAAACCTTATACATTTATTATCTCCTGTAATCTATTTTTTCAAGAGAAAGAATGTATGACAATCAAAGAATTTGGTATATACCTACCTTAAGTACTAAAAAATTCAGGACCAAATATAAGACTTTAAGCATAATTAGACCGTGCATTTATTTCCTGAATTGTACAAATATGTTTCTTAAGTTCAGGCTACATACTTACTCAGAGGGACCTTGCAGACAACCCTTCCATAGCCAGAATGACAATTAACTTTTTTCCAAGTTTCATTTGAAGCCAGCAAAATGCCACAATTTCCACTACCACTCTTTCTTTTATCTGCCCATTTGACAAATGATACATATGATCCATCTAACCAACTCCAAGAATGATCTAAAGAGAGAAATTAAGAATGTTAAGTACAAGTATGTTTACTGCCACAGGATGACTAAGGTAAGAAGGCATGTGACTTATCCAACTCATTTACTTAGAACTAGACATTTATTTATTTAGTTTTTACTTTTGTTCCCGCTACCAAACCACATGTGCCAGTTCCCCATCTGCATCCCTCCCCCCTCCCCCACCTGTCTTTCCTTTATACCCTCTGGTAACCCTTATATATTTTTTTTTTGCTAAGTTCAAAATTTTATTTCTTCTATTGTTTGTGTGAAAATTTTTTTCTTGATATTTGTATTCTGCAGATGACTGAGAACATTCAAAATCTGTCTTTTTGACATTTATTAAAAATCAAAAAACTTAAAAAGTCAGTTTTTTGCTACACTTGACATATTTCAAGTACTCAATAACCATGTGGCTAGCATGTGGTTGGTGATTACAATATTGGATGCACAGATACAGAATGTTTTCATCTTTGTAGAACGTTCATTTGGACAAGAACTGATATAGAATGTGGTGTTTTGCTTACACATTTACTGCATGAGGAATAGATTTCTAAAGACCAGTATCCCCTTACTAACCCCTCCTGGCCGCCCCCGGCCCTCCCAACACACACATTAAAAAGTCATGTCACTAAAGATGTACTGGTGGGAAAGGAAAGGGCCAAAGAGTCTCCTCAGCAGGATTCCATTTTTGTTGTCTAGCAGCTGAGGTAGCACCACCGTGTGGCGATAATAAAAACACAATTTACATTTCATTTAAATGGCCAGCTTTGAACCTATTCACTTTTTGACAAAGTACTTAACATTGTGGAATTGCACCTACTTTAATTGTTTAGAATTCAACTTTGCATAAAATGTGAAACAGACTTTCTATTTTTCTACCAAATTTGTGCTCTTGATTCATTCTTTATCAATTCCTAATTCATTTAAATATTCCATGTTTCCATATTGAAAAATTCTTCCACAGCCCTTTAAAACCAATTTGCTGTAGTTTTTCCAAGCTTTCTGAAAAAATCTATTATTAAAATTTAATGTTTTCTCTATGGGAAAAATGTTCCAAAAGATAGGGAACAACAAGGAGAGAATTTTTAAATAACAGTCATAAAGACACAGCATGTTTTTTCCTACTGCTATAGGGAAAAAATCCTGTTGATCTAAATATATTAAGAATAAGCTTCTAGAACAATTCCTGTTCAATTAACCTGAATTTCTATTTAATTAGTGGTCTCCTTCATTGCTAATAAGCCACTCAACTTATTCATTCAGAATTTTTAAGCCTCCCAAACAATCAGCAAATCTAGCTTAATGAGAAGTCTTTGAATTAGCCACTACTTGAGATTCTTTAGCAAAGTCATTTGGCATTTAGGACAAGGTACAATTCTCTCTGCACATTATACATACAATTATATCACTTACCAATATCATGTTGTGATAATCCAAGCCAAACTCTCGTGGTAATATTATAATTTTCCCTCATCAATCTGCTCAAGAATTTATTTTCATCTTCATCCTTTATAGTAACAACAGTTGCAGAATGATCTGTTGAAGGAAAACAAACCCCTAACTAAATTGGCTTTAGGGAAACTAGGAAAGTAGTTTGTTTTCAACGAGCCATTGGAAAAAAAAATATCAAGAACATTGAGAAAAATTAAGCTTTATACACAGAATATTTTTTGTCTCATATTTACGCTAGATTTTAAAAAGCATGGCATCAATAATTTTCCACAAAAGTGAGAAATATTTCTAGACTGAAGCTTTGAATGTGTGTGTGTATGTTAAATTTCTTCAAAATATTTGTCTGGTAATATTTTTTGGTCCTAAAACTGTCTAACCATCTAGTAATAAGAAGTAGGGTATGGGCCTCCCTGGGTTAAGACGCAACCCATGAAGCTATTTGCAGCCACTGCAGTACGAGTTCGGTCCCCAGCCAGGGAGCTACCCAAATGGCGCAGCAGACCTCTCCTGACTCGCCCACTGCTCCCCTCAGCAGTGCATTTCAGTCAATCTACCTGTTCTGTTTCCCACTCTGTCTCTGGTGAATCCTGTCACACACACACACACACACACACACACACACACACACACACACCCATAGCCTGTAGCCCAGCTCTTGTATGCATGAATAAACAAATCTTCAAAAAAAAAAAAAAGAAGTAGGGTATACAATGGCAGAAATATGTGTTCCCTTATAGATTTTCAGGACTCTTCTCAACAAATTTTGTACAATAACTCAGCTTTGAATTACGTCAAAATAAAAATGAAAGTAAGTAAGCTTGGTCTATAGGGGAGCATCAGCCTTTCTTTTAATATTACTTTATACATAAATGCACACTGCTCTGCCCATTGCAAATTCCTAAATATAGTATGGAATTGAATGAATGAGTATTCCTGAAGCTTGATTGGCAGTCCTAAACTCACAGGAAAAAAACCAGGTTATTACCAGCATCAGGTAAGGAGTTGAAATAAAATAATAATATACTTGGAAATTAATCCTAAATGGAATCAAACAGTCTTCAATAACAAGTTTGTGGAGACTTAACTAAAGTCTTTCTTTGTTGATATGGGGTATTTCAAGAAGGGCAAAGGAAAATCTTTATTTTTTTATAGAATACCACAGTGTGCAGGTACTTTGTATATTACCTTGTTTAATATTATATCATTTTGTAGAGGTTGGTATCCATTTTACAGGTGAGGAAACTGAAGTTTTACTTAATCAAGGAGATTAAATAAATTGATCATATTAAACAGTAAGCCAGTTATAGAATTAGAAAAGTCAGTGTCAATCTTTTTAAAAGAATAGTTTTGAAAGTTTACCATTTGCAGGGTAATGTGCTATATTTGCATACTTTATCTTATTTCATTCATTCCAATAATAACCTCACAGGAAGTACTACTTTCATTTTCACTGCTCAGATGAGAAAACAGAAACATTTATATTACTTTCACAGTATCACTCAGTTAATAGGTGTGGAACCTGTTATTCGACCCCAAATCTGTCTGCCTCCAAGAGTTAAGTGCTTAATCTCCATACTATAATTGGTGTAAAACTTTGTTTTCTCATTTAGGAGTAAGGAGCTTGTAACTTTCAGATTTATCTACCTCCCTACCTACTTACCTACCCACCTATTATCTATCTATCTATCTATCTATCTATCTATCTATCTATCTATCTATCTATCTCTAACTATATATAACTTTCAGAGCATATACATATATATATATATATAAAAACTGGCAGTAGTTCCCATTTCATATACATATATACTACTAATACATACACAAACACACACACACAGTTGTCATCAATGGAGGTAAGCAGTAATAGAGAGGCTTTGGGCTTTTTAAATCAGTAAAGTATCTGCACAAATAGCAAAAGAAATGAGAAAAATGCTCTCTGTCTGGTAAAATTGTTACCTGAGTATGCAGGTCTTTGAACTACCCTACATGGTCTCTAGAAGTCATTTCACAGTTTGACTATAGGCTAAATTTATCATGGGAGAGAGTCAGCCATTGCTGCTCTTTCTAAAATAGTTAAATCTGAAGACATAGTCTGGTTCCTTATGGTGTTTAGAGGATGTAGGCCATACCTTTTGTAGAGTGGAAGAACAACCCAAATTCTTTGATTTTGCTACCCTGGTCAGGCTAAGCTTACTTATTTATAACTAATTAAAAATGTGGAATTTTCTATTGTAAATCTAATTAACTTTACAAAAAAACTGCCACTTAATTGCTTCCTCTAAGCATATCTAGCTATACTTAAAACCACCTAATTTTTCACATAATTTTAGCAATTTTTATTCTATTTTTCCCCTTAATTTTATTTTCCATGTATTTAATCTTTTTTTTTTTTTAAAGATTTATTTATACAAGCACTGGGTACAGTCAGAAGCGCGGGAGGGTGAGAGAATTCAGCAGAGCCAGAGCGGGGAGCAGAGCAGGCAGAAGGACCGAAGTACACTGCTGAGGGGAGCAGCGGGCGGCAGGAGAGGTCTGCGCGCCATGTGGGACCCTCCTCCGGTGGCTGGGGTGGCTGGGGAGCAGCCGGGGATCGAACCGGCGCCGCAGAGGCTGCGGGCAGCTTCGCAACCCAGCGCTCAACCGCTGCGCCACCGGGGAGGCCCCATGTATTTAATCTTAAAGCAATCATTTGTAATGGCTATTCCAACCTCCCATTGTGCTCATATGTCATACTCAACCATATTCACATCACTGGGCAATTAAGTTATAGCTGTAATATCATAATATTTATATTATAGTAAGAGCTTTAAAATAATAGCTATAGTAGTGAGACCTTCACACACAGTTTCAACAATATGATCATTATTTCAAACTATTCCTTAAGAAAAATTCTAGTGATTAAAGTATTGAGTCAAAAGATAACGAATTTGAACTCACCAAGTTTTGAACAAAACAGCTTGGCTTCTGAGAAAGTTTGCAAAGCCTGGTCATATGTGTAACAGTGGTCCCTGTACTGGATCCACTGTGGCTCCTTATCTTTTGCTGCAGGACATCTTGAGGAGTATGAGTGAGCGGTCACCTCTTTAGCTGTAAAACAAATAGGCATCAGTGTAAAGATACACAAAGAAAAAGACTGATTTTTAAATTTCATTAAATGTTCCTCTTAGAAGCTATGATAACTGTGGGTAAGGAGCATCAATTCAATACACACACCAGAGAAAGCAATAGCCTGTGCTCTAACTGTATACCTTCTAATTAGGTATTTGGAAGACCAATTAAAAAACTTAGAGGATAGAAGAAAGTACTTAATTCTCAAAGGGGTATTTAGACTAAGGTAAAAACAACTAGGATGAACAGGAAAATAAGCAAAGTCAGGCTACTTTGAAATAATTAAAACTTTTTTTTCCTTTGGATTCCTTTCTATTTTGATAACATAAACTTTGATACATGAAGAACTCCTTTTAAAAATCACTTCTAAATCATATTCATTGGTTGCAAGCCAATGTTACCTCAACAAAATATAGGAAAAACTAAAAAAAGATTGAATGTGAAAACATTAAAAAAATGAGAAATCACATCCATAAGTGAAAAATTGCAATATATCAGAACAGCAAATTTGTCTCAAAAAAGAGTTGGTATAGCTTCTCAGTTCTTAAATATTCCCTTGGTTTCTATTTAAATTGTTTAATTTTTTAAAAAAAGATTTATTTATTTATTTATTTATTTATTTATTTATTTATTTATTTATTTATTTACACCAGCACTGGGTACAGTCAGAAGCACGGGAGGGTGAGAGAATTCACCAGAGCCAGAGCGGAGAGCAGAGCAGGCAGAAGGACCGAAGTACACTGCTGAGGGGAGCAGCAAGCGGCAGGAAAGGTCTGTGTGCCATGCAGGATGCTCCTCTGGTGGCCGGGGAGCAGCTGGGGATCAAACTGGCGCTGCAGAGGCTGCAGGCAGCTTCGCAACCCAGTGCTCAACCGCTGCGCCACCAGGGGAGGCCCTTAAATTGTTTAATTTTTAATTATGTTGTATAACACATGAAACCTCTGTGGTGACATCTGTGCCTCTTAATGCTTGTTATTAATTCTAATGGAAGAGAGTATGAGAATTGAAAAATAAATTGTCAACATCCTATTGGTGAGGTATAGATATCTGAATCAAATATCAGTAATCTCAACCCAAACTAGTGTCTCATAATACATTCTCTCTGATCTCCATGTTCTTCAGTAACTGAAGCTTTTCCTGTCTTCTCTCCAAATCTCAGTTTGATAGGGTTTGATAGAGTTATTCTTATTCTTGTTTCCAAAGGGAATGTGGCTTCATTTCCTTCTTCATCACGAATCTTTGATTGGCTTTTGGTTATATTCTTTTCACTAACACCTCTAGTTTGAGCTCTAAGTATTCCCTCAGTTTGACAATTGATATACCTGTCTAAGTGTCCTACTAGCAGATGATAAAAATTCGTTTGCTGAATACATCTGTGACGTCTCTAAGATTTGTGACAACTTTTTACTAACACTGCTGGTGGAGGGAGATGCTACTATAAAGTCCTTGCTTTTACTACCCTGCGAGAATAGTTGCTTTTGCCAAAAAATGACAGTTGATTTTTCCATCGTTTTAAGAATCAATGAAGTATTTTGTTTCATTATATGCAAAATATGCTGTACATTGATTACTGATACATGGCTAGAACTTTTCTGGATGATTTGGCTTGATAGAAAATTCTTCTTATACTGGGAACACATGGAGATGCCTGTTTTCAAAGTCTATTTGTTTCCGGTCCAGTCTGCAACTGTGGTATCTTAGGCTGCATACATTACTTTTTTTCCCCGTATGGTTTTTCATGGAGTTCTACTTTCAATTCTCACTCTTTTCTGCAAGGGCATGCTTTTTGGTTAGTTTATTATATTCTTGCTTAGGAAGACTTTTTTTTTTTTTATTGTGGTAAAGTAAATGCACAATGTACCATGCTAAATATTTTTAAATGTACATTTTGGTAACATTGAGTGTGTTCACATTATTATACAAACATCACCACCATCCACCTCCAGAATATTTTCTTGAGAAACTGAAACTTGGAATCCATTAAACAGTAACTCCCCATTCCTCCCTTCCTCCAGCAACCACCATGCTACTTTCTGTTTCTATAAGTCTGAAAATTCTAGTTACCTCACATGAATGGAATCATAGTATTTGTCCTTTTGTGACGGGACTTCAATTAGCCCAATGTCCTCCAGGTTCATCCATGATAAATTATATATTAGAATGTCCTTCTTTTATAAGGCTGAGTAATATTCGATAATATGTATATTTCATATTTTGCTTATCCATTCACCTGTCAGTGAGCACTTGGATTGTTTCCACTTTTTGGCTATTGCAAATAATCTTTTTGACCCCTGGTTTTACTTCTTTTGTATATATACCCAGAAGTACAATTGTTGGGTCCTAGGTAATTCTATATTAAATTTTTTTTGAGCCATCACCATACTGTTTTCCACATTGGTTACACACCATTTTATATGCCCACAAGCAATGCACAAGGATTCTAGTTTCTCTACATCCTTATCAACACTTGTTACTTTCTTTTCATTTTGAAGATCCAGTGTGTGTGTGTTTTAAGTTAGCTCTTGCATTAATTTCCTAGGGTTGCCATAATATCTTACCATAAACTTGGTGGCTTAAAACAACAGAAATTCACCCTCTCAGTCTGGAAGAGATGTCAACTGGTTCTTTCTGGAGGGTATGAGGGAGAATCTGTTTCATGCCTCTCTCCTAGCTTTGGGGGCCTGGTGGCAATCCTTAGTTTCTAGTTATGTTACTGTAATTTCTTCCGCTATTATCAAGTAAGCTTCTTCCACTGTATGTCTCTGTCCTCTTATAAGTACAACAGAATTGGATCTAGAGCACATCCTAATCAAGTCTCAGGCTCTCTAGCATATTAAGTAATTATATCTGGAAAGGCTATTTTTTTTAAGATTTATTTATTTATGCATATAAGAACTGGGGTACAGGCCAGAGGTGTGGGGGTGAGAGGATTCACCAGAGACAGAGTAGGGAACTGAACAGGCAGACTGACTGAAATACACCACTGATGGGAGCAGTGGCTGAGTCAGGAGAGGTCTGCTGCACCATGTCGGTAGCTCCCTGGCCCGGTGGGCAGAGGTTGCAAACAGCCTTATAGTGCTATGCTTAACCCCTTGAGCCACCAGGAGGCCCCTGGAATGACTATTTCTAAATAAGGTCACATTCTGAGGCTCTAGCTGGATATGAATTTTGTGGTATCACTACTTAACTAGGACAGCACTGAATTTATGTTTGATCATGTTGTCATTCTCCACCATTCTGTAAAGTATGTTTTGCTAAGACAAATGTTCCTCCATTTCTGCATGTTTTATTCTAGCTACTTTTCTATTCTATGTATTTTAGATACATAGCAATTGAAATATGAGTTCTTGATTGTACCTTTATTCCTCATTAGTTATATCATTCTCTTATTTCTATTTACTTGTTTCCCTAGATAAGTTTTTCACATATTCTCCTGCATGAATTTGTTTAGTTCCAAATGTTGAATCTTCTCCTGAAGAAGATTAATCTATAAAAATCCTTTTGATTATTTAATTATGTGCATTCAACAAATGGTAGTATTTTAGTAAATATAGAGCTATTCAAAATAAGTCTTACATTTTGTAGGTTTGTAACAAATAGCACCATCTTTAACAGACTTGCAGTTTTCATGTTTCCAAATTCCTTTGGGATCCAAGACAACACAATTTCCAGCAGATTTTTTATCTTCCCATGGTTTGTAGTCAATTACACTGCCATCAGACCATTCAAAATTTGATTCATTGCCCTGTTTTAGGAGTAATAGAGATAAACTGAATCCAGATGTGTGACTTCAAAAAGAACACAAAGAACATATAAACTTTTAGAAATATTGGAATGGAATGCTAATAATTTGCTTACAAGTGTTATATTTGTAATTTTAGGAATTTACTTATTTTTTTAAAAGATTTATTTATTTATGCATACAAGAACTGGGGTACAGGCCAGAGGTGTGGGGGTATGTGTGTGAGAGGATTTACCAGAGATAGAGTGGGGAACAGAACAGCAGACTGACTGAAATACACTGCTGAGGGGAGCAGCAGGAGAGAAAGGAGAGGTCTGCTGTGCTATGTGGGGAGCTCCCTGGCTGGCCAGGGATCAGGGATCCAACTGGTGCTGCAGAGGCACTATAGCTTCATAGTGCCACCATGCTTAACCCCTTGTGCCACCAGGGAGGCCCGGGTTTTACTTTCGATTTATTGATTTTTGACATTTGCTCTGGCACAATTTAAGTAGGACTTTGAACTTAGTGACAAAGTTATTATACTGTCTCTATATATATTTGTTTAAGAATGAATTTACATAAAACTTGAAGTTAAATGACATGCAAATGACTTTCATTTGTCACAATTATAGATTTACAATCCCAGCTTCTATATTCTTCTGAATATTGTTTTCTATAGTTTTGTGGTTTGATTCTCTGTCCATATTTTTGTCATGATAGAGAAACCAAATAGCAAGAGATGGAAGAGAAAATTACTTCTCAAGAAACTAGAATGGGAAGATTATTTTTGACTTTTTCATGATTCTAGGATAATTTATTATCGCTTCATTCTTTGTTTTTTCCCCCACTTTGTTCTTAAGAATACATAAATTGTACTTCCTAGATCTTCAATTCTAATTTCAATAGATGTCTATTTTTTTTTTTAACTAGACATTATTATTGCAGGTACATGAATATCCTAATTAATTGGGTTCAAAGAGAGAACAAAAGATGTGTTTACCAGTATAAGATTAATCTCAAATAGTGGTTATTTCTAAGGGGAAATGGGAAGAAAATAAACCTTTATTAGTCTTAATGTTAAGAATTTTAATTGATATCTATCTGAATTTTTATATTGAGCTTCACTATCATCCCTATATTGAGGAAAATTTTATCATCCTGATTTTACATATGAGGAAATAAACTTGCAAAGGTTAAATAATTTATTCATGATCATCCAACATGTAAATGGAAGATGTGCCCCTAGCACTGGAATTCGGGTTTTCTAAAACTGTGCTATTCCCTTCACCACCTTCCCAATTGGTCTGCCCTAAATATGTTACAGAGGTGTCACTAAAATATTAATCTTCAGGGCCCTTGGGAAGGCCTGTCAATGTGTTGGGCAGCTACTGTAATCCCAGGTGATTTGCCCTAGTGCACTCTATAATTTTCAATTTATGTTGTGAATGATAAGCAGTATGTTATACAAAATTAGTTCCCAGGACTTAATCTGATGTTACACTTTGAATAAATATTTTATGCTCAAATTTCCAAACCTTAAAGAAACATATTTGAAAATTTCTGAAAAACAAAGTAAGACTTACATCATGACTTGAAAGTCCAATCCATAGTGGAAATCCATCACGTTTCACAATATCTTCCAGAAATAGCAGGCCATTTTGGTCATGAACACTTGCTAAATGACTTCCATTTTGAGAACACATATTTAATGCTTCATACCAAGTAACCTTTTTTTGAATAACATTATAAACATCATCTTCATATGGAATAAACTGTGGCAGGGTAGTATTATATTCTTCCTTGTATTCAACTACAATAATTAAATCAAAAGTATTAGTGATTAAATTATGAATTATTTGAAATGGACATTTCAGGTAAGACTGGATATGTAATCATTTCAAAAGTTAAGCTAGATTTATTATTATTATTATTATTTTTTTAAAGATTTATTTATTTATACATACAAGCACTGGGTACAGTCAGAAGCGCGGGAGGGTGAGAGAATTCACCAGAGCCAGAGCAGGGAGCAGAGCAGGCAGAAGGACTGAAGTTCACTGCTGAGGGGAGCAGCGGGCGGCAGGAGAAGTCTGCGCGCCATGTGGGATCCTCCTCCGGTGGCCGGGGAGCAGCCGGGGATCGCGAACTGGCGCTGCAGAGGCTGCGGGCAGGTTCGCAACCCAGCGCTCAACCGCTGCGCCACCGGGGAGGCCCTAGATTTATTATTAATAAGGGATGTCAAATGTATACTTTACTTTCCTGATTTGCCACAGTGTATATAGTAAGCTCTTTAATATTATAGTTGTCTGGATGATTTAAAAATGGTACAAATATCATCTTTCATTTAAATAACTCACATACAAACTGGAAAAGCATAGCAAAGATAATCTTTACACTCTGTGAAATGTATACCAGTTGCCAGAGGGAGAAGTAGGGAGGTTGGAAGAGATAGGAGAGGGCAGGTGACAGGACACTGGTCTAGGAGTTTTGGAGGAGGGTGAGTAAAACATGTGCACATAGGGAGGTATGAAAATGTACCCCATAAATGATAGAGTACATAATCAACTCACAAGTAAATAACATTTGATGATAAAAATAAAGAGCTCACATATAGTCCAGGGACAAAAAACATGTGAAGTAAAGGAAAAACCAACACTAGAACAAGTGCAACTCACTAGAGAAGGAGTGACTCATCTGATTTAAAGGAGTCAGGAAGCTTGCTTGATGAATGGGATTTTTGGAGTTTACCTTAGGTGCAAGTAGGACTAAAAAGAAAGAATGTCACCAGAAAACAAGGAAGCTCTAAAAACAAAACAACAGCAACAAAACCACAAAAGTGAGGGTATTTCAAAGGGACACAGGCGGCAAGTGAAAGAGCTTCCAATCAGCAAAGCTGAAACAATTTGAGCAAAATATTAAATAATGTAGTATAATGGATTATAACCCATGACTTACATAAAAGACTGAGTAGTTATAAAATGGGCAGGAATAAACAAATCTCCAGTGCAGAATTCAAATAATTTCTGTAAATGCTATCCTCTCAGGAAGGTATAGAATAACTCTCTACCTATAAATGTGGACTGAGTATAGTGACTTCTTTACAGAAAGTATGACATAGAAAGGAAAAAGAGCAACTTTACGGGGAAGAAAGCTGAGAAACATTATTTTGAGCCAGATGATCAAAGCTCAAGTTAACAGTGATGGGCCTCCCTGGTGGCACAGGGGTTAAAGACACAGAGCTATCAAGCTATTGCCAACTACTATAGCATGAGTTTGATCCCCGGCAGGCCAGGGAGCTGACCCACATGGCGCAGCAGACCTCTCCTATCTCGCCTGTTGCCCCCCTCAGCAGTGTATTTCAGTAGATCCGCCTATTCTGCTCTCCACTCTGTCTCCTGTGAATACCCTCACATAACCCCCTCCACATCTCTGGCCTACACCCCAGTTCTTGTATGTATAAATAAATAAATCTTTAAAAAAGTAATTAACAGTGATAAGTCATGTTGATATGACATACCCTTCATATTATGTGATGAGAACAGCAATTTACTTCTGTGGTTTTCCCCTAAACCTCAAACCCAAAACCTCGCTTAATTGTGGGGAAAACACCAAATTGAGGAACATTCTACAAAATATATGACTAAGGTCATCAAGAGCAAAAACAGCCTGAGAAACTATCACAGCCAGCTTGGTATTCTTGACCAAATCCTGAACACAAAAAGGACACTAAATAAAAGATAAGGAAATCTGACTAATGTGTGGATTTTAGTTAATAATCTATCAGTATTGGTTTTTCAGCTGTATCACACTAATATAAGATGTCAACAATAGTGGAATTTGGTTATGGGATATATGAGAATTTGCTGTACTATCCTTGCAATTTTTCTGTAAGCTGAAAATGAGAAGTTTATTAAAGATGTAAAAAAAAAAAAGAAGGAAGACAGAGGACTTAGCAGGAAAAAAAAGGGGGGGCAGAAATGAGACCCAATATATACTTTATGCAGACAAAGATAGCCTAACTGACAAAAAGATGCTAGATGAGCCATGGAACAGGGGGAAAACAGGGGTTGGGAGAAGGTGTAGAAGTTTAGAATAGACACTGATTTATAAAATATCCCAAAAGCTTACATGGACTCAAAGTGATTGGTAATAAGAATCACTGGAGATTGCTGATGGAAATGAAGACACATGAAGTTATTCTACATCTCTGTGAAGGGAGGAGATCAGCCAAAATGCAATTGTAATAGGACCCACAAGTAGAAGACTTAGAGCAGAGAGGCTGTAATAATAGCTTTCAAGTTGTGAAAATATAAGAACAGAAGCGCATTTAAAAATAGATTATTTGAGGAATTAGGCAAGGTTGCGAGTCACCTATTTTTAGCTTTGAAAGTTAAAACTTTACCCAAACATATTTTCTTATTTGTAAAAATCTTATCCATCCTTCAAGGTCCAACAAATTTTACCTCTTCCACAATGCATTTTCCTCATTATTCCTGTTTTATTGATCTCTTTGATTTTCCAAAGAATTTAAGACTACCTAAGACTAACCTACATAAAACAATCTCTGTCTGCTATTTTTCCCTTGCCAATCAGCACCAGGTTTTCCTTCCTCCACAACTTCTTTAGCACTTCTTTCATAGAACTAAACACAGAGGAGGCATTCATGTGATATGATTGCAAGATTTCCTCTAGTGGAGCTAATGGCCTTTCATTATCTGTCCCTGGAGTGGAAATTCTACATTAGCATACTTACCCATTTCAATTTTACAAGCAAGAATGCTCTTCTGGTGAAAGTATAGTGTTTCTCCAATAACATTAAAGGTTTGAATGTCCCAGAAGCCATCAGTGCTCAGGCCGGCAAGAAATTTGTCATTTTTTATAGTTGGTCTTCCTGCTCTCCAGTGTGTATATGATAGCATCGTCTTATCAGACCACATAAGAGAATCATCTAGAGAATAAACATTTTCTATATTTAGAGATTAAGTCAAGACTAATAGTTACCAGGTTAATGTTTCAAACTCAATTAGTTATCTTCCTTATTTTCCTACCTTCTAACAGGTTGCATGATTTTATCTCTCTAAAATATTTTCTGGGCCTCCCTGGTGGCACAAGAAGTTAAGTGTCAGCACTATGAAGCTACCTGCTGCCACTGCAGCATGAGTTCGATTCCTGGCCAGGGAGGCAATCCACATGGCACAGCAGACCTCTCCTGTCTTACCTGCTGCTCCCCTCAGCAGTGTATTTCAGTAGATCGGCCTCGTCTGCTTCCCACTCTGGTGAATCCTCTCACCCCCCACACCTCTGGCCTGCACTCCAGCTCTTGTATGCATAATAACTAAATCTTTAAAAAATATATTTTCTGACTATAACAGCAAATCATATTTATGTTTAGTTGGAAAATAGAAAATATAAACATAAAAATTGAAATCTGCGTATAATTCTACTATATTATAATAAATTTATATTTTGTCATTTTTTCCCATCAAATATTTATTCATTTGCTTTACCTACATGTTTAATTGCAATGGAAATGAACATAAATATTTTATTAAAAATAATTGACATGTTAACATTATAAAAGTAGTGATAGAAACCTTTTCTCTGGACCTACACTGCACAACTGTGCACTTTATGGCCAATTTATTTTTGACAAAAGTGCCAAAGCAATTCAATGAGCAGTGAATAGTTGCTGGGACAATAGGATATCCAATATACCCCTTCCTTTCACTGTATACAAAAACTAATTCAAAATAGGTCATAACCTAAACATTGAGCTACAATTATAAAACTCTTAGAAGAATACAGGAATAAGCCTTCATAAGTCTGGGATAGGCAAAACCTTCTTAGATATGCACATATGATAAAAGAAAAACCAGATAAACTGCACTTCATCAAAATTTAAGTTTTGTGCTACAAATTATACTATTAAAAAAGTGATGGGAGAAATATTTGTAATCATGTGTTTGATAAAGGATCATATCCAGAATATATAAAGAATGCTTACAAATCAACAATCATAAGACAAATCATTTTAAAAAATGTGGAAAGGATCTGAATAGAGATTTTGCAAAGGATAATATACAAATAGACAATAAGCACATGAAAGATGCTTACAATCATTATCAAGGAAATGCAGTAAAAACCTCAGAGATTCCACTTTAAATAAAAAGCACAGATAAAAACAAGTGTTGGTATGTGTATAAAGAAACTTAAACCCTCATAAACTATTGGCGGGACTGGACAAAGGCATAGCAGCTTTGGAAAACAGTCAGGCAGTTCTTCAAAGTGTTAAGCAGAAGACCCAGCAATGCTACTATATACTATGTATATATATACACACACACACACACACACACACACACAAGAGAAAGGAAAACATCTATGTACACAAAAACTTGTAATGGACCAGCATTATTTAAACCAAAAAAATTGAAAACAACCCAAATGTCTATCATCCATTGAGTGGATAATAAATGTGGTATATCCTACAATGAAATCTTATGTCATAATAAGAAATGATGTACTTGTTTGAGCTATTAGTGCTATGTGTATCAACTTTGAAACCACTGTTAAATGGAAGAAATCAGTCACCAAAAAATAATATGATCTCCTATATTATGAAATGTCTGGAATAAGCAATCTGTAGAGAGAGAAAGTAGATCAGTGTTTGCTGAGAGTTGGGATATTGGGCAGGCTATGAAGAGAGACTGCTAATAGGTATGGTGTTTCTTTTTGTGGTAGTGATGACTGAACATCTCAGTAATTAAATTAAAAGTCATTGAATTGTACATGGTAAGTGGGTGAATTGTATGGTATGTAAATACATTTTAATAAAACTTTGCAGAAAATGTTACCAGCTCTCTTAAAATTATAAATTCATATGAAGAGTGATGTCATTATTACTTACACATACCCTGTTGTCCTGATTATTTGTTCTTTTCACTGATTTACCATCTCCCAAGACTTTATACCTGACCATCTGCCCGAGGCAGTGACGCACTAGAAATACTGTACCAATGGTTTGGTTCTTTCCTGCTGCTTTCTATCACCTGATGTCTCGCAGCTTTTTTCCTCTTCTTAAATACAGATATTAATTTTCTGACCAATACAATGTGCAATGGCATATTTCTAAAGTTGCTATAAAAAGGTTCACTTTTTCACTTGGCTTGAAGTGTTTTTTGTTGACACGTTGTGGTTTCTTGTGGTGATTTCTATTCATGGCCCTACTTTTGAAAAGTCAAAACTTAAAAAAAAAACAATTCTTTTGTGTACGCGATATATATAACTAAATGTTATTTTAGCATACTGAAGTAATAAAAATATATAGATGTAAATTAACTCAGTGAGAATTAGATTTAAACTATCTACATATTGCTTGTATGTCTGTATATTTTAATTGAAATTGTTACTTGCACAATTTATAAAAGAAGTTGAGATAATTAGAAGGAAGTTCACAGGTCTGAAAATGGTTTCCAGCCATAGAATATATTTTCAGTTGTTTCTGATAGTATAACTATAAAGGACATCAGAGGGTACAATTTAAATCTCTAACTGTATCTTGATATAGTTTCCACTGCTCCCTAAAGGACCGCTATTTCTTTCATTTATTTTCAGGTAAAACCTAGAAATTTCCACTTAGTTTTTCTCCATCTTTTTTCCCCATTGCTAAGTTTAAGAGTATTGAAGTGTCATTGGAGAAAAGACTTGGGGAAATAATTCCTTTTACGATGAATTCATCTTCACCTGGCAACTCCAGTCTTACCTATTGCTTAAGTGATCAAATTTTGTCAACGCACCTGGAAACCACAAACATTTAAGAAAAACCTTAGCAACTCTAAGAAATGGGTTAAACTGTAAAGAGAAGACTACTTTTTAAATGATCAGATTTGAGTAATTTAACTTCTTTTCCTACCTGTGCTCCTTATTAAGACCCCTTTTTAGTAAATATTTGCTTTCAATGCTCCATGCCCAATAAATGATTTTGTTTTTCCTGATGACCAAATTTATATGATTTTCAGGCCATTTCTAATTGCTTATCTTTCCAAATTGGTCTGTTTCCTTTATTATTAGAGTCTCTGTGTTAAAACTTTCACAGTAATTACGTCTTGGAATCATGGTAGTTAGTCCTAATTTCACCTATCTTATCCTATTGTGATACTACGTATCTCAGTATTCAAATGCACACCCCAAGCCAATGCTAGAAAGCCAAAGTACAATATTAGAAGGCGTGTAATTCTGTTCTCATTCCATGTATACAGCAGGCATAAAGTAAATATTAGACGTGTATGTGGGAGAGCAATTGGCTTTAGTTTTGAGTTGCAAGGAGAAAGGATAGAGAAAGGAAATTATTTCTACCATTTAACTCTTAGGTTTGGTCGTGAAGGCACATAAATGGCAGAGCAAAGATACAGAAACTGTTGATATTGACATGTTATGATAAGTGCATAAGTAAAATTTTGTACAGTGATAAGCATATATTTTTGAGAAATAAATAGTGTGATACTACACTTGATCTTAGCCAAAAGGCCGAGAAGCGATAGCATGATAAATAGTTGATAATAAAGTATGAGTATAAAGTCAGCAGACTTATAACTTACTTTCATAAGTTACACCTAACATAACCCATGAAGCCATATAATTGAAGTATAGAAGTTGCTCAAGAACAAAATCATTCTCTTTTTCATCTCGAATGCTCAGAATATGTGATTTTGGATCTGTTGAATAAAAAACTTAGTCAGTAATTTAAGCAATTCTCTTGAATGCTTTATTTTGTTTGATAGATTTAGAAACCCCCTCCTCCCTCCAGTTTAATATACTCCAAAAGTTAAACAATAGTGGAAAACAAGAAAGACATGCAAATTAAAACTTTCTCATTGAATTAAATTGAATAGGCTAGGGCATTTTCAAACATTTCGATGTTGAGTTTGGTCTTATAGAATAATGAGAAAACTAGTAAATGAGAATTTAAAACATTGATTCATTTAACTTTTCCCACCTAAGGCTTATTTTGAATTGGTGCAAGTCCTCTATATTAATGCCATATTGTCAAAGACTATAATAAATAAAGCTGCTTGGATGGGTTGTAAGCTAGAGCTTCCTTTTCTTAAAGATCACTCTTATATTGGGACTTACAAAGTTTATATTTCCCAAAATGTGTTACACAGAAAATTAGCAGGAGCTCTTCAGAAAAAGGCTGCATGAATAAAAACTTTGAAATATTAGTTAAATGAAGTTAAACTACCTCATTTATATTGCAGTATCTTAATGTCCTATGGGAAGCATTGGTGTTTCTAAACTTTGTTATTTTTTTAAGTGTACATTTATGTTGAACATCTCTTAAAATTAGTGTTCTATGGACCACCCTTTGGGGAACACTTTGATATTTTCCATAGGAACTTTCCACCAAATTCATAGGTTCATTGTTGAAAAGTCCCAAGTATTCAGTAATCTCAAAGGAAATATCTGAAGAATCTTGAGAGCTGAAAGTATAAAATATGGATTTCTTTAAAGCAGAGTTGTTTCTTTGCAATTTATCTATGCTTTTGACCACTCAAATGAGCCAATTTTCTCTTTGCCCATAGATTAACACTCTCTTCTCTGCTCACTAGTGTCATTTCTTTTCCTTTTAAAGTAGAATCCATTTTGTTTATACATGCAGAAATAGACTAGTTCTGTAATGGACAGGTAAAGAAATGTACCTGTTAAAATTTCCCATTTTAACTAAATATAAATTAACATATGTTGTCATTGACAATGTAGAAATTAGGAGATTTAATTATCAGTGTCAGAAATAATTATAACACACTCAAGTGAGGTTTTTTTTTTTTAAATGAGTATTATACAATATATATTGGCAATACAGTGTACTTACGCAGTTTTTGACATTGATTATGTACTTCATCTTGTGTTATTGCAGTATGTCTATTCTTTGCTATCATGAAATTGTAGCAACAGTTCTGAAATGGTATCCATGGAGTATTTAGAACAGGAGATGGACACTGAATATTGCCAACTGGTTTGGCCTCTTTTTCAGTCTCATCTAGAGAAAGAATTAATGGTAAGAATTCTTATTTCAGGTATAAATGTTAAATCCTGTTCACAGTAATTAGATGTGATTTGTAGCAAATATCCAGGAAGTCAAGAAATAATAGCTTGGTAATGCTCCTTCTGTTTATATTCAAATACAGCGTGACCTCTTAACAAGCTTTCTGTAGCAAGGAAATTAACACAATTTTCTTTCCCCTGCTGTGGAGTGAGTGGAAGAATGTAAAAATGAGGTGCTATTAGGTTAAATGAAGTTTCTGTCTTCCTGCATTACCAAATGTCAAATATGAGGGGCCACTTCCGAGAAACTATACAAATATATTAAATCAGACATCTATCACTTTGAAAATTCATCTTCAAATTTCTGCTAACTAATCTCTAACTTTAAAGGAATATTTTAATGAAAATTCATCTTCTAAATACTTTATTGCTTTAACAAAGCAGACACAAATAATTTAAAATATGACATCTAGAAAATCTGATTGTGGCTTTTTTCCACTTTATAAATAAAGTATACATTCAAAGCAAAGCAAATACAGTTAAGTTCTACTTAAAGCAAATAAAACTGATTTGATATTTAGTAAAGACTGTTCTGCATCTTCCCCAGCTTACAACTCTCTTTGTGTGTGGTGTTATCTTTCTACCACAAACCCACAAATGTGGACTCCGGGCTATTGTAACACGATTGTCCTCTGATGGTGCTAGAGACTGCATACCTGACTCAAGCTGAGTCCATCAGATTCTTAGAATCTGAAATATGGATTTCTGAGATAGTCCATCTCCAGTTATGGCTATGAACAAACAACTGCAGAGCCACCACCTTTTGCCACATGCAGAGAGAAATGGGAAGTACATAGACAAAAGAATGCAGATCCACAGACAGAAACCGAGGGGAGAGGTGAAGAGAGTATCTTTGGTTCTTGATTCCCCTTAAGTTCTTGATTCCTGCTCTTCTTGAGGTTCAGCTCTATCGCCATTTTGAGAACCTAAATTTCCCTTTAAGCTTACGTGAGTTTGAGTAGAGGGCTATTCCTTACAAAATAAATGGCTCAGAAAAGCAATGTCAGTTGTTGATAAGAATTATAGAAGAATTCCCACAAATACAAGTGTTCTATAAAAATATAAATACAACTATATGCAAACTGAGACTAACAGGGACTCAATGTTAATTACCATTGTCAGCTAATATAAAAATAAAGATTAAAACAAGTATTAACAAAGTAATGACAAGACATTTAATATATAATAATTCTACTTGAATACAAATTTTCACAAATCTCTTATAAAAAGGATACTATAATTTCTTTACAATTTTAAAACCAGATTTTACAAAATCATGTCCCCAAATTCTCCTATTCATGAGACCAATAGTAATTTAACAATTAAAATAAATGAAATTAGCATACTTCCTGGATAGTAGCAAATAGCACCTGGTTGATAATCATTACAATCAGATGTTTTCCAGAATCCATCAGGATCTAATATTACACAGGCTTCAAGTTGCTCATTATTTTCAGCCCAGCGAGTAAATTGAAGATGTTTCCCATCTGACCAGCCAAAGTTGAGTTCATCCTAGGGTGCACAAATACCTTTAAGGTGATAATACTTCACGTACTCCCTTTTGTATTATTTTGACCCTCATGGTCAATAATGATTTTTGATTACATCTTACACATCTTTGAAGACATGTATGTAGCATTACTATGCTTCAGGCACTGTTCCAAGTGCTTTACAAATATTAACCTATCTAAACTTCATAATAACCATATGAGACATCGACACTATTATACCTATTTGCAGCTGAGGAAATTGAAGGCATGTAAGGTGCATAAAGTCACATAGAATATAAACTGCAGTGCTGAAATGCTAACCTAGGCCCTAGAGTCCATATTCTGAATCATTACGTTATGCTATCTCACACATAATAGGAAATGTTGGTTGTCAGATATCAGAAAGTTTATGTGGAATGAGAACCATTTTAAGTACTGACATAGTTGGAGACAACATGGCATAGTGGAGAGAACATGGACTTTGGAGCTAAGTGTACCTTAGCTTCAGTCACTTATTAGTTTTTGATTGTGAGTTTTCCTTACCAAGTTTCCATCCCCTTATCTATTAAATGGATATGACAATGAACCTCATGGGGTCAGAATCAATGGAATAATGTATGAAACATAATTCAGTTGCTAGCTGGTACATAAAAGCGCTATATAAACATTAGCTCCCCTCCTCTTAACCTCTCAGGCCTTGTGGTCTTACCCTACTGTTTTCACACCTGCCTTTGAGGAGAAACTTCCCCATTCACTATATTCTATTGTGTGCTGGAAGTCTGTGAACATCTATATTTACATCCTAACAAGTGCCTGAGCATGCATCTGTCTTGAGAGAGCCTTTCCTGAGTAGGTAAAGAAATCTAGTGAGCAGATTGTGCAGTACAGGTCTGAGCTTCTCCATGGTACCTCCATAGCCCAGACATTATGTACTGACCCCCTGAGCTAAGCTTTCCTGAGGCCCAAGGAATTTTTTCAAGATTGGATTATTTTGAATATTGAATAAAGGTCACATACAATCTCCTTAGTGAACTATAAATTGCAAACATGAATAAGCCTGAACACCACAATCTGTTTTATTTTGAACTAGTCTCCACCAGAGTTCCAGTTGTAACCTTGTAGCTGGTTAATCCAGAAACTACTGTGGCCTCAAATGTCTCTGCTAGTTCTTATTATGTTCCCTGTACTCTACCTATCCTACCATAGATTTATTCTTCTTTATTGCATTCTTAACAAACCTAGGCCCCTAGACCTTTGGAATTTCCATTAATCATAGATTAATCATGGATTAACTTCATAGATTAATCATCCCATAGCTTCTTATCTCTCTATTGACTACTAAATCTCTTATAACTATAAATCTTTACTGAATTCTTCACCTTAATTAATCTTTATTAAAACCTATCTTTTCCGGGGCCTCCCTGGTGGCGCAAGGTGTTAAGATGCAACCTATGAAGGTATCCGCAGCCACTGCAGCACGAGTTTGATCCCTGCCAGGGAGCTACCCACATGGCGCAGCAGACCTCCTCTGACTCACCCACTGCTCCCCTCCGCAGTGTATTTCAGTCAGTCTGCCTGTTCTGTTCCCCACTCTGTCTCTGGTGAATCCTCTAACCCCCCCTACACCTCCGGCCTGTACCCCAGTTCTTGTATGCATAATAAAATAAATTAAAAAAAAATAAAACCAATCTTTTCCTAGGCAATATTCATATTGAGTATCTTTGTGAGTATCTTTGTGAGATACTTTGTGAGTATCTTTCAATACTCACAAGGGAAAACTATTCTTTCATTATCAGTTACCTTAAGACTATGAGACGGGGCCTGTAAGTACCTTTAATTCCTTCTCATTTCCTTTGAGGTTTATATACTTCTTATTATTTAAAATGCCTCTCTCTGACATATGAAATTATTAAACTATATGTCTTAGTAGTAGGATGATATGTGACTTTATTTTCTTCTTTCATCAGTTTTCTACAGTGATAACACTGCTTTTCTTTCAAAAGGTTTAAGGTGATTTAAACTGGGAAATGTAATAACTTATTACCACCCTTACAATAGACACATGATATGTCTTACATAATACCAAAAACCAAACAGAAACAAAAGCAATGAATTCTTCTCCTTAATTAATATTTATTAAAACCTATCTTTTCCAGGGTCTGTTATGAAAGAGATGATGCTGGATAAGTAGTTGATACCCAGTAAATGGGTAAGCTGATGATCTGTCTTTTTATCTGGGGATATATTTTAGAATATGCAGTCTTAAAGTGACTCTCAATCTATTTGTAAATGCTACTTCTTTTAATTGAGCTTCTGGTAAATGATGATGGTAACAAATCCAAGTTGTATCAAAGATGATGTCTTTTTCTGACTCTTCTAAGTTTTTTTCAACCATTCTCCAGTTCAGCTCTGGGTTTGTGCTAGGACTAAATTGTCTTTAATCACATTTTCTCCAGGCAGCCCTAAAACCATCTTGGTAATGAAGGTTATCCTACAGTATACTTAGATTTGCTTCATAATGCAATGGACTCTTCTCTGCTAATCTGCCAATTATCCTTTCTCTGAGTGGGTTAGGAATACTGGTCTAGATAACATTTATCAAACTAGGGCGTCACCAGTAATTCGCTGCACAGAGGCAGGGATCAGAGGTCACATCACAATCTTTGTCCCTCTCCCCACCATGAAAACCATTATATAACATATGTTGCCTTATACACCGGCCTGTCTCACCTAATTCACAGAAGGCAGAGAATCAAATTATTATACAGAAAGCCTAGAAAAAGACAAAAATAGCCTACAACATTGAGAGAAATTCTACAGCTTTATTTAAAAAATCTTTCCTCCAACTATGGCTAAGCACTCTGGTAGCATTTTAAATAACTCTTGTTTGGGAATATATATATATATATATATATATGCATATAGTTTAGTGTTGGAAATTAATAGGAGACTAGCATTCTTTGCTGGGCTACAAAATAAATGAGAAGTACTCAAGACATCTGGAATTTGGATTTGAGATATGGAGAAACACTAACTCCTTTTCATGTGGCTTAATTTCACTTTACTGATTCTAAAAGGGATGAAAAGACCTCTTTAACACCATCCACAGCTTCCCCATGCCTAACCCCATATGATTTTTAATTCTACCTTTCCTCTTTTTTTCATTAGCTGAACAGACACAGCAGCTCCTGATTGCAACACATTGTTGGTATGAATCAAAAAAAGTGTTCAGGGGCCTCCCTGGTGGTGCAAGGGGTAAAGTGTCAGCACTATGAAGCTATCTGCAACCACTACAGCATGAGTTCGATCCCCAGCCAGGGAGCTGACCCACATGGTGCTGCAGACCTCTCCTGTCTCATCCGCTGCTCCCCTTAGCAGTATATTTCAGTGGATCTGCCTATTCTATTCCCCACTCTGTCTCTGGGGAATCCTCTCACCACCCCCACACCTCTGGTCTGTACCCCAGCTCTTGTATGCATAAATCAATAAATCTTTTTTTTTAAAAAGTGTTCAAGTACATGTTCATTAGAACTCTGTCTTAAACAATAAAACACCAGATCTTTTAACAGTGCAAAGAGGATAGTCTCTAAAAATTACATACTCTACAAAATCCATTCACTGAAATAAGATTTTAAACAACCTTCCATTTCTTTTAATCTGTTATGAAGATGGTTACAAAGAATAAAAAACGGCACATTCTATCACTCAATCTTGGAAGTTGACACTGAAAACTTACATCTTGACTGATGAGTCCAATCCATAAAGAAGCATTTCGAAGGGCTGCCTGCACAGTGAGAAACGCCTGCTGGAAATGGTCTGTGATGCTCACCAAGTGCATGTTATCTTTCTGACACTCCCTGAGTGCATCAGACCAACTCAGATTCTTCATGATTATTTTGTACAGATTATTTAGGTACTTTACAGTTTCTGAAGTGTTCTGCAAGGTCTGGTTGGCTTCAATTTCTGTGTGCAAAAGAAAAATAAAAACCCACAAAGACTATCCACACTGCAAGTCATAGGATATTTTTTCAAATATCTCCCAGTATGTATCTACTTATTTATTTATGCAATTCAGGTTTTTAGTGGAAGAACTTGGTATGTTTTTCTGCATACCTTCGGTAAAATGTATGTGCCACAACATTTGTTTTCTAAAATTAGAACTAGAGAGTTTCTCATGGGAGAGTAAAAGGCAGCATTAGGTTGTGCATTTTTTTATTTTCTTATCTTCTTTACTGGTCTCTGTATCCATACCATGGACCATCACAAATTTTACATTACAACTGCTTTAGTAAGACTTAACATCTGCTCCCTCCGAGGAGATATATATATATGCACTCTACAAAAGATCAGATAATTCTCTTCTAAAAAGGTATTTATAAAATCTAACAAAAGAGGTAAAGGACCTATACAAAGAAAACTATAAAACATTGTTAAAAGAAATAGAAGAAGACACAAAGAAATGGAAAGACATCCCCTGCTCATGGATTGGAAGAATAAACATTATTAAAATGGCCATCCTACCAAAAGCAATATACAGATTCAATGCTATTCCAATCAAAATCTCAATGGCATTCTTCAAAGAAATAGAACAATTATTGATGAAATTCATATGGAATCACCAAAAACCCCGAATAGCCAAAGCTCTACTGAAAAAAAAAGAAGGAAATGGAGGCATCACACTCCCAGACTTCAAACTCTACTACAAAGCCATAATCATCAAAACTGCATGGTATTGGAACAAGAACAGACATACAGACCAATGGAATCAAATAGAAAATCCAGAAATAAACCCACAGATTTATGGTCAACTAATCTTTGACAAAGGAGCAAAGACTATGCATTGGAGCAAAGAAAGTTTGTTCAATAAATGGTGCTGGGAAAACTGGGTCGCTACATGCAAAAGAATGAAGCTTGACCACTACCTCACACCATACACAAAAATCAACTCAAAATGGATTAAAGAACTAGACATAAGAACTGAAAACATAAAATACATAGAAGGAAAGATAGGCGAAACACTACGGGATTTGCACATCAAAGACATCTTTACAGACACATCACCCAAAGCAGTGATAGTGAAGACAAAGATAAACAGCTGGGACTACATCAAATTAAAGAGCTTCTGCACAGCAAAAGAGACAATAACAAAAACAAAGAGAAACCCCACCAACTGGGAGAACATTTTTGCACCCAACACTAATGATAAAGGACTGATCACAAAAATCTGCAAAGAGCTGATGAGACTCAGCAACAACAAAGAAAATAATCCAGTCAAAAAATGGGCAGAAGAGCTAAAAAGAAACTTCTCTGAAGAGGAAATGCAAATGGCCAACAGACATATGAAAAAATGTTCAACATCACTTGTAATCAGGGAAATGCAAATCAAAACTACCATGAGATACCATCTCACACCAGTGAGAATGGCACATATTAAAAAAACTAGCAACAACAAATGTTGGCGAGGGTGTGGAGAAAAAGGAACTCTCCTGCACTGTTGGTGGGAGTGCAAACTGGTCCAACCACTATGGAGAGCTGTGTGGAGATTTCTGGACCTACTAAACATAGAGCTTCCATATGATCCAGCAATTCCACTCCTAGGTATTTACCCAAAGGACACAGAAACATCAATTCCAAAGAGCACCTGCACCCCTATGTTTATAGCAGCACTGTTTACAATAGCTAAGCTTTGGAAACAACCCAAATGCCCAAAAATAGATGACTGGATCAAGAAGATGTGGTACATATATACCATGGAATATTACTCAGCATTCAAAAAAGATAAACACATGCAATTTGCAGCAACATGGATGGCGCTGGAAGGGATCATGCTCAGCGAAATAAGCCAGAAAGAAAAAGAAAAATACCGGATGGTCTCACTCATAGCAGGAATCTAGAAAACTTAAATAAGGGACCAGGAAAATGAATATAAGAAAGTGAAAATCAAAATCAACAAAAAACTATGAACCAGAGACACTTTTTGGGGGGTGGGGGGCAGGAGGGGAGGGATTGGGGTCAGAATGGGGCGTTTGCAATTGTATGGGGGAATATAAAAATAAAATTTATTATTTAAAAAAAATAAAAAAAAATAAAAAGGTATTTATAGAGGGGGGCGGAGCAACATGGCGGCGAGGAGACGCTGCGAGTAAGATCTCCCATTAAAAAAAGTTAATAGGGAGGAAAAGCGGCAGGTCCCAGTGAGAACTGGGACACGGAAGATAAACGGGTGACTCCAGCAAACTGCCCGAAGAAGAAAGTGGCCATAAAAGAGGACTAGAAGGGAGGGAAGCGCAGAACCCTGCTCCCCTCCCCCGCCCACAGAGGCAGCACTCTCCGACCGGCAGAGAGGAGGAAAACAACAAACCAAAACGGCCAACAAGAACAAAGGACGCAGCAAGCTGGACTGTGAGTGGAAAGGAACTATTGCAGCCACCACATCCCGTGAACGGGAGCTGAGGCGAACCCTGCAGGATTCGCCGTGGCGGTGAGCGAACGGCTCCGGGCGCCATTAGAGAAGAACAAAGACCCCGGGAGACGCGCACACAGCCCGGGCTGCCGGTAAGCTTGCGCAGAAAAGCAGTGCGCTTGGCGCGCTTGAAAAGCAAATGCAGACCTAGATCGCGGCTGCCCAGGTACCGCGCCTGCGACCTAGGCTTGCGGGGAGACGCGCGGAGGTCCTCACTGAGGTGAAGGTCCCTCCCTGAGTAAGCAGGAACCAGGCGCCCAGGCACGGGAGCGGTGCAAAAGGCGCCATTCCCGCGCCACTGATCTGGGCTACAGCCCGCGTCCTGGAACTGAGGGCTTTGAACTGAGACCCAGGGCACGAAAATTCGGGGCGTGGGTTCTCCACGACGGTGGGGCACAAGGCAGACAAAGCACCCCAAAGCTGTTGAGGTGTACCCTACCATTCCCGCTCTGTTCCCTGTCCCACGGGGTGGGGGGAGGCGAAAAACAGCCCCCCAAGGACAATAGGAGAGATCTCTGGCGCCACCTAGCGACCAGGAAAAAAAAGTCACTAACACCCCATAGAACAGGAAATTTCTTAAGACTGCTTGAAAAGGGCAGAAGGCTTCTGGAGGACCCAGTGGCCAGCCGGGAAGTTATTCCACGCCAGGCCCCTTCCGACCAGCAGTCTGAGCCCACAGAGGGAGCAGGCACCTACGTCCAGGGCAGACCGGGTGCGCAGAAGAGTGTGCCTGAAACCGGAGGCGCAGGGACTGCATCCCGCTTCGCCATTTGAGAACAGGGACATTTCTTCAGTAAAAACTGCCTAAAACCAGCAGAAAGCTCCCCCAGAAGACAGAGATGGCTCCTGGAAGAGCCAGAGGGGAGCGGAGAAGTTCACCCAAGATGCCAGTCAGTCCGAGCAACACAGTGTCCCAACTCATACGACAAATTAGAAAACAGACAGTAGGGAATAGAAGAACCACACGCAACCTAACAACTCCTCAGGAAAGAAGCACACCACAAAAAGAAAACCACTCCCCAGATTGCAACGACAGCAACTTGGAAGAACTTCTGAGCCTTCCAGAAAGAGAATTTAAAATTGCCATGATTAAAAAAGTGATAGATCAGAAGAAGGAAATTGAGTCCCTAAAGAGGGAAAACAATGGTCAGAAGAATGAAATTGAGTCCCTAAAGAGGGAAGTAAAAGAAATGCAGGAGATCAAAGAATTAATGGAGGAACTAAAGAACTCCGGGAAAAGCAAGGAAAGCAGAATAGATGAAATGGAAGAACGAATAAGTTCTCTTGAAGACACAGAAATAAAAAGAACCAAAACAGAAAAGGAAGGAGAAGTACGAAGGAAAAAGAATGAAGAAAGACTTCGGGAACTATCTGACTCCATTAGGAAAGGAAATATAAGAGTTATAGGAATTCCAGAAGGAGAGGAGAGAGATGAAGGAACAGAGAAAATATTCCAGGAGATAATTGAAGAGAACTTCCCAAATGCGAAGAAGGAGCTGAAAATTGATATACAAGAAGCAAGAAGAACACCAAACTTCCACAACGAAAGGAAAAACACAGCAAGACACATAATAGTAAAGCTCCCAAGAATCCAGGACAAGGAAAAAATAATGAAGCTGACAAGAGGGAAGAAACAGATAACATTCAAAGGAAAACCAATCAGGCTGACATCAGACTTCTCTGAAGAAACACTACGGGCAAGGAGAGAGTGGAGGGACATAGTCAACAGACTCCAAGAAAACAGATGCCAACCAAGAATACTCTATCCCGCAAAGCTCTCTTTCCTCCATGAAGAAAGAATATGGACCTTCCCAGACAAAGAGAAACTCCAGAATTTCATTGCAACTAAACCCCCACTCCAAAAAATACTACAAGGAATCCTAAAGCCAGAACCTCAGAGGGACGAATAACAACAAAAGAAGACCAAAAAAAAAAAAGTTATTAAAAGAATAAATAAAATTAAAGGAAAGACAAACATAATGGCAAATACAGAGGCTAACATATCAATATTAACTCTAAATGTAAATGGACTAAACTCTTCAATAAAAAGACACAGAGTTGCAGCCTGGATTAAGAAACAAAACCCAACCTTTTGCTGTCTCCAGGAAACACATTTAGCTACAAAAGATAAAAATAGGCTCAAAGTCAAAGGATGGAAAACAATCCTACAAGCAAATGGGCCAAAAAAGAAAGCAGGAACAGCTATACTTATATCAGATAAAACAGACTTCAAACTCAAAAAAATAAAAAGAGACCCCAATGGTCACTACATTATGATTAAGGGGACAATACTTCAAGAAGAAATAACACTCATTAACATATACTCACCAAATGAAAGAGCACCAAAATATATCAGACAACTGTTGTCCTCTCTAAAAACAGACATCAGAGAAAACACATACGTAGTGGGAGACTTCAACACACCACTATCAACAATGGATAGATCAACAAGACAAAAAATAAGTAAAGAAACTAAAGCTCTAAATAAGGACCTAGAGCATTTGGGCTTAACAGACATCTATAGAACACTAAACCCAAAAAAAACGGAGTACACATTTTTCTCAAGCGCACACGGATCATTCTCCAGGATCGATCACATACTGGGGCACAAGACAAACATCAACAGATACACCAAGATTGAAATCATACCAACCATCTTTTCTGACCATGAAGGCATCAAACTAGAAATAAATCATAAAAAGAAGGCAAGGAACTATCCTACCTCATGGAGATTAAAAGCCACACTACTGGAAGACCACTGGACTAACGAGGAGATCAAAGAAGAAATTAAAAAATTCTTTGAATTGAATGACAAGGAGGACACCAATATCCTAAATGTATGGGATGCAGCAAAAGCAGTAATAAGAGGAAAATATATAGCAATAGAAGCTCACATCAAAAAACAAGAAAGAACTCAAAGAAACAACCTAATCTCGAAGCTCAAAGATCTAGAAAAAGAACAACAAAAAAACCCCAAAACCAGTAGAAGAAAAGAAATAATAAAAACCAAAGCAGAAATAAATGAAATTGAAACTAAAAAAACAATCCAAAAGATCAATGAAACCAAGAGCTGGTTCTTTGAAAAAATAAATAAAATAGACAAACCCCTAGCCAGGCTCACAAAGGAAAAAAGGGAGAAAGCACAAATACACAGGATCATAAATGAAAGAGGAGAAATCACAACGGACACAGCAGAAATCAAAAGAATAATCAGTAACTACTATGAACAGTTATATGGAAACAAGTTCAACAATCTAGAGGAGATGGACAAATTCCTACAACTCTACAATCACCCAAAGCTAGATAAAGAAGAAATAGAACACCTAAACAGACCAATTACAAGCAGCGAAATTGAAATGGTAATCAAAAACCTCCCCAAAAACAAAAGCCCAGGACCTGATGGATTTACAAATGAATTCTACCAAACATTCAGAGACGAATTAGTGCCTATCCTTCACAAACTCTTCCAAAAAATTGAGAAGGAAGGGACAATACCAAACACGTTCTATGAAGCCAATATTACACTAATACCAAAACCGAACAAGGACAACACAAAAAAGGAAAACTATAGGCCAATCTCCCTAATGAACACTGATGCAAAAATCCTCAATAAAATTTTAGCCATCAGAATCCAACAATGTATCCATAAGATAATTCACCACGACCCAGTTGGATTCATTCCAGGGGCACAAGGATGGTTTAACATCTGAAAATCAATCAACGTTATCCAACACATCAACAAAAAGAAATATAAAAACCATATGATAATATCAATAGATGCTGAGAAAGCTTTCGACAAAGTGCAACACCCATTCATGATAAAAGCCCTTGAAATTCTTGGGATACAAGGAACATACCTCAACATCATAAAGGCCATCTATGACAAGCCAACAGCCAGTATCATTCTCAATGGTGAAAAGCTGAAAGCAATTCCATTAAGATCTGGAACAAGACAAGGATGTCCACTCTCACCACTGCTTTTCAATATAATACTGGAAGTCCTAGCCAGAGCAATAAGATAAGAGAAAGACATCCAAGGAATCCAAATAGGAAAAGAAGAAGTCAAACTATCACTATTTGCAGATGATATGATAATTTACATAGAGAACCCCAAAATCTCCACAGAAAAACTAATTCAACTCATCAATCCAGTAAAGTGGCAGGATACAAAATCAACACGCAAAAGTCAGTAGCCTTCCAATACACAAACAATAAATCTGAAGAAGAAGAAATCAAAAAATCCATCCCTTTTATTATCGAAACAAAAAAAATAAAATATTTGGGAATAAATCTAACAAAAGAGGTAAAGGACCTATACAAAGAAAACTATAAAACACTGTTAAAAGAAATAGAAGAAGACACAAAGGAATGGAAAGACATCCCCTGCTCATGGATTGGAAGAATAAACATTATTAAAATGGCCATCCTACCAAAAGCAATATACAGATTCAATGCTATTCCAATCAAAATCTCAATGGCATTCTTCAAAGAAATAGAACAATTATTGATGAAATTCATATGGAATCACCAAAAACCCCGAATAGCCAAAGCTCTACTGAAAAAAAAAGAAGGAAATGGAGGCATCACACTCCCAGACTTCAAACTCTACTACAAAGCCATAATCATCAAAACTGCATGGTATTGGAACAAGAACAGACATACAGACCAATGGAATCGAATAGAAAATCCAGAAATAAACCCACAGATTTATGGTCAACTAATCTTTGACAAAGGAGCAAAGACTATGCATTGGAGCAAAGAAAGTTTGTTCAATAAATGGTGCTGGGAAAACTGGGTCGCTACATGCAAAAGAATGAAGCTTGACCACTACCTCACACCATACACAAAAATCAACTCAAAATGGATTAAAGAACTAGACATAAGAACTGAAAACATAAAATACATAGAAGGAAAGATAGGCGAAACACTACGGGATTTGCACATCAAAGACATCTTTACAGACACATCACCCAAAGCAGTGATAGTGAAGACAAAGATAAACAGCTGGGACTACATCAAATTAAAGAGCTTCTGCACAGCAAAAGAGACAATAACAAAAACAAAGAGAAACCCCACCAACTGGGAGAACATTTTTGCACCCAACACTAATGATAAAGGACTGATCACAAAAATCTGCAAAGAGCTGATGAGACTCAGCAACAACAAAGAAAATAATCCAGTCAAAAAATGGGCAGAAGAGCTAAAAAGAAACTTCTCTGAAGAGGAAATGCAAATGGCCAACAGACATATGAAAAAATGTTCAACATCACTTGTAATCAGGGAAATGCAAATCAAAACTACCATGAGATACCATCTCACACCAGTGAGAATGGCACATATTAAAAAAACTAGCAACAACAAATGTTGGCGAGGGTGTGGAGAAAAAGGAACTCTCCTGCACTGTTGGTGGGAGTGCAAACTGGTCCAACCACTATGGAGAGCTGTGTGGAGATTTCTGGACCTACTAAACATAGAGCTTCCATATGATCCAGCAATTCCACTCCTAGGTATTTACCCAAAGGACACAGAAACATCAATTCCAAAGAGCATCTGCACCCCTATGTTTATAGCAGCACTGTTTACAATAGCTAAGCTTTGGAAACAACCCAAATGCCCAAAAATAGATGACTGGGTCAAGAAGATGTGGTACATATATGCCATGGAATATTACTCAGCATTCAAAAAAGATAAACACATGCAATTAGCAGCAACATGGATGGCGCTGGAAGGGATCATGCTCAGCGAAATAAGCCAGAAAGAAAAAGAAAAATACCCGATGGTCTCACTCATAGCAGGAATCTAGAAAACTTAAATAAGGGACCAGGAAAATGAATATAAGAAAGTGAAAATCAAAATCAACAAAAAACTATGAACCAGAGACACTTTTTGGGGGGTGGGGGGCGGGAGGGGAAGGATTGGGTCAGAATGGGGCGTTTGCAATTGTATGGGGGAATATAAAAATAAAATTTAATATTAAAAAAAATAATTAAAAAAAAGAAAAAAAAAGGTATTTATAATTTTCCAGATACTTATTCTAATTTTAAAAATGTGCATCTTTTAGAATTTTAAGGGCTATTAGCTTAAAAAAACACCTGAAATTATATATTCAAAGGCAGATTGCTATATCAACATGTTTATACATATAATAAATGTATATATTGGATTTCAAGTGAAAAAAAATAAAATTAGAACTAAGTTCTGTTTTAGTTAATCTGATTTAGGAAGGAGAAAGCTATAAATAGCTGTAGTAGAATGCTTTTTCAGGTAGGTGTCGAATACCTCCTTTGTTTGAAATGCTTCAACAAGAGAAGATGTTAGGTGTTTTCTTACAAATTTTTCATCTAGGAGAGCTCTCACAAAAAATACACACACACACACACACACACACAACCATCCACAAGATATAAACTTTATTTGCATTATTACTTTATAGTACTACTCTGAATAAGGTAGTTACTAAGAAGTGAGACAAATGGGCAAAGATTAATTTAGCATAAAAGTTCTTGAAAAGTACAAGGAAAATATATTTATGGTTTTCACTACATGACAAAATTGAAAAAATACATTTGTTAGAAACTTACTGTGATCAATGAAAACAATTTAATACCTTTCTTAAAAATATCTCTGTGAATATGATCATTTGTTTTTTATAGATTTTATTTTTATTTGGATTATGGAAGGCATAAAGAGAGATCCTTTTATAATGCTTTCCATCCTTTTTTTTTTTTTTGGTGCTAAATTTAATAGTGAATGTTTATACTGCACTCAATTGAAAATATTAAGAGTTTTCGCCTCTTTTCCCCAAAACAGAAAGTAAACTTTGAAAATTACCAGAATAGAAAGGAGAACAAGATACAACTTTAACTTTCTATCATTAGACAGCTCTTCTTCCTAATCCTACTACTAAGCCTCACTTGTTGCTTAATTTTTATATTTAATTAAATATAGTAATGATACTTGAAAAATCACATTCTGTTTAAAATAATCTAAGAAAATAAAGATTTAGTCAAATTGAAATTTTAAGGAAACTACATGATTATAAACAGTAATTCATTTATAAGATGTTTATGAAAAAGTAACGGACATAGGCAATAGCATAAAATACCATAGTTATTTACATAATAATCCATACCTGAATATTTCTGACAGAGAGCTAGAGTGTGGCTTTCACTACAGGAAGTAAAATTCCATGTCCCAATAAAAGGTGACTTTTGGAGGTTGACCATTAGGGCACAGTGGAAGTGGGACTCTTCTTCAAAAAACTAAGAAAAAAAGGTAAATTGTTGGAGCAATCATGAAACTAATAGTTAGAAGATACTAGCCAGAGAACTTGATATACTTGGTTGAGTTCCCTCCTGTGAAAAAATTCCATGAAGGAGCTAACTATGAAACCACTAAGAAAATCCTGATAACATCCAAAGCCTGGGAAAGGGGCATTTAATTTCAGAAAACAAGATAGTCACAGAATCAATAAATGTATTTCCAAACATATAATGACAAACTGTTAAAGATGAAAATAAAATTATAGTAATATTTAACACTCAGCTATCACTCTTCACAGCTCAAGCAGAGATTGCTAATTAACTTATTAGATTTTTATAAAGACAAACTGTATACTATGTGATACAGAAATCACTTAAAGCTTTAATTCAGTACTATTTACCATAAAAATTTCAGTAAGTATCTATTTAGATTTCACTCCCAACCACAAATTAGTAATACTAGACATGAAAATTTATTCAAATTATATTGTCCCTATACTTTTGCATATTTTTGAAATATACCATACTTAGAAATATAAGAAAAGTAAGTTTATCCCAGGCACTACAGATGAAAAAAGCATATACACATGATACCAAATAAATACTAAGCTGAAAATGAAATAATCACAAAAAAGAATAATATGCTAAATAGAAAAACTTTATGCTTTGTGTATATATTATTAATAATGTATACATTGATACACACATAATTATAATATATATTATATATTACATGTACTAATATATAAATATGTACTATAATACTGTTATATGATATAATATATGTAATATGTAATATAATATATACAATATACATTATATAGTATATATATAATGTACATTATTAAATATTTTTAAAGGAAAGATAAACTAAGAATTTAATATAGGAAATTAGGACATGAACAATACATAACTCCAAGAAAAACAGTATATAATAAGGCAGTGGTATACATAAATGTATCTCAAGCAATAGGAGTGGAGGGTGGAGAAGAGGGAGAAGAAACCCAATAACATATACCAGTTTTTGTAAAAATCTAAATAAGGAAAAGTTAAAACAATCAAAAAAAGATATGAAGATTTAAAATTATAATACCACAAACAACTCTCATCTAATACATTTGAAAATTTAAATGAAATAGCCAAGTTTCTTAAAAAATACAAATTACCATAATTATTATAAGAAGAAACACCAAAACATACCAGTAATTTTGAAAGAAACTGAAAATAATAATAGCTCATTTTAAAAGCAAGTAAGGTACTGTGCTAAAAAGCTTAAAATGAATAATCTCATATAATCCTTATGCTCTAAATACAACAGTATCAGAATTTACAGATAAAAAAGTAAGGCATAAGAAAAGTTAAGTGTACTTCTAAAGGCATCCTGTTGTCTGAATGGAATTCAAACCTAATCAATCTGACTCTAGAGTTTAGATTCTCACTGCTGCACCAAAAACTTGTATTATTAAAGAATGATTTCTGAAAAGGGTTCTAGCATCATGTGGGTTTGCAAGTAGTTTCTTCAAACCTTCAGGAAGAGATAATTTCACAGGCTGAGACATATTTTCAAAACACAAACCAGAAACCTACCCAGTTCATCTTATGAAGCTAACATGATCAGAAAAATAATCTGGCAATGTAGCATAAAAAAATTAACTGTGAATATAGTTGAATACATTCCAAAAAAGAAATTTTAACAAATTTAACTTAGTAGAATGATAAAATAATAATTCACTTTGAGTCACTCAATTTTAGAATGACAACATAAAGATGATTTAAAATAACAGTATTAATGTTACATTAGTGTATTACACCACATATCAATAGTCCTAATGAGAAAAGCCATATGACAATTTCAATAGACACTGGAAACAAGTTTTAGAAAGTTTAGTACTTATTCTTAAATAAAAATTTTAAAAATGTTTGTTATAGTATGATGTATCTTAAAATGGCAAAATCATGTATAACAATGCAGGAAAGCAGACAGTCCCATTAGAGTCCTGATCAAGTCTAGGATAGTGGCTATTTCACCTAGTATTTTCCACCTTTCTGCAAGTCCCTGCATATGTAGTGAAGCACGAACTGCTATTTGTAGATTATGATAATCTAATAAGGATACACATGAAAATCTGCTGAAAGGGTCTAAGAAGTAATAAGAGCTTTTAGCAAGATGGATGCCTGTGAAATAAATATATAAAAATGCCAAACAATAACTTTCCTAATATACAAAGAAAAAATCAAGAAAAACCTGCCATTACCAATGGTAATAAGAGACAGAAACCCTAGAAACATGTCACAGAGTGGTCTACAGGAAGACTTGAATAAATGGAGACATATATACCACATATATGTTCTTAAACTGGAAAATTAAAAAAGATGTCAATTCACTTTAAGTGTCAAATCCACATAGAAGGTTTATATTTAATTGTTGTGGTTGGAAATTTACTAAATTATTTTAAATTTTGCCTAGAAAAGTGGACAAGAATAAAAATATTTTTAAAAAGGCATACAATAAAGCATAACTCACACTATTTTTTAAAACATTGTGAAATTATACTATTTAGGCCAGTATGGCAATTATATAGGGGCATATCTCATACACACAATATATATATGATAAAGGAGGTATCCTAGGGTCCTCCCCGCTGGCACAGCAGTTAAGCGCTGGGTTGCGAAGCTGCCCGCAGCCTCTGCAGCGCCAGTTCAATCCCCGGTCACCGCGCGAGGGTCCCACATGGCGCGCAGACCTCTCCTGCTGCCCGCTGCTCCTCTCAGCAGTGTACTTCGTCAATCTGCCTGTTCTACTCTCCACTCTGGCTCTGGTGAATTCTTTCACCCTCCCACGCCTCTGACTGTACCCAGTGCCTGTATAAATAAATAAATAAATCTTTAAAAAAAAGGAGGTATCCTATATTGCTTTTAACAAATGGAAATACATGCAATAATGATGCCATGCAATTGGCAAATCGGGGGGGGGAAAGGACTGAATAGTCATTACAACATAAATCATATGCCATGGATGGGCCATGTCAGGGGAAAAAAAGGTAACCTATATAAACAAAATGAAGAAAATATAGGCATACATTTAACGTTTACATTGATAGACTTTCTAACTTAAAGCAGAGGATGAAAAAAGAAAATAAACAGATTTGAATATATACCCCCAAGATGAAAACTTATTTCTGTAACATTTTTGGTATCCAGAGTCAACTGGAAAAAAAAAAAAAACAACCTTGGGGAAATATTTGCAGCAAACATAAGAAACACAGGGTCAGCACATTTAATATTTACAGTCATAAAGTCAATAAGAAATACATAAAATCTTTGGTAGATAAACTGGCAAAGAATCAGAATATTCACATCTGTGGAAATACAAATTGTTATATAACTTATAGAAGTTTGTTTTCATTAGATATCAGAGAACTATAAATGAAAAGATGAAATCATTTAAACTACAAAACTAGTGAGAATTTTTAAAAGATGATGCTCATTTGAGGTGATTTAGTAGAAAAGCTAAGAACACTGGCTCTGCAGGCTCTTGGATCTGATTTAAATGTGGATTCTGTACACAAAAGCTTCATAATTGCTGGCAAGTTACACGACTCTTATATCTGCATTTCTAGGGTAGGGAGGAGTAACAGACCCATTTTATTTATTTATTTATTTGTTTGTTTATTTATTTATTATTTTTTTAAAGATCTATTTTTATTTATTTATACATGCACTGGGGTACAGTCAGAAGCACGGGAGGGTGAGAGAATTCAGCAGAGCCAGAGCAGAAAGCAGAGCAGGCAGAAGGACCAAAGTACTCTGCTAAGGGGAGCAGCAGGCGGCAGGAGAGGTCTGCGTGCCATGTGGGACCCTCCTCCGGTGGCCGGGGAGCAGCCGGGGATCGAACCGGCGCTGCAGAGTATGCGGGCAGCTTCGCAACCCAGCGCTCAACCGCTGTGCCACCGGGGAGGCCCTCCATTTTAGATCTATTGTGCAGATTAAATGAAATATGCATGTGATATGTTAGCAGAGCTCCTGACACATTAACTGCTCATAAATGTTAGAAATTATTAATATGCTGGTATGGATAAAAGGGACATCACAATATATTGCTGACAAAAGTATAAACTCACAAAGCCTTTTGAAAGGCAATTTGGTAACCAGAGCTTTATAACTATTTTTATCCTCTGATCTGGCTATATAACTTCCATTGTCTTTTAAGGAGTTAAACTAAAATATAAGCAAAGGTCACACACAAAGATGTTCATTGCATCACTAGCTAGGATTGTGTAAAACTGGAAAGAACCTAAATGCCCAGCATGATTAAGTAAAGGATGGGGGTCTCTATCAAGAAATACTGTGCAGGTCCTCTTGGTGGTGCAGGGGTTAAGATGCAATCTATGAAGCTGTCTGCAGCCACTGAAGCTCAAGTTCACTCCCTGGCCAGGGAGCTACCCACATGGTGCAGCAGACCTCTCCTGACTCGCATGCTGCTCCCCTTAACAGTGTATTCCAGTTAGTCTGCCCGTTCTGTTCCCCCACTCTGTCTCTTGTGAATCTTCTCGCTCCCTGCACATCTAGCCTGTACCCCAGTTCTTGTATACATAAATAAATAAATCTTAAAAAAAGAAATACTGTGCAGACACTGTAGAATTAGGCTAGCAGAGGGGGAAAGAAGTGGGTAGCTAACAAAGTGGGGAGAAAGCACAATGGAATATGGTTGAGGACTATGGCTGCTTTGGTGGTGGGTATGATGTGTAACATATCTGAAGGATGTGATCGTATACCTGTAAACCATATTCAGTGTTGCAAACCAATGTTACCTCAATGACAAATGATACAATTAAAAAATGCCTACCATGAACAGCTTTTAATGGTATAAGAAACTATTTATGATACAATGCTAAGTCAGAAAAATAGAATATACAATCTTCTTTATTCTTTATTCTTTAAGAATAAAGAATGTATGGAATGTATGGAAAAGTCCTTGAAGAAAAGAAAAAAATACTAAAACACCCATTGTGATTTCCTAGGTCAGCATTAAAATATGGTTTGAGGTTCATTTAAAAGGTCATGAAATTATTTCAAAGGATCTCGACTTACATTTCTGATAATAAAATAGTATCAGATAAAGAGACTAGTGTACACTAGATTAGAATACACTAGAGTAGAGTAGAAAAGAAAGACAGTATCAGTGTCTATAAGCTTTAGGGATAGATATTGTTTCCTTAAATATATACATATTGTATCTATGTACTGGATGGTGATTTAAATGTATTTCTCACTATGGGTCACAGATGAAAGTTTAAAAGCTACCAGCCTAACTATAACTGGGCTCAGGAAAAATAAGGTATTTTTCTATATCATGTTTACTTTTATATAACTTCCAAATTTTTCTATTACCAAACATTACTTTGATATTCATTTTGTACATAATTATATACAATTCAAAATTCCCTTTGCCACCAATATAAACCTTAAGCAAAGTAACATTGCATCAAGAATTGAGTGCTGTCTAGGACATATTTTGTGATTTGACCTTAATGTTAATTTTTTAATCTTTGCCCTGTGTGAAAAAGGTGGTTTGTATTCAGCAAATAGGGAGGACAGAAGTAGAGGGCAACAATGTTATGGTATAGGATAACTATTATTAATATAATGCTGTCTCCCCTTCTATAGTTTTACATTTAGTTCTTAGGAAAAAATGATCACTAATTATCAATTTTGTATTCTTTCCTTAGGAGACTGAGGCTGACAGTCCCAAATCTCAAAATGTTAAATAAAGCATTTATATTTGCATTCATTTGCAAAATATAAATTCACTATGGTGGTCTTACATCATTACTAAACAGTGCTAAGGAATCTGATGTGATAATGAAAAATTAGAGAATCTACCTCAAGACTGTGGAAGGTCCTTTTGTTCTTATTTTTTTTTAAGATTTATTTATTTATGATTACAAGAAGTGGAGCACAGGCCAGCGGTGTGGGAGGTGAGAGGATTCACCAGAGACAGAGTGGGGAGCAGAACAAGCAGATAGATGGAAGTACACTGCTGAGGGGAGCAGTGGGCGAGTCGGGAGAGGTCTGCTGTGTCATGTGGGTTGCTCCCTGGCCGGGGATGGAACTCGTGCTGCAGAGGCTGTGGACAGCTCTGCAGCGCTGTGCCCAACCCCTTGCGCCACCGGGGAGGCCAAGATCCTTTTGTTCTTATAACAGTTTTATTGTGTAAAAATTCATGTATGGTCCAACCCACCCATTTAAAGCATACATTCTATAGGGTTTAGAATATTCACATAGCTGTGCAACTATCTCCCCCAATCAATTTTAGAACGTTTTCACCACTCCAAAAAGAAACCCCATGCTCTTTAGCTATCGCCTTCTATCTTTCCAACCTCCCTCTTCTCTGGCAACCACTAGTCTACTTTTTACCTTTAAATTTGACTATTCTGGATGTTTCATACAAAAGGACTCATTATAGGCTCTTGTTCTTAATCCAATAATTTATAAAAGACTCAGGGATTTCACAGAGCTATATAGATTATATTGACTTAGAAAAAACTTACATTTGTTGGCATTCCTAGCCCCCGACCAACCAATAATGGGTGGAAGTTACTATATGTCAGCTCTCTGTGATCTACCCATTTGTTTATTCTTTCAAAGGCACTCCAGCGCAAACCAATCCATATAGTAGTATCCACATCCGGAAGTAAGTATGTAATAAAATCTGTCAGAAAGAAATATTTTCAAAAAAAGCATTTGACTTGTTCAAATTAAAGACATACTAAAAATATCAATGAATAATACTTGTTTATCTATCAAGATAATCTTTTACCTACCTTGTTCTCTCTGATTCAGCACTGAAGGAAGGGTGCCACCATAGGAGATACAAACTTCACCTGCTTGAGCAAATGTGAGAGACCGGGGTTCAATCTTTAGGAAACACTGCAAACAAAAACCACAAATAAAGCATAAGTTTCCAACATGGGAAAGTTACACCTTTTAGAGGGCTGCTAATTTTTTGGTCTGTGAAATATGGAAATTTACAAAGTAGTACTATAAGAATACTTTCACACTCTTCATTTAAACAACTGTAGAATGTTGTCCAGATTATTTTTTAAATCTCCCACTGACTCAATATTAAAGGAGCCTACATTATCTCACTTAATTTTCAAAGCAAATGGAGATAGTTATACACTGGAAAATTCAGTAATTTTTTTTAAAGATTTATTTATTTATTTATTTATACAAGCACTGGGTACAGTCAGAAGCGCGGGAGGGTGAGGGAATTCACTAGAGCCAGAGTGGGGAACAGAACAGGCAGACTGACGAAATACACTGCTGAGGGGAGCAGCGGGCAGGGCAGGAGAGGTCTGCGTGCCATGTGGGACCCTCGCCGGTGGTCGGGGATCGAACTGGCGCAGCAGAGGCTGCAGGCAGCTTCACAGCCTAGCGCTCAACCGCTGTGCCACCAGGGGAGGCCCGAAAGTTCAGTAATTTTATCCATAAATGAAATAGCCATACAGTGGTATGGTCAGCATTTAGACTTTGTTTCATTTGATTTTGAAGTCTGTACTCTTAATCATCACCTTCTTAAATAAAAAAAACCCCTCATTTTTAAAGAAAACATCCCTCTTTCTCTTGGCAGAATATTTTAATTCAAATTTATATCAACTAGGAAAATTAATTTACTTTGCAATATCTTCGAAGGAAAAAAAGAGTGTCTTAACCTTAATAAGTAAAAATATACCCTGAATATTTTAACTTGACCACAGATGTTTTCAGCTGTCAGACACATCTCTTCCTTTTTCTTTCTGACATTCTGATCACATTAGTTTATTTTTTTTTAGTGTTCCCCTAAATTTTAGTGTGGTAAAATATACATAAATTTAATTTTAGTGTGGTAAAATATACATAAATTTAGCATCTTAACCATTTTTTAAGTGTACAGTTTAGAGATATTAAATACATTCACAACATTGCACTACCATCACCATCATGGTACTACCATCACTACCATCAATGGTACTACCATTGCACTACCATCACCAACATTGCACTACCATCACTACCATCACTATCCATCCCTAGAACTCTTCATCTTATAAAACTGAAACTCTATACCTACTAAACAATAATTCTCCACTTCTGCCTCCCCCAGCCATGGCAACCACCATTACATTTTCTACATGTATAATTATGATCTCTGTGACTAATCTAAGTTCCTCATATTGGAATCATATAGACCTTCTTATGACTGATTTATTCACTTAGCATAATGTTTTCAAGGCTCATCCATGTGGTAACATGGATCATATTAATTTAGATTAGTATGTACCACATTGAGTTCCTTGAAACATTTTACAAATTTTTTTTCAGTCTCCTTACAGACTGGAAGGACAAAGAAATAAATGCCATGGGGTAGCTTCTAGAAAAGAATGTAGAGAGAAGACCCTGAACCTGAACGTGGAAGCCTTATATTAAGAATGGCAAAATTGAAAGATAAAAAGAGCCAATTATTGAAAAATGCAACTTGGAGTTTCTACACTAATCCTAGTCTGATTACCAGCAAACTTCTTTTATGCAAGAGAATAAATGTTTTAAACACAGGGTAGCAATCCCTCTTTAGCAGCCAAATGCATTTCCTAAGAGATACACATACTAAAGAGGCAGATACAAAGTGCAGCAATTTTTTACTTACTCATAATCCCCCTTTGGAAGCAAGATTAATGTTTAACATTTTGTTAGCGTATTTGTAGTTCCCATAAAGTAGTTAGGAAATGTGGTCTAATTTGATTGGTAGATGTTGCATGGCTGTATTCCTTAAGGGGAAATATGTATGAGCCAGAAATTAAGTGAGTATACCACATGCCATACACATAGCTCTGACTATTAATGTATTCCTACCTACTGATAGATCAACTTAAGTGTGAGTAGCAACAGGGAAGGAACACAATGCTCTGAAAGATCTGTAGGTATGACTAGGAGAGTTAACTTGGTTTCTGGCAATGTAGAGGATCAGATGCCATACGGAAATGTACAGAAGTAACCTTAGTGAAGTTATCTGATGTATTGCCGTTCTGACACAGGCCATACAACCATCATGAAAGCAATCATCATTTGCACATTAGAGCAACTGTCTTTTTACCTTATTCTGAAAAGGAATCCAATTTCCAGAGCATTGTACTTTGGTTGCAGAATCTGGACTGTATTTCTCTAATGAAGATACATTGTATTTTTCACATATGAAGGGCAACTTGGTACTACAGTCAGCTGGTCTATTTAAATCTGAGAAATGAAAAACAGGATTACTATGGTGAGACTTTTCCAATGAGGCCATTATGAAAATCTGTGGTAAAGAAACGAAGTCAATCTATCTCAAGTGGTTAAAATATATTCCCTTTTATTTTGAGTCATTTTTGTCTTCAATTTCATTCATATAAATAGGTTATATCTATAACATTGCTATGAAAACACACACATTTGGAATAATGACCACAGTTCCTAATGGCAACAGAGTTGAATGAAGGTTAATGAGGGGGAAAGCGAGCTAAACTATATTTTGAACTACTGTCTATTTATCTTTGTAAATCTTTCCATGTGCTTATTAATTATGAAAATGGTAAGTTTATTTCTATGCAACCACCTGGGGATAAAAGAAGTAAAAATATTCACAGTGAAAAGCACCGTTATTTGCATTTGGAATTTGAGCAATTGTCATTAGCAATGCATTAGAATAAAATGAAGCTACCAAACATGTAATCAAAAAGAAATCAAGAGTAAGCTATTAATTAAATTTAAAGTTCACATGTTACATAATCAACATTAAAGTATTTGGAATTAACTTTACCGATAAACCAGGACTTGGCAGACATATACATGCATTCCTCTCCAAATGTGATAGGAAAGTGATGCCTATAGTATCGTGAGCTGAAAGAGAATGAGATTTGACAACTCATAGTTACATGCTCCACTCTATTTTCTACTGTAATTTTAATTCTAAATTTAGCATTAGGTCATTTTATACCATTTTTTTCTTAATGCTAACATGCAAGACGATTTGACTACTATAGGCAGTTTATGGGTTAATGTTTAAGACTAATTATAAATAGTAATCCATTTAGTAAAAGGGGATTTAGGACTGCTTCATTTAAATGCTAGCTTTACAAAAAGCATCAGTGATGTTACATACTAGAAAGGATGATGATCTATTATTGGCTGCTCTGTGGTTCTCAACCACCACCTCTGTTCATCACCAGAAATCTGAAAAACAAACCAAATACCCAGTCTTACATGTGCTGAGCTTTCCAAGAGAGTTTTGATTTAAACACTCTTTCATAATAGAACCACTAAAATATCTATACATTTCATTTTTTGGTCTTTATGCAAACCAGGTCCTTTTATCAAAAAAGTAGAAAGAAAACTGTATATTTATAGGTTCTATTCTGCATACAGAAGATATGGTTGCTGTAATTATGAGCATAGTAACTAGACACATAGTGTCCAATGTAAATTTAAAAAGACAAATTATTTTTTCTCCAAAATGTGATTTTGTAAGGCTATTAATAGAAATAAACTCAAGTTTAATTATAAGCTAACTTTTAGAAAAATATGTGATAAGGAATTAGAATAATTTATATTATTTATTGATCCTCATTTTATAAATATACATCTACAATTAATCTTGAATGCTTTAAAAGAGTAAGCAATTATATTTAACTTTTCCAATATGAATCATTGAATTGAAATGTTAGGGCAACTCTTAATTTAGAGTTAATGTTTGTAAATTTTGGGAAGATATTTGAAGTAGAATAAATATAAAAATAAAAGTGTTTAAAAATATAGATTCAAATTACATTTGCTATTTTGGCTTTGATGGCTTTTAGTCCTGAAAGAGATGTTATAGTAGCCAGAAAACTGTGATTGCTAGCACAATATAGGACAGCTTCTTCATAGTTTAAGTGAGGATCAGCAACAAACCAATATTCACTCCCTTCTACTATAACTGGAGGTCCATGGATTCCAGCACGCTCTAAAGAAGAAGAAGAGTATCAGAGTTATGTCTGCACAAACTAAACCACACCCTCAAAGCACGGATTAATGTTCAGAGCTATTTACAAGTAATAATGCATTTGGATTACTGGTTCTCTCTAGCTAAGACAGGGCTGCCTGGAAGCAACCAAGGATTTCTAAGCCAGTGAGTGACTCTGCCACCTCCTGTGCATAGAGAAGAGAAGGACAAATCCAGCCACAGCCCCAACCCAAACCAGCCAATCACCTTTCCTGCCTGGATATATTTCATCTTACTTGAGATGTGATAGAGGAAGCTGGCACTAAGATCCAGTCTTAAAAAATTAAATACATTCTTAAAAAGGTAAAAGCAACTTTGGCTAAAATTTTAGTTTTTGTTTTAACTCACCTGGATTGTACCAGTCTGGTGTTTTGAGAGTACGGCCTGTATGAGGAAGAAAGCAAGTAACTTAAGCTTAGTGTCCAATTACAGATCACTGCATACTTTGAGTGGAATATTCAGTGCAATTCAAAAGAGCTTGCTATACTGCTGAGGTTTGTCCATTTCTGGCCAAATATATTTTTTCATGTTATGATTGTTTCAGTTTGAATTTTGTAGGATCTGAACTTGTTTAGTGGCAATCAAAAAGGCAGTCTATTAAGCATTAGTAAAGCATCACTTAGTTTTCTACTAGGTATCCAGTAAGTCATTAGTAAATGGCACTGTATACAACACATAGAAGCACTAGGGTACATGCACCAAGATAATCATTATGGTAGGATTAGGATTGGGATGTATTGGGATTATGTATTATCTTTATGTATTGGGATTTGAATAGTTATTCTGTAAACCTGGATTGGTCAAGTTTATTGGACACTAGGAAAACTTTGGAAATAATGTACAACCATCGAAGATTAAACCTTTTGAGAAGGTGAGAAATCAAACTGGTAGGAAAATAATAGAAATCACCCAGGAGTCCTAGATAGAAACACACATTACAAAGAATTACTGGTTTTGAAGTTGGGTGTGTCCATGTCTGACACAGACAAGGTAACAACATATGCCACTGTGTTACCTTGGACCAGTTGCTCAACTCCTTGACCCTCAACTTTCTACTTTATAAAAATGAGAGTCAGGGCCTCCCTGAAGGCTCTGGGCTTAAGCCTCAGCACTGTCATGCTATTGCCACTGCAGCCTGAGTGGCCTGAGTTCCATCTCTAGCCAGAGAACTACGCACATGGCACAGCAGACCTCTCCTGTCTCTCCTGCTGCTCTCTTTAGGAGTATATTTCAGTAGATCTGCCTGTTCTGCTCCCCACTCTATCTCTGGTTAATCATCTCATGCCCCACACCTCTGACTTAGACCCCAGTTCTTGCATGCATGAGTAAATAAAATAAATCTTTAAAAAAAATGAGACTCAAGTGCCCAACTCATAAAGACAGTGTGACAATTACAGAAGATTGCCCTTAGGAGCACCCTGCACATTCCCAGGCAACAATCAGTTCCCCCCCAGATACTAGTTGCTTTCTATTCCCTTTTCATACTGGCTTTAGGGCATTCTGGTTTCAAGTTGAAGATTTAATTAATCTTAAAAATCACAGTAAAAGAGCTGTTCTTAATTTTGCTGTCATTTCAGGGCAGGATGCGTAAGAAAACCCTCCTCAGAGGCCTATCTATGTATCCAGCATCTTTGTGTTCTCTCTTTGAACCAGTTCTCTACTTATTAGACAATATCCATGTTTCAAATCTGTTAAAAATATAGTTTCTTGTTTGCAAATGATGGAAGTTTAGAGTAGAAAATTTAGGACAGAAGCTCCATAAGACAGAAACTAGAGGTGGGGGTAGACATGATTAAAGACTCATTAAACCTGCTATGGAAGATCTGTAGGCAAAGGCTAGAAGTGGGGATAAGATGAACTGTCTGTCATTACAGAAAACACCAGTCCTTACAGATTGACCCAATCAGAACTTAGAAGTGATTGTTTCAGCAAGAATAAAATTCCATAAAGGAATGAATTCCTCCAAAGAACACTACATAAAGATAACCCTTGCTCTGGGAAAATGCAGGTCTTGTCCCAAGACTGCCCACCTGTGTCTGTTCAAATACCTCTTTCCCTTTCTCGTTGTCCTAATAAACCTGCCCTTTTAAAATGCAGCTTTTGCCTATTCATGTCTATCCAAACATCTTTTTCCTTAGTAAATCTGCTGTGTGTCGCTGAGCAGGAAACTCTGCCTGATCCCTTTCTCAGAGGAAAACCAAGGACCTCATTCATTATATCCCCAAATCTGAACTCCATTATAATCTTGTCAAAGACTTCCTATTTGAGTATTGGGGGAAGCTATGTATAATCATTAAATTTCTTTAAATTAGTGAGAAAAGCAGAATGTAAGTTTTTTTTTTTTTTACCCAAGAATATGAATTGTATAAAGGGCATAGAGAAATACTATGTTAAAAAGGTTGTGTTTGGGTCATGTTATTATAGGTATTTTTTTAAAAACATTTTTATGAGTCTTATTTTTGATACTGTTTCTACAATTAAAAAAATAAACATCAAAAATATCCATAATAGATATGGGCTACTTAAAGTTTTAGGTTATCAAAATATCCCTTTGAGACCTTTTAAAGAAGCAATTAATTAAAACCGGTTGGATCAGGTAATAAAAAAGGGAAAAGCCTGAGAAAGGCATAGTGTTTCAAGTGACTGAAGAGAAAATTTTCCTTAAAAAAACAAATACACATTAATACAGATTGATCTAGCTGACTTTGACTGTTCTAATAATCAAGAAAATATAGAAAACACATTGAACTTGGAAACTCAGGACTGCAAAAGGGGAGTTAGTGAAACATTTAATTCCCGAACCAAGCAATAGGTTGATTGCTTCAAATGACTGCAAATAAACTGAGCCAAGTTGTTTCTTTAGCTTTTAAATTTGTTTCTGCTTGGGGGCTTCCCTGGTGGTGCAAGGGGTTAGGACACAACCAACCTATGAAGCAGTTTGCAGCCACTGTAACTCAAGTTTCACTCTCTGGCAGGGAGCAAACCACATGGTGCAGCAGACCTCTCCTGACTCGCCCGCTGCTCCCCTCAGCAGTATATTCCAGTCAGTCTTCCTGTTCTGCCCCCCACTCTGTCTCTGGTGAATCCTCTCATCCCTCCCTCTTCTGGCCTGTACCCTAGCTCTTGTGTGCATAAATAAATAAATCTTTAAAAAAAATAAATTTCTTTCTGCATGAGGAGAAGGTGAGCATAATTATTTCAAAGATTTGTTTATTTGGTTTATAGATTGATACTTGCTAAGTTAGTTAATTTTCTTCTATTTAAAATTTAAAAATATATATAAGGAAGAAAACCACAAAACCACATGCTCTTTGTAATACTTCCTGTGGTTACTGGTTTGTCATTTCTAAGGTTGACTTGGGCCCAACTCACCACTCAAACAGGGGTGGAGGCGGATAGCACTACCATAGTAGGCATATACTGTGGGAAGCAATGACTCTATGGCATCGAGCAGCCAAAGAGTAATCGGAGTGTCACCATTCATACTTCCAACCAGAGATATTGTCCGAATTATTATATATTAGCAGTTTTGGAGTTCATTGAAAAATTCTTTCTAAATTTCACAGTGATGGACAAATTTTGATTTCTTGACTCTTGCCACATTTTTTCCCCAATTAATCTTCATTTTGTTTTTCACTTCCCATGAAAATTAAAACTGAAATGATTTCTTTTGCTATATCTCTCATTTTAACTGAAATAACCTTCCTTTCCAAGATTTAACCTCCCTAAGTTAGCCTTAAATTTTATCTACTATGTAAATTCTTTCATGAAAGAGGAAGGCACCAACAAATTCTAACAGGCAAGTCTTCTACTGGGGCAAGGAGTCAGGCAGGATGGAACTTAATACAGTTACTGCATCTTCATAGACTTTTAAAATTATAGACTACAATGCTCTCTTAGGTATTTTTGTCTCAGTATTCATGATGCTCACACAAGAAATCTACGAAAGGAATAATTACCGCTTACCTTTTGGAATCTGGCACACCCATTCAAGTTTTATATCACAAGCAAAAGGCCTTACATAAATATATTCTCTGTCATCATAGTAATACCACCTTCTTCGCCATGGCCTCTGAATGGCCTAAAGAAGGAAGAGGATTGCATAATATTTTGAAGGAGATGTAGCACTTATAAAACATCAAACTGTAAATTCTATAGTGCGATATCTATTTTAGCTATAGTACCTAAAATATTTGTTTAATGAATGAACATATGAACAAATGTAGTATTCAAACAGTAAGAGCCTTCAAAGGGGCAGAAAAGGATATATATAAGATCATGTTTATGTCCATGTTTATGTTATGCCCAAAGTGCAAATTAATGTTTTTTTTCTGTTTTTGTTGATATAAAATTATAGTCTCTTGCACCTTTAAATGTGGGATGAAACAAACTAGAAATGAACAGGTAGTTCAGTTGTTTCCAAACATCAGGCAATCATTAAAGCAGATCTGTGAAAAAGAGACATGGAAGTCTGGCCTAAGGGGCCCAGGTTCCTTCTTTGCTGTTGCTCTGCATTGCTAGGATGTTTCCCTCTTCTCCATGGTACAAGGTGACTCCTTACAAATTCCAGTTAGCAAGTAGGGGAGAAATGAAAAGGGTGCATATGACCCGTGAGGCACAACTATCACCTTTTGGACCGTTTTTTTTGTCAAGGCCGAATTCCTGGTGGGTATTGTGGCAGGTGAGGTAGAATTCTTCCAGAACACTGCCCTGGCTGGCCTCATTCCTGATGTAGGCTGTTATCGGTCTTTCTATTATTCTATTTTGTGGTAGATTTTCAAATCTCTTTATGCATGGGATTCTATTTACATAGAAGATAGTTTATTACATAACTGTTCTGGAAAGTTCACAAGCTCCTCTGAAGTTTTCACCTTTTCATATGTTAAATTGGGAATTGTATAAAAATGCATGAGATGATGTAGTCAATTATTAGAACAGTTATTTCTCAGTTCTTTTTTTATATTTTATTTTATATAATTCTTACATCATTTTTCATTTTTGTACAATGTATGCATTTTCATTTTGGTTAAATTCCCTGTACAATACCTACCTCCCTTATTTTGGCCCTAATCCCTCCTCTCCTTCCCCGTCCCCCTCTCCACAACCTGTTAGTGTGTCTCTGGCTTATGGTTGCTTGTTGATTTTCATTTTTACTTTATTATAATTAGTCTTTTTCCTGGTTCCTTATTTAGGTTTCCGAAATTCTCAGTTCTTTGTATCAACCTTCCCTGAAGCATTTCTGGTCACTCACCATCTTGAATCTCTTTCTTGGGTTTCCATAGTGAAGATATTATCTAGCTAGCATCTCCTTCCTCATTTTCTTACATTTGATGTGTTAATGTCCCCAAATCCACTTCTTGGCCCTTTTTTTCTTTAATATACATTTTCCCTTGAATTCCAGCCTCACTTTCTACTTACTACTGGATAGTTCTTAAAACTAATGTGGATTCAAAATATCTACATTAAAATGTATTATTTTCTTCATATACCAGTACCTCTTTTGACTGCTTCTGTAAATGCCTAGTCAAATAATACAGTGGACCCAGACACATCTGGATTTAAATATCAGTTCTGTAAAAATGTAAGTTACTCAGAGCTCCAATTTCTCCCTCATAAGATGAATATAGTAACAGTAACTACTGTACTAGGTTGCTTAAGTGCAATAATATAAGTGACAAGCCGAGTAATGTGCCCATCTGAGGACAGTTCAGCTATCACCACTGATACCACCACCACCAGCACCTTCATTACTACTCTTTTATAACACACTTGTTGTTGCATAAACTCATTCTTTGCTTGTCCCCACCCTTGTAAGTATTTGTTTACTTGTCGTTATCTCCTACTAGACAGTAAGTTCTGTGAAGCCAATTCCTGTTACTATAGTTTCCCCTAGCGTGTTAGAGACTGAACGTATTGCTATGGACTAAATAAATAAACAAATTCTGCAAAGAAGATAGTTGGTCTTCTGAATCTATCTGCTGTGTTTTGAAATCTGTCTTAATGTCAGTCTTGTTCATACCCTTCTTGTTGCATGTCAAAAACTTTTAATAATGTACTGCTGCCTACCAAAAAATGTACAAACTCCCTAATCTGGTATCAACATAATATCCTCACTTTGTTTTCAACAGTGCAAATTAAAAATTCTTGATCTGTATTCTGTTCTCATCTCTTTAACCTCTCCCTTCTACTTCCACTTTATTTTATGCCACCTCCTCATATCATTCCCCCATTAGAAAACCTTCTAACATGAGGTTGTATCCTACTTGTATCAACTCTATCCATTCACCCAATTCACATTTCACCTTTTCCTGGAAAGAAGCCATACAACTTATTTCCTCTTCTGAGTTTCACTAGCCTTCCTCAACCCACTCATTTGGAGTTTATGACTGTTATTACTGCTCAGTAATGAGAACCTTCTTTCTTAAATATGAGTTTTATCTTCTCAAATTAAGTGGAAGTTAGGTTGCTTGAGGGCCAGGTCATAGGTGTACTTCTTCCCTCCTACTGCACTTAATATCATGTTCCATATACAAAAGGGCCTTAATGGATCTGTTTCCTGAATGTACGTGATGCCAGATTTATTTTTTTTTTAATGCAGATTTTTCCAGCATTGTACTGACCTTGACAGCACCACAGTCTCTGATATCATAATCCTGCAGAAACTCATTTGGCACAATAGTAGTCACCTAAAAGACAAGAGAGCCCTGCGAATTTAAGACTGATGTATAAATATTTGCAATTTAGATGTAATTTAGGCAGCTTTCATAATTCAAGTATGCTATATGCCACAAAAGGAAAACTTTTTCACATCTTTCTTTTTTTCAATATCAGGATGATAAATCATGAGAGGACTTAGAAAATGCCATAATGTCATGAGTTTCCCAAAAAAGGAAACTATAGTTTCAGAGGAGAAGGTTAACACCGTGTTACATTTGCAGCTTGGGTTAAATTATTTTGAATTATTTGAAAATAATTTGCTCCTCTAAAACTTCTTTTTAGTTTAATGCAAATACTTGAAATAATATTTAAGGACTTTAAAGATTCCATCAAAATAAATTATTTTACTCAATAATGATTTTTCCTTTTTATACATCTAATATTTTAGATAATAAAAATAAAAGCTTCTTATTGTGAAAGAAAAGAAAAAACAGTACAAAGGAAAAAATGACTGTAATACTTGAGATAATATCTATAGTCTAGTAATTTTTTACTATATAGAAAGAGCTAATCTATTTTTTAAAATAAAAATGAATTAAGCAACTTGTTTTTTCCCCTACTTCATATATGTGAGTCTATTTCCATATCAGTAAAGATAGAGCTAAACAATTTTTATAGTCATGAGGTATATGGCTCTATCACTTCACAATCAACTTGTTTTTGAAGCACATATCGCTCTACCTTACTCTAAACAAGAAAGTTTAAACTTATTGGTGGGGCTTCCCTGGTGGCACAAGGGGTTAGGACGCAGCACTATGAAGCTATCAGCAGCCACTGCAGCACAAGTTCAACCCCCAGCCAGGGAGCTAACCCACATGGTGCAGCAGACCTCTCCTGTCTCCCCCGATGCTCCACTTTGCAGTGTTTTTCAGTAGATCTGCCTGTTCTGTTCCTCACTCTGTCTCTAGTGAATCTTCTCACCCCCTGCACCTCTGGCCTATACCCCAGCTCTTGTATGCATAAATAAATCTTTAAAAAAAATTAAAAAAAAAAAACAACTTACTGGTGAACGATCACTCCATTGCCAGGATCCTTGTAAATCCGGGCTTCTTTTATTTAAACCTATCCAGAACCAACGCTGGCCACTGTGTAAAATGAAGTGTTAAAACAAAATTTAAGCATAGCATTTGGCAAAAATATTAAGCTTTTATGTCTGAAGTGCTTCTGTGTTTATTCAAAAGACCTCATCACTAATTAAAAGCACAGTTTCAAGCTATAATAAAGTTTTGTGAAATGAAATTAAACCATAAATATGGTGTAGTTATCATAATAGTACCATATGTTTTAAAACTAATTTTTCATATGAAAAGCAGAAACTATTCCACTTTGAACTTAAGAGGAAGAAAATGTATGATCATTTCAAAATTTTTACTACAGAACTTCAATATTAGACAATGTTTTCAAATACAGTTAAATACAACAATGGCATTTACTTAAAACATTTTTACATAATACAATCAAATATCTTCTCTTTAAAATGTACAACAAACTATTTGGCTAAATTTTTACTAAACAAATTAAGAAAAACTCATTCCTACTCCCTACCGAAGTTTAAACAAATAATTAAATATTTTTAAATGCCAAATTCCATGGGCTATACCAGAGCAACATAATTAAGCATTTAATTATACTCATACTATAATAGCCATATTATAATAATGTATTATTATTTAATATTTATACTATAATAGTAGTATACAGGTATTGAGCTAGGTGCAATGGTGCCACAGAGAAGTGTGGTACCTCCAAGGCCCAATACCTACCCTTAGATGGCACATAAGCTAGTCAAGGAGACAAGAAATATATAAATAAAGAAAATAGAGGGCCATCTTCAAAAGACATTAGATGATATACAATTTGTATATATTTTAAGTGCTATGAAAGTTCAGAAAAAGGAAAGGTCACTGTGGAATACAGAAAAAAACAGGAAATATTTTGTGATATTGGAAGGACAAAAAGAATTTTCAAAGAATAGTTAATGTGTCTTTGGAGCCATAATCTGACTGTTTACCACATGGCAGCACTCAGATTGGCTAAGAGGAGAAAGAATATGCACTCCAGGGAAAAATATACACCATAACATTTAGAAGCAGGGGCATACATTATAAGTGATTTCTTCCCTTCAATTAAATTTATGCTTTAGCCAGGAAGATATTTACAGTATAAAAAGAAGTAATATAACCATTAAAAAAAGTGTTCTAAGCTCTAACCCCACTTGTAAATATTGTCTTAAATGCATTACAATTTTAAGTGTCTATAGACCACTTTCCCTATAATGCAAACTTTTAACAGCATATGGTATATATGATTAGTATATGGGAGTGCAAATTATATTTGCATATATATTTACATATATAAATGTTATATGCTTATGACTATAACACATATTAGAGAAGGGATAGGATCCAAATCTAAAAATAATTCCTACTCCCAAGTTCAGTAGAATATAGGGGATATAGGCATATATAGCTACAAGACCACTGGGAAACAAGTCATCTGTATTAAAAAACACTTGCTAGCAGCTCTTGTCCCAGAACAGCCTGCCTATGTCTATGCAGTCATTATTTTTTTAAGCAAATTTGCCCCTTTCAAAAGCAGCAGCTCTCTGTCCATGTGTGTTTAAGCAGCTGCTTCATCTTCCTTCTCTTTTCCTTGATAAACCAGCCCTTTAAAAGTAAAAAAGATCAGAGCAAATTTAAGTTAATTTCTCAATTTTAAATAAAACAATTATTTTTTCTTTACCTCTTTCTTCTGTTCAACATCCCCTCATGTTTTAATATCAATAAGTACTTTTTCACCCTTGATCTTTTCAACTTACTGTAACAGAATATGAGGACTGTACGAAAGTTTTTATTCTTTTGCTGTTTTCTTTCATAGAGAAAGATCACCCATTTGTATAAACTTAAATCAAGTGGAAACAATTAAATCCAGTTTGAATTTAGCAGTTACAACAGGAAACTGCATTTATGTTCTCAACTAATCAGAAGTTTTTTATAAGCTTCAGATATATCATACTTCACAAATGCTGCATTTCTAAACCATACGATCTAGATAATTGTTATATATAGCATAATTAAAAAGTCAGTTGGCTAAAATAATGAGGAGGTTAAGTTTGCTTCCTCACACTAAATTGGGAATATAACTTCATTTTTTCCAACTCTTTTCACATTATGTATTTTGTATAGAAATCCATGTTTCTGGGGAATCTGTATAGAAATCCATGCTTCTTTAAATAAACATTAGGCATTTTATCTTCATACAGTCAACAGTAAAACCAGGCAGATCACCAAAGATTAGTTGCCACTTGCATTTACTGTATAGTCAGTATAAAAAGAAGTGATATAAACAAAGAGAAAGTCTCTATAGAGAACTGTCCCCAACCTTCCCACCCACTCCTCTCTTAGCCTCACGTTTTCCCACTTAAAAATTTCTTTCAAATGCATTTCTGTCTCTTCTGCTGCCTCTCAGGGAATAGTTTCCCAGAAAGCAGTTTGCCCACTGTCCAAAATTTCTAACCTTCACTCCTTTCTGAGGCTAAACTTCATTTCAACCTATATACTTAAAGTTTCCACCTTAAATTTATGTGTTATATAGAAAATAGTAGCTACTTGTGTTTTTGTGTATAGTAGGATATAGAAAATATTTCCTCAATTGTTACAGTCCAGGTTTGACTTGACTTATTTGTAGGCAAAAAAAAAAAAAAAAAAAAAAGAAGAAATCAGAAGTCATAATAACTTATCTATACTTCTAATGTGAATTTCAGGAAAAATGATGGAAAAATTTGATCATAACTGGGGAATCAAATCAAACTGAAATTCTCTTTTTATAAATTTCTTCTACTTCAAGCACTAAGAATATAATTTTAAGGCTATTAGGTTAAGAAGACATTACACGAAAGGTTAATGTGTGTATTTGTGTTAAAATTCCTACTCAATCAAATTTCCAGCTGCATCTGCTATCTGAGGAAAACAGTATCTCTGCCATAACCCCCAATAAACACTATTTGATGAAGGTGCTTAGCCTGTAAAGCCTTAGATTTATATCTAAATCCATCACGCCTCATCACAGGAGGTAGTGCACACAGCAGTAGTGGCATCTCAAACAAGGCTTTCCTCTCTAATCCCATGGCTGCTTTTGCTCCACAATAGCTTCCCTTGGTGGGCTGCCATTAAGAGTCACAAAGATCTTAGAGTCTTAATGACTTGGTGCACCATGAATCCTTTTCATTGAAATACAAATAGAGATGGGGAATTTAGATTAGGAAAAGTATAAAACTAATCTGACTTAACTCCTTGGCATGCAATACACAATTTGGGCAATGGACATCTTGCTGAGAAAGGTCAATTCCTGCAATGAAAAGCTAGGTGTCCATGGAAAAAGATTTATAATCATTTTCTGCTATAAATGAATTTGCTTCCTTCCTTCCTTCTCTTCAAACTATGGTATAGTATTTGTTTCAAAATATGTTCTCTTGCTAAGGATAGTGTGGACAAATAATCTCTTTACTAGTGGAGCACATATTATGCAGACAACACAGTCTGCCTAATATGGCCTTGTGTTATCCACTCAGATAGTGTACAAATAAAGTATGGTCCCTATGAGTAAAAGGATTACGGTGATTTATATTTTTCTTTGTGATTTTGTTTTTTAAGTTCAGTATACGTTACTTTTGTGATTAGAAAAAAAATTAAAGTACTATATATTCTGTGGAAAATATGTCTGCGAATGTAAAAAATAGAAAAGATTTTCACTAAATGCTAAATATGTTTATAACTGGGAAATTGGATTAGTGGTAATATCAAATTTAGCATAGAAGATTACATTCTAAAAATATTACCTGAACTGGTCCATTAGAAAGTGAAAAAATTCCTTCATTTCATCCACGTGACTGAAGCTAGGGAGGTGTGCTCCAAGGGCTTGGCAGAATCTCTCAGCTTCTTCCCAATTCCTCTTTCTAACAATTCTTTCTGCATGAAATATCTTAAAAAACGTAATAAACATTCATTTCCTAGTTCATAATTGTGAAGTGTTCATAATTGTGAGGTCAATTAAGTGTCAAATGTGTGGGTTCCTGAAATGGATTGTTACAGGTATACGAAGACATAGGTAAATGCACATATATCATGACACAGATAGGTCTTGCCGAAAAGGTCAACCAAATGCCAGCACAGGTGCTAGCCACTATTGTCAGAATGGATGGCTCTCCTCAGCCAGGCTGGGAAACTGCTCAAAAAATTACCATGTCCTCTTATGTCCCTAGGACCGTGAAATATAAAATGATTCAGCAGGGATGGCTGTAAAGGATATAGGAATGTTCGGGGAGTAGACTATGAAGAAATACACTAACAATGCAGTTTTGAACATAATACAATTAGATGTATGTAAGTACAGGACTATATTCTGATGAGGAAGAACCAAAGAACAGACTGCTTTGGTGTGTGAATACTGACAGAAGGTGGCAAAGCTGACTGATGTAGACCTTAAAATAGTTATTTTTTATGTTGTTAGAAGTGATGGAACTCTTCCTTTGACAACAAGAATTAGAGGGTTGTGAGAATCATCAGCCAAGTGTCAGTGTGGCATGCCACTCACCCCAATTCCTCGAACCCTAAGAAAGAGCCACTTCTGCCTCTGGACCTGCTCTTTGGGGTTAGGACATGAGTGGTGAGTGGGAAGGAACTGTCTGACATCAGAGCATCAATGCTATTCTGACAGGAGCTCTGTGCTCCCAAACACTTAGGTATGTCAAATATATGTCTGGCGAGCAAGCTAATTTGTACAAGGACAAGGACTAGAATGGCAAAAAGAGAACTTCATTGAGGCATTGAACAAGAATTTTACTTTACCTTATAACAAGAAAGACTTGAGGGGAAACTATGCCAGCCCTCAGGACAGGGGTCTTCAGGCTTGGGGGCTGTCTCCTCAGGTTCAGCAGGTCCACTTATTTTCTTACAAATTGAAAGTGCTCTGAAGGTTCTGCAGTCTTTTACCTCCCACTTTCCAAGAGACTTTTCAGAAGACATAGCCACACACCCGCCAGGAGAAGCTAGGATTAAATTGGACACACTGATGAATTTTTTTTAAATTTATGTGTAGAGGAAATGGGGTGAAGACCAGAGGTGCGGGGGTCGGGGTGTGTGAGAGGATTCACCAGAGAGAGTGGGGAGCAGAACAAGCAGATCTACTGAAATATACTGCTGAAGGGAGTGGATGAGACAGGAGAGGTCTGCTGTGCCACGTGGGTCATCTCCCTGGCTGGGCATCGAACTCAGGCCGTAATGGTGATAGTGTGGAGACTTAAACCCTGGACCACCAGGGAAGCCCTTGATTAAAATTTAAAACTAAAGTCCAAGATTTTCTAGCACCACTACCCCTTATTTGAGCCGACATGTGGAGGAAAAATAGGAAAGGAAAAGGAGGAGAGAAATGTGTTGATGATAATAATAATATAGAGAAGTATTTTACTATTTGTCAGGTGCTATTCTAAGAGGATTAAATGAATTGATCCTTACAAACAAACCAAAAGGGTTCTATTATCATAGATATAATAAGGATTAATGACTTAGCCAAGGTCACATATTAATAAATGATTAACTTGGGACCAGAAGCCAGGCAGTCTACTTCCAGAGTTGTAGCTTAAACCATTAGGCTGCCAGGGTAGCCTGACAAGCTCATATTAACAACTTTGAAGAGTTTTCAAGCAATGTAGTAAACCTGAAAACAAACTATTTCAGATTCATTTCAAAGGAAGTGCTGGTGCAATAAAGCTAGACGAAGGTATGTAGTAACATATTTGCTTACTATTTACTTTACGCCAGCCAGAATTTTATTTACTCACAACAACAATAAAAGATAGTTTGTATTATGAGATCTATTTTCTAGATGAGGAATAAGTAACTTGCCCACAATCATAGTTAGTGGCAAACTCATTCATATTTAAGCAATAGGTACAGGCCTTTAAAATGTTGAGATCAGTCAAGTTTTCTTCATTATCTCCTTTCCCACAAATTCTTTGCTCACTTTATTTAGTGTCAGTTCTGCATCATCTTTTGGAACAGTTTCTTTTAATTCTTCTATGGGCATGTTGACTTGATCACTGATTTATTGCGGAGGGTACTAACGTATACAAATCAACAGCCAGATGGCAGAGATCTACGGGGCACAGTATGGGGGGAAAAGGCACAGAGCTTCCATGCCCTCTCCAGGTGCATCGTTCTTCAAATCATTAGCCAGGAAGCTCTGAGTGTGGTTTCAGAGAAATGAATTTTATAGCTTCTTATGTTGGGTTATTACCAAGGATTTTTAATAGGAAAGGCATAGTTATTGTTTCTATTTATGGTCCCAGCGACTTTAGACTAGAAGATCATCAATGACATCACATTTCAAAGGTAAGAAAAGGACATATTTGGAAGGGATGGTGCATTTCACAAATCACTGACTTCTATACTTCGAAGATGAAGGCATTTACCTGGCTCAAGAAATTTCCAGTTGGAGAAGGTAACAGCTCGATTCATTCCCTTAAAATTTGACCAACTGTACTCTCCACGTGAATCTGTATCTCGCAGGCCAGTCCAGAAGTACTTTCTTAGAGATTTAGTATACTTTTTAATCATATCATTTATGTATTCTTGCTCAAATCTACAAAACAAGAGTCAAATTAGCAAGTTTTTTTTTGTTTACAATGATTGGATTACTGTGTCAAATGAAGATGCACTGTTTTCCTTAGTAAGATTATTTGGCAAAAGAACCTGTAGTTAAAAGTTCACAAGTAGATACATACCTGCTAGTTATAGTTAGATTGCACTTGGTTCCAAAAGGGACCTCATCCTCATAAATCTTGTAACAGGTTTCTCCATGCCTCTTCCAGCCCTAAGTTAGAGGAGAAATATTGTCACACTATCTTCCAGACAAGCAAGGTTCTGCTACATTGATAATATCTTACAACTTGTGGAAATTAAGGATATAATCTGTGAATTCAAACATGTGATGATGGTGGGATAAAATTTCACAGATATTCTCCATAAGACTGTGAGTCTGTCAGACAGGTGTGTCTAAATTCTTTTTGCCCTTAGTGCCTATTTCATCTCAAGAGTACAGCAGATTTTGGTTGAATCATTTTTGAATAGGAATAAGTGGGAGAAGTAAAGATATCAGCATTAAGGTTAGTGATCCTATACTTTTGGTAGAAAATTCATTTTTTCTTCCATAAAGACACCAGTATGGTATGATTCACTGACCTCTGACATGTTTTAACATAAACAAGCAGAGCTAGCAATATCCTGTATTTTCCAAGTCAAAATTTCTTCAGTTCAGGCCTGAATTATTCAACTACCATCCCTAACCAAGAAGATACTATATTGCTTAGAAAAATTAACGCAAGGATTTTAAATACCTCATTTGTTTTTTTATTTTAGTTTACCTTATTGGCATAACTTGGCTTACAATGTTGTTTGTGTTTTAGAAGTACAGGATCTCCCCTTTCAGGTGTTGTTACCATACTGTTCCTGCCACCTATACACCCACAGTCTACAGCTGTTACAGGACAACCCTGCTCTAAAACGGGTTACCTGACTATGGGTCCTCACCCACACACTTAAAGGGGACTTAAACTGCAGGCACACACAAAAGGTTAACAAAAGTTTTATTTATAAGGGAAAGGGAAATGAGGAAATGAACAACTCAGGAAGAAAAAGAGGGAGATAAATTCTTAAATGCATCCTACCCATTCTGCCAACCTGGAATCCCAAATGACCCAACGAGACCAAACCTGCCTGGCCAAGAGCATGAGCCAAGAGAGCAACACCCCACTAACATGGCTGGTTATAAACACAAACCAGAGAAAATGGCTGCTTAACTCCACCCTTAGGTCCTCACAACCTCCCTTTGGGGATCATGGGATTTGTAGTTCCTAATGTCTTGATGTAGTGGGGGTGGCATCCACAAAGCCTGTATGGAGTTTGCACAGGACATCCTTTCCCCCTAACACAACCATAGTCTATTATGCTCCCTCCCCACTTTTTTTCTTGCCCCTCTTATTTCCCTTCCCCCCTCCCTCCCCCAGTAGCCTCAGCACACAAGGTCAGTTTTCCAGGGTTCCTTGCTAGCTTGGCTTTATCTGACCCTTTATTGGCTTTTCTATATTCCCCATAAAAGTGACACATACATGTCACTAGTACATACCATATTTGAAGGACATGTCTTTTCTGATTTTGTATCATTCACTTTTTCTCCCTCTTTTTTACATACATATTTAAGTTTCTCTTCACAGGATTGGACTTTCCACTGGCCCAGCTTTTAAAAAACAGGAGAAAATTTTCCAATAAGAATTTATTTGCTGTATATTTATTTTAAATTAAGTAATTAATTAATTTTTATTTATTTATACAAGCACTGGGTACAGTCAGAAGCACGGGAGGGTGAGAGAATTCATCAGAGCCAGAGCGGGGAGCAGAACAGGCAGAAGGACCAAAGTACACTGCTGAGGGGAGCAGCAGGTGGCAGGAGAGGTCTGCGCGCCATGTGGGACCCTCCTCCGGTGACCGGGGAGCAGCCGGGGATCGAACCGGCACTGCAGAGGCTGCGGGCAGCTTCGCAACCCAGCGCTCAACCGCTGAGCCACCGGGGAGGCCCTTGCTGTATATTTAGAATTGAACTCTAACTTATTTTAAGTCAACACAGTTTCTTCTCACAAAACTATGAGGGAAGGAGATGGGGAGAAGGAGAGAGGGGAAGGAAGAGATTCAATACAAATGAATGATTAAATCTTAGAATATACTTCTAGAAAATGCTACACAATAGGCCTGCAAGGCTGTGGCTCACAGCCCATTACTTCAGCAGCACCTCAAGGTAACAGGGCAGATGAATTCCATTTTCTTATAAGAAAAACTATAAAGTATCAAAAGACAGTACAGAAGTTGAAGAGAGAACTCAACGCCATAAAGAGTTGCCAATGTTCTAGCCATTTTTTCATGTGAGAAAGGTTTTTATCCACAGGTTAAAAACTTCTGAGCACATCAACTAACCTCCCTGCCTCATCTTCCTTATATGTAAAAGGACCATGGTAATTACAATACCTACTCTCTATTACAGAATCAAAAGTTTCCTCCCATTGTAGTCTCAACTTCAAAGTTCTTATTTTCAAGTATGCGACTTAACATTTGTTTTGCTTAATTGCCCAAGTCACTCTGCTTTCTTCTAACTAAATAGTCATATGTCAGCTGTGATCCAGGTCAGTTTTGTACTTTGGAATGCTCTTTTGTATGCCATCAGTTCAGTCTTGCCTATGGGACCTCATTTCAACCTTTGATACTCTTCTAAAGACAAAGTGGATCTTCCTTTAAATAGAGACATGACATCCTTCTAAATTGATTTTTGACACCTTTCTAAATACATCTTTACTACTGAACCATTTCTAATGCTCATACTATTTATGATTTCCATTTAAACCTCTCTTGAAGGTTGGGTGACACAATCAGTCACCTAAACAATTAGGAGTCCAAAGGAGAATGATTTAGTATATACAAAATCATGCATAGGTTCTTTTGGCTCAAGATTCTATCTTTTTCGAATTATTAACTAAATCATGTTTAATAGACTTCAAAGCATTCTACAGGAGTAAGAGAATCTCTGAAAAAGTTTGGTCTAATTTTTTAATATGAATTTTTTTTCATTACTCAAAGCAGGGTTAATATAAAGCTTAACCTGAACATGAGTTCAGAAGATGGGATTTTTTTGTTTGTTTTGTGTTTCTGGGATTTTTTTTTCAAGTAAAATTGTAGCTATATGTTAAATATCACACTGATGGTCCCAAGAAAAAGCAGTTTATTAGAATCTATTTGGCAGGAGAATTTGAGCTCTAAAGGGATTTTCTTGATCTGCTTTGAACAGAGTAGACACACTCAGACAGGAAATGGATTGCTTATTTAGTAATTGTTTACCTTTCTCCTCAGTAGTTATCTGATTATCTTTTATTTTCTTTCCTTTACCTTAAACACAAATATCCCAACCAGAGTAACAGCAATATTATTATTAGATATAACAATAAGATGTAAACCACAGTTTTCCTACCTGTCCAAAATAGGAAACACAGTTGGGAGTCTTATTATAGGGAACATTTGGCTCATCTTCATTCCAGTATGTTAGAGTAACTTCAGTACCATCTGACCATTGAAATAAAGCTGGTGTATTTATGTTCTTCAGGCCTGTCCATATTTCTTCCTTGGCATCTAAAAGAAAAATGTTTCATTGTTTGGTTTTACTTAAGTACTCCAATATATATATTGTTACTGATTTTGACATTCTGAGATGAAGTTTTAAGAGCCCTGATTTTTTAATTAATCTATTAAAATGCTGGTATGTTAGGCACACTCTATGGTGAGGGTTATTCAGGCCACCTAGGCAGGTAGAGTAGACAGCACAGTTGTACTATGATCTGAAGACTGGAATTCCTGTTATTGGACTTAGATAAACCCTGATTTGTAGAAACAATAAACTTCTACAAATACAGTCATAGATAGCCCAGCTAGAACAAGAATATTGTCCTTCACAGCCTGAATTACTGTGTTGTTTCTTCAGGTAAAACAGCACCATGCTGGCCCAGAATAGGTATCTTTCATTAGCTCTTATTTTTAGTGAATCCTAGGAGTTTATAACACTGGCCATGGAGTCTTTATTTTTTAGCTTGCAAATAATTACAAAGTAAAACAATCATTATTTAAGTTTCTGGAAGGAATCAAGAGAAGAGGGAAATTATTCAATCAATGGGTGTATTATTGAATTAGTCAGATAAATTTTCAAATTAATCAGATAAAGGTAAAATTTTGGTTTCTCAGTTGTCAAAGCGACATTTCAAATGCTCAAAAGTCACAAGTGGTCAGTTGTTATTGTATTGGACAGCACAGATCACAGAACAGTTCTATCACCTTAGAAAATTCTACTGGACAGTGCTATATAGAGGATCAAATTACAAGCTTTTCATTCCTGCTAAGAGTCTGAAAATAGGAGTACTTTAAAATATTTCAAACCTCTCAAATAGGATATTTTAGAAACTTACCCCCGCTATGGAGTTTTGTGACAACCACCTCCACATCTGCTAAAGAATGAATGCTGATGAGGTCACTGCTGGAGTTTTTGCATTTCATGTGTGCCTTATCCCAGGAATCACTTTCATTTGCCAGCAGATAGCAAAATCCATTATTTGGCAGCCAGCCTGCTTCACACTGGGTGTCTGAATAAGTCCAAATATCTATGGGAAAAGCAGTTATTTATATTCCAGTTTAAAAAAAGATACATTATTTTGAATCAATAACATTGTAAATTCTTTTTTCCTGAATTACAAGGCTTCTACCAAACTGGGGAATGTCATATCAGATAGTACAGTGACACGAATTTATGTGGTGTCTAATGTATACACAGCACATAAAAGTGACTGCAGGGAATCAGATAAAGATCTGACTGAAATGGGGTATAAATGTGCTATCCATGGCTGGACTCAGACTATTTAAGAAGGGATTGCCCTTAGCCCCAGTAGACAAAAGAATGGGGTAGGGAAGCCAGGGCTGACAAATCTTTTCCTGAGTTGGAGATTTGTTGGGCACCTCTCCTGTCTGTCTTTGAGAGGTTATGATGAGGTGGCTCCTCCTTTCATACACAGTAAATTTAGCAAGGTGACATGCATTAATGCTCACTGTTGAACAAAGGACAGAAAGAGATTCACGGAGCAGCATTTATACACACTGTACCGAAGGGATGGCAGTAGCAGAGGGAAGGGGCAAAAGGCTCTCCTTTCCTCCCCTTAACTAGATATAGAGTCTTCATGGAATTAGTGATTCTTTGCTTTGACCATCCTAAGACGATCAAATGGTGGTCAAGAACTATTACAGAAAAGCAATGATGTTTAAAACCACAGACAATGTTTTTACCCTGCTTAACAAAACTAGAAAGTAGTTTTTAGACTTCACCGGTTTGTAACTGTTTGAAATGTTTGTTGTATGAAAACAATAATAATGTAGACAGTTTGCTTTTTTTATTAAAGGATATGATCCAGGTTTAACTAGCTTCTCACACTTGCAAGATAATTAACTTAAATGTTCTGAAACAGCAGTTGCTATTGCATTTTACAATTATGACACAGGAACAGAAGAAAAATCATTTATAATTGAACTTAAAACCATCATTTTCCTATTCTAGTCTTTATCCCTATGAATACATATTTTTTACAAGATTAAAATGATAAGTGGGCATATAATTTTATTCTTTGTATTTTCCTGCTAGCACAGTTATTTTAATAAATGCCTACCATTCAATCATGTAGGAACATTATGGCTTACTTAATAATTGCTACTAGAGGATATTTATTTGATCTATCATCAGTCACCCTGGTTTATATTTCATTTGTGCTGTCTTTTCTATTATGGCTTTACTTATATGGACCAAATGTGATTTGAATCAACTTGGAAGATGAATATTCATTTTGTCCTATTATTTTAAAACATCCCTCTACATTCTTTATCTTATATACTCATTTTTTAATGTTAAAGAAAGTTTTATGGATGATAAAACACTTCATGCTTTATTCCCTTCCTTCATATTCTTTAAAGCAAGGCATTTTAAAACCTCTTTTTTCCTCTCCCAGTTTTGAATATTAGTCTTTAATTCAGTGAGAATTCAATCAAATGCCAGATATACAGTGGGCTCTGTGCATGACAGGAAGGGCAAAACTTGTCTTCACCTCAAAAAGTTAGCTGTTCTTGTGTCTCAGGACCAAACTCCCTGGAAAAGACTTACTCCTTGTACACAATTTATGCTTCTGCTTCTCTCCTTTTCTATTAATTTATCAACACAAAGACCTAAAGAATCAGTCTGGCAAAGAAGGATGGAGGAGGGGTGGGCATTGAGGGGCAGGGGATAGGAAAGTCTGGGAGCACAGCTGTGTCCATCATTTTTTATTTCACAGAGACAGGCAATACATAGAGCAGTGTTTTTCAAACCAGTGTGCATCAGAATCATTTGCAAGGCTTTTTAAAATACAGATTGCTGGGTCCCACCTTCAGAGCTTCTAATCCAGGAAATCTAGAGTAGGTCCTAAGAATTTGCATTTCTAATTGTACAGATGATGCTGATGCTCTAGTTCTGGGGACCACCCTTTGAGAACCACTGCTTGAAGAAAAAAGAACAGAAATATATTTATCTAGCATATCTCCGCTTTCTGTGGGAATATGTCAAACCAAGGCTTTATTTACATATGGTTGATGATAACTAACCACAGGGTCAAAATCAAATCCTTTTCTGCACTCCAAGTTTAGGTGGAAATAGTATCTGAAATGGATTTCCTTCACAAAACTGTGATTTTAATATAGTTGTATACAGGAACGTAAGAAAAATACCTGTTAACTCCACTGAGTCATTTAGTGGTTTCTCGCAGATGTAGGGCAGTAGAGATTCACAGGAAAAGCTGTGCCACAGACCAGACTCAGCATCCATTTTTGCACAGCTTGATCCACCTATTGTCGGTGCACTAGACATATCTTCAATGGCAGGATTTTCAAAGAGTTAGAAAGAGATGTTTAGGCCAGGGTGGTGGTTAGAAAAAATAATTTATATTCCTATTTTTTTTTGCTTTCATGGGAGCTCATAAAACAGTTGAAACTTGTAAATAAATCAAAATGTATAAATCTCAGGGGACAATTATGTGCTAAAATATGTCTTTTTTGTAAAATACAGGCTTCTGGGAACTATGTTCTGATAGCACACAGTTAACTTAAAAGACAAAACCAAAACCAAAAACCAAACCTCTGCCCCCAACAACTTCCATGACATAGTCTATGGTCAGTAGCTCTTGATCGTCTACTCTATAAAATAAAAATATTTAATTATGATTTGGTGATGCCTCAAAGGTCTTAAATGAAAGATTAAGTAATCTTTAAGATTCTATTTTCTGAGAAAAGTATATTTATTTACAAATAATAAAATTTCATTAATTAAAATGACCTACTAGTATTTTACTGCACTTGATTTTCTTATATGGTTGTAGAACATTTTGTACTGAAGGGTTAACATTTAGTTCTACATTTATCATAAACCTGACTTCTTTTTAAAACGGTATCTAAACCTTTTGGGGGAAATATCCTTTGGCGAACTAAGGTTTTGTTTGTTTTATTCACTATGAAATTTTCTTTTAGTTATCTGTGTAATAAAATACAACCATTATGTTGTCAGCACTTGGATGCTACAGTAGGGAGATCCTGAGAGTTTCAAAAGCAAAAAGGACTATTTCTGAGCCTCCCTGGTGGCACAAGGGGTTAAGATGCAACCTATGAAGCTATCTGCAGTCACTGCAGCTTGAGTTCAATCCCCGGTAGCCTGGGAGCAATCCACATGGCACAGCAGACCTCTTCGGTCTTGCCCGCTGCTCCCCTCAGCAGTGTATTTCAATAGATGTGCCTATTCTGATCCCTGCTGTGTCTCTGGTGAATCCTCTCATCCCCCTACCCCCCACCTCTGGCCTGTACACCAGTTCTTGTATGCATAAATAAATCTGTTTTTTTTTGAAGGGCTATTTCTGTATTAGAGCAATGCTGTAGATGAAATATAGTAGGCATCAGTCACACACATTAAGTTCTTCGGCCCTGTGTGGGGTTCATCCTGCTCAGAGGTTGGAGACAAATGTTCAGTGGTCCATGGTGTGATTCAACTTAACTACACATCAAAATACAGAAAAGGGTAGGGAAAAGAAATTCTCCTGAGAGGTAACCATATTAAGAGTGGTCAAGATTTGATATTTACAATGTCTCAGTGAGGGGAAAGCTCTTACTTCTTGAAGTGTTTGTTCTGTGCATAGTAAATTGGGGAAGGAGAATTTACCTGGACTCCAGTTGAGAAAGTTTAATGGCTTGTGGTTGGACCATTCCCAGCCTCTAGCAGAGAACAGCTGATTTAAGCCAATCCAGAAAACTCTAGCAATGCCTTCTTTTTCTGTAAAAGTTACATAATTTTAAAGACTGACAGAATCACTTAAGTTATTATCTAACCAGACTTAAGTTTTTACTAATAGCAAAAATATCTAAAGACAGGAATTCCTGTAGGGCACTGTTTATCCAACAAAGACAAACAATGTGCAAATAACAAAACTTCAGATTACTGAGAAAGCCAGAAAGACTAGTCAGTTAAGTGATTTCTACTTTCCCATTAGCTTGTCCAGTTCCTTTTCTTCTAAGATTAAAACAGAATCTTCTCAGAATAGCTGTTTAACTATTTTTAACTCTTGTGCTAATGTAGAAAAAGCAGTTTCCAATACATATCTAGATTTTGTAGATATTACTGTATTCCAGACTGACAGTTCACATTATTTAAGCACATATTATTTACCAGTTACGAAGACTATAAAACCAAAATGACAAAGTCTCTGCTTTCATGAGGATTTCAATCTATAAGAAGGAAACCAGTATGCATCCTCTAAAATGGTAAAATGTTACTAGTGCTGTTTCAGAAATATGTATAGGAGCTCTTTCATAGGCATTAAAATATACTGCTCTAGAATCCAAAGAAACAGGCTGGAAATATAGAATGGAAGATAAACAGACACACACACACACACCCCTACACACAAATGTGTGCCACATGGAGATATATCATTGAAATTTATTATTCAACAACTATATGTCATCACTGAAAAGGAAAGATCGAGAAGCAGAAATAATGTAAATAGTGAAATTAATTGCCAACATGCCACTCAATGTGTGTATGCCCACAAGCAAGAAATGCAGTTATGCTTGTGTGGATCCATGTGCAATGGAAAAAATATGAAAAGAATATGCAAGTGACTGCAAGGATGTTCACATCACTATCAAGGAAGTCAACAGCATTTTTTGAGAAACCGGTAAGACTTCATCAACTTCACAAAGAAGAATTTGAAGATATTTAGGGCCAGGTAGAAGAAATAGAGCAATTAATGAAATGGTCCACAGAAGACAAGGATATATTCCCAAACAGGAAGAGCTAACAGGTTGGAATTTCTATAAAGCTGAAATATTTCCAGCAGTAAAATATTTGGCAACTTTCTTGATTCCTCTCAGGGAATTATGTATGATACATTACTGTACTAGATATACATATGCCATTATATATCATATATATCTGTGTAATCTGCATGTAGAAAATAACATTAACACTTTATATAGATATATTATTTACATATAGAAACTCATAATCATGCTTTAAGGACTGTTTGAGGATAATTTTGAGTATGCACAATTTTTGTTTTACTACAGACTTTAGAATCCAAATTCCTAAAACAGGTCACCTACTAGTTTCCCTGGGTAGAGCAGAGATAGCAACAGCTAAGATAAAAGGGGCCAAGAGCAATAATCCAGAAACCAACATTCACAAGGTGGGAAGAGGTTGGTAGGGAAGGAAGTCCAATTATCATTCTACTGAGGAGCAAATGTGATGTTAGGAGTAAATCACAAAGGTACACCATACTTTCCAGGAGCTAAAAGAAAGAGACAGGGCTACAGGATGTAATGGTTGAAGTTTAATCAAATTTATAGCCTGATGAAGAAAAGTCAATGAAAATATAAGAGATGCAAGAAACAGTGTAGATGCAAAGAGCTTGGGAAAAGGAATTAAACTTGAACAAACTGGAGGGATGACAGTTCGGGTAAGTATGTGGGTTAGTAGCTCAGGTTTCATCTCACTTTTCTCAAGGAAATAGATGATAATGATACACTACCAAGGAAGGAGTTGTTATTGGAGCAGGTGATTTAGGAGAATGCTGAAGGGAACTCTGGATTCATCCTTTTTTTTTAACCTTGTTAGCAGAATGAAAGGTTGTTAGAACTTGTATACAAAGACATTGAAGATTTAATCAAATGTACTTTTTTCCCCTGTTAGTAAAAACAATTGATTTTCCAGCATTCATAAAGAAGCTCTGGAAACAATGATATATTTATGGTACTCCAGACTCAACCATGTCCTGACATTTAAAATTCCTTTCATTCATTATAATCAAGGATAATATGAATGATCATTTCTATCCTTTCCAAGTTCAATGCCCTTCCAGGAAGCTTTTTTCAGATATCTCCCAGAAGGAAGTCTGAATAATTCTATTGCTCCCTCTGATAATCTTATCAGTTATCTGCATATTGTAAACCCACATTTATAATGGAACAAAATGATCTTTGGATGCTGTCAGGCTTCTAATTTGCTTCATTCCAGTATCTTATTTGTGATCTGTATTGATGACTTATTCTTTACTATAATCACGGTATTTAAAAATTATGACTATGTTGGCAAGCCCAAATATTCCTAATGAGTCTTATGCCAGGTGGATGTGAATAGGAAATAGAAAAATTCTAGATCTCCTGGTTGGGCCTCATTTCGTATATGCCCTGGACAATTTCGACCTGGACTTTTTTCTACAGAAAGTTTAGGCAAAAGATGAATTTAGCTTTGCCCACCCTCATTTTTGTGATCAAGAAATAGATGATTGCTAGCATAAATCCCCATACCTAGTCAAATGGGAAAGTCCACTGGGTAAATATTTTTTGACTGTCTTGGAGAACCTTGTTCAAATCTGAGCCTGTATTTCTATTTCTCTCCCCACAATGAGAAACATCAGGATCTGATAATGGTTGCACATCTTGGATGAAGCACAGAAGAGTCTCTTAAAGCATCAGAAAGGCCATTAATACTTACCTCATAGGGTTCTTATATAGGATTAAATAAGATAATGTATTATATTATTTAGTGTCTTTTTTGGAACACTATAGTCTTCAGCATGTATTATGATTTTTTTCATTAATTAAATAAATTATCAGGAGTTCAGTAACTTGGGTTTCTTGATTTTTAAAAATAATGTAAAAGTGTTTATAAACTTTCTAGTAAATGATATGGAAGACACTGATGGAACAAGTCATAGAATTTTATTGAGTACATAAAAGGAGTCCTAGATAAATAAAAAAGCATATCATTTTCATGGATGAGAAGACTTAATGTAGTACAGCAATGCTTCCTTAATTAATCTACAATTCAATGCAATTCCAAAGCCCCAGTAGGGTTTTTCTTTGAATTTAATAAGATGGCCCTTAGATTCATATGAAAGAATAAATAGTCCAAAAAAATAGCCAAGACAATTCAAGAAAGAAAAATGAATATAGGAGTATTTGCTTACCTAGAAACCAAGATTTACTATATAAGGCCAGAAAAATTAAAATAGCATGGAGTAGAAACAGAAACAAACAGATCAAAGGAATAGGAAGAAGAGTCTAGAAACAGCCCACATATACAGATGGGAGTCTATGTATGTTAAAAGCAGCATAATACATCAGAGGGGAAAATGTAAAATAAACAGTGCTCGGTCAACTGACTATGCACGTGGAGAACTATAAATCAGATATCCACCTCTATAAATTACATTTCAGATGGATTAAGAATGTAAATTTCAGGGCCTCCCCTGGTGGCACAGCGGTTGAGTGCTGGGTTGCGAGGCTGCCCGCAGCCTCTAGCACCAGTTGGATCCCCGGCCACTGGCAAGGGTCCCACCCAAAAAAAAAAAGAATGTAAATTTCAAAAGCAAATTGTGAGTTTTTAGAAGAAAACAAGAGAGGGTATCTTTATTATACTAGGGCTAAGGAAAGATTTGCTAAATATTAATTATTTATGCATACAAAATATAAAATATACAAAATATTTGACAAGTTTCTTGATTCTTCCCAGGGAATTATGTGTGATACATTACTGTACCAGATATACATATGCAATTATATTTCAAATATATCTGTGTGAACATAAGCACAAAGCACTAAGGAAAAGATTGATAAACTTGATCAAATTAAAATTAACATTATCTTAATAAGAGGCAAAAAAAATTAAAAAAACCAAAGACTAGGAAAAGATATTTGTAATCTTACAATAGATTAGTGCCCAGAATACATAAGTAGTATAACAAATTAGTGAAAAACAACTCAATAGAAAATAGGAAAAGGATATAAACTGGAAAATTTCAGAGGGAAAACCTGAATGCCTAAGACACACAAGACGCAAACCATTTTAATTGTAAGGGAAATATAAATGGAGAATAAAATACCATTTTATATCCATTGTATCAGCCAATTAATAAGCGTGATAACACCAAATACTGGTGGAGGTATAAACTTATGCAATCACTTTGGAAAGCAATTCAGAATTTTTGATTAGAAGTGAAGAGATGAGCACCCTACGACTCAGCAGTTTCTATTTTAGAGAAACTCTCAGACATGTTTACAGACAAGCATGTATAAGGAAGTTCCTTGCAGAGGTATTTGCAATAGCAAGAGCAGAGCAGGACCTGTTTCCTAATAGGGTAATAGATAAATTGTGGTTTATTCATACAATGTAATATTTACAAAGCATTAGTTAACAATGGATAAACTTACAAATGGATAAATAAGATAGTATTTGTATTATTTTAAAACATAAAACAATAGTATAATAAACACTTACATAGTATTTATGCATAGATATGTAGTAAAAGCACTCAAGGGATGGATATTGTGAGAGGTGGACATGAAACTTTTAGATGAACTTTGTTAACCTTCTATTTCTTTAAAGGAAGGGAAGTAAGGAAGGAAGGAGGAAGGATAGGAGTGGGGAGGAATATAAAGTAATACGACAAAATATAAGTCAGGGTGGTGGTTATACAGGTCTCTTTCTAGGTTAGAATTTTCCATTTTTGTCTATATAAGCTCTTGTAATTAAAAGTAACAACATAGGGCCTCCCTGGTGGCGCAAGGGGTAGCACAGTACTGTGAAGCTATCCACAGCCTCTGCAGCCTCTGTAGCACAAATTCGATCCCCAGCTGGCCAAGGAGCTACCCACATGGCACAGCAGACCTCTCCTGTCTTGCCCACTGCTCCCCTCAGCAGTGTATTTCAGTCAGTTTGCCTGTTCTGTTCCCCACTCTGTCTCTGGTGAATCCTCTCACCCCCCCCCCACACCTCTGGCCTGTACCCCAATTCTTGTATGCATAAATAATAAATCTTAAAAAATAAAAATAATTATGTAATAACTATAAAAATAATTATAAAAAGTAATTATGTAAACCACAAGTCTACAAACAAAATTCTACTTTGTGTCCATGTCATTGTATTTTAAGATTTCTTAAATTCTCCTGGCCCCTGAGGAATGCACCTGTTTACTCAAATGTGAGGACTTTTTACTGAAGCCACTTGGTGTGACTTAGTCATCTTCTTTACATTCATGAATTCTCTACTTTTCAAAGTACAAAGAGTTGATTGGTCATCTTTCTTCAAATCCTTTCATTTAGGCTTAGGGCAGTAGTTTAATCTTGCTAGTCCAGCCCATTTTCTGAACATTAACCTCTCTTTAGTCTCCATCACATGATGCATTTTCAACGGATGGAACAGGATTATTATACTCACTACTTTTTTTGCTTGAGGGCCTCAGTGTTGATGTTTAAATCCCAAGAGAAGATAGAAAGATATATACACAAAACAACATACCGGGATAAAAAAGTAGCAGAGAGACTGCATCTTTACAATTTCAGCAATTTGCTTTACCACACACAAAGTAAACATACCTTTAAGATATGTTAGTTCACCAGCACTGTTGATGCTCAATAAGTCAGCTCCTTGATTCTGACATGAAACATAAGCTTCTTTCCAAGAAAGTGCTGCCTGAGTATTAAATTGATAGCAACTTCCAGTCTGCTCGTTCTTTTCCCAGTTATTTTCACAGCCATTTTCTGTTGATAAAAAGATATGTTAGTGATCATAAAGTATGGGCATAATGTTTTCTATTACTTAGAGATAGAAATATTGCATATTCAATGGGCATCTTTCAGGGTGTGTGTAGGGTAAAGAAAATGTCAGGCTTCTCTGCCCTTCCGCCATCAGGATAGATGATGGATCCTTGTCCTGAATGCATGCCTGATGGCGGACACCTGGAGCAGGGTGTGGGCATAGGTAGATGGGATTCACCTGGGCTAAGACTGTGCTTTTTAAGGGCGGCGTCACGGGGGGGACGCCAGCAGCAATAGCAGCAGCAGGAGAAGCCGAAGCAGAAGCTGAGAAGCAGCAGAACGAATGCCAGAGAGCCCAGATAGAGTGAAGACTTGCTGGGGGCTGGGAGGCTGGCAGGCCTCCCAGCCCCCCAGCCAGCACCCCTGCCTGCCATATGCCTGGTGAACCCCAAATAAAAAACCTGCAAAACCACTGAGGACTTTGACTCCTCCTTTACCCGGTCTGCATGGGATCAGAAAACCTGCACTGTATCCTGTCCTGCCTTTACAATTGGCGTAAGTCGGCAAGATCCATGCAGACGGGTATTGGAGCCCTCCGAAGACCTGGAGGGACTAAGGAGTAAAAGACTGCCTGTAACGACGCTGGAGGCGCCATGGCGGTATAGAAGATGGATACGTCCACGAGCTGCAGGATGAGACCTGGCGTGAAGGAGACGTCCGAGAGGACCAGCCAACGACACCGGAAAGGACCAGCCAATGACCCCTGAGGCAGCAGGCCGTTGCTGATGCAAGGAGAGGCCAATGGACTTCAACTGATGGACGTGGACTGATAAACTTGGACTGACAATACCGCCAGAAGGCGGAGGACCTTGGCAGGTTATGTTTTTTTTTTTGAGAATCCGGGGGTGGCCAGTGGGCCTAGATGGCCAAAAGCAGCCTGTGCATGCCCAGCAGCCAGGTGGAGGAGAAAAGCCAACTAAGAAGGCAAAAGCTGGTACTGATGCTAAGTTGAGAAGCCCTAAGCAGCTGTTAAGCAGCCTGGGTATGCTGAAGCCCTGTGAGTCTCGTAAAATCATTCTCGAGTGAGGGTGAGGAGCTGAGGAACCTGTCCTTGGGGGACGGGTGGGGAATGTGGCTTGGGGTGGAGCCAAGCCGAATGCAGAGTTTGGATCCCCGACCCATGTGATTGTGCAGTGGGTTGGCCTGAGTGCAGGGGTTTGTGAGTCGCATGGGTGGCTGTGAAGGCCGAGTGTTGGAGCGACTGCAGACAAACCCTGAGGGTTGGCGATTACCCCCAACAGAATAAAATTGCCAATCCCAGAGCTAGTACATCCTGGGGGTGGATGCTGTGTGTGCCTTGTAGCCGAGACTACAGCCAGAGAAGGCCAGGAAGCCTGACGGCTCCTGGTGTGATATAGTAGATGCCGTGAGTGATTCCCCTCCCTCGTATGAGCAGTGCCTTCGGCAGCAGATTTGGTGGCTCATCTGCTGGTACCAATAATTGTCTTTTGCACTTGGTTGGTGCCCTGCCTGGACTTATTTGTGTTCTGTTGTATTTTGTTATATTGTATTTTGTTATATTTGATGTATTTGCTTTTGTGGGTGTAGGGTAAAGAAAATGACAGGCTTTTCTGCCCTTCCGCCATCAGGATAAATGATGGATCCTTGTCCTGAATGCATGCCTGATGGCGGGCACCTGGAATAGGGTGTGGGCATAGGTAGATGGGATTCACCTTGGCCAGCAGAACGCCAAGGGGGACGCCAGCAGCAATAGCAGCAGCAGGAGAAGCCGAAGCAGAAGCCGAGAAGCAGCAGAATGAACGCCAGAGAGTCCAGATAGAGTGAAGACTTGCTGGGGCTGAAGACTTGCTTTGGGCCTCCCAGCCCCCCAGCCAGCACCCCTGCCTGCCATATGCCTGGTGAACCCCAAATAAAAAACCTGCAAAACCACTGAGGACTTTGACTCCTCCTTTACCTGGTCTGCATGGGATCCGAGAACCTGCACTGTGGCCAGTCCTGCCCTTTACAGTGTGATATTAGTCCTTCACTAGGCCATATTTTGATTCTTCCATTACACAAGGAAATTGTAGTCATAGGACACCAAACGACTCAGACTACTTAAAACTTCCATTCTTCTTCTACTATTCACTCTCCTAATCAATTACATTGCCATATTTTTGCACTTGCCTGTCTTCTGTCTAAAGGTAGGCGTCTTCAACTGTGCTCACATTGTCAACCCCTTGAACTAATAGAAAACAAGCTTACTGGAAATGGTGGCAGACTACAGAGATTTGCCCACACCCTGAAGTGAAACCATTATTTGTATGTGTGTGTGTGCAAATACACTGTTTAAATAACCAAGATTCAGAGTTCAAATGGCTATTGTATTTGAGAAGCTAAGTCCCACTTTCTCCTCAATAAATTCTTTTATATATGATATGTAACCAATATTAAATAATTAACATGAATGTGTGCATATGTATATAAATGTATATGTACATTGCTGTAGGGTAAGGAAAAATGTCAGGCTTTTCTGCCCTCCTGCCATCAGGATAGATGAGGGAACCCTGTGATCCTGAATGCATGCCTGATGGCAGGCACCTGAAGTGGATACACCTGCACTAAGACTGTGCTTTTAAGGGTGGTGTCATGGGGACGCCAGTAGAAGCCATGAGAAGCCGAAAGAGAAGCCGAGAGAGCAGCAAGAGAAGAAGAAGCCGGGAGAAGGCCTGAGAGCCCAGAGTGAAGACCTGCTGGGGGCTGGGAGGCCTGCCAGCCTCCCGGGCTCACAGCACCCCTGCCTGCCATGTACCTGGTAACCCCAATAAAAGACCTGCTAAAGCCACTGAGGACTCTGACTTCTCCTTTACCTGGTCTGCATGGGATCAGAAAACCTGCTCTGTGTCTGTTCCTGACACTTTACAATTGCATAATACATATTTCACAAAATGTATAATGCACATATTCTTTAACAAAAATCTAAAAAACATGCGGTAGTGGCAACCAAGTAAAGGGCTGGCCAGGGTTGGGGCAGGCTTCCCAGACCCCTGTGACTCTTCTAACAATTTCTTTTCTCTGGTTTCTCTCTTATGGTCTTGCCTCTTCTGTAGCCATCCTCTGCCTGAGTGATGCCGCCCTTATATCCCTGACCTCTAGGCTCAGGTGTGCACACTTACGCATGCTCACACACCCACACTCCAGGTGTCCACATCAGGCACGTGTGCCCCACGCCCATGCTCCCAACTGCTTTCTGCATCAACAAAATCAAGGCTGCAGGTGATAGCTACAGAGGTGAGTGTTGTAAAAAGCCCGATTAATTCCATTTACCCATCACATGTGTAATTTCAAAAGAATAAACTTTATTTCCTGGATGAGATATGCAGTACTTGATACAACTGGTTGAAATATATACTCAGAGCCTCTCATGAGTTTAAGTGTGTTTCAGACTCTACTGGGGGCTTTCAAAAAGTCTCCCATGTCTAGTCACTTATCACAAATCAGTTACATGTCACATGTCAGATTCATGTACCTTCAAGCTAGATGGGCCCTTAGAGATCCTTAATGCCCTCATTTCATATGTGGGACTGTAGTGGCAGGAATGGGCACAGAGCAGGATCTCTATGATCCGAGCAGGCAGGTGAAGAAGCCCTCAGTGGCTTTTCAGGCTTTTATTGAGATTTACCAGGTACACAGCAGTCAGGGGCTCCAGGGCGGCCTGGAGGCTGGCAGGCCTCACAGCCACCAGCAAGTCTTCATGCTTTCTGGGCTCTCTAGTGGTCTCTGCTTCTCTGTGGTTCTTCCATTTGTTCTGCTGCTCTGCTCTCCTCTCTCATGATTCTCTCTGCCTCTCATGGTTCTGCTTCTGCTGGCATCCCTGTGACGCCACCCTTATAAGCGCAGTAATCTTAGCCCAGGTGAATCCCATCTATATATGCCCACACCCCACTCCAGGTGCCCGCCATCAGGCATGTATTCAGGACCGCAGGGTTCTGTCGTCTATCCTAATGGCGGGAGGGCAGAAAAGTTTGATACTTTTACCTTACCCTACAGGGACCAAACATCTAGAGGTGTTTGTGGCAGAGTTATGAAAAACACTGCTCTCAAGTCTAGACTTGTTGGTCTTCTGAATGATATATACTGCTTCTTCAGTCATTTTTAAATGGCCCATGTAGTGGCAGGAAGGGATGGAGCAGGATCTCTATGATCCGAGCAAATGGGTGAAGAAGGAGTCCTGGAGCCCTTGGTGGCTTTCACAGGCTTTTATTGGGATTTACCAGGTACACCGCAGGCAGGGGTGCTGGGGCACCAGGAGGCTGGCAAGCCTCCTAGCCCCCAGGAAATCTTCACTCTCTCTGGACTCTCAGGCGACCTCTTGTGGCCTCTGCTTCTCTGCTGTTCCGTTCTCTCTTGTTCTGGTCACTCTTTTGCTCTGCTCTGCTCTGCTGTTCCTCTGGCATCGCCATGATGCCACCCTTATAAGCCCAGTCTCTCAGCCCAGGTGTACCCACTTACATATGCCCACACCCTACTCCAGGTCCCCACCATCAGGCCTTCATTCAGGCCCACAGATCTATCATCAATCCTAATGGTGGGAGGGCAGAAAAGCCTGATACCTTTTATTTACCCTACAGTCCAAATAACAAGAGGCAAAAACAAAATAGGTAAATTTGCAAATGTGTTTGTTATACAATACAAACTCCATGGCCTAACACTCCATGAGTTGAGAATCTTACAATCTTGCTTCTTCTGTAAAAATAATTCTGGGAGGCATATAAATGTATTAACTATTCAACCACTACCCTATCCTACTATCCAAAGGAGGTTAAAGGCACTAAGAGACATGCCAGTCAAGGAACTGAGACAGAGCAGGATAATACGTTAGGTTTTAAGGGTTAGGGATCCCAGAATCCTTACCAGGCTCCACACAAATATGGTCTGACCCTGACTAGTAAGTTCCTTAATATGGTTCAGCTGTCTCTTATCAAAGAAATGAGGGTCTGCTTCGGATAACTTCAAAGCTCCTTTTCACATCTAACCTTTTGATGTAAATTAGAGTGAGAATTAAATGAAATTGGTGCCTGGTTGAACAAACTCTGCTTATTAAAAATTACCAGCTAAAGAAAATACTGACTTTTTAATCTTTCAATAGGTTTTTAGGTACTAAAGTTGTGGGGCTCCTATCTAGAAAGCTGATTCTCAAAATGTGGTCCTCAGATTCTTCCAAATTAGAGAATATTTCTTGAGCATCTACCATAACCTAGGTACTGTGATTCCCCTGTAACTTTCACGTGACTGGTAAGAAATTATGTCTCAACTATTGTAGGGTAAGGGAAAAGTATCAGGCTTTTCTGTCCTTCCGCCATTAGGATAGATGATGGAACCCTGCAGTCCTGAATGGATGCCTGATGGCGGGCACTTGGAATAGGGTGTGAGCATATGTAGATGGGATTCACCTGGGCTAAGAATGGACTTTTAAGGATGGCATCACAGGGACACCAGCAGAAGCAGAGAAGCAGAACTGCGAGAAGCAGAGTGGGAACCATGAGAGGAGCAGAGAATAATGCCACCAGAGAGCGCCGGAGAGCCCAACAGAGTGGAGACTTGCTGGGGGCTGGGGAGGCCTGCCAGCCTCCCGGTACCCCAGCACCCATGCCTGCCATGTACCTGGTAAATCCCAATGGAAGCCTGCAAAAGCCACTGAGGGCTCCAGGACTCTCTCCTCCTTTACCTGGCCTGCTGGATTAGAGATCCTGCACTGTGCCCATTCCTGCCCCTACAGTTATACATCAGAGAATGATGCAACTATTACTTTGGTCTCTCTTCCTAAAGAACAGTGACTTCAAAAAAACATACTCTGAATAGTTTGCTTAAAGTAAGAAACAATTAGGAAAAAACCTCTCTGCCTAACACAAAGAAATGGCAGAGGGAACAAGGTCACCAATATTGAGAGGGCTGGGGATGTCAGCCTCTTTTGTCTCCCACTTTTGCTTCAGACCATAAATATACTAAGTTTCGATGACCACCCTCACATCTTCTCCAATGCAGCTTTCACTCTTTTTCCTCTCCATAAATTTTAAAAGGCTTACTCTCCTTCTGTTAATGCTTCAGGCAATTATCAATATAACCCAGCTTCTATGACCATTGGTCATTTGAAACTGCTCTGTTAAAGGTCAGCAGCAATTTCCTAAGTGTTTATGTCTTTCCTCTCCTCTCACTGAGGTATGCATGGTCCAGAATGCTTCCTCCTCCTTTGCCCACTTCCATTCTTTTCCTGGTCTTCTGAGAGAGAATTCATAGCTACATATTACTTCTCTCTCTTTCCATATCTATATCTAGATATGTATATCTAGATATAGACCATATCTATATCTAGATATGTATATCTAGATATAGATAAATAATATGTATATCTAGATATAGATAAAATATAATATAGTCCTTATGTTAGATATTTGTTGCAGTCACCTTGGACTTTGCTTTCTCCCCTTTGCCTTATCTAAATTGTATCCTTTTCTTTCCATTTATAAAGTTTACTAGCCCATACATACCTGGTATTAAGCAGATGCCCCACTTTTGATCATTTTCATAATTTAAGGTGGTGGCACACCATGGCCCACTGTGATTTTCATCAAGAATGCACTCATGATGCCAGGTCCCATTAAGAAAGAATGGAAATTCACAAGGTCTCCCATAGGAGTTTCCATCTCTGGTGTATATCTCTGTGAATTGGGGAGGAGGTAGAAGAAAGGGGAGTTAAAAATAATCAGCTTCAGTTGAATAATCTCTAAAACTGTTTGAAATAAAGATTGTTGTTTTCACTTATGCAAACACAATATATGGGTTGGCTGCACAGTATAGAAATCAAAAGCATGGACGCTGACTGCGCAGGTCTGGCCTTCAAACTCTATTAGCCTTAAATTCTACATTTGCAAATTAGGAACAATAGTATTTAGCTCAGAGTTGTTATGAGCTTTCAATGAGATAATCCATGTAAAACTTCATTCATTGCATTTTGAGGGAGAGCTGACAGATCCTGGCTCCATCAACAGACTCCTTGTGGGTGGCAGAGCGCTCCCGCAGAAAGGGTGCCTCTCTAAGATTAAACTTACACTCTATTTTCTTAAGTAAGAGTGGAACAGAAAAATATCTTGGAAGCACTGTGGGTGGATGTGGACTTTTTGAAACCAATTGTCAAGTAAGAGAGATAAACAAAATAGCTCCATTGTTCAGAGATTGTAGGTAGGTTGAGGTATGGATTCTGAGGACATGAGAGGGAGAATCGCTTAAAGATCTACGAAGAACTTACACAACTCAATATCAAAAAAGTAAACAAACCAATCAAAAAATGGTCAGAAGAGCTAAAAAGACACTTCTCCAAAAAAATGCAAATGGCCAACAGGCATATGAAAAAATGCTCAACATCACTTATTATTAGGGAAATGCAAATCAAAACCACAATGAGCTATCACCTCACACCTGTGAGAATGGCCCTATTAAAAACCCCAGAAGAAATAACTGCTGCCAAGGATGTATAGAAAAGGAACATTCTTACACTGCTGGTGGGAATGCAAACTGATCCAGCCACTATGGAAAGCTATGTGGAGCTTCCTCAAAAGACTAAAACTGGACCAACCATAAGATCCAGTGATTCCACTCCTAGGAATCTACCCAAAGGACACAACAACACTAATTTGAAAGGAAACCTGAACTCCTATGTCTACTGCAGCACTATTTACAATAGCCAAGATATGGAAATAACCTACATACCCCCAAACAGATGAATGGATCAAGGACATGTGGTATATATAGGCAGTGGAATACTACTCAATGAACAAAAAAGATAAACTCATGCCATTTATAGCAACATGGATGGAGATCATGCTAAGTAAAATATGCCAGAAGAATAAAGATAAATATTGAGTGATTTTACTTGTATGAGGAATGTAGAGAAGTCAAACAAACTGTCAGGAAAGAGACAAATCTTACAAGATGACCATAAATCTGAGCCATAAAGAGAATGTTGTCAAAATGAGGAAGGGAAGAGTACAAAAGACGATGATGATGCATCACGGGTGCCAAGGTGGTGGGAGAACTACAGAGAATACAGTGGAGGGGAGAAATCAAATACTCCTCAAAAATTAACAAAGATGTAAGAAAATAAATAAATAAAAAAACCCCAAAAACACAGCAGGTCACCAGGCAATGAAGTTGGGGAGAAAACCATTCCACACAGAGATTACATCATGCACACAAATAAGGCACATTATATTTATGGGTTCCCTAAATACGAAAGGGAAAGAACAAATTACTGAGAGATGAGTTGGCCAAGAAATTTTGAAAAATCTTGAATGCTACACTTAAAAGCCAGAGTTCATTGCCTAATACTCTTGACTCTTACACACAGAACAATGAAGTAGATGTGTATTGTGCTTTTGGCTTCATTTTAAAATATATATTTATATTTTAAATATAAATATTATAATAATGTGTAAATGATAGAAAAATTGTATAAATCAGATACAATATGGAAGAAATCCAGGAAATATATTGGGGGTAAGGGCTGATTTAAAAAAAAAAAAAGAGGAAGAACTGCTGGAACTCTAAATGGACTTGGAGAGAGTCAGGGCAAGGTTATGAAAGAAGCACCCACTTGAGTGGACAGTCATAGGACTAGCTGGTGGCCACTGAAGTAGTGGATCTAGCTTTTGTGTTAATAAATTCCCCTGGTATACAAAGAGGAATTGAAAATTGATTTCAATCTCTAATATGCCTGGAAATGCTAGGGGAAGTGCTCAATACTTAGGCTAATTAACAGTTCTCTGGAAAGGGTTTTCATAGTACAGCTAACATTATATATATTGGTCACCTTTTTCCATATACTCAATTTCTTTAAAATCATGGTCACTGACAGATAAAAATATGGTGAAGTCTAAATATGAAAAATCAGCATGTACCACCCTTTAGCAGGTTATTAGGGGCCCTTAAAATGCCTCAAGATTTGCTTAAAAGTGTGCTTAAGATGGTATTTGATTCTGCATCCTTTATTATTCTCAAATGTTCATTAACTAAAGTGTGAAAACTGATTTGACAGTGTACAATGTATTAAGCTGCAATATAGCAAAGGTAAGAATAATCTGGAAGCTTTTATTGACAATCTTTTAAGGAACATTGGTTTATTTTCTTCTAATGTAAACACGGTTTTGAATAAGGTACTTCTGTTAGAGAGTGTGTTCACATTATATTTGACAAGAATACAGCTTATTACTCATGTTCTGTTTTTAACCATACCCAAAATTCCCAGTAGCTCATCACCAATTTCTATTACACATCAGAACAAAGGACAGCCTCTGATCTTGATGACTTTTGCTTATAGAATAGAACCATCATTTTTTTCCCCAAAGAACTTACATTTCTGTTATACAAAGTACTTTCAATTACATATCTCTTGCTCTTTACCATCAGCCTGTGAGATCAATAGGGCAAGAATTATACTTGTTTATGAAATCCCCATTTTTGCTGAATAGTTATGTGAAAGATTTGGTCACTCAGCTGTCAATGATAGAGGTGAGAACCTGCTCACTGATTAATGTCCTTGACATAAGGACACCTTGTGACACCAAAGGCTCTCTTCTCAGATTTTAAGTCATGTTTCATAGCTTAAAACTTGGCTTCAACAAGAAGTCTCCAATGCACAGTATGCCATGAAGAATGATAAGCACACAACTGCCACCACCCCAGCAGCAGAAAATTGTGCTAACTATTCACTAACAGTTTTAACAGTTTGTCACACATTGTTTGCTACTGTTTGACCTCTTAAATCCAATAGACAGACTTTCCTGAAAGAATCTTCTTTGAATGTGTGAATTTATGGTGACAGCATCCTTAAAAGAACAGCTTATTTGGGAACAGGCACTCACACAAAAAACTAACAAATTATTTTCTTTAGTAACATGAGGCAAAATCACATCAATGGTTAAAGAGTTAGGGAAGAAGAGTTGCTCAAAATTCAAGAGAGTCCTACAGCTATATTCCATTAAAAGTCCATTTTCTTTTGCATAATTCACAAAACATCCAAAATTTGAAGTGCTATTAAGGTTGAGCTATGGTAGATATACAAATACATATCTGGAGGCCAGTCAAAAGCAGTTTATTCATAAAAGTTATACAAGTTATATCAAAAAGTTATACAAGTTATATAAAAGTTATATCAAGTTTTCCCTGATATACATGTAACTCACACAGGATGGGGGTTGTGGAGAGAGGCAACATAGCACTAATGACAAATTGGAAGTTAAAATTTAATCTAATAAATTAGATCTAATAAAATCTAATCTAAACTTTAAAGTCAAGGGAAAAATCAAGAAACTAAATTTGGGGAACACAATCCTGGTTTTCAGTCCTACCTACCTACAACAACTTGGATAATGTTGGACTTCATTTTGTTGGGACTTACCTGTCTTATGTTTATACAACTAGTCAGGAAGGTGGGGTTAGGGACTAAATGGGAGTCCAAGACAGCAGTCCTAGAGAAAGTCCCTAATTTCAGACAGTGCCCTCTATGAACAGGAAGGGAAAACATAAACTTAATACGTAAAATGACCAAAACTTAATATTGACTAAATATGAAAGGTGGAGAAAAAAGCAGAACAACTCTAGGATTACTTGTAGATTTCTGACATTTGTGACTTGGATATATCAGTCACTGAGACAAGAATGTAGAAGGGGAGGCAGGTTTGGTTCTGACCCCTGTGCAAATTCATATCTGAGGTATATCTTGACTAGTCAGAACTGTATGTGCCCCCACACCTCCTTTTAAAATAAACTTCTCAATTGGAAATTTAGTGTTCCAAATATTGTGTTTGGAAGGACAAAAATCCACACTGTATCTTTGGGCTTTTGCTGGTGGTACTGCTTTGCTCTTTCTGGAGTTCTTAACATTTTTCTGCACCTTAGGTGAGTTCTTAGCCTTTTTCTGCACCAATGATCACTTAAGCAGCCATGTGAAGCCCATCGGCCATCTTCCCAGAAGAATATTATAAATGCAAAAAATAATACAAAACATACAGAATTAGAAAGAAAACTATAGTTAAATGAGGCATTTTGAGAACTGATTCACAATTTTTAACATACAATTATGTCCCTTCAAAGAATTGAAAGCAGGGGTGACATCACCTTCACTCCTAAGAAGAACATCCACTCCTAAGAAGAACATCTAATAATTGATTAGAGGGACACTACCCTGAAAGAGACCCTTGCACCTTGGAAATCAGGACAGATCGCACTAGTAGGACAAGGAGGAGAGTCACACTTCATTAAAAGGAGGATGTGCAGTGATTCCAGTGTGGTGTGTATAACTGTCTTTGACCTTAGTGTGCAAAATTATAGAGTACAAAAAGGATTCACAATGTTGAGGCAAGGTATCATCTAACCAATAAATGACTTCTGTGCTGAAATAAAAGCCTAAAAAGCAGTTCAACAACAACAACAACAAAGGAATTAAAAGCAGGAGAAAGAGTCCTGACAAGAAAATAATTCCTTTTGAGGCATAAATGAACACAATGAAACCAATAAAATCAAGTTCAAAAGGCATTTTGTTTGGGTCCATATTTTCCATAAGCTGCCAAGTTAGAGAAAGGCTTTTGTAGCACAAAATTTAAACTTACCATTAAGTGCTATCCAGAAAGCATTTTTTTTTAAGGTTAGGAGTAAGATGACTAACAGAAACTAGAATTGTTTCCTTGTACTCAAGGACTGGAGAAAAGGAAACCCCCATCTCTATCTAGAATTTCCCCTTAACATTAGAACCTGACATTATCAGAAGCTGTTGTATCTTCTCTGGGAAATAGAAAGAGGTTATTCTTGGAGAAAAATATGTGCAGATAGTGGGAATGATGGGAGGATGTGGTACATATATACCATGGAATATTACTCAGCATTCAAAAAAGATAAACACATGCAATTTGCAGCAACATGGATGGCGCTAGAAGAGATCATGCTCAGCGAAATAAGCCAGAAAGAAAAAGAAAAATACCGGATGGTCTCACTCATAGCAGGAATCTAGAAAACTTAAATAAGGGACCAGGAAAATGAATAACTATAAGAAAGTGAAAATCAAAACCAACAAAAAACTATGAACCAGAGACACTTTTAGGGGGGCGAGGGCAGGAGGGGAGGGATTGGGGTCAGAATGGGGGGGCTGCAATTGTATGGGGAATATAAAAATAAAATTTATTATTTAAAAATAAATAAATAAATAAAAAATAAAAAAAAACAAAGTTAAAAGAGTTTTAAGAGAAGAGGAAAATCTCTGTAAAACTATATAAATTTACAGAGACAAGCAAAGATGAGGAACTAGTCAGGACTTTGATATATATATCAATTTGATGTAATTTAGGGCAACATGATGAAAGAAGATTCATTTGGCTGATAGCTAATAGCATTTAGAAGTTCAAAAAATAAATCTACTTATTCTTTTTAATCTTGGAAATTTGTTGTAATTCAGTCTCTAGACTCCAAACAAAGGTTATAATCAAGATAATCCCCAAAGGCAACATTCATATATTTATTTTTGGAAGCAACTGAGAAAAGTCCATTCTCAAAATGCTGAATAATAAATACAAACATCAGAGTATAATAACCATGCCAAAAATAAAAATAAATGAACCCACATGAGGTACTTTAAAACTTCCCATTATATTAAAAACAGCAGACAAGGAAAAATATATTTTCTTTAAGTCTTTTTCTTTCTTTTTTAAATTTTACTAGATAATTTGACTTGTATTTCATAGGAAGGATTTCCTGTTATTTTAACATTTCCTTTTACGGCATTTAGAATAATGCAATCATAAGAGATGCACATGCTCAGGTATCAGAGTTTTTTCTGGCCTGCCACAGAATGGCTGCCTAACTTCTGACAATCTCTCCTAGCCTTAACTGTAAAAAAATGTGTGAATAACACCCACTACACAGAGATAGCTGACATTACTGTACAGTGCCTAGAACTAAATGCTAGCTCACTGCTCTACCATTTTAAGGCTTTATTTGTATTCAATTTTCAATGCCACATTTATTAAACACAATAGCAAATGAGTCAAATCCCCCTCTAATACTCACCATAGTAAGGCTGGTCACACAGGTTTTCCTCTGAACCTCCTCTCTTCCAGAAATCAGATGAACTTGTGCTTGCTATGGCATGTCCATCCTTCAGAACTAAATTGTATCCAGCAGCTCCATACAGAGAGCGGTGATCACATTTCCACCATAGCATGGCACGGGAGTCACAGCTGAACATTCTCAAGGTATCCATGGGTTTGGTGATATCTAGGCCAAGGCACTTCTGGGATTGCACATGAAAGAGTCGATGGTGGGTCACCCACTTCCATAACATATCCTTGGTTTTGTCACAGTCCTTTGCTACTATCCAGCCATCCAGTGGTTGGATACACTTGCCAGTGTTTTCATTGACAATGGTGAATGGCTCATTACCTGAGTTAAGAAAGACAAAGATGTTTCAGGATTCTGAATTATGTGGTCAATTCATTTTGGGGCCTTTTGCTAAGGATTGTCTGAGCACCACTGAACCATTCTCACCTTCAAGGGGCATAAACTGACATATTACACAAGAGCAGAGGACAGTGACGGTTACAGAGGCAATACAGTATGGGTAAGGGCATGGGCAAGTCTGCCTGGGCTCATAGTCTGCCTCAGCTACTTGTTAGCCATATGAACAGCCACATTTAATTTCTGCACCTCAGTTTCCTCCCTTGTAAAATAGTACTTCATACAATAGATATGAAGATAAAGTGAGTTCATACATGCAAAGCACTTAGAATAGTACACACATTTGTTATTGCTATTCCATGAAGGATATACCCTACCCCTCTTACTTAACAAGATGAAAATGTTGTCATCATCCTCAGACAGGTGAACTGCCATCAGTGAAAAATACCCTGAGCCTATTTAGGAGAACTCTTGTCTTGCTAATACGTTAGCTACTATGGCATGGTAAATTATTACATGACCTTAAGTCTCTCAAAGAAGGTGAGACTTATGAGGAGGCAGAGTAGAAAAGTGGGATAAAGGGGTCAGAAGACACGAAGATCTGGATTCCTGGGGTAGAGGGACTTACGGCCAACGCCATCATAGCACCTCTGGGGTGGTAACAGGAAGCCCCTGCAGAAGGGTTGGGATAACTGACAGTGTGACTCACTTAGGGAGGCCAAACTTGAGCTCCAGGAATCACCTAAGCCACTGGATTAAAGATCCAGTAGATCTGAACAAAGGGAAACTTAAAAGTAACCAGTGTGCGCTGAGGATTCAAGTGTCCTAGGGAATTTTGCATGAGCTGGGAAAGACCTCTCTCTGCAAAGAAAGATATTGAAGTTTTGTTAAGCTGGTGGAATGAGAACGCAGAATAATATTTAATTTAGTTTAATGGAAATAAAGTAATGCATTTTTCTTGATTCTGTAGCGCAGGATTCACATTTGTTACAACAAAGTACAATGGAACAATTTGATTAATGCTTTTACAAAGAAAATTTTTTTGTAGTTTTGGCACAGAACATCATGTTGATGTAAGTAAAGTTGAAATATTTAAGACAAACTTAAACAATCATTGTTAAAGAAACAAAGTGCTCAAGGCCTCCTTTGTGGTGTAGGGATTAAGTCTCAGTGCTATCATGCTAGTCTCAGCACTATCATGTTAGCACCACTGTGTCTTGAGTTCAGTCCCTGGCCGGGGAGCTAACCCACATATGGCACAGCAGACCTCACCTGTCCTGTCTGCAGCTCCCCTAAGCAGTGTATTTCAGTAGTGTATTTCAATATTTCAGTATTTCTGCCTGTTCTGCTCCCCACTCTGTCTCTGGTGAATCTTCTTACCCCCTGCACATCTGGCCTACACCCCAGTTCTTCTATGCATAAATAAATAAATCTTAAACAAACAAATAACAACAACAACAAAAAACCCAAAGCCATTAGCAGAAGGATCTGTGAAACTTTGGTTGCCCAAAACTGCTTTCATTTTGATGCCAGCTTTACAATCACTGATTTCACTAACACTAAACACCTTTTCTAATAATAATTTATAGGTTTTCAGTGTTAAAAATTCTAATACCAAGAACTTGAGGGGAAATGCCTCATACCAAGGATACGAAAGGAACTTTCACGTTAATAACAACTATAAAATTAGGTCCTATTCCAGTTACTACTTTGAACAGAAGTTTTTGTTTTAATTACAGCAGCAGCAAGATAAACAACAGGAATAAAAACAACATCCTTTAAAACTTTAAGTTATTTATGCTTTCAGAGCTCTAGTTTAGAACATCCTATAGGGTGGCAGCTAAGTGTGTTTGCCATTGCAACTTCCACCCCCACTTCTCTTTGACATCACTTTATGGGGAGGATAGTTCACAAAAAGGAAAATGTACTGTCTTAGAAGATTGTTGCTCTTATTTGCTCTAATGCCGTTCCACTCAGATTCCTGATCTCTCTTTCCCAATCATTCTCTCTCACCTCTCCCAAATAAAGCTTGTGTTCCAAAGTATCAGAAATCATTGCAGGAAAAAAGTAGTTTGTTGCAGTGGGAGAATGGTTAGCTGCCACTTTTGCCTTATCTACTCTGCAGATTAGATAAGAGTACCCTCTCGTACTCTATAGTCTCTGCTCTCTTTCCTGGGCATTATAATTTGTGCCCCTTCACCCTAAACAGATGAACTGGGCAAGCAGCAGTTTTGTCTACCTTGGCAATTTAAGGTTCTAATTTTTTCAAGTTACCTTTGCAGAACACAATGAATTAGCTCCAGCTTAGTATAAAGAAAAGAGCAATGGAATAAGGAATTAGAGGTCCTAAATAGGGTTTCTGCTATCAGTTAGCTGAGAGGCCTGAATATACAAGCTGCTAAGTTTCTCCAGTGTCTTTGTATATATAAATGTAAGAAGAAAGCAGTGGCTTAGTATAAGATAGCTAAGCCACTTCCAGCACTACCATTCTATGCTTCCATATGATAACAGTTTTCCTAGTCTTCTTCTGGGTTTTAAAAGTCTGGATTTTAAAAGTTTGCTAACTTCACTACTGCATATTGCTTTTGAACAGATGCCCACATCTTTATTATATTATGCTAATGCTAATAGTACTTAAGATCATTCTCATCCCAACTGTATTGGACATGTTCATGTAGGTGACAGTGCTGCTTTATAAATATTCTTTGGAAGAAAAAAATAAATGATCCAGTCCTCTTTACTCTATGTTTTGTAACTGGGACACCTGCAGATTTAACAAGCTTGTAGGAACTGTGAACGGCTATAGGAAGAGGTGCCGAGTAGCATGAAGTAGCTATGTGAAAGGGGAGCTGTGAAACACCTTACCTAATTGCAACATCTAAGATTTAAATGCTTTCTTGAGTCTAATCATTATTTAAATCAAGTATGTAATATCAATGTTTGACAACTTTAGTGGTCATTTATCACAGACAATAATTACTGATATTTAAGGAAACTTGTTGTTAGCCTTCATACATAATGTATGTGCAGACATAGATACATAATGAAAGCTAGGGAGAATACTGTTCTTTTGCAACAAGCCCCATAACTCTCCTTACTCTGTGCAGGTGCTGATTTAGACTGCCCTAGTCTTGTCTCAGTGGCCCCACTAGTAGGTATGAAGAGTGGTATGGTAGGTTGAAGTGTGGGAACAAGGAGTGAGAAAATGTGAAAATAATTTCTTATTTAGAAAATTTGTTAAATATAAAATATTTCTGACATGTATTATCCTTTGAAAAGGTAACTACAGAGTAATTTAGAAAACAGTTTCTTTATCGATAGCCTTATATTGCATCCTGTGTACTTTATAACCCTATTCTGGTACTAAATAGAATGTTAATGTTTACCCTTAAATACATTATTGGGACAAGTATAAAAGGCAGAAGTTGATGAAAAGAAGCCTTACCACCCCTAGTAGCACGTCTTATATGTTGTTTTATATAAGTATTCTATTGTTACTTCAGAGGAAATTGCTAGGTAGAATAATAAATGGAAAATGAATTTCAATATGCCCATATCCATCAAGGAAACTATCTCATATTTCTGATCACTAACTCCTGTCTTACAAGCCCAAAACCAAAGAGCTTTGCACATTTCAAAGAAAAGCTGAATATCAACATTTTATAACCACAGACAAATGGAGAGGAAGAGGGCCTGGGAAGGCATGAGGGATGAAGACTGCAATAATTTTAGACACAAGGGAATTTCCAGAACCCACACAATTAAGCATTTTGAGGAGCTCCTACTATGCATGCAGAATGCACAGATGCAAGTAGAGAAGTTAAGATTCAGACATTTTTGCTAGTTTAAAAACAGGTTCTTATGTGATAGGTCCATGGCAGTCTACTTGGAGTCACGAAGTCGTGGAGTTCAGACGGGGTGCTGTGGGACTCCCTAAGGATTGGTTTACTTCAAACACTTAGCTCTCCAAGGAGGCAAAAAGTAAGCAATTGGCATCCCCCCAAGGACACAGAGGCACTCTTCCTGCATCTAAGCAACAGAGACCACCTGCACAAACCTAGCCTCTAGCACATGACAAGGTGCATGCTTCTCTCAGCATGGTGAAGCTGACACATTGCCAAACAAGCTATCCAAGTGACTGGAGTTTCAGAATTTCAGTGTATGCATTACCAGAGCCACAAGTGTGGTATGAGGGTGTGAGAAAGCTGACCAGAGGAGCTGCTAAGGTTGAGGAAGGATGCCGGGAAACAAATACCTGTGATGACTGAGTACAGGGAGGATGGAGTTAAGCCAACGTTCTTTGCTTTGGATTGATAAGAAAGAACAGAGATTGTAGAGATTGCAAAAATTAAGGAAACCTTATGTACTGTGGCGGAGACAAAACAGACAGGACTAAAGCAGAGACTCATGGAAACCAAGAGTTTAGTGATTGAATGGTTAGTATGTTTTGACCAGCTGCTGCAACGAAATTTTCCTACCTGAAGTGTGGGCAGGCAGAATAGAATTCTTACAGTAATAAAAGATCTTTGGTATTTCCCAACACAGAGGGTCAAAGAAGAATGGAGAAATGTAAAGTAGAGCAAAGTCCACTAAAGGGTTCCTGATGTAGATAGGGGGATTCCACTTACTTTCTTTGGAACTTACCGTTCTGTGAAGAAAGTCTAATTGAAGCAGTTCAGCTACAAAGAAAACAAAAACCACAAGCAAGCTGGCCATCTTTTACTTCCTCATGTAGACAAATAATAAAAATGGTAGGTGGGGATAGCCCACTGATTGCTCATTGGGCAGCCAGAATAAGAGACAAAGTCCTTAGCACAGTATCTGCCATAGCAAAAAAGAAAGTAAAAGCAAACCGGTTCCTGCCAGAGTATGGTGGGTCTGACACTACCCAGAGCATCAGCTAAGGGCCTCTGCCTGGGTTCTGCTTTTTGGATGAGCGGCAGGTCTCAAGGCAAGCCACCGATAGGCTCCAGCCTGGGACCGTAGACCTCAGGGGGTTTGGAGCTGATAAGTCAATTAGAGGAAAGGCTTGATGCTCAATGCGTTGGAAGAGGCCTAATAGTGATCACTATCACCCTAATAGTGATCTTCGTGGTCACGCAGGAGACAAGGCTTAACCTGACTTCCTTTTTGAAATGCACAGCGGGCACAGAAAAGTCAGCCCTCCCTTCCCTCCAGGAAAGACGACGTGCGCCCCCCATCTAGAGGACCCTCTTGCCTCCCCACGCCCCACCCTGCCCGCTCCCCAGCCCCGAGTGGCTTTGGAACGCGTCTCCTCACATCTCCCCTTGGGCTCACAGGTCCGATTCCAGACCCCTAAGCAAGAGGTGACGTGATCCCGAAGGGCGGCCCCGATCTAGCCCCGTCGACGGAGCTGGCTGCGTGGAGGCCCCCAGCTGGCCTGCGGGCCGACGCACCGACGGTTACCTGTGTTGCCAGCGGGTTCCGCCAGCACTAAGTACCCGAGGAGCAGCGCAAGCAACTGCGCCGCACGGCGAGGGGTCGCCCAGCGCGTCCTCATCTTGAGCGGGCCCAGGCGGTCCGACCTGGCAATCGGGCGCACGGAGCACCCACCCGTCCCGGAGCACCTAGCTCACCCCGCCAGAGACTTTGCCGAAGCCTCCCCGGACGCCCGCCCCGCGCCCCGCCCCCCCAGCCAATCCGATAAGCAGCTGTGCGGTCCCGGGAGGGGCTGGGCGGGGCAGGGCACGGCACGGCAGGCGGGAAGGTGACGCGCAGGGCGGTCTGCGCACCTGTGTGGGGCCAAACACACCCCGACGCGCGGAGGGAGTTTTGAGGGCGAGCGCAGTGTGACGCGGACCACTAGACTTGGGGTCCGCACCGCCTTTTCCTCCGGAAATTTGAGAAGCGGCACTACTGGGACTTGGCACCGCCCTAGGGTGGTTGGTTCACTTGGTTTAGGACTTTGTCTTCTGCTTGGCACACCTCAGTAAGGGATGAATTCTTCATCGCACAGGAGGCTGGAAAGGCATCCACAGTCTCTCGTACCCCAGCGGGGGACTGTTGTGTGGGACAGGTTGTGTGGCTGCGGAGGGCAAGCCACGGATTCAGTGTCCTTGGCAACTTCTTGCTTATTTTGATAGTGCAAACAAACAAAGGTGAGGAAAAGGCGAAGCACACCCACAGCTGTTAAAGAATTAGAAGCAAGAAATGTCAAAGTGCCCTTATGGTACTTCCATGGATGATTTAAACTTTATACTGGACCTTTACAAGTAAGCTTTTTTCTTAATAATGAAATCATCATCAACCAGTAGAAATACGCCCAGAACCGGCAACTGAGAGTAGAAATTATCCTCTCCCCGTGGGCACTGCTATCATTATAAATGGAGTGACCGCAGTTGCCTGGAGATAAATGCCCTGTATTTAAAAGCTGTGTTTCCTGAACACGTGTGCGCCCCCCTGGCCTCCTAGAGTGCGTGCTTTCACGTGGAGGTGACCAGCTGGGCTGCATTTCCTGATTCCAGCCCCAGCGCTTGCTTCACTGATGGCTCCTCAAATCTCCCTGGACTTTCTCTTCCCCGGCTCCAGTAGCTGTCCTGAGCGCTTGCCATGACAGGAACTGGGCATGTAGCTGGATAAGGTAAAAAGACAGCATCCTAGCCCTTTCAGGCTCATTGCATACTGGGGGAGACCGAGGCACCCACAGTAACTCTGGGCAGAATGCAGAGTCTCAGACAAAGAGTCAAGGAAGATGACATCTCCACTGGGCCTTGAAAAATGGGTAATGGGTAGGAATGTGACCAGGCACAGTTGGCGGGAGAAAAATAGTGACAGAACAGAAGCCGGCAGAGGCAACGCAGTGTCAGGAGACTGTCAAGAGTCCAGCGTGGCCCCTGTGCAGAAAGCTTGTCGCACAGGCGTTGAAGGTCGTTGTGAGGGGAGCTGAAGTGGACATCTCAGCAGAGAGGTGAGTGGTGGCCATTTTGTGAAGTGTCTTAAGGACTTCAGCTTAATTCTTCTGGGAATGGGCAGTGGAAAGTTCTGAGGAAGACAGTCTAATCCGCCTGTCCCTGCGGTGGTGACTGCTCCTCTTTCTGATCCTGCCCAGCATGGAGCTCCCTGAGGGCAGTGGTCTGACCTTCACTATCATGTCTCTAACACTAAGCACCAGGCCTGACTCTGGTCCCACTGTTTACTTAATGAATTCCTAGAGCCACTACCTTAGCCTCAGGCCCTGTGAGCTTCTGCTTGTTTTATGTACTTTGGTGATTTCTCAGTGGACCTCATTGCAATGGTTGTTGTCCTCTCTGGCAAATGAATCGTTCTAAACATGCCATCTTTTTCTCCTCAAACCTTTTCAGTGTAGGGTTTTCTAACTGGGAGCTCAGAGGCTAGATAATCCCTGAAATTGTATACAGTTTTATAAATGTGCTTTTTATTTTTTATTTTTTTAAGAGGAGTGGTCCAAACCTTTTATGAGTCTCAAAGAATCAAAGAAAACAAAGAGAAAACTCCATCTAGGATAAATCAAGCTTCTCTATGATCTTTATCTTTAATATCTCATGTAGCTCTTTGGTTCAAGCAACCTGTCTGAATCTGTTTTGCCTTTTCTTATCTCTGTGTATACAGTCTTTTTTTTTTTTTAAAGATTTATTTTTATTTATTTATGCATAGAAGAGCTGGGATGTGGGCCAGAAGTCCTGGGGGTGAGAGGATTCACCAGAGACAGATTGGGGAGCAGAACAGGTAGATCTACTGAAATACACTGCTGAGGGGAGCAGTGGGGGAGACAGGTGAGATCTGCTGCACCAAGTGGGTCACCTCCCTGGCCAAGATCAACTCAGGCAGCAGGAATTATAGTGCTGAGACTTAACCCTTACACCACCAGGGAGGTTCCCATATAGCCTTATTTTTCCCTTCTATAATCCCTCCATCTTCCCTCCCTTGGCTTATTTCCACCCTTCTAGTTAAGGTTCTGCTCAAATCTCATATTTTATATAAACTATTTCTAAGGAAGGATCTACCCCTTGGGGGTTCCAAAAATCTCAATAGTGTTATATATTTTGTTTGCTTGACATTTAACACATGCTACCTCCTGCTGTTATTTGCTGTAGGTAAATGTGCACTGATTCCCACCTAAGTTATAGATACTCCATAAGTATTTATTGTCTGTGGTGACAATAGAAAACAGTGTATCCTTCAAGTTTCACCTTGAATGTCACTCAAAGAAATCTTTCTTGACTCTGCAGTCTAAGTGAGCTTCTTCTGTGACAGATTCTCAATGCATCCCACACTTTGTCTTGATAGCATTTACCCCAGCTGGATTAAATAATTATGTTCTTGCTCATTTTCCCTCCACAGCCCCTTTCCCTCCACAGGCTGCAGACCCGTGAAGGTGTGACTATGTCTGTTTTAGTCACTTCTGTATTCCCAGTACTGGGTGCCTGTTTTGCTGGAAGAAAGAATCAATAAATACACAGTAAATGCCTCATAAAGGATGACTGAATAAATAAATACATGATAAATTCCTCATAAATGGTGTAGGCAACAGAAGGTCTAAGCGTTTAAAGAAGGGAGCAAACAGCTACGGTGGGAGGGAGGGTCTTCAGGCATGGGACTGAATGTCCTTGAATGAGTAACATTCAGTAGATAGAGACAGTGGGGAGGACACTCCAAGATGAGGCAATGATGTGAGCAAATTAATAGATACCTCCACCTATTGGGTGCCAGGCCATTGTGCCCAATATTTCCCATGTGCCCACTTAGCTAATTATCATCCTATGAAGATAATACTATTATCCTTATTTTACAAATGTGAAAACTGGGACAATGCAGACAAGGCCCATAACATGGCCAAGGTCAATGTCAATTAATGAAGGCAAGATGGAAATCTAACTTGTATAAGAATGTTTGGATTATTTTATTCCCGGTTACAATTAGGGAGAAGGAACATGAGCTTTTAGGACCTCTAAAGTCATATTTTAATTATAAGTAATTAAAAAGAGTAGCTATGTTTGTGGGTAACTTTCTGCTCATGTCCACATTACTTATTACCTTTCTCCACTGCCTTGAGGTAACCATGCCTTTGAATTGCTATTCCATTCTTTACAGTTTTCCCATATAGTATTTATTCTTTGAATGGTACATATAACTTAGCATGTTTAACATTTTTGTGTAAATGGATTATTTCAAGATTTTTTTGCTACTTACCTCTTTTGCTCAAAATTTTGCCTTTCGCATTCATCTGTTTGGGTGTGTGCAGCAACATTTCACTTACTTTTATTTAGTATTTCATTACAAGAGTAAAGCTTTGTCCATCCTTTTGTTGGTGGGCATTTGGGTAGTTCCCAGGTGGGTAAATGGCTGTCCATAGCTAACAATGTGTACCAGGAGAACGTTTTTATACATGTCTCCTGGTGCACATTGCTAGTTTCCTGGGGGTGTGTTCTTAGAAGTGGAATTCCTGAAGCATGGGGTATGTTTAGCATCAGGTTATTAGTCAATGCCAGTGTGCTTTCCAGTTTGTAGTCCGAGCAGTGTGTACAGCCCATGGTGTTTTAATGAGTTTGGTGGAGGGAATGCTGTCTCATTATGATTGAAAGTTGTATTTCCCTGATTACTCATGAGGTGGGCATATTTTCCCATGTCTATTGGTTGTTTGTATTTCCTTTCCCAATTCTTGTACAGGATATTTTGTACAGGTTTTCTCTTGAATTCAACCCTGCCCTTCCTTGCTTTGAATCCCCAGGGACTACTCTGCATTTCTCGGGTTTCCTGACCCACTGCCTTCTGTTTAGAGTCAGCCAAAGAGATGGAAGTTTGGAAGGGCAAGAGACTAAGCTATTCCTCTTCTCCCTGCTTTGGACTCATGTCAAGCAATGACTGTAAGTTTTCTGTGTTTCTGACTCCTATCTGGAAGCCCTCCTTTATGTTCTACTTCCAAAGAGAAAACTCCTGTTATGCTTCCAGTTGCTTTTGTGTGATTCCTTCTCTGAGATTCTAGCTCCTACAGAGCAGCCTTGGCTCCTATGCTGATAACAACAGTCCTCTGTCCTGCAGGCTCCATGGATTAGCTTCTTGTAGTTGCTACTTTCTGGAGATTAGACTCATTAGCACTTATTTTTAGCCTTTTCAACATCTCTGTAACTAGTCATTTCCCTTGAAATTTCTCTTTGCCTGAACTACCTAACATAAGATTTGTCCACGTTACTAGACCTAGATGATACTGATACAACATATGAAAGAATTGTACCTGAGCCAGCATTAAAAATTGATTAAGATATGGATATGAAAAACTGCAAATGAAGCCTATCAAGTGGCATAAGTTGTGGCATAAAGAGAAACAGTATGGGATGCACTTAAACTGCAGTTACGATAATGCCCATGGATGGTCCCAGGTGTAGTAAGGAGAACCCAGGGGGCCCAGGCAAAGGCTTGGTCTAAGAATAAATTTTGAACAATTCCCACTACACTGTGATAATAAAGATCTGCATTTATTATTGGTCATAACTAAACTTATGAGGACTATAGTCATGGGCATAGACCCCAAAGGGCAAATATAAGGTTGTAATTCATCCACTTGAAAAAAAAATAAAATTAAATAATTCATCTTGTGAAATAAACTGAACTTCACGGAATTTAAACTACAGCATTCTTAGACAAGGAAATGCTGTACTAGGATGTTTACAAAACATTGACATGAAAGACTAGACACAAAGTGCATATGGTTGACTTATCACTTACTCAAGCTTAACTTCATGTGTAGACTCCAAGGAACTGTGGAATTACAGAACTATAGAGATCTTGGAGTTCATTCTCTGCCATTTCATTTTATAGATGATGAAACTGATCCTCAAAGAGTTCAATGACCATTGCAGATATGGGAAGCATTAGAAGTCAGATGTAAACCCCTGAGATTTGGGGGAAGATTTCAAAAATATCAATGAAAGTACCTTAGACTAGTAACTTGCTTCCAAAGGGGGACAGAAGCAAAATATGGGTGTGAAGTGATGATGCAAGGGTGGATTACATATCGAAAGGAAGCTGGTGTTGCTAAGAATTGCAAAGATCACTAAAGTGTTTTGGGCATAAGTGCAATATCTCAAGTTTGGTGTCCAACCTCTATACTTGGTGACTAAGAAAATAATTTTAGTGGTAGAGATATTTTGGACATGGGAAATGTGACAAAGGAGTAAGTTTTGACTTTGGCAGGGACATATTCACTGTGTTTTGGTAACAGACAAGAACTGAGATAATATTCTTACTTTTTACTTAATATGATTGGAGGTTCTTTTCTCAGATTAACTAAATCCATTTCCAAAATATGTTTAAGAAAACAACGATAAACAAAGCCCAAGAGTCTTTACTCCTTAGGGAAACTGATCAGGTTTAGAACAATTATTTTCTCAACTTAAACAGAAGATAGAGGTCATATTTTCCAACTTTGGAAATCAAAGTGTGAAGTGTGGGTTCTAGAAAAAGAGTATTAGTGAAAAAAAATAGGAAATCCAAACAAAGTGTACAGTTTAGTTAACAGTAGGGCACTAATGTTAATTTCCTAGCTCGATGTGGTTTTATTAGCTCTTTTACAGATGAGTTTGTAACTGTAAGAATAAGTAAATTCCCCCAAATTGAGAAGGTGATGTGAATCTGAAGAATGAAGCAGGCACATTTATTAACCACACTGAAATTTTTTTTTTTTAAAGTCTAAGCTTTTTATTTTGAAGTAATTTGACACACTTAAAGTTTATTAAGATAATGTATATACAGTGCTGGTGGACAAGACTTTGGGTCAAAGTCTTGACCCAAAGAATCTACACCACCCAGACAGGGGATTTTTATATTCTGCTTAGTATGTGTGACAAGAATTTATGTAAGGGGCCTCCCCTGGTGGCGCAGCGGTTGAGCGCTGGGCTGTGAAGCTGTCCGCAGCCTCTGCAGCACTGATTCGATCCCCGGCCACCAGTGAGGGTCCCACATGGCATGCAGACCTCTCCTGTCATGCCCGCTGCTCCCCTCAGCAGTGTATTTTGTTAGTCTGACTGTTCTACTCCCCGCTCTGGCTCTGGTGAATTCTCTCACCCTCCCACGCTTCTGACTGTACCCAGTGCTTGTATAAATAAATAAATGTCTTTAAAAAAAAAAGAATTTATGTAAGAGCAATGACATCAGATGTCTGGTGAGAGGGGACATGTCATACACAGTTTTGTTCTAATGGGTTAATACACAGGAAAGTGATAATAGGGAAATTGGCTCTCTTCCTCGAGTGGGGTAACTATTGTTTGTTGGCCTAAGATTATGTCGATACAAGATGGAGTCACTTTGGTTTTCTACAATGAGGAAATTGGGACTTAAGAAATTAAAAAGTCTGCCTAAGGGTGAATGATTAGCAAATAGCAGAGCTATGACACAAAGTCAATTAACCACTGCCAAGTTTCAGACTTCTTTCTTAATACTGAATGTGCAAGGAAAACTTTGAGAGTTCAAAATCCTTCCTGTCTCACCTTTAATGCTGCATTAGTTTACCTCCAAAGAGGGATGAGGACTACAGAAGCACCACTCCAAAGAAACAATTATATTAATATATATTAATAATATAATTAATGAATATCAAATATAATAATTAATTACATTAATATATCCAAAGATATATTCATATTTGATTAAAATATAAGGAAATTGGTACACAAAAGTTTATCTAAGAAGAAAAATTGTTAGATTTAAGGTCTCTGTGTTCAACTTGACTTGATATTGCTGATGGGTCACCAAAGTTCAACCAATATGAACTCCAGTTTCCAAATGTTCTACATTGTGGTAGATTGGAAGAAACTAGGAGATATTATGACTGGCAATTGGTTTTCAATACTATGTTTATTATATTTTGTGCTTCCTCTTTGGTGAGATGATAGCTATTATCTTGTCCATTTTCTACTGATCTTTTTCTTTCTTTCTTTCTTTTTTTTTTTTTTTTGCCTTTTTCTCTCCAGTGTTCACTTTTGTCTTTATTTTTTTATTTTTTTTAAAGATTTTTTTTTAATTTTTATTTATTTATACAAGCACTGGGTACAGTCAGAAAATCAGGAGGGTGAGAGAATTCAGCAGAGCCAGAGCGGAGAGCAGAGCAGGCAGAAGAACCGAAGTACACTGCTGAGGGGAGCAGCGGGCGGCAGGAGAGGTCTGCGTGCCATGTGGGACCCTCCTCTGGGGGCCGGGGAGCAGCTGGGGATTGAACTGGTGCTGCAGAGGCTGCAGGCAGCTTTGCAACCCAGTGCTCAACTGCTGCGCCACTGGGGAGGCCCTGTCTTTATTTTTTTTAATATTTTATTTTATATAATTCTTACATCATTTTTCATCTTTGCACAATGTATGCATTTTCATTATGGTTATATTCCCCATACAATTGTAACCCCCCCCCTTATTTTGACTCTAGTCCTTCCTCTCTCTGCCCCTGCCCCCCTCCCGTAGTGTGTCTCTGGTTTATCGTTGCTTGTTGATTTTGATTTTTGCTTTGTGTTGATTAGTCTTTTTCCTGGTCTCTTATTTAAGTTTTCTAAATTCCTGCTATGAGTGAGACCATCTGGTATTTTTCTTTTTCTTTTTGACTTACTTCGCTGAGCATGATCCCTTCTAGCTGATCTATCTTTTTCTTATTAGCTTTTAGGAGTTCTTTATATGTGCTGGAATCAAAGTTTTGTAAGTTACATGTATTACAGTATCCCAAATTTGAGGCAATCTTTTTGTCTTTATGGTATCCTTACAATTATTTTAAACTTAGTCAAATATATGAAGCTTTCTTTTATGGTGAGTAATTTTTACTCTTGTTTAAAATATTCTCTCTCACTTGAAGATCAGAAAAATGTTCTTTGTTTTCTTGTAAACATTGTTTTTTTTAATCTCTTTAATCTACCTGGGGACATTTAAGTCCATGGCGAGAAATGGGAGTCATTTTTTCCATGGTTGATTTTCTCAACATTTAGCTTTTTAACGTTGATTCACAGTGCAACTTCCATCATAAATACACTTACATAAGTTCATGGGACAACATCTGGGTTCTGAATATAGCTGTATGTAAAAGAAAATTTTTCCTATTTCTGCTGTTAGTATGTGACTTTTATTCCTTTATACTTTTAAAATAAATCTCTCTTAGAGAGGAGAGAGGAGAGAGTGCACATGTCTTTCCTTTTCAAAATTATCTTGGTTATTCCTACTCTTTTACTCTTCCATATGAATTTTAGAATTAGCTTGTCAATTTTCACCAAAAAAACATGGCTAGCTTTTCATTACAAGTGCATTTAATTTAAGCACCAATCTAGAGAGAGATGAAATCTTTATGTCACTGTCTTCACTTTTTTCTTCTTACTTTTCAAGCATGGTATTGCTCTTTCTTCAGTCTGGTCTTCACTTGTATCTGAGTTCTAAACTAGGGACTAAGGGCTTGGTATCTGATTTGGCAATTGCTTGGGTTCCACTGAAGGTTTCAGAGTAGAAAGGCTAACATGATTAGAGCCTTGTCTTGACAGTATTGGTCTGAGAGTGGTAGCAATTTAATAGGAAACTAGAAATAAAGAAATGAATTAAGACTTTTGCAAAAATCTAGGGGCACAATAATATGGGTCTGAATTTTAGTGGTAGATGTAGTAATGGAGACAAATGTGAGAGGATTTTCAGAAAAAAAAAAATTATTCCCTTTGTAAGAAAAAGATCAATTGCTCATCCTTCTTTTTTAAAAATAATAATTTATTCTTTTAATTGTGGTACCATTAGTATTCTCCCCATCAGGCATTGCCCCCCATAGGGTTTCCCCGAACAAACCACCCCTTTTCCACCACCATAGTCCATTTTTCTTCCTTCCCTCTTTGTTTCTATTTCTCCCCCACTTCCCCTCTGAATCCTTCAGTTCCATAGTCTATTTTCAAGGATTAGTTTTTTTTTTAAAAGCTTTTATTATTATTATTTAAGATTTATTTTTATTTATGCATACAAGAACTGGGATGTAGGCCAGAAGTGCAGGGGATGAGAGGGTTCACCAGGAAGAGTGGGAGCAGAACAGGCGGATCTACTGAAATATACTGCTGAGGAGCACAGCGGGCAAGACAGGAAAGGTCTCCTGCTCCATGTAGTTTAGCTCCCTGGCTGGGGATTGAACTCATGCCACAGTGACTGGCAACAGCCTGATAGTGCTGACTTTAACCCCTGCGCCACCAGAGAGGCCATCAATGGTTGTCTTTCTCTGGTTCTTAGTTTGGTTTCTCTATATTCCACATATTGATGACACCATCTGATAATTATCTTTTTCCTTCTGACATATTTTATTTAGCATTATCTCTTCCAATTCCATTCATGTTACTGCAAGTGGAATGATTTTAACTTTTTCATTGTTGAGTAATATTCTACTCATCTGTTTTTGGACACATATTGATTGTAAATAGTGCTGATATGAACATAGGGGGTTTCCTTTCTAATTAATACTTTAAAAATTCTTTTTGAGTGGATCCCTATGGAATTGCTGGGTCATGTGGCAGATTCATTTTTAGTCTTTCGAGAAACCTCTACACTGTTTTCCATAGTGGCTGGACCAGTCGACATTCCCACCAACAGTGTAAGAAGGTTTCTTTTTCTCCAAACTAGCCAGTACTTACTGTTTCCTGTCATTTTGTCATTTCCATTTTCTTTCTTTTCTTCTTAAAGATAAATGAATGAGAAACTCTGAAAGAGAAAGAAACTAGGACTTGCAAAATTTACTTTATCTTGTGGTAATGAAAAGTGACATTCACAAAATAAATCTTTGGATCATCTTGTACTCTTGACTCTTCTTTTGGGAATCATATTGTTCCCTGAAGTCTAGTTCAAATACACATCTTCTTAAAGTTAACCCTGATTCCATCAGCTAGAATGAGAATGCTTGATAGATTTTCCTTTGTATTATAATTATGTGCATGTGTATCATACCCAAGGGGTCAAGCACCATGTCTTATGTTTTTATTTTCTACTCTCTGTCACAATTCCTTTTAATGCAAAGAACAATGGTAACAATGGATCATAAGTCAAGGATAAAAAAATGAAATGAAACTTTTTCTTGTTCCATATAACTTTCCTTCTCTCTTGCGGGTAGATTTTGGACCACTATACTATATGAGGTCATTATATAAAAAACTTGGACAGAATCTTTATGGGCTTTTTTCTTCTTCATTCCTTCAAGGATATGCTTTGTATGTTTTATGATTTCACTCATTGTTTGTCTGTTTTATAGTATTATGACAACTCTGTATGAGTTAAGGTGGGTAGTGATTAAATTTAAAGGATTTGTTAGTGTTTTATTGTTCTTGCTATAAAATAAATCTGTAAATCATATGCCAGGTTACTGGATGTAATTTGCACAATGAATGATACCCAACAATTCAAATTAAAAACAAAATCCAAACATAAATAAATGTGTACCTTGTAAATAACTGTAATTGGTTTCTTTCCGTGGGTGGTCAGGCATCCCCTGTGAATGAGTTAATACAAAGATAAGTAGAAGTCAGAAAGAAAAAGAAAAATGACGGATGGTCTCACTCATAGCAGGAATTTAGGAAACCTAAATAAGGAACCAGGAAAAAGACTAATTAATACAAAGTAAAAATCAAAATCAACAAGCAACTATAAACCAGGGACACACTACCGGTGGGGAGGAAGGGATGGGGAGAAGGATTAGGGTCAAAATAAGGGGGGATGCAATGGGGAATATAACCAAAATGAAAATGCATACATTGTGCAAAAATGAAAAATGATGTAAGAATTGCATAAAATAAAATATTAAAAAAGGAAAGATAAGTAGATATGGTTAATATATTTCAGTGTGATTCAACCTTACATTGCACTTAGTGAGAGGGGTTGATTTCTGGAGTCTTTATATATGTGTATGTGTATATGATTACATGTGTATGTGAGGTGTGCATGCATATCTGTTTGTTTTTTCCTTTTGGTACTCATAAAGTACTTCTTTATGACTGCAGATCATCAATTCCACACACTGGATATAGAGAACACTTTATTTTCTTTGATTTGGCATACATATTTCACAATTGCTGCCTCCATTTGTTACCACATTGCCATAGTTATAAGAGTAGGCATTACCCATATAAATATATAAGAGCCTTCTCAGGAGAGATGACTGGCTCTAGGCTTCTGCTTCTAATACTCAGAGAGACTGTAATAGCTCAGGACCAAAACCCTAATAAAGGGAGCACACAGGTCTTGATGCTCTGTCCTTAGGAGCCTGCATCCCTGCTCACAGCTAATTGGATCAAACTTGGGCACCTGCCTCAAAGACAGCCTGTCTCCATGGCTTGGTGGCATAGGAGATGGTCTTTCTTGAGATGGGTTCCCCAGAAACAGGCTCTGGAATAATTTTTGTGAAAGTGCCCTAGTGAAAAGTATCTGCAAGTGTGATCCAGAGTGTGTCTTGCTATCCTAGGACTCTTAATATAGAAAGTTTGCCCAGAAAAAAATGAACAGAGTAGTGGGGACATGGGACACAGAAGGTAAGATGAAAAAGGGTAAGATGTCAAGCAAAGCCCCACAGAAAGTAACTTTGGCACAATTATTTAGTGAGGTTTAGAACAAGTGGGTCACACATCAGGTGTGAGAGAGTTGGGGTATTTATACTCCCATATTTGTTAATCATTGTCTAAGGGCTAAAGGGAGGAGGAATTGGAAGAGGGAGGGAGAGGAAGCTGTAAATGCCCAGGCATTCATTGTCCGTTCTCTGTGCACCAAGCCTCTGACAAAGAGATGCAGGTGCTGGTTGTTGGGATTGAAAACTCTCCAGAACTGAAGTAGCTGCCAGAGCATAGTGGTCAGAGGGATGTACACAGAACACTCACTGTCACTAGGTTCTCCACACATGGTGGGAGAGGTTACTAGGCAGGGACTATTGTGATTCATGGAACTAATCAAATCCTCTCTTAGGGATATGAGTAAGAGATACACAGAGACTTAGTAAGAATTCATGGGACAGAATTTTCGTGGGCTCAGAAGCAAGGAGTAGAAGAGAGTTGAGAAGAACAGAAACAAAAGGAAGTAGAGGTTCATATTCTTTGTGTGTGGGTGTGTGCCCAATTTTACTCACCTGCACGCTCATTGCCCTTGGAAAGTGGTCTTTATTTTATCATTGCTTTTTATGATGACAGACTAGCTGAAGTATAAAGTAAGGACAACAGGCATGATTCTCCTTAAAAGAACCAGATAGTGAGATCCTTGGATTGAACTACTTTATTATTCTGCTTCCATGTATTTTCTCTTTTCTCACCTATCTATGTCTGGTAAAGGGTAGACTGCTTTTGGGATGACTGACTATATTATTACTGAACACATCTATTTTTGATTTTAATATGGGTAGTCGGTGTTTATGACAAATTAATCTAGAAAGGTGTTGTCTGTAACACTTTTCTCTCTTACTGGCAGAGCCAATAGATAGTTGCACAAACTGTGTGATTTGGCATCAATCCTTGAACTTGAAATACCACAGGCTCTTCCACTTTCCCCCAAATTGCCATATAGATTATGCATTTGTGCTCAGTGTAGTGAAGTTATTAAGATGAAAGTACTTTCTGGAAATAACCCATATCAGTTAACAGTCTACCTAGGATGATGTGCTAATGTGCAGTGATGCTAAAGAATTGCAAAACTATGTTTCACACAGAACAACTATTTCTTTATTTTTTAAAAATTGCAGCAACACTACATATGACACTGTGAATGACTTAGAAGTGTAGAATTACACTCTTCAGATGCCTGTTAAAACACCACACCTACCACCAAGGCACCTATAGTCCCCTACCATAGTCCATTATGCCCCCTCTTCACTTTACTCCCTTCATGTCTAGTAGCCTCAGTTCTACAGTCATATATGTAGGGTTTGTTATTGGTTGGTTTTATTTGACCCTTTCTTTTGTTTCTCTATACTTCATATATAAGTGAGATCATGTGTTATTTGTGATTTTCTTATGACTTACTTTACTTAGCATAATCTCCTCCAGTTCCATCCATGTTGTCACAAATGGCAAAAATTCATCCTTTTCTATAGTTGAGTAGTAGTCCATTGTGTGTATATACCACATCTTCCTGATCTACTCATTTGTTCTCAGGCACTTAGATTAAATCTATTTTCACAATCTAAGATAATTCTCAAATTTGTCTTGGTGGGTCTTGCTGAAGATCCTTAAACCAGGTAAACATTAAGTTAGCACAAGAACTACCCACTTAGTGGTATTGAGGTGGACCTTTTTTCCTCTCAGGCTTGGCAACCTTCCTGTGTATTTGGCATTTGAAGGACACATAAGTAATGTGGATGATGGTTTGGGGTACAAACAAGATCAAGGAAGGAGAAAATGATTTATATAGCCAGTAAGGCAAATAAAGACAAAAATAAAAACAAAACAAAGCAGTAAATCTTGAAGCCCAGCAATCATAGAGCTTCAGAATGGCAGATAATCAAGGTTTTACCAATTCAAATGGCTGTACTGGTGCCACTGGATGCACCTTATTTGCATCAAGTCATCAACTCCTAGTTGCCATTGTATCTGAGAGCTTTCAGGAATAATAGCTACATTATTTTTTTTTTTTGAAAATCAATCAGATTATCACATTTATTAACATGTATTCAATACCTACTCTGTTTTCTTTTTCTTTTTTTTTAAGATTTATTTTTATTTTTATATAAGAACCTGGGTACAGGCCAGATGGGTAACAGAACAGGCTGACTGAAGAAATACACTGCTGAGGGGAGCAGTGGGCGAGACGGGAGAGGTCTGCTTTGTCATGTGGGACCCTCACAGCCCCGTCGGGATCAAACCCGCACTACAGAGGCTGCAGACATCTTCACAGTGCGGCGCTCAACCACCTGCGCCACCAGGGAGGCCCTGTTTTATTTTTCTTATGTATAAAATGGAGCTAATTATATTGCCCACTTCATGAAGTTATTGTGAGAATCAAATCTGGGAAACATTTATATCAGCTCCTGAAATAATTCTAGGGTGCAATAAATGATATTTATTATTATTATTAAATATTAAATTCAGAATTATTAAGTATTAAATTCAGAATTGGAGATATAGAAAATGAGCAAGATATGATCCTTCTCTGTGTAGCTTGGAGCCAAATGGAAAATGAGATACATGAAGAAACATTTGTGATTTAGTGGGATGCAGTGCAGCAATAGAGACATGGTGACACCAGGGTTATGGCTTAAAGAAGGAATGGTTCGGGCCTCCCTGGTGGCGCAAGGGGTTAAGCACCGCACTGTGAAGCAATCCGCAGCCTCTGTAGCACCAGTTGGATCCCTGGCTGGCCAGGGGGCAACCCACATGGCGCAGCAGACCTCTCGAGTCTCGCCGGCTGCTCCCCTCAGCAGTGTATTTCAGTCAGTCTGCCTGTTTTGTTCCCCACTCTGTCTCTGGTGAATCCTCTCAAACCCCCCCCCCCCATCTCTGGCCTCTACCCCAGCTCTTGTATGCATAAATAAATAAATTTTTAAAAATAAAAAAGAAGGAATGGTTCATTCTGCTTGGGTTGGTAATGGTAAATTTACAGAGTAGGAAGTCATTGAGTAGATTTTGACACTGGGGCCTGAGAGAGGCTGCCAGATGAGAGGGGGTAAAGGACTTCCCAGTTTTGAAAAAAAAAAAGCCTATTTGCAACATTCAGGAGCTTTATCCTCTGCACACTGTGCACCATTGAAAGGGTTTGACCAAAAACTACAAAAATGAAAAAATCATAGAGGCAGTTGTAGATAAATTTAAAGTTGATAAGACAGAAAGAGCTGATAGGAAAGAGACGAAGAGAGAACTAACTAGGACAGTAACTATGGGAATAGATAGGATGAGAGATAAGGGAGCTGATATAGGCAGACAGATATAATAAGTTGTTATTAATAAGGTTAGAAATTAATTGTTATTTTTGGTATCACTAGGCCCAATTATTGTAAAGAAATTTCTGATTTTAATGACTCAATTCATGTATAATTGAAAATTCTTTGCAATTCTCTTCAAATTGTATATATATTCTTGGGCTTTATGTTTTCCAAACAAACTTGTTTTTCCATTTAAAATATAAATATTGGATGAGGAAAATAAAGTTAGCAATAAAGGTTGCAGTGGTCATTGGAGCGTAAGTTGTATTTGCGATAGCCTATTATCCCTGAAAGGTGTCAGAATGAACAATTTGGGGATATAGTCAAAAAAAATGGGAAATTCTGGAGGTGTGAGGAAAAATGGGATGGTAATAGCATTATGTAAGGATTATATTTATATGTGTTAGTGAATTGCTCTATTAGAATATCAGCACTACTTGGAAAGCTGTCAATGTCATCTCATATTTAAACTATTAAGTGCATATTTAAGCTGTGCAAACCACTTGCATTCATTTCATGGCTAATCAATCCAGTATGAAATTGTTTGCCAAATAGTAATGGGATTTTCTCTAACAGCCAGATTCTTAAGTCACTAGACACCAAATTATGGGACAAAAAATCAATTCAGCATCCTAGGCAATTATCAGCTTAAACCAATATTGCATGGAGTCCTGGCACATAACCCCTCACAGCAGATGTCTTTGTTTTGGACCATTTTGATGATCTCTAACTCTAGCATGATAAACTAATGATGCAAATTATTTTTTCATTTTAATTTTACGTTGTAGATAGAGCTATTGGCCTTTAACATAAAATGTTTTCTGTTTTAGCCAGGTCCTAAATTAAAACAGTGTCTGTGGAGAAGGAGAGCAGGTGACATATTCTAGAGCTATTTGGAGGGGATCATATCTGGAAGTGGGAAATAAGAGATAACAGAATAAATTCCAGGTTTCTGAAGAGGGTAACCCACAAATGATGGTACCACTTACTGTGATTAGGGAACTAGGGGAAGAGGGAAGATTTAAAAGTAAAATGAGTTTTGTTTTAGATTTGATGAATATGAGATACCCATAGTATGAATGTGGGGAAAGTCACTGGCCCTTTACGTCTGGAACTGAGGAGACATCTGTGCTGGAGACAGAGATTTGAGAGTCATCAGTTACACAGCAAGGTGATAGTTTTAGAAGAGTCTGAACAATGAAGAATTCTAGGGCATAATAACATGAAAGGAGGAGAGAATAGCTATGAAGACAATCAAGATGACACAGAAGAAGAGGAAAACCATGGCAGATTATTACTTTTAGAGTTCTGGGTTTGGCAAGGTAGAGGGGTGGTAGGAGAGTGAGGAAGTGGAAAGAGAGAAGAGTTGGACCCGGGTATCCTTCTAAACACTCTACTTTAGACAGGGCTAAATTTGAAAAGTATATTTCCCAGATTCTCTTACCAATGTAGTTTCAGTTTAGAATCTTTCAATGAGGGCACTGGTATGAGATCTGTAAGATAAGAGGAGAAGCCATTCTCTGCCAGCTGCATCTCTGGGCAAGTGCATGAGCATCAGCAGATGGCAGACATCTGGGCAAATATGCCAAGATTCCCAGGCATCATGCTGCTAATCACCATTTTGGTGGTGTAGGAGGCTGATATCCACAGTAGTGGTTTCTGCAATCTATGCATTTATACATTTCTTGAATTCCAACAGTGGCTCCTCTGACCTTTGTTCCCTGGACCTTTTAGAGACTATGTGAGTCTCTAATTTTCTGTATTAAACCCCCTTTTACTGGATGTGCTTAGAAAGCTGTTTTCCTGATATGACCTTGGCTGATGTATCCCCTCAGTTCTTCATTTAAGCTGAAATATGAAGTTTTCCATGAACACATTGGTACAGGTTAGGATTATTATCAGAATTCTTAATTGCAAGGAACATATAAAAAATATAACCAATTTAAAAATAAAAGTACTTAAAAGATTTCAGATATTTTGTGAAATATTGCTAGGACTGGAGAAGCAGGCTCTGAGAATTACTCTAGGCAGTATATGGAATACTACTACATGATAAAATCATGCCACGGAATCTGTGTTGCCGCTGCCACTGCCACTGCCGAACTCAGAGGCAACTATGCCTAATTGATGAACCTAAGCCTTTCTGCCTGACACATAAAGGTGGTAGGGAAATGTACTCTGACCTCTCAGCTTTTAGAGTGATTGTTGTGTTGTTTTTTTTTTAACAGTAAAGTCTTTTAAAAAATCGCTTTGAAGGGCCTCCCCTGGTGGTGCAGCGGTTGAGCCCTGGGCTGAGAGGTTGCCCTCAGCCTCTGCAGCGCCGGTTGGTTCCCTGACCGCTGGTGAGGGTCCCACACACACACACAAAAAAACAATCACTTTGAAGGAAAAAAAGTAGGGAATAAGTAATACTCATGAATGACAAATGTTGCCAAAAAATTTCCCTGTTTTAGGGGGGATAATGACTCCCTCAATTTTTGTTTAATCAATATGAATAAAAAGTGTCTGTTCCATTACCAGCAAAAAAAAACTGACCCAAGTCAGGGAGAACAAACAGTACCCAGGAAAAACTCAACTAAGTGTGGGAGAACAACTAATTCAGATGTGAGGAGCTGGAGCTTCCCAACACAGCTGTTTTTTTTTTTTTTAACTATTTATTTATTTTTAAAGATTTATTTATTTATACAAGCACTGGGTACAGTCAGAAGCGCGGGAGGGTGAGAAAATTCACCAGAGCAGGAAGCAGAACAGGCAGAAGGACCGAGGTACACTGCTGAGGGGAGCAGCGAGCGGCAGGAGAGGTCTGCGCGCCATGTGGGACCCTCGCTCGGCAGCCGGGGATCGAACCAGCACTGAAGAGCCTGTGAGCAGCCTTGCAACTCAGCGCTCAACCGCTGCACCACTGGGGAGGCCCCACAGCTGTTGTTTTTCCATCATGCATCTTCATCTTGGTGGTGGCATGGCCACTGGCCAGGGAACCTATGGTGGGGTGCAGTGTGAAGCACCCACAGAAGTCTATGAACACTGTGTGGGCTTCTGCCTTCAACAAGTCAGTGGGCTTCATGAAGATAACTTCCATGGCTTTCCATGGGCCATGCCATCCACCTCTTTTTGTCCACAGATGGGTCGACTATATTGTTCTTCTGTGACAGGCAGCAGAGTCTCAGTGGAGGAATGAACCACATCTCACCATCCCTCATCCAGCAGGGTCCATTACAGAGCACTGCCCAGTCAGCCAGTCACTTCTACTTTCTTCACCAAAAGCACTCACTTCCCAGTTTCCAGAAGGAAGTGAGGTGAAATAGTGACCATGGAAGTTTTGGCCAGTGTTGACGTGTGTCAGCCTGATGGGCTGGCCACAATGAATAGTGGTTCCCCTTGCACATACTGTGGCATCTCCCCATGTAACCTCCAGTAAATGTTGCTGTCATCCACAGAAGTTACACCTGTCATTGACTATGCCCAAAACCTGACGCGTGTTGCATGTTGTGTGAGTGCAGTTGTATATTGATACACACATTGGTTGCTCCTATAACACTCCATAAAGCCCTGAACAATGGTAATGGTACCATAGCCATCCTGGCTGTTTGCTGAGCCCCTTTAGAGTGGTAGTTGTATTTCATAAGTTGGAGGAAATTCAACAAGAGATTCAGAGACTGGGTAGCCTAATCATTGACAAATGTCTTCTCTAATTATCCAGTTCTCTGTGTGTGCTTTAGTTTGTCTTTTGCTTCTTTGGCAAGCCTTCTAAATGTTCATGGTCCCCTACTCATCCTTTAAGTACAATAGTTTCATCCTTGAAAACATCCTAGCTGAAAATTTCTGCTTTCTGCCCTGAATGCTCATAACAATTTGTATCTTTTTTGACCTTATTAAATTCTTATTAGTTTTGATTGGTATTCACAGTTAAAAATGCAGAAGTTGGTTTCACTCATAGCAGGAATCTAGAAAACTTAAATAAGGGACCAGGAAAATGAATAACTATAAGAAAGTGAAAATCAAAATCAACAAAAAACTATGAACCAGAGACACTTTTAGGGGGGCGGGGGCGGGAGGGGAGGAATTGGGGTCAGAATGGGGGGGCTGCAGTTGTATGGGGAATATAAAAATAAAAAAATAAAAAATAAAAAAAAAGAATATGCTCAAAAAAAAATGCAGAAGTTATAGCATTTTTATGGTCGAGTGAACATTATAGTTCATCTAATCTAAAGTGGCTTGCTTATCAGCTCTTTAAGATCAAGGCCTTACCAATATTTGTATATTTCACAGTTCCCAGGATACTTGCTTATGGTAGACACATTAAACTGAATTAAAGGAACCAAACTCAGACTTGTTTGTCCCCATTTCTTTCTTTTTTTTTAAAAGATTTATTTATTTATGCATAGAAGAACTGGGGTATAGGCCAGCGGTGTGGGGGGTGAAAAGAATCACCAGAGACAGAGTGGGGAACAAAACAGACAGATTGACTGAAATACACTGCTGAGGGGAGCAGCGGGTGAGTTAGGAGAGGTCTGTTGCACCATGTGGGTAGCTCCCTGGCTGGGGATTGAACTCATGCTGCTGTGGCTGCAAATAGCTTCATAGATTGCATCTTACCCCCTTGCACCACCAGGGAGGCCCTCCTGTCCCCACTTCTATTCACTTCCCAACCCCCACCCCACCCTGTCCTTGATCCCAACCCCTGCAATATCCTCTAGATCTTTTTTCATTCCTTTTTCTGCAATTTTTCAGCCACGTTCTTTATAGATTCTTGTCCAATTGCCTAAAATATGCACAAATGTCTCTTGTTCTGAAACAACCTTTCTTGGCTATTTTTCCATCCATCACTACACTTTTTGAAAAGAGTAGTTTATATACAGCCTCCACATTGTGACCTTATTCTGCTGCTCTATTCTTTCTCTTAAACTGGCTTTCACTGTCCAACTACTAAACTGGCATGTTCCCTCATAAAGGTACCCATGACGTCAATGTCCTGATCGTTTGCCCGCATCCTCCTTGGCCGGTGGTGGTTTGCCACCAGAGACCACATAACCACTTCTTTCTTTTCTCCTCTGAGACTGCATCCTGATTCCTCTGCTTCCTTTCCTTCCTTCTTGCTTTAGAGAGAATTTGCCAGTTTTTGGCTGCTTAGCATCTGGACCCCTGTCTGTTTGAGGGTATCACTGGGGTTGGGCTGTGGAGACAGAGGCAGGCAGAACCCAGGGATGGGGTGGAGGCTGTTACTACCCTTTACTTCCCTTCCTTTCCCTTCTTCCTCCTCTTGCTAACCTGCAGGCATGTGGCCTGTACCAAGCCCATCACAGGCTCCAGGCCAGCACAGTCAAATCCTTTCTGAAGATAGAAGTGGCTCTAAAAGTCTTCTGTCCAAGACAACCATACAGCATCACAACTGCTGAACATGCTGGGTAGACAACAGCGCAGTGTCATTTTCCCCAAATCACTCTTATGACCTGTCTGGTCCTGCCCTGGCTAATAGTGTCAGATCTTACTTGACTCCTTGTTTTCTGAACTTGGTTCTCCCCTTCTCCATCTCTGTGAGCAAGCCCATGTTCTTTCAATGTATTCCTTTTCTGAGTTGGTGAGACAGAGCTGGGTTTGGTGATTCGTTCACAACATCCTTGGGTTAATGCCTTCTCTCTTCTGTCTATTTCAGCATCCATACCTTTTTTTGTTGGTAAACTCATCTGCTCCTGGGTGTTAGTCATCAACTTTATGCCAGCGTCTCCCAAATTTTTTCCCTAGTTCAACCTCTCCTGAGTTCTAATCTGATCTCGCATTTCCAAATATGCATACCCTCTGCTTGTCCTGATGCATCAAAATCAATGAGGCTAAAACTTAGACTCACCAACTTTCATCCTCTCCACCCAATTTTCTCTTTTTTTCTGAACACCCAAGCTTGGATTTTTCAAATTTATGCCATCCTTCACATTGCCAAACAAGCAGTACCAAGTTCTTTTTATTTTTTCTGGACCAGTACCTCTCCCATCCTTCCTTTCTCTTACACTCTTATTACCTTGTATTTACCAGACCATTCTGTCATGTGCTTCATACTGGAACCCACTGAATCAGCTTGAGATATACAGTCAGATTAAAGTTTCTGAAACACAGTCCTGCCTATAGCACACTCTCTTCTGCCCCTTCACGCACTGTTAATGCCCCCAGGCTAAATTAGTGCAAACTTTAGAACCTGACCTCTGTGAAAAGCTGCTATCATAGAACTATTTTATTTATTTTGTGTATGAGACTATTAAAAGTTTTGTATTTGTTCCTACTATTCAATATATTTTATATACATTTCCAATATTATTTTGAGATATTTTTAACCCTTAAACATTCGGAGTTTTTTGGGTGGGAGGGAGAAGTAGGGTTTATTTATTTATTAATTGAGGTAACATTGGTTTGCAATACTATATATGATTCAAGGGCATAGGCTCATATCACCTCAGATGCATGTCGCCACACCACACCTACCAAGGCGGCCGTAGTACTCCACCATAGCTCACTGTGCTCCTGAATTCCTTCCCCTGTTCCCCCATTCCCATCTTATAGCCTGAATTCCACAATCAGATTTCTAGGTTTGCTATTGGTTGGGTTTTGTCTGACTCTTTGCTCTTTTTCTCTATATTCCACATCCTGTATTTGTTTTTCTCCTTTTGACTTATTTCACTTAGGTTAATCCCCTCCAGTTCCATCCATGTTGTTACAAATGGAAGAGCTCATCTTATTTTAATAGCTGGCTAGTATTCCTTTGTGTGTTGGTATGTATAAATGCATGTATGTACGTATATACATGTAAATAAAACATAAAACATACATATAAATAAAACATCTTTTTCTAATTCACTAACTTGGCTATTTTAAATAGGGCTGCGATGAACATAGGAGGACATCTATCTCTTCAAATTAGTGTTTTGTGGGCCTCCCCGGTGGTGCAGCGGTTGAGCGCTGGGTTGCGAAGGTGCCCGCGGCCTCTGTGGCACCGGTTCGATCCCCGGCTGCTCCCCGGCCACAGGAGGAGGGTCCCACATGGCGCACAGACCTCTCCTGCCGCCCGCTGCTCCCCTCAGCAGTGTACTTTGTCTGCCTGCTCTGTTCCCCACTCTGGCTCTGGTGAATTCTCTCACCCTCCCGCGCTTCTGACTGTACCCAGTGCATGTATAAACAAAACAAACAAACAAATAAAATAAAATAAATAAAACATGCCTCTATAAAAAAAAAAACAAAAAAAAAAAACAAATTAGTGTTTTGTGTTCTTCAAATGATAGAAAACAAGGAATGGAATTTCTGTGTCATAAAGCAGGACTATTTTTATTACTTTGAGAAACCTTCATACCTTTTTCTGTAGGGGCTTGATGAGTGTACATTCCCACCAACAGTGTAAAAGAGGGTTCCTTTTTCTCCATATCCTCACCAGCACTTGTTTCTGGTCTTTTTGATATGGGCCAGTCTCACAGGTGTGAGATGATATCTCATTGTGGTTTTGATTTGCATTTCCCTGAGAAGTGATAATGAGAATTTTTCGTGTGTCTGTTGGCCACCTGTTTATCTTCTTTAGAAAAGTGTCTGTTTAGCTCTTTGGCCCATTTTTAAATGGGTTATTTGTTTTTCTTTTTGTTGAGTTGCATGACTTCTTTACATAGATATCAGTGCTTTGTCAAATACATGATGTGCAAGTATTTTGTTCCATTCTGATGGGTATCTTTTTGTTTTATTGATAGTTTCTTTTGCTACACAGAAGAACTTCCACAGTTCCCTTTGTTTATATTTTCTTTTGTTTCTCTTGCCTTATAGATAAATCCACAAAGACATCACTGAAACTAATGTTGTAGGATGTTTGCCTATGTTCTCTTCAATGTATTTTATGTTTTGGGATATTAAATACAAGGCTTTTTAAAAATACATTTTGAGTTGATTTTTATATAAGCAAAAGATGGTGATCTAGTTTCATTTTATTTTTTTTTATTATTTTTTAAAGATTTATTTATTTATTTGTTTGTTTGTTTGTTTGTTTATTCAAGCACTGGGTACAGTCAGAAGCATGGGAGGGTGAGAGAATTCACCAGAGTCAGAGCGGGGAGCAGAGCGGGCAGAAGGACTGAAGTACACTGCTGAGGGGAGCAGCGGGAGGCAGGAGAGGTCTGCGCGCCATGTGGGACCCTCGCCTGGTGGCTGGGGATTGAACTGACACTGAAGTGGCCGCAAGCAGCCTCACAACCCAGCGCTCAACCACTGCGCCACCAGGGAGGCCCAGTTTCATTTTATTTTTGTGTGTGGCTGTCCAGTTTTTCCAGCACTATTTATTGAAGACACCCTTCTTCCTCCCATGTACATTCTAGGCTCCATTGTCATAGATTAACTGTCCATGGATGTTCAGGTTTACTTCTGGGCACTAGAGTCATTTTAAATGGAGCCCTAGCAAAGGAATTATCTTATATGGTCCGAGTCAAACTACCAACATTCCAAGAAGCCAGCAAGGACAAGAATATCCTGTTTGAAAAGACTGATAAAAGTGAACTTTTATCTACATTTATTTTGTAACCCTTCCACCTTTCCATTTTATCATTCACTCTTTTATTTGACAATTACTTTCTTCTACTTATCCTTCTTTTTCTCTTTAAGAAACCCTCCTGCCCTAACTTTTGTTCCTCTTGCATTTTTAACTTAGATCTGTGACCCCCACATTGCAATTCTTTGCTATTCCCAAACATGCTTTGCCTTTTTTAAAACTCCCCTGGATTTTTAGGTTAACATATCAGAAATGGAACCCGGAGTGAACTTCCTTTCAAGCCAGTATCCTCTGGCTTGAGCAAACTCTTGAACTGCTTCTACAGACTGCTCTCTCACCTAACCTTCAGTCCTCTCAATCTAACCTCCTTCCCTTGGGTTGAGGTTGTGCCTTTATTTGGGATCAGAGGGTGGACTCACTCAAAGGCTAAGCCATGGTGAGAGCTGTAGCAAGGATGTCCTTTAGCAGTGAGTACTCAGATTTTTGTTTGTGTATTTCCCAGTTCAACTTTCTCTTTCAGATTATATTTGGTTTCATGTACAAAGGTTATGATCCTTGCTCTTGTAAATCTTACAAATTCTTACCTTGCTAAACTGGTAACACAAAGATTAAAAATTACAATGGTCTCTATGGGTCTCTCTTGAACTTAGAAAACTTTTCTTTTGTACTCCAAACATGAAAATTGTGAATGTAGATGGGACATTTATTCTAATTGGTATTTAAAATCCTTCAAGAGACAAGATTCTAAAATTATATCCCTCTAGAAAACTGACTAAGATCAATAGACAACTGAAAGACGATAAGAAAGGTTGTGCCATCTCATCCCTTTCTGCTTTACCACCTCCACCCATCTTTTTTTATGATGTTTGTCATAAGAAGGAAATCCATAATGGTCAGTTGAGATTTGGCCTCCTTTAGCACAGTTGTTGAAGTCTGTCTTTCTTTTGAAGAAGTCTATCTATCTTCGAGAGTGACTCTTGATCTTGACTCCATGTAGTTATCTAACACTGTCAGAAATATTTTCTGTTCATCTTGCCTGAAACTTGAGAAGCTATATGATGAAAGGATCTCTTTAAAATAATAAACCTAGGAACACTGGCTTGTTGGAAGTCAGTGTTCAGTGCTGCATAGGAATCTTTGTCTTGCAATCTTTTGCAAAACCAGACATGCAACTCTAGAGGACTATCTCCAGAGCCTTTTGTTTCAGGTGTTATTTTACCTGCATGTCTTTCTTTAAAATGTTAACCTCAGGATATAGGAAACAAAAGGAAAAAAGAGGGGGGGAAGGGAGAACTCTTTTAATATTAAAAGCTTCTATATGAAGTCTTTCTCACCTCAAATCTTATATGTAAATGATTCTGTACCTGATTTGTGTTCAAAGATTAAAACAAAAGCTGTAAGGCCTCTGTTTGCATTCTGTCTGAATGTTTTATTTTATAGATGTAATATTTTTACCTCTAATGGCATTACCAAAATTAATTTCTGAAAAAGTTCTATTTAATTAATTTATTGTAAGTGCTTATATAAGTTATATCTAAAACTCAGAAAAATAATAGAAACTAACTCAAATGTTTTTCAAGTTAACATGCTATAGGAAGATATTGGCAAATGAAAACCAGTTTAAAATTTGTTTAACTTATAACAGACATATCTTTATCATCATTAAGACATCATTAAGTATGATGCTTTTTTTATAGCTGATTTTATTAATCCAAATAACCTCATGTTATCCAAGAAGAAAAATAAAATAATGACTGAGTTAATGTTTCACAAGTTTTTAATGGAAAATTAAATGTAATGGCCGTAAATGGTTTGAATAGATGTAAAAGGGATAAGGATTTCTAGGTAAAAGTTTCAGCAAATGGTTTTGTTTTATAATAATATCTACTTAAATAGTCTCTCAAATGTTTTGTTAGGTAAAATAGTCATTAACAATGTTTATTCTCCCAGCCAATTAACACAGAATGTCTTTCCATTCTTTGTGTCTTCTTCAATTTCTCTGAACAGTGTCCTTTAGTATTCAGTGTACAGGTCTCTCATCATCTTGGCTAAATTCACTCCTAGGTATGTGTTTTATGTTTCTAACCCAAACCTGTCCTTCCTTAATTGCAGTTCTCTTATTCTCAAACACTTTTTACCTATTTAAAGGCCTCCTGATTTTAAGTTAATACTCTCAAGCTTTCCACAATTTTACCCTCACCTGTTTCCCCCTTATTTATCCTTTATGTGGGATTTTATTTTTAACACTTTAGGAGCCATGATTAGGCTCCATACTTTTCCACCTTCAAGCCTTTATTTAGGGTGTTTTCTTTACATGTTACATGGGGCATCTTCCTCTGTAGCTTGCGCCACATGCCAACATCAGTGACAAATAAAATGCTCTCTCCTCCATGAGGTTCTTCTCTTCATCCCTTTGTGTAGTGCTTCTCAACCTATGATATACATGAGTAACCTGGACATCTTGTTGGCATGCAGATTCTAATATAGTAGGCCTCTGTGAAGGACTGAGATTCTACATTTCTAAAAAGCTCTTTGATGATGCCAGACGTCTCTGGACCATACTTGGAGTTGCAAGTCCCTAGAAGGCAGCACTTTCTTTCAAGCTTAAGGCAGGACACCAGAGCAGGAAGTATATTTATATACTATGATCTTTAAAGTACCCATGTTGCCTCCTCACAAACAGGGGTTGGACTTGCCTCATCATTATTTTGTTGAATACAATCATTCCATCAGCTCATTTTAATTGACATAAATGTTTCTAGTATTATTTCATTTTCTTCTGCATCCCACAATTACTCTCTCACTTCTCAGTTTAACTGGAAAATATGTGGACTAAAGAGTGTACCTCTGCTGAGCAAAGGATGGCCCAGCATGTTGAAAGTGAATCACTGAGACTACTGTAAAGCTGAGTAATATGAAAGCATATTTGGTCATTCACAGAATTGTGTCAGAGACTACAGAGCAAAAACAATCAAAAATTGTACCAGAGGATGCCATGGCCACACATTTTTGGCAGGGACTCTGCAGCTTGTGTTTACTTGACAGTGCTTCTGGAACTGTGGTCATACTCCTTCTATCCTCTGTCCTCTTTCCTTACCATTGCTCTCACTACAATGGATTCTATGCAGGGCCTGCTTCTTCATGTTTGTATAAACTTCCCGTGTGTAACAAATTACCACAAACTGGACCACTTAAAAGAAATATATTCTCTCACAATTCTGTAGACCAAAAATTCAAAATCGGTTTTACTAGGCAGAAATCAGGGAATGGGGGCCTCCCTGGTGATGCAGGCGGTTGAGTCCCACGCTGTGAAGCTGTCCACAGCCTCTGCAGCACCAGTTCTATCCCAGCCGGCTGGCGAGAATCCCACATGGCGGAGTAGACCTCTCCTGTCTTGCCCACTGCTCCCCTCAACAGTGTATTTCTGTCTCTGGTGAATCCTCTCACCCTCCCGTGCATCTGGCCTGTACCCCTGTTCTTATATAAATAAATAAAATCTTAAAAAAAAAAAAAAAGAAATCAGGGTCTGTGTTGGTAGGCATGTGCTCCCTCTGGAGGCTTTGTGGGAAATCTCTTTTCCTATCCTTCTGGTCCTGTCTTTCAGGTCCTCTCCTCCTACTCTATGGCAAATCTCCCTCTGTTCTCTTTTAAATACACATGTGATTTCTTAAAAGGCCCATCTGGATGATGCACGTTAATTTCCACATCTCACTATCCTTAATTTAATCACACCTGCAAATATTTACAATATAAAGTAACATTCACAGGTTCTAGGAGATAGGACATATCTTTGGGAACTATTGCTGAGCTTACTACAGTGGTGTTTGCTTCTGAACTGAAGTGCCACTTGTGCACATCTCATTGATGGAGACTTGGTCATGACTGCCTTCCTGAGCTGCAAGGGAGGCTGCGAAGTGAGCTTGTGATGACAGGTGTTCGAAGATCATGGGCGGCCAAAATAGATGTCCAGTGTAAACTAAAATAGCCTCCTAAGTGTCCTAAAAATGAACTTGCTGCCAGAGACTTTAAACTGAGAGAAGATAGTTAAGACTGAATATTTTGGTACCAAGTTTCAAGCCATGCAACTTCTGACAAGGAAAACTACCAATCTAGGAAACCATTTTCTTTCCCTTGGGAAGAGATATAACAAAAACAAAGCAAAAACATTATGAACAGCTTTTAGGCTGTGTTCTTGTTTTGATTACAGGAAACATCTGCCCCAGGACCCTGATATGGGCTATCCAATTAGATCTTATATTTCATGAAGAATGACATTAGGTTATAATGTCTTGGAAAATTCCATTTCTTATCTGATTTGATGTATATTATTCCTGTGGTGTTTAGCATTATCCAGTATATTAATGACAATAAGGACTTGGGCAATAAGAGGTGAGCAACTTCTGTTCCATCGCCAACTCTCTGACATGTGATTTTCAAACAAACCTCCTCGTACTATCCTCTTTTCCCCAAAGCGCGTATGTGCCTCCAAGTTAGTAATTAATTTTTCCAGATCCTCTCACATGTATACCTGCTAGACATCATGATAGCAACTCATATATTTTTAATCAGACTGTTAGAAAAATCAAATAATCTGTTAAGATCTGACAAGCCTTAATAATGTTATAGTGATGAGGGGCACCTTATGAGTTACATGGTGCCCCAATTATTACGGTGGGAACACTATTTCTATACTTTGGGGAGAGAACAATATAAATGTTATTGAAATGAGTACTTAAGCAACTACATAGATATCAGTATAAATACATCTCAGGCTTTTCTGTGTAAATAATCTTCTGAGAGCATTATTTTTATTGTTGACACTTTGCTGTATATTTCTAAGTCACACTTAGAATTCAATTTGTTCCCTTGAGCATTTGTTTGTGAGTCTGGCTGCATACTAAAATTTTGTTTCAGAAGGCCCAGGATCAAAGCAAAAAAAAAAAAAATTAAGTTGCACATGGAGAAAAATATTTCTTTTCTTTATCCTTGGAGGCTTCCCATTTCCTTGTTGAGAGATTTTATTCAGGAAGGGACTGTAGTATTAGATCTGACTGACAATGATGCTAGCTTCCCCAAACACTAGTTGAAAGTTTGGGGCAATTTCTTGACCCTTTCTGTCACACCGTTTCACATTGTAAGATGAGAATAATAACCATGTCACCTTCATACTTCCTAGTACTAGTTACTTTCCCCTTTTGTAAGCATGATTTGCCTTTATAAAAGTATATTTTAGTGCTTGTCCCTCCCTTGGGGTATAGAGTGGATTTGTGATACCAAATATTCACAAAATGTCCTCCTCTCTTTTGTCCACCACCTCCCTGATTTGATATGACCTTTTTGGTGGGGGAAGGAAGGATGAAGGAGAATTGGAGAGGTTTTGGGAGCGTCCCGGTATAAATTAATATTTCTGCTTCAGCATAATGTTGGTATTTGATCAAACATAAAAAGCTTCAAGCTTTTAATGTCCTGCTGACACCAGTATCAACAAAGCATTGAAGCGGAAGCTTTCTGGCGACTGATTAGAGGGAGATTTTATTTCACTAGCTTTAGGACTAAGTATACCTTTTAGTAGATCTTTCTCAAGGATAAGCTACATCATGCATTATAAATCAAATTCAAGAGCTTTAATAAAGGACCCTTGATAATTTGGTAATATATTATCACTATGTTTTGGAAAGGCAATAAATGACTGCTTTTTATAGTGCAATTTAAAATAATAATATGGATCACAGTTGTGTTCAGTCATGAAAGTATAATTTAATAGTTTGGGCTTAGAATAATCTTTTTTCTCTTGACAGTGTCCACTCTTATTTTACCCAAGAATAGCTTACTTGGGAATGATTTACTGTGCTTGCTTTTAGAGTCTAGTAGGGCTGAACATGTATTTAATTGGAATTTTTCGTTGTTGACTTGGAAAAGCTTCAAACAAGATGAAATTGAATGCTGGAGAATAAACACTGCTAAAAAGTAACCCATTCCAATATCAAAAGTATGCCCCATGTTTGCACACTTGCTGTATCAGTAGAACCATCCTGGAAGTGGGTGGCTCATGAGAAGTTTGACTGAAGAGAGTGTAATGAAGGAACCATTTATAAAGGTGTGGGAAGATTGTTTAAGGGGAGCCATAAGGAACAGTGAGGCACCCAGGAGCTCAATGCTCTTACCACTCCAGGCCTGAAGAGGAAAGTGGTTTTGCTGTTTTGTTTTTTTTTTTAAGATTTATTTATTTATGCGTACAAGAATTGGGGTACAGGCCAGAGGTGTGGGGGTTGAGAAGATTCATCAGAGACAGAGTTGGGAACAGAACAGGCTGACTGACTGAAATACACTGCTGAGGGGAGCAGCAGGCGAGACAGGAGAGGTCTGCTGTGCCATGTTGGTATCTCCCTGGCCGGGGATTGAACTTGTGCTGCAGAGGCTGTGGATAGCTTCAAAGGTTGCGTCTTAACCCCTTGTGCCACCAGGGGGGCCTGGTTTTGTTGTTTCTGGACCTGGGAAATGCTATGGCTACTGGAGAAGGGGCAAGAGAGCATTACTGTGAGCTTGGTTCTAAATCAGTAGGTTAGTTTTATGTTTGCTTTCTCTAGCCCTTATAACAGCAATTTTTCAAGAATAGTTGTACATCAAGAATATTATATCATGTAACTTTAGTGCAGTATGAAGTGACTGTTTATAAAAAACAATGAGAATTTATTTAATGACATCCTATATAACCAAATGTTTGGTAAGTTTTTTGGTTTTTTTTTTGTTTGTTTTTTAAGTTCAATAGCTATAGCTGAGATTCAAGAGTAAATCATTATAAAGTAATTTCATTTTCTGAAAATCAACGGCTTTACTAAATTGAACACTTTATTTTTTTTAAATTTTTTTTAAAAGATTTATTTATTTATACAAGCACATGGTACAGTCAGAAGTGTGGGAGGGTAAGAGAATTCACCAGAGTCAGAGCAGGGAACAGAACAGGCAGATTGACGAAACGCACTGCTGAGGGGAGCAGCGGGCAGCAGGAGAGGTCTGCGTGCCATGTGGGACTCTCACCCAGTGGCCGGGAATCAAACCAGCGCTGCTGAGGCTGCGGGTAGCTTCGCGACCCAGCGCTCAACCGCTGTGCCACCGGGGAGGCCCTAAACTGTACACTTTAAATGAATGTGTTATCTTGTTTGTAAATTATGTCTCAGTAATTTGAAAAAAAAACAATATCTCTAGTGACAGAAAATGTATTAGTGTTTTCATAGGGCTAAGGATTTAAGCATGAGGGAATTTTGGGAATTACAGAAATATTTTATATCTTGATTGGGACTATGGTTATTTGGGTGGACATATTTGTCAAAATTTGTCAAACAGGAATGTGTTTAATTTTATATAATTATGCTTTAATAAAATTGAGTTTTTTAAAAAAAAGAGAGAGCACTACTGTGACCTCGTTGGAGGAGGTTAGCTTGCAGGAAGACAAAGAGAGTAGCAGAGGGATTAAAATCCCTAACCAGAATCTCCCATTGGTTTGGACCCAACAAAATAAGGAAGGTAAGGATGTTTAAGTGAGATAGTCTGAAGGACAGAGTAAGATGGGTAGAACATGGATTTGGAGGCAGACATGTCAGACTGGATGTGAGGAACAGTGAACAAAACTAATGCTAAAATACTTTGCATTTATGTTTGACATATTTGTGACCAATTAGACTCTAAACTCAGTGATCTCCTAGTTCCTATTTTTCTGCTTTCTAATAATTTCTCTTTTAAAATTCCCTTTTTTCCCTCAGTTTTTATGACTTTTAGAAATGCTTTACAACTTCTTATTTGGTTGGAATGCAACTCACTCACTTTTGACAGGAATGCACTGGTCTCTAGAAACATGGTACAAAACAGAAATGACCCAGTTCCTGCCACTATCTAGATCTGCTGGGGGAAATCTTGTCATTCAGAAAATCCATCAAACAAACAAACAAAAAAAAAAAAGAAAAAAATGAAAAGCAAACAGGTGACTTTGCTTTTAATTATATACCAGGTATTCTGTGTAGTTCCGATGGAGTTGCTGCTACCCACCCCCTGAACTGCCTTCATTCAGCTCCTCACTCTAAGAGCTCTCCTTAGCATGCTTTCTCCATCCTGCACACAGAATTTCAACTCTGTCTCACTTCCCCAGGTATCTGAGATAGCTGAGAAGTCTCTTAACTTCCTCTGATCTCATGGCTCAATAGCAGGGCTTCTCTCATTGTGCCTCCCACTCCTCAAGCAACTACCTTTCTTGCAGAGCCGGGGGTCAGTCCTACCTTAGACAATGCAGACTCCTGAGAGAGAACTTGAAATTGGGAATCATGACATTATGTTCTGATTCTAACTTTGCCACACATTAGGCATATAATTCTTCTTTTTAAAAAGATTAATTTATGCATATAAGAACTGGGGTACAGGCCAGAGGTGTAGGGGTGGGGGTGAGAGGTTCACCAGAGACAGAGTGGGGAGCAGAACAGGCAGACTGACTGAAATACACTGTTGAGGGGAGCTGCGAGCGAGTCAGGAGAGGTCTGCAGTGCCATGTGGGTAGCTCCCTGGTTGGCCAGGGATCAAACTCATGCTGCAAAGGCTGCGGATAGCTTCATAGTGTGATACTTAACCCCTTGCGCCACCAGGAAGACCCTAGGCATATAATTCTAAGTCTTGATTTTGTCACCTGGAAAATAGGGTGCATGATATCTATCCATGCATGATACTGCAAATAATACTATGAAATAAAGAGAAAGAGAGCCAGTGGAAGATGTCCAGCTCTTTTCACAGGAAGTAAAATTTCAATGGAGATGGTCAGGACCTTGAAGAACACAACTGTGTTTCTAAACCTGATTCTTGGTTTTAATCCACAGAAACTCATTCTTGTGTGGGGCCAAGGGATGCCATGCCATGACTTACCCTAAGTGAATACCCATAAGGACTGAGGTAGAGACCTTTATGCCAGTTTATGATTGTCCTACCATATAAGTAAGCAACATGCACTTACTTGCTTGCTCTTCAATCATTGTACTTGGACAGGTTCCTCAGTCTAGACCCCCTTTCTGTGAGATCACTCATACTTGGATATCTCATGCAGCAACATTCTGGGGTCACTACTGCCCCAGTGAAATCACAGAGGAGACTGAAGTACTATCAGAATGTCAATGCATTAATTTGTACTTTGGTGTTTAGGACAAAAGTAATTACAGAGTCAACCTCTTCTTGCAAGTTGCATGGAAAACTTAATCATAATCACATTTGTTTTATAATAATTGCTCACACTTCTGGGAGCCTAATATACTCAAAATGTGGGAGATCATCAGATAAATCTCTTGACACTTGGTATACCTATACAGAGGACCCAAATCCTAACTAGAGATGTTTGGGGAGCATGGTAATAGAACAATGGAAGTTATATTTAAAGCACAAGTTAAGATGTTCTAGTAGTGTACCCATTTCACCCAGTGATATCCTAGGAACCCTAAAATCCTTTGGTCATACCCCTAGGAGCCTTGCTACTGGAAGTAAAAATAGACTGCCCAATAACCAAGCCCTTCTCCCCCAAAGCTGCTGAGGATGTCTGTCTGAGCCTGCTCCCACAGGGCACCGATTCCTCTACCCACCCCTTCCTCCATCTTGCTATTTTCTTTCCTCAGACATGTTTCCTCTAGTTACAGTCTAGGCAGGTGTCCTGAGAGGTTCTTTTATCCCTTATTGATGATTGGCTTATTTATATTCAGATCCATTTATTGTGGGCTTCAGAGTTCTAAGAGAAATTCTCATTTTCTGTGCCTGGACTAAACCTCAAATACTAAAAGCTGAAGAGGTTTAAGATGTCACTGTCCTGCTAAATCAGCCAACTATTGTATTAAATATGCTTGGTATTCAAGTGATGGCGAGGCTGTTGCAACAGCTGTTTTCCTCTGTACTTTAATGTGAGCTGGTTGTGATTGTTGCAAAAGTTGCCACGATAATTGTACCAGGTATTGTAAATTTCTAGTTAAAATATCAAAACATAAAATGAGTAAGAGAAGAGACTAAGCAAAACACTTTGCAAAGACTCAATAAAGGAGAGTAGCTAAAATTTTTGATGAGCAAGAAAATTATAAATATTGGGGAAAGTTATAAGAATGCAGGACTTTGTACTCAGATTTGACTGCAACTGTCTTAAAATTTTCTTTCCACTGAAGACACTCAAACTAGAGATTGTGAACAAAACTTTATGATATTCTTTATGCATGAAACCAACAGGAACTAATGAAAAAATGAATGATACTATACCCAAATGTGGATATATGTATATTTATACATCCTAATAGAAAATAAAATGTATTAGCTAAATATACATTTATTGATTTTTATGAAGTGTAAGTTGCAGTATCAACTTTAGTTTCTACCAGTGTCACCAAGCTGTCTGATCCTTCTCTGGCTCTAGGAGGCACTGTTTCTTAGGAATGCACCCCCTGCTGGGCAGTGTGCAGAGACTGATGTGCCATCGTACTTTTTGCTGTCATCTACAGTAAATCCAGAGTTAAACCATTTCTGGTCTGTCTTAGGAGTTCTTGCTTAAGGACTACAAGTGTCATGGGTAAAAACTACACGTATTCAGGCATGCTCAGTCTTGAACACGTTTCTCACTTGTCTCTAGAGAAGGGCATTTTGAATCAGGAACTCCAATGCCCTTGCCGACACATAGGGTAACACTTCCAGTTATGTCACTTACGCCTTGCAGTGAGTTTTCCATTCATCTGCCTTCTGGTTCTGGGTCTCCTTCACTCCCCAAAATGTATAGGGGCAACAGATCTGCTGATTTATATATATTTAATTTGGTTTTCAGCTCCTATCAAGCACTACCTTCTGAGAAAGTAAACGGTAAAGTTTAGATAACCTCCTGGTGACCTGACCTCATAAATTGGGTCTGAAAAAGCTCAAGTTAATTCACAATCATCAACATAATTTAACCACAATTTCAGGATTGGGGGTGATACACAGGAACATGTTAAAATAGCCCTTTATAATTTGCTATATTAAATTCAACATATATTTGAAAAATACCCAGGAAAATATAAATGCTTGAATTTAATGTAAATGAAGTATTTAATGAGAGAAAGAAATGGAAAAAGGCATTTTATATCTTAAAATCAATTTCCATTATTAAATAGGACAGGAAACACTGAAATAGCATAAATCAGGGTGTCTTTTTATTTCCTTGAAAAAAAATGGTACTGCTACTCATAATTACAAGAAATGGATGACAATATTTTAAATGTGTTAACTTTGGCCCATCATGCTCACTTCATGGTGTGAAGAAAACAGCCCTTCAATGATTTTTCCCCCCTTAATTTGTTCTAAATTACAGCAAAGTGCTCTGTAAGAAGGGAGTGCTTGTGTTAATTAACTCTGAGTAAAGAAGGTCACTGGTATACACAAGACTCATTTTGTGGTTTTAGTTATAGATTTTCTCCTGCAATTAAAAATTCTTCATTAGGCATTATAAGTGTATGCAGATTTTTTTTAACTTTTTTATCTAGCATTTAAGATTTAAACACAAAATTGATTTTTCTATATAAAGTTACCAAAGCAACAATAGTAATAGAATTTACTTAAGAAATGAAACATGTGGTTTCACATATTTATATGTATATCTAAATTATTGACCTTTTATCTAAGCCTGAATATAAATAGCTGAATTTTATTTTTGTTGGGCAATTGCAATTTTATTGTTATTTTTTCTTATTTATCAAGGCAATATTGGTTTATAATGCTGCATATGACTCAGAGGTATAGCTTCACACCTCTTCAGATGTATATTACCATATCATCCCCATCACCAAGGTACCCAGAGTCTTCCACAGTAGTCCATTGGGTTTCCTACCCCCTTTATTCTCCACTCTCTCTACCCCCTTCTGGTATTCTCAGTTTTACTGTAGGATTTCTAGGGTTTGTTTTGCTTTGTTTTTTTCTGACCCTTTGTTTTGCTTCTCTTTATTATTCTACATATGAGTGAAACTATTCGGTATTTGTCTTTCTCCTGCTGGCTTATTTTGCTTGGCATAATCCTCTCCAGTTCTATCCATATTGTTACAAATGGTAAGAGTTCATCTTTTTTTTTTAATAGCTGAATAGTAATAGCTGCATTTTAAAAACTGTATACACTATTATCCTTTAAATTTTACAACATAATAAAAATATCTGAGTTTTTAAGTCATTATATTTTGAATTGTAAACATCAAAGATAAATTTCTAAATGCTATAAGTCCTTGTAAGTAATCCAAGTAACAAAAGTTCTATCATTAGGCTTTTGAAAAACAGCTAAGTCAATATTTCTAAATAGATATAAATTAAAAAATTTCATTTCTAATGTTAAATTATAAAGTTTTAAGTTTTTGAATGTTAGTCATTATTTTTTATGTCTAAGAATTATGAGGCCCATAGTATGTATTAAATATATTCCTCACATAATATAGATTTTTAAACTGAAATTGTTTATAGACGTTAATATTTGAATGCCATGGTATGATCAGCAATGTATATTTACTTACTTCATCCAAAGTACTCCATTAATAACTAAGAATAACAGTATACACAGTGACTTTAAATGAACTCAACCACAGTAAAAAGTTAATCATTCTTTGATTTCCATTTTCTGAGGATTTAAAATTAGCTGTATGTAAACCTAGTCCATCATTTTATTGTCAACTCCAAACTAAAAACATTCTTTCTATTGAAAAATATGTCAAAGAAACCTGTTTTATCTAAGATCTATCATTTAGCAAGGTATCATTCTGCCTGTTCACCTCTTGCTTAATCTGAGAAAACTAATAAGTATCCTTTCTTTGTCTGATTCTGTTCACATTTTATTACACTTATTATTCTCATGTTCCTTGTCCCCTGAGACAAAATTCCGTGAGAGCAGTGATGGGGTTTTATTCATATTTCCAGCCACAGAGAGTAAGAAACTGCGTGGACCACAGTAGAGTTTTGATAAATATTTACTGATTCTAATTGCTTATTGATACTCTGTAAATGCTGCCCAAATGTAATAGTGCTTGCTAACACATGTCAAAGTATGTTAACTTTCCCACTTAGGTTTTTATCCTCTAAATCAGGGATCGGCAAAGTTTTTCCTTTACAAGGCCAGATGGTAAATATTGTACACTTTGCTGTCCATTTAGTCTGTGTTGCAACCACTCAGCTTTGTCATTGTTGCCGAGTTGAGTATTCACAGTGCATGAACGCAGAAATGAATGAGGGTGGCAGTGTTCCAATAACTTCATTTACAAAAGGAGGCAGCAGCTGGATTTGGACTTGCCAATCCCATCTAAATCATTGTTTTGAGAGATGGAGGAAGAGAGAATAAAGATTCCAACTGTGTATCATAATAATTACTACGGTCAAGGTTTTGTATAAATGTTAGCAGTAAGAACTATGATAGACATACATTTTTGATGTATCTCTCAATTTATGTTCCCTAAGAACAAAGAGGAAAGAACAAATGATACGTAGAAAAAACAGGTGGTTGTGAAAATTAAATAGGGTCCTGTGACAGAGAGAAACTTGGGGGCATCTCAGGGCGTCTTGAGTGTGTACATTTTTTTAAGAGATTTATTTATACATACAGGAACTGGGGTACAGGCCAGAGGTGTGGGGGGGAGAGAGGATTCACCGGAGGCAGAGTGGGGAACAGAACAGGCGGATCGACTGAAATACACTGCTGAGGGGAGCAGCGGGCAAGTCAGGAGAGGTCTGCTGCACCATGTGGATAGCTCCTGGGCCAGGGATCGAACTCCTGTTGCAGTGGCTGCGGATAGCTTCATAGGCTGCATCTTAACCCCTTGAGCCACCAGGGAGGCCCTCAAGTGTGTACATTTTCATTATTAAACCTAGCGAGTCTTTTCCCCCTTCTATACTCTGTCTACCAGAAAGACTAAGCCATGGTGTTGTAGTGGATAAGCAGGAATATAAGAATTAGAAGTGCTGAAGAGACAGAAGTGAAATGAAAGAAGAGTGTGGAGAAAAGAGAACAAATAAACATGGTTGACAGTTAAGACATATGTTGAACCAAATCTTCAGCTGGTGGGCTGTTAATGCAGATTGAAGTAAAGCTAGGTTTTGCTTGCTTTTCACTTCAATAAGGAGAAAAAGAATCATAAGCAGTTATCCTTTTATTTTTTTGCTTGCATACTCCTAAGAGATTTTTGAAAAAATGTATATTCCTTCACACATTTCTAAGTTGACATCTAAAAATTTTTTTATAATTAGGATATAATTTTCAACATATAAATAACAATATTTTAAAATAAAAGGGACTTGTCACTCTTTTAATGTGTTCAATGAAATCTAATATCATAACAGATTTTTAACTTTCTATTTGAATGATTTTAGGTTTACAGAAAAATTGCCAGCAGGGGAATTCCTGTACATCATTGCCCCAGCTTCTTCTAATGGTACATTTCACACAATCAGTCTACAACAATCAAAGCTAAGAAATTAATACTGGTATGATGCTATTAACTAAGCTGTAGACTTTATTCTAATTTCACACTTTAACATCAGGTTCATTTTCTGTTCCAGGATTCAATTCAAGATCTCATCTTACACTTAGTTGTCATGTCTCCTTATTCTTCTCCTATTTACGACATTGCTTCATTATTTCCTTACCTTTCATGATCTGGACACTTTTGAGATTGTCAGTTGTCGTAGAATGTTTCTCAATTTGGGTTTGTCTGATTTTTTAAATAATTAAATTGAAATGATGTATTATTGAGGAGAATACCAAAACCAGGAGGCATCAAACCAGGAGTTAGATGGCACTGATAAGACTTATTACTACTTATATTTACCTTGATCACATGATTAAAGAAATTTCTCCACTGTAAAGTTAGTAGATCCCCTTTGTAGTTAGTGACTATCTTGGGGAGATGCTTTAGGGCTTATGCAAATTTTCTCTTTCTTTTCAAATGTTCACCTACTAATTTTCGCACTCAGTGGTAGATCTGCTTATGGCAATTACTATTGTGTTTACCTAATGATAATTGTTGTTTCTCTCATTTGTTCTACATTTATTGATTAGAATTCTTCTGTAGAAAAGAAATATTGCTTCCCACCAATTTACTCATTTATTTCAATATAGACTCCTAGATGTTTATTCTATGGGTTATAATACTCTTATTATTTTGTTGTTCAAATTATTCCAACTTTGACATTGGGAGCAATTTTTTTATGAGCATTTGAAAACTTTCTATCACCACAATTTATTCCAGTTTCATCTTGTATTTTTTTTACCCCAGCCCTGAAATTAACCACCTTGCCAAATTGCCCAGATCCTTTGACTGGGGATACCAGAACAATTTGAATACTATCACAACCCATTTAAAAGTAGAAATACACACAAATAGCAGCCAGAGGTTTTACCTCATTTCTTCTTGTCTTTTGTTTTTTATTTCTATTCTAGTCTCTCCAAAGAATTTTTTCTTAAATTAATATGTTTTTATTCTTGAAAACATTTTGTCCATTGCCCTGTCATGTTGTCTACATTAAAAATATGTATACAAATTAAAGTTACTTAAAATATTTCCCATGAACATAGGCTGTACATGTTATACATTTCCTTTTATATTGAGAAGTCATTTATTATTAGTACACAGTTGATCAGAACAACATAAATATATCAGTTAATAAATAATCAGTATAAATCAAATTAAATGTGCTAATAATGCATCTCTTAATAAAATGGCTGTACCATAAATAAATTTAATATTAATTTAAAATTGCTAGATTGAGTCCTTTAAATATATATATGCATTTTGCTGAGAAATTGCTAGGGGCTGTAGGTGCTCACCATAGTCAGTTATTCTCTCAGTCCTAAGTACAATGGAAGACATCCCAGATTTCCTTGCAGTTAGGCTGAATTATGTTAATAGTTCTGGCCATTGATATGTAAATATACAATGTGTTGTTTCAGGACACATGCACTTTAGAGTATTCTCCTTTTTTGTTGACATAGGACCAATGGAAGCACCATGTTCTAGAAGTAAAAACATACAGCCTGGATCTATGAGTCATTGCTAGGAAGTGAGCTACCCTGAAGGTGTGGTAGAACCATAACAGACTTTGCATGATCAGGAATTTAACTTCTGAGTTTTTTTCTAAATCATTGAGATGAAAGAGTTTGTTTTCTTCCACAGCATCCTCTAACCTATCATGACTAACAAAGAAATTTTGTTCATATAAATAAGTAGATAGGAATGAAAGAAGTCTGTTATGGCAATATAACTCCATTATTTGAGTGCCTCTTTCACATGCCCAAATCACATTGATCCTACATTAAAAGTCATTTTTCATCATCTGTCTACTGACAATTATATCCCCCTTGAGTTGTGATTAAAGCAAAGGACTGGAAACACTTGACTTGCCAAAGGATTTGTTATAGTAATTCATTTTGTTAATTTCCAAGAACTAAAATTAAAAGCCTTTAATGACTAAATTAATGACTATAATAATACCTGTTACTCTTTCACTTATAGGCACCTTGTTAAACCCAACACACAAAGTAAGATTGGGAAAAATGAAATATTGTTTATTTTATTATATTTTGTCAATATCATTTTTCTATTAATATTTCTATCTTAATATGTCCTTTATAAAACTAGAGTTATAGATTTAGTTCATCCAACTAATAATATTATTCATCATAAAACCTAATTGGTAAAACCAATCCTTACTATCAAACCAATTAGCCAAATATGACAACATTCAGAGAGTCCGGTTCATTTTTCAATTCAAAAAAAGTATGCTGTTTTAGAAACCCAGTGATAGATAAAGCACAGAGCCTTTCCAGAAGATAAAGTAAGATGTCAGCTTCTCATCAATACCTATACTTCTTTGCTTTATTTTCCCAGGTTTTCTCTGAAGGAATACATGCTCTGAAAATAGTCAGGGGCTAAATGAGAATATCTCCAAGGAAGGCAATTATCGCTCTAGCTGTTCCATGATACAATACATATCAATTCACAATATCCCAACATCGAGCAAAATAACCCATTTCTAACTCATCACTTCATCTTTAACAGAATACTGTTTGAACACAGGAAAAAAAAAACATGTCTGTACACTGGATTTATAATTTATTTATAAAATAAGTTTCACTGATGTCATTTTTATTCTTTTTCTTCATTTGGTGCCATGGAGGATTTTTCCAAAGTAAGGCATCATAATAAGATTTGGAGTGAAAGCCATATCTTTCTCTCTCTCTCTTTTTTTTTGAAAGGTAGAGAAGCCATTTGAACAAAGAGAGGAGGGAAAGAAGAATCAGCATGACACCTAAGTGGTGTATTAAGTCAGTTAATTTTTTTTTAAGATTTATTTATTTATGCATGCAAGAGCTGAGGCACAGGCCAGAGGCATGGGGGGCGGGGTGAGAGGATCCACCAGAGACAGAGTGGGGAACAGAACAGGAAGATTGATCGAAGTACACTGCTGAGGGGAGCAGAGGGAGAGTAAGGAGAGGTCTGCTGCACCATGTGGGTTGCTCCCCGGCCTGCTGGGGATCGAACTTGTGCTGCAGAGGTTGCAGACAGCTTCATAGGTTGTGTCTTTACCCCTTGTGCCACCAGGGAGCCCCTTAAGTAAGTTAATTCTAAGAAAGCATATATATATATGAAGGTTAAAGATTTTGGAAACAGAGCTCCTTAAAAATATCTGTGCCTCTATATCCCTTGGAAATTTTTATGTACCCTCAAGGCACATGTCTTCAGTTTAAAAATGTTTAGCTTAGAGAATGTACAGCAGTCCCCCTTTATCTGGAGGGATGCATTCCAAGACCTCTAGTGGATGTCTGAAACTGTGGGTGATACCAAACCCTGTATATCTGTGCTTTTTCCTATACACATATACTTTTGATAAAGGTTAACTTATAAATTAGGCATAGTAAGAGATTAACAGCAACAATAAAATGAAACAGTAATTAACTATGTGCTATAATAAAAGTTCCATGAGTGTTCTCTGTATCAGAATATTTTATTTATTTATTTTTTAATATTTCCTTACATATTTATTTATTTATTTTTAAATTTATTTTATTTTTTTATTTTTTCACAGTTTATTTAAATTTTATTTTTTATATTCCCCGTACAATTACAACCCCCTTATTTTGACCCCAAGCCCTCCTTTCCCCGCCCCCCGCCCCCCATATAGTGTCTCTGGTTCATAGTTGTTTGTTGATTTTGATTTTTACTTTTTTATAGTTATTCTTTTTCCTGGTCCCTTATTTAAGTTTTCTAGGTTCCTGCTATGAGTGAGACCATCCGGTATTTTTCTTTTTCTTTCTGGCTTATTTTGCTGAACATGATCCCTTTCAGCTCCATCCATGTTGCTGCAAATTGCATGTGCTTATCTTTTTTGAATGCTGAGTAATATTCCATGGTGTATATGGACCACATCTTCTTGATCCAGTCATCTATTTTTGGGCATTTGGGTTGTTTCCAAAGCTTAGCTATTGTAAACAGTGCTGCTATAAACAGGGGTGCAGGTGCTCTTTGGAATTGATGTTTCTGTGTCCTTTGGGTAAATACCTAGGAGTGGAGTTGCTGGATCATATGGAACCTCTATGTTTAGTAGGTCAAGAAATCTCCACACAGCTCTCCATAGTGGTTGGTGTGTCAGAATATTTTATTGTACATTATCGTTTCACACCACAGTTGAATGTGGGAAACCAAAACGGCAGAAAGCAAAACCATGGAAAAGGGGGAGCTACTTATTATATTTCAGTAGCCCATGGAAAATACATAATTAATCAAAGATAGATCTTTACCTTTTTCTGTTAGGCAGAGGTAGGAAGGAAACCCATTGAGTCCATCTATAAGAGGAGTCTGAATCCATGCATGACTGAATGGAACAAAGTCTTCCTACAAGCCCATGTTGGTGTGGTTGAGAAATAATCCTTTGCTGAGTTAAACCACCAAGATTTTGGGATTGTTTGTTACAATGTTCAACCTTGCCTGACTACCAGAATAACTGGTGGGAATGGATAGTGTTTCACTACTGCAGAGGTAAAGTGAGTTGAAGTCAAGAACTGCAATGTCTAGGTAGGGAGCAGATTGGGAGACACCAGCATATTCTTTGGGTATAAGGCAGTGCCAGAGAGAGCAAGGAAGGGGCCAAATCAATGAGAAGAGACTACAGGTTGTACCAATTACTGACTTCATAACTAGGTCATCAAACTTCCTGTATGTGGGGCCAAACCCTCACTAGACACCAATTAAGACACATCTATAGTAATCAACTTCTCCTTCCTCAATACCACAGACACAACAAATTCTCTTTTATGCAGTCCCCATTTTGAGGAGGGAAAGGAAACTCCAATAGACGAATGTTTACCTAAAGAGAGCATCTAATCTACACTTGTTAAGGTGTAGAACTTTCAATAAAAGAAACATTTAAACTGAAAGAAGACTGTTGAAATTGGAAAAGCCAAGATATCTTTAATTAGAACAGCCAAGATTTTCTGTTACCCAGAGTCATAGAAAAAGAGATTATTTTTGAAGGGAGTTTCATTAATAATGCATGAATGATTTTGGGGTTCCGTTACTTTTATTCTTTCACATTGTAGCTATGAAATCTTATTCAGATTAACAATAGAGGTGGAAAGTTATTTTTTAAAGTACACATACATGAATAAAACAGAGTATTTCTGAAATTTCAGTAGTGCGAAGGAGTGTATAATGGCTCTATGGGGACAGATCCTGGAGATATGGGTCAGTACTGAATATTAAAGCACAGAGTATTGAGAAGCCTCACAGTTTCTTTTTGTAAAATTACTTTACAGATGACATACTTCATCAAATTGTTCAGTGTGACTATTCCACTTCAATATACCTTGACTGGAAAGATAATTGATTACCATTTTTTACCAAGTCCACTGAAAAGAACAAAACCATAATTTCACTTGACAGATTGTTAAATTAGGCTTTTATACTATCTGATTATTTCAAATCAATTATTCTTTTGAGTCATAAATATACAACCACCACATAATGTAACATAATTTTAAAAGCAAAGTCCCAAAATTTTTTTAAAAATTGTGGCAGTAGCTTGTGTTACTTTGTAAACTCTACAGCAGTAACAAGAGCTGTTTTGAAGCTGGCAAGCTGTATTAACTATTTCAGGCCCCAGGGACTTAAGTCTTAGGGAATGCTCTTCAAATTGTGTTTCTAATGATGATTGTTTTCTACTTAGAAATATTTGTACTTTCTCCTAGAGCTCTACCTTCCGAATAGTGGTCACTGGTTTTGAAGCAACTGAATAATTAAAATGTACACACCTGGGATATCCTGAGAGTCCCCTAGTTTCTCTCTGCCACAGGACCTGATTTAATTTTCATAACAACCTGATTTTTTTCTACTTATGTATTTTTTTTATGAGTTGCTGTTTGTTTTCCTTCATTAGAAGATAGAGGCCATGGAAACAGAGATATCATTGACTTGCTCACCCCAGTAGCTCTGGTTTCTAGAATGGCACTTGGTTCTTAGTAGGGACTTAATAAACATTTATGTAATGAGTAAACTTTTAAATATTGATTATGAAATCATATTTGTAAGAAATTGAAGAAACTAAAATCTTTTGAATTTTAATTTATGAATAGTATGTTGTTAATCATTATTTACCAGCTGCATTACCTAGTCCAATACAACTGGATAGTTCCCCCAAACCATGGTTTACTAAGTAGAATACCACTCATAAACTCATTATATAGCAAAGGTATCCAGATTACTATTTTAGAGTAATTTATCTGGTTCTCAACATATCCTCTATCTGGTTCTTCAATTTTTACTTCTTTTTTTTTTTTTTTTTACAAGAGTTGGGGGGTAGGCAGAGATGCAGGGGATAAGAGGATTCACCAGAGACAGAGTGGGGAGCAGAGCAGGCAGATTGACTGAAATGCACTGCTGAGGGGGAACAGCAGGCGAGTCAGGAGAGGTCTGCTCGCCATGTGGTTTAGCTCCTTGTACCAGGGGGGCCCACTCTATGATTTTAACATTATGAGAAAGGAAAAACAGTTGACTTTATTTGTAAATTGATTTTTTTTATTCCAAATATTATGTCAATTCTTTTATTTTTTTTTATAAATTTTATTGTTATATTCCCCATACAATTGCAGCCCCCCCATTCTGACCCCAATCCCTCCACTCCCGCCCCCGCCCCCCTAAAAGTGTCTCTGGTTCATAGTTTTCTGTTGATTTTGATTTTCACTTTCTTATAGTTATTCATTTTCCTGGTCCCTTATTTAACTTTTCTAGATTCCTGCTATGAGTGAGACCATCCGGTATTTTTCTTTTTCTTTTTGGCTTATTTCGCTGAGCATGATCCCTTCCAGCGCCATCCATGTTGCTGCAAATTGCATGTGTTTATCTTTTTTGAATGCTGAGTAATATTCCATGGTATATATGTACCACATCTTCTTGATCCAGTCATCTATTTTTGGGCATTTGGGTTGTTTCCAAAGCTTAGCTATTGTAAACAGTGCTGCTATAAACATAGGGGTGCAGGTGCTCTTTGGAATTGATGTTTCTGTGTCCTTTGGGTAAATACCTAGGAGTGGAATTGCTGGATCATATGGAAGCTCTATGTTTAGTAGGTCCAGAAATCTCCACACAGCTTTCCACAGTGGTTGGACCAGTTTGCACTCCCACCAACAGTGCAGAAGAGTTCCTTTTTCTCCACACCCTCGCCAACATTTGTTGTTGCTAGTTTTTTTAATATGTGCCATTCTCACTGGTGTAAGATGGTATCTCATGGTAGTTTTGATTTGCATTTCCCTGATTGCAAGTGATGTTGAACATTTTTTCATATGCCTGTTGGCCATTTGCATTTCCTCTTCAGAGAAGTTTCTTTTTAGCTCTTCTGCCCATTTTTTGACTGGATTATTTTCTTTGTTGTTGAGTCTCATCAGCTCTTTGCAGATTTTTGTGATCAGTCCTTTATCATTAGTGTTGGGTGCAAAAATGTTCTCCCAGTTGGTGGGGTTTCTCTTTGTTTTTGTTAGTGTCTCTTTTGCTGTGCAAAAGCTCTTTAATTTGATGTAGTCCCAGCTGTTTATCTTTGCCTTCACTATCACTGCTTTGGGTGATGTGTCTGTAAAGATGTCTTTGATGTGCAAATCACGTAGTGTTTCGCCTACATTTCCTTCTATATATTTTATGGTTTCAGGTCTTATGTCTAGTTCTTTAATCCATTTTGAGTTGATTTTTGTGTATGGTGTGAGATAGTGGTCAAGCTTCATTCTTTTGCATGTAGCGACCCAGTTTTCCCAGCACCATTTATTGAACAAACTTTCTTTGCTCCAATGCATATTCTTTGCTCCTTTGTCAAAGATTAGTTGACCATAAATCTGTGGGTTTATTTCTGGATTTTCTATTCGATTCCATTGGTCTGTATGTCTGTTCTTGTTACAATACCATGCAGTTTTGATGACTATGGCTTTGTAGTATAGTTTGAAGTCTGGGAGTGTGATGCCTCCATTCCCTTCTTTTTTTTTCAGGAGAGCTTTGGCTATTCGGGGTTTTTTGTGATTCCATATGAATTTCATCAATAATTGTTCTATTTCTTTGAAGAATGACATTGAAATTTTGATTGGAATAGCATTGAATCTGTATATTGCTTTTGGAAGGATGGCCATTTTAATAATGTTTATTCTTCCAATCCATGAGCAGGGGATGTCTCTCCATTTCTTTGTGTCTTCTTCTATTTCTTTTAGCAGTGTTTTATAGTTTTCTTTGTATAGGTCCTTTACCTCTTTTGTTAGATTTATTCCCAAATATTTGATTTTTTTTTGTTTCAATAACAAAAGGGATGGTTTTTTTGATTTCTTCTTCTTCAGATTTATTGTTTGTGTATAGGAAGGCTACTGACTTTTGCGTGTTGATTTTGTATCCTGCCACTTTACTGAACTGATTGATGAGTTGAATTAGCTTTTCTGTGGAGTTTTTGGGGTTCTCTATGTATAATATCATATCGTCTGCAAATAGTGATAGTTTGACTTCTTCTTTTCCTATTTGGATTCCTTGGATGTCTTTCTCTTGTCTTATTGCCCTGGCTAGGACTTCCAGTATTATATTGAAAAGCAGTGGTGAGAGTGGACATCCTTGTCTTGTTCCAGATCTTAATGGAATTGCTTTCAGCTTTTCACCATTGAGAATGATACTGGCTGTTGGCTTGTCATAGATGGCCTTTATGATGTTGAGGTATGTTCCTTGTATCCCAAGAATTTCAAGGGCTTTTATCATGAATGGGTGTTGCACTTTGTCGAAAGCTTTCTCAGCATCTATTGATATTATCATATGGTTTTTATATTTCTTTTTGTTGATGTATTGGATAACGTTGATTGCTTTTCGGATGTTAAACCATCCTTGTGTCCCTGGAATGAATCCTACTTGGTCGTGGTGAATTATCTTATGGATACATTGTTGGATTCTGATAGCTAAAATTTTATTGAGGATTTTTGCATCAGTGTTCATTAGGGAGATTGGCCTGTAGTTTTCCTTTTTGTGTTGTCCTTGTTCGGTTTTGGTATTAGTGTAATGTTGGCTTCATAGAACGTGTTTGGTATTGTCCCTTCCTTCTCAATTTTTTGGAAGAGTTTGTGAAGGATAGGCACTAATTCGTCTCTGAATGTTTGGTAGAATTCATTTGTAAATCCATCAGGTCCTGGGCTTTTGTTTTTGGGGAGGTTTTTGATTACCATTTCAATTTCGCTAATTGTAATTGGTCTGTTTAGGTGTTCTATTTCTTCTTTATCTAGCTTTGGGTGATTGTAGAGTTGTAGGAATTTGTCCATCTCCTCTAGATTGTTAAACTTGTTTCCATATAACTGTTCATAGTAGTTACTGATTATTCTTTTGATTTCTGCTGTGTCCGTTGTGATTTCTCCTCTTTCATTGATGATCCTGTTTATTTGTGCTTTCTCCCTTTTTTCCTTTGTGAGCCTGGCTAGGGGTTTGTCTATTTTATTGATTTTTCAAAGAACCAGCTCTTGGTTTCATTGATCTTTTGGATTGTTTTTTTAGTTTCAATTTCATTTATTTCTGCTTTGGTTTTTATTATTTCTTTTCTTCTACTGGTTTTGGGTTTTTTTTGTTGTTCTTTTTCTAGATCTTTGAGCTTCGAGATTAGGTTGTTTCTTTGCATTCTTTCTTGTTTCTTGATGTGAGGTTCTATTGCTATATATTTTCCTCTTATTACTGCTTTTGCTGCATCCCATACATTTAGGATATTGGTGTCCTCCTTGTCGTTCAATTCAAAAAATTTTTTAATTTCTTCTTTGATCTCCTCATTAGTCCAATGGTCTTCCAGTAGTGTGGTTTTTAATCTCCATGAGGTAGGAAAGTTCCTTGCCTTCTTTTTATGGTTTATTTCTAGTTTGATGCCTTCATGGTCAGAAAAGATGGTTGATATGATTTCAATCTTGGTGTATCTGTTGATGTTTGTCTTGTGCCCCAGTATGTGATCGATCCTGGAGAATGATCCGTGTGCGCTTGAGAAAAATGTGTACTCCGTTTTTTTGGGGTTTAGTGTTCTATAGATGTCTGTTAAGCCCAATTGCTCTAGGTCCTTATTTAGAGCTTTGGTTTCTTTACTTATTTTTTGTCTTGTTGATCTATCCATTGTTGATAGTGGTGTGTTGAAGTCTCCCACTATGTATGTGTTTTCTCTGATGTCTGTTTTCAGAGAGGACAACAGTTGTCTGATATATTTTGGTGCTCCTTCGTTTGGTGAGTATATGTTAATGAGTGTTATTTCTTCTTGAAGTATTGTCCCCTTGATCATAATGTAGTGACCATTGGGGTCTCTTTTTATCTTTTTGAGTTTGAAATCTGTTTTATCTGATATAAGTATAGCTGTTCCTGCTTTCTTTTTTGGTCCATTTGCTTGTAGGATTGTTTTCCATCCTTTAACTTTGAGCCTATTTTTATCTTTTGTAGCTAAATGTGTTTCCTGGAGACAGCAAAAGGTTGGGTTTTGTTTCTTAATCCAGGCTGCAACTCTGTGTCTTTTTATTGAAGAGTTTAGTCCATTTACATTTAGAGTTAATATTGATATGTTAACATCTGTATTTGCCATTGTGTTTGTCTTTCCTTTGATTTTATTTATTTATTCTTTTAATAACTTTTTTTTTTTTTTGGCCTTCTTTCATTGTTATTCGTCCCTCTGAGGTTCTGGCTTTAGTACTCCTTGTAGTATTTTTTGGAGTGGGAGTTTAGTTGCAATGAAATTTCGGAGTTTCTGTTTGTCTGGGAAGGTCCATATTCTTTCTTCAAAGAGGAAGGAGAGCTTTGCGGGATAGAGTATTCTTGGTTGGCATCTGTTTTCTTGGAGTCTGTTGACTATGTCCCTCCACTCTCTCCTTGCCCGTAGTGTTTCTTCGGAGAAGTCTGATGTCAGCCTGATTGGTTTTCCTTTGAATGTTATCTGTTTCTTCCCTCTTGCCAGCTTCATTATTTTTTCCTTATCCTGGATTCTTGGGAGCTTTACTATTATGTGTCTTGCTGTATTTTTCCTTTCGTCGTGGAAGTTTGGTGTTCTTCTTGCTTCTTGTATATCAATTTTCAGCTCCTTCTTCACATTTGGGAAGTTCTCTTCAATTATCTCTTTGAATATTTTCTCTGTTCCTACATCTCTCTCCTCTCCTTCTGGTATTCCTATAACTCTTATATTTCCTTTCCTCATGGAGTCAGATAGTTCCCGAAGTCTTTCTTCGTTCTTTTTCCTTCGTACTTCTCTTTCCTTTTCTGTTTTGGTTCTTTTTATTTCTGTGTCTTCAAGATTACTTATTCGTTCTTCCATTTCATCTATTCTGCTTTCATTGCTTTTCCCAGAATTCTTTAGTTCTTCCATTAATTCTTTGATCTCCTGCATTTCTTTTACTTCCCTCTTTAGGGACTCAATTTCTTTCTTCTGAGCATTGTTTTCCCTCTCTAGGGACTCAATTGCATTCTTCTGATCGTTGATTATTTTTCCCTTATCATTGTTTTCCTTTATGACTTCTGTCAGTTTTTTAATCACGGCAATTTTAAATTCTCTTTCTGGAAGGCTCAGAAATTCTTCCAAGTTATTGTCGTTGCAATCTGGGGGCTGGTTTTCTTTTTGTGGTGTGCTTTTTCTCTGGAGAGTTGCTAGGTTGCGTGTGGTTCTTCTCCTCCCTACTGTCTGTTTTCTAATTTGCCGTATGTGTTGGGACACTGTGTTGTTGGGACTGGCCGGCATCTTGGGTGGGCTTCTCTGTTCCCCTCTGGTTCCTCCAGGAGTCATCTGTCAGTTTCAAGCAGTCTTTACTGGAGAAAGGTCCCTGTTCTAAAATGCCGATGTGGGGACACACTCCCCTGTGTGCCTGGTCTGGCCCGGCGGTGGGTTCCTGCTCCCCCTCTGGGCTTGGACTGCAGGCCAGAGGGGGTCTGGCGTGGGCGAACTTCCCCCGCTCACCTCTGGCTCCTGAGGAAGCCTTCTGCAGGTAGTCTTTACTGAAGAAATGTCCCTGTTCTAAAATGGTGATGTGGGACACACTCCCTGTGCGTCCGGTCTCAGGCACACTCTTCTGCGCGCCTGGTCTGCCCGGGCTGTGGGTGCTTGCTCGCCCTGTGGGCTCAGACTACTTGTTCGGAAGGGGCCCGGTGTGGTCTAACTCCCCAGCTGGCCACTAGCTCCTTCAGGAGCCTCTGCTGGCTTCAAGTCACTAGGTGGCGCCAGAGATCTCTCCTAGAGCCCTTGGGGAGCTGATTTTCCACCCCGTGGGACAGGGAGCAGAGCGGGGATGTTAGGGTACACCTCAACGGCTTTGGGGTGCTGTGTCTGCCTTGTGCCCCACCATCATGGGGAACCCACGCCCCTAATTTCGTGCCCCGTGTCTCAGTTCCAAAGCCCTCAGTTCCAGGACGCGGGCTGTAGCCCAGATCAGTGGCGCGGGAATGGCGCCTTTTGAATCCCGCTCCCCTGCCTGGGCGCCTTGTTCCTGCTCACTCAGGGAGGGCCTCCGCCTTCTCCCCACAAGCCTAGGTCGCAGGAGCAGGGACCTGGGCAGCTGCGATCCGATCTGGATCAGCGCGCCGCTTTCCGCTCAAGCTTACCAGGCGGCCGGGGCTGTGTGCTGGTGCTGGTCTCCTCCTGGGGGGCGGGGCTCTCTTTAATGGCGCCTGGAGCTCACCTCCGCGTCGGATCCTGCAGGGTTCTCCACAGCTCCCGTTCACGGGGTGTGGTGGCTGCAATAGTTCCTTTCCACTCACAGTCCCGCTTGCTGCGTCCTTTGTTCTTGTTGGCCGTTTTGGTTTGTTGTTTCCCTCCTCTCTGCCGGTCGGAGAGTGCTGACTTTGTGGGCGGGGGAGGGGATCAGGGTTCTGCGCTTCCCTCCCTTCTGGTCCTCTTTTATGGCCACTTTCTTCTTCGGGTAGTTTGCTGAGTCGTCAGTTTATCTTCCGTGTCCCAGTTCTCACTGGGACCTGCCGCTTTTCCTCCCTATTAACTTTTTTTAATGGGAGATCTTCCTCGCAGCGTCTCCTCGCCTCCATGTTGCTCCGCCCCCTCCAATTTTTACTTCTTAATTCAAGTTATATTTTGTATTTTTTAGTTGCTAGGAACATTGCAGACTATTTTATACCTCTAGTTTTTGGTAAAACCCATAAATTTTAAGAGTATTCAGTTCTCAATAAATTCCTTTAAGCTTATCTATATTTTAAAATATCAAACTTAGTCATCATTTAGTAATTGAAGATTTTAGATCAAATGGTATGGTTGCTTAGAAAAAGTGTGCTAATCAAGAAATTTACTATTTATTTTTTTAAAGATTTATTTATTTATGCATACAAGAACTGGGGTACAGGCCAGAGGTGTGTGTGGGGTAAGAGGATTCACCACAGACAGAGTGGGGAACAGAACAGGCAAACTGACTGGAAAACACTGCTGAGGGGAGCAGCCGGCAAATCAGGAGAGGTCTTCTGAGCCATGTGGTGTTGTGGACCAGTGCAGTGGTAGACTTACAAGGCCGTTTTAGGGATGTGAAACTTGTGTAGGATGGTTAAGGATTTGGTGTATAAATGACAGACAGACACACTTTAAGAGTGAAGATTTGAATGAATTTGTTTAAATTATTGTGTATATTTATATATTTTTAAAAGGCATTATGTTATATAAAATTTATTTTTTAGTATAATAATGTTTTTTGTTATTTAGGTATAGAATACAATTTTTTAGTTAAAGATTTATAAATTGTTAAGTATATGTGGTTACAATACATTTTTTGAAACTGATTTTTTACATATATAGAAAAAATCAGGTAGGTAAGAAAATAGTATAATTACGGACAGGTTGCTAAGTTGCTTCTTATTCAGGAACAATGACTAACTGGTTAATAGTTAAACTGCTTTGTAGGTAATTCCATCAGGCTTGTTTGTAGGCGATGTTCTTAGCAGCCTTGTTTTCAAGCAAAGGAGGGGTTTTTTACTGCGGGCTTATTGCCTAGATTGGGTTTACAGCCATTTAGACATTTGCCTGAATTGAACGCCAAAGATTTTTATGATGAAGCCCCTCGGAGACTGCGCCTGTCTTAGGTCGACAGGAGTCACAGACACGAGGTTGGCCAGTGCCTTCTTTAGCCTGCCCCCGATCTTACCCGTCATTGACTGTCCATCCAGCGCACAGGGGAAGGGGGTTTTATTTACTCAGATGTACTATGTGTCTGAGTGAAAGCCTCCCTCTTTCCAGTAAGTTCACTGGTGTTCAGTGGCAGAGGCTGCCGCAGTTCCCCCTTTATTTTCAAGTTTAAGTTGTATGGTGTGTATGTTACGTTTTTGATTAATATTTTAATGAGTAGTTAAGGTTAAGGTAATATTTTTTGTAAGATGATTAACATAATGAGTTGTGTGAACTTGTTGTATGAGAGTAGTAGTGAAGGCAACCACAGAATTAATAATAGTAATGAGTGTAGTAATGTTTAAAATAAGAGTAGTAACAAATTTTTTTGAGTGACGGAGACCTAGTTAAACAAGTTAAAGAGTATAAACCCTAGTGTTGTACCAAGGCTGTTACAATTTAACAGGGAGAACAATATAAGGAGGTTGATGTACAATAACAAATGTTATAGTAGACCATGAATTAACAGGGGAGATACAATTAGTGAGAATATAACCGGAACAATTGACATGAAAGGCATTTTGATGATAAGTGATTGACAAGTGTTTAGGGCCCTTGACAAGGAGGGTGTGTGGGCGACCCACACAGGCCCGTATGATAGAGTTATTAAAAGAGCGTTTAGGATGTTGGAAATGGACGATGGAAGTAGCAGTAAGAAGATGAAACAAGTCTGAGTAAGTATGAGTTTCATTGGAAGTGGTGAAGAAGTAGGAGGTTTGTGACTTTTTAGGTTTTAGCTAGTGAAGAGGAGGAACCAAGGTGTTGGTTTAATTTATTAGGGATTAGATGGGTGAATTAGTATTATTAAACAAGTGTTAGACAAATTAATAAAAAGAAATAAACAAAAAAAATTAGAGTACCATATATTTTGTACATTTTTTTATATATAGGTGATTTAATATGAAAGAAAAAAGTAACTTTTATATCAGACTTTTATTTTTGAAATAAACACATTTAAACAAAGTAAATTATTAATATTTAATATAATTTTAAGGTATATATGTTTTGAATTATATTATAAAATTTGAATTAGTTTTTGTTTATCAAAAATAAATTTTTTTTTGATAATGATTATAAGATTTGTTTTTATGAGAATTTATATAGGCGCCATTTATAATTAGTCCTCCAGAGGTAAAAAACAAAACAAAATGAAACAACACAAAACAAAACAGAACAAAACACAAAGACAGACAAACAGATACAGAGATATTTTGATATATATTTAAAATTTTGGCCATATGTATATATTTTAAGAGATAGTTATTTTATTAATTTTTGTGATGTCACTGAGGGTTTTTAATGAGTTAAAAGCTAAAAACTGTTAGAGAATAAGTATTTAATTTTAATTATTACCAAAGACCTTGGGCTCGAGACCACAACAGTCAGGCAGTTTTACTAACTTTTTTAGATAAGAGAATATTTTTTGAGTTTATATTTTTAAGAAGTGATTTTTTGGCTTTAGGTTGTTAATGTTTTATTATACTGAGAGCAAGTATATATTAAAACAAAAAAGAACACTGTTATTTTGATAACAGGAGAAGAGGGAAATTTTTACAGTCTGCCTCTTTTTAGGCTTTATCAAAATTTGAGGTTTGAATTTAGCTCAAATATGTTTGTATTATTATTTAAAATTTTTTTAGATTAATTAATTTTAACAAGAAACTTAACCTTTTACAGGTCCAATAAGTAAATTTAAAAACTTTCATTAAACCAATAAGTATTTTGTATAGCTTGTTAGCAAATCCAAAGTAACTCAGCAATTTTTACCTTAGACAATTTAGACTTTAAAATTAGAAAAAACACAAGGAAATAAAACTTTTTTTCTAGAATGAATTTAAACAGTTTAGTGCCCCACAGCAGGAAGGCAGTAGAGACTTGCCAGTGATTCCAACACTGGAGAAAAAGTCCAGGCAGCTGCTTGTTGAGACCAGGGGCAGCCCCCACTCATCTGCTGCAGTGGGTTTATAATATTTTTATAAAAACCTTTAGTTATATTATATAGTTATATTTAACCATTTTTTATTACCTTAGCAATAGTAAATGAACTTTAAATACTATTATTTAGAAATAACTTATTTATTTATTTTAAAAGAATAAATGGCAAAACTTTGGTAGGGGAAACCTCTAGTAGGGTTAACCTAGTCTCCTCCCCAAAAAGGCTTGAAGCATTTGTTTTTTATAAGATTATGTCACTTTTTTTTGTTTGTTTGTTTGCTGACCAAGAGGCAAATGGCACTGCCTTATGCTCACTGTGTGAATCACTAATATTTTCTTTTCTCCATAAGTCTGCCTCAGTGCTCTCCACTAATAGGTCTCGAATTTGGACCCAGAGGGAAAAGGCCTGAGGGGGGACCTGCGTGGGTCCCTGCTGATCATAAAATTTTTTAATTTCCTTGCCCACTTTTTTCCAGTTGTCAAGAGATAAGCTCCCTTCCTCTGGAAACCATGGACTGACCTTTAAAATGAACTCATATATATAAAAAAAATAAAATAAAATAAAAAATAAATAAATAAATAAAATGAACTCATATAATTCCACAAATGATTTTTTACTTATCTTTATTTCTCTTCCTTCGAGTATATGGCCCAGAATGGAGAGAAAGAGGTCTCTATTCTTAGTTTGCAATTATCCCATGTTTATATAGACGGGGTCACACACTGGCACTGGCCGGCTCGCGTCCCTCGTGGGAACTTTGGGACGTCTTAGCTAAGGTCTGTCCGCATAAGCCCCGGACCAGGCTGTTCCAAGGAGCAGATGACCGTTATGCCGTATGATGTCCCGCGAGTGACCGGTTGCAGCTCACTCAGACTCCGTAGCCAAGGCCGTGGAGCCAACAATAACATGCATTCACACACACACACTCACAAATTGAAACTGTGGGATTTCCTGGCCTTCTCAAACTGATGATCCTTTATCAGCGAGCCCGCGGCGCTCTGGCGAGGATCCTATCCTTGACTTGAAAAGAATTAAAAACAAAGAAAGAGAGACAGCTTATCCTGCACAGTTTTTTCTTTACTTACCTTATTTTAGGGACACTTTTTTTTTCTTTTAAATTGACCTGGACTCGAGCCCCACGTTGGGCGCCACCTGCCGCGGACCAGCGCAGCGGTAGACTGGCAAGGCGGTCCCAGGGATGTGAAACTCGTGCAGGATGGTCAAGAATTTGGCGCATAAATGACAGACACACTTCAAGAGTGAAGATCTGAATGTAATTTGCTCAAATCATTATGCATATTTATACATTTTTAAAAGGCATTAGGTCACACAAAAATTTTTTTTTCAGTATAACAATGTTTTTTGTTACCTAGGCATAGAATACAATTTTTTAGTTAATGATTTACAAGTTGTTAAGCACATGTGGTTACAATACATTTTTTGAAACTGATTTTTTACATATATAGAAAAAGTCAGGTAGGTAAGAAAATAGTATAATTACAGACAGGTTGTTAAGTTGCTTCTTATTCAGGAACAATGACTAACTGGTTAATAGTTAAACTGCTTTGTAGGTAATTCCATCAGGCTTGTTTGTAGGCGACGTTCTTAGCAGCCTTGTTTTCAAGCAAAGGAGGGGTTTTTTACTGCGGACTTATTGCCTAGATTGGGCTTACAGCCATTTAGACATTTGCCTAAATTGAACGCCAAAGATTTTTATGATGAAGCCCCTCGGAGACTGCGCCTGTCTTAGGTCGTCAGGAGTCACAGACACGAAGCTGGCCAGTGCCTTCTTTAGTCTGCCCCCGATCTTACCCGTCATTAACTGTCCAGTCCAGCGCACAGAAAAAGGGGTCTTATTTACTCAAATATACTATGTGTCTAAGTAAAAGCCTCCCTCTTTCCAGTAAGTTCACTGGCGTTCAGCGGCAGAGGCTGCCGCAATGTGGGTTGCTCTCTGGCTGGAAGGTAATCGAACTGGTGCTGCAGTGGCTGCAGATAACTTCATAGTTGTGTCTTAACTCCTTGAGCCACGAGAGAGGCCCAAGATCTTTACTATTTAAAGGAGGATAATTTATTCCTTTAATTTGAAAAGTCAGAACTAATAAAGACCAAAATCACCCTATTAGTTTAGATTCCAGAACTTGAGACTTTTAAGCTTAGAATGAGTATTTGCCAAGCCCTGCTGTTAAACTTAATTGGATCAAAAATAAACCTGAAATTTCTCAGAGCCTTTTCCTCTCATATAAAACTGTAAGGTTTTACAATTTGTTTTGCTGCATCTTTCTTTCAATGGAATGTGAGTGGGTCAATGTCTGAAAAGGTACAAGGTTAGTTTAAAATTCCCAAAGAATTTTGATAGAAGCATTCAAATGAAAAACTATTATTTACATTGGTTTGAGAGTTTTCAATAGGAAGTTTGTTTTAATAGTTCTTGTTTTCTGAATAACCATTTTTAAATTTCTCCCTTTTAAGACTAAATCACAAGTGAATAAATCAACACACATTTGATTTGGTTACAAATCAACACAGAAATCACCCTAAGAATAATTAAAATAGTGACATATTTCACATTATAATGGCATCGGGTCTGTAAAGGAAAAACAGAGAAGTCTCTCCTTATCTTCTTTTGTGGCATTTGCTGACTTCATTATTATTGATCATTCTTCTCAAGATCAGAAATGAGAATATTTTCTTCTAAATGGGATGCACTAAAGTTGGTTGCAGGATAGTAAGGATTTCCAAACTCTGCAAGTCTCCTGAAGACACCATTCTTGTGCTTGTATATGAAGAAGGAAAGTGTGGAAATTGCCAGAATTATTAGCAATGTCAGTGCTACTGCAAGAGGCACAATGCTGTGACTTGGTTCTAAAAGAAGAAAAAAGGGAAAATTTCAGTGACAATCAAATAAGTAGATATTGTCACATGATTGTTTTGGTTTTTTATTTCTGAGAAAAAATGTTTCAAACTTACCTTTTCCTAGGTGCTCATTTACTGTGTGAACACCTAGAATCAAATATAAAAAATACAGGTGAAGTTTTTCTTTAGATTCAGAAAAATGACATTATTTATAGTAGGGCTTCATAAACTGACTCACTTATCACATCTGGCTACTTATTTTTAAAAATGTTTGATTGGAATGCAGTCACTCATTTTTTTTTACATATTGTTGATGACTGCTTATGAGCTACAATGGCAGCATGACAGAGATCATAGGACTCCCAAATTCTCTGGCCCTTAGAAGAAAAATTTGCTGACCACTGATTAATAGTAAGTCTTATTAGTGCTTGCAGATACACTGCTTTTTTTTTTAAATCTAAAGAATTCCCATTCAGCCTCAGCATTGTGCTGCACTGAAAATATGAGTAAAATATAGACCCTGCCTGTAAGAATCTAGTTTTGTTGGGATTTAATATGGAATTTGTCCAGCAATGTTAACCTCCCTGCCTCTACTCAAGGACTTTAATATCAGCATCTTCTCACTTTTGTGACCTCAAGAATTGGGAAATGAATAATATCCACTTCATTCAGAAAGGTAGAGGGTATCTGTTTGAAGATTTTCAACTGTAATAATGCATTTCAAGGACACAAGTTTATGAAGCAAGAACAGGCTGTTATAATGGAAAATGACTGAGGACAAATATGCCAAACAAAGCTGGGCAAAACAAGAAATGACTATAAAGATATCCAAATTTCAAGACCAGCTTAAAGTTCTCATTGACAGCCACAAAACACAGCATCAATACTAAAGAAATAAATTGACTCAGTGATTGAGAGACAAATACAAATAAATAATGATCCAGAATATATGAAATTCAATAAAAAAATCAGTCAGAAAAGAGATTTGCCATAAATGAATTTCAAATAATTTGAAGGATTAAACCAAAGCAACAGAAGCAGAAATAGTAATCAAAGATATAATAGAAGGGAATTTCCCAGGATTAAACAATGAATCAAAAGAATTTTAAGCAAAACAAACAAAAAATAAATTCACACTTTGACTTCGCTATTGCTTAACATCCTAGTGATGTTCTGAATTTTGAAAATAAAGAAAAACTCACATCAAGGAAGTAAAAAAGCCACCTATAAAAATGTATCTCTTTCAAGTGAGTTCCATTTCAAAATGTTTTTTGATACAGGTGAAAACCCAGAGAAATATGTACAGTGCCTCCCTTTCCATCTGAATCAACGTGAATCTGCTGCAAGTACAGAGCACTGTCTCTTTCACCATGAAGTTCAGCCGTTGCTGCTGGCACTCTCTGTGAAGAGATCCTTTAGTCCCAACACCTCGATCATGAATCCTTTGCTCTAGTCTAAGCTCATTCTCAGTAACCACTTTCAGTCACATTGGGGCTTTGTCCAAGTGCCTCCCCTCTACTGCTTTCGTCATCCTTTGGAATTCCAAAGCCTCATCTCCTTTCTGAAGCCTCTCCAGCAGTTCAGGTCACACCAGTCCCTCCTTTATAATACTGGCATCTAGAAACTGTTGTGACTATTATAAACATCTTTTACTATTGGTGATCTTTGTTAATGTCCTATCTTAGAAATCTCTGCTCTTGTTTGCAACGCACTAGAATTTTCCTCCTTAGGTTTCTGAATGTATTTTTATTTTATTTTATTTTGCGTCCCAACCCCTTGCACCACCAGGGAGGCCCATAGACTTATTTTTTAAATCACTGTAATTATGTAGCTCAAGATAAAGTTAAAATATGAATTTTATGACATAGTACCACTTGCAATAGAGAATCATGTCTACAACAAAGATATCTAAACTTAGATTATATTTCTGGAAACAAAGATGAACTTGAAAAATTCCTAGTAGCGACAACCCAAATGCCCAAAAAATAGATGACTGGATCAAGAAGATGTGGTATATATACACAATGGAAGATTATTCAGCAATCAAAAAAGATAAACTCATGCAGTTTGCAGCAACATGGATGGAGCTGGAAGGGATCATGCTCAGCGAAATAAGTCAAAGAAAAAGAAAAATACTGGATGGTCTCACTCATAGCAGGAATTTAGAAAACCTAAATAAGGGACCAGGAAAAAGAATAACTATAATAAAGAAAAAACAAAAATCAACAAGCAACTATAAACCAGAGACACACAAGTGGGGGCAGGGAGAGGAAGGATTGGGGTCAAAATAAGGGGGTACAATTGTATGGGGAATATAACCAAGATGAAAAATGTATACATTGTGCAAAAATGAAAAATGATGTAAGAAATATATATATATATATATATATATATATATATATATATATATATATATATAAAATTCCCAGTAGCATTTCCAGAATGAAGGTTTCTGGTTTACATGTTTAGTTCTATTTGTTTGAAGGAAATTTTTTCACCATTAGGTTACCAGCTAGGGTGACACAAGTAAGTCCCACTCTTTGAGTTGATTTATAATGACTTTTTCTTCATTTCAGAAAAAGGAGGAACCAAAATGTTTTCTGACACTGATGTAGAATAAGATGATAGTGTCTGAATATACCTGAATACCTGGAATTTTAAAGCTTTGAATGCTAAAAAGCCAGGCCAATATTACTCAGGACAGAATCAAAGTGAAGAATTACCCTTTGATTTTACCCACCTGCTTCCATTTTACATATAAATCCTATCTTTTCTTGACAGGAGGATAACTGCCATATTCCTTCAGGTATCCTCATGGCAACACATAGATTCGGTTTTATGTGGTCCAGCTCTGGCTTACGAATGCCCCAGTTTGACTGGTCTGTGGGAGTTCCATCAAACCACTTTAAGGTTTCATCTGTGGAAAAATTTCAACCCTATCATGAATTAGTTTGCAGAGTTATCAAACACACTAAGATAAGAATGAGCCATAAAAAGCAGCCCCTAAATTTAGACAGACTCCCTCTTTATCTGATGGATTAATGCAGTAAGTATAGTCATGAATTCATCCTCAAAAGGTAGATATTAGTAAAGTTGCCTTGTGAACAACTCTGTATTTATTTCAGCTATATTGTTTTAATGTAGTTCATTTAGAATATCATATTTCTTAATGTAAGTCTGGATTCTGAAATATTATTTATCAAAATCAATTTAAATAAATCATTTAATAAATGAAACTAACCAACAGAGACTATCCTTTGAAGATCTAACATCTATAGCATGGCATATTACCTCATTCAATCCATTCCACTAATAGCATGGAATAGCTATGAACAAATTGGCTTTAAATCATGGTATACCATTTTTTGTGAGTATAAAAGTTAGATGTATGTCAGTTTGGTCCATTATTTCTTTGTTGTTGACCCCAAAATAAAAACTCTGGCTCTTTTTCTAAGAGAATTTTACAGTGAATTTCCTTAAATAGCAAGCCTGTAGTGTACCAGGTGGTGGGCACTGATGGGTGGGTCCATCTGCAGGCAAGAAAGGGGTTCACTCTTTGAAAAGGATTTAAAACCAACAATAAAAATAACCAAAAGTTGGTCTGCTTTTTATTATTACCGTTTTCTGGAAATTCAAAACAATGTCAATGATTGAAATATTCTTTCTTGCCAGGGTGGACCCACCCTCCACCATGGCACACCTCTGTAACAAGCTCTCCATACCAATTAAAATAATTTTCTTTATAAGTACTTTCAATAACCATCAATTATACAAAGAATACTAGGTTCTCATTTGATTAAAAAGTCTGATTTTTTTGAGTAGCAAATAATTTAACAGCACAAATTAGCACTGAAATATTTACAGCTCTATTGTGCTTTTATAACATTTAAGAGCCTGAAGTATTTGCAAGTAAATACAGTTTTGGTGTCTATGACTGAATCTTTGAAACCAAAGTTCTAGCCAAGCATCTTCTGTAAACATAAGATAAATTTGTTTGTTTTTATTTTTGGTACTCTGGGATTATTTCAAAGGCTAAGAGAGTATAAAGAAAAGGATCAGCAATATTATCTTTGGAAGAAATGGCTTTAGGTTTCATGTTATTTTTTTCTTTGGAAATATGTCCAAAGGAAAGGTTTCTGCTTTGGAGGTGTCATTTTCATCAACATTGACCTTCATGGGTTTTTCTTCTCTACCCAAATCACTTACTGTCACCATCAAACTGAGTATTCAGCCACACCATCTGGACAGAAGAACCAAAAGTAAGAAGCTCATCTAGGAGAAATGAGTTTTCAGCCTCATCTTTGATTGTTAAAAGATTAGATCCTATAAAAGAGACAAACAGCAAATGAATAAGCATTTGTGTTTACATATAAAGTTTAGAAAAATCTCTTATATTGTGATTTATAAAGCTATTCATTGAAAAGGAAAATTTTTCATCATAAATCATGATTTTTGTTTAGAATTTTAAAGCTAAACCATACTTATTAAAAGATACAAGCTTGTATTTAAGAATTTAAAGCATAGACTGTTGATTTTAGGGAATATTAAAAATTCATAATTCAAATGCATTGAAAAAGAACATTTTTTGGTGTTGTATTCGAAAATATCATCTTAGGTTTTTGAATACTATACCAGACATTGAGTTTTATATATTAGCTATCTCCCAAACAAGCAAACACAATAGTATTTATTTTTTCTAAAGTTGCTTCTAAAGTCACTATATAATCAGACAAATGAAGAAAACTATATGATTTACTGAAATGTCAAGAAGGAACACATTGAAAGCATTTTGCAATCACAAAAGGATTACCTTCTTTTTTGCAAAATTCGTGAGCAGCCTCAAAAGTTGTACTGTTTAGCACTGTAGAAAAACTGTAGCAAATACTTTTGAATTTTATCCAGGGAACAGATGTTTCTGAGCACATCTCTGGGAGTCCAAGTGATCTTGTTTCTATGAACAAAATCAGCTATGAATTTCACAGTGCTTACGGGTTCATTTATTGAGATAAACATTGCATTACATAATATGAATGATCAAGATAAAAATATGTAATGAGATTTTCATGGTATTACTCTGAAAGAGTGAGTGTAATGTAAATGATTACAAAACTAGAACTGATATTCCTGACAGAAATCATCTTTACCTAAACATAGCAGGGAATATTAATGTATAGCTTCATAAACTTAGTTTGGGTGCTACTTGGGTGAAGGTGGCTGCCTTTCATGTTACAGTTAGAATCTTAACATTTGGCATAATTGGGGTATGTGATTCACAGATATACTAACAGCTGAATGGAAGGCACAAGGCAGTTCCAAATGTACAAAATGTGTTCCCTATAGTGCTGAATATTACAGATTTAGCAAATCCTTCCTGCTAAAAAAACCTGAGAGAAAATAATATATTCAGTAAAGTTTCATAACAATGTAATTTAACATAACACAAAACATAATGCACATAGCATAACATAACAACATAACAACATAACACAACACAGCACAACACAACAAAATATAATACGACAAGGGAAATTTGCAGTGGAATTTGCTTCAGAGGGCAAGCATGAGAGTTAGACCTATGCTTGCTGAGATCCCAAGTTTCTCGACTGATTCCCCACTCCTCCTTTAACCATTACCAGCTTTACCTTAGTCCAGTCCTTTGTTCTTTCCATGTCTTTGTTCTTGGTTTTCTGTTCAGAATTCCCCTCCAGGTCCCTCATCGCCCATTTACATCCCTCCCATTCTTCAAGGCCAGTCTCCACTGTCCTGTCCTTCAGGAAGGTTTTCTACTTTTCCCTAAGTGGATATGATACATTCTTTTTTCTCACTGACTTCCACAGCACCACCTCTCTTATGTCCTTTGCTAACCCTGCCTCATAAAACAGTTATTGTACATCACCTATCAGAGCAGAGGCTTCCTGAGGACAGATACTTCTTACTACTCTTCATATCTACTGTTTAGCACAGTACCTTGCACCACTGCAAGTGCATAGCACATATTTCCTGTGTTGAATGGAATTTAACCTACCGGTGGGCACAAGACAAATTGCTCCTTGCAGAAATGACTCGCAGTTTGTGCCGCTCCAACGTCCATTGGTGTCAGCAAAAACACAGTCACCGAGGGAAGGTGACTCATCTTCTTTCCAAAAAGTGAAGGAGGATTTGGTCCCATCTGACCAATCGAAATTAATACCATTCTGTGGAGGAAAAGTAAGCCATTATTCCTTTGCCAAGACTGCTGGCTGGTGTATTACTCAGTGCTATCTGAGCACCCTCACTCCACTTACAGACTTATATTTCCACATCTAGAGTTATATTTCAAGGGGCATCTATGACAGCTTGTGAATACAGCCTGACCTGCCATGAGTAATATCTTTTTTTCAGTTTTTGGGAATCCCTGACCCTCTAGCATCATAATTTGCCAGTAAATGATCAAAATGAAGTTGAATCAATACATTTTTTTATACTAAAATAAATTTCAGACTGATCAAAGATGCACACATAAATTTGAAAACAGAAGTGTTAAAACTTGGCTACTATTTTATATTCTTGGTGTGAGGAAAGCCTTTGCAAGTCTGAAACAAAATTTGGAGGCCATAAAGCAAAATTGATTCCATAAAGTAAAAACATAATATGAAAACATAAACAACTATGGAACATCATTCTTTCACACATATGATGGATAAGGATAATATTTTGATTATACCCCATGTTAACAAGGATTTAAAAAAAAGTAGATCTTTACATACCCTGTTGTTATGTAAATTGGTACAAACTTTTGGAGGGCATTATGGCACTACCCCTTAAAATTAAAAGCATATTTAGTAATTTCACCTCCGGGAATTTATCCTGCTTGCATAAGGATATTTGCTGTGCATTGTTTGTATTGTGAAAGACTGGGAAGAACTTGAATGTCCATTCACAGGAGAATGACTTAATAAATTGTAGCATATTCTCCCATTCTACAGGTTACTGTCCCAAGGAATGTATTAGCTTTTTATGGGCCATGAAAAGCTGGACAAGGCACATTGAATTAAAAGGCAAGTTTATATCATATTGTTTATAGCCTGAAAGACAGCATATTTAATTTTAGCTTGTTTGTATTTTTAAAAGTGTTCAAATTCATCCATTACATGTGCATATATAGAAAATTTCTAAGTGATGCTTAAGAAGCTATTTATAGTGATGACTTTGGGGAGTAAAACTAGAGGTCAAGTTTTAGTTTTCACTGCTTTGAGTGGATAATACTTTTATTAAAAAGGAAAACTAAAAAAAAATCTTAGCCTTCAGATCACATTTCTGGAGGGAGAAAACACAGGTGTTAAATTCTAAGGGGCTGTGAATTAGGAACTAAAGTTCTAGGTGAGAAGTGTGACTCATTTTTCTTGGAGATTCCTTAAATGTTACAAATGACCCAAATGCAGGTGCTTGAATTTAAGATGTGTTCTAGTGCACACATGAGAAAGTATCCTGGGATATTCAGTAATGTTCAGCAAATCTTTGAAGGGCATTAATTTCCAGAAATTAGGCAAGATAATATTTGCTCTCTAGGTGATTGCTTGTATGTAGTAGTCATTGGCTTTTCCTAAGATTGGTCAGTAGCTACTACATACACGAATAACTTAAATGTTACATATGCTATTATTTATGGGAATTTATTTTCTGTGTTAATTTCAGTGGCATATCACTAAGAAGATAGAAGTGAAATTTAATTATGCAAGGACATTCCAAGGGATTTATGATACTTACATCTTCAGTGAACAGTCCAATCCAGTGAGCATGTCCTAGCCGGTTGAGGATAACAGTAAGGAAGGACTGCTGATACTGATCTGTAATGCTGACCAGTTCTGCCCCATGTACCAGGCAGGTTTTAATTGCTGTATACCACGTCATATTTGCATTAATTATTTTATAAGTCCTGTTTCCATATTCCAAGGTATTAGGGATTGGATACATATCAGATGTATTTATACCATATCCAGAAGTATCTAGAAAAAGAACAAGAATCATATGTAGCATCTGGATGGCAAAGGAGGGAGGCATAGCTTAGCATTGAACACCTTGCTATGGTCCATAGCATTGTTGACATCAGAGTTTTTCTTCTCAGAACGATCTCAAAATGAGGACACTACCTGAAATTGTAGGTGATGCTAAAGAATTAGAATACTTTAGAATTTTAACGATTGACTTCCTTCAGAACTATTCTTAGAAGATTTTCCATTTTGACCATCTCTTGGCAAACTGACCAACTTTTGGTGGAAATGACATGATTTCATTATGCAAATACCACTCCATTAGCTATACTCTGCCTGATACACAATGCTAGGGCAGAATTTAATACTTACTAAGAGGACATCAACATATAATGTCATATGCAGCACTGCAAGCATAACTTTTCAAGTGCCTATTTTGAGATATAATACTTTATTAAACATAGAGGCTGTATGACATTTGCTATCATGTTTAATTACATGTATAAATTCTAAAAGTTTTTTAAAATTAAATTAATAAGGTCTTAGAAATATACACATTTCTGGGCCTCCCCTGGTGGTGCAGCGGTTGAGCACTGGCTGCGAGGCTGCCTGCAGCCTCCGCAGCGCCGGTTCGTTCCCCGGCCGCCGGCGTGGGTCCCACACAAAAAAAAAAGAAATACATACATTTCTTATAGTTAATATTAATATATCTCTTATCAGAGATAAGAGGCGAGATTTTCTTATGTGAAATCACTGGTGCTTTGTGTTCATGAGTTATGATCATGTGAAAACCAAGCCTATACATTACACACAGAAGTTTCCTCTTTAATATGTTCATTTGCCCTTTTTTTGGTTCTCTATTTTATGCTAGACTAGACTAAGTTTAAAAAAGCTTAAATGCAAAAACAAGGTAAGAGTTTCTGAACTGTTTGATCCAAGAGCGGCTGGAATTTCTCTTTGTATACTGGTTTGTTACATTTTGGGGTAAGAAACTTGACTGACAGTTATATACAGAGGTGGGGTAGGTACCCAGGTGAGGTGGGAGACCCAGTGTCTATGCTCTCAACCACCACTGCTTTATACTATCTCCAAAAAGAATATATGCATTGCTCATTCCAAAAATATCAAAGAGATGAAGTAGTCAGAGAATACATTCAAGAAAAAGTCAATATCAAGGTTGTAGAGTAAAATTGTTGAGTCAATTTATATTTTTGTATATTGCATGTAACTCACCTTATATGTGTTACTTATTTTGTCTAAATCTTTTTTTTTTTAAAGATTTATTTATGTATACAAGAACTGGAGCACAGGCCAGAGGTGTGGGGCAGTGGGGGGAGGGGTGAGAGGATTCACCAGAGACAGAGCAGGTAACAGAACAGGTAGATTGACCAAAGTACACTGCTGAGGGGAGCAGCAGGCAAGTCAGGAGAGGTCTGCTGCGCTATGTGGGTTGCTCCCTGGCCAGGTGGGCATCAAACTCATGCTGCAGAGGCTGTGGATTGCTTCATAGTGTGGTGCTTAACCCCTTGCGCCACCAGGGAGGCCCTTATTTTGTCTAAGTCTTAAGTTCCTCATCTGTAAAATGAGGAGATTTTAAAGTACTTAATAGAATTATTGTGAGACTTTTATGGCATAATGTTTATAAAGCCAAGGCATGGCACAAGGTACTCATAAGCATGCAAGTATTATATATTGATATTTTTTCTTTCCCTACAAGACTGCCTTTTACATAATACTTTTGCTATAACTCATATGTTAAGATCCTGACCACTGTGAACAAGGAAATGGCATTTCCCTAAAACAGCTTTTCTGAGGATGGGTTGATATGTTACATATGCAACACTATGAAATAGAATTCATATTCCAAATTAGTGAGTTCCACACAGCTCCAGACACAAACCATGATCATCTAAGGTGGCACAGTACAGGGGAGACTAGCACTCAGTAAAAGTATGAGATGTTAGCTATGGTTGCTTTATTTTTATTACTAAAGTTTACTTACAGTGCATTTACATTGTTCATCATTTCCCTTCTGTTTGATATTTCACACAGGAAGTCACTGGGGGTTCTGATACAGACACATGTTACATGCCATGTTTACTCATAGATACCACTTTAAGGGTTCCAATGAAGAAGTAAGTGTAAGTTGTTTTATTTCCCTGACTCTATTCCAATGTTTTTCTCAATGTGTTTTTTCATTGCCTGCCTGAACAGATACAAAATCCCAAAATAAAGGAGTAAAACCTTTTAATATGACCAAAATGTATACATAAATTTGGTCACCACTCAAGTGGTCTCTGCAGTCCTTAGAACCTGTGTAAAGGGCATAATACTGGAATAGTGGAGATAAATTGATAATCTATATACATAAAACTCAGAAATTAAGCACTTGGCACTTTAAGCTTTAAACTGTCAGTTATACAGCGTGTAAAACAAATATGGAAGAGAAGAGTGGGCCAGGGAAATTAAAAGAATAAAAAAGCCAATATTTCTTACCCTGCATTTTTTCACAAACAAACCCATAACCTTTTCCACAGTCTTCAAAATACCATTTTCCAGTGAAATGAAAATTAGGATTACTGGAGAGTAAGGCACAGAGAGGAATGCGTTTTTGAATTTCAGTGGCATTATGACTTGGAATCTTTAAAAGAATACATGTTTTCAGAAAAATGATAACATATAACACTGGCATTCTCATTGAGGACATAGTCTTTAAAATTCAGACACCTTTATTTCTTTAGTAACAATAAACCTCACAAATTATGTCATAACTAAAAATAAATAATTATTGTGATGAGTAAAGTAACTACACTTACAGAACATATGGAAATTATATAAAATAACATTATTAAAAATGAATACATTGAAAAAAAGACTAATAAAATTATGCCTGCAAAATATAGGAAGTGAAAAAATCTTTAGTAATTCAGTCTCAAATAGAATCTCATGCTAAGATGATTTCTAAAAAATAAATCTTAAAACTTACATTTATTATATCAAATGGAGACCAGTTAGAATACAACACAGGCTTTCCATTTAGCCACTTTTCATAATCATCATTTTGTAATCCTATCCACACATTAGTGTTCTGGCCAAAAAGATTCATAGTAATGAAAGCTGAAAAATAAGAAAATATCATCAAATCAAATTTAATACCATGTGAACCATTTGGGTAAGCACTAAATTCTGTTTATGGCTATGATTTTATTTAAATGATAACAAAACTTAATTACTAATCAAGTGTAAGAATTTTTTACTTGTCCTTGTAAGGTAATGCAGTCTCTTTCACTTTTCAGTTTAAATTGACAGAAATTAGCTGGCCGATTGGGATTTCCTCATATTATTAATACAACAATTTCCAGTTTTCATTCAATACCTTTCTAAAAAAAAAGAGGATAATCTACTATATTTTGATCAGAGTATACAATTGCCTGAGTATAAAATAAAGATATACAGGTAGATCCAGAGGGGGATAAAAATTATCCCATGTAATTAAAATATACTATATCTCAGATTCTTTTAGCTATCTTGAAATTTAGATCATAAATATGTCCTTATTCATTCCCTATTACTGGTGAGACAAAACTCCAAAAACATAGAATTTATGAACAATGCCATTTACTAACATTAAAAGTTGTCATAACTTAAAAACCCTAGATAAATTGAAAGTTTATGTGCCATCAACAATGCTTAATACATTGGATTGGAAATATTAGTTTAGGGGCATATTTTAGTTTAAAGACTTGAATATAAATGGCTATTTTTGGCTGAATGATCATTGCATACTCTACCTTGTTCCACCTCATTTTCAATGGCAACCAGTGACCCCTTTTGTTCAATACAGAAATCTCCAGCAGATGTCCAGTTCTTCCACTCTCTTGGGTCTTTGGGTATTTTCACCAAAAAACACTATAAAAATGTTAAAAACAATTGTTCATTTCTGGCTTTTTTTCTAAATGAATTTAAAATTTCCCAGACACCAAAGATCAACTTTGAATATTCTTTGCCAGAAAATGCAAAGAATGAGCACTTTTTTTCTTACAACTGCTCCAAAGGTGTGAAAGTAAAACAAAGAGGACCAGCTTTGAGGGGGAGTCAATGTCTGTGTACACTTGCAATAGGCAGAAACAAAGCTGGAATGTGCTTTGTCCCGCAGGATATCAGAACAGTATCTTCTGCCTACTGAAAAATAGTATTCCTCCTAAAAAAGGAGCCAGTTTAGATTGCAAAATTTATAGTGACAGATTTAATCTAAAAATAAAAAAACTCTATGGATGGTAATTAACAGCTTAGTTCAATTTCATTTACAAATGTACTTCCTCCCTTTAAGTGAGAGAGGAATACTAGGAATCAAACCACATGAGGTATTTAAATTCACTAAGTACTTGGAATCAGCCATGTGGTTAGTAAACCCATGAGGAAGAGTCAGAAAAGAATAAATAAGCCCAGTGGGAAAAGAAGCAGGGCAGGACCAAGGAAACCTAGGAAGGAAAAACAGGGCAGGGCTGGCCAACAGTGTCAAATAGACGATGGGATTTGGCAGAGGGAGAATCATGTCTTTGGCAGGGCAGAGCTTACTCCTTGTGAGATGAGAAATGGAATGGTAACTAACTACTAGGCAAGACAGACAAAGTAGAAAAAAAGTTCTTGCCCAAAGCTCAGCAAAATGCATGGGAGTGATGGAGGACCACAATAGGAAAAAAAAAAAAATCTGAAATGGAGGCGCACCACAAGACGAGAAACCTGGCTCTTGAGGAGGTGGGGGCAGAAGAGATTAGCACAGCCATTGACACAGCTGCGGAAACCAGATCCTTAGGCTCAGGCAGCACAGGCTACACAGTTGGGTAAACTAGTATCCTTAGGCAAGCAGGCATCCAAGGCACATCCAAAGGTATAGATATGGAGATTGAGCCCATTGTAGAATCTCAGGTGCCCTTTCAAATTCTACATAGTTATCCAAAATTAGCAACCAACTGACAGCTCACTCGGAGTGAGCCCTTCCCAAACAGAAGACTATACCAGTTCAGTCTCTGCACGGGCTGGGGCAGCACTCCCACTGCTCACCTGTGACTATGCAGGTGCCTCTTTTCACCAACTCTCTCCCTCTGCAGGGCAGCAGCTTCCTGCCTGCCCATTGTGGAACCAAGCATAAGTATTCTTAGCCATTGCTTTGTCATTTTGTGTGTAACTGCCATTTTAGAATTTTAGGTTTTGCTGGGGAACTGCATTCCAGGGATAATTTCGACCCTCACTCCACCCTTACTCTCCGGTCACCAATGAGGGCGAACATGCTGTAATTGGAGCTGCAGGTTGTAGCTGCATCTTGGCCTGGCCAGTCAGCTTAGAATGATAGCCTGGCAAAGTTGGAGAACACATCCTTGTAGCCAATGAGTAACTGCCAGCATAATTTAACCTTATCAAAAGACCCCTGCTTCCTTTGTTCCGGGCTCTCGGTATCTGCCACTGCGTTGGTAGGTGCCGTGAACCCAGACTCGAGTCTGAAATAAACTCCCTTTTGTGTTTGCATCAGCTGTCTTTGGGTTCTTGGAGGCTATGCTCCCCGAGTCTGCTAACCTTGGGCACAACACCCATGACCTGTCAAGGCCGCCCTCCTGCAACCATACAGGCCTCTCTTAGCAAACCTGTCCCTTCTGGGGCAGCTTTTCCTGCCTGCTTGTGTCTATGTAAGTGTCTTTAACTGTTTTATCCCTTCCCTAATAAATCTGCCCTTTAAATATAGCTAATGTCTCTGTCTCATGGAGAAACTTGCCTGGGAAACTCGCCGGGTGTCGCTGAAACGGGAGCTCTGGTGAAACCTTTCCCAGAGTGAACCCAAGGACCACGCACTCCAAACCCACAGACTCCAAAAACCCCGACAGTAGGGCCGGATAGAGTCAGGGGAAATGGAGAAAGAGAAGAGAAAGTATATACACGGCAGGCTAAGTTTGAGAGAAGCCAGGAGAGGTTTATGCAGAGGATATTCCATGTGGAATATTCTCTCATAAATGAATATTGAACATCCCTGGTCATTGATAGATCAGATCTCAAGGTAATCTCAGCTACATGTAATTCTACACAAGTGTGGAAGCTTACCCATCAGAGAGAAGTATCTTTCGTGCTTTGGAATGCTATACTTCCTCATCCTTCATTAATTTCTATCAGTCCCTCACTATCATAAATTCATTAAAAAGCAAAGAGACCAAGTGTTGCTTCTCTTGGAACTTCACAACAAAGAAGTCCTCAATAAATATTTGTTGAACAAAATAAAAGCCAATAGACCCTCAAATGGTTGTCAAATGACATTCCTAGGCAGTTTAGATTTAGTCCAGTGGTTCTCAAAAGGGGCCAATTTGCTCTTCAGGGGATGTGTTGATAATGTCTGGAGATATTTTTAGCTAGAGCAGTGTGTGAGGGTCCTATTGACGTCTAGTGGGTAGAGACCAGGGATGCTGCTAAACATCCTACAACACACAGGTCAATCCTCCCCAGCAATGATCTAGTCCCAAATGTTAATAATCCCCAGGAGTAGGGATTCTGAGTTTTCAGATCTCAGTCCTGGTCATGTCGTTCTTCAATTTAAACCCTGAAGGACTTACCCACTTAGGATAAAAACCAGAAACCCCGATTTAGCCTGAAGTTGAGTTACCAACTAAAAGAGAAAGTATATTTTAAGCCTTCTGGACACTTGTTTGCTTTACAAAGAAATGGAATTGGCTTTAAAGGATTTTAATTTTATGAATTCTGTCCTTTATCTATTTCCTTTCATTTTGGCTCTTTCCTCTAATTATGAATTCCAAAGAGTGGCACATACTAATTATTAGGAAGCCTTATCATTTAATGTGAATTCACCTTGTATTCAGATAGTCACACTAATGACCCATTCATAAACACCAAAGAAACTAGCTCAGTTTGCTCAATAAATCTCTCCAGAAAACACACACATGTACCCCTCCCCACAACGTTTGCCTCACCAAGATTTACTGGCTTCACTGTGGGAGTATAGCCTCCCATTGTTCCTACAAATATAACATGTTTACTAACACACTTTGAAATGGTGTCATTAATGCTTAAAGCAAAGCAGCAAGATGAAATGCAGCATCCTTAATTTTAAACTGCTTATTTACTTACTAATTTGCAAAATGTGATCAAGTTTAATGGATCTCTGATTATTATTGTGAGTTAATATCTTACTGTATTCCAAATGAGTTTTGAATATAACATTATTTTTTGTCTCTAAGTCATTTACAGCTCAAAATTTGAAAATGAAATTCGTGACTTTCCCCTCCAATCCCCCAAACTTGGTCCTTTCCCAGTGTTCTTACTGACATCTAAGGGCATAGTCAGTCCTGTATTTGTTTAAGCCTGAAACCTGGTAGTCGTCCTCATCTCCCCACTGCATCACTCCTTCGATCTTACCATTTGAATAATCTGCTTTTTAGAGTTTCTGCACAATTCCCCCCATTGCCCTGCCCACAGTCTCTGTCACCACCTTCTTAGCCAAAATTACTACTAATTTTATCTGGACTATTGTTTGCATCTCACTAATTGCTCTTAGCTATATCACCCTTACCTTACTCCATTCTAGCATTTCCACTATAGCCTGAGTGATTATATTCAAACCAAATCCTGTTAACCTCCCTCTTTAGTTAAAACACATCAGGCATTTTCTATTGCTTTTTGGATAGAAGCCAGAAACTCTAACATAGTCTCACTCTTGCCTGTTTTTTTTTCATTTTAGTCCCCACATCAAATCCTTAGTAGTTCTCTATGATTCTTGTAGTTTCTTCAATATATCACACTCCTTTTCACTCACAGAATCTTAACACATTTGTCCCCTTACTTTTAATGCTTCCTGTCCTTCAACCACCACTGTCACGTCCTACTGTTGTATACTTTGATAGAATTGTGTGACTCGCCTTTATCACATCTGTCACAGTTGTAAATTAAGAGTTATTTTTCTGATTGATTTAAAATGTTAGTTCCCCCTCTAGTGTGTAAGTGCCAAATGAAAGGTATTGTGCTTGTTTTCTCTCATCATTGACTTTTCCATATCCAACATAGTTAAATTAATAAAAATCCTGATGATTTGGCTTTAGAAATTTTAAAGAGGAGAGACTAGTTTTTAAGGAAAAACTACCTTATGCAGGAAATCAAATACTGGCTAATCACAAACTAGATGTACAAAGAAGTTATTGGCAGTCAATTCAGTCCTTGAATAAAAATCATAAGTAGAAGCACAATCTAACACACACACACACACACCCCATTGAGACTTTTTTCCTCTACAGTTCTGCTGTGACACTTAGATAACACTTAGATAAGCTATCTTAGATAACACACTTTATCTGGAGATATCCCTGATTATAACTTTTTACATCATCGAAACAGAGAAAACAATCAGTTTAAAAAACTGTTAGTCAACCAACTAGGATTTTTAATCTAGCAATAGCCAGTAAAAATTAGTCCTAGGAAATTGACAAATAAGAAGAAAAATTTAATGGACATTATATTTTGAAGCACATTCAGAACTGTGTCATGAGTAAGCTGTCATTGCCTTCTCCCAATTTTCCTTCTGTAGCTTTTTTGTTAATCAGAACCATTCTTACTACACTCGGTAGTCCTTTTAGCTGTCATTCCTCCTATTACCAACCTTTCTAATAATCTGATAAACCCACTTGTTCCAAGGTGTGGATGGCAGATGAAGCTATCTCAGAAATATTTCCTGTTGGAAAAAAATGAAGTATTAAGGCAAAAAGAGAGAGAGACTCCAATTGTGGGATTTTAGTCATACTTGCTGCAGGGGGAGGCTCTGTGGGTGAGGACTCACATGTAGTCCTGAAAGTTTACTTTGTAAAAGGTCACTTTCTGTGAGGCCTGTTGTGATCAAATTCTTAGTAATCAAATCTTCTGAATGATTCAGAGACTTAGCTGTGTGCCTGTTTTGTTGCTGTGTAAATATGGGCTGCACATTAGAATAATAAAAAAAAAAAGCCTGGATCTCATGCAGATCAATTGACAGAGTCTTTAGGATGTCACCTGCCTCTTGAATTTTTAGAAAATTATTCTGGTGAGTCTAAATATTTAAAGAGGGTTGAAGACCAATCTACTGTTATTTATCAATGAAAATTGAGAAAACAAATTATTGAGCTAAATGAGGGTGTTTTAATTCTGCTCTACAGCTTTAGAAAGCCTTCTCCTCTCATGATGACTGTATCTGTGCTTTACTCATGACCTTTTCCATTTCTTTCAAAGGAAGCATTCACTTGGTTTTTGCCGTGGGTCTACTCCCCATCACTGCTACCATACCTATGTGTGTACATACTCCTTATGTTACACAGGAGGGAACATGGAATAGAGCTAAGTTGTGTGTATAAAAACATTTGGGAGGAAGACAACAGCCAAGGACCATTGTGAGTTTTCAATATTTTTTTCTCTAGTGCCAAGAATTTGACTTGCCATTAATTTCCTTAAACTGTCTTCTTTTTGTGAATGGGAGAAATTATGATTAGTAACTGCAACAGTTGTGTTCATGCTTTGTGGTTACTATATTAAGAATGTGATTTTGAGATTAGATAGACATTCCTTTGTGCCTGTTCCTTGCAGACCACTGCAAGATGCAGTTGTTCAAACAGTTGAAAAACTATCATATATAAGAATTAACTAAAAAATGAACTAAGACCTATATGGAAGAGCTAAAATCATAAAGGATTTAGGAGAAGACATAAATGGCAAATTTTCATGACCTTGAATTGACAGCATATTCTTAGATATAACATCAAACACATAAGCAACAAAAGACAAAAAATAGATGAATTTGACTTTATTAACATTAAAATCTTTTGTGCATCAAAGGACACTATTAAAAACATGAAAAGACAAACTACAGAATGGGGGAAAACATCTGCAAAATATATATCTAGCAGGGTTTAATATCTAGACTATATAATAATTCCTACAACTCAACAACAAAAGGCAAACAGCTCAATTAAAAAATGGACAAAGGACTTGAACAGACATTTTCCAAAGATGATTTATAAATGGCCAATAAGTTCAAGAAAAGTTCCTCAGCATCATTAGCCACTAGGGGAATTAAATCAAAACCACAATGAGATGACACTATACATGTACTGGGATGGCAATCACAAAAAATACAGATAACAAGTGTTATCAAGGATGTGGCGGGACTACTAGTAATCACTGCCAATAATATGGTCCAACCACCATTTTTAACTCCAAGAGTTAAACACGTAATATTCCTATGATATGGCAATTCCTCTTCTAGTTACATACTAACAACAACAACAAAAAGACTGAAAACAAGGACTCAACAAATACTTGTATGCCAATGTTCATTGCAGCTTTAATGACAATAACAAAAAACTAGAAGCAGTCCAAGTCCATCAACAGATGAATGGATAAACAAAATGTATAAACTAATAGTGGGATGTTGTCAAGCCATGCAAAGGATTAAGTTCTAATACAGGCGATACCATGGAAAACATGTAAAGTGAAATAAGGCAATCACAAAAAGAAAAATACTGTGTGATTCCACTTAAATGTGGTATTTGAAGTAGTTAATAAGAGACAGATAATTGAACTGTGGTGCCCAAGAGACGGGAGGAGGGATTGTTGCTTAATGGGTTTAGAGTTTTAGTTTTGCAAAATGAAAAAAAGTATGTGTATTCATTGCACAACAATGAATATGTATAAACTAACATCACTGAGTTATACACTCAAAAATGATGGAGTGAAAATTCTATATTATGTGAACTTTATCACTATTTAAAAAATGAGTACCACAAATGTATTGAGTGTTTAATAAATACATATAAAATTCAAATGCCCCCATTTCACAAATTAACAATGAAAGGAAGATCATAAGGGAGAGAATACCATGCCAATAAAACTGTGTATAAAGATAGAAAATCTGCAGACCACAATCAAAAAGCAACTTCATATTAGCATATGAAATTGTGATACAGTTTGGGTTTTTAATTACTGAAGAGTTAAACATTTTTAATTTGGTATGCATTTAATTGCTTCTACCTAAGGTCTATAAAGTTATTTTATTATAAATGTAGGGGGTGAAAGTCTAGGTCTTAATTGTGGGCAGTATCAGAAATAATAAATCTGGTTTACAATACCCCCACTGGCAATTTAAAAAAAAAAAATTCAATTCTGCATGGAAGCACCAGCTTTATGAGGCTCAAGATGATATTGACTGAGCTAAGTTATTATTTGGTGAACTCACAAGGCAGACAGAACTCAGCTGGCCCCAAGGAAGAAAAACTCAAAAGAAGGAGAATTTAGAGTCTGGGTTAGAGGGAACTGACAACTTATTTGAGAACTGCATCTGAATACACAATGTGTATAAACACACACACATATATACACACAATTCATACCTCATGAAACAAACAGCATAATGAATGACTGTCAATAGTAAAAAATGAATATACAGATAAAGGGTGGTATCCAGGCTGCTTCTGACAAAAGCTTTTTATTTCAAGAGACTTCTTCAATCGCTTGAAAGTTGTGATAAAAACATCTCTAGGTCCCACAGACAAAATGTGATTCATAAAATCATACCCACTTTTTTGATTACTTTCTAAAACTCACATCTACAGAAGACAAACAAAGGCAAATTTTGGGAGACAAGTTTACCTTATAGTTAAAATACAGCCATCCTTTGGGACATGTTCCATGTTGTTTTGGTGTAGTCTTCTTTTTCTCTATGACCCAAAATTTCTTTCGCTTACAGATGCTAGGCATCGAAACTGAACACTCTTCACTAGCCCAGAGTCCTGGCAGAGAAAATGGGTTAGAAATGACTTAGAAACATGGGCCTCCCCGGTGGCGCAGCGGTTGAGCGCTGGGTTGTGAAGCTGCCCGCAGCCTCTGCAACGCCGGTTTGATCCCCGACTGCTCCCCGGCCACCGGAGGAGGGTCCCACATGGCATGCAGACCTCTCCTGCCGCCCGCTGCTCCCCTCAGCAGTGTACTTCAGTCCTTCTGCCTGCTCTGCTCCCCGCTCTGGCTCTGGTGAATTCTCTCACCCTCCCGCGCTTCTGACTGTACCCAGTGATTGTATAAATAAATAAATAAATAAATAAATGATTAAATCTTAAAAAAAAAAGTCAAAACTACCACTTTAAAAAAAAAAGAAATGACTTAGAAACAACAGTGACTCTTGGTAGATATTTTCTATTGATTACACTTGTTATGACTACTATGGCTTGTCATAAATTTTTTTTCATCTAGAATTTGAAACTAAACTTATTTACCAATCATTGAGCTATCTGGTGACAACAGTAACTGGGAAAGGTGCCAAATAAGTAATTCTAATTCAAGAATACATAAATTCTGCAAATGTAAAAAAATAATAAAAATAAAAACAAAAACAAAAAATTATAAACAAATACTGCAATCTAAATCACAGAACTGAGTAAAGCTCTAAGAATATTTGATCTGATTAGCAAAAGAATATTTTGCAGAGTGATATTTTTGTTTCAGAATATTCAAATTCAATGTAAAGGCACAATCTAAAACAATGGATGAACATTTCTACTTTTATATTTCTTTAGAAAATATAATACTTTAGAGAAATTGACTTAAGAACTAAGAAAAGGGCACTTCTCAACATAGACTTTTAAAACAGGCACATATATAGACATGTCCTCTAGTAAGATAATATCTTAGCTCTTAGCCTCCTGGAAAATTTTTTTTTCTAATTTAGAAGAGCTATATTTTCAGAATAAATGTTACAAAATATATTTCATTAGCATTTAAGTTATAAATTCTAGAACAGGGCAAAGATGCTTGTAAATTGCAAGGGCAGATTATGAACCAAAAAGATGCAGGCAGTTTGAAGAAAGGGTTGGAATGTTATTTTCAATGCAGACTGGCTGCTATTCTTCCAGAATGACAAAACAGTCTTTCTGTAGGCTGTTGTGACACCTGCTGGCAAAAGGAGAGCTGATTAACCACATGGTTTTTCTTTTCCTAACTTTTCTCTGTAGAAGTCCTCAAATCAAGAATTGTTTTCTATGTTTTATTCCTCTCCTGGGGCACAGGCTTATTATGAACCTGTTAGGTCTGGAAAATCATTACCTTTTATTGAATAGGAAAATTGGGGTGGATATGAATGGATAATCAAATAACTCTGTACTGATGAATAGATTAAAATAAAACAAAACAAAACCTGGTCTTCAATATACATGTATTTCTAAATCCAACTTATAAACAATTGGTTTTCTAAGGCACAGAGCAACTAATATCAATTGATTTCATTGAATATTGGATTCAAATGAACATTTTTCCTAAATAGGAAAATGAAAGTAAATTTCTCACTGGTTAAAGTTCTGAACAGTTGTAAAGTGGATACTAGAAAGAGATTTAAAATGAGCTCACACTAATTTTCATAAAGATTAGAATATTTCAGGGTATACTGCTTGTCAGTTTCAGTGGACCCATTTTTGGTGTTGTTTTGGTCCTTAAGGAAGGACTTACTGAATGTGAATTATTTTCATAAATATGGAATGAATTGAAACCCCAAACAGATTAAACACATCCAATTAAAAAGAAAAATAACCAAACAAAGCCTTCTCACTAAATGAATGCAATGATAAGGAGACTTCAAGCCCCCTTAAAACTGTCAGTTGGTATATAAACCCCAATACAGATAAATACAATAACCTATTAATGGCAGTTTCTAGAAGTAGGTGGTGGATGTCGAGTAAAATTGGTTAAGAAAGTGGAAGTTTACAAACTTAGTTATAAAATTAATAAGTCATGAGAATATAATGTAGTTAATAGTACTGTATTGTATATTTGAGATTTGTCTATATATTAGATCTTAAAATCTGCATTACAGGGAAAATTTTATCAAAATTTTTACAACTAAATATGGGGATAGGTGCTAACTAGATTAATCTTAGCAATCATTTCAAAATTTATACAAATATCAAATCATTGCATTGTACACCTGAAACTAATATAATGTTATATGTTGATTGTACCTCAATAAGAAAAATAACCTGTTATGGATGAAATGAAGCCACATCTCTGGCTCTGATTATGCATAGATTCTTCTCTTCCTTTGTCCCAGTTCTGGTATATTAATGGTGATCCGTCTTTCCAACTGTAGGAAAATTAAAAATTTTAAGGTCCTTAATATTTTATTAAATTTAAAAATGCTCATGTTTGGGTAGGGAAATAAAATTTGTAAGTTAAAAACAATGTTGGAAGGCTATTCAACAAATTGATCATTAAGATCTAGTCCAATCATTCTGCAAATGAAAGTTGTCAAACAAAATTAAATGCAAATTAATCTAGGTACATACCGAAATTCATCATTGGCTCTTTCTTCTTGAAGTCCAATCCACCAATTTACTCCATACTCTGAGAGCTATTAGAAAGAAAAAAAGAGAAATGTCAGCATTTATTCTACTTGTTTTCCTTTTTCACTATTAAGATTAATGGGGTTGCTGTTAATAGCTTTCTATTCTTCAGTATTTTACCCAATTATCTAAAGAAGAGTACAGTAAGGCCTAGCATACCTGAAACTAATTTAAATTATTCCTTCCTCATTATGAAGAAAAATTGGAATCAAATATTGGAAATAATTTTAGGCTCATACAGAATGCAGTGGCTTTCTTACAATTTTCTCTATATATTTAAAAGTGAAAATTTTAACTCCCATAATAGGGTTTAAAAAGCAATTGTGAAATAGAATATATATTTTTTCTTGACTAAAAATCTGGTGTTTTATCCTTTCAGTAACTTATGGAAGTTCATTGTATAGATGACGTCTACTTGAAAAGCAATTTAAGGCAAAAAGACATTAAGGGTATAAAAGGCTTTGAATTTTAGGCATTACTCTGATCAGTAAGCTTTTAAAGTATTAGCATCCTCCCCAGTCAAGCTGAGAGACACACTATAGGACAAAAGAATGCTACAGAATTTACAGAATTTGACAACTAGAAAATAGCTTTTATATATTTTACACCATTAATGATCACAGATCTGAGTACAATAAAGTGTGCACATGCAGACACATCTTAGAGCAAGTTTAACAATGAACTTATGACCCAGGAAATTGAAATTCCCTCTTTAACTATAAAAGAGGAAGAAGCAGCAAGGATTTCTCTGAGACCTCTAAATCAATGTATTTTATTGTGTGTTTGCTGTGTGTGTCTGCATATGTTGAAATGTAATTTAACATTTTTATGCTAAAAACCTATTAATTTGAAGGTATTGTATATTTAGATTTGCACTCATATTTCTTCTGAAGTCCTGGGAATACATTTTAAGATATTTTTTTTCCATATGAATTTCAGATCACACAGCAGGACCTAATAGCTCTTTAACTTTCTACTTTATAAACAGATATTTTTACTTCTTCAACAGTGTAGCTGTCTGCCATATCAGCAATTTGAGAATAATGCTAGATGGAGCAACTATAATTTTGGATCCCTGAGGTGCTGTTTCATGGACATGTTCTTACATGCTGAATTTAGATTCCTATTGTCAGACTTTGGAATGGGCCCACTGAGACTGGCTGTGAACTCAGAGGGAGGAACCACAACGATTTCATTCATTCTAAAGAGGTCTTATGGGCAACAATAGTGGAAATCAAGGCCTTATTGTTTACTGCTCCAATTAAGGGACCTCAAAAGAGGAATGGTAACTATTGCATCTTAAGTGGCAATAAATATGCCACTTTTTGCATATTTATTGCTCCCTCAATTAGAGTATATAAATCTTCCATGTGGCACACCACAACCTGTTGTGATAAGAGACAAAACTTCATAGGATACCCAGAGTGAAAATTCCCAATGTAAAAAACTGAGAATTTTAAATTTTAGTTTATATGACTTATTAAATTAATTTTTATAAAGAAATGCAAAACAACCATGGATTTCATAATATCAAATGTTTTTTATAACAGACAAGCCACAATTATCGCAAATGAACACTTACCAAAAGGAAATAAAATAGCCAATACATTAATCTTCTAAACAATATAAGAAAGAACTACCTGTCATCTTTTCAGTTAACAAAACCAAGTTATTTCAAGGTTTTAAAACGCTAGATTTTCGAAGATGATCAATAGATTTGATATACTTTTGCTAGAATTATTTAGAAAAGAAATTTAAAAAATAAGAATATATTGCAACTTTAAAATACAAATATTACACAAGACAGCTGTGACAGCTGACTGGTCTAACAGGCTAGTAAGTAGTTCATGTCACACAACTTCTCAAGTTCTTGAGGCTTCTTGCTTTTTTGCTTTCATTTGACCAATAAGAATGCTCAAAAAGCAAGTACTAAAATTCACTCTCACCTCCTAGCCTTGTTATTTGAAAGGAAAATACTGACTCATCACCTTTCCAAGATGGAGCTATCTTGTTAAAAAAAAAGAATTCTGGGGCCTCCCTGGTGGTGCAGCGGTTGAGCGCTGAGTTGTGAAGCTGCCCGCAGCCTCTGCAGCGCCGGTTCGATCCCCGGCTGCTCCCCGGCCACCGGAGGAGGGTCCCGCATGGCATGCAGACCTCTCCTGCCGCCCGCTGCTCCCCTCAGCAGTGTACTTTGGTCCTTCTGCCTGTTCTGCTCTCCGCTCTGGCTCTGGTGAATTCTCTCACCCTCCCTGCGCTTCTGACTATACCCAGTGCTTGTATAAATAAATAAATAAATAAATAAATAAATAAATAAATAAATAAATAAACAAACAAATAAATAAACAAATAAATAAATATATTTTTTTTAAAAAAAGAATTCTGCTTCAAATATAAAAAGATTGCATCCAAATTTCTTTTTCAATAATTAGATCTCCTACTCCCCAACTAAATGTTATTTTTTGTTTTTCACATTTCTAAGTTACTACTACTCTCCATAGGGGAACATAACACATAAGCAATTTAAAAATATTTAATTACATATTCTTATTCTTCCTGCTCTTATAGGATGGGAGTGCGCAAAAGTGAATATGACCTTTACATGTTTAGTTTCTCATCCTGGAATAAAATAACTTCTGGACTGAGCCATTCCAACGGGATGTTCTTAGATCTAAGATTTCGTAACTACCACCACTATCAGCAATAAAAAGTGCCTACCATTTACACATACTGTTCAGAAATAAGAGCTGATTTAGAAACCTCTAGCTTCCTTCTTTCTAAATTGACACACTTTTGCCATGGAACCCTTTCTATTTTTTTCAGTCTTTACCACATATGCCCTCTAATAATTTCCTTTTGCGGCACAGAATAGTACCATATCAGTCAACTATGCACCTATAATACTGTCAGTACATTCTGTAGCAGCATGGCCAGCTGGGTAATAATTTTGCCTTATATATACCAGAAGGTTTGTCTGGTTTGAGATCACTACTAGATCTAGTCTTTAGCTACCTCATGGCATTAGCTATGACTTCTCAACTGCTAAGTCTGATGGGTTTTATTTTTACCTTCCTTCTAACATTCTCACTGGCTTCCCAAACACCAAAGACTGGGAGAATGAATTATGGGAAGGGTGAAGAAAAAAGACCTGCAGGGGTCCCCAGGAATGCTAACCTCTGTTGGACTTTGACCTCAAAGTCTTTCTTTGTTCACCTCTGACACAGTTGGCACCATCTTTTGGGGTGGGATTTTAGAAGTAGCATTTTAATTGAATGAAGGCATTGTACTCTTATATACCCCTGATGTCTCTTTTCTGCTGCCAGCAGAGGATTTTTAAATGGCTTTGTATGTCAGATGGCCTGGTTTACTTCCAAATTCTACCACTAAGCTCCTGTGTAACCAAATTGCTTCACCTTTTTGGAATCATTGTTCCTCATCTGTAAAATGATAGATTTTTCCACAGAGTTTTTAGGAAGGTTAATGCCATTGAGTCTAATATTTAGCATGCTGCCTGACACTGTTAAGGCAAGTATTGGCAAAATATCAGCTCCTTTAAAATGTGCACTTTTGCCATATCAATGTATTGGTTTTCAGCCATTCACCTGATCTCTTTTTATTGCTTCCTGGGCTGAGGAGCCTTCTGTCTAGATAAAAGAACAAATGTATTTTTTTTATATCATGACATATAATTTGCTGATATTTAATGTTATGTTTTTGGCTTGACTGTTTCAATTAGCAGGAGAGGAAAGATGGTAAGATAGCACATAAACTAATGCCAAGGAATACCCTGGTTTTAGTCATTGGTCTGCAACTGAATTTCTGTGGAATTCTGGGTTGTCACTGACCCCCAATGTGTTAGATTTTCTGTCAAATCTCAGTAATAGTCTTGATCTGCTGACCTTATAGGCTGCAAGTGTACCAAACAGATCACAGAAATGAGAAGGTCCCAAAAACTGAGAGGGATGAGTTTTTTTTTTTTTACAAGCCCAAGACACTTTACTACAGAGAGTGAAAACATGATAGAACTAGAAATGTTCTATCAGTGAAATGACTGACAAACAGTAAATTTCTGTTTCTATTATTTTCTCTTAATCTTTATGACAAAGAAAAAAATTCTCAAAAATGTATAATTTTTTAAATGAAATTTAAATAAATATCTGAGGAAAATACAACCCCTGCCCCCCCCAAGAACAAAAGAAGGAGCACTAAGTTCTGAATTTCTTATGATTACCACTTTTATTTTGCTGTGGATGAATTCTTGCTCATGTGCAGAATGAATTGTAAGAAGGTCACTGCCTAGCCAGCCACAAACAAACTCAAAGGAGGACCATTCCGCAGCATGGATATGAAAAAGGTACTCTGCATCCTGGTAGAAGAGCCAGGGTGCATCTGAAAGAACAATAACAATATCAATAATGAAGAAATGATTGCACAATATGCTGATTTAAAAAGGCTATGCTATGCTTGCCCCCAAGTTTGTAATTTGGTCACTCAGCATTTAAAAAATAAGTATGTTTTTTATACATATATGTACATATATACATAGATGAGCATATAATTTACTTATTTTCCTAGTTTCATCTCAGGTAAGAAAAATTTACTTGGGCAGCAGCCCTTCTGCCCACCTGTGCCCGTGACTATGTAGGTTTTTCTCTTTGCCAACCTTTTCTTGTTGTAGAGCAGGAGCAGAGGCCTATGCTTCTGCACAGTTGGCAGCCACCAACTTTCTCCCTTTGCAGAGCAGCAGAGGAGGTTCTCCTCCCAAGGCTGCCCACCTGTGACTATGCAGACTTCTCTTTTAGCAAACCTGTCTCTTTTGGGGGCAGCCCTTTCTGCCCTTGTGTCTATGCAAGTATCCTTTATTGTTCTCTCCTTTTTTTATAATAAACCTGCCCTTTTGGATATTAAAAAAACCTTCACTGGTATTAAAGGCCTGGGATAGATAAGTATTTTAAAATACGTGTCTTGAAAATGGAGTTAAGCTATAACATTTGTCTTTAGTCATATTTAATGGCACAACTAATTCGTTGATTTGAACAAATTAACTCTAGAATGATACAAGAAAAGAGACCTTCAACTGGAGGAATGATATATAAAAGCACATAATTAGAAATTCAACATCTACCAGGATAGTTCTTACCATACTTGTACCAGGATGGAATCTTGAGTCTCACATCTGTAAAGTGAAAGCAAACTACCTTGAGTGACCTTTGTTTACAGGTACACAGTTCTCAATAACTTCAGCTCTTTACACAGTATTTTGAAACTTTTTGGGAAATGAAACAAGTCTCAATAACTTTGTGAAGATTGAAATCATATCAAGCATCCTTTTGGATCATAATGGTATGAAATTATATATACATATAGGTATATTAAGGAAGTTTATGGCAATATAAATATACCTTAGGAAACAAGAATTACAAATAAAGAATATTATACCCAAAGGAACTAGAAAAAGAAGAAAAAGCACAACCAAAGACAGTAGACAGAAAATAATAAAGATTAGAGCAGAAATGAATAAAATTAACAAAATAAGAGCTCAAAAAGGCAATACAAGAGAGCAATAAACCCAAAAGCTGATTCTCTGAAAATATTAACAAAATAGCAAAACTTTTGGCCAGACACACAAAGAAGAGAAATAAAACAAAATCAGAACCCAAAAGGAAATAAAAGCAAAAATAAACAAATGAAAGCACATCTGACCACATCATAATAATCTTCTGCACAGCTAAAGAAACTTGAATCAAAACAAAAAGATAGCCTAATGAAGAAGAGAAGATATTTGCAACAATAAAAAAGGATTAAAAAATGGTTGATGATCTAAATAGATATACTTCTCCAAAGAAGACATACAGATGGCTAATAGGCACCTGAAAATGTGTTTCTCATTTTTTATTATTAGGGAAATGCAAATCAAAACAATCAGATATCACCTCACATTTGTGAGAATGACTATTATCCAAAAGACAAGTGTTAGAGAGGGTGTAGAGAAAAGGGAAACATGTAAACTGTTGGAGGTGTGAATTGGTGCAGTCTTTTGTGGAAAGCAGTATGGAGATTCCTCAAAAAATTCAAAATAGAAATTTCATATAACCCAGTTATCCCACTTCCATGTCTTTCCCTCCAAAATGCAAAAAACAAAAAACAAACCCCAGGGGCCTCCCTGGTGGCGCAAGGGGTTAAGCACCGCTCTATGAAGCAGTCTGAAGCCTCTACAGCACGAATTCGATCCCTGGCCGGCCAGGGAGCTACCCACATGGCCCAGCAGACCTCTCCTGTCTCACCCGCCGCTCCCATCAGCAGTGTGTTTCACTCAGTTTGCCTGTTCTGTTCCCCACTCTGTCTCTGGTGAATCCTCTCACACCCCACATCTCTGGCCTGTAGCCCAGCTCCATTATGCATGAATAAATAAATCTTTAAAAAACAAAACCAAAAAACAAGAACAAAAACAAAAAACAAAACCCCATTAATTCAAAAGAGATTCACCCCCTCCGTGTTTATTGCAGCATTATTTACAATAGCCAAGTATTGGTAATAATCTAAATGACCAATGACAGATGAATGGATAAAGGAGATGTGGCATATATCCACAATGGAATACTATTCCACTACAAAATAAAAAAAGATGAAATCCTGTCATTTGCAACATGAATGGACCTACAGGATATTTTGCTTAGTTAAATAAACCAGAGAGACATGAACAATCACCATGTGATTTTTACTCATATGTATCATATAAAGGACACAAACAAGTGGATGAACTAAATACAGATATACGTTTAGATTCTACAAGATAGTATAAAGTAAGATTAAAATTTAAAAAAATTAAAATAAAAAAAGAATGTTTCATATTTCACCTTTTTAAAAAACAACTTAGAAAACCAGTACTTTTGCTATTTGAAATATGGTTAGTTCTCATACTTAAAAGGAGTCTGAAGAGAGGCCCCAGGTTAAAGAAGAAAGAACTTGAACACTTGATGAGAGCCTACTGTGTGTCACACTCTGTACTAGATCCCTTCACAAATTCATTTTACAAGTAATTTGGTTTGCTTTCAAGTTCATAGTGAATTACTTCCATATTTACTAAAAACATAATATTCCACAATATTATCCAGTTATCCACATTTCCCAATACTACCTCAGAATACTGCACTGGTATCATATTCTCATTTCCCTAAGATACATTCTTTGCTAAAATAGTGCAATTTGTTTCATCATGAAGATTGTTGGCACAGTTTTCCAGGGTGCTGAAAATTCAGATCTTTGTAACTCTTCAATTGTGAAAGTGCTACAGATTGCTAGAATGCAAACACATAGTAAAGATCTTATAGATATTTTTACCTCTTGGTATTTTGCATATCCATTCACGTTTGGAACCACAGTGTAAAGGCAACAATGTTTTATTTGCCTTATAAACAGCACAATTTCTTGCATCTTCTCCAAAATAAGTGTTGTCTAAAAATGAAGAGATAACCTGCAGCAGATGAAGTTTATTATTCTTCAGTAAGGATCCCCCACAAAAAGCTTCAAAAGATCAAAAAAGGCACCCTTGTAATCACAAGAGAATTTTGGAAGAAGTTTCAGAAGTATCTGAATATTATTCCTGTTAAAGTTTGTTCTATCAAACATTACCAATTATTCTTTAAAATGCATTTCTTTTTAAAGGAGGCACACTAAATTTTTTGCTAGAAAGAAGCACTAGCAGGATTTGGCTTACCCTGGGATCCTGGAGAATCTATTATAGGTTTGGGAATATGCCAGATCTGGGTGTGAGCTTTGATGTAGATTCTTTTGCATCCACACTAAGCTTTTAGGCTCTGATAACACCATGTGGGTATTAAATAAAGATTCAACCTTTTCAATGGTTTTAATGGTCACTTGATAAAAGAGTGAATAGTAAATGTAAAATTGGAGTAGATATTTGGGAAAAAGGATGTTTTGAAACTGTTTTCCCCCTCATGCATGTACAGTCATATAACAATTCATCTAATTTAAATATATATATATTTGCTCCATATATATATATATATGCTCCATATATATATATATATATATATATATATATATATATATATATATGCTCCAATTCAGAGAATGGTGTGAGTTTCAATAGTCACTTTGTCCAGTCACTGCTTCATGGCTTCATCTCATTTATGCTAACCCAAATGCTCTATTCCTCCTCCGTTAATAATGAGTTTGTTTCACTATAACAAAATGAAACATTCTTAGTCTTCTCATGCTACATTTAATTTTTCAAGTGCCATGTTAACTTTGACCACCAGACTCCCTTTTACAGGCAGGTGACCCCTGCTATACCTGCTCTGCTTTTCAAGTCTTGCTTTCTTCACAGGCAAAATGGTGGGGCCCAGCTCTCTCTAAGACCTTTCCTCATTCCCTTGTCCTAATGCTATTTTCAAGAATAAGTATTGGGGTGGAAATGTTATTTTAAAGGATAGTTGCTTTTCTTTCAGAAACTTTTCACCTGGGAGATAGTTTGGAGTTCTTTTCAGAGATTTTGATTCATTTTCAGTATGAGATCCTACAGCTGACTCTAAGAACTATCTACCTAATAAGGAACTTGCCAAAATAACTCTACTACTGCACAAATTTGGTGCAGTTTGTGATTTGAGTGGGAGGCATGCAAAATACTTCCAGGTTCTCTTGGTTGTTTTATCACATGTTTCTTGTTTTGAATTCATATGCTTTTCTCCAGTTTGGTAAGACTTACAGGGGTTCTATCTGACCACTCCCAAGAGCCCACATTCAATGGGTTTCTTTTATTAAATCCAATCCAGAATTGCCTTTCTTCTGTCCTAGAAGGAAAAATAAATACAATTTGACCTTTGCCATTGATTTTACAACATTATGCAAAAGATAAAATATTTAAAGTATTCATGTGTACAGAAAATAATTGATGCTAGGCAGGATACATGAAGTCAATCAACATTTACTAAACATTTCCTATGTTCAAGCCTGGAGCTATGAAGTGATCTGAGAGGTGATTTAGCCTTACTTTCTGTTTCTCCTGTTTGAATGGTGTGCTCACTAGTGATATACAGTTGGGGCAAAAAAGTCCATTGTGAGAACACGGCTCTCTCATGTTGGTTAGGAATGGAAAAAATTTTAATCAAAACAAGAAAACATGAAAGAAAATTTGTAAGCAATTTGGGGACATCTCATTTCTAGAGGGATTTTTACTACTTTACTACTTATTTACTGCTTCATTATACTACTTTTCTATGCTTTGATTTGTTGTTCTTTATCAAATATCACATGTATCTGAGGTTTAATCACTACCACCCCCATTTAATAAAAATGATTAGATAAGTGATTCCACAGCAAATCAGTATGAGGTGTGGCTAAGGGTTCTCTTAGGAGGGGAACACAAAAACATCAAACCACAGAGTATTCAATACATTCAACAATATAGCCTAATGGTACAGTGAACCATTTCACTAAGATTGTTTTCTGAGAATAATTTTGTAAAATTAAAGAGTTAGAAGATTCAGGAGTCATGACAGATGCTTTATTTTCCTTAATGCAGAGAAGCAAGCCTGCTCTGAAGCATCCCCTTCTCAGATACTTGAGCTACGCTTCTTGAATGAGACAACGGAAAGTAAAATGTGCCTTAGAAAATCCCAGAGATCACTGGAGACTGCCACAGTTACCTCTTATATTTGAGGTTGTCAGAGGTGAGAATGCTGCCTAAGGGTAAGCCATGCATATTATTCTCAAGGGACTGTCTTAGAAATCCACATCACTCTTCCTTCATTAAGTACTTTTTATTCTTTTCCTCACTGAATTCAGAGCTCTGTACTTTTCCTGCTATGTACTGGTTCCTAGAAGATAAACTGGAATTTTCTTTTCATCAGTTTTCTAAAATTGTAAAATTTAAATAAACACAAACACACACACACATGCATGTGTCTGGTTAATAAAACAGAAAAGCAGTGCCATAGATACTTCTCCAAAGAAGACACACATGGCCAACAGGCACATGAAAAAATGCTCATTATCACTTATTATTAGGGAAATGCACATCAAATACAGATATGAGCTACCACTTCATATCTGTAAGAATGTCAATTACCAAAAATATCAGAAACAACAAATGTTGGCAAGGGATGGAGGAAAAAAACACAAACCCTTATATACTATGGTGGGAAAGTATACTGGTCCAGGCACTATAAAAAAATAGTATGGAGGTTTCTCAAAATATTAAAAACAAAGCTACCATATGATCCAGCAATTCTACACCTCTTTATCTTCCCAAAGAATGCAAAAACACGAATTCAAAAGTATATATTTACTCCTATGTTCATTGCAGCACTGTTTACAATATCTAAGATATGGAAAACATCTAAGTGTATAACAACAGTTGAGTGGTTAAAGAAGCTGTGGTATAAATACACAATGGAATACTACTGAGTGATAAAAAATAAATCACATTTTGCCATTTGCAATAATATGGATGGAACTGAAGGGTGTTAGTCTAAGTGAAATAAGTGAGAGGAGAGAGGTAAGTATCAGTTGATTTAATTCATGTGGGGAAATAAAAAACCACAGCAAACAAACAAAAAGCCATTTGGCTTCTGGCAGCTGAACTGAGATTACCAGAGTGAGGAGTAAAGTAAAAGCAGAGGATAAAGGAGGTCTGATGGATTTTGGAAGAGAATTATTGGTACTTTGATGGTAGGCATTGGTAATAACATGCATTTGAAAAAGTATGAATCTGCATTCCTAAAACATACACAGTATTGTAAAACAATGTTAACTCAATAAAAAAGAAAAGAAAAGCAGTGTCATAGGAAGGAGAAGAAGCATGTATGCTATGAGAATTTTTTTTGTATAATTACTATAATTAAGCATCATATTTGTTTGAACTCCCTGGAAATCTGGTAAAAAAAGTAAACCATGCATAACATAGTGATTAGATACTGAAGATCAATAATGTGATAGATGCGTGACACTAAATTCTAGAAATTCCAAGTGTGAGAACTTATAATAATAGAAATGACATCTGATGTCATGGTGAATTTGTAAGCAGTTTCCGTATGGTTGTTGTTTCATTCAGCAAACCTCACTCTATCCAAGTATGTTCTGAAAGGGGCTAAAGGTATGAAGCTGTTGCAGTTTAGAACTATGGTGTCTATTATATAACCCATGCATGGATCTTTGGCCCCACACCTGGCTAACAATCCAATTAAGCAGGACACTTCTTGAACTTTTCTTCAGCTAAAGTGAATGTGAGTCAGCAGCTCAGGTGTGGCACCAGGGTTCTGTGTTAAAATGTGTCCCAAGTGAGTGTGATAATCAATTAGGTTTGGGAACCATGGTCTCAGGTCAGCATTTCCTGCAGAGACTAACAGTTCCATGGGATGTTAGTGTTTTCAAAAAGAGGAATTTGTTGTCTAGAAAGTACCCCTTCTAGAAATCTTTACAATGCTAATGTATATGGCAAATTTTCAAGATTGTGCGTTGTTTTATAAACAAATTTAAGCACAAAATCCCGCACCCCACTCCCCACTAACGTATTCCCTGAGACACACTGGGAGATGTGTCATATTTTATACATGTTGGAGATGAATAATTTGATATTAAGCTTCTTATGGGAGGGTCCCAAAGGAAACTTGTGGGGAAGGTGGGGATTTTCTTCAAAAAATTATTCTAGATTTCCTCTGAGATTTAGGTATGTGTTTAATTTTGAGTCCATATTTCTAGAGTTTATAGCAGAGTACCTGGCATTACATTTGCTTTTGTTAAATAAATGTGTGGAACTATGGAGATGTGCCCCTTTTAAGCCATAGCATCCTCGGGCAGGATTTTGTCTGTCATGTCTATTGGATTCTCTAACCAACTGTGCCCTCAGTAGTACCCCTTCTGTAGAAGATACTCCCAGGCTAAATGCTAACAGACAAGAACATTCTAGATAAAGATACTGAGGGCTGGGAGGACTCACTGAAAGAGGACATCATGGCTTTCTTCAAATATTTGAAAATAGGCTAAATTTGATCTGTATTGCTCTGGCTTACTAGCAAGTTGACCTTTGAACCCAGTCTCTAACAATGAATTTGGCTTTCAAAATGCGTGCTCTGAAACAGAAAGGAATTCTGCTGCTACTTGATGACCACAGGAATGTGATGGAAGGAATTCTCTCATTGTGTGGGAGGAAGAACTAGACGGCTTAGTTTTCTTTCCATTTAAATTTAATTGATTTTCTAACTCTGTAGAATTCAAGATTCTGTAAACCTGCAGATGGATGCTGATAAGCGAAGGCAGGTTTCCTCAACTGTAAAATTAGGAGGCTGCATTGGAATCTCTTTTTTAATCAGTAGAACTTTTTCTTTTTCAAACAAAGACATACATTGTCTTTTATTATATACAAAATAATTAGAAGTAGAGCTGATTGGAGTTGCCATCCTGAGTGAGTAAACAAGGAACCAGGAGCTCTGTCCTCTTGGCCCCCTTGGGGTTCAAGGACCATTGAGATCCTCAGAAAACACTTCAACTCCTTGAAAACCACTGGGCTAGATAATTTCTGAGTTTGGAAAAAAAAGTCCCTAAAGTTTGGATTTGCGTTCCATAGAAAATATTTCAAATATCAAAACAATTTTCAGTTTTTTTGTATTATGGAATGAGAATTTGATGTAATATCCACACAAAATTTTATGTATAATGAAGGCATTCAGAACATGCCTCTCCAAGATGTTTCCCTGTGGCATGTGGATTATTTCAAGAGGAGGCCAGTTGAGGTTCTGCAGGAGAAACTTTTACCACTCCCTTAACTATCAAGGAGAATGAAAATTGAGGGTATTGCTCAGAATTGTAGTTGTCTCCAGAAATAAACTTTTTATTTATTTTTTTGTTTTGTGGTTTTTAATTTCAATTCCTTTGTATCATTTCCTTTTTATCAGAGAAACTTATCTATATAGCAGAGCAAACATGTAACAGAGCATCTGGTCTTCATCATACAAGTTCCCATCTCTCCACATCCAGCTCCAGATCCCTTATCCCATTCAGGATATATACCCTCATTTCCCAATTTTCCTTACCGAAATTGGAATCCCCATTCTCTATAAAGGATGTAATTAAATCAATCTTTTTCTTCTGCTAATCTTTCTGATGCTGTTTTGATTACTAGAGAAGTCTGAGAAGAGCCTAGAACTATAGAAGGAATTTCCCCTCTGTCCTTACAATATATCTTTTCCTTGACAACTAGTGGTTGTTGGTTTTAGGTTTACAACAAATGCTTGAGATTTTAAGCAAATTTCTAGGACACTCTAAAAAGCCATAATTGGGAGATGGAATAATTCACTGCAATTATTCAAAATTAACAAATATTTACCAATTAAATTTTGAATATAAAAGCTTATTCACAAAATTCTCTTCCTCAATATGGGCAAAGCTTGCAAGATGTGCTCCAAATTCTTCACAAAATGCTTCAGCTTCTCTCCATGTTCTTTTCATCAGGACTTTTTCACTATGAAATACCTGAGTAGTAGACAAAAAAGAGTTAATGCTGTCATGAATAAGGTGCGGCTGTTTAATTTTTTTTTTTAAAGATTTATTTATTTATTTATACAGGCACTGGGTACAGTCAGAAGGGAGGGAGGGTGAGAGAATTCACCAGAGCCAGAGCGGGGAATAGAACAGGCAGAGTGATGAAATACACTGCTGAGGGGAGCAGCGGGCGCGCCAGGAGAGGTCTGTTGTACCATGTGGGATCCTCGCCACTGGCCGGGGATTGAACCCGGCTGGGGATCGAACCGGCAATGCAGAGGCTGCGGGCAGCTTCGCAGCCCAGTGCTTAACCACTGCGCCACCAGGGGAGGCCCACATTTAATTCGTGATAAGAAAATAACAGTAATAATTGTTGTCATTATCCTATATTAAAACCTTGACCCAATAGGGAAAAGAACATTTCTTGAACTAGAATATGCCTAGTCATTGTAAAACTGTGACCTCATTTTTTATTCTCACAATACATTCACGAGTTCATGATAAGCCCGGATTCATAAATGAGCTCCTTGAAGACTTTCCTCCTCTTCCCTTAAATTTCCTGTGATAGGCATATAATTTTTCCCTAATAAATATTTGTAAAGAGATGAGAGTTAAGCTAAGAGAGGTTACAAATCTCGGGACACACAGCTACAAAGAGGCTGAGTAGGATTAGATTTTGTATTTCTTACTTCCAGGATTCATGAATTTCCTCCCACAGGACACCTTCTGATAAATTAGATTGGTTAAGTGATCATGAATCTGGGCTAACCCATAGCAAGAAATGAGACCTGGGACTGAAGGCAAGTATATTTCTAGGGGCTTTGGATCTTAGCTTTCCCTAAATCCTCTGTGACTTCTCAGCAGTAGTGGGAAGAAGTCAGTCAAATGGAAGGTCTGCTTCTGACTTTAAGATCAAAGAGGAGGATGGGCCTCCCTGGTGGCACAGAGGGTTGGGATGCAACCTGTGAAGCTATTTGCAGCCACTGCAGCACGGGTTTGATCCTTGGCCAGGGAGGTCACTTCTTGGCCTATTATTCCATGAATTTAATATGTAAGTGTGCATTTTAATTAGGTGCATTCAATAGGTGTATCAAGCCATATGATACTACAATCTCTAGAGACAAAGAGGCTGTCTCCATTCTGCTCTGAATGTTCCCATGTGCCAGAGAACTTTCTCCCAGGATTTTAGAAATCTCTAAAACAAACAAAAGACAAAATCACCAAACAAAAACATATTTCCACAAGATTATAGATGCTAACTTAAATTTAGGATCTAAAACCAATTTTCAAATTGACATTTCTTCATGCCACACACACACACACACACAATCAATGGTATGTGTTTTCATCTTTAGGTGTCTGGCGAGGTGTAAAGGCTATCTTTAGTAGAAGAATGGTATTCCACAGTAAGGGTTTTATTCTTTGGCTTACAAATGATACAGAATTGTGTCATTCCAATACTCAGTGAGTACCTACCATGTTCATTTGTTATATGTAATAAGAACAATATTGATCAGTCCTCAGGAGGAAGCCTTCAGTAGCACCAGGGACATGTCAATGTTTTGACTTAAAAATTATTTAGGAATATAACTGACATGATAGAGTTAGTATACAAACACTAAGTACATTTTAGTTCTAGGCACTGCTCTGGAATAAAAAAAAAAATGAGATAGTAGGCAAAATTGAAACAATGTCAGTTCCATAGAGATGCCCATGTAACCTTCTCATTACCTTGAAACAACTGGCCAGGCCAGGCTCTGACTCCCAGTCCAAAAAGCAAGGATGAAAGGGCCATCTTTCTTCATGCTCGGTTTTCTTCTTATTTTCAACTGGCTGCTTGCACAAGGACATTGCCTTAAAGTGTCTACAGTCCTTCACTTCCCAGCGACCAGGCGGATTCTTTCCTCGCATAACAACACAGCCACCACTGTAGCCTGAAAGCAGAAAGCAACACTTTTAATGATGTTCAGATGATCAGAACATTTTGTTTTTGAAAGAAAGCTCCTTAGAGTGTTGAATAATTGACATCTCATAAGGTGAAGGCACTCAAACTAGAACAATAAAGGTGAGAAAGGAATGCCTTATTGGCATGTTTATTTCATTTCCCTTCTTCTGGAGAAAAGACTAGGTAATTGGAAAGTAAGAGAAGAAAGACTTCAAAGCCTGAAATTTGGACATTTTTAGCTTTAATGGTAGAGGCAATCAGAACTGTTCCAACTTGGGGCTAAAATATTTTCTGTAACTCATCTAATACCAACATCTCTTTACTTTGAATTACTGAACTTTTTAAGTGTGTCGAGAAAAATTTAACTTACTATTTGTTGAGCACCTATGCTATATGCTGAATATTGAAATGTCATCATGAGAAATCAATGTCAAATATACATTTTAAACATACATTGCTCTGAGAACTACATTCAACACAAAAAAATATATAAATGATGAATTCAGGGTATGCTTCAAGTTATGCAGCAGAAGACAAAACCTCTTATTTGGAGAGTAGAGAAAATGATATACATTTTAAGGGGGCGGTGAAACTCTGGGCATAAGAATAAGGACAAACCTTAGGGGAAAGGACCTTTGGCTATTGACAAAACTTCATTTTATTCTTTGTGCCTGTTTGAGCATTTTGAAACATGAAGCATAATTTTTCCATATGAAAAATTTCCAAGTTAAGAGTCTCAAATTTGTGATGAAATCTTTGCAATTCATATGATAGATTTAAAAAACCTTTAAATTTCAGTGAAAAGTAGTAGAAAATAATCCCATTCTAAAAATATAATAAAAATTGATTAAGAATATATTTCTTTTTTCTTAACTCTAAGGTGATCAATTAATTAAATCAATATTCAACAACAAAAAAACCAACAAAACTTGTGCATCTACATTGCACCAGCCGAGAGCATATATTAGCTGTTAGGGATAGAAGGGCAAAACAATACCCAACTCTTAGCTTAATGTGAGGCACAGACACATAAATGATTAAATGCAATAAACAATGTATGAAGTGTATAGTAAAAGTGTGTTCAAATTTCTGTGGGGAGAACTCACAGGGGTGATGGAATCTGTCTTCAGAAGTCAATAAAGGATGTGCAGGAAGTGACATTTGAGTTGGGTTTTAAAGGATGGAAAGAAAAAGCGTTTTCAAGTGATCCTTATAAAAAAGCTAGTGATTATAGATGGAGCATCTGAAGATGTGTGATGATTCTGGACCTCAAGTCACTTTAAAATGTGTCGTCACTTGATACTAGATATTTGTCTTGTTTAATTTCCCTTCAGGAATAATGACTTCTACTTTTTTAGATATAGAGTGACTGGCATTATCTTTGTCAGCCACATTTTAGTTGTTTTATGCTCACAGAAACACTGAGTGGGAGATGAAAGAATACAGGAAGACACATACAGAGTATCTCATAAAGGAATGGAAACTAGTTTGTGAAAGAAGAGAAAGAATACGGGAGTTAAAGAACATCCTGTTGTACATCCTGTTTTAGGCATCAGGCATCATAAGATAGTTCCCATCTGCATGAAATTTACAGTCCAGTATGTGTGTGTACACTATGTGTAAAAGAAGATCACAAAGATGAAAATGATGGGTCTAAACATATAACTATGATTAGAATGACTCACATAGAAGAAAAAGAAGTCAAAAGAGATTGGCCCATAAGAGGCCATTGGCTGGCTCCATTACCCAGAACAGCTATTTAGTGTTAAAGATGGAGTGTTCAAGGCCAGGCAAGAGGAAAAGACTATAGCATGCATCTGTCCCGGCCATGAATGGAGTTTGCAGGTCTGTTGAATGTAATTTTGACAAGCAACTCACACTTGGGCTAAGTCATGAGCAATAAAGTTGATGCTCCATGCTCTGTGCAATGAAATGCGAATGAAATTGAACTGGGGAAATCCTTATGGATCCCCAAATGAAATATCAATATACTAATGGAGTTGCTCTATTTGGAAGAGAGGGAAAGCATACACTCCAGTCTGAGTCTTCCTTTCTTCCTCTCCCAGCAGCCTTTGACTTGGAGCCTGAAGTCTGGGGTTCTAGTGCCTGCACCAGTATTTAGTAATTAGAAACTTGAAAATTAATTAATCACAAATGACCTCATTTAGAATATGGGGCTAATAATTTCTTTTCTTTTTCAGGATTGTCATGAACATCAAATGAAATAATGTATTTAAAACATGCTGATAGATATGAAGGGCTGAAACTAACCCTATTATTTTGCTACTATTGTTACTGTCTATTTTCATTATAAAAGCTGAGATTTTATGGCAGTTTTGCCTGCCTGTTCAAAGAATTTTTTTAAAAAGCTTGAATCAGCAAGTTTAAAATGTAATATACTTTTTTGTTGGCCTTGCATTTTGTCTTACTTTCCCACATCAGACAGTGATTAAATAGCTTTGGTTTTAGACACTATAGATATTCAACTCATCTTCATTAGTGAAGAAGGAGATGTTTGTGAACGGCTATGAAGATGAAAAGTGCTGCAAGAGTGCTATTGGTATTCTAAAGTGGTTAACTTAATGTAACATTTGACCCAAATTTTAGAGCCTCAGCCCCAAAGAAGCAGTAAAGTTGTGTAATAAAGGGAGGCTGGGCTAAGGGAGATATAAACTGAATTTATAATCCTATATTGTGGGGATGCTTGCAAAGCCAAATTATAAGGGGAGGGTGTGGGAAGGAGCAGAAGTGGTTTTCTTCCCAAAGAAATTGTTCTTAAATCTGATAGCTCATTTCCCATTGGAGAAGAGAAACTATCATACTATTCTTCAGGGGGTGAATCTCACAGTTAAGCCAATTCTCCTTACCTGCTTTACCATCCCTCAACCCCCTTCACTCTCTCCATCATGCTTGAGTGGGAATACTTTTGGTTGGTTAAAAAAAATTCCAAATTCTATTTGACAAAGCTATCTAATCATCAAAAATGAGCTGGGAAAGCCTCCATCTTTAAACTTTCTTGCCAAATACCCCAAAACAAACATACAAAACCCCCCCTTGGTTTGTGACCTCAGGAAAGGAGGCACATCTATAGCTGGGCCTTCAGAACCTCTGGACAATTAATTTACTTGAGTTGTCAATTATTCCTCCATTCCTTAAAATACCCCTCTCACATTCTTAGCTCTCAAGTCTTCCACCCAACTCAGCTTCTCTCTCTGTCCTATTTTCCAAGGAGAATAGTGAATCCAGTGGGGCAGATAGTGAACTTTCAAGGAGGGCTGTATATATGCCCAGTAGGGTGCTAGACAGTTTATAGGTTTTCGTTTTCCTACTTAACTTCAAAAGTTCTTTGAGGCATATGCTAATATCTACATCTTGCCAATGGGAAAACTGAGACACAGAAGTTTAGTGACCAGTCTAAGGGCACAGTAGGTGAGGGTCTGGTCTGAATTTGAAATCAGATTTATTTGACTCTGCCAGGAGATGTCAAGGTACAGAGCAAGTGGGCATTGAGCAAGAAACTGTTGAGTAGATGATTAAGTCTCCCTTTCAAATTATGCTCCTCCATTTTCATGGGCTCTCTCTCATTCCTCTGGTCTCATTCTCTCCTTTGTGTGGCCACAGCACTTCCTTGAAGACCTACTATCATAGCTACTCATGCTTATTGGAAAATATGGAACTATCCAAAGGATGCCCAGAAATGGACTGTTTGTCTTCATTTTTGTGGTGGTCCATTTCAGAATTCTGATACGCCTTAAAATGCACCAGGCCTGGGCCTCCCTGGTGGCGCAGCGGTTGAGCACTGGGTTGTGAAGCTGCCCACAGCCTCTGCGGTGCCGTTTCAATGCCCAGCTGCTCCCTGGCCACCAGAGGAGGGTCCCACATGGCGCGCAGACCTCTCCTGCCGCCTGCTGCTCCCCTCAGCAGTGTACTTTGTTATTCTGCCTGCTCTGCTCCCCGCTCTGGCTCTGGTGAATTCTCTCACCCTCCCACGCTTCTGACTGTACCCAGTGCTTATATAAATAAATAAAAATAAATAAATCTTTAAAAAAAAATGCACCAGGCCTATCTGCTTGCAAGGTTCTCCTTGATGTATGTAGGGACTTTTAAAGAAAACAGATCTGGCGTGCTCTACTGGAATCTCATTTTCCTTGTCACTGGCAGAAGGTTCCTGTTCCCATTAACTTAAGAAAACTGGGGTAAATGTGCCCTGAAGTTATCTCATTCCTTATGAGTGAAACACACCTTTTTTTTCCCCCCACAACATTATCTAGATCTAGAAACAACAAATTTGTCACAGAGACTGTATTATGGAGGGATACAAAATAGAGATCTGAACATGTTCATTTTTTGTTCAGACACCAGTGAAACGCCAGTGTAACTTAGAAACATTTTTTGAATGTCTTAACTAGGATGGACTCACTTATTTTTGTTCTTACCATAATGCAGCCTCCAGTTATTTTGAATATTTAATCTAAGTACAAAGCAAATTTTAGTTTCTGATGCATTAGCTTTTCCCTCAGTGAGAAAAGTTCTATTTATCATTCTTTCCTTTAATCAGTGGCACTAGTTAAGTATGGATCAAACTGTTTTTCTTGTTTTACCTGAACAGTTACTTCTATTAAAATACCAAATGCCATAGTTTCTTTATTATTATTGTGTTAATAACAATAGAATTTCCTGGTATTTTGAGATTGGGGGATTTTGGCATGAAAGGAAATGTGAATAGATGATAGGTTAAGTAAAATCCTTGTAGTCCTGAATTTGAATCCAAAGTATCAGTTTGAAGTCAAGAAGTATTTTATCTTACACCCACCACATTCTCTCTTTCTCTCTCTCTCTCTCTCTCTCTCTCTCTCTCTCTCTCTCTCTCTCTCTCTCTCTTTCTCTCTCTCTCTCTCTCTTTCCAGCTTTCCAGTTCTATCAACTGACATGACCTGGAAACCAACAAGCAATGAGTATGTCTGTGCCAGATTGTGATACTGAAATAATACCATTTCCCATTAAAATGAACCAATGATACTTCTTTAAAGTATCAATGTTTCTCAGTCTAGAGTACAAATGTAAGTCTTGTCACTAATAGCAAGGAAGTGATCAGTGACAACTAGAGCCACATTAAATGGTCTCAGGATGTAGTCTTTGGAGAGATTTTAATTTCCACTAAAGAGGATAATAATTGAAATAGATTAAAATACATCAAATATATTTAAAACCTTATTTCATAGTAATGTTTTATAAATCCCCCAAACCTGATCAATTACTATTTGAGGATGCTAATGACACGTAATCATTTCAAAACAATGTAGAGAATTAAGCATTTACTCTCTCTTTCTGATAAAAACTATAACAAAAGATAACCAAAAATTGATGGAGGGAAATCACCTCTTTATAGAAATATCCTAGCTATACAAAAGGAAGCCTTTAATGAGTCAATGGACCTAGGCATTGATCAATAATAGCTGCTAATATTACAAGAGCAAGAACATTAGACATTTTATGCCACCAGATAGAGCATACAACTAGCTAGCTACTAATATTTTTTCAAAAAAATAATAAAATCTTAACTTCTAAAACTTCTAAAAAATGTTAATCGTATGGAAAATAGGGAGGATAGAGTAACACATTAAACAATATATGGGGATAATTAAAAAGGTCAGACATAGAAACTCTGCAGGACAAACAACCCATTTGCATTAATGGGTTTAATATTTTAAAAATTTAAGAAAAAAAAGGTAGGGCAAAGAAGAGGGAAACCTAGCACTTAAAATAGACTTCAAGATCTATCTACCCTCTGCAGTGGGTGAATAGGGGATCCTGGCTCACATAGACTGGAAAATACATTATCATATATTATTTGTGAGTCATTCAGAAAGTTGAGCATGGATTGATTTCTAATGTTATGGCATTATAGTTAATTACATCTAGGTGTCATAATTGTATTATACTCATGTCTTTTAAAAAGGAATCTGTCTTTTAGAGACAATACTGAAATATTCATGGAAGAAACAATGTCTGGGATTTGTTGTGAAAAAATATGGGAAGTTGGGGGAGTAGGCTTGGATTTAGAGGAGACACTAGTAATGATGAGTTGATAATTGATGACACTAAGTGATGGGTAGATAGAGTTCATTATACAGTTTGGAAAACATTATACAAAGTTGAAAAAATGAAAGAATTATAATCCTACCACCAATTAATATTTTGATGGTATGGCCTCAGGTGGGAGCCTAAATTGAGCTTATAAAAAGTTGCAGATTTCCTGTTCAGTGGTCAATTTATATAGACAGTCTGGGCTGGATTAAGATTCTGACATAGGGACCAAGCTAATGGATTCTCTTGTGACAGGCAAGGGGAAAAATGTGATTTAGTGTGGCATTTCTGCAAACTGCAATTTAAAAGAAAAAGGGAAATGTAGGGGCTTTTATATTGCCATTTTCTTCAAAAAAGATTTACATTTTCATCTTATTCAGAGACAATTTACTCAATGTCAATCAGCACAAGCAGCAAAACTGAACATCATGGTATTATTTTTGCTTCAGGGAAAAGAAAAAGAGTAGTGCCACTCAAATAAATTACAGCAGAAACTTATGAATGACAAGGAGCTCTGCATCAATTCCAGATTTTAGACATTCAAATATGCCCCTAGGAAGGTAGCATTAAAAGCCAAGAATTTTGTCTACTCAAAATGTATTAATTTATTTTGACAGGTATAGACATTCCTAACAAAATTCCAAAGTATATTAGAAATGATAACCGAGCTCTTTTTTCAGTCATAGTATAACATGGAACTTCACTATTTTCTGTATTTTAATATATTCATAGATTTTTCAAATGAAAGGGTTGTTTATTGAGTGAATTGTGATATTTCTTGTTTAGAGCAATGCAAATTTAGCAGCTTTTACACAAATTTCTTAAACCAATGTTTATACATAAAGTATAATTTGTCTTTTTTGAATATAATGTGTCTTAATTTCACCTTGCAAATGTCTTTAGAAAGTACAATTAGAAAAACTATATAATTTAGAAGATTTTAAATGCACAGCAAAATTGAGCAGAAAGTACAGAATTGTCTTTTACCCCATCTCCATATAATTCAGAACTTCCCCTGTTGCTGACATCCCATACCACAATGGTGTATTTTTTTTTTATTAAAACTGATGAAACTGTGTTGATATATTATCACCCACAGTCCATGATTTATGTTAGCATCATTTTTGGTTTTACACATTCTGTGGGTGTGGACAAATATATGATGACATATACATATATGTATGTATTTATATGTGTATAATCACACACATACACCATTGTGGTGGATATATGAATATAAAATATATCGTTTCAAAGCCTGCTTACTTAATAGTTGTATATTTTCTTTGTTTAAGGTCTTTTCTACATTTTTAAATTAGGTTCTTTTATATTGCTGAATTTTAAGAGTTCTTTGGATATTTTGGATAACAATCCTTTATCAGATAAGTTTTTGCAAATATTTTTCTTTTGGTCTTAGTTTGTCTTTTTGTTCTCTTGTCATTCTCAGAGCAGAAGTGTTTATTTATTGTTATCATCAATTAATCATCAATTATTATCACCAATTATTTCTTTCATGGATTGAGCCTTTTGAATTGTATCTAAGTCATTGCTATATGCAAGCACATCTAGGTTTTCCATTATGCTATCTTCTAGGACTGTTACAGTTTTGTACTTTATATTTAGGTTTATGATCTATTTTGAGTAAGATCTGTGTGTCGATTCTTTGTTTTTGCATGTGGATGTCAAGTTGTTCCAGGACCACTTGTTGAAGAGTATCATTTTTTTCTGTTGTATTACCTTTGCTTTTTTGTCAAAGTTCAGCTGACTGTATGTTGGTCCATTTCTGTACTCTCCTATTCCATTGATTTTGTCTATGTTTTGCCACCGTTTTGATTACTGTAACTTTATATTAAGTCTTGAAGTCAGGTAGTGCTAGTCCTTTAACTATGTCCTTTTCCTTAATAGTGAGTTGGTTATTTTGGGTCTTTTGCCTTGCCATATAAACTTAGAATCAATTTCCCAGCATCCACAAGATAATGTGCTGGGATTTTGATTGGGATAATGCTGTTCTATCGATCAATTTTTGAAGAACTACAATCTTGGTAATATTGAGTCTTCTTATCCATGAACATGGAATAGCCCCCCACTTATTTAGTTCTTTAAAGTTTTTTTTCATTAAAATTTGTAAATTTCCTCATATAGATTTTGTACATAGTTTGTTAGTTTTACCTAAGAATTTCATTTTGCTGGGTACTGAATGGTAATTTGTTTTAACTTTATATTATACTTGTTCATTTCCCATATATAGGAAAGTGATTAATTTTTGTACATTAACTTGTATCCTGCAATACTGCTACAATCACTTATTAGTTTCAGGAATTTCTTTAATGATTCTTTTGGATATTTTATGAAGATGATCATGGAGTGGGGGGATTACTTTAGGATGTAGAAAAATGACTTTCTGCTAATAAAGGTATGTGTAGTCTTGAGCAAGGAACTTATACCTTGAAACTGTTAAATGATTCATATTTTAAAATGACCGGTCATATGTCACCCTTGAGAACCTGTGGTATTTATTTAGTTGAGTTAAGCATTAAGAAAACTTTGGTAGAATCTATAGAGGTAGACCAAGGAGTGGTAGGAATTTGGGGTAAAGACAGCAAGAGAGAAAGGTGGTGTTACATATAGGCTCCTACTCACGGGGCTGGTATGCATTCCAGTATGTGTACTGCACTGGCTCAGACTTCTGCCCTGCTGTCTTCCAAGTATATTCTCCTGTATTGTTTTGGTCTTGAAGAGCTATCCAAAAATAACTGTCCTTCGTTTTTACCACACTACTGATTAAACTGATCATAAAAGCCTGTTCAAACCTAAAAAGGGGAAAAGGAAATGGTTATAGTAAATTTCTGGGAATACAAATATGTCATTAAAATGTAATGAGGTACCCAGAATGGCAGTTATCATGAATTCTTTAGAATACAGAGCAGAAAAATACCTAAAGACCTGAACATTACTAATAAGTGACCAATGTCAGTGCAATTCCCAGAAATACATAAGTGAGGAAATTTGATTGTCACAGACAAGGCTTAGTTCTTTTAAGGAATGGTTTCTGGCTCCAGCATCAGAGTGTAGGTGGTAAAGTCCACAAAGTTGCAATACATTTATTGGAACAAGGTGTACCCTATTTTGTAATTAGGCCACACAGCATACAATATGCCATAATTTGTGTGAGGTGGGTGGCTGCCAGTGGGGAGGAAAAAGGGTATTGTGCTTTTTCGAATGAGGATCTGCCAACATAGAACAGACACTCATCCACTCACCACATTTGCCCTGTGAGAAGGAAACAAAGATTGGAATAGCAATTGTATATCTCCCAAGTGAATTTGTTCTCAGGCATTCGGTGCCCTTGGCTTATTCTAATGTGTTCAGATATGTGTATTCACTGGGAATAATTTTTGAAACCTAGCGATTAATCTGGGGAAATATGCCCACTTATATTTCCCCCTAAAAGTGCCATGAATTAGTGTTTATTGCTTGGTGATTGTGACCCTTTTCCACCATGAATGATCTAAAGCAGAGTCTACAAAACTTGTAAATATACTTCCATATGAGTACTAACTGCAAAAACACGAGTATTCAATCTTAACTAGAACACTGAAATTCCAAGCTAAGTTGGAAACTATCTTGAAAAAGTCATTTTCAACACATAAAAAGTTTGAGAAACATTTCAAATAGCAGTGAATTTTGGCCAGACCTGCTGAAACAATGGGAAAGGAAAGGGCTGATGAAATTACCCAGGAAAGCTAAAGAGAACATGAATTAGAATTTTTTCATCCAATTTTTAATTTTTTTCATTACCATGCATGCTTAACTTGTTAAGGGAAGCAAAAATTCAATGTGGCCATTGAAGAGTAGGGGATTTTCAAAGGAATAGGGGAGGAAAAGAGAAAGGAACACTATGAACATCACTAGCAATGTTTTGTGATCTTGGCCAACTATGATACTCATCTTTGTAGATCATATGGATTTTCCTCATGCTTTACTAAGTATTTTCTGTAGCTACTCTAGTAATTATCTAAATAGCATACATTTAAAACACAGTCAAAATTGGAAGTGTTCTTTTTGAACCAGCTTGCTGTGGTAGAACGTTATGTAAATATGCTTCAAAAAAAGAAGGTATATAAAGCTAAATATTGTGTAGAAGCTATTGTCATTTACCTTACAGTGCCATTTACCTTACACTCTGCTCACAGTGTTGGTTCTAAACCCAGGGTGCATTGCTAGTTCTTCCATTACCTTGTATACTGGCATTTGTTGTAAAATGAGAGTAAAGGAGGGAGGAGATACTTGCCTGAGAACCTGATCACTGGTATCATTATTTATGGCAACATTTTGCTTTTTGCTTTTATCCCTTGCTGGTTTTAGATTTAGTCTGCAATAATTATAACTCTTATCCATGTTTATTACTGCTTAAAACAATAGAAACCTGGTTTTTGAATTGGCAAGTATAGCTTTAAATGGTTGCATATGATACTCATAAATCAAATCCTAAAACCTACAAATCATGATAGAACTCTAGCTTCCTTGGTCCAGTTTAGAAGATGGCACTGTTAATAAAGAAATTCAGCAAATGTCTTCCTTTTCAACAATATTATTCTAAGAAATTAACTTGGATAAGACAGCATGCAATCTCTAGAGTGTGTATTTCCAACTGTAAAGAAACAAGGGAACATTTTATATTCTTTACCACTCACAATTTGGTTTCAAATACTATAAGGATTATAAAAACTCTGGCTTATGATAATAGAGATGCCATTTTAAGTCTTTTGTACTTCTCTGTTTTAGAATTATTCATCTGAAAATATTCCAGAACATCTTAATATCTTTTGTCTGATTTCACTGAGGTTATTTAATTCAAATGTTCTTTTAGGGTAGAAAGTTGCCATTTGTATACATTTTTATCTTATTATTTGAAGCAGTATAACATGTTATCTCTAAGGAATTCAGTAAAGTAAAAATTGTTTGTTTTTCTTTAGAAAAACAAAATATTTTACTTGGGTGTATCCACTTATAAAGTCAGATTTTTGTAGGGGAACTTTTTTTTTATTGATTAAGACATTAACATTTTTAATTGTACTTTATTATTGATGTAATGTTGCTTTACAACACTGTGTATAATTTATGGGCATAAGTTCAAACCACTTTAGATGAGTATTACCACACCACATGCACCAATTTTTCCAGTCAAGTAAGAAACCAAATGTGCAATTTTAGTGCAAACAAGAAAAAAAAAATTGAACTTCCATCAATTTGACAGGAAAGTGTTATTCATAGTTTTAACACTAAATTTATATGAAAATGCAATTTGAAAGTAGTAATATATTTTTTGGCATACATAGACAAAACTTCACTATGAAAGAAACATTTCAAAAGATGCATACTTCAAAAGGAGGTGTTTTATACTTGTATCTCTAGTTGAGTACTTTATTTCTTCATTGATTTGAAAAAAATGTATATTTCTTATCTGTGAACACATAGTTCTTAGCACAGACAGCTGTACAAAAAGAATTGTGCTTGTTTTACTGAAAATTAGAGATTAAAAAAAGTAATGCACTGGAAGTAGCTTCACTTGAGACCTATTTCAGTGGGGAAAACAAAACAGTGGTTATATTATATATAGTGATCAGGTTTTGTAGGGGGAACTCAGCTGTGAACTGGTGATGCAACTGAATCCCCCCCCCCCCAGTGTGGAGGGTGTCCAGTGGACTACAGTAGAGGACTATCTTACCTTACACCATTGATAAAATTAATTCACAAAGATTCTAAAGACCTAAATGTAAGAGCTAAAACTATAAAACTCTTAGAAGAATAGATAGGGGGAAAGTTTTGTGACATTTAATTTGGCAGTAATTTCATCGATTAACTCCAAAGGCAGGGACTACAGAATAAGAAGTGGATAAACTGAATTTAATAAAACTGAACATGTTTTGCATATCAAAGGACACTGTCAACAGTGTGAAAAGGGTGATGTGGTATGGTGACATACATCTGAATGGGTGAGATTCAGTAACAGAATTGTTAACATATTGATGCTAAATATGTATTTGATAAAGGGTTAATATTCAGAATATATAAAGAATTTCTACAACCTAGCAACAGAGAACAAACACTGCAATTTAAAAATGGATATAGGACTCAAAAAGATATTTATTCAAAGAAATATACAGATGCCAACAAGCACATGAAAAGATGCTCAATATCATTAATGATTAGGGAAATGAAAATCAAAAGCACAGTGAGGTACTAGTCACCCAATAGGATGACTATTATAAAAATCAAACCCAACAACAAAGTACAAGTGTCGGCCAGGATATGCAGGGACAGGAATCTTTGTGAACTGCTGGCAGAAATGTAGAGTGGTGCAGCTGCTATGGAAATCAGTATGCAGGTTGCTCAAAAAATTAAAAATACAATTTTTGATCCAGAAATTCCACTCCTGGGTATATTACCCCACAGAATGAAAGAAGGTAGTCAAAAGATATTTGTACTTTCATATTCATGGCAGAATTATTCACAGTAGCTAATAGGTGAAAGCATCTTGTGCCTGTTCATGGATAAATAGATAAAATGTGTTATATTATGGAATATTCTTCAGCCTTAAAAAAGGAAGGTAATTCTGCATACTCTACAGCATGAATTAACCTGAAGGATATTAGACTGTACAAGTACAAGGATATTTTGTACAAATACAAAAGGAGACAACTACTGTATGGTTCCACTTACGAGATAACTAGAGTAGTTAACTTCATAGAGACAGAAAATAGAATGGTAGTTGGCAGAGGCTGGGGGCAGGAAAAAGAAGGAGCTATTTTTTAATGGGTAGAGAATTTCAATTTGGGAAATTGACTAAAGTCTCAGAGATGGGTGGTGGTGATTGTTGCACAATAATATGAATGTACTTAACGCCATTGAACTATTAAAAATGGTTAAAATGATCAACTTTATATTACATACTTTACTACAACTAAAAGATAACTGCAGAAGTTTTTGGGGTGTGTGGACGTTGGAGGTAAGTGGCAGAGCTGCAAAAATGCTTGAAAAATATCCACATTTAAACGTAAGAGAATATGAGTTATTGCAGGATTTTTCACTTTTGGCAACACAAAATCAAATGTCTTCTGAATTATTTTGTACCAAATATCCCATGGCTGACTGATTCAAGATGTTGATATACATGCTTTTAGACAATTTTCCATGGTAACTTTGGAACTGTGGTTTTCAATTCACGCTCTGTATGGAGAGCAAAGTAGCTAGGCCTGCAAAAAAATTTTGTAGCACTAAACAAATAAAATTGTTATTCAGCAATAAGGATCTGTTTTTCTTTCCCTTTCTATTCCACAAAGTGTTAAAAGTCCTAGACCAAGAGCAGTTGCCCCCTAACAAATGAAATAAGTAATCTGTAGCAGGTGGTTCTAATTGTGCCCATCAAACCTGTCGCTCAATTGTGCAGAAGAGTGGAAAATCAATTAGCAACTACAAGCTTGGGTACTGGTGAGTGACAGGAGTATCTTAACTCAAACAGGAAATCAGTAATGGAAGCAAAGGATTAGTGAGGCTGCTAGTGGACACTCTTGGATCTGAGGAAACCTTCCATTTACTGCCCAACCTTCTCAGACAAAAGATGCTGTTGAAAAATGTTTCACAGTGTGGATCTTTGTTTCCTACTTGATAATGTCTAGATAAGTAAAAATCGAGAGCATGATGCCTTTTCTTCCCTCAACTTCCATGTCCCTTGTTGGAGCCTCTGCTTTGGATGTAAACATGTTTGCAGTGTAACATGCATGCATGAATGCATGCTTGAATGCTGGGAAGGATGTTTCCCGGGGCTAGTGTATCGCACTGCTGGGGCGTGGCTGTATCACACTGCTGGGACTTGGCTGCTGACCAAGTTGCAGGCCAGGTCCACTAGGAGGGGCTGGGAGGTAGAAGATGTGACAAAAACAAACTTGGCTATGCCCTAGTTCTGCTTTAGAGTTGGACAACACATTAGTATTGGCTATTGTATACAATTTATCAAAGGAAAAGTTGAAAGTATTCCATCATGCCTTGATCTAGTTTTGGTGGGAAATGAAACAGAATGGATTTTTCTCCCAGATACTTTTTATCATTTTCAAGAGATCCCCAAAGTGTTCTTAGAAAATGAAGAGTTTGACTTTTAACAAATTTCTACCTTACTTGGGTGACATTGACACTATGACTTGTCTGTAATATCACTTTTGCGTTTGTCCAGTTGTTGTTATTATACCTTCTCCACTTGTTTCATGTATTGTGTTGTATCTCTTCAGGTGCTGGCCTGCAAGTAACACCTAGACAACTACTCCACGCCATTCATTTCTGTGCAGCATGCCAGTGTTTGATCTGATGCCTCCCACAAGGCAGGTATTGAATAGTTTTCTAATAAATTTTTTTTTTAAGATTTATTTATTTATGCATAACAAGGACTGGGGTGTAGGCCAGAAGTGCGGAGAGGTTAGAGGATTCACCAGAGATACAGTGGGGAGCAGAACAGGTGGATTGACCGAAATACACTGCTGAGGGGAGCAGTGGGGGAGTCAGGAGAGGTCTGCTGTGCCATGTGGGTCACCTCCCTGGCTAGGGATCGAACTCGTGCTACAGTGTCTGTGGATAGCTTCACAATGCTGTCTTAACCCCTTACACCACCAGGGAGGCCCCGCTTTTCTAATAAATTCTTAACTTGATAAGTTGTGTGGTCAGGTAGTATATGAAAAGTTACACTCAATGACTATTACCCCAAAAAAGAAAAGGTGAAACAATTAGACTTATGTTCTTCAGTGAAAAATATAATGAAACTGTAATTAACAAAAGAGTGCTTCATTGGTCAGGTTCCTGAATAAAGGCCAATGTTGACTCACTGATTGAAGGACATCCAAGGTAGAAACCTTTTGTGTAGGTTAACAGATTGAGGATAAAGGCTTTCTTCTGCAGGGTGGTTATTCTGCAGAGGAGAAAGGTAGAACTAAAAATGCTGAGATGCATCAAAGGTGGGATGGACTGAGCATAAAATATTTCTTTGGTCAATTTATTTTTCCAAATACAGTTCGTGTGTGTGTGTGTGTGTGTGTGTGTGTGTGTGTGTGTGTGTGAGAGAGAGAGAGAGAGAGAGAGAGAGAGAGAGAGAGAGAGGGAGGAGGAAAGGATAAAGGGAAGGGAGAGAGAGAGAGAAAGAAAGAATGTGTACATTTTTGTGAACTGTTTGAAGTAAGGAAGGTAAGCAGAGGAAGAAAATACTGGTGGCTTTGAATTTGAATGTCCTATGTGGGAGACTGGAGAAAGTACACAGGAATTCCTCCTCTAGGTTGGATTGACATATGAAATGTCACTAGATGAAACCATAGCACCAGTTGCCCTGTTTCCTAGTATTCAGAGGATATTTTTAAAGGCAATAAAAAACAAACAAACGGTGACTTGCTTTGCAGGTTATACTTTCCCATAGAACCACTGAAGAGTTCTCCTTTGCTTCTGTCTTCACCATGGAGGAGTCAATCTCCCAGCCCTCACCCTCCTAACGGAATTGCTAGTGAGTTTAAGGTTATTTTTTTATTTTTTTTTGGTATTTTTTTATTTGGTATTTTTTTATCCCCTATTGTACATCTGTAGCATGTTGCAAAGTGCATGGAAGGTAAAAAAGTAAAACAGGAGCAGTTTCTCTGTATGTATTGAGAAGACACTGGTGCACAGGGAAGTCTAAATCAAACAAACATAGACTAAGACCCAATAGGGAAATTTTTGAATATCCTACTCTGTGGTTACGTTTAAAAATCTCATTTGACTCAAACACATTACATTAAAAATACTTAATATTAAATAAGTTTCCAATATAAACATTTAGCAAATAAAATCTCAATATAACCAGGTTCATTAGAAAATCTACTTAATTAATAATTTTTTAATGAAAAGTAGAAGTCATCTTACATTTTGGCACTTGTTACTCAAAAATCAATTTAGTGAAAGCACTACACGATTTAAATCTGTAACATATAGTATAAAAATAATTGAACACTCTTATAAAATATGGCACATATTAGATGTTGAACATTTACAGATGATGGTTAGATTTTATCATTCCAAGAGTTCTATGTCAAAATACAATCATGGTTTTTATGGGAAATTTCTACTCTACCTGTTTGTAATGGTTGCAAGTGCAGGAGAACAGTAATAACCGCTGGAAGCGTGCTCAAAGCTTCGAAGAACAGTGTCGATTTTGTAACAGAATTCACCATGTCTCTTCCATCCCTTAAACAAAGAAAGAGAATTAAGGATATAATCTAATTTAGTGAAGTAGTAAAAGATATTTTTTGCATATTCTCATTTACCTCTTATATAATTTTCTTTTTAGCCCCAATCAAAACTCAAAACTTGAATTTTTGTTTTAATATTTTGATACATGATCTATCTGGTAATGCCATTAGCGTAGCCACTTCTATAATTAATTATAATTATATATTCTATTTAATTAATTCTATAAACCTAAAAGCTGTAAGAAAGTTAATTCTTAAAGCCTAAAACTTTAAAAGCAAATAAAAATAAAGGGTATCACTCAGGATCTCTCTCTCTCTTTCACACACACAAACACACACACAACCTGTTCAGATTTATAGAATTTCATACAAATGATTTCTACAAAACAGTAGAAATCAAGTGTCAGTTCTGAAGACAGAATGCATGGGTTTGAATTCCAGGTGAACTTATTTGATCTCTCAGTTTTCTTCTCTGTAAAAGCGGAATAACAGTGTCCATGGGGCTGTTTTGAGAATCAAAGAGAGACAATACAGGCAGAGAGCTGAGAATTAATCAGGGGACTCAGTACAAGTAAAGTAGACACACCTATTTAATGATAGTATATATTTTAAAAACTTTTTTTCAATTTCTTATTTCATATTATTTCAGAAATCATTAAGGCTAGAGACTTGGGTGAATTCGGAGTGTGTAAGCTAGCTCAGAAACCAATTCTGGTATGAAACAGGGTAGTATTCACTGTATCATGATCCCTCTAATAGTGATTGGCTAAAACTTTTTTTTGGTAAAGATTATTTTTAAATTAATTGGTTATCCTTTTAGAGAGGAAGCAAGCAAGCATCGGCACTTAGACAAAAATAACAAATATGTATCTCCACCTTGGGAGCAATAAAAGATGACTCTATTCTTTAAAATCATATAGCATAGGAGATATGTATTCATTAGTCTTCTATATTGCAACTGAGTTATTTTAGTTCTTTTTCTTCCCATATTATGAATCAACCTCACATCAACCTATTTCTATGTATTTACAAGTTAAAATACAGTTTATTTTGTGCCATGCCAATATTTGCTGGAGTTTGAGCAGATATAATGTTTCTGCTATTTTTCTTGGAAGGTCTTATCATAAATTAAAGAAAGTCTTGTTTTAGAAATCAGCTATTTTAGTTCAATACATATTGAATGATGTGTGGATCACAGGAGCTTCACATCCATCCAGCAAGATCGAGCTCTGATCTCACTCCCTTAACTTCTACCCTCCTCTTATCAGTGTGAGGACTTAACAGCTCCAGTCAGAGCTCCCTCTGGATCACCCCAGATGGCCAGATGGCCAGAGAGGTTAGACTGCTTTTGTAGTTGGGACAACAGGAGGAGGAAGACTGACAATGTGACCTTTCTGACAAAGTATTCCTTCTTCATTATTAGTTTTTAGATTACAGCTACTTGGCAAAAAAAAAGAAAGAAAGAAAGAAAAAAATTTAAGAACTAAATAGGCTCAAGTAAAGGGGCACAGTCATAACCAGAAAAACAAAGACTCTTTACTACAAGCCTTTGTTCATTGTTCATGCATTGAAAGTGGGAAGAGTAATTGATTGCATCTGTAAATATCCTTTGAACATGAGGTGCCATTTCATTTTAAATGAAATGATGATGATGACAACACTGAAACAATTGCCTTAGATCCTAAAAAGTGACTTGTTGAAAAATGAAATCTTTTGTCTTAAGATGTATTTTATAAGTTAATATTGCATGTGCAGACTGTTTAAAGAATTGCATTGAAGAAACTTTCAAAATCCTGTTCATAGACTGATGCATAAAGATTAATGGAAATTTCACCATAAAGTTAGAGAATTATCTCTAAATTCAGAATCTTTAAATGCTACTAATGCTGGTCAGAACAGGGAAGCAGTATATAAAAGTATATAAACGTTTGAATAGCACATCAGTTCTATTTCTGTTGAGACAATATTACTTGCACTTTGTATTCAAATAAAACATGTTGCATTGCTCTGAAAGCTACAATAAGTTAAAAAATGTTTTAAATCATAGACTAGTTATAATTAATTTGGGAATTACAATCATTAACTAAAATGTTTTGTAACAAGTCAAATATGTCACATAGGTACTATTTGGCTATAGTATAAAGAGAAATCAAGTTTATAGTTAATTAATAAATCAAATGCAGTTTCTGAGGAGATAGGTTATTGTTTAATTGAAACAGAAAAATTGGATTAGAGGAGAAAATGATCAAAATAAAACTGTAAAAAAACCAGATTGGGGAACATTTTGAAATTCATAAAGTGTAAAAATTGCTAATATTTAAATCTAAATTCTTTAGTGTATGTATATTGAAAGAGAGGTGACATGCATCTGCTGAGGACAGTGGTTGGTAGATTTTTGATAATTTTACTGCAGGACATTGAATATATTTAAAGAAATATAAAACAGAAAAACAGATCATTTTCTGCCTTTTAAGTTTAAACCTAAATATTAGATATTTTAATTACTTAATATACCAAAAATACTTTATTACTTAAAATACTATTTATTCACTTTCCCAAATAATAAATTGCAAACTTGTACTTCACTTCTTTATTGTATGTCATTCAAACATTACAGGGAAGTGAAAAGGAAAACACAATTTTGGGTGCAGAAATTCACTTTCTGATTCAAAGAAATGCATTCGTTTTCACTCTGACATCCCACTGGAAAATGATGAAAACCTCGTGTGACATGGCATTGCGTGATAATCATTGTTTGTACAGATGGTGTTACAGGATCATTTAAACTTTTTATCTAAAAAAAAAAATCGTTGTTTTGAGTCAACGAAGATGGCAAGACTATAGTCCTTGGCAAAGCTGTAAATCCTTCATGTGCTGATAATTGTTTGGTTCGTTAATAGTAGTTCACTTTCAAGGGGTAAAAATGAGATGCGGAGGAAAGAAGGACGGGTGGCAAGGAAAAGAAGAGGGAGCAAAGTGGGGATAAAAATTCACTTTAAACCAGGGTGGGTGAATTATTCCTCTTATAAGGTCTCTGTGCCCTAATTGCAAGATGAACAGACTTACCTCCTTACAGCCTAATTCAGCATCAGAAAGGACATGACCTGCTTTCTTGCAAATGTAATAAAGTCTCTCTTGACAATCTTTAACTTTCCAGTGACCCTCCTAAGGGGAAAAATAGCACAAGTTGAAGGAATACTCCCCGTCTCCATCACTGATGCTGATAAGCCACCCTAATTGTTTTGAATAAAAATAAGATGAATGGGAGGCCCTGCTTTCTTTCCAGTGTGTAAACAATTCCAAGACACGCAATCCCAGATTGGTGGGCAGGAAGAGGGCTGCCACTAATGTTTCTTGATTGTGTGCCAGGTTTCATAGTGGGTGATTTTCATATATTATCTCAACATTCCTGTGAGGGAAGCATTATTCCTATTTCAAAGGTTAGGTTTAGTAGTTTACCCAAGATCCTATAGTCAGGAAAAACTGGAGCTGGGTTTTAATGCAAATTCAGTCTGACTTCAGATTAACCTGTTCCCAAATTTTCTATGAAGCAGATAGGATAGAGCAATGATTCTCAGTGTTTGATGGGCAGCAGAATCATCTGGACAGACTACTAGAAACTGGGTTACTTTGCCCCATGACCAGTGTCTTACTCAGGAAGATCAGTTTTCAGGTGATGGTGATATGCTGGTCTGAGGCCACACTTTGAGAACTATTTCAATGAAGCCATTTCCCTGAGCAAGTGAGACTGTTGCTTCCTCTCTTCAGCAACTTCTAAGGGTTAAAATAATTGCCGTGTTGTTGCATGTATGAATCTGATGCTGGGGAAATCCCTGGAAGCCACCATAAATCACCCCAGAGAACATTTTTATAGCTGAATTTCATGTTCAACCTGCACTGTCCATCAAAGATTTTTCAAAGCCTCACTCCATTTCCTCTTTATATGATGGGTAGATACCTGCATTCGTCTCCCAGTTCTACTGAAGGCTGTTCTCACATCCTTCATTAATAATGAAATGCAGTAACTGCTAACAGTAAAAATTTATCCTCCCAAAGGATTTTTTTTTTTTTATTTGAACACAAACCAAATCTTTAGGCTAAAGCCACGTGGTTCAAACTTTAGTGATATCTAAGGCATTCAGGGTTTAGGGGAATATAGAACTCTTCCAAAACCCTCAGAACATATGACATAGGAGGCTAACACCTTAATTTGTACGATCCCTCCCCTATGGAGTCTTCCAGAAAACATCTGATTATAGAATAGCGACAGGTGTACTGTAGTTGCTTGATAACTATTGGATGGATGGATGGATGGAGCATTTACTCAGCTCTCATACTGAAATGTAGATATCAACCATGATTAGGTGACTTGTTAATTGTAATAATCATATTCATACTGAGTTCTACTTCATGGAATAAGTGCATCTACTATTTTAGGACCTACAGAGCCACCCAAAATGGGGCCCACAAGAATCACACTGGTAGTAGCATTATCCTGGCATATACAATCATATTAATACTTATCCTCATGCTTTCAAAAAGAATTTCTCTGTCCAAATTTGACTCTTTTTCTATGAACATGCTGTATGAAATATCCATGTTTGTCAAATAACAAAGGGAAATGTCAGCAGGAAATGAAGGTCATCTTAATTATAGTAAAACCTGTGAATATGGTTCTGAGTGTGACTCTGAGGCATGACCTCAGTACTATAATTATAACTGCTCTTATTTCGTGACAGCCTTAAAAGATGAAACAAGGAAACATGTCATGAAAATAAGTGCTTCAAAAGTTCCCACATATGGTTAGCACAATTACTTTGTCAAATGATTTAAATAACATTCAATAAACTGGTTTTTTCTTGGGGAGGATAGGGGTAAGGGAATTTGATATGGTATTCTGGTGCTTTGAAAGAGTGCGGATGTTTACCAAATCTCTTTAACCTCCTAAAACTGAAGTCAGTGAGTTCAGCAGCTTTCTGATCAAAGAGATTGTCTATTCCAAACATAATAAGCCCTTCAACTGACTTGGAATTAAACTGATTCTGTATAATCAGATGTTTTAAATAACGGAGAGACTAGAACACAAGAATCCGTATGATGTTAAGGCCCCAGGGACCACTACATTCATCTGAGGAAGGAGAAAGATTTCCTATTGATTACCAGTTTTCAGAGATTATGCATACTTGAGGACTTCTTTTAGTTTAATAAGATAATGGAACTTAAAAACCATCACTCTGTAGACTCCCAACACTCAGTTCTTCTCCTTATCTTCACTAGAATGGTCAGTGACACCACCACCCATAAATTTTTGCTCAAGCCACCTCCCATGTCTATAGACCATAGTCTATAAATCTCATATATTCACATTCTTCCTGCCCCATCTCCTACCACCACTTCACCATTCATCCCTCGTGCTGCACTTGTCTTTTTGATTAGCAAACACAGGAAGACTTGGCTTGCCTTTGGGCTTTTGAACTAGTTTCCCTCTGCCTGGAATGTCCACCCTCCTGCTCTTCAAAAGTTTTTTTTTTTTTCCCCTTTAAGTCCTAGCTTAAATGTCACCCTTCAGATAACCTTCCTTGACTGTTATGTCTAAAGTAGCTGCCTCAAGTTTCTCACCAGCATGTCACTTGTTTCCTCAGAGCTATCATCACAACTATAATTGCCACTTTTTTTCTGTATAGATGTGTTTACTGCCTAGCAGGGAAGCCCTGTGAAGAGCAGGGACTTGTCTTGCTCTCTACTGCAGCCCTCAAGTCCCAGGCATAGGTGGCCCTCAACACAAGTCCAGCAAAGTGGGCGCTGAACAAATGAATCAACTTACAGATTGCTCTGCTGAGACACATAGCTGGCTTCTATTTGGAAAAATTTGGGGCTCAAGTGTATGCCAATTAGTAAAGGTGACAGAGGAGCCATTAGACCATTCAAAGGAAACTGGAATTTTACTGCTGCTCAAACCAATCCATGTTTCTGATGCATTTTCTGTAAGAGATAAATGTAAATTACTTACAGGAATCCTAGTATCTGAAAAGGAGATAATGAGCTGGGGCTCTTACTAAAATATACCACTTTGCATGTGATTTCTTCTTTTTCATGTGATGAAACCTAATTCCTCATACAAAATATCTGTTTAGCTTTTTACCCTTATACTGTCTAAACCTGCTCTACATGTAAGCCTTCTGAGTGAGGGAAACTATGAGAAGCCAATGCAAGGACAAACTTTTAAACAAATCTGATTGCTGGGACTCTAATTGGTTCCTGCTTCTGTATGGAAAGTAGATCTGAAAAATCTGGTTTTGCTACTGCCTGGAAAAAGGAAAAGTAAAAAGGTCCATTGGATTAGGGGGAAAGTATTTAAAAAAAAAACCTCAATAATAGTCTAACTTTACACTTTTGTTTTGCCATGTAAATAAAAGAACAGATATTCTTAGCAGCTTTGAAATGAAAGCAATGGGGTTGCTGGAAAAGCAAAAAAAGTTTGGTAGCCCAGTAGAGTGAAAATACAGTAGGTGAGAAATGATGTTCTAGTGCCCCTATTGAATTGAGGCAGTGGCAGGGTTCTTTGAATCTCAAATGTGAAGAGAGAGGGAAAATGACAGAGAAAGATTTTGTTTTTACTTGAAACCAAATCTTCACAATAAAAACACCATCAGAATAAAGTCTGGAAATGTATTTTTCATTAAAAAATTCACTGTAATTTCAATGTTTTTTTAGCAGAATCAAAAGTCAAATGTAAGTAGAAGCATATCCGCTTGGCTGGTGGAAGCTAGGTAAAACTAGGGGATTGGAACTCCTGAACATCACACACAGCTTGAAAACATTACAGCAAATAAATTTCCATCTCTTTGGCCAAAGTTCCTGATATTTAAATGCAATTATTTGTCTAAGGAATTCCCTGCAGTTCTCAGCTTACATGACCACATCACACTATTGCTCTCTGGTGGTCATAAAGCTAAATTACAGGTTCAGCTTTATTACATGTTTCAGAAATGACCTTTGCCCAATTAAAAAAAAAAAAAAAGGCCAATATTTCTGGCATATGTGAAACATTAAGAAGTTTCTGAACATGTATTTTCTAAAAATCCAATAAATTTTTACTCCTGGATATTATTTAGAAACTTCAGATAGAATATTTAGAAACTTTTAGGTAGTAATTATTCCACTAATACAGATAGTTATTATATTGCATACCTCTTAAATCAAACACATTTGGCACTTACCATTTCCAAGGAGAGTTATAAGAAACTCCACTTCTGCTAAGGAAACTATTTCTATTAATGCACTGTTTTCAGACTGGCAAGAATGCAAAGCTTCATTCCAGGTCTTTTCCTCTTTCTGAAGTTTATAGCAATTACGGTTGTGGGGATTCCAGCCAGGTTCACAGTGGGTAGCATAATATTTCCAAGCGTCTTTTTCTTTTTAAAGCAACAAAAAAAAGTCATTTCCCAGTTATTTTAATGGGACTTATTATCTTTAATATAAGTTGCTATCAATATGTAATTACTTAAACAATTTGAAAAACAAAAACACATGAGAGAAAAAAAACATATACATCATAAAATTCTAGATCTTCAGAGTTGAGACTGATCCAATCTATGATCTAGATCTAGGATCTAAGAAATCTCAGGTCTTCATTTTCCAGATGAGCTATCTAAGGCACAGAGTTCAAGAGACTTGGTAAAGGTCATATAGCTCAGTTGCAGAATCAGGGTGAAGTGTAAGTGCCTGATAATTTTTTTTATTGTTATGTTACATATCACTTTGCATATGCTGAGCTTATTTTTTTTTTTTTTAATTGCACTCACTTCAAAGACATCTGTAGGGTCAGGACTGGACACAGAGCAGGTTTTCTGATCCAGCAGACTGGGTAAAGGAGGAGTCAGAGTCCTCAGTGTTTTTTTTGCAGGTCTTTTATTGGGATTTAGTGGTACATAGCAGGCAGGAGTGCTGGGGGGCCGGGAGGCTGGCAGTCCTCCCAGCCCCCAGCAAATCTTCACTCTGTCTGGGCCCTCTGGTGTTCTCTGCTTCTCTCTTGGCTTCTGCTACTTCTTTTTCGGCTTCTCCTGGCATCCCCCTGATGCCACCCTTAAAAGCCCAGTCTCAGCCCAGGTGAATCCCATCTACCTATGCCCACACCCTATTCCAGGTGCCCGCCATCAGGCATGCATTCGGGACCACAAGGATCCATCATCTATCCTGATGGTTGGGGGGCAGAAAAGCCTGACATATTTCCTTGCCCTACAACATCCATTTCAAATAAACGCATGGCCGGCTATGTGACTAGATAAAGCGCCTGCTTGTTATATCTAGAAAGTTCCCCTTTTTCAAGTTCAAACTCAATAATTGTTCATTTGACTACCTGGTTTCCCCTTCCTTTGCTTTAATTTCTTTGCTTTAGTACACCAGTGAACTCTTGAAATCTTAGACATCCCACCCTGAAGTCCACTGTAGGCAGAACCCCAGGTCTGTGCTCTCTTTCTCTACCCATGACTTGGCTATCTGGCCCTGAGTGTGCTGTGCACCCCCCAGCATCTATGAATATTAAATTTAGTTTTGTTTTTTTTTCCAAAGTTCCCTAATGGTTGTTGCTGAAATGGTCAAGCAGTCACAATAAGAACCATAAGGGCTAGTCTAGCTAGTCTTCACCTGGGCCTCGGTGAGTACCCACAGGCATTTCTTGTTGATATGAATAGACTGAGACCAGCACAAAACATAGGGAATAATTGTAAAATTTAGCAATTAGAATGGTCCCTATTTGAAATCTTTTTACACTGAAAAAGTAGTTTATGAAACATAATTTAAATGGTATTTCATTTAATGTATTTAATTTAATTTAATATATTTCACTTAATATATATTACATACATATATATTATATACACAAAACAGTTGGTTTGCTATATCCACAGTTACCACATCCACAAAGAAAAACAACTGTGGATGGAAAATACATACTATCTAGTGAAGCCCGTGGTGGCTGTGTCGGTATTGAACATGTATAGACTTTTCCCCCTTGTCATTACTCCTTGAATAATAAAACAGCTATTTACATAGATTTTATATTATATATTACAAGTAATCTGGGGATGATTTAAGGTAGATGGGAGGATTGTATGTTGGTGGAGGTAGATATTTATCCTGTTAAGTGTGAAATTCTGGCTGCTTTTTCTAGACTGAGGGTCAGTGTAAGCTCCTGTAGTGGTCCTTTGGGCCAATATGAACTCCAGGTTAGACTTATAGGAAAATGGTGCCATGATGCTTTTTTTCAGGAAGGCAGTGGTGTACATGCCAAGTGTGGGTTCTTTCCAGAAGCTTATCCCCAATTTGGTAATAGCATTTTTACTTTATTTTATTAACCACAACTGGGTGCTTCCCTTAAGTACCACTTTAGTTAGGCAAAATTTCACTGCTATGTGGGAAACAAGATACTACTTTAAAATTGCTTCTAGAAGAACTCTGACTGAAATTAGAATCACAGAGGAATAATGTCAAAATATTTAGGTTTTATCTACTCTGGCAGTTTTCAATCTGAAAAAATAGTCATGGAACTTCTTTTAAAAAGGAAACCTTAGATTTTACTCTAAAGGTGAGACAATAAGATAAGGAAGAAATCTGAGAAAAGGGTAGAGCCAAATATGGAAGTCGAGGATCCTGGAAATGCAGGTTGAGAACACTGGTCTAGATCAAAAGAATTTTTTGAACTTGAATCAAAAGCAAATAATTCAAGCAAATTGAGCTGAACTGCTTCATTTCTGATCTTCTGAACTCAACTAGTAGATGAAGAGAATAAATAAAATAGAAGAAAAAAGGGTGATAGAAGTGGGTTCAGGAGGGTATAAGAGAGAAAAGAAAAATGAAGAATGAGGAAATGCAGAAATGAAGATGGAAGAAGGGAGCAAGGAAAGGGGAAAAAAACAATAACAATGGTAGAATTTCAGTACATTCTTGAAATAATGAAAAAAACATTTCCATAAAGAAGTGGCACAATGCTTCTTTATCCAGACCATATTCTACAATACCAGTAGGCTAGCAACTTAGGAAATTTAAATTGTAAGGGAAAATATTTTTAAAAATAATTCAGCTTATTATTTAAAATGTAGAATTGTTTTGAATTATGATAATGGCTCTTTTAAAAATGGTTATGTTTTTAATCTCCACTTTCTGAGTGAAGATGTTAATTTCCACAGAAAAAAAGAATAGACTTAAAAACAGAAATTGGACGTTAGGTGCTAGATTGTTATTAGGTATTTAAGTCTTAGTTATGCCTAAAAACTTTGTGTGTTACTTAGGGACAAAGATGTGTTACTAATAAAAGATATAGAATATAATAAGAAATCCACTTACTAAACAATTTTATGAAACAGTTTTCTAACATATATTTAGTTTCTAGGAAAACCATAAATAGAATTCAAAACTAGAACAGAAGAGGAAACATATCTTAGTTTCCTAGTACAGAATGGCTGAGAATGAAATTTTTTAAAAAGAGAGGACAGAAAATATTTTCTATGTTTAGGTTATTTTGTTTCAATTTTTAGTAAAACCCTAAATACATTTGTTAGATTCATGGTGCTTTTGTATAATAAATTATCATATAGTTAATATTTAATCATATAAATATAAAAACCAGCTTTAGCTATGTATAAATTAGGAATTAATTAACAAAAGAATAGAGAAGAGTCTCCCTGGTGGCCCAGGGTTTAAGTCTCAGCGCTATCAAGCCATCACCAGCCACTGCAGCATGAGTTCGATTCCAGGCCAGGGAGCTAACCCACATGGTGCAGCAGACCTCTCCTGTCTTGTCCACTGCTCCCCTCAGCAGTGTATTTCAGTAGATCCTCCTGTTCTACTCCCCACTCTGTCTCTGGTGAATCCTCTCACACACACACCCTCCCACCTCTGGCCTACACCCCAGTTTTTATATGCATAAATAAGTAAAATAAATCTTTAAGAAAAATAGAGCAACAGAGGAATTTGAATTTGTTGATAGGATAAGCAAGAAACTCACAAAAACAATTTAATAAAACCACTTACCAACCACTTCCTGATCTGTGTGGTTTAGGTATTTTTTACATATGTAAGGCAAGTTGGAATCACAATCCCGACTTTTCCAGGCATTTGACAGAAATGAATTAAATGTTCCACAGTGATATTCAACAAATGGCTCAAAATTAATATCTGAAAAATATATTCAATCACTCTCATATAATATATATACAATATATAATATATAGATATCCGGTTTTAACACCTAGGAATCAGCACTTCTCTTTGGCATATGTAGTAAACCCAATTGTATTGTTTTAGAATAGAAAAATATTTTAATTGTAATTTGTTGTTGTTTTTAAAACAGCTGATGGCTATTGATCTTGGCTTTGACCCAAGCCTCCTGCAACCTTGGGTAAATTACTTACCTTCTTGGCCTCCAATATGTTGTTTGAAAAAGCTTGTCATATAGGAATTCAATTAGGCTCTTAAACTATTTATAAACCACTTTTAATATAATGTGACATAATCATGTAGGAAATATTGCTGTTTAAGGCTATGGGGTGAAGCCATCTGTCAAAAGAAAATAACTCTGGGAGTACCTGGGTTCCAGTTCAGATAGTTGAGCGGTGTTCTATCAGACCACTGCCAGCCAGCATTTTCATCCAGCTGATTCAGACCTATCCACACTTCCACTGATTCACTGTTCAAGTGCTCTGAAATGAAGGGCAATATGGAGTTTCAAGAAAAAAAAAAGTCAATGTTACACTTATTTCTTGCTTTCTTATTCCTGGAACAAGAAGTCATAAATTAACCCCAGTCAAGGACAGAAAAGGGTTTAAGTGACTAAACCCCACCCTTGTACTTCAGAATAACAAAGCCATCCTCTCAGGCCTTGAGAAATCCTGCAGTCTTCTAAAGACTCCCTGACAACAGTGGTTTAGCTGTGAAGAGCTTACTCTAAGCATCCCCAAATGCAGCCTTTCAATGTCTGGTCAAATGCGTGGCTACAAATTTGAGGCCTTATTATTTGTGTAGCTCATGCACATCGAGGTTTTAGAGGGTAGAGGAGGAAGTGTCCAAGGACAGAAGGTGCCTTCCCTAAACACCTGTCCCTGGTGACCTCAGCTTGAAAGCTCGACTGGAGGGGAAGAAGAAATGCTGTTAAATCTGTGCAGTGGGTATGTGTGTGTGCATGTGTAATTTTCTGTACTTTTCAGTATTTTGGACTATTTCACACTTAAAAAATTGAAAGATTTCTTTAGGAGTGTGGTTAGAAAAAGGGAAACAAGTAAATATCAGTGACTGGAGGCAATCCTTCAGCTTTAAGAAGGTAAAGTGAAATAAGTCAAAAAGACAAAGACAGATACCTGGTGATTTTACTCATATTTGGAATATGAAGAAACAAAGTTAATGAACAGACAGAAAAAAAGCAAATCCTTGATTCTAATAATAGAGCTGAGGTTACCAAGGATGTGGGAGCAAAGGGTAAAGGGGCCCAGTGGATTGTGGTAGAGGTGGTTATTAGCACTTTGCTGGTGGACTTGGTACAAATCTATACTCCTAAAATATAATGTGTTGTAAACCAATGTCACCTCAATTTTTTAAAAAGCCAGGCTAAAGCAAGTGAGGGCTAGGGGGGTGGCAGAGAGCTCCTGTGCAGTGTGTGAGCCAGTGGGGGATGTCTGGTGAAGAGGAGCAGCCTAAAACTAGTGATAGAGCATCCAGAGGGATGCATAGCAGGCTGGGGCATGCTGGGATGTAGAGGCCAGGTTCAATGCTAATGCATGGGGCTGCGGCTGCTTCTTGGGCTGGTTTTGTGGCCCTTGCTCCTAATCATGGTGCCACAGCTCCTCACATTTTAATTCAACTCCATTTTTTTTTCCTTTTTTTAAAGTTTTTTTTTTTTTTTTAGATTTATTTATTTATGCATACAAGAGCTGGGGCACAGGCCAGAGATGCAGCAGGTGAGAGGATTCACCAGAGACAGAGTGGGGAACAGTGGGTGAGTCAGGAGAGGTCTGCTGAGCCATATGGATTGCTCCCTGGCCAGCTGGGAATGGAACTTGTGCAGCAGAGCCTGCGGATTGCTTCATAGTGCGGTGCTTAACCCCTTGTGCCACCAGGGAGGCCCCCAACTCCATTTTTGCTACAAAGATTGTTATAAACATACTTGTGCAGAAAAATATGGTTATTAAAATTACAAAATTAAGGGAGATTTTTCTTTTTGTACACTTGCATCTTAAAATTATTCTAGAACCAACATTTTTACATATGGCATCAAATTGGGAGAAAAACTGTCAGAAACTTTGAGTGAAACTGGCCAATATTGTGAGAATTTCAAATGTTGGCATTTTATCTTTTAATCATAACATTTAATCATAACAGTTGACACTATTCTCTTATGGTTCATCTGCTTTGTAACCCTATTATTTATTTATTTATTTTGAAAGATTTATTTATTTATTTATACAAGCACTGGGTACAGTCAGAAGTGCGGGAGGGTGAGAGAATTCACCAGAGCCAGAGCGGAGAGCAGAGCAGGCAGACTGATGAAATACACTGCTGAGGGGAGCAGTGGGTGGCAGGAGAGGTCTGCGCTCCATGTGGGACCCTCATCCAGCGGCCGGGGATCAAACCAGCGCTTCAGAGGCTGCGGGCATCTTCGCAACCCAGCGCTCAACAGCTGTGCCACCGGGGAGGCCCTGGAACCCAATTTATTTTGAGTCAGATTCAGGGGCCTGCCTTGACTAAGACCTTTATAGCTATGAGTTATAAATAGGGTGGCTGTATGTCCTATTTTGCTAGGAAAACTCAGTTTATGCTAGTAGTTCCAGAGTAATTATCAGTTGCAGTTCCTTTTACTCTCAAAAGAGTTTTAGTTTGGATGGTCTATTGGATGCTCACCCAGGGTATAAAGGTCAGTGTATTCATATAAGGCAGCCTCTGTTTCTGGGCATTTCAACACGATAATGGAACACTGAAAGAACCTAACGTGCTGAAGAAAAGAGAAAAAGTACTTTATAATTTTGAGACTCCAGAAATCACATAATATTTATGGATCTTGTCCTTGCAAGTTTCTGTGGCATTAACATGGAATCTTTTCTCAATGTTGACTTGATTAGTACTTTAAAAAAATAAAGCACTCTTTGATTAAATCATGTAATCGCAATCATGGTGACAGAGGACGAAGGGGAGGTAGACCAGTAAGATAGAAGAACCTCTCCATTTTGTATTCAGGTAAGTAAAAGTGATATTTTTTAAATAGTCTAATTAAAACACAAATTATTCTTAGCAGAGTTATTTTCATATTCTCCATGCAATTGTTTCAGCAATACACATAAAAATCATTGTGCAATCTGTAATCTCTTAATTTACAAAAAGAGTCTTACTTTGTAATTAAACTGGCTCACAATTCTGTGATAACAAACTCAAATCTTAATTCTTTTGGCCATTTCTTGGCATTTGTGACAGCTTAAACAATTCCTTATATCATAGGTAATAATCACTAATGATTAGTAGGAAATTTTAAACTATTCTCATTAAAAATTACCTAGGTCAGAACAAGCTTCTGTCTTTATGACTTCTGCTTTCCTAAACAACTCCTGAAGTGTAATTATAGAATTATATTTAAATGCCAATCCCTGGTGTATCTTATTTCTTTATTTGAATTTGATGTCAGTCCAAGCCCTTTATTAGAAATCCCAGCAGTCAAGATAGGTGACAATTGTCATTCACAAAAGGTACGCAAAATTTCCTATAAAAACCAGTAAAGGCCAATAATGATTTTTGAAATGAGTATTTTCCTGCAATGAGACTAACTCAAATCAGTTTCAATAATAATTTCCCACTTAATGCATATCTACGGACAGAGGGGCAGGCATGCACTGTTCACACATTTGTTACAATCCTTCAGGAAGGTATTAATAACTTTCAAAGCCTTAACATGTGGTTCCTTTTCCAACCAGTGGACACATGTGTACAAACTCATAGAGAAATAAATGGGGATCTATGCATAAAGGTATATGCAGGGATGGTTAAAATGAATAAAAAACAATTTTATCTGTCTATCAATACCTAGTAATAGGGGATTAAAAAATATATTGTTGCTAACCCATAACACTACACTACCATTAAAAATATTGATATAGATCTTTACTGATAGACAGGGACAGATGATCATTATTTGCAAGTAAATGAGATAAACTGTGTGTATATTTGCTATTCAATGGTTAACACACACTATTTGTTAAGTATGCCAGGCACTTTTCTAAGACTTCATCTGTACTATGACATGTAGGCATTATGATTTCCATTGGATAGAAAAAGAAATTGAAACACAGAGGTTAAATTGCTTGCCTGTGTAGTCCTGTTAGGTCGCAGAGGTGGGATCAAAGCTCTTTGGTCTCTGGTCCTAGCTGTGGTATAACAGCCACCCCAGTTTTTTATTCAGTGTCCCTGTCCATAACTAATATGTATGCATGCATTTATATGTTTTTGCAGAAAAACATGGTTATTTCTGAATGTGGAGTTATGAGAGGTCTTTTGTTTTACTTTCTATATATTTGAAATTTATTTTTTCCTAGAATAAACATGTACTACATGTATTGATATAATAAAATTTAAAAAAGATGTCAGACACTTTTAATGAAAGTGAGTAATTTTGTGACATTTTCATATTTTTCCAAAACACTTTGAAAAGCTGTATATACACACTTACAAATACATTTAATCTATAAAGGAGAAGTAAGAGCAGAATTTACTGACAGATGATACCCAAGATCCAACTCATGAACATAACTCTTTTGACATCTTACATCATTGTCTTACATTATTAGTTAACAAGCATTTGCTTTTGCTTTTCCAACTAAATTTTAAGTTCTTTGGCATCCACCACAATACCTACTATGTACCTGCATGCAGTGAGTGATAGGGTAAGATTATGTTTAATTAATAAATGATTTAATTATTTATTAATAGACATCAGGTGATGAAGATCGCCAGAATCACAAGAATTCATACTTGAGTTTAACAGTCTACAGGATCCACTTGCTGGAGGTGCAAACTCTCCTGGGTTCCTTTCTGGGAACTCAACTTCTCTTCACCATGGTGGAGAAAATAAGGAAGACCTGACAGGGACTCAGTACTTAGGTCAAACTTCTGAGTGTGAGTAGCCCAGATTTTTATTAAGCATCCATAGCTTTTTAATAAGAGAACAATATTTTTAAGAAACATTTCTTCCAGAATACACCTTTGCATGCATGGACTATTAACAAAAGTAATTTTAATTGTATCAATATTAGTGTGTATCTTCCACCTACTTACTCCTTATGAAATTTTCTTCAGTCTCATCTGCAATACTTAGTAAAGCACCACCTTGCATCTGGCATGAAGAATGTGCCTCACTCCAGGACAGAGATGAAAGTAGGTTGAATTGGTAGCAAATGTGTGTGTTGAGGTCCTTCTCCCATACAGCATCACAACCCACCTCTGCAGATGCTGGAAACAAAACCCATTAAAACATTAACTATAATTGCATTTTATCTCTAAAGCAATACATTTCTAAGATGAATTTGAATGAAATGATTCTAACTTGCAGCCTCTAAAGCCTCAGAGCCTTATCTGTTCCTGATTAGCTCTCTATGATGAAATCCATATTGACATCCCATTGGAACTAAATTGTTAAACTCTTTCAAAATTTAAAGGAAATTCAAGAAATGATCATTAAAGAAGCTCTGATCATTTCTGGGAAAATAATAGAAACCAATTTTTGGAGAAGAAAACAGAAATGAAAGATTCGTGAATATAACATTCATTTCCTTCAAAACTAGTCATTTACAACTTTATTCTGAAAACTGTATGAATGGAAATGTTTATTTGAGAGAGGTATAAGTGTTGTTTTAAAAGGCTTTCCCCACCCCCCAAACCAAATTCTAGATGGCATAAAAGGGACACAGTAGGAATATAGGTCTATAATGAACACATTTTCAAATAAACATTGAGAACAGGAACATTGATATTTATTTATTTATTTATTTATTTATTGGAACATTGATATTTAGTTTAAGAAAATGAAAAGAAGCAAAATGCATGTGTAAAACATTGTCCAAGGATTGTGCTAAGTATGCTTAAAAGTAAATTTAACAAAGTATGAACTGTGGCTCTGAATCTGAAGTTTATTGAAACAACAGAAAATGATGACCTAGTTTGGGTGTTTTTGCTAAAATTTAAAATCAAACCATACATGAATTAAGCAGACAGTAGAGTTACCTGAAATCAAACTCAACCAAAGAATTTCAAATATAGAAAATGTGAGCCATGCTGTAGCAAGAGCACAAATGATGGGTAGGTGATGTACTCAAAACTAGAACAGTCTTTCCCAAAATGGAATAGAGAGTAATTCAACTTCAGGGGTCTCCTAAGAAAATCTGGGACATAATGCATATATAGCTTCTACCGGGAAATTCATTTTAGCATATTAAGAGCTCTGAGATATTCTATAGTAAAGAAATTGCTAGATTTAAATCCAGATTGTTTCAAACATATTTGACAAGGAGATCTTTTCTGTTTTGATTTTTTTTTCCCCTTAATATTTAGCTGGTTTCCTTGGGAATACGGAAACTTTGTTTTTATGTCTGGTTGCAATGTCATGTCTGGTCCAGAACTGAGTTAATTAAGCAAAAGTTATCGGTTTCCATATATAACGTTATCTATGGGGTTTCCTGACTGACACAGGTATTTACAGAAAAATCCAAGAGTGAAGGAGGGCAGAAGACAAGATTATCACCAAGTAAACCTGAAGGAAAGGAAAGGGAAAGAGAGGAGGGAATTTTTAGTAATCATCTTGCTCTGGTGAGTTAAAGTTCTCCATTGACTTTCAGTTCTTGTAGATTGTCTTCAGTTAAAATGCTAGGCCATTGCTGAGATAGGCAATGCAATAAATATTATCAGACGTCAGTTGAGCCCCAGTGTGGCAACCAAGGCCATGGGGGAGGAACAAGAACTTACAAAATTTCAGTGTGTTGAAAATCCTTTAGTCAGCTAGTAAGAAAAATACCAATCCCTTGTTCTCAATCACAGACATTCTGAATCAGTAGATCTGGAGTGGAATTAGGAAGCTACATTTTAAACAAATTCCTGATTCTAAGCCCTATGTTGCACAAAACAAACACTGGGAAACACTGGCTTAAAAAAGAAGTTTAAAGCACTTTTCCAAGGAGTGTAGGTGTAAGTAGACTTTTGCCACTATCAGATAGTAGGATGTCAGGAGACATGAAGTGAGAGGACATTAGAAGGAGAGTTCTTATCTCTTGCCATGGGGAAAGATTGGACAGTTGAATCTAATTGTAAGCTCCAGGTCACAGCCTTGAGCATGGTAAGAAAAGATCTGGAGGATACTTCAGTTGACCTCATTCTAATTTTGCCAAGTTTGTCCTGTACTTTCAATAAGATATAGAATGCGCTATGTAAATGCAATCTTTTTTCTTTGTAGTAACTTCCCAGAATTCTATACCTTAAACAGTTATAGTGAGAGGCTTGCAGGTGAACTTGTCTGTACTGCAGTTTGTTGGATCTCCTTTAGTTTTGTGTTATCTGTGCCAGTTCTCAAGGTTAATCAAAAGGAAACTTCCAGTCAAATGTTTGCAACAGCTGTCCACATTCTCTTAAAAGCTAAGTTTATTTGTCATTGAAATTTGGTTTTAAGTAATTTTTTTAAAAAAGATTTGTTTATTTATTTATACAAGCACTGGGTACAGTCAGAAGCGTGGGAAGGTGAGAGAACTCACCAGAGCCAGAGAGGGGAACAGAACAGGCAGACTGACAAAATACACTGCTGAGGGGGGCAGCAGGCATGGCAGGAGAGGTCTGCGCACCATGTGGGACCCTTGCCCGGTGGCCAGGGATCTAACCGGTGCTGCAGAGGCTGTGGGCAGCCTCACAGCCCAGTGGTCAACTGCTGTACCACCAGGGGAGGCCCTAACTAATTTTTAACTAAAATATAAGGATTTGCATGTCCATCCAGGTAGACACAAGTTCCCACTCTACATCTTTAAGTCAGTTGCTTGTCACTCCATGGATCTTGTTTGAAAGTTATAGGGTAACAGATGGAATGAAAGTACCATTCTGGACTTAGTGCTTGGATGTGCTAACCTGATTTCCCTTTAGAACTGAAGGCCTTATTTCCCCAGATGCCAATAGATAACTCTCAATGTCAAGCCTCCTTCAAGGATCATCTTAGTTTAGACTTTTTTCCCCTCCCTCCCTACCCAAGGGCAACCAACAAACCATAACAGGTCATTGCAAGACTATAAACCCTCCACTCACCCCAACTAGAGGCATATCCAACCTGTGAACACCTCATAGGGTCAGTCAAGGGGTCATCAGGTCTGTATCAAGCTCCCTCTGAACATTCCTGCTCTCTTCCCTCTTCCTTCCTTCCTTCCCATATGTATTGATCTCCAGAGCACTCCCTGAGATACCTTGGCATGTTCATGTCTGCCTCAGATTACCCCCTGGGAACCCCACTTAGCACAGGCTCCCATCTTGGCCTGGGGGTGGGGCTTGAGTTGCAATTATGTATTCTTAGTTCTGCTTCTTCGTGTATTGTCTCTCTAGGCAACTGAAAATGCAAGATTGAAAGCTGGTGTCTCAGGTCCATTCCATTATTCCATTTGACACACTGTCTTGATTATGCACAAATTTTGAAGTTGGAAAATATAAATTCTCCAACTTTGTTCTTTTTCATGGTTATTTTAATTGTTCTGGATGCTTGGAAATTCCACATGAACTTTAGTATGAACCAATCAATTTAAACAAAGAGGCTGGCTAGAATTTCCATAGATATTGCTATAGTAGTGCCATTTTTGCAGTCTTCTGATCCCATGAACGTGGGATCTTTCCATTTTCATTTTTTAAAAAAAGATTTTATTTATACCAGAGCTGGGGTATAGGTCAGAGGTGCGGGAGGGTGAGAGGATTCACCAGAGACAGAGTGGGGAACAGAACAGGCAGACTAACTGAAATATGCTGCTGAGGGGAGCAGCAGGCGAGACAGGAGAGGTCTGCTGCGCCATGTGGGTATCTCCCTGGTGGGCCGGGAATCAAACACACGCTGCAGAGGCTGCGGACAGCTTCACAGCACTGTGCTCAACCTGCTGTGCCACCAGGGAGGCCCTCTTTCCACTTTTAAATATCTTCTTTAATTTCTTTCAAATGTGTTTTATAGTTTTTGGAGTATAAGTTTTTTACTTCTTTTGTTAATTTTTCTCCCAAGTATTTTATTTTTTGATGCTACTATAAATGGAATTTTCCTCATTTAATTTCTGAATTGTTAATTGCTATTGTATTAAAATACAACTGATTTTTGTATATTGGTCTTGTATCCTGTGGCCTACTGAGTGCATTTATTAGTTGTAGTAGATTTTTAATGGATTCCTTAGGGGTGTATGTGTGTGTGTGTGTGCATAATATAAAACCATGTCATACTCAAATTAAGATAGTTTTACTTCCCTTTCCATTATGGATGCCTTTGATATAATTTTCTTATCTACTTTCCCTGCCTAGAACTTTCAGTATAATGTTGAATAGAAGTGAGAGCTGACATCCACATCTTATTCCTAATCTTAAGGGGGAATGTTTCAGTCCTTACCGCTAAGGATGTTCACTAGCATTTTCATAGCTGTCCTGTATTAGATTGAGGAAATTCCCCTCGTTCCTAGATTTTTGAGGGCTTTTTTTTTCATAAAGGGGCCTATTTTGTCAAATGTTTTTCTGCATCTGTTGAGATGATTATGTTGTTTTGTCCTTTATCCTATTGATATGGGCATTACATTAATCGATTTTCAGATTTTAAACCAATCCTGCATTCTTGGGTAAGTTCATTTTGTTCATGGCGTACAATTCCTTTTATATGTTGTTGAGTTCTGTTTGTTAGTATTTGGTTGGGGGATTTTTCTTCTTCAGCAGAAGAAACGTTGGTCTTTAGTTTTCTTTTCTTGTAATGTTTTTGGTTTTTGTATCTAGGTAACATTGACTTCATAGAATAAATTGGAAAGTTTTCCCTTGTCTGCTCTTTTCCCTTTTTTTTTTGTCCACTCATCTGGAAAATAGAGTAGTCCTTGTTAAAACCATCAGTGACCTACACGTTGCGAAATCCAGTGGATATTTTCAGTCCTTGTCAAATCAGAATTTTAGTGGCATTTGGGAAATTGAGGCTGCTTCTCCTTGCTGACACACTCACTTTTTTTGACTTTACATGCCTGACTACCCTTTTACTTCATGGTTGCCCCTTCTTAGTCTCCTTTGTGGCTTCATTCTTCTTTACTCAAATTAAGACTTGAGGTTTTAAGAGATGGCCCTGAGTGCCTTTCCTTTCTTTTATATACACACTCTGGACTATTTATCCCCCCTCACCCCAAATCCCTTTCCCAATGCTCAACTATATAGAAATCTTTTGCCAAGTCCATGTTTCCAACCGTTTGACTCAAATAGAACATGCTTCAAGCTGAATGTTTGCTTTTTCTCTTTCAAATCTGTATAAACTTAGCTATGCAGATCAGAAGCCTGAGGTCTTAATTAACACCCCACTTTCTCCCTTATCCTCCAAGTCTGTCCTTATGTGAGGAGTCCAACTCCTGGTCAGAAACTGATATTTGATTTTTAGCTCTCACTAGAGTTAATTATCAAGGCTTTATCTGACAAGCCTCATGGGAGGAGCTGCTCTCCCCATGCCAGATTGGTACATAGCCACATACAAAAGCAATCAGATCATTCCAGAGGTTGGCATCCTAAAAATATTTTAAACCAAGCATGAACATATAATCAGATAGAACTAGCTGTGGAATATATAATCAGATAGAACAAGCATCGTCCAAAATTGCCTCTCAACAAACTCAAAAAGACTCCTATATATTCTTTTTATTACAAGTGAGGATATATAGTGACAGTTCTTTTGTCACATACCTCAATGTTAGTATGTTTGTGTTTATCTGTACTAAATTTAAATTTTGTGCACTCACAAACTTAAAAAAAAGCAGCTTCATTTTATATTGAAATACTAGACATTTGGGCCTCCCCAGTGGCGCAGCCGTTGAGCGCTGGGTTGCGAAGCTGCCTACAGCCTCTGCAGCGCTGGTTCGATCCCCGGCTGCTCCCCGGCCACCGGAGGCGGGTCCCACATGGCGCGCAGACCCCTCCTGCCGCCCGCTGCTCCCCTCAGCAGTGTACTTAGGTCCTTCTGCCTGCTCTGCTCCCTGCTCTGGCTCTGATGAATTCTCTCACCCTCCCGCGCTTCTGACTATACCCAGTGCTTGTATAAATAAATAAATAAATCTTTAAAAAAAAAAAAGTGAAAATAAAAAGAAATATTAGACGTTTCCATGTAATAAAGATGGGATACAGAAGTATGAGTCTCTATTATGCTCACTTCTCTCTGTCCTGTCCATTGGTTGACCCCTTGGAAAGAGCTATCAGGTTGCTCAGATTTCAGTCTTCAACATGTCATTTTGAGTTATGTTGGGCACCAGGAACTAAAAGTACAAGAAAGGAAGAAAACTGGAACTGTAATTGAGCACTATACAAATAAACATGCTCTCTGCTGGTTGTGCTAAAGGTCAGGAGAGCTAGAATCTGGCAGGTTGTCAAGCAGAGGAAACTTCTGAACTGTAGGAAGATGAACAAATAGATAGTCTGGGCAGCGAAAACCCTTAGTGCCACAAAACCCAGGCTGAGAAACCGTAATTGGCTAAAAGTGACAGAGGATGGTGACGGAGCTCCTCATAGAACTGCAAAGAGAGTATTGTAATTTACAAAAGTGTACCTAGTATTAGGGCCATGTGAAATACATGTTAATTTAATAGTATTAGCTTATTTATTTTTAATAATGACATCTATTAGAGATGAAATGGAAAGAGAAGATGACAAATAATGTAACATATGATTCCAGAATCCAAGGAAAGCAGGGGTTACATGTATATACATCCACATACATAATTTAGATTCAAATGTAGAAGGGTGATGATCTGACAGTTATTAAATAATGAAATATTTCCCTGCTGGTTGGTGAATAGCTGCTGTTTTGAGCTCCTTAAATATTCCTTGCTGCCCTGTAACTCTCCTGCCTTCTCATATTCCAGCAGTTAAGGAGTTAATAGCAACAATGGGCCTCCAGGACTGCTAATGCCTACACTAAGTTCTCTATTTAATTTGGTCAATAGCCCAAATCATATTGACTGCTAATGTCTTAATATCATCTATGTGTAGATGCATGTTGCATAGAATTACATGAATTCTATCAATTGTCTGATGAAGAATTAGCTGCAACAGGATCAGCCACACCATTTGTCAGAAATACAATGCTGGGGTCCCACAAACTGAGCATACTGTGTCTCTGACAAGGGCCAGCCTATCCCCGGGTGGATCTACAGCATCATATATAATATAGTCTACATTTTCTGCCATGTATTTATACATCTAGATGCCAAAGGCTTTGAGGAGAGGGTTCTAAATCCTAATATTCTTAGTGTTCACTACTATGCCTAGCCTACTGTTTATTTACAGACAATAAAGAGAAGTAGTCATGACACAGAAATGCATGCTGAAAGGATAAGTCAAATTTTTAAATTTTATATATTTTTTACATAATTTTTCATTTTTGTACAATGCATGCATTTTCACCTCGGTTATAGTCCCCATGAAATTCCCACCACCCATTCACCCGTGATCTATCACCATGGTCCCTTGTGCTCTTCCCACCCTTGTTTTGATCCTACTCCCTTCTCCCCTGCTGCAGAATGTCTCTAGTTTATAATTGCTTGTTGATTTTGATTTTTACTCTATTATAATTACTTTCTTTTTCCTGATCCCTTATTTGGATCCTCTACATTCCTCCTATAAGTGAGACCATCTGGTATTTTTCTTTTTCTGAAAGGATAAGTTAGATTTGATGATGATGTGATAGTGATGACACTGATGCTGATGTCCATGGCTAATCCTGATGAATGCTGACCATGTGCTGGGTACTCTGTTAAGTGTCTTAAATCTACTATCTAATTGGACCTTCCCAATAATCCTAGTATGTACCTTCAACTCCATTTATTATGAGGAAACTGAAACTCAAGATCTCATCAATGGGGGGAAGCAGAACTTCAAACTTGGTCTGTCTGATTTCACAACCTATAGCTTTCTTATTCACTGGTCGGATTCTTTAGAGTTGATCTCTTCAATTTTTTTTTTGTTTCAAATTCATTTGTTGCCTTTTATTATACATGTGGAGGATAAATAGGCATGGAAGATGAAGAGAGGGTAAAAGCCATGTTCTCTGACTCACAGGAACCAAGGTGAAGGAAACTGACTATAAAAAGAGGAAGGTATATATATATATATATATATATATATATATATATATATATATATATATATGTATGTATGTATTCCCCAACACTTCAGAGACATTAGAAACTTCTTAGCTAAATAAAAATAAAATAATAAAGTATTTACTGGAAAAAAGCTAGAACATTGCAGCTGTCACTAGATCTTGAAAATCAAGTTAAGAAAAGAAAAAGATTTTGAGGTGATGGCTAAAACCCTAGTAGTCAGGGAAGGGATGAGAAATTGATGAGAAATAATGAGGGCAACTGAGATTTTAGAGAGATCATCAAGGTGCCACATGATGCCTTGACAGTGTACAAGACAAGCAGTCTGGTAGTGGAGAAATTAAGGCAGCTCACAAGTGTAAGTGGATTAAAAGGAGAACTGAGTTTTATATAAATTCAGGTTTTTTTTTTTGAAGTATTCAGCCCAGAAGCTGGGATTAATGAGATCACAGAGTATTATAATTTGATTCCAGTTAGAGCATCCTTATGCACCGAGCTTAATGAAGAACAACTAATTAACATCTTTTGAACATGAAGGAAAAAAGGAATAAACACCAAGATTGTCTTTTCAAGGCAAAAACAAACATGAAATCAAAATCTGGATAAATGGAATCAGAGTGCTTATTCAGACCTCAATGTATCAGTCCCTGTGCTTTCCTTTAGAGACAGATAACTTTCTAATCATCTCTGATTCATTCATGACATATGGAAGAGGATAGATCTGATTCTTACTGGGATCTGGGCAAAAGCCCCACTTCTCGTCTCTCTCATATCGGCTTGTGGTGGCGCACCAGAGCAAGTGGTCTTCCCGCCCTTCCCGAGTGCACTCGTGATGCCACTGCTGGTTATACTGGAAGGGGAACATGCACGGGGTCCCGTGGGCATTCCCTTTGATTGTGTACAAATCTAGGAGAAAGAAAAATACAAAGTCAAGTTAAGTATTCTGTCAGCCTTCTCTTTAGAAACTGTCATATCGCGAGTACCTTCAGAGAAATTAAGGGCCCTCCTGTCTAGTGTATGTGAAAGTGCGCAGCTGATATTGGAGTCAGAGGAAGTAGTGTGTGCTGAATGGTGTGTTTATTTATTTATTTTCTTGTTTACTTACTGTGGTGCACTGCTATAGTAGCATACATATTTGTGAATGGATAAGAAGGAAAATTAAGCAGAAATATTACTTTAAACTATTTTCAATTCCCAAAACTATCAGTCATCAGCATCTGAACCTCAGGTGCTTCATAGAAATTTATGAGTTTATTCATGCAGCACATCTTTATTAAGCACTAGGGATAAATTAAGTGCTGGGGATATATTAAATACTGAGGATATATTAGTGAACTAACAAAGGTTTCCTTTGACATGGAGCTTCTGTTCTAGTGGGGAGAGACAAACAGAATGCAAATATACAATAAAACATATCTTTTCATGTCGTATTAAGTGCCACAAAAAAAAAAAAAGCCAAATGCCAAATTAGGGTAAGAAGACAGAATGATTCTGTGTGTGTGTGTGTGTGTGTGTGAGAGAGAGAGAGAGAGAGAGAGAGAGAGAGAGAGAGAGAGAAAGAGACAGAAAGGTATTAATTTAGAGAAGGTGGTCGATGAAGGCTTTTTCATGTAAAAAATGGGTAAATTAAAGATATACGTTTTCGAAAAGAGCTGTTCTTGCAGAAAGAACTGCAAATGTAAATGACCAGTGAAAAAATGAGTGTGAGGTGAGTGAGAAGATGGGGTAAATGGGAAGTGGAAGTAGAATTGGGCCTCGGGTGTTTGCTCAGAAAGGATCAGCTTTGTTACATCATGGACTTTGGCCTTTACTCTGGGGCTTGTGGGAAGTCACTAGTGGGTTTAATGGAAAGGTATTATGATCAGATTTCTATTTTTAAAATGAGATGCAGTGTGGCAAACAGAAGCTGCATAGGGAGAGGGCAAAGTGGGAAGGTTAACTGGGAGGTCACTTCAGTAGTCCAGGAGAGAGATGACAGTGCCAAGGCGGCTCCTAGCTGCATTCTTGGAGTATTTCAACAATTAATCATCCTTGGCCTTAAGCAGGAAACAGTAATATCTCATGACTCAACTGGGACTTTCTATTGTGAGGGGGTGTCTGGCCACTCTCAATTGAGTCATAGGTCCCAGAGCAAAATGGCCACCAAGGAGATACACCTTTCCCTAAATTGACAAGGCCCAAGCTCACACCACATTACCAGCTCTAGAGATGAAGGCTGTTTAGGAAATACAGGTATTAGAACACATCCTTTCATTTCAGTCCTCTGCCTTCTGCTCAGTCTTGCCCTGCATGCGTTGTGATTTTGAGTAGATAGGTAAAAAGTCAACATACAGCAACATTTCAAGTTCTTCCTTAGAGATGTAAATTATTCTGAGGCTGGGTTATAGCCCTTGCCTTATTGGAATGAGTCTGAAAATGGCTTGCTCCTGACTCTTTTTACTCATTTCTTATACATACAGAAGAAAGTCCTGCTTGAATTTTAGGAGTTTCTTGCTCTGCTTCCTATGACTGGTATAGAGTTCTTAAGAGGATAATTTTCTTATTAAACATCATTCCGGAGCACCATCAGGACAGGCACCACATCTGTCCTGGGGGTCTTTGTAAATCAAATGCTTGACACTGTGCTTGAGAAACAGAGCTCAGTAAGTGTGTGATGGATGATGAATGTATGAATGAGTGAATGAAGAGAGCTAAAACAAAACCTGCTTTTGAGGTTTCAGATCTTAACTATGCTACTTTGTTATTTTCATTTATTTCTTTTTGTTTAAAGATGCCAAATGTTACTGAACTATGAAAAAATGAAAGTCCCCTTGTTTTCCTGTCCTCTGGCACATACCAAATAACCCCCTGGCAACAGTTTCATTTATCTTTAAATTCCTTGTAACATGTCCTTGTAACATGCCTTACTAGTGGATGCTGACCAGGTGTCAGGAGGCATCCAGATACCCGGCAGACACACTCCATCCAAGGGCCTGAGTTTCTACAATAAGCGAAGCAGTAGCAGGGGAGACGCTTACATTCATCCAGACTAGTTTTTATTTCAAAGTTATTTCCTTTCCACCTTCATTTTCTCTCTCCCTCTTGTCCTGTTCTTTTTCCTTCTTTCCATTGAGTCCCAGAGTTAAATATTTTCTCTAAAACCTTTCAATTCCAAGAAGTTCTACTTCTTTAGCAGAATTCAATCAAGTGCATTCCAGGGCTCCAGGAGTACTTTTACAATGAGTAAGCAACAAAAATGTAGCAGCAGGAGTCACTTGAGCTTTTGAGCGCTGTGTACCTCTTTCATATAGTAATATATTTTACAAACCATTACTTAGGGGCACACTTTCTAAATGTCTGAGTATGTTGATATAAAGAATCGTTTACCTTTGTGCAGATATCCACAAATGCCTCCATCATCTGACATGTAAGAAATCCACTTATGAAGGTATTTCCATGAGGCCACGAGTGTGTTATCATGTTTCACCTGGACCATGTACTGGAGTGGGCCTGTGATCATCTTCCTGTTACAGCGCCACTTCAGGGAAACATGGGTGGAGTCGCACTCATATAAACCTAATGGCTGCTCTGGATTAGATAAATTCAGGCCCAGGCATCCGCTGCCTCCTATGTTAAAGAGGCGGTGGTTTGAAACCCATTTCCACAGCATATGCTTGTTGGGTGGCTTGCAGTTCTCCAGGGTCAATACAGATTTGCCTGCTTGGATGCATTTCTTGAGGTTCTCACTTTGGATAATGAATATTCCTTGATCTGAAACAGCAAAAGAGAAGACATGGTATGGAATTTTCATATACAATTAACTAGTGTCATGAGGACTCCAGTGTGGATGCCTAAGTTGTGATATATCATAATTAACAACCATTTCAAACAGATTTGGAGTTGATGGATAGGTCCACTAAAAGGGTTTTATTTGAATGAAAAAGAGGAGTTTCTTGGGAAACATAAATGGACTTGCTGGAACTAAGTCCATGGGAGACCTCTGTCCTAAGAACTCTGCGACCATACAGTAACATACAGATTATCAGTAAAGCTGCTGATAATCTGCTAGGAATGGTACTGATAGAGAAGGAATTTGCCATAACTGGTTAGAGAGCAGCTAATAATACTCAGGGATAGACAGCGGGGGCATTGGGTGCTCAGTTATGGTTATACTGGCTTTCTTCAGACAGTGCCTGAAAGTCTCAGATGTGGTAGCTGAATCAAGAGCAACTGAAATTTCTACCCAATGGATCTAAGTGAAATACTGTTTTCTAACTTAATATGGGATGAAATGCTAGTGAGAGAAATGTTTATCCTCATTTATTTTCTGTATTGAGTCCATCAGAAATAGAAACGGGAGGACATTTGCTATGGGAATGAACTCTGCAGAAGCAGCCTTGTTGGGAGGCATGGACAGAAATAGATGGATACCAGAACACTAGCTGAGGCGCCTCCTAGCCACACAGATGCTAGAGCACCATAACAGAGGCAAAACCACACAGGCCACCTGGAGATGTAGAGAAAGTAGCAGCTTTTAACATACCCCAACCCTCTAAACCCCTAGAGGCAGAAGAAGGGATTTGGTGAGTTTCCAGTGGAAAAGTTGTAGGACCCAGCAAGAGGATATGTGTTAGCTGCCTGGAAAGAGTCTGTTATCTAACAACTATGAATTTGTCCTCTCAACATTTTTTGAAGATGGAAATCATGTCTAATTTTTTTAGTCTCAGTGTGCAGTGGATGGAGCTCATTGTCGAGTTCAGTAAGTGCTTGATATGAATAAACATGAGGTCCAGGTATGTGGTTACTGAGATTACTCAGCTTAGAATGTCTGGTCAGGCTCATATTATCTCATTAACTGGGCTCTCCCCTTACATTTTACTTCCTGTCCATTCTTCAGAAAACAGAAGGGATATTATCAGGTACCCTAGAAATGGCTGGGGCTTATGATAAGTCATGTGTGTGGCAAGGGCATACAGGGACAGGCAGAGGCCTTCTAGAGATTTGGAATGGAGCATGAGCCTCCTCACATATTGGTGCCTAGGGACAGTCCTTCATTTTCCTATGTCTTTCTGCTTTTCCAAAGTCACTCAGCTTGAGAAACTGATTTACAGTAACAAAAATCACTTAAGACACTGTTAAAAAAAAAGATTGTCAGTGTATTAATGAAAGCTATATTTCATGTAATAATTGATAACCTTATAATCATATACTTGAGATGTTGAATTAGTTGTCAGAAAATTGCTTGGATCACCATATATCAGAGCAAAAGATAAGTAAGTATGGGTGGAGGTGGGGTGGAAGAAAGAATGAATGGTTTTAGGGAGATTTCATTTAGATCAGGAAAATTGTTTTCCTAATGAAGTCCACGTCTGATGGCTATTTATAATAGTCATTCAAAATCAAATATACTCGCCAATGGGATGTGAACTCTAATAATTAACCTCTCCAATTTTCCTTTCCACCTATCATGCATGAGTAGAATGTTAACCTTAATTTCGGTGTAATCTCTGAATTACTTTCTAGCTAGCTTAGAGTTCTATTAATTTTTCACTAAAGGATGATAATTTTACTATAATCATCCTATAGTTTAATTTGTATCTAATATATGTGTTCTACTATCTCTAACTCTATAGCATCAGACTGGACCTCTGCCCTCTGTGCCTTGGACCTGGCATAGTGTAGTGGGTAGTAATTAAGAGCTCTAGAATCAGATAGACCTACCACAGGCTGGTTTTACATCTTTGAGCAAATTTCTGGATTTCTGAGAACTTTGTCTTTCATCTTTGAATTGGGAATATGTGATACTAGCATCATAAAGATCGTAAGAGTATTCCAATAGATAATGCAAAGCACACCATACCCTATCTTGGCATGGGAAGGCCTCAGTAAAATCAAGGTGGTATTATTATGTTTGTTATCCTTCTGTCTTTCTGTCTGTAGATCCAGATGTATATTTGTTTGAACACTTAAAGACTGCTAAATTTGAGCATAAGACCCCCAAATTTCTCTTCTCTCATTAGCACAAAGGATCATTTTTAAAAAAAGAACTTTTTATTGAATAACATTAGTTTATAATATTATGAAGTTTATTTTTATTTTAGTTTCTGCAGCACAGAGTATGTGTAGACTTTTTAGTTTTAACCAATCCGGAAATAACATGTTATTACCTTTTATGGAAGAAGAGTACTTTTTAAATAACCTGATAACAAAATCTTTGTTTATTCAATCGGTGTATAATTATGAAATTAAGAATATCTGTTCTTTGTTTACACTACTTGTGTATTGTGTCTCTCTTATAAGAAAGAGAAAAAACCATGATGCTGATAAGCAGTGAAAGATGGGTAAGTTGGTTGGTGGTCTGTGAGTAAGTCAATATGGAAACTACATATTACTAAAATTGTGGGTGAATAAATATGTTTCAAAATATCAAAATCATTGCATTAAGAGTAAAGGAGTGGTAGAAACAAAACTTCAGTAGTCATACCAGCAGTCAGAACAATGACTTTCCAAAGCAGAAAATATGAGACAAACTTAATCAAAAGCTGTTCAGTTTTGGGGTGCTACTTGTTTCCATGCCTCTTGCATTTAGGATTTGGCTTTGGAAAAATTATTCAAAATATATCATAAACAAGTATCTCTGGTTTACCAACAACAATAAACATGCCATATCCAAAAGAATACTATGTCATGCTAAGCTAAAAAATGACCCGAACCCATTTTCCCATTAATTTATAATATAATTGGTTCTAGCATCATAAATCTCCATAAATTCACTGAAGCCAAATCTGTTTTCAAATAGGTATCAATATTCTGATTGTTAGTATTATGACTATAGGTTGCCTGTAGCAAAAATGTAAAGTGAAGCCACCAATCCTTAGTGTCTGTAGTAAGATTTCAAAAAGGGTGAAAATCAAATGTGGGAGGAATCAAGATTGATTATGTATGTCAAGGACATCAGTTATGCTTGAACACTGATTAAGTGATTAATGAAGTACTGCCAAAATTACTAAATCTCTTTGCAGTAAAATGTTATTATACTTCCTTTCATAATTATAAGTTTAAAAGGAGAAGAAGGATTGATTTACTGGAGGCAATTTATAAGCTAATTTTCATCCCTTAAAAAAATTCCATGGACGACAATGATTCTATTTCAGAGTTCCTCTTAGGAGATCACTGTAGTCTAACCCTTTGACTCTAGAAGATAGCATGTACTTTTCTAAGCAATGGGGGGAGAATCAATGTTGAACGAACATTAAGGTATTCTTTTTATGATTGCATGTAAAGTATTATTTCCAGTCACTTGTTCCGCAAGCATTCACTAGGTGCCAGCACTGTGAGGGTGCCAGGCACTGTGAGGGTGCTGTAGATAGAGGAATTATTTGCCTCAATATCATTCCCTGGAAGCTGTATTTGTTCTGGAGTCATGGGAACTCTTCTGGTTAACCGAAAGAAGGAAGTACATTAGTTTCAAAGAAAACATCATAGTGCACGTAAGCTAAACTCAAAGACACATTTAAAAAGGAAGAAAAAGAAAATAAGCCTAAATTGAAATGACTTAATTTGTTCTTCAACTGATGTCATGTGTGATAAGCTCAGGACTCTTGTACATTAGCAGACCTTTCTGCATGAAGTGCGTGTGTGTGTGTGTGTGTGTGTGTGTGTGTACGTGCCACACATACTTGCTCATTTTCCAGGGAGGAGACCAGAGAAGAGAAGAGAGAATATGGACATTGCAGAGGAATCTAACTTTACCCTTGAACCCAGAATCATTAACTTCAGAGCCAGATGGGACTGTAGTTGAATCATTCTTTTACATTTTTTAAAAGATTTGTTTATTTATGCATAGAAGAATTGGGTACCGGCCAGAGCTGTGGGGGGATTGAGAGGAGTCACCAGAGACAGAGTGGGGAGCAGAACAGGCAAACTGACTGAAACACACTGCTGAGGGGAGCAGCAGGCAAGCCAGGAGAGGTCTGCTGCACCATGTGGGTTGCTCCCTGGCCGGGGATCGAACTGGTGCTGCAGAGGCTGCAGACAGCTTCATAGTACTGTGTTTAAACCCTTATGCCATCAGGGAGGCCCCCTCTTAGAAGCTTTGTACCCATATACTCATTGAGGGACCTTTAGGTCTAGTTTCACTTATAATCTAAAGAGAAGGAAATGAACTGCTGCGGTTCTTGGCAAACAATTTGAAGCGGGAGACTTGAAATTTCCAACATTTATTGAGTGTCTAATATGGCATGTATTAGGCATCTGAAGACAGAGAGACAGGTCATATTGCTTGTGCTCAAAGGACTGTTTTTCCTGATAGTCACTAAAATGAACATGAAGAATGATAACTTAATGCCAAAATATATTTCGACACATGCAGTATAAGTACAATGATGTGTTAAACTAGGAGTCGGAGGGCTCATTTGACCTACAGTACTACAGTATCAGAGAAATTAATTTCTCTCTCTCTCTCTCTTTCCCTTCTTAGCCCCTTTCACACTCATTCAACAAATGTTTATTAAGGGCCTAATATTTGTCACAGATGGAAGTAGGATATTGGTGGATGAAACCAGCATGAATGCCTTTCTTCTTCACAAAGAGCATTCAGGGCATTGGAGGAGGCTTAACATCGATAGGTGAGGGATTGGCCAAGGGGGCATTCTGAGCATTCTGGGCTCAGCAGTGATAAAAATAATGAGCTCTAGGGTGATGATAAGCTAGCTATATACAGACTTTGATGGTTACATGAAATTGGACTATGAAATTGGAAAGAAGTAGTTGAGGTCATTTTATGAAGAACTTGAATTTTATTTAAAGAATTTTATGTTATTCTTTAGATAAAAGGGAGATTTTGGAACAAGAGAAGGCAGGGTAAGCAAATCATTCAATGAAAACACTTATTGAGCACCTACTGTATACCTGGCATTGTTTTAAATTCTGGGAATACATGTGTGAAGAAAATGACCGGGATCCTGCACTAGTGATTTCTCATTTAGATGGGATGAGAGGAGAAAACAGAGAACAGTCTGGATCCAGCCAGGGAGATACTGGGTGGCAATTCAACTGGTAGTGATGAGAATGGGAAAGAGGGAATGGCTAGACTCTAGTCACTAGAGAAAATTCAAAGGGTAGGAGATGACAGGCTTTCATGTGAGCATTCTGGAAAAGGAAGACACAATGACTTGTTTTCTGCCTTCATGTATTAAGTTGACTGTTAAATGCCTGCCAGTCCTTACACACCATGAGGCTGGAGGCTACTATTACAGTTTGGTCACCAGTTGGAACAGTGACAACCGGAGGTCCCTCTAGGAAGTCTCTCGAATCTTCACTTTCAGCACCCCTTCTGATCACCTCCTTTTGGTGTCCTTTTTCTGCTTTAAACGTCTCAAAACTGATTGGAGGTTTGCTGTGTTAAGTGAACAAGATATGGTTTGACATGTTAAACCATGGTGGGGTTTTGTACTTGAAACAAACAAGACAATTCCTAAAGAAATTCTCTTTTAAGAGAGGATTTTAGGGTAACAAAGGGCTTTCAGTATCCCATAAATTACACCAGGATGGTAGCCACCTAATCTACACACAGAAAGTCAGCCGCTGTACCACTCCATGTAAAGGAAACTGGATGGAAACTACAAATACGCAGTTCATGTTGAGAGCAATGTTTAAGACAAGCTATTAGGGAGCCATTCTTGCGAACTGCAATCCAATTTCAATCTCCCACCCCATTCCCCAGGGCTTAACCCTCTTCCACTCCATCCACCCACACAGCTGGGGCTGGGCTCACGCACTTCCTGCCCTGTATCATCTCTTGAATCTGCCAGGATCCTTGCTGTTCTGACAGTATTTCAGTTTCAACTTGGAAGGAGTCCAGGGGGCAGTAGGGAGGGTGTCTCTGCCCTGTAACCAATCTGAGGGTGAGCAGCTTCTCTCTTGAGATGTATTGACCTTTTCCAGCTATACAAATTTGGGGTTGTCCCGCCTATTGCACAATGGATTCAGGTCTGATTGTGTTCCATTCTTAGATTACTCTAGCAGGAAGGGATGTTGTAAGCAGCTGAATCTAGTCCTGTTCATGGCTGAATGATGCAGAAAATCTTGTTCTTAATGTGACTTTTCCAAATCAATAAGCAAGGAATTTCTGATGCTTGTAGCATGTGCGCTGTGCTTAAGAGAACAGAACAACATGACAGGTCTGCTGGCTCTTTCTCCATCACTGCATGAACATTGGCATTTTATCCCCAATTATCAGAGATTTGGTGTTAGTCTCTTAACCTGATAGCACCTAATGAAGCCTGTGGTTTCTCAATTGCCTTATATTAATCAACCGAAAAGTTAAGTACGTTTTAAAATATCTCCTTGCCCTATGTCAGAACTTCCTTCTCTTTCTCTGTCCTAGTGTTGTCTTTGAACCTTCTTCACTCTCCTGCAGCTTCTGAATCACCACCTCCACAGGCCCTGGGGACCCCTCTTGCTAAATCTTTTTATGTGTTCTCTTTCTTTCTTTCTAATCTCCCCAGATCTTCACTCCAAGTTCCAGGAGGCATACAATGCTCTTTCTCACATGGGGGTGAGAGGGCGGGATGCGGGGTGCAGAGGGGAAACAAAACCAGGCTTAATCAGCTCCAGTTTTCTGAGGATTCAAATTGCTTGTTACCAACCCCTATGAAAAAGTGAGTTAACCCTTTCATACTGTCCTCACCACTCCCTGTCCATTATCATGCCACCCCTGTTCCGCCTTCTCTGTCCTCATTTACTAGAGATAGTGATGATATATACAATAGGTGACCCTTACAGAAAATCATATTATCTCTGCTGAAGATCTTTGCTGTATCTCTGTGTCTCACCAATGAAATTTTAATCTGAATTAAAAACATTTTTCTTTCTTTTAGCTTTCAGCCTATTCTGCCATCATTTTGTCTTTACCTTGAAAGCACCTAAAAATCATTATTCACAGCAGGCTCTGTTGCCATCCTCTAGACTGTGTTGAAAATATACCATCTTAGTCACCTGGAAGCACGTTATGGCAAGACTCAGTAAAACAGAACATTTTAAAACTTCCCTCACAAATGCTGCATGTAGAACCCCGGGGGGTGATGATTCAAAACAAAACCAGTAAACAACTCTACCAACTACCAACACAAACCTGGAAATGATGAGACAATACTGAAAACAGAAGTGTTTGCCTTGAGCAACCCATCTTAACTGTTTTGAGAATACAACCATGAAAATAAAACACATTATTAAGTGGGAGGTAGAAATGAAAACAAAACAACTTTTAATGGTTGATACATTCTTAGACCCTGTATTAGTTTGCTAGGTGTGGGGTAAATGGAAGTGATCAGGTTTTTTCCGCCCTCCTGCCATTAGCATCAGTGATGGACATCTGTGGTCTTACACGCGTGCCTGATGGCAGCATATGGAGGTGGCGTGGGTGTGCGAGGGCGGGCACACCTGAGCCAGAGGCTAAGCATATAAAGGCGGAGGCAGAGGACTGAGCAGTGGAGTGGATTGGAGCGTGTCAGAGAACAGCTAAGAGAGGAAAGAGCATGTAGGGATTTGCTGGGGGCCCAAGTTGCTGTCTCCCTGCTGGCTTATTTCCCCTGACCTGTGGGGATGATGCCAAGGGCTCCAAGTTTCTCTATTAAGAACTGCTTGAACTGATGATGAACCTACCTGGCCTGGCATGGGTGCAGAACACTAGGCCTACCATAGCCAAGCACCACAAACTGAGTGCCTTAGACAAGAGACATTTATTGTCTCTCAGAGCTGGAGGTGTGGCAGGGTTAGCTCCTAAGGCCTGTAAGGAAGGATCCTTTCCAGTCCTCCATCCTTGGCTTGTAGATAGCTGTCTTCCTCCTGTGTCTCTTCATATCTACTCTCTGTGCATGTGTAGGGTAAATGAATTGAACAGAACTTTTGTGCCACTAGGCTTTGTGGCTATCACCTGCAGCTTTGAACATGTTGATGCAGGAGGTACTTGGAAGCGTGGGTGTGGGACACGTGTGCCTGATTGTGGACACCTGGAGCATGGGTGTGTGCGCATGTGCAAGTTGCACACCTATTCCTGGGAGAGAGGGAATAAAAAGGTGGGGTTACCCTGGGGGAGGGGACTCAAGTTGCTGTCTCCCTGCTGGCTTGTTTCCCCTGCGTACTTAAAACCTGTGCAGATGATGCCAAGGGCTCCAAAGTTCTCTTTTAGACTGTTAGAACCAATGGTGAACCTACCTGGAGAGGATGGTTGCACAAAAATGGCTGCTTTATTAATGAGAATAAGAGGATAGCAAATCTTAGTTTTTGTCAAGGACAGTGCAAAATGGTAACAAAGTAAGACAACAATGTCTGTATTTAGATAATCACTTTGAATTTCCTGTTTATATTTTCATAATTGAAAAGGAAAATTCTCAAGAGCAGAATGCCAAAAGCCAGACATAGTAAAACTTTTTTATTAGCATATTTGTTTGGAGCTGTGGTCTGGAAAGTATCAAATTAAAAAGTCACGTGGTTTCTTGTCTGTTTTGTTCAGTGCTGTATCACAGAACCCTATTTGTAGAAATCCTAATCATTTTACTACAGTTTTTTGAATGACTGTAGAAAATGTTTTTCCTTAAATGACTTAATGTGTTGATAAGGCAATTTTTGTTTACTCCTGTTATAAACTATAATGTTACTTTTCATTTTGAGCAATTAAAATAACTATAATTCATGTTTCCAGTTTTGCACTGGAACATCTGAAAGGGTTTCAAGGATAATTTCTGAACAAAAACAGGCAAAGTTCTGAAAATGCCTCAAATATATTACTTGGATAGATTGTAGGAGGATTCATCACATAGGATAAATACCGAAGAGGCAAAACAACAGATTAATTTCTTCAGAAAATCTGACATAAACAAACCATTTGTTGACCCAGGAACAGGAGCCAGCTGAGGGGACACCTCACTGTGTACGCCTGAGTGGCATTCCTGGTCATTGGCTCGAACATGTATTGTGTGGTGTCAGTTACTGTGAGAACCAGCAATAGGAAAGGAGGTCAGGAACTTAATGAGAATGAGTGAAAAGGACCAGGAAAACTGGAAATCCATGCTGACTTTCAAGTTCATAAGGAAAGCAGCCAGGCAGAGAGCTGGGATGAGGAAAGTATGAAGTAGAAAAGATACTGAGAGATGATGGACAAAGAAGGGAGAAATGGAGTCAGGTGATTAGAATGATTTATGACTGAAAAGGGCAGCTAAAACCAGTATCTGATCATGCTTTTACTTAAATTCCAAATCTCCAGATTAGGAGACTGGCTCACTGCCCAGGGGTGTAGGATTTGCCTTGAACAACAACAACAAAAAGCTTTCACATTTCTGCTTTTTGAAAATATTCACTCCCACACATGGAAGTACTGGTTTGAAAAAGGCAGAGTTGCAGAGAACAAGAGACTGAACTTCTGTTCCTCCTGCCATGAAATCAAATTGCATGTTCCCCCCCAATCAGACAGTGGGATGCAGAATGAACCTCTATGGGTTATTCATAACCTCTATGGGGTTATGAGGCCATCCAGGGGTCCTTTCCATTAGAATGCTTTTGGAACCTACATATTGCACCCTACAGGTGCAAGATACCTAGTCCTTCTTCATCTGTTAAAAACAAAACAAAACAAAATGGGGCAGGTATGTATCAATAGCCCACCAGACTGTAGTAGCTTAGTGTATGTCAAATAGTTGGTTAGTATATGCCCAAACACTAAACACCATTAGGAACAGTAGAGAGGGGCATCTTCACCTTTATCTTAGAATGAGAGCTATGGGGGGAACCTCTGGGTCACCACAACTCCCACTGCTCTCATCACCCTCTCAGAAACTTCTCCCCTGTGGCATCCCTCTTCTCTTCCTCCACACTGGGGTGCACCACCTGAACCTCTTCCCCAATTCACTATGTGATACCAGCAGGCTCCCCACCTCGAAGCCTTTAATCTCTACACAGATGACCCAATGCACAGGTTAGTCTTTTCTCCACCACAGGTAGTGACCCATGAATGGGCCAGAAAATCAACTTATTGTGTCATTATAAGGATTATGACAGGAAATAGACAAGTATCAGCGCACCATGTTAGGGTTTGATTTAAATGAATTTTTTGTTGCTGACATATGTGTCTATACAGCTCTAGAGACTCGTTCCTTGACCTCCTCTGCTCCAGGAAGCTTCTTTCAACTTTTCTCCACTTTGGAGCCCATTCCTACAACCACACCCTGGATCTGGTCCAGGGTGTGACCCTGAGGTCATCAATGACTTTTTTCATAGACAACCGCTTGACCTTCCCACATGGTCCCTTTGTTGCCCTCCATAATCACCCCTGGCATTCCTAAACTTAGAAGTGTGATCTTGTTCCCAATTCACTCAACCAGAATTTTTTTTAAAGATTTGTTTATTTATGCATATAAGAGCTGGGGTACAGGCCAGAGACACGGGGTGAGAAGATTCACCAGAGACAGAGCAGGCAACAGAACAGGCAGGTTGACTGAAATATACTGCTGAGGGGAGCAGAGGTGAGTGAGGAGAGGTCTGCTGCGCCATGTGGGTAGCTCCCTGGCTGGCCAGGGATCAAACTGGTGCTGCAGAGGCTGCGGATAGTTTCATAGTGCTGTGCTTAACCCCTTGTGCCACCAGGGAGGCCCTCAACCTGAATTTTTTGCTTAAGCAGAGTGCTTCTAACCAAACTCTTCATTTCCTCATTTCTCTTGTGCTTCCATATATAGATGTGTCCCAGCTTCTTCTCCTGTTATGGCCCTTTGCTGGGGATCTACTTTATCCACAGCCCCTGATGCGGCAATATCTCTATACCTCTCTATACCTCACACCCTTACCCCAGCCTCTCTTAGGAATTTAAGGGACCCAAGGATGCAGTGGGGGCTACAATGAAAGTCCTTCAAGTCAAACAGAAAAAATCAAGTCACAGAAAAGAGAACCAAACAGGGACCACCTTGCAGTCTCTGAGAGAGTGAAAGAGAGAGTAGTTGCTCTGTCCAGTGTCAGTTTTGGGTTCCTAGGAGACCTGCATGCACAGGAGAACTTGTGCTTGGGTCCCTTTGAAGATCCTGGTATCCTTACATCCAGCTCCATATTTGCTAGGTGACTGTTGGAGACCCCTAAGGTATAAAGTGCTAAAGCAAAAGAGTCTCAAGGTCATAACTAAAACACTGGTCAACACGGGCTGGAAGACTGGCCTGTGTCCAAACCATGATGTCCTTCCTTGTAGTAGCACTTTAGGCCTTAGGGGTCTCCAACAGGTGAACTTCAAGGTGCATCTTTCCTTTTATCCAAATTACCCAGAGTAGAACTTTTTGCCCATGGCCTACTGCTGCCTGGCACGTGATTCTGTGCCTTTGCACATATTCTACACTTCCCAGATGCTTTTCCTCCTTTCTCCATGTGGCAACTTCTTACTTATTGGTCAGGAAAGCAAATGTCCTTTTGTGAGTTCCCAGCACTTCAGGCCAGTCCCTCCTCTGCATCCCTTTAGCACTTTGTTCATTCCTTGTTCTCACCAAACCTGCTGTGCTGTTAGGTAATTGTTTCTGTTACTGTTCTGTTTCTGGACACTGAGCCTCTTGGGCACAGTATCCTATCCCACTCATAATTTTAACTTGCCAATCTGGGGGTGAGTAGCAATTTCTGTTGGTTCCTGACCACGCTGCCTACCCTGGAGGCCATTTACCTGAGACATTTATCTTAGACTCTTTTTTCTCTCCCTACCTCTCACATGCTTATTAAGTCTCCTAGCCTGAGGGTGCTGCAGGCAGGCTACCTCCATCAGTGGGAGAGGCAGTTGTGGATAATAACTCCAGTTCCTGTCCTTCAGTGTGTCCAAGGTGTTCACCATCCCTCAGGGGAGCGCTTGTGAAATGGAGCCTTGCTTTCTTCTTTTTACTCATTTCTAGAATCGCTTTCCTCATTTCTAGAATTACCTCCCAAATAAACTACTTGCACCCAAACAAGCACATGTCTTAGGGATTGCTTTTAAATGAACCCAAACCAAGAAGAGGAAATAAGCAGACGGTGCCCCATAGATAGTGAATGAACAACTGAGGCTTCAGCCTGTCATCCTGTTGTGCAAGCACAGGATGTCAAGAGACAATCTCTCCCCAAACCCCAGTTTACTTCTTCCCAGATAGGACCTAGATAGATCAAGCACTTTGACCTCTTACACTTATTTACTGGCCATTCAGAAGAACCCAGCCTAACCAGCCTCAAGGACAATACAGCCTTAGCTCCCCTGGTGGGCTCCCTGCTGGGAAGCTATATGCTGCAGGGAGAACTTTCCTAATATGTTGGTTGGAGGCCCTTCACATTTATAATTTTTAGTCCTTGACATATGCTCCAAAATCCTTTTTACTTGCTCATGTTCATTTCTTTTTCAACTGGCTACTGAGACTATGCCCGCCTTCCCTAAGACGTACACCTCCATTTCCCCCACTGCTCTCCCAGTATCTGAGGTACATGGCTGAGTGAAATTACCAGGTTTTAGCACTCATGAGAAGAGCTAAAATTCCAAAATCACAGTGAATTTCCTTATAGACAATCACAGGAGGAGACAGGCTGCAGACATGCCAACTACAGAGTTGTTCACATGCAGCAAGCAATTATTGCAAGGCTGTCAGCCAGTTAGAATGGTCTGTGCTGATCAGAAGGAGAGGGAGCATGGGTAACACTAAAACAAAAGGGCAACACTTGCACAAAGTACTGTTATTACCTTCATTTTTACCTATGAGAAAACTAAGGCACAGAGAGGTTATTTAACTTGCTCAAGGTCACACAGCTGGTAGCCAAGATCTGAACCCAGACAGTCTAGCTCCAGAGTCCATAAACTTAACTATTACATGACACTGTAGCTACTGATTTTTGAATATAAAATTAAAAAGCACAATACCGGCCATCATCTTCTCAGGTTGTGATGCTTATAAAAATATATTGGATCAATTAATGCTACATATCAAGCAATACACATCAAATAATTTAGGTGAAAAATACTATATATTTTCTACCTTCCCAGATCATAATCATATATATGATTGAAGGATATGATTATATATCCCTTATAAGTGGATACGGAACTGAAATGGGTGCATGTTATCTCCTGGTTGCTCTGTGGATGACAATTATAGCTAACAGAAGTCAATGTTGTACAGTGAATATGGGGATAAACCGAGATACTTTAAAACATGTCTAAAAACACCCAGCCTGTGCCTCAGTTTCCACATCTGCAAATAGATGGCTGGAGTAGGTAGCGTCTCAGTCTGCTTCTGATGTTAAACTTTTCTATCTTTATATAGACAGAAAAAAACCTTAAAGTTCCACTGATGTGGGTGACTTATCACCCACACAATCTGTGTTTTTATAAATGCTCAGTAGGAGCATTTCATATCTGAAGACTCTCAACTATGTCAAATGCCTTCATATATATAAACTGTCACCTAACACGAGAGGTAGCAGATAGGTCTAACTTCAGAGTGTCCTTGACTACTGATTAAGAAGGCACTAATTAGAAATTTTCTCAGGTTAGGATTTGGATCAACTACATATAGAGAGAATTAGCCCATCAAAGCTAATGCTGGCTCAGAGGATTACCAGCTGTGTGGCTCGGTTCAAATTTGTGTCCCATAGGTTGTTACCCTGTTCTAGGTAACTAATGTTCAAGCAAAATTCATTTTAAAACGTGATGCACTGCATGACAGATTCTTTGTGAAGATAGTTGTGCATCTACAGGTGCATATTTACTGAGCTGACCAAGAATGCAACAGGTTTCTGATCTATGGCCATTTTAGAATAAGAATTATTCAATCTGTCCCTGATGAAGTCTGCTGGAAGAGCTAGAGAATACAGTCCAGAAAAGATAACATCAAAAGTATATAAATAATGAGTAAGAAGGAAAAAAAAATGAACACAGACACTGGTCACACCTTGTTTTACCCCTTCTCTTCAAACTTATCCCCCAGAGGCAAGAGGATGGAGGCTGCCTGGGGGACTCCTGGTTTATTTAATTTCCTTCTCTTCCTCAGAGGCTGCTCATACAGCTGTTCCGGAATGTGGGCCTCCCCTGGACAGCCTCTCCTCATGTCTCTTTACAGCTCCTTCATGAGTCCTGTGCAGCAGGTGCTCAATAAAGGTTGGATTGATGGGTGTGTTCATGCATGTTGCAGGGGGCCAGGGAGAGGGGACTTTGCAGGAACTTCTACTCCCTGGGTGCCATGTGTCTTACAGACGATTTCATTTAATTCTTAGCGATCCTACAGATGTCACAAATTCTATTTTTCTGATCAGAGAAACTGAGGAACAGATTGGATAATATGCTGCTCATCTGGGCCACTGAAGCGCCTCTCCAGCTCTGGTCTGAGAGGCAGTATTAGAGACGATTAAATTATCTTTCCTGGAGTGGTGGAGGGCAGAGAGCTGATCTGGTCTCAGACCACAGGTGGCCATGCTCACTCAGAGCGCTAGCTTTGGGAGGGGACAAAAATGGGACATTTATTTGGCCATCGTTTATCTGATGTGTGGTCGTCCCAAATAAACACCCCTCGGGAACTTATATTTGAAATGTTTCATATTCTACAGTGCCTGGCCCATCCAAGGCCAAAGCCAAGTGCAGTTGCAGACTAACCCGGGCCCCGCCCCTTCTGCGCCCGCTGCAGAAGAGGTTGCAGGACCAGGGAGGGGGTGCATTGGCGGGTGGGGTGCAGGACCCTTCCATCCTCAGGAATTTCTCGCAACGCAGAAACGCGGCCACCCTAAACCTGGTTCGCCTTCTCTGCCCTGCCCCGCCCCTAGCTTCGCCCCTTCGTCCTCTCCCTGGACCACCTACCCCCACCCCCCCAGCCCCGCCTCCGACGTGCGCATCTAGCCCCTTCACCCGGGGGACACTCACCCTGCCACTCGAGGACCCGTTCAGGGCTCAGCGCCTTCGCTGAGCCCTCGGCGCAGCCCGGGGGCGCCCAGAGCAGCAGCAGCAGCAGCAGCAGCAGAGGCGGCAGCATCGCTAACCACTGGGCGCCTTGGGTGTCCCTGGTCATGCAGGCGGGTGCCCGCGCCGCAACCCGAGCGCCCAGCACTGCCCCGCGGGAGGCGAGTCCGCAGTCCCCTCGGCGACCCAGCCCTCCTGGGGGCCTCGCCGCCCCTGAGCCCCCGAGGCACTCCTATCGCCACAGTGTGTGGGCACACTGGGCTCTGGACTGAGAGACTCGAGTCGCGGAGGTTTTCCCTGCCCTACCCATTCGCACTTGGAGAAGGAGGAGGAAGAGGGGCTGGGCCATCTGCCCATCCCAGAAATTCCTCCCTTTGGGGTGGAGAGAAAGGAGGGGTGAAGCTGCCCCGTGCACCTCCTCCTGCGTCCTACTTTCTCTCTCCTTCCCCTGGCTGGCCGTAGGGGTTAGGGGTGGGGGTGGGAATTGAGAATCCCAGGGACAGGAAGTCTGACATCTGGGTTTGTAAACCTCCCGGATTCTGGTAAACATGCGGGTTTTGCAACCGCCAGTTCAGTGTAAACCGAGCTACTCTGAGGGCCCAGGCGCTCTGAGAGCTCGCAGGACGCCCTCCTCTGGAACACGGACCCCTGGAAACCCCCGGGGTGCTACAGGGTCTCCACCCTCCTCAACACAAAAGTTCCCTGAAAGTTCCACCACTAGGGAGTTCCTTCTCTTTTTAAAATAACCTTCCCGTTCCATCTCCTTGGAGATGTTTTTTAGTTTTTTAGTCATGTTTTTAGTCATAAAAACATGAGACAAAAAAAGAAATCAAAAGGGGTCAAAAAATAAGTTAATAAATAAAAATGAAAGTGTGTGTGTGTGGGGGGGTGGCGGATCTTGCAGGACCATGCTCTCTTCAGCTGCTTATTAGTCAAAACCAAATGAATATTGTTGAGTGATAATTGTCTGCTCTAGACCATAACGGTGGGTGCTACCCCCCTCACAAATTTACATGATAATGTGCTTACACACCTATCCCTCTGGTGATTGTTTTTAGAGATAGGACTTTCAGGAGTCACGGTTAGATGAGGTTTTAAGGGTTGTGTGCTAGATAGGAGGTGACTTTAAAGAGAGGGTTCTCCTCATCTTCAGGCACCAAGGAAGACCATGTGAGGATACAGAGTAGGGTCCATCTGCAATAGAAAAAGTGGCCTTGTCAAAAACTGAAGCCTGTGGGGTCTTGGATTTTAACCTCCATAAATGGGAGATTAAATTTCTGTTGCTTAAACTACCCAGTTTATAATATTTTATTATGGTAGCCCAATCAGGCTAATAAACTATTTTGGCCTGGTTCTTCAGAAAGCAGAGCCTGGGATGAGATCCCTGGCAGGACCGTGGGATTGAAGATCTGAGTGAAACAGGGAAGAAGGTAAAGCCAGTGACTTGACTACTGCAGTAGCACCACATGCTCAGACTTGAAGGAAGCTCAAGGGCCTCAGAACTCTGCCCTGAGAACAATAGGGGAAAATATTTATTCATAATTGCACTATCCCAGACAGTCAAACTGATTTAAAGCTTCTTCTGCCCCCTTCCACACAGTGGTGAGCTACAAACATAGTCCCACGCCTTGCCATCTAAGAAGCCCTGGAGCAGGTAGCAATAGTTGCATGGGATGCTCAGAGGTAGGGTGCTGTCAGTTTGCCCCAGAAGAAACCTCAAAGAGGCCTGTGTAGGACTGGTTGCTGCAGAAGTGACTGAAGCAAGAGATCCACTGAGAAGTTGTGAAAGTTTCCAGCATGTATACTAAGTCTATTTCATATTGTTAAATGGAGAAGTTAGCATCCCTGTCTGAAAACATGCAGAAAATGGATGCTTTCAGCCTATCAGACTTGACAGACTTCAGCTATGAAGTATTTATCATCTTTCCTGTGGCCTTTGAACTGTCACAGGGCCAGTGTGTTCTGAGAATATCCCCAAAGTAAGTGAAATGATTCAGCCTTGCCTAAGTGACCTAACATCTGTTGAAGCATCACAGCATGTAATCTACACAACATTAGTAGGTGACTAAGTGCAATTTGAAGTCCATCTTTGGTGGGAAGCACTGTGGTAGGAATAAAAAGGAGAGCAACTGGAGGACCTGGAGTGATGAAATACAGGGTTAAATGTGTTCAGGCAGGGTGTTGGGTATTGGGAAGAAGAGGCTATTCTGCGGTGGGAAGAAGTTTTGAGAAAACTATGAAGGTTAGAGTGAGAATTGCTTGCATGGGAGGCAGTGAGGAGGTGGGTCTGGAGCAAAGGGCAGCTATTGGGGCACCTTCAAAAATGGGTCACTCATTGGGACATTGGGCTGCCTCCCACTGGCTGTGGGATCTGGTGAGACATTCACCAGCTAAGGGCTTCCGTTTCATCCTCTGTTATGGAGGTGGGGGAAGAGCCCTGAACCATAGCAAATAATATTCCAAGGTAGCACAGCTATGAACATGAGTAGGATAAAGAGGGGAAACAAGACATATTTCATCTTCAGAGCAATTAGTGTAATGAAGAATGGTGATGACAGCTTCCTGGCCTACCGACACCACATTTCCTATTCAACGATTAGAAGACTCTGAAAAGAGCTAGTTTTTCATCTCTTCCTGAATATTGCAGCTCTGAAGTGGAAAGCCACAGCAAAGAGTGTGTCATCCTTCGAAAGAAATGATCCTCTCCATCTCCCGAACTTGTGTGCATTTCAGATTTATAAGGCAGGGTAGTGTCGGTTAAAAAGGTGCTTTGCTACTTACCCCACACTTCTTAGTCTCCCTTAGCCTCAGTTTCCTTCTGTGTAAAAATACATCTGGTAATATTTGATTCAGAGGGTTTCTCTATTAAATGCAGTAATGTCTGTGATGTGCTTAGCAGAGTCTGGTATGTTATCAATTTTGGTTTATGGGAGCTGTGAGGATGTGGGGCAGCAACGAGCAGCAAAGAGCAGCACAAAACAGGTCATAGGCAAGGCCTGCAGGGCATGTCCTTGTGTAATTGTGTCTCCTGACCCGGTGAGGAGCAGAGAGGCAAAAACTCTGTCCCTGCAGGTCTTTGTACCTCTTTCTATGCTTAATTTATCATATTGAAATAGGATTATTTTTTATATCTCTCATTTGAAAATGAGTTCCTGAGGAACTGACTAGGAAGATTCTTTCAGAATCTTCTGGTCAGCACATTCCTGTCACTGAGCACGTCCTCAAAGTGTTTTGCTGAATGAATCAAGGAAAGAAGGAAGGAGTGGAATTGCTGGAATGTAGTATCTAAGAAAAAAAATAGAAATCTGAGTTATGTTAAATGAAAACAATGAAAAAAACCTGGGAATTTTAAAACTCAATATATGGGTTGGAATAAGGTTCAAAATTGATGTATATTCTTGGAGTACTCTGAATCAGGGTCTCGGCAAGAATGGGTGAGATTCTGATTTTAGTAATGATTTAATGAATTATTTACAAAGGTATGGACAGAGTGAAGGGAACCAAAACAGGATCATGAAGACCTAGTTTCTAAAAGGTGCTAGAAACTGTATTGCTGTATTATACCTAGATCTGAAGGAATTAAGGGACCGGTTGTAGGAGCGCAAGAGAACTGCACGTATAGGATGAGGAATGCCCAACAGCACAGAAGAGTTAATTACTACCAACTGAATCCTCTCAGGGAGGAAGCTGAGAAAATATATACCTGTCCCTGTTTTTCTCACAACTAAATAAATACCCCTCTGATCTCTTCCCATTGGCTGAACCCTGCTAGAAGTCAGCAGAAAAGGCATCTGCAAGAGTCAGCTTTCCAGAGCAAACGGTAAATAGGGTAGGAATTATGGACAGTGAGTCTGGAGAAATAAACAGATAATAAACAGGTGATATACAGCACTAGCCCCTCTATCATTGTTTGTATTGGTACAGAGGACACAATATAGAAAAGAGCAGATGAGTCCTTGCCATGACCACGGAGTTTAGAGTGTAGGGGGAGAGAGAAACAGGTAACCTGACAACCAACTAATCAGCGCAAGCCATGATGTGAGAATGTATCTGAAACTTGACAAGTACTTTGAAGTCACTTATCAAGGCTTGAGGCACAGACACTTTTAAGAAAAAATAGCATCCCAACTGGCACCTTGATTATTTATCTGGCTTCAAAAAATATGGTTGAGGCAATGAAATAAAGACAACAAAACACCACCATTAGGACAAAATATTTGCAGAAGAATATCAAATATTTGATAAAGTGCTTGTATCTAGAATATACAAAGAGCTCTCAAACTCATTAATGAGGAAACAAACAATACAAATAACAAATGGGCAAAAGATTTGAACAGATACTTCACCAAAAAAGATATTCAGGTGATAAAAAATAAACACATGAAATGATTTTCAAGACCATCAGCATTAGGGAAATGCAAATTTAAACCACAATTTCACACTACTACTATTAGAATGGTTAAAATTAAAAAGACTAAGTGTTAGCAAGGATATGGAAGAACTGAAACTCTTATACATTGCTAATAAAAATATAAATGGTGTAAACACATTGTGAAATAATCTGGCAGTCTAAAAAAGTTGTACACCATACAACTACTGTTTACTTTTCTAGAGCTGCCACAACAAAGGACCACAAACTGTGTGACTTAAAACAACAGGAATTTATTCTCTCACAGTTCTGCAGGTGAGAAGTCCAAAATGAAGATGTTGGAACAATTGGTTCTTTCTTGTGGGCCTGAGGGAGATTCTGTTCCATCTCTCTCTCCTAGCTTCTGGATTGCTGACAATCCTTGGCATTACTTGCCTTGTACCTGCATCACTACAATCTCTGTCATCACATGGCCGCCTTCTCTGTACATCTCTCGGTGTGTTCATATGACTATTTTGTAAGGACTGAAGTCATTCAGTTTAGGGCCCATCCTAATCTAGTATGAGCTTTTCATAATCATATCTGTAAGATCCTTTGATCAATAAAAACCACTTTCTTAGGTTTGGTATGGATGTAAATTTTGGTGGACACTATTCAATGAAGTACAATTATACCATGATCCCGCTATTCTACTCCCAGGAATTTAACCAAGAGAAAATAAAAGCATACAGTCATGTAAGTTTTATACATTCATATGAATGCCCATGGAAATTTTATTGGCAATAGCCCAAAACTAGAAACAACTAAGATACCTTTCAAGGGCTGATTGGATAAATAGATTTGGATATATTTATGCAATAGAATATCACTTAGTAATGAAAATGAATGAACTTTTGAGATATGCAATAATATGATTGTACCTCAAATTAAGTGAAGGAAACAAGATTTTTAAATTTACATCCTTTATGATTCCATTTACATGAAATTCTGGAAAATGTAGACTAATCTGTGATGACAAAAAGCAGGCAAGTGACTGTATAGGAGTGGGGGTCCAGTGGGAGGCTTAGCTGAGTGAAGAGGAAATGGATAAATGTTTCAGGCAGAGGGAATAGAGGAAAGAGTGGACACAGGTGCTTGAGAAACTCTTGTAGCGAGATACTGTGTTTTGTGCTAGGAAAACTGAGGCTAGAACAGAAATTGTGTTAAAAATCTTTATGCTGGGGCCTCCCTGGTGGCACAGGGGTTAAAGACACAGCCCTATCAAGCTACTGCCAGCCACTGCAGCACAGGCCAGCCAGGGACCTACACACATGGTGCAGCAGACCTTTCTTGTCTCACCTTGTGCTCCCCTCAGCAGTGTATTTCACTAGATGTGCCTGTTCTGCTCCTCACTGTCTCTGGTGAATCCTTTCACACACCCCCATCTCTGGTCTACAGCCCAGTTTTTGTATGCATAAATAAATCTTTAAAAAATAAAAATAAAAATCCTTATGCTAAAGCAAACAGGAAGTCTTTTAACAGCAACAGCTTTCATTGTGACCAGTTTTATGTGTTACATTTTCTTTTTTTTTTTTAAAGATTTACTTTTTTTATACAAGAACCAGGGTACAGGCCAGATGTGTGGGAGGGGTGAGAGGATTCACCAGAGACAGAGCAGGGAACAGAACCTGCAGACTGAATGAAATACACTGCTAAGGGGAGCAGCAGTCGAGACAGGAGAGGTCTGCCGCGCCTATGTGTTATATTTTTCAAGAGATCATCCTTGCTGTAGTCTGGGGGATAGATTTTTGCTAAGCAATTTATAAGGACCAGGAAGCTGCTGCAGGAGTTTGGAGAAAGAGCTATCATTTGTCTGGACTAGAGTGGAGACAATGATAATTTGGGAATATTGAGTACACACTGTGAGTTGTTTAAGTGGAAGGATCATCAAGACTTTGTGTTGATTGGGTTTGTTGGGGAGAAAGAGGAGTTGTCAAGAATGATGTCCCATTTCTAGGATGGCAGACCTAGTGGTTTGATCCACCAAGAAACAAATTTGTGGAAGTAGGTTTTCTGTTTGGGATGTGTTAAGAGGGTTATGGGACATATAGTTTGAGAAGTTGGGGAGCAGTTGCATATATGGTATCAAGGTCAGAAACAGAATGGGAACATAGATTTGGTCTCACTGGGGCTTATAGTTAAGGCCAAAGGAGTAGAAGTGATTGTCCAAGGAGTGTAGGTTGAGAGAGCAGAGCTGAAGGTAGAATGAGAGTTCTCTCATTTGCTAGATTCTGGTTTCTCTGTGAACTAGCAGGGAAACTGATCTATAGAGAATGAAGGGAAAGCAGGAATTGGGGACAGGTGGAGTCAGGGAAAGGTGAGACTAGCATTAATGTCTACAGAGCTGCTGGGGAAATGTAGCCAGAAATCTGGACATTGCCAAGGACCCAGATGTGGCCAGTGACCATGCATTTATAGGGTATCAGGTATGCTTTAACAATGTTCAGCAGCCCAGATACATATGGAGAGAAGGTGGGCATAGGCTTTATCCATATTGATGTTACCTAATGAAGATGTTACATACAAGGAATTTGAAGATACTGGCAAGAGCAAAGTAGGAAATTGCATGGGATTTCACAGGATCTAGCACCATGCTCACAGACTGGCACACAGAGTAGGCAGAGAGAGCTGTGGAACTGAAAAAGGGTGGTCCCCAGGAAAGGGGGAGGTTCCCTGCCCCACCCAAGGGAGGGTGGAGCTGAGCAGGAAGAGGAGAAGCTGGAGAAGAGACTGAGGAAGGAAGGAAGCAGGATGGAGCCAGGAGACCTGGAGGAGGCGCATGGAGCCTAGAGACATGTGAAGAAACTGCGCTTGTCTTTTGGTCGTGGACTGGGTGACACAGATGTGGGTGAGACCTGTGGGGAGGTGACAATGACAGCTTTTATCTTGATGTTGATTTTGCTCTTTTCCTTCCGGGCTTGTCCGGTTGTTTGTGACCCTTTTCTGTGGGTCCCCACTGGAAGATGCTTTAGACTTGTAGCAGGCTTTGGGGCCTTGTTCTGGGCTGATCCCATTTGGATGGACTTTTACCCACGAGGGGACGGGTAACTTTGGGTGCTTCACTTAGAAACTAGACTCTTTGCCTTACCTGTATTGTTTCCTAGTTTTATTAAAGTTCCTTCCCATTAAAGTCTCATATGTTTTGTGTTGATGCGGCGGATGGCAGAACCCATGTAGAATAGGCAGGTTTGCGGGGTTTGGGCTGCCCCTCTCCTTGTCCTATAACAGAACCAGCCTCCCAGTTTCAAATCCTGGCTTTGTCACGCACAAGTTGGGTGACTTGGGTGAATTGCTTGACCTCCATGTCTCAGTTATTTCATCTATACAATTGGCATCATAATAACTCCATTTCACTGACTTGTCATGGAGATTAAGTGAGCTACTACCTGAAAAGTACTTAGAATAGTGACTGACAGTACATAGTCAGCAAAGGTAGTTTTTGTTTTTCTCTGTTATTATTTAAAACAAATAATATTTTGGTAGTAAACAAAGAATGAGGACAACAGGTCCATGACTAGTGTTATTTTGTTCAATGTTTCATTATAACATTGAGAGAAAAGCACCTGAATTCTGGCCGAGAGCCATTGTGTGTGGGATCTGCATGTTTTCCCCATGGGTTCTATGTGGGTTCTACCATGTGCTCTGGTTTCCACTCACATCACAAAGTTGCATACATTAGGTTCACTGGTGTGTCTCCCAGAGGGAGTCAGTGGGTCTCCCAGAGGGAGTCAGTGAAAATGGGAATGTGAGTGGCTCTGCCAAGGAAGGGTGCACTATCCAGGTTGGGTTCTGCCTTGCACACTGAGCTGCCAAATAAGCTCCAGTCACCTGCATGGTGAATTGAAATAAGAGGACTGGAAAAGGAATGAATGCAAATGATTATTTAATATTAGAAGAGCTTTGGGTCTTTACATCAAAGTTTGGTGATGTTTTTGTGACCAGGAATATGCAGATGGAACTTAACTCTTGTCAATTAGCCTGTGGTGAGACTAATTGCTTTATATGTTGTTGAAGTCACAGTTTCTAAGATCTCATTGGCAATATTAAGCAAGGATTTGCTGTGTTGATTTGTTCTGTGGCTGGATGGCCAGAAAAGCCATATGGTTGTCCTTGTTTCTTCTTAGAAACTGCCATTTGCAGTGTTTGCTATATCCCGGGTTTTGGTCAAGGTGTAGTGGCTGAGAGGGCAGATGGCCTGTGTGGGAATTTGCTCTATGACTGTGCCAAGTCATTGTACCTCATCCTTAGCTTCCTTTCTGTGAAATGGGCTAGTAAGAGTGCCCATAACATAATACGTGGAAAGCACATATAACGCAGCAGAGAGTATTCCTGCAAGGTAAGTATGATTCTTAGATAATACCCATAACTGTTACACTATAAGGTAGATGTTATAACGTTTATTATATGCTGATGAGGATGCTAATGCAGTTTAAGTGGTTTATTGTTAAAGCCTTCCCTTAGTTACTCATTAACTTCATGTAATAAGCAATCTCATTAAGAGAAAACTACTGTAGATAAAAGAGGATATTGGTTTATATGATATGCTGAGTTTTCTAACACATTTAGTATGTATTTTTAGCAGTTTTCTCCAAGCCATTTATTAAACACTTCTGTGTGTGTCCAAAATATTACTCTATGTTGTGATTTAACAGCACCATGGTATTTTAACTAACAACACCCACGGTGATTGAAGTACTAAAGGTTGAAAAGAAGTGGAAATTCACTGGGCTAAGGGCCAAATTCAGTAGTAAGTTAATGAACTAGTTTTTCACCTTAGTCCAGACAGCAATTAATATCAATTTAATTCAATTAACAGCTTTCCCAGTGTGTGGTATTTAGCCAGAATAACTTCCTCGCTTGGAAATTTCAGATGAGCTTCTGTTTTGGTTGGGTTTGTATGGGGTGTCTGAAGTCTGCCCATCTGTGTGGAGCCCAATTTCTGCACACTCATGCTTTCTTTCTGCTTCCTGCAGGTAATTTTGTTGAGGATGTGCAGGAGAAACATGCAAAAAGGCATTCGTTGTGAGAGGAAAGAGAACTCTCCTCAGTGCATTTTCTGAACCTCAGCTGGCCTGGTCATGTTCAGCCCTTCTTGTGGTCAAGGTCACTTAGAGAGCTTTTAAAAGCCAGCATACTTTAGACTGCCCTCCCCAGAAACTCTGGTTCTAGTGGTAAAGCGAGGAACATTGGTATCAGGAATGTTCCCTCCCCAGAAACTCTGGTTCTATTGGTCACACAATGAACATTGGTATCAGGAATGTTTTTTAAGCTCTCAAGGTGTGTTCATTTATGGCTAGGTTGGGGAACTACTGAAAGACTGTGTTGGGTTCTGAATAGAGAGAAGGGCCAGAGGGAATGTCCAGCAGATGAGAAGGAAGTAAATCTACATTAAGTTTCTAGTTGGAGGAGAGGAGAATGGTCTCTGTAGTAAAATTTCCTTTCTGATTTTATAATAGCTTCAGTTTTGGGGTTTATATTTAATTCCTTTTTCTTTAGCTCATGGACATCTGAAAGTTCAGTACATCTTGCATTAGAATCTTGTTTTGGAAAATCCAAATATATAAAAGTTCATATGAATTTCATTTATGTTTTGGAGCTCTTGAGGGTCAAAATAACCCATCTTATTTTTGGTAAAGGTAAATCAGTGAAGGTTATTTTTTAATACTTGACCACTATAGAAAGAATATTTTTTTCTATTCAAGCATCCCAAATTGTTGAAATCATTTTTTTTGATAGGATTGTAAATTTTTAAAAGAACTCCTATAACTAGAATCTAGGTAAATTCTAATTACTAGGTACAATTCGTATAATACTCAGGGTTGATGATTGTACATACAAGGGATTGCTTTTTTCAGTTGCAACCTTTTATAAAAGGGATGGAGAAACTTATAAACTTTTTCCTTGTTGCTTTTTTCTTAAAGTAAATACAAACAAATTGTGCACCAAATGTATGCACATTGCTTTATATTGCATTAAATAAACACTTTAAATGTTTCAACAATGCAACAAAACATGAAGTAAATTCCAGGTTGGCTGTGTTGTAGTTACACAGGAATGTAATTGCAAAAAAAGGGATGGAGGAGCAAGATGTAGTGAGCCATCACAGGAGTTGGTGGCTGTCATGGGGGAGGACCTGACTCTAGGGGCCACCCACTTGGGAAATTGCTTCCCCAGAACCTTCTTAGTCTTGCTTCCTTGGTTGTCTATACATTTTCTAAAACTTAAAGACCTCTCCCTGTAAGTGAGTTATAATCAATATTTATTGAACATTTATTTAATTACTTTCTAGTAATTTAGATAGTTTATCCATTTAATATTTGAAAGGCGTGTTAGTTTTTGTAATCACCAATACTCCTTTTAAATAAAAGGAATGACAAAACAGAGGGGTAGCTGAAACCTTTTTATTTAATCCAAAGAACCTCCCTGATAAATTGAAGAGGAGTTTGTGGGTGTATTCAATTTTTGAAGTGTAAGGGGGGCTGAAGCCAAAGGCTGTTAGCGGTGGCACACCCTGGAGGGCAGCGCAGGTGAGGATGAATACCCCCAGGTGAAATACGGACAAAGTATCAGTGGGGGTGGAGACTATGATAGAAAATAGAAAGAACTACAGAAGTAGCCTCCAGAATTCAGCACTTTTGGGATTTCAGCATTTTCCCGGATTCAAACATTCCAGGGTCAGCGATTCCTGCCCCTACCACACCGATCTTCCAGAAAGCTGTTGTGGGCCTCCGAAAGATGTGGAGAGGCTTCCAGCAGCCAACCTCAGAGGTGAAAAGTTCAGAGGCTTTGCAGGTAGACAAGTGACTGAAACCTTTCCCAGCTTTGCTACTGTTACAGTCCCGAGGGGAAGGAAGGTGGAGGGCAGGAGCTGGGCACCTCACTGAGCAGTGTGAGTGTGGGCCCCTTGTTGGATTTTGCTTCTGCAGCTGCTGTTTCCAATGTTCCTTGTCTGGTGCTGTGCTGGCACATCTTGGCACCTCCAGTAAGTGTCTCCTGTTGTATATTCTGCTGTCTTCGTGAGTTGGATCCTGGCCTATTATCTGACTTTTAGGTGCTCCAGGCACTCAGTGGCGGGGAGACATCATCTCAGACTTCAAAGCACCGGATGCTCCTTTGGGAGAGATAATGGGCCATTTGTGGCCTTAGTGACCCTTTGTTTCCCGTTGTTTGTATAAATTCCATTATTATATAAATCCCATTATTCTCTGAACCTGAGTGGTCTTGCAATTGTGTGCATGGGTGAAGAACTCAGACCGTGAAGGGTAACTATCTGGGCACTGTCCTTGGCCAGTTTTAGTGCCCCTTATTGCCTGGTATTGTTACAGAGCAACCCCGATATAAAACAGGTTGCCTGACTATGGGTCCTCACCCACGTGCTTAAAGGGGACTTATTAATGCTAAACTGCAGACACACACAAAAGGTTGATAAAAGGTTTATTCACAAGGGAAGGGGAAATGAATAACTCAGGGAGAAAAAGAGGGAGATAATTTCGTTAATGCGTCCTACCTGTTCTGCTGAACTGGAATCCCAATGACCCGTTGAGCTGGCAATGCTCAGGACATCCTTTCCCCCAACCATATCAGAAGGAGTTGATTCGGAGAGAAGGAGGAGGTGGTTGAGAACAGAGTAGAACAGATGGATTAAACTTCCTTCTTCCATTATTTCTTAGCTGTGTTACTTTGGTCAAATTACATAATCTTATTGAATTTCCTCTCTTCATCGAGGGACAGTAAGAACCTAACTTGCAGTGTTATTGTAAGATAAGAAATAATGTGAAGCAAATGACAGGATTAGTTAGGGCCTCTAGACGTATAGCTATAGTCACGGAGGGGCCTAAAGGAAAATAACCCTAATGGATTGGGGACAAAGAATCTGGATGCTCATATTTGTCTTATTGTGCATGCTTGGAGGATTGGAGATTTTGTCAAGTCTTATTACCAAACCAATTCAAAATGCTACCGCTCAGGGTAGAGGAGATAATGGGGCTTTGATGTGAGATAGTCATGGGGCTCTCAAAGAAAGACACTTTGTCTTTGTTAAAAGACAAAGGTCTTTCCCTATCCTTCTTAGGTTGAACTGGTTAAATATTAAAGTACAGCGTAGATTTCTGAGAAGTTCCGCAGACCTAACTGAGCAGAGCACTAGGAAATCAGCAAGCATAGTTTATATATATTGATAGTTCTAGGAATCAACCAAGGTGTGCTACTTAGTTTCCTATAGCTTGACTTTTTCCCTAGGCTAAAACAGAAATCGCAGTGTTGTGAAATATGTGAATTTTATAAAATATGTGAATTTTAATTTTATAAAAGTAGAAGATATGGATGGTTAAATGACCAGGAATCCATGAATATAACTATCTTTTTTCCTTGCATATGTCTATAAATCAGTATATAGTTTTATTACTTTTTGTTGCTGTAAAGGCTTTATTTACAATCTGTTACTAGGAGAAAACATTTTTTTTCACATTTTATTTAAATTTTATTTTTTATATTCCCCATACAATTACGACCCCCTTATTTTGACCCCAAGCCCTCCTTTCCCCGCCCCCCACCCCCCATAGAGTGTCTCTGGTTCATAGTTGTTTGTTGATTTTGATATTTTCTTTCTTATAGAGGAAACAATTTTTAATAGAAGGTTAGAAACCTCAATCTTTTGTAATAAAATAGATGGATTAAATAATATTTTTACTATATTCCTAGTGAATCCAGTGAAATACAAAATTATAAAAGACCTTTGTTGTAGCTTTGAGATAAAACTAACAAGCAATAAACTATAAAAATTTAACAGGTAAGATTTGAGAATTTTGACATTTTGTACGCCCACAAGATCATTATCCTATCATATCAAGATGGTGAATATATCTATCGCTCCTACAAATTTCACTATGTTCCATAGTAGGCCTTCTCTCCTACCCATCCTGTACCCAGTCATCTATTAGTCTGCTTTCTGTCACTATAGATTAGGTTATAATTCAGGATTTTATATACATGAGATCATACAACATGTACTTTCCTTTATGTTTGTTTAAAAATTTATTTATTTATGCATACAAGAACTGGAGTACAGGCCTAGGTGGAAGGGTGAGAGGATTCACCAGAGACAGAGTGGAGAACAGAGCAGGCAGACTGACTGAAATACACTGCCAGGGGGACCAGCAGGTGAGTCAGGAGAGGTCTGCTGTGCCATGTGGGTAGCAACCTGGCCAGCCAGGGATTGAACTCGTGCTGCAGTGGCTGTGGATAGCTTTATAGGCTGCAACTTAACCTCTTGTGCCACCAGGGAGGCCCATAGCATGTGCTTTTCTTTTGGTCTGGTTTCTTTCTCTCAGAAAAGTTTTTTGAAGCATAGCCATATTGTTGCATGTATTAATAGTTCACTTATTTTTTTTTTTATAATTTTCTAGAGGCATGTCTTATTTATTTATTTATTATTTGTTTGTTTGTTTGGTTTATACATGCACTGGGTACAGTCAGAAACGCGGGAGGGTGAGAGAATTCACCAGAGCCAGAGCAGGGAGCAGAGCAGGCAGAAGGACCAAAGTACACTGCTGAGGGGAGCAGCGGGCGGCAGGAGAGGTCTGCACACCATGTGGGACCCTCCCCCGGTGGCCGGGGAGCAGCCGGGGATCGAACCGGCGCCGCAGAGGCCGCAGGTAGCTTCGCAACCCAGCGCTCAACCGCTGCGCCACCGGGGAGGCCCCAATAGTTCACTTATTTTTAATGCTGAGTAACATTCCATTGTATGTGTATACCACCACCTGCTTATACATTTACTTTTTGATGGCTATTTGGGTTATTTCCTGTTTCGTGCTATTATATGTATATTTTCTATGAATATTCATGTACAAACCTTGGAGGGAAAGAAACTTTAATCTTTCTTAAATACTTATGAGTGGAATAACTGAATGATATCATCATCATATATTTAACTTTAATAAACTGCTGAATTGTTTTCCTAAGTGGTTCCCACAATAGTATGTAAGAATTCCAATTCCATTGTATCTTTGGTGTTGTGAGCTGAGTTGCACCCTCCCCAAAGATGTTGAAGTTCTCATCTCCAGCACCTGTGAATGTGACCTTCTTTGAAAATAAGATCTTTGCAAAATTGTAGTTTATATATACTTAATGGAATATTACTCAGCTGTTAAAAAAGATGAAATATGGGACAAAATGGATGGATCTTGAGCTGTTTATGCTAACTGAAATAAATCAGAAAGTGAAAGACAATTACAAATCACTTATTTGTGGTATATAAAAAAAACAAAGAAAACAAAGTGGCACAACACTACAAAAATAATTCTTAGAATTTGAAAAATAAAGTGGTATTCAGAGGGCTGGGAGGAAGAGGAATGAGGGGATGTAGGGTAAAATGTGATAGTGTATTGACCCTAGAGCTTTGGTGGATGGTGAGTGAAGTGTATGCATATGTTGAGATATGAAGTTGTACTCCCAACATTGTTATAGTTCTGTAAATGAATGGCAAATCAATAAAATTTGATTAAAAAAAGAAAGTCTTTATGGATGATAAAGTTCAGAAGAGGTCATTGTGACTGGTGTCCTTATAAAAATGAGACATTTGGACACAAAAGTATACACACACACAAGTGTTGATGGGGTGATGAGATTGGCATGTTGAATTGACAGGTTAAGGAATGCCAAAGGTTGCCAGGAAACCACATGTTATATAGTTTAAATAGATATAATTTAATTTGTGAATTATTACTCAATAGAAAAAGAAAACAAATTTTCATTTCTCTAATGACTAATGATGCTAAAATTCATTTCATGTGTTTTTTGATATATTTATTTCTTCTTTATTGACCTGCTCAAATATTTTGCCTCTTTTTTAATTGGATTGTTTTGTTATTAATTAATTTTGAGATTCTTTATATTTCCTGATATAAGTTCCTTATCTGATATATAATTTGCAAATATTTCCTCCTAATCTGAGATTATTTTTCCATTCTCTTAATGTAGTCTTTTGATGAGAAGTTTTAGGTGAAGTCCTAAAGCTTTATTCATTTGTTTGTTTATAATCATTCTTTTGAAATGAAGAGTCTGCCTAACCTAACCTATAGAACAATAATGTTGATTTGATATTACCACAGTCAAGTTAATTAACAAATCCAGCAACTCACAGTTATCTTTTTATATCTTTTTATATGTGAGAACATTTAAGATCTAATCTCTTGGTAAACATCAAGTATATATACTTATTAACTATACATACTTTTTTTTCCAGTTTATTTTTTTTTTAATTTTATTTTTATATTCCCCATACAATTGCAACCCCTTATTTTGACCCCAGTCCCTCCCCTCCCGCCCTCTACCCCCCATAGAGTGTCTCTGGTTCATAGTTTTTTGTTAATTTGATTTTCACTTTCTTATAGTTATTCATTTTCCTAGTCCCTTATTTAAGTTTTCTAGATTCCTGCTATGAGTGAGACCATCCGGTATTTTTCTTTTTCTTTCTGGCTTATTTCGCTGAGCATGATCCCTTCCAGCGCCATCCATGTTGCTGCAAAATGCATGTGTTTATCTTTTTTGAATGCTGAGTAATATCCCATGGTATATATGTACCACATCTTCTTGATCCAGACATCCATTTTTGGGTATTTGGGTTGTTTCCAAAGCTTAGCTATTGTAAACAGTGCTGCTATAAACATAGGGGTGCAGGTGTTCTTTGGAATTGATGTTTCTGTGTCCTTTGGGTAAACACCTAGGAGTGGAATTGCTGGATCATATGGAAGCTCTATGTTTAGTAGGTCCAGAAATCTCCACACAGCTCTCCATAGTGGTTGAACCAGTTTGCACGCCCACCAACAGTGCAGAAGAGTTCCTTTTTCTCCACGCCCTCGCCAACATTTGTTGTTGCTAGTTTTTTTAATATGTGCCATTCTCACTGGTGTGAGATGGTATCTCATGGTACTTTTGATTTGCATTTCCCTGATTACAAGTGATGTTGAACATTTTTTCATATGCCTGTTGGCCATTTGCATTTCTTCTTCAGAGAAGTTTCTTTTTAGCTCTTCTGACCATTTTTTGACTGGATTATTTTCTATGTTGTTGTTGAGTCTCATCAGCTCTTTGCAGATTTTTGTGATCAGTCCTTTATCATTAGTGTTGTGTGCAAAAATGTTCTCTCTCCCAGTTGGTGGGGTTTCTCTTTGTTTTTGTTATTGTCTCTTTTGCTGTGCAGAAGCTCTTTAATTTGATGTAGTCCCAGCTGTTTATCTTTGCCTTCACTATCACTGCTTTGGGTGATGTGTCTGTAAAGATGTCTTTGATGTGCATATCACGTAGTGTTTTGCCTATATTTCCTTCTATGTATTTTATGGTTTCAGGTCTTATGTCTAGTTCTTTAATCCATTTTGAGTTGATTTTTGTGTATGGTGTGAGGTAGTGGTCAAGCTTCATTCTTTTGCATGTAGTGACCCAGTTTTCCCAGCACCATTTATTGAACAAACTTTCTTTGCTCCAATGCATAGTCTTTGCTCCTTTGTCAAAGATTAGTTGACCATAAATCTGTGGATTTATTTCTGGATTTTCTATTCGATTCCATTGGTCTGTATGTCTGTTCTTGTTCCAATACCATGTGGTTTTGATGATTATGGCTTTGTAGTATAGTTTGAAGTCTGGGAGTGTGATGCCTCCATTCCCTTCTTTTTTTTTCAGGAGAGCTTTGGCTATTCGGGTTTTTTTGTGATTCCATATGAATTTCATCAGTAATTGTTCTATTTCTTTGAAGAATGACATTGAAATTTTGATTGGAATAGCATTGAATCTGTATGTTGCTTTTGGTAGGATGGCCATTTTAATAACATTTATTCTTCCAATCCATGAGCAGGGGATGTCTTTCCATTTCTTTGTGTCTTCTTCTATTTCTTTTAACAGTGGTTTATAGTTTTCTTTGTATAGGTCCTTTACCTCTTTTGTTAGATTTATTCCCAAATATTTGATTTTTTTTGTTTTGATAATAAAAGGGATTTTTTTTTTATTTCTTCTTCTTCAGATTTATTGTTTGTGTATAGGAAGGCTACTGACTTTTGCGTGTTGGTTTTGTATCCTGCCAGTTTACTGAAGTGATTGATGAGTTGAATTTAACTATACATACTTTTTAATGATAGTCATCATGTTATATGAGAAATGGAAATTTATGCCACAAAGAAACACTACTTCTATTAGAATTGCTAAAATGTAAAAGAATCCTCATAGAGCATTGGGAAGTGTATTAATTTCCTAGATATGTCTTAAATAGTTTACATTTTAAGAATTTATTTTTAGGTCTATTGTCAATTTTGACTTAATATTTATGTTGTAAGCTTCATTTTTTAAAGATAAGAATGTCCAATTTTCCCAGCACATTTATTGAATTAAACTTTCTCCACTGAATTGCCTTTGCACTCTGATCAAAAAAATTGTTTGTCTCATATGTCTGTTTCTGGATTTTCTCTTTTGTTCCTTAGAGCTGCTTTTTCATGTGTTTATACTAGTATGGTAGTATTATTACAAGTCTTGAAATCAGGTAGTATTAGTCCTCCAGTTTTGTTCTTCTCTTTCAAAGTTGTTTTGGTAATCTAATTTTAATTTAAGAGCCACTTTGTCAATTTCTAAAAACCCTACTGGGATTTTGACTGGGTTGTGTTGTATCTATCAATCAATTTGCAGAGAATGGACATCCTGACAAAGTTGAGTCTTCTAACCCATAACAAAGGAATGGTTATCTGTTTATTTAGATCTTTAACATTCTCAACAATGTTTGGTAGTTTTTAATGTATTGGTATTTTGCCATTGTAAATAGCATTAATTTAGTTACAATTTTTAATTGTTTAGTGCTAAAACTACATAGTACTATTTATTTTTGTATATTGATCTCTTATCCTACAATCTTGCTAAACTCACTTATTAATTCTACAACATTTTTGTGACTCTGCTGGCATTTTGGTATAGATGATGATGTCAGCTGTGACTGAATGGGCATTTATTCCTTTCTAATCTGAATGTCTTTTATTTCTTACCTTATTCCACTGGAAAGATAATCTAACACTAGAAGGGTATATTGAATAGAAGTGATAAGAGTGAGTGTCCTTTACTTGTTCCTATTCTCATCTTGATCTTAGATGAAAAGCATTCAGTTTTTCACTATTAATTTTATGATGTTAACTGTAGGGTTTTGATTAGTGTCTATTATCAGCATAAGGAGATTTCCTTCTATTCCTAATTTGATGGGAGATTTCACCATGAATACATGTTGTATATGGTCAAATACTTTTTCTGCATTTAGAAGGCAAATGTATGACTTTTCTTCTTTGTTAATATGGTGAATTACTTTATTGAATTTTTTGCATGTTAAATAAACTGCATTTTCCCATAAACCCCATTTAATCATGATACATTTTTCATTTTATATATTGATTGATTTGATTACTAGCATTTTGTTTAGTTTTTTTTATTATATTCATGAGGGATATTGACCTTCAGTTTTCTTAAGATGTTTTGTTTGATTTTGATATCTGATTGCTGCTGGTTCAGAGAATGATTGGGGAGATATTCCTTTCTCTTCAGTTTTCTGGAATAGTTTGTGCAGAAATGGTGGCATTTTTTCTCTTTTAAGTGTTTAGAATTCATCTGTGAAGCCATTTGGGTTTGAAATTTTCTTTTGGGAAGGTTTTTAGTTAAAATTTTTTTTGTAGTTAGAGGAAAATTCAGATTATCAGCTTTTCTTGAGCAAACTTGGTAGTTCTTGTCCTGCAAGGAAATTTTCTATTTCATATAATTGATAGGAATAATTTTTTTCATAGTATTATCTTACTATCCATTTAGTGTCTATAGAATCTCTAGAGATGCCTTCTGTCTCACTCCTGATTGTGGTAACTTGTGTTTTTCTGCTGTTCAACTTGACTAGAGGTTTATCAGTTTTATTTATCTTCTCAAGGAAACTTCTGTTGTCATTGATTTTTTTTTCTATTCTATTATTATTTCCTATTTCATTGATTTCTACCTTGATGTTTATTATTTCCTCTGCTAACTTGGGCCTTATTTTTTCTTCTTTTTCTGATTTCTTAAAGTAGAAGCTGAGGTCATTGATTTTTTTGTTTTCTAAGGTAGACATTTATTTCTATACATTTGCCCCTAAGTGTTGTTTTAGTGGCTTCCTACATGTTCAGATATATTGTGTTTTCATTCATTTCAAAGTTTTCAAATTTTCATTTTGAGTTCTTCTTTGACCTGTGGGTTACTTAAATGTGTGCTGTTTAGTTTCCAAATATTTGGGGGATTGTCCTGATATCTTTTTGCTTTTGCTTTGTCATAAAATTTCATTATGTTCTTTCATTCCAAAGAATATACTTTATATGACTTGAGTTCTTTTAAATTTGTTGAAATTTGTTTTATGGTCTGGAATGGTCTATTTTACTAAATGTCTCTAGTGTCCTTGAAAAGAGCATGTCTTCTGCTGTTGTTGGGTAGAATATTCTGCAAATGTCAGAATAGCTGGGACTATTGTAGAATTCGCCGTGTTTGTTTCCTCTTAAGGATCGACTGTCCTTTGATGACTGATGTCACTGTCTTGAAAACCATTGTTTCATGTAGTCTGTCCTTGCTGTTACAGGTAGAATGCTAAATCTGCTCTTATTACTCCATTTTTTTTTAAGGAGGAGAAACCTCATCCCTCTCTCTCTCTCTCTTTTAAAATTTATTTATACAAGAACCAGGGTACAGGCCAGATGTGGAGGAGGGTGAGAGGATTCACCAGAGACAGAGCAGGGGGCAGAACAGGCAGATTGACTGAAATACACTGCTGCCGGCGAGCAGTGGGTGAGACAGGAGAAGTCTGCTGCACCATGTGGGTATCTCACTGGCTGGCCGGGATCGAACCTGCGCTGCAGAGGCTGTGGACAACTTCACAGCGCTGCGCTCAACCGCCTGAGCCACCAGGGAGGCCCCTCTCTCTCTTTTTTTAAGGATATCTTATCCTTAAAATATTGCTTTACGTTGCCTTTGACCTTCAAATTGATTTTAGGTAGGAGGAAGGCAGTAAATAAAAATTTGCATAAGGAATTACAACATTTTAAAATGTCTTTTGTCTCTACTTGGTTTGTCCCAAGGAATAGTTGTGGTATGTGTGTGAACTTAAATAACAAACCAACCAACCAAATCTGAATAGCCAAATGTAAAATCTTTAGAAGTGTAATACTGAAGTCACTGGGATAAAATGTCTGCTTTATAGGAGGACATTCCAGACTCACAGTCACATGATAAATGGTTGTAGCATCCAATTTCACAGAAATTGTATTTGAAGGATAAGTGTCTGCATTAGACATTCAAGTTGGAAAGTGGGACACTTCCCATTTATCCTCAAGCAGTAAAAACACTGGCCAGTTTTTCCTAGGCTCCATGAACACTATTTGTCTTCCATTTATATTGTCTTCCTCAGACCATGCAGTAGAAAATACCACCTATTCTTTTATGACTTCTTTATAGACATCACATTCTAGCTCTACTCTAGTTGTCTTCATTTCTATTTGAGGGTATATCTTCCTGTATCATTTATTCAAAGTGGAAACAAACCAGGCAAGTTCCTACAATAGGATTTTTCTTGGGTTATTATTGCAAGGGGTAATCACCTCAATCCACACGAATTTTTACTAGCTTGTCTCCAGTGTACTTTAATTTCTAGTTCTGGAGAAGGGACGCTTCCCCTATGTGGGCTGGGTAAATGTCTGCCATGGTTATGTGCTTATACCAAGTCACCCAGGCAATTTGGTGGGACTCTACAGTTATTCCCTCCACTGTGATCAAATACTCCTCCTGGTCCTTTGTCTTTCATTTATTCCCTGAGGGATTGTGTGAGTCATTTATGTCAGCTACAGAAAGGCTCTTACCAGATTTTTCTGTTTTGGCTTGTGCTTTCTATTCAGGCATATTCCTGTTTGTTAGTAACAGCAATTATTTTTAAGAAAGGCTAAGCCCAAATCTCAACTGGTTTTGACTTGTTAGCTTCTTGAAAAACAAATCTGTCACTGTGTTTGTTATTTATCATAAATAATTGTGACTTTGTTCCCACCTGCGTTCTTAATTTTGCCTGTAGGTCCTCACAACCTACATTATTTCTCCCTCCTTCCTTCCAGTTTTCCCACTGTCTTCCTATTTCTCAGAAATGCCTGTGATTTGTTTTGTGGACTGTTCCTCTGGGAGGGCAGGCTGGGAAAGGACTGAGTAAGATACATTATTGTGAAATTATTCTTAGAACTGAGCAATGACCTCAAATGTTAATTTGAGAAACATTGCTTTAGTTTGTTTTTCCTGTGTTTACTCTACCAAATATCCCTATCCTTTAAGTCCCAAGCCTTTTCAGTTGTCAGCACCCAGTAGGAATGAATGAAGTCTTTTTAACATTCTGAATGTTGTTAGTTAAAATTCTCACTATGGTGCCTAGAAGACGTAAGCACCCCTTCTGAGATCCACACTCACCTCTAATATCTGGGATTCTCAGGGGGCAACCTCCCATGCCCTCATGCACCTCATCGTCTGGTGCTCCCTCAGCAGCTGCCTACACAGCTGCTTCTAGGCACCCCGCCCAGGCCCAGGCCCAGAATGCTACTCCACAGCCCACTGCTGAGCTGAGGACCTGCCCCCAGCTCTCACCTGAGCCTCCTTTCTCCCACTGCATTCTTGGGCGGAGAGGGGGGGCGGGGGGGGGGGCTGCCTGTCTCCAGGTTTCTGCTGAGCCTGCAGCCCAGGCAGGCACCTTTCTGCCTCTATAACTCAAATCCTGCCACAGCGGGGAGCTCCGCCTTCTGACCCAGCAGAGCCCATCCTTCTTTCTCACGTGGAAGCAGGAGCTCTGTTCTGTGTTCCACCCATCCCTCCCCTCCCCTCCCCTCCCCTCCCCTCCCCTCCCCTCCCCTCCCCTCCCCTCCCCTCCCCTCCCCTCCCCTCCCCTCCCCTCCCCTCCCCTCCCCTCCCCTTCCCTTCCCTTCCCTTCCCTTCCCTTTTTCCTTTCCTTTTTTTTCCTTTCCTTTCCTTTTTCGTTTTCTTTTCCTTTCCTTTCCTCTTTCCTTTTCTTTCCTCTTTTCTTAACTCTTCTTTTCTAGAAGTGGGGTACAGGCCAGAGTCGTGATTAGTGGTGGTGGGGTTGGTGAGAAGATCCACCAGAGAGAGCGGGGAGCAGAACAGGCAGATGTATGGAAACACACTGCTGAGGGGAGCAGCAGGCCAGACAGGAGAAGTCAGCTGCGCCATGTGGGTTACTCCCCAGCCGGCCAGGGATCGAACTCATGGTGCAAAGGCTGCGGACAGGGTCACAGTGCTGCGCTCAACCCCCTGTGCCACCAGGGAGGCCCTCTGTGTTCCACTCTTTTCAACGGTAGAAATGCTTGCCCCCACCACCCCAACATTGTCATAGGTCAGACTTCAGTTTATATGGAATCCTTTTAAGGACTGGTTTAAGAAAACTGTCACCATAATTACCTAGAACCAGCATTCTCATTACAATTTGACCCTTGATCTGAGTTATCTAACTGATGGCATTAGAGATGTTTCTATGCTGTTTTTTTCATTGTTCTTCATTTAAATTTGTCTTCTGTTTTAACCTCCTCCCTTCCCTGTTTCTCCAATCATATGTAGACCCCAACCTAGGATATTCTGCTTTTTTACTCAGATGGTGATTGTTGAAGACGCTCAGTTAATGAATACAGCTACCACTTGCTGAAAATTTATTGAGAATGTATGTAAAATATTTTAATGTTATTTCTTTTAATTCTCACAATAATCCTAGGAAATAGGTGAGATGACAGCCAGTAGTGATATAACAGAACCAAGCTGAGTACAGTGGCATCTCTCAGATTGTTCTTGCTGATAGAACTTCTCAGTAAGTGAAGTTAAGACACAACTAGCAATAAATATTCACATCCTGTTACTCCCTAAATCTAAGCTTACCATGTTAAATGGTAACTTTGTATACTTGAAGGTTGATCTGCAACTATGCATAAAAACTATACTGGGGCGTCCCTGGTGGTGCAAGGGGTTAAGCACCGCACAATGAAGCAATCCGCAGCCTCTGCAGCATAAATTTGATCCCTGGCCAGCCAGAGAGCAACCCACATGGCGAGACAGACCTCTCCTGTCTCGCCCACTGCTCCCCTCAGCAGTGTATTTCAGTCAGTCTGCCTGTTCTGTTCCCCACTCTGTCTCTGGTGATATCTGGCCTCTCACCCGCCGCATCTGGCCTGTGGCCCAGCTCTTGTATGCATAAGTAAATAAATCTTTAAAAAAAAAAACCAACTGTATTGTATGTTTTTTCTGTGTCCATCTGGAGCTGAAACTATTGTCAGGTTTTTGAATGAATCATAGAATTTCATTTAAACATGTCTTTAAAGATGTTATTTCTTAAAATGAATATAAGATTTGATTGAATTAAACAATGGACATGACTAAGAAAGCCTCAGAGAAAAACATTGTATATTCTTTTCTGCCTTTGTGACAAATTCTTATCTTTTATTATGCTCACTGTTTTCAATCTTCTTTTATTCATATTTCTTCTCCAATTCCACCTTCTTAGTAAAAAGATTTCTGAAGTCTGACACACTACTTGAAATTGATAAAATATGTATGTAATATACTAAAACCATGCAAAATGCATTTCATGGCTAATCTACTTAATTTTAATTTTTATTATTCCATTTCAGTGTTTATAAAAGTAATAGCATTCTGTAGGGAATGTAGTCTTTATAGAAGGAGATGACTAAACAAATAAAGGAGACAGAGTTTTAAGCAAAGTATGGAACAAAATAATTTACAATCAAAGGGGAAAAAATAGGAACTCACTATTAAATTTATTAGTAGCATTAATGTGTATTTTTTATAAGACATTTAATAAAGGCCATAACTTGAATTCCAGGACATTTATACAATGTAGACTAAAAAGAACTTTTAAAAGAAAAATTAAAAACTGGTCATTAATTTGTTTGGGTGGCGGGGGTGGGGGGTGGAGAAAGACAATAGCTTCAGAATTCCCATATTGGAGAATCTCTCATGCCACAGTCATCACTGTTTTTTGGCTTTATTATCCATCACCATCACCCCCACCCCCACTCCTGTCCATCCCTTCTAATCATCAGCTACCAAAGAGGGGCATTTGCCCATCACCTTTTCCCCTCCAACTTCTCTCTCTTGTCAAGCAGGCAGAGACCCTTTGCTGTGCTGAATGAACACCCACAGGTGATGCTTCCACTGGTGTCAGCCCTGCAGGGAGAAGGGGAGTCCTGAGGCCCATAGTGTGCACACTGGGCCAGAATATTATAGGAACAGTTCCACCCACTGAACATAAAACAGGGGCATTTCCAGAAAATGCTTGTTTGGATGTGGAAGTCTTTGCTGCTGAGAAGAGATTCCTTGACATTCTAAGACTGCGAACTCCAAAATGACCTATATGTTCCCTCTAGAACTTGTGATGTTGAACTGCACACATGTGTGCATTGTGGGGGTCCTCTGAGGTGTCTGAGTTACAGGGTGGTGGGCAGGGCTGTCAAGAATGAGGACTGAGCCAGATATGCCTGCCCCTCCTCTGATTCTCATGCTAACTAACTTGGTTGATTAGAGTCTAATGACCTGAAAGGGCCTCTATTTTACTAGTAAATTTCATCATAACCCCATAGTTAAGCCTACTTGGATCAGCAAATCTATTACTACATCTGGGAAAGCAAGGCTAAGACATCTTATCTGGACAGATTAGTGGGAAGACCTTCCTTTGCATACAGAGGAAAGGGCAGGGCCAAAGGTGAGCCTGTTAGTGACTTTCAATAAAGCATTGTTTAGACTGAAGACTTTGGAGTGAAATGTGCTCAGGTCCAAGTCCAGCCCTTGACATTTATAACTCTTGGCAAATCTCAGTTTTCTGAGTAGCAGTTTCCCTCTTAGAAATGTGTGAAAACCATACCAGTTCTCAAGGACTAAATGTGAATACATACATAATATGCTTTGCATAATTCTGGTTATAGCAGAAAATAATGACCTGTTGTCACTATTATTTCTTTAGTAATAATATTACTAAGTGGTATTTATTTGACTGTATAACATAATAGTTAAGAACATGGATTTAGGATCCAGATTGTATGAGTTCAAATACTGGTTTCAAAGTTTGCTTGCTGGGTGTGAGATCTGCACAAGTTATTTAACATTTGTGTGCCTCAGTTTCCTCATCCAAAAAATAGGGGAAACTAACAATACACTCCCACCATAGGATGGTATGAGCTTGGTCTGGATGAGAAAGCATAATCAAAGCACTTGGAACAGTTGGTCTCATCTGTTTTTATTTAATGCTGGTAAGATACATATATTAACATGAGAAAGAAATAATAGAGACATCTATTAAAAGAATAGCTGTATCCAGTAAGATACATATATTAAATAGCAAAGATATAAATAAGTAATAAATACAAATAAATCTACTAAAAATAAGGAAGGAATAAGTAAGTGTGGGCATGTATATGTGTATGCACATACATACACACATCCCTATTCTAAGTATAGCAAAACCAGTTGGGGGCCTCTCCTTGTGGCGCAGCAGTTGAGCACTGGGCTGCGAAGCTGCTTGCAGCCTCTGCAGCGCCGGTTCCATCCCCGGCTGCCGGTGAGGGTCCCACATGGTGCAACAGACCTCTCCTGCCATGCCCGCTGCTCCCCTCAGCAGTGTATTTCGTGGGTCTGTCTGTTCTGTTCCCCACTCTGGCTCTGGTGAATTCTCTCACCCTCCCGTGCTTCTGACTGTACCCAGTGCTTATATAAATAAGTAAAAATAAATCTTTAAAAAAAAAATATAGGGGGCCTCCCCGGTGGCACAAGAGGTTAAGATGCAACCTATGAAGCTATCTGCCGCCACTGCAGCATGAGTTCAATCCCCAGCCAGGGAGCTACCGCCTGGCACAGCAGACCTCTCCTGACTCGCCCGCTGCTCCCCTCAGCAGTGTATTTCAGTCAATTCGCCTGTTCTGTTCCCCACTCCATCTCTGGTGAATCCTCTCAACCTCCACACCTCTGGCCTTACCCCAGTTCTTGTATACATAAATAAATAAATCTTTAAAAAAAAGAAAAGAAAAAAAATGTAGGGACTTTTCAAACTGTCATTGACAAGCAATAGAGTTTCATGATTCACTGTCTTTGGATGTTGACTTGAAACAGGATTGACTGCTATGCATACTCTATTTACCTTGGAGGTAAATACATTCCAGGCTAAAAAAATATTATTTGAGCAATAAGTTTCCTCATAAAACACATATCTAGAAATTGCAAAGGCTTGATTGAAATCTCAAATTGAACTGGAACCTCTGAATCACTCTAGGGCAGAAAAACTTGACCATCCATTTTTTCCCATTTGGTTGTACAACCAGCGAAAGGAGAGCAGTATGGGCACCCCAGCATTTGTTATCCCATAAGCTTGTCCTGGAACTAGACCCTGGGAATGCCTGGGCACTAGAAGGCACAGATTTAACTCTCACACAACCTTTGGTGTCCGCAACAACTTTACAAATCCCATAGAGATTCTTGGAAACACTGGGTCTGCCTTTGTGGTTCATTGCCACATCCATAATCATTAGAACTGTGTCCAGCATGTACTAGGCTCTCAATAAATGCTGATTAAGACAATTTATTAAAATCCTACTAGGTACAGGAATTGTTATAGGTGCCATAAAAAACAGGCATTGCCACCATCTTACTGGTGAAAAATTTAAGGACAAAAATGATTTTCATGGTACTACTCAAAATGGGAAGAGTTTCTGGATTTTTAGGTTTCTGACCTTTTTAAGAAAGTTTGTTTCTGGTTATAAGCTCTCTTGTCCTATTGTTCCCGGACCTTCTGTAAGAGGTGGCTTTTCTAAGAAAAGGACTTTTTAAAAGTTGATTCCTTTTGTGAATGTTTAGTTTCTCTCTGTTTGATTTTCCCTGATTTGGAAAATGAGCTTGTCACCATGGAATCTACCAAATGAAAGACTAGAAAAATAGCACTACCTGACTTATTAGTTTTCTGGGACTGCCCTAACAAAGTTACCACTGATGGGTGGCTGGAACAACAGGAATTAATTTTCTCACAGTTTTGGAGACTTGCAGACTCAGATCATGGTGTTAGCTGGGTTGGCTTCTTCTGAGGGTTCTTTCCTCGTGTTGTATGTAACAGTCTTCTCCCTGAATCTTCACATGCTCTCTCCTCCAGGACCACTTGTGTCCTAATGTCTACTATTATAAGGACACCCACCATATTGGATTAATGCTCAGCTCAATGATTTCATTTTAATTTAAGTACCTCTTTATTACAGGCCTTATCTCCAAATGCACTCACACTCTGAAGTACTAGGAGTTAGCACTTCAGTACATGAATTTCAGGGGCACCAGAATTCATCCTATGGCACTAACCCCAAAGAACCTGATTTTACAAAACACAGATAATGTCCAGGCTTGTTTTAAAAGGTCCCTTGATGTGGGTATTATAACCATGAAGTAAATTATAGCATTTACATGTAACAGTCTACATATGCTATATATAAGACTCCCTGCTGTCTCCTGTCTTGGTGGCTGCCTCTCTTTACTCTCCTTCTTGGCCCCACACTGAGATCAGCAAGGTGGTCAGAGCAGCCACACTGGAACTCAGAAATCCAAGAAAAAGATTTTATAGCAAGTACAGAAAAGGAATTATCATCCATCTAAGGTACTCTTTAAATTACCATGTTTATTTATGTCAACACAAAATACAATAAAACAACTTACAAAAAAATCATTTTATCTTCATGTAACATAACTCTTCAGTGAACAGAAGTACTACTGTTAATGTTTTGACATTTTCAAGGTCCAGCCTTCAGTCAAAACAATATTCAGAGAAATAGCAGATTCTTCTCTACTTTCCCCAATATACACACGAAGGAAATTTATATTTTCTAAAATCCCATTCCAGTAACAACACAAAATATCACATATAAAGGTGAAAACTACTGCCATGTCATCAGTATTGCAACTTCTTTGTTGCTCTAGATTTTCTCCAGACCCTGGGTTTCAGTCAGGAACATAGGAGGCACATCTGCCCTCCAGGTCCCCAAGCTGATTGTTTAGTCTTTCTTTCAACATAGCTATGTCTCCCCAAGTGTCTGATTTACCTGAGTTATTTAGAAACCAACAAAATAAAGTTTGTTTGTTCAATTGTTTACAGATCTATCTGGCAGAACTGAAGAACTTTGTCATAGATAACTCTGGGCCATTTCAACAGATAAACATGAAGCTTCCAATTACATCATGAACTATTCACCTAGTAAATGGCTTCACATTATAATTAGCCCAATTATAATAAACATTGAGTGAAAGTACAATATCTCACCCATGCTCCCATAGTTTAAGGGGTGTGTAGTGTCAGTACATTTTCAAATGATTTTTATGGATTAACAAATGTCTTTCAATATTTCATTGGCAAGAGTCAGTCATGTGCAATGGAAAGCAGACAGGGCTGGAGTTAGAGGGTCTAGATTTTGGACCCAATTCTTCTATTCACTCTCTGAACCATAGTTTCCTCGTGAGGATCAAGTGAGATGAAAGTGCTTTGTAAAGCAGTATTAACCACAAGAAATTATATTCTGTAGAGTCCATCTCTTCAGTCAACTGAAGGATCCCTAGTCATCTGCATGTATTTTGCAAGTAAAATCCTACTTTTTAGTTAATATGATATTCACCACATGCAGTTGAAATGTGCAAGTGGGGTTATGAAAATGGGAAAAGAATGCAGATGAAAAAGCCTATTATTCATGAGAGAATTAGTACTCTTTATTTAAAACCATTTCAAATGTTATTCTATTTTACCCATGTGCCTTTTGTATTATTGGAGATCATTTTGTATAAACTAACCAGTTAACGAAAATTTTTAAACAAAATCATTAAAACTTTCATATGACAATTATAGGATTTGGAAAACCATGAAACTGAGTAAAATGGCAAAGTGAATTAAGAAGTATGGGAGAAGTAATGTGCACTTTGAAAACTCAGGGTGAAGTGGAAAACTGAATGTAGAAGTTTATTTTTCAGGTAATTAATTATAAACTAAATGATAAGTCTGCTATCTTACTTAATTTTTGGTGACTTCCTAATTAAATAATTTATTTCTTTCTAATTGATATAACAAATAAAATATTTATTTCTGTGCCTGAATTTTAGGTTCATTACACAAATCCACAAAAATTACTAATACTTAGTTTTCATTCTTACATTTGGTACATCTTTAGTAGAATTGCATCCTTTCAGCTGAAGTAAAATCAGTCTCATTTCTCATGATTAAAAAAAAATCCTCCTTTAGGAAATGGCAGATTTACTAAAAGTTTAGAAGTAATTGGCCAGTATGAGTATATAATGTGAGCATATGGACTTTGTGACTTTGCTGAGACAAAGACTTCAGGTAGCTGTATGCTTGTAATAAATGGGATTCTAATTTCAAACATTTTTCAAATGTAAATCAGGCCCCTATGAATCATTTTGATGATTTTTTGAGGCATTAATGCAACAGTTACTATTCCTCAACTGAACCCCAAAGTCACCCCTTTGCTAAGGATATTTCTCTTCTTGATTATTTTGAACCTGTCAACATAGTCTCTAGCCTTCATATCGAGAATGACTGATCTCCAAATGACCTATTATTATCTTAAACCAACCTCATATCGAAGCAACAAAGAAAAAAAAGTAGTGCATTAATGTTTCATAACAGTGAAACAGACTTTTTCCATGCATAAAGTAGTTCTATCCATCAGTGGAAAGGTTCATCTTTTGTTTTTCCCTGTGTTTGTAGGTTACATTTTTAAAGGTACTGGTGGAGCCTCTATACAGTGGATTGGTTCCCTAAAAAAATTGAAAAAAAAAGGTCAAATGAAAGTATGTACACTTTGTTATAACACTCTTTTAATATATCTAAATAATTTCATTGTACACTAAAAACTGAAGAAAGAGAGTTGGCTCAATCTTGGAAGCCTTTTGAATACTTTTGATTGATTTTCTCATCTATATCATTTTAGAATTTATGCATCTTCATTTTATCTTATTTTATACTGAATTAACATTGGCTTATAACACTGCATCTGATTCAGAGGTTTGGGGTCATACCTCTATAGGTATGACCTACAGAGGCACTCATAGTCCACCACCATATTCCACTGAGTCCCCTTCTCACTTTGCTCAACTTGCTCCCTCCCTCCTCTGGTGGTTTCAATTCTATAGTCAGATTTCTAGGGTTTGTTATTGGTCATTTTTTTATTATGCAAACTAATCCCATATGTGTATTCTAAAAATCTCTCTTTTTGGAAGTACTATAATTGTTGGAGAAAAAACATAACTTTGACTGCTTTGTTCACTGCTGTTTTACCATCACTGAAAGTAGTACTCAGTACTTATTAAATGAATAGTATGAACCAATAGTTGACCCCAAAGCAAAAATATAAAATAAAAAACAGAAAGAGTGAACTGGTAGATGCACACAAAGATGAACTACACAGTATTTACCTTTAAGAAATGTGTTGCTGGTGAGAGGCATCAAATAATCTTGCTAAAATGAGATCAAAATCCAAAAGGACTAATAACTGCTGATAGAAGCAGGGAAAGAGCTCCAGAAAAGAGAACAGCTGCCCTGGTGTAACAGTCCTATATGGGTTTTGATTACTGGAAAACACTGTGTAAAGCAGAGTTGCAGGTCCCAGGAAGGTCAGGTAAGGTGACTGGAGTAAAGAGACTGAGTTCTGATGACTGGATCACTCAGCTGTGTTGTTTGGCTACAGATGTGTTTCTGAACATCGTCACCAAGATCAGAGGGTCAGATCTTTCTAGGTATTTGAAGAAACACCACACTTAATCCTCCAACTTCCTTCCTTTGTTTTAACTGTTCCAGGCAGGCCACAAAATGTCTGGGTGAGAAGTGTCTTCTCTCCTACTTTCCCAGGTAGACCACACAGGTTTTGGCATTGGACAGCCTTGGTTCAAACCCAACACCACCTTAGTGAGCTTAGTTAAGCAATTACAAGCCTTGGGGTGCTCATCTCTTAAAATGGCAGTATCAAAGTGCCTACTTTGTCCATGAGGTAACATTTCAGCATGATGCCTGACACATAGAAAGTGCTTGTAGCAAATGCAGCCTTATCTTATTGTTTTTTGCATTTGGAGTTTCCTTTCTTTTCAGGTCCTGGAGGGAGCTTGCTGATACCACTCATGATTTTGGTACACATTTCTAAACCTATTTCGAAGTACAGATAGAGCCCAGGTATCACCTCTGACTCTCTAAGTTACAAAATATTATACGTTGGTCTCTTTATCTCATGAATTATGGTGATGATAGCAGTTTCTGGGCAGATATTTGTAAAGGCATGCTGGTATTTACTTTTTCAGTAAGTTTCCCCCAGCTTTCAGGAGATCTAATAACACTGAAACACATTTCTTGGTCTCTTCCACTTACTGCCCTTGGATTTGCCACGGTAAGGAGGAATCACATCTCACCTGTTTCTATATTGCCTACAGTCAGTGGTCTGAACCCTCCCCACCCCCGCACCCTGGGAAATGTGTTAACTTTGTTCGTGTGCCTGTGGGGTGAGACTACCTCTATAATGAGGGCAAACAGGAAAGCGATACCTTGTTAGAGAAACATAAGTGAAGATAAAGTCACCACATTGCTTCTACTCATGCAAGCAGGTTGGGTATTCTGAGAACACCCTAGCCTTTATTTAATCCTACTGATACAAGAATTTGAAATTTGGAGGGCTAGGGACAGACTGATGTGGTCTTTCATGCAGGTGGAGGCTCATTTGCAAACAAAAAGCATGTATGCAATTTATTAATGCTTAAGAGACCAGAAGCTATTTAGATTAAACTGGCTACAGAAAAACAAGGGACCTGAATTGAAGAGAAAATATAAGGGCAGGGAAAAAATAAGGGCAGGTTTACTGTTCCAGAAGAAGAGGGATGCTCAGGGAACAGAAAAAGACAACATGAGTATGTAAATGCTGTGAGCAGGGCCAGCTGAGATCTTGAGAAACTCTTTTGCAGGCTCTAACCCATACCATATCAAACATATCAAAGTGCACTTGCCAGCCCACATAAATAAAATTTAAATGCACTATTAAGGAGGTGACTGGAGTTGCAATTTAGTGAACATCCCATATTACTTTGTAGACAGTTAATATCTTTTTTCATGCAGTTTTCACTGTGTATTTTGTATACATACATAGATATATATGTATTATATATATGCCCTTATATATACTACATCATTGTCCATTTTTGTGCAGTGTATACCTCCTCTCAGGTGTAGGCCCATCACCAATTCACCCATGAACCATCACCATAGTCTCTTTGTATCTACAATAATTTGGGGATGGGGATCTTCTGAAAAGCTAGTTATAGGTCTGGGCATACTTATAGGCAGCAATGGACAAAGTAGAGGGTAAAAGGGTGAGTGGAAGTTTAAAAGTCCATATTGCTGGGGGTGGGGGTGGGTGGGTGGACTCCCAGTAGAAGTTTCCTGGATTCAGCTGATGATCAGAGCTCAGGAAAATGAGCTGTTGGCAGAACTGTGGCAATGTCCAGTACCGCCTTCTAGTGCTACCAAGTGGCAACCTCCCTACATAGAATTCCAGCTGACACATTTGGTGGGGTTCCATTTTGGGTAGGTCTGCACTCTTCGCTGTTTAGACAAGGTCGGTTCCCCCAAACATCTGTCATGACCAGGCTGACTGCCCCAGGGGTTTGGAGGTGCAGATTTAGGCTATGGATTCAGCAAATGTAATGGCACATTTTTAGAGCTTGAAAAAAGTGGAAATAAGAAATCTCTCTGCCATGACCCTCCGCTCTCTTAATGACTGTCTAACTGCCCGTCGCAGATCTGATTTGCTTAGCACAGTACAAAATCAATCCATGACGGCTAGAAATGTCAGGCAGAACAGTTCCTGCATCTAGTTAATGAGTTGCTATCCTAGAAAAAAAATGTCTAATCAAAGATGAATTTAAATATCTTCCCCTTGTGTATCAATACAGAATACAGAGTTATTTTTTAAAGTGTAATAAAATTTTTCTATATGGCCATGATGAAATATTTTAGGAGGCAGGAATAAGGCTCATGTTACTCCTGAATGCTGTCATCTTCAGACTCCAGTGGGGTCTATGAGTTTTGAAGACCAGCCAAATTCACTTTTTAAAGAAGAAAGAGGGTTTAGGAACAAAGTCGAAATGAAGATGCCCAAATGGATGCACTGAGGAAGTTTCTTTTTTCTTTTCTAATAGGATATATTGGTGAAATTTGAATTGAATTGTTTGAATTAAATCTATTTTGCATACAAGTAAATAATTATTATCCAGTCATTACCTAGTCAAGAACATCAAACATTAGTTATTCAAAGAAACTCAATTTAACAAGGGAACAATGTTTTTCATTTATGCTTTTATCTGTTTAATGCATATTTTGTTCCATTTTAGAAGAGCAAAATTCCAACATTTGAATTTCAGTCATGTTCTACATCCTGAGGGAAAACAATTCTGTTTTGGGAAAATTAATTGTTAATTAAAATATTATTTTAAAGATATTAATCATTTGTCAGTAACTTGTGCCTTTGTATGAGAACATTAAAATGTGCTGGTTAGTAGATGCACATCACATAATTGTCTAAGTGCTTGTTTGTGGGACACCTGCTATTAATTTCTAGGCAGGCCAAGGCTGTGTTGGGAAGAAGCTACAATTAGGATTTTAACTCCACCATGGACCAACAGCTGGTAAGTCTTTTAGCCACTCTGCGCCTCTGTTCCCTTACATTCAAGATGGAAATGTTGAGACTCCTTCTCAGGTCTGATGGTGGTTCAACTTATGTCTGCTAATGTTTTTTGTGCTATATTCTTTCACTTCATCAGCCTCCTGATCATTGCTAAGCATCACTTGACAGTTGGTAAGAGTTAAAAATAGCATCTATAGGGCCTCCCCGGTGGCGCAGCAGTTGAGCGCTGGGTTGCGAAGCTGCCCGCGGCCTCTGCGGCGCCGTTTCGATCCCCGGCTGCTCCCCGGCCACCGGAGGAGGGTCCCACATGGCACGCAGACCTCTCCTGCCGCCCGCTGCTCCCCTCAGCAGTGTACTTTGGTCCTTCTGCCTGCTCTGCTCCCCGCTGGCTCTGGTGAATTCTCTCACCCTCCCGTGCTTCTGACTGTACCCAGTGCATGTATAAACAAACAAAACAAACAAACAAACAAATAAATAAATAAATAAAACATGCCTCTATTTAAAAAAAAAATAGCATCTATAACTAAGAAATCATGTAAAGTTAATTGTCCCAACCCTGTATCAATCTCGTCACCGGATTAACCCATCAGGTTACATTTTACATTGTTAAAGATGGATAAATTCTATCTTCATTGCAAATCCATGAGTTACTTTCCTAAAGGGTTTTGTTTGATTATGAAAAAAACACCTATGTAAAAGAGGAAGGAAGGTATATAATGAATATCTGTGGATCCGTCACCTGATTTAACAATTATCAAGATTTTGCCACACTTCAACTGTCCCTCTCACTCTTGACTGAATTCTTGCAAAGCAAACCAGCCCTTATTTCCTTTCACTCCAAAGTATGTATATTTTCTAGCAAATCTGTCATTCTGTTTTCCTACTGAGCTGAATTAATCTTAAGTTCTTGCTATCATTTAGTCTATATTAATGTTTTCTCAATTATCCTAAACACATATTTTTATAATCGGACCATTCAAATCAGGATCAAAACAAGACAACAAGATCTAAACAGTGCATTTGGTGGTTGTATCTAAAGGCATTTTTTAAATAACTGTGTAAGACATAAACATTCTTATCAAGATAAATTTATCCAAAACAGAAAATTCCATTCGCTATAGGTATTGATGATATCATTATCAACTTAGAGAAAAAGTGTTAACATCAATTTACTTGGGCAGATGAACCCAAAGGAGTATTGTGTTTGCCTGTATTTTCTCCTGTGATATCAATGTTTTTAGAATCAGCAATGTAAGATAATTGCTATCAGATAGCTGGACACACCATTAGAGATAGAGAGATGAAATTAAAACCATGAAATTGTTTCTCTGGGCCTCTAGAAATGTAATTATCTCTCCCATGGAATAGAAACACAGAAAATTGGAGTCCTGTTTTGTGTCTGCCTAGTGTGAAGAGATGACACCTAAATTATGTCTATTGAGCGCATATATTTAAGGGTTGATAACTTTTTTTCAGATAGCTATTTAAAATTTATGTTATTCAGAAAAACTCACTAGATGTATTTTAAAAGTCTTCTCAACTTTGCTTTGTAACTGATTATCAGTAATGACTATTTCCATGGAAATTGGCATGAACTGCCATAGTGCTCATGAACATTATTCCATTAGCTATAACATAACCAATTTATGGAAATGTTTAGATACAGCACCTATGCTTTATGGAATGAGGTCTGAGGAATCCTCCTGGTGATGAGGAATAAAATATATTTCTCTGATGCCCCTACGTAGCTACATGAGCTTCACGAGATTCTTAGGAGTGGTAGAAATTCCGGTTGTGCTGGAAGACAAGAGTGTACTATGAGGGCCTTTAGGGTCCCAGATGATGGGCAGAGGTTCCTTTGTTCCCACAGCTGACTAGAAACCAAAGCTGGTGGGGACACGGTGAGAAGGGCATAGAAAGAACATGGCATCCTAATTCTCTTTTAGAGCAGAAGACACCTCTGACCCCACTCTCTGCCACAAGGCATTTTCTCCTCTAGACAAGGAGAAGCCCCATAAGAGTTCACGTACCGTTTGCCACTTGGCCTTCGATCGTTCTGCTTCAAATTTTGCAACTTCTTTACGATCATGAAATGATACCAGCAGCTTCCAAATGCACAGTAAGACAACACCAATGAGAAGAATAGCTAGGGAGACCCCCAACATAATCATGGGAATGTTTGGAGGTTTTGGACAGTCTGTGGAAACAATGACAATGATATGAAGAAGGTGATACAAAGAATATGTTTTGATGCAGAGAAAACATTTCTCATTACATTTTCCAATTCTAGTAGAGGGAAAATAGTAATAGCTTTTGGTCTTGCTGAATTTTTCAACAACGAACTACTTGTTAAAGAATAGCCCTATGCCTTCAACACAGAACAAAAGAGAAAGAGTTTGGTTATAGGCTTAAATGGCCGACTCAAAAAGAGAATCCAAAAGAATGATGGTTTATACTCATGGATTATTTAAAAGGTCATGAAAAAAATTAGAGTTCAGTCACTAAAGATAGTCTCTTCTGGGTATCTGTTAAGTAGAAAATGACTGCACGTATGCATGCACACACACAAAGCTGCATCATGGATTTTTTAAAAAATATGAACAGTCAAGGAGACTATATAAAACCTGCCCCTTGAAAAGATTGCTATTTGCTACTTTTTTTTTGAAATGGAAGAAAATCATGGCTTTCCTTTCTAATGCAGCTCAAATGCAGTGCCCTGGTGTCCTGGAAATTTTCCTGGACTGGGGTCAGCAGAGGTAGTTTGAATCCCCATTAGATGCATACACTAGCTGTATGATTTTCTTCAAGCCCCTTGACTCCTATGAGCCCCAGGCTCCTCATCTGTGAAGCAGAGATGGAACTTCCCTTTTCCCTTAACCTCCCTGACCATAAGATTAAGGTCATGTGCTCATGCTTATTAAACCCATAGCTTTTGGGGCCTCCCTGGTGGCGCAGCGGGTTGAGCACAGCGCTGTAAATCTGTCCACAGCCTCTGCAGTGCCGGTTCAATTCCCGGCTAGCCAGTGAGATCCCCACATGGCCAGGCAGACCTCTCCTGTCTTGCCACTGCTCCCCTCAGCAGTGTACTTTGGTCTTTCTGCCTGTTCTGCTCCCTGCTCTGTCTCTGGTGAATTCTCTCACCCTCCCGAGCCTCTGGCCTGTACCCCAGTGCTTGTATAAATAAATTTTAATAAATAAATAAATAAACAAACAAATAAATAAATAAATAAATAAATTAAATATCTTCCCCTCTTTAAAAAAAAAAAACCCATAGCTCTTGGACCCCTCCAAGATTCTGATTCAGTGGGCCTCAGATGGCGCCACAGAGTTTTTATTTCTAAAAGTATCCCAAGTAAATCTAATCTTTAGGGAAGTTTGGTAAATTAGATGTTATGTATTGTCCTTTAACTCGAGTGTTCTATGAAATGTTATTTTGACTCTATTGATGATATTAATATAATTTCCCAATTATACAGTACCTTCCCTCATTGACAGCAGAATGACTAATAATCCTTGCAATATCCTGGAAGACAATACATTTTTTTTTTAAAGGTATTCATATATTTATTTATTTATTTGTTTTTTGGTGGGACCCTCGCCGGGGCCGGGGATCGAACTGGCGCTGCAGAGGCTGTGGGCAGCCTCGTAACCCAGCACTTAACCGCTGCACCACTAGGGGAGGCCTGACAATACATTTCTTAATGAAACATTATAATTAAGCTCTCCCTTGCTTTCATGGGAAAAAATAAATCCCACATAAAAATTATCATTAAATATCTGCATCCCTCTGCAAGAAGTGAGGCAGCTCTGTAGTATCTGGGGAGGAAATGAATCATGCTTAGTTTATCCTAATTCTTATTGCTTTAGATATTTAATAAGGACTAGCCATGTTGCTTTCAAGGTAAGGGACTATAGCTGATCTGAATTTGAGCGAGACTAACGACCCCCCCTAACAGCTTGATGTCTGGCTTCACACACTTATGTTCCTAAAAACCAAAAAAAACAAAAAACAACCCTGTAAGGAAATTATGCAGAAATAAGTAAAGGAGCTAATGAAACAGCTTCTACAGTATAAAGTACTAAAGACCAGCATAGCAAATAAACTATGGCTACTTCTAATAGGTTAGCAACACTCCTGCAAAAAAAGCAGCAGGTGTGTCTGTGAGAATATATCCTGGCCACATCTTTGGCTACAAAATGTTTGGGGCAGGGCATAGCGTGTTCTCACTCAAAGCAAGATTAAACGTGTTAAGATCCTGCAACCAGAATGTGAATAAGGAGGGCCCTGTGGTGGGGAATAAATAAAGGAGAAATGGGCATGGCCTGGCAGAGATAATTATTTTAAGATTTTAAAGTCATCAGACAGTATGTATTTCTCAAGAAAAATTTTGGCCCAAGTACCAGAGCAAGTTTTATATGACAAAGAAGTCCATTTTTCACTTGCTGGAATTTCTTGGGATGTTCAGATTGTAGACATACATCTAAAGAAAGCTGTCTATCCTTTGGGTCCAGGTCAGTGCTGTATTTAATTCTAAGGTCCTGAGTGTCTGATACTGCAAACCTGGGAGCTTTGTCATACAACTGTTGCACACTAGAAATGTGACTTTTTGGAATTATATTGTGTAGTAAATGCAAAACACACATGGATTTCAAGGATTTTGTGTGAAAAATAACTCCATAATTTTTTCTGTTGATTTTACATTGAAATGACAATATTTTGGACACAATGGATTAAGTAAAATATATTGTTAAAAATCCATTTCAGGGCCTCCCCGGTGGCGCAGCGGTTGAGCGCTGGGTTGCGAAGCTGCCCGCGGCCTCTGCGACGCCGGTTCGGTCCCCGGCTGCTCCCCGGCCACCGGGCGAGGGTCCCACATGGCGCGCAGACCTCTCCTGCCGCCCGCTGCTCCCCTCAGCAGTGTACTTCGGTCCTTCTGCCTGCTCTGCTCCCCGCTCTGGCTCTGGTGAATTCTCTCACCCTCCCGCGCTTCTAACTGTACCCAGTGCATGTATAAACAAACAAATAAATAAATAAAAAACATGCCTCTATTAAAAAAAAAAAAATCCATTTCACCTGTTTTTTAAATGTGATTACTAAAACATTTTTAATTAATGTGTGATTTGTGTAATATTTCTATTGGACTGTGCTGATCTAACATATTTTCAGGATTCAGATATTTGTCATGAGAGCATAGCCAGTGGGAGGCAGTAGAGCACAGTAGTTAAGAGCTAGGCTCCAAACCAGACTGCCAGTTACCAGCCAGCACTGGCACATAATTGCTGCAAGACCCAGGAAATTACTGAACTTCTCTCTGCCTCAATTTTCTTACCTGTAAAATGGAAATAATAGTAATACCTGCTTTATATGGTTGTTGAGTGTATGAAATAAAGTAATACATATAAAAAATAAAACAATACCTGGTATATTATTAATAAGGACTCAATAAATGAGAGCTACTCCTACTGCAACGAATGGAGGCCCTCTCCACTCTCCCCTTTAATCCTCAAGACCTCAAGGGCCTGGAATCTCCAAGTTGGATTCCCTGTGTGTGTGTATCATCTATGCCCACATCTTAGCCAGGCAGACTCTCCAACTGTCATTCCTCCACTGTGCTCTTTTATATGTGACTTTTATTCTTTAAAGTTTCTCCAGATGTGGGAAGATGAGTGAAGCGCCCCTCTGACCAGGTGTGCCCAGATCTTGACTCCTAATTTGGTTCTTTTTTCAATTTGCTTGGACCCTAGGGACCATTTATGTCTTTCTTTCTCCTTTTGCTTCTCTTATACCCCTGTGCCCAATAGGCCACCCTCAGATTCTCTGACCTTGCACTTGTAAGAGGGACTAGGCCTGCAGACTGCAGGGAATGGGCTCTGCCCTGGACCCGGGACAGCTCGTGCCTTGAGAATGTTTGCTGGAGAGTCACCTCCTTAGAGTGGGGGACTCTGGGTTAGCTATTAGGAGGCAATTTTCTCCTCCCTTTCTCTACTCCAAAAGGACAGGGGGAACGAAATGACTTAATGAAAAGGCATCAGAGCATTTGGGTGCTCTCAGAGCAATGGCATGTCGACATGACACTCATAATGCGTGGAAGAATAAAAGAAAAAAAAAAAAACAGGCAACAAGGACGCATTTACCAGCCAAAGGCAAACAACAAACAAAACAAAAAACTAGCTAAATTAAAAGCCCCTGACTAAATACATAGCCTCTTCTAAAAGTTTCTGTTGTTTGGAAATTGTTTTTCCAATAGAATCAATATTTGAAGGAATAACTTTTGATTTCAGGAGCACTTGCCAAAGCTACTGTCACAATCACAACAGGACTGGAAATGTAGTTGAACATTTTGACTTTATGAAACAGATAATGAGTATGCAGTTTTTAAATATTATAAAGTAATTCTTATACAGCAGATTTCCCTTTAACTACTGGCTTCTAATATGCATTTTATATATGCATTTCAAAGAAATTGAGTTATATGAGATTTAAGAGCAAGCCCCCAGGGGCATTCTGCCCACCTGAGCTTCAAGGCCACGTGCACACGAACACAGATGTATCCTGTGTTGCGGCCTCCCCCTTCTCCTGACCCTCAGCCCTGCAATGTAATATTTTTCTAATTACATTTTCTGGTTGGTTTGTAGTGTCTTGAACTCACTTTTTTGGTTATGCTTGTATTGCTTTGGTTTTTACACCGTTTAAGTGATGCCAGTTTGATAGTCATGCTTTCAAATTTGCAACTTAATATTTTATCTGTACGTTGATAAACAAGCATATACTGTAAAACACATCTGTCTTCAAGCCTGCTCTAGCTACTGTTGTCTGGGGCAGGACTTAGATGCCAGGCTTTTGGGAGAGTAGATGGCTGACAGGGTCAGGAGAAGTCTGATTTAAGGCGGCTGGTGTTTTTGTAGGCAAGGTTTAGGGACATGGCTTTAATTGTGCAGAAAGTGAGGCATCAGTGAGGATCTGAGAATGCAAGAAGGGCTATTAAGGCTGAGCACTCAGAGGAGGGCTTGAGGCCTCTGAATGAGGGGCACCTGGAGTAGTGTTTAATAGGGCTCCTGGGCCACACATCAGCTCTGCTGACTCAGTATGAAGGCATGATTACAGCTCCCCAGCTGAGTCTAATACTAAAATTTGATAACTCCTCAACCAACATGCCGCTGCTCTCATTTTTTTTTTCCTACCTAAAACAGGTATACCCCTGCTTTTAAAAGTTTGTCACTTGGCTTTTACCAAAAAATCCTCAACATTATTAACCATTTTCATAATTGAAAGAAATCCAAAGAGGATTTTCACTTTTACAAGAAAAGTTGAACAAAAACAACGGTCTGTGCTTGTTTTGCAGGGACCCACCCTGCACACTGCGCAGCACCCAGTGGAGGGAGAAGCATCACCGTCCATGCTCTTTCCAGAACTATACTGTAGGGTAAGGTAAAAGTATCAGGCTTTTCTGCCCTCCCACCATTAGGATAGATGACGGAACCGTGTGGTCCCAAATGCATGCCTGATGGCGGGCACCCGGAGTAGGGTGTGGGGATAGGTAGATGGGATTCACCTGGGCTAAGCCTTTGCTTTTAAGGGCAGCGTCACGGGGACGCCCCAGAAGCCCAGAGAGAAGCAGAACCATGAAGGAAGAGAGAGAACGCAAGAAAAGTCCGGAGAGCCCAGAAACAGTAAAGACTTGCTGGGGGCTGGGAGACTGCCACCTTCTCGGCCCCCCGGCACCCCTACCTGTCGTGTACCCGGTATATCCCAACAAAAGCCTGCAAAAGCCACTGAGGACTCCAGGACTCTCTCCTCCTTTATCCCGTCTGCTGGATCAGAAAACCTGCACAGTGGCCATTCCTGCCCCTACAGCATTCAGCGTCAAGCCGCCGTGGTGCTGAACCGTGTCTGTGAGTGTCTGTGCTTTATCTTGATTTATTTTGTGCATTTGCTAGCAAGTTGTGTGTTAAGGTATCAGAAACCTGAAAGAGTTGGGAAGGAAATTAATGTATAGCACTTGTGTGAGATTTTTACCATAGTTGGTGGTGCTGCACTGATAGCAGAGAAGTATGACTAATTTTGAAAGGGAACATAAGCTTAGGCAGGTTTGCAGGATGCTTTGAGTGCCCCCCAAGAACTGTATAATATTGGGATGTTGGAAATGTCACGATGTATTTAGTTTTTCAAACAAAAAATGCATCATGACTTTCCCATCAACCCAGCAGTATAAGGTGTGAGGCTAAACAAGCGATCAAGCATAGTGTTGCATTTCAAGCCTTCCCCATCAGCCACAATGGAAGACAAATTATGACCTTTGTCACCGAGACAAACTTAGGTGGTGTAGATGATACTAAAGATTCTGACTGACCTGTTAGATTCAGACGAGGTGTTAATAGATGACTCTTTTCCTCTCTGTTCTACACCCCAGTCTGCTGTATCTCCTACCACCCTAACTTCTAAGGACTCATGTTCTTGTTTCTCTACAGATTGTATAAATCTTTTGAATTTTACCAACTTCAAAGGACTCAGCCTAACCCATCATCATCATCGTCACCACCACCACCTTTCTGCTATCTTCTGGATTCTGGTAAGTGAAACCACACTGAATGTTATTTCTTTATAAGGCTGTATTTATCACAGCATTCTTGATTTTTACTATGTATTGATGCTATGCCAGGTTTTATGTGTTAAAGTGGTATGATTTGGTAAGTTGTTTTGGGTTCTGAGGATGCTAAAAAACTTCCATATAAATTAATAGTTACTGCTTCATCCCTTTATGCCATCTTGGCTTATGAACGTTTTCACAGAATGCTTTACTTTTGGTTAGAATGGAAATGTGTATAATATTCTGTTTCTCATTACCAAAGATTTTTAGTTTAGAATTTCCCGAGTCCCAGGCCAACCCTGTGATTCACAGAAGCAATAACTTTCTTTATAGATAACTCGGTTTATTTGCTGCTTAAAGTCTTTTTTGATTTAGTGTTATCATTTTATGACATTTGCTGTAGGATACGAAGGCACATGTTTTACATGCATTATTTCACTTAACCCTTAAGTCAACCCTTAAAAGAAAGTACTATTTTCCCCATTTTACAGATGAAGTTATAGACATTTGGAAAAGTAAGTATCTTCCAGAACGTCAAGCAGCTATTAAATGGTGGAGCACTTTGGGCCAAGGTTTGCCCGATTCCAAACGCCTCCTCTTAAGCTCTTGTGCTCCTGCTAGCCTTTCCTAAAGATAAAGCTTTTGCTTACCTTGCATTTAATAGGTCTACCTTTCTACAATTTATCAATCAGCATTTAGAGAGATGTTTGGGGCAAATACATTCCTCCTGTTATTTGGTTTAAAGAAGAGACGTTGGTATATACCAAGCCTTTCTAAAGGTGTTTTACAACTGTTGGGAAGATAGAGGCACTCAGTCAAAAAACTTGGAAATGCTTTTCCTGGCAAACTACCCAAAGGGTCTTTCTGGTTGTTTCAGTAGTGTCACTTGCTATAGACAATGGAAAACGAGACACCCACCTTTCTCGTTGATGCTATGTATGATGGTTTTCCCCTCATTATCTGTAGTTGTTAGGAATGTAATAAGACATTCATTTTCTCCTTGCAAAGAGCAGGAAATGGAACTATCCTTTGAGAAATCTGCAGATAAAGGAGTCATTCATTAGGTTAAATGAGATTCCAACAGTGCTTATTTTAAAAGTAAAGCAATATTGAGTTTCAATATGCAAATAGGAATTTTTAACATTACAGAATAGGAATAAAAAAAATGTAGGATTTTCCCCACCAACTTTTAGATTTTACTTATAGGGCAGAAGAACAATGCCAGGTGCTGTCAATCATGACTGACCATCAGATGTACTTCTCAAACTGGTGGGGGTGGAATTTCAATAGAGTGAAAATACTTTGAGGCAGGTGTCTTGACAATAATGGCTCTGATTATCATAAGAGGGCTATGTTCCTCTTGGCCTAGAGCATCTGGGAGGATGCCTAGATTACATTTCAGAAAGAGATTGCACAGTCCAAACTGATACGGATACTTCTAAAGGGGCCTTTCCCAGAAAGGCATAGGCAAGATTACTGGCCATGTATTGTCACACAGAAAATATAAATTAACATCAGGAAATGGAGATTGGAGTGTCATGTAGTTCACAGACCAGCAGTTTAAAGGTAAATTCCAGATTCAAATGAACCCAGGATAATACTTTGCTAGTATGCAGAGCAGCTGTTTTATTATTTCTTAAAAAGTGTGACTTTTCCAAATAGAAACATTTTCTTGGTGAACTTACTTAAAAGTCAGAAAATGAACATCATGATAGAAATGGAAAATATAGTAAAATGGTCAATCTGAGATGTTAATGATATTTATCAAAATTCTAGTGATTTGGCACCTGCACCAAAATTATGTAACAGTTTCCTAATTAAAAAAAAAAAAACTTGCTCAAAGTTCTGTCTTCAGTTGGAAGCTTTGTAATGATACGGTTATAAGTATTTCCCCCTGGAACCTGTAAATAGAATGTTTGCTTATAATCAAATTTTAGGACTTACGATGCAATGTTAATATATTATGACACAGTGGGTCAAAATAGGAAAACAAATAATCTTGGACATATTCTTTCCAGATGGAACATATCTTTGAAGATAAAATGTTGTGATAAAATAGGATCTACATGAGTTCATCTGATTCTAACAAAGAAAAATAATAGGCTTTTTGTGGTTGAAAAATATCATAGCCATAGGAAGACAGAAGTATTAAATTGTTTTTGTGTTTAAGACAACACCATACATCAGGGTCTGTGAGATGTAGACCTGTATTATCTTTGAAAACCGGACTAACAAAATATTTAACTTATTTCTGAATTTGCAGATGATAATTTAAAAATGTGAACAAACTGTTTTTGGGTCCATTAGAAGCATCTACTTACATAGGAATGCTAAAAAATTGAATTAAAAACCATCCTCTTCTGTCATTCCCGAGTGCTTATTGTCATTTAAATCACACGAGAGTTTTGAAAGTATGAGTTCCAAAGGTGTACCCCTGGGTGTTCTGATTCCAGAGGCTGGAGATATACACAGGACCTTGTATTTTCATGAGATTTTTAAGAAGGTGATGCTGATTAAGAAATTAATGAGCCTCTGGGCAATGCATGATTAGCGAAATGTGTGTTATTTTGTGTGTTTGGAAGGGACAGAACTGCATATGTCGTTCATACTTGGTTGTTTTTAGGTGGCTTTCAGTGCATGTCCTCCTGCCGTATGGGTCCCACAAAGGACTCGAGAACTCACGGGAACCATGCTTTTTCTTATTAGTGTTTGTCTCCTACCTGGTCCTTTGTGCTCCTAGAGTCCACGCCCACTCTGTTCCCTCCAATGTATCAATACTTACAAGAATGTTTACTTCTGAGGTAGAAAACATGGAAGGTGTAGAATACTCCTTTCAGTAATATTATTGCTGCTTTTTTCTTTTAAATAGCTATGCTGAAGCACAGAGAGGCTTAATTTACTTGGCCAGGATTATTTAAGTTTTAATGGAACTGCTAATATGACCTTTGAGGCATGACTCCCTTCTCGCTTTAATTATTCCACCACTTCTTTTCATGACTGTTATGACTCTAGACTTAGCCTGTTTTGTAGTGTTTGGCTATTAAAATGGTATTATTGAGTGTGCAGTGAAAGGGTCTAGCATGCTGGAGATTTGCATAATTAGAGGCTAAGTTTTTCTTGTGTGGTTCATAAGAAATGAATCTTTCTAAACCCACCTTTATGAAGGCCAGCAGTGTTGTTCTAGAATAATATAGTGAAAATATGCTCTCAAGTGATCCATGAAATCACATGTAGAAAAGGAAGAAATGTGAGAATGGTGGTGAGAGGGCGAAGGTCTAGGAAGGTTGAGGAAGGATGTGGAAAATATAAACCACCTGCACCACTGAATCAAGATAACCATCTGTTTAAGACCTCTGTTCTTGAGCCAAGGTAGTAGTTCTCAGGAAACAGTTTCCCAAGGAAAATAAAAAGTTTCTGTGGTTAAATAGCTTTCTGAACACTTCCTTACTTTTAACTCCATCGTTTGCCTCTCCTGAAACTTCATAAAGCTCATTTAACGTGTATATAACAACTTTCAGGAGTCTGCAAAGAAAACAAAAAGCTTCCCATTTCCAACATTTATATGACCATGAGTGCTTTTTTTCCATTGACACTTTCAGAACTAGTGTTCCATGGAATTCACTTTGAGTAACACACTCTGAGTACATGAATTTTGGAGTAAATTTAAAAACACCTTTCAGTAAAATGGAATAGTTAAACCACATGTCCTTAGATACAAAGAACCACAGCACAGTTGAGGAGCAACTTCTATGGATCATATAGCTGTGCTTAATGTACTTCATTCTCTGTCCTTGTTGGGGGGAAGATGGGCTGCTAAGAGACCCCGTGGAAGAGTAAATAATGTTGAGATAAGTCCAAGAGAGTGTGACCCCTAACATATCTGGTGAGTAGCTTGATACAGAACTTAAAGAAAGGCTCATTACAAAAGATTGGCAAATACATTTTTTTCTCTTAAATTGTTCATGATTACTGCTTCAAATGGTATAAGTAGACCAAGTATTGTTTTCAATTTCTGAGTTTGCTGGTTGTGTTCCTCTATTTTGAAACTAATTTTGTCAATTACACAAGAAAAAGAATACAAATATTTTAAATGCCACTTGAGACAGAGTCTTCTTCAATCCAAGTATTCGATAATAACCTACTCAGAAACTGTATTTAAATATAGTAACTCCCTTTTCATGATTTACGTTTTTTTCAAGTTTACTGTTTTTTCCTCTCAGCACATTGATTTCCCAAGCTGCAAGTGAATTGAGATCTAGTAACTTGCAAGGCATCTTCTGTAATTTTTAGTCTTCTTTCAGCAACACTTGGTAAATAATCCCAATTGTCTGATATGAAATGAACCCTGAAGGATATGCTGAGACTTTGTGCTGGCTGCTAATGTGGACAGTCCACAAATGCCAATTTATTCAGTGCTTTTACTACATCCTCCCTTCAGTGTTAGTGTAAAGGGATACACCATCTTGTCCAATTTACTGCTATTTGGCATATTTATCTGTAGTCAGCGTCAAAGCACAGACGAGGGGTTGTACAAAGCGCTAATCTTGTCCCTCTATATGGGGTTATTCAACTGTGCACAGTCAGAAATCTCAATTTTGAAACAATGTAGGTAATTTCCAAAACAATATAAGTCACTAACTTACTCCGTTTGGGAATTGGATTAATTCCTGTATTCTAATTCCATCTATTCAAGATGCATATCCTAGAGTGCCATAAATTATGGTCTTGATTATTCCACTTTGCCTGCTATGCATCTTGGTGGTGCCTTTAATACGTGCAGAGCAGCAGTTCTGCCTGAGCAACATGATAATGCAGAGTTTGTGATGATGGAAAAACAAATCCCCTAGATTGTCCCTTTAGGAGGAGTCAATCATCATCTTTGTTTCCAAGTTAACAATTATTAAATGATCTTCCCAGCTAAAATCCAACTTATTTCAGTATTTGAGATATTTTGCCATTAGAAAGAACATGATTTTTAAGTAATTAAATTTAAATATGACAGGTGAAAGCAAGAACAGTTTGCTTAGCAGTTAAAGATAATAGACCCTTTTTGTATTTGGGAGTGGCAGATGAGGTAACAGGGAATTATGGATGGTGATGTAATGGCCATGCTTGGAAACTGGGAGTAAAAGCATTTGGATGGGATGGGAGGAGCAAGGACTGCTAACCAGAAAACTCTGTTTAAGGGCGGTTATTAGAAAAATCATTTTGCTCCTGGTTTGGCCTATCTTGAAATAAGGCAATCAGTTGATAAAGGATGATTTAAGAATTGGGGGTTGACTGGGCTCCCTGGCAGTGCAGGGGTTAAAGTTTCATCTCTGTCAAGCTATTGCCAGCCACTGGCATGTGTTTGACCTTGGCCAGGGAGCTAACTCGCATGGCATAGCAGACCTCTCCTGTCTCACCCACTGCTCCCCTCAGTGTATTTCAGTAGATCTGCTTGTTTTGCTCCCCACTCTTTCTGGTTGAATCTTCTTACCCAACCCTCCCCACCCCACTTCTGGCCTACTCTCCAGTTCTTGCATGCATAAATAAAATAAAAAGATGGAAATGGTCTATATGTTTAAAAAAAAAGAATTTGGGGCTAACATTTAGCTCTTACTATCTAATTAAAAATACATAGCATTCTGGAATTCTCTAAAATTGCATTTGTTAAGAAGAAGCAAACTTGCCAGTGGAACTGAAGTCAAGTAGAATACGCATGACTTTAAATTGCTTGTATACCAAACCATCAAGTTTTTAGCCTTATGGAATGCATTTGCTCTCAAAAACTAATGTGAATGAACTAATGCCCTGGAACAAATGAGGTCTTAACTACTGAAAAGCCCTTCATAGAGTTTCTGCCTCTCAAGAAGTTTGCAAAGGAAATGAAAGCAATTTAAGATGAGTAGAACCTTCTTCTTCATTGATGGTCGCACCAACTAGTTTGCATTTGTCAACACATTCTTCTTGGGCCTGGCCATCTGCTGACAGGTGGCATTCAATGCAGCTCCTGTAAACATCAGTCAACAGAGTTTATCAGCTCATGGAGGTGGAAAATAGATACACAACTGGGATATTGCTTGAATGCTGTTTCTGTAGTTTGTGTTATAAGAGTATCACATAGATGTGGTTACCTTTTGAAACATTCATAAAAATCATTGGGTGATGGTCCAAAAGAATTGCTTTAATCTGAATTCCACTCTGTAATCAATATTCCCTGAGTTCAGCCTAGGTAATTTATAATTGCTTCTGATTGTTTAAGTGAAGGATTTAAGTGGTATTTGATTTCCCTGGGTTTTCATCTTTTTTTCCTGAGAAGGGTTTATGGTGCTAACATAGTTAGGGAATAGTTTGGAATTCTTAATGGAAATGGTCTATATCTTGACAAGAATTCCAAGAATTCATAGGTCTTAGATGACTATTTCAAAGATTCACTTTTCTATAACACTTTTTAATAAGTCCACATCTTAATAAGGATATTTTCAGAAAACTAAAGATACAGCCTGGATCTTCATTAATACAGGCTTTTAGATAGGGGCTTGCCACTGACGGGAAAGTGTATTCCGAGAATGTAACCTAGGACTTCATTTACTCTGATGTCTATACCACAAAGTTAAAATATAGACTTAATCTTGTGCTGAAAATCACTTTTCAAACAGATTGTGTTTGGAGTAACCCAAAATAGCCAGAGTGTTTCTGTGATCACGCACACATCATGCTGCCCCTCTGTCCCCTTGGCCATGGGCATGTGCACTCCCCAGCCCACCCACGGCTCATCAGTTCTTAGCCGAAACTGTCCTTCCTTTGGCCAGGCTTTCCTAAAGCTTAGATCAGTTATCAATAGTTCCCTTGCTGTGTAGGCTGTGCTTTCTGATGCAGGATGGACTCAGGAACTGCAACCTGTGCAGGAGAGGGATAGAGGGTTTGTCTGGAAATTGCCTTTGCACTGTGAGTGCTGGGTTATCTGTGTATCTGGAGTGTCTTTGCTGGGAGCTGCTAGTGATTGTGGAAGTCCTTAAAACTTTTACCTCTTTGTGCTTTGTGGCTGCCCTTGTTGGTCTGGTAGTCCCATCTCCTACCAAATAGTTGCAAGCATCCTCTAGGACCCTCTTGAAACTGTCAGCCCAGATATCACTGCAATTATTCTTTGAAATGTCTTCCACCCACCAAAAAATGTCTTTCCCACTGGAGTCTCTGTGGTGCCATACAGTGATGGCAGGAGCTATAACTGTTCTAGTCATTGCTGCATGCCCAAGGTCTAACTTGATTCCTGGCATACAGTAGGTAAATGGATTTATAAATGGAGGATTGGACTAATTTCAAAAATAACATAAATTCCAAGGAGATCACCTACCCAATTCCCCAAATTCAGACTAATTTGAGTGCTAATTTCATATCTTATAAACCAGATGAATCATTATACAGAGAAGATGAATTAGTAAAATAATAGAAGAAACATCTCAAAATGCTACTTTATAATGAATTATATATTCAATACATCTAACCGTGCCCCCACACTTCTCTTCGCATATGTCCAGACACAGTGACACCTGAGTGGTGAGCAATCATTGAGTGAATATTGATTTTTCTTACTTTGTTTACATCAGAACGCAAATGTCACAATTTTGGGTACTGGAGTTATTGCTACTGGGAACTGCATATGTGTGCTTGCGGAATAAGACATCATACATGGCAATGCCAAAACAGTCAATTCAAAGACCTGCTCACTTGAAACTTCAAATGTTGCCCCAATAGCTGCCAATCAAAGAATTCTTTTTTAACAAGAAAAGAAGAAAAATGTGTTGTTGATATGGTACAAAGGAAAGTATAATACACAATAGCTGTGTAAAATGACAACCAAAGAAATGTGCCAAAGAGCATGAGTTATAAACAAGGATAGGAATCGAAAGCCAAGACCAGCTTTCTGCCTCTTTGCTGCCACAGACTATAGATAGGAGTAAATCAGCAAGGTCAGCCTATAAACTTCTAGATAATAAATAAGCTTGTCTGTTTCCCTGAAAAGGCACTGAATATGGGTGTCATCAGTTTACCTCCAGAGTATTCCTTCTGTGTGGCTGGCATTGTAGCTGAGAAGCATCTGATGTTATCTCTGTGGGACATAAGCTCAGCTTCCCATGCTAGTTAGGTGACATTGTGGTCCTGGATAACCAGCACTGAGAAAGCGGCAAGTGAGCCTGGGGATCACAGGAGCCTTGCAGATAGCTCTGTTTTGAGGATGCTTAGAGACCAAGCATCCATCAGAGTTAAAATTTATAAGATGTCATTATAACTTTGGTCATCAAGATGCCTAACACAGAGGGACAGAAGAAAGTAGACATTACCATTTAGAGTTACAGGGGTCACCACAGGTGGGACATCGTTCACAAGTTGGTCCTGAGGCTCCAGGATTCGTGCAAATACACTTGCCGCAAATGCAGTCCCCTCGGCCACTACAGAGCACCCCGTCTTCAGCCACGCACAAGTCTGTGCTGGTTGTGCAGTTGCAGTACTCGCCTGTCCAGCCACTCCTGCACACGCATTCGCCACAGTCACAGTCGCCGTTATCTGTAACACAAAATGCTCTGGGTTTCCTGGGGCCACCACCACTTCTAGATTTGTTGGGGGGGTGTGGCCATCTTTTCTCAGCTTTAAACATCATCAAAAAGACTGAAGGAAAGCATGAATGTAAATGTGATGGGAAGGGGGCAAGTGCAGCTATATTTTCAGGAATGTGTTTTGCTAACTATGTGTATTCATTTATCTGACCTCTTAACTGAAGGTTTGCTGTATCAAACTGAATATATAATCAGGTGACATGAGATAATTCAGAAGCCAATAACCTGTGATAGCTATTTAATGTCTGTACATTTATGCAAGAATATATATATCTTAATTTTTTTTGCTTATAATTAAGGTGCTATAGAGATGCAAAATAGACCTGGATAATATCCTACCTCTATTACTCAAGCTCAGTGATCACAAAGCCTCATACATAAAAATCAAGGAAATGAAATCTGCTTGCAATGGTTGTGGTAAGATGAGATAATACAAATCTCCAAACTTTGCTTTCACCAATTAGATGTCCTTCCTATATATACTGAGTGCTCAACAAATTTATTTAACAAATTTTAATGGAACGTGTATCATGTGACAAAGATTGTATTAAGCATGACAATATAAAATTAGACAAGGTCACTGAGTATACATAGTCTAGCTTAGGAGACAGTCAAATAACTATTAATAAGTACAGTACAATGTGATAAGTGCTATATAGACAGAGGAACAATTTCCAGGTTAGGCTAGAGATTTGTGGAAGTTTCCAGAGGAGGTAATGGGTTAGGAGATTGTGGATCAGGCCATCTAGGAAGCCAGATGGTGTGAGAAGAGCAACAGCATTTGAAATGTGACCGGAGAAAAGGATCCTTGTAGCAGAGGCTGAGAGGTAGGAGAGGAGAAGGAGAGGCCTAGGGCCGAGACAGCTTGAGGAAGGAGGCATGTGGAAACTTGCTGCAGACAAGGATCTGATCTACTCCTGCAGAGTCCCTTTTGGATCTGACCGCATGATGGTATATGAAATATTATAAAAGTCTCAAGTGTTTCAGATAATGGGTTTTTGCATTTATCCCACAATATTGTTTGGATGCCATCATGTCCAAGATACTAAAAGTGGCATTGGAAGTTCCAAACAACATTGACTTACAAACTTTGATAACTGAAACTTGTCTTCAGAAAAAGAACTGTGCAGACACTGCCTCTTCAATTTTGCTATCCTGCAGGTTTATAGGAATGATTGTGATGGAGGAAAACAGATTTAGATGGCATGGACTTGAATCCTGATTGCAGAACTTCCTGGCTGGGTGACATTAGGGAAATTATTCAACTGTTTTGTACCTCGGTTTCCCCATTCATAAAGGGAGGATTATTAATAGCTATTTCAAGGGATTATTATGAAGATTACCCAAGATTACATATGAAGTGTTTAGAATAGTGCTTGGCTCATAACTAGTGGTATAAAAGTGTAGATAATTATCTTTATTCTTAGAAACTATCCAATAGGAAGAATTTGAAAGCAAATTTCTCAGTATTAAAATTCACATACTTATACTGAAAACCAAGCAGAAGTAAAAGAAATTACAAGTTAGCCAGTTTTCTACTTGTAGGAAATACTTCTGTTCACTGTAGAGAAAATGTGCTAGGTTTTCCCTCATAAACTTTCCTTTAGCGGGTGGTTACTTTTCTGTCTTCAAGATCTAATGTGAAGAGACATGAAATGACTTAGTGTTTGCCTTAATACTCTTCTTGGTTAGAAATCACAAAACAAAGGCAATAATCATCAAGAACTTGAAGTTGCATCCTGATTGTCCCAGGGGTGGGGGGTGTGTAGTAAAAATATATATAGTAATTTAGCATATGTACAATAATAAGCAATGAAATTTATTATATTAAGACTTACTCCAACAACATTTTTAACTTATTTAATTCATAATTGAACTAATTAATTCAAAGCTAAGAATAGTTAAGTGATTTGTGCCAAAACCATTCATTTAAATTTTATACGTGATTCTCTAAACTACAATTTCTTCTTAGCAAAAGGGGAAAGTTATTTTAATGATAGGAGAGCTTTCTATATTGGAGTTTATTCTGAAAAATTAATGTGATTTATAAATGTGAAATTTCCCAAAGCTTTGATTGTGCCCAAGTATATCACTAGATGTAAGAACTACTGAGCATAAATTTAGAAAATCTTCCAAGATCTTTCAGAATTTAGAAATCCTACTTCCTATGGGGCTTTCAGAACCATCAATCTGGTCAAAAAATTGCTCATTGATATTCTCAAGCATCCAATTATCTAAAGCCCATTCATACAACAGTAACAACCACCACTGCTGCCTTCATAATGGCTTGTTGGAGGGGTGAGATGATAACCAAAGATAAAAAATGGTATTATCAGACTCTTCAGAGGGATAGATCTTTCTGGAATGCCATTGACTGATAAGTGTAAGTGCATAATGGCAGGAAGTTTTTTTTTTTTTTAATATAATGCCATTTGCCTGTTTCCTGGTCTCTTAGAATCAAAATATAAAAAAACTAATGGAATTTGGGCAAGGAAAAAATCAATGGAGTCCTATATCTTTGAGTGCTTATAGATGGATGAAAGAAGGTGCATAGAAAGGAACATTGTGATAATAGCCCTTCAGAGAAGTGACATATTGCAGAGTATATTAGTTATAAAGTAATGAGATCTGCACAGAGAGTGGAGCTGTAACAAACTGGGTCCTCTGTTGCAAACAGCAACAACTGTGTTCACCAGGCCAAGCAAATTTATATGTCCCTGCTCAACACACAGTGCCAGACACATAATAGGCACTCCATAGCTACTGAATTCAAACAACTCTAGTTAATTTCATTGTACCTTTTTTAAAGAAGAAGCTACTAATAAAGTGACATCCTTTGTGTGTTACTAAAAAAAATTGCTTTTGAAAAATGGTAATGATTAAAGATCGTAAAGTACTCCAGAGTAGGATGTGGAATGGCATATGTGAAGTTTTCTGAGTCCAATTGAAAAAATAATTGTATTTTCTAAACAATTTCTTTAGTAACTGTTATCTGATTCAAAGACAGGCACTATTGTCAAATCCTCCAAACTATCCATATAATACAGAGATTAAGTTAACTCTTAGTTTGTTTCTGTTCACAAAATGAAGACCATCAGAAACAGCAAAGGGCTGTGTTTGGAAATTTATGTTGCCCCAGATCTTTTGCTCTAAGATTTAAAGGACAAGGGCCTCCCTGGTGGCGGAGGTGGTTGGAACTCAGCGCTGTGAAGCTGTCTGCAGCCACTGCAGTGCCAGTTAGATCCCTGCTGGCTGCGGAGATGCCCACACGGCGAGGCAGACCTCTCCTGTCTTGCCCGCAGCTCCCCTCAGCAGTATATTTCGTCAGTCTGCCTGTTCTGTTCCCTGCTCTGTCTCTGGTGAATCCTCTCACCCTCCCATGCATCTGGCCTGAACCCTGGTTCTTGTATAAATAAATAAATCTTTAAAAAATAAAGATTTAAAGGACAAAATGCAGTTGGTGTTAGTACTGCTATTCTATTTATACTTAGGATTTTTTGAAAGGCACTTTCAAATGTTTTAAGTTCATATTTGATCAAAGATTTCTATTAGAAATGCAATCTGGGGGCCTCCCTGGTGGCGCAGCAGGTTGACGACAGTGCTGTGAAGCTGTCTGCAGCCTCTGTAACATGGGTTCAATTCCCGGCTGGCCAGGGAGATGCCCACATGGCGCAGCAGACCTCTCCTGTCACGCCCACTGCTCCCCTCAGCAGTGCTTTTGGTCCATCTGCCTGTTCTGCTCCCCACTCTGTCTCTCGTGAATTCTCTCACCCTCCCGCACCTCTGGCCTGTACCCCAGCTATTGTATAAATAAAAAATAATAAAAAAAAAAGAAATACAATCTGGGATTCTACTGAATATATTCTTTGCAGAACATGGTGCTGGCTTCTGGCTTAAGATTGTGTCTTGACTGCACTTGTGTAAAGAGGACCAGTGAGTTTGGAAACACACCCATTACATTAGGAACTACACCCTTGAATGAAATGGGAGAAAAAGGCATCTCAATTGGCAGAGACCCTAAGCTTTTCACTCTCTGGGGAGAATAAAAAGAAGGCAGCCTTAGAGGAAATTACTGGTAGCAACAGCAGCTGCAGCAAGAAGTGACTTGGAGGTACACTTCTAAGGGTTTCAAATAGCTTTGGAATTCTGTCTTTTCTCAGGCCCTGTGTGTGTGTGTGAAAATCAGTCTTTTACATGTTTTTGACATTATGATTTGAAAACATAACTTGTGTAGTTTTCTCTAAAGAAAATTGCTTTCTGTTTTGAAGAGGTGCCTACTGGTGCTATAAACAACAGACATTAGAGCTTAAATTCACCAGTCAGTATCTCCATTGTAATGCAAGTTTTTGTTACTTTACAGTATATTAGCACATGGGTAATTCTCATCTGAATAGGCTATACTTAAATATTTGTGTACATAGAAGAATGATTTTTATAATTGTCATGTCGAATATAGTATATTAAATGACAATGATTTTACATCTACAAGGGGTAAAAAAGCATAACTATTTCTGCTATGTAGAAATTTCCTCAATCTCAAAATATTGCAAGTGCCAGTTTTCAATGTTTACTCTTTCCAAGCTTTCTTCATAGCCTTTATTCACTTTATCATTCCCAGTGCCTAACCTAGTATTATCACATAATAGGTGTCTAATAAATATTTATGGAATGAATAAAGGCCCTGAAGTCATTAATATTTTGTATCTGTAGTTCTTGGCAGTGTGCTCCTTTAGCAGCCGAGCTTTGTATTTCTCCAAAGTAACAGATATTTAAAAGCTGGATCGGATACCCAACAGCCTGATCCACTAAAGTCTGGAAGATAATGGAGTTCAGATTACATTCAATTTTATGTGGTCTGGGTAATAACCAAAGAGAAGACTTTTTCATCTCTTACCTACTTACTTAGGGAAATAATAGAGATGTAAGTTCAGTTGGCAAGATCTCACCTAAGTGAATATAAGAGCCAGAAAGAATGCGAGAAGATCAGTAACCTTGGGTCTCAAGAGTAATCACTTAGTTGACAAGCAGGTATTTGAGCACCCACTTGGCCCAGGAAACTGTGAGAGTTGCAAAGGATGCAAAGTTCCTTCTTGTTACTTGCACAACTGCAGTGTAAAATGGATTTAGGTATAGCCTACCTCCGCAGAGCAGCCCTTTGTGTCTCACGCAGGAGAAATTGTCACACTGGCAGTAAGGCCCATAAATGGTTCCATAGGGAGACAAGTGGCAGATGCACTGCCCACAGTAGCAGTCACCCCTTCCGCTGCATGAGGGGCGATCCGGGGTCTCCTTGCAGGAGTCTGTGCTCAGCATGTCCTCCCCACACTCACAGCGAGGACCCATGTGACCAGGGTTGCAGGTGCACACTCCACACTGGAAGGAGCCATTCCCATTGTGGCATTTGGAACTGTTCACTTCCACTTCTTTCTGACAGTTGCAGTTGCATTCTGGACTGACAAGTATTTCTAGGGCATCCCCCAGCCCCACAGGCTTTATGATAATGTGCCTGCTTCTCTCACAGTTGGGTATGCTCACAGTCACATTGAATGAAGCCTGGAAAAGAAAATACTAATTATCTGCTGTTTCTATCCACCAGAATGCATGGGAAGAAACAAAGCTGCATGGGGGGGTTGGTTTTGCCAAAAGCATTTATTAGGAATTCTTTGAAAAATCACTTTTGAAATTCTTGAAAGGAAAATTCTAGCTTCAGTGCCATCAGGTAAATTCTGATTTTATCTGAATATTTTTTTCAGATGATCTACTGTCTATCTACTTACTGTGTCTCCCACCTTCATGTGAGAACATTTCTTTTGGTGTGGGAAGAGGGTCCCGTTACAGATAGCAGTGAATGATAGGTTGAGTCCTTCTGTGTCTCCCAATACTTCCAGTTCTACCTCAGACCGTAGTTCCTTTAGTAGAGACATTGAGTGAGTCAAATAAAACCACAAACAAAAATACAGTCAAAAGAATCTGTGATTCATGTCCATTAAACTACAAATGAATACAATTAATTCTGATCTAAAAGAAATTCATGGTATCAAACAGGAAAGCGAGTACACGCACACACAGACACACACACACTTTATACAATCTAAAGTACCATCAATTGTAAAAAATGCTATTTTCTGGCAATTAAACTATGAAAAGTACTGCAACTTGTCCTGTGCAACACAAATCAATCCCGCCAGTCTATCATTGCTTTGAATGTTGTTTTATCCATTCTGAGGGATTGGGCAAACTCCTATTCTGAGTTGAACTGCTTTGCATATAAAAGGTTATTCTTTTATTTGTATTTCAATAACAAAATATAACAATAACTTCCTTCACTTGTGTGTATGTATCATTATTTCTTTGGTCTGGTAAAGCAGTTGGTTGTTGCTTTGCAGGGAATATAGAATTGCAGTCATTCCTCCAACAATGGGTATTTGCTTCACTGACACTGAATTTCTATCCTGCCACTTTGTTTTGGTACACTGCAGCATATACAATAACTTTTCGTTTCAATATTGATTCATGGTGTAAACTTTTTGAGACTATTTTAAAATGTGAATTAAGCTCAACACATACACATACATTGACATGGTATGTTAAGTTTAAAAAAATTGTGTAATACAGATGAGTTTGGGACAGCTCAGAAAAGAGAAGTTTGAAGACTGGTCCTTAAAACCTGTGTGGAATTTAGGGGAGTGTGTGAGGGGGATTGGGAGGGGTCGGGGAAGCGTTGTAGATGAGAAGTTCAGGGACCAGAGGGGAGAAAGCACAGGACCAGCAAGAACATAGAATAGAGACAAGTGGGGCTCAGACCAAGCCTGCAATTCTGTCCTGGGAGACCACAGACAGCAAAAAGCTCTGAGCTTCGAGTTAAGATCTGGTGATTTGGGAAACATTTCCTGAAGTTTTGGAGCAACACCCCAGTCTACTGGAAATACAGCTGTCTGCAAGGTGCGTACAGGACCTGCTGTTGTGGGTAGGAAGCTGTGAGTCAAGGAAGCTGAGCGGCTGTGGCATTTCCTCAGGTCTGATTTCCTGAGAGTCAGGAAATTGAGGTGGCTGGTCTATGTGATGATGTAGATTGAAGGGAGGAAGGCTAGTTCTAAGGCATGTGGGTCAGGGCAGAGGGTGAAGATAGTCAAGGTTTCTAGGAGGGAGATCATCAAGGAGGAATGAAAGGATTGCTATTGGTTTTGGGGAAAGCTGGTGTTATTCAGATTTATTTTCTCTTCTTTGTTCTCTTACCAAATAAAAGTATTTGGGGGAACAAAAACCATAATTAAAAATAAAAAAGATTAAAAGAATTGTAAAATAATCTGATTTAATTTATACTCGGTTCATCTAAAAGGATTTGAGTTCATGTACTCTTTTTATCGCTGGCATCTTAGAAGTATATTCAGCCTCAAATTATTCTTCAGTATAACTTTAACTATATAAGATAGTGCTGTCTTCCTCCAAATTCTGTTTTCAACAATATCTAAGTCACACTTTTCTGCTATTTTATTTGCCCCTTTTTATCTCTAATAGATATTATCTCCTCCAACAGATGGACACAGGTTGACTTTTGATTATTGGTGTCCATCAGAGATTGAACTGTCATGGCTCAGTCCTAAGGATTAGTCCCATCATGTCTTAAGATTTCAAAATTCTGCCAAATTAGAATTTGTTAAATTTGTTTCATTTCAAATAGCTGTATTATTTTATTCAGAAAATATTTATAGCAGGCCTACTATGTCCCAGATGCTGCTCTAGGTGCTTGGGAAACCAAAAAAAACCCACTAAAATGCTGACTTCTTATAATTTGTATTCCAGTGTGGGAAAACAAAGGTATAAAAAAATAAGAAAGTTGTATAGCATGCTAGAAGGTGTTAAATGCTGTAGAAGAAAGTTAGGGTGGGATTGTGAACATCATGGGAATGTGTGCTAAAGGGTGTAGGCTGCAGTTTTTAAAAAAGGTGTCAGAGTAGGATCACAAAGAAGGTGATATTCCAAGGAAGTGAGAAATTAGCCATGCAGGTGTCTGTGAAGGGTATGCCAGGAGAAGGGCACAGTAACTGCAAAGGTCCTAAGACAGGGTCTTGTCTGGTTGTGCTGTGAACAGACTTGCAAGGAGACTGGGGTTTCTGTACTGGAGCAGGGTAAGAGCAGAGTAATAGGAATCAAACTCAGAGGGGTAATGGCAGATGGAGGGGAGCTCTCATGCGATTCTGATTCCAGTAGTTCATTATAAGGAACTTGACTTTTGCTTTGTGCAATATGAGAAAAACTTAGCGTTACCTACAGAAAAGTGATACAAAGTGACAGTGTTTTTAAATGAAAATTTAGTTGTTTTGTTGAAAAGAGCATGTAGGAAACCAAAGATGGAAATAGGACAAGAGGTTTAGGATTCTTTTGCAGTAATAACGTGAAGGACAAGGACGGTTCCCACCAGGATGGGAGTGCAAGGGGGTGAAGGTATGAGAAGATAGTATGGTGGAGGGAGGAGACACAATCATTTGAGAAGTGGAGTTCAGAAACTGAGAGGCCAATGTATGGAAAAGGTTATCTGTATTTACATAATATATATGTGGACATAGGAGCATATTCATATATAATTATATATTTTATATATTGCAAACACATGTGTACATATATGTATATGTGGATTGTATGCATGTAATGACACACATACGTAGTTAGACTGAAATAATTAAGAATTTAAAACGGGAATCATTTTGGAGACAGTGGCACTGGAAGTTAGGAACTAAATGCTAGCTACTAATAGCTAGCAGCAATTAGTAGTGGTGATATAAACCATCAAAATGAAGGAAATCCCAGCACTAATATAACTGGACTACCTTATAGCACATTTTGCCAGGAATATTTTATGGTGAATTTCCTAAAGGACATAAATGTATTTTTGTATATTTTATCATGAGATTCATTTGTTTATTGAGCCTCTGCTATGAACCAGGCAAAGCATAAACTAAGTCATTTCTGTTCTAGAGTTTAAATGCCAGCAGAGGAGCTTGCTCTTGTGATCATTGGTATGTCAGCAACTGCGGTGATGGGGCTTCCAGGGAAGGAAGGAAATTAGCAAATAATGGTCAGATGAAAATGCATCTGATTTTTTTTAACATCAGTATAGATTGCTCTATAAAATACTGAGTTCAAGTTCCTAGCTACTAATTATAAACAAATTGTCTGCCTCTGCCCACAAGTCAGAGGTATTTTACGTTTTCTCTCAATATATTCTTTCCCTATCTCTCTTCCTATAAACTTGAAGGAAATCCAGTTTGTGGATCCCTATATTTAAAGTCCTTTTAGAATTTAAAAATAAAATAACTGAAAATAACTGAAAGAAAAAATAATTTGAATGAGTGCCAAGATACATCACCTGCTTCTCCCAGTGAACCATGAATTTCCAATAACTCCAGAGCAAGATTGTTTTGTATCTAGACACTTCTTTGTATCTCTGAGACAGTAAAATAAGGACCCAAGATTCGATTCAATTGTTGATGCCTCAATTTCAACTACTCTAAGTTATGCGAGTGAGTCAGGACCATAAAATGAGTCATGACTGACAAAGCAAGCAGGGGCATGGATCAGACTGGTCAGGCAGGAGGAAAATATTTGTGACAATTCAGTTTACTAATTTGATGAATTCCTTTGATGGTAGTGGCCAACACTTTTGAGAGTGCTGGGGTAAAGAAAATTGAAATACTCTAATTCAGTGAAGGATTGCTATGTGATTTTATTTCATTCTGCACAGTAAATCTTTAATTACTGCATGAGAGGGAGGAAAGTTTTTATAGTGTTTTGTTGACAAGCTTTCCTGTCTGGAAGAATTTCAAGCATGAGCTAATGTGGTGATTAATTTTTGATGTGAATTAAGAAAACTGAACTTTCTGAGGATAAGAATGAAAAAAAAAGACCCTTTTATAATTTTAATGGACACATCTGTATTTAATCTCTAAAGAAAGATATTTGAGAAGCAATACCTTGTTTTCCCCCTTAAGGTGAATTTCAAATTAGTGGGTGATAGCAGCATCATTTCAAAATATATAGCTCTCCCTTCCATTACAGTTCTCCTAAAATATCTGTGAGAGGAATCTGGACACACCTATTTTTAAAAATCTTCCCGGATGACTCTGAAATGTCACTTAGTTAAGGAACACTGGCTTACTGTATGCTAAATATTGGCATAAAATGCATATGGATCATTCATTTGTCATCAAAAACCTCACAAATTAGAATGTTATTCATTTATTATTATGTAATTGCTGACCAGGGCAAATATTTACAGCTTTATTGATTTATAAAAAAATTACTTTATACCTATCCTAAGTTAGAACTTCATCTTCTATGTGTGCGTGGTGGGGGGTAAGGGGGAAAGGGCAGGGGAAGGGTGCCTGCCTGTACGTATGTCCTGTAAGTAAAGGCAAAAAAAGGGGAGATGATATTTAGGAACTGAAATAAAGGACTGGCAACTAACCATCCACTACTCATATATTGTGTTCTCAAACAGAAACAAAGAAAAAGAACATAGCAACCCTATAGGGATATATCTTATTTTAAAGAAACAATTCTGTCCTCAGATAATAATTTATAAAACGAAGATAAAAATTTATACGTATGTATTTGTGTATATACCTATGTCTATAAAAGCAATGGAAAATTTCCCTGGTTCCTGAAGGTGGCAAAGTGGTGTTCCTGGTGTGCTTTTGGTGTTTTGTCCTAGAGTTATGATCTAGTCTCATTAAGCCACAAAGCTCTGTTCCTCATTGGCATTTGAAACTGAATTTTTTTCAGGCAGAGGAGAGGGGAGCTTAATTGTCTGACTCAGGTAATGTTTTTGATAGAATTAAAATTTTGCAAGTGACAGCTCTGCAATTGGCTGTTATTATCAAAACAATCTCAACATTATGATTACACTTATGGTGTTTTCCAACTTCTGTCCAACCTTTCAGGAAGACTAGCTGCAAACAAAGTGAACAAAATTTGTGTTTTGGTGTCATTAATGCAGAGATTTTGTTTAGATACACATTCTCTATTCCAACAAATGGGAGTGCATTTAACTACCTAAAACACATCTTAGTTTTTGAATATCAAAGAAATGGGGAAAAAAAGCCAACAGTAAAATATCATACTTCATAAGCAGAGATGATCAGCTGGAGAATGTTTCCAGAGTCCTTCTGAAGTAGCCCTACTGTAGCTCCAGGAATGAGTTTTGCATAGTTCTGTAAACAAACAAAGCAAAAAGCCCATCTTTGCTCACTGTAATTGAGAAAGTTAAATGTGGGGTTCAGCTTGCTGGCTGAGGTGGCTCCTATTTTACTGGGGAATAAGAATCCTGATAATAAATAGGCATTTTTCTTGAAACTTTAGGCCTCCCTCTTGTGTCCAAGTGGGAAATAGGCTGATCAGAGCTGTCATTGGGCAAATCTAGTGTCTGTGGCTGCCTTAGTTGAGGGCTGTGATTTATTTAATGGTGGGAACCAAGTCAATAATAATAATGATGATGATGATGCTTATAGGATACTTTCCACTGATGGAGTATCCTTTGTCCAAAATACTCAGAACATACTACCAGAAAATAGCTTGGCATACAGGCTGGTCACCATGATCAGCGTACTCCATAAGTCACTTCAGGTTTTTAACTCTTAGTGGCTTGGTGGTGAAAAGGAGTGAATTGTTTGGACACTTGGTGTTCACTCCTACTTTGCCAGTAGCCATAAGCACTCTCCAGCACATTGTTAGGGTTCATTGGAAACAGTCTCCACCCATCACGTCTGAGTGAGGGAGAGCCTTGCTCTATACTGTCTGCATTCTCCACCTGTATTGCTTCTCCTGAGATGTTCTTCCCACCTGAGGAAAACTCATGGTATTGGTGCCTCAATACTCCAGGTATGCAGCAGAGTCCAGAAAGAAGGCATTACAAAAAAGGAAATTTTCTGGATTAAAATTATCCTCCCTTACATAGACTATTTCTAAACATTATTTTCAAACAAAAAGATTGCCTGAGAAGACAAGGATGTGTTTGTGTCCTGTACACTTTAGAAAAGACTCTCAAGCATACTTTGACTTCTTTCTTGTAGAAATACTAGAACCAAGCATATCAACACAGTAACTATAAGCTCTATAGCCACCAAAGGCTTCTAATATCCATGGAGATCACATCCATGCCCAGTAGACCCAAACTGCAATGTTTTTCTGTGATTCTGTGATTTATAACAAGAATACATATTTGGTCTTAGTCACAGATTCTGGCACTGAGTAACTGAAACCCTTAGAATTTCCTGAGGCGAGAAATAAAGGTGTCTTATCATGTTAATAGGTAATTTTGGGCTCCAGATGAGGAAGGGGGCTGGTTGCCAGGAGTCTCAACCATGTGATTGGAGGGTTGGGATTTTCAGTAGGGGAGAGGGTCTAGAGGGTGAATCATTCACCAATATCAAATGCTTGAATTCAATCATGCATATTATCATGAAGCCTCCATAAAAGCCTAAAGGAACAGCATTTGGAAAGCTTTCTTAGTTGGTGCACATGTGAGGATTTAGGGAGAATGGTATGTTCCCTGAGCGCATGGAAGTTCTGCACACTTACCCTGTACCTTTGCTCTATACACCTCTTCTGTCTGGCTGTTCCTAAGTTATAGCCTTTTATAATAAACTGATGATCTAGTAAGTAAAATGTTCCTGAGTTCTGTAAGCTGCTCCAGCAAATTAATTGACCCCAGTGAAGGGATCTGATTTATATCCAGCTGGTCAGAAGTACAGGTAAGAGGTAACCTAGACTTAGACTGTCTTCTGAAACCCAAGGAATAGGGTCATTGGAAGCTCTGATGATAACCTGGATTTGGGGCCGATATCTAATGTGGAGGGTAATTGACCCCTTAACCTGTGAGATTTGACACTATCTCTGGGTAGATTAATGTCAGAATTTAATTGTGTTTTCAGATACCCTGATGGTGCTCAAGACTTGCTTGTTGTAGGGAAGTCCTCTGCACCCCCTCTACTCCCGCACCATACACAGTGGAAACTAGGTTCAGGAACTCAAATGATTTTGCTGCTTATATTTGTTTTTAAATAGTTTCTATCTTGTGAAACTGTAAGATAACCACTTGCCTAACAATTAACTCATTCATTTACTATTGCTTTCAACATCAATTAAATTGACTTAATATGCTACGTCAAGGGACGATCACTCTTTTTGTCAGCTGTGGTCTTCTGAGTTGTTGTGTGTTGTGAAATCAGATGACTGAATTTATTAATATTGCATGTAGAAGAGAGTAAACAAGCTTTGAGTGAAGGATTGAAAGCACCTCCTATAGTTCAAATATAATATTCTTTCTTATTCCAAAGAAGATTTAAGTAGCTTCTAAAACACACAAAGCTAAATTAGAATTAACAATTAACATGAATTATAACTAATATTCAGTAAATAAATGAAGACAGAAGTAACTAAGAGGAGCAAATGAAGTGAGATCGTGTTAGACACAAACATTCTAGGAGTCCTAAGCACTTGCTAAAGGTGGGTGCTGGGGTAAAACTCAAGTCTTTTTTTAGCTCTTATGTGGAAAAATGGGTTTTGGTTTTAATTTGTGGGTTTGTGATGTTCTGACTATTTGAGTGTTCATGGTTGTATTTAAGTTTGAAGTTGGTGGAAATCTGAACTCTTGAAAGTGTCAGTTGTTGCTCTGCCTTGACATTTGAGTTTTATTACTGATGGAGATGCGGGCAGTAGTCCAGGTAATGTTCCCCCCTTACTCTGTGAACTGGGGGCCCCTCTCTATTTCCCTAAGTCAGGTAGAACTTGTCAAATATAAGGAAGACCCCAGTTCATCAACTTACCTTTTCAAATAAACACATGTCAAAAGAGCCATGAAGCATGAGACCTGTAGTTAACAGTGAATACCTAAATATGAACTTGAATTTCACTCAAGTGGAGCTGGAATGTGTGTAAATTTGACTGGTCCCAGAAGAGAAGTCAGAGGAAACCTTTAGAGCTTGGCAAAGAAAGATTTAGATCCTTTTGAAAAAAGAATTTCAAGGTTCTTAGCATTGCACAAAGTGGCTATCTTTGGAAAATGTCCTGGTCTCTTTTAAGCGGAGGGGTACTGGGTATTTTCCATAAGCACTGCTAGTCCAAATTTTGGGTTCATTCACAGTTTACAAAGCCAAATCCACCTACTTCCTAAAGCATAATTATGATCCTGCATGTGATTTGGCATTTGGCTGTTAGAACAAGTGCTTTAACATTAATCACATTTGCTGATTGCACTGGAGCAAGGGTGCAAAGGAGTTGGCAGCCAGAAACTGTACCTAGTGTGAACACTGACTATCCTGTAGAGGAAAGCAGTTAATTTCTGAATACTGATCCCCCAAAAGCATTGCAAATGCCTAACTAAAAACTAAAAACATAGACAAGTTGGCTTTCTAGTCAAACACTGTAAAATATTGCTTTAAATCTTGGCATATTATGATTACTGTAAATATCATGTATCAAATGCCTTTCTTTCCTGAAAGGCCTAAAGTGCTATTATAAATCGTCCTGATTAAACATGTTTAATGCTAGAAAGAGGCTGATTTTTGCCTGACTGGATGTGATGAATTACAGCACACTGACTCTAAAAGATGACTCTTGGATATTAGAAATGGTGAACTCTGAAAACACCATGTTATGTGAGCTGATTAGAAATGCAAATGCCTATTCATGGGCTTGAATTTCTTGAGCTGGAATTCCCTGTATGTGACCATGGATTACTCTAATTATGGTTTTTTTTCCCCTATGCTCAGGACCACCCAGGATTTTCTGAGTTGCTTTTCTCACTCATATTTTCAAGATTAGTCTTTTCTGATTGTCTTATTTTTTGTAACTTCCTTCGCCAAACCCCATTTGTTTGTGTACTCTGTTCCCAGCTCAAAAAGATTTATTTGCCCAGCAGTCTACATTTACTTCCTGGAAATCTGCTCAAGGACAGCAGGTAAAAGGTGACAGGGGATCATTTAGAGGCCCAGCATCAAAAGATTCAGGGGAAAGGTCCTGAATTCACATCTGTAAACTCTGGGCTCCTCTCAGAGAATGTGTTCAAGGTCAGTGCCTCTTGGTCTGCAGGATCCTGGCTGCAGGATCCAGCTGTCAGGTGGGCACTCCTGCCTGGCTGAGTGCAGAGGAAGCTGCAGACACATCACTGCTGCCCCAGCAAGCTGTGGGCAGGCATTTGGTTGGTTTCTTCTTTAGAGAGACTCAGGCTGAGGACCTTGGCAGATTTTCAGCTGCTTTTGGTGCTCTCTGGCATGCCCTCCCATTGAAGAGATCACTTCTGGTGTAGCCTTTCCCTACATTTCCTGGCTAGTGAACTCTCGTCTTTGGTTTCAGAGCTTGACTGTGTTCTGGAATATGGCTTGGTATGGACTTTGTCCTCGTTGGGCATCTTGATGTGCTCTCTGCCTTAGATGGCGACTGCTCACCTCTCATGTCCCACTCTTGTGATATTTCTGCTATAGTCTCAGGCCCATTAGACCCTTCACTCAATGCCCCTCAGCACAAGGTAGGCTCCAGAAGTTGACACCACATACCTGCTGGCAGCATTTTAATAAAGGACTTGTAAAAGGAAGTATTTAGAGCAAACTTGCTCTTTGTTTTTAAGCTTAATTCTTCCTGTGAAGCTTCACTAATATCAAGGGGATTTTATGTCCAGCGCTGTTTATTTTCAGTTCTGTTGTCAACCAACATCAGTGTTTCTGATCTTAAACCATACTTAACTAAAAGTGTTTTGCTAAAGTACATTAGCCAAAAGGTTGGCTTATATAGATTCAGAACCTGTAATGTTATAGTCTTTTCACAAATATTTCTTCTAATACTTCAAAATATTGTTTGTCATCTTTCAGTTGGTGGGTTCTTTTCATGCGTTCATATTCATCTGTTCTCTCTCTCCCTCTTGTGCGCTCTCACACGCACTCTCTTTCAGGAACTTTAATGGCAGTGTAATTTCAGTACAGGCACAGAGTACAAGTAACTAATGTGTAGTCCAATGAATATTTAAAACAAAGTGTAACTGTTAGGGGGGAAAAGGATGTCCTAAAGCTAATTCCATACAGGCTTTGTGGACTCCACCCCCACCCCAGGCCAAAGCCAAAGACACTGGGAACTCCAAATCCCATCACCACCAAAGGGAAGGTGGCTGGGACCTGAGGGTGGGGTTAAGCAGCCAGGTTGGTATAAAGCCAGACACGTGGGCTTTGGGGATCCCCCATTTTTGGCTCTCTGCCAGCTCGCAGCGTCCGGCCAGCTCTGAGAGTGCCTTTGGGTTTCCAGGTCTGCGGATCGGGTAGGACGCATTAAAGACTGTATTTCCCTATTTTCTCCCTGAGTTGTACATTTTCCTTATTTCCTTTTCCCTTGTAAATAAACTTTTTATTAACCTTTTGTATATGCCTGTAGTGGAGTATTAACAAGTCCCTTTTAAGTGCGCGGGTGAGGACACACAGCCAGGCAACCCGTTCAATATCGGGGTGCCCTATAACATAACTACCCCCAAGATCACAAGAGGATATGATCAGCCCCCTGGAACCCCCCTTGCACCTTCTCCCAACCATTGTTCCTCCTCTGAAAGTATAATCAGCATTTGAACTTTCATCACTATAGAGTTGGGAGATAAGTTCACAGCCTTCAGGGTACCAAAAATGTCTTAAGTAGGACCCCAAAAACACTACCCAAAAGGGGCAAGGTTGATAAAGAGAACTTAAAAAATGTCCTTTTGAAAACAGAAATCCTAATTTTAAGAGCGTGAAAAGGAACCATTGAGTGGAAGACAATATCTGTAATACATGCATCTGACTCAGTGCCAGAACATCTAAACAACTCCTGCATATCAACAAGGAAATGATATCTTGCTAAAAATGGATATGTAAGTGGCAAACAAGCATGCGAAGTGTTCTCCATTGTTAATCATTAGAGAAATGTAAATAAAAATTATGCGATGCCAGCAAGTACCCACTAGAATGGCTGCAATGTAAAGAACTGATGATGTCCCACCTACCTGAAGCAAAAGTCGAATGGGTTTGGCTACCTTGGAAAACTCTGGAAGTAGCTACTAACACTGAACATGTGTACATGATCTAGGTCACCCCTAGGAATATCTACCTGGCAGAAACAGGCCCACAATGTGACTGTTCTGAATCAAGCAAATGCACAGAGAATCATTCGTTCATATTGTCAAGATGGTTCTGGGTAACAAAATGTCACCTAATGGCATAAAGTGCAGATAACTCAGTCTCAGATCTGTCAGGTGTTTGGCCACAAGGAGTTATCCATTCTACCTGGTTTCCCTCTCTGGGAAAGGATCCAAGGAGGGATACACTGGTCAGGCCTTTTGTCTTTCACTCTTACCCTGCCTCCTTGGCATTTCTCCCCTTCCTCCAGAGCTTGTCCCAGAACCAAGCCTTATGGGCTGCAGTTACAAATTCCAGAAACCTCACAACCTCACAAAATGGAAAGGGCCTCAGGCCTCCTACAACCCCCAGCATTTCCTGCCTTCCAATGCCTGTATCCTGAGGTACCCAGGGCTCCTGGGATGGCCCTTGTGGGGACTCTGGGACAGGTTCAGAGAAGTGGCAGGAATACCAAAAAAGGGGCAAAGGTATCCAAACTTACTTCCTACCATCATCTGGGAAGGAATACCTAGAGCTAACATTACTACCTAGCAGTGCCATCTCTCATTTTTCACAGAGCCACTATTATTTGGATATCGTCATTATCCTTGTTTCACTACCAAGATACTGCAGCCCAGAGAATTTACTTAACTGGCTTGAGGTCATCCAGCAGGAAGTGAGCTGGACTCACTCTCTGTGTTCTGCCCTAGAGCCAGATCTCTTAACCAGGCAGCTGGCACTGGGTCCCCAGCAATGGTTTCCAGGCTGGCAAAGTCACTGATGAGCCTGAGGGGGTTAGTGAGTAGCTTAAGTTAACTGGAGGTGCTCATTTGCCTTTCCTAGCGCACTGTAACTTGGTTCCACAAACTGGGTGGCTTAAAATGATGGAAATTTATTGTCTCAGAGTTTTGGAAGCCAGAAGATGAGATTCAGGTGTCACTACACTTCCTTTGAAGCCTGCAGGGGAGAATTTATCCTCACCTCCTGCTGCATTTGGTGGTGGCTAGCAAGCCTTGGTTGTAATTGCATCACCACAATCTTTGCTTCTGCCATTACCATTACTCCAACAAACACCATGGTGTTGGTTCTCACGTTTCTGTCTCTGTGTCTCTTTGAACAAGGACATCATCATACTGGATTAAGGGTCTACCCTGCTCTGGTATGACCTCAACTTAATTACAAGTGCAAGCCCTATTTCCAAATAAGGTTACTTTCTGTGGTATTCGGTCTTTGTGGTATAGCACTGTACAGTATCTTTGGGGGGCATACAGTCAAACTCATAACATTCTGTAGGATTCTTTGATTTCTTAAGCCGTTAAGACCTTAGTTGAGCAGAAGTGAGTCCCTTACTTGGTCAAAGAGCTAACAAATGGTGGAAACAGGCTGTGACTCCAAAGCCAGTGCTCACTCTGTCCCATCGGATCCCTCCTGCTATGTCAGGAACTGGGGCAAAAGCCAACAGCCATTGAGAGGGTGAGAGTCTCATTAGCAAGTTAAAATCATAATGCCTTGTATTTTTGTGTAGGGGCCCGGAGGTAATAGAATGCTTTCCTAGCCAAAGCAAAAGGAGAAATAAAGGGTTGTGGCTGAATCACTTTCAAACTGAAAGGATCCATCTGAAAAGAAATATAGGAAGTAGCAAAATCATAGAGGCAAAAGCATTTTTTTTCCCAGGGGAACTGTATTGTGCTATTTGTCTGGTCAAAGGAAAACAGCTCTTTGCCGGTGAAGCCTCGCTTTTGTTGAGCAGTGCGCTGTTTCCAGAGCTAGGGGCGACTGGGTTTGCTGAAATATGTCCTCCTTCTGAAGGCAATCAGAAGGCTTTCTTCCCGTGAGGTCTTTCATTCGTGTGGGGTTTTATTCCACTGGTTCTCACGTTCATTATCGGTAAATGCAGGGCGCCCACTATTATGCAAAAGTTTATCCCCAGGCTCAACTGCGTTACTAGGACACCCAAGATTCCAAAAGGAATATGTAATTGTTTCTGGCATAAGGTATCTAAATGTCTGTCTCTAGGTTGCAGGATATCTGCTTTGCCTTCAGGCTTTCAATTGTCAGCATTCCACAGTCAGGCAGGCAGCGATGGGAGTGTGCTAATTAGATCAGGTGCTTGATCTTGAAGTCTGCACCCGCAATGACTAGGTAGTCAGCTTTGGAACTTTTGAGCACTACCTGTCTTTCTCTCAGTCTGCCCTGGAATGTAATTATCTTGTCAGCCAAGAAGCTGCAGCACACAGCGGAACGAGTTGCTCAGCAGCGGTAACAGAGTGATAAGGGAAGACGAATGGACCCACGGTGCATGACTGTTCTGAGACAAACAAATGCACAGAGAGGCACTGGAGAATGGAGACTTAGAGAACAAAGAGGCTACACTGAGTATTTGTTACTGAGGATACTTCAGATCTTCTCTTAATAAGATTACCCCGCCTTTTGAGAGGGATTGCAGACTTTTGCTGGCAAACGCAAGTCCCAGAGCTTTAGAAAGCTTTTTTAAAATGGGAAGCGATGTTGGGTTCAGTAGCAGCCTATGTGCTTTGCAGACCAAATGGCAGGTAATAAAACTTTGAAGGATGACTGGTAGGGACACAATGAAGGGGCCAGAAAATAGAAAGCAGTTGTATGTACAAGGACTGCTAAAGAGGGATGGCCCTCAGAGTGTGCTGGGTGGATCAGCAGCATCTGGGAGTTTGTGAGAAATGCAGAATTTCAGGTCGCATCCCAGACTTCCTGAGTCGGTCTGCATTTTAACAAGCTCTCACTGCCACCACCACGATTGGATACGCCAGGGGAGCTTTAAAGGAAAGGCTGAGCTCTGGGTCTCAACCCCAGGGATGCTGATTTACAGATGGGGTAAGGCCTTAGGGCAGTGGGTTTTTTTTTTTTTTTTTCCAGAAAGCTCCCACAGTGATTTTAATGAGCACCAAGGTTTAAGACAGCCAATATAAAATGGTCTGTTCAGGAAGGACTGTGCCAATTTAGAAAATAAAAGTGTTATGTTTCTAAACCTGTACAGACGTAATCCCTAAAGGGTCTGTGGCTTGTTAATCACCTGTGACATCTCTTCTCTACCTAACAACAAATGTGATGTTTTTGAATGCCTGCTGCCCATGGAATATCACCTGCCTACTTCCTTTTTTCTTCGAGACTGAAGGGTCTGATATTAGCGTACCTTTTCTTCTCCATTCCCTCTTCCCTAGCTCACATCAGGCTGACTTACCATTTTTCAGTTTCTCAGGTATACTGAGCACCAAGTCTTCTACTACCTCAGGACCTTTGCACATGCTTTCTCTAGAAAAACTTCAAATTTCAAACTGCTGCTGTATAATCACTTCTTTAAAGGGGTCCTGTTGAAGTGAGAGCTCACTCTATCCACTTCTATTATTCTCTCACTGTATACTATTTTCCAGTTTTTAGCAACATTTCCAGAATTTGTAGTGTGTGTATCAACTTTTGCATGAGATATACTTAACACTAAAAAAAATTTTATTTGAAATTCAAATATAGCTAGACATGCTGCATTTTTGTGTGCTAAATCTGACAACCCAAAAGAAAAAAGGCATTCCAACCCTTGAATGAATGAACAAAGGTGCCCAAAGTGTTCAAGCTTAGAGTTTTCTGCTTACTTTTTGAAAATTTAATACTGGAGAGACAACAAAATAATTGAACTATGTGATAATAATCAGCCCCTTTGTAGCATATTTCAGGCTCTTCCAAATAACTGGGCACAAAGATAAAATATGTAACATGCCCAAACTCTTCTCACGGCCAGGAGCTGCCCATTTAACCTGCCCCTTATGCTTCAATGCTACCTATAGCTCATTAAAAGCCCTGCCTCAGTGTGGACAAAGTGGCTGCAGTTACACTCCTGCCTGGTGCTCCACGCTGGGGAAGCGTTCATAGCAGAGCTGTGATTTGGACCAACCTCACAGGCATGGATAGAGTGGCCCACTGCACCCCAGGACAGGATTCAGGGCATCTGAGTTAAATAGGAGTCCTGCACCATGTGGGGCTCAGAGTTCAGTCAGAGAAGAGTGCATCGCTGCTCCTAGGACTCCGGTATGTAGAGGAGCCTTTGAAGAAACTGAGTTTTTTAGATATTAGAGTTCTTGTAAGCAGGCAGGCACTTTCAGGAATAAGAAAGGACACTAGAAATAATTTGTTGGTGCTTTTAAAGTTATCACATAAACATGTAAAAAGTAAGTGAGTATCATAAAAAAGAAAATTTGTGGGCAAAATGTAGTCATTGTGGGCGTTCTGGGGCTGCTAATGGGAGGGGACAAAGTTTGCTTTTAGGTTAAAGCAAACACCTGAAAATATGGGAACCACAGATTCAGAATTTTTGTTGAATGACTTTAATTCATCTACAATTGTTTTTCCCAATAAAAGCTATTTTGGCTTATAACTGTAATATATTTTATGCCTTTATAAGATCATGCATATCTAAACTCATTGAAAAAATTTGAACATGCTTAATACATACATTGTGATGCCAATTATGTTAAACTATGTAAATGCATGCAAGGAAAAAAGAGAGGAACTATTCTAAAATGTCAGGAATGGTTAGCTATGTCTGAGTGGTGAGTTGATGAGTTATTTTTATGTTCTGTGAACATTCCTGCCTCCCCATTTTTTTTTTCAAATAACATGTATTGCTTTGATCATCACATTTTGTATTTTTCCTTTTTTTGGTGTTTTGTTTTGAATACCGTCCCATGCTCTTGGTAGGAGGGCAACTCATACAACTACTTTGGAAAGCCACTAAGAGACACCCAGGGGAGAGCTGAAGATGCCATTTCCCTGTGACCCTGAGCTTTCACGTCTAGATATGCATCCTAAATAAAGCATATACAGGAGTGTGCATAGCTGCAGCATTTGTAGGGCTGCACGACTTGAAGTGATCTCAGTTGCAGAATGAACACATGACAGTACACATATTTCATGGAACATGCACAGCAGTGGGGCAGAATAAACTAGGGCTGTGCATGGTTGTGAAAGTACTCAGTGCCCTAGAACTTAAAGATGGTTAAAAAGACTAATTATGTTTTGTATATTTTCTAGAATTAAAGCATAGAATCCCAAAATGTAACAGAGTCAAAGACCAATATGTAGAAATGTGTGCATCATGAATTTAAACTTGGAAGACAAAATTTCACAATTGTTTATGGATATGCATCTATTTTTAATATTAAAAAAAATGTAGGACAAGGAGTCCTGGGTTCAGAATACTGGTCATTTTTGTGGAAGGAAGGTGGAGGGGAGTGGGCAGAGTTGGGGAGTTACACAGCAGGCAGCTACATCTAGGAGGTTTTATGGCTTAAAAAATTTTGAAGCAAATACGTTGACAAAACGTTAACATTTGAGGAAAATGGGCAGTGCATATGTGGGCATTCATTATATTAATTTACTTTTCTACACACTTGAACTCTGTCATCATAGAAACCTGTAGCCTTTGCCAGACCTTACACCCCCTCTTCCCCTTTGGTTGGAACCATAGATAGTGACATGATTACTGTGATGGAGGCTATTTGAGATGCATGTCAGTGTTTTAATTCTGAGGTTGTGTGGCCTGTTCTTAGCACTCAGAGCCTAACCCAAGGGCAGAATCCAAATGTCCCTATTTTTTCAAGTATACATACTTTTAAATTGCTCTATTTGTCTAAATTAATAGCAACAGCAAACAATGCAAGAACAAGTATTTATTGGTCTTGAAGGGCTCTGCCATTTATAGGGAATTCACTTAGTGGTTCATTGACAGATGAAGCATAGACAGTTCTGTTCTACCCTTACTTCCTATGAGTTTTCTGCTCAGCGATTTTCAAGTCAGTTACTTTATTTAAAAGGCTGCCTCTGGTGGTCTGGGGTTAGGATTTGGCATACTTTTCCACCAATGTAGCCCTGGGGTCCAATTGCAATTTAACTCTGGGGTTGATCTTGGCTCTCATATGCAACTTGCCTTGTTTTTGTTTTATTTTTTTTTGGTGGGGGGGTTGTTTAACAGTCATAAAAGTCTTCATTTAAGTGGCAAAACATGTTAGAAATATTAATCCTAAATGGCTACCTAAAAAGCCCTCAGTAAACCTTCCCTATTATTCTCAGTCATAGGCTCATATGACTGTAGTTCTTAGTTTCTAATGCAATAAAGTGAAAGGCTTAGAAAGACTGATACTGACAGAATCAAAGGCAGTTTTATGACTGACGATTAATTAGTTGCCCCTTCTAACAAAGACGGTGAACAGAAAACAGTAAAAACTTTGACAGATATGAAAACTCTGGCCCTTCAGTAAAACTCTGCCATACGTATCTTTGTAGAACCTCTAACATGCCTTTATCCTATACTTAAGGTAATTATTGATTTAAAAGTCTGTTTTGACATTTCTTAAGGTGGGCACAGTGTCTTATCTCTGTATTGACAAATTCTGGACTTGTTCATGGGAGATGCTCCTGAAACGTTTGGTGAATGAATAAATGAATGCCTAACTATCCATTTAGTAGCATATTTGTTCTCATGATATGCTAGATATTCTGGATATTGTGTAATTCTGGAAATGTTTAGGCCTTATATTGAAATCCCATTTTATATTTCCACATAGTTTGATGTAGTAGAATATCTCCTTAAGGCCCTACTTTAAAACTATATATTTTCCCATGTGTGTTCACTTCTGAATTATGAGTCTTTTGAGTTCTTTAGAAGAAAAGTATTATGTGAAACCTAAGGGATAACTATTAATGACTTTACATGGTTGAGATTTATTAATTAGTCTGGAAAATACTTCGAACAATTTTGCCCTGAAAATAGGAAGACAAGAATGTTATTTCCATATCTCCCACTGCTGAGAGGTGTTTATTAATGAGGACAATGTAGGTAGGTTGTATCTCCTCAGTCTTTGTCCCCACATACCACCAATTAAGGAGAGATCAAAATGTTTTTCCATTACATGTGGATTAGGAGCAGTCTATTATCTCAAAATCCGCAAGTTGAATTTTTTTCCTTGATTTTATTTTCAAAAAAGCATGAATTTGGAATACTCCTTTATAGAGTGGGATTATAATTTAGATAACAAGTTTTTAGATCATGCCCTAAACATAGTTATTTTACAGCTTAGCTATATCTTATCTGTTGGAGGAACATTGGAATTCGTGGTACTTTTTCCCCTCCAGGCTGAGTCTACTACTACTAAAACTGGGGGGTCATCTGGTCCAATGCTTTCATTTGAGAAAAAAAATGAGGCCAGAGAAAAAGGCATTTTCATCAGAGCAAAATTGTTTTGATCTTCCCCACCAGTGACCAGTATAAAACAAAAACAGAATAAGACAGGTTACAATAGCAAGAGGGATCAATTTTTGTTGAAATTTTGTTATTTCCTTCCCTAATTTTTCTGCCTCCTTTTGATTCTTTTAAATTATGGTGTAAATACTGCAGTGCAAAGCTGAAAAGTTGAGCAAAAAGGAAAGAAAGGTAAAATAAAAACTGAGGTTATTCCTGAAAAATGGAAACTTTTATCTAATATTCACAGGCCACACAAGTGCAACACAGTATATTGTAACTACCTCTGAAAGCTTGATTTTTGATCTAACGAATGTCACGTGCATAATTGTGTGGGGGTTTTACTTTCATGGCCTAGTAAGGAAGTTCTGGAGCTTCTAAGAAGTTTGTCCTAAGATTGATGCAGAATGCTCCTTTCCTCTCTGTAGCTATTTGCATCCAAAGTAGAAGGGGTAGAGGAGGGACAGCCAAGACTGCTGATGAAGGCAGCAGTGGGTCAGGCACCCCAACTCCCCTGCTCTTGGTCATGGGTTCCCTCAGCCTTGACAACTCTTTATCATACAAAACTCAAGTTTCCATTTAGAATCTTTGACCCAATTTGGGAACAGATCAGGTGGTTACACTGCAGTTGTTTTATGTTGCAAATGTTTCATTCAATATTTACTGAGACTACTGTCTATAAGGAGCTGGCATAAACAGAAAGATGAGCAAAACCCACCAGTTCTTTCTAAGCTCTGAGGATGGGGGGCTTTTTACCTCCAGAGGGAAGGGCCCTTTGTGTGTGTGTTTTACACACATCATCCTGTCCTAATAATCATAGAGGTTAGTGATTAAACTGGAAGAGTTTCATTTCTAAGTGCCGTCTTTCAACATTACATCATAAATACCAAGTCATAGAATAATTATTGTTATTAACTTCACAAAGCTTACTCAGCCAGATGTAGACATTCTGAAAGACTTACAAATAATCCCAGGTGATTAATAATACGATTTGACAATGTAGTAAAGAACACTGATTTAATTGTTTTTTATCTCCATATCTCACTAGGAAGGAAAGACTAGTCAGATTAAACAGTTGGGGTTTAGTAGCCTGATACTATCTTAATGCAAATTAACAATAAACACTTGAAAACAACAGGATATAAATATTTTTGCGCTTGGGTAATTTGAATCCTGATTCAAAATGGTACTTAGCACTAGAATGTAATATACTACCTACAGCTCAGTCTATTATCTATCATTATCTTTTGAACCCTGTAATTGGACAAACAGGAAACTATTTATAATAATAAGTTTGTTTAAAATCATCTGTTTGAAGTCTGGCGTGCACACTGCAGTCATATTGAACTCTACACAAAACTGCTTACTATATTCTTTGCATTTTTTTTATTCATCTGCTACCACAAAGCGCAGCAACATGGCATACATGGGACTCTATGGCATCTTAGCAAAATTATTGAAAAAAATCATGATTTTTTCCCCCTGCATTCCATGAATGGGCACCATAAATCTTACTTGCAGTAAGAGGGCCACCCCTGAACCTTCCCATCCCTGCCAGATGTGGATGCACACAGCTATGCTGAAGAGAGCAAACATTTGCCTTTTGGAATTTCCATTAGATCCCACCACTTAGTTGCTTGATTTTTCCTATCACAAGTTTTATTTTTCAGTAATTATTTGGCAGTTATATTCTTTATATCATAGCTTCAAAATATGAGGTTGCATAGGGTACCTACCCACATAGGGCTCCTTCTAAGATTTCAATGGCAGGGCAACGCAAGCCATTATAGGTCTATTTTCACGTTTCATTATCAATAAAGCAAGAGACCAGCATTTTCATGCTGTGTGAAGGCTTCAGGGAGTACAATGTTGCCGTTATTATCTTTAGACCAGACTACCTCCTGCCTCCACCAAGGCAGACAGAATGATGAGTCCATCAAAATGAAAGAAAAGACTGAAAGGATCAGAGTCATAGAGTGGGCTGCTGACCCGGTCCACTGTGTGGCTGCCGGAAAATGTCCCTTTGAATTTAGCAGAGCCTGGTTGGTAAAGACCACAAACCACGGCAGAACATAAATTCACCTCATAATGAGATTAGTAGACAGGCAAAATAAATGTCCTGCTGTTACATTAGAGGTAGACTCTAATCTGGTGTTTTCCTTGGCAATCATTTCCTTTGCAACTGGGGATCCATGGATGCAACTAACTTAAATGCAACAGATTCTGGTTTGCTGTATCGTTAGTCTTCATCTTCCTGTCTTTTTAATAGTGGTGTTGAGGAGGCATATAAATGAGTCTTAAGTCTTAAAGACTATTACCAAAGTGAGTTATGGGCCTCTATATTCATGATCATCAGTTGTGTTTCCCAGACTTCCCTTTTAAGAAAAGTTCTGTTCAGCTCCCCTCCCCCCTTTTAAGCAGGAGCTCTGCTGTGGAGGGAGCGTTGTGACCTCCAGGGTCCTCTCACTCCAGCCTTAAGGATGAAAGGCAGATAGACTTACTATTATGCTTGGGGGTATTTTTTTTTAGTCTGTGCCACAACTCTACTACTTAAACCACTGGAAACAAGTATCATATACTACAGAGGCTTAAGAAAATGCTCAGATCAAGTGAACCCACATGGTCTCTGAGTAGAACAAAGGTTTCAAGTATGTTTTTTGATTGCAAGGGACTGCCTTGGTTTTCAGCAGAAGGCAATCTCACCTGGAGTACAATACCCTCCTCTCATTAAAGATGCAAGATAGGATCTCCTCCTGGATCCTTTCTATAGAACTTGATGCAACTTCATGGGCTGCACTGGCCTTAGTCATGAGTGACATTTAATCAAAGCTTTCTGTGAAATCTCAGAGTTTTCCAAGTCCTATAAAGTCACCAAAACAGTTAAGAGATCCTTTCAAAAGGAATGAGAGATCAGACTCCAAATATGGGAGTATTTGAAACCTGTGGGTGGGTGACACAGACAATTTAATGTACACCTATTTTCTTTACATTTTTCAGGGCCCAGTTTTCTTACTTCTGTGAAACTGCATTAGCAGTAAATCCTTTGCTAGTACCCCAATTCATGGCATTTCATCATAGTGTTTTTCTCATGCTGGCAAGAAATTGCAGAAATCTGCACTTGCATGTGATTTTTACAGTTTATGCAGTGGTTTATGAACAATATTTCACCGACACCAACTACAGTTTCTTTCTGTAGTTGGTGCTTCCATCCAAAAACTTGAACTGCATATCTAGCTACTTGAAGAGATGTTATTTTTTGACCCAATTTAACAAGGTTTCTTTCAACTTTCCACTTAGATATCCTCAGTTATAGCTCTCCTTGTATATTTTTTATGCATCTAATTTGTAAATGTTAAAGAATTTAAAGTTAATTCCACTCCCTCCCCTCATAATTTTCTCTGCTCTCTGTTAATGCTTTCCTCTTCAGATGAAAAAGTTCAGGGAATGGTAGACTAATTTTCCTTTAAGTCGGTGGTACCATGTTTATTGGTACTTTCTTCCAACTTAACATTTTCATTTCCATAACTCTTCCTTGGTCTGCTATATCAGTTCCCCACTCCCCACTGCACCTCCATCTTTGTTATCTGATTGCAAGCAGTAAGTGAATCCATTTTAGCCAAATGTCCCACACAGTTGATATATGTTAATGATTACCTATCTGACATGTTAAACTCAGTTAATGTTAAAGTTTCCTGTTGAATAATCACCCTGAAGGAATTTCCCGAATTGTGTTTGCTTACCTCATACAAATGGACTTGTTCTTGGGTTACAGCAAAGATCAATAAAACATTATTTTGCACCAGTTTATCAATGAGTTGTCCAATTGTTGGATATTCCTAAAATTAACATAGATTATTAGCATCTTAGTAAAAGTTAAAGAATAAATGAATTTTTAAAAATAAAGGAATATTTATTGCAAATAATACCTACTCAGTTTGGCATTTAATGCTCATAGGCATGATTGTGACTATCATTCTAAGTAAACAAATACACAGTTAGCATTACCCACTTAATTGGTTTAATAATTGTTTCCTAAATCTTGTAAGTGTAATTAATTCCTAAGAGTTCCTGTCGATGTGGTGAATTATAGTCCATCATTTCTAAGGAAATCACTTGAAATTATTACTTAAAGACTTAGAACGTGCATGTTTTCAAGGCACAGGCACATTTCTTCTCCTAAGTGCCGGTTGCCAGCAGGTTGGAGTTAGAGGGACTGTTAGATTTCAGGGAGGGGCTGGTAGACTGTGACAGATGTGACTGTCATAGCCCTGAAACTCTTACTGGAATTGGATGAGGCGGGCGAGGATGCAGGTGGGACAGCCTGCTGAGAAAGGACACTAATTGCTCAAATGCATCTGACCTGACACATTCCTGTAGCAGTTGTTGGAATTAGTCTTACTGCTTTTCGATGTCACTTATGGATTTTATGGGATCCTGCAGTATTTTCACAGGACAATTGAAAACACAGTGTTCCTCTGTTCCACTGACACATTCATTCCCATGTGCTACAAATACTTTAAAAATAAAGAAGTCATTAATTACAATATTTGAGGAAGGCCTTTACTTTCCAAGACCGGAAAACAGGGAGCATACTTGCTTATTGTTTGATCTCAGATATGGATAATATACTAAGAGGCAACTCAAATGAGGAAGTAGCCTGCACACAATTAAACTGAAAAAACATTGATTAAACTGAAGCTAGCCAAAGTGGAGGAACATTGATAAATAAGCCCTCCTGTCCACTAATGTGTTCATATATTCTCAGCACTACTGGAGTATTTTTGTCTAAGGTCTTCTTTTGGCACAAGAGTCAAGTTGAGAGAAAAGTATAATTTTTGCCTAAAATACTCCAGTAAATGATCCAACTGCAAAATTTGTTGTGTAATTCATGCTTTCTACCCTGTTTGGATTTTTATTAGTAGATACTAGGAGAATCCAGGTAATATAACTCTTCCGAGTTTGACTCTTTCAGTCTCCAATTTTCAACTGCCCAAACACTACGCATCCTTATTCTTAAGAGTGACTTTCTCAATGCTTGCCTCTCCTTATCTCTATACATTCTTAACCTTTCAACTGCTGTGTGTATGTAGCCGAGATGACACCATGTCACCCTTTATAGGGGGATTTTTTTAAAATTTGATCCAGGCCTGTTGATATAAATTCCATAAGTGTAAGTTTCCTCAAGACCAGGGACCATACCTTATTATTCTGTGGCCCCCAGAGCATGACCTAGTGTTGCTCATATAAGAAGTGCTCACAGGACCCCAATGCTAAGCTGCACATAGGCATGGAATTGTCCATGGCTTCAGGGTATATGTAGCAGTTCACTCAGCAACAATGAATCGAACATTTATTTGATGAGGTAATATCAGACAATAGATAATGCCTACTTCTATGATCCTACTTTTCTGAGTTATCTATTACAGACATTTGAATAGTTTCAAAAAGGTAATGTAAGAAGAATCCATTTCTCAGTTTTTGCCCCATATCAGCTAAAGACAAAAAGTGTCTATCTTCATTGCTATTATAATGTGGGGATTCTTGTTACATGATTAAGGAACCATATGATTCTTATGTGATTAAATATTATGTAAGTTTATGTAATCAGGGAAATGCAAATCAAAACTACCATGAGATACCATCTTACACCAGTGAGAATGGCACATATTAAAAAAACTAGCAACAACAAATGTTGGCGAGGGCGTGGAGAAAAAGGAACTCTCCTGCACTGCTGGTGGGAGTGCAAACTGGTCCAACCACTATGGAGAGCTGTGTGGAGATTTCTGGACCTACTAAACATAGAGCTTCCATATGATCCAGCAATTCCACTCCTACGTATTTACCCAAAGAACACAGAAACATCAATTCCAAAGAACACCTGCACCCCTATGTTTATAGCAGCACTGTTTACAATAGCTAAGCTTTGGAAACAGCCCAAATGCCCAAAAGTAGATGACTGGATCAAGAAGATGTGGTACATATACACCATGGAATATTACTCAGCATTCAAAAAAGATAAACACATGCAATTTGCAGCAACATGGATGGCACTGGAAGGGATCATGCACAGCGAAATAAGCCAGAAAGAAAAAGAAAAATACCGGATGGTCTCACTCATAGCAGGAATCTAGAAAACTTAAATAAGGGACCAGGAAAATGAATAACTATAAGAAAGTGAAAATCATTATCAACAAAAAGCTATGAACCAGAGACACTTTTTGGGGGGTGGGGAGTGGGAGGGGAGGGATTGGGGTCAAAATGGGGGGGTTGCAATTGTATGGGGGAATATAAAAATAAAATCTATTATTTAAAAAGAAAAAATAAAAAAAAAACTATTGGTCTTGAAAAAAAATTATGTAAGTTTAGGGAATATTATTGATCAAAATATTAGGGGAAATTTAGGTCAAGGAATGGTAGCAGGACCTTTTGGTAGTGCATTATTTACACAATGTTATCAATATTAAGTTCTAATAAACTGACTAAAGTTTTGAATACCATAACTATATTTGATACTAAGTAAAATCTAAACATCATTAAAAAAAAAAAAGAATTTCTCAGCAACCTGGGTGAGAATAACACGAGTACAGGTCTGGCAACCTCCTGGTCTGTGCAAGGAAAGCAGTTAAATACTTAGGATTCTGGTGAGGATCAAATGATGTGTGCGGAGAGTTCTGAAAATTTTGCCTTGTTTACAAAAGTTGTCTTTGAAAGCCACCAGCATTTTTTTAAATGATAAAAATTGTCAATTATTAATAAGCACCAACCAAGCAATACCTGACTAATTGTTTTCCATGGAGCCGTGTGATCTATGAAAGCAAGGCATAGTTTAGGGGACATGGCTCTGCGAACTTCACTCATAACCATTCCTAGATGACTGCTGTTGTGGTCCCAGAGTCTCTTTCTAGAACAGAATGAGCTGACTCTACTGCTTTTTGCTAGCTGCTTTTTGCTAGCTCTCTGAAAAATTGGAGAGGGTCTGTGATCACTGTGTCATAACAGAGCCAAACTTCTCACATAAGACTACCTCTCCCCTCCCCCTGTGCTCCTGTGGGAACTGCTAAAAGTGACAAAGCTACTTTCTCCATGGGTTATTCTGCTATGTGTTACAGCAACTGTGGCTCCATGTACCTTGTAACCCTAAAAACAGTGTAAATTGCAGGTTACACACCAAAACAGTTGACATGGAGTATTCATTCTTGCTGTCCAAGTGACAGAGTCCATCGTTAGGAATGACAATGCCTGCCAGCTTGCTGTCCATGCCAAAATGGGAATCAGCATCACTCACGAAGACCAGGAGGTGGAGGGAGTCGTTCCGCCAGCCAATTTTTTCCTACATTGGGAAAGAAACATTTGGGTTGTATTGGCTAGAGGAAGGCATTTATTAAGAATGGTTCAATTATGATTGGACACATTCGGACTGTAAAAGATAATTATTTGAAACTTTTCTTCATCTATTGTGAGGTTACAATATTAATGCATTGAAAACATGGCATTTGCTTTATCCTGGATAACATTTCAGATGATTTATGTTTCAAAAAATTATAACCCAGTCCCATGACAGTCAGTATCCAGTTAATCTTGATTTTCAGTTATTTTTACTGTCGAGCTTTTAATTCACTGGAGGAGAGTTTCCAAGCTGAAGCAAAACTAGTAAGAGTGCAACACAAAACAGACTCATACCTGTTTCATTAACATGTCACCCAACATTTAGACACTATTTCTCTATTATAAATGTAATGCAGGGATAAGAATTGTTGATCAAAGTGTGACCCAAGTTACTACTAATTAGCATGGACTGTTGTCTGTTACTCAGCGGAACTCCCCCCTTTAATATTAGTCTACAACGAGTGAGACAAAACCTTCTCCTTGCTGTACCATCCCACCTTAAACTTTTCCTTCTAATGTCATGGCCCTTCCCCCTTCAGTGAGCTTCAGTCCTATTTCCTTATTCTTTCCATGAAAAGCTGTCATTCAGGGTCGGGGAGACAGTGGCATGTGTATGGTTGTCAAGGCAGAGTATTGTTTTTGTATTGTAGTTTTTGTAGTGTGGCATCTGATGCTTATTTGGTTCAAAACAAAAATATCTAAATATATGTAGTTTTATACTGATGTGTGGCCTTTTTACATTTTTCTTTAATTTCTGCCTTTTTTTATCATGGTAATTCAAAAGTTAATTTTAATCCAATCTCAATCTTTTGAAAAATTAGCCATGCATAACTATGGTCTTAACCAATTTTTCTGACTGGGTTTAAATTATTTAAACATTTGGCATTAAAAAAAAGTCCTCATTTCATTAGGACTGAATTTAAAAATCTGTAGAAATTTTGTGTTAAAAGAACCAAAGGTAGGGCTATAGCAATTAAAGGAAAGATAAGAGTTAGCTAATTTTTCAAAGTACATTGTTTAAAAGAGGGACATTTATGTTAACAGTGAAGCCTTCTCCCTTCAGCATACCTTACACACAGCTGCTTGCATAATAGCATCAAATCCACCTTCAGGTGTGTCAATATTAGCAGAAATTTTCTGATTCTTCACAATTTCATTGAATCTTTCAGCATCATTTGTCAATGGCAAAATATGCTTGAATCCAAATGTAGGTAAGCAAAAATATGGGATACTACTGCAAAAGTAAAATAAGAAAATATTCTCAATGACATATGATCTGACCACACAAGTAATAGCTCTAATGGCTAAGCAACATTTCCTGAAATGAAGATGAATTTTTCTCAAGTGCCTGACTCTGTAACTTGGCTGGGTCTCACTGTTAAGGTTGTTGTGATTATTTCTCACCACCCCCTCCAAATTAACCATACTAACTAATATTTACTAAGTTAACCTGTACCAGCTCACACTCAAAATGAACAATCAGGTGATAAACTCATAACTGGTGACTGTGTGTGTGTAATCACTATCTTCTATTGTCTGTAAACGAAAATCCCCCATTGGAATTACATGGTGACAGTTCCTTTGTATTCTGACGTCTTAAGTATGAATCATCCTGTAGAAATACTAAGATAGGAAACTGACTTCCTCTTTCTTCCTCCTTCCTATGTACTCCCAGCCCTGCCTGCTGGCGGCCCTCATATCTGAGCAGGGCACTTGGTTCTAGAGCCCAACTCTACCATGACTGAACAGACTGTTGTGGGCCAGTCTGGGAATAAAACTACCACATAAAATAGCTTATGTATGGGGAAATTATCATGTTAGGGTGAGTTCTGCCTTAAAGACATTGCAATAGAATAGAAAGAGCTGATCATAAACTCAGCTACATGTTATCCTGAAATTAATAACACTGCATGAGATTTTGGGCAAGTTACTCAACCTCTCTGAGTTTGGGACTTTAATTTGTAAGGTGGAGATAATAGCATAGACAGAGGTTCTCAAAGTGTGGTCCCTGGCATCACATGGGAACCTGTTATCAATGCAAAAATCTGGGACTCTCCCCTAGGCTGACTGAGTTAGAGTGGGCAGAGTCAGTGATCTGTGTTCTACCAAATCTTCTTGATACATGCCAAAGTTTAAGAACTACTGGTATAGAAGTACAGAGAAAAAAGGAAAAGCCCCCAGAGGGGCTGTAGTGTGCTTCCTGGGGAGAGCTGGTGGACTCTGTAAGAGCAGTTTTGCAGTTTCAGCAGCCACCCTGACTTTTCAGACATCTTCCAGGGTAAGGCACCTGTTCAAGTTCATCTGCCTGAAGTCCATAGTCAGTCCTCATTATTTATGGGTCCCACCTACTCACTAAAATTTATTTGTAACCAAAAAATCAATGCTCAGTTCTTTCTTGTACATTCATGTACATGCTGAACATGATGCAAAAAGTGTCACCTGATACATGTATTCCCAGCTGAGGTCAAACAAATCTCTGCCTTCTTGCTTCAGCTCTCATACTGTAAATGGGTATCCTTTTTGTGCTCTATTTGGTGCCTTTCTTTTCTTTTCTTTTTTCCTTCTTCACATTTTGTTAGTGATTTTACTGTTCAGAATGGCCCCCAGTGCAGTTGTGAAGTGCTGTCTAGTGTTCTTAGGTGCAAGAAGGTTGTGGTGTGGTTTATGGAGAAACGTGAGCTAGGTCAGCTTGCTCTGGCATGAGTTACAGTGCATTGACTGTGAGCCTCATGGTAATGAATCAGTAATATAAAATGATTTTTTAAATGAGAAACCCACAGAAAACAAAGTTCAATGTGGATCAACTGGCAAAAATGTGACCAGAGTCTTGCAAGAGCTGAACTCTGAGTTTCACCCAGAAGCAAGGGTTCAATATTTGCTAACTCAGTGCCAGCAGAGACTTGTTTGCTACAAAGAGAACATTTTAAATGCTTGCTAGAAAGAGAAAATTTAACCTTTGTGCTACTAAATATTTTAAATGCACATTACAACTCAGCTACAAATATGGATATAGAGAAAATGTTTTTTCTGCTGTATCTTTGACAACAGCACAAGGAACTTCTTTAAAAAATGTAAACTACTTCAGCCTTTTTACATGGTGAAATTGCTAGTGACCCTCCATCCATAAAGATAAAGAAAGCTACTCCAGAAAGCATTCAAGATTAGATTAAGACAGAGGTTTTAAAGTGTGGTGAACAGGCCCTCTTCAAAGAGTCCTTAAGGTCAAACTATTTTCACAATAATAAAAGATGCTATTTGTGGTCTTCTCTGTGTTGATATTTGCACTGATGATGCAAAAGCAATGGTGAGTAACACTGCTAATGCCTCAGAGTGGATCAAGACTGTGGCTCCGAACTGTCTAGTGGTCTGTGTATTTTTTTGCCAGCGACATTTCACCATAATAATAATTTAAAAATGCTTGTCTCACTTGATTGTCCTTGATGAATCTGTTAAAAGCTATTAATTTTTTAAGTCTATACCATCAAACACATGTTTTTAAAAACTCCGATAAATTAAGAAATAGGCAAATAGCACCTGCAGCACATCTAAGTACAATGTTTATTACGGAAAAGTGCTTCTTTGATGGTTTAAACTGAATTGGGTCTTTTTTTTAATGAAATGCCATTTTTTATTTCAAAGAATGCTTGACAGTCAATCTATTATTCCAACTTGGGTATTTAGCAGAATTATTCTTGTAAATGAAGAAAGTGAGCTTGTCATTTCAAGGAAAACAACCATCCATATTTGTTGCCAGTGATAAAATTTGAGTATTTAATGAAAAAATTAGAACTGTAGAAAACTTTAATCTGCAAGCCATGAGATCAACAGCTTCTCAGTACCTCATGATTTACCTGATGAGATTTATGATGAAGTTTTAAATGTGAATTTTTTAATATTGTATCTTGGGATTGAAAGAAAAGTATGCATAGTCTAGTGAAACAGTATATTCCAAACAGCCAAAGCAGTATATTATGAAATCATGCTCAGGTAGGAGGCACTCATAAACTAGACCAATGCCTTCAAATGTAACAGAATAGGAAAAGCTAATTGATATTGTTTCAACAGATTCCACTTTGAAACTAACTTTTACCTTTTGTCTAGTTTGTATTATCGAAAAAGAAAGTCCAGTCATTAGAAAAAACTACGAATACTTTTCTTAATTCCAACTATATATCTATGTAGTTAGACTTTGTGGAGTTCAACCAAAACAAAACATTACTGCAGATTAAACATGGAAGCAGATATGAAAGTCTATTAAAAAACTGAGAGTTTTAAGAAATTGGTAAAAGTGTAACAACATACTTAGTGGGAAAACATTGAAATTTTCCACATAAAATCACAAGCAAGATAAGGTGCCTTCTCCCTACTTCTATTTAAAATTGTGCAAGATGCTAGTCAGTGCATTAAGGCAAGGAAAAGAACAGGTATAAATATTGGCGGTGCAGAAGTTATTCAAAGATGACATATCTGTCACATAGAAATTTCTGAAGAAATTACAAAAAAAGGACTAGAACTAATAAAAAATGTATAAAGCTTGCAGGATGCAAAGTGAATATGCAAAGTCAACACAGTCCAGTCATTCCAATTCTAGACATTTATCCTAGATAAGCAAAATCAAGTTGACCTCTGGTTTCAAGGCAATTCTAATAAATATCAGGATATATTTTGAGGTAATTGACAAACTGATTCTAAAATTTTTATGAAAATACAAAGGACCTAGGGTAGTCAAAACTAAAGAATAGAGTTAGAGAACTTGTACTCCTGAAAGGAAGACTTTTAAAATATAACTATAGTAATGAAGACATTAATGTGGTTGCATAGATCAATGACACAGGAGTGTCCAAAGTTGGATTCACATATATTTAGTTTATTGCTTTTAACTAAAGCCACCATAATTCAATAGGAAAGGAAAATCTTGCTTAACCAATAGTGCTGGAACAATTGGATATTTGCATGGAAACAAAAGATGAACCTAGACCTTTCTCTTCGTTCCATATGAAAAAAATAATTTGAGGTGATAAACATACATGCAAAAAGCTTTAATTTAAAAGAAAACATGAAAGGAATCTTTGCAACATTTGGGCAGGCAAAGATTTCTTGAGACAAAAAAATACACTAACCATGAAATGAAAAATTGATAAACTGGACTTTACCAAAATAAATTTTTGCTAGACTAAAGACATTGTTAAATAAATTAAAATGCAATTCCAGACAGAATAAAAATATTTGCAAAAATATGTATTTGACAAAAAAACTTTTATCCAGAATATACAAAAAGTTCACATAATACATTAAAAAAAAAGCTGATTCTAAAAAGTGGGGAAAATATTTGAAAAGCTATTTCACAAAATAGAATATGAGAATGACAAGTAAATAAATGAAATGTTGCTCAACATAATTTGTATTAGGGAATTGCAAATTAGAACATAAGAGAGAGGTACACCTGTTGGAATGGTTTAAACTAAAAAGACTGGCAGTACCAAGTGTTAGCAAGGATTTGGAATAATTACTCTCTTACTGCTGATTGCTGATGGAAATCCACTTTGGAAAACAATTTGACACTGATCACATAATCCAGCCATTCCAGTTCTATACATTTATCCTAAATAAATAAAATCAGGCAACCACAAAATGCTTATATGCAAGTGATCATAACAAGATTTTTTTCATGATAGTCCCCAAATAGGAAACAAACCAAAGGTCCATCAATATAAGAATGAATAAAGAGTGTAATAAATCCATATTAACAGTCTATTACTTAAAAAGGAACAAACTGCCGATAAACATAAAATCATAAATCTCAAACATTATATTGAACAGAAGTAGGAAGACATAAGAGGTCTATGATGGTGTTTCCCATTCAAATAAAATCCAAGAATAGGAAAAGCCAATCTGAATTATAGAAATAGAAATTATTTGCCTCTAGGGAGTAGAACTGACAGTTATGGGGCATGATGGAACTTTCTGATCAATTTTTATGTGGTGATTGCATTGGTATATTCAATTATTTATACTCATCCAACTGAACATTTTTGCATGCCTTTTAGCATATGTCAATTACATCTCAAAAATGGTGAGGGGAAATATATTTATCAAATCCCTAAAAACTTGATACTGGCAACCAAACATAAAAGTTTCAATCAGTGATGAGTTCCTTTCATAGTCATATTACATTATATTATGTCAGATGCTAGCTGGGAACTATATCGAACAGTTTTAAAGTGTTAACAAATGTGGTGTTTTTTTTTTTTTTTTAATAGAGGCTGATTCCCTAAGTCTGTTGAAGTATAAAAAGTCAGTATATGTTTAGAAAGTCACCTCATATACACTGGATTCATAATATTAAAGGGCTTGGTTTTGGACCAATCCAGATCTTGGTACAGATCACTGATTCGTTATGTGGCCTTGGACAAATTCCAGGTTTCCTCTGCTTTCTGAAAGTAGAATGTTCCTATTCAGTATGATTTGGCAGGTTATTTTTTAGGTCTGATAATGCACAAAAAAAATTTCATATGAACTAATGATAATAGCTTTCCCAGACCCAAGAAATTACTTGCCAAATCATGCCAAATAGGAATGCGATACTTTTGCATGATGGGGGATGATGCCTGTACTAACTTTCCAGAGACTCTGTTACTTCCTCTGAGTATAGGGATGATGAAACCTGCTTTCACCTGCTATTATTATGAAGTGAATGAAGTGATTTATATAAACCTTCAGCCTAGGGTCTGTCACAGAAAAATGGCAGTTTTTTCAATAAAAAGAAATTAAATAATTTGACTTTGAAAATGCCACTGACTGCACAAAGGAACTTGCCCTTGACCATTACCTGGATGATACATGGTTTTAAAAGCTGATGATAGCATACTAAGTAGTGTCAGCCTTTAATTTGATTGCAGTGAGGTGGCTAAGGCCTTCTCCCAGCAGTAAGAGAAATCTACTTTGGAGGAAGCTACAAAAATTGTTGTTTTGTAATAACAGTACAAAACACAACCAAGCAAAAAAGACAATTATAAATCAAACATACTGCAGGGGAGGAGGAGGAAGAGGGATCAGAAGGAGGGAGGGAGGAGCACAGGGGGCTGAGGTGCGCAGGTGCATTGGTGAAGGAAACTCTATGGGGACTGCACCTGAGGGGTTGGGGAAGCAAATATTGTTTAAAAATGAATGATGATGTAAAATTTTTTTTTAAAAAGATGAAGAAAAAAGTCAAGCCAGAAGGAAAAGAAAAAGAAAAAAATTGTTATTTTGGCAGTAGTCATTGTAGTGGAGAAATAATCTGACAAAATGTGGGTTGCTGTCAAATAGCTTCAGAAAGTGATGGTTGTTGTGGCTAGAAGGTCTCTGAGGAGCAGGGGCTGGGCAAGGGCAGTGGAACTTATAGTGAAAGACTGCAGAAAACAGCCAAATTTGTCACACCCTGACTTATACTGGGAGACAGATGCTGCAAGGACCCCAGACTAGACCCATAATTAAGTTGTCTTTACCTTGGTTCCCAACAACTGGGGCAGGTGAGACTGCTAGTGAGATCCAGCTATATGGGAGGTAAGTGCAGGGAATTTACAAGCTCCTGACTGTTGCTGCTGAGATGGGACTATTTCGATAGGAAATCAGTATTCAAAGATGCCAGAGAATCATTAACTCACCTGCAAGGGTTGACAATTTCTTCTGGAGTTGTTTTCATAAAAGGGGAGACAGGTTTTTCTACAAAAGAGCCAAAGCCCAGTCTAAAGTTGCTGGTTAATTTAGACATCTCCTTGGAAAGCCGGGAGCCCAGCTCTTTAATTGTGTTGAGGTCATCATCCATGGAGGCCGAGAGGTCCATGAGGTAATACAAGTCTACCGGGTAATCCTCGGTCTGGCGAACTTGAACTTGTAGAGTCTGTTCACTGCCTGCAAAGCCCCCACAAGAAAAGCCAACTCATAAAACCATATTGAGACTTATGTGTAACTAGCCAAACACTCGACTAATTGACTATTTCGTTTCAATAAGAACTTAAGATTACAAACTTAAGATACAAACTCAGCAGTGAAGATTATAAATGAGTTCATGAAAATCTTAAAGCAGTGAGTTTAGAGCTACTGAAGGAGGTAAAAGTTAGGATATTTTATGTCTCTTTGAGAGAACTAGCATCCATTTAGATGGGAGATAAGCTGAATTTTTTTTTGTATGCAGTTTTAGAAAAGAACCAAATAAAAGAGGAGTTTAAAGCTACATTACAACCTTGAAGAAATAGGAGGTAAGCCTGAACATTTGAGTAATTCAAATGATTACTCTCAGATAAGGCCTTTTTAGTAACACATTTGGAATGCAAGTGACCAGTGTGAATGAAGCAAAGTATTAATCTCACAGTTCTCTTAAGATTGGGAAATCTGAGTAATAATAACCAAAGATATGTAATATGGTTCAAGGTATATTAGCAGAATAGCAGTATTATCATGTGTAACATTGGAGTTATTTACATGAGTCAGTGCTTCTGTAAAATCATAACATACCCGGTCTCAGTTTAAGGGTCAAGCTTTGCGGTGCAATCTGAACAATGTCAGAACTATTTTCCTGTCTGCCTACACTGAGAGGCTTGTTTGTAAGTATTTCTACTTGGGAGATAGGGTTTTCGATGAAGGATAATTGACATCCTTTAGCTAAAAGATTTGCTGGGGTATCACACCTTTCACCAACTCCAGATGGATGGGTAAAGTTCTAAAAAAAAAAAAAAAAAGAAAACAATGAAGAGGGAAAAGACATGTGCATTTCTTTATAAGACAATTTTTGCTTGGTTTGCTGATTAAACATTTTGCCATACTTAGTTATTATATCCTCATGTGTCTGATGTTATTTGGAGGTCCAATTTAAAAGTCATTATAACAGAATGACCAGAAATTCTGGCAGTAAAATTGGAGTCTCCTTTTAGTCGCTTTCAAGTGAATTCAACCAATAGTTGTCATTTCTGTTTTCTGGGGTTTTTTTTTGTTTTGTTTTTTGGGTGTTCACTTTAAGGTTTCTCTGTTCTATGATCTGTTGGATCAGAGAGTCAACATCTGCTCAGGATGGACTCGAGTTTGTAGACTCCCGAGACTATCCACACTTTTGGATAGTCTATTACCAAATCCAGTGACAGAGAGCTCTTTTATGGATTCCTGAAAAGTAGGGATTGTGACATCTCCCTACATAGGTCTCTGACCTTGTTTCATTAAGGTGTCACCCTGCCATCACACCATTACTTCACTAAAGTTGACCTCTTGGGGACTTTAAATTGAGATCTTAAAGTGTTCAGTATAAGTCCTTTTAGAACTTTTCCCCAGATTTAGAATTTTGTCCAGGAGAGGGGAGTGAAAAGAATACATGGTAGAAAGCTGATTTTCTTGGTAGACTCAGGAGTTTCCCAGTTCCCTTCTGATTTACCCGGTTAGCAGGAGGCAGAGATAAGTGGGCCTCTGACCTTGCAATGCCCAGAACAGAGCTGGCAGAGAAAGACCATCTTACCTGACAGGGAAGTCTGTTGTCGAGCTCTAGCAGAATCTCACTTAAGTCTCAATAACCCTCAAGCTTGGAGAGAAGTAACTAAACTCATATTGTTTTTTTCCTTGTCCCTTAGAATTCTAAGACACTCTTGTTATTTTCACCAACTAGAAAAGTTATGTTTCTTCTGACATTGATTTTTGAGCATATAATTTATCAGTAAGGATTGTGTGTATTTGAGTGTCTAGGCCCGTGGGTAGCAAACTCTAACTTCCCACTATGTACCAAGGCAAACAGTGACTAGACAAACCTCAGAATCCTTCCTAATACAGTGTCACTCCACCCCTATCATCACTGCCTTTGCCCAAAGATCAGAGGTGATGTTCACCACAGAACCTGTTTTCTATCTGCTTTGAGCAGAAGCTGAATTTGCTTTGCCCCCACTGCCTTTATAGGTACCACTGCTTCTACAGTATTATAAGTGACCTCTTTGAACAATCTAGCCCAAAAATTTAATTATAATTTGACAAGTGTCATCAACAGATGAGATTGTCAGTAGTAACTTACGAAGTTCTCTTAAATGAATGCTGAAAATTACATCTAAATGAAAATTTGCGGAGGTGGGCATTTTGTTAGACTGATTTCTTAGTTGATGTTTCTGACATGAAACTAAGTGTCTTCTTTAGGAAGCAAGTTTTAAAATCTATGTGTTCTTTTCCTCTCTGAGATAGCAGATACTATAATTCCCTTGCACATTTGTTTGTGTGGTAATGGTCAGGGCAGCAGTGAACCGGGCAGTCGTAGACTAGGTTTGTTCCCTCTTGCCTGTGGCGCCTTCCTCTATGGCGACACCTTCAACTTGGAATTTAGGTTTTAAAAGTTACAGCCTGTTCCTCGGTCAGGCATCCTTGTTTGTGCCCTCTGAGCATGCTACTCATTCTTATTGAACTTGACATTTATGTGGTTTGCTTTGTGTTTAGATTGATTCTCTTTATTAGATTCGGTAGGGAATTGTTTTGCATCTAGAAGAGCTAAGGCAGCTTTTTCTTACCACAGATCATTTATAGATTATAGGTTCACGTGAGGCAGTGACTCAGGGTGACTTGTTATATATTCCCCAAACGCCCTTATATTACCGCCACATAGTTTTTGGTTTGCTCAGATAAGAATGCGGTGTCTCCAAGCCTGGGAAAATGGCATTCTTGAAAGAATTGGGCAACATCTGAACAGTATAGATTGCCCCAAACCTAGAACACTCCTCTTAGACCCTAGCAGTGGTTAGAATAGACCATGGCTCACAGATGGAATCACTATGATTGAATCAAATGTGTGTATAACCTTAGAGGAATATCAAACCCGTGTTCACTGACCACACAGAGTCTCTTTGCATTTTACAGGTAGTCAGTTAGGAAGGGCTTTAAAATAAGAGGAGGAGTCAGGTTAAATAGAGAATCCAGAGTTATGCCTTTTTCAGAATAAATTACCTTTCACCCCCCTCCACAGATTGCATTTGAAAGTAATAATATGAATGATACTTTGATCTAGGAATGTTTATATTTTCTTTCCTGATTTGTTTCACTCCTGTAATCCCACAGAAAGCAGGCCACTGTGAAAACAATCACTAATGGAATTAACATAAGTGTAACTGTAGTTTTTACAAATATGTTGAGGTCTTTTTTTTTTTTTTTTTTTTTTTACCTCCTGAGCACACCAGGCACATTGAGGTCCAATGAGTAAGCAGTCTGCACAGGTTTCTGCACCTCCCACAGCACAGTTACCTATGTTTAAATCCAACAAGACACAGGCATTCAGCACATTCTTTGTCACTCCATTTATGAGACTTATGGATCTTAAAGTACTTAAATGAAGCAATGTGTAAATTTAGTTTCATCTTCCAAAATCAGCCCTCAGAATGTTAGCAATTCATAGAATATTTCATAAGTTTGCACCTATTGAAAATATCCTGCTAGCCAAAAATGATCATTCTCTTTTCTTAAAATATGAAAATTTTTTAATGTTCACTAATATAGGATCATCATATTTGTTATCCTCATTCAATATCACCCACTGTGATTAAAAAATTATTTGCACCCACTTAAAAGAGCTTCTCTCTTACATGTAATCTTTTTGAAACAAATCCTTTTTTTCTTTCAAGGTAAGTTTAAGTGGAAGATCTTGTTGTACAATAAATTAGAAAAGTTACCAAAATGGTTGCCACAAAGATAATAAGAAGTCCTCTAATGTGGCAATGCTGTTTAATTCCCTCATTAAAATGCTCTCACAACCTTTGTGTTTATTTACCTTCAGCCTGGAGCATTCACTGTGGGAACAGCCCTGCGTCTGCCTGTAATTTGTTAAAGCGATCGCTCAATGGCAAAAGAGCAATCAAAACAGATCAAATAAAAAATGACTTCAGATCTAGTTTCTGACCAAATGACAGGTTTGTCAAGCACACCATGAAAACAAAATATTGGAGAATTTAGGTCTTACCTTGTACGTGATCATTCCTTCCTAGAAATAGAAAGAACAGGCAAAGCAGTTCAATCCCCATTCGTTTCAGTTCTCGCTGTGCAGACAGATCAAAAAATGAATTACCTTCAACATTACAAGATTAAAGCTGAACATCGTTAAAGTCTTTCTTTCTTGAAGTAAAAATTTTAAATACTACTTACACTGCTTTGAAAAGAGACTTGAGATGTAAATAAAAAAGTTTTCATTAAGACTGAAATGAAAACAGAGGCTACCTGGACAGGTAAAGAGAAAAGGTGTGTTTAAAAGCAACTTCAACATGATTTACTTCCTTGTTCTCCTTATAAGGAAGGCAGGTGTACAATCACAAGAAGGTGGGGAAATTCATTCAGTAGAAATTTTTGTGTAAATTCTGTTAGTCTCTCTGCAGCCTAGAGAAAGTTAATATCTTTAGTGAAATATTGATAAGTGAAAGGTCAAAAGAGCAATTGAAATATGATCTAAAGTTGTATCTGACATAATTTTAACAGTGAAAACATTAAAGACAGGTGAAGCACAAACAGGTAAATGACATGTAAGGAGGATTTTAAAACATGAGCTAGGGCCTCCCTGGTGGCGCAGGTGGTTGAGTGCAGCGCTGTAAAACTGTCCGCAGCCTCTGCAGTGCCAGTTTGATCCCCGCCAGCCTCAGAGCAATCCACATGGTGCAGCAGACCTCTCCTATCTCGCCTGCTCCTCCCCTCAGCATTGTACTTCGGTCAGTCTGCCTGTTCTGCTCCCCACTCTGTCTCTGGTGAATCCTCTCACCCTCCTGCTCATCTGGCCTGTACCCCGGCTCTTGTATAAATAAAATAAATCTTAAAAAAAAAATGAGCTAAATGAAAATACCTGAAATTTTTGTATTTCATTGTTAAATCCTTTGCAGAGAATTGAAATGAACTCTGAAAAATAAAAATAAAAAATTGAAGACAGACTAGTGAAAGCAAAACAGAGTTCCTTTGTTTTTCAAATCAGAAGAAAATATTTTTCTATAAATGAAGAATCTTATTGGGCCTCCCCGGTGGCTCAGCGGTTGAGCGCTGGGTTGCAAAGCTGCGTGCAGCCTCTGCAGCGCCGGTTTGATCCCCGGCCACTGGGTGAGGGTCCCACATGGCGCACAGACCTCTCCTGCCACCCGCTGCTCCCCTCAGCAGTATATCTCAGTCAGTCTGCCTGCTGTGTTCCCCACTCTGGCTCTGGTGAATCCTCTCACCCTCCCGTGCTTCTGACTGTACTCAGTGCTTGTATAAATAAATAAATAAATAAAAAATCTTTTTTTTTTTTTTAAAAAGAATCTTATTTAAGAAGCAATGTAGGAAATAAATGTAACACATGAAAATCAAATTAGACTAAAATACATTTCAAAATAACTGTGGATACAGGCAAATGGGTGTCTGAAATCCTGAATCCCTCTGGATAGGGACCAATTTGTGCACCGTCCTAGCTTCCAGTCACATAGCAGGTATTTATTTGTAGAATGAGAGTGAAAAATTTAAAATGCATATATATGATAGCCGTGAGGTCAGTTACATACGTATTTTCCCAGTGTATGCAGGCAGGGTGTTTTGAGATATATGGAAACTGCAAACAGGTTAAGAATAAAGCATTCACTTCATTACTTTAGAAACTCTCTGACCTTAAACAAGCTTCTTTGTGGCTGGGCTTATGTCCTGGAGATTATCTTTTAAAGGTGTATTTCTAGGCAAGCATGTGAAACCTACAAAAAGAGGGAAAGCGAGTTTAGACTGTGCAGGTCTTCTCAGAAGGCTGTGTTCAATTTTGAGCTCTATCATACACAAGAACTTGGGAATACATGGCAAGAATCCTGTAGAGAGAAACCAAAATTATCAAAGACTTAATAGTGTGCTTTGAAAGTGAAATCAGGGCCTCCCTGGTGGCGCAGCGGTTGAGCGCTGGGTTGCAAAGTTGCCCACAGCCTCTGCCGCACTGAGGTTCAATCCCCGGCTGCTCCCCGGCCACCAGAGGAGGGTCCCACATGGCGCGCAGACCTCTCCTGCCGCCCGCTGCTCCCCTCAGCAGTGTACTTGGGTCCTTCTGCCTGCTCTGCTCCCTGCTCTGGCTCTGGTGAATTCTCTCACCCTCCCGCACTTCTGATGGTATCCAGTGCTTGTATAAATAAATAAATAAATAAATAAATAAATCTTTGAAAATAAATAAATAAATAAAAGTGAAATCAGTTGATTTTCCTTTGAACAAGAAAGATTGAGACACAAATTATATATGTCCCTGATATTGCCTCCATTTTTGTATCCAGTATAAGCTGTCCATTGATTTATTCATTCAGCATTAATATTTGTCAAGCATCTACTGTGCATACAGTATTGTTCTAGAAGCAGAGGATGTCAGTGAGAGTCAAGTTCTTGACAAAGGAAGCATATATTTTAGACTGGAGGGGTAGTAGAAGGAGACAGATTCTTAAAATCAGGTGGTAATAGGGCTATGAAAAATGATAAAGCTGAGTAAGAGGAAAGCAGGATAGGGAGGACCTATTTTATTGAGTATAGTCAGGGAGAATTTCTGTCTGGTCAGTTAACATCTGAGTCCTAAATGACTCGGGTGACAAAGAGCACAGGGCCTGAGTCAGCCTTGTCATGGCATTTGTAAGATAGTGGAGTGCAAGGAGGAAAGGAAGGGGGTAGCAAATGAGGTCAGAGTTAAAAGCAGAGGTCACGTCATAGGTAGTCTTGACCTTGAATTTTATTTTAAATATGTAAGAATGTCATTGGAAAGTTGAAAGCATGGGAATATTTACTCTACATTTTCAAAGCATTACTTTGGCTGCCTTGGAGATTAGCACATATGCACCAAGGTTGGAAGGTGGGAGAACAATTAAGACTCTGCCTGTTGGCTAGGAAAGAAGCAGAGGGGTTGGAACTGGGATGCTGGTGAAGTAGGAGGACAGAAGTGATCAGATATAGAATGATTTATATTTTAATGATAATTTAATATGTAAGCATAATATAAAATTGATTTATACTATATAATTTAATTTCTATTACTAAAATGATTTTATAACTATTTTTATATTACTATTTTAATATAAATTTGTTTATAATAACAAAGTTGTAGGAAAAGATTTTTGATTCTTTACAACTGAATGCATAATACTTTCTGGAGAGGGGTTACCCTGGGGAAAATTTGGGTGTCATGTGGAAGGAAGAACTTAAGCATGGGTGGGCGGGGAAAGCAGGGAATGGGGTGAAAATAAGGGGGTTGCAATTGTATGGGGAATATAAAAATTAAAAAAAAAGAAGAACTTAAGCATATGCTAAGTTTGAGATGTCTAGAAGATAACCAAGTAAAGATGCCACATAGGCAGTTTGCTATCTTAGGCTGGATATGGAGGCAATGTTGAAGTCTAAACTATAAACTTGGAATCGTCAGCATGGTTTTAAAGATGTGAGCCTGATAGTATTTAAAGATAGCAGGCTTAACGAGATCCCCAAGGAAGGGGGAGTAAATGGGGAGGAGCTCTGAGGACTGAACTCTGGGACTTGCCAACATCTAGAGGTCAGGAGGAGAAGGATGCATCAAAAACAAGCTGCTATCTAAAGAATATTCTTTCTTGCTAGAAGGGAACCCATCTTTGTTGGAAGCTAGTTCTCCAAGTTTCTCTCATATTTCTGGATATCACACAGAGGACTGAGGGCTTTTGTTCTGGGTTAGCTTTTCAAGGATGTTTGTAAAATGAATTGCCTTTGAAGAAGATAGTGTCTGTTTTATAGGCAAAGAGCATATTGTCAACAGCTTGGGAAGACACTCTTTCCAGAGCAGAAGCAGGCATGCTTTTGGCCCCTTATAAAAAAATTTAGTTTTCCTAAACTCAAGGTTGCCCTCATGTAATCCAGCACACCACATACACAGGTGTCACCTCTTCTCCTCTGGATCACCTTGAGGGTAACTGATGAAAGTAAGTGCTATGACGCTTTAGCCACCAATACTGCTGTGAATTGAAAAGCCCTTTGTCTCTGACCCAGGCATCTCTTTTCTGTTAGCATCCATGGATCTGTGAAGAGCTACTTGCTAGCTTGCAAGCAAGACAAGTCCCTTCACAGTTCATGGCAGTCTCCTACTTGACATCCACCTCCTTCAACAGACTGAACATGCAGCATTCAAACATTTTGGAAGAGAAGACCTTGTCTTGGATTAACTAGTGCTGCCCTGGTTCCCCAGGTCTCCAGAAGTTTCCTCAGTTCTGGAGGTGTCTCTGTCTACCCACCTACCTCCCTGGGAGCCCCCATCAGTCACTTTAGGTGAACTTCAATCAAGAATGCCTGCAAAACTCTCTATGTGCCCACTCCCTAGAAATTTTCCTCTAAGGCATTAACCAACACCAAATAGCTCTTCTTCGTGGGAACACAGTTATCATACCTCACCCAGGCTGTCTTGCAGAGACGAAAACTGCAAAAATGACTAGCTCTTGCCAATGGGATGTGAATGGGAGTGGTAAAGGCGCAGTAACAGTGTCCATGTGGGTCTCCAAACACTCAACTTGACCTTGGGTTTAAATTAAGGACATCATAACATCCCCCATACAGACTTTCATCCCGGTCCCTAAAATCATAATTGTACTGTTTCATTTACTCTCTGCCCCAGTTGCAGCCCATCCAATTGTCATTCCCTCCCCTACTCCCAAGCCTTTGTATGTGCCATTTGTGCTCTCTGGAGACCCTGGTCTTCATCTCATTCTCATCACTGGCTAAATCAGCTCACTGTCCAGATCTCGGTGTAAATGTTAGTGCCCAGAGGAGGGATTTTTTGGCCTCTCCAGGCCTCCTTTCCAGTGGACTTTCCCTAATATAGTTATTTTCATCCTGTTCATAATTGCCTAAATCCTTGCCTCTCCTCTTCACAGGGCTATGAGTCCCTTTAAGGCATTTGTTTATTCAAGTATTTATTGAATTCTTACTATGGATTAGGCAGTGACTACATCTTACTTATCTTTATATTCTCAGCAGGTAGCATAATGCTTATAAGGAATCAATATTTGTTGAGTGAGTCAATGAATTTTATTTGCTCATTGTGTCATATTTTACCTGTTTCAAAGCAGGTATTCTGTGAATATTGAGTAGACAGAGATGAGTAAATGAATACATGGTTTTGGAAGGTGAAAAGCAATTAAGTAAGGAAAAGGTGTTCTTGAATGGGTTGTGATGAAAGTCAGGCAAAGGCTTGAGTTGCAGAGTAGAGAAAAGGGGCAGAATTTAAGAGAAAATATAAGGTAGGGAGATGCTGGAAGGAAACTTCCATTTACTCTCTTCACCTTGGCACCACTTTGGATATTTTGTGCAAGGCCATGAGGCATAAAGAAAACATTTTTGCTTCCTGAAGATGTGGTGCCTAGGGCCCTCTTCTGGAAAGCACCATGCCCCTGTGCATGGGGAGGCCCCTTGTTTATAAGCTGGCCAGCATCCCCCATAATGTACCCAGAATGAAAATTGTGTTCTAGTTTACCTATTTCTGTACCTATGAAACTTCAACTGGGAAATACTGACTAAAAGTCAGGAATTTGATAGTGGGAGCTGCGATGGGCAGGGCGAGGTTGGAGAGATGTCCAGGAGGGAACAGGATGTTCCATGAGTAAGTCAATGTTAGGAGTCAGAAGCCCCAGGCAGAGGAAAGCTATGATGAGGAGATGAAGCACTGGTGGAGAGAATCAATAATGAAAGGGCTCTGAATCACATTAACTGAAGAACTCCAGTCAGCCACACTCTCACTCTGTGGAGGGGAGAGAATGTGGCCCAGGCCCAGAACCCTATGGTACCCATTAGCCTTGCAGTTGGATCCTACAAAGCCTGGGCCTTCCTGGTACATCCCTGGCTCCTGTCTTTTTATGGAGCAATGGGTATTTTTACCACAAAATTTTCAGATTGAAACCAAGGGAGGTTGAAGGAGTCTTTATCTTCCTTAAAGTCAAAGATCCTGTCACACCATCCACATTTTCCAATAGGCTCGCTGGCCCCAGAGGAGAGAATCATATCACTACAACTGGTCAGAGCCCCAGCCTACTTCATTTTGGGTTCCATTCTCTGTAAGGGGTCTGGGCAAGAGATGTGCAGAGTAGCAGAGCCCCACCCAGCTCAGGCAAGCCACATTCCCTGTGTCCCACCCTCCAGTTGGCCTTTGCCTCTAAGATCTAGAAATGGGCTGTCTTCAGCTGAGTCCTGACTCAGAAAGTCACATGGACCCCTCTGACTCACTGCACTCATTCATCCACTCATCCACATCAGAAATAACAATCCAGGCCCAGCTGGGCCAGCCCTAGGACACCTTGGTTCCACCCTGGGAGAGCAAACAGAAAAAATCTGGCTGGGAGCCAGGTCAAACCCTGGGGACATTAGTAATGACTGCCGGCTCTTGGGACAGCTTTGCTGTAGTACCTGCTTTATTTCAAGCACTTGTGAAAGGTGTACTTCCATTATCTTTTTAAGAAAATATTTCTTAGTGAATAACCAAAGGAATACTTGGTCTTTGGGGCAGTGTGTGTGTGAGACATGCAGGTAGGTTGTTTGCAGAAGGCTTTCAATTTGGGGAATGTGAGCAATGGGATGCACAGAACCTAGGGATAGATGTGTTTGTTCACATGTCAGGACCTTTGGGTGTGTGAACTTTTCCTATCATAAACACCAGAGAAAGGTTTTTTGTGGTCTAGGCCTTACATTCTAGTCTGGAATTGACTGTGCATGTGTGTCTGTGGTGGTAAGAGATGCATAGCATAAAATTTACCATCTTAGCCATTTTTAAGTGTGTAGTGCATTGGCATTAAGCATATTTGTTGTACAGCTGCCACCATTTTCCGTCCTGCGAACTTTTTATCATCTCAAACTGAAATCCTGCACCATTAAACAACTTTCCTTGATTTCTCCCTTCCCAGCCCAAGACAACATCCAGTTCTGTTTTCTGGCTCTGTGAGTTTGACTATTCTAGGTGCCTCATATAAATAGAATATATTTTGCATCTGGCTTATTGCACTTGGCATAATGTTTTAAAAGTTTCTCTAAGTTGCAGTGTGTATCCAAATTTCATTCTTTTTCCAATAATATCCATTTTGAGGATATATCACATTCTGTTTATTCATTCTTCTGTTGATGGACATTTGGGTTTGCACCTTTTAGCTATTGTGAATAATGCTGCTATGAACACTGGCACACAAGAATCTGTTCAAGTCTGGAGCCTACTTTAACATCTTCATGATGACTATGATGAGAAGAAACTGGGTGTGATGGGAAGAATTTAGATTTTGGATGTACAGAGATCTGATTCAAACTTTCTACATTTTCCACAGCCCTGCCAGGTCTATTCTTTGACCTTGGCGATAGCATTTATCACTCAGAACTTTAGTTTACAGACTGCGAAATAGTGATACTATCCACTTTTCATGATTATGGTAAGGATTTTATTAGACCATTCTGGGATGCATCCAGATTTTATAGGATCTGAAGATTATATGATTTGGGAGCCTTCTTTACGAGAAGGGATCAAAATTGAAAATAAATTATGTTTGAAAATACTCTGTTGAAATGAGAAATTAGGACAAGTACCTTCTTTGGAGATTCCAGGAATCTTCCTCTCAATAGGACCTAAGGTTATTTACCAGAAATGCATACCTAGAAATGCTTCCTGATGGTAATTTGGTTTCCAATCCCTGTCTGGAGCCACCTGCAGATTCCAGCCATTCCGCCATTCTGTACAAGCTGTGGGCCTGTGCTGAGACTTCATCCCCTTCATGCTGCCTCTCCCCCTTGATTTCATTCTGGATTTGTTTATTGTAGTTACCTTTACTAAGCACTTTCCCTGTGCCACAGTTCTTATGAAGTAGGGACTCTTCTATTTCCACTTCTATTTCCAAGTAGGGACTCTTCTATTTCCACTTACTGAGGCACCAGAAGCTCCCAGACATGCCCATAGTCATGCTACTGCTTAGACTATGGAGCCTAATGCCAGATCGCTGCCCTCCATCCTGAGCATCACCCCGCACACCACCCCCTGGTAGAAAGGAGAAGTTCATGGATTTGGGGACCTTAAAACACACTTCTAATCTCTTGACCTCTTCCACCCTCATTCTGTATCCAGCAGCCAGGATCCCTTTGGTTAGTTTGTTGTTCTTCCTGTGGATTAACCAAAAATGAGGCTGAAATGTAGCATGGATCAGAAAAATCACTCATAAACAAAACAAAACATGTTGCCCAGCCTTTCAGGGGAAGGTGGAACTGTTGGCCAGGGTGTCGGGAGAAGACTGCCAGGGCATTGTCTGCGGCCAGGCAGTGGTGCAGGATTCACTCCTGCCCTGCAGCTTCAGCCACCCCTGCCCATTTGGAGGTCAGGGGTCACACTACTACTAGTTAAGGAAAAGACATTTCTCATCTGGCATGTTTGAAACAAGTATGTATGGTCTACTTTAGAAACCCACCCACCTCTGGTTTCGAAAATCATTTTGAAGTCTAAAACAAGCAAGATCCTTCTGTCCTTTAGTTTGTGCAATAAATCCAAAGATAAAACTTTCCATAAAATATCAGCAAATATGAATTTATTCTGACATGATTCTAAGGACTTCTAGGCTTTCCCCCGTTATTAAGACTGTATTTTTGAAAAAAAGCAATATTGAGAAAGATGGAGATTTCCCAATGACTGCCTCTCCCCATACAGGCCAGCTTTTCTCATGATCACCGTCCTCCATGAAAGTGCTAAGTTTGTTGCAATCAATGAACCTACATTAAAGCAGCATAATCATCCAGAGTTCATAGTTTACTTTAAGGTTCACTCTGACAGTTACATATTTACTGAATTTGGACAGATGTCTGACATGACCCATCATTATGGTGTTGTACAGAGTATTTTCGCTGCCCTAAAAATCTCCCATTCATCACTCTACCACTCTCCCCCCACCCAACCCGTGACATTCACTGATCATTTTGCTGTCTCCATAGCTAGGCCTGTTACAGGTTTACACTTTGTGTATGCCCCCACTTTCCTCTCTGTGAAGCCAATGGTATGCCATGGGAAGAAGTCCAAGTGGAAAAATTGATAGCAAAGTAATCATTCACAGCTTACAAAACTGCTAAGATTTCATTTTTCTTCTTTTAAAAAGATAATCCAAGCAGACTAACCAGGGTTTAGAATTCCTTAGCTTTAAGCAAATATTTTTTATCTGATGAGTTCCATCTCTTATTTTGGGGGACTGCAATGGTAATAGCATTATTAGTAAAAGTGGACTCTGACTCATTCATTCATTTACTCATTAGCAAGGATCTATTTTGATCTTACTCAATGCCATGGACTATTCTGGGAACAAGTGTTGGTTAAAATCAACAGTCTCTGCTTTATAGAGGTTACATTCCTGTGATAGAGACAGAAAATAAACACATGAACAAATAAAGATGTCAGGTGATGATATATGCTAAGAAAAATAAAAACGTCAAATCGTGGCTGGGGTGGGGTGGCCAGGGATGTGTGGGATAAGGTGGTGGTAGGGAGAATCCAGGGAAGTGAGGGTGGGAGTCATATAGTTACTTGGAGGAAGAGTGAGTCTAAGGCCCTGGGGTGTGTTTGGGGATCAGCAAGGTGGCTGGTGAGACGGGAATAGAGGAAGTGGCTTAGCACAAGTGATTATTGGAGGACAGCCCGGAAAGCAGGAGTTGGGTTGCTTATCAGGAGAGACCTGTGGGTCAAGGTCAAGAGTTTGGATTTGTATCCTGAGTGAGAAGTGACATTTTTATGGGTTTTCGCGGGACATAATATAGCTTATGTTTTGTATGGCTCACTCTGAGCACACTACTAAGCATTGACTCTAGTAAAATCTGTGGAGTCATAACTACACAAGGTGTTTTGTGGTCAAACAGGACAGATCATAACTCGCAGGCAGATGCTCTATGGTAAGCCTGTGCACATCCTTGTGTAGTGAGCATTGGTTTAATCCATTGGAAGTCCAGTTAGCTAACATCTCTGTTCTGGAATTCTTTTTTTTTTTTTTTAAGATTTATTTATTTATACAGCACTGGGTACAGTCAGAAGCGCAGGAGGGTGAGAGAATTCACCAGAGCCAGAGCGGGGAGCAGAGCAGGCAGAGGGACCGAAGTACACTGCTGAGGGGAGCAGCGGGCGGCAGGAGAGGTCTGCATGCCATGTGGGACCCTCCTCTGGTGGCCGGGGAGCAGCCGGGGATCGAATCGGCGCAGCAGATGCTGCGGGCAGCTTCGCAACCCAGCGCTCAACCGCTGCGCCACCGGGGAGGCCCTGTTCTGGAATTCTTTATGACTTGGCATTTGGAGAGAAAACAAATCAAACCTGGAAAAACCTTATGGTCCTACAGTTCTTTTTACTGCACTGGTAGACAATTGTGGTCAGTTTCGGGAGCCACAGAGTCTCTCCTAACAGATTTTTAAAAGATATATTCCTCATCTGACCACTGCAAAAAAGTCAGGTGAGATGGACATAGTTTACTTAAATATATACACACACACATATACCTGCATATGTATGTATGCATGTGTATGTGTATATAAGTGTGTAGGTAAATGTACATATGAATTTATATATGTAGATACATATGCATATATATTTATATACCCTTGTAAAGTTGGATGATTGCACATTTATGTTGACCTTGAAAATGCAATTTATGCAGGTGCAACAGTAGGGAAAGTTATTATTTCAAAAACGGTGAGAAGTGCTGATCAGTGATTATGCCTTTTTATGAACTTCTGATTTTTTTTTAGTGATGCCCACTCACTAGATCCTGTCAATAAGTTTACACAAAACCAAATAGGGATGTGAATTAAATTATTCTAACTAGCTATTCCAAATGTCATTAACCGGTGATATGAACAGGAAGAGGAGGAAGAACAGTCTTTAAAAGTAAGTTTAACTGACATCTAATTAAAGATGATGGTATGTTAGGTTTGTGCAAAACAGAAGCACTAGTCTATATATTGTTAGGCATGATTATTTCAGACAAAAACTGAGTTCAGTGAGAGATGAGATGTGAGACTAGTTTGAGGAGGTTTGAAAACCACCTGCCAGGCTGGCAACCTGTTGTTTCAAAGCTGCTCTGGGTGAAGGTGTGCTTACAGACTGTCCCTTGCAGTGCCAGGTGGCTGGGGAGAGGCAGTGAGGTGTCAGCCTGTGCAGAGTACACCTATGGGCTCAGTTTTTTAAAGCAGAGAATAATTGACTTCATATCAAAGAGTTCAGAGATTTAAGGCTCTGATCAAAATACATACACTAGAATTTTCTGATAGGAAAAAAAACTGGAATTCCAAGCATTTGGGGAGGACTTCTTTGGCAAATATTCCTTATATTGATGAGATGCTGCTATCTTGGGCACCAGTAGGGTAATGAGTTGTCTGCCATGCTCTCAGCCAGATGTTGGTGGATTTGGGGACATTTGCAGCACAGTGTAAATTAATCTAGAAATGATTCAGAGACTCAACTTTTGCAATCAAAGATTAGGAAGACTGGATTTAAATGTTAACCAACAGAATGATTTATTTTTATGTATGTTGCTAGAGGAAAATCATTTTAGATAATGATAATGTATCCATAGTATTTCCCTATGTTGTGAGATGAGCTGTTAATCCTTGCCCTCATAATGAAATGTTTCTATAGTTTAGTTAACATAGATCATTAAATCTCTTCTATCAGAAATTCATGATCTATATTAACCTACTAGACACTATAAGAATGAAGAAAATCTCTTAGGTTTAACAAACAAAAAAATATTTGTCCAGGGAAGGTCTTTTCTCTTCATATGCTTATTCAAAAATCCTAGAAGAGACAATAGATACTCTGTTTTATGATTTTACCTAGCCTGCTGGCAAAGAGATCAAGAATCTAATTTTTTAAATGTACCCATTTTTCTTAAGAAAATCCAGGTGTGAGTTCATTTTGTTTTTGTTTTTGTTTTTTGAATGCATTAGTCAATTCAAAGACCTTTCAGGATGGGTTTTCCTGGAGAAAATTCACTGAGAAGTCTAGAGGGCATGTCCGTTTTGATGAAAATTAAGGTGAAGCAATTGGGGTAGGGATGACTCATAATAAATCTCCACCTCAAACTCAGGCCTTGGTATCTTTAAAAGTCCCGATAGTGCAATCTTGGTGCTGAATGACCTAGTCTGGTTTCCCTTGTGAAATAGAGTCCATGCACAGGCTATGACACTCTGTCCTGGGCGAGGATCCCCGTTGCTACTTGCATCAGGCCTTTGCCTATTCCTTTTTGATTGAACAGCCCGTCCTCAAGCTCTGCTCTGTCTGTCAATTAGTATCAACTTGAACAAGTATAGAAGAGCAGTTCCTTTAAGACAACAACATTCTCTTCCTTGGGTTGGAAGCATCACTTCAGGCTGGAATATGTGCAGCCCTTTGCTCCCGATGAGCTTCCTTTCTCTCTTTCCAAGGCTCTTAGGAAGCGAGGAGCATCCCTCCTTCAGGCGAGAAGGGACCGCTCTGCTTGAATCTCAATTGCCTCTCTTCAGACTATCGTTCTCAAGAAAAACCTCACTTTGTACAATGATCAGTTTTATGTCATTCTCCTACAATAAAAATGTTACTCTCATTAAAATGAGAATTTGAGTGAATATATAAGTAACAAGTAATTTGTCTACTTTGTGGGATATCAAAATAGCAGTCAGTAGCTCATTCCACTTGATTTTCCATGGAAAAAAAACTAAAATATGATGAAAATATTTTGTAAAATTTGAACCCATAGCAGACTGGGGAACAAGGAGCATGAAGACATGTTTTAAAGCTATTTTTGCCAGTATTTTCTTTGTGTGTTTCAGATAAACAAGCTAAATCTTATTTGAACTATGTGCAGATAGGATGAGGGTAACCAAAAATCATAGTTTGAAAATCTAAAGATCAAGAATTACTGAGATTTGCAGCAAAGATTGTTGAGGGTCTTCATTAGCTTTTACCTCAGTATGATGTGAGATAAAATTATGTTTGCAGTAACATTTTTGGATAAACTAACTCTAAAAATTCAGCATCATTTTTCTTTAAAAAAACTATTTTGCCAGTTTCATAGAACATTACAAATATAATTTCCTTGGTTCTGATAATAGCCCCCAAATAAAGTAAGCAATGTCTCCTAAACTGTGGGAAGTATTATTCGAAATTTTCATCACACTGTGAGGTGAAGTACTGATATTTTCCCTATTTAAAAATCATTTAATATTTTAGAGTGATTTCAGATTAGTACAGCATTCCCTTATACCCCACACCTAGTCTTCCATATTTGGAACATCTTACATTAGTATGGTACATGTGTTATTGTTAAACCTGTGCTGATAGATTACTGTCATGTAAATGTCCACACGTAATTCAGACGTCCTTAATTTTTACCTAATATCCTTTTTCTGTTCAAGAATCCTATCCTGGAAATTACATTTGTTGTCACACCTACTTCGGTTTCTCTTGAATTCTCAACATTTTGCAAAGGAAAAAATATGTAACAAAAGATAGGTTAAATACCTTGCCCACGCTCTCATGGTTACTAAGTGGAATAGCTGGCTTCCGATCCAGGCAGTCTGATTCCAAGCATGCGATGAACCTTTGCACTAAATATTTTTACCCTGATGGTATTATTTCAACTCATGTTACTGAAAGTATCTGTCAGTTCAGACAGCAGAGTGGTGAGCATACCTGACCCAGGTTCCTCTCTCCCCTCCCCTCATCAGTGGCTAATCATAGTCTCATGAGCAATTTTCAATAACAGAACAGTAACTCTGATTCTCAGTAGATGCTGGAGGAAATGAGGTAGCTTAAATCAACTGAAATGTGCTCTCACAGTTTAGGAGGCTAGGAGTCTGAAATCAAGGTTTTGGCAGGGGTGGGTTCTTTTGGAGACTCTGAGGGAGAATCCATTCCACACCTCTCTTCTAGCTTCTGGTGGTGTTGAGGGGTTGCAGACACAGCACGCCAATGCCTCATCTTCACATGGCCTTCACCTCTGTCTTCTTTGTTGTCTTTGTCTTCTCTTTCAGGATGACACTTGCACTGAATTCAGGATCCTCACACATAATCCAGGACAATCTCATCTCAGATACTTTACTTAATTACATCTGCAAAGACCCTTTCCAAATTAAGATCATTTCGTGAGACCACCATTTAACCCACTACTGGGCTAATGTGTGCAGTGTGGTTGTGAGGACTAAATAAGAGAAAATTGTAGTGTAGGCATGTTTGAAAAATGCCAGCCATTTTTATTATTACTCTTGCACAATATGAGGCCCCAATAGGAAAGTGTTGACTTTAGTAAATGACTCAGGTAAATGTCTCAATTGAAATAAATTAATTCATCTTTGTTGCATTTATAATACTATAATTAACCTTAATGCTTGTTTTTTATTTAAGTCTTCTTAGTTCCTAACACTTAGTTCTGCCAGGAACTTGTCAAAACTGCAAATTCGGTCTTCTTTCTTTTCTAGGTTGTAGGGATGAGGGGCATCCTCAGTCAACACTTATTGCTAATGACACGTGTCAGAAACACAAAAGGACTTTAGGCTTACAAATGATCTCCTCAAGAGAATTATAAGTCAGGGTCCTTATGAATGAATTTCCTGTCCATTGCCCGTGCTGATAGACACGCAGCAGAAAAAAAACAGCTGGGCATCCTCAGCTGTTTCTCTGCCCCTCAGTTACCCTCTGTGGTCACTGGATGAGACACCCCCATTTTCTGACTTGGATCTTTATCTCAGAAAGAGTTACAACTCTGCACTGAGCTTTCCACCCCCACTGCCTTGCATGACCTCGCCACCAGCTTCTAGCACTGTCTCCTGCGGTCACTCCCTGGCATCACAGGACTCCCACTTGGCTTTAGTGAATTCCTTGTGCATTTGTCAAGGAGTCACAGAGTCTCTGATGTTAGACAAGGAGGGCATTTAGAGAACTGAGTCCAACCCACTCCACTGTCTCCCAATCCTTTGTTCACTGAGCCCACCGGTAATGGAGGGGGTCTGTGACCTAGGAAGGGGAAAATAATTTCATCTTCTTTTGCACTAATCCCAAGATGAAATAAAACATTTTCTTCTATCATAACTGTAAATAGACCACTATCATATTAGTAGTACCTGTAACTCTCACCGGCAGAAATCACACATATATTTCATGTGACTTTATAGTTATCACAGTTATCTCAAAATGTTGTCAACAGTTATCATTGTGTCAAAACCAAGGTGGTCATTAGACCTGCCCTGGGCCTTGTAATGCAAAGTGTTAATAAAGAGGCACAAGTGTTACTATGACATATCATTTGTTTTTCAGTGTTTTGATAGCTATGTTTCAGTCTAATTGGCTTTCTTTCTAAGTCTATTTTGTTTTAGGAATTAAAAAATTTTTTTTTCTCTGAAAGGTTTCCATAGGTGTCATTAGACTGCCAAAGGTATACAAAAAAGTTCCGAATGTAAGTCATGTGATTGTTCCTATATCACCAAATTCAATGTACAAGTTATTCTGGCAGAATATGAGAGAGACATGATCTGGGAGTTCTAGAATAAGGCCTCGTATTTAGAAGATCTGTGGTAAACCATTGGTTCTATTGGAATTTGTTATGCTAATACTTCTAGAGCTTTCTGAACTCCAAAGTGAAAGAGAGACCCTGAGTATTAAAAGGGGCTATACCTGAATCCCAACAATGATCCGAGGGTTGAAAGTAGAAAATTCTTAAAAAGGTATGAAGAATTTTGTGCATATGAGTAATGCATTGATTTGTGTGTCTGTTATAAACCTAATTTTTACTCAACCCATCACCTCCATTCTAGGTAGGTATAATATCACTAAACTACCTGTGATGATTCATATTCAGATAACAATCTGAGTATTTTTTAAACAGTAAATTTGGCTCATTTTAAAAACTGGATTAAAATATAAAGCTGTTAACATTTATGAGAAGAGAGATCATAAACTTAGAAGCCATTAGTTTAAAAGTAGCACACGTTTAACCTTGTGTGGATGCTCACTAAGCTGTGGATTTACTTTGAAAAAAAAGAGTAGAATTAAAGAACCTTTATTGGAAGCATTCCACCGAAGACCATGCATTATGTATATAAAGATCTCTAACTCTCTGGAAACAGATTCTCCTTCCCTTATCTAAGGCCCCCTTACAGTAGGGAAGTATTTGATTAGCTTTTCACCCTCATTCTCAATGTATATTTTCAGGAAAGCAGGACTGCCTGCTTTTAGACAAGCAGCTTAAAAATTTTAATTTTTCCACTCCCACTTCCTCAAATAACAGTGATAATTCTAGTACCAATAATGAAATTTCCATCATCCCCAAAACTCTCTCCCTTCATACCAGCTTCTCAGTTCAAGACTAGCTGGTTAGAGCCTCACTGGTGGTCTAGGGATTAAGTCTCAGTGCTATCACCTGTAAGACCTGAGTGCAATCACAGCCTGGGAGCTATCCACATCGCACAACAGACCTCTCCGTCTCACCCTCTATTCCCCTCAGCAGTGTATTTCAATAAAATCTGTCTGCTCTGTTCCCCTCCATCTGTGGTGAATCCTCTCACTGCCCCTACACTTCTGGCCTGTACCCCAGGTCTTCTAAATAATAATAATAATAATAGTAATAATAATAACAATAATAGACTAGGTGGTTAAAGTAGACTTTAGTGCACTCTGTGGTCTTTAAGAGCTCCCTCATATCTGTCTTTTTCTTCCACTCACACATTACACAACTGACTAAAACAATATTTTATAGGTCAGTCATCTTTGGTAATTCCCCATAGGCTCAAAATAAATTCTAAACACCTTATAAACACCTTAACCTGGCATTTAAAGCTTCCATAATTTTGCCCCAACCTATTGTTATAATTATTAAAGACTTGCCTATGAAGACAGTGGCTTCTGAAAAATACAATCTCCCCATTTCTCAACACATTTTCACCAGTGTCTGCTTACATCATTTTCCTTGATGGAAATGCCTATACCCACCCAGGACATCTGCCTAGACTACACATATTCTGTACATTCTTAATTGCCAAGCTCAAGTCTAATCCCTTTCCCTGCACTTTGTCCACATATCTGTTCTATGTGAAATTCTATAACCCTGAATATGTAACCAATTTTGCATTTATTATGAACTGTGTTGAGGTTGTGTTTATTTGTAACACAAATTGTGTTTCAATTTTTGTTTATTTGATCTTGGACCCATAGCTGGATTGATCTGATTGATAACATAAGAATAGTTGTTACCTTGGAAGATTGTTGTTAGAATTAGAGATAATATGTTCCAGGGGGTCTTTTATCACAGATAAAATAATGAGGCATATCACCCTAAAGAAGTCTATCAGTTAGTTGGAGAAATAGATATAAATTAAAACAGGCAAGGGGCCTCCCTGGTGGCACAAAGGGTTAAGCACCGCACTATGAAGCAATTCGAAGCCTCAGCAACCCACATGGCTCAGCAGACCTCTCCTGTCTTCACCCCTGCTCCTCTCAGCAGTGTATTTCAGTCAGTCTGCTGTTCTGTTCCCCACTCTGTCTCTGGTGAATCCTTCACCCCCCTGCATCTCTGGCCTGTACCTCAGCTCTTGTATGCATAAATAAATAAATCTTTAAAAAAGTAAATGAATTAAAAGAGGCAAATTGATAAAGAGAAGAATAGAAGCAAGGAACAAGAAGACTTAATTCTGCTCCCAACACAACTGCTCAATAAATTAGTGACTTTTCTGTTCATTCTTTTCCTGCATCTGTTTCTTCATACCTAAATTCTGGGAAGATGGTAGAATAGAAAATCCTCAAGGTCTTTTTATATAGTAATACACAATAATTCTAGAAACTGAAAAAACAAGAGCATAGAACTTAATTCTGAGTTTCAAGGCATGTAAAAAGTAGAGGATATTTATTTAAGAACTTTTTTAGTTTTGAAGGTGAGATTTGAGACAACTCAAAGAAATTGAAGCACATAATCTTACAGGAAAAGAGAGAGTTGGGGAGGGGACAAGAAGCAGCACAAGAAAAAAAAATAGTATTACCGGTAAAATCTTGGAGTAGTTTTGAATAAAACCATTATACCCCTGACTGAATCTGATGGGCTGGGATGGTGGTGTAATTGGATATGAAAAAAAGGCTGAGTTGATGGACATGGGATTGCAGAGTTTGGACTTTGTTTGGAAACAGGGAGCTACCTTCAGTAAGATAATGACAAGATGAGAGCATTAGGAAATAACATCACAGCAGGTCCTCCACTATTGAGGAAATATGGAGACACAAAAGGCAGATAAACCAAAAAGACTGTGGGAACACTCCCATTGGGGCCAGATTCGTTTAGAATTTATCATCCTGCAACTTAATCCAGATGTAAGGTGATGGGATGCTTGGTTAAGATGGTGTGGTAGATTTTTTTAATGGATCAAAAGATTTTGCCTTTCTGAGCACTGCTGCTATGCTTGGCCATATGACTTGTAGTGCCTTTAATTATTGAATACCATGCGTCTCTTCATCCTGAAGTCAGAAGCTACTTCCCAGCTAAAGCTTTGGAGCCACTTTCTTTTCTTTTTTCTCTACCATGAAGCCAGCAGTCTTCCCAGAGGACAGCTAGGTAGTAGAGTGGACAGGGAGTGGAGTTAGAACTACCCAGAGTTGACACACATGTGTAAGGAATAATGACTGCCATGGTAGCCCCCCAAGATTTTGGAGTTGTTACCACAGTCTATTTTAGCCTTAGCTGACTGTAAATAAAGACTTCATTAAAGAGAAAAAAAGAGGAAGGGTAGAGTGGCAAATTCAGTGAGAGAGGAGAGAGCACTGTCAGGGCTCAGGCATTAGGACTTTACCCCCCACAGTGATGAGGACCGTGTGACAGGTTCGGAGGTAGGTGGGAGGTGAAGGGATCTTCAATCTAGTTGTTGATATTCTGAATTAAGGCTGACAATAGGGTGTTTAAAGGGAGATTCCTGAGGTGTTAGTCCTAATCTGACTTCCTTACCACGCCTATCCTTCCTCCCTTGAGCCTGATATGAGCAAACAGTGCTAGATCTCATGGAAAGTAGCAGTTCTGGGGTTCCCAGACCAGATTCTGAGCATGATGGATGTTACAGGAATTTAGCTTTGTACCTGTGGGCGATGAGTCGAATGAGATACAGCAGTGCAGTGGGTATGACTGCTTGACTGGCAGCAGTGGCTTAGATGTATTGAAGGTAGGAGAACAGTATGAATCTGCACAAGAAGTAAGGGGATCCAATCTAGTGTGGTCATGGGAATGAAGAGGAAGGGACACTTTAGAGATCAAATTCGTGTGATCAGTTTATAGACTTGCTATTCATCACTTTTGTCCTTTATATTAAACCTAACATTAGTGAATCTTCCAAAAAGAAATTTAGTAATTATCTCCACTCTCACAATCAACCCCTAACAGATCCTGCCTTATCCGCAACGCGTCAAGTCCTTTACCTATCATAATAATGAAGATGATGATAATAGTTCTTTGCCATAAACTGCGTGCCTAACATTGTGCTGAGCATTTTATGTATGTTGTTTTTATGTTTTTCCATTCAATCCCAACTGAATGGGCCATTTGGGAAGTTCATGCCTCTGAGCTCTGACCCAGTCATCATGCTTTGCTTTATGGAGCCAGGACTTTGCATACCACAGCCCTGCTTTGCCAGCTGCTTCTTGTTAGGCTCTGCCAACAGGGGCCATAGGGGGAGGCCACAAGGCTAGGGAGGAAGTGGAACCTGCTGCTGCTTGTCTGCTTCCTGATCCAGCATCTCCCCAGCAACACCTCCTGGCCCTGGGAGTGTGTTCATTCCAGTGGCAGTATACGGCTTGCTTTTTTTCAAAAAATTCTCCCAGACCAGCCTCAACATGCCCCTTCCTCAGAGACCCCAGTCTAGCCCCACAGTGCCCCTTCCTCAGAGGTCTGAGTCTCTGCCCTGTGCAAACCTTCAGTTTCTAAGTTAATAATTCCAGGTCCTTCCCTTTTTGCTCCCAGCCCTAAGTGTAGTGGCCACATCCTACCGTTGTTGTCTTAGAGATACTTTAGATTCTGTTTTTAACTGTTTAGTTGCCTAGTTAAAAACTTCGTATCCAGGCAATAATTCCTTGCCTTTAATTCTTTCTGTTAAAATAATCGGTGTTGTTTTCATTGCTTACTGTGACGCAGATTGGAACAATGAGATAAAAATCATTCTTAACGTTTCATAATAAAATAACCAAAGCCTCATATGAAGGAAATTACGTAACTGCGCACTGTCATGCTGATAATAATTGAAGTTAGGATTCAGATATCCTTGTCCTTGGGGAGCCTCGAGCCTCGTCATAACTACTCATTTTGAAACTCTGTCTCATTCACTTTTACTGTCTCCCTTTTGTGTCCGGCCATTGGCCACCTCTTCCTTCCCCCCCCCAACCCCCTGGGTGCAAGGTGCAAGGGCCAGGGAGGAACAGGTATGGGTGGCATTAGTGCAGCCCAGCCTGGGACCAGAGCAATGGCCCAGTCGGGGGCTGAGGGTGCCCACACCTTCATGGTATTAGTTTGGGACCTGGTGTCAGAACTGAGCGTTCTCTCTACTCAGCTTCTCCTGGAGTTTCAGGTAAAGGGCAGTGGAGCACCAGGGTGTGGGCAACCAGGCAGCTGGGGAGGAACAAACCTGGCTGGAGCAAGCAGAAAGTGGGGTCTGCTGGAACCTCCCGGTGTTCAGCCTGTTTGGGAAAGGAAGTGAACGCTTAAAATCTTGGTCCTCCGCAACTAAAGCCTTCCCAGAGTGATGTGGTTTTGCTTAGTACCATAGCTGCAATGCTCTTCTTCAAACACAACAAACAGAACAATGCAAACAGTCTGTCTTCCCAGTCACCAGCCCTCACAGTCCCCCGCAGGTCTGATGTGTTTGCCTGTGCTGAGTGTGCGCTTGGGTCACACGCAATGGGGGGCAGCTGAGCCTCCACCTGGCTGTTCCCTCCCTGTTTTCCAGGCAACAAGACTTAAACCTTTCTTGCTTGCTCCTCAGCAGATCCTGGAGGGGAGGAAAAACTCTAGTCTTAGCACCAGGCCTAACCAGCTCTATCCTTTGCTGTGTGCCCCACCATTTACCCAAGCTGGCCCTGGGCTAAAATGATCTTGCTGACAGCTGGAGGTGGTCGGGTGGCTTGAGGGGCAGGCAGGCCCTTTATGCCACTCACAGTATCCTTGCTCCAATTTCATACAGTAGGAGGCTGGTAGAATCTGTCATTTGCAAACAATTAAGAATTGTGGGAAGGGTCAGGTTGTTCACTGTGCTGCTGAGGTTGATGGAGGTTGTTAATTGAACAAGCCAAAGTTTACTGATTACTAACAGTGCTCCAGGTACTATACTGAAAGTGCTAGCTTCATTGAGAAAATTCTGGCATAGCAGGGCACTTGATTAAACACAAGTCACATTATTGGCTTTGCAGATTTGTCTATTTTTAATGACAATTTTCTAGGAGCTGGAGGTGTGTTTTTTTCTGATTTTCATAAAGTACCCTTTAGCCGCTCCAGTCTATTCAAATCACCCCTTCCTAACACACATTCCCCTGCTACTGATTTCTGTTTGCAGCTGTTGGCATCTAAAGGCATTAGATGCACGAGAGCTTTTCTTTTTCCACTTGGAAAGGGAAATTGGGTAGAAACTGCTAGAGGGGAAGCAAAATGGGGAAGATGGAGAGACTGTATATGCTTTACTCTTTATCCAGCTTGGAGGACTCTGAACTCTGGTCATGGGGCAGATGCCAAAGGAAATAAAAAAAAATGCTCAATAAGCCTCACGGAGGTGAGGTGTGGTCAGTGAACTGCCTTGAGACCTGGTGACAGGCACTGGGAGAGGAGTTTGTGCTGCCACAGCACGCTGCTGACACTTGGGAACTGCAGGCCTTGGGAGTGTGTGGCTGCTGTAGCCTTGGCAGAAACCCTGACTACCCTAGGTGGGTGGTGGCAGAGAGATGATGTGCAGCTCATGAGTGAGGAACATGGACTCGTGTACACCTGGGTGACTGATGCTAACTAGAGGTTGTGGGTATTCCCTATTCTTTGTGAGCAGAGCTACAAACCTCACAGACCACCTTACAACAGCTGAGATGTACTGTTTCTCCACCAAAATTTAGAGAGTATTGGGGGAGGTAGAGCTTGTTTTAGCCAGTGTGGTCAGGGAGGTAATGTTGTATCTCAATGACTCTCAAACAGGAGGCTTCTGGGGGTAAATGGGGATTGCAGGAGGAGGAACAAATTCAAAGACTCAGAGGTAGGAGCGTGTCAGGCTGTCTGTGTAGATAAGGGTAGGCAGTGCAGGGAGAGTGCTGGAGAGGAGGCTGGAGAGCCAGCACCTTCATGGGCCTTGAGAGCACTTGGGTTTTCGTCTCAATGATACAGGAAGCTATTGGAGGGTTTTGAGCCAAGGACTAACGTGGTTTGATGTGTGCAGATAGAGTTCTTAAATCAGCAGTCATTTGATGTTTGCTTAGGGCAACCTTTGATGGAGGCACTATTATTATCCCTGCCATAAAGGCAACCAGGCTTCTCTTAAGGAATTAAAGTAACCTATCTAAGGCTAGCTGGCTTGGAACAGGAGCTGGGATTTGTTTTTTTTGTTTTGTTTTTTAAAGATTTATTTATTTATTTATGCATACAAAAACTGGGGTACAGGCCAGAGGTGCAGGGGATGAGAGGATTCACCAGAAACAGAGCAGAGAACAGAACAGGCAGAATTGTGGGAAGGGTCAGTGACTGAAATACACTGCTGAGGGGAGCAGCGGGCGAGACAGGAGAGGTCTGCTGCACCATGTGGGTAGTTTCCTGGCCGGCTGGGGATCAAACTTGTACTGCAGTGGCTCTGGACAGCTTCATAGGTTGCGTCTTAACCCCTTGCGCCACTAGGGAGGCCCAGGAGCTGGGATTTGAACCCAAGTAGAATAAGCCATCATTGATGGATAAAGGACTCTCCATGACTTAAAAAAAAAAAAAAAACCAACCCTCATTATACTACAAGGAGATTTTCTCTGTAGCCCAGTGGTAGATGTGACAACACCCCCCATGCCTGCCAAGTCCTTCCTGACCTCCCAGGAATTCTCTTCATTCTGCAGGCATCCTTCCTACCCACTGGAACACCCACCTGTCAATGTTCTCTAGTGGATGTGAGCATCTTTGGGTTAAGGATCTTATCTCTATTTATTGGGAGACCCCTTCAGGGATCCAGAGATCTAGTACCATTAAAAGTCTGCACATTTATTTAATTAAAAGCAAGTCCAAATACTGAGGCTGGGGAAATTGCCTGCCTGGTAAAACAAATCTATAAATCCCACTTCCTGCTGCTTCCAGGCTGACTGTAAATACCCTGAAAATTCAGCTTCACTGGGAATGTTTTGACCATTCTGCTTCTGGCTCAATGGGTAGTAATAAATAAAAATGAAAAGTGGTGGGAGAAAAACTGGATTAAATTTATTTAAAGCTTACGACTCAGCCCAGGGAGGATGGTTAAGAACTTCTGGTTTGTTCCTGTCATGTCTGACTTGGTTCTTACATTCCAAAGGGCAGGCCCTCGGGGTCTTGGCAGCCATTGCTGGCCTCCATGGTGACTCACGCACAGCTCTGAAGGCGGCAGAACTGATGAGTCATCATCATTTCAGAAGTAAAAGATAGAAAGAACCTCAGTTTGACTATTTAGCTGGGGCAGTTATATATTCCCTACCCAAAGCAAGCACCATGCTCTGACAGGTGCTGTACCCAAAAAGTGCTGGTGGTGGGGGCGGGGGAGAGAAGAGGGGAAAGACATTTGCAGCTGGGACATTCTAAGAAGCGTGGCTGTGAGGCTGCCATATGGCATATGAATTTGAAAGTCGGGTCTTGGGGCAACCTGAATTCTCTAAACAGGCAGGCTACCATTAAGAACTAATCCCTTTCTCATGAGCATACATCACTTCCCTGGTATCAGCAGCTGTAGTGATGCAACAGTAATAATTACAGGTCACCAATAGCCCCAAGATGCTGTGATCCCAAGGCTCATCTAACAGTCCCTTCGAGATCCATTTGTAAAGTCACCTCTGACATAGGCAGTCTTCCTAGAGCTGTGGTGATGCTGCCTGGATTCCACGTGGGACCAATGTGCCTTCTGGTCTGCCATGTGGCCCCAGGGAGGCCTCTGTACAGGCGGGCCAATAATGTGTAGCTGTGAGCTCCTTTCTTAGCTATAGCAGATGTCTGCCTGCCCATGAACCCTGTCACCCTCTTTGGTCACCCCAGTTCTCTCTGCCCACACCCCGCACAGACTCAGGGCTTTCTCTAGTGGCCTTTCAGAGGTTTCTGGACTACTCGGCCATGGGAACAGCCCATTGCTTCTAGGTCAGCTTTTCAGTCTCCATTCTGCCCAGTGAGGAACTTTCACTCAGTTGCTGGGCAGTGGCAGCCCTCTGCACCGTGGCCACAGATTGATCACTCTGTCCCTCCAAGGACACAGCACCCCATGGACATGGGGATGCACCCCCACAGACCATGTCCTCAGACACACGCAGGTTTCCAGTCACCAGCATGAAATCAGATGTGTGATTCTAGTGAGGGCAGCTGAACCCCCACAAAAGGCAAAATTGTTTTGTGCACGTCTTATTTTACCCAGACTTCAGCTCTACTTCAGTCTAATTACTTTATCCTGGGTGTGTCCATGGGAAAGGACCTGATTCTCTCCATATCAACAGGAATGTGCCTCCTTCACAACACATTCCGGGGTTTCACCTCTGGCAATAAGCTCCTAAGTCAGAAAGAACTCTCATTTCATGGACTTTGATTCTCTCAGTTAACAAATGCTAAGTTTCTACTCTGTGCTCACCCTAGGAGGCTTTCAAGGATGTAATGATGTGTGAGTTATAGTCTCTGCCCTCTCCCTACAAACAAAGTTAAACTTCTTTGTGAATGATATATGTCAGAGACATTATTCATAATGTCATATGTAACTCCTTACCACATAACTTCCTAGGCCCAATCTGGATGTAACCCTCTTACCATAGACCTTTTATTTCAATCTGCACAGAGTTTTGCATTTATTTTTTTTATCTTTGTTATCTTCCTTATCTTTATTTAATTTGTATTGAATTTTTGGACAATCTATGACTCTCCCCTAGGTGCGGTCACTGTAGTTCTCCCACCACCAAAGCACCCACAGTCCATCTCCATATTCCCTGGCGCTCTTACCACACCCCCACTTTCACCCCCCTCCCCTCATGGACACCTTGTATCTACACCATAGATCTTTTGACAATTTGGGGCACTTTCTGTGGGAGTTAGTCATTACAGGGCTGGAAACTCTTCCACATTCTGTAACCTTATGCAGAATGTGGCCCTAGGGCAGAAGCAATTGCGATTAACTCCTGTTAATTAATTATGCCCATTTAAGCACAGAAGCAGAGCGGCAGCAGTCGAGCTTGGAGGGCCATCCCAGCACCCACGGAGGGCCAGGCACCACAACAGCACTGTTGTTCTACCCATCGTTGCCTTTGGCTCCCCCTTGGCAAGCGGTGCTTAATTGCCTCCCAAATGAGTAGGTCTGAACCTGTTTACCAAGCCTTCTTGGCAAGGCTGTAACTCAGTGTCCCCAGGCCTCCCCGGCCTGTGGGGGCCAATTAGATCACATTTTCGCTCAAATTTTCTCAGCTGGTTGTTCCACCTGCATAACACTAGCCTTCCATGCCTCCCTTTTCACTAAGTCTCTTAACTTACTTGTCCACAGAATGTATGAAGAATGCTCAAGAATGATTTATAGCTCTTGGAGGTCCATGGCTCATCAGTCATTGAAACTACCTCCACCAACCCCCATAGATCTTCTCTGTGTGAACCCCTGTGTATGGGCCTGACTATCTAAGCCCCACCTGACCCAGGGGGCTGAGATGGTGACAGTCTGTCCTGCTATAGCCCCCATGAGCTCTCCAGCACTGAGACTATGCAGAGTTCTGTAGTGACTGGGGAACACAGTGAATGGCCTGGGACTTCGGCACTGCACAAAGCAGAGAACACTGCTCTGAAAACACTCCCCATCACACCTGTCTGCCAGTCACAAAGCTGCGCTGTGGCCTCTGTGCCACCTACAAAGCATCACAGAACTGTTTCCTGCCACTTCCTCCTCATGCAGCCATGCCACATTCCGTGCAGAGGCAGGAAAAACCTCCTCCACTCTGTGCCCTTTTATATTCTGAAGTCCCACAGCTCTTCTGCTTGTGCCCAAACATCCAAAGTTCTCTGATGCAAATGGCTCCTCAGCTTCTAGCTTGGGCTTCAGTCTCCCCAGGTTCTGTACCCCCTCCAGTGTCTTGTCTGCACCCCAGCAACACCATCCTCCCAGTTTCTCTCTTAGAGCCCATCCGCCCCCATTCATTAAGCTCTTCTTTGCTAAAAAACTAAATGGCTCAAAACCACAACAATGTAGATCAACCAGGCAAATAAATGCTTGCAGACTGTGGGTGGGGTCTGGCCACCTGTGTCTGAGCTCTGCTTGGGCTCAGCTGTCCTGGTACAAGAAAAGCATTGTACCTCTAATGTGTCTATTCCTTTTTCTGGCATTAAACAGAAAGCAGCTTACAGCTTATTGGCAGCAGATCTTGATTCTTTTTTCCCTTCATTTCCCCAATTTCTCATAAGGATGAAATTAGATAATGTGGTAAAAGTTATACCTAAACTACCATGGGCTGAGTCAATGTAATAGAAGGTTCAAATCTTGCATACTATTGATGCTCAATAAATAACATTACTGAATGCCTATTGGCCATGACATGTATTATTTATGTAGCCATCCATTCAAAAAATGCTTATTGAGCACCTAGTATGTGACAGAGTCCATTCTAGACACTGAAGATAATAGGCATAATAGGTTCATGGGCCAAGGTGAATGCTAAATAAATTGATTTTAAGAAACACAAATAAGAAAACATCAGATTGCAATGTGTTCTGCAGAGAACTGATTTTAGGGTGATGGGGTAGAAGGTGACTAGGTGGCCCCGTTATAGTGGGACAGCAGTGAAAGCTTCCCTGAGGAGGTGACATGAGAGGAGATCAAAATGAAGGGGGAACATCTGTGAGATCAGAGAAAAGAGGATTCCAGGCAGAGCACCACAAAGGCAAGGAGCGGGTTGAGCTTGCAGAGCACTGGGAATGGAATGAAGGTTCAAGAGACTGACGAGAGAAGAGGAGGCCAGTCAGCATTGGATGTGGACAGTAAGGAAGTGAGGAACTCCAGAAGGATCCCTAGATTGACATGACATGCTTGGGATGTGGGTAGCCTGGCAGGGGTGGTCATCAAAGTATGTGGAGAGTGGTGCAAGCTTGCTTGTGCACTCTCGCGTGGCGTGCGTGCTCTCTCTCTCTCTCTCTCTCTCTCACACACACACACACACACACACACACACACACGAGAAACATGGAGAGAAACTGTTAGAGCAATCAATTGATTTCACAGATTTTTTTAAAAGCAATTTTTGAAAGCAAACTATAGCCAATTCCACAGGCTAGAAAGTCAAGTAACTTTAAAATAGCCTAAGGCAGGTAGCCTGCATTAAAGACAAAGCCAGCTACAGGCCAGATCTCTGTTTACCCAGGGAAATATCCATAGCAGCGGGAGGGAGCTGGGCTGGGCTTGGGAATTTCTGATAAGTCTTCACGTTGGAATTTAATTTGTTTTACTTAAAAGTAAACTTAAGTGCTTGTTCTCCTGAAAGCTGCCAGCCCAGTCTATTCCCTAAGAGCCTGAAAGCTAGACCCCAAAGGAGCTCCCTACTTTGCCAACATACATTGTGTCCTGGTGTTTGCTGACTTCTCAAATACAGGTCGATGAAACTAAGAAATGCCCCACAAAAGGGTAAATGTGTGAAATCAGGATCCTGTGGGAGCTTAAGGAATTTACAGATGCCCGAATTTTATCATTGTGCTGACTTTTAAATTAAAGATAATGTCTGCTCTTTACAGGTCCTTACTAACAAATAAGAATGTTGATATCGCTCAAGCCCATGATAGGATTATCTTTCCCAGAACTAGGAGTCTCCAGGACTAGCTAATCATAAGGACTTTTCCCTCCCCAGGTCTGAGACTTTCTCCTGATTCTGTCTTAGTCACACAGTTACTCATTACCTGGCAAGGCATTGAGAGTTTATCCACGGCCACTGTACATTTTGTGCTGCTTTGTTAAATAAGGAAAAATGCAGATGGCTGAGTCATACTTTCAATTCATTTTTCAATTTTTACCTGGAGCAAAGTTTTTCTATATGCACACCAATTTTATTACTTTCCATGTTACTCTGATCATATACTCTGCAAGGTAACACAGTCTTTTGCTTGAGGACATTAATAATACATATTGTAAGTAGAGAGTAGCATTATCAAAGTACTCTTAAACAGATGTTTAATGGAAATATGGCAAGATTTAGTAACTCACACTCAAGGGCTATAGAGTTGTGGCAGAGAGGAAAATAGACAATTAGAAACTTCAGACCCTGGCAGAGCTTTGTTACTGCTAGAAGGCCCCTTTTACATGGTTTTCAAATCTGAAATTTATTTAATTTGACAATTATTCACACTATAAACCCAGCCCTGTTAAACGGAATAAGTACATTCATACTTAAAATATTTGAAGTACTACTGAAGTCTAAAACACTATAGATAAGAGCCCTGTCTTAAAAGGAATCTTATCTAATTGGGTAAAAACACACATGAACTAGTTCAGCGACAAAGCAAGGTGGAGTGTGAGATGGGCTAGCTTGAGCAGGCAGGCACCATGTGCTTAGAAATCAAAAGATAGAAATAGATGCAACCTGAAATGGTCAGTGTCCTGAACTCAGCTAAATGATCTTGAAGGATGAACAGGATGTGTGTGGGAGGGACTAAGGGCAAAACCCTCTGTGTATGTATGTATCAATAGATACTGCCCGGAAGGTTTAGGGTGTGCATGCAGGAGGGGACCTACCAGGTAAGAAGATTTCCTGGTGCCACATTGAAAAGAAATGTAACACAGATGGTATCACTTGCTGTGATAGAAACAGTATCTTTTTGGAGGCATTCATCTCCAGCTCACACTGAGTTTTCGTGCCACATGGACGAACTCAGTCAAATAAACTTATTTGCAGGCATCAGACTGGAGTTAGAAAAATCCATGCTAACTCATTGCACTCTAGAAGTGGTAGCTCACTTGCTAGAGAGTAGGAAGGCTGGGATGGTCTGCTTACTAAAGTTATTGGAGCAGAGAAGAGAATCACCAAATGGTATTGAACTTACCTGTCTTCTGCATCCATTCCCTCTACTGAAGGGGTTCCACCGCAAAGGGATTAGCTCCTCCTTTTTGGAATTAAAAAATGCTTTCAATAATCAGGGAATTCCTCTGGCTCAAAGGGTTCAATAGATTTAAAACCAGAACGACAGTTCTATAGAAGTGTCCAATGCTAATGTACCAGGACCATTCATTTGCCACGTGTGTGGTCCTGGATGTAATTATAAAGCCCAGCTTCTGCATCTTTTAAACACTTAACCAAAGTGTCTCAGAAGTGAAAGCTAAGATGCATTCTCTTCCTCTCTTACTCACAAACTTTCAAACTTGAATAATGGCCTGAATATAATCCCAACCTATTCTCAAAGTCACGGTTAGCTCAGCCATTCATTACCTGTATGAATCCACATAGTTAATTTCTATAAACCTCCATTTCTTCCTTTCAAAATCTATACACTAATACCATTTGATAAAAGTATTATAAAAATACCTCTATTTTTATATACAATTATTCTTTTAGATTTATAGTTTGTAAAAGATTTTTATGAATTCTCTGGTAACCTCTTAAGGTAGATAAAGGTATTAGCAGTTTTGGAGATAAGAAGACTGCAGTTAAAACTGACTAAGCCCAGGCCTCCCTGGTGGCGCAAGGGGTTAAGATGTAACCTATGAAGCTGCCTGCAGCCACTGCAGTACCAGTTCCATCCCCGGCCAGGGAGCTACCCACGAGGTGCAGCAGACCTCTCCTGACTCGCCCGCTGCTCCCCTCAGCAGTGTATTTTAGTCAATCTTCCTGTTCTGTCCCCCACTCTCTCTGGTGAAGCCTCTCACCCCCCACACTTCTGGCCATACCCCAATTCTTGTATGCATAAATGAATCTTAAAGGAAAAAAAAAATGACTAAGTCCAAGAACATGCAATGATAGGACACAAGTCAGGTCCCAGCTGAAATACCATTCATTGGTATCTATCCTCTGGCCTAGCTGTCTTTGTTTAGTGAGACACACAAAATAAGCAAACAAATCATGTATGTATTTTATAAAGTGCATAGCAAGTCCTCGGTAAATGTGGTTTCTTCTGAATCCCATGAGGTAGCTGGCAAGAGCTTTAGAAACTTCTGTTGAATTAGTACCTGCTTCTCTTGACTCAGTAGCCATGACCCCACATGGATATGGAGCACTAGAAATGCCACTAGTGTGAACAGGAAGGACTGCTGATATAAAATATAGACTGCAATTCAGAGACATCATGTGAAAAAAAAATCTCATTAAGTTTTAAATTGATTACATGGTACAATGAAAATATTTTGAGTTTAAATATTTCACCAGTTTCTTGTCACTTCTTTCTAATGTGACTACTAGAAATTATTCTGTTGCACATGCAGCTTGCCTTTGTTGCTTGTATATTTCTTTTGTACAGAGCTATTCTGCCTCACCCCAAAGTCCTTCCTGTGCATTGCCTGACCTCTCAGCCCTCCTCCCTCCTCACCAGGACTCTGAGATCCTCCTACCTGGAGACCAGAGATCTGCTCACCTGCTTCATGCCACAGTGTTAAGAATCTTCCTCTCTTTAGAAAAGGTATTGAAAGTAGAGTTTAATGCATCTGGGGTGGGGAGAGATATCTGGCAAGGATGATAATTTCAAAGGCCTACAGGAGCATGATATTGTGATATATAAGAAATATATATTTGTTCATTCAGATAACAAAATATATTTCTCATACATGTTTGGTCTTCACCCAAAGTTCCTGACTCAAAACTCCCAAATCCTTGGGATTTACTAAGTGTTCTTTTGCTTAGTGATTGAGGTGATTCTTAGAAGCAGCATAAAATGGGGGCTGGTTGCCAGGTGAACCAACCGTGCAAGTAAAAGGTTGAAACTTCTAGTTCTACCCCTACACCTCTGGGGCGGTAAAGATTGAGTTCAATTGCCAGTTACCAATGAACTAATCAATTATGCCTGAGTAATGATGCCTCCACAAAACCACAAAAGGAAAGGCTTAGGAGAGCTTCCAGGTTGGTGAACATGTGGAGATTGAGGGACAATGCTGTACCTGGAGAGGACATGGAAGCTCTGCCACCTTCCCCCATACCCTGTTCTGTGCATCATTCCCAACTATTCCTGTTACAACCTTTTGTAATAAACCACTGATCAAAGAGTAAATGGGTTCCCTGAGTTCTGTGACCCACTCAAACAAATTAATTGTAGCTGAGGAGGTCTTGGGGACCTCTAATTTATATAGACAGCAGTCAGGAGCACAGGTAACAACCTGAACTTGAAGTGGGCCCTTGTAATCTGAGGGCATCATGGAAATCTCCATCCGGTATCCATTTGATCAGAAGCACAGATAACAACTGGGCTTGGTACTGGCATCTGAAGTGGAGAGTAGTCCTAGGAGCCCCTACCTTTGGAATCTGATGCTAATTTCTGGTCCGTAGTGTCAGAATTGAGCTGAAATGAGTTAAATACTTGGACACTAATTTCTTGTTGGTATGGGGGAAACTCCGCACACATACATGTATGTGGAAATTGCTCTCACAACACCAATTTCAAAAACTCAGGAGGACATCATAAAGTAGACCTGATCTAGGCAATAATACAGAATGGTGGGGATTGTGGCAAAATTCCTGATCCAAAAGGAAGAGCCACCACCCAACTCTAGTTAATTGTTGTATATTGGAATTGGGACACAATTGATTTGTAACAAAATAAACCCTTCCAAGAAGCATTATAAAGGGCTTAAGATTTTGCCTGAGGACTCTATTTGGCCTATTTAGCCTCAGTTGGTAACTCTTTATTTATTTGTATACAAGGCCCCTCTGGTACAGTGTGAGGTAAACTGGACAGGTTGTAGCATCTTCTCTTGACAGTGGCTTTGTCCCTGGACATCTGTAGAGCTGGAAGAGTCCTCTCCTCTATAAAGGAGATACTGAGACCCGGAGAGGACAAGTGGCTTACCCATAATCATACTATCACTCACTCAGGGCAAGAATGCCAGACTCCTAATTCTCTTTTAACTGATCTGTCAAAACAACAGTGTCTTCTCTATGCCTCAAGGTTTGCCTCTGAGAAAGGATCTTGATGAACTGAAACACACTGTCAGATGTTTAAGTGAATCTTAGAGCAAAAGGTGCTATGCCCATATTCTGGTTGGCTAGGTGGATAGTACAAATGGCTAATGTCCTTGGTGAATCACTCTGAAACATCATAGCATTTATTCTACAGGGCAGACACTAATTATTTATCCAGAGTGAATTGAAATCCCCAAACCACCCAGGTAGAGAAAAATAATCACAATGCTGAATATTCTTATTATTTATGAGCAAGTCTGCATTCTAGACACCTGAGTCAGAATCCAGGGGGAGAAATATTCTTGTTCTTCAGCTGACTTGTAAAACTTTCCATTTAGGCCATCCTCTAAATGCATGTGCCCTCTTTGCATTTTTAATGTATAAATGTTCTAACCAAGTCAGTAGGAAAAATGCAGGTATTAAATTTTGCATTCACTCAACACAGTTTTCTTTCTGGCCCCTCCTTTTACAAATATATTTTAGAGCACGTAAGACTTGAAGTGCTTGTTTATATTATTGACAATAGATCCAAAATAAATATCAAGTTCTGGGTAATTTTAACTTTCTTGCTTAAAACCTGGGACTTTCCTAGGTGATGTAAGAAGACTGAGCTTTTCCAAATTACCCAAGTTACGAGAACACTGCAGAAAAGATCAGTTAATTTTCAATAATTTACATACCATGATTTCTGGGGCTAAGTCTTGAGGACAGTTTTATTTATACTCTGCTAGTTGTCCCTTTAAGCAGTTCAATGAGACTGGAAGAATAGGATTACTGTTTAAGATGAGGAAACAGTGTCCTGGGAAACTGAGTTCCCTAAATATGATGGGGGCCGGTATCTCCTGGTTCACATCAAGGTTTCCTTCTATGATATCTGAGGGAACGAACATGCAGACATCTTTAGCTCACATTCCCAGAAGAGCAGAACCCCATGATAAAATTGGACATTATTATAATAACTTAGCCTGTGGGCAAAAAAAAGATATAAACCTTCATACTCACTTAGATCCTAAAGATTGTTTATAATATTAATTTAAATAAAAAAACAAGTCAAGTGGAAAACCAAGTATTGAATTTGCTGCAATTCCTGGTAGACTTAAATGACATGGGAAAGTTTCCCCCTCTCTGCAGGAATCAGAGGGGAAACTTCAACCTTCCAAGCAGTCTTGACAAACGCTCTTCCTGTGACCTCTTCTCAGCAAAAAATTAAAGATGGGAGAAAATTTTACAAAGGCAGTAGTGCTGGAGAGAAAGAGGTGGGAGAGTTATCAATTATAAGAGAAAGAGAGGGCAGGGTTAAATAAATAATTTTAAGTAAAACATGAAGTTCATTAGATAATAAAAAGTGCTTCATTGAGAGGTGACATTCAGGTGATGAGGAGGAGGCAGCGAAAGAGCAGCTACATGGATATCTCAAGTGGAACATATTAAGGCAGAGGGAACAGCAGGTGCTAAGGTCCTGAGGCAGGAACATTGCTCATGTAGTCAAGGAAAATGGAGAAGGCCAATGTGGCTGGCAGAGTGTATGGAAGAGGGAGGTTTTTGAAGTCCACGAGGTAATTTTTCATATCTGCTCTATGTGGGAAGAGAGAAGAATGGAGCCCATTCCTGTTGTCTGATACTATTTTCCCATGAAGTAGAAGTTACTGTTCAACTTTACATATGCTCATATAGATCATGTGTCCAGAAAGAAAAAAATCCCTACATCTCAAAAGTGGTCATCTCTTTAGCATGGAATATGCTTATTTCATATGTGCACACCTTAGGCATATGTTAGCTGAAATGAATAAGCAGAACAGACAACATTCCCTTTGTTGGCTCTGCTACATTTCTATTCCCCGCACTCCAGCCACAGGTCCTGGTATCTCTTGTCTAGGTCATTAGAACCTCAGGCTCTTGTCCTGGTTCCAGCGTCTGTAGTTCATAGCCATCCTGCACACTCTGGTGCTAATACCAGGAGTCCTGACCATCCCTGAGGAAGGTAAGAGACGAGGCAGAGATTGGCGCTCTGAACTCCCACCCCCACTTCAGCCAATGCATCCCTTGTTTATCCAAATGAAGTATAACACCTGTATGTAAGATTTCTTTTTGCCCCTCAAAATGAAAAACCACTGATCTAAAGCAATACCTCATATCATATTGCTGTCACCCTCTTGCTTTAAAACCTTCAGCACCCTTTTGCCCAGTAAAATAAACTCCAAGCTTCTGTTAGAGCAAGAATAAATTGAGTTCTCAAAGTGACCCATTAGGTAGGACATCATCTGGCCCCTCTTTGTCTGATTCTTCCCTCCTCTCACACAGTCCACTCCAGGCACCCCAGGGGTTTGCCCACGACCCCCTATGTGCATCCCCACCCCAGCTTTTGCACAGTTCCTTCTGCCTGAAACATGCGTCTTCTGTGTATTTGCTTGACTGATCCCTTCATTTTATTTAGTAAATCATCTTCCTGTTCAAATATCATCTCATTTTGGCTACTCCTGGTAACCCCATTAAAAATAGTACCCCTTTACTCTCAATGTTCTGACCCAGAATTATCTTGATTTGTGGCACCATCTTGTATGTTGTATTGTGTTTGTTATTTGCTTACTGTTTCTCTCTCTACCGGGTTTATAAGTCCTGTGAGAGCAGGAGCTTTGTTTTGTCACTGTCCACAACATTTAATACAGTGCCTGGTGCACAGTGACACTCACTGAATATTTGTTGACTAACCGAACAAAGCATGCAGGCACAGTCTTGCTTGGGCAGTCCTTTTTTTTTTTTTTTAAGATTTATTTATTTATGCATACAAGAACTGGGGTACAGGCCAGAGGTGTTGGGGGGTGAGAGGATTCACCAGAGACAGAGTGGGGAACAGAACAGGCAGACTGACTGAAATACACTGCTGAGGGGAGCAGCAGGTGAGTCAGGAGAGGTCTGCTGAGCTATGTGAGAAGCTTCCTGGCCAGGGATGGAACTCAAGCTGCAGCAGCTGCAGAAAGCTTCGTAGGTTGCGTCTCAACACCTTGCACCACCAGGGAGGCCCTGGGCAGGCCTTTCTGGCCTCAACTTGTGATTGTCCCCATCCTGTCCCTACACCTTCTAACCAAATTCACTGTTCACCCCTCTCCATCTCCAGCCAGTATCGTTTCACTTGTGTCTGGAATATATTTCTTTCCCTCTCCACCTGACATAATGTGCTTTTTTTTTTTCTTGATTCAGCTCAAACACCCTTTTCCAAGTCTTTCCCCATCACCTGCCACCTACCTGCTCCCTGTCCCTCTTAAAGCATGTTTCCCTCCCTGATGCCTGGAGCTCTTTATTCTCTGGTCCTTCCACACAGCCCCTCTCTCTACCTGCCTGGCATTGGTACTCCTGGGCTTGCAGAACCATCTGCGCCTAGGGCCCTGTGTGGGTAAAGTGTGTGCTCAATAAAAAGTTGATTTTAAAATTAAGAGACTGTGTTGAGGGGCCACTATCACAATCTTGGCCTCCTTTGATTTTCTTTACTTGCATCTAGCTATAGTCTGACTTACTCCTGGGTACTGCTAACCCAAAGTGATGTGCTTTTATTCTTCCCAGGCAAGTTCTGCCAAGTTCTTCCCAGCCTGGCTCTTCAGGAATCTCAATTCCCTAGTCCTCCCCACAGTGCCTGTGTCCCTGCCTTTAATGCTCACACGCTTCCATGACCAGCCAAAAAGGTCACATACTTTCTACTTGATCATATGCCAAGAGTTCGCAAATGTGTCCCAATGACACCCATCCTGAGTGGGTAAAAGCTACAATCTGGACTATGTTCAGCATGTTAAATGGTCTATGAAATTTTTCAGCAACAATACCTGATTTGTATCATTGAACCAAGGAATTCCACATTCTTTTGACTGCTGTACAAAACACCCATTAATTCCCTGAAAAACTATAATTCTGCAGCGCATCATTGTAGAATGGTATCCTGGATGACATAGGTGTGCAAGAATATGAGTGAAATAAAGTAGGGAATAAATTGTGACTAGCATTGCAACTCATGCATATGCAGAAATGAAACAATCTATAGGATGAAAGCATGGTATAATAATTATGTTGTTATATGCTCAATATGCATGTGTGCTCCTTACATACCTGGCACTGCTCTAAAATTCTTAGTTCCTGAAAAAAACCACAAGGAGAACACTATTGCCATCATTTCTGTTTTACAGGTGAGGAGATAAGACAGAGTCAGGACACCTGCTAAATTTATACAGCTGCTAAGTGGCAGATGAGGACATTGAGCCCAGGGGTCTGTCTCGGGATTCTGCTCTGAATCACCCTCTCCAGTGATGCACCATGGGGGACTCTATAACTTGGATTTACTTGACACTGTCTAAGAGCAGACAGCCAGCACTCATTTGGCAGCTACTATGCTGATCAAGCCTTTTACATACATCATCATCATCTCATTTAAAGACCTCAATCACCTTCTGAAGCAGGACAGCACTGACACCTCAAACCAGCCAGGTCATGAGCACTTATCCACATTGCCTTTGCACACTGGATGGTGCTCAAAAGCAGGGCTGGGACCCATTAGTCTCTCCCAGTGCCATGCTAAGGCTTCCATATGGCTATTCCTTTCCAGAAACTCTTTCCAGAAACCCAGGGAAGGGCTGAGGGGAACAGCCCCTCCTGGGAACAGGTTGTAAGCCCAGGAAACAAGCTTGTATATTTGGCGAGAGAAGACAGCATTTTGCCAAGGGCATGCACACTTTGAGGTAGCTTTTTTTCTCTTTTACTAACAATTCTAGGAATAAAAGATTAAAAGAGTCTCTCAGTCAATATAGGTGGGAACTATTGATAATCAAAGACTCAGCAGGAAACAGGGGTGGGCTCGATGGCTGGACATTTGTTCTCTGAGAAAGTGGCCCACTTAATTCTGAACAGAGCTATTCTCAAGGCTGCAGTAAACATCTTCCCTGACCCAGACCACACAAATAGACATCCTAATGGAGTGTAAGAGGAGTACAAATAAGTCAGTCTCTCTCTCACTCTCAATCTCTCTCTCTCTCTCTCTCTCTCTCTCTCTCTCACACACACACACACACACACACACACACCACCCCCCCCACCCCCACCCCGAGTCCAGGCTGATCAAGTCACAGTTGGGAAGAAGCTTTCTGTACGTCATCACTGAGGCCATGGAGGACAGTTGTCAAGAGCATGGATCTCTGGGGTGTTTGTACAACTAGATGTGCCCCTAAAGTGGGAGCAGGACAGGGACCTCGGGTCTGCTCATCACCATTCTGGGCTTCATTCTTGGCTGATGCTGCTCTACCAAAAATTAGTTCTTTTTCAGTCAAAGAAGTGTTAGGTTTATTGAGATACTTGAATAAACAAGGACAGAGGAACACTTGCAAGTGAGGGTAAGGTGATGGTGTGAATCTGGAAAATTATACCACAAGTTGCCAGGGGGATAGATAGCACTGGCATCTGTAGCTCTGGAGCCTGTAACTCCTTATTAACCCACTCAGGGGAAACCAGGGGAGATTAAGTCTGCTTTGGGGAGAGATCTGGGACTTTCTCAGCTGTATAAGCTGAGAAACACAGCCGCTTCCTTCAATGAAGGAAACCACAATGGTATGATGATGGAGCTCCAGAGAGGAAGCTCCAGATGGTTCCCAAACCACCACAAAAGGTCAAGTCTTGTAAAACCCTAGGGGGCATATTTCACTGTGCATAATTCCCTCTAGCTCCATCCATGTTGCTGTGAATTGCATGAGTTTATCTTTTTTGATTGCTGAATAGTATTCCGTTGTGTATATATACCACATCTTCTTGATCCCGTCATCTATTTTTGGGCATTTGGGTTGTTTCCAGGTTTTACCTATTATAAATTGTGCTGCAACAAACATATACAAATTTTGAAAAAAAAAACAAACCCTAGGGGGCAATATTGACAGCCTACTCATCATAGATTGCATATTGATTAGGACAATGTTATGGCAAATGGCAGTCAAGTGTCTTCAGGAAGGTGACTTCTCATTCATCAACAATGCTATGTGGGTTTACCCAGCTCTGCCTGAACCCTTAGCAAGCTCACAGGGCCAGAGGTGCTCAGTATAAGCCCTGTCTTTTCTTACAACCACCCCTTGGGTGTGGAAAGAGGGGGTCTACACGTTCTTACCCAGGGAGAGAACGTTGGGGTTGATAGGGCTGTACCTGGATAGGGGAGGGTCTGCCCTTCAAAAAGACTAACAAATCTCTGACTACTTTCTCTTTTGTCTTGTTTTGACACTGCTTTGTCATATCTTTTTAGAAGAGACTTAGAAATATCAAGGTAGCATATTCCTTTACAAGTTAATTTAAAGGTGCCACTTTTGGAAAATCTGCAGAGCAAAGGCTCTGCCTGCCCCTCCCATCAGTCACTTTTCTGGGCCAAAGCGTTAATGTGTAATAACAGCCCAAAGGCAGCCTTTCCCTGAAGCTTCTGGCAGAGGAAAAATCCCCAGGACTCTTGGAAGGGAAGTGAGGTCATTGCGAGGCCATCTGAGCGCACCAGGGAAGAGAGTTCTTGGGAATTTTTACCTGTGGGAGAGAAAGCTTTTCCAACCGCAGGGTTATCCTAGCTAGAAAATCCACCTTTATCTCACCCTCTCTCAAGTTTTTTTTTTTTTTTTTTTCCTTTTGGCACCATGGAGCCCAGGTGCCCAGGATGCCTGGGCAAATGTGTTTTATTCCTTCTTGGTTCCTTGCCAGTTCAAGCTGTCCCTGCCCCAGGCCAAGGCAGCTGCATGTGACTCACTGTCTGAGTCTAGTTCCTACAAGTTCTAGGGCTAACTTTGTTTCTTTAGGAAATCTCCAGCACTGTCCTGGACTTGCCTTAAATCAACCTTTCTTTGAGATCCGGGACTGCATCATCCTATCATTATTTCTAGCACTTCACACAGTGCCTGGTAGGCCCTTAAAAATACCTGTGAACCCAGTAAATGAATGAATGATGGATGAGTGTATGTTTTACATGGATTTTCTGTCTCATATGTTTCAGTCACGGTTCTCCAAAGAAACAGAACCAATAGAGGTTTTATGCACTGTTAAAAGTGGGAAAAAACCTAAAAATAGAAAAACTCCCCAGATGCAGTTAATCATGCTGGGCCCCCACCCAGACTGAATATCTAATCTTATTGTAGTTTCAGTTTTTCCCAAAAGTGTAATCCTAAACCAGTCAATCTGGAGTTTGCAGCACCATCATCCCCACAAAAGTCCTGCCACCAAGCAAACACATATCTATCATAAAAGCCCAGTGAAACAGAGTGAGCCCAAATCTGGACCCCACTTGCAGTTTGTTGCTGACAGCACTGAGATGCTTAAGATGCATTCACTGGCCTCAAGAAAGATGACTCTTTGGTGTGGTAGACAGTCTGGTAGACAGATAATTGCAAATAGGTGTAATAAATGCTATAGTCAAAATGTGGACAAAACTGGCTTACTGCTATTCAGAGTTGGGTAACCTCTAAGTGGGCAGAATGACCTTGGCAACCAGACAGAACCTGATGTCAGCCAGGCTAATATTACAACCTGAGGTGCTCCACAGAGAGAGGCTCAGATACTTTTAAACAGACTGTAAAATGGCCAGAGGGTCTCAGTGCCAGCAAATGCTGAAGCACCCAAGGTGCACTGGGTATTTGAGGGAGCCCAGCAGGGCAGTCATCTGCTGCTGCCTCTGGCTTTTCCTGAATGCCAGTAGAGACTCCTGACCCTGCTCAGCTTTAGATCTGATGTCATCTGGGTAAATCCCCACCCCCAACTGATGCCTGGAAAGGCAGGGTAGGCTGCAGCCCTGTCTGCTGCCTTACCTGTGGTAAACAAGGCTCCAGGCTAACTTGGGTGATATTTCTATTTCTGGAAAAGCAGCAATTGCGTTCTGTTTCCTTGCCCAGTAGGTGTGAGCAGACAGCAAGCATCTGCTCATTTCAACTGTGCCGATGGCTTTTATAATGTGCATGTTCTTCTACTTTCTTTGTAACCTCATCTGTTGTCAAATTTAAGATGGGGCTTAACATATTTAGATGTGGATTCGTTGCTAACACCATGATGGGTGGTTGGGGTTTAACCTCTTGTCTCTTAATGTGGAATCTTAATGTGAAAATAATAAGATCATACGTAACATATATTTGTATTGGTACAAACAAGTACCAATGTCCTTGCATTGTTGCCCCCCCCGCCTTTCCTCTTTCAATTATATTGAGGTAAAGTTGATTTACATCATTGTATTTTAGGGGTTATATGCTCAAGCCTCTACAAATACATGTTTCCACACCATGTCACCACCAAAGCCCCAGTAACCTCTACTGCGCTCCACTGGGCCCTCCCCCTGTTCTGCTCCCACCCCATAAACTCCTCTTCTGGATGCCACAGTTTGTAGTCAGATGTCAGGGGTTTGTAACTGGTCTGGTTTGTCTGACCCTTTCTGATGTCAGGCCATGTGGTCAAGTCCAATGGCAAGACTCCCAAACCAAGGTTGTCTTAGGTTAAATCTGCCACTGAGTCACGTGTAAGCAGAGAAAGGAGCGGGTATCGCGGGTCCAGAAAAAGCAGCAGGGATGCTAAGAGGGCATGTGGAGACATAAGTATCTTGCAGGTCAGAAAAATACTCAAAGACTGCGACCTGAAGCCTAGGAAGCATCTGGAAACAAATGCCTCAAGCTCGTTGTAGTTCTCTCAGGAGGTCGGGGTTCTAAGGGAACACAGGGGAGCCCTCGTTTTTTATTTTATACATTTGAATTTGATACAAGGGATCGACATTAGTTTTGTAATTATCACATTAAAAACAATTAAAATTTTAAGAACAGCAGAAACAGCAGCTACCACACACGAGAGCCAGCTGACCCTGGCGGGAGAGAACTTGGTCTCCACTGAACATAGTCAATGTAGGAGAAGATGACAGGTGACTTTGTTTTGAGGTCTCTTGATGTGGATTTTAAAAGCACTAACTAGACAGGGTAATCCATTCAGAATGGTGTTAGCCTCCTGGGGTCCCCATGAGAGTATGTCCCAGGACCCCCTCCTAAGAATGAGGGGTGGTAGATGGTAGGGGTGTAGGCGGCCATCGAGTGTTTATTTGCCAACCTGGTCAGAGCTGAGGACTGACACACTGTTTAATTATCATGCAGAGTTGCAGCTGGAGGCGGCTAGAGTGAGTTGGCATCTGCTTTTGCAGAGCACAATTTCTGCAAATAATTAACCACCAGAACTCTTGATTCTCTCTAATTAATGAAGAGGAAGTCTGGAATCTTCAAAGTCCACGAATGTCATGCTGCCACTGTGTCAGGATTGATCTCCTTTGTTCTGAACCGAAGAGCATGCCTCTCCTGCCTCTCCTAATTCTTTATAAATTGAATTTTTCTATTACTAGTTGTGACAGCTAAGTAACATGACTTCAGAAATTCACCCGCAGTTCATGCCAGTATTAGAAGCCTGAATAATAATAATTTTTTAAAAAGAACCATAATGGAGCAAGCTTTCTGTCTCTGACCCAGAATTAATCATAGTGAAGAGACACCTCCTGAAAGGAGGGTTGTTAATTAGCTCTAATGGATCTTGCTAGGTGGAGTCTGAATTATTGGGAAGTCTGCAAACAGAGGGAAAGTGGGGGTCTTTCGTTCTCTGTCCGTCCTCATGGGATGCTGGGTGGAGGATGTGATACTTTGAATCTGGGGCTGGGGAGGAGGGCGCACAGGCAGGGGGTCATGATGGAGGCCACAGTAGAGTTTAGAGGGGGAGCCTCCTCAAAACTCACCAACTCTGAACATCTTTGAGATGTAGAAGTAGAAGTGGTTGTTTGCAGTGCAAATGGCCGATCCCTGTGGTCTAGTCTGGCATATAATGAAAGTACCACACAGAAGCCTGAGAGGGATCTTCTTAAACTCTGTCAGATGATACTGCACCTCCACTTCAAAGATTCCAGTGGCCTCATCTCTCTAAAGGGAAGCAGAGTGTACATCAACTTACACCGTCCTACCTATCTTCCACTGTTTCGTCTGTGACCTCATTTCCTCTGCTTTCCTCCTCATCTGCTCTATTCCAAGCATACTTGCTTTCTTGATGTTCCACCAAAACTCCAGGCATGCTTCTGCCTCAGGACTTTTGCACTGACTATTCTTTCTAAAGCTTTCCACATATCCACTCAACTCCCTTCTTTTCCTTGAGGATTTTGCTCCTATGTCACCTTCTTAATGAGGCTGATAATGACCACCCTAAGAAAAATAGGACCCCCAGCACCCTCCATTTCACTTACAGTATTTTTCTCTCATCTCCTAATACACCATATAATTTCCTTATTTATTATGTTTATTGTTAAATATTTACCTCCTCTGTCTCCCACTAGATTATAAGCTCCACCAAAACAGGAATTCTTCTGTTTCATTCACGGATGTATTCCTGGCACCTAGAACTATGCCAGTTCAATAAATATTTGCAGAGTGAATGAATCAGTCATCACACTTCAGAGTGTTGGCTGGTATGTGTGAAGACTGCATGTGCCCATCCAAAATGATTGCTCAAACATCTCATAAAGTCTGAGGTATGAGCTGTTTCTTTTTCTTAAGAAACACTGGATAAAGTACTGTTGTTCCCTTTGGCTGCCAAATGTTAATAATTAAAGCAAACAGTGTGATCAGAGTTAAATATTACTTGAGGTGTTTCTTTCCCAGTGACTTCTGATAGAGGCAGCCAGCGTGAGACTGGCCAAATGGGGCGCTTTTAAAGGGCAGAGGATTGCTTTTTGTCCCCAGGAGTCTATTCTCTTAAGTCCACAGAGAATTGGGGGGAGAGGTCTTCAAAGTCATTGTGTAGGAGAAATCATGTTAGTGGGAGAGGTGTCCCTGGTGAATTTAACAGTGATTGTGCTGAGAGGGGAGCAATCAACCGCCCCTAAGGAAGAGGCAGATCAGCTGAACCCACAGGGCACAGAGGTCTAGGCAGGGAGGTGCAATGATGGCCTCACTGTGGACTGTCACCATCTCTGTGGAGTGTTTCCAAATGCCGTCAACCCCTTTTCATTAGTGCTTCCCAACACTGTGGCCACTATAGAGCCCTGCACCAAATTCTTTCCATCAAAGAATGCCTACTGAGGTCTCCTCATCTGTGATTGCTGGAGGTGAGGTAAACCTGGCAGGCTTACCTGCCAGGGGCCCTGGGAAGTGGATAGATTCACTGTCCATTCTACTTAATTTGTACCTCATAATAACCCAGAGCTTAGCTCCAAGGAGTGGGCCTCAGAGGGAAACCTATCTGCCTTCCGTTCATAAACCAGCAAGTGCTGGGTTAAGTTCTGAATCCTGGAACATAGGTTGTAGCCCCAGCTCTGCAGCAGATGGTGGCATGACCATGCTTCTGCCTGTACCATGTTTATAACCCAACTTTCTTAATCCTGTACAAAAGTCTTAATCTGTTTCTCTGAATAACTGTCTGTCAGAGCTAAAGAAAAGAAGACCCAGAGTGTTTACGGTACTTGCGTAAGGCCGCACTGTTATTAAAAGACAGGACCAAAAACAAACAAAAAATTACTATAAGATCTGGCAATCCCATGGCTGGGTATTTACACAAAGGAAATATCAGGGACATCTGTACCCCCATATTCATTGCATCATCATTCACAGTAGCCAAGCTCTGAAACAACCTGTGTCCATTAGTGGGTAAAGAAGATGTGAGGGGTGTGGTATGTCTGTATCCACATACACAATGGGATATTGTGTATATACACAGAAGGAAATCCTACTGTTGGCAACAACATGGATAGAACGTGAGGACATCAAGCTAAGTAGGCCAAAAACTACCTGGTATCAGTTATATGTGAAATCTTAAGAAAAAAGTCAAACTCCTAGAAACAGCGTAGAAAGTGGTTGCTAGAGAAGTGGGCGCGGGGGGGAGGTGGTGGTTACCAGAAACAGGGAAAAGTTGGTTAAACAAAACAAAGCAAATAAGAAGCAGGACCAGGATCTGAACACTCTCTGCAAATCCAATCTCTGTCCATCAAGCCCTTCAGATCAAAATGACAGCCACCCCATTTTCCTCTTGGAACTACAAATGAATCTGCTCTTGTGAATAAAGAGATTTTACCAGTCCAAAGTAGAGTCCCAAATTTAGAGGATGCTTAGAGGTCAGACTTGAGAACCGAAACTAAATCTCATGGGGGTAAAAGTATGAATTATTGTTTTTTAGATCTTCTAAATTCAAATTCCAAGGTTGACATTTAATGCATCCCTTCAAAGCCAAGTTTGGCATAGTGCACTGGTTCTAAATAGCAAAATTGACCTTCCCTCTTAGATTCATATTCTAAATTATTCTGAAGATTCTTCCTCCTAAATTGCTCCCCACAATGTACCTGAAGCAGTCAGCGGGACGCGCTTGCTGATTTACAACTGCAATCTTGCTAAAAGGAATGGGAAGGAGCCAGGATGAGTTTCTGTTAGACAGAATTACTGGCATGAAATACTAACATGGCTACAACTTGGCATAAAACTGACTGACTGCATGACTGCCCTCCCCTTCTGGTTTCACTGAAATAGGTCATTTGTTAGAAAACTGAGGGAGCCTTGTTTCTCCGCCCCCAGCCCCCAGCGGCTGAAGGAGGAAGGCTGTTGATGGTGCTACTTAGTGTGCGCCTGCATGTGGCTCCTGAAAGCCAGCGTCAGGCCAGCGAGCTTTATCTTGTCCAGTTCCCGTGTCAGTGGCTTGTCTTTGATGAGTGTCTGTGATTGCTACACGTAGGGCCCCTTCTGTTTCCTGCTTTTATTGAAGGAATAAAGACTGGGCAGGATGCAAGCAGTAAGCTCCAGCTGTCCCTGCTTAAAATACAATGATTAGATGTGATCTGCCATTTGGGTTCGACAAAATATTATCTAAATCAGGAAGGGGATCCTTGTCCCTTGTATTTATTCTCGCCCAGAAACATGACCCATGCTGTCAATTAGGCCCATTTTGCACCAAACAGAAGGTGCTGCAAGAAGTAAAACTGTGCAAGTCACTAAGACTTAGCTTGGGAAATAAGGTGTTTATTTGTTCATTAAGAATGGAAAACTGGGCCTCCCCTGGTGGTGCAGCGGTTGAGAGCTGGTTTGCGAGGCTGCCCACAGCCTCTGCAGCGCCAGTTTGATCCCCGGCCACCGGCGGGGGTCCCACATGGCACGCAGACCTCTCCTGCCGCCCGCTGCTCCCCTCAGCAGTGTACTTCGGTCCTTCTGCCTGCTCTGCTCCCTGCTCTGGCTCTGGTGAATTCTCTCACCCTCTACGCTTCTGACTGTACCCAGTGCTTGTATAAATAAACAAATAAATCTTTAAAAAAAATATGGAAAACTGGGGCATCCCTGGTGGCTCAAGGGATTAAGTCTCAGCACTGTGAAGCTATCTGCAACCAATGTAGCACGAGTTTGATCCCCGACCAGGGAGCTGCCCACATGACACAGCAGACATCTCCTCTCTGACCCACTGCTCCCCTAAGCAGGGTGTTTTAGTAGATCCACGTGTGCTGCTCCACACTCTGTCTCTGGTGAGTCTTCTCACCCCCACCCACACCTCTAGCCTACACCCCAGCTCTTGTATGTATAAATAAATAAATCTTTAAAAAAAGGGAAACTCTAAGAGATGGGTAATGCGAATGAGTGAATGAATGAAGCTGTTTCGTAATATCTTAGGGTATTGGGGGGAGGTGTATTATGCTTGTCTATTTAGTATACATTCTTTCCTCCACAAAATCAGAGCCGGGTTGGTCTAGCTTTTTGTTTTCACTTTTGATAGAGGCAAATATAGCCTCTTTCCACTCCTCTATAAGACAACAGTAGGTTAAGTGACGATTCAGATGGCTTTGAACAGCAGGTTTCAATGTTCCAGGAGTGAGGAACTAAGGCCCCAGCCCACAGCCATGTGAGTGAGCCAGAGTGGAAGCAGAACCTCAGCCCAGTCAAGCCTTCACATGGCCATAGTCCACATCCCGACTATAACTCTCCAAGACACCCTGAGCTGCCCTGGATTCCTCAGCTAAAGAAACTGTAAAATAATGTTGTTTTTAAGCCACTCAATTTGGTGTACTTCTCTATGTAATAAGATCTAAGTCAAACATCTTGATTCTATATTCTGGATATTTTTCTTACCCATCCAGCTTCATGTTATGGTGACCATATGCGGGGGAGGTGTGCCCTTCCTATGTGTATCAGAACCTCCTAATTGATACTTATAGGTGTGACAGGGTTCTTGGAGATACTACTAAAAACTTCCTTGAGATCATTCTTATCTATGGGTCTTTAGCCAGCTCATAATCTACCCTGCTATAAGAGAGAGGCAATGTGAGGCATTGGAAAGAAGACTTGATTTATAAGGATTTAGACCTGCCTAGAAGGGATGGCAGGTGGGAACATATTCAGTGCATGTAGATATTCTTATATAAATCTTCTTTGACTTACAATGGGGTTGCACCCTGGTGAGTTCATCACAAGTCGAAAATATTGGGATTCAAAAATACATTTATTACACCAAACATCAAAGCTTAGCCAAACCTGCCTGCCTTAATTGTGCTCAGAACATTTACATTCGGCTCTAGTTGGGCAAAGTCATTTAATACAAAACCTATTTTATAATAAAATGTTAACAGCAACTTACTGAATACTATACTGAATGTGAAAAACAGACTGATTATTCACCCTTGTGATTGTGTCGCTGACTAGGGACTGTGGCTCGCTGCCTCTCCCGGCATCAGAGAGGGTATTGTGCTACATATAACTGGCCTGGAAAAGATAGAGATTCCAAGTGCCATTTCCACTGAATGAGTATCATGTTCACACCATTGTAAAGTCGAAAATTGTAAGTTAAACCATTGTGAGTAAGGGATGGTGTGTATATATATCAGATTCAAGCATCAGTGGACAGATGACTAGATTGGAAACTTTTGGGGAAGGACTGAACTGTCTCAAACCTAGGCCTCACGTATGAATATTAAGTGAATTTTTTTTTAAATGAGGTACCTATAAATGGAGAGTTTTTGTAGATGATGAAGAGGAGAAGTTTGTCTATGGATGCAAGTTAGACTTGAGAAGAACTTCATGGTTGAAATATCTTTCTGGGAGTCTTTCATAGCTCAACATCTGTCCGAGCTTTGAGCAGAGCTTAAGTTGGCATGATAAGGAAAGGCAGGTAAGACTGGGAGTTCATAAAATTTGGCTCCCACTTGTCACCTAAAGTAGGCAGCGATTAGTCAAACCACTATAGCTTCTTGAAGTATTTGTCTGGGGGGGAAACTCCAGGGAGGAAATAACTGTCCTAGAAGGGCAACAATGGCAACTATGTTGGTAAGTGATTTTGAAGTCAAGGTTACCAGGTTAAACCTAGATCCAAAGTGGGAATTTGCGTAGATGAGCAGAGACTCTAGGGTTATAAGTGAAAAGAGGAACCTGCAAGTGTGCAAAATGGATGACCCAGACATGGTGTCTATCTCAATTTTAGCAGCCCCTTTGGTTCTTAAGTGTTCCACAATTAGACTGTCCACATACATTCAGTAAGCCTTTCTTGCTTCTGGTAGTTTCTCTCTGAGCTAATTTCTAGGTGCCCAAGACTTTTCTACTTCATCTGTTCGCAGAAATAAGGTTCCTGAAGTAGAGATTTCAGTCCTAAGATTACAACCCAGCTTAAAACCTGATAAGTTATATTTAGTGAAGGGCATAAATTATGACAGAACTCAGATTCAAATACATTTTCCTGGATGCAACTGGCTGATTTGTTTATGAGATTTATATTTTTATTGATACAACATAATATATGAACTGCTTTTAGTGTGTGGTGACTAAAGGTTGAATTAGTGTGTGGCTCTAGATGTTGGAAATATGAAAATCAGTAATACAATGTTCCTGCATTAAGAGCTTCACAGCTTAATGGGAGATTCCAAAATGTGTGTGTATCAGTGTTGAGTGAACAGTGACCTACAGAGCATCATAAATAAAGGAACCATATATGTATGTGGGATCTTTAGAACCATGTCAGGGAAAGCTCCATCAAAAAGGGAATGCTCTTGATGGAAATGGCTCCTGATGGAAGAAAAGTAATCACTAGGTAGAAAGGTAATCACTAGGTGGGTAAGATCACTAGGCAGATCTGAAGACATGGAAAAGCATGATGGGTGTGGGTAAGAGTAAATACTTAGTTTTTGGCCTCCCTGGTAGCCTAGGGTTAAGTCTCAGAGCTATCACCAGCTGAGTTCGATCCCTGGCTGGGGAGTGACCTACGTGGCACAGCAGAACTCTCCTGTCTCACCTGCTGCTCCCCTTAGCAGTGTATTTATGTAGATCCGCCTGTTCTGCTCCCTACTCTGTCTCTGGTGAATCCTCTCACCACTACACTGTTGGTGTACACCCTGGTTCTTCTACAAAATAAATATTTTTTAAAAATAGTAAATACTTAGTTTAGTCTAAGCACAAAGTATGTTTATGCAATAAAGGGAAGGAGGGAAATATCACAAGAAGGGAAGGAGAAGAGATGAGCATGACAAAGTAGATAAGGAGGACTCTGGAACTTGAAGAATCTTGAATACCAGTCTAGGGAGTTTGAAGTTTATCTTGTAGGTGATAGGGAGCCATGGGAAGATTTTAAATAGAAGAGTGATACATTCTGATTTGTGATTTTGAAAGATAATTGATGCTAGAATCTTGGGAAGACATTACAGCAGCCTAGGCAAGAGTGGGTGAGATATGATGACAGTGGACATGGAGGGGAAGAGGATCAGCCACAGATCCTTAGGAATCTGAGTAGACAAGTCCTGACAGTGATGGAGACTGGAGAATAACTATAGTGAAGGAGGCTAAATAAGCCTGGAGTTTCCAGCTCAGACACTTGGCTGCAATAATTTAACATAGGGGGGAGCAGTGCATAGGGGTGAACTTTGTGTTGTTAAAGATCAGTTTTAATGTTGTAATTTGATCCCCTATAGTGGTCTTAAACAAGAGAGGATGCTGTGAAGGAGAGAACAGGTCAGTGTACAGAGCAGATTAAGGCTCAAAATGGTTAAGTATAAAAGTGAGTGTCAGTCCCATGAAGGACAGTCAAGGACCTTCTTGTGAGAACTGTAATCCAAAATAACCGGCTGGGTTGGGCTGGGCTGGCTTGACTGCAGGACCATGTGCTCTGGCAAGGTGTGGGTGCCATCCCAGGGAGCAGGCTGGGTGAATCCCCAAATGACCTTGGCCTATAGTTAGCTCTCACAATCATGGTGCTTGGTTTCCAAAGTAGAAGCAACTGCAGCTGACCCCTTTGGACATTTTTTTTTTCTCTGTAAAGAAAAGGTGCCTGTAAGCAATACATTTTCCAAGTTAACAAATATTTTGCCTTGACTAAGCACTTCAGTGTCAGATAATGTATCTGTATGGTTTTGGTAAAGCCACTAACAAATTGCTTCTCAAACCAAAACACCTTGAACCTCTTGAATAACTAGAAAAATCAAAGGGTAAGTTCTACCTCTGGAAAATATGTCAAAGAAATGCCTGCTTGCATGCACACTTCAGCTGGTTGGAGTATCTTTTCCCCTTCTGTGTATCATACTAGTAATTAGAATATGAGGATTCAAGGGCAGAGAAGGTATATATCCCTAACAGATTACAAGTTAATGTCCCTTTTTGGGGATCTGAGGTTGGAATACAAAATTCTAAGTTTGAGACTCTTACATTAAACATTTTGTATGCATGTTAAAAATACCTGGTGGTTAAGTTTGAATTAGTGTGTGGTGACTGGGAAAAATAGAGATAATTGCAATAGTGATTTTTGTTTGTAAATTGAACTTAAGTTCCTGTCTTTCATCCAGGAGACACTAGAGGGAGTAATACAGAGGAAAAGAGACTACCATGAGAAAAAATAGGAATGAAGAGAGAACTCGGAAAGGAAGGCATGTTTGCATTTCTCTAAGGCCCCGAATTTTCTTAGGTGGGCTCTAATCTTTATACTATGACTAAGAGGTTTATGTTTGAAACTTTTCTAAAAAACTGTAACTCTGATCTGTTGAACCTGCTTAGAATTCAAAACAGCAAAGGAAAACCATGGTTTTCTGACCAATATCTATATTCTAGCCAGTTGCACAGCCAATATAATAGACCTGTATCTGTGAATTTTAATTTTAGAGGCTACGTTATTTGGATAAACAACCTTTCACATATACTGGGCTGTTGTATTTGCATAGCACTAGTTGTCAGACTTCCAGTGCTCACAGTGAATAGTAATGATGCCAGGTGTTTTCAGACACTTAAAAGAATAAAACATGCTTTTTGCAGATATCAGAGACTGGAATTGTTCAGTCTTCATTTTTTCCCATTGCTTTATGAATTAACTCTACATTAAGACATTTTACTGTCCAGAAACTCAAGTTAACCAATCCAATGTCATGCAACATCATGAGAACTGAGATTTATTTTTCTCGTTTAAATTCCCATATCCTTTTGTGCCTCTGGAAAATGCTGAGTTATTGAAGGCTAGAGTCACAGCACCAATTTTTAAGAAAATGTTGACAATCACCATAACCAGAAACATCTTAAAATCTTTTTAAGAGATAATTCAAGTGAATATTGAAATGTTTTTCTGAATAATGAACTAATAATCCTATGAAATATTATCCTTCAATCCCAGCAGATTCTTGAAGCACAGCTGTTAAAAGTGTATGTGAATCCAAATGTTAAAAAAAAAAAAATCACCATAAAGCATGCTAAGTTAATAAGACTCTGTCTGCCCTTTTACAAACTTCAGGGTCAGCCTCACATGGATGTTAATATCAAGAGAGTAAAAGTTATATTATGAACTTCCTAAGGCAGTGTCTGTCTGAAACGATCAGTTATACTGACAAGGAAAACAGAACTCCAAAATTTGGGTTTGCGTTTGTTAGTCATGCATTATACTACTTACCTTTCAGGACAGACCTTTAATTTCAGAAAGTGCTGAGATGCACTACTGCACCCGTTATCAAAAGTCTTTGGCTGAAATACCATTTATCCTTGTTGTAATGAACAGACTTATAACATTCTCGTGTCACCATTCTTGAAAACGCACAATCACTTGAATGTTTCTTCCACAAACATCGTGAAATATTTCATGAAGGCACATGGGTGTAGAATACTATGGAGAGATATTGCTGGTGAATGACAGAACGTCTGGTTGATTTACACGAAACCCCAAGTGCTCGTATGAGAATAGGTTAGTTTTAGATTGACGAGCAAATGTGTAACCAGACTTCTGGCTGACAAATGGCAGAACTATGCCAGCGCATTAGCTTCTCTGGAGAGAGCCCAAAAGTAAGGCAGGAGGATCAAATTCATTCCATAAAGGACATTCAAATCTAATGGATGGCAGGGTGGCTGGGATATTAAGCGCACATAGATTTTTTTATTTCCTAAAATAGAACTGGGCAAGTTTATGGTTGAGCTGGCATCTGAGCCAATCACCAAACTCCTATCAAATTTTCCTGCATCATGTGCATGTTTATACTGACATTCCTTCAGAAGGGGTGCTTCATTTGCAGCTTTGGTTTAAAGCCACTGGCTTCTAAAAATTGCTTGTTTAGGTAAACTAGAAAATGAAAATAAAAACTGATGGGATTAGTATTAAAAATGGTGCTAAGCACTAAATGGCCTACATCACACTTGATTTATTCTGGTTGGGCACAGTTGAGGACAGAGGCCTCCATATAACTTTTGTGAAGAAGGATAAATTGTTTGACCATGCTCTTTTTTAGAGACTGAGATTGAAATTTTGGGCCTTTGGATCTGCCTTCAAGGAAATGTTATGATGGTAATGCTCAAGGCTGTTCATTGAGGCCCCTGCTTAGTACTTGAGGGGTGTTATCACATTGAGTTCTTAGCACCACACTACAGCGTAGGGCTTATGACCATGCTTGATAGATGGATGTGAGATTCAGAGAGATTACTTGACTTGTCCAAGTTTTCTCACTAGTAAGTGACAGAATTAGGATTTTTCCAGCCTGACTCCAAAGCAGTTTCAGTCAAGCTACACAGTGGCTGGACCACCCAACAAATAGTTACTGGTCAGGATTTTACAGTTTGCAGGTATTTGAGTAGAACAGAAGCAAGAGCAACTGAAAGCCAGGAGACTGGGTCTGAATTTGGTTTGATCATTTACTGACTGTGTGATCTTGGAAAAAATGTCTCTGTTCTCTGAACTGTGTCCTCATCTATAAAGAATGTGTGTGTGTCTTGTGGTGGGAGTGCTGAGAGGTCCTAGGCTACCTTTCATTTCTAACCTTCTTGATTCCATGTGTCTTCAAGGGGCTTGTAATGCCCCATAACCGAGGTACACGTTTGGTCTTCGGTTCTTTAAGTGAACTCAGATGTGAGGAAACACTTCCATTTGAAATTCAAGAACTGGCTTAATTTCTACCTTAGTGATATTATTCCTTCTCTTTCATTTCCTCTGTGGTTTGCCCCCACACTGACTATCTTGTATTTCCCAGATGGACGAATCCACTGTTTGCTGAGCATGGCTCTCAGCTCACCAGTCAGCCAATAGGAGGCCTGTAGAACATGCTAGAAAAACAAAATGGCATTTCATAATATTATCACAAAAGAAAACCACTTCGGTTGACTTTCATGTGAAGGCAATAAATGTACTTCCAGTGGATTAGTAAGCCAAATATCCATGTAGTTCCACATTTTGGATGTTTTGTTCTATTTCTGTAAATGAATGAGGTTATGCTTAGTGTATCTCCCGCACCCCCACTGCATATATGACTCTCTACCCTAGGCTGACACGTTTTCTCTGAAAATTGCTGCCTTCTTAAAATGTGCCACCCTTCGCTTGTTTGGCTTGCACCCATTCTCCTATTGATGGAAATGTATACATTGGCTCTCCTGCCATGGGCATTCATCACCCGCTGCTTGTGCTCTACATTCTTGAGGATCAAATGACATGGCCCAGGCTGTATGTGGGGAGCAATGTTTGAAAATTCCTTTGATGTTGTGCCTTGTGACACTCAATGGCTAAACCCAAGCTTTTGCTATTTGACCAGATGCCAAATGTGCTGGTTCCTGAATATCTATGATCTTACAGATAACTTGGTGGAAAAATAAGAAACCACTGGAATAATATTTCCAAACTATTTTGTAGGGCTAATTAAGGTAAAGTTTTGAGTAATTGGCAAGTTAGTTGAGCAAAATGTTCTACATAATTAGGAGCTAAAGTGTAACACTTTAAAAAAATCACTTAATACTTACTGAGTGTCATCTTTGTATGAGGTATTAGAAATACAAAAGAGGGGCAAAAGTTCATATAGTCCTTCAAAAGCATCTTAGTTTTCTTTCTCTACATAATTTTTGAAAACATTGTTTCTTTCCAGTCCTTTTTAATGTTTACATTTTTTGTTACAAAAATATGATCATATAGAATATGTATTTTGAATCCATTTTTAGTCATTTAAAACTAAACAAATATAATCTAAGCATCATGTAAGCGTGTAATGTACTGCTTAAACATTCCCTTATTTGCTTGAAATTTAGGCTGTTTCCCATGACAAAAAAAAATGCTTTGCAGAAAATCTTCACACAAGGAGTTTCCCATTATTATTTTTTTGGTACTTCCTATGACTAATTCTCATGTGTAGAATTATTGGATCAAAGATGAAAATTTTAAATAGTCTTTGTTGTCAGTATGTATTGCAATTGCTTTTCAAAGGAGTTATACCAATTTACTTCTCAATCCTATTTTTTGACTTTCAGTTTCTCCTTGCTCTCTTGGTCATTATTTGGGTTTTGTTTATTTATTTTTTTGTGGACCCTTGCCGGTGGCCGGGGAATGAACCAGTGCTGCAGAGGCTGGGGGCAGCCTCGCAGCCCAGGGCTCAACCACTGCGCCACCAGGGGAGGCTTGTTTATATTTTTGCTGCTATAACAGGAAAATACTTTTGAATAAAAAATTATATCCATTATCTATTAAATTCACAAAATACCTTGCAAAGTCTACACGGACAGATGAATAGATACTGGGGAAGATTAAGTGACTTGCCCGCATCAGTTACCAGTATTTCCAGAGCTGACGCTTGATCTTCTTTATCCTGGCCTAGGCCTGTTGGGTGCTCCACTCATCTCAGCTGCCCCTTAAAGAACCAGGGTGAGTCTAAGCTAAAAGTCTTCCATTTGAACAGGACTGTCCAAATGGCCTTGGTCCCTTAAAGACCAAATAGTTCCTCTTACTGGGAGAATTTGTAAAAGTAATATAGGCTCCTTCACCCCTTTCCCCCCACACAAACACACACATACAATTTTTTTTTTTAATTTTTTTAAAGATTTATTTATTTATTTATACAAGCACTGGGTACAATCAGAAGCGCAGGAGGGTGAGAGAATTCACCAGAGCCAGAGCAGGGAGCAGAACAGGTAGACTGACGAAGTACACTGCTGAGGGGAGCAGCGGGCAGCAGGAGAGGTCTGCGCGCCATGTGGGACCTGGTGGCCAGGGATTGAACTGGTGCTGCGGGCAGCTTCACAACCCAGCACTCAACCGCTGTGCCACACAGTGGGGAGGCCCCACACACATATGATTTTTAAAGGCAATGTTATTTAATGATTATCCGAGTATTAGAGTATTTTAACTTTGCTCAGATATACATGAGTAGCTCCAGTGGAAGCTGCTCGTGCATATCTGAAGCAGAATGTAGCCTTTTGACTTTAACCTATTAAACAGAAGGAAATTCATAGTTAAAATTCCACTCTTAACTCTCCCACCAAGATGGGAATGGTTCCAGAGACAAACCACGGTGAATAAGGTTGCCTAAAGGCTCAATAATCTGTTGGCATTATAGAGTAGGGTAGGCAAACCACAGTAAATCAAGGCCCCACCTTCATTTTTCATACAATCAAGTGGATTAATGTACTTCATTTTTTCCAGTGACAAGTCTGATTTTGTTTGAGTGTGGTCTATGGCATAAATGACAAATGCCGCCTGGTTGGATGGTGTTTGGATGCCCCAGGTATCCATTTTGAAGGACACCTTGGAAAAATGATTTGGGACCATGTAGCCTTCTCATTCTCTGCAGGAGAGAAAAGAAGAAAAACCCAGTTTGTAGGCTATGGTTCTATAAAATGGCAGCATCTGCCAGCAATGGCTCCACCGAGACCCACACATTGGGGCAGAACAAAGTGTGCTTCTGTTTAGCTGAATTTCTTAGTGTTTAGAAGGTCCCCCTATGAGCTGAGCAGGAGGAATAATAGGGATTAGACAAACTCAGGGATGGACTTAGCTCACCTAGATTACAGAATCCAGTTAATCTCTAATGGCACCACCATCTAATGGACATTAAAAACAAGACAAGAACAAATCACCAGTATTTATTTCACAGAGATATGACTCTGAATACGGGCAGCAAAAAGAATGTCTTGTTAGCATTATCCAACGACTCCTTTTTAGATAATTGCCAAGGAGGCTAGCTTCAAACATTCAGAAAATCTCCAGAGGCCTCTATAGGGAGATGAAACTGCTTTGCAGCCTCCTTCAGTGCTGAGAAGGCAATTTGGATTCTCTGCCTTTAAAGAAAAAAACAAAACAAAATTAAGCAGGATGCTTTGTAGAGATAGACAGAAGTGAATCTGTCTCCAGATCTTATTTTGTTACCAGATTTTATTTTTAATCATTAAGGAATCCTGAAAAACCAGTAATAGGAACCAGCTTTGAAGCAGCTTTGATTTCAAAATTTTATATAATGACGTTTCTCCTCCACCAATATATTTTCATAGTCTTTTGCCCGAAAGGCAAGGCAATAAATATGCATATGGTCCAGAACTCTGCAAGAATCCCCCAAGCTGGGTTCTTGTTTTGCTGGTGGCATTAAGGGGAAGGCTTGCTGAGCTGAGCTCCACGTGCATTTTCCTCTAGACTAGTCTAAATGGCTATTCTCTCTAACTTGACTGGAGTGCTTTCTGTGACCTCCAACCATTACATGCTGTGATAACATTCATTTCCAAGCCTTAGACCTCCTGTGACACTCAGGAATGCATGCAAGATGCAAGTTGAATTGAAGATGATGGCTGACCCCGGGCAGCCCTGCCCTGGCCAGGATGTGGAACTAGGGAGGAGCTGACCCTCATTTGCCCCTTGTTGTTTTTGGAAGGCTTTCATTTGGGCTTTTGCTACTGGGTGGTCCCTTGGGCCTCCTACTATATTCCAAATATTTCCAAAACTTTCCGAGAGGTAGCGATTAAACTTAAAGGGCCTACCCTCCTGGATCAGGCGGTAAGACTCTGAGGCACTGCTGTCCCTCATCACGACATTCCTTCATGCACTTCCGCTGTTTCCTTTGAAGTTAGAACAAGATATGCATAGAATTGTGAATCTGAAGTTCAGAGATTCTTAGTATTTTTTTTGTTTGGGGGGCAGGGAGGAGATGGCAGCCCCCTACGTTTTAATGATCAGTGGTCTTCAAACTTTTTGGATGGTTCACCAGAAATCAGTAAAAGATTTCTAGTAGATACTTCCAATACTCGTTGTCTATTTATACATTATATACATGTACTATTGAATTAATATATCATGTTAGTTAAAATGTAATAGAGAATATTTCAAGAGAAAATAATTTCAAAGTGTCTATTTTCTCAGTAACCTTTTTGCTTTCACTGCCCTTGTATTTACAAGAGACCGCACAGAAAATGCTTCATACAAACAACACTGATGTGATTTAAAAGTTTGATTCTAGACAGAAAAAGATCAAACACAATTTTATTAGGAAATAACACCAACAAAAGTCTGATGCTAAGCTGACTTTAGAGACCGATGCTTAGAAACAGTGCAACAAAGATAAAGCAAGAAGTGTGCTGGTGGCTGTAATTAGTCCTTTGCAGCTCCTGTTTTCAGCCATATCTACCAGCTGTGCAGGTTCTAGTGAAAATTTACTGATAAATTTCCATCTTCCTCAGCATCAATCAGTTACTCTTATAGTCTAATGAAAAAAAAAAAAAAAAGCTTTCTGTTGGCCAAATCCAGAGATACTCGCAGAGTAAGGAATCAGGCATATTTAATGGCCATCCCCAAAGATCAATCTCTTGGGACAGAAAGAGTTAAAAAGTGTAATCTGGAGGAGCAAATAGAGAATTTCTAGCTCAGAAAATCACTGTGCTGTGCTTCAAAAACAGATTTAATTGACCTATAGCTTTATAAATAATTTACCATCAGAAAGAAAGAAGGAATGGTCAGGGCCTCCCCGGTGGCGCAGCGGTTGAGCCCTGGGTTGTGAAGCTGCCCGCAGCCTCTGCAGTGCCGGTTCGGTCCCCGGCCTCCAGAGGAGGGTCCCACATGGCGCGCAGACCTCTCCTGCCGCCCGCTGCTCCCCTCAGCAGTGTACTTCAGTCCTTCTGCCTGCTCTGCTCCCTGCTCTGGCTCTGGTGAATTCTCTCACCCTCCCGTGCTTCTGACTATACCCAGTGCTTGTATAAATAAATAAAATAAATAATAAATAAAAATAAAAAATAAATCTTTAAAAAAAAAAGAAAGAAAGAAAGAATGGTCAGATAAGCCAGGAGGCCTGGTTTGGTGGACTGCACGGGGCTGCTTGATCCAGAGACCTGCTGTCCCTGGGCTCACTGTAGCACCAGCCCAACATCTTGTTAGTCCTTGTGAGAATTAGGAAAAGATACCCCTGTGGGAAGGTAATTCAGAGAAAGGTGCCTTCCGCTGGCTTGAGCAGTGCATATCCTTGGGTGGGCTCCCGGTTGTTCCTCCTCAGCCAAACACCCCGCATGACCGTGAGCATGGACCTCTCAGATTCGTCATCCTCATGTGCTCAGTCCTGTTTCCTGCCTGGGACAGGGAACACATCAGTTTTGTGTTGTGTCTGCTCTGCTTTGCAAACTGGCAACCTTCTATTTCCATATGGTAAAAAGTCATTAAACCATGGCAAACTCAAATCTACCCTTGGCCATTTATTAAATTAGTCACATCATCTTTGCTGGCAATTTAGGCTCACCTAAACTTAAATAATTATTTGCTGGATCTTCCATGTAAGAGGAATAATTAATGTTTATGTAAATAATTATTCTTTATTAGCACTTCTGGTAAACCCATTTTAAGAATTTGGGATTGTTGAAAACATGAGGTTTGAATATTTTATTTATCCATCAGGCACACTGCAGCCTGTGGTTAGAAATCTGTGCTCTGCACAACTCCAAGGGGTGCCGTACACATAGTTACAGTTGATATGTAAGGTCATTCTGACAAGTTTCTGGCAGAAGGCAGCATAGATGCCTCCTCCTTCCCCAGCGCTATAACACTGCAGTTAGGATAGGCGGGCTAGGAGCCTGTGTGTGTGCTTGTGGTGCTGTTATGCACAGGAGTGTGTTATGCACAGGGAAGGACCCAATGAACATCAAGACTTAGTCCCGGGCCTTCCCAGTGGCGCAGCAGTTGAGCGCTGGGTTGCGAAGCTGCCCGCAGCCTCTGCAGCACTGGTTCGATCCCCTGCTGCTCCCCGGCCACCAGAGGAGGGTCCCACATGGCGCGCAGACCTCCCCTGCCGCCCGCTGCTCCCCTCAGCAGTGTACTTCGGTCCTTCTGCCTGCTCTGCTCCCCGCTCTGGCTCTGGTGAATTCTCTCACCCTCCTGCGCTTCTGTCTGTACCCAGTGCTTGTATAAATAAATAAATAAATAAATCTTAAAAAAAAAAAAAAAGACTTAGTCCCAACTTAATTCAGTGAAGGAAGAGAATGTAGGGGTCCCCTCATCTGAGACCATTACCTGGATGTACTACCTCTTATATCCCATGCTCTCAGGTTTTGGATGAAGAGTAAAAGGTCTGGAAGGACATTCCACAGCTCCACTCAGGTGTTGGCAACTTTAGACTCTCACAGCTGTTCCATGAGCTTGAAGGACAGAGACTGAGAGAGTCATGAGAGCAGCTGCCAGTCAGGATGAAGACTGAGCGGTGGGAGCAATGGGCACTGAGGTGGATGAGAGAGGCTGGCCCAGGAGCAGCCTGGTTGTTCCATAGATGCCATAGGCATTCATGGAAGCCACTAAGACAACATCCAAAACAACAAAAGCCTCCTAACAAGGTGCCCATCAGTGCTTATTCAGGCCCAATATCTTCTTTTCAGGAGAAAGAAGGAAATCTCTTTGTCAGTGTTGATAGTGAGAAGCCAAGACCACCCTTCATGGGTAGCCATTTATATTAGTTGCTCCCTAGGCCTAGCACCTTCCCCTTCCCTTGAGGACTAGACCCTTTAGTTGTGTGGTTCCTTGTCCTCATTGCTGATTTTTTGCTACTCTAGACTGTTGCAACTTATAGTAGTTTGATTTAATGATTTATTTTGATGGTGTAAAAATGATATGCACTCATAGAAACTGTAGTTCAAAATTTGAATTGTGATCTTTTCCTGGGCTAGTGATAATGCTATGTGATAGTGTCTTGAGATGCTGGGAACCATGCTGAGTATAGAGTAAGAGCCATACTGTACATTAGAGCCATACTCTAAGAGTACATACTCTACTCCTACAGTGCTGGGCTGGTGGTACCTTTGGTATGCTGTGATTTTGGTATGTTTTTTTTTTATCACATCCATGTCTGTGATAGTTAAGACTGCTGTACAATAGGCTTTGTGTTAAAAGACTTTGCCTAACTTTTGCTAATGTAAGTTTTCTGAACAGATTTAAGGTGGTCTCGGCTGAGCTATGAAGTTTGGTAGGTTCAGTGTGTTAAATGCATCTTCAGCTTATGATGGGTTTATCAGGACATAACAGTGTCATAAGTTAAGGAACATCTAACTTACCCAATAACCCAGTGGGATTTTTACTACTGGCTTCTTTTTTCAAATATCAAGTAATTTTTGTAAGAGAGAATTATTTCATCTAAACTTAGGCTCTGTGATGACCACTATGAAGCCATTTTGACATTATCTTATGAAACTGAAAGATAAGCACCCTGTGATTCAGCAGTTCTACTCCTGGGCATATATCCTGCAGAAATACATGGACAGATACACTAAGTAACGTGTATAAGCATTTTTTTTTCCATTGAGGTAATATTGGTTTATAGCATTATCTAAGTTTCAAGTGCACATTATAATCCAATGTTTGTATCCACTATAATGTGGTCACCACCAAAAGTCTAACTTCCATCTATCACCATACAACTGACTCCCTTTACTCATTTTATCTACCTTCAACCCACTTCCCTTCTGGTTCATGGTCTGTTCCCTATGGATTTGTTTTTGTTTATATTTTTTTGTTGTTTCTTAATATTCCATATATGAGTAAAATTATGTATTTGTCTTTTTCCATCTGAATTATTTTACTTAGTGTAACGCATTCAAGGTACCCCTGTTATTACCAATGACAGGATTTCATTCATTTTTAATGGCTGTGTAGTAGTCCATTTGTGTGTGTGTGTATGTGTAACCATCACATGTTGCTTAACACATGGAATATATTCTGATACACCATCATTTGGCAGCTTTGTGATGCAAATGCTATAGAACATAATTACACAAACTAAGACAGTATAGACTACTACCCACCTAGGTTATATAGTATAGCCTAATGGGACCACTGTCATATGTCCAGTCAGTCACTGACCAAAATGTAGTTGCATGACTCATGATTATATGTCACATCTTTATTTCATTTGTCAATGGGCGCTTATGTTGCTCCTGCATCTTGGATATTTTAGATAATGCTGCACTGAACATGGGGTTGCATATATCTTTTCAAAGTAGTGTTTTTGTATTCTTAGAAAAATACCCAGAAGCAGAATAGCTGAGGCATATGGTAGATCTATTCTGAATTTTTGGAAGAAACCCCATACTGTTTTTCATAGTGGCTACACCAATTTAATTTCCTACCAAGAGTGTACAAGGGTTCCCTTTTCACCACATTCTATCCAACACTTGCTATTTCTTGTCATTTTGATAGTAGCCATCCTGACAGCTTATTTTTTTTAAAGATCAATTTATTTATGCATACAAGAGCTGGGGTACAGGCCAGAGGCACGGGGTGTGAGGATTCACCAGAGACAGTGGGGGAACAGAACAGGCCGATTGACTGCAATACACTGCTGAGGGGAGCAGCTGGCGAGCCAGGAGAGGTCTGCTGCGCCATGTGGATTGCTCCTTAGCTGGCTGGGGGATAGAATTTGTGCTGCAGTGGCTGTGGGTAGCTTCATAGGTTGCGTCTTAACCCCTTGTGCCACCAGGGAGGCCCCCATCCTGACATTTCAGAGGTGCTATCTCCTTGTGGTTTTGATTTACATGTCCCTGATGGTTAGTGAAACCAAGCACCTTGCCTGTTCCTGTTGGCTATTTGTATACCTTCTTTGGAGAAGTGTCAATTCAGGTCCTCTGCCCATTTTTATTTTATTTGGGGGGGGGGTTTATTTTTTGTTTTCTGAGTTTTTTATGTGTGTTGGCTAGTAACCTCATCACATTCAGTAGATTGTCTTTTCATTTTGATGATGATTTCCCTTGCTATTCAGAAGTTTTTAAGTTCAGTGTAGTCCTTTTTATTTTTGCTTTTGTTTATCTTGCTGTTGGAGTCAACTCCACAAAAACATTGCTAAGGCTGATGTCGAGGTGATTACTAGCTATTCTTCTAGGTATTTTATGGCTTCAGGTCTCACATTCAAGTTTTTAATGCTTTTTTAGTTAATTTTTGTGTAGGGTGTGAGATAGTGATCTACAGTATAACCAACTTTATGATACTAATCCATTCTACCAGCATGATCTTATAGTGAAAATATCATAATATGAGCCCAGTAATACATTGACATTGTGTAATTCATTCTAAAATGGCATAATTTGAAATTTTTAGTACATAACTGTGTATATGAGACTGATTTATACAATAGAATAGAAATGCTGAATTTTCCTTATTGACATTAAAAAGATGAAATTAAAGTAAAGTAACTTAAATTGGAAAAAATTATTTCAAAATCACTTAAAGTTTATGAATGGAGTGACTGGAACAAACCAAATTCTGTTACTAATTCACTAACTCTTATACCATGCTCTTTTATAATTTCTTATCTTAATTTAATTGAAGATTTTTTTACTATGTTTTTTAGGACCTGTGGTTACAGTTTAACACAGCATTTAACTACAATTCAACAACCACTGCTTGTATGAAAGATATATAAAGACTAAAAAGCAAAACTTCCATATTTACTAAAAAAAACTTGTGGACCCATGTGACAAAAGATCATCAATCCAAGAAGTATGCCATGATTTGCTCATATGCTAATAGTTATTCAAATGCCCTACTCCCAAATCCCCCACCTACATGGTTTAATTGGCAGCCATTGTAATGTGAATATTAAATTGTAAGGTAATTTATATTTTAGTAGAAAGGACTCAGAAAGCGATTTGATCATATAGCGAACCAATCATAAAGTGGGGTTCTACTATAATTTTATTCTTTGGTATGTGACTGTCTAGTTTTTCAAAAATATCCATTCTCCAATGTATGTTCTTGGCTCCTTTGTCAAATAGCTGTCCATATATGTGTGGATTTATTTCTGGGTTTTCAATTCTGTTCCATTGATTTGTGTATCTGTTTACATGATGAAATCATACTGTTTTGATTACTATAACTTGAAATCAGGGAGTATGATACTTCCACTTTGTCCTTTATCAGGAGTTGTTTGGCTGTGCAGGATCTTAATGTGGTTCCATACAAATTTTTCAATTATTTCTAGTTCTGTGAAAAATGCCACTGGAATTTTAATAGCAAATTGCATTGAGTCTATAGTTTGCTTTGGGTCATACTGACATTTTGACAATATTCTTTCAGTTCATGAGGATGGGGTAGCTCTCCATTTAACAATTCTATTTCAATTTAACAATTTCTATTTTAACAATTTAACAATTTCTATTTTCAATGTCTTACAGTTTTCAGTGTACAGATATTTTACCTCCTTAGTGAAATTTAATCTGAGGTATTCTTAATGAAATTGTAAATGGCATTATTGTCTTCCTCTTTCTGATAGTTCTTTATTAATGCATGGAAACACTACATATTTCTGTATCTTGATTTGGCATTCTACAACATTAATGACCTTATTAGTTCTAGTAAATTTTTGGTTGAGTCCATAGGGTTTTCTATGTATAATACTATGTTATTTGCAAATAGAGGGTTTTCTTTCTAATTTGCATGTATTTTGTCTTCTTTCTTGCCTAATTGTTGTGATTGGTACTTGTAATACTATGTTGAATAAAAGTGGGAAAAGTGGGAATTCTTTTTGTCCTCTTCCTGAGGACATTTGTCATGTAGCCTTTATTATGTTGTGGTACATTCCATCTATGTTCACATTGTTGAGAGTTTTTATTATGAGTGGATGTTAAATTCTTTCAAGTGCTTGTTCTGCTTCTACTGAGATAAAATTTTTATTGTGTATTATTATTATTGTGGTATATTATACCAATTTGTGGATGTTGAACCACTCTTGTATCCCTAGAATACATTCCACTTGATCATGGCTTATGATACCTTTAAAGTAATATATTCAATTGCTAATATTTTGTTGTGGGAATTTGCATCTATATTCATCAAGGATGTTGGTCTATAATTTTCCTTTCTTGCGGTGTCCTTGTCTGGTTTTGTTATCAGGGTAATACTAGTCTCAGAAAATGTGCTTGGAAGTTTTATTACTTTTTCAACCTTTTGGAGGAGTTTGAGAAGGGATAGTTATTAAATCTTTGAATGTTTGGTAGAAGTCATAAGTGAAGCTGGCCTTCTGTTTGAATAAGCAAAAAAACCTAACAACAATATCTTTGCTTATAATTGGTCTGTTCAGATTTTCTCTTTGTTCGTGATTCAGTCTTGGAAGATTATATGTTTCTAGGAATTTATCCATTTCTTCTAAGGTGTCTAATTTGTTGCTGCATAATTGTTCAGAGTAATCTCATCTGATCCTTTCTCTGATAACAGCTCTAATTTTCCTTTTCATCTCTGATTTTGTTTATTTCAAGAATTTTCACCATAACATGTTCATAATAGTCAAAATTTGGAAAGGACTCCTATGTCTATCAAAAATAAAATGGACATACTTTAGTATTCTTTTATGGAGAGTAACTATTATAAAGATAAACAAAATACAAGTAAGCAAAAAGAAGGATAAAGTCTTAAAGATATAATGTTCAGCAAAAGCCAGATAAAACAAAAATATTTAGCACACAATTTCATTTTTATAATGTTCTAATAAAGGAAAAATCAAATTCCTAGTTTTAGGGATGCATAGTTAGGAAGTAAAATTATAAAGAAAAATAAGGAAGTGAATACTATAAAGTCTGCATCATGTTACTTGTTGAGTAGAAAAAAAGGTTATGATTATGAAGTGGCTTAGAGGTATTTAGGTGGGAATTGTGTTCTGTTTCTCAACTTTTGGAAGGTATAGGGAGGAGACCATGTTCCATATCTCTGGTGGTGCCAGAGAGCAAGGTACTTAAAGAATAATGCTTATAAAACACAGAAGCTGGCCTGCAGGGTTACCCATTGACTAAGTTAGGGACAATTTGAGCATCAAAACAAGTAGTGACTGTAACACATCAGAACCCATAGAATAAAATAGGAAATCCATATAAATATGGGTTCAAGGAAGCTCAGGATATTTACATCGTTCCAGAGCATCTCCCTACAAAATACTTAACTGCAAAATGGGAAAGAGTAACTTTATAGTGGAGACACCAGAAAGATGCCACCTTAGTGAATCACCAAAGGGAATGCCATTGGTAATCAGACAGAATGAGATCATGCACCTCCAAATGGGATGCAGGCAGAACACTTTGGTGCTATTTCTGCCAAAGGTGCAGGACCAGCAACTTCAAACAGGGCAATCTGAGATTCTGCAAAAGAACTCTCCTGTAATCTTCAAATGTGTCAAAGTCATGAACGTCAAAGACTGAGGAGCTACTTGACTATGGGCAACTAAAAAGACCTAAGAAATAAATTCAATGCATAATTATGAACTGGATGATTTTACTATAAAGATGTTACTGGACTAGTAGGTGAATTATCAATATCACTCCTTATAATATCACTCCTTATTTTTGATGGTTATATTGTGTGTAGAAGAAAATCCTTGTTTCTAGAAAGCAATGGAGCATTGGTTTAATAATTTGCTCATAAATAAATCAGGATAAGAGTTCTTTGTATTTTGCAATTCTTATGTCTCAAATTTAAAAATATTAAGCAAAAATAAAATGGCACATCCCTTTGGAAAAAAAAACAAAACAGAAAGCTACATTGTAAGGTAAACACATAATTCCATTAATTGAGGAGAAAACGTAAGAAATTTTATTTGGGGGATCACACAAGGGCTATGCCTCAATGTCCCTGGACTGCTCCACAAGGCCTCTCCTCAGCATAGACAAGTGTCATGCTCTGTTAGCATTCTTAGAATGTCGCAGTATTAAGTAATGTGAAGTACCATGATCCTACTTCCCAATTCAGCTCAACACAGAACGAGTGAGTGTTTGTCCAAATCAGCCAGCATAGTTACATGGTTCCAGAGTATCTCCTCATGGAATACTTACTGCTGCTAACTTACTTACTACTTACTTGCTCCGCTAGTTTCAACTTCCAGCGAAATGAAAGAAACCAGAGAGTGTGTTAGATATCACTTGAAATGCTCAGTGAGTGGCAAGTTGACCTGAGGCTTGAGTCTCTTTCTTTTTTTTCCATTTGAGGGGCCTCACATGGATGTGAGTGGAGCGTTTGAAATATTAGTGCTGTTGCAAGACAGACTTTGTCCTTTAGAATCATAGCAATGGATTTGTGAGGGGGATGAAGAATATTGCATACAAACATTTGAGAAGAGACCTGTCTGTGAATATACAAGTCTGTAGCTTTCCAGAATCAATCCTACGGAGTTGTGCCTTGATGTGCTCTTTGGCTTTCATTGAGGAGTCTTACCTGTAACAGGCCTGGGAAATTATCACCGTGTTGGCAGAGAAAGGTGGTAGAGGGCACTGCCTGGGACTTCTTGCAGAGGTCCTGGTACAGAGTTACTAAATACCATCTTTATCCAGAGAAGCTGGTGGGCTTTGCTCTCTTTGTTAGTAATAGTGACAGATGAACCTTTCTCCATTTTGTCTTTGACTGCCAGGAAACTCACTTGTTGAGGTTCAATTATGGGAATGGTGGTGGCCTCTTAGCCTGTAGGACTACATTGTGTGCTTGTCTTGTCTCTCTTCACAGCTGACCTCCCAAGCCCTGATTTTTAAATTTCTTTTGTGTTTCTTGTTTCTTCAGATCTTTGCAAAATGAGGGAAATTGAGGGAAACAAAATTTTCTCTATGAAACTAAAATGAATGTTAGGAAGAAAATGATGAATAAAACAATGGAAGTCAATTCTTAAGTATTTCTTAAGAGAAAATAAGCCAGGATTGCCAGGAAGAATATTCACAGTCTTGGGTATATGTCAAAACACAAGGTGTGACAAAGTGGATGGAATTCCTGACTAGACTTCTGTAAAGAAAATACTAAACATAAGAGTTCTCAAGATGTAGTGGAGGGCATCAGAAAAGGACATAGGTGTTTGCAAATTCACAGCCTGGCATCTGGAGAACATTTTTTTAAAATTTTATTTTATATATTTTTACGTTTTTCATTTTTGCACAATGTATGCATTTTCATCTTGGTTATAGTCCCCATACAATTCCCACCACCCTTATTTTGATCCTATTCCCTTCTCCCCCACCCCCACCACCATAGTGTGTTTCTAGTTTCTAGTTTCTAGTTGCTTGTTGATTTTGATTTTTACTTTATTATAATTAGTCTTTTTCCTGGTCCCTTATTTAGGTTTTCTAAATTCCTGCTATGAGTGAGACCATCTGGTATTTTTCTTTTTCTTTCTGGCTTATTTCACTGAGCATGATCCCTTCCAGCTCAATCCATGTTGCTGCAAATTATATGAGTTTATCTTTTTTGAATGCTGAGTAATATTCTATGGTGTATATGTACCACATCTTCTTGATCCAGTCATCTATTTTTGGGCATTTGGGTTGTTTCCAAAGCTTAACTATTGTAAATAGTGCTGCTGTAAACATAGGGGTGCAGGTGCCCTTTTGAATTAGTTTCTGTGTCCTTTGGGTAAATACCTAGCAGTGGAATTGTGGATCATATGGAAGCTCCATCTTTAGCAGGTTGAGGAATCTCCACACATCTCTGCATCTGGAGAATATTTGATGATAAAGAAGTCAAAATGACATTGTTTGGAATGTATCCTTCCCCTGCTCGGTTAAAACAGTAAGATGGAACTTTCTGGTTCCACATGCTACTATTTCAGTGTGGGAGTGACAGAAGAATGTTAACTCTCTGGACACGTGTTCCAAGTCACATTCTGATAAAAGCAGAGACTCCATTTGTCTGTCAGACAATTTCATTTCTCAGAAGGCAGAGGACCCAGTGAGAAAAATGCTGCTTTAGAGTGAGTTCTGATCAGAATAAAAGGAACAGGTTGTAATGTGGAAATGACAGGCCTCTCAGGAGAGTGTGTCATCTCTGGCTCCTCACAACTCCCCTCCCAAAGCACTTTATTTAGATCATACTCTTCATGCTTTTGTTATTTCTCCTTGCAGTATTGTCATGTATTTGTGTCTCCTCACAAAATGTCCCTCGAGGACTAGGACAACATCATGTCATCTTTGTGTCTTTTGATGCCTGTTAAGTCTCTTAAATACAAAATCTCAAACATGTCCTGAATTGGAATATAATGAACACAGAGACTTGCACAATTTCAGGATGATCTGACAACATTCTTTGTTAAAGCTTTCCCTTCCTGGTTACAATGAACCTGTTTTCGTTGTAGAATACTGGAAAAATTTGAAGACGTACAAATGAGAAAATATAAGCTTTCCAGAATCTTTCTACTCACACATGACTAGCTTTTAAATACTTTCATCCTTTATAGTTTGTTCAAATTATGAGGCAATATTTATGTATGTTTCTGCATCTGACTTTTTGTCTTCACTATAGCCTAAGTTTTTTGTCATTAAAATGTCATAAAAATGACTGCACAGGGCCTCCCTGGTGGCACAAGGGGTTAAGCACCACACTATGAAGCAATCTGCAGCCTCTGCAGCACGAGTTCGATCCCCAGCAGGCCAGGGAGCAACCCACATGGCAAGGTAGACCTCTCCTGTCTTGCCCACTGCTCCCCTCAGCAGTGTATTTCAGTCAGTCAGTCTGTTCTGTTCCCCACTCTGTCTCTGGTGGATCCTCTCACCCCCTGCATCTCTGGCCTGCGCCCCAGCTCTTGTATGCATAAATAAATGACTGCACAGAATTGAGGCTACTAGGAGGGGGCAGGAGGTGGGATAGAACAAATGTGGAAGGAGGCACCATAGTCTAGGGTAAAGGACTATAGGTGCTTGGATGATAGGGGTGGTGTGGCGTGAACTTATACCTGTAAATCATAGTATCATAAACCATTAGCTTCAATACAAAGTAATACTTAAAAAGACTTTATTTTATAGTTCTATGAACTTAGCACTTAAGATAAACCATGACCACCTAGGTAACCTTCAGTCAGCACATAGAATGGTTTCATCATCCCCAGAAAACTTCCTTTTGCTGTTTCTTTAGTCATATCCTCCTGCCCCCCTATCCCCCACCCTTAACTCCTGGCAATCGCTAGTGTTCTCTGTCAGTATAATTCTGTCTTTTCAATAATGGCAATAACATACTCTATGGCATGTCATTTGCCAGAACTAAGGCTGATAGGTGGAAATTACAAAGATGCGATGCTGACTCCTTCCACAAGTTTGTGAGTTGTTTCAGAAAGATGCAGGTGAGGCGGGAAGTGCCTGTTGCTGGAGGTGTTCCTGAAGGACAAGTGGTTTCAGCAACACTAGTGGGTACAGGCATCTGCACTCTCATTTATAATCTGTGCCTTGTCTAAATGAAAAAGGGATTGAGCTACATGAGATCTCTGTCATGTTAAAAAAAAAGAGAAAGACTAGCATTGAAGTTTTAATTAATTGAAGTTTAACCCCAAACCACCTGTTTTCAATTCTGAGCAGTCCAGAGACCTGCCAGCACTTTCTTGTACCTCCAAGTCATGAGGTCTTGGCAGAGCTTTGACTTCCTCCCTTGTCCCCCAGCTTCCTTGAATCTTGAAAAGTCACATTTAAGTCAGTCCCCAGCACGAGCAACAATGTTCTTGGGGACGGAGCAGCCAGCAGTGGGGCACTGATTATCTGCCCTACAGTTTGACAATCCCCATCTCAGGAGCGCTCTTCTCCTGTGGGGGTGCTGCCAGGAGATTGTAAATCCCCTCCAGCAGTGGGCCCCTCCCAGGCTCTCCCCTCCCAGTGCCTGGGTCTCCGGCCTGGAGCTCACAGCTGAAGGTAAATAGCAGTCCTCCCTCTAGTGGCTCAAAGGGAAACATCTCTGGCCCTACAAAGACAGGGAGTGGTGTGTGCACACAGGAAAACACTCTGGAGCTACTTCACAGGGTTGAAATTTCATTGCCTCTGACCCCACACAAAGGGATGGGCACAGGGCACACCTCTCAGGGGTGCGAAGAACTCCCCGTAGGCGGGCACTGGCCCCATTGGGGGCCCCGCCTTCTCAGCGATGAGTGAGAGGTGGTTAGCTCATCACATTGCTATCTGAGGGGTACAAACTGCCAGGCTTTTCTTAAACCCTGACTTCAGAGTCCTCGTTCCTTATTTTACCTCTCCTGAGGTCCCTTTAGGTGGTGGGCAGGGTGGGTAGGCTCGACAGCCCTGTGACCTTTCCCCAAGGTAGCCGGTCTTTTTCTCTTTTTGGCTACTCTAGTGGAATGAGGATATAACCAGTCAGACATGAACATTTACTGAGCCTCCACTCATCTGGGTAATTTCCCGTTTTTCTAGTGAATTTTTAATCGGTATTTGTGAAATTCAACAGCCTGTAGAATCCTGGCTCCGTGGACTTACCTGGCGCCACCGCCCGTGACGGGAATGATGGGAGGCAGAAAAAGGAGCTGCTGTGCACCTCCTGCTCCACCTCATGCCTTTTGCATGCCAGGCGGCCCAGGCCCGTCCCTCCCTTCCACTCAAGCATTCCACCAGGATGTGGGGCTCTGCTCCTGCTCACAGAGAGGAAACCCTGGTTCCTGAATATGACCCAAGTAAAAATACCTTTTAGCACGGTGGGGTTTTCTCCCAAAGGTGCCAGTTTTTTTATATGGGAGCAACAACTCTTCTGAACCATCATTAATCCACGTTGGTCATCCCTTGTGCAGACAGGAGTGTGTTTCAGTTCTGGTGAAGACAGCCACTAGGTGCCTCATCCAGTGACACAAAGCCTTCTGGTAAACAAAGCTAACAAAGCCTAAGGTGCAGAGCAGCCCCAACGGCATTCCTTTCTGCCTTTGGCGGTTGGTCTTGGTCTTAGGCAGGGGCACGGGGCACCGTGAGGCTGGGCCAGAAAACAAGGCCACGCTGCGGGCGTTCTTAGCGGCCCATGGGCCTCTCAAGGAAGCCACACTGCCCTCGTACCACACGGGCTTCTCCCTGAAGCTCTGGTTTATCATCCTGGAACTGTTTCCTTGTCTGCAGGTCATCGAATACCAGGGCTTTCTTGGCACTGGCAAATGAAGTGCTCTACACCCCACTAATCTAATTCACATTCCACATCTCCCATGCTGCAGGGAGGCCTACAGAACTGTTGATACTTACGCTGTTCACGCCTTTCACCACCAAGGCAGAGCCACTGGGCAGCAGAAAAAGAATACTGTAGAACTTCTCCAAAACATTTACTGTACCTTGGGTAAAGGAGCCCATTCTCATACTAAGTGCCTCCCACAACCTACTCAGCGGGGGCTCTTACGCTACAGAAGTGGTGTGTGCCTTTCTGTCATTACAATGGTGTAACTGGTGGGTGTGCCCAGTGAGGGAGAGAGTCTCTCTCTGTGAATACTGTGCTGGGGTCTCCTATTGGGAAGAGTCAGTGAGGTCACTGGGAGAGGCTTGTGGTCATGAACAGGGATAAGATCATCCTGAAATCCTTACCACGGGCTAGCTTATCAGAGAGGGGGGTGCTCTTTATTCCGACATCCTCCTGTTTGGACAATGACAGGGGTGGCAGTGAAAGAGGAAGAAGAGGGGTCTGGCTTTTTAGACTTTGACCCAAACAAAGGTGGACTTTATGGAGAGCAATGTGGTGAGCTGATGGTGGATGGTCCCTGTAGATGGCTTTAAATAACCAGCAAGAGGAGGTTGGGGAGGTTTTTCCAGTTTTAATCAAGGAAATGTATTTTGTACATTATGTGCATTACAACATGTAAATGAACATGCTGAACAGAAATGTTTTTGGTTGTCAGAAAAGTCATGACATAGTCTTTCTGTTCTTGTTGCAAAATTGTGTCATGATTTTCCCAACAGCCCAATAATTTTTACCTCACACTTCCAAACCAATCTGCTGAGTTGAAGAAAGATTAGATATGAAACTGATCTATAACCTACTTAAAAAAATGGACAGGAAAAATAAAATTTCAGATGTTTTTTATTCAAAGATTCTCCAAAGAAATAAAACAGAAAAAGCTAACAATCTGATCCAAATGTACAGTTCAAAAATGTCTTTTGGCGTTTAACAACAAGTCCTAGGAAAGAAAACTACAGAGTTATCTTGAACCGGACAAATAAGTTACCACTGGCAAGTTTGTGGCACTAGTAAAACAAAAATAAAAAATTAACTCTCTTGATCATATAGATATCTCTATGAAAATCTTTTTTTTCAATCTGTACAAAAGGTCTTTCTTCATAAATTAATTTTTTTTTATAATTTAATGGCTGTCTACTATGTGATGTTTAACTGATTTTTTTTTTTTTTATGTACAGAGGTTATGTTTCCCAAATCTTACCCAGACGAGTATGGCACTTAGTTCAGACATTTCTAGCAGCAGATTTCCCCTCCCCTTGAACTGAACTATCAAATTTCTGTCTTAACTAATGCAAAAATATCAAGTAGTGAGAGACCCAAGTTTACAAACGTACTAGGTACAAGGAGGGTGCTGCGTTCGGTCTGGACTTTCACAAAGCAGTAATATTCCAGGGAGCATAGAACCAATAATACCACAACTTTAAAAAAGGAAACAAAAACAAAAACAAAAACACATTTTTCTTATGACTATGTAATTTTCACTAGAATCTACACTTCTCAGAGCAGCAAGGACTTTTGAAACTATGAAATGTCACTGACATCTATAATCAAATACAAGCATAAAATTTAAGAACTAAAAAATACTCGAAAGAAATAACTGCTCAGTCCCAGCTCCCGAGCTAGGAGGATTTGGTCTGTGGGAACAGGGAGGGCCAGCAACCTGTCCCGGCACAAAAGAAAATAGACTCTGAGGTAGATAACTGATCACACACAGTTGACCAGACAAGTACACAGTTTTGGAAGACAACTTAATTTACCATTGCTTTTCAAACGTATGCATTTGTCTTAATAAAAAGAGCTTTAATAACAGTGAATTATCTCCTATGTCCTAAAGTAGAAATAACTGTGTATTTATGAATCAGGAATTTCATAGTTTCAAAATTGGTTTTTCTTTACACTTAACACTTGTAGTGATGATGTAAAGTGTGGCACTGCTTGGATCCAAATCTTCCTTCATGCTTTTTGTTTGTTGTGTGTGTGTCCATACATCAATTAAAATTATAAAACCTAAATGCAAAGGTACAAAAAAGGCACATTCTCCTAACCGCAAACTGGTCCGGCAAAAATAAAGAGCACAGAAGACGTGATGCTGAGACAAGCTGGAGCTACTGGTTACTGGCTCTTCGGTCTTTGGTGAAGTTACCTTTAAAAGTGCCAAGTCGTTTTTAATTCTCAAATTTACGTGATAGAGAGAGAGAGAGAGAGAGAGAGAGAGAGAGCTAGTAGCCAATTGTTTTGCTTCTATTCATATCTCAGCTTATGTTTGAAGATAAATCCTTACTTTTAGCTTTTGCCATTTTGTTGCAATAGCAACATGTATTCGGTTTGCCAGATCTCAGGCATAATTCTCATTCTAAAGCACTATCATTAGTATAAAGGAAGGACAAAACCTTCGGTGACTCCCCTCCCCCGCCCCCCACCCCCAGTCCCAAAGTTACCTACACTAAATCTAGAACATCAAGTTAGGTTTTTTTTTTTTCTCCTGAAAAAAAGGCAAAAAAGACTTTACATTGCATCATACAGCAGATATCCTAAATCAGTCAAACTATCAGAGGAAACTGTTGGCATACAGCCTTACAAACAATTTACCCTATTAAAAGTTCCCCAGTCAGAAAATGTGTTTCACACAAAACATTTTTTCCCTTCTTGCATTTTACTACCTTACACATTATGTGAAAAATCATTAAAAACACCTACTACATATTTAAAAAAGCCAAAATTTCAGCAACTTTTATTGACTATCTTTTAAAAGCCCTATGCTGCTGTTTTACAAGGCATAATAGACCAGCTCATTTGGTCAAAGCATTCTACATCATTAGTTTGAACTAACTTTTACTGAAACAGCTACAGCATCAAAAGAGTTAAGGCAAATTGGAATTCATAGAAAAGGATAAGACACTTCACACTACGTTGAAAGAAAGACCGAAAGCTAAGGAAAGAGACACTGACGGCAACACTGAATTACAGCAACACTCGCACTGCAAGCACAGAATACCATGATGAAGTCGGACTATTGAAACTTCGGAAAGCCCATTTCATACAGCTGAGAAAAACACAAATTAAACACAAATTGAACAAAACCACAAAAATCCGGTCATGCACTTAGATAAGTCTTCATGGTCTTTGTGCATACCCAGAAAATTGAAGTTTTCTTTTTCTTTTTTTCTTTTTTTTTTCCTTTTTTTCCTTTTTTGCGTCATAACATTTGATAAAAATCTTTTGTTTTTGTTTTTTGTTTTTTTTTTTTTACTAAAATAAACCTGTTCAGGGGAACAGCTACTAGATGAATTTAAGGGTTTTATGCACCTTATAGAACTTATAGCAAAAATAGTTTTAGTTGATTTCATTATAAATAATGTTTTCAAGAACCTGTGCAAAACTGTCAATAATTTCCTAAAGCACAATTGATCAGAAAAATCCATGATTGTTCAGCCTTCACACCCTTCTTCATGTAAGAACACCCTTCTGTACATCTGGAAGAGAAAAATGAAAGACAGACGCTTTTGTGCATTTGGTATAAACCACCGTAGAGCTCTGTAGTGTCTTTTTCGCGTTAGAGAGAGCATGTGTTTGAAAGGCTGTGTTTGTAAGTGGTGGTAGCCCACTAAGTGAAAGCCATCTAGAACCCTGGTGTTCTAAGTTCTACACAGTCATTTTAATGAAATTCGCATGGTAAAGTGAAAAGATTTCAGATTTGTGGTTCAGTGAGACCATCAAATGCAAATCTAAGATCTCTCAATCTAAAAATACTGACATTAAATTCATAGTCAAGTTACTGCTACTCTTGTAATGCTGGATTAAGCAGTAACATATGCTGTATTTCCTTCAGTTTCTAAGTCTTACAGCAATATACTACAGGATTATTGTCCTACATTATACTGTATTTGCACTGTATTTATACTGTACTGTTGGGCAAATTTGGTACCTGGTATTTTTTGATATGTTACAGATTTGGGGAAGCTGGAGCGGGGGAGAATAAATATACAAGTGACTTCAACATAGGGCACTGTTTGTGTCTGGACAGATACTTAATCTGCAAATCCACAAAGTTACTGATTTTAACATTTCTGTAATTTTGGATTCCTTGAATGTGATTAAGGCAGTGTGGCCAAATTTTATTCTTCTAAGGACCATTTTGATACAAGGTTCATAGACTTTTTTCGACTCGAGCCCCACAATTATGGAAACCTTTCCCTCATACCTCACAGTTACTTATTGGGTTGAAAGGTATATGGAGAATGGTCATTAGACGTCTCTACAGCCACCTGCTGCTGACCACTTGCCTCCTACAATAAAGCATAACAGATGAGACGTGAGCAATGAAATCCAAACTCTACCACCGAGGTCTGACTGAGTCCACATCTGTATTCCACATCTTAAAAACAAACACTCTTTAAAAGCAATTTTTAATGTCATTTTGAGTTTTCAATACTCCCCAAGGAATAAAAATGTCTGAGAGACCCAAAGAATTGCCCCTGCCCCCAGATTTAAGTTTTGCCTATTCATACCAAGCTACAGTTTATCAAACAAACCTCTTATCCCTTGGGACCAGATCCAATTTGGAATTCAGTATTTTCAGACTTTAGAATCTGAAGTATGGTACGCATATGCTGTTTATCACAGGACAGCCCCAGTGGGATCGAGAGCTGTACCTCACAATCAAACACATTAACAGGTCTACACTGAAAGGCATAAATACACACAGTAAGTGTTTTACAGCAGTTTTGGTTAGGTCTTGCTACAGCTCAGGCATTTTGGTGAAGTAGAGAGAATTTTTATTTTCAATTTTTGTGTTGCAGAACTGCAGATAAGTTCATTGTGTGTCCTGGCAACTGTCACTGTCAATAATTGCTCAACTATAAATTAGACGAAAACAAAACCCTTCCAAAAGTCCAGCCAGTATCCAATGGTACTTTCTGGCATCTAAACCTACTTGATTCTGCCTAGCAGGTGGGATTAACTGGGTTTATACATTTCCTTGGAATTCTGAGGCCCCTTTGTGAGAAAATGCTATGCTTTCTGTCCAATATTAATTCAAATGTCAGACTTCTTCCATAACAAGTACTAAAAGTTATTTAATTACATTAACAGTCTCTGTAAAAACAGGGTACAATTTGTTCCTCATCCCTGTTAAGGTTTTAAAACATAAGTTTTCCCCAAATATCTTAATTATAACTGATATCTTTCTGTACCTATTACTATATTATCTGGTACTGGGATTGCAAACTCCAGCTTTATTTTAATTTGCCTGCAAGTATCATTTTACAAAAGAAAATATAGGGCCTTGAAGGGGTCTGAAGTGTGCTACAAGCTTGGAAAAGCTTTCTGGAGGTCTTGGGCCTACATGTCTCTGTGCTAATTTGTATGCAGAGGGGTGTATTTTAAGTTGAAAATAACTCTTACATAATGTTCCTTTCTAAACTCAATTCTTTATGCGAATTTATTCAAAATTTCTTTGGGAATGTGAATGACTTTCCTTTTGAGTTGTATTTAGTTTACCCATTTCTGAAACTACCCATTGCCAGAACTGTCTCTGGATGGTCGGTACCAACCTCCACGGGCACGGTCGTCGTCTGCACGTGTGTGTACTGTGGCAGGTAGGCGCCTTGCATAGCTGAGGTTGCAGGCATGTACTGGAAAGAAGAAGGAGGTCAGGATGGGCAGTGACAAGGCACACACGACTCTAAGTGCTTGGGGAATTTTCAGAGGGGATGGAAAGTGTTTGGAAGTCTCCATGCAGAACTTCATAGAGGCTACCTCAGAGGTTAATTAGTGCATGTAAATTTATCAAATAGAAAGCAAAAGGAATGTTTTCTACTGGCTGAATCTTTCAAGCTAAAGTCCTACCTTTTTTGGGATTTCCCAACAAAGCAGCACATGGGTGAAGATTGAGGTTTCTCATCCTCGCTAATTCAGTATTACTTAATGCTATTTTAAAAGCTCTCTCCTCAAAGGACCTCATTATTTTCCAGTATCCCCCCGAATGTGTGTCTAGAATTGTTTCCACAGGTAGAGCTCCAAGGGGTAAATGACTTATTAGATCTCTAACAGGTCACTGCAGAATAGGAAATGGCCCCCTGCTTTCCTGATGTGCCAGTCATTCTTTTCCAAAAGCAAGAGTGCTTTCTAGTCGATCTCATTAGATGTGTGTGGCTCTGACTTAGCCTTCACAGGAAACTGCTGCTGGTTTGTAGGGTAAGAGGGGAAAACACACTACCCCTTGTTCTTTTAAACCATGACAGATAGAACTGGAACGAAAAGCCTGTGGCCACTTATCCAAAAGCTCAGCACATCAAGCCTGGCAGTTAATCTGTACCGTACTATGTCCTATCAACTCAACCTCCGTAATCAGTCCCTTGGACTTTGGGGAAATAAGTCAATGCCAAGACCATGATTCAAAGCCCCTAAATTCCACTGGAGGAAGAATAAGTGACCAACATGTATTACTTTTGTTTCACAAAACAAGACTGGCTACGGAGGCAATGAATGACATTGGGTATTAGAGTTGGGTGGCTTTATGTGTAGGTTGCTATGTTCTGGTAAAGGAGAGGTAAAACTAAAATAGGTTTTTAGTTCATCAATTAACCCCAAAATATTGGTGTATTCACTATGTAGAAGATAATGTGGGAGCGAAAGGGGATCAGACAGACTCTTTGACATCATAGAGCCTGTAATTTGATAGGGAAGACACAGCCTGCATTCATTTACCCTCCTCTGCCAAGACATTTGATATTAATTTGCCACCTACTGTTCCGGTGCTGCCAAGTGACAGATGACTCATCTGCTGGGCCAGAGGGCTGATCATAGATGTGGGCTGTAGTGACATGGTGTGCTCCATTGAGGGAGTTAACACGGCACCCTGAGGAGTTAGAGACAAGAGCGACATAAGACAGAGAGAGGGAGGAAGATTCTATAATCCTCTTTCACAAAAGAATGGCCTTAGTTTGTTCAGAAATGTGAAGCAAAAATAACCTCCCATAAACTTGCAAAAGGTATCATAAATTACTTCTCAAAAAAATCTTATAGGTTGTTTTTCCTGAGACTTTAACAGAACATGAGGGAAAATTATCATCTTGGCACTCACTGCACAGAAATCCCTCTGTCTAATAGCTCTTCACCTTCACTTTCGGATAGAGCAACTTACTCCAGCAGGAGGAGCTATAATAGCAAGTGCGGACTATTTTTGGCTAGCTGGGCTACAGAATGCTTTCTTAAATTTTGTTTTTAAAATAAATGACAGCTGATGTTTTATGTAGTCACAAAAACAAACTACACTGAATATTATAAATACAGTGCTTTGTTTAGAAATGTTCTGTACAGAGAGATACGTGATTCAAGATCAGGCTGATAGGATCAAGATTACAATCTTCATTCACTTCGTGATTATCAGAACTTAAAAGTACATGTTGGCGCCAGGGGAGGGAGGCAGAGCCAGGTTAAGATCAATAAAACTATTTCAGATCTTTTGATTTCATTTAAAAAATTCTGGTTATTAACAGCATCAATAAAATTACATATAGTTAAAAAAACAGAAAAGAGGGGTGAAAAACAAATCACCCATAATTGGCTTCCATAATATATCTCCATTAGGATTCTACCACCCAGATTGAGCTTTAACATACTTTTATCTAGTTGCAACCAGAATACATAAACAATTTCATATTGTGGGTTTTTGCTTTTAACTTAAAATTCGATTAGAGATTATCTAACGCTGCATAGCCATCATTACCGTCATTGGTAATGATTACACTGCGGTACGGTGATTATGTAAATTGAAATTAACTATTTCTGGATTTCTGCATTTTTCTCTAATTTAGCCTATTTGATATGCTTATGAGTTATACCATTCCTCTCACTTTTGCAGTCACCCAAGGATGTAGTTTATATTTGACGCATGTTACAAGTATTTATATTTTTGGTATCACTGTACAAGACTTATCCCCTAACTACACTGTAACTTCCTGATAAATGAGATGTATAGTTAAGGGTACAGATTGGTGTCCAGGCACATTAATTCTACATGCAGGCATTTTTAAATCTGGGAAGGAAAAAGGAACAACTTCTCAGGAACCCTCTGGACACACTTCTGTCTCCTCAAAGGTGTTAAACTGACATATCAGATACATACAGCCCTTGTCTCTGAGTCCCCCCAAAAGATACCAGAAATAGTTTGTTTTAACACATTCCATAAGAAAAATTTTCTTTTTATATTTTTAATGTGCATCATCAAAAAGTGCGTGGTAACACGGAAATGACTCAGAAGCTCAAATTGGTATGAAGGAGTTCCCTGCTCCTTTTTCTCATTTGTGTGTAGGAGTAACTGTACTAGGAAGCCCCTAAATGAAATGTGGGCTGATTTATAGGATGGTACAATGTACCAGGACACAGATTGCCATAAGCATGTGTACATGTAGATGCAAGGATGTGTGAACAGACAGACACACAAACATCATTAGAGGGCTCGTCACCTGTAATATCACTTAAATGTGTTTTACCTGCTTCAAGGTCATCTCAACAACTTCCTATGCAGGACTTGTCCCTGGAATGCTGTTTCCTACACGTGATCTTACATTGCTTAGTGTCCTCTTTGTTGTCCTGGGAGAAACTCCTGCCTCATCTAAAGGGCCAGGAGCAGTGGTTTTTTTTTTTTTTTTTTTTAAGATTTATTTATTTTTATACAAGAGCTAGGGTACAGGCCAGAGGCGTGGTAGGGTGAGACAGAACAGGGAGCAGAACAGGCAGACGACCAAAATACACTGCTGAGGGGAGCAGTGGGCAAGACAGGAAAGGTCTGCCGTGCCATGTGGGAATCTCCCTGGCTGGCCGGGAATTGAACCTGCTCTGCAGAGGCTGTGGACAGCTTCACAGCACTGCGCTCAACCCTCTGCGCCACCAGGGAGGCCCAGGAGTGGTGTGCTTTTTCATAGGCAAGTGATCTGTTTTCATATGAACTGTACTAACAAGGATTTCTATTTTCCATTAGTTACTAAAAAGTTTTGGGCAGAATTTGTGGTCTTACGGACAGCATGTAGGTCATTTGCATTGGGCATTCTTACCTTTACTTGTGATTTTGTTCTCTACCTTTACTTTTCAACTCTCTAAAACTCCTGTTTTTGATGAACTGGATTTTATGTGTCTTTGATAAAGTATACTAAATATAATAGTACCCAGTAAGTATAATGCAATTAACAAAATGTAATATATGTAAGTACAACAAATGCTCATGTCACCAAAGAAATCACGTTATTTACCAACGACATTAGTACTTTAGTACTGATACTCTTTATAGAGAGGCTAAGTAAAATTGATGAAAATGTCTAGCTCAATTTTGAATATTTGCATTAGAGTGTAAAATAAGAAGCTGTTTCATTCCAAATATTGTTAAAAATTTAGCCACTCAATTGAATGATCACAGAACTGGTAAGAAAAATGGTGTTCTGCCTCAAATATCATGCATTTTAAGTTCTTACTGTATGCAAATTTAACTGAATGTCAATCTTTTAAGATAAGGGTAAGTGGAAGTTTTGTGATGTAGTTGTACGTGCTCTCATATTTCATGCTCAAAATTTTCCAAGTACTATACCAACTTTAACAGGGTTTTAGGCCAGCGAATGGGGTTTTTTTTTAAACATATATACATAACTTACTTGCAAACCAAAAAGCCATTTAGATGAAAAACTTACGGGGTGCTGTAGGATATATGGTTGAGGTTGCATCCAAGAAGGACTTTGCACCTGGAAAAGGGAGGATTTTGAAAGACACATTGATTTCCACTGGAATGCTACCTATTTTTCTAGAACTCTTTTAATCATGTTAAAATCTACAGAAGGAAAATAAGGAAACAATACTATCAATGATTAAAAAGATGAAGGCAGTTAGAGTTCTTGGTAAACTGGTCACTCTGAATAAGATGAAATGATCATTTAAAACCAAGTTTCATTTGCCCACTCAAAAAATATTTACTGAGTATCAGGCACCAAAGAGAAAAAAAGCAAGTAAGATATGGGGAATAAGGTACAAGGCCCCACCCTCAACATATTTACTTCTAAGCATGTGAAAACTCAAATAGTGGAAAGTGCTATAATCAAGGTATGAAGTAGGCACTTAAAGAATACAGACGAATGAGAATTAATTGCAGCACATCTTATCACAAACTAATCCTTAAAATATGTGCTTATTTAGAAAGAACAACCAATGTCTTTGATATCCAGGACATTAGGTTTCAAAAATCTTATCTGGTGGTGAACAATTTCTACTTAGTGTGGAAAATAGAAATCTGAAATTCAGGTGTAGGAAACTAAACTTTAGTAACCATATCTTGACATCTACAGTCAAAAGGGCATCCATCCAAACAGCAGACCCTCTGGATTGAGAAATAAGTTGTGAGAGTCAGGTTCTGTGGCAGGAAAGAAGCAGGTGCAGTCTGCCACTCAAAGAGAAAAAAGTATTAGTCCATTTCATGATGCCCAGAGCTTTCCTGAGACTGAAATTTTAAAATAAGTCAACAAAACTCTCCTGTAGCTTATCCCCTAATGTTAACTTGAAAGGTTCTATAGAGAGGATATGGGGAAGAGTCATGGGGGAAGAATGTATTGTGATTTACCTTGATAGCAGAGCCCCGATACTTGTTTTCTCTGGTTTCCTTTGCCACCTAAGGCAGACCAAAGTTAAGTGCTTCTGCCTTGTTAACATTTCAGTTATCTGGACTGCAGCCTTTCCCCATTGGGGTATTGGTGTTTTCTTGCAGATGCCAATTTCTCAAATCCAATTGTATAAGCGTATGGTGGTTTAGCGGAGAAAGGCCCACTCCAACAAGAGTGCAAGGCCTTCGCTGAATGAATTAGGGGAGAGAGCAGCTCCCTAGAGACCCCAATTTTGGCCAGATGCTCCCATTTTTTGAAATGCGTTTTAGTGATCTTAATAATCTAACAGCTTATAGAATTATGGGGTTAGGGAGCTAAGATGTCTGATCCAATTTTCTTTCTTAAGCAGCAAATTAGCTGCAGTTAATTTCTTTTCCTCAATTTTCCCTAACTATAAAATGGGAATAATAATCTGTGTTCTATGAACTATTGTCTCATCACTCTTTTGGGTCATGGCTCCCTTGAACACCTGATGAAAGAAACAGACCTACCTTCCTGCCCTTACTGCCCCCCCCCAACTAATTGCACACAGACAAGCAACATTTTGCAAACAATTTAGGGGAATCACAGGCCATTTAAAAGTTCACCTGCTCCCCCTACCAGGTCCCTGACCTTAGAGGGTTAGGAATTAGTCTTAAAGATTATGGTACTGCTTGTCAGACAAATAGAATGAAAGGTCACGTCTCTGAGAATTTAAGTTTAAGTCCATAAAAACTCAGGCCTCTGAGATTAAATGTTTCCAGTTAATATAATCATCTATTACCAACACTAGCTTCCGAACTTTTTTTTAATTCTATGAAATAATTCCATGACCAAAATGCTCACTGCTTTTATAGTAAAGAGGGAAAAGAGGTGGTGGGGAGATGCCATTAATAGCTATAGTATCTATAGCAGCATACATTTCAAGTTAATATGCACAATTTTTTGCCTGAAACTAAGCTTACTTTATCCTCTTTTTAGTGATACACATAAAAGGTGAAGGTTCCAAGTTCAGATGGTTAAGAAAGGAGACTACCTCTCATTGTCAGATACAGGAATTGTTAATACAGGAAAATGCACTAGCGCAGATCTCACTGAGTCTTACACAAGCAAGGAAAACACAGAAATCTTAAGTCCAAAATAATTAAAGGGGCTTTTAATGAGTGAATACTATGCCCAGCAGACTGAAGCACCAGCATAAGTAACATAAGGACCCAGAGAGAAAAACGGAAACTAGCGACAACTTGGGGAAAGGAGGAGAAAAGAACCTAACAGCTGAGGGAGGTTGTGAACATTACTTTAAGACTTTAGTTTTAGTACATTTGAACACTTCTTGTCTTGGTTTTTCCAAGCACCTTTTATGTTTTTAGACAGAATCACCTTTATGATATGGCTTATGTTGACCAATCCATTATTTTAAAAATATAATGAATATACTTATTTGTCAGCTAATCCTGCATATATTAATGATAATCATACCTAACATTCATTGAGTGCTAATGATAGGCCAGATACTAAGCTGAGCTCTTTACATAATCTTAGTTTGTTCTTATTACAAGTTTGAGATAGAAACTATTATTATCCCCATTTTAAAGATGAGGAAACTGAGGCTTACAGAAGTAAAATAACCTAGATATTAAATATTGTAGTCCCCTAACCCCAGAAATTAAAGGTATCACAACTAATTCAATTGTTTTAAAAACAAGAATACACAAAAGTTTAGTCACACAGGATCTCAACAGTCAATAAAAGAGAACTACATCCCCACATGTCTGTAATTGAACGCCATTAAATGTTCATGTCTGGGCCAAGCGGGAACCCTGCTAGAGGCACTCTGATACAGGAGGAGAAATGCATGTACACCACGGGGTTCATGGAAGATAGGAGCTAACCCTGCAATAAAACCAAATCAATATTATAACCAAGTGTTGAATGAGATTGTGATTCTAAGTTGGGAATTTAAGATAGTCTCCTCACAAAAAAAGCTAAAGAGGGAGAGAAGGGAGTTACCACCTTTTTTAATTTTAGTTTGCTCAAATCTCACTGTATTGCTCATTTGATGTTACCTAGGAGAGACATCTTTATTTACTAGCATGTTTACTTGCTCTTCCGTTAGTCCTTACTGATTGAATAAACATAGGTGAGGGTCAGGCCTACCCTGTATTTTACCTAGTGCCAATTCTCTCTAAATTTTACTTCTGGGACACATACTGTCCAACAGCAGGTCTTGTTGTGGAGGGAATATCTAGGTTTCATCTCAATTCTAAAATGTTGTTATTTCAAGGACGGACAACTGACAACCATTTGCCCTTGTTTTATATTCTCCTATACATAAAAGTAAATCGCTCTGTCCAATAAAAAGCAGCTTATACTAAATTGGTATCCAAGCTGCAAAAAAATTTGACTTAAGTTTCATTATAAATGTTCAAAATCTTAAGACACAAAAAATGTAGTAGTGCTTCATGGTTGGCAAATACTCTTGATGAATCCTAAAGGTACAAACCTGGTAGGCAGATACAGGAGACGCAATATAGGGTGTAATGGAAGTTTGAGTGATCATTCGGTTTGTAGCAATACTGTATGGTGAAGGATAAAATCTAGAACAAACACAAAAGCCTTTATTAAGTAATCCTTTAAGTAGAATAATTCATGGAACAAGCGTCTGATATTTTCCACCTTCACATGTCTCCCTCAAGCCATTATGTATTTATCTTAATAACATACCCGTTTTGTATAGCAGCTGTGGTTGGGTCATAAGTAAGTGTCATTCCAGCCTGTGGGAAAGAAAGAAATAGAAATATTTGTTTGCAAAAGGCATGATTTAAAAATTCCATTTCTTATATGGCAACATGAAATAGTGATAGTTTGGTAGCAATGCATAAAGTGGTCTGTTAGCCAAATATAATTAGAAATTCAATAGGAGAATCAAGCTCTAGATCTTCACTGTCCCATGCGGTAGTCACTAGTCATATGCAGATTATTTAAAATGAAGTGGAAAATTGAGACAGCATGGTAGCTGTCTTTCAAGTGCTCAAATAGCCATATGTGGCCAGAGGTTATCATTGTGCAGATTCCAGAACTACTGGATGACTTTCCCTAGACAGTCTTGAACTAGTATGCTACTTTAAAACAGCAACAACAAAAATTCACTGAAAATAAATGCAGGGAAACAGAGATCTAAATTTTCATTAAGAAACTGAGTTAAAAAAAAAAACAAAAAAAAAAAACAACAAACTAGGCTGAAAAAAATACCCCTCTACGATAAACATACTGTTTATTTTAGTGATAGTATTTAGGATGATCTCTGAATAATTAAATGTGGAAATCCCTTTAAGAAATCATGATAGTGGGCCTCCCCTGCTGGCGCAGCGGTTGAGCGCTGGGCTGCGAAGCTGCCCGCAGCCTCTGCAGCGCCAGTTCGATCCCTGGCCACCAGCAAGAGTCCCACATGGCATGCAGACCTCTCCTGCCGGGCCCGCTGCTCCCTTCAGCACTGCATTTCTTCATCAGTCTGCCTGTTCTGTTCCCTGCTCTGGCTCTGGTGAATTCTCTCACCCTCCCGCACTTCCGACTGTATCCAGTGCTTGTATAAATAAATAAATAAATCTTTAAAAAAAAAAAAAAAAGATAGCTTTAAAAAAAACAAATCAATCTAAAGAAAAAAAGAAACCATGATAGTAAAAAAACAACAAAAAAACTGGTTTCTTACAGAAATTTAAAATTCTGTTACTTCATGTATAACTTACTGGTAAACAGATATTTGTACATTCTGCCAATGTATCTAGAGAGTCATCACTCTCAGCACCATATTCAGTGGGGAAAAAATTCACTTCACAATATTTCAGTCATATTGTATCAGCAGGAGGCTCAATCCTGGGACTCTTTTGGAAGTGTGGCCCCAAATCAAGGTGCACTTGAGATACTACTAAGCTGACACACCCACACTGAAGTTTCAAGGAAGGACTTACAAGTCTCACCTCTCCTTCTCTATGCCATGGCCTTCCATTAGGGATGTATTTGTTTGGGTTCTGTCTCTTCTTCTGCCCTCCGTCCGCAAACTTACACAATAAAGGTTCTGTAGGAGCTGAATAAATACGGAGAAATAACAAACCAAAGTTAGAGGTATGTGCAGGTGACCAAATGTAATTGAATTTCTTAATGGGAGCGGTGTTAGTGCTATACATGCATTCATAGAACACTTTAAGGCAAAGGTTTATTCAGACCATTATGATTCACTGGTGAAAGAGAAAGTACAGACAATATATTAGTTATTATTTTCAGACCATAATGAAAACATTCAAAGAGCTATTCTAAATCTTCAGGTTCACTTCTTTAAGTGTTGATATACTTTACATGCTGGGCCTAATTCTGCCTCTCCAAATTTTCAAATGTAAATAGGATGGTGTGGTCCTTCCCTCCCCCAATTCAAAATGCTTCAACAGCATCCCATTATCATTCCTCAGCAAGTGCCTTCATGAGCCCCCCCCCCCCCCGAAAACAAGTACCCCCATACAGTATTTATTTTTTTAAAGATTTATTTATTTATTTAATTTATACAAGCACTGGGTACAGTCAGAAGTGCAGGAGGGTGAGAGAATTCACCAGAGCGGGGAGCAGAGCAGGCAGAAGGACCGAAGTACACTGTTGAGGGGAGCAGCGGGCGGCAGGAGAGGTCTGCGCGCCTTGTGGGACCCTCCTCCGGTGGCCGGAGAGCAGCCGGGGATCGAACCGGCGCTGCAGAGGCTGCGGGCAGCTTCACAACCCAGTGCTCAACCGCTGCGCCACCGGGGAGGCCCTGGTACATTATTTTTATTCACAGCCTTTATCAACAATCCGTGATCATGGTGATCTGTCTGTAGTTGTCTCCTGCTCCAAAGGGTAGGCTCCTTAGACAGTAACTCTGCTCCTGTTCATCATTCTCCCAGTACCATGGTTCTAGCACCTTGTAGGGGCTCAGTATCTCTTGGTTGAATCAATGACAGTATCTCTTGGTTGAATCAATGAATGCACAGAAATAGTTCTCATTTTTTATTTTTGGCATACAGCATTGGAGATGAATGTTCTAAGAAAGCTGAAAAACCTGTGCACCTATTTAAAAGCTCATTTGTGCCTTTAATCATCTCACTTGGGGTTGTGATATTCTATATCCTTGTCATAAAATGAGCCAGAGAGCAACTCACGAAACTAACATAGACAAGCAAAAGATGCAGACTATCTTATAGGGATCCAGATCATTAGTTAAAACAAAGCAAGATGGAAAAAGGTTATGATATAGTAGGCCATCAATGACTTTGCTTTTCTATAGTGGTAACAGAGAATTCCAGAAAGTTTGTGTATTTCTGTTAATGTAATAAAGGCAGTCACACCTTCCTGTCTGGGTTCTCACATTCTGTCCTTTGTCTACTGTAGAACCATGATTACTACTTTCAAGTTCTGTTTCAAAGTTAAATAACCATGAAGAGAAAAATATTACTTGTAGAAAATTTACTCCTTTCTCCTTTGCTTCTTATTATCCTAATTCATCTCTTATTTTATATCACTATTACCCACCCACTAATGACAGGGTGGAAGCAATAATGCCTCTCAACACTTCTCTGCCAAAAAACAAACACAACACAAAACCCAACTGTAACTCCTTCTTGGGGAGCTATCTAGGCTGTTGTTTGGCACCCCATTCTCTTCTCTTGGGTGTGAACCCTCCAGAGGAAAGTGAGCTCACTTCTAAGTGGCAACTGTAGTAGGTATGAGGAAGTAACAGAAAAAATATTACGATGTCTGGTGAGAATACCTGTGTCTTGGCCTGCCATTCACAAAAGGGTCCTTTGTTTACCTTGTGACTCCAGCCCACCCCACCCAGGCTTTCTTGAACAAGAAACTTCCATTTAAGGCAATCTGGTTTTGAAGGAAGATGGACTGGGGCCAAATCCTAGAATGCAGATGAACTCCACTCTTTGTCTTTTCAAAAAAACAAACAAACAAAAAAAAACCCTGGCTTTTGGAAATTTCTACACAATAGCAGAAAGTAAATGGATGAAGCAAGAGGGCTTTTAATCACTGATGATGTATTTAATTCTACAATTGAGCCATGTAGAGACAGGTGGAAACAAGGGCTAAAAGAATACAACGTTCAAGTAGAAGGAGGGGATAAAGGACAGGCCTTCCTTAGGGTGGGAGCAAAGTGTCTGCTGGGGGTGCTTCTTCTTGATTTCTAGGACAAATGGAAAGAGACCTCAAAGAGAAGCAAGAACCCAGATCTAGAAAGGTCTTACGGCATTGAATTTTTTCTCTTAAGACCAGCTGAAGTTTAAAGATTTTTTTTCTCCCCATAGCCTTTTAGGGCAAGAGAATCCCCTTGGAGCTGGTACTGACAAATTTTTTTTTTTTAAGCTAGAGATATTATGAAGGCTAGCTAATAGACTGAAATTTAACCTAAAAAAAAAAAAAAGTTTACTTAGCACAATGAGTAATGCATTTTCCTCTATTAGCATCATTTCTTCCAGAGAAAGAAGGTGACCAGGTTGGATTCATTCTGGAAGTTCACTATTGACGGCCTCAGCAGACAGGTGTGAATGGAAGTTAGAAAACAATCCCTGGGACGTGCTAAAGCACAACAATTGCTTAAACACCCAGTGTCCCCATCTGTAGTAAACAGCTTCAAATATGCTTTCATTCATCTACACTATGCTCTGTCAAAGAAAAAGCAATCTCAGGCAACAAAAAAAGCCTGTTAAAATATATAATGATGAGTTAACTATCAAGTGAGTGGTGACATGTTTGCAAATATATCATTTCAAATGAAACTAATGAAACAGGATGTAGGTGAATCTTTCAAAAAGGAATTCTATTTACTACATTACTACACATATTGTGCTGTCATTAAGATATTTTTTCCCCTCTAAAAGAAAAAAAGATAAGTAGTTAAAACAGTTTGTATAATGGCAGGTGTCTTATATAATAGGAAAACAAATTTTTTATTTTAAAGAATTTTATCAGTAGAAACGATACATTTTAAAGATAGTTGTTGGCTCCTACTTTGAGGGAAACTGGCATGATCCACTGTTCCACTGGGAAGCTCTATAAAATTCTAACCATTTCTTTCCACTATTAAAACTCTTGGATGTACTTAGCGGCTGAACTTTTTATCGAGAACCTACTATGTACAAGGTATACTATTGAGAGTTAGGGATACAGCGATAGATAAGATGGGGCTTTGTCTTCATTGGGCTTGTAGTCTAATGGAGACCAGAGTGTCCCTGATTTTATGAAAATTTATTTAGATCTTTATGGTACAGAGCATTGTTTTTAAAGATACTTGCTTTACATAAAACTGCTCCTGGTAGTACAATACTCCTGACACAGGAACAGCTTTATCTCCATGTAACTGTGGCATTATGACACACAGCTTAGCCCTGTAAGTTCTTGGTATTTTATTTAGTGAAAGTATTATACCATGTGTTCCAGAAAAACGATTCAGGATTTCTTTAACACATCCATGGATGCTAACATGAAGCTGGGGAAGGGTTAGAAGAATTGAGAACTGAAAATCAAATGAAACACTTAGAAATGTGTCACGGCTCACTTAATTTTAAATGTGTGTGACTATGTTATGAAATGAGAGGTCCTCATCTCACTGGCAGGTCCTATGGCTTATTCCAAACCAAGAGGTTAGTGTGCGCTTTGGAGCCACAGACAAGGTTGCAGGTGGAAGAGTGGGAGCCCCGTGGGGTGTCCGTCTGTCCACAGAGCAGACCTTCTGTGCCTTCCTAGATCAAAAAGTCTTCAGGAGTAAGTGCCATGAATATGATTAATATGCCTATGATCTACAGGGCCATTTGGGCATGATAACTTGAAAAAAATCAGAATGGAACAGTTAACCCTTAACTCGCACAGGGTCACTTTTCTGGATTAGCAACTCTTTTTTACAGTAATTGCAAAGAGCTCTAATAAATCATTTGTGATTCAAGCTATATTCCTGTCTCAGTGATAAAAATTCCATAAAGTTACCCTTTTTTTTTTTTTTTTAATGTGCAGAATATATAGGCTGAATTTTCCCTTCATTTAGCACTATCTTTTGGGTTTGGAAAGGGTGCTCTTGAGATGTCTCATGTGATATCTTGGTAGAGATTCTCTGATTATACAAGACAGAAAAGTCATTTTGTCTTTTATCAGCACCAACAGAAACATGTAGCTTCAAAGTCTGACTACTGTAGAATAAACTTCAGCAAGCATCACCAGAAAGGCAAACAGTGATTTGATATTTTTAGGCAGCTCTTAAGGGCCATCTAAGGTAACTGCATTATTGGATTCTCCAATGTCTCCTCAGTAGGGCTCTAAAGAGAGGGCTGATCTTTTACAAATGCCTCACTTTGTGGCCCTTGGTTCCCTCTTGAGACAAGGGTGTGGGTGATGTCTAGAATGACTCACTGCACATCTCCACCAAGGAGTTTCTTTACCCGTCTTCTGAAACTCAAACTCTAGTGATATAGTCTTTCCTTGATATCCACACTGAAAATCACTCCCAGAATCCTGCTCTGACTAAGCGCTGTGCATCACGATTTGGCCTCTTGGAAGTCCTCCAGGCTCATCTAGACCAGTGGTTCAGAGGACCAGGAGTTCTCTGCAGCATGTGCAGAGTGGAGATTTTCCTCACTGTGTTCTAAGCAGTCTTCTCCCTGCTTTTCCTGTCAGATACTGATAGCCATTATAGCTTGAGAAATTGTTACTTCCCAACTCCCATTTTTCCAGTTACACAGTATTTTATCCAAGCCAACATTCTGTAAAAGGTATAGACAGAAGCTTTTTCTCAGGTCTGGAAAACTAGCTCAGTCAGCAACAGTAATTAGCTTTTCTTTCTAATAAGGTTAGCTACTTACAAAATTCCTCGACTAACAACATGTAACTGGGGCTCTACCTGGGGAATCTTCTTTTACAGAGTTCAATTTACAGACACAATAGGTTTTTTTGGTGTGAGCAACACTGTTTTCTGTTTTAGCCCCCTCTTGTTTCTAATCAAATTCTGCAGCTCAACCCCAAGCTTCTCTCCATGCATGCCTCCCCCTGCTGACCCTTATGTGGTGTTTTCACATTCCGCTTGGCTTTACCTATCTGTGAAATGATGATTTAACATTAGATTGAAAACAAAACTTCAGTTCTTTCCCATTATCCCATCAGAAATGTTAATATTCTAATTTACTAGTTTTCTAAGTCTATATTTATTTGCCGTATTTGCAACAGTACATCCTTTTCTTCTGCTTTTTATATTGCGGATATTTCCCTACCTTGCCAATTAGTTTCAGGAAGTAATGGTTACATAACGTTCTGACTGAAAAAGGATCATGTGTAGTTTCTGTCACCATAACTACGGCTCTATGAACATCTGTGTATGCGCCTTAGCTCTTTAATCCCAGCGCCCACTGCTAGATTGCTGGTTAGACTGTATGGAGGTTCGAACACTGGCTCTCTATTAGTCTCTCTGGATTGGAAATTTGGCTTTGCCATTTGTTACTAGCCTGTGACTGCACGAGTTATTCAATGCCTCTAGTTTCATAATGTGTGAAAGGAGGATGGCAACAATACTTACTGCACAGGAATATTGCCCACCCCAGTCCTTAGAATATTAGCTGTTGTTACACTACAAGGACAGGAGGAGCTCAAAATTTGAAGCTCCTTGCCTTTGAATTCTTAAAAACTTTTGGTTCAAACCTTCTAAACACTTTAAGGGACTGGCTGGTTTTCATGAGAATTGATTACACTTTAAGGGACTGGCTGGTTTTCGTGAGAATTGATTCTTCGAGATTTAATGAGCTGGCTAGGGCTGCTGCCTTGGCTTCACAGAGAATGAAGAAATGTTCAACTTGTCGTTAAGGATAAAGTTACCAGCAAATAAATGCCTTTTAGAAAACTTCCATAGTAACACATCATCCACTTGAGATCCTTAGGCTTTAATAAAATCTTACTCCACTGTATACTGTTCCTTACTGGCAGAACTTGAGAGCAAAAAGGTTTAAAGCTGATTCGAGGGGCTTGTGGGGGGCTGGGTGTGATCTACGGTATCAGCAACTGCCTGAAGGCAGCCCCGTCATAGGCCAGACATTCAAAGCATCTTTGGCTAAAACACTGGCACTTTTTAAAAACTAGACTTCCCTCCTTGGTGAAGAATGAGTTTGAGATTCAGATCTCACCCCACTGACCCCCAGGTCTACAGCAGCATCTCTACATTCATGGCAGCTACTGCTCCTGAGAGTGGAGTCCCTGGAGAGCGCATCTCAAGGGCAGGTGCCTGCAGGCCATGTGTACTGGGAGAGGGAAACAAACACAATCATCCCAAAGGTACGATCACACTGTCCTAAAGGTACCAGGGGTATCACACATCTTCAAGCATTGCTTTTGTCCCAGAGCTGCCAAAACCTTCTGTTTTTACAGAGTAATAATGCTTAAGATAAACACTCAGGGAACAAAATGGGCAATAAAAAAAAAAAAACCTCTGAAAGATCTCCAACCTTTTTACTAGAATCATAATTTTCCCTCTAAACATTGCCTTTTCTGCCTCCTGGCACAGGACAATGTCCAAATAATCACTTATAAAAGGATTATGAAATGCGCGTCAGCACTGTTTTCAAGTCCTGCTAGGCACATGCCTAACCTGCAGTTAGGAGATGTAAAAGGACATGTACAACAGGTGGAGGCCTTCGACTAGAGCCAGGTTCACAAGACAGCTCGCTGTACTTACTTCTTGACACAGAGTTTTGGGCACCGAGGCACACTGATGCCAACATGGCCCCGAGCAGCCATCAGCGCTTGCAAACCCCACGACTGGACTTTCCCACCCATTTCTCTCCCCTGTGCACACAGGGACTTCTTCAAACTCTATTATTGTCATGGAGAGGTCCAGGAAGAGAAATGGGGGTTCACACTGCCTCCTGCACCAGCAAGGACACATATGGCCTTTGTCACAGAGTGTGCAGGCTTCCCACCAAGGCAAATGAACAGGCACAGGGCGAGTCCCAGATCACATGTGATGTTCGTCTTTTCAGACACCGCGCACTCTTCCAGGAAAGTACCAGAGAAGCATTTTCTAGACAATTCCCCGGACTATGGCCATGTGACAGTATTTTTGCCTTGGGCATGTATCCTAATTTGGACTCAATTCTACATAACTAAAACTTCCCATCTTTTGTTTCTAAGACACACTGTGATGTAAACCATCACAATCAAATAAATATGAAGCAGTTATTGTAAACCTCTATAAAAATTTACCTAGTTTCACAAAGAAGTCATTGGTTCTTTTACCCTGGCTGGGGACCTCTCAAGCAAATCTGACTTTACTGCAAATCAGTTCACACTCAAAACTAAGGCACATCCAAGGACAAGAGAACGCTTCAAGTTTTCAGGGAAAAAATGAGAGATTGGTTGAAAAGTGTAAGGAAAGGTCATAGGAGGAAGTTTTTCAACATAAACTATATGTACATAAGTAAATTTGCTAGAAAAAAATGTAAAATCAGATGTAGAAGCGCAAGTCTTTTAGAAAAGGCAATTTCAGAAAATAGATTGCATTGAAATTGTGATGTGATATGTTGGAGTTCTACAGAACTATAGAGAGGGACCATGCTGTGTTCCCTGCCCTAGACCCGGGTGGAGTATGTCAGGCATGGGGGACCCAACCACATCACCCTGGTATGAAAAAACTTGTTGGCAGATGAGATGTGACAACTCATGTCCAGAGCTGACGCCTTCCTGCTTGTTAGCCTTCCAGTCACTTAAAAGTATCACATTTGAGTCACTGTTCAGTTTTACTCATTTTCACAAAATATTTTTTGGGGGACTGTCTCAGATGGGTTTTATTTTTGTGCTTAGCGCCAATGTCCATAGGCAAACTGCCATTCGTACAAGGGTCTGAGAACTCTGACAGAAACCATCTTGGATAATTCAGCTTATGCCAGTTGAACAAGTTGCATCATTAAATAAACCATCCCCTGAGTGTATTTATGAAATGCTATGTCAGCTGAGCAATGAGCACACATTATTTAAATATTAAAGCAGGCTCATTCGATTTACCTTTGCCTGACAATATTGTTTTTCATTTGGTTCTACTGAATATAATCATATACCCTCCACAGAGAAACCATGTTCTGGAATAGCTATCCCTGTAATTTGAGGGGAGAAAGACTGGTAGTCAAAGATATTTCTAGTATTACGTGTACAAAAAGGCTGGGGAAAAGGCCAGGAATTTGAAAACTGTTTCAAATTGTGTTGTGGGTTCTCAAGTCCACTGGGGACTTTTTTGTTGTTTTTGTTAGTTTTGAGGAAAAGCTGAGTTCATTGGAAGGGTGTGCGTCCAACTCCTGCCTAGAGACAATTCAACTTCATTTATCTGCAAATAGGTATCCAGAAAGGTCCTCAAAATAGCCATGATTATTGTGATGAGTTCTACATGAAAATGCTCTTGGACACCACTCAGTAACCTCTGATGATACAGGGCCACACACAGGCTTTCTGTGTCTAGCACAAATTAAAATTAAAACACAGGCCCTGCTGCCAAAGAACTTGTACTTTGGGAACCAAGACTAACACACAAGAAAGATCATTCAGCATTAGAAAGTGGTGTAAAATTAAGCTCTGATTACAAGTAGAACAGCTATTTAACTAGCTGCAAAGGTGCAAAGAATCCTATAATCATTTACAAGTGGTTTGAAAACCAAGGCCTTTTTTGCCCTTGAATGGGTGTGACCAAGAGTCTTCAAACCCACTTCAAAGACATCAGTTAAATGACACAACCTCGTTGAAGTCATTTGGAGAAAAGAAAGTTGTCCAACTTCTATCTTTCATTCAGGGAACTGGTAGACCTCATTTCAGACTGATACATTGTCAAAAAAAATGTGATATATTTTTTTTTTCCTTCTCAAACTTTCTTGTTGCACGCAAGAATTAATTGAGAAAGTAAAGCTGGGTGAGTAAGCAGCCTTTCAAGGAGAATAATACTTCAGAGTCCTGACTACCTAGAGACGTGAAGTCCACTGTGCAGAGACACTAAACTCAGACTGATGGCACAAGGTTTTACAAAAGACTCCCATGTAAGAAAATTTCTCCCTTGTTTTTACTAGGTCGTAGGATGAAAACATCCCTTCTTCCTTTCAACTCAACTGGTGATGGGAACACAAAACAAACAGAAGTTCTTAAGATTGAGTTCCCTGGAATAGTGTACATCCAGGTTGTCCATTTTATGTTCCAAAACCTTTCTTGTAGGCAATTAGAGCTCAAATTTAGCCATGTAAACCATGTGCTACCAGGTTTTAGTATTATACAATAAAATGCATTCTAATATCACATATATTTACAAACAGGTTTTCTATGAAGTGAGACTCAACAAAATAGAGAAAATTAAAGCAAATCCCTAATCAGCTATGTGGGTAAAAATGGAGACCTGGGGCTATAGTGAAATAAGTCCTGGACACCGGTTATACATGCACAGCCTAGCAAATGGAAGAAAAATTCAAACGTTTTTTGGTTTGTGGCCAGCTACTAAGCACGCTAGCTTACAACAGGTACCGCTGTTTTGGTGTAGTGTAGTAAAATTTATACAAAACCAACAAACATTTGTGCTGCTTAGTATGGGTTCAAGTACTGTGTTCGGCATAACAACAGAAAGATGAGAAAATAGTTTCTGCCTCTGAGGAGCTTCCAGTGTAGTGGACTAACATGTGATATAGGAGGGTGTCCTCAGGGTGTTAAGCAAACAGGAGGTAACCCAATGGGGACTGGAACAGGTCTGTGCAGTGCGGCTGATCCCAGAGTCCATGCAGGATAAGGAGGGGCAGCCAGAATAAAGGGAATGAAGAAATCATGTGAGAGAAAAAAAAATGTGGTGACATGGTGTGTTAGGAATTGAAGTTCAGTAGTGGAGAGGATCACGAGGGAGACAGGACTGGAGATGTACGCAAAAGCCCCTCCCTGTCTCTCTAGGGTGCCTGGATATTTTCTGTGGGGGGAAGTGACTCCATGGCTAGTGTTTTATCAGAACCTCTTGGCTGCAGTCAGGGAGGATTTCTGAGAGAGGAAGGACTAGAGATAGGGCAGGTGATTGTGAGGGTGTAGGCGATAGATAAGGGGTTAAACTAGGCAGTGGTAGGAGGGATGAAAGGGAGCAGGGAGATTTTAGAAATAATCAGGAAGAAATACAAGGACTAGAATGACTGTGTGTGAGAGATGATGGATGGAAGGGGACGGGATGCCCAGAATGATTCAGTCCTGGTTCCTGGCTTGGTGCCTGAGTGGGTATTGGTAACAATAACGGGGATAAGGACAACAAGAAAAGGAGGAGGACGAGAGGGAGAGGGGGACTAATTTAGTCTTAAAAAGTAAGAATGGCCGGTAACTGAGGTCAGGCAGCCTGAGTGTGGCTCAACCCAGAGAGCCTGAGGTTCAGGAGAAAAGCCAGGATAAGAGATGAATGTTGGACAGTCATCTGAACAGAAGTGGTAGCTGAAATTTTGAGGGTGAATAACAATCTATCAGAATTGGGAGCCAAGGATAGAGTTCAGGGAAACACAAATAATTAGAGTACAGGGAAGAAACAAGACCACAGAAGAGAAGGAATTAACACAAGATGAGAGGGAAAGAGACAGGTGAAAGAAATCAAAGGACAAATGAGGAATCAGCTGCTTCTATTTCCCTCTCATCTTGTATTAATTCCTTCTCTTCTGTGGTCTTGTTTCTTCCCTGTAGACAGACACAGCATGACAAAGATGGAGACCCTCCTCAGTTGATAAACAGGATGTATGTGACTTGAATTGTGTCCCCTCCACTGCTCACCCCCTCCCCCCAAGATGGAGCTTTACTTCGCAGTATCTCAGAATGTGACCTTATTTAGAGGTAGGACTTTGAAAGGAGATTAATGATCTAGGATGGGTCTGAATCCAATGACTGGTGTCCATATAAAGGGCAAACTGGACACATCTGAGACAGATAAGCATAGAAGAAAGTCATCTGCCTGAAATATATCCTTCCTTCATAGGCCTCCCTAGGCGCCAACCCTACTGATACCTTGACCTTGGACTTCCAGTCTCCAGAACTGAGACAATATGCTTCTACTTAAGCCTCCCAGGTTGTGGTAGTAGACCCACAGATTAATTAAGTTTATCAAGAGCAATTTCCATTGCACAACAGGAGACAAGTTGGAAGATGGAAAGTTGACATGTGAACAAGAGGTGAGGAAGTGAAGACCCTACTTTTGAAAGGTTTACAGGAGGGCCTAGAGAGGAACACAATGCTCAGCTAGTTCAAGATCACAGAAATCCGAACCATCTCCAAGACAAGTAGCTTTTCCTAGATTTTTTTATAATTTAAAATTATGGACATAAAGTATCTTAGTTTTGTTCATTGTATTCTATGATTTTAAAGATGCTCATAGTAGTCATGCTCACATTTTAATCCTCATATTGTTTATTTGTACATTTTTCTCTCCTTTTAGTCTTGCCATAAGACCTGTTATTAATTGGAAATAAAAAGCAACAGACTGAAATTATAACCGAGGGAGGGGAAACTGGCAGAGCAAGGCCACAGCTTTGAACCCCTTGTCCTTGAAACTTTAGTGGAAGAGGGTGGCAAGAATGGTGTAGGTCTCTGTCAGGAGGATGCAGAAAGTTGATTTGACTGGTGTCCATATAAAGGGCAAATTAGACACACCTGAGACAGATAAGCATAGAGGAAAGATGATGTGAAGACTCACAGAAGAACGTCATCTGCAAGCCAAGGGGAGATGCCTGAAATAGATCCTTCCTTCATAGGCATTTCCACCGGGTGACCTCAATTTTATTCATCAATAAGGAAGTAAAATCTGCTCAGAGTTGGGGGTAGAGGCTAGGATGGGGACAGTGGAGGCTGGTGAATTTTGAAATCTCTTAGGGAAGGCTGATGGTTGATGCTGGGAAAGCCTCTCCCTACCCGGGTATGATGGGAGCAGTGAAGTTGGACAGGTGTGATCAGGGTTGCTAATCAAGTGGTTTTAGTGCTCAAAATGGTGACCAGACCTGGTAGTGATGTGAAGGAGGCAATGAAAGGCCAATGAAGAGTAAAAATGGAAGGACCCCTTTGTATTTCAGTACAGGGTTAGTCAGAGCTGGTGTGAGCATTATCTTGGGATAAAAAGCTCCTGAGCTACCATGTTCTTGGTCAGAGTAGCCTAAAGCAGAGCACTGGAAGGAAGATGCCACCAGGGAATGGACAGAAAGGCCATAGGATGGTAAGGGGAGGGGAGTAACACGTGTTGAAGTTGTTCAGGACAAAGGTAGGAGCTGGGGTGCAAAGCACCACAGTCCTCAAAGGATAATGTCTGCATCAGAGGACAGGCTACTGTGGGTCAGTGAGCTTCTGGGCCTGCTTCCTTCATATTGAAACCCCACATTTGGGGAGAGGTGAGGTTTTAGGTCTTGTTTCTAGATCCAAAGGAATACCGTTTAAAGAACAAAATGAGAGGGTTTGTTTCTGACAGTCATCAGGCGCTAAAATTATACACATATAAACGACTACTGATAAGAGTTTAGACAAACAACATACCTGAAACTCCAGGTGGCGTCTTAATAAATTTTCCATTAAAATGACCAATAACAGATTCACACTTTTCTGTTGATTCCATCCTATTTACATATAAAAACAGAACATGTATTTAGCAATTTCAGTTTTGTTCTGTGCATGTCAATACATTCTTATTAGTTTATTTGATATAAATACAACCTAACAAAATGAGTTTATCCTATCTTTTACTGTTACTTGTGTACTTCTAATTGTGAAATGACAACTGATAACCACAGACTACAGCCTGAATCATAAATGAAACAAATTACGTACAGAATTCAATATCAAGCATATCAAATGTGTATCTTTTTCCTACATGTTAGAAAATTAACAACAGATTTTTTAGTCATGATATTGAATTTAAAAAATTGATGGTTAAAACAACTTGTACATTTACTACTTGCTAGAATATTGGTCATTTTAAAGATGGTCTTTCCTTTTACAAAGGCACGATAACAACTACTGTTGATCAGAGTGTCATTTTTTAATATTAATTTCAAGTTTAAAATTAAGTTAGAAAAGTCAATTATGAACTTCTTTTTCATTTTGGCTTTAGAGGAGTAACTAAGGAGTAGAGGCTAGCTTTATAACTTACGCCACATCTGTAGGAGGCTAAAAACACTTAAGAAACATTGAATAATCTCAAAATACATGACATAACTGGACTACTCAGAGTTTCACTTTAGTTTTAGTGGTTAGTAACAGTTTTAAAAAGTAACGGAATTGAATTGAGTTCCATCTTTAAGGTACAAGTGAAATAACGTGATCTGTTTTCAGAAAAACACCCACACAGGTGACAATTTTTATTTTTATTTTTATTTTTACAGTTTTCATATTTTATAATTACTGATATTTTAGCACTGCCTGTTTGTAGTACAGTACAATTTATTTATTTATTCATTTATTTTTAAATGGCACTAAGTCCTTCATTGTTTCTCCTGGATTCTTTTAACCATGAACAATATACACTGGAAATCAAGTAGTTTTGGTAACTTGGGACCTGTAGAAAAATTTTAGCGTTAAAAAATTTTCTGGCCTAACAAAGAGAAATGGCTTTTACAAATTACTTGATGTTTCTTCATTATCTGGCAGCCCATGACAATGAAAATGTCTTTGTCTCAATTTTCTCACACGTAAAATAGATTAGCTTTGTTGATCTTAAAGGCTGTGGTACATATAGTGCTTGTCATCAAACATGACAATATATAACTGTAAACCTTTCCTCCAAAATGAAAGTCAATAACTGAAAACATGTAGACATTATGTAACATCAAAGTATTAATGAGTTCCTAAGTAAGATCAGGTTTCGGACATGGGCTTTTGAAACAGAACTGTGTCAAAAATCAAGACTCCCTTCTAGTTAGGATTTTTCCTTTAGAAACCAAATGAAGCACTATACTGAACTATCCTTTCTGGGGAGGAAGGGATTAAAAATAAAATGGAATGAGTGGACACCTACAACATTTTACTTCTTAAAGAATCTTTAGTAAGATGATAAAATGTTAGAACTGGATTCACAATTGATTAAATTAGTGCCATAACTATCAATGATTTACTTTCTGAATTACTTCACTGAAAAATCTAAATCACTGGCTTGCTTGATGATGAATCAAATCTTTACCTGAGAGAACACACCAATTTACTGGCAACATTTAGGAGGCTGCAACTGTTATGTTATAGGCACCCCGATCTTATCAGTCAGAATATGAAGGTTGTACTTTCAAACTACTGTTCATGTGCTAGTTTCATGTTCTGAGTCACAAAAGGTTTACTGTTCGGATAAATATTTTAGGTTTAAGAATCCTAATGAACTTCCAAATCATCTGTGAAAATGCAAACCAACATTTGGTGTAACTGGCTGCCTAACACTGGCTCAAATTTTTTCTTATTGCTCTATTTTTATTTTCCAGGAAACTTAGCAGCACTATTGTTTTTGATGTAATATTAAGATAGTGCACCATACTTACCTAGCAAAGCCAACACCACGACTTGTACCACTGGAATCACGTAGTATCCTTGTAGAAATAACTTGTCCAAATGGTTTGAGCATATTTTCAAGCTCTTGCTCATCCATGGACAGTGGCAAATTAGAAATATATAGGTTGGTAGGATCTTGTTCCTGTTGCTAAAACATAACAGAATCATCAATTAATTTCTAATAGAAGATGAAATATTTAACACACCAACTGTTAGCCATTCTCCTGCTCAGGTCCTTTAAAAACGAAATCATAGGGACTACAGAATATCCAAGTGTCACCTTGGACACTTGAAAATAGTGTTTGAAGCTTGGACAATTTGTGCAGCAGGGACATGATCCCACAGAGCCATGTTTAGCAGATTTGGAAGTGGAACTGCTGGCAGGCGCTGCTGACTTGGGGAGGATGCCCTCATGGAACCACAACTCTCAGCTATTAGCAGCATTCCCAAAATAACCAACCTCTCCTCTGCTACTATTTTTAGGAGTCCATTTCAAGCACACTGTTACACAGGAGGCTATTCCTGCTAATAATTCAATCCAGAGGCATATGACAATTTCTGGATCAGGTCATCTAGAACCCAGTAAGGGCTTTGCTCAAATGCCCTTCCTCTGCTCTACAGCAGAGTCCTTACTACTGTTTGAGTCATGAACATCGATAGGAAAAGGAGAGTTCCTAAATGAACCACAACTAAAAACATGGGGCAGAATGAATTTTAGAATCTGAGAAAAACTAAACTCAGGAGTAGACAGGGGAAGGTTTGGTTGTGTTTCGTTTTGTTTTTTACTCAGAATGATCCAGTGGCCTGTAGTGATGGAATTACCTGCAAGCTTATTAGAAATACAGAATCTCAGGCTCTATCCCAGAACCAGAAGCTGCTTTTTAATGAGATTTTTCAGGTGATTCATAAGCATCTGAAAGTTCCCAAAAGCAATGACTAGCTCATTTCCCACTTTTTTCTTTGCTGAGGTAAGATCAGCTGAAACCAAAGATAGAAACTGAATTTTCTGAGCACCATTAGCTGCTATTTCACGAAGCGTATGGTGTTAAATTGCTAGGGAAAAAAGCTAACATGACAACTGGAATATTTTTTTTACCAAATCAAAATTCACCTTGCAATTGTAAGATTAGGATATTTGTTAGTCAGGCTTTCCTTTGATCTGATTAATGAATTATATCTTTACATACTCAACTGTGCAAACTTTTTTTTTTTTTTCAATAAGCACTCTCAATAATGCCATTTAAATGGATGTTTTAACATTAGGCACCAGAATAGTCCACTCACTGTATTTTGATTCCCCAAATGCACAATCCTTTAAAATAGATGTGAAACATAGGCATGTTTGAATCTGTACAGTCTCTACTTTCAAATTACCCTAGCATTAGCTACATCTGAAAAGAAACTTTTCCTTTTATGTAATCTGCAAGTAAAAGTGAACACTGATCTTTCATGCTACACTTACCTTGAAAGATTTAAACCAACAATCTGATATCCTTGGGAAGGGGCAAATACCCCAAAATTAAAGTTATCAAAGTCTGGGAAATTTTGAGCAACAAGAGGAAGCAGCATGTGACCAGTATAGTCCCAAAGGTTCAGAACACAGGCGCTCAGTGTGGGTGGCTCTAAGAAAACTTTTAAAAATTTCAAATATTCAATGGCAAAATGAATACTTCTCTTCATTAGCCCTCCACAAGTACTAAACAAAATGGCAACTATCTATGCTTTTACCTGAAATGAGGAAATTACTTTGTTGCCACTGCTTATCTTACGCTGAGCAAAACCTCCTATTAACAATTACTTAAGGTGTGTCTTTAATATATATAAATTGGAAAATTTTTTTAATAAATGTAGGACAACGACAGATAAAATGCTTTTAAATACAGACGAAAGTGAAATGGCCTTAAGTATTAAGGTTTCAAAAATTCTTCTCTGTTTCCACCTCACTCATTTCCACCAACTCTGTTCAATTACTCCAGATCCTCAATTAGCCATCTTTTGTTGACTCTAACCTCCCAAGTCTCTGAAATGTTCTTGGAGCAGAAAAAATTGTATCTGTGCCTGTGGAAATCTGGTCCTTAATCATCCAACCCAGAGTGCTCCTTTCTCCCTGAAGGTGGGACCCCAAGAAGCCCTGGAGGCTAATACAGTCAGAAGACACCTCCTTCAACCCCAGGCTGTCAGTACAAAATACCTACAACTCCAGTCCTCGCAGCAGCTTACACTTAAGCAGGGGATGCAGGAAACATGAATGAAATGCTAAAATAGAGATGTGTACAAACCACAATGTAAGGAGACAGAGAAGCTTGTTTTAGGAAGCTTAGGGAAGACTTGCAGAGGGCGAGGCACTGAACTGGAACTTGAGAAATAAACGGAAGTCATAAAGCTGAACCCACAGTGTGAAAAGTTAGCGAAGAGTTTGATTTTTATTCTCAGTCATCGCTGCTTCAACTTTCCCACTTAAGCAATGCGAACAGCAAGGAGAATGACCTTCCTGTCTGTAGGTGAATACAGCCTTACTAGAATGGCAAAATGTCTCTGTGCTTTATCTTTTAAAATTCATGTAAATTTTTGCAAGCTACTCCCAAACTGTTCAAGTTTGTTTTAATATAGAAACAATATTTCTGACTTAATAGATACAAGTCATGGTTATGTGTGATTTCATGTCTTCTGGTGGGTGAGGGGAGAACAGGAGCAAGAAGAGCCACCAGCATGCATATGCTGCAATGAAAAGTCACCCTCTATAAAATGGGGAATTTTGGAGGGGTAAGGAAGTGGGGGCAGTGACCTGATCCAGCCTATCTTATTACAAAGATTTATGAATTATGCTTAGATTCATAATAAAGCTGGGAACTCCCTAATTGAAATATATTAAAATACTCTGGACAAAGATACGGCACTAAAATGTTTCATAAGAAACAAAATTGTGGGCTTTTAAAGGTACAATTATAAAAATAAAGCACATATTTAAGAACATTCATGGGAGAATTGGTCATAGGTGAAGTATTTTTAAAGGGTTGACAATGTAGGTACTAAATAACTTCTAAATCTGTTTTAGATGCTTCTATTATTAAAATATTAATAAAAATGTTCCTTAATGTCTTGATTCAATTTGAAAGTTAACCAATAATAAAAAGCTAACATTAAAATCCAGAAAGAAATTGAGCTCCTAATCCATTCTCTGAAAAATGAGAAGATTCAATACAGGTAAGTATTTCTTATGATTTTAATGTGTTTGTTTTCAATAGTAATAACTTCATCGATTAGGTTTCTTTGTTTGGAATGACCTTTAGTGCTAATGTTATCTTTCTTTCCAAATGGTGGGCTTAACCTGCAAACATTGCCTACAAAGTTATAATTAAAAACAAACAAGAGGAAACTCCAAGCTGGCAGCACTGGCCACAAAAATATCTAATCCCCAATGTGTCCATGAATTCTAATTACCATACACTCAGTGAGTAGTTCCTGAATGAAGGTAATTTAATTTCTTTAAAATCAGCAACAACCATAACTCTGTTTTATTGCATTCAATGCTATGTCTGAAAAAATAATTATTCTGTAAATTATGGGTGGCCAAACATAAAAATGGGGCCAGTGGGCCTCACTATATCCCTAGGCATGGAAAGGGTTCAATGGCTTCTCTAACAAGTAGAAAACTAGATCCCACATTAGCAGCCATTTATCCCTCTCAAGCCAATGTTGACTTGAGTAGAAAAGCTGGGGTCCCAGATCCCGCATGGTGGAAAGCACTCAGTCATCATCTGAAAGAAATTAACAAAAACCTCCCTGTGCATGTGGACTGGTTCCTAAAATGCAAGAAAGAGACTTGGCAGGAAGACCAGACATCTGTTTTCTCTTGTACTGAATAGGTTCACCAACCAGCAGATAGCTGCTTATGGGCATGTGAATGCCAATGGTTTGAAGGATGGTGGACCTCTGCGAGGAGGGGGGAGTAAATTTCTGCTCCTTTGACTGCCTCTTTACTGAGGAGAGGGAGGAGGGCACTCTTACTACCAGCCAAATAACTTCCAGTGATCCACTGACCCCCCAGCAGGCCGAAGGAGGTACTGCTGAAGGCTCACTGAAACCACTGAATTAACAGGTTGCACTGATATCGATTTGAGTTTTTCTCTTCTTTTACAGATTCTGAACCTTTTATTTTGAAAATGCAAGCATTTGAGACAAATGCCAAGTGTAATATAAATAGGAATAGCCTTGGGCTTTTTGGAAATCCTCTTGGTAAGTTTCATTAGGGTACTCGATGGAGGGAACTCAACAAATTTTTACATGTCTCATTCTTAATTCTCAGTATCTGCCCAAGCTGAAAGGTTTTTCTCTCACTAAGTTGGCTTCTTCGATCATCAGCAAACACTTAATATCTACCATATGCCAGGTACCAAACAAGGCACTGAAAATTAAAGCAGGAATAAGAAATAATCACTGCTGCCTACAGCTCTCCATTTGCAATTTTGCAATTCATTTCCATCACCCCCACTCCCCTAGTTGAAAGCCCCCTATTTTTTTTCTGATTACATAAGAAAGCAAGCCTTTCATACATGACAATGTGAATATTCATAACCTTAGAGTATGGTGACTAATTCAGGGTGATGGTAGATCCCCTATTGCCTAACCTTAAGAAACAGATCTAAAGTTCTTTTAAAAACTGCCTGTATGTAAGCCAGAGACATCTTATAGGGGAGTAGGATAGGGGCCTATGGTGATGGTGCACGGGTGAAGGAAATTCTATGGGGACCAAACCTGAGGGAGGGGGAACAAACTTTGTTTAAAAATGGACAATGATGTAAAATACATATATAGACACTTTGCCCCCCCCGCAAAAAAAATATTTTTACACCTAAAAAAAAAAAAAAAAAAAAGGCTGCCTTTATCCACAATAGGTGTGTACCAGGGGCTCCTTTTTCCAAACAACATAAACATGCTCAGCCATCTCCAGATACTATGATATCCATTGGTATTATCCTTGGTTCTATGGTACATGATAATGAACCCTCTAGCATGTAAAATACCTTTCATAACTTTGATGATATAATAAAAACAAAATAGGGTCAGTCATTTTACAGAAACCTGAAGAAATTCATGAACCTGTAGATGTTTCCTTCTTTTCAGAGGAAGGGATCATTTTTCCTCTGTCAATTGACTAAGGCTCCTGAGGAGGTCTCAGAACACAGTGCTCATGATCAACCCAAGGGGAAGCGGCATTCAAGGCGCACTGCTGACACAACACACAAGAGCCAAGCTATACACAGTCCAGTTTTGACTAAATGCCTCACAAAGAGTACTACTGGCCTTGAAAAGATGTCTAGGAAAGTGCTCTAAAGAAGGCATCTACATTTCTGCAGAGGCCTTGAGACAATGGGTATACAGCACTCCCACATTCCAGAGAAACCAGACCACCTAAAGAGTCTGCCTAAGAGCTGGCTTGGGAAGCTTAGCTGACCACCCACCTCCTGTCTAAGACAGTGAACATTTACATGGTGAGAACAATGGGCTCACCATCTGTGCCGCTCCCTGTCACCACCAGTTAAGCTAGGGGGGCAGGTGCACAGACCACTTACAAGGCTTGACCTGTGACCATGAAGTAAGGTGGATACAATGGACCATGTTCCACTTAAACCTGAGAAGTTTAAAAGGCACAGGGCTGGCTGAAGGGACCCAAAACTACTTTCCCACAGAGCTGACAAATGTAGATGAGGGCAATGCTGGCCACTGGTGCAGCCTTCCAAGGAGGATACCTTGAAGGGCAAGAAGTCCCAGCAGAAAGGGGTTAAAGACAGACCCTGAGACTGTCAGCCTTGAAGACACATATTCCCTACCTTCAAGGATCCGGGGGAGGAAGTTAAGGGATCTCTGGAAATCTCCCAAAGCATTAGGGGGAAAGTGTTAGCTTTTTTTTTTTCCCCCTTGACAAGAGAAATCAACACCAGATTATACCATTGCAAGGTTGTGGGGTCTGTCTCCCTTAAAGAGTCAGACAGGTTTTTCTCAATGTGCCCAGAATAGACCTCCTGTCGCCTATGTATAGGAACTAGAGGGCAATTGAGGCCCCAGTTCAGGTCTATTACACCATTAAAGAAGACAGATTGTTTTTGAGTAGAGAAGGCCCTGAAGTTTAGGAGAAATTTCTGTTTTAAGTCCTGCACCTAATCAAAAAAGAAATCACTTTCTAAACTTCTGCCCTTTTCCTAATCGAAGAAGCAATCACTGCTCCCCCCTTTTATGACCTACAAGAATGTTGAATCAGTGAACATTTTCCTTCTAAGAATCTCATTTTTTACTTTCAGACTAAGGATGAGGAAAATTCCTCTGTGTTATGTGAAATCTGCCTCCTCTCTCCTTGATGTCCCAGGTCCCTACACACTAGATAAATATCCCTGGTCTGCTCCACTCTTCTGGAATTTACAACCTTGTAATTCTCCATACATATGTCATTAAATTGATTTTTCCTTTGCTATCCTGTTTGATGTTTTGATTATTTGTCTAGCCACAGAAGAACCCAGAGGGGTATGGGATGGTATTGTGTACCCCAACAAGGTCAAAAAATCTTTCCCATCCTTTACCATTGCTCCAACCCTGAGGGAGTTTGAAACTACAAGTTTAGAAAACAGAAGAAATTAACCATGCTACTATCCCCACTATAGGCTTACTTCTTAGAGTAGTCCTGAGCTAGGGAAAAGGCAAAAGATTTAACATTACATGGCATACAAAATAAGTAGGATTGGACATTTAAGTTATAGGCATCACACATGAATAATATGTGCATGAAAATAATATAGTCACTTCAAACTGCTAACTAGAATTCCATTTCTCATTATGTCACAATCCCCAATGTCCTGAAATGTAGCCTATTCTTTTTCTATTTCCTATTCCTCTACAGTTTTCAAAAATGTAAATACATGTTACATATTCCTGTGTGTACACACATACTAAATGATGTTAGGATATAAACCTTTAAAACACTGCTTCCCAAATAATAAGGTAGTTAGGAGATAACTACTTTATAGGCGGTGATTTTTCTCAGTACCAGAAACATCCAGTATACACATCCCTTTTGCTGACTCTCAGCGGAGTTTTCAAAATCTCACCATGATTCCCACATTTTGCAAACTGGATTCAGGATGTAATGTGAGACTCGCCATGCAACATTTCATTTAAAATATTGGATTGAGGCAAATAGAAATGGCTGAAAATGTATTGAAAGGTAATTAAGTCCCATGAAGTCTGGATATGAAAAATCAAGAGGCATTCCAGAAAGACCTGAAATGAAAAAAGCAACTGCGGAGACTCTTTAAATAATAAGAGTCATCAGAAAGTCATGGGGACCTCCCTGATCCACCAGAGGAAGAAGCAGTTGCTCTGCAGAGTGAGTTCAAATGGACAGAGGAAAAAAATCTGGACCCTACAGATTTTTGAACTGTGAGATAATATCCCGTTTACAGAGGCAGATCAAACACTTTGTACATTATCATGCAACACAGAGTACTGCAATAACTCTTTCAAAGATGTATTAATGTATCTGAATATATTTAGTATATTCATAAACATATTTAAACCTCATAATCACTGTCTTTCAACAATGTCATAGGGAACTGCTCAATACTGTGGACAAATAATCTGAAAATCATGGTGCTTAATATTTACAGTTTCTGTTTAATTTTTTACCCTGGAGTTCAAAAAGATCTAAAATAATTCCAGCTCAATCCAAAGCTGTAAAAATATTAAAAGTCAAGGACAACTTTAAAAGGCGATCCCTTTCATAATTCCTGAAATCTTTATTTACGTTAATTCTTCTTCTCAGGGAAAATCTCTTTCCCGCTAGCTGTATGTGTGTCCTTAGTTACCACCTAAGGCCTTAAGAGAAACGATTCACTTTATCAGAGTCTTGTATATTCCCTAAATCATCTTTCCTTATGAAGATGTGAATATTCCTCAAGGATTCAGATGTAGCAAAGGACAGCACAAAATTACTTTCCTTTGCACATAAAGAAAAAAGCTAATATAAAACTGTTTGACTTTTGAAGAGAATACACAGTGTCAAACTTCTGAGTTTTATGCATGAAAATATTTTCCACAACAATACCAGGGCGAGAAATCAGGAAAACGCTACATAATTATATGAATATCATAAGCACACTACAGGTAATGGGTACGATATAACCCCAGTTTACATTTGGACAATAAAAATGGGCATAAATATCAATTCAACAGTACTCCTCATCTAGAATACTACGTTGATAGAAAATGAGCTATGAATACAGCTACTATATGACTACTAAGAGTGGATTTATATCCAAATAATAAACCAATGTCTAAAATTATCTGACTTTTTTATAGAAGAAATTGTACCTGTACCTTACAATGTATTGAAACTACCAGTAAAGTTATATAAAGTTGTATAAGCATATGTATATAGCAAAGTATGCGCTAAAGTAGACTGCTATTCTTTCAGAATGACATTCAATATACAATACCTTCTTAGGTGATTCTAAAATGAATTTTAGAAAATTTTAATTCCTTGAACACGGATATATTAATTTTTTTTTAAACAGTATACACTTTCAATCCATAAATACCTGAGTACGGGAGAAAGTCTGGGGCAATTTCTCATTTAAATTATGGGGTTATATAATATGCTATGTAAAACTGTATACATTTATAAAACCGCTCTTCACATATAAAATTATGAGGAGCTGTCTCTGGCACACTCACTACTATTCAGGGCCTGGAACTACAAGGCACTGTCTAGAAGCGATGGCGGCTAGGTGGGAGGGAAGAAGAATGGAACTGTGACAGGAAAAGCATGTGTCAGCCTCAGAACCAAAGCCAGGGACAAAAGAAGCCACTACTGGCCCTCAACTTACCTTTGCCATTTGAGCTTGAACCCCACTGGCCTTTAGGGCAGACACAGCTTTCTGAGCTGCTGCAGGACTGTCAAAGTCGACAAAACCATAACCTGAAACACAAAGCACAGTTGTAAGGCATTATTTTATGATTATGTAAAGAGTAAAAAAATGACTCCACTTGCTTCATGAATCAGGCAACAGAAACAAAACTCTGAGGTCCTGACAGGTCTCAAGCTCAAACAGCCACCAAGCTGTGACCTCCTACATCTGCTCGTCCTTACCTATCATGGGCAACTTTCCCTTCAAACTGAAAACAACAAACACACAGCTTTTCCAGATTTCTTTCTCAGGTGTTCTGTAGTTATTGAAAAAGGAAAAAAAAAAAAAAAACATTTCAGTTACCAACCAATGTTTAAAAAAAGGAAAGAAATCAACTTCAGAGAAACAGCATTCTTACTGTTTCTGTAAGAAAGATGGAGCCATCCTAACAGAACTTACAGAGGACAGAAATAACTTAATCTGGAGATTAAGCTTTATTTTTCAAGTTAACTACAATCATGAGATAGCCAAAATATTAATGACCTAAACTTTAGTTCTTGGTTAAAAATATCATTACATATTTACCTAAAAATACAGCTCATGATCTCCCTTCAAAAGAAAGGGGGTTTACCTTCTAAATACCCAAAATAGCTGTTTCAGCAGTTCATGCCCTAAAGTCTAAAAACAGAACATAACAAAACAAACAACCTTCTAAGAGAGGCCCTGGTTCAAAGCTTATTTATCCATAGCTTTACAAACATTTTAAACAAGATGGTCATCTGTTTTTTTCTGGCCACAACAAATCAAAAGCAGGAAATTAGGGGAAAAGGGGCTGGGTTAAGTAGGCCTCATACAAAATAAGCATATGGATGGTATCCAGCAGTGAAAATTAATAGCAAGCAATAAAAGAGAAAAATTATACAAAGAATAGGACTTATGCAATAGGAGATCAAACAGCCCCATGAATCTCAACTGATCCCATGAGCACAGTTCTATTGAAATAGGCAATCACTGATTTTTCATTGTGAGAACTCTGAAGTTGTTGAGAAAAGGTTAAATTATATTTAGTACACCATTTAAAAGATCAGAGTACCAGGCAAAAATATCAACAGAAATTTTCTGGGAAGCCAAACCTATTATAAAACTAATTCGACATGAATAAGAACATTTTGAAAGAAGTATTATTTGGAGGTTGCATAGAGGAGGGATAGGTCCTAATATTTTATAGATATTATAAAGATATAGTAATTTTGACAGCAGAGTAGGCTCAAAATAGACAAATATACATATCAAGAAGGCTAAACAGAGAGCTCAAAAATAGTCCAAAGGTCAGTTTGCAGTATTAGTGCCAAAAATATTGCCTGGTAACAAAATAAGTTGTAATGAAATAGAGAAGACTATCAATTACAGAAATAGATGTTTTAGGAGAAATGAGTGTTAAAGTCGAAGCAAGAAGCAGCTTCCTTATATTACTTGGAATTGGATTGAAGTAGGCTTAATTTGATTTAGACAGTGGAGAAATAGCCAGGCTGGAACGGAAAAGAAGAGGTTGATCCAGGTAAAAGCAGAGAATGCAACTCAAATGCCAGGTTAGAAATTAGGTTAAACATATTTTAGATGTTTTTAGAAATCTGCTGTTAACGCTAATTTGCCATCCCTCTACAGAGGCACACACAGGCACTCATACATATTTTATTACCAAACACAATTTTAGCAGGTCATAAATGAACACCCAGCTACACTGAAATGATGTAATTTTAAATAATGGTTATTTAATTTTGCCCCCCAGTTTTATTGTTGTCAATAAATTACAATAAACAGAACGTCTCATTTTTTTTTTTATTGTAGTTGAAAACTATTATCCACCCAGGTACTACTAGTATTATTTTGTTATTTTCTTGCTAGGAAAAATCCACAATGGTTCTATTTTAGTGAATTGTTTACATCCATTTCTGGCTTTTCCCAATGCTTACCACATAGTTGTTTCATAAATATTTGCTGAAAACAAAGATAATAGAAGCATGTGCTGTTGTGTGTTCTCCCATTTTCTCTATGTTGTTACTTTAGAGTGATAGAAGACTATGTAAAATTAGGTTATATAGGCTCAGTGGGTTTCATTATATAAATTGTACAAAGATGTTTTAAAATGAAGATAGAATTCACTAAACCACACAGCACCCTCTGACTGGATCCCCAGGAGGACTTTTCTCAGATCTCAAGATGACAGCTTACTCCTGCCTCCTAGATTTTCCTTCACATTGTGATTACTGAATTTATGCATTCTACTTTTGCTTTGAACACTAGCCAACATAAGGCCACTGTAATATCCTTAGATTTCCTGCTCTTGCCCTTATTTTCCCTTTGGTTTGTTTTCTCTTCAACTCTGCACGTGCACAGTGGTGCATGTATGAAAGCGTGTTTTCTGGTCTTGTATCAAACTGAACATTAATGATTAATCAATCAATCAATGTCACATTCTTCATGAGTTTTGTTTTTGGTGGGGTGAGCCCGAGCTGCCTCATACACCAATGTGAAAAATCATTTAAATAGCTTTCTTAGCTAAAAACTGACAAAAAATGAAATGTGAAAGCACAACTAAATTGTGACTTTTTAAAATTTAATAACTAAGGTACATGTTATTCAGAGCAATTACTCCTTCAGCTTAATTTTGTCTTTTGGTTGTCAGCTCCAAAATGTTTTGTGACAAAAAATGTTGTGTGACCTCTATTATTTCTCATTTCCATTATTTCTCCTTTCTCATTTTGATTTGTTCAGTCTCAAAAAATTAGTACATAAGAACTTTTCATTTATACCCAATACTCGATGAATCTATTTATCCATTCACCTACCTAACCTTACATTACTGATAACATGGATAACATATTATAGATCTTTATTATGAACTACATTAAATGTTATTTCTTGTCGTTTGTCCTGAAATTCCTTTTGTTTTTAAAGATTTATTATTTATTTTTATATAAGAACTGGGGTACAGGCCAGAGGCATGGGAGGGTGAGAGAATTCACCAGAGACAGAGCTGGGAGCAGAACAGATAGACAGACAGAAAGCACTGCTGAGGGGAGCAGTGGGTGAAACAGGAGAGGTCTGCCACACCATGTGGGAATCTCCCTGGCCGACCAGGAATCGAACCCGCGCTTCAGAGGCTGCAGATTGCTTCACAGCTCTGCGCCACCGGGGAGGCCCATGAAATTCCTTTTTTAAATAATTTCTCAGTATAGGAATTTATAAGCCTATTCTTACTCTTTTCCCTCACCCACTCAGGAGAAATCTGTTGACATCTACTGCTGAGAGGCTTGTCTGAGGCTGAGAGCCCTAGAATAAGCACCATCTTTGCCCCCACAGGAGGCAGTTATGTCCTGAGACTTGCTTTAAGTGAGAGTTCCAGCAGACGTTATATTGAAAATCAGTTCTGAATTACTCCAACCCCTATTTCAAAGCCCCACATATCTCTGCACTTATCGTTGGACCCTTTCTAACTGTTAGGGTTTTGTATTATAGTGTTAGGTTTCGTAGTAGTATTTTAGATGATGTTGAGCATTTGGTATAATTTTGACTTCTAGAGAATAGTTTGCTTGGAGAGGCATGTAAATTTCTCAGTACAGTGACAGCATAAAGAATGCCACCAGGGAGGCCACTGTGTCCCAGCCCCCACTTACCTAGGGCAGCCCTGTTGTTTAACACACTGATCTGCCGTGTAAGACTGATTTATTTACTTGGGGGTGCAGAGGTACAGTTATGCTATAAAACCACTTGCCTACTGTAATTCCTCTCTTGGTTTGAAAGAAATGTTAGAGATCAGCTTCCTGTTTTTGCCAGCAAGAGTTCATTTTTGTTTAGAAAACCAAAAGATTTTTTCTGGGCTCCCAAATCACTTGCAAATATGTTAAGTAAGACTCATTTTGGCAACTAAGTATACACATTTTAGTCTACAATTTGACTCTCTGTAGTTCATTTAAAATATTTATAGAGCACCACTCTTCATAAAGCACTGCTCTATTCACTGTCCCAAGGTAAAACTGCCTTACATGTGCTCTGTTGATTAAACATGGGCTTAGATATTTGTCACAACAGTGCCTTTAAATTTGGGAGCTTTGAAGAAGAGACATATATACAATGAGCCACTTCAAGGCTAGATTAAAGCAAAGGGCTGGCTTCTAAGACGAGGCCCTACATAGGGGCTCATTTATGTTCTTTGCCTTTTTCAGATTGTGTTAAGCCACAGCCGTCGTCACCACCACTTGAAAAACTGGGGTCTAATTAATGAGGAGATTTGCCTTCTCTGCCTATTCCTGTCAACCTTCTTTCAATTCATGGGGTCAGTAGTTAGCCTCAAAATCAGCTGACCCCATTCTTTCCTTTTCCTAGAAATCACATGCTTATTGTTAAGTCAGAGGCACACACATTGGTGCTGCCTACTGTAGAAGCCTCCTCTTCCAGCTCAGGGAGCTGGATGAGCTCATCCTAATTACACACAAAACTGAAGGTCAGTACATCAAATTAATGCAGCAGCATATTTCAAAGGGGTGTATGACCTCCCCTCCCTATTACAATCTGGTCAGTGAAAATGGTTCTCTCCTCCCTGCTGCCAATATTGTCAACAGGCATTCAGCAGAGAACAATTGGGTGTATTGAAACATGTAATTAAGTACTGCTTAAAACTACTCTATTCTAATTAATAGAGCCAATTTGCACAATATGTAATCTTTTCAGTTCTTTAGTACAGTCCAATGGTCTTCAGTAAGCAGCTCTAATCTCCTCAGGCTCAGGAAAGAAAAGCTATTTTCTAACTCTACTCCCCTTTTAAAAGCAGGGGCTAAATGCCAACCAGTATTATGCATGTTAACTCCACTGGCGTCAAATCTGGAATTCTGGCAAACTAATAGCTGCTGTTGGGTTTCCAGCCAAAACTCAACCAGGGATAAACGTAAGCAGCACACTGACATTGTGCAAGACAGAACTGGTGACATATAAGATTTGGTTTTTAATAATGTAGAGGTGGTTTTGAAACCAAAGACCAGGATTAAAATTTCATTTTTCTAAACCTATGATTCTGCAAACCATCAGCCAAAGAAACATACCTTTGCATTTGTTCGTTGTCTTATCCAAAATTGCCTTTGTGGAGACGATTTTCCCATATCTAAAAAAGAAAAAGAAGTGTTATAATCAAGGAACCCTTAGTAATGTGCAAGTCCAAAGAATATACATACTTTTCAAACAAATATGTTAATGTACAAAATGTTCTTTACTAGGGGACAGAATTCTAAACTCAAAACTAATGAATTTCCTAAGAAAAGGCAGGGTTGAAGACCAAATATTAATGCGATGATAGTACTTAGTTCAGGTGGGAGGGAGGAGGAAGCTGAATGGGCAAAGCAGCACTGAAAGAGCACCCAGAAAGCGGGAATGAGATCTTGGGAGTGGGGTGGGGGGCAGAAGCAGAGGTGCTGCTTTGCCCAAACTGCATTACAGTTTGATGTTTAGCTTCGAGGAATCAGGCACTTACCTGGTAATCTTTAGAACAACAACAACAACAACAAAAATATGGACTATGGGCTCTATTAAAATATAGTTTCTTCTAGTAACACTATGCCTGCGGTCAAATACAAAGTAAAATGCAAGACCATAGACTTATTGAAGGAAAAGTACTATGACCCATACAGACTTTATGAAATAATAATGGAATAAAAGCTGCCTACACTATATCTGCTTATTTTGGTTTTGCAGACAGCACTGCATAATTAAAGGTCATCACAGAAGGGAATGTGTGTGCATGTATATATTTAACACATTTGATAGAAAATTTAAAAAGGATTTTTTAACCTATGATTTTGATAACTGTTTATGTATTTAGCACTTTTTAACTCAGTAGTAATTATACAGTATGTTCACTAAAGAGTGTAATACATATGTATATGAGAAATTGACAATCAAAATATAAAACCAGGAATTATTAATTTTATGAGGTTCTATATGAGAAATGTGTTTTAATTTCTTAATGCACAACAGAAGTTAGGGGAAGAAAGAAAAGATACAGAACATTAAAATTACTGTACTGCTATTGAAAATGAAATAGCAGTATAGCTTAAATATATGTACTAATTCTATGAACTTCCATAGTGACCAGGTCACTATGTAAGGGACTGTAATCTATGCTTTTCTCTAAAATTGAGGGAAAAACTTTGAAAAATTATTTTTCAAATTACTAGTACTCAGGGAAACACACATAACTTCTGCTATGTATCTGAGACATGTTCTATTTATACATGGTAAATTCAAAAAGTGTTTTTATAAAAATTTGACATTTTCTTTAGTATTAATTTCTCAGGATTGATTTTTGAGGACTAAAACGAGTGCTAAAAATTTTAGGAAATGCATGTATCTAACACTTCCATTTTTAATATCGTAGGTTTCTATTTTATGCAATGAACAAGTTGAAATAAATTTTTCTTGAAGAAACAAATGGTTGAGCCACCCCTTTCCCTCAGTTAATTTTCACTCCGTGTAATCATATAATGAAATGATTACTAACTAGGCATGAAAGTAAAGATAATTTAAGGTTCAAATGACAATTACATCCAAGAGGCATAATGCTGCAAAACACCTTCTATTCCCTATAGAGATTCTGAGTATTTTCAACAACATTAGCACAGGTCACTAAGCTTACAAAAAAAAAAATTTAAAAAATCTGCAAATCAGAAAAAGTGATTTAAAGACTACCTTTTGCAACTATTTATCTATCTCAGTTACGTGCTTGATATTTACTGTCTTGTTTTTATAAGTTTTAGCCAAAAATGCTTTTAGATTGCATCCCTGCCTGCCTCATGCCTTTCCAAAAGGAGGGAAAAAATTGGTATGCCTCCAATTTAGGATAAAAGGGTTGAGAATCACAGAGATTAAGAGACTTTGCTTGAGGTCACAGAGTTCAGTCTTTTGTAAGCCAAACTTAAGTAAGGATATTTCGAGGTTAGTAGCTGGCTGTCTACTCACTGGTCCTGCTCTCCACATTTAATGTGAAAGGTAACTACATGGAGAAAGGGAGAGGCTGGAAGCAGGAAAGTGAAAAGGCCCTTAGTAGCACTGATATGCACTCTTGGTTTTGGTTCTCTTTGCTCTCTTTACTCGAGATGCTGCTCCTGACCTCCCCAACTATCCACCTGCACCTCTGCTTCTGACCCCGCCCACTCCCAAGATCTCATTCCCGCTTTCTGGGTGCTCTTTCAGTGGTGCTTTGCCCATTCAGCTTCCTCCTCCCTCCCACCTGAACTAAGTACTGTCATCACATTAATATTTGGTCTTCAACCCTGCCTTTTCTTAGGAAATTCATCCAATGCCATGGTTTTAATTAACACAATTTTCTCTGATGATGCCCATTTCTTTTTAATCCATCAAAAACTTTAGGGTTTGTCTCATCCTTTTTCAACTTAATATTGTATTATTTTATTAAGACACTTAAAAATCTAGTAAAACGTAACCACGTGCCCATTACTTTCTCATTCTCATTCCCGAAGATCCCCAACTACATCTTTCCCTGTCTCCTTCCTGTTCATGTCTGTTTTCATTCACTAGCACTGGCACTCTCCCAGTCCTCTTACACGCTCAGGGTCCAGGAGACAGCAATCACCAACCCAGTCATCCCGGATCCCGCCCATCAAAAACTTTCCTGAGTTTTGTCTCTGGCAGATTTCCAATATGCACTCCTTCCCTTCCCTGTGCCTAGACTAATTCAAAAAGCACATGATTCTCCTTAGCTCCAGCCTCTGATCCTTCAATCCTTGTCTGCTGTATTAATTTACTCAGAACATGTCTTTCCCATCCCTCCATTACCATATTCTACCCATGCTTGAACTTGAAGAACCTGTTCAAACATTATCTTTTCCATGAAACCATCCCTAATCTCTTCAACCATTTAGTTGGTGATTTTATAATAATCCTGAAAGGGGATTGTATTTACTCAGTTTTTACTTATGTTCTAGGCATTGTGCCAGGCACTTTGTATGTATGATCTTATTTAATTAACTTCACAAAAACCTTATGAGGTGTTATTATTCCCATTTTTGCAAATGAGAAAACATAAGCTCATAGAAATTTTGAGCCTAAGATCTGCCTAAAATCCCAAAGCTCAAAAATGAATTGTGTTTAAGTTCTCAATGCAATTTAATTATGAAATAATTTTAAGAAACAATGTTTCCTTTTTATACTCAGAATACTCAGAAAGAAGAGAGACAAAATGGAAGCTCTAAGGTTTTAGAATAGGTTTTTTTCTTCAAACCAAAGCAAGTAGTTTATTTCAAACATGAGAAATAGAGATGTGGTTCTTAGCTGAAAGAGGGATAAGAATGGGGGGGGGGGTGTAGGAGAAGAGATTTTTCTGAAATGTGTTTGTTTTACTTTCTGTTGTGGTTTTCATCATGATTTGTGGGTTCAGTCTGAAAGACAGTCAAAACTTTGACTTTCCAGAAAGTCAAAAAGAGTTGGCTCTGGTCCATGGAACCACTGCATATTGATAATCCAGTGGATCAGGAAGATGCTTATCTGGAATAATTACCTGAGGAGTGCTGAAGGATTGCCTTCTCCTAAAATATCTTCTTTTGGGGTCATCCGCTCACTTACAACATTCAGAGCATAAGAGACCCTCATTAAAACAGACCCATAAACTGGAAGATTTAAAACTTTAAATCACTCAGGTCCTAAGCTAAGTTAGCTTTTCTTGTGGGTAATGCAGTCACTATTGTTGGAAATCATAATATTGTAGGGAAGGCAAGAACAAGTGGCTTCAATGACACGAGAAAGGGCCAGATCTAGATTGTGGGGAACAGCTGTCCATCAAATTATACCCTGAGGAACAGAAAGGGGTGAAGGGTTCAGAGGTACTCCCATGCTCCTTCTATTAATTTTATTTGTAGTAAGATACAATAATGTAGGGCAAGTGATAGGGGTGAGGGGGTAGGAAAATATACAACTACAGATAATTAACATTTAGTCTAATTATTGATTGTCAGCATCATAAAGTGACCAGATTTTCACCAGCCCTTGTTCCTATTTGCAGTATAATTTGTGAAACACAACACCATCATTTAAGTAACAGGGAGATACTATGTACTGAGAAAAATACAGCTCCTGACTGGCAGGATTCATACTTTTAGAACATCACAGAGATGCAGGTCCAAGAAAGCTAGCTTTAGGATTCTTTGGGAAAACTGAATATGAAGCTTCTTTGAGTTTTACATGGTTTCAAAGTAACAAGCTCGGACCACAGGCCCAACCACGAGAATGCATTATTCTTTGCTAACAGTAGACAATCACTCCAGAGGAAACTTTGAATGTAAAATGATAAAGATTAATTAAGAGAGGTGACTACAGAATACTTAGAATTTCAAGGAGTGAGAACAAGCAAAAACTCACATCTAAGACTATAAGCCTACGTGAATTTGGTAAATAGTCTTTCCCTTAGAATCTACCCAAACTTCTTTCATTTGCACCACAGCTGTCATCATTTTTCTCCCATATCTACTTAGAACTCTTCTTTTATCTGCTGTGATATAAAATCTAAGAATATTTTAGTTTGCAATTAGTAAATCAAGCTTAGTTTTTTCCCCTCTGCCCACAATACTCAGTCCTTCCTAACTTGTATCCTTTTGTTAATTACCCTAATTATTAAAAAATATATATTTACTGTAACTAGAACAGTGGGCTGAAATATTAAAATCCTCTGAAGTCCTGGATATGAAAAAAATATTGGTGTACATACTTATAGACAATGCCCAATGCACCTGAATGTGTGTGTGTGTGTGAATGTACATTCTCTCTCTCTCTCAATCTCTCTCCTCCTCCCCCCTTCACTAGGGAACTTGCAGCTTTTGCACATACTCAGTTCAAGTCAAGGTTCTTGAGAGCGGAGTCCACTCCAACCTCCACCAACAGATGGCGATAATGGTTGATCAGTAATTTTAATACTGGTCATTCCAGGTGTAAATTCACTTAAGGTATCATGGGGTCATTTGCAGTGCTATGGACTAGTTTTGGAATATCTTGTGAACACTATGAAGCCTGAAAAAGTGGTGGGTGTGTGGGGAAACAACAGTAAGAAAACATGTATACTTATAAACAAAAACAGATACTTTAAGTCTGAGAAAGGGTGGGTGGACTATCACTTGTTCACCTAGGGTGATTATTTCTGTTTGTTGGTTTTAGTAGCAGACCTGCTTCTGAAAGAAAGACAAAGAGGGACTTAAGCTGATCCAGGAGAGATACTGTGTCCATGCAAATGACAGTGATCAGCAAGAAGAGGGGCAGGAGATGGGAATGAGGAAAAAACAAAACCAAACTTCTGAATACATGGTTATTGTATTGGCGTCAACAGTGGAGATGGTGACTTCATGAGTTAATTTGGGGAATAATGAAAGTAATAACTTACATTTATACAGCTTTCATTTTGTGCCAGGCATTGTTCTGTCAATTATTATAATCTTCACAACACCCTTTTGAGCAGGTAGAGTACTGCTCCAGGTTTGTAGATACGAAACTGAGGGGCAGAGTGAGTACAGAAGCTCTGTAAGTAGGACCTATCTTAAGTTAAATCCTTTAGTAGTTACAAAGCAGTAATGATGGGAGGCACAACATTTGCTTTGGTCAAGCATACTGACAAATGCAGAAACTCTGGTCACCAAACAGTCTATTCCATGGGTTCAAAACAGTCCCCATTTTGAATCTACACAGTTCCAAACAACTGAGGGAATGAGGACAGACTCAGTAGCTGCTAGTGTCTATAAGGTAAATGCTGGTAACATTCAGAAAGAAGTTACCTAACTTTCTCAGAGATGACACTGGGCCATCTTGAAGTAAGATGTCCAATAGAGCATGCCAGTGAGGAGTGAGGAGGGCACACAACTGCTAAAGCTTTACCTAATTGGTAGAAATGCATTTTTTCTTTAGGATTTAGGGGAAAAGAAACACACACACACATACTCATCCACACCCAAATAATACAGAATATCTCATATGATAACTTGCTTTTTTTTTCTTACTTTAGCTTTTTCAATGGCTTCCCAGGGGAAAGAATAGTTTCTAAAATTTTCTTTAGCTATTCTAACAGTGGTTGAATAAAGGCAAGAAAAGGAAATTTTAAATTATATTCATTTTCCTAACAGAAAAATTTGCCCAAGAGAGTCTTAAAAGAAAGTAGTAGCAGGAATCATTTATCCATGTTATTGTGAATCTTCACTCCCTTGAATAATTCAGCAGGTTGTATTCATTTATGTGCTACAGGATGTGGTATGCATTTGAAGATGAGATACAACACATGTAAATTTAGAATCAAGCAATCAATACTAAACAGATTTTGTAAGATTTTAACTTTTTGGCCCTGCAGATTTGCAGTGTCTTTTCAAAACCCCACAAAGATATAAAAAATATGAAAAGCTTAGAATGAGATTTCATTTCCATTCCAGTTACTTTTGGCTTAACTTTTACATTAGATGCCTGTTCGACTTGTGTTGTGTGGCTGGTTGTGCCTTTGTGAATTAATGATTGCTGATATATGGGGCAGAAATGGAAGCTTCATCTGATGCACCCTGAATTGGAGTCGTGGTTGGAAAGAGAAACATTCTTGGCAGGAAAACTGCTGCAGACCTAAAGGTCAGAAAGCGACCTGGGGCTAGGGGAACGGAACACAGGAAAGACAAGTGCAGTCAAGAAAAGATCAGACCAAGAAATCAACCCACAATCATTTACAGCATGTTGATAGTATACCTTTTACCATAGAAGGTGTATAAAAAATAACAAGGATATGATATCATGCCAGCCATCAAGGGGGGAAAGACTTTGGAGGATGTAAGACATTTTTAATATTTAAAAAACTGAATACTGAGATCTCGTATGACAAATGCTAAATAAAGGGGCATAAATACAGGAGGAAGGTCAAGTTAAGCAAGAAAAATCTGAGGGGAAAGCAGAAATTCAAATGGGTATGGAAGATAATAAACAGAAGACTAATGCAAACTATGTAGGGAATAATGGAAACAGTCTAAAAAAGGAGCTGTAGGACCTTGGGTTCCAGGAAAAGCAGTCAGAGAACAGAATGTGGCTGGAGGTTTTGTAATTGCAGGATGAAATAATGAAAACAAGATTTTGGTAAGATTAATGAAAATCTTACGGTTAGGATTAGCAGGGAGAGATGCCCCATTTTATGTTCCTGTATTTATTTATTTTGTTCTTTGTACTCAGGCAATAATTCAAGTTCAAGAAATTAAAGCGGAATGATGAGGAAAGCTAGGAGATGAATGGAAAGGACAGAGTTTTCAGACTAAGTGCTTCTGGGGCCTCCCCAGTGGCTGTGAAGCTGTCCATAGCCTCTGCGGCAAGGGTTTGATTCCCGCCCAGCCAGGGAGCTACCCACATGGTGCAGCAGACTCTCCTGTCTCACCTGCTGCTCCCCTCAGCAGTGCTTTCGGTCTGTCTACCTGTTCTGCTCCCCACTCTGTCTCTGGTGAATCCTCTCACCTCCCGTACCTCTAGCCTGTACCCCAGCTACTGCATAAATAAAAAATAAATCTTTAAAAAAGAAAGACTAAGGACTTCTTTGAACTAGCATTAAACACTTAACTTGACTTAGAAAGTTAACTGAGAAAAATAACCCATGGTATCTGTGCTATGAAAGCCAGTGATGTATCTCTCTGAGCACAGAAGATGGAGAAAAGGGACCACCACGGTTCACTTTTCTCAACTGTTCTGGAAAGAACAGTGAGCTTCAGCTTTAGTCACTGATATAGAGCCTACAGATAAAGGGTGGTTTAGCAGAAACTCAGAGCAGCAGTCACACCCTCACTAGTGTGCTTGCCCTAATATGAGCTGATATAGAATGAATTATAGAACCTTCAGGAAAAAGTGCCACATTTTTCATGAGAAAAAAATATATCTGCATATTTGATTTTTCATAACATTAAATTTTAAGATGAAACAATACTTCCAGAATACAAATGAAATTTGTAATTTAAAGAAAAAATTGGTAATTTATATTCAAATTATGGGATAAGCAACTTTTTCTGACTACATTTACAAATACTCCTTCCAATTTGCCTTTTCAATATTCCAGGATGACACAGCTGTATATTATAAATACAACAAAAAGTACCAAACTAATACTGCTTATTCTAGGTATGAATTGAACTAAATACTTCATACAGAACAAACATTAATCTATCTCATTAGAAATGACTAAGGTGCATTTTTGACATTATGAAAAACGTAGACTTCTAAATAAAGTGTAATACAGTGCATTTTGATTTATTACACAGATTTGCTATTACAGTTGAGTGTCAAGTCTGCTATGATCTACAATCATGGTAAAGTAGCTTTACATTATTTTATGGTCTTTTAAGAGCAAATAGCACACAAATGGTCATTTATATTACCTTATGAAAGTACTTTGCCACAGGTCATTGTATTGTAGTGCTTTATGGAGTCATAGATGCCCAGGTCCAAATTAGTGCTCCCAAATACAATTTGGTTGTCAGAAATATAATGATACATTTTTGCTTGAAAAACAGAAAAAATACATCATGACTTTTCCAACAACCCAATAATAGATCAGAGGAAAATAACATGTGCTGAACATGGTACCCAGAATTCTTCAAGTAAAATCAGTTTGTACAGGGCCTCCCTGGTGGCACAAGGGGTTAAGCACTGCACTATGAAGGAATTCACAGCCTCTGCAGCATGAGTTCGATCCCTGGCCGGCAAGAGAGCAACCCACATGGCGAAGCAGACCTCTCCTATCTCGCCCGCTGCTCCCCTCAGCAGTGTACTTCAGTCAATCTGCCTGTTCTGTTCCCCACTCTGTCTCTGGTGAATCCTCTTACCTCCTGCATCTCTGGCCTGTACCCCAGCTCTTATATGCATAAATAAATATATCTTTTAAAAAAATTAGTTTGTACATCGTAAAAATGAATCTCCAAAAGTCTCAGTGATTAATGTTCTACTTTTAAAACAAAGGCAGAAAATTTGTATATAGATTCAGTGTTGCTTCAATTAAGAAAAAAGTGGTCTTTTATTTATTAATCTAATTTATAAGCTGACAATAACTGAGGAAGTTCTGTTTCTCTCCTACCAAAATGTGCTGTGTATTTTCTTTGCTTTAATAACTTCATTGTCATGCTGATAATCAGAAAGACCCATCCTCAAGAGTTTACTTGGCCAATGACGAAGCCCGTGTGACTCTGGTGTAGTTGTCTGGCCTCAGTATTACCAGCTGCAAAGGGGCATAGAAACATCTACCTGGCAGAACTGTTGTCAAGGGGATGGTGGAGAGCTTGACATAACAGATGCTCAAACTAATAAATAATTATTCTTTTCTCACATTCCCTCCAAATAGTGGCACTGTTACACTAGAGAGCACCAGTGTGATCTGATGCTGCAAAATGTTGAGGAAAAAAATGTATACCTGCCATTTTGATGGTTAGTTTTCTGCATCCACTTAACATATTGGTTGAAGAAATGAAATAGGGCCTCCCCTGGTGGTGCAGCGGTTGAGCACTGGGCTGCGAAGCTGCCCGCAGCCTTTGCAAGACCGGTTCGATCCCCGGCCACTGGCAAGGGTCCCATATGGCACGGCAGACCTCTCCTGCAGCGCCCACTGCTCGCCTCAGCAGTGTACTTCATCAGTCTGCCTGTTCTGTTCCCCGCTCTGGCTCTGGTGAATTCTCTCACCCTCCCATGCTCTGACTGTACCCAGTGCTTGTATAAATAAATAAATAAATCTTAAAAAAAAAGATTTATTAAAAAAAAAAGAAATGAAATAGAAGCAATTAATATTAATGTTTTCCCCCTTCAGTGTTGGATGTGGGAAATACTTGAAAAATGGACATGGTCTTATATTTTATCCTAATTTAGTTTGTTAAAACACATGAAGGAGCTACTAAGATAGAAGTTTAACAGAATTAAAAATTAGTATTGAAAACTATAAAAATAGGTTGGGAGGAAAAAACCACAAAAATCTTAGTAGAGTTTTTTTTTTTTTAAAGATTTATTTATTTATGCATATAAAAAACTCGAGGACAGGCCAGAGGTGTGGACGGTGACAGGATTCACCAGAGACAAAGTGGGGAACAGAACAGGCAGATTGACTGAAATATAGCCTGCTGAGGGGAGCAGCAGGTGAGTCAGGAGTGGTCTGCTGTGCCATGTGGGTAGGGATCAAACTGGCCAGGGATCAAACTGCAGATAGCGTCATAGGTTGTGTCTTAACCTCTTGCACCACCAGAGAGGCCCAAATCCTAGAGGAGTTTTTGCTCCTAGGTTGTTTTTCAAGTGTCTCTAAACATGATGCTCCTTTCAAAACAAATCAGACACACACACACACACACACACACACACACACACACAACCAACGAACTGTTAGAGTCTACAGAAATTGAATGAATTAGACTCCAACACTGAAAACCATAAAAGTCTGCTTCATTCAAAAGAAGAATAGCATGATAGAGAGTAAAATTAAACATGCTCGCTGAAGTAAAACAGAGTTATGTGAAACTATTAAAACACAGTATAAAAATTATCTAAAAATTTCTCTTGGTTTTGAACAAGCTAGAAAGGGCAGGAGTCAAATTGAACATTTCCTAGACTGAACACCCAATGTTGACTTTGAGGCAAGGGCACCAGGGTATCTTTTTCTGAAGTAGTAAAACATGATTGCCCAGGGTCTGGAAAGTCAGTCTTTAAAAAGACTGAAAAGGGAAATTCTACCTATTTTACTCATTTCAGTTCTAAGAAATTTAGGGATACAATATAAATGTTCCACTAGTAAAAAAAAAATTTGAACTATATAAACAAATGAATGCTAATGTAGTGGCCAGCCCCATTGATGTTTCTAAACTTAGGTATTTCATTTAAGGGTCTCTCTTGAGAGCAGGGCTCCAGGAGTGAATGTGAAGGGAAAAATAAACAGGGCTCATATACTGGCTTGCTACTATGTAGCCTCTGAACAAGATTATTCTTGGGTGCTGCAGATAAAGATAAGCAATCATTACAAATGCAGAATAGTTTAACCCTAAAAATTTATCTTAAGAAAATCAGAGGGGAATTATCTTTTTGTGAAAAATGGAGCTAAACAGAACTAATGCTGTGAATCATTTTAGTATCAGTTTTACCTGCCATATCCTAAATAAAGGCAGTATGCCTCCCTCTCAAGATAATGTGAACTCACAACATTTTCCAGAAGATATTCTAATTCTACTTTGCAAGTAAGGGGGCTGTGGATGGAGATCAACTAAAAGTGTTTCTTGTTTACATGACCCAGTCAATAAAAATTTTCCAATTGTGGTTGTCTTGAGAAGAAATGCAATAATAAGAGCAGTAAATGCAAAGGGAAACATTTTTCAGATTCCTTAAAAGAAAAAAAAAATTGAGATTCTAGAATGAAAGGCAGGTAAGTAGAATGCTCATTTGAAGCAAAATTCCAGAGTAGATAAATAATGAGTAGGTTAGAGAGGCCTGTGAAAAGAACAAGTACTGATAAGATCCTTAAGAACAAGCCATGCACGCTAAACCTTGTTCTTTCTGTTTTAGGGGTAGTGATTACGACAGGGCTGTTTGGGAGTGCTACTTAATATATTTTGATGTAAGTTATATAAAAATAATTTCTTTCTCATGGTGTTATACAAGAATATCTGGGAAGCAAAAACCTGCATTGGATGAGGGGTAACTGTTAAAGAAGTAACCCAGTTAAAGCCTGATGGTCGGAGGTCGCAATCTCCATGGATGGAGGGTCAGTGATAGGCCACAAGGCTCTCTTCCTGGCCAGCACTTTTTCAGCATTTAAATAATGCTATCAACCAGGTAACTGACAGCACACTTACCAAATATATAAATACCCCAAAGGGAAGGGGAATGGTAAATGCAAGATGTCATAATTGCTACATTAAAATGAGTTAGAATGAATACCTGGCCAAAACCAACAATCTAACATTTAACAGGGAAAAAGACGTCTTACATGTCGTTCCAAAATAGGGGGAAAAAGCAACTGTATACATTTAGGAAAAGTCTTGGCTTATTTAACAGAGCCGTTATCCCATGAAAACACTTGGGTTTTCTGATTAGGAAAAAGTTCAAGTTCTCTGAATAAAACAGAAGTACAATGCTCTAAGAAAAATACATGATCCTGAGATCATAGAAAGAAATTCTACTCTTGAGTTTCTATGCTCATCATTCCCAATACACACTATTACGGGTTGAAGTGTGTTCCCTGAGAAGATATATTGAAGACTTAAATCCTAGTACCTGTGAATGTGATCTTATTTGGCAGAAGGGTCTTTGTAGATAAAATCAAGTTCTATGAGGTCATTAGGATAGGCCCTAATCCAAGGCAGACAGGTGTCCTTTTAAAGGAGGTATTTGGACACTGATAGACACGCACAGGGGCAATACTGAGTGACAACTGAGGCAGATATTGAAAGCATACAGCTGCAAGCCAGGAACATTAAGGATCTGCTGACAAATCACCAAAGTTAGGAAGAGGTGAGGAAGGATTCGCCTCTATAAGTCTCAGAGAGATAAGGGCTCTGTTGACACCTCTATTCTGGATATCTAAATTCCAGAACTGTGAGACAGTAATTTCTGTTGCTTTAAGCCACTAGTTTACGTTACTTTGTTATGGCAGCTCCTGGAAAGCCCTAGAGCTCCAGCTTGCCTGTATTTCCCTATATAGGTCATCCCTGTGTCTGTCCTGCTCCATCTTAATTACCTGATCTTTAAGCTACTATTTATCTGAGAAATTCAGTGTCACTCTGCAAGACTCAGTTTAACAGTGCTCTTCAGTAGCAAGCCTTGCTGACCCTCCAGGGCGAGCCAAGTGCTGCCGCTGCACTGTGCCCCTGGCAGCCCGTCACAGAGCTGGGGCAGGACTGGGCATCCACAAATTTCGACCTTCTCAGATGAACACCCCTGGATGGTTTTCCTCTGTTAGGCCCCAGTTGGTGTCTGACAAATAATAAACATTAAAATTCAGAAGGAGTAAAGGAATAAGTGAATAAGGATGACCTGCTTTCCCTGAGTGCTTCTGCATTAAACACATTTGTTCTAGACATCTCCTTCATCCTAGCCTGGGATCTTTCAGAGGAGAGTGAGCACTGCTCCCGAAGATCTAGGAATCATATCCTATGAGAAGGGAACAGCATGAGGTCCCACAGATGCTCACCTGGAAAAAGGAGAGACTGTAAGGGAGGCCTTTCTAACACCTAGCAGTGCTGATGCAGTGCCAGGTGGCGAGCTGCAGCAGACAGGCTGCAGAAAGAAGTCTGCCGTGAAACTCTCCCAGGAAGAGACCGGTTTCCTACTGGCACACAGAAAAATAAGTGTGGTGAATTTTTCAAAAAGGTCTGCTCATCCTAAGATTAGGTATCTCTCACATTTTTGGTATTAAAATGACCCTTCTTTTTTATGAAATAAGAGGTGAGAGATGGTGGTGTTCTTTTTTCAGTTTGTGTCTTTTTCTGGCAAAATAAAACTCTGACCATATTGGATTCCTAACCTTAAGTTGTTCTTGTTTAAGGTACTGGTACCTAAAATTTTTGGAAAAGCACCAAAGCACAGTGGGCTGGGCAGGAGAGACTGGTATCCCTAATTCGGACAAAGTACTGGATTGGATGAGCCACCAGATTAATGTCAATAAGAATAATCATATAGACAGAATCATTGGATAAAATAATGGCAAAAACATCTTCTAAAAAACCACACTTCACAGCATTCCATTTATTTTAATTCCAAATTATAAACTAGGACAATACAAGCCTAATAAATTCTGTAAAATTTCACATGTCCCTAATGAAATACACATAAGAAAAAAACGAGAGCATGGAGAAGGCTTTTTTGATTAGCTTCCCTCCCTTTAGTTCTCTCCAGGATTCATCAGCAGTGACGCCTCCTTAGACTTGTGTTTCCACCCTGCTCAATCAGCAGAACACAACCTCCAGCTCCCTGACTTCCTTTTTCCTTCCCTGCTTTGTGCATAGCTTGCTTAACCTTGAATGCTTAAACACTAGGCAAAACGGGTCCCGAACCTAAATGCAGCATTTTATAATCCTTAGAAAGGCCCCACAGAACTCTCAGGGAGATAATCCTCAAATGAGAGCCGTGATCTAAATGATACCAGAGAAATCACTGAAGACATGGTGTTGAAGTAAGTAACCAGAAAGTTTCATTACACCACAATTTTACATAAATAACCAAGTACAACAATCACATGTCACTTCATGATGGGGATGCATTCTGAGACGTATGCTGTTAGGCGATGTGGTGGTTGTACAAACGTCAGTGCCCTGTCACGCACCTTGGTAGTACAGCTCACTGCACACGTCCTGTGTGGCAGCCCCACTGGGACCCTCTCATACGTGCAGCCCGTAGTTGACTGAACTAAGTAACACATGACTGTATATGCACACACATTTACATGGCCATAAGCACGTAAGGTTCTTCTCAGGTAAGTGTTAAGTGCTCTATACTTTAAAGAGTAAGTATAACATCTTTGACAATAAAATGGCATTCAAGAAAAGGCAACCCCAGTGGGAGGAATTCACTCTTCCCATCTCAAGCATTGTTGGGTGGTGATGAGGTGGAGGTGGAGTAGCTGAGGGTAGCTGGGCTTTCTTTGAGTTTGAGTTGAGTGTGCAAAGTAGGGATATCACATGATTATCTCTCCTGTGCTTATTTGACAAATACATACTATATATAACCTATACTACAATCCCAATAACACCAATTACTACTCTCTTGCTAGGAACATGGTATCTGTTTTAAAATGTAGGTAAAATAACTCTAAGTCCCAAATAAAAGTTAAGCACCCTTTCCCGTTACGTAAATGTTCAGAGCTCAGCTTATCAAAATATTGGTTATTCTTTTACCTGGGCTGGCCCCCACCAGGCCCTTACCAGTATCCAGAGGAAGGTGTTAATTGCCCCCTTAACACCCAGGCCTACACAGCATGTACTAATTGCTCCAAGCCCCTGCTTGTTTCCTCTCAAACAAAACACCCTAACTCAGAAAGAAAGCAGGCATGGCAGAAAGCAGTAGCTCACTTTCGGATGTGACTCCACGCCCTGCCAGACCTCATTTACAGAGGCAGCAAGACAGGAATGAGAGCAAGTAAAGCAGGGATGGGTGAAGGGCAGGAATAAGGACTTTTAGGACCAGTAACTAAATTTTCTTTAGTGACTACACATAAAATACAAAGAGATACATACTCAGAGAAGAATCAAAGAGAAGTGGCAATGGAAATTCAGGAGAAACAATCCATTCTCCTTTAAAGCAACAAATTATTTCAGAGAGATGAACATGCAACTCTCTAGCATAAACCCTGAAGGATGAACTTTAAAAAGCAAAACAAAACAGAGACATAAGTGTATTCATTTTAAGTAAATCAAAACTTGAGGGATACAGAATCTAGTCTAATACCCTGTAATGAGATGCTCACCTCTGTAAATCCTTTTGGCAATTATGATTATTTTGAGCACACACTTCTATCAGTACTATAGTATCTAAAGATTTTTTCTTTCTTTCTTTTTTTTTGGCACAACTTTATGTAAGATTTTGAAAAAAAAGGAGAAAAAAATGTAGCTTTGAGTCCTGGAAAATATTTCTGGATAAATAGCTGCGCTAACAAATGGGGGAATTTATATTTCTAATTGTATACAATGACCATGTGAACAGTTAAGAACTAAGAGAGAAGGCCTCCCTGGTAGCGCAAGGGGTTAAGATGCAACCTATGAAGCTGTTCGCAGCCCGAGTTCGATCCCGGCCAGGAAGCTACCCACATGCTGCAGCAGACCTCTCCTGACTCGCCCGCTGCTCCCCTCAGCAGTGTACTTCAGTTAGTCTGCCTGTTCTGTTCCCTGCTCTATCTCTGGTGAATCCTCTCACCCCACCCCCACACCTCTGGCCTGTACCCCAGTTCTTGTATGCATAAATAAATCTTAAAAAAAAAAAACAAAACTAAAAGAGTAACTAAGGCCAATACTTGATTTCTATGATAAGCTTTGTAAAGAATTGTCACCATTTGACATTTTGTAAGGGTTTTTACACATACATAAAATTTAAGCTTCACAACAACACAGTAAAGGTGATTAGTCCTGTGCCACAGAGAAAGGAAACTAAGACTAAGGGGGAAATGACTCATCTTTCCACTGCACTGCAGTAGAAAGGACTCCAAAAAGGACACCAGGTTATGTGGTTGGTGCTCAGTAAAGAAGTAGTCTGAACCAGGTTCTCCCAAAGTTCACTGAGCAGCCAGACGGTAACTGTTGATCAACATGGAGAAAGATGGGCACTCGAGCCCGCACGGGACCCGAGCCAGGGCGCGTGCATCAGTCCAAGGAAATAATGTAACACATCCCTCTTCAGCAAAATGAAACAAGAATGTCCAAACCCCAAATTCATCCCATTAGTCACCATTTCAGTCTAAGTTTAAAGCACAAGTTTTAAATTTGTACTAATAAAAGTAGAGCCTTGAGATAGTAGGGTGCGGAGAGAAACAAACCTAAGCTATATTCTTTGAGCCAAACAAACAAACAAAAGCAATAATGTAGACCCCCACCCCTAACTTTATCCTGAAATGGGGGGAAATGATATTTAATCCAGAAAAAAAGGGGTCAAGACACTTCTGCTAATCACATGGCAAAAAGTAATATAATGAGGATTAAAATTTACCCCAACTCACAGTTAAAAGAAAGAGGAAGAAGAGTCTAGAATCTAAATAACATGGTTTCTACATGTCAGTTCAGCAAAAAGAAATAAGTGGTTTCTGGAGAAATGGTGCGTGACCTGTATCACCTGCAAAAGGGGTAAGAGAATAATACATAAGACCTCACACTTTGGGGAGAAATATTTTTAAAATGTATTTATTAGTAAACTAATAAACCAATGGAAAAATGCTGAGGTACAAGAATTTGCAGTACCATCAAGCTCTACTCCGAATATGGAGGAACCGGGAGAAAGAAGGCAACACAAATGTCTAGGAGCAGCCAATTCATCAGCTGGCTGAGCCTCTCATTGTTACAACCATGCAGCAAACCCAAAACATGACAATTACAGGACAGCAACCTCCCGGGGAACTGTTCACATTTTTGTGTGTGAAAAATGTTAATGTGCTGGAGACAACAGCGAAGATCAATTTCCTGACACAAACCAGTGCTTACTCTTGCTAAATGAAAAGAAGGAAAGTGAAAGTTATGTCCACGGTTTCTTTTCATTTGTTCTTCTCAAGTGCAGAAGGCACAGAATGATGTTCGTAAACTCTTGGCTAATTGGACTTTGCAATCCTGATGTAACTATATTCCATGTAGCCACGCCAATTAAAAACTTCCCATTCGAGAAGGACTCTTTTCCCAGGGATCTTCATTATGCACTTCTAAAACCACACCTAATGCCGACTGTTCATCCTCTCTTTCTGCTGGGGCACATGTATGGATTGGTTCCCACAAGATTCATCCTGTCAGGTGGTCCATGCATTTTTAATTATTTTTTCTTAGGGCCTTCATGGCTGGCAAAAAGGACCAGACATTCATTAAAAATATAATTTTGAATGATCATTGAGTCTGCTGTATTTCTGCATAGACTACAAATTAATTCAAACCGCTATCCAAAGTGGGTTAGGATGCACTGTCTGTCATCGCTCTCTCCTGCTATTTTACAATGAGCAGCTCAGGTCAGAGTGTAAAATTTAGTGGATTTTTCTTTTCTACTAGAACCATCTATCATCAAATTGACAAAGATGATAACAACAAAATGAAAATCCCCAGGCAGCAAAGAAAACAGCAAACAGGCATATACCTCTGGTCATGGCAAACTGGCTATGCTTGGAGGGCAGTTTGGAGCCATGTGTAAAATCACTTCTCCTAAGGCAATTATTAACAATGTGTATAAAGATTCTGAAGCAGCTTATTTAGAAAAACAGTACACAGTAAGTAAACTATAGCAGTTATGGGATGGGGAAAAAAATCAGTAATTTGTATGTTCTTCAGGAGGGGACAAGATACTGCCTTTTGTGAGATGCAGACCTATGCCCCAGCTTTCTCCTCTCCTAAACCAAAGCTGGCCAACAGAAATAAAGTGCAAACCACAAATGCAGCCCACATATGTAATTTAAAATTTTCTAGTAACCACATGAAATTAATTTTAATACTTCCTTTTACCCAACATATCCAAAATATTATCATTTCAACATATAATTAACATTAAAAATGAGAGAATCAACTTTTCTACTAAGCATGAAATCCAGGGTATATTTTACACTTGCAGCACAGCTCAGCTTAGTCACAAATCAGTCACTCGGCAGTGATGAGTGGATGGTGGCCTCTGTGCTGTGTACGCAGGTCGAGATGTTTCTGGGCTGGTACCTCTTCTGCAGTTCTACTTATCCCTTGCCATAGGAAACAGCAGTCTGGGACCATTTCAATCATGACTACCGCAGCTGGCAACTCAACTACTGCTTTAGATTACTTACAGACATTCCTTTAGATGGGCAAATTAGGACAATAATCCAATATTTGCCCTTCTGAAGTTGTTTTTATTCAGTCACATTTTGGGGCTTATCTTTGAGAATGTCTGAATAGCAAGGTCTACTTGAAAAGTCTTGGCAGTATTTTCCTTTTAACTTATCTGGTAAGAATTTATGGTTACTTTCATAGCATAAATTAAGTTCTGTGACATGTGCACAGCTGAATATTCTACAATTTTCTCCTCATCATCCCCAAATTCTTGGGGGCTCGAATGAACTTTAATCATCAACTTTAAGTGGAATAGGTAACACATATGCTTAGGATCACAGCTCAAAAAGGCACATTTATTTGATAAGTCTCATTTCAAGAAAAAAATTGGTGGCAGTCACATGTATAGTCACTGTCTAAGAACAAGGAACTAACTCTAAAGTCAATCAGCCTTGAAGATCTGAAACCTCGATTTGTCTCAGATACCAGCTGCTACCATATCATGTCAAGGGAACAGCCAGGACAGTAACTAGCCTTTAAAGCGCCTTTGTAGCAAATTAGAAAAAAGGTACCATCTTGTGGGGGAGGAGGGCGGCGTGGAGGCAGCTCAAGCACAGGGCTTGGTGACTGAAGTGAGATGGATTTCAGCCACACACACTCCCCTCTGATCAGGCATTTACTGTGGCACATGGAGTCCTGGGGACACTCTCCTGGCTGGCACATGACAGCAGCCATGGGAAGCCAACTCTGGAGAGAGCAGTAACCTTACTCTGAAGGACACACAGATTTCCTGAGGCACATCAGTACCAAAAATGTCATCCTTATTAAATATTACAAAATGGTGACAGCCGTCTTCATTGACAGGTGAGGCAGAAAACAGGAAGCCAGAATTCTAATATTTAAAGTGCTGTTATAGGAGCCTCCCTGGTGGTGCAAGGGGTTAAGCACCACACTATGAAACAATCCACAGCCTCTGCAGCACGAGTTCAATCCCTGGACCGCCAGGGAGCAACCCACATGGCACAGCAGACCTCTCCTGACTTGCCCGCTGCTCCGCTCAGCAGTGTGTTTTGGTTCATTCCTCCTGTTCTGTTCCCCACTCTGTCTCTGATGAGTCCTCACCCTCTGCATCTCTGGCCAGCACCCCAGCTCTTGTATGCATAAATAAATAAATCTTTAAAAAAAATAAAGTGCTGTTATATATGAGTTGTAAATTAAAGTTCCCCAATGTTAAGGCAGTTCTTAATGTAAATAAATGCATGATAAATTCAATTAAAAATATTTTCCACAAGTCTTTTTGAGGTACATAATAAACAGTTCTCAGTCCATCTAGCTATGTAACTGGGAAAGCAAGAACTTGCCAATGACACACTTTTTCATTCCTCCTTTGGTATAATAACTTGGCTGTGACAGAATATAGGATACTCAATTCCATTTACTGTGTGTGCCATAAAAAAGTCAGTGTACTTTCTACTGACCATCTCAATAGGGTCTAAATGAAAGTGCTTGGTAACTTCTAGCTACCCTCATCATCTCCCCCACCTAACCAGATATTTTTTCTGCACTGGGAAAGCAGTCATCGCACCTTGCTATCTTGCTATCTGACTATCTGCCTCTCTGTCTTTTCTCTCATATATAGTGTAATATTTTTAAAGACAGAAACCATGCCTTATTCATTTATATGTTTAATGCTATCCACCATAATCCTTTTCACATAATAGGGTGCTCAATAAATGGTGTTTGACTTGATTTAGTAAGATTTTAACTGTGAAGATTGTGGCCTTAAGCCACAGAAAACAGGGTGATCAGGATAATCCAACTGGATGTATACAATAGCTACTCCATAGTTAGACGATGGAAGGAAACGGAAGAATCGTGAGCCAAGAATTGGCAGTGGAACTTTATATATTATCTCACATAGTCCCCCACACCCTCCTTATGACTGAGAAGAACTGAGGCCAGAAAAGAAGAGCAACTAGCTCAGAAACACCCAGCGATTACACAGGGAGCCAGCAGTGACCTTGGGCCTGCCTGTGCCAGATCATATCCCTTTCACCTGTGCTGTCAGTTCTAGGGGGAGGAGTTGTTAAAGAAAAAAGAAAAAACAAAAGAAAAAAGAAAAAAAAAAAGAAAAAAGAAAAAAAAAGAAAAAAAAAAAAAAGACACCAGCAGTACACGCTGGAGAAAAAGTCTGTGCTCCATTATCCAAGTAGATAGTTCTATTTCTCCTTTTCCTTTTACCTGATCACACACCTCCCCTTCTGTCCTACTGAAACAAGTTTATTTTCACGATGAATAACATTACAATCTGAGCATAAATTCGAAACTGATGACCAAGTTGCTTTAATAATATTCAACATAAAATTTCGGGAAAGCAAATACTTTGAGTCTTTGAAGTTAATGGTAACAATGGTTTTGTTGTCCATTGTTTTTACTATGCTTGTGATGTAGTTGGAAACAAACAGATGCTGCTGCTCTAAAATATGTGGTGATCTAAAATTTCTGGGAAGAGCACTTGTCAATTAATTTTTCCCACAGTGCCAGGAACTGAAACAACGCTATATTTACCACATACTGTGGCTTATGCTAAAATAAGATTATCTTAGTAAAGTGTCCAAAACAACAGAATGAATGTATATTCCCAGTGTATTTATATAACTTTATCCAGTGTATATGTTGCAATGTAGAATACGTGCATATATATTTACACACATATATATCAACTTGCCTTTGTGACTGCAGTACATTGTAATAAGGCATAGTTGGTAAAAATTATATCTGTTCTTAGTTTATGGTTCCTTTCCTTAATATATAGAAATATATTTTAAAGGCACTTATCTTATTCTTGGATTGATCATGTTTGAGTCGTCATTAGTGCTCATCAACTGTTCACAAATATTGAGTGCTCCCTGGGACACTATGTTCCGGTCCTTCAGAACCCTGTGCTCAGGAGGTTTTCATCTCTCAATCATTCATTCATTCTCTCTCCACCCCTCCGCCTCCCACTTCACACGTGCGTGCGCACACACGCAGACACACACACTTGGTGCTCTGTTGTGTAAACGCTAATGCAATCATTTAGGCTACCAAAATACATACATTTTAAGTAGCAAACTATTGAGAGAGGTTCCTTAGCAATGGGATTTTTTATTCTTAGTTTAAGCTTTTAGATATTTTACCATGAGCATGTATTACTTTTGAGAGAAAATATTAAAATACATCATTTCCTTTGCTGTAATTTATCACTGGATCAACATTACTTAAAGAATGTTAGCCAAAATATTAAAATAGCCAGGAGAGACAATCATCTAAAAACAACTCTAATTCTGAATTCCACCCGCAGATTTTAAAGGGACATTTTTGGGCTGTGTTCTTACGGTGAAGAAGGGATCATAGAAGTAAGAATTTCTCAAAATATTTTCCCTGGAGGCCCAATGCTGGCTTTCAATTCCCTGAAGAATAATCTAATAACAGTAGAAACATACCAGCTGACCTCAGGGGACCGGGGTAGAGAGGCAGACATAGGCGATCTCCCAGGAAAGAGTGACAGAGACTAAGGTGCTGCACCTCCCCCTGCACGCTTCTCTCAACCCTGAGGTGGCCTCATCGTCTACTGCTGTGCTGGTCCGCGGCACTAAGGGAGGCTGGAGAGTATGTAGAATCAATGCTATGCTAGGGGAAAGGATCTTAAGTGGGTACAAATTCAACACTGAAGAAAGTGAGAGCTAAAGAAATTGGTAACATATGCTCATCCTACAATTTTTTTGGACACTGATGAATATGTCAGTAAATATATAAAACTAAAAAACAACAAACTAACTTGCTGTTTTCAAATACATGTAAGTCTTAGAGGAGTGATCAGGATCTTCAAACAGATTTAAGTACCCAGCTAGCAGAGGTTGTCATACCCCAAATGATGATCCTTATGCCAAGGATTGAGAAAGTTTTTGCAGTCCACTTTTGTTTTTTCATCATTTCTTGTTGCTTATGAAACATTCTTTTTTTATATCATAAAGTGATAGGTGCTATTATAAAATTGGAAAAGTTATTTTCTTAAGTTTTAAAAATGTATGTGAGCAGCGTGAGTGAATTATTTTAAACTAATTGGATCATGTTGAATATATAAAACCTTTTCATTTATAATAAACCATGAATTTTTTGTATGTCATTAAATATTCCTCAAAATCAAAATCTGCAATGGTTTTGTTTTTATGGACATGTTCTAAATTTATTAGTTATTTCTGAACATTTAGGTTATTTCCAGTTTCTTAATATTACAATGGCACTGTGATAAACATCCTTTAAATGAACCTTCAGTCCCATAATTAGTTTCCATATGCCCAGCTACCAGCCTTGAACCCCAGCATCTGACACTGAGGCTGATAACTTGGTTCCGCTGTCAGGAACACAAGGTTTCCCCAGTGACATCCCAAAAGAGAGAGGGCAATAGTAGTAGTGTAGTTAAATTAACACATACAAAAAGACATATATCTGAGAAACTTTTTCCTAATATTAGGGATATCTAGAAATGAGTATTCTTAAATACAGAGGGAACAGGAGCTGAGCTATATTGCCATTTGTTTACTGTTTTAGATTGAAACAGCAAGGTAAATTAAAATGTCCAAATAATTTTATCTCATATCTCGATTTCCTTTCTATTCCAAATCTCACAGTGGATAAAAGATCTGAAGTTTAACTTTCATCGTCATTATATTTATATGTTTTCAAACATTTACAATTAAATTATAATGCTTATTGTGGTATGTGAATAATATTGAGAAAACAAAAAACTCACTAACAAAATTCCCAAAAGAAATGCTCAGTAAACTTGGAGACACATTTAAGAAATGTTTTACCTAGAAATGATAAGTTTCATTTTATAATCCTCAAGTTTGATCTTAAAAACCTGGAAAATTGCCAATGAAACCAAGTGACAGGAACATATCATTCAAATGGTGAGTTAAGATGCCTTAGTTATGAGCAGCTGTTTTATTACTGTCATTTATAGAAATTTGTCTTAAATATTTGACCCCATCTCCTGGAAGAAAATGGCTTCTATTAATGCTTAGCACAGTATCATGAAACTTTGGAAACAAAATCATTTTGAGAGCAATCAAAAGGTACAAATTTCCAGCTATAATTCCAAGAATATAATATATAGCTTGATAAACAACGTAAATATTGAAAGTTGATGAGAGAATAGATATTTAAAGTTCTTATCACAAGAAGAAAACCATAACAACACATCATTCACAAATGTTAACCAGACTTCTTATGGTGATCATTTTGCAATACATGCAAATAACAAATCAGTATGTGAGATCCCAGAGACTAATATAATACCATGTAATGTCAATTATTTCTCAAAAAACTGAGAGCTAAGTTTCCATATATATATTAAACATTTAAAAAGACATTACTAGTGCCATATATAGCTACTGAAAATGCAAAATATGTAATATAAAGTAAGAAAGTCCAACCAAAGAGATTATTTCTTAAAGCCTTGACATTTGTTTGTTAATAGTGCCAGCTGCCTATTTTTTTCAAATGTTCACTCAAGAAGGTTTTTCTCTTACGATTGTTAAATCAACACTACAGCAGAAATATAGTTTATTCTTAGGATAAGCACCACACCACTTCCTTGTATCAGAGTCTGAAACGGCATCTATCAAGTAAGCAGTACAGAAGGAATACATTTTACTTGGTCATCACCCTCCTACAATCCAAATTGGGATTTTCCAGTGATATATCAAAAATGATTATCTCCTAAGTACTGGAATAAGGAAACTAGAAAGCCATCATGGCATGAAACACACATCATGGAAACTTACTGACAGAACCAGCTTCTGGTCTCAGGCAGTCTGAGGACACAGATGACATCGGGACAGCCACCCCAAGGAGAGACAGAGCAAGCTCTCATAGGGTTAGGAGTTCCTCTTTTCACAGATTCTTAGGCAAAACAGAACCTGATTCTAGTAAATGTTCCTAAAAGTAAAACCGAGAGTGTCTATTACTTGTACCAAAAAAAAAAAAAAAGGCTGTTCAGCATTTCAGAAATTCTGTTTAAATGTCATAAAACAAACAAAACCACCAAATCTGCAATATCCACATGAAAGTGACAAACTGATTTAAGTTAGCATTGTAGCAGCACTTCATTCTCTCTCTGTAGCCCAATCACAGCAGTGCTGTGCCCTCAGTCTGCATATGGAAATGGAAGGATCCTGGGGCCTCCTGTTTCATTATTAAACCGATCGGATTACTGGTTCTAATTAAGGGCTGTGTTACTGGCTACCACATTGTTATTAATGTGCATTACTGCCATTATAGAAGTTCTGACCTCTGCTGTGAGTCACCTGGAATAAAATTAATTATCAACCAGAGAAAACAGCAGTGAAGATGACATAAAAAGGCTTCTTGTAAGGCACCTATGACTGTAAAACACTATTTTATAGTTCTTGCTTTAACATTAGGAGAATAATTACAACTAAATCCCTTTCTAGAGCCTAAAAACAATTTCTCCACAAGGCTAGATCTGTGTATTTCTATTCTAATTTTCATAGGTGCTATTAATTCAGCGAACTTTTTATACTGTATATTTTTCGAAGTTCAAGAACTTGAGCCATAAGAAACAGGATTTTCTGAATATAATTAGCCTGACATTTAAAATAACATTTAAATATATGTTTTAAAACTATACATTTCCTTTCTTTTTTTTTTTTTTGGCCAAATGCTCTGAAAAATCCAGAATTAAGAAAACAATTGTCACCCTTTGAGTGAACATTTTCTTCTATTAACCTGAAGGTTAGATTTTTTAAAGTTATCATGAAATTAACAAAATTGACCTATTTCTGATATTTTCATTACTAATTGTCTCTCATTCTTCACAACAGTTAGTAAATTGGTAAAACAGACAAGTTGTAATCAACAATACTGAGTAAGGCAGCAGGTATAACTAAGAATGTAGGCAACAATTTGTTCATCTAGAAATTTTAACCTAAACTTTCTGAGATACTTTCAGTGTAGCCTTACTCAAAGGCAGATCATGGGCAGATGTGTTTTTGTATTCTTTTCCATAGCTGTGCTGTTTTGCCTATCTTGATGAGTACTTTAATTTATGCTTCTAGCAATACATGGGAACAATGGTTTGTTCTCTTACAATGCAAACATACACCATTCAAAATAGTGCCATTTTAATTTTCAAAAGGTGAGTGTTTGGGAATGGCAAAAAATATCACAACCGGGCCTCCCCAGTGGCGCAGCAGTTGAGCACTGGGCTGTGAAGCTGCCTGCAGCCTCTGCAGCACGGGTTTGATCCCCAGCCCCAGGTGAGGGTCCCACATGGTGCGCAGATCTCCCCTGCCGCCTGCTGCTTCCCTCAGCAGTGTACTTCGTCAGTCTGCCTGTTCTGCAACCCGCTCTGGTGAATTCTCTCACCCTCCCATGCTTCTAACTGTACCCAGTGCTTGTATAAATAAATAAATCTTTAAAAAAAATTATCACAACCATGTCATTTTACAACTACTCATGGAGTGCCTACCTCATACTAGCACTCAACCTAGACACTGAACTGGAAATGAAAAGCCAGTGTTAAAATACAGGTGGGTAAGTGTTAGGTACAAGGGCTACCAAGGTCACTGTTTGTTTGGCTGAGCATCATCTTAGTATCCTATCACTTAGCACAGTGCCTGACATATAGGTGTTCAAATAAAAGTTTATTAAACTGAACTTAGTATACAATCATACCCCAGACTGGACTAGTGATGCATCATTAAAATATGACAATGATCATATTAATAGAGTGTTCATGAGTGTAGAGGTCTAAGTGACAACTAGGTTAAGTCTACATCTCTCCTAAAAATAACCTTTTATGTAGTATCCTACATTTGGTCTTTTATAAAACAGCAGACAAATTAGGCTAATTTGTCCAAGGTTACACAGAAATTTCAGTGGAACAGAAAGTAGAATCCTTTCTTTTCCAATTGTAAAACCCACACTGTTAAGCTAAATAACTATTAACTAGAGTTACTTGCTGTCTTTTGTTTCTGTCTACTAGTTTGTCTGACATCCAGGTCCTTCATACAAATGCTACAGAAACAAAAGCAAACAGCTCAGCAAGAAGGGCTATCCCAGACATTTCTCACACCAGAAATGATCAGTTTATTATAAGCAGCTGAAACTATGGAGAAGGGAAGAGTGAGTGATTAACACAGACAGGACGAGTAGTCCACGTAGAAAGGCTAGCAATGTTTCAGGGACGAGGGGGAGCGTTCTTAAGGAGACCTGAGAAAGTTGGGGAACATGCATGTAAGGTTGGAAATTCACATTCCAAAACTGAAACTTAAGTATTTAGTGCATTCCTAAGGGTTGGCTTAGAGCCAATTGTAGGTTAAGATCAGGGTTTGAAATTAGGTGGTCTATTTCTAAATTGACCCTAAATCATTACTTTGTCTTTTACCTATTCTTTGAGAAGACCACCCAGGTAAATTATGTCCTTTAAAATCCCAGTAGAAAATTAAAGATGTTTCCCATGGGTGAGCAGAATAGGAATAAATCAGTTTGCCAGTGCTTATTATCCTGATTGGCTAGACTCTATTGGAATTGTTAAATATTTTGACTGTCACTCTAGAAGGGAGTGGTGAGTGGCAAGAATAATTTTCTTTCCTAATGCAAAGTTTAAAACTTTAAGGATGGACACCACTTTAACAGTTGATGTCAAGCATGATGTCTTAATTAGTATTCTAAGCAGATAGTGACTGTTCAGAGTGAAAGATTGTTATTAAATTCACCTTGATTCTCCCAGAAGCCAGTGTAGTAAGCACTCTCAGCATTTACTTGCTGGAGTACTCGATAAGCAAATTTCCCCAAATCTGGAAATCCTTTACCTATTTTCAGGGTCTCTTCAATCATGGAATAGTGCTCAGAGCTGCCCATTCTAAAACTGTATTGAATTAAAGAGCTTCAGCTCAACCTCTTTTGGTGTGGGTCATTTTTATTCTCATCAAAGATAAACTGCAATATTATTCACTGTCAGAGTGTATGCTTTAACTCAGATAAATCAGCCCAGACATGATGTAAAATATTTAACCCAGATATGATGCGGGCACCAACCAATCAGAATGGGCAGCCCTCCTGGTGTAAAAAGTGGGGTTTTAGTCAGTTTGATTACTTTAAAATAGTGACCCGTTTTCCTATTTTTTCTGATAGAATTTATGTTTATCAAAATTGTATAAAATGAGAACCATATCATATAGCCTTAAAGTGTGGGTAAATCATAGGACATATTGAAATTTCCTTTATATCACTTTCTCAACTAACCTAAGTTGGCCTGAATTTCTGTATAGTAAAGCTGGTTAGAACTTCCATTCTCTGTCCCTCCTAAAGACACATTAATCAAAATAGGAATGGGGTTAGTGTAAAAAAAAAAGCCAGCAACTAAGAGATGTTACATATTAACTCTTTCAATGATTAATGGTATGACTGAATCTTCCATTTAAGTCATTCTTAAAAAGTTAAGACTTCAAAGAAGTTAGCGGTCTTGTATCCAACAAAATCCTTTAAACATTGGAGTTCTGAACAAAATGCCTTAAAACTACCTTCCAAAAAAATACCAAAATGATCTCTTATTTTTTATCTGTATTCCTTAATCAACTTAACTAAATGTAATTATGCAGAATTTTTTATTTAAGCAAATGTTGCAAAAGAATGGATACAAAGGAAAACGTAGTTTCCTTTACTAGAAGTACTATGAAAAAGAGATCTTATTGCCAGTGAAAATATAAAGCCATAGTCAGAAAGTGAATCTTGGTGCTTTAAGTTAAATCATGACAAAATGAATATCAAGAATATCAGGAATAAAATTACTTTTACTATTAAAGCAAATGTAGGATTATGGATGTCTTTTCCTTTCTAAGGGTCAGCAATTAATTGCTTAGGAAATGAAAGCAAGACTGTATTGCCTTTGTAGTTATAATAATTTAAAATGTTTAAAGTGTCAATGAAAACCCAGTATATTGCTCAAGCTATATTTCAAACCATATAACCACCAAAATGAATACAACCTGCAAAAACGTAAGATTCTCAAACAATAATGCAATGCTGTGCTGCTTTAAATAGTGTTTTTTTAATCTTATTTTTTCTCACTGAAAGCATCCATGTACTATTCAATGATATAAATGATAGTCACAATAATGGATTTCATTGATGCAACAGACTAAGTAAGGCTACAGAACTGGAAGACTGGAGTAGAATGGTCATCAATACAAGACAGTAAGTAGGAATAGTAAGTCTCCTCCCTGAAGGTCATCAGGTACTGGTAGAAATCCAGTTCACTAACCCTCAGTTTTATGGATGAAGCCAACTCGAAGGACTGTCCACCAAGGTTATCTGATCCATGGAATGTGCAATTTGAAAGTTACATTTTTATTGATTGCTAACACCATATAAATGTACTTTTATACAGATATTATCACATGAATCGTAACAATTCCTAAATAAGGAATTTTGCTGCATCTTGTGGGCCGTGAGTATCTCAAGTCAAACTCAAAAGCTCATCAGAGGCTCTGATATATCTCTTCTGAGTAGATTGTACTATACTTTACAAAGTGGTTTCATAGTCATTATCTCAATTTTATAATTTAGAGCTCATGTTTGAAAAAGGAGGCCAAAAAAACAGTAACGATTTAGATACTGTTCATGGCATGGAGAATGGTCGGATCAGTATTTCTCAGCTGTGACCATTTTAGAACAGAACAATGGCCTGTGCTCTCATTATCTCTAATTTTATTACCTTAAACAAGTTTTCCTAATCGTGATCCAATTAAAGAATGTTATCTACTGCACTTAAACCATAACATGAAAGGAAATCATTAATATATATCTACTGAAAACCAAAAATGGGTATTTTTTAAGGGGGTTGGGGGGTAATGCATATTTGACACTCCACGTAGTCCTCAGGGTGACTCACTCACAAAGGAATAAAAGAATGTGTGTATGTATGTATGTATGTATATAAACATGTGTATATGTTTGTACACACATATACACACCCACCACCACCACCACCACTTATCTTGTTCTACAAAGAACTTAAGGCAGCTGATAAAAAGGCATACCCTGCAGAAAAAATAAAGGAAAAATCAATGGCAAGGAGCATAGTACAAAGGGAAAAACGAGGCAGGAACAAAATGACTTACTGACAAAAGTCAATTATTTCAAGGGCCTCACTTCTCATTGGTGGTTCAGCCAGACAAGTTTGTCTAATCACTATAACCAGCACTGATCAAACATAGCAAATGACCTAGAGATCAAGCACTTGATTGACAAAAAAATCTATCACAAGCAGCTCTACAGCACAAGCATAGTTCAATGATAATTGGTCCTAATCATAACTCTGAAATGCAAGTATAACCTCAATCATGATAGTAAAAAAGCATTTTTCCACTGTATTTTATTGCTTTGAAATCTGACATTCATGTAAAATATATAAGGTAAAATTCCATAATCAGAAAAATGGATTAATATAACCTCATTCTTAATATTATTTATTTATTTATACAAGCACTGGATACAGTCAGAAGCGTGGGAGGGTGAAAGAATTCACGAGAGCCAGAGCAGGGGAACAGAACAGGCAGATGGACCGAAATACACTGCTGAGGGGAGCAGCGGGCACAGCAGGAGAGGTCTGCACGCCATGTGGGACCCTCGCCGGTGGCCGGGGATTGAACTGGCGCTGCAGAGGCTGCGGGCAGCTTTGCAGCACAGAGCTCAACCGCTGCGCCACCAGGTGAGGCCCAATATAACCTCATTCTTGACTAAACTGGAAGATGTCCCAATTCTTGATTAGAGATACAAACCCCTAGTTTATTATTTTAATGCAGGGATATTAAATAAAAATTTTTAAAATACCCAAAAAGCAATCTGAAATAAAGAAGGTTCTTAGTTTCAGGAAGGTGAAAGAGTAACACTTGCATTTCCCTTTTCCTTACATCACAGAGCTGCAAGAAATCTGGTAAGGGTTTAAATAGTTTTTCTCTCACATGCTAGCTCCAATGAGTTGCTAGTATTGTGTTGTGCAGGGAAGGAGTCTAAGCCCAGCTAGTCCCAGCAGGATAGTATTCTCATCTATTTATTAGTAATTCTGCCAAGTAAGAGGAAATTAGGTGGTAGGTTGCCACTTACTTTATTCCTCTTCTTATTTTAATTTTGCTGATATTACCAATGAGAAGGAAGCTTATTTATTTACCATTTCCTTTTGAATGTATTTATTTATAGCCTGCCTTACTATAAAAATTAACTGATGTGTTACATAAATATACATAAATGAATGAGAAAAACAAGATGAAAGATTAAAAATCTATGTATCGTATGGGAGAATAAAGTTTGTTCTTTTGGCAAATTCTAAAGTGTTTATTTTCACCATAAACTTTCCAGTGGTGAGTAATCCAAATTCACTGATATTTTAGTTGTCTCAGTGTGACTATGTTATAAGCACTCAGGTCCTAAGTTTGGCTTTTAAGAAAACAATGCCTCTGCAATTACAGTTTTGGGCTCACATCATGGCTTTCCTTTGTGACATATAAAAAAGAATTTTATTCATTCATTCAAAAATACTTGCTGCTATTTACTTGTGATAAATAAGCAAAAATAAGCAAATTACTAAGAGGTAGAGTTACGAAAATTAAATAGCACAAAGAAAGGGGAATTATTGAAGAATGCCTAGGTGCAGTGGAAGCAGATTACTTAAATTGCTTAAATGGTGCCCAAGGTAGTTTTGTTGAGGTGGTGATGGCAAAGGAGTAAGGAAGATCCCAGGAAGAGTGGAGGTGGAAAAGGGAAATCAAAGCAGAACAGGAAGGTAGAAGTACGTGTGGTGGGCTTGTGAAACACCCTGGAGTCTACCATGGCGAGAGTAAAGTGGTTGAGGAACAAGGAGAGGTCAGACCAGAAAATCAACAGGGTGGGGACTGGGAATATAGGAGCTTGTAGCCATTGTGAGACTCTGAATGACATGGAAAAAGCCACTTGGGGTCAGTTTGTCTGGACAACTGAGTTGACCTGTTCTTAGAGACAGGGCTAGCCTGTACATTTTGCACAGGTGTGGACAGCAGCAGAGTAGAGATGGTAGGCGCACCCCAGAGGTGTTTATCTATGACTTCTACTGTATTGCTCAGATTGTGACACATCCTGGCAAGTGTGTCAGTACAGGGGCAGCTCTCCCAAGCTCATGGCTGAGGGGAGGTTTACAAAGTAACAGCCAGGCAAGCAGAGAAGAAATGGCAGCTTAATTTGCCGCAGTCTGAGATCATCCCTGAAGTGTCAACCTCCTCATTTCTCTTCACTGTGATACTAAAATTCTCCCTCCTGAACACTGGTCAGTGTTGGATCCAGAAGAAACCTTGGTTTAGCAGTATCAGAGGTCAGCAAACCATCAAATCTACTTATCAAGAATGGGGTAATAAACCCTTGAAGGAAATAAAAATAATCCTGAAAAACTCACAACTGATATAGCATTAATATCTCTGCAACTCCAGTAAACACTGAAGCTACTAGAACAAATATCCAAAAAAAAAAAAAGAAGGAAAGCAGAGAACAAGTGATAGGCGATGGGCAGCCTCGGCACTGAAGGAACAATGTTCCTTCAAGCTCGAGTCTGTTTATCAAAGGGTTTATCAGGAACTCACAGAAGATGGAGAATAAAACAGAGTGTAGCACACAGTAGAGGTAGGAACAAGAACCAATAATTTAAAAACATGATTTATTAAGCCATCAAGATAGGAACAAACTTCTACAGAGAAACAGTAAGGCAAGTTGCTGAATGTCTAATGAATTTAAACAGTAAAAAGATAATTAATTCAAGGCCAGAGTAAATTTCAAGTGAGGACTGTATAAGAAAAGCATAGCCTAAACATCCTTTTTTTTACTAAAGATGTCAATCAATCTGAGAGTTGCTAGAAATCAGGATTTTGATTATTTGCTGATCTGACTGTTTACTGGTAGTCAAGGAGCTGTTGTGCGTCAGCTTGTCTTTGTACAAAGAGCCATGAAGAGAAGGGGCCATACTTCCCTTCCCCGTGGAAATGCCACTAAGATAGTCGAATGTGTCAGTATTCCCTAGTGAGTCACTCTGGTAAGAATCACTGCTTTGCAAACTGACCAAGCAATGCTCCATCTACTATGATTTTAAGAGGGGTAGTCAAACAGAAATAGAGAGCATGAAAAATATTTATAGTTCCTTTCCCAAAAAGTTTGACATGCTTAGCAAAATTATAAGCAACACCACAGAAGAGAAAAAGATACGGAGTTCAAGGTGCAGGGAAAATAAGCCCAGAAATACATGAACTAGATAGCAAGATGCTGTAGAACTGCCAACAGTGAATGCAAATTTGACTCAGAATTTCCTAGTAGTCTAAGTAAAAAGGAAATAAAATTCTGAAAGTGTTCATCAAGAGTAAAAGCAAGACTCAGGTTTCAAGAGAAGTTGTTTGTCTAAGCAAAGGCCAGAAGGACTTCCTTCTGTGGGCCTTCTTAGGGGCCACACCCTCTGTGCAATGTCGGTCAGAAAACCACCTGGGGCATAAGTCCCCTGGAGGGCAATACTACAAGGGCAAACAGCTATGTAGTTAATATACTGGGCTCTCTTCACTTTTTGCTGCATCCACAGATAAAATCCACACTCCCTAGAACAGTGATCATCAAGCTAAGTTCTGAAAAAGCTGTTTAGGAGTCCCATCAACTTTCTGTTTGAATTTTATTTTTCAGCCTTTAAATGCAAACACAAACATGAAATACAGGCAAATATACAGCACAATAACTTAACACACCAATGACTACTTCACATTAAATCACTTCAAGTGTACTGCTGGACAAATATGGGTCTTTGTAGATGTCTCTACGCCATCTGGTCTCCTACATTTGAACGTCTTAAAAATGAGTCACTGATTAGGAAAGCTATAACTCTATGCTGGATTTCTGGAAATTCAAGTCTGCACATGTCCATTCATATAAAATATACCAACGACCTACTCACACATCACATTCAAATAAATGACAGGCGGAAAGCAGGTACAACAGGTTGGCGTACACCCTCAACATGACCTAATAGACAGCTGTACAATAATAAGCTGCCTACCGTGTTGAATCACCATAAAGTGACATCATGGAGACTGCGGCTGAGCCATAGGTGCTCCTGGCCTGACTTTTATATCTAACACCAGGCATGTGAGTAGTTTTATGACCAGGGATTCAGTGTTGAAACAAAAACTTTCTGGTTCTTTCTAGTTTCTAGGTCAAGTTAATTCATGAAGACAAGAAGAAGAGCTGTTAAAAATTACTACCTTTGTAATGACTTATAGAGGTGAGTAAGTACTTTTCCTGATACTGTACAGCTAAAACAGAATATAGAAACAAACTAGGTGCTAAGTTGATACTGGTTATGCAACTGTCAGCCAAAGTCTCAGCTCAATTTGAGTTCATCAAAACTCCTGCACTATACTCCCGGATGAATTTTATAAAGGTCACAAGTTTGTATTTAGAAATCTGTACTAAAAAACTAATTTGAAACATTTGTATATGTAGTGCAGTTTACGATTTCATGTGACTAAGGGTTTTCTACTAGATGTGAAGAAGCTGATCGTGTCAAGCCCTGGGCACTTCCAGCAATGAGCAGCTTTGCCAATTGATGATATACAAATATAATCTAAGCTGATACCAATACAATCTAATACAAACATTCTCCTCTTCTATGTGTGCCATGACAAGCTCTGTGGCAAACAAAGGAACTATTTATCCTTTAGGCAGTTCTTCATAAATCAGATTTCTTCCAACAGCTTTAGACAGGAGCTGACAGTGGAAAGGACAAAGTTAACTCCTTTGGCAAGAAACTGAAGAGCAGTTATTGCATACTCATAATCGAGGGCAGATCTGAGGATAGAGCTTACATTCACTCAATAAAAGTAAAAAAGCAAATCAAGATAGGTGGGTATTTCAGGAGACAATGGAATCTACTCCCAAGTCTGCCACCTCCTCATCATTTAACTTTCTCTGAGCCTCAGCTCGCTCAATTACAAAATGCAAGGATAAAATCAGAAGCTCGTAACTGGGACTGAACATCAGAAACCCCCTGGGAACTTTAAAAAATACACAGTGATAGCAGCAACATTAAAGTGTGCCAGGAAATGTCCTCAGCACTCTCCATGTGTTAACCTACTTAGTCCTCACAAGAACTCTGTGTTGTACTTAACGATTATTATCCTGATTTTACAGATGAGGAAAGTGGAGTGCAGAGAAGTTGAGAAATTTGCCCAAGCAAGTGGCAGAGTCATGTGGAAAGATCCAAGCCTAAGTTCTTTAGTACAACTGCATGTCATACTGTTTCTCTCCACAGAGCTGAATCTTCTGATTCAGAATCTACTCACATGCAAATATTAATTCTGATGACCAGTAACAATCACTGCACTAGAGAGATATAAAGTTCTGTAATTCAGAGTGGAGAATGGAAACAGTTCAGTACACTTTGAAACTAAATGCTCAAATTCTTTTGCCTCAAAAAATTGAGTCAAAATTAAATGAGCCTGGTTTCTCATATATTTATTTTTTTTAATTATTTATTTTTATACAAGAGCTGAGGTACAGGCCAAAGGCGCAGGAGGGTGAGAGGATTCACCAAAGAGAGAGTGGGGAACAGAACAGGCAGACGACCAAAATACACTGCTGAGGGGAGTAGCGGGCACGACAGGAGAGGTCTGTCATGCCATGTGGGAATCTCCCTGGCTGGCCGGGAATCAAACCTGCGCTGCAGAGGCTGTGGACAGCTTCACACCACTGTGCTCAACCCGCTGAGCCACAAGGGAGGCCCTTCTCGTATTTTTAAAAAAGATAATGAGCAAAGGGGTGGTGGGTAAAATTTAAGGAGCAAAATATTACCTACCCAGCTAAGTAGAAGGACTACATAGGATGATTTAAGTAGATTAATTATTGGAGCAAAAGCTTTACCTACATAGGCATAACAATAACTGTCAAAATTTATGACTTAAGATATGGGTATGAAGATGAAAGCATTTCTGAAAAACCCTTCCAAAGGATCAGTGTTCCTCTCCAAATATGCTAGCAGCCTAATTTATTTCTAGGATAACAAATGACAGCCACTTGGTTTTATCTTTAAAGAAATAGTCCTTATCCTATCAGAAAGTGGCTGTTCGAAATCTAAAACTATGCACATAAAGGCTGATACTCAAAAAAAGTTGGTTTTTCATACAGGTTCCCTGAGCGGCCCTTGATACTTAATAGAGGCAGGCAGTACCATGGCATAAAGAGAAAAAGACAAAGATCAGTGATCCTGGCCCCACAAGCAACTTAAGACAGTTGAAATCAGGTATGCGCAGGTCAGTGAGCACACAGATGCCAGGAGAAATAGTACCTGTCCCTAGTGGAGCCATGAACTTGGTCAGGTTTGTTTGTGGTATGTGAGAACTTTCTAGATACCCCATGTAGGGAATGCCCACTGTGTTAATATCAAACTCAATATATTATACCTATGGTTGAATCATTTTCCTCTTTGGACCCACCCTCTTTTTAACATTCCATCAAAGGCAAATCCTGAGGCAGAATCTATCACCTACCTTCCCAGTAAAATATAAGTCTTCCTCTGGTGTTACAATCTCCCACGAAGACCAGACAAAGCAGGCAATCAGCTAGTCTAGTCCTGGTTTTAAACCAGGACAAGAGCTAGTCATCTTGCCTTGGAGACCTACTCAAATGTCAAGCTTTTCTTGCTGCCTCCAATCACATGCAGTCCCTCTCTATTTTGCAATCTCTGTACTTGTCTATCACACGATACTCTATCACATCCTGGTCTCCATGCTATGTGAAATTAAATTTCCATGTAAGATGAGAACCTCCTTAAGGACAGAAAATGTGTTTTACCCTGTGCATTATCTAGAAGAATCAAAGGCATGATGCTTAATAAATATTAGCTAAATTAAATAAAAATGGATTTCACTCCTCACTTCTACTTGTTTAAATTTTCTCAAATGTGTCTTGGTTTCATATTTGCTTGTTTCAATGAGATTTATACTCACAGTAAAATTACAATGCTACAGTATACCCATATTTTCTAAAGCAGTATAGTTGGATTTGTTAGACCATGATCCTTGAGCAAAGTCTTTTTGATAGGCACTACCTCTCTCAGACACCAAAGCAAAAGCCAAATATCACTGTGTGCTCTGTGCTACATAAACTTGTGGAGATAAGCACAAGACAGTTAAATGGGAGCTGGGTTTCAAATAGCCAGCTACATTAAAAGGGATTACTTCATTAGACATCGGGAAAGATTAGTTCCTCCTCTATCCCTCTGCCTTTACCTGGATTGTCTGATTCTACTGGCTGCTCAAGGGGATTTAAGAAAAGTTGATCTTTCCTAACAAAATCTTGCTCAATATTTCACAGTTGAATATTCCTTTAGGATCCTGGAGAAATGAGTGTTTTTATATCTGTGGTCAGCTATAGTAAGCAGAGGAACATGGGCACCAATGTAGGAAGGATGAAGATTAAGAGCTGGCATTCAGAGTATATTTGGGGAGGCATAAAGCACAGTGGTCAGAGTTTGGGCTCTGGGATCCGATTGAGCTCAAGTCCCAGCGCCATGTGAGCAATAGCAAAAGAAACCTCCCTCAGTTTCACCTACAAAACAGGGATAATAATACAGTTCATAAAGTTGTCTTTAGAATTAAACAATAAAACACCTGGTATAGTCACCTGCAAGCATCTGACAAAGACTAGCTGCTAGCATTAATCAGGTGTTTCTATATTGCACAGGATTTTTTTTTTTTTTAATTTTGGAGATGTCTTTTCTTTTTTTCTTTTTTAATGATTTATTTATTTATTTATACAAGCACTGGGTACAGTCAGAAGCGTGGGAGGGGTGAGAGAATTCACCAGAGCTAGAGCAGGGAGCAGAGCAGGCAGAAAGACCGAAGTACACTGCTGAGGGGAGCAGCGGGCAGCAGGAGAGGTCTGCCCGCCATGTGGGACCCTCCTCTGGTGGCCGGGGAGCAGCCGGGGATCGAACCGTGCTGCAGAGGCTGCGGGCAGCTTCGCAACCCAGCGCTCAACTGCTGCGCCACCAGGGAGGCCCCTGCACAGGATTTCTTTCCTCACAAATATTTATTATGAAGTGAAGATGGGGAAAGATGAAGGGAGAGGTTGTAAATTTCTAAGACTCCTGGTCACCCAACAAAAAAATTCTAATTCAAATCAAGCACTAATGCCATAAAGATATTACAACCTTTGTTTCTGATGCCACCACCTTAATTTTCATATCATGGTTAAACATCCTCCAAGCTGTTGCTACAGAAATCTAAGATTCATACAAAGGAACAGAGAATGGACATAAGTTAAGTCCATTTGAACCTGCTGAGATGAGATGATGCTTTAAAAAAAAAAAATGTGGTCATGCCCATTATCTTCAGTCCCCAAGTAACTTCTGCTACAGCTAACAGTAAAACTGGTTGGCGCAGCGGGTTGAGTGCAGTGCTGTGAATCTGTTCACAGCCCCTGCGGCACCAGTTGGATTCCTGCCCAGCCTGGGGAGACCTCTCCTGTCTCACCTGCTACTCCCCTCAGCAGTGTATTTCAGTCCTTCTGCCTGTTCTGGTCCCTGCTCTGTCTCTGGTGGATTCTTGTATCCTCCCGCGCCTCTGGCCTGTACCCCAGTGCATTTATAAATAAATAAATCTTTAAAAAAAAAAAAATGGTTTGTTAACAGCATGTGCAAAACAGGGAGAAGAACTGTTTATCCTGTCTGGGAATAGCAAAAAGAAATCCTAAAGAAAAAAGTGAACCGACAATAAGAAGGATTGGCTAAATCTTTAAATTCTTTGCATATCCACACTTATTTGGAACTTACACTGTAGGTAAGTTAGAAAATAGACATAATTGAAATTTTCCTCTAAAGTATCAAATACATGCACATACAGAAGGTACTTGGAAATAATTAATATTTTGAAGTTTCAACTATTCATGATGACACTGAAAGTCTCTGGCCTCTAGTTATTTCTAATTTTGCTGCAGTGTGTATTTGAACTGCGGGCACTCTTAGGTAGATGGAAACCAGTCACTTGGCCAGTAAAGAAAAGTAGCCCATCACCCAGGGTTCATATTTCAAGGTGGTTTTGCTCTAGGTGTGTAGTAGTAATTCTCAAAAAGGAATTACAGTGTTAATTTTTTAAATATACCCCACCACAAAAAGTTAACTAAGTTCTAATGATAAAAGACACGTCTAAAAAAGAGATGGCTGTCCACTGGAAAGTGGATATGTGTGCGGAATTTTTTGATGCTTAAATTACTTTTGTAAAATTCTGGGATTTCCAAAAGCCTTCAGACTCTGTCCTGGTATGTCAAAGATCATCTGTACATGAGGTAATTCTTAAAAGTATCAGAATTCTTCTATATCAAGAAGAGAAAGGAAGCAATCAGCACAAACAAGAAAATGACTGTACGCAGTACACCCAAGAGACGTAACAGGGACAGATTCAAATACATGATTCTTCTAAACTCTAAAATCGGCTTTGACTTCCAATTTTAGGGAAAAAGATCACAAGATAATATGCTTTGCTTAGTCTCCAATGCAGTCTCATTTTTTTACCATTTGACCACACAGAACTTAACTGGAAAACTGTGAGGACACAGTGACTCAACATTTTGATTCAGCAGACTGGCACACCTTCTTTTAAGAATGAGACAAAGTCTGCAAACTTTACATCTTAGATCACACTTTTCAGCAAAAAAACCAAGTTCTCTGGTCTCAGCGATCAGTTATGAGTCATTCTACTGTGCTAGTAATAATGAGAAGCCAAGTCACAGAAATTATTGCTATCAGTATTTTATGTATTCAGAATGTTCTAGGTCAATAAAGAACTTCTGAGAAGCTAAGAATTAGCTGCTTGCAAAACAAAAACATTTGGAACTTAAATCCAATTATAATGGAAATAAAATCTGTTCAAAGGGAAGAGACTATGTAATAGTAATAAAGGCAAAAGTGTCAAGCATTTTCTACTATTAAATGGAAAACTATCAGTTTAGCTCAATTTCACTTTTGGGGATTAAAACAAAGTATCCCAGTCAATAAAGAACTTTAGCATACAATGAGACAACTGTTTTTCTATTACTCTACATTTTGATTTACTTTCCTTTTTCTTACCCTTTCAAAGGAATCTGAAGGGAAAAGATGCCTGATAGAGCTTTCAGTGCCCTTGTAAAATGCAAAGTAAAAAAACCTAAAAATTGAAATATCATATAGCTTAATATGTCCAGATCCTAATTGTCTGAGATACAGTCAACAACAAAGAGGGAAAAAAAAAATGATCTATTGGTCTTTCATTGTTTGAGGTTGTGAGTTAAACACACCAAAACTACTGACCATCATCATTGCCATCACCAAGACACTACTTCAACTTGTTTGGAAGACAACAGTTCAAGGGCAAATTATACCTTAAAGAGAGATCATTTCCTTATATCAGCTTCTAATTCAACCCTACATCAAGAGCACTGCTTTGTAAGACTCATATGCCTGGCTTCAGAATGACACTGAATGTGGACAATAAAATCTTTGCTCTACATCTTTCATACCCACAGAACTATCCGAATACTCCACTGTAGAATTCATGTAGAGCTTGTATGCATGTATGTTTTTTAAAATAAATGTAATTACTCAAGGATGTGTTCACACTTCTTGGATTGAGTCATTCAGGGACACCTAAATGGTCTTGGCCACCTGGTTCTAAATTCTCTCTTCAATTTGAAAGTGAGAATGAGTTCTTTCTGGGTGCAATTTTTCTTTCTCACAGATTCATTGTTTTGATTTTAATATAAAGCTCTCTCACTGAATGCTTTTCCCATAAATTCCAAAGAATTTCACATTTACCTGGGATTTCAAAATACTGGGTCTGGCAAGTTTGATTGTTGCTTTCAAAGTAAACACTAAAGATAATTTCATAATAGGGTAAAAGTTGATTAATGAAGAAGAAATTATATTCATTTTATTAGAATTCCTCTACTTTCAAATTTTACCCTAAAAGTAGCCTAATCATTTTGGAATAAAAGGGATTTTTTTTTAAGATTTATTTATGCATACAAGAACTGGGGTGTAGGACAGAGATGTGGGAGGTGAGAGGATTCACCAGAGACAGAGTAGGGAGCAGAACAGGCAGATCTACTGAAATACACTGCTGAGGGGAGCAGCAGGCGAGACAGGAGAGGTCTACTGTGCATTGTGAGTTAGCTCCTTGACTGGGGATCGAACTCAAGTTGCAGTGGCTAGTGACAGCTTGATAGCATTGAGACTTTAACCCCTGCACCAGAAAGGCCCAAAAGGAGTGATCATTTGGGCCAGTGTAGAAGAAAAACAACTTTCAGGGATAGATTGCTTAAAAAACTTGAGTGAGAAACAAGCAGAGATATATAAGAAAGATTATAATTATTTGAACTTGTCCATTTTCCTGATAATTGCCCTAAAATTTACAATGGTCATGACAACTAAAACAATTCTTTGTAAATCTGTTTTCAAGAAAAGAACCTGTGGTTTCAGAGAAGTCTTTAGGTCACTGGGTCATTTGTCCTGGATACAAATGAATAAAAGCATGGCCACATCTGAGGAACATAAAGAGGGGTTGGAATTCAAGGTCTGCAAGAACCAGTGAGAGTCAGCACCTTCCTGTGTGTGCTCTCTCTGTTAATACAACTTAAGTTTTCTCTTTTTTTAGAGCTAAACCTCATAGTCTTCTTTAATCATGCTTGATCCCCAATGTTCCTATCTCCAAGATATCCCCCTGCGGTGCCAATGCCCTATCCCCTGCCATTCTGATCACTGGCCTGGGTCAGGGTAGCATCACCTCTCCCCTATGAGTGTCTCTTTCTTTCTCCAACTCAAACTTCCTACTTTCCTCAGAAGTACATTCAGACAGAGACAAAAGAACATTGAATGATGTTTCTTTTCAGCTCCAAGGTCTAATTCTTGCTCTGTAACTAAAGAATAAACACTAAACTTTGAAGCTTAATATTCAAGGTGCTAATAATATGCCCCCAAACTGTACTTTCAATCTCATTTTACTCTCCACTCTGGTTACTAGGAGCCCTGGCTAACTAATAATTGCTAAATGACAGCTACATACCATGACAGTGTTCTACATGCCTTCTAAGCATCCAGGCACTCACACTTCTTGGGCTCTTTCTATTATTATTTCCATTCCACCTGAAATCTCCCTGTCCTGTAAGGCTGAGCTGTCACCTTCTCCCTGAATGCTACCGAAATCCCCATGCATCAAGGTTAATGAAATCTTCCTCTGACTTCCCAAAGAATACCACACTGATTATAACATTTATTCTGTCTTAAATTACGGCTGGTTGGTTGTGTTTACCTCTGTTGATCTGTCTTGCTTTTTTGCTTTGTCTTTTAAGAGTTGTACAGTATTCAAAATAAGGAAAACTTGCAGAGAACAAAAAAACAAAAGGATAGAAAATGAAAATGTACTGGATAAATACCTCCTTTTAATTAGCATCAGGCTATAATATTGTAAGCTATTCATATTAAATTATAATTGAAAGCACATTTATATTGAAATACTATCTTACTCATACTTTAAAATGAATTAGGTATTTATTGAATGAGGGGAGAAATTGGTTGACCAAGGATAGGCTCGTTCCCTATCCTTGGGAACGAGAAAAAGGCTTCTTGTAGAACGTGGGAGGAATAGAACTACCTCATTTTGTTATATAAAATCAGTAGATTATTTCCTGTGAAAATAAGTTGTTGATACACTGAGTTTTCTACGTTTCAAGTAATGTCAATATCAATGCAACTTCTAAGCTACTAACCTTGGCCAACAGAGACTCCCACTGCAAATCAGGAAGAGCTTCTGCACACATATATTGTTTTTAAATCTTCAAAAAAGGTAGTTTGGACACATGGAAGAGTTGCATGTAACTTTCACTATTAGGACAAGGAATACAACAAGGTGGGCTGCATGAGCCTCAAACTAGTCTCTTGGAAGTGCAAAAAAAAAAAAAAAGAGAGCCTCAAGGAAGAGGAGACTGATGGTTATGCTAACATGACCTACTTCCCTGACTTTTAAGATCAGAATCTGCTATTTTTTTCCTCTTTAGTTTAAATATAGGAATACAGACAATTTAAGTATATTCTAGCAGTTGGGATTCTGAGGAGCAGTGCATGACTGTGTTGGAGGGAGGGGTAGGGGAGGGGGGCAAGTAATATTTGTTTAATGATGACTGAATTCCAGGCAGTAGACCAGCTTCTTTCCTAATGTCACTTGATTTAATCCTAATTACATTCTATGATAGACGCATTTCTAGGCCCATTTTATAGGCTACTGACTGAGAATAAGAGAGAGACAGAGAGAGACAGAGAGAGAGATACAGATATATATGCCTAGCACTCTATTAGGTATCTCTGGGGTACCAAAAATTTGCCATGCTGATCACCATGATTTTTTAACACAGGTAAAAGATCTGTTAACATTGCACCCTGTCATAGACATGCTGCTATACAATGTGACAAGCACTTGGAGAACAAAGGAAATGAGGTGCTGATTGTAAAGTGGTGACATATGAACAGAAGTAAAGAGAGTTCCATGGGATCTTCACAAAAAGGAAGCAGCGGCCTCCCCAGTGGTGGAGTCGGTTGAGCACAGCGCTATGAAGCTGTCCGTGGCCTTTGCAGTGCCGGTTCAATCCCTGCCGGCCATGGAGATACACCCACATAGCGAGCAGACCTCTCCTGTCTTGCCCACTGCTCTCCTCAGCAGTGTATTTCAGTCAGTCTGCTTGTTCTGCTCCCAGCTCTGTCTTTGGTGAATCCTCTCACCCTCCCACACATCTGGCCTGTACCCCAGTTCTTGTATAAATAAATCTTAAAAAAAAAAAAAGCAGGTTGGGTTCAGGCTTGACCTTGAATAATTAAGAAGGAACTAGGAGGCACCTGAGGTAAGACAGCTGCATGAGCAAATGATTCTCATTTGTCCAGTGCAGGGAGGAGACAATAACCACCCAATTCTTCTGGCAGTGAGAAGGAAGAAGTTATAGAACTTGGTGACAAAGAGGATAATGGGAAATTGTCAATGACGCCTCCAAAGAAGCTTCAAGTCAAAGAGGGTAATTTTGAAAAGTCAGTTTGGAGAGGAAGGAGGTATGTTCAATTTGTGGCAAAAACACAATATTCAAGTGGAAAATTTGTAGAAAATTCTAACAATGGAGAATAACCCTGTAAGAAAATGGGGCTACAGAGGAACATGGCACAAAATCTGGAAACCAAAAGACAAGAGTTGAGGAGGAGAGGTAGGTTAAAACTTGAAGGCAAAATGCAAAGGGTAAGGCACAAGAAAATGGAAGCAACAAGAGTCCTCCACTCATTTGTCTAGAAAATTTGCCTCAGAAGTTTGAGTAAAAGAAATTAAATGATAGTTCAGTGAATATTCATTTGGCTTCATTTTAGAGAAGGGGGAGAATTTAAAATGTCTAAAAGTCAAGGGGAAAGAGATGAATACTTTCTATTAATCTAATGACCTAAGCCACATCATTGCATTTCCTTAACCTGCTGGTTAACCACAGGGATGTGTTCTTTTTATGAGATAACTTTTTAGAAATAGCAAGGTGTGGCAGTCTGGATTAGTAATGTGACAACAGCCTAATTCCCCACATTCATATTCCAACTCAGAAGCGAACAAGACATGGTCCATTTTTTTCATTAAATGTTTCTAGGAGATGTATCTATTTTCAACCCATCGCACCTTACCACTGTGCTAGCTCTGTCTTGGTTCTCGTTGCTAATCATCTTAGTAACCTAAGCTGGTTGCCCTCCATTCTTAGCCCCCTAACTCTTTTTTTTTTTAATATTTAATTTATTTATTTATACAAGCACTGGGTACACTCAGAAGCGCGGGAGGGTAAGAGAATTCACCAAAGACAGAGCGGAGAGCAGAACAGGTAGACTGACGAAGTACACTGCTGAGGGGAGCAGTGGGCACGGCAGGAGAGGTCTGTGCGCCATGTGGGACTCTTGCCGGCGGCCGGGGATCGAACCGGCGCTGCAGAGGCTGTGGGCAGCTTCGCAGTCCAGTGCTCAACCGCTGCGCCACCAGGAAGGTCCTTAGTCCCCTAACTCTTAATCACATTGAGCTACACTTTCCAGGATCACAAGTCTGTCTTGGGGTGAGACTACTTTTTCACTGTCACTTCCTTTTAACTACCATCTCTTATGCTGTTGTCTTTACAACACATGTGTTTTCAGTCATTTCTTTCAACTTTACAACACATGTATATTCTACTCATAACATAGTTTTTATAAAGATGTTTTGCTTTCCTCTTCTGTTTTCACCATCTTCACGCCATTCTTGCCTTCAGACTTTATGAACTGTTTATATAGAAATTAGGTCACTCTTACACACCTTCTGATGTTTTTTTCCCCATCTTTCTTTTAAACAACACTCTAAAAATATCCACCCTTGGCCTCGGTGGCGCAGCGGTTGAGCGATGGGTTGTGAAGCTGCCCGCAGCCTCTGCAGCGCCGGTTCGATCCCCGGCTGCTCCCGGCCACTAGGGGAGGGTCCCACATGGCGTGCAGACCTCTCCTGCCGCCCGCTGCTCCCCTCAGCAGTGTACCTCCTTCTGCCTGCTCTGCTCCCCGCTCTGGCTCTGTTGAATTCTCTCACCCTCCCATGCTTCTGACTGTACCCAGTGCTTATATAAATAAATAAATAAATCTTTAAAAAATAAAAAAAATTCACCCTTTAGAGACAAAATATGTGCTGCAATGGTCCCTCCTACAGTTCATCCCCATCAGGTCAATTTGTTGACCAATTTGTTGTTGACCTTCTTACTCAATTTTTATTTCAGAATCATTTTTCTCTCTTAGAGCTATGAATTTACTATCTTCCTGATACTCACTTTTCTAAAATCTCTTCTTATGTCTACCGGATTTTTAAACTCTAGGATGAGTCACTTTCCCATAAAGTTCTTGTCACGTCCATGTCACCAACTAACTATTCTTTATTGGAAACAAGTTCAGAACAAGAATTCTCTTTTTTTGGTGCGCTTTTTTTTGTGTATTCAAAGACAAAATTATCAGCAAGTGAAATCTGGTACTTATTAGATGCTTTGTGTTATAATGGAACAGGCTGTCAGCAGATATTTACAAAATCCTCTATTGCTGTATGTTGTGCTTCTGTATAAGAGGTATCAAGAAAACTATCATCAAAGTTAAATATCAAACTTTTGCAAATCATAAAAGAGAATGAGAATGACAAATGGTTATTACTGCCACTGATAACAGGAACGAGTACAAATACAGGATGGTGTCACTTATATGTGGAATACAGAGAAACCAAGGATCAGATAAAGCCAAACAAATAAGAAACCTAAGATATGTGACTGTAGAACTGAGGCTACCAGGCGGGGGAGCGGGAGAGAGAGGAGACAAAGTGGGGAGGGGGCACAATGGACTATGTAAGGAGGTGGACTATGAGTTTTTGGGTTTTTTTTGGGGGGGGGGTGGTATGGTAATAATGTCTGCAGAGAGAGATCCTATACTTCTAAAACACAATATTGTAGACTAATGTTACCTCAATAAAATTAATTTTTAAAAAAATGGCATCTGAAGCCATGTGGGTTACTCAGTCATGATGGGTCTCTCCCATGAGTTGAGAAGACGGCCATGTTATTATTAAATAGCTTTTGGCTTTTCTTTCTTACCCCCCCCCAAAAAAAAAAAAGAATGAAAAGCCATATAGATCAGAGGCCAATGGAAAAAAAAATGAATTTTCTAGGAAAAATGATAAAATGCTATTCTCCTGCATCAGGAATATTATTTAACCCCATTAAAAAAATTACTAGTTTAATTTCTCAAGTACGTGTTAACTGTATATAAAACACTACATACAAAATTATTTCCCTCATTTTATCTCCTGAATATTAAAACTCATCTTACATGATTCAAAACTAGCAGAGGAATAATTTGTCGTTTTGAAATCCTTTCTCTGTTCTCTTACATATCAAGAACTTGAGGGTAGCTTCATTCTTTTGTTTCCTACTAAGTCATATTTTTAGCTCCTTAGACTTTATGGCGCTCTATCTACCTGTAATTACGCTGCAAAAGCATAGGAAGACGCCAGTAAAGGCCAGCAGCAGACAAGATAGCAAAGGCCTATTTGTGGTCTTCAACAGCTGCAATAGGGCAGGGCACATTGGCAAAGTTCCCTCTGACACTGTGTAGTCATGACAAACCCCATGAGCCAAATTTGCTTTCAGAGCAGTCCCTAGGACAGAACGTTATTTCACTGCTCAGGAAGCAAAGGGCTGCAACGTCCTAGAGCACTGACCCCAGAGAGCTCTGGGACAGTAAAGGGGGGGTGATGCTACAGAGGGGGGCTGGGACTAGGGCTTGGGGAAGCACTCCAGATGCTAAAGAACCACAACCTCCTGTCCCACCCTCTCTCTAAAAACAAAACAAAGCAAAATCACCACTGCCTCTTTAAGGAAGGCCAAATGTTACTTTTAGTGCCAGTTTGGAAATACTGTCTGAGGTGATTTTGAAAAAAAAATTTTTTCTTAAGAATCAATGAATCTATAGTTTACCTGGGAAAACAGAAATGGGAAGCTACTAACCAGATGTGGAGAATGGGAATTTTTTTCAGGGAATAGGAAACATTCCTAGTAGACAGATTCTTGCTCAGTTACAAAAAATTCCTTTTATAAGGAACCATTATTGCCTTTGGATAAATAAAAAATGTTGTTATACATGCAGGTTTTATAGCTTGGTGATTAGAGGCTTTTAGCATTTACACAATGATCCTTCACTGAACAGTACTTTTGGCTCCTTAGTTTAAATTAGTGCCTTCTTACTTAGTGGTTAATGTCACTGCAGCAAAGTAGCTTATTTATATTCAATTAATCAACCACATTAGCATATAATGCAAATTTACTTTGGAATTTTATGCTTATGTGTACCTGTTTCACAAGACTCAGAAAGGGTGGAAGGCGAGTCCCTATCCTCAGAGATGAGAGACAACCCAGACTACAAAACTACAGGTGCTAGGGAAGAAAAACCACTATTGCCCACGTGAAATTGAGAGTTTTACACCCATTGCGGACAAGGTTTGTGGATAACTATCTTTCTGATAAACATTGATGATTAAAGTTTCTCTTATTATGGGCTAGATCAGCCCCCAAAGGTTGCTTCTACAAAAAATGAGGCCTCCTCAACAGGACTGAGCCCTACGTTTTTCAAAAAACTTCCTATTTCAATTCTCATATGCCACTAAAGTCAAATTCTATTGAGAAAATACTCCAATTTCATTTGTTATATTGTCCAAGGACTGAGAACTTGCAAACCCTGTCACTGTATTGATAATGAGGGCTCCATTCTTATAACATGATTTATACCACTTTATACTATGATCAAGGAAATCTTTAGCAGCTAAAAATAAAAATAACTGCAACTTACGGTTGACACAGCTTCACCAGGTCCTGGTCTGTGGTGTTGGGAGGCAGACCTCGAATATAGAGGTTGGTTTTGCTAAGCTGATCCCATCCTGAGTTGCTGCTGCTGCTGCTGTTGTTATTACTGCTGGTGGTACTGGGGCTGGGAGGGGCCATGGGGTGGGCTGGAACCAGAGACTGCTGAAAAACAAAGATTGAGAGTGTTAATAGCCATTAAGCACCATTCAGAGAGTGTATGACTTCCAAAATAAAATGGGTTACCAAGATATAAACACAGATTATCTTAAGCTACTTTAATATGTAAATTTTAATTTATACCTTTTTAAAAAGATCTGTTCGCTCTACCAAAAAAAGCCCTTGCTTTAAACATGGAAATAATAATAAGATGTTACTAAGTAGAATATTCTCTATGTGCACCTTAAATACGACTAAATTTATGTCAGATTAATTTATTCACATATTTTCAGGAACATATCTACTGAGACTTAAAATTAACTCTCAGGAAGTAACATGGTATTTTAATATATCTAGATTTTGAAAAGTCTTTCAAAATCTAGAGAACATTTGATTGAAAGTTGCTGATAATTTTATTAAGGCAACTCAAAAAAAAAAAGATTACTCTTCAAGTATAAGAAAGTTAGAGATGTATCAAGATGCTCAAATAAGGAAGACTGCACCCAGATCTAAGACAGGCACTGGACTTCATGGAGACATCTGGATAAGATTCACAGGCATGCTGCCTTGTGCTCTGGCTAACCCTGTGAAATTTAACCCCTGTGAGAATGGTGTAGTAGTTGGAAGCCTTCCCAGACCTCGCAGCAACCAACATAACTTTTATAAAGCCTACAACCAAGGCTCAGTGTGGTTTCCCAGTCAGCAGCCACCTAGCAAGGATGTCTGAAATTATACTCACACCAGATAATTCCCTATTAACCAATCAAAGGAAACCACATTTCTCTGTCCCTATGCCACACACATGACTTTGGGGAAGCAAAATGGTTCAGTTTGAGATGGAAGTGAGCACAACCCAAAGCGTCCTCGTAGTAAATACTCAGCAGTTTCACACTAGGCAGGAATTTTTTCATTTCTAAATAATAAATTTACTAAGTCAAGGACCTCACCAAATGACTGAAAATGTAAAGTTAAAACATTACTCAGACATTCAACAAAAAAATTCACAACTTACAGCCTGATCTTTACTACTGTAAACATAGGAAAAACAGGCATAAGCTGAAACACAATTACCTTCCACTTTCAAAAGTTCACAAAGGGTTCCCCTTGTCATAAATGTAACCTTGTCAGCAATCTCAAGTAGCCATTATGGATATCTGGCTCTGCACTACGTTTCTGTATAGCCAGCTTAAGTCCATAATCCCCCAACAACCTGGGGTCCTCGCAAATGCAGATCTGTAACTCTGGATCAGAGTCCCATACTCTGCAGATTCTTCTCAAGGTCCTTACTAGGCTCACCTGTGTCCAAATAGCACTTTTAGAAGAAGAGCAAGAGGGTTAAAAATAGTGAATGTATAAATGAAGGCTGAACTTGAACTGGGCACATCATTACTGCCTAATCCAAAATAAATGTTCCTAAGAATATATCCCATCACATCTATTAGATTTATGCCCTTAATAAGAAGTTACACTCAGGTCTTCCCTCACATCCCTCCTTTTTTTCTTCAGGGGTTAAAGATTGCTTCCTAGATGTAAATTTAAGAATAAGCTCTGTCCCTGGCTCTGCCACAGATGGTACACCTCCCAGGTCCAGCCAGGAGACACTAAGGTATGTGTTCCTTCTCCAAAGTTACTCAGCACAACTGCGAGTAGTTACCTGCAATTTCCTCAGCCTCTCCTACTTCTCACATCAGTTTAGAACAGAGGAACTCAGAAGCAACACACACATTTGCCTCCCTGCCCCAAGTCTTTGATTTACACACAGAACTTGTATCTGTAGACAAAGCTAGACAAGACTGAATTATTTTTTTCAAATCACCTTTGATTAATGTCTGAGAACCTGTCCTTGCCACAAATCACACTGTTATTCACAGTAGGGCCCAATCTGTTCAGAGCAGCTGCGGGGTGGCGGGGGGGGGGGGTGTTGGGGGGGGGGCACGAGGGGATGTGGTCACCTGGGATAAGACTTGGACTCGTCTGCAAGAAACGGAGGATGAACTCCAGCCCTGCATCTCTGCGGGATTATACCAACATGAAGCAGATGAACCAGAGGACATCTTAAACATGGCATTCCAGGTCTGCATCAGTTCTCCTCTCTGCTTTTCCCTGGCGGGAAAATGGAGTACCAGGCGTGGACTTGTGCCATTAGAAGAAACACTTAGGGGTGTGATTTACTTGAGATGATCTGGGCATGGAAATGGTAGATTTTTATTTACATATTTATTTTTGGCATAAGTAGAGCTATGATTTACATTTCAGAATTTATGTAGTTGATTTACTATATCTTTGACAGGTCTCCATATTTATAACAACAATGTTTTCCCACTCTGGGAAGTAGGTGGGGAGGACAGTCAGCCTGCTTCCCCTGTTCTTGCCCCATGGGGGAAGGAAATCTGGCCCAATGATCCCAGATGGGAGAATTCCCTAAGGATGACTGGCTTGCAGTGAAGCCTGTGCAGGAAACTCACATTCAGATGTTATCCTAACAGCAACTATTTCTCAGAACTAGCTCAAGTGAAAGATACCTGAAAGATTCACTGGAGACTATATATTAGGTCGTGAACTTTTTCTTTTTTGGTGCAGAAAATTTTGCATCAAAGATTAAGTTTTAGAAGGTGCTGAAATTTAAAATTTATTTATTTTTTTTAAGGATTTATTTATTTATTTATTCATTTATACAAGCACTGGGTACAGTCAGAAGCGCGGGAGGGTGAGAGAATTCATCAGAGCCAGAGCGGGGAGCAGAGCAGGCAGAAGGACCGAAGCACACTGCTGAGGGGAGCAGCGGGCAGCAGGAGAGGTCTGCACGCCTTGTGGGACCCTCCTCTGGTGGCCAGGGAGCAGCCAGGGATCGAACCGGCGCTGCAGAGGCTGCAGGCAGCTTCGCAACCCAGTGCTCAACCGCTGTGCCACCAGGGAGGCCCTGAAATTTAAAATTTAAAGAATGACACATGTGAAAGAAGAAAATTCAAATAATAGAGCTGTTTACTCCTAAATATCCAGAATGGATTAATGATAACTGTAATAACATAAGCATAAACACCATCATACACTGCACATTTAGTATGTGCCAGATACTGTGTGGTACGCTTTTATATGCACTGTTTTATTTAAACCCAATGAGGCAGGTACATTATTGTTCTCCCACTTTGCAGAATAAGAAACAGAAACTCAAGAGAGATTAATAATAATATATCAAAGTTACACATTTAATAGGTGGCAGGGGTGGAATCTGAAACCAGGTTTGCCAGTCCTCAAAGAGTACTTTAACTGTCCAATCCCTAAACACATTATTTGCATTCATTAATTTTTCTGTGCCTATCTGCAACCTAATCACTACACTGAAGTTTCTCCAAAATGTGATACTTAATACTACTGATGGCGGTATCATTTTAAAGAAAGAAATTTCAATGGTGTCTTTATGTTAATTTAATGAGCACACAGTTAGCATGTTTTACTTTTAACAGTTATTCTTAAAAAGGTTGGTTTTTTTTAATTTCTATTCTAAAAATCTTTCATTGACATAAAAATTCTGCCAACAGTTTTTGAAAGTTATAGTATATTACTGCTAACCATAAGAGTCAGGATTTTTAGAAAAGTTTAACTTAAACAGTGAGGAACTGAACCCGCACTCCCAGACTGAAATGCAAACACTGACAAGTATTTAACTACAACTTCAGTACTCTTGGCAGTTCAAAAAAATTACATTTTGTAGTTAGTTATATGCCTCAACTGCACAAATGATAAATTAAAAAAAAAAAAAAAAAGGAGGGGGAGAAGGAAGGTATTTTACCAAACTCTACTTAATCACTAGTTGTCCTTCTAACATTTTGTTGCTTGAAGCACCTAAGCTGCCCTAGATTTTGAAAAGACACCTCTCAACAATCTGAAAGAAGTGTTAGCTAATTCACACAAATTAACCTAATTAAATAAAGGAACTGGGTGGCAGAAGACGACAGCTAAGTGCTGATCATCGGACAGAAGCCTGGTAGTCTCTCACCACTGTCTCTGGCCTGATTTCACCGCTTCAGGGCAAGCAAACAAGCAACCCATATCAAGCTGTCTACCCAAGAGCAGGAAAGCAAGATAATTCAGTTTTCACAATAATATTTATGTGGCTTAATTTGTGAACAAAAATTGAGAGAAAAACAAAGTTGATGGTTATATTAGCAGACCCTTTCTGCAATGCCTGCAGGAGTATGTAAGGGCACCAGCAGGAAGATGCTTGTCAGCACTCAGGGAGAAAGAGCACTCAGGGAAGACTTCCTGTGTGGAAGCACTCAGGGAGGACTTCCTGTGGGGATGACACTGAGGGAGGACTTCTCCTGTGTATAGTTTTGATGCTGCCATTGCAGCAGGAAGTGGTACTCATCTCCTACACTAAAATACAGGATGGTCAACAACTGGCAAACAGCAACAATAAATCCATTTTCCGCTTCATCACACTACCCTTCTTACCCCAACACTACACTAGCCGACTCACCTAAACACCGTACCTTAAAAAAAAAAAAAGGCAAAATTAACCAGGTGTGAGCTAAAACATATATTAAGACAATCAAAAAATGAAATGCTGACATTAATTCTACTGTCTCATTTCCTTCCTAATGCTTAAGCAGGCTAAAGAATAGCACTCTGCCTAATCTTTTGGCTCAAGCTGTTTTCCTTTCCCTCCTCTTCCCTACTTCATAACTTTCTGAAGAATTCTAATACATATTGAAGGGAAGAGAAATGTAGGATTTGCCTTTCAATTATCCTCAGGTCTTCCTTAAGGCTATCATCCTTATAGCTTAAAAAGGTATAATCCACAATTTCCATCTCCACTCTGCTGCTCCTTACACACACACACACACACACACACACACACACAGAGTTGGGGGAGAAGACCACCACCCCAAACAGCTGGCAGGTTTAATAGATGAACTCTTTTCTTTATCTGAAAGCAAAATAATCACTATAGTTGGCCTGAGAGTAGATAGAACTTGCAGAATGATTTTTCACCAGTAAATACAGACTATCAAGTCTGGCATGAACTGGGTACACTGCAAAGACATTATACTGCAATAATTTCATACACTGGCTCCTCTCCATAAATTTTCAGATAGAAAAGAAATTTAACAATTTAAGGGAATTATCCAACCAGAGGGAGAGAAAAGCACCCAAATGGGCCACTTTCACCATAATTATGATGTTTTCTTTGTTTCCTTTTAGACAGCTGAGTGGTTCAAGGAGAGCTAGAAATAATGGCTGAGAAAGATAAAGCCCCTGGCACAGCGAGCTGGGAAAGCACACATAGCTGAGAAGTGGGAGGTGAAGTAGCAAGAGATGAAAAACTGGCCAGGATGCTGATGTTCTTCCGGGTAAAGCCAAGATGTCAAAGGGCAGCAACTATATTAAGGAAGAACAACAGTGCCTGGTCACACGTGTAGACTCTGACTGATCCATAATGCGAGCAGGAGGGCAAATGAGCAAATAGCAATTAATCCCATTTGATGCTTGGATAGCAAAGCTTAAACACACAGCAAATTAGTTAATGAAACTGGTTCTCATATTATCATTGTCACTTGTTGGGAAACTTTGCAGCCTCTAAGAACATGAAGCTAAGCAACTGATTATTCAATTATTTTTTTGTTAGATTAAGTCGATCAAAGGAGAGAAGACCAAGATGTTTGTAGTTATTCAAATAAAATTTAAAAGTAAGAATTCCAAATGGACTTCACAATAGACCAAATAGACTTCTCCAAGATAGCTATTAAAACAGATTCTTGCATGTTAAACTGCAATCTTTACATAGAAATATCTATACCTAAGTCCGTGAATATCGTATCATTTTCTTAGACTTCAGAGAAAATTCATTTAAATCTTGCATTGAATAATAAACATCTTTTGGATAAAACACGACTGACTGGAGGGAGATAGTATTACAGTAGTGAAAATTAACTTAAAACATTTTTAGAAATTATAACAACTTGGACAAGCTTTGGGGAGAGGGAAGCAGAGTTAAATGGTTGTGAAGGAAGCAGGAAGAAATAAGGGCAAGCAAGTGCTGAAAATCCACAGTAGAAAACATACCCTAGAGACATAAGATTTCTTAGGTCAAGTTTCCTTCCAGGTAACTAGAAAAAGTTCTGGTTCTATGTTGCAGCATGCAAACCAATGGTTCTGTTCCCTCCAATGGTTTTTTCAAGAATCCCACTGACACCAAATTGCCTACTGAGAACGTGGACTACGAAACACATTAGCATTCTTATAACACTACGCCTTCTAGCTTTTGTCACATTTATAAGGGCAGAGAGAGAGAAAAAAAAAAGAAGCCCCCATTAATATAGTTAACTGATTGTTGATAAAGGTCTAAAAGCAATATAATGGAGCAAAAATAAAATTCTTTCAACAAAAGATACTGGAACAGGCCTCCCCTGGTGATGCAGGAGGTTGAGCTCTGAGCTGTGAAGCTGTCCACAGCCTCTGCAGTGCTGGTTCAATCCTGGCCTGCCAGCTAGGGTCCCACATGGTGCGGCAAACCGCTCCGCTCCTGTCACACCCACTGCTCCCCTCAGCAGTGTATTTCGTCAGTCTGCCTGTTCTGTTCCCTGCTCTGTCTCTGGTGAATCCTCTCACTGTCCTGTGCATCTGACCTGTACCCAAGTTGCATAAATAAATAAATAAATAAATCTTAAAAAAAAAAAATGATACTGGAACAAGTGAAAATCCACAAGTAAAAAACAAATCTAGAAATAGACTACACCATCCACTGAAATGAACTCTAAGTTAATCATCAACCTAAATATAAAATGTGTACCTATAAAGTTCCTGGAAGATAAGAGAAAACCTAGATGATTTTGGGTCTAGTTATCTAGCATAACTTTAGAGATACAACACTGAAGACAAAACTCATGAGAGAAATTGATAAACTGAACTTCATTACGAGTGAATGTTTCTGTTCTGTCACAGGCAGTATCAACAGAATTTTAAGACAAGGCAGAATCTGGGAGGAAATATTTGCAAAACACACATCTAATAAAGAACTATTATCCAAAACATTTAAAGAACTCTTAAAATTCAATGTTAAAAAAAAACTTGATTGAAAAGTGGGTGAAAGACCTTAAAAGACACCTCACCAAAAGATACACAGGTGAAAAATAAGCACATGAAAAGATGCTTTATATCATGTGTCATCAAGGAAATGCACATTAAAACAATAAAACACATTACACATCCATCAGAATGTCCCAAATCTGGAACACTGACAATACTAAATGCAGGCAAGAGGTGAAGCAACAGGAAGTGGCATACATTGCTGGTGCGAATGCAAAATAATGCTACAGTCACTTTTCAAGACAGTTTGGCAGTTTCTTACAAAACTAAACATATTCTTACCAAATAATTCAGCAATTACACTCCTTGGTATTTACCTAAAGGAGCTAAAAGCTATAGCCACACAAAAACCTGCAGAGATATGTTTATAGTAACTTAACTGCCAAAACTTGGAAGCAACTAAGATGTCCTTAAGTAAGTGAATGGATGGATAAACTGGTATAACCACAAGAGAGTATTATTCAAAACTTAAAAAAAAAGCTGTATCCAGTCATTGGAAAAAAAGAAAGGAGGGGGGTTAAATGCAGAGTGCTAAGCAAAAGAAAGAAGCCAATTTGAACAGGATACAAATGATTCCAACTATATGGCATTACGGAAAAGGCAAAGCTATGAAAACAGTGAAAAGATCAGTGGTAGCCAGGAGTTGGGGGAGGGAGAGGTGAACAGGCAGACAGAGGATCCTTAGGGGAGTGAAAATACTCTGACGATGTTATTATGGTATACACATGTCATTATACATTTGTTCAAATCCATAAAATGCCCAACGCCAAGAGTAAGCCCTACCATAAACTATGACACGCTGGGTGGGTTATTATATGTCAATCAATCTAGGTTTTCCTTTGATAACAAACATCCCTTTCTCATGAATGATGCTGGTAATGGGGGAGGCAATGCCTGTGTGGGTATCGGAGAAATCTCTGTACCTCCCTCTCAACTTTGCTGTCAACCTGAAAGTGCTCTAAAAATTAACTCTTAAAAAAGAAACAAGACCGGGCCTCCTCTGGTGGCGCAGCGGTTGAGCGCTGGGCTGCGAAGCTGCCCGCAGCCTCTGCAGCACCGGTTCAATCCCCGGCCACTGTCTAGGGTCCCACATGGCATGCAGACCTCTCCTGCCGCCCACTGCTCCCCTCAGCAGTGTATGTCAGAAAATCTGCCTGCTCCGCTCCACCCTCTGGCTCTGGTGAATTCTCTCACCCTTACACACTTCTGACTGTACCCAGTGCTTGTATAAATAAACAAATAAATAAATCTTAAAAAAAAAAAAAACCAGTATGTAGATAGCAGAGTAGAAAAATTAAAACTAAGTTATTCACCTGAAAACTAGAGAGCCAAAAGTTTAAGTGAGGAGCATTAGGTTCAAATCTTCCTTAAAGGAAAACACATTGATTTGGAAGGAAAAACTTTTAGCAGTGGGAGGCTGGCCTTATCTACCCTAAATTGCATCACATATAAAGGTGTGGTATGGTACAGGGTCTAAAAATAGTAAGACTTCAACCAAGGAAAGACCAGGGATAAAAGGGCCTGGGACAGAAAGGTTGAAGGCGGCTTCACAGAGCAGGTTGATGGCTGAGAGAGCTGAATATTAATGGCAAGTGATTAAGAATGGAAGGAACTGTAGATCTAAAAGCACTGAGGAGAGTAGAGAAAGGGCTAAAATAGAGACACAGGAAGGCGTCTTCATGAAAGCCAGTGGAAAAAGGTTCAGAGGGTGTGCTAGGGCTAGAAAATTTCCCACGGAAGGGCAGCATTGCCTTTATCATAACAGTTCAGGACACTTCGACAATGCTCTGAATTTCCTGCCTCACCCTAATGGAGTTGGGATTCCAACCTTGACAACTTCCTTCCAGTTGTTTTTAAAGGTCTATGTACAGAGTACAATTTGTATCTTCTCCTAGTGTCTCCCAATATTTCTTGTAAGTAAAGAATTATTGCTGAGATTGCAAAGTCCTCAGGGTGGAAATTACCCATTTTAAAATATGCTTTCTTCACATTAAACAATACTTACTGAAAGCATTATAGTGGTTAAGTAAACATTAAAGTTAGAAAAATTATGACTCAGCTTACCCCCAAAAAACCCCAAATGAATTCATTCAGGTTAATTTTTTTAGATGCAAAGGGGCATGTGAATGAGTGTGCAGTACTATTATGGGTTTCACTAATTAGCCCCTAGAGAAAAAAGCATTACCTGTAGTTCCAGGAAACTGAACCAGTATGTGAAATCACCCCGTAATAGTCTGAAAAACGAAATCTTCTCTCAGAGTGTCATGATTTGTAGTATAGCCAAAGTAAAACATCTAGAAAAATTTTGAGATAATACAATTCAAAAAATTAATAATTACATTTATTTCTCTGCTTACATCTGATCTGATATGGGTGATTAGTGTGGAACAGCTGTCTATTATGTATCTCTATGTATATGTCTATGAGTGTATGAGAAAATAGAAAGGACAGGATGGTTGTCTCTGAGATACATTATCTCTGACTTTTTAAAAAAAACTTTTTTGCCTGAGATTTGCCTAAAAAGTTAACTTTTGGCCAGGTTTGCAACCCTGTATACACATACAGGCAGAGAAATAGAAAAAAAAAAAAAAAACCCTAAAAATTTGGTGCAAGTTATTTTCCTTTATTAAGTGCAATGCACCCTAGTAATATCATTTCTCATCTATTTCCTTGAAAAAGAAATGCTGGTAGCAACCTACTAAATAAATCTACTAAATATCACCCCACACAGGTTAAAACAGTGGTCTGCTACATTTCTCAAAGATTGGTGCACATGGGAATCGCACGTGTTGTTAAAATGCAGATGCTGACCCAGTCCTTTGGGGTGTCCCAGGATTCTGCATCCCCAGCAAACTCCTAGGGCAAGCCCACATGCAAGGCAGAATGCAAGGCAGCACTTTGTGAGGATGAATTTTAGAAAGGTCCTCTTCCGTCTTTAAGGAGCCAGCTGCCATTCATTCACAAAATGAGACTAAACCCTCTATCTGAGTTCCAATCCACTATTTGCTCAAAATCATATGATGTTAAAGCTAAGAGAGGTATCAGAGATCATACAATCCAAGAGTTATCAACAACAGGTAGAACAGAATATCAAGAGATGGCAAGGGGCGGGGGTAGTATTCTTATTTTTATCAAAAGGAGCTAGCTTTAGAAATTTTGAGAAACACTGAGTACAAATTCCTCATTTTTCAAGAAAGCTGAGGACCACAGAAGTCAAATCATGTAGGCAAGGTCAAAGAGCTAGATCAAGTTAGAACAACTAGGTCTCCATTCCCATCGCTGCTGTCAAAAAGCATGAGTCTTAGTTTGTCCCAAGGATTGCAGCGAGAAAAATGGAGCTCAAGAAGTCCTCTTAAAGAGTTTTGAAAAGGACAATTGATATGCTAGATTTTTTAAGGCATCAAAAAAAAAGTGTGTATTTCAGAAAACCCTTTTCACCACTTGTAGGGCATCCACAATAATTCTAGGTAACTTAAGGGGATGCTTGTGTCTCTACTAAATATCCAATTTCTTGCTTAAAATGGGAGGGGAATTAGCTACTAAATTTATAATTCAAAATTCCTGAGAAATTCTTGGGAACGGCATCATTTCTATTTTTGCATTTGTATTTAAAATTTGTGCACAAAATGCATGATTGTTATCAGTACCATCTACAAGAAGATACAATGATAGCAACTTGCTGCCCTTCTGTCAGAGAAGTACATCCACAGTCAACCGGCAACTTAATAGGCTTAGAGTAGAAACCTGGGAAGAATCACTAGAATTTACCACCCACCCTGGACTTCCTATACATGTCACAAATTCACATAGGGAACTTTTTAGCCTGTTTCTTTACAAAAAAAAAAAAAATCGATACTATAAGACTTCTTTTCCTGTTTTCAGTGTTTGTTTTTACCCTAAAGCTTCACAAAGACTATGTTCATTTTAATTCTTTAAGATAAGCTGGTTTTACTTGTGGAGTCCCAAAAGTTAGGTGAACCCAGCTCCTTGTGATGGCCTGTACAATTGGAGAACTGTTTTTCTTTTGTTTCTCCATTTTTGCATGTTTCTTCTATGTCAGCTTTCTCTTGATTGATACTGCACATTTAGATTGAGAATCTGCTACTAATTGAGGGGAGAATTTCTTTTTCGGAGCCAGCTCCAGCTCTGTGTCTGATGGCTTCAGAGGGCTGCTGTCAGCCTTGGAAATACCAAGGTGCCCTGGAAGACAACCAGCCCCAATGCTGGCAAGGATCTTTCCTCTCTCATCTTTTCTGAACTTCATTTTATGGTAAGCAGAGATGTGGGAAACTATTTCAATATTTACATAAACCAGACATGATGTTTTTTCTTTTACTTTTAGTATTATTTCACAATACTCTTTGTTTAGAGGAGGGAGTTATTACACAAGAAGAAAAAAAGCGACGCTGTTAATCTTCCTAAACACCTTTTTTCTGTTGCTAAAGTTAATCATAAAGCATTAGTTTCATCATCTTTACCAAAATCAAGTGAAATACACAATGCTGGTTATTGAAAATTTCAAAGGGAGCTTCTTGCTAAGCAATCTTAGACAATAAACATAAAATTGTGGCTCTCCAGAACCTCTGTGTGTTTGGAGGCTGTACAACAGCACAGCACTTAGCCACTACACTTAAGATTTCCCATCTTTAAGTACTTTCATGGTATTTAGTTGCATTGTAACAATAAATATCTTGCCTCTGCTGCACATACTCAAACATGTAACCTTTCAGTCTCAATCAGGATCCCATATTAAAGTAATTTATTAGCAACAAGTATCCAAATTGGGTTCACAAATTTCTGCCCTTGTAAACAAACACATACCACAAGGGAAAAAAATGAATGAAGAAAATTGTGCCTAAGTGGAAACTGGCTTTGGGAGGAGCCACACTCAGTGACCAGTGAAGGGGGACCAGCTGTATACCCCACCCCACCCAAACCAAAGCAGCAAGTGAGCAATTTTTCAGCAAAGAGAAACAAAGGCCTAGCCCCTACATTGCTGTGGGTCTCTGCCAGGGCAGAGCAGACAAGAATGGTGGGCAAGGCATGGCTGTGCTCTGCCAGGATCTCTGGATTAAGTGGACTCAAAGCAGCAGACTCAGAACTTCAGAGCACCTCTACATTATGGAATCATTTTGCTAAAAAAGAAAAAGATGCAGCAAGACAGGAAGAGTACAAAAGCAGTTTTTAAATCTCTATTTCTCCATACAGACAACATCATAAATTCCAAAAATTCTTTTATATTTTGGACTAGATTGAATCTCAAAACAGTACACTTTGTACAACTTGAAAATCGAAGTAGAAAATAAAGGAATGACCTAAGAATGGCAGATTTTTTTTTTTTAAGCTCAGAACCAGGTATGAGGACTTCCCATTTTAAAAAAAAAAAAGTTTGGAAGGGCAGGACAAGCAGGAGTACTGCACACCTCCTAGAAGGCGCATGCAAGCAGCTATGCTACTCTTCTCTGCAACCCAGCAGTTGTCCCCAGTTACATAAGAATCGTTCACTTAAAAGATCAATCTACTTTTAGAAGAATTTCCATCAACAAGCAAACTGAAAGAAGATATAAATCTAAAGGAGAGCTTAATCATGCCTGGATACATTTTTAAAAGGTGATATGTAAATTGTAAATATTGGGGCCAAAATTTATCCATAAATCTTGGACAGGTTATTTCACTCTGTTGTCCCCAGAAACACATGTGGAAAATGATTGCATTATCGACTCTAACTTCATCTACCTTCTCTCATTGCAAAATCCAATCATACCTTGCAATAATTGCTGATGTGCAAGTCCCTGCTAGCAGTTATCCTTCTACAAACAGATAAAATGTCATGAACGATGCTTTTCTCTCAACTAAGGACGGGAGAGAGGATTAGCTATTTGATTACCCATTTTAGTTGATGCTACAATATTTCATCTTTTTCAAACTATTTAAGTAATTTAGGCAAGTCTGTAAAAAATAAGTAAAAAACAAGGGAGAAAAAGTATTTTAAACCATGACAATTTACTGAAAACATTTTTTTTCTGCAGAACTGCACGTTATCCATAATAATAGCTGCCAGCATTTGCTGAGCATTTACTATGTTTTTGATATGATACCAAGCTCAGTGCAGGGGGTGTACATTAAGTCCTCACTTAACACTGCTGATAGGTCCCTGGAAACTACAACTTTAAGCAAAATGAATGTAAGGAAACCAATTTTACTGTAGGCTAATTGATATAAACAAAACACAAGTTTGTACAGCTTATTTCTGATCATAAAAACATCACCACACTTTTAAATAAAGACTCCCAAGCACTACTAATATTAAATAAGCATCTGTATGCATGCATGCATTCATTCATTCATTCATTTTCTCTCACTTATTCCAGTTCAGTGGCTGAAGACCCTGTAGCTCAGGGAATAAAGCAGATACTCACCTTGGACAGGATACACTTGCATCTCAGTGGACTCCCTACCCCTACACACGCACACACACACACACACAGCGAAAACTGAGACACACCACTGAACCTGATGTGCACATCATTGGGATGTAGAGGAAACTAGAGTATCTGGAAATACCCACACCAACATGGGGAGAACATGCAAACTCCACACACACAGTGGCACTGGAGAGGAATCCATTTCACCCCCTCATCAAAGTTAGGAAGAAGTGACATTATTCAGGTACCCCATGCATTCTTTCATTTAATCAGAATAGGGTAACTATGATTATTACCACTACATAAATTTTAAAAAAGAAGTTTAGAAATAGAGCCTCCCTGGTGGTGCAAGGGGTTAAGCACCACACTATGAAGCAATCCGCAGCCTCTGCAGCATGAGTTTGATCCCCAGCTGGTCAAGGAGCAACCCATATGGCGAAGCAGACCTCTCCTGACTCGCCTGCTGCTCCCCTCAGCAGTGTATTTTGGTTGGCCTGCCTGTTCTGTTCCCCACTCTGTCTCTGGTGAATCCTCTCACTGCCCCCCCACATCTCTGACCTGTACCCCAGTTCTTGTATGCATAAATACATCTTTTTAAAAAAATAAAGAAGTTAAAAAATATTTCCAATATCACCAAGGAGGTAGCAGTATAACAAAGTAAGGTCTCTTTAGGAGCTAGGAAGAGGAGAAAATGGAGGTGCCATTAAATTTTACTATATGGGGGAGTCCTTACAGGATGTATAATTTCTTTAATGAAGACTTTCAGAAAAACTGACCACTGCTAAAAATCTTCCTAATGTCCATCAGTAAAACATAAAAGGTTTGGCTCAAGAAACTGGTTGCAACAGTGAAATGTAAGTTGCTATCCTTCCATACTCCAGCACCAACGCAGCGTTACTGTGAAGGATACTGCTAGAAACCACACGGGCAACCTGCTTCTCCTTAGATCTTCTCAGTGTATGATATTTTATTCTCAACAGAAGTTTAACACTTTCTAATATGTGAACAAAAGACCAAATCTCCCCACCAATCTTAAAGTCCCTTGAGGATGTGAACACATCCTGGCAGAAAACCCCACTCAGTTCAGCCAGAAGCCTGGAGCAAGAGCTTACATATTTGGTGTGGAAACAGACATACCTTAACATACATTAAAAATCATATTTTCTGCAGTGATTAAACTGCTGCAATTCTGAAGTATAAGAAGGTAAGAGAAGTCAGCCAAGGCTTGAGGGTGGTAGAGCCAAGTATCTTGGAATGGAAGCTGACATTTGGGGAGAAATGCACCAATCATGTTCTTTTCCTAGCTGATACAATATTTCCACTTTCACTGGAAATCTACTATATTTCATCTCCAGACTGAAACATCTCTGCAACAATTTCCCAACTCTTACAACAGGTAGACTTTTAAAATGTCTAGTTTAGACTTCCAAACGCCAAGAGACTAGCCAAATTATGATTGATGGTAAGAACTATAATTCAGAGAAAAATATGAGTACTAATAATCATAATCTTATTGGCTTTGGATACATGAGATATGTGGGTATCTGTCTTTTCAAAATAGATTAATCAGAATTACTATAAGCCTTCAAGAAGATGTAATCACTTAGCATCCCCAATACCTTTGTAAGAAGCTGCATCTGGTCAGGCAGTTGTTATTCATTCTTGCCAAGCTTTGCTTTATCACACTTTCAATTGAAAAATGACACCTTCACTCCAATCATTTTAATTGATTTTTAACTTTAAAGAAGACAGAGTTATTTGGAGAACTAACTTCTTAATGGAGTAATTTGAGTGGTTTGATAAAATCCTTCAGATGATAATAAACTCCCTTTCCTAACCTAGTGCAGCTTTAAAATAAAGAAAAATGCTACTGTTGAAAGGTGCCTCATCTGTTCTAAAATGTTAACTAAATGGAAATACAACCATCCTAACACAATTTAAGTGTGACTGGTTTCTGTCAGTAATTTTTTAGTCTACAGTTTGTATATGTGCATTAAGCTATAGCATGCATGCATACACACACACACACACACACACACACACACGTGCATTAAGCTATAGCAAAGGTAAAGATGTAACATAAATGGAGAGAAGTGGGAAATGGTTGTATTCTTTTCCTAGGGCAGCTGAAACTAATTAACACAAACTGAGTGCCTTACAAGAAAAATGTATTCTTTCATAGTTCAGGAAGCCAGAAGTCTGAAACCAAGTTGTCAATAGGGCAGGACTCCCCCCTGAAAGTTGTAGGGGAGAACCCTTCTGCCTCTTACACAAGTAGTGGCACTATGAGTAGTGCCTGTGTTTCCTGCTGTGTGGATGCATAATTGCAACTCCATCTCCATCTTCACAAGTCACCTCTCTGTCTATCTCTATGCCCCTAGCTGCTCTTGTGAGGAGACATCATTGGACTCAGAGCCCACCCTAAGTCCACCTTGATTTCATCTCAAGATCCTTAACTAGTTACATCTGCAAAGACCTTTTTCCCAAATAAAGTCACATTCTGAAGTTCTGGTTAGCCATGAATTTTGTGGGGATATTACTCAACCCATTACACTGACTGTCTCTAAAGGTCAACTGTGACTCTTAACATTAACAATCTCAGCTATATAATCATAACATGCATACAGAATTATTTTACATAAGCACCCACTAACAGTATCAAATCACTCTTTACTCATAAATACTTGCAAAAAGAAACTTACGAGTCATCTTGCCCAATCTTATATCCAAAGTAAGATTTTTCTCTATGGCATAGATACTGGGGTGGAAATGGGGAATCAATATTCTGGTGTAGGAGATTCCCCAATTCCTAACTGCTATAATATATAACAGGTCTAATATCTCTTTTTGTCCAAATTTGAATTTTAATGGCAACTCTTATCCCCCTCTATGTGAATCTTTCAAACTTCTAAACAAATGACAATAACCAAGCAAATTCTTTGGCCTAGAGGACGACTAGGGGACGGTATAGCAATTAGGACTGAATCCAATGTTCAGATCCTTCCACTGTCATTCACCCACTATGACCTTGGGCCAATTATTTAATATCACCAAGTTTCATCTCTTTGTAAAGTGAGGATGAGACCTTCTGTTTTAGTTCACAGAGTTATGATGATTGCACAACTTAATCTCTGTTGAGCCCTCAGAAAACACCAAGCTTGTAAGAAGCATGTCAGCTAGACTTGATTTCATCTTTCTCAATGTCCCTCTCTAAGCCTGGCATCTAGAGAGCCAAGAGCGCCCTGCCAGAGCATGCACCTCTAGTTCCTGTCTTGAAACTGACTGATACAGATACACAGCTTCTCAATCCCCTTCTTCCTACTCAGAGGCCACTCTGCATAGACACAGTAAAGAGAGAGGCAGGAATTTGAAAAGAAAAAAAAAAATGACCGTGGATTCAAAATTCAAAAGTGAAAGATGTCACAAAAAGCAGGTGAAAATGGAGTAGCTGAATCCCCCAAAAAGGCTGCCTGAAAAGGCTGGCCTAATCAAACTCTTCATAGTCCCTGGACAACCACAGTTGGGTTAGTTTTACCATTTGAAATTCCAGTTAGATCTGCCTTTGGGTCATGGGTCCTTTTTAAAATTCCAAAACTTGCAAGATATGATGTGATGAAACAGTTATCACCTAAGATGGTAGAGATGAGCATCAGCAAGGGAATTTAAAGAAGAGCATATGTTCCATCAGAGATGTTTCACTTTTGTTATTCTCAGCCTTCAGAGAGAGAGGAGGGAGAATGTAAAAGGCCATCCAATTTACATTTCTCACCGTGATTGTTCAAAGTGAGATGGTATTTTCTTCCTCTACGCAATGTACCATATGACAACCCTTTGCTCACAAAAACTCAGAACTGAAGCTGGGAATATCAGTTTTAAAACTGCACGAGAAGATCACAGACTTTGGGGCTAACTTGGGAATCTACTACTCTCAGTAACAATCCAACAGGAAACCTGAAACCACACTACCTGACAAGTTTATATAAAAGAAAAAATGTGATTTCATGGATGAATTTTTGGACTAGAACTTTCAATGTCAATGTAGTAGGATGATTTCATTTCTTCATCTAAATATTATTTTATAAACGTCAATAGGTCTAAAACTATACTAATGATAAGCAGCTGTATCAATTTGTTGGCTAATATTCATTTATGATCAACTATACCAGTGCTTTCACATGGTTTTCCACACTACTTTTCATCAAACTGCAAGAATTTCTGATTATTTATTCCTATCAACTCTCCTTTTATTAGCTTAGGCCTAGCTTCCCATGTGCTGTTATCTTTTTGTTAATTGTTATTCTATGTAGATCACCATTCCTCCCAGCTGAATGTCATCTGAAGAATTAAGAAACATGTTTTCTGTCTGGTGTACAAGTTGCTGTTTTCATCAAATTTTATTACAAGGTAATCACTGCCTGATTTATCAAATCCTGACTGCCCCTGCCCTCTTGATTTCCCCTCTGGCTGCTTTCTCCTCTGGCTCTTAATAGATCTATATGTGGTTATAAATACAAAATTTTAAAACATTAGAATACTGTTATTAACTTAGTAGGGATGAAAGGTGGTAATGATGGTGAAAAAGCTGAGGCAAGTGGGTAAATCTTATTTTGGTAAGAGTTCTTAATTACTAAATACTGGTTCCTCAAATTCACAGTAACTTGCATGTTTTGTAGGCTATTGCTAAGCAGAGGACGTGTACTTGAAGGAGCAATGAGGTGAATGCACTGCCGGATGGGACTGCCTTTCATTGCCTGTCTAGCTGGGGGGAGTCTCTGCAGTGGTGTGAGTCCTAGAACCATCCCATTTCTGATGCCAATGACAATATTACCCACTCTGGGTATATAGCAGAGAGGGCAAAGAAATGTTCAATGGGGGGAAAAAGAGAAGTAGAAACTCACTCTTATCATTTATTGTATTTAGCCTCCGACATGCTCAATAGTCTTGCTCCCCACCTCGTTCTACACACACACACACACACACACACACACGTGTGCACGCGTGTGCGCAATAGAGAGAGAGAGAGAGAGAGAGAGAGAGAAAGAGAGAGAGATACTGGGTGGGGAAAGCATGACAAAAAAAATTGAACAAGAAATTAAAAAAAGTAAGACCTTCCTGTATCTTAGAAATCAAAGATTTTCATCCAGTCCCTGAGGTTTATGGCTGTCTTGGCATCTCCCCTGGCCATTTACAGACTGACCTCTGAAATCACTTCTAGTTTCCCATAGGAACTCAGAATGGCTGAAATGCATCAGCCCAGCCAATACAGTACTCTGGCCACCCATGTTTCCATGGACATGAATATTTAGCTTTTCTGAAGTCGGTGTTAAGCGATGTATCCCAATTTTTCTTTAGACATAACTTTGACTCAGTCTTTCATAAATTTGTCATTCTCTACTTGGCATCCATTCATATTTCCTGCCTGCATCACCTCTGGACTTAAAAGATGACTGCTTTATCATATTATGTGTTTTTCATCACTCAAAGATTCAAGGCAGAGACTGAAGAATATTTCACTCAGTGGTCCTTGGGCTTTCGGGAGTTTCAAAATCACTTGGAGAACTTTAAATTCCCCTGCAGTGTTTGAAAATGCTTGTGGTGGTAGTATTCAAGAATTTACATTTTTAATTAGCACCCCCAGGAGGTTCTGATACAGGTGAACACTTTAGGAAATGCCCATGTAAGTAGCAGAATCATAATGTGCATCTTTGAAATTCAGACCTGATGTCCCTCTTACTCTGGAAGGTAGTCTCCGCAATCTCTACAGCCCATCTGAGTATCTGGGGCAGTGGGGCTGTCCTTCCCACTTGTGCCCCAGAGCAGCCACCTCCTTATCCCTGGCTCCTCATGGGGTCTATATTTCAACTCTTCTAAATGACACTTGATCCTTTCACTTGCCAGCAGGAAAAGGCATATCCTGATTCTAAAACCACACACTCCCTAGCTACACCTTCCAGATCCTCTTTTGCACCAGCTGATCCAAGCAATTTCCGGTTCCCTGATCTGACACTTTTTACCAATTCTCCCTCAGATGTGCGAGGTTTTTGTGGTTCCTCACTAATTGACATGCAAAGAGTTCAATGTCCAGCTCTAAGTTAACAGCTCTACATATTTCACTGGGTACAAACATATAAACTCTGCATATATCTGCCTTGGGAGATGTCTTCCTTAGTGCCCCTCCCACACAGTTACAAGATCTTCCAGTTTCTATTCAAAGTCATGGAGTCAATTACATGTGTTCATATGACAAATTGCCTCAATCCTTACTTTAGCTTATGTGACTATTTGTGGCCAAAACAACTTTTGTAAGCCTGACAACTTCATCCAGAGCAGAAAGATATATCCCCTGAAGCCCAGGACTGCACTTACTAATAGATTCTTGCTGAAACAATGACAGATAAGTACGCCTAACTTCACACATTGGATGTATTCAAAATATTCCACATGGTAAATTTATGTTTTAAATGCAATAAAGAAGCAGAGTTGTTAAAGAAAACCTGAAAATAAAATCAACAAATATTGTGCCCCAAATATATATGTAAAACACTCACTGTGCTCCAAAGAAATACAGGTTCCAGTGCCCAAAGATATTAAACAAACTCCTGAATGGGAAACACCCAAACAAAAACTTACAAAAGCCTGCAATTATGCCAAAATTATACAGAATGAGGAATCTTTTTATGAAGAGAAATAACTAAGTTGTTTTTAGGAAAACTGGTACCATTTAAGATGTATTCTCAGTGGTCCTTTAAAAAAATTAAAGTGATGGTTGAAAATAGCAAGAGTAGGGCCTCCCTGGTGGCGCAGCAGTTGAGCGCTGGGTTGCAAAGCTGCCCGCAGCCTCTGCAGCACAGGTTCCACCCCCAGCAGCGGGGTGAGGGTCCCACACGGTGCGCAGACCTCTCCTGCCGCCCGCTGCTCCCCTCAGCAGTATACTTCGTCAGTCTGTCTGTTCCGCAACCCGCTCTGTCTCTGGTGAATTCTCTCACCCTCCCATGCCTCTGACTGTACCCAGTGCTTGTATAAATAAATAAATAAATCTTTAAAAAAAAAAAAAAGAAAGAAAGAAAGAAAGAAAATAACGAGTAAAACATCTCTAACGGAACATATGAACATCTTTAAATTTTTGTATAAGACTCAAGAAGCTTTGCTACCACTTCATATTCTTACAGAACTACAGTTATACAATAGCTTTCGAAACAAACATATAAATGGCAAGAATCTCACTGTTATGAAGGATTTATCTACACATTACAGGAACTCGCTCCCATTCCAAGTCCCCAGAGGTAACCTGATGCCTTAATGGGTGATGGAACAATCTGTCTCCTTCTAGAAGTAAAGGGCGTTATTGCTTCTCCACCCCCCCATCCATATGCCCCCTGAAATGTGGTCACATCAAAATTCTGTTCTAACACAACAGCAACAACTGCAGAAAATGGAGACCGCAGCACTCATCTTCCTGAAAGAGGCAGACAGACCTTGAACTTTGACTTAAAAAAGAGAGAAATCTGAATTTGAGGATGAAAAAGCAGAATTCTGTGGCCATTTATGATAGCCTAACAAAAGCTTAGAGCAGAAAAAGGAAAAACTGATTTCAAGAAGCAAGGAAAGAACTTTTCTGAAATGGCAGGTCATCATAGTCCTGAATGGCTATGTTGGGAATGGATACTTCCAAAGCCATTTATGTGTTTAAGCTATTTCTGTAAAGAAGTATCTTTTATACTGCAGGTCAAAAACAACAAACAAAACACATCATTTCCTCCTATGTTATGTGGAACAGGGCCACCATGCCACACATGGTGCTATGACAGCTAGTGTCACCATGAGTCAAGAAACATTTTGTTTTGTTTTGGTCCCACAAAGGTACCCAACTGACAAGTTTTGCCCAAGTTGAATGAATGGCTGGTATCAGGTTGTTAGGGGATTAAGTATGTGAGCCTCCCCCAAATAAAGATCAAGTGAAGTCCTAACCACCACTTATCTAAGAGTGTAACCTTATTTGTAGGTAGAATATAAAGATCATCAAGTTAAGATGAGGTCACTAGGGTAGACTGGAATCCAACCTGACTGGTGTCCTTACAATAAAAAGGGAAATCTGACAGAGACAGACATGCTTACAGGAAGAATGTCATATAAAAGTTAGAGTCAAGGGCCTCCCTGGTGTCACAGGCGGTTGAGCACAGCACTGTGAAGCTGTCTGCAGCCTCTGTAGCGTTGGTTCAAACCCCGCCAGCCTCAGAGCAAACCACATGGCTAGCAGACTTCTCCTGTCTTGCCCGCTGCTCCCCTCAGCAGTGTATTTCATCAGTCTGCCTATTCTGTTCCCCACTCTGTCTTTGGTGAATCTTCTCACCCTCCCGCGCATCTGGACTGTACCCCAGCTCTTGTATAAATAAAATAAATCTTTAAAAAAAATAAAAGTTAGAGTCAGGACAGAGACCTGCACCAATAGAGGAAGCAGGGCCCTCCAACACCTTGACTTCAGACTTCTAACTTCTGAAACTATGAGAAAACCTCTGTGGTTTGAGAACTCAATTTGTGAAACTTTGTTACAGCAGCCCTAGACTAATATACTGATTGTCAATAGTGTGCTAAGACTGGTTATTTTGCTAATTATAACTAATAAAACACTAATTTATCAAATATATATATTTTTTAGATTTATTTTTTATTTATACAATAGCTGGGGTACAGGCCAGAGGTGCAGAAGGGTGAGAGTATTCACCAAAGACAGAGTAGGGAGCAGAACAGGCAGACGGACCAAAATACACTGCTGAGGGGAGCAGCAGGCGCGACAGGAGAGGTCTGCCACGCCATTTTGGAATCTCCCTGGCCAGCCGGGAATCAAACCTGCACTGCAGAGGCTGCGGACAGCTTCACAGAGCTGTACTCAAGCTGCTGCGCCACTGGGGAGGCTCATCAATATATGTTTTTAAGAGAAAAGTTAACATTCTATTCCCAGGATACTATTTCTATTTTACTATGGCTCTGTCTCAGAATCATGACCAAATCTTAGGAACTCAAAATATAAAAACAAAAAATAAACAAAAAAATGACCCAGGTAGTACTGATTACAAGGATAAAGAATGCCTCTCCAAATAGAACCAAACTAATTCTAGACAAGATTGAGCCTTTAATCCCTTTGACAATGTTAATAAGTATCATTATCTAGTTTGAGTCTCATTTTCTTTCAATTCCTTCTCTTTTGGTAAACTAGCCAATAAACAGGATTTTACAGATCAGGTCTCTCAGAACTACTGTCCTTGAGCCAAATCCATCTGCAAATTGCTCGTATAAATAAAGTTGACTGGAACATAGCCATGTTCATTTGTTTACATATTACCTATGGCTGCCTTTGAGCTACAAAAAGCAGAGAGAATGCTCAGTAATTTTTGACAGATGGGGCCTGCAAAGTCTAAAATATTTACAGTCTGGGCCTTCACATAAAAATGTTTGCCAATCCCAACTTTAGCCTATGAGATGTATGAGCACTCTGAATGTAAACCTTTACTGGTTGTTTCTTCTAACTGCAACAATCTCAACTCCATGGTCCCACTTTACAGATTCCTCTAGTGAACAATGGAAAGCGGAAGGGCCGCATAGAAATTGAAGAGAGTATCTTTTTTGCTTGATTTTTCTCTTAATGCTCTCTAGTTTTTCCACATCCCTTTAAAGGACAGAAACCAAATTTGGCAATGAACTGATGCCAAGAACATGAAAGACAGACTTCATTTTCTTCTCTATTCTTGCTTTAGTACCTTTAAAAAAGATAGCTTAACACAGCCAAGAAAGGACAGAGGGACTGAGATGACAATCAACTCAAAGACAAAACTAATCAGTCAGCTGGGAATCTTGTTTCTTGAGATTAAGTCAAATGCACCTGGAAGTAAAACACCTAAATTCAGGTCAAATGGAGCATAACAGTGGCACTTAGACATTCTCTCCCTATTCACTTCTTAAGGACCTGCACCTCTATGGCACTGAAAAATTTCTAATATATATAGTTATTTACGTACATGCTCCATAGTCCTTATTAGACTGTAAGGTAGAGAATAAGATCATTAATCTTTTATTACCTTCAGAAACTAAAACAATGCTTGCCCCATAATGGGCTCTAAAGTATTGACTGAATAAATGAAAACCCATGCTGGATTTGTTTACAAAGATCCAAACTGCACTGGGAGTCAGGAATGGGGTTTCTACTTTTGCCTTTGTTACAAATAAGCCAAATGGTGTTGAAATATCCTCATAGCACTGGTTTCGTAAAGGCCTTTCAGCACTAAATAATCTATCAATGCTTTTTTTGGTGATTTCTTCACATCACTTCATCCAAAGCATTACTGTGAGTCATGGCTCACTCAGGATAAATTTTCATGTTTTATCAACAGAAAGTTTTGGTGAAGTTCTCTGACAGATCTTTTGTAGACTAGACAACTTAGAATCTTAAAATACAATGAAAGAAAAATGCCCCACCCTTAGTGTTTAAATATCTTAGTTAACACAAAGGACAATGACTTGGATGAGCCTCTAGCACAGCACAGGGTCGTAAAGTATGAAGTGTGGTTTCTTCTATACAGGAACCTACCTAGAAACCACAGAGCAAACTGAGTGCCACAATAAGTCAGGCAGGAAGGGGTGAAAAAAATATGTAAATTCTTCTACCCACAGTCAATTATATGAAAAAGGCAACACAAATTTAGAGGGCAAGAGTATTCATTAGGGCCTCCCTGGTGGCGCAAGGGGTTAAGACACAACCTATGAAGCTATCTGCAGCCACTGCAGCATGAGTTCCATCCCCCGCCAGGGAGCAACCCACATGGCGCAGCAGACCTCTCCTGACTCGCCCGCTGCTCCCCTCAGCAGTGTACTTCGATCAATCTGCCTGTTCTGTTCCCCACTCTGTCTCTGGTGAATCCTCTCTTCCCCTGCACCTCTGGCCTATATCTCAGTTCTTATATCCATAAATAAATAAATCTTTAAAAAAATAAAATGAAAAGAGTATTCATTAATTAGAACATGTGGGCTTTCTAGATCACTGATATTTTAAACTAGACTGATTTCCCAGGTCAGTAATCTTGGTTTCAGAGAAGTTTTAAGAATGAAATTGGTTGGAAAACTAACCTTGAGAGGAGAAATTAAAAACAGTTGATAGTTGGCAGATATTATTTTGTCTGAAAATAACATGCAACAAACCATCTCACAGGGCCTATTCTGTTCAAAGAATGATTTTAAAAAAACCCTACATGAAAGCAATTCAGAAAACACTGGTGCAAGGGTGTGCCACAGTGGGGATGGCAGGACACTAAGAGTTGGAAGGAGGCCAGTAATTTTCAAGCTCTTGAGACTTTGAGAAATTGTTCAATGTCTCTGGTTTTCAATATCAAGGGTTCGACTAGATCATTTCTTCTTTTTTTTTAATTTTTTTTTTTAATAGAGGCATGTTTTATTTATTTGTTCGTTTGTTTTGTTTTGTTTATACATGCACTGGGTACAGTCAGAAGCACGGGAGGGTGAGAGAATTCACCAGAGCCAGAGCGGGGAGCAGAGCAGGCAGAAGGACGGAAGTACACTGCTGAGGGGAGCAGCGGGCGGCAGGAGAGGTCTGCGCGCCATGTGGGACCCTCCTGTGGAGGCCAGGGAGCAGCCGGGGATCGAACCGGCGCCGCAGAGGCTGCAGGCAGCTTCGCAACCCAGCGCTCAACCGCTGCGCCACCGGGGAGGCCTGAACTAGATCATTTCTAAAGTCCCTTCCCATCGAAAACGCAAAGGACTCCTTTAAATATGTTTCCCAAACTATTCTATAGATACAGTTAATGAATATTCTGGGACTAAGTGGTTCCATGATCAAGCAATTTCAGGAAATAATGGCAACATAAATGTCTTTACAGCAGAGCTTCTCAAACTTTCCATGCTAATTTATACCGTTAGCCTTCAAGACAATACTGTATAGCGTGTACTGTTTCCCAATTTCTTGAACACTGAAGATTTTAATTCCTGAAACATTTCCAACATTTAATAAAACCCAAGTATCTTAGTGAACACAATCTGGGGAAAGCAGCTTTAAACAATAAGCTTCATGAATTTAAAATCATATGCTGAAAGAAGCAAAATACTTATGTAATAGTTTAGGGCATCCATTTCAGAAATTGTAGAATATCTCTAAAGTGTCTACATGTCATAAAGCATTATATCTCTCTTTGACCCTTAACTCTGGGAAGTCAAGGGCAGATAGCAGACATTACCAATGGCAATTGAGAAGTGATTCCTTCTAGAGCTGCCTCATTACAAAGTATTTTCTGCTACACCATTATTACAATTTCAGACTTTCCTTGACCCATTCTCCAAGAATATGCTTGTATAAAATGCTTTTAAGGAAAAAGGGAGGTGGGAAGAAGACCAGCACCTGTGCAAGGTACTGTGTCACATCTAATTACCTCAGTACACTATTTTATCTACTTCTGTCATTGACGAGATTAAAACCAAGAAAGTTTATGTGTTCACATTAAAAGAACAAATGATTGATGAAGCTGGGTCTCATAACCACCTTCCCTTCATCATTCTTGCTGGTATACCAGAGAAGCCTTAGACACTGGGTGAAAATCCTTGTTCTACATCTATTCACTCTGGGATTATGGGTGAATAACTTAAACTTTCCTCCTCTGTGAATTAAGGGGAAATATCTCACAGAGGTGTTGGAAAAAAGGGACAGTGGGTCTGAACCCAGTCCTTTGAATGGTCTACAAAGAGTGCTCAATAAATACTTGTCCCTTTTCCTTCAAAGAGCTAATAGGTTTTGTGAGGAGAACTAATATATCATCAAGGGCAAAAAGAGAAGTAAGTGTATTTAGAAAGGTGAGTAAAGGCTGCTGGGGGAGGAGAGAAGTTAATAAAGTAGGAAGCTGCTACTGAGAATGTATCATCAGTGAACCCAGAAACCCACCCAATCAGCTACACTTATTAAGTGAAGGAGGGGCTTAAGTTGGGCACTGTACCTCCTAAAGCGAATGGGATGGGGGAGACACTGTGTCCACAGTAATAGAACTATTAATAATAACTGTAGAATTTGGGCTCTCTAACCTGTACACCTTTTTTAATCTTTAAAAACAACTTATGGTGCTTTCAGATAGTTTGACAGTATAGTTTAAAACTTAAGTTCAGCTTGTGGTTTAGGTAAAAAAAAATTAGTATTTTATTTTGGTTTGTGGCTTAAGGTTGGCTCAGGTCTGTTTGAATATGATTTGATTTACACAAATACTATACTAGTGGTATTGGGAAATTTAAATTATACGAGACACATCTTAAGAAATTATAACCAGAACACTGACTGTGAGTCAGACAAGTATGTTATCTCATTTAATCCTCCCAAGAACTCTATAAGGGAAGAACCTCAAATGCGCCACTTTCAGTATCTGGACCATGGCATTTCCTCTCAAACCTCTCTCCTTCCCATACTCCAAAGGATCCTTCTTTTTATATTATGAGAATTCCACGTCCCTCCCTGTTCTCAAAGTTCAATACTACTTTTGATTTCACAGTCTTCTTAACCTTCATAGCAATACACTTGATTTTCACACCTCTTCACCTTACCAATGCCAAACCCTACATAAAAGATTCCTTTCCCACATTTATTGCTTAAAAAAAATCAGAATTATCTTGCTAGGCACTGACTACAACTCAGTCATACTTTTAGTTATTTCTGAATGCTCACCAAATTCCCAGCACTTATTACAAATATTTTGTCACATACTTTGAGCCTAAAACCCCCTCCGCCCCCACTTTTTGCCATGATTCCAGACAATTTTACTAAAATGTAAGCTTTTAAAAGACTGCTTCACTGGTCTTCCTACTCTGGACATCCCAGCATAACCAATCTCCCCTTCCCTGTATCACTGACTAGAGCGCCTAAGACTAGCCCTGCCTCAAGCTTTCTCGAAAGAAAGACCTATTCCCAGCTATTCCCTGTTGGCTATTACCTATCTCTACCGACAACCACAGTCAGATACTAAGATAATCTTGCCTGCAGGATGTCTGAAGGGGACTCTTTTCTTTGGACAGCTGATTTTTTCAGACACACCCTCTTCACTCTTATGCTCCTTAAACCCTAGGAATGTGCTTTCTTCCACCCTCACCCCACTCTCCCCCCTGCCCCACCAAGCACATACTACTCTATTGAAACTTCTGTTTCAAAGGCTTTCAAAGACATCCCAATGGACATTTCCAATAGCATTTTTTTTAAACTCAGTCTTATAAAACTCAGTTGACCTAGGCAAGACCTTGAGAAGAGGTAACAAAGCTGATCAATTCATCTCAAAACTTTGTTCGCCTTTGGCTTCTGTAACACTTTGATTCTCCAAACAGTTTGCTATTTGTTTTCCCTCTGTCAAAGGCTCATACGCCGTCTCTCTATGAAAGAACCTGCACTCTCCTAGGTCTGTCCAGACCTTCTTGGACATATTCTCTCCTTGGAGCCCTTTAATCTATTTCCAATGCTTCACCTATTAAATCTGAGGAGGTTCTGAGCTTCTTACATAGACCACCAGTTCTATTATTTCGAACTACTTGCTAGACATTTCTGCCTGTGACAGGGACATGGGAAGAGTGGTAACATTAATTAAAATGGCCAATCACACCCACTGCCTTTCCTCAGCAATTATTTTACAGTGATAGGATGGATGCTTTAACCATTCAGTATCCTACCCACCCATCTTCCATACTCTTATTGAAATGGATGATCTTTTAAGATAACCAGTGCACTTTACATGATAGATGTTACAGATGACATATGCTAGCAAGAAAGAGAGGGACCATGTAACTGGTCCATTCCAAAGAATGTGTGGACCCAGGACAAATATGAAAATCTATGCACCTGTGTGACATAACCTCTACACTGGCTTTAAGGCAATCCAAGGGAAATAGTAATGAAGCCATCTCCTGAATGCAAAATGAGATTTTACTGTGGCCATACTGGGGGTGCAACTAGTCTTTCAGGCTGGACAATTCTTTCTTACAGGACTGACTACACATGGCAGGGCACTTTGCATCTCTGATGTCTGGACATGGAGTATTAGAATTTTGCAGACAACTTTCCTCCCCTGTCACTATATTTTAACATCTAAAAATATAGAAAATCCCAGTAAGAAAATGGTTGGGTTTAATCCCTGAACCCAGTGCAAGCAAGGTTGCAATAATTTTCACTTTCCCTCTCGTTTAAGACTGGAAAGCTAGGCTCCTCTTTTACCAAGACCTCCCAGTCTCCATCCATTCCATCTCCTTACTAGATTTTTTTTTATAATAAATTTTATTTTTATATTCCCCATACAATTGCAACCCCCACATTCTGACCCCAATCCCTCCCCTCCCGCCCCCCACTCCACCAAAAAGTGTCTCTAGTTCATAGTTTTTTGTTGATTTTGATTTTCACTTTCTTATAGTTATTCATTTTCCTGGTCCCTTATTTAAGTTTTCTAGATTCCTGCTAGGAGTGAGACCATCCGGTATTTTTCTTTTTCTTTTTGGCTTATTTCACTGAGCACGATCCCTTCCAGCGCCATCCATGTTGCTGAAAATTGCATGTGTTTATCTTTTTTGAATGCTGAGTAATATTCCATGGTATATATGTACCACATCTTCTTGATCCAGTCATCTATTTTTGGGCATTTGGGCTGTTTCCAAAGCTTAGCTATTGTAAACAGTGCTGCTATAAACATAGATGTGCAGGTGCTCTTTGGAATTGATGTTTCTGTGTCCTTTGGGTAAATACCTAGGAGTGGAATTGCTGGATCATATGGAAGCTCTATGTTTAGTAGATCAAGAAATCTCCACACAGCTCTCCATAGTGGTTGGACCAGTTTGCACTCCCACCAACAGTGCAGGAGAGTTCCTTTTTCTCCACAACCTCGCCAACATTTGTTGTTGCTAGCTTTTTTAATATGTGCCATTCTCACTGGTGTAAGATGGTATCTCATGGTAGTTTTGATTTGCATTTCCCTGATTACAAGTGATGTTGAACATTTTTTCATATGCCTGTTGGCCATTTGCATTTCCTCTTCAGAGAAGTTTCTTTTTAGCTCTTCTGCCCATTTTTTCACGGGGTTATTTTCTTTGTTGTTGTTGAGTCTCATCAGCTCTTTGCAGATTTTTGTGATCAGTCCTTTATCATTAGTGTTGGGTGCAAAAATGTTCTCCCAGTCAGTGGGGTTTCTCTTTGTTTTTGTTATTGTCTCTTTTGCTGTGCAGAAGAAGCTCTTTAATTTGATGTAGTCCCAGCTGTTTATCTTTGCCTTCACTATCACTGCTTTGGGTGATGTGTCTGTAAAGATATCTTTGATGTGCAAATCACGTAGTGTTTCGCCTATATTTCCTTCTATATATTTTATGGTTTCAGGTCTTATGTCTAGTTCTTTAATCCATTTTGAGTTGATTTTTGTGTATGGTGTGAGGTGGTGGTCAAGCTTCATTCTTTTGTATGTAGCAACCCAGTTTTCCCAGCACCATTTATTGAACAAACTTTCTTTGCTCCAATGCATAGTCTTTGCTCCTTTGTCAAAGATTAGTTGACCATAAATCTGTGGGTTTATTTCTGGATTTTCTATTCGATTCCATTGGTCTGTGTGTCTGTTCTTGTTCCAATACCATGCAGTTCCTTACTAGATCTTATCAATTCTTTCTGGACAACACCCAGAAGCTAGTTCAACTAATACATTTACAACTGTTACTACTCCATTTTACAGTTTTATTTAAATGGTGGCAACACCTTCTAAATTTAGGTTCACCTCTCATCCATTTTATAGTAAGCTTCATATATCATCCTTTTCTGCCCTCCAGCCTCTATCTTGCAGTCTGGTTAACCTGAATTACTCACTATTCCCCTAGTAAAGTCCATGCTTTCCATCTTCATATTTTTGCTGTTACATTTCTACCACTTGACATGTCACCTTCATGATGCAATCAACAATCCCATCTCCTAGTTAGAAATTTTGGCATCACCTCTAAGTCCCCTGTCTCCCTCTCCATTCCGTGTGCAGTCAAAATCTTCTGGAGGACTCAGATCCCACTGGCAAACTGGTGAAAGCAATGAACGTTTTCCAAGAGAAGAATTAATACACATGCAACATTTTATATACAAGTCTAGGTGTTTTATGTACTCAGATGATATACAAAATTTGATCTTTCCTCCTGTCCATAATTTAGCCACCTTCTTTTACGTCCTTAACATCTTGCAACTGTTTTCATAGCTAGTTAACTGGTTTCCCTGACAAGCCTCTTCCCTAAGACGCAATATTGTATCCTCAGATGCCACTAGTTTGCTTCCTATAGAATCTCTGTTCCAAAAACCACTTAATGTAAGCCACACACTCAGTAATTATTTAACTCAGTATTTCTGAGTCTGTTAAAAGAATGCAACCATTCCCTTGGCAATGGCAAAAAGTTTCTGACTGAGAAAACTAAAAAAAAAAAAAAAAAAAAAATTAAAAAAAGGAGGGAAAAGACATTTCTATAATATTTGATTAGGTGGGTCACGATGGTTTTCCAAAAGGATGATTTTCAGGTAGTTCTCTAAAGTGGAGATCTTATCTTAGAGCAGAGTTGAAAGAAAATTGTAGATGATGAGAATATAACAGGGGAAAAGGAATATAAAAAAACTAGATAATACAAACAATGAGGCTACATTTTTGCACCAACCTACAGCATATCAAAACAAGGGGATTTAAACAGATTTTGCCAAATGATGCATCAATTAATAGATTAAGAACCTACCAAGACAATATTGCTTTCCTGCTCTATCTCTCACTCAGCCCTCAGCCCTTCCTCCCTCCCTTCAGAGCTCTCTGCTCCTTTCACTCTGAGGTCTACAAGCCTCTATAGCGCACACCTAAAACTCCCCTGATAAACTGAAAATCCCCCTGGATTACACAGTAACAACAGTTTCTAAAATGCTTACAGAAACCTTTGCTGTTCCATTATAAAGAAGCCACACCTCCCATTCCACTGCCCTTTCAAAAAGCTAAAATTAAATAGCAAGTATGCTATGAAGACAACCTCCAGTACTCATAGTAAAACAAATCCCAAAGAGTCTGAAATATGGAGTAGCGAAGTTTTAGGTTTTCACATTTAATACAGAAATTAAGTGCGGGGGAAATTTATCCACAAAGCAGCTGTATTTAAATACAGCCATAAATCAAATGAAAACAGACAATCATAGTAATTAATCAATCTTCAGAATTGCTATTTTTCCTGAAAAGTAATCTAGAACGCAACTACATTTTCCGCTCACTGACCCAAATGGATTAACTGGTGTCCCAAAAATGTTTCTAAACAACTACAGAGGCCTGTCTAAAGCATGAATAAAATAGGAAAATACTAACATCATAAATAGAAAACCTATCTGTCAGAAATGGGTGATTTTCAAAAAAGGTGATAAAGGAGTCTGCAGTAAAAAGTAAGAATAGAAATCCGCAAAGAATAGGAAGGAGACACATCTCAAAGCTCAGAAGGAACAAGCAGCACTTAAACATGTAATTTGCTGACTCTTCAATGCCAGGAACCCTTTTGATTTTCACCACAAATTTTGATGGTAATTATACAATTTCTATACTTTTGTTACTTGATCTCATAAAATATGTAAGCTCACTGTGGGGAGCAAGGAAGATGAGGAGGTTAAAAAAAACAAGACTCAAGAAAAATAAGTTATTCAAGATTTTATCTACCAATAGAGAAAACACCTATTCATATTTTGGCATATTTCCCTCCAGTCTTTTTTTAATGCATATTTGCCAACTGTATTATATGCACAATTAAGACATACAAATATAATCCTCCCCAATTTACATCATTTTGAAATTCCATGTGTTAAAATAAATAAAGTAGAACCAAAATACAGTTCTACTTATTAGAGCAGTATTTTGTACAACACAAAGTTTGTTGTCCCTGTTCCCATTAATAAGTGTTAAGTAACAATAACTATACTGATTCATTATTTTAATACAGAATTTGGTTTGCTCCATTTAATTTTGTAACCTTGTCCTAACTCCAGGAAAAGATTTCTTCTTTCCTCACGGTATGTCTAGTCTATTTTAAAACTTACCAAGCTTTTAGAATGTGTTAAGCAAAGCATTCTCTACATACGCAAGTTTAAAAACAAACACCTACAGATGTCTAAGGACCAAAAAAATGTTTATTTTTCTGAGTAATGCAGAGAAGGCATCTTTGAAAACCAAATATACAAACAACAGAACGAATTCAGGAAATCATCCTGCATATACTAATAATCAAACCTGTCCCTTAGCAAATTAAAACACAGCATTTTTCATTAATAAGACTAATCAATGCTCTTGTATTCCTTCTCCAGTCACTTGGACATAAAATAAAGATTCGAGACTTGAAAGGCTTTCTGGGCCTAAAGTGAAGGCAAACTCTGCAAACAAGTGCATAATAAAGGAACAATTATTTTTAAATATGGTGAAATGTACTTTTCAACTTCTTTGGGTTTTCTGTTTGTTTTAATGTTGTTGAGAGTTTTATTTTCAAACTCCAGGTCCTCACTCTTGGAGGCTGCCCTCCACTTTCAAAACACAGTCCATTATTAAAGGTTGTACCAAGGTCTCCCAGGATCACACAGAGCCTCCCAGGACCACCCGCTGCTGCTTGCTCTGTGGGGACATTAATAATAATAACACCTTAGAAGGATTAACAACAACAACCCTGTGGAGTGGGCACTATTATCTTTACTTTACAGAAACTGAGGCTCAGGAGAGGGTAAAAGAAAAGGCACGCAAATGGGTGAGCCAGGACTTAAGAAAGGGTCTTTCAATCAAGTTGTGTGATTGTTAAAGAGGTTAAAATGTGAAATCTGCAAAATTATCAGGGCTCAAGGAGTATTCTAAGAGGCAAAATTTTAGGTGGGTAAGTAGGGATATGTTTCACAATTATTATTTTTTTTATAATAAGTGTTTCTAAAAGCAAATTAGGTTCCCCAGAGATAGTGGTACTAGACTTAGCAAATAAAAATAAAGAGCAGCACATAATATTTGAAACATATGCAAAAATATTATTCACTGTTTATGTGAAATTCAAATTTAACGTGGCATCTTGCATGTTATCTGACAATCCTAGAGTGAAGGCCTTTATGAGACAGACCAAAAAAAAAAAAAAAAAAAAAACCACTAATAAATTGCAGAGCTACAATTCCCCAAGCTGAAATCTGGGAGGTTCTGAGTACCACATGTCTTCAGGAGGCCAACTAAAAGTAAGTGAGGTGGGGTTACAGCTGTTTTTCACTGGGCTTCCTCCCCTTTCTCCTGGTAGCAGAAACACAGCCCTTGACTCCAGAGACCTGGCTTTCACTAACTAAGCTATTTAATTTCACTGCCTCAAAATTTCTAACCCTTCTCTACTTTACATGAATGTTGTGAAGATTAAATATAACTGAGGTTGGGAAAGGATATCATTTATCTCTTTCAATATATATTTATGGGCAGAGTGCTCTAGAAATACATTCTCGGTCTGGACAAGATGGACTCTCACCCCACCATCAAGATAGGGCTCCAACACAAAAGGGTGACAAATAAATGGTAAGATAGTTGACAGCTGTCTCTAAAAAGAAGGAAAAATAAAAAATGAGCAATGTGTTCCAAATGTGAATGATACAAAAATACCGTGAAAGCCAAAAAGGGTGCCTATGAGAAAATGTAGGTGGTCACTAATGAGTTCTGTACTTTTAAAATGGCCATGGATACATATTTAAAACAGTTCCTTGACTCACACATACCACTGAATCACCAACGCACGGAGATGACTGACTTCATGTAAAACAGCTCGAGACCTTCCTTATCATGCCAATTTATTTTTCTTCTACTTTTCACTAAACCTCAGTGGGTTGAGTATATTTACCTTCTTTTTTCAAAAAGTAACAAATTAGGGCTGGCTCAGACAATGTTCATTCAAATTTTTCTAAGCACAACTTTAATTTCGAAACTTTAACAAAACCTAATCTACTACATACAAATTGCAGTGAACAGAAACTGCTTGAAGAGGATTAATCAACAGTTTTGTATGTCATCTTCTAACAAGGCTAAACACTGAATCACTGCTGAATTTTTCATGTGCAGCTACACCCAGTTAATCTTCAAGAAAGCAGCAAACTATGTAAATCTACTTGAACTGGGGAGATAAGTACTTCATTCATCAAAAGTTAGCAACATTTTACCAAATTCAGCCACATGACTTGTAAAGAAAAAGAAATATACACACAAATATACTAGTATTTAACTCCCATCTAGGAAAAAATTCCCATTAAAAACCAATGGAATGCATTACTTAGCAAATAAAGGGGAAAAAGGCATAGTACTTACCAAATATTAATAAATACTAAAATATACACTATAACTGAGTCAGCTACCTCAAGAAAGCAGTTCCAAAATGAAAACGTGAAGAAAGAAATAGCTAATGTAAGTATTCAAAGGAAAAGGGAAATATACCCTTTCTACACTTAGAAGCTTTTTTTTCCCTTTCAAAAGGCATTTTTTTCTTTCAGAACACACTAAATTATTTCACACCTACCAAAGTCCTGATACGTGATTTTCATTTGGACTGGGGGTGGGTAGGTGCTATATAATCAGACTGGACTTCCTAAGGAATATCATATCGGAAAGTCACAGTCAATGATAATAGGACACATTCATTTCTCTGAGACTGGAACCAACGATCTTCGTTGAGCTCACTAGGTTATCAACCCCACTCAAAGCGCCTCACTTTGACCTGAGCAGAGCAGGTGGATTTCTAGGGTGCTCACGGCTTGTGATGCAGGAAAATCCTGTTCATCATCCTAGATGATGCCAGAGATCAGTGCTCCTTGATCACCACGTGGGGCAGGAGGGGCACGAGCACCACCCACCTGGCTTTTAACTGAAACTAACTCTGAAAAAAACTGTGCAATACCTGGATATCAATGCTACTTTCAAATATCACCATACACCAGCCATATGCTCTACCACATCCTTCACCTCCTGTTTCACCATCTTTCTCTTCCCACCCCACCCCCCAACCCCCAAAATGGAAGGAATCCTGTAAGGTCAGGAATCGACACTGAGCAGGTTTTCTGATCCCATGCAGACTGGGTAAAGGAGGAGTCAGAGTCCTCAGTGGTTTTGCAGGTTTTTATTGGGTTCACCAGGCATATGGCAGGCAGGGGTGCTGGGGGGCCAGGAGGCTGGCAGGCCTCCCAGCCCCCAGCAGGTCTTCACCTGGGCTCTCCGGCCTTCTCTCAGCTTCTCTTTTGGCTTCTACTGGCGTCCCCGTGATGCTGCCCTTAAAAAGCAGTCTTAGCCCAGGTGAATCCCATCTACCTATGCCCACACCCTATTCCAGGTGCTGCCATCAGGCCTGCATTCAGGACCACAAGGATCCATCATCTATCCTGATGGCAGGAGGGCAGAAAAGCCTGACATTTTTCCTTACCCTACAAATCCCTACACTGAACTTTTGAGATTATTAGGCCAGTGGGCAGCGAGGTGGGTGAGCTCTCTGATTTCCTGTTGAGATGTGCAGTAAGCAGAATGGCCGGAAGTGTGGTGGCTTTAAGAGTTTGACTGCCAGGATCCAAATCCCGGCTCTGCATTTTAGATCATATACATTGGGCAGGTTTACTTAATCTATGCCTCACGTTTCTCCTTTTTGACTTTTCATTTAAGTACCTCTGGTTCAGATCATATTTGTTCCAGGTGTACATCACTACAAATCAGTATCTGTATACACTACATCAAGTTCACAACAAAAGGTCTGCTTCCATCCTTTATCATACAACTGAGCCCTTTGACTCAATTTTCCTACCCTCTTTATGCCTCAGTTGTCTTAACTGTAAAATGGAGACACTATTACCTTCCTCATAGGTAAGGTAACTGAATGAGATAACCCACCTAAAGCACTGAGAATAGGGACAAGCAGACAGTAGGGTGCTCACTGGTGGCTAGCTTTAACTACTGCATATGTATCACACAAGTGTGATTCTGACTCATATTTCTTTCCAATGGTGATTTTATAAGGACTCCTCACATTCCTTTTTCCCCCTCAAATTATCTGAAATCAATTCTAAAAGCTGATGATCTGTTTCTAGATTAAAAGCAAATTGCATTATACACCTAAACTTTGCCTATTCCTTCTTTAAAAAGAACAAACTAATATGAACTGAAAGGTGCAAGCTTACCGTCCCAAAATCTTAGGAAAAGCATTAATTAGACTTCCTGTTTAGACTAAGCCAGGATGAGATCACAAAGTCACTCATGGTAACCAGGTCCCGGAGCTGGAAGTGTGCTTTCACAGTGAATAGCTAAATACTAACAAAAGAAACCTTTGACTCAAATACCACTGGTACCCGGGGTCTTGTGTCTGTATAATGCCTACACATTCATTTCTTTCTTTGCCTATAGAAAAAAGAAAGTCTGTTTGTTTTTCTGATTCAGTCAGCCCTTTTAGTCTCTGAATCTAAGGAGAGCCCAGTGAAAAGAAGAGCATCTTATCAGCGTGCTCCAGACCAGCAGGCTGTCCCCCTGCACACACAAAACCTCCAGCCCCTCACAGCAAAAGGCCTCGCCCTCCAGAGCTTTTTCCCCATTTCAGAGCTAACACCCCGCTGGGTTTTGACAACAAATAAATGAATACACAAGGCCCTGACACAATTAACCATCTTTTCAGGTAGAGTGAGGTGGGTGTGGGAGGAGGGGACCTAAGAATATTTATTGTAAATTGACTTCATTTGTGAAGTTGATGTGCATTGCAGCTGAGAGAATTTATTTTAAATGAGGCCACGTGAAGGGAGTTTAGAGATGCCTGCCTTAGCATATCTTCAACCCAGTTACAAATGCAGGTTTTTTTAATTGAAGGGAGGGAACTTTCTTAAGCGAGGTAAAACGTCCACTGACCGGACCACAAGGGCACGCAGATGAGGGTATGCTCACTGACTTTTCCAGGGGAAGCTAATAGTTTTGGAAAAAGAACTTCAGACCACAACACAAGACTTTTAACATCACCACTGTTTGACAAAATCGGCCCTCCTTTCAGATATACTTACACTAGGACATGCCTCCACCAAAAATGACTCTGAGAACAAAAAGAACTAAACATAATCAATAATCTGTGAACACACAGGCGAGCCACCAGGCATCACTGTCATCTGCCCCGGTTTTAATTGAGCCACTCTGCATGGAAGGATATAGTTCTCTTGTATCATTATTGGGATAACAACTTAATTGATTTGTGTCAGTGGCTAAGGATGTAGACAAGAGATTTATTATGGAAGAAAAATATCTGCCATCGTGTTTTTGTTTTTTTAACAAGCATCTTGCCTCTGACCTCTAAATCAGTTTAACCTTTTCTAAACAGACCTGCACATTTTTTACATAATTTAAAGCTAAGTTTTATTATTGCTGCTGCTGCTGCTGCTGAAAGCCTCTATGAGATTTATCACAACATGGCTTCAGTAACCTTCTTTTAAAAACAAAGATGAAAAACAAAACAAAAGGCCGCAACTACAAGCTCCCAGCTCCACTCCTTTTCCTGGCAGGGGATTTTAATCTAACCGCTAAAGTGCTTTTGGAGTTCAATCTGTTAAAAAATGTATGAAATGGTATTAAAATAGGAAAAGGCATGTATATGACTCAGGCTTATCCAAGTATCGCTGCAACTCGGATGTCACAGGATTTCCCTGTGCTGCTGAAAACTGAAAACCTTGAGAAAGTGACAGTAGAAGTTCCTGTTTCTTTTTTCTTTTAAATATATGTGGAAGGGGGGGCGCGCGCGAACACACACACACACACACACACGCACCCCGTCTTCCGGGTTGCCTACGAAGATCTTAGAGAAGATTGTAAGAAACCAGTGTTAGCACTTATCAGCGTTCTCCTCCGCACACAAAGGTTTCAGAAAAAAGCCAAACTTGTTGCAGAGCTGCGCGAAGCCCCCGGCCCGGCGCGCTCGGCGGCCGCCACCTCTCGAGCCTCGGCCCCGGCCCCTTCCTCCACGTCCCCCGCCCAGCCCGGAGTGGGGGCGACGGCATCTCCCCAGCTTGAGGTCACCCGCCCGAGCCGTCCCCGCGGGCCGCCTCCTTTGGAAACAAGGTCACCGCCCAGCCCGGTGCCCCCGAGGAGGCGCGCGGAGTCCGGCCGGGCGCGGCCGCCCTTTGGAGAGCGGGGCCGCCGGCCCCCGCGCGCCCCCGGCCGCCGCCTCACCTGCTTGCGGTAGGGCGTCCTGCAGCTGCTGCTGCCCCCGGGGTTGCCGCTGCTGCTGGGGAAGATCATCGCGGCGGGCGCGGGCGGCGGGCGCGGGCGCCGGGCAGCCTCGCCGGGAGGGGGAGGGCGCAGGGAGGGGGCCGGCCGGGCCGGGGCCGCGGCCGCTCTGGGAACTCCCTCTCGCCGCGCGGCGGCGGCCGGCGGGGGCTGCAGCTCGGGACCGACCTCTCCGGCCTCGACCTCCGGACTCGCCTAAAAGTGCGGCGCGACGGCGGCGGGCGAGACTCGGGCAGCTGCGGCAGCCGCCGCCCAGCGTGCCATGGACGGAGTTCGCGCGCGGAGCTGGCGGCGCCGCGGACTCTCGGGGCGGCAGCGGAGGAGCAGCGCCGCCGCGTCCCACCTCCCGCGGCCTCAACCACCGCCCCGAGAGCGCGCCGGCCGGGGGCGGGGAGGCGGCCGCGCACCGCCTCGCGCCGCGCCCAGGCCCACCCGCGCCTCCCCGCCCGCCCGCCGGGCGCCGCGCCCGCAGCCCCGCCGGCCCGCCGGCCCCTGCACGCTCCCTCCCGGACTCGGGGCCGGGGCCCGGGCCGCGCGGTCCGGGGTGCCGCCGGCGCCCCCGCTCTGGTGCAATGGTTGGGTCTGGCTCCCCGCATGCCGCACATTCCTTGGAGTAGCCAGCCCCCCCCCCCGCTTCTTTTTTTTTTCCCCCTCGGCACTCTGCCTAATCTCCAGCGGGAGTTTGCACCCCTGCACGAACCCCTTTTAAGGGCATCGCTTCGGGGATCACCCTAACACCTGGGTAGGGAGCCTACTGGACACCGGGTCCTCTTTTTTCTTTCATCTTCCCAAACTGTCCACCCCACCCCCCCGACTTTCTCCCGGAGAAAGTGCGAGCAAGCACTCCCACTACACCGAACAAAACCAGCCCTCCATCAAACCCCCACGAAGCCGTACCTCCACCCACCCCCCCACCCCCCCCCGCATTTCGCACACTAAAATTCTAGCAGAGAACGCACTCCGCTCCCCACCGCCCTCCCCGCAAATATGCGCACGGTGAAGTTCCGTACTTCACTCCTATGCCAGAGTTTGCAAGCTTTCCTTCAAGATGACTACATCAAATAGCGAAAATCATTTCAAGTCTTCGGGGTGGGGAGCCTTCCTGAAAACTGGAATAGTAGAGTCCTACATATTTATTATTAGATGCGACCCAAATGTTTTCTATTGAAGGGACACATTTAAAAAAAAAAGGGGGACAAAGGGAGGAGGTAATTTCCTTTGTTTCCCGGTTGAAATTCTCAAAGGCATGAAGCTGCTGCCCCTTTCCAGTCACCATTGAGTTGGTGTGTCAAGCCTTGACCCTGGGCCAGGCAGAAGGCCTCTGCAGCAAGTCCTCTGGCGGGCAGAGCCCTTCTTCCCTAGGTAGGCCGCGGCACAGACTTGCCATCTCTCGAGTTGGCCTGTTCAACCCTAAGTATTAACGGGGTAATAACACCGTGGTCAACTTTACAGAGTTCTTCCTTGGCCTCTTCACACCTGCCTGGAAAATGATAATGAAAAATCCAAACTTGCCTGAGAAGTGAAGACACTCCTCTTCTGGTTGCCATAAGGAAAACAAAGTAACCCCTGTGGAAATCTAGTCTCGGAGCAAAGCTGCAGCTATTCAAGGGTTTTTCCAGCAGCAAAGAGCTAAAAGTACCCATTCTCCTTATTTGTTGGTAACTATATTCCAAGGTACTCCTTGGAGCAAAAGTGATGAGAATGATCAAGTGTCGCCTAATTAAAAACAATCAAATACACAAAGTTCACACATAACTCCTAATTATTTTCATCAAAAAAATTAAAGGAAGCGGCAGCAAAGAAACTTGTTCTGGGCACAGTAGTAGACACAGTACTGGGGCAAGTAAGAACTTGCTAGATGAAATTCACAGTAACATAGCTGAGCTCTAGTAAACCAGAACAACTGACAGTTGCATGCTAATAGGTATGATAGAATAACTTCCTGCTAACCACACACTTAGAATTGTTTCAGCTGCCCATTTGCAACATCCTCTCACTAGTACCCTTATTGCAAGTTATCAACCAGGACTAAAAAAAAAAAAAGTTTTAGGTAGTACTGCTCAAGTCACAGGTGCCTTTTCCTGAGAATTCAATGTCTGAGAACCGAGCAGTTTAGACCTGTCATCTATGGAAAAAATTCCATGTACAACCCTCAGTTGTCATGACTGGTCTCTTAGGAAACCACAACCTAAACCACAAAAGAACAGCATAGATTAATTTTTCTTTGGCTCTCCTATAAGCTCAGGATACTTTGAAATGTTGTGCTGTTATTCTACAATGCTGAGTCTGGAATGACATCAACTTGGGATAAGTTTTTAAACAATAATAGAATTTATTTTACAACACTAAAAGTATGCTAAATACTAAAAATATCATGAGAATGCTGAAAATATTGAAAGGACTACCTTAAAGAATAAAAATAAATCTAAAGAAGTGTGGTTTATTCTATCATAATTAATAAAAGGGGCAAACATAAGGCATATAGATATTAAATACAATGTCTACCAGTTAGAGTTCCAAAGTTCCAGATTTAGCTAGATGCCACTCTTAAGTAAAGCATTATAAAGAAAGGAGACAGATATCTTCCACCCTTGAAGAATATAAAATACAGCAAAAAGTCACTAAAGCCTAAATGATTTCAACATAAAAGAAATAACAGAAATATGAAGCCATGTGTGCATGTATAATTAATCGTAGATATTCACAAGTGCTTAATTGTTTGAGTGATTAGAGAGCTCTCAGTAAGGTACCTGAGAAAGTTTATTAACCATTGTCCTTAATATATGTAAGGACAGAAAGTAAAGAAACATTTTAAGAAACTTCAAATTATCATGGTAAGAATAAGGACTTTGTAGTCTACTCTTGAGAAGCTCATCCTATTTAAAGGGAAACTGAGACTTTGCTGCCTAAACTGTCCTACAACAGCCTCCTCCCAACTCAGCTGGAGGGTAAAGTTGTGGGAGTTGGATCCAAGGTTAGTCAATCCTCAGATGGGGCAGCGACCTATAACATGATAGGGAATAAAAAAAAAAGAAGAGAGCCAATCATATTCTCACCCTTGGGAATTTGATTCAGAAAACTCCAAGAGCTGAACGAGTTAGGAAAGGGACAGAAACAGCAAGCGTGCCAGGGGGTAGAGTTGAGGCCACAACAAGCCAAAACTATATGCAAGCCAAAGTTATGAGGAAGCAGAAACTATGAGTAAACAGGAAGTTGACTGGCAGCAAGCAGAGTAGAACAGATGCTAGGGGCTGGTGAGCACTTGGCCATGAAATGATGGAGCAATCAGCAGTCCCTAAGAGCTGCTTCAGTTCTCAAACCTACAATAGCCCCTCCAAAGGTAGACTTCACCACCACCACCCTACCCCCACCCTTCTTCAGATAGCTTAAGTGAATGTGGACTTTGCAATACAGACTACAAAATTTAAAAGAAAACAGAAAGAAAGAAAGAAAAAAAAACCTGGCTCCACATTTCAGCTTCCAATTGCTTCCCAATTTCCATATTCCCATGTCTTCCCAAAAAGCCCCATGACTTTGGGCAAGTTAGTTAACCTCTGAGTCCCAATCTCCTCATAGACTTTAAGTGTACCTATACAGTACACCAACAAAGTGCCAAACTCAACAAATACCAGTTATTATTATAGTTTTTCCAGATTTTAGAGCGGTGCTTTATAGATTTAAATAAGTATACTTTGTAAATAACTGATGTTTAGTAAGTCTGGATGTCCATCAAAGAGCTGAAACAAGGCAATAGTTGGGACTGACATTAAGAAGAGCAAAATTAGTTAAGGGAGGTTGCTTTTGTGGTAAATGTTGAATGACCAAATGAACATGCTTTCTAACACTGTGGATACTATACACTTAATTTTTTTTTTAAGCCCGGCAAAGGTTTGTTTCCCCACAAAATGGCTTTGTCCCATTTCCTTTAGAAGTTATGTGTTGACCCAGAGAAATTTCTGTATGATGGACACAATATGGTTAGTATCAGTTACCACAGGAAGAATATAGGGATGATGAATAAGGATGAGTCAAGCAGAAATCTACAATCTTATAGAGATAAGACTCAGCTTATAAGAATGTGCATAAATGGACTTTGAGACTGAATTTAGATGTGTTCCATAGAAACCATCTGAAAACAAGACTTTCATTTTTAAACCTTTCACATCCGATTTCACTTTTAGACTGTCTTATGACTGGAAGGTTTATTAGGCAATATGCACAGATTAAAGAGAAAAAGTTAAGATTGACTCACCCACAGAGCTAGTAAGCAAATGCTAAAATCTAGACCTAGCTAGGGCTAAAAACTTTGTCCTGTGCTTTTTAAACTATAATCTTCATCTCCAAAAAGCCTTATAAATAATGCTTGGAGTCCCAGGTGAGTATTTGTAACCTCTCCAGCATCCAAGTTGCTGTACACTAATAATGCAAAGCATTAAGTGATAAGTGCCAGCCAAGTGGTCTAGACAATTACATGCTGTGGAGGAAGGAGAGATCGATACAGGATACAATAAGGGCATGGGAAGCTCAGCTGTATAAATGTTTTGTTTGAGGGGCATTCAGAATAAAAGCCTTATATAGATGACCAGAAAAACAACTCAAGATAAGAGGGCAGGTATGAGAGAAGATGTAGATCTGGGGTGATTACTCCTGAAATCATCACTAATCAATGGACTTCCTGAAGGGAGTAGATAACGAAGAGTCAAAAGGCTACTGGGCCCCTTCTCCTGCTCCCTCATCCCCACCACCACCACACACAGTTCTAACACACACTGGAGAAGAGAGAAGCCTTTCAATGAATATACTACAAAGAGGAAGCTAAGTTTTGGAAGAATCAAAAAAAAAAAAGAGGGCTGAGAAGATGTCCAATGAGATAAGAATAGGACACCTCTATCAACAAAAGAACAGACCTAAAGCAGGTTCCACTCCTCTGTTACTGCTATGGCACCTTTTCTTTTTATTTAGGTCACATTGAAAATACAGAAAGGAATTAAGAGGAAAAACTCATTCAGCACTATTTCAAAAGACAGATTTAATGAATAAAATAGAACCACACAGTACTGGTTAGGGTAAGCAGTTCACACTAAAGAATTGTTTACATTTGAGAATCTGTATGTTTAAAAGCTCACAAAAGACCTCCCTGGTGGTGGAGGTGGTTGAGCGCAGCACTGTGAAGCTGTGCAGCCTCTGGATCCCGGCCATCCAGGGAGATGCCCACATGTTGCGCAGCCCTTTCCTGTCTCACCCACTGCTCCTTTCAGCAGTGTATTTCAGTCAGTCTGCCTGTTCTGTTCCCCGCTCTGTTTCTGGTGAATCCTCTCACCCTCCCGCACATCTGGCATGTACCCTGGTTCTTGTATTCATAAATAAAATAAATCTTTAAAAAAAAATAAAATAAGGGCCTCCCCGGTGGCGCAGTGGTAGAGCGCTGGGTTGTGAAGCTGCCCGCAGCCTCTGCAGCGGCGGTTCAATCCCCGGCTACTCCCCGGCCACCGGAGGAGGGTCCCGCATGGCGCGCAGACCTCTCCTGCTGCCCGCTGCTCCCCTCAGCAGTGAACTTCGGTCCTTCTGCCTGCTCTGCTCCCCGCTCTGGCTCTGGTAAATTCTCTCACCCTCCCACGCTTCTGACTGTACCCAGTGCTTGTATAAATAAATACATGTTTAAAAAAATAATAAATAAAAAAAAATAAACGGGCCTTCTTTAAAAAAAAATAAATAAAATAAAATAAAAGCTCACAAAACCTCTGTCTCCAAGCCAAAAAAAAAAAAAAAAAAAGGAGGAAAAAAAATGAAATCATCAGATTCTTTAAGTTTCTCTTCCTTCCTGGTGCAAAATGGAATTGATAAAATACCCTATTTCTAATATAGCAGCGATATTTTCTATTATTTGGTATTTTGCCTTTAAAAAATCTACGATTCTTATTCTAGACTTAAAGACTCCCTAGAAACATATAAAATTGCATGTATATAAAAAAGAAACCACTATAATAAAATAAAACTATAGCTATAATCCTAGAAGGTATATAGGACAACATAAACATAGACAGGTTCCTATGAGTCTTACCAGAAGCAATATTCTGATGATTCTTAAATCTATCCTGGTGAACAAAACAGAAGAAACGGGCTTTGCCCACTGCTGCTTCTCTGCATGAACAAATAAATAATAGCTGTCATTTACTAAGCAACTAATACATGCCAGTTACTTTCTTAAAATGTTCTCCCTCTCTCTCTCTCTCTCTCTCTCTCTCTCTCATACACACACACACACACACACACACACACACACACACAGAGAGAGAGAGAGAGAGAGAGAGAGAGAGAGAGAGAGAGAGAGAGAGAGAGAGAGAGAGAGATGGTTATCCCATTTTACTGAAAATGGGCTCAGAGGTTTAAGTCACTTCTCCAAGACCACAGTCTAACACATAATGGACTCAGGTTTCTCTGATTCCAAATATCCTGTGCCTTCAATGATACTAACAATGGTTATCATTACTATTAACTACAAATCAAATCCAAATCCCATAGGGGAAAATTGAAGAGTCCAGGCCTGGGTGTGCCTCTTGGCTTCACCAATTACCATCTATGTGACCTAGGACAAATCATTTCAAATCATATGGAATTACATTGAATTTCCATTGAACTGAATATGAAGAAAACATTAGAAAATATAGTTAATAATTATGTTCTGTTCCAACCTAGTTCCTAAATCTCATTTAACTGATGGTTGTTGCCAATGTGTAAGTAAAAGTAACTCTTCTCTTATACCCAATTCTATTTTTCTGGGATAGATTTGAGAGACTCTCAGATCTATCTTCCAGAAGCTAGTGGTGACTAGGTCAAAGGTATTTCCAAATCCTGAGCTGGAATTAAATACATATTTTTGCACAAATAATAACAGGAAACCGTAAGTAGAGATGAGCTTCATTGTGGGATTCATAGATGCAGACAGATCAACTAAAACCCTAATCATCATGTGGATATTCCTCTCAATGGTGAAACATCCTCCAAATTAGCAACAAATAATCTACACTAACCAAAATTGGATATAACCTATGTATAAATTAGTTATTGCCCTGATTTTACAAAATAGTTAATAAAATCCAGTTTACTCAATTTCTGGCATAAGGACTCTCTATAATTTGAATTTCTTTTCATAAATTTTTCTATAAAATGGGTACTGGGTGCTTATTTTTAAAAAAATCAGGGGTGGGGGAGATTTATTAATTAAGAAGTCAAGATTTTTGTTTTGGTTTGTACTACCATGAATTTGTATCTGTAGATCAAATTCTATTACAAAATAAAGGACAGTCAACATTTGGGAAAGAAGGACAAAGAGAAGTTCCATTTTTCATTCATTGTGGATTACTGTTTTCTTAAATTACCTGGATGGATGCCTCAATTCTCTATATTCTTTGCCTGTGGAAGTCTAGTATTGGAGCTGTTAATCTCCATTTCTATTGCAAGCCTATAAAAAAATAAGTGCTTATTTTCAGAATACTTCAAGATAATTCTTTGAATTATCCATGAGCTATAGTAAAATTTACCAATGATGAAAAAAATAGTATTAGATAATTTTTGAAATTACAGTTTACTTAAAGAGATGGAAGTAACATAATCATCTGTTGTGGAAAAGCTATGGGTAAAGAATAAGAGCTGGACTAGGAAGGGAGGGGCTGATGTGTTGCAGAAGTAGCTAATCACATCCACTACTTGTTACATAACCTGGGAAGAGGCTGAAAGTACTTAGGAAATCAAAAGATTTTGTGAATAACAAGAGCCTAGACCCTTCCCTCATTGTGAACAACAACAACAAAAAAAATCAAACCTAGACTACCATCTCCTTCCCATGAATAGAAATAATTGAATGACAGCTTTGACAGTAAGTAGAGAAAATAACTGTACCTGGACAAACAAAAACCCTCATAAAGGCTAACAATAAAAGGTTATCATAAGACATCCCTAAATGTCTAGGGACATAATTTCTATTCAAAACCTGAAATCCAAAGCACATACTGGGTTTTAAAGCATCCAAAACACAGAAGGAAAAAAAACAAAAACTATAAATGTTTCTTTTCTCTTCAATTGCTAAGATTACTGTAAAATTCAGTCTTTTTACCTAAGAGGAGAAGACAGAATAACTAATGACATTCCTTAAATGGGGATGCTAACAAGTTTTTCATTCTCCATTGAATTATAAACAAGAAAATATAGAATTAGAAATGCAATTCTTTTCAGTTGATCTGTGTGAAGGCAAACTTTCCAGCACTATAATTTTTGCCTAAGAATATTGGAATGGAATACACAGGAACATATTTTAAAAATCCCCCACTCTAAGTATCTTTAAGAATGACTAGTTCTGGGTAATCCAATACACTTAACACATGGGACAAACTGATGACAGACCTGTGGCAAATTGATATTCCCCAAGCGAAGAGAAGGCGAATGAGGAAATTCTGATGTTGTCATGACAACATGACTGATCATGACATCAGCAATTCCTAATTCCAAATTATAAGAACACTCCCAGAATGCCGACAACATATTAAACAGATCCTCCCAGAACCACCCTCCCTTCACCTCCCAATCTAATATTTAATCTCGTGGCAAATGTGATGATGTTTCAACCAAAGGATTATTAAGCGTTAAATCCTGTTAAACTCTTTTAAATTAGAGAATGTACCAGAAGGGTGAAATAGATAGCTTCTAAAGATATTTTTTGACATATTATATATATAGTCACACATAAAGACAGAATCAATGTATACAAATGTTGCAATTTACAAAATACTTTTTTAAACATTATCACATTAAAGTTTCAGAAAAGGACAGGAAGGCAGGCATTCCTCATGCCCACATTTTTCAAACAGGTGAGATCACTTCAGGTAGGTTAAACAATTTACCCTAAGACAGGAAGCCTGGATAAATACAATCTCAGGATTAGAAAGGATTATTAAAGGCCTGTCCCTAGGCCTGGCATATAAAAATCATTCAATACATATTTCAATACTGGAGCAAATGTTACTATCTCTTCTTGCACACCATAACAAATAGTAAGTCCAATCTATCCACATTCAGTCATATCTATTAGGAACCTCTTTAAATGGCCTCCAAATCTGAACCTATCCATCATCGTTCTACCCCAGAATTACAGTCTCTGTCTTTTCGTATATTTGTATAGTGCTTTTCTCTGCATTCTACATTGCCTGGCCCATAAAAGTGAGGCCTGAGTCATCTTATTTTGAGCTTTAACAATCTTGTAGATTGCTTATACGGTTTGTAAATCTCTAATGAGCTACTTAACCCACTGCCCTATACATAGTCAGTTTTGTTGGAGGCATGAATGGATGAAGCAAGCTGGTTTTCTTTTACACACCTCACAAATGGCAGGAATGATAACTTTCACCCTCTCTTCAAAACCATGTTGTTCTGTAGTTAGAAAGACCTTAATGTCAGAAATGGAATGATTAATCTTAAAGAATACACTTTAGAGTTTATATTAAACACAATGAATCTGCATCTTCATCCTTAGATCAGCTGGGCTCACACATGTTGTCTTTTGCATTTGTATGTGACTTACTAAGGAAATGGGATTTCACAAAATGGTTTCTCCTGATCTCAACTGTGAGAATAAATCTTATTTTACTTTTTGGGGAAAAGAGACTGATCTTCTCTTGAATAAGTCTCATAACTTTTGATACAAACTGTATGTCATGCAATCTATTATAAGATGCTTGAAAATTATTGAGATGTTAGTATTTTTAAAAAATGGACAACAGTAATTATAAGAGATCAGACATTTTAAGATGCATTTTGATTTCAGAGATGTGCAATGTGAGAGAGGTGAGTCATAGAATCTGTGAAGTTTGGAATACAGGCGAATGAACACAAGGCATGCATTTGTACACATATATTATTTTTATTCATGGCCCATGCACAGGAAATATATTTTTTCAAACACTTATTTTTAACCTTTCTGACAACACAGGGCTACTAAGTGATTATAAGTAAATGAGAAACATGATCGGTTTTTCCAGAAAGATCTGTTTTACAAATAGTGGGCACCGGCTCAAAGAGAGTGAAAAACTTCTGCCCTAATCTTACAAAAGAACAAGCTGAGTTGTCTGCTTTCCTCCTCAGCCTCCTGTGCACATCAAGTCACATCAAGCCACACCCATCATGTTTCAGACGCACAGTGCATTTCTACAGTAAGCAAGGTTAAAGGGATATGAGCCTAAATCTGTAGATATTTATCAGACTTTTCCACTGCATGTATAGTGCTTGAAAGCGCTGCTGTTAGTGCTTGAAAGTTGTCACTTACACACATAACTTGAGAATATTATCCAGGATTGTTACATCTTTAGCAAGTTTTAGACACAGGCACACACATTCAAAAGATCCCTCATCAATGCTGTTCTGGCACAAAACATTAATTCCAAACTGAGTCTTATAGATTTCATCTTTTTGCAGAAAATGGAGTATATCAGTTCTTTCTTCCTAGGACTTTAGATGAAGAAAAATGATTTTTACATAGATCAGGTAATTCAGAAAAAAGACATATCTAAAAGATTATCACAATCTTTAAAATGGATATGAAATTACAAATTAAATCTATAGCAATAATTTAACAAGATGACCCAGTTATACAAAAAAAAAAGGTAAATGATTCACACGTGAAGCAATGGCTATTGCTAGATAGCTACTTATCTACTATAGGATGTAAAATAAGTAGCCCTCTACTAGATAAATCTGATATTTCATATTTGCTCAGAAACTGATGGGTCCCTTACCTCTGTTCCTGCCTTCCTCAAGCAATTTTCCTTTCAGTCATTTCACTAATGATGTGAAAATAAAACTGATATGAAAAAAGTAAAATAAACTGGTCAATTTAACTACTGACTACAGGCTGATCAAACTGAAGTTTGGAGATTCTCTTTGAATTTCACTTATCCGTGATGTTTCTCATTATAAGAGAAAATTATCATTGATTTTACACAAAAATTATCTAGAGTAATTATTAACACACCAGCCTACTAATATATTCCAAGCCTGTAACTCAGGGGCTGGCATTAAAATATTGATTGGTTCAATCAAAAATTGAATAAATGAACAAACACTATTATCAAAATGCATGCTAACCTAGTCAAACAGATGTTATTATCCATAAAAGTAAACCAAACCTCTTATTTTAAGTCATGTTAATTCAATGACAGATTACAAATTCCAATTTATAGGGCAAACTTCTTCAGTATTAAAGAATATTATACCAACTTTTATAATTCATGATCTCTTGAGTGATTTGAAAATACATTGTATTTCAGGGGCTCTTTTAACCAGTCTTAGAGTTTACTCAGTTAAACTATCATTAACTTAAGACATGAAGTATATCAGTCATAAAATACTACAAATAGCTGTAGGAACTGTTTTCTCTATTTTTGTATCTGCCTACCTCGTTTATTTAACAACAAAAATCATGATTCAAGATTTTGATGAGTACCAGATATTTTAAAAGTAGGTATACAAACGAACTCAATAATTGGAAAGCACATAGCTTATTTCCTGCTATCATATAACATTTTTAAATCTGTCAGTCAATAAAATGGGAAATTTCTTAATAATTGAGGCTATTTTTCTATTTTAGTATATGTTTGAAATTTTCCACAATTAAAGTATTTCTATGTGCACTAAAGCCTTGTGAGACGGATTGTCAAGATGATGCCAGAAACCAAGGCAAGTTGATACTTAGAAAGTGATTATACAGTTTATAAGTTTTCTTTTGAATAACGATTTAACCATTCATTATGGCCTCTTTTCCATGAATCTCTCCTAACAAAGACAAAAGAAAAAAAAAACATTTAAAAAGATGAGATATGAGACTAGAGTCTGGATAATGTAAAAGTGACAGTGAATCCATCAGAAAGTGCTGTAAGTACAAGTGAGAAGCAGAAAGGATTCAGCCAATCTGTACACTCAACAGTGAAAAGCCATTATTTCTAAATTAGCAGCATCTCTAAGTTCTTACAGATCCTCTTTTCTTTTTCCTTCTTTTATCTATTAGTTTTCTCAGCCTAGAACTGCTGCAAAATCTTGTTTCTCTCTGGTCTTTATTTGTTCCAAATCACTGAGTATACTGCTTCCAAAATAACCTCTCTGGCCAAGTCATTCTACTTCTAAAAATTCCCACATCAAATGCAAATTTCTGAACATCACTTGTAAAATGCTCTACTTTCTAACTCCTTTCCCCCTTTATCTCTCTTCCAGCTACTATTTGTGTTTTGGCTGCCCATGAACTCACTCTTTTCTGGCTCTGAGTTTTGCCAGGAAACAGCCTCTGTTTTTCCATCAGCCAAACCACATTCATCCCTCCCTGTTGACTCTGTTGAAAACACAGCTCATGGCCCACCCCTCTCAGTTTTTCCTACTCTCATCTGTTTTCCAAGACCTCTACTGTATTTTCTAAAGACTGTATAAATGCCTAAATTAGGTCAACTTAGTGCCTATACATTATGAAGTCCTGTACTTACGAAACCATATCCAAGATTTACCATGCACTCTCTACTATTTACTACATCAAAAGGCATCCTGTGAGAGCTCAGTAAGTAGTTATTGACCTGACTTCCTTATAAATCAGTTGTTCTCAGGCTCTTTCTCAGCCCAACACACCTGGGAAGACTATGTACTGCTCTCAGTCACTGTGGCTTATTGCTACATGACTCTGGAGTCAGAAATTATGAGGATACACACTCCCATCCTTATCTGAAAAGCTTTGTTATAAAGAATGAACCATAGAGTTGTTAGAGGAACCCAGAAAAGATAAGCATTGAACTTCAGTGTGTCCTCCCTCTTTCCATAGATATATTTCAGAGACATACATATATTTCTATAACGTGTATATAAACATATGTCATAGATATGCAATGCTTTGCTATTAAAAAAATAAAGGCTTACTATAGGGTATATGAAAATTACAACCTCTGGTCCTAAGAGGACTTGGAAATGATTAAATGTTTCTTCAAGTGAGCATGTATTTATTAAAATTCAAGTTGGTATCAAAATGTATTTTAGAATGATTAAAGAAGCTGATTATTACTTTCCCCTGATGATACAACTTTCCTTGAAACTCCAGTAGCTGATTCATCTTTTTTTTTTTTTCCTAAAGATTCATTTATTTATGCATACAAGAGCTGGGGCACAGGCCAGAGGTGTGGAGGGTGAGAGGATTCACCAGAGACAGAGTGGGGAGCAGAACAAGCAGATCAACTAAAGTACACTGCTGAGGAGAGCAGCGGGTGAGACAGGAGAGGTGTGCCGCACCATGTGGGAATCTCCCTGGAAAGCCCAGGATTGAACCAGAGCTGCAAACAGTGCTGTGCTCAACCCACTGCGCCACCAGGTGACTCATCTGCCTCTTCCTTGTTCCTCTTCAATACAGAAGAGCATAGTGCTGGCTATGCACTCCCTTGTTCTGTCACTTCTGATCAGCACTTCCATTCATGGGGCAGAGGAGGAGACAAGGCATGGGCTTTCAATGAACACTGCCTTGTTGAAAGCAACTGTACCATTTGCTAACTTACCTAAATCAGCTTAAGTATAATAAGGGAAAAGACAACAAGTCTTCCTATACGGAGTTTTGATTAGTTATCATTTACTTAACTTCAGCATAAATTTACTTACCATCACCATAGCTGTGTGATTGAGCACACAGCTAAGGGTTTTTGCTAGGTGACGGCATCTCATCTAAAACCCCAACCTTACAGGTCCTTGAACGCTACGTCAAGTAAGCCTGCATATCTACTTTTCCTCAAGGACTAACTTCACTGCATGTTATCACATTGTGAAATTCCCATTCTTCCATCTATTCTGCACTCTTACTATTGATAATAAAAATAATAGCATTAGGTAACATTCTTGAGTACATAATATGTGCCAAACATTACAGTGCCAGGTTTATTATAAGTATCACTTCATGAATCCTCACACCACCATTATTCTTCCTATTTTCAGCTGTGGAAATTTAAGCTTCCCCTTATTCTTTTTATTTTCCCACTCCTCTGTCGGAGCAGGTCATCACTGCCCCCACCCCTACATTTCACTGATTTATAGCCAATCTAAATCCACATCAGGCAACCCTAGTCCTTTACTTCTGACTTCTAGGTACAGTCTTGGCCATCAGCTTTTTCTATTCTCCCTCCTCAGTTGCTGATAACTGCCCAGCAAATCACAACTATGCTCACTGGTTTTATGAAAAATTCACTCAAGCCTAGCATTTGCTTTACTCATTCCCAAGCGGCTCACCATCCGGTCCACAGGGAATTAATTCCTCAAATTCTCAATCCCTCCTTTCATCACCAAATATGGTAGAGATCATTTGACATTATTTACATGAAGTTCCCTTAGTTCTTTCTCGTACGTATATCTTGAAATATATGAAACTGTGCCTTTTAGTAGTTTGAGATGCTGTTTGTTTTGTGAACACTGGTGAGACCAACAGGGAACAGTAATGCTATAAGCATAGAAACTATGAACCTTCAAAATACAGAGGTTTTTTTACATGGAAATAGCACTACAGTGATCTGTGTTTTCTAGAAAGACATTAAAATACACTGGGCATTACCACAGGCAGGAATCAATGAACAGCAAGGACCATGTTGTTAGCGCATCTACTAAACAGACAAGAAGGGCCAGCCCTGAAGAGACCAGGGAGATGGAGGCCTGCAGGCCACAAAGTCATACAGGCAATTAGTCACAGTGCTTGCACTGCTAAATAAAATATCAAAAACGGACAGAAAATGTACTGGAAAAAATGTAACTCATGAGAAATTAAACTTCAGCCTTTTGTAGCTTTTTTTCCCAATTTTTATTGACACTGTTTGAATGCAATATAGGCTAGGAATCCTTCTTCAGACAAAGTTAGAGGTGGTAAACACTTTTCCCCTCAGCCAAAAATATATATATGCAAAATTATGTGTATTTCTGTGTGTGTGTGTGTGTGTATATATATATATATATATATATATATATAGTTTTTCTTGACATTCTTCTCTACAGAGTGATAATGGTTCTAAATCTTTTCAAGATGTAGATTTCCATTTTTATCTTTCATGTAAAATGAATTTCCCGATTATCTCCTCTCCATTCACCTGCCTTTCACAATCCAATTCTCTATTAGTTGCTTGCTTTCACTGTTCTTGGCTACTTATTTTTTTTTTTTACTACAAACATAATACATTACAAAATTTTCATTTCAGAAATAAGAACAGCAGATACAAAGACTTTTTTTTCCCTTGTAAACTAACTGGCTAAGGTCTTCTTTAACCTAAAAGATCTTCCTTGCTTCTTAAATTGCTTTATTCCTTCTATTTCCAGAGTTCTTGAAAGTTACCCATCAGGGAAGGTTTGTAAGTCTTCACTTCCCATTCTAGTAACATCACTCTAATCGAGCTTCTGCCCCCACCACTCACCCACACAGCTGCTTGGTTTCCACCAAACGTGATTAAGTTCTGTAACTCAACTCGTGGAATTCCAAGATGTCTATACTCTTGGTTGATCTTCTTTGCCCTCTTTATTCCCAGTTCTAAATTCTTTTCCATATATGAGTTCAACCACAACTAGCACTTCAGTAATCCTCCTAAACAAAGGGGTCCACATCTAGAAATTCTACCTTGACTTCTCTCTCTCTTTCTCTCTCTCTCCACCACTGAAGTCTATCTGCCCCCTCAATGATCATTTGCATTGTTCTTTGGTTTTAACTATTTGTATTTCACTGCAGTATAAGCTTTTCAAAAGCCAGGGTGGTCCAGGTCAACGTCTGCCATACATTAGTAACTCTTCATTCAGAAGTTACATTAATGAATCCCAGAAAAAAGAATCATTTTCATAAACTTAGAGAAATTTCCCTCAGACATATATAGTATTTTTATTATCTATTATGTTGCATTTTGTTTTCACACAGAAAATTTTCAGAATCTGAAAAGCACTATTTCTCTAATGAGGGAAAATACTCTCAAATGTATTTGAGAATGCTGACCATTTCCAAAGTGTCAGGAGAAATGAAAGCTCTAATAACTGGCAACTCTGAATAGTCATGCTCTAAGTGGAGAAGCTCAGCAACTGAATTTTAAACTGTTCTTCAGATTCTCCACCCCATTTTCAGATGAAAAATTTTTAATGTTAAGAAAAATTATGCATTTGGATCTAATTTTGTCTGCCATCTACTCATGAAAGTAGAACCTAGGAAAAAATTCATAGAATCAACTTCAGAACCTGTCTCCCATATTTAAAAAAAATATATTAAGCAAAGAAATGAAGAATTGAGAACTCTTTCCTGGTGTTTATTTTTAGATACTATGCAACAAAAAGCCAAAAGATGAGCAGTAAGAGCAAGTTAGGAGATATAAAAAACTTACCTGAAAGGAATGATGGTTGCCTTAAAATAATGAGGAATGGATAATCTATTCATAGATAAATAATTAAGATTAAGAGCTGAAGGCCCAAAATAAATTAAGTCTTCATACCCACATTAGAAACGTGGGTCCTAAGTAGAATACGGTCAAGAAAGTCTGCTCCATTCTTGGCATCTGAAGTAAAAGTGATCTCCATTACTGATAGTATGTAGAGATTCTTAAACAGGACAACACGAAGTAAGAGAATTTAAAGGCATTTTTATCTTTTAATAGGACAGCCTGAACTCTCAAATTTAAACACTGCTTTAAAGCAGTGCCTCTAAAACAAATAACTTCTTACTGAAATTAAGAATAGTATTACCATTCTTACTATCATTACAATGAATTATTTTTAACCCACAAAGAGACTGATTAGGTCCCTTAAAATGTCAAAATACCTTTTCCAACTGCCTTATTTTACATCTTATTAGCTTCACTAAAGCTTGATTTAAAAAGAAGATAACTTACTTTTTGAATAAGGGGTTTGTAATTTCTTTACACTGCTCCCCATCTATTCATTCCACCAGTATTTACAAAGAGCCTCCCATAGTCAAACCAGTGGCTGCCTTTCATAGAGAGGAAGGCCATGGGGCAGCTGAGAGGCCATGACTAAGCTGAAGTTGGGAGGAAGCAGAGACAATGAGGCAAGAATGACTCACAGGGCAGGGATTTTCAACAACGTTGAGACTCATAGGAGTGGAGGAATGAGATGCCATTAGATAGCAAGAAGCAAAGTAACCCAACTCAGAAACCAATTAATTAAAGAGATACTGGGTGACAAACTGAAGTTCAAAAAGAAAATTCAAAATTCCTGCTCTTAACTCCATGCCTTGAATGGAGAACAGCTATTCAGTTGTATTGAAAAGGTCCACATCTATGATGGGTCCCACCAATCCCAAAAGCCTGGGAAGGTCGTTTTCCTGGGTTCCCTTGAGGTCTGGTATTATAATTAAGAGTCTGTCTCGGGCCTCCCTGGTGGCGTAGGCGGTTGAGCGCCGCACTGTGAAGCTGTCCACAGCCTCTGCAGCACAGCCGGACAGCGAGAATCCCACGTGGCGCAGCAGACCTCGCCTGTCTCGCCCGCTGCTCTCCTCAGCAGTGTATTTCATCAGTCTGCCTGTTCTGTTCCCCACTCTGTTTCTGATGAATCCTCTCACCCTCCCGTGCATCTGGCTTGTACCCGGTTCTTGAATAAATAAATAAATCTTTTTTTTTAAAAAAAGGGTCTGTCTCTTATACATTCTTAGAACAATCCCACCCCCATTAACAAAGACAGTAGTAGGCTTCCATTACTTTCAATCAAATGTATCTTGCTAAACAAATACTTACAAAGTTGTTTAAGAAAGTTCTTCTTGGAAGTTAACACTTGGCAATTCTAAGTCATTTCAAGAGGGAAATAATTTTGTCAGGCAGCACCACCTGCTTATTTAAACATGTTCTAAATTATTCCCAGTTTCACTTATTATTAACAAAATTACCTATATGATCAGCAGGTACTAGATTCACCTTTCTCATTGTAATTAAAATATTGCCTGAAGATAAACACCCCCCCACCAAACTTCTCAATATACAATCCCAGCTGTTTCAAAGTCTTTAAAAGGAATGACAAGATGCTTGTCCCCAAGCAGCCTCCAACTCCAGACAAAGCACATTCAGATTAGACTACACTTCATCGAACTGAAAATATCTTTAATGTAAACAAATTATCACTTGACATATAAAGGATAATACTATTTGCTGCAAATTCTTCTAAAAAGCACTTACATGATGCGTCATCTAAATCTTCGGGATTCCAGTTTGGTTTTAAGTGTGTATGCTTTAAATCAAAGAAGACACATTTTTTTACCCTTAGAAGCCAACCAATTTTTGATAAGATGGTCTTAGGGGTTGTGTTATATTTTAGGAATAAGCATTTCCTGTTCAGATTTGTGCTGCTGTCTTATTCCCTGTGACTTTTAAAACAACTTGAGGTCACAGTTGTCTCTCTTTAATTAGTATCTCACTGGAGGGAGGGAAGCATGTCAAGAGGAAAAGAATGCACAAAGACATTATAAACAAAGATCTTCAAGGCAACTCAATGATTTGGTCAAAGAATAAAAAAACCTCCCTCTTCTGTATTAACTAAGTAAAACCAGAAGTGGTTTTAATTCCTACAAAAATTGAGAAGGCTGGAATTTTTAGATATGTTTGCTTATTCTGCTTTAATCAGACTTTAATCTCTATTTCCATTTGATAGCCTTGACTGAAAACTATGCATTCACTGTCTAGATAACCATAGAGACCCATAAAGAAAACAATAATTCAGAAAAAAACTTCCATCTAAGGCAAGATTCCATTAAGGTTTAGCAATATTCAAGTTTTATTAATACATTTTCTTCCATTAAAATAAAGAAATACAACATTCAGAAGCAGTCTACCTAAAAGATATGTTTTAAATAGATATTAAATAGCTAAAAATGTACTTCTCGTATATGCAATCAACTAATCTCATGAAGCCAGAAACAAAAATTTTATTTAAATTAGTCTCTCTACAATAAACAAATGAATAAATAAAAATGAAAAAATATAAATTTTATCTGGAACTTAAGAATGACACAATTTAAAACTTCTGAAAAGTCTAAATATATAAAACATATACATGCCTATCTGTCTGTCTACCTGCCTACCTATCTACATATCTGTGTGTATGTGCATAAAAATAGGAATTTCATAATTCAACAAGGGAATTATATTTTCAAAATAGCAAAGAGTAAAATTTTTTATAATTAACATTGTTATATGAATTAAAAAGCAGTGCTTTCAGATTATTAACTCTTCAGTTAAAAACACTGACACTGATTAACAGTTTCTATTGGGTACTATTTACAAGAAAGTATCTCAGCAGGGTGCTTAGCTCCAGTTTCATAATCACATAGTACACTAGCCCTGCTAGTGTTCCAGGCAAGTTTGCATGTTAAGTCGAATTTCATTTTCTTCAGGAAGTGACTTTTACTCAAGATTGAATACAGCTGTTAGCACAGACCACTGTTCCAAAAACATTTCTATGAGAACTGGAGAAAACACCATTTTAAGAATTGCAAATTCACTTTCATTATAACAAATCTGTGAAACTAAAGGGAAAGGAATCTTTGGTCTCTGTTAATTAAATTAAGTCTTTATAAATATTCAAAAGAAAACAAGCAGGGTGGTTAAAAGATGGCTATAAGACTTTCCATATACTTCTGTTGCCTATATTTTAATAACTAGATCACCAGTTTGTTTCTAACAAAGTCATTTTTTCATCTCAAAAGTCAAGGTTAGACTAACAGATTTTTCTTTACTCTCCAATAGAATTTCGTTTTCTCTCTTTATATTCACAGAAATGAAGCTTGGCAAATAAAGTGAGGCCTCAACAGAGGAAATGCTGCCAGCTAAAAACACCGGATGTAATCGAGACCACAAGAAACACATACTCGGTTATAAATGTCGACCTTAGAAGAGGTATTGGAAAGAAACAAAGTCTAACTTTTATTGGATGGTTAACAATTGTGAAATCTTACTATCCCATCGTTTACTCCCCCCAAACCCAAAATCTCTGGCAATTACTTTTATAATACTAGTTCCATTTTCTGGAGATTTAAAAGGAAAGAAATTATGAATTCTTCCTATATCCCTGGCCATTCCCCTATCTCTATGGGAAGGAGAAAAAAGGGATAAGGGCCTCCACCCACCACACAAAACCATGCAGTGTAAGTAACTTGGATCAGCTTCAATATATACTTGAGGAAACAGCCTTCTCTAAGAATGTCTTTTCTAATAGCATTACAGCAAATGTATTTTTTAAAAGAATCAAAATAAATCTGCCTGTAAATGAACAGATAACAGATTAAGTTAATGAGAACTATTAGCTGTCCTTGCTGGTAGGGTGGAGATAGGAAAACTTCATTTAAAAAGACCACAATAGCTGTTTTTCTATTCCCAGCTTTTGACATTGTACTTCCTTTTGCAGAGAGTGATGGTTTTTGATGATGAATATTGCTTCCCCATTGGCTATGGAAATTCAAACACAAACTGTTTTTTAAAAGCAAAGGAGTAAGACTTAGACACCTCTATTATATCAGCTTTTTTCTAGTTTGGCTATCAGTACTTTCCAAGAATCTCATTTCAATGGCTATATATGGCTCTTTGTCTAAAGATATTTGCAATAAGTACATTTATCTGTTGAAAAATAATTCTTCATACCAAAAGTTAAAATTCAATTTACTTTTCAGTCAGGGATCAGAATACTGTAGTTATCAAAACAGAGTTAAGTTTCACTTCTTAATACTTTGACTGATGGGAGCAGTTAGCAATTTTTATACTTTAAAAGTTAACAGGAAGTCTTTCCATTTTTTTTTCATACAATATGATGAATATTTCTTAGGAAAGTGAACATTTCTCGTAAGAGATGAAAGACTCTACAATAACTCACAAAAGGGAAAGCATACATCTCAGTAAGAAACAGTCACTTTTGAAACTGTATTCTGTTATATATGTCAGCCATCTTATTATTTCAAACAAGCTCTTTGAGAAAAAAAAAGAAAAGAAAACCTTTGCCACTAGAGGGAGTTAAAAATTCCTTTTATATCAATAAATATGCAAAGTAAATTTAACTTCTAAAACAATGGAAAGTATGATTGTAGTAATTTCTTCTTTATTAAGCTATAAGACTAAATCAGGGGTTAGGCTTTTAAGGGATATATTTTTACCCTAAACTAGAATAACTACACTGACTATATTAGATGGTTATTATGCATAGCACATTTATATTAAAAATAACTTTAAAATTTTAATCTCTGGAAGTAGCGCAGGTCAATTGTTTAGTTCTTATTGCTTATTCATTGAGAATGGGATCTTCTGATTTATCAAGCTTTCTATAATAATAATTGCAGTAAAATCTTCTCTCTGGTTCTGTATATGCTTTGCCAATGTAACTCTGCCCTCCAGTCAACTGCTAGAATTTATGTTTCCTACCCCTGAATATGGGATGGCCCAATAACTGGACCTGATGAATGCAAAGTATTGCTACATGACTTGAAGGTTTAGACCTTAAAAGACCTTAAGCCAACTGCAGGTAAAGAAATCTACGTTGATCTGTCAACTGGAAATAGCCCACATGGAGAGGTCCTATAGAATAAATCAGGTAGAGGAACAGAGGTATTCCAGCAAGGCAGGAGCCACAAGTGCACAGAATGTGAATGGGCCATCTTACACCTTCTTTCCACCACTGAGCTCCCAACTGCATGCAGCTGCATGAGTAACCCAAAGTCATAGGGAGCAAAAGAGTCACCCAGCTGATTCCAGTCAACCCAAGAAACTGTACATAATGTATCACTGTAAATTTAAGGTGGCTTGTTTCTCAGTAATAAATAAGTGAAACAATAATACTAGTAAATGCAATTGTATGGTGCTCCATAGCTTTTAAAAGCCCTTTCACATCCAGGATCTCCTATAGCTCTACCACACAGAAGGAAACTAGGTCAGAGGCTAGATACTCTGTCCAAGACCTGAGAGTGCTTAAAAGCAAATACTAAGTTTACATTTAAAAGAGATATGTTTCTCATAAGAAAACACTGTGCCTTTATCTTTCTAGTTTGTATCTAGTATAGTAGTCATCAAATAATCAACTATTCTTCCAAGTGCTTCTTTTTAGTAAGAACTGATTAATTTAAACAATGTGTTCATTTCTACCAATTCTAAGGATTCAAAAAGCAAAAATAATCTTTCTGGACCTGTGCATCTTTACTTATACACACCTCTAATTTGTTTTGATGTTTAAGAAATGTCAATCACTTAAAAGTTCTATGCATGAAGAAAGCACTGGCATCCTCAAGCAATATTATAAACTAGAGCTTAAAATTTGAAAAGCAAAAACTCCTTCCTTATTCTCACAGCATTCACAAATTTTACACCTTCCCTATGTGTCTGAGTTCCAGTACAACAAAATAATGACTGAACAGCCAGCAGTCATTCCTCTTCACGATGGCACTCCTCTGACCCCAAATTTTCCTTCCTCAGGTTTATAATAAGATTGCTCTTGACTGATATGGACATACAGTTCCAACAAGAGAAAAACACTGGGGCTAAGAATTTAGGCGAGAGGATAAAGGGGAGAGGTGGTAGGGGAAATGATTCAGATATCAAGAATGGCCTAGTTCACCTAGGCAATAATCAATAATACAGTGGGACGAAAATGATTGCTAGAAATCAGTTTTTCAAAATAAACTGAGTGATCCTGTCCAAGACAGAACAAAATTCAAATTTTGAAATGCTTGGATCCAGACTGGTACTCCTCAACCTACTAGACCATTTCTTTACTGAAGAGATATCCCATGATCTTTTGGGTAGAAAGGTGCAAATTACCTGTATAAATCATGCCACTCTTTTCCCCCAATAGTCACAATGCAAGTGAGATCAACGAGTGCAAATCTAAGTTATAGACGCTTAGAAGCAGCAAAGATTTAACTGAATACCTACACAGATTAAGCACCTTCTACTTTACATCTTTCAATGACTGTTTCTTAATTGTGAACTAAATCCTTCACTTCACCCACAAGTCTCTTTAAGATTTAATGCCCACATTCCCCCCTGCATCACCTTGCACCATTCTTTTTTTTTAAAGATTTATTTATTTATACATATGGGAACTGGCAGATCGACTGAAATAAACTGCTGAAGGGAGCAGCAGGTAAGACAGGAGAGGTCTGTTGCGCCATGTCGGCAGCAGACACCCCCACCACACGCGAATCAAACTGCTGCAGTGACTGAGGACAGCTTCATAGGCTGCGTCTTAACCCCATGTGCCACCTTTCTTCTCTCACCCACCAAGTTCTAGCAAAGAAACCTATCCAGCAACATGCTTCACATATGCCGTTCCCTCTGCATGGAATTTCTCCCTCTGCCTCTCCCTGGTTGATGCCTACCTATCCTTCCAGTCACAGCTTACACTTCTTCCAGAAAATCTTCCCTCATACCTCCCCCATCCCCAAAGGCTGGGTCTTCCTGTTATATAGCCTTACATGTAGGACAATGTATATCTCCTCTTCCTCAAGTTGAAATTTATTTCATTTCCATCCTCAGATGAAAGCTCCCTCAGAGAAGTGGTCATATTTGCTTTTACACCAGTGTCTTGTACAATGTGGAGCTGGTACTGAATACTATTTATTGAATATGAATGTATCATACTTGAACTCAAAAATACATCTTCATGTACATAGTATAGGTACTTCTTAAGGCACAAAGAAGAATCTAACCATGTCAATAAGAGACACAAAGGATGAAATGGCAAAGTGGAATCTGATGAATAATAAGATAAAGGGCCTCCCCAGTGGCGCAGCGGTTGAGCGCGGGGTTGCGAAGCTGCCTGCAGCCTCCACAGCGCCGGTTTGATTCCCGGCTGCTCCCCGGCCACCAGAGGAGGGTCCCACATGGCGCGCAGACCTCTCCTGCCGCCCGCTGCTCCCCTCAACAGTGTACTTCAGTCCTTCTGCCTGTTCTGCTCCCCGTTCTGGCTCTGGTGAATTCTCTCACCCTCCCGCGCTTCTGACTGTACCCAGTGCTTGTATAAATAAATAAATCTTTAAAAAATAATAATAATATGGTAGAGATCAAATAATATACAATGGGAGAATAACTCCATTGTTATTTGGGCAAGATACACACCAAATGGTGACTATAGAAAGCTTTGTGAAGACATTTCCAAAAGGATCTATCAGAATGGGCAAGATTTACATAAATGCATTTTCTGACCACTAAAAACAGTACAGTTCACAAGCACTTGTCATTGAAAATAATTTTTTGTCCTTCATTCTACCTTTCCGTCTGCTGTCTCAAATGCCTTCCAAACTCTAGGAAATAAAGGAGATGGTGGTTTCATAGGACACGGGCAGTGATTAATTCAAAGAAATGGCATTTTAAAGATAACATGATAGACCTATGTGTAAAGACTTGTGACCCTTGGCAGCAATGCAGTTTGGCATCTATGGAAGAACTCAGATTAGTTACAGCAAATGAACCCAACCCAAGAAAAGGCCTTATAGCAAAATCCAGATATAAGGGTGTGAAATGCTTGCAAGTGAGGTGAGAGCAAGCAGCCCTGTGTATAGCCTGGTGGCAATGTGTGTAGGAAGGAACCAGGGCTTCGGAGAAAGCTAAGCTAGCTTTCATGACAGAGAAATCTTTGTGACATGCTGATGTATCATGACACGGAGATTGGGAAATACTGATGACAAGTATTTCATGTAATGGTTTATAATTCTGGACAAAAATGCTAAGTACCCTGTCCAACTACCTAGAACAAAGCAGAATTAGACCTAGGATATTACCTTCATTGCCCCAAATTCAAGCAATTCACATCATGTAGAAGTCCAATGGGATGAGCTACTCTTCCTTCTGAGGTCCATGACTCCTGCCTCACTGGCTGAGCCTTTTGGATGAATACCTATTCTCACAGGTTTTGATATGAAGACAGGAAAACATGCTTACAATGGATCTATTCATAGAAATTGGAGTTTTCAGTCACACTATTTTTAGTTTCACAGTCAGAATTACTGAAATTTGGGCCACATAGCAAACATTAAGTGACATTAAAATCTCATTTGGCTTAAATTACTCAGCATCAAGGTGAAAAAAGGCTTCCATTTGAGAAGCTCCACTTGGGAAAGCCCACTGGATCACACACATTTTTCTGGTTCTGATCTGAAGAAATGTGGTTTGCTTTGAAGACTTTTCTTTTTTCCATGACATCTCCACAATGCTATCTCAAAATCATTTTAGCAACTATCCATAAGTGAATTTTAATTCCCAAGTATACTTAAATATCAGTCTCTCAACATGAGGAATGATAATTTAAAATCAGTTTGGAATATCCAGGAACATGTCTATGCAACCGAACTGTGCTTCTTAAGTAGGGAATTGTGCAATCCACATTTACTTTGGGTTATATGATAAGGACTCAGCTACTAATCATTTTAATCTCACATTTTTTATGACCTCTTTGTTTAATGTCAATATTTTCATTGGCATATATCAAGATCTGAACATACCTTATATCAGAAATTTTGTTTAAACTAAGAGGGACAAATCACTTCAAATGACCCAGATAGGAACATAGTGACCTGATTTTCACTTAATAAAAGAGTCCGCAATGAAATAAAATTTCTAGAAGAAACAACACTCAATAGGAAAAGTGTAGTCACTAGCTTATGAGAGGTAATTAAAAGTCAACACGTGATTGTAGTTTATTTTAAAACAAACTGTTGCTACCTCTACAAGCAATGCATTCAACAACAGGTATAAATTAAATTCAGGTATTTCAAAAATCTTCCTCTAGTCAACAATTTCAGCACATCCAGTTACTATCTATTTTATCAACGCTACTAAAAACCAGATATACTGGACATGAGTTTGATTTCCCCCCCCCCTTCTCACTCAGACAAACAAGCATGAAAGAGCCTTTAAGGGAGGTAGCGGGAGGGAAAAAAGAAATAAACAAGTTAGAAAATTGTCTATAAAAGTGCTATCCATATGATAAAAATGTTCTCAGGTGCAATGTCCACTTGAGTGACCACTAGTCAGTTTGGTCAGTGAGTACTTGCTATACAGGTAGTGTTGACTGAGGTGCTGAATTTTAATTGCAACTCATTTAAATTTAAATAACTATGCATAGTTAGTGGCTACTGCATTAGACAGCACAGGCCTATAATTTACTGGAACTCTGCAAAATAAAGAAGCACACTACCCCATATCATCATTTTTTGGCCAGCAGGGGTCTAGAATTATTTTTATCTGATGATTATCTAATGATCTTTTAAAATTATTACTAATTTTGTCATGAAAGAGATGTCTGACCACACACAAGTAAAAGTAGTATTAAGGAAGGCCAGAGATGACAGGTGGTCAGGGCAGAAAGGGCAAGCCCACTCCAGGGTTCTGTGGTCACTATTTTGCTTTTCCAGGGACTTTAAAGGGCACTTGGTATTTTAAACAAACAGTTCAGCCTGATCCAAGCTTCTATGTAACCAGAAGAACCGAAGAGAAATGAAAAGAAAACTAGGTTTTTCTAACTCTTTCTGGAAATGATTGGGAAGATGTCCTACTAGAAACACTCTCTAATGAGACCTGTCCCTCTAGATGAATCAGTATGTAGTCATCCCTCAGTATCACCAGAAATTTTCTCCAGAACCCCCCTGGATACCATAATCTCTGGACTCCCAAGTCCCTTACAAAAATGACATACTGGGGCCTCTCTGGTGGCGCAAGGGGTTAAGACACATCACTATGAAGATAGCCACAGCCAATGCAGCATGAGTTTGATCCCCAGCCGGCCAGGGAGGTGACCCACATGGCGCAGCAGATCTCCTGACTCACCAGCTGCTCCCCTCAGCAATGTATTTCAGTCAATCTGCCTGATCTGTTCCCCACTTTGTCTCTGGTGAATCCTCTCACCCCCCACACTTCTGGCCTGTACCCCAGTTCTGGTATGCATAAATAAATAAATCTTAAAAACAAAACAAAACAAAAATGACATACTACATGTAATAACCTACATAAACTCTACTTTACACTTTAAATCATCTCTAGATTACTTGCAATGCCTGATACAATGCAAATACTATGTAACTAGTTGACATGCTGTATGAATTAGTAAATAATGACAAGAAAAATGTCTGTATATGTTCAGTACAGATGCAACTACCATAGACCTAACTATTGTTCAAATACATGGTATATTTTCTATCCACTGTTAGTGGAACCTAAGCAAGTACATATTAAACCCACATCCCAGAACTTCTTTTATCACCCAGTTATCACACCTTCTATGATACGTGGATTGAACACTTTCATTCATTTAAATCTCACAAACACACTCAGGTAAGCATAGTAGGAATCATCCTCATTTTATAGTTTAAGAGAAAGACTTGAAGTGACTTAACAAAGGTAACCAGAATGTCAAACTACTCATTTCTATTCCATTGCTGGTTCTTCAGAATATCGCATATATAATAATCATGTGCTGTATTTTACAGCCTGATAATTGAAATGCAACAGGAGCAGTAGATTTTTATATTAACCAAGCCATAAATTAGTTTCTGTATTAGGGGGAATTTTTACATTAAAATTCCAGCCTTACTTTCTCTTCTAAAAAAGGTACTTATTTTCAAGATCATCTCTGGCTACAAGAAAATGGACATAAACTACTACTCCAGAAAATAAGAGGAAAACCAAAAAGAATTTATACGGTCAACTGGAGTATAGTAAGGCAATTCTGGAATAATTTTCAAGTCTAGACTAAATTAATCTTCTAAAATTAATCTTCCAAATTACCTAAGACTCAAGAATGCACTCACTATAGTATCCCAAGAACTTACAACGCGTAAATAAATGTCCCCTCATATAGTCAAGTAATTACTTAATAAGCATTGATAAACTGAGAGGGAGGTAGGATGAGGGAGTTCTGATCAACATTATTAGCTTTATAAAGTCACCTGTATGAAATAATCCATCAAGAAAGATTTCCTATTCTTCATGGTAGCAGTTCATCTTATTAGAACAAATAAAATTGGCAATTTCTCTAAAATTGTCCCTTTGGTTTTAAGTTACATAGGTAAACAACCATGACAATCTCCAAATAGCCATCAATCCCTTCCCTTCCTATACTCACATGCCACTCCAGCATCAAGGAAGAATCTATCTCACTTCATCTTGAATCTGGGCTGGCAGGGCGACTTGTGACTAATAAAATGTGGTGGAAGGGACGCTGTGCCTGGCAGCTTCCACTTTTCCTTGTGGAAGCCAGATATCATGTAAGAAGCCCAAAGACAGTCCTGTGAGAAACACTAGTTATCCAGGTGGAAAAGAGGATAAGAGCAAAGCAAGAGGCATGGGCTATTGAAAGTGAAACTGTCGTAAGCTTCCAGCCTATCCAAGCTGCCAGCTGAATGCAGCTGGGAAAGTGAACCCAGCTGAATACAGTCCAGTGACCCCACCCATCAGGCAGAGTTGCCAACTTATGTCCAATTTCCTCAGCCACAGAATCAAGAGAAAAATAATTTTATTGTTGTTTAAGCTATGAAGTTTTGGGTTGATCTGTTGTGTTATGTTCTCGATTCTCTGTTTCTGCTTTTACTTTTTTCTTCTGAATAAAAGAAATAACTTAGAAGTTTCAGTTGTCCATTTTCACTAAAACTTAAGTGTTGCTGAGGGTGTTGCCACCATGCAAAAAACCTACCCAAACAGAGCTTTCATTCTTGAGGTTTCCTGCTTCAGTGGTCTTGCTCTTATTGCCACCACCAAGTGAAAAAGAAAATAAAATTAAACAGGAACTAACAGACTAATGAGTTACTAGAAAAGTGGAGCATATATATTTACATTGTTTAGAAAGAAATGTTCAGCAAACGAATCCTTACCTAAAACAAAAACTGAAAGTTGTACAGTGTCAAAAAATATTAAGAAAAAACTGAGACCAATGGGGCCTCCCTGCTGGCACAAGGGGTTAAGACGCAACCTATGAAGCTGTCTGCAGCCTCTGCAGCACGAGTTCGATCCCCGGCCAGGGAGCAACCCACATGGCGCAGCAGACCTCTCCTGACTCGCCCGCTGTCCAATCAGCAGTGTATTGCAGTCAATCTGCCTGTTTTGTTCCCCGCTCTGTCTCTGGTGAATCCTCTCACCCCCCCCCAACACCTCTGGGCTGTACCCCAGTTCTTGTATGAATAAATAAATCTTTAAAAAAAAAAAGAAAAACTTGAGATCAAGCAGGGAGGCTGTCCATCTCTGGAGTAATCCCAGAATCTCATGCCTGATCCCACTTCCTTTTCTCTTTTTACCATGAATATTTTATTCAATGATGGGATAAGAACTTTAAATCATTACAAAACATAAGAAGATAAGTGCTAGGTTTGCACATTAATCTTCTTCGCTGTAGAGGAGACCACTTCATTTCCCTACAATGAAATGATGCTGGGAAAACATTTTTAATAGACAAAATAAATATAAATGGTATGAAAAACCAACTAGCCAGAGTAGTCTAAGGTGCTAAAAGGGGATACTCTCTCTAAAGGAGAAGCTGCTTTAGAATTCCCCATGCACTTAGATTGAATCCTGAAAGAGTGGTGTCAGAGGGGAAAAGAACTTAGGTAAAAATAGAATGGCAAATTGGAAATCAATATCCTAAAGGCCATCATCCCAAACCTTCATGGCTACCCTCAGTGATATCTAATTTAGCTCCACCATCATTGCCACCTCCTGATTTTTGTCCAGTTTATGGCTCCCACTTGAGCCCTTGTAAAAGTATTGTGGGAGAGGGAAAGGTAAAAGTATAAAATCTTCTCATTTCTCTTGCAATCTCTCCCAATTTATCACATTTGGCAAGAATGGTATATAATCCATAATAAAGTGATATAAATCCATAAAGCAAAGTATACCTAATGCCTGACTCATTTTGGAAAGTTTCCAGTTCTGTCAGTAATGTGAACACTACTATCCATTATTCACTACACAGAATCTCTTTCCTTCCATCAGTATGTGGAGGAGTAACAGATGTCAAAATAGGACCAATTTGTGGTTGACGAATTGTGTAGTCTCTATAACCATATGAACAAAGGGAGACCACGCATATGAAACTTTCTTCTAGAACCACCACCCAGGGGTTTGATGGGCATGACTCACAACATTTTTACATCTTTAGAACCTGTAACACAGGAAATGTTTGAATTGGGAGGGTTACAAATACAAAGGAAGAGTCAGTATCACTTGCAATAGCCTTTGCTGTCATTCAGCAAAAATCAGAGACACTGTTTATTAAGGGACCCACATGAAACTTCAGAGCTTTCTAAAGTCAGTTCCAATCAAAGTCATATTACACACTCCCTGTTTAAGGGGTTAAAAACATGCAAATACATTTCTACAAAACAGTTTTCAAAAGCCAGACTCCAAAAATGCAGTTTTATACCTGTGATCAGCTGAGATTTTTGACAAGACCTGGACAAGATATAAGAAATGCCTTAGGGTTCTGCTGTTCCTACAACAGCAGGAAGGGAAGAAGTTTCTTTGATGATGATGCATTCTCTGACTTCCCATCAAGTCCTTTTTGCCGTTCAACAGCATTGAAAGCATTCAGAAGTAAAGAATACTCCTTGAGAACACTATGAGAGATTCAGTAGAGGAATCAAGGTATGCAAAGTCCACTGTTCATGCAGACAAAAGGCAATCTTAGGATGATCAAAGCTTTCCAGTAACTGGGAACATAGGGGATTCATTCTTTTTATTAGGAAGGATAATCAGATATTTTTAGCCTCTTACCTAACATGGAAGGCAATATTTCTGGCCACAGGAAACTGGGGTCACTGTATGATTCTGACACCTAAAACCAATGCTGGTCCCTGACTTCAGGACACTTCCATCTCAGCTCCGCTTTCAAAATACACTAACTGATCTTTCAATCTGTCAACTCACAAGTCACGGAACACCACAATTATTCCTGGAAGGAGCTCTTTTGGATCAAGTGTGAGAGTTGCCATCTTCATTGTGGGCAAAGCTCATTCCAGCCCCTCCTTTCTCTTCCTCACCACAATATGTTCACTCTAAAATGGCCCTTCAGTGGTGTCCTTAGAACTGTCCACATAGAGGCTGCTTTTCGCTTCCACATCACTAGTAGGTTGTTGACTCCAGGTCTTCCTTCCTAAGATTCTTTTGAGGGCTTCTCATAGCATAGGCATATTTATGCACACTGGAAGCAGTTAATTTCCTCTTCTTCCAAGAATTCTCACATATAGCATTTTCTTACATTCTCTAGGCCCCCATCTTGGATTATTCATCAGTCTGCAATTGTTCTGGTGGAGGAAAACAAATTCTTCTTATTTTTTGTAATTATATTTTGCAATTTTGTACTTTTTTAATATTATTAATATAAACTAAAATTCATAGATCTTAGTTCATGAGTTTTGACAATAATATACAGTTGTGTAACCACCACACAAAAGAAGCTATAAATCATTTCCATCTCTAGGAGAGTTTTACCAAATCCCTTTCCTGTCAACCTCTCTTTCCAACTACCATCTGATATTTATCACCACACATTAGTTTTGCTTGTATTTGGATTTCATGCTAATGATTCCATTTTTGGTGACAGTCTTCTTTCACTTAGCATATTTTTGAAATTCAGAAATGTCATTGCTTGAATCAGTAATCTGCTCTTTTTTGTTGCAGAGTAGTATTCCATTATAAAGGAATTATTTATCCATTCTCCTGTTAATAGATATTTGGTTTCCAGTTTTTAGCTTTGTGAATAAGACTACTATAAACATTTTTCTGAAAGTCTTTCTGTTGGCTTATATTTTTATTTCTTATTGGTGAAGACCTAACAATGGAACTGCTGGGTCATATGGCTGATGTATATTTAACTTTTTAATAAGTTGCCCAGTAGTTCCCCAATGTGGTTAGACCTTCCTCCAAATAATTGAGAATTGCAGGTGCTCCACATCCTCCCCAAAATTTGGTCTTGGCAGTCTTTAATTTTAGCTCTTCTTGCAGATGTAAAATGATGTCTCACATGACTATAACTTACACTTCTCAGATAGCTAACAGGGTCAAGCACCTTTTTGAGTTTACTGACCTTCAAAAATCTTATTTGTATTATATGTGTTTAAGTCCTTACTTGGGTTTTCCTCATAGATTGGTAAAAATTCTTAACGTATTTTGGATTCAAATCTTTCATAAGAGATAAGTGCTATGAATATTTTCCCTATTGTTACCTGTCTATTCATTTTCTTAAGCATATATTTTGGTAGGCAGACATGTTCTTTTAATCAATTTTTAAGTTAACAATTAGTGCTTTTTTGTGTGATGTCCAAGAAATCTTTGCCTACTCTGAGGTCACAAAGACATCCTTCTAGGTTTTCTAGAAAAAAATTATGGTGATACATAAGTCTAATTTCCAGCTCAAGGTAACTTTTTAGCATGTAGAAATGAAATCAAAGTTTTTTACTTTGTTGCAAAGATATTATTTCTTGATACTACATTTGCCCACAGCTTTGGAAATAACATCCTGGTACATTTAAAATATAATTTATAAGCACCTTAATTTACATATGAGTTATCATGTCCACTATGCTGATTATATTTTCCACTACATTAAAAATTCTAGAACAAGTTATGCCAACATTGACAACTATCGCAAGGATATATCACTTAAACTGCACATGCTACAGTAGCTAGAAACTACTCTCCGTAAACACAGATATCTCACTTTGATTGTTTTATAAAGCAAGAGCTCAGATATAAATGACTCACATGGTTCTAATTTTGTGAGTCTTATAAATTGACTCATAAGTAGAATTATTTAGAGAGAATGAAATGTTTGTAAGTGTAAAATATTCATGACTTGTTCACGTACCCAAAAAAATGGGATAGAGGTGAGCAATGGGCATAACTCATGGACACGAATTCAGAATGTAGCAAAAGAGAACTGCTTGCCAGGAAAGGGGAGAAGAGAACTCGTGGCCACACTTTTTTTCTTCCTTTTTCTTCTTCCTATTTTTTCAAATTCCTGCCAGCCAAACAGAAATGCCTTGATTGATAACATAACTCCTCTTTAGACATTACAAAGAGTCAGGAAGAACTGGAGCGTGTCTGATAGTTTATGTTGCCAAATCTTGAAAACTATTCTGTTATCTGAGAATCAGCTAAGTCCACTTTCTCCACCCTTTTATAATTCAATTCAAATTCTAGTCAATATTAAATTTAACACAGGAAATGGAATATTTGCCAGTGAATTAGGCAATTTACCTGTAGAACCACTAGTAAATTCTCAATTGTTTTCTGCTTAGCTTTCTAAGACACTAACTAAATGGAAATAACTTTGATCCAAAGCCCCCACAGACAGAATCTTAAGATTATTGATTCTTTTATTACGGATGTACCTTGATTTCTATGGCAATATCATATACAAGCACATGTTCTATTTTCTATTGTATAAGGATAAAAGTGAGTGTGTGTGTGTGTGTGTGTTTTCGGGTAAGTGAGAAAACAGAATAAGTAGACTCCCTTTTTGTATCATTAGGAATACTGTGCCTTCACTATTCTGTAGAACATACACATTGTCATCCTTATAGCTTTGAGGGATGTGAAAATATTCTGTGTCTGAGAACATTCTCCAGTGCTGGTAGAGGGAGTGAAGAATGGTGGGAGGAGCAGATCAATAACGATAAGAACAACTTCTTTATAAGAACTTTATAAAATAAAATACATTCTACAAAGGTTTTATGAAGATTCATGGAGGATGGGGGGGGTAGCATTTTCAAGCTATGCTGTGAATTCCCAATGCCAGTAATCATTTGATATGTAAACATGAAATATTTGGAGGTCACATATATAAAATCACAGAAGTCTTAGGTAAAACCACAAATATCTATTAGGTATTTAATAATAATATTATTGAATGCTCAGTAGATGCCATGCACTAAATATTCTACAAGTCTTAACTCATTTATTCAACATCAAATAGCACTGAAAATATGACTGGAACAGCATAAGGCCACTGTTATTCTTAGTCACAAATGGAGAAACAGAGAGGGTAACTTGCCACAAGTCACATTTAAACTTAAGATTGTGACACCAGAACCTCTTTTCTATGTGTTATAACTTAATTGTTTCCCCACCCCAAAATTTATAAGTTGAAGCTACAATTAAGGTTTTTAGGAGGAAATTATGGTTAAATGAGTTTATACAGGTGGTATCCCAATTCAATAGGATTGTTGGCTTCTCTCTCCATCACCATGCACCAAAGACGGGCAAGGTAAGCCCATGGCAAGGAGAAGGGTGGTCATCTGCCACCCAGGAAAGAGAGCTTGCTAGAATCCAACTATGTTTGCACCCTGGCTTTGAATGTAGGGCCTTTTAAGATCTGTGAGAAAATAAACTTCTGGTTTTTTAAGCCACCCAGTATACGATATTTTGCTAAGGCGAATGAGCAGACTAAGACACTCTGGATTTCCCCAGGAACTTCTGAACAAGGAGAGAATGAAAAAGGATACAAGATACACTCTTTGCTTCACCTATAATTTCTTCTTATACTAAAAACCTTGCCCCCCCACTTTGATAGAGTACTAAGTACATGTAAGAACTGAAATTTTATTTGATTTTATCACTATAAATATTCATAGATTAGTAAAACATATGCATCAATACATTCAGTTAAGACTTGTTTACTATATTGATCTTTGCAAAAGAGACATAAAAGCTGCTAATCAATATAAATGTGGAAGTTTTGGTGAGATCTTTAGCATAACTAGATTTTTGAGCAGCAACTCGGGGGTAAAATGGAATAAGAATGAAGACCTTGAATGAATGCTTGTTATAGTGTTCCTGATTTATTTAAAAAATAATCACAGAGCATTACTAGTAATGCTAAATCTCTAGCATTCCAACCTAGTGAAAGAAATTATTAGCATCTAAAAGGTCTTTGTCAACTCTAACATCTATAAACATTTAAGTGGTATTGAGCAGATTCCATAATATGATCTGCTTTTAACTGTGGAAATCAATGCAATTATTAAGAAGCTATTTGAATAATTCATGTTGTAAGAAAAGACCTTCAGAGTAGCCATAATGTGTTTGCATCTTAATGGTATTTTAAATAAAGTTGTGTCTTGCTAAAATGCACATTTGGTAAGCAAGACTAATCAATCCCCATCCATCAGGTGCAGAGGCAGCAAAGAGAGAAATTCTGACAGTTTTAGAGGAAGAGCTGAGCTATCTGCCTTTGATAAATAAGCCATTTGGGAAAGATTCTTCACCCACTATCACAGAGGAAGATACTACTTGCCATTTCATCCACTCCCTCCCTTGTTGTTGGGTTTTTGACATTTTGTTGGCAGTACTATTCAGTGATATCATTGCAATGTCAAACAGCCAGGTTAACCAGACAAAATGCCTGTTCATCAGCCCCAATGAAAAGTATGAATTAAGTGCCAAATGGCTAGCACCGAATAAAGACATCTGTACAGGCACAATTTTCTCACTTTGGAAGTTTTAAAACTTTCTATCATATATTTTTCTGTCCTTTAAATCAAGGTAAATATATATAAAGTTGACTTTCTCAAAAATTTTAAATTTCAAATAAATATCAAAGAATATGGGACTGTAGGGAAAGACTCAAAAATTATCTAGTCTCAGGCTCATTCAATACTTAATTCCATGGCAATACCTTCAAACCGTGACATCAGTCTATTTCAATCCTTTTTCATAAAACCAGCTTCCAACTTATCCAGGACTGAACAAGTGCACTTCAGGCAATTATGACAGAAAACTCTTACAAATGCTGAGCCCAAATCTGTCTCCCCACCCTTCTACCTATTTGTCTTTACTGGTCCTTTGGCGTGACTCCATCAAATATATCCCTCTTCTGCCTACTATTCATACTTGAAGGTAATAATTACGGTCTTTCCAAGTTTCTTTTTCTTCAGAATAAACATACTAGCTACTTCTCTTTTCTCATCTTCTATCCATTTTCTAGTCCACATTAGATTGGTTCTGCAATCAGGAACTCTGGGAGGTCATATATGTGAGAAACCTACTAATAAGCGAGCCCATTACTGAAAATGATCTCTATTATGAGAAATTGTTTCTATTACTACACCACTTGCCAAATCTGGGTTAGCTCCTTTTCTCTACTGCTTCAACCAGATCACTGTTACACATGGCATCCCTCAGAAAGTGTTCCCCTCAGATCTAGGTGTTGGGCCTTGTAGGACTTAGCTTGGCCTACAAAGTTTTCCATGATCTATCCTTGACTTTTCTTTCCCATTCCATCCATAAATACTGCCCTCTACTCTGCTACGCTGTGGTCACAACAAACTACTATTTCCTGAAAGTTTCATACTCTCTCTTCCTCTGCTGCTTTCCACCTGGAACAGTCTTCTTCTCCTTGGTCCTGAAACTACTGCTTTCTAGGGGCAGGCAATCTGAGAGTGGACAGAGAGTATATTAATCAGTATAATTAACTGCTATAAAAAATAACCTCAAATCTTACATGCATAGCACAATGAAAACTTATTTATCAATTACATTAGTCTAATATTATTTGGGGGTGGGGGTGTTTACAGGCAGACCACCGAGCTGCACGAGGACACAGGCTCTTTCTGTTTAACAATGGCAGCACCTTCCTGACCTGCCCTCAGAAAAGGAAGAAAGAATATAAATGGTTTTACGTCCAGGCCAAGATGTGCTGTACATCATTTCCATCCACATTCCACTCACCACAATTCAGTCACAGGGCTCCACCCTTACTGCAAAAGAACATGGGAAATGCAGCTGCTGGAGGAAAATGAAACAAGAAAACAAGAATGCTGAATTCACAGCCATGTCTCTAGAGGTCACTACGCTGTTCTCCACAAAGGGCTATAGCTACTGATCTCACTGCACTTACCTGCCCTGGAAAGTATGTATGTTGCTTTATTTGTTTCTCCAACTCAAATATAAGCTCCTTGAGGACAGTAGTGTACCTATCACCTTTATATTGCTAACATATAGCATAGGACATAAGACATTCCTGCCACAAATGTCAGCTTATTTGTGAGTGTACAGATTAATGAAGGAGTCTTGCTCAGTCTTCATATTACTCCTAACTAGTTTTCTGCAATGGCACTTGAAGACCCAAAGACCAAGAGATCCCAGAGCACAGCTCTTCTGGTCACGGGAGACAAGGGATGCTGCAGTGGCTCTTATAGTGCACTGGATGATGCCCTTGATATCCACAGAAAATTATCAGGCCATCATCTCCTTTTCTCCTAGTCTATGTGCTCTCCAAAAGAATGAGTTAGGTCTTAATTGTCAGTTATCTCACAATTGTCAGCACTCTTTGAAAATGTCTATTGAATGAATGAGTGGAAAATATTGTTAAAAATAGGGTAATCAGCTCATACGTACTAACTGTAACTTCATGCCAAAAGTTAAAAAAAAAACAATATGTTGTTTATCCTCATATTCTCTTTATAATACCAGTTCTAATACACTTTAGCATCAAGAAAAATTTTCTAAACTTGTACCAACTTTTAAATAAAGTGAAAGGGTAGAAATCACTTTACTGCTTAAATTTGATAGTGCTGAACCTGACTTTTAGCAGGGGTAGTTTCTTCTTCAAATGTAGAAAGAACGCCTTCTTCTTTTGGACTAATTCATTACAAACTGAGATATCATCATTAGGAAACTGAAAAAGCAGGAAAGGCTGTCTTCCTTTTCCAGCCTATAAATAAACAGGAAGACAAAGATAAATACTGAAGTAGTTCCCAAGCCAATATTTTGAAACTCATGTTGACCTGCCTTAAATGCCTTTCTTACTGTGACGAATTTTTGTTAAGGAAAAAAAACAACAACCTCAACTTGATGTCTACAACTAGAAAAATATCCAAAATATGTGCTTTCTGTTTTGTACTAACTGTTAAAGAAATCGTCAGGCTTCTTCAATCTATCTGCTTATGTCAAAACTAATTGAAACATTTGCTCTTTGGATATTGGTTGTTGTGTTCAAAATGCCCAATATGAACCTCCTTAAAATGAGAACATTCACCTTTTACTGGTTTCACAGCTCTTATCTCTTTTGATAAATAAAAGAGAAGCAACAGGCTTAAAACCAATCCAAAAATTTATTTACTTTAGAATTACAGTACAACACACATCTGAATTAAAATGTAAACATCAACAATTTTTTTTTTTGTGCTAAAAAAAAGAATACCCTCTGTTTCGTCATTGGTAATTGTCCAAAACCACTAAAACCTTGTCAGACAGAATACTGACCTTAAAAGGTCAATGAAAATCAGATGGATGAAACCTCAAAGTAAATTTGAACCCCTGAAGGGAACTGCTCAGAGAATTTGAATCTCAACTTGTAGGTCTGGAGTCCCTGCTATTTGGGCCTCCTGGACACGATCTAGTTCAACATCCAGAAAAGCCTATTATTAAGAGATGGCTCTATGGAATAAAGGGAACTAAGAGAGGAGCCTCCCTGGTTGTGCAGGGGTTAAAGACAGCTCTATCAAGCTACTGCCAGCCACTACAGGATGAATTCAATCCCCCACCATCCCCCACTGGCCAGGGAGCAACCCACATGGTGCAGCAGACCTCTCCTGACTCGCCTGCAGCTCCCCTCAGCAGTGTACATCTTTCAATATGCCTGTTCTACTCTCCACTCTCTGTGGTGAATCCTCTCACCACCCACACCTCTGGCTTACACCCCAGTTCTTGTATACATAAATAAATAAATCTTTTAAAAAAAAATGGAGGGGGGGGAACAAAGAGAAGATGAAAAGAGAGACATTTAAACAAATTTCATTTAGAGGTACCTAAGTTTCAAGAAATCCCAAAGCCCTCAGGTCTCTGTACCCGGGATTATGGGGCTCACCTAACAAGTATCCCCCTCCAGGGTGGCTACCTTTACCAGGTGAAAGCATCAAAGGCTGAGACTGGCCTTATTATATGAGTAGCAATATTTACTGTCAATTATTTGGTAAACTGAGCACCCTGCTAGAGGAGTAGTTATCACAAAACTAAGCACAGGAGAGTACAGCCAGGAACAAGGCAAACATAAAACAGGTCCTCACAAAGCTTAGTCCAACAGGGAAGATCTGCATTTAGCAATCAAGTTCCAATGTGATAACAGCCTCCTGGGAGAAATTAGGAGCTATCACATCAAATTACAGGGATTCCTATCTTATTGGGGGTGTGGGTTGTGAGGGAAGGCTTCCCTGAGAAAGTGATAAGCAATGCTAGTGACACTTGCTCATATCACTTAATCTGGCAATGCCATAATACCTTCACTCTATCAATTGAGGTATTAATTGTACCTGCCGCATAGAACTGTTGAGATTAGATGAATGAAAGCACAATCCACAGTGACAGTATCTGACACATTAATAATATATAAATTTATTTCTGCAATTGCTGCTAATATTCTGATGCTTACACTAGCATTATTAGCCTGAAGGAGTAAGTGACCGAGGTACTGGGAGGGGAGGAGAGACAGCAGGAGGAACTCCTCTAGACTGTGATAAATATATGTAAAAACCCTGAAACCCAAAAGGCTGTGGTCCCTCTTGATAGATAAAATTATGACCTGCAAAAAAAAGAAAGGAGAAAAAAAATGAAATAAACTCAAAGACCTCTATAAAAGACCCTTTTCTGAATCCATTTCAAATGGATCCCCTCTCACCCTAACAATCCTAAGAGTTTTTTCCCTTGACTCTCCTTTCCAGCTATCATACTATATTCTGTCTTTTCTTTTTAAAATAATTTCCTGCGTTTTCCAAATTTTCTTTATCAAGCATGTATTGCTTTCTTAATTAAAAAAAGCAAAAAACTGCTTTTTAAAGGCATTCTTTCATTATTTTCCTTTCCACAACCAACCTAACTTCTGCAAAATTTGACCCTTATTCATTGCTCAATTCCTTCCCTTCCTATTCAGTCAGCAACTCACTGCCACCATCCATTAGAAAGGTCCTCAACTAGAACTCAAGTATTATGTTTATAAAACACAGACCTGCTTTTCTATACAACCCCTCAAAATATTTCATGACCTCTATTGCCTACAAAATAGCATCTGAACTTCTTAGCAAAAACATCCAAATGATCCAGAACCTAAGCCCAGTCTATCCTTCCAATAATCATTCTCCTCATTGTCCACACCCACCTGTAGCCACAATGAGTTTCTTACCAGATTTCCTGAATATTGCATATACTTTCTTGGCCCTCTCTGCTTTAGCCCATTTTAGTGTCTCTGCCCAGAGACTTCCAGCCTTCTCTAGGTAGCAAAATTCTATTCCATCTTCCAAATTCCCTGAGCTTCAAATCATCTCCTTTATGAAAGCTTCTCCTGTCCTATCCACCTCTCCCCCAAACCTAAAGCCCTTGGGAACAATATCCATATTGTCCTTCATCGAGTTATATAAATGTTCATCTCCATGCTTGCATTATGATTTCCATTAAAGTAGAAGCCATATCTAATTTTTCCTGTGTGTCTGAGCTCTTAGTTCATAATTCAATAAAGGCTTGTGTCATTGCTACTCAAATTAAAATAACGTTTCAATGGGGTTTTTTTTTTTTTTGAGAAAATCTCAGGAGAGGTAGTATATTTACAGCAAACTAGACCCAGAAAAGATGCAAAGATAACACATGCAAGTAATTTCAATTATTCTTCACTTGCAATTTTCTGTGCTTAATTATCAACTCAGCAAATTTTATTGTGCATTGACTATTTGCCAGGCACTATGCTAGGCACTAAGTATACAGTTGTGAATAAAACAGATCCCCGGTCTTCATGGAGCTTACAATGTACTTGTGAGATACACACTAAAGAAATACATAAATAAATTACAGATTATGGTAAGTGCTGTAAGGGAAAAGAATAGAGACCCGGAAAGATGGCAACTTTAAAGTCCCAATTTAAACTGTCAAACCAGGGAGGACCTCTCTAAGTAACTATGACAATGAGAATGAAGGTTGAGGAGGGATTAACCATGTGAAGAATGGGAGAAAGAAAATTCCAAAAGAAGAAAGGTGTCCTGGAAGGTTCAGAGGCATGACAGTGAGTGGTGTGTTTGAGAAAGTGAAGAATGGTCAGTATGCCTGGAATCTGGTGAAGAAGCAGGATTGTGAGGGGCCTACTCCTCTAGGACGTGCTGGTTCTGGGAAAGAGACTGTACTTTCTTCTAAGAACACCCACCCACTGAAGAATGTAGGAAGTGGTGGGGGGATGATGGAGTCAGATTTACATTTTTAAAATAATACTCTCAAATGAAAAGTTAAAATTCCTCGTAGGTAGAATTACTAGTGAGATGTAAAAGTGCTCTGCTTATTTGATTTTCTAGCACATTTAGAGTAATAGTTATTTGAACATCTGTCAGTGAAATATTAGTTTTCAGTCAAATATTTGTCTCTGACCATTCTCAAAAGTTAAACCCAAACTGCCCCCACAGCTCGTTTCTAGGAAAAATACACCTCAGCTCACAAAGGTACCGTACAGACCCTGCTTTAAGAATGTCACCCTGTACATGCCAACAAATGTTTAATCAGGGTTACTGTTTGATGGTGTAAAGACTCTTGTCAAGACAGACTAATCTCTGATATTGGTTGGAAACTAAAATATTTCATCTTAATTTCAGCTGAAAACTAGTAGGCCTTTTCTGAGTGAGCTGATGCTTTATAAATGGCATATAAGAAACAGTGACGGCTCTTCTTTTATTTGTTTAGAAATGTCACAATCCTCTCTGTTGAGAACAAATTCACTCAAGTTAGAAAAAGGAGAGAACAGTCTCATTTTTAGAATTTTCAAGTGACATTCTGTTAAACCATAAGAAATGTTAGAACGAGAAAGAGTGAGAGGAAGGAACAGAAATAAAGTTGCAGGTTGAACAATGAAAAGCAATAAAGTTGCAGGTTGAACAAGTCACACACTTGCACACCTCAGTACATGGACTTGATTGGCAAGTAGCAAAATCATTCCTCCCACCCCAATGAGGCTTTACATATGGTAGGGACTCCAGTATTTCTGCTTATTGCAATAAAAACCAAATGTAGACACTAAGAAAAAAAAATCATATATCTGGATGTTATTGAGAGCTTGGAAAGGAAAACTTTGAATATGCATGGAGAGGAAAGAAATACCCAATACTCAGGCCAGACAAGAAAAGAAAGAGATCAGAGAAAAACTCTCAACCATCACATGAAATATAATATAATCTCCTTGCCCAGCCTTCTAGTGGGCCATGATTTATCCAATATAAAGACAATGTTTGGAAATCAAAGAAGGAAAAGGAAACCGGGGAGTAGAGAGAAAAAACCTCCAGGTAATGTACAAGGAATGGGACTCATGGTTTCCAAAAAAAAAAAAAAGTCCTGAAAAAGTACTAAATAGTAGCTGTAACATGCTGAGCAAGAACATGAACAATGAGTTAGTTTTTATTTAGCACATACTTTGTGTTAGGTACTGTACTAACTGCTTATCAGGATTTATCTGATTTATACCCTCTACTAGCTCTATGGTAGGTAGTAATTTTATTCATTTGAAATGTGAGGTAACTGTTGCTAAATCCAGTATCACAAGTTTAAATGTGAAGGTGAGTTCAGCTCTGTGTGACTGGAGCTTTCGCAAATTCTTAGTAAGTTATGTAGTTGCTTTTAATCTAGATAAATGAGGCTTAAATAACATACAATATACATTTGTGCTTTAACTCTTTTAATGAAAAGTTTTCTAAGTCAGAGTCTAGATTTTTCCTTCTTTCTTAAACACAGTATGTTGAGCATAACTTAACGTTCTCATAGTAATTCACAAATGTTGAGTATAATTTAAACATTAGCTATCATATTCTGCCTTAGTAGCAAGATATGTAGGACTCTTTGTTCCTACACCAAATGGGGTCCAAATGCTGTTTGAGTCATTCTTAGTTTATATATTCTGTATATTCCCTCTTTACCAGGTTACAAACACTAACTTTGGCTGCTGTCAGAGTGCTGAGGTCTGGCAGCAAACCCCTTGAGTCCCAATCACTGCCCCGTTCAGCTGCTTCTTGCTTCTCTAACCTCCTCTTGCACCATCCACTGCCTCCTGAATTCCAACCAGCTCAATTCAACACATTTTTATAACCGCACCTTGAACCTGTGCTTGTAGTCTGTGGGCTTATTTTATCAACAATAATAGAAGAAATACTGTGTCCAACTAAGAAAACGTATACTTCTTTTCCAGCAAGCCTCAGCTAGCCTTTTCTGAAAGACCTTGTATAGCTTAATGGAGGCTGAGAAGAATAGCAATCTTGTGAATCAGCAGTAGCATCCTCATTTTACAGAGAGATAAACTGAGACTCAGAAACATTAAGCAACTCATGTAGGCCTGTACAGGTATCAAGTAATAGAGCGTGGATTTGAACAGTCTTTTGATTCCTAAACTTCACTGCTATAGAGTGAAAAAAAAAACACAAATTTCTTGCGGTACTAATAGCCTCAGGAAATAGCCACAATTTGCTTAATGTAGTTAATGTATGGTAAGTATTGAATAATATCACAAATCTGCATTGAAATTATGAGACAGAATTCAGAGCCAGGGCAGAGATTGCTAAATAGGCATCATACACCATTTGATCAGCCGGGTAGTGAGGTCGATGAGGTCTATGCATTAATCAGTGCCAGACTGAATGTCACATTCACACATCATGTGACTTCCTCACTGATTTCCTGGCACTCTTGGGACAACCCACCTCTTTTGAGGCAGATTATTGCATAAGAATAAAACAACCATGCAAAGAAATATCGTTTTCTCTAATACATATTAAATAGCTTTTAAAATACATTGCTAACAACTTCTGCATATCATCACATTGAAGTTTTTCTGATCACCTTATTCAAACAGCTTATTCAGAAGCCCATTTATCGCTTCGATTTAGACCTAATTCTTACTTCAGCCTAGTTGTCTGAATTTATTTATTTACCTAACCAATAATTTATTAAGTAGATATTCTGCTACAGATACACTGTGCTACATATTATGCTACATGGCAGGACAGCGGTGACTCTTTTTATAGTATATAACTTGGATATTTCCTTACACTGTAAATGTACAGTGATTGTAACTGGATTACCAAGTACCTTCATTCATGCACAATGAATATTAAAATTGCCCATATTTTAAAAGTGGATCAAGAAACTTCCCACGGAAGTTGTTTCATATGTGAAATTACATTAATAGGCATTTTCTTCCCAATTCACTAATATTCCATGCCTTTATACAGGATGGAGGGGTCTTCACAAGGCAACACTCCCCCCCCCCAAAAGAACTTCCCTAGACCTGTGACAAGAACTGTTGTTCACATCATGGACTCCTGGTTCTCAGAACACACAGATTGAAGGATATCACATGAGAATATCTCTAAACACAAAGGCCAATAATATAGATGACTTGCAGAGTGGCAGAGAAATGACTACTTGGGGGGGGAAGGGGTCATGTCCTCACATTTCACTCACTTTAGATTTACACAGCTTTTCTGTGCTGCTTTGATTCTTTTTAACCAGAAATCAAAGATACCCTATCAGAAATTGCAGCAGCTTCAAAAGCTCCTGAAAAGTTCCAGCAGCACCTTTATGATACTGCTTAGGAGACAGGACCTCATATTCACCCTTGTGAGCAATGACATTTTGAGATTGTTGGAGAATTGGTCTACATGTTTGCTGCAAATAATCCCTGTGGCCAATGTCTCTGGCACTTTAGATTCCAGCTTTCTAAGCCAGGCATGTGGATTCCTATGTCCCAGAAGTATGTATTCTTTGTTGGGTTACTCAGATTGTTTCCTCTCTCAGAAAAAATTCTTGTAGGGCCTTCCTGATGGTGCAAAGGGTTAAGACGCAACCTATGAAGCTATCCACAGCCACTGCAGCACGAGTTCGATCCCCAGCCAGGGAGGCGACCCACATGGCACAGCAGACCTGTCCTGTCTCACCCACTGCTCCCCTCAGCAGTGTATTTCAGTAGATCTGCCTGTTCTGCTCCCCACACTGTCTTTGGTGAATCCTCTAAGCCCCCATACCTCTGGCCTGTACCCCAGTTCTTATATGCATAAATAAATAAATCTTTTTTTAAAAAAAGAAAGAGAAAACTCGCATAGGCTTCCCAAGGACATGACATTTAATTCCATCTTAGAAAAATAAACGGGACACCACATAAAGTACTGCCATTCTTCCTGCTTAGAAGATTTACATTTAAAATGCTTTTACTTGATCCTTCACGATCTTTTTAATAGCACAAATGCTTAAAAGATTAAATGCATTTTGGGGAGACTTTAAATCCATAATTCTTAAGAGCATCTTTAAAATAACTGAAAATGATACACAGGCTGATCTTTAAAAATTTCAAAAGAAGTATGAAGCAACATAAGCATTATAAATCTGACCTACTTTTAAACACTTTCTTCTTTCTCCCATGCTTTTATCATTAACTGTTGACCAAAACTGCATAGTATTACATATGCTATATGGCGAGGCTTACTGCCTAAAGTGATCAGGGGAGCATTTTATGACCAAAGTCCTCATTAAATAATTTATTCCACTTTTCCATTACTTGGAAAGTTTCAGAAAAGTGCCCCACACTATAATACTCAAAGCACAGTAACCAACTTACTGAATAGATGAGATAATGTCTAATGCACTTATTTCTTTCTAAGAGATCAGTTCGTCAATATTGATTGAACCCAACATTCACAAAAGCATATATTAGGAGAGAGGAACTTCCTCTAAACAGCACTTTACTCCAAGCCTAAGTTTGCTGAACCATGGGAGAATTTATGGCTTTTCTTACACCAGCATCATTAATTGGGAAGAATCCTTAATTACAATCTAACACACAATTAAATCCATTGACCCTGTAGATATGCTAAAACAAATCTCTGGCCCGCAGAAGGCACTCTTCCCAAGCAGCTGATGACCCCACCCTACCCTCAACTGTTCCAGCCTTAACATAAAGCCCAGCCATCTAGGGGAATGTGTTGCTTCTGATCATAAATTAGGGAGGCATCTGCTTTTGTGTGCAGACTTGGAAGTCAAGGCCATTTAATGCCTCTGAAAAGCAACACTACTGAGGAGCAGGGGGAAGGCAATGTGAGCCCTGGGTGCCTGCATCACTCAAGTGTATCACCATAGGAAATCAACATGCAGGACTTCACAAATGGCAACTTGTGGCTGAGTCCTATTAAGTTCACTGGAAAATGATAGGTATTGCCACAGGTCAGCAGCAGGCCAGCTGCAGCGGGAAGGAAGCTCTAGCCTGGCTTCCACAGCCATGCTCACTCCCTTTTCTAGTATAGGCCTCCAGACAACCTGGTGCTTTTATTTATTTATTTTTATTTTTCTCTTTGGCTATTTTGCTCCCTTTTAAAAAGGCTGCCCTAACCTGATTATTCAAATGTCACTACTACAACAACCACTCAATAGGCTATGAGGAGATGTGATTTCTCTCAGTCTCTAAGCTCCCTGAGGAATGCAGGTCTCCCCCAACCTCACCTGGTGACCTTACTGGATCTCTTTTGTTATTTTTAAATTTTTTTTATTTTTATATTCCCCATACAATTGGACCCCCCTTATTTTGACCCCATCCCCCCTTTCCGCACCCCCCCTCACCATAGTGTGTTTCTGGTTCATAGTTGTTTGTTGATTTTGATGTTTTCTTTCTTATGGATCTCTTTTAAAGACACATAGCCTACCCTTCTCCTCTAGGTTTTTCATCCAGCCTACTACAATAAAAGAGCTAGGTGACCAATAAAGCTTAATATTACTGCTCTGAGAAGATGTACTTCAAAAAAGAAAACATGAATAATGTTTTAACAAAAGGAATAAAGTACAAATGTTGGCGTGACAAACAGCAGAGCAAGGAAGGGTGGCTGTGGCCTTGTCTCTCCAGTTCTGGAACTTAAATTCACTCTAATTCAAGTAAGCAGAGGGGCAGAGGGTGACTTTCCATCTCTTTCTGTCTTGTTAAAATAAAGTACAACACTCAGAAGGGCAAGAGCCTGTATCTTCATCACCTCTGGAAGGAAAGCCCCTGAGGCTGGTCCAGCTTCCTGAGCATTCTGGGGGCTGCGATGAATGCAGAGAGCCCCAAGGATTGAGGAGGACACCCTTGCCAAGCTCACATCCATCACTGCCACTCCCTGCCTTCCTCCTCAAGTTATAACCTCTGTTTTCACTGCTCCATACCCCATTAGGTCCACACAAGTATTTGCCTACAGCAAATGACTCAGAAATTCTTCACAGTACAAATTTCCAGTAGAATATAATAGGAAGGGAGTCAGAGAAAAGAGAAAGAGTTTAATTTCCCTTAGACCTGCAGCTTATTTTCTTTAGGCATTAGCCATGTGGCTTTTTGCTTAGCTAAAAAAGAATCCCTCAGGCTTATAGGCAGCTGAATGGAATCACCATTGTCATCTTCTTGATTTAATAATTTTAGTCAATATTCAGTTAGTTTTCTTTGACAACAGAAGGAAACTGGCAGAGCAGATGACCCAGAACAGCAAAGAACACAAGTTATTATTATTATTATTTTATCTATTATTATTTTACATGCTCTGCTCCCAGCAATTTCCTTTATGAGCTCTCTTCTGCTCAGTACATGTCCCCTAAATTTGGAGGTGTCAAATTCATCTAGGGAGGGTATTCATGTGACCTGAAAGTGTACTGTGTTGTTACAAAAAGCAATCTGTTGTGTACCCTTTTATCCTAGATAACTGGCAAATGGAAACTCCAGAGTTTTTACTTAGTATTTTTTTTTCACCCATGAGAAGTTTATTGTGTCTTCAAGACACTACAGTATAGACTCTGCTCCCAGAGAAGGGCCTCTCAGTGTCACGGAACCATTTTCCAGGTGAGTTGTTCAATTGTCATTTTCATAGGCAGCTGGATTCTTCGTCTTGGATTTCTCAAACTCTTCAGTACCCCATGTGTAGACAAGGTAAAACTCTATAAAAGGCGGGACCATGCGAAGGATGCAGGCCTGAGTGCAGCGCAGCACGATGGGGATGCCCTTGCTGAAGTAGTGCGGGAAGGCCCGGGCTGGAAGGGCGACCAGCTGTGGACCACATGCCGCATCCCCGTGGGATGTCCGCTCCGCGGCCCACGGTGGTGGCGGTGCCTCGCCCTCCACAATCGCACCTGGCAGCGGCCTCTTACTTAGTATTGAGTTCACAAATGTGCTAAGTTCTGCATTAAAATAACAAGGACATGATCCCAGATCTCTGGGATCCTATATATACATTTTCCCCAAGGGTTTGCTGGCGGAAGAAGCTCCGAGGAGAACTTCTGTTAACCTATAATTGAACATATCGCACCACTCCTATTAGGGCAGGAAAGGCAGGTGCTCAGGCAGGAATAAAGGCTGACTTTTCAGTGACAGGGGCACAGAGGGCTATCTGGGAGGAAGACTTTACAACCAGGTGGTTTTTAAGGTTCTAGTGTTGATAAGTGGAAATGACAAACTCAACAATAAAATTATTTGTTATGTATACATTAAAAGAAAAAGATGTCAAAGAAATGGGTCCTCTCTGCAGAACTGAGAAGAAAGCAGATCCCACTGTCAGAAAAGAGAATAAAGCATGATACATAAAATTAGTCACAATTTTTTCTTTTTTTTAAAAAGATTTATTTATTTATTTATATAAGAATGGGGTACAGGCCAGATACGCAGGAGGGTTACAGAATTCGCCAGAGACAGAGCAGGGAACAGAGCAGGCAGACTGACAAAATACACTGCTGAGGGGAGCAGCAGGCAAGACAGGAGAGGTCTGCCACACCATGTGGGACCCTTGACGGACAGAAGGGATTGAACCGGCGCTGCAGAGGCTGCGGGCAGCTTCACAGCGTGGCGCTCAAGCGCCTGCGCCACCAGGAGAGGCCCCAGTCACAATTTTTTCTTCTGACAAAACCAGGGTTTCATTTCTGCTAATAATAGTTTCCAAATAAAAGAGATGATATCTTTTCTAGAAAAAAGATTCAGAAATATGTTCAAAGCAGTCAGGATAGGTAATCCAATAACTCTAAAAGTTGATTCTTACTTAAGCTACCTAATCCAGAACCTTTCATTAGCCAGCTACTTTGATTTTATAATAAGCCTCCCAAAACCATCAGTTCAGACTGCTACAAGACTAAGTATGTAGGACCAGAAACAATGATGATGTCATTCCTCCTGCAGGATCATTACCAGGAGGTTTAGCTGCACCTTTCAGGATGGGATGCACTTCAGCATATAGTTCACGAGAAGCCCTTGGTGGAGGGCAACAAATGGGTCTTTAACCTTAAATCTCCTAGTTATTTCACAGCTCATCCTTTTTTTCATTCACAAATATTTTGTTTATTTTGTTGTCTTTTTTTCTCCTCTAAGGTTATGAAAAAAGCTAGGATTTTGCAAAATTAACTAACAGTTAAGTCATGAATGATGAGCAAAAAAAAAAACCCATCTTCCATATTTTACTAAGTACTTAAGTCTCTTTGAGAGGACTGAGAGGTATTCCCATGCATGCTGACAGAAGATGAAAAAAGACAACCCCTCCTGGGAGCACATCACACACTGGACCTGCCACCCCACTTCCAGAAGCATTCCCCAGAGAAGCTCCCACACTAGCATTCAACTATATGACTTTGAATGAACAAGACTGCAGAAAGATTAGCTGGTACTAAGTATGATACAGAGTATCACAATGTAAATTAAAACATGTGCAATAATCTGGTACTATGTATCACGTGAATGTAGGAAACTTAGAAGTACATGAACATAAGAGTAGAATCAATGCTCTAATGCATTAATAGGAGGTGCCTTTCAGAGTGGAGGGAAGGCAATATTTGATTTTTTCCATAACAGAAAAAAAGGGTAAAACATGTGGCAAAAGTTAATAGCTAATTTTAAGGTAGGTAAGAGGGGTTCTTATGCTATTGTCTGTTGCTTACAGGAAGTTAAACTGGCTTTTAAAATAGCATGGCTATTTTATTTAAAAATCATGTATTTTCTTTAACTCATTCACTTGCCCATTTACTCATGCATTCAACAAATAATTACTGGATGTGTCATTAATCCTGGGATATGAAGAATCAGGAAAGATCCTTGCCCTTGTCAGGTAGACATGAATGGACTAATTCCTACTCAGGAATCCTGTCACATTCCGCAATGTAGGTTTCTGTATACAGTAAGGGAGGATATCCGTTAGGTTTGAAATTGCCCAAGAGTAACTGCAATGTGTTCATTTACAGCAAGGCGTAGTACTCTAGTTCCGAAAATATATTGTCAATATTTATTTTTAACTATCTTCTTGCCAAGAGTTTCTCAAAGGGCACTGAAGCAAGAATGAATTTTGAAGATGTTCCAAAGTGAGTTATTATCAAACAGACAAATCATAATGACCATGAGTCAAATAAGTTGATCTTTCTTTGAAGGTTTTCCAAAGAGATGGATTAATTGGCCAACCTGTTGCTGCTAATGACAAAAGTATGTGATAAAGTGAAACCTGAATTGGACATAGTCACTACAACACAACTTCCAACACCTTTGGACTTAATTCTGCAGATATTCAAGACTAAAAGTCTTGTCCAGTCTGTTTTCCTCTAAAGTAGCTATGTATAGTCTTTGCATAACAAATGCACATGGCAACCTGTAGTTAAAAAAAATAATAATAATCAGTCCTCAATGTTGTTGGCTAACTCCAACATTATTGCTCCTACCCAAGTCAATATAATTTTCATTCAACTTTTTTATTTACTGAAGATATAAAAGTTGCCACTTTTTCAATCTTCACCTGTCAGCCCTCAGGCCTACAGTTAGGCTACCCACACTATCATTTACTTTCAAAGAAAGAACAGGTTAAATAAAGGGTGAGAAAAAGTCAGATATTAACCATATCACAGTGAATGTTGAGAGCAAGGAATCGTTAATGCAGGCTTGGCTCAGGAACCAAGTCTCTTCTCTCTAATGCCTCTTCCTAGGAGTGCTGATCCAACATCAAACTTCACTGTGGAGCCCATCAGATTAGAAAACTTCAAGTTTCCCAAATCTGGGCTTGGTAATGATCACACAGTAGGGAACAAGAGCACAGGTAATCAAATTAGGCCTTGGTAGTGCTACAGGTTTATGGGTTTTCTCTCTCTCCCCCTAACCTGATCCTTTTGTGCTCACTCACTCCTACAACTCAATTTTACCTAGTAATTATGAATGCCACTTAGGCTCCACAATGCCTTACTCTCTGAGCAATTCTAACTCTTATCAGAAAAGTTTTTGTTAGCTTAAAATGCATCCATATATTATTATACAGTATATATACACTCAAAGTGTTTTATAATTTTATTGTGATTTATCACCATCCCAAGTGAGTTATGTCTGTCAATCATACCTGTAAAAGCAAATGTTTCTAAAATCATTTTCTTTTATATTAAATTTATTCAAATTATAGCATAATAAAATGCTAGAAACTCTCAGAATGTAACTAAAAGTAAACATAAAATATTGTTTACTTTCAATTGAGGCTTTGCCAAATTCCAATTAAAGGAAAAAAAATTAATTAGATATCCATGTAAAAAAAAGACACCAGATGTCAGGTGTCAGGCTACTTTTTTTGTTTTTGTTTTTGTTTTTAAGATTTATTTATTTATGCATACAAGAACTGGGGTTTAGGCCAAAGGTGTGGGGAGAGGATTCACCAGAGACAAGAGTGGGGAGCAGAACAGGCAGATCTACTGAACTACACTGCTGAGGGGAGCAGGGGGTGAGACAGGAGAGGTCTGCTGCACCATGTGGGTCAGCTTCCTGACCAGGGATCGAACTCATGCTGCAGTGGCTGGGATAGCTTCATAGTGATGAGACTTAACCCCTTGTGCCTCCATGGAGGCCCTACTTTTAAGATTTTTGAATAGGAGAACTGGATTAGTGAGATCTTAGCTTTTATTTTTTTTAAAGATTTATTTATTTATGCAAGAACCGGGGTACAGGTCAGATGTGTGGGAGGGTGACAGGATTCACCAGAGACAGAGAGGAGAACAGAACAGGCAGACTAATGAAATACACTGCTGAGGGGAGCAGTGGGTGTGACAGGAGCAGTCTGCTGCGCCATGTGGGACCCTCGCTGGCCGGCTGGGATCGAACCCACGTTGTAGAGGCTGCAGACAGCTTCACAGTGCTGCGCTCAACCGCCTGCACCACCAGGGGAGGCCCTTAGATTTTATTTTTATCTAAGTTACAAATACACATTTTTCAAATGTTTAACACAGTAATCAAAAGGCAACAAGTATACAGCATGCATACACACACACACACACACACACTCCAAAATGAAAATCCAAATTTCAAGCTTCAGGAATTACACTTCTGATGCCATCATATGCAACGTTAACTGTTAGTTGAATTCTATCACTATTATCAATCTTTACTGTGAATAAATCACTTACAAGATCCTAAAAAAAAAAAAAAAAAAAAAAAAAAAACCACTTTAAGAATACAAGGTGAAGTTCTGCCCTCAAGTGAAGCGATGAGGTAGAAAGAAAACTCTTTGACTCTGAAATCAGGTTTCAAATCCTGCCTCAACACCTTTCCTGCTGCATGGTCTTGGGCAGGAGCTTTACCTCCATGAGCCTCAGTCTCCTCTAATGTAAAATGGGGGAATAATATGTATCTCCACAAGTCAATAATTTCATAAATAATTCAACTAAGTTCATAAAGTACCTGACAAGGGAAGACAATAAATGTTAGTTCTCCCCCTATTTCTTTTCCCAAAGCAGCAGCAATAACCTGGAGAAGAACCTGTTGGCACACTGTTGGAGAGAAATAAACAGTACGGTAACAAGTAGAGACTGTAATTCAGGAGGACATTCTAGTCTGCACATCTCATATCAAAAAGACAGGCAAGGATTAACTGCCATGCAGAATTTAAGAAGGCTTTAGCTGATCAGTTTATATGTAAAACAGAAGTTTAGTCATACAGGAAAAGAAAGAGAATTTGAGTAAGAGCTAATGAGAAGAATAAGGGCTTTTGATTAAGTACCACTGGGACACAGACACCATCTCAAAGTGGACCTTAGCACAGCAGCAACCAGGATGGAAGTACAGATGACCTTTGAACATCATGGGTTTAAATTGCACAGATCCACCTACATACAGATTTTTTCAGTAAATACAGTTGACCCTCTGTTTCCACAGATTTCCATTAATAGATTCAACCAATGGTAGATGTGGAACCCAAGGTTAGGAAGGTCCAGACTACAAGGAATTTAAGTATCCTAGAATTTTGATATCCTTGAGTGGGGGAGTGGGGATGGAGTTGGGTCCTGAAAGCAATTTCTGCAGATATCAAGGGATAATGGTAACTCTAGTGGGACTTTGTTTCCCAAATCCCAAATAGGTTTAGCAGATCCTGCTAAAATCAACATGTTGTCATCCAGATTGACCTTGGGACCCATGAGGTTATCATAACCATCTTCTATACAGAATAAGCTTTCTGGCCCCCATGGAAACCAATCAGGAGAAAAATTTGTCTGGGCTTTCAGGCTTCCAAATGCCCTGAACTAGCTTGATAAATGCACCCCATACAAGAGCTTTATTTCACCAACTCCAAGTCATCATCAACAATAGGAGACACCACTACTGTAAGTAACACTTAGAAATAAAATTGTTCCAAAAGTGCTATTTAAAAAACTGAGACACCAATGAGTAAAATTTCACCAATGAAATAAATTTACCTTGCTGAAGGAGATGGCAAGGAAATGTGCATGTCTCAACCTGTGACTTATACAATGAGAAGAAAAAAAAACTCCCATGATACCAGCTGGTACTACCATCGACACAAGCAGTGTGACATGAGAATATCTTGAGAATTTAATTCAAGTGTCTCAGATTGGTAGTGTCCCTAGGTAGCTACAAATACACACAATGCACACAAATCCCCTCTGGAAGAGCTCAACTTTATTTTTTTTTAATTTTTTAATTTTTTTTTACTTTTATTTATTTTTTAAGGATTTTTTTTAAATAACAAATTTTATTTTTATATTCCCCATACAATTGCAACCCCCCCATTCTGACCCCAATCCCTCCCCTCCCGCCCCCCACCCCCCAAAAAGTGTCTCTGGTTCATAGTTTTTTGTTGATTTTGATTTTCACTTTCTTATAGTTATTCATTTTCCTGGTCCCTTATTTAAGTTTTCTAGATTCCTGCTATGAGTGAGACCATCCGATATTTTTCTTTTTCTTTCTGGCTTATTTCGCTGAGCATGATCCCTTCCAGTGCCATCCATGTTGCTGCAAATTGCAAGTGTTTATCTTTTTTTGAATGCTGAGTAATATTCCATGGTATATATGTACCACATCTTCTTGATCCAGTTATCTATTTTTGGGCATTTGGGCTGTTTCCAAAGCTTAGCTATTGTAAATAGTGCTGCTATAAACATAGGGGTGCAGGTGTTCTTTGGAATTGATGTTTCTGTGTCCTTTGGGTAAATACCTAGGAGTGGAATTGCTGGATCATATGGAAGCTCTATGTTTAGTAGGTCCAGAAATCTCCACACAGCTCTCCATAGTGGTTGGACCAGTTTGCACTCCCACCAACAGTGCAGAAGAGTTCCTTTTTCTCCACACCCTCGCCAACATTTGTTGTTGCTAGTTTTTTTAATATGTGCCATTCTCACTGGTGTAAGATGGTATCTCATGGTAGTTTTGATTTGCATTTCCCTGATTACAAGTGATGTTGAACATTTTTTCATATGCCTGTTGGTCATTTGCATTTCTTCTTCAGAGAAGTTTCTTTTTAACTCTTCTGCCCATTTTTTCACTGGATTATTTTCTTTGTGTTGTTGAGTCTCATCAGCTCTTTGCAGATTTTTGTGATCAGTCCTTTATCATTAGTGTTGGGTGCAAAAATGTTCTCCCAGTCAGTGGGGTTTCTCTTTGTTTTTGTTATTGTCTCTTTTGCTGTGCAGAAGCTCTTTAATTTGATGTAGTCCCAGCTGTTTATCTTTGCCTTCACTATCACTGCTTTGGGTGATGTGTCTGTAAAGATGTCTTTGATGTGCATATCACGTAGTGTTTTGCCTATATTTCCTTCTATGTATTTTATGGTTTCAGGTCTTATGTCTAGTTCTTTAATCCATTTTGAGTTGATTTTGTGTATGGTGTGAGGTAGTGGTCAAGCTTCATTCTTTTGCATGTAGTGACCCAGTTTTCCCAGCACCATTTATTGAACAAACTTTCTTTGCTCCAAAGCATAGTCTTTGCTCCTTTGTCAAAGATTAGTTGACCATAAATCTGTGGGTTTATTTCTGGATTTTCTATTCCATTCCATTGGTCTGTATGTCTGTTCTTGTTCTAATACCATGCAGTTTTGATGATTATGGCTTTGTAGTATAGTTTGAAGTCTGGGAGTGTGATGCCTCCATTCCCTTCTTTTTTTTTTCAGGAGAGCTTTGGCTATTAGGGGTTTTTTGTGATTCCATATGAATTTCATCAATAATTGTTCTATTTCTTTGAAGAATGACATTGAAATTTTGATTGGAATAGCACTGAATCTGTATATTGCTTTTGGTAGGATGGCCATTTTAATAATGTTTATTGGAAGAACTCAACTTTAATCTAGGCGGCCAGCTCCTCAAACACACAATCAACAGTAAGATGCAGTTTGATTTCAGGGATGTTAAAACGTGGAGGAGGGGCCTCCCCGGTGGCGCAGCGGTTGAGCGCTGGGTTGCGAAGCTGCCCAGAGCCTCTACAGCCTCTGTAGCGCCGGTTCGATCCCGGCTGCTCCCAGGCCACCGGAGGAGGGTCCCACATGGTACGCAGACCTCTCCTGCCGCCTGCTGCTCCCCTCAGCAATGTACTTCGGTCCTTCTGCCTGCTCTGCTCCCTGCTCTGGCTCTGGTGAATTCTCTCACCTCTCCCACGCTTCTGACTGTACCCAGTGCTTGTATAAATAAATAAAATAAATAAATAGATAGATAAACGAATAAAATCTTAAAAATAAAATAAAATAAAATGTGGAGGAGGCAAGTACATTTAGAATTAAGGAAATGCTGTAGCTGCATTGCTAAAAAAATAAGATAGTATACATGCATCTGGGTCACTCAGTATTTATTAGTATGTATCCAATAACAGAGGTTTCAAAGTAATTGAAATCATGACCCCTACTCACAAGTGACTTCTAACAATCTCTCTGGGAACAAAGATTCATGATCTATCTGATTTACTTTTGGATTGTTTTGCCAATATGTTTACAGCACTGTTACAAAATGGTTGGGAGGAGTAAACTTATTTTCATTCTTCCAATTTCAACCAAGTACATACAAGTTACTTTCTGATTACTCTGATAAGCTCCCATTCAAAATAACAGTTTCACCACATGTTGAGATATATAGTTTGATCATTTGGTCGAAATTTATTGTTCGTAGAGGCGGACCTCTCCTGATTCGCCGGCTGCTCCCTTCAGCAGTGTATTCCAATCAGTCTTCCTGTTCTGCCCCCCACTCTGTCTCTGGTGAATCCTCTTACTCCCCACATCTCTGGCCTGTACCCCAGCTCTTGTATGCATGAACAAATAAATCTTTAAAAAAAGAAATTTATAGTTCAAGTGATTATCATTAATTTCTATCTTGGGCAGGACAGTTTTAGGAAACTTCATCCTTAAAGTGTTTCATTTTTTAAAAAAAACTATAATGTAAGGTATCATTAAATCAACTTTCATTCATTAAATCAGCTTTGAAAAGTGAACATCTAGTGTTTTAAAAGGTTTTCAAACTCTTACATGAAAATAAGTATCAAGGTTAGCTTAATAACAACTCACTGAAAAAATTATTGGTTAGCATTAGTTCTGCTCTTATCCATACTAACCTGTGTTCAGATTATTACATATCCATATGCCAAAACCCATCTCAAGGGAACCTGTACACAAAAAGACTCTGATACCACTTCTTCGGAAATGTTCTGTTCCATCATATGAAGGAATGAATATAGGTTTCTCCTCCAAAGACAGAACTATTTTGTTTTATGCCTTTGTAGTTTTCCTTCGATGCCTCAATCCCCACTCTGAATCCTTCAGCACTGCATTTTCAGAAAGTTATTTCAAATTGACAAAATGATTGACCTTGCAGCTATTTAAAAGCAAATATAAAGAGAATTCCAGGGAATTAACTACATGCAAAGTAGGCATAATCCAGGCACCTCTCTCAAAGTTCATAGGGTCTGGCTCATGTGTACACGTGAGATCATTCTCTCAAGGCATGTTCAGTCTCTTCTCCCAGTTCACCATCTCTCTCCACCTCAAGTCTACCCAGAGTCCTGTCTCCTTGGATGTCAAGGGTGCAGGGTCTTTCCTGAGTCTGTTTCTCACCCCCTGGGTTCTTGCTGTCACCACCGTGTAAATTCTAGGCTTCCCCAGTCTCGACCCACACAAGTTATATGCCCCTGGTGGCAACAAAGGGCTGCAGGGCCAGGAGAGCTCCTAACTGTTTTCAAAACTCTTTATTTTTCCAATAGGCTCTAGCTTCTTCATAGTTAGACAACACTCTACACAAGCACTAGCCAAAGCTAGTGTCTAATACCCCTCTGGGGTGTCTACCTCTCCAAGAGCACTTTTCTTCAGGGATTCAGCCAATCTCAGCATTTACACCCAGACCTTGTGTTTTCTCTCAGGACCTTGTTGGTATCCATATAACATGCCAACAACTTGGAAATTATTCTGGGAAAGCATCAAGAGAGTTGTCATCAGACAGCATAATTATAGGAGATACACGTTCTGGAATGTAACTCCACAAGTGAATGAAACAGAGATTTAAAATCTAAAGGCGATAGGGGCCTCCCCGGTGGCGCAGCGGTTGAGCGCTGGGTTGCGAAGCTGCCCGCGGCCTCTGTGGCACCGGTTCGTTCCCCAGCTGCTCCCCGGCCACCAGAGGAGGGTCCCACATGGCGCGCAGACCTCTCCTGCTGCCCGCTGCTGCCCTCAGCAGTGTACTTCGGTCCTTCTGCCTGTTCTGCTCCCCGCTCTGGCTCTGGTGAATTCTCTCACCCGCCCGTGCTTCTGACTGTACCCAGTGCATGTATAAACAAAACAAACAAATAAATAAAAATCATGAATAAAAAAAATACATGCCTCTTTAAAAAAATTAAAAATAAATAAATAAATAAATAAATAAATAAAGGAGATAAAAATCTAACCTCACAGTGAATAGATAAAACAATGAAAAGCATGGGGAGAGCAGAGCTATAGATTTGAGAAAAGAGAAAAAGTCCTCATAAAAGAAGTTCAGCCTGCACTGGAAGCATCTGAAGCCTAACACAGATAACTACGGTTTTCATTGAATGTGATGCTCCACAGCCAAGAGGAAAAAAGCTGCACAGATATATTTTTAAATCTATGAGACTGTTGTGCGGGTGTAGATGTAAAAGAAAAACAAATCCAAGCTGGTATTCTGCTTGGAATAGCTCCACATCACACTCCCCAAATATTATCCTGCACACCCAATTTATTTTTACTTTCTAGCATATGTTAATTAACTCTATTATAGACATTTTCAATTATGACATTATTCATTTCCCCCAGTGCCTAGTACATAGGTATTTTCTTGATGAGACAAAAAGAGATAATATTGATTAAATTTGTTCAATTTATCAAGCACATCAATTTGTTGTTCTCGTCCCCTTTTTCTATTGTTTACCATGAGATTCATACTTAACTACTCATTACCATTTAACAATAGTTATTTGGACACATATAAACTCCTTGTATCATTGCCCAGCACATAGTAAATATTCAATAAATGTTAGCTGTAATCGTCATTGTTAGTTTTGTTATTAATTTTAACAATAATTTATCTTACTAAATTGAATTCTAATTATCTCACAGCCTATACCTGCCAGGGAATTCCTACAGCTGTGCCATATCTGAGTCTATAAAGGAGCACTGTAAATTCCAATAATTAATGAAAAAAGTAGAGTCACTTGGCAAGGTATCTTTTGTACACATCACAGGCACATTTGATTTTGCACTTAAATATTTTGTGGTCAGTAGTGAAAAATAGCTGTCGTACATCAATTTTATTTGAATAAATAGACGGCACCTCAGCTAGGGATTTCTAAGAAATCTGACAATGCTTCCACAGAATCTACTGCAAAATACATACAAGCAAAGCCTTATCATGCTTTGAGTTCCCCTCACATCTAATCCATTCTTCATGCATCCACTTGATTAATCTCCCTATAAAGTTGTCATTTCTTACCTTAAAACCTTTAATGGCTTTTCATTACCCAAAGAATAAAGTAAGAACTTTCCTCTTGCCTAGTCTGGTTGGCATTGCCAGACCTATCTGTACTGTTTCTCTCACCCACCCAAACATCACAAGCCAATCCTGTCACCAACACCACATGTCATGATCATTTTCTTTCAAGACTAAGCATCCACATCCACAGAGCTTTATTGATCTCCTCTGGACAGAAGAGGTCTGTTTGTCCAGTTTCCACAGACCATTCTCCTCATACCATCTATGGCCCAGATCTTAGGTTGTTGTGACTATTAATTACAGTCTCCAAGAAACTCCATGAATAGGGATATATGTCTTCTGTCATTGAACACCACATATGCCTGGTTGAGAGTATTTGTGCACTCTCAAGATTCTTACAGTTGCAAGACTCTTACAGTTCTTTCATCTTCAGCTAAAGTTGCCTGTGCACTGAGTATTTGTGCACTGAGTATTATTATGGAAGGAAATTTAACAAGAAATCAACATAAGAATCATGACACAATTCTTTTTAAATTCTAAGAATAATCCCTCTCAGACTCATGTCTGGCTTAACATTTTTGCACAGCATTTGAAAGAAGCAGTACCCACTGAAACACTGATATCTACATAACCCCCAGCCTGTTCACCACACTGAGCTGATAAAAATGAGTTATGGGAAAGGAAGTCAAAAGGGTGACAGATGATTCTCAATATCCATAAGAGTAGAATTAAGACAGCCCACCAAACTATCAATTTAACCTGGAACAGTGTTTGGAAGTCACTGTAGACTACCTGAGTGGTAACTGTCTAACAGGAGCCATAGCTCAAAAGAAGAATAAATACAGGGCATGGTCAGTTATTTAATGGGCATAAAATGAAAACCTTAATGTAAGCAGGTACAAATCTCAAGTACATCTAGGTCGCTCTAGGAAGTTGTAATATTGCGCTTCCAAAACATCAAAATGAAGAAAAAGTGAAATAATTCAAAGAAGATATGTTCTTGCATGTATAATTTTTAAAAATATCCTTTTAAAATTAGAATTCTTTGGTCTGGAAAAACTTTAATTTGAAAAGAATCTTTCTAAAAAGTTTACCAAACCTGTGCCCCAAATTATAGAAAATTAGGAATACAGGAAACACTTGAAATATGTACCTTCTTGGGGGGAAAAACAGCCAGTAATTCTTCACAAGTGTGTGTAGATTACATTGCGAAAGACATAAGCATGTCCAGGAATGCTCTAGTCACACTCCCAGACATGATCTATTAGTGATTTACAGGCTATTTGGGTCATTTGGTTGACCTCGTCCAATTGACAACTAGTGCTCTGAGAAGTCCTCCCTTGATTTCAAAAAGTAGGGATGTGTTTGGAAAATCCTTTGGCTTAACTCAATATAACCTTTCATCAATTCTGATTAGAAGTGGATGTTCACGAGGCATATTAGAAGTTGGGAGAAGGATTCATACCAGAGAAAGTAAAGGACAAAATCTAGTCTGTATTGAGGACTCTTCAAGATTTCAGGACAGGGTTAGGTAAACATTCCATTTTTTACTTGAAAAATCATATCTCAGATAATCTTTTGATTTTTTGAGTTGCTTTCAGTTATTCAAAACTTTCATAGTAAAATGCTGCAAGACTTTCATTTAGCATATTGACAGTCCTTTTTGGGGGGGGCTTTGATAACAGGTCAGCTGTCAAGAAGTTCAAATTACTGCTTAACACATCTAACAAATTTCCAAATTTCAGAGACAACAGACTAGAAAATGGAGACCAAAAAGAGGAGGTGGAGTCTTTGGCAGTAGTGTTCAAAGTTGAGTGCAAATCCTTCTCTCAATAGTGAATCATGTGATATAGCTTTCCTTTATTTTGGTGCCGATATAATTTTGAGATTTATAAAGTCAACTGTCCCTGTGAAGCTGACAAGAAAAAATTACAAAAACACCCAATATGTATATTAAAAAATATATATTTATTTTGCTAAAGGAAAAAATTGTAATTCAATCTCTTAAATATTTCCATTTTCAAAAAAAAAAACGAAATTGCTCAGTTGTGTAACTGTTTCTCTTATTGATGCCATAAATGTTGTAGTAACAACCTTTCTGATCTAGCTGTAACTATTAAAATGCCCTGATCTATCTCACCAAAACATGATGTGGACATAACACTTAAGACTATATTGGTTTCATTTTAATCTATGATTCAGTTGCCTTTTTGCATCTGTTATTCTTAGTAAATGTCTGGAAAAAGAGAAGCAGGAAATGCATTTTGTATTAATTTCCAGTGTAATTTTCTAACAAATAAAACTCACTTTGTAATAAATTTAAACACCATCTCCCTGTTTATATAAGCTTACACAAAAGTCCAAGGAGTTGAGTGCTTAGGCTCAGTTGCAAACAAAAGTATCACATTCTTTTACAGTCAAAGAAATAATTCTCATTCAGTGATCCCTTTATTATTGCTATCTTTCGTTTCCATGGGGGTTTATGTGAATAAAATAAAATAAAATCCCACATTCACTTAGATAGTATTACAAATGAATGTTCTCTATTCCTGTTTATGTTAAGAGTTCCAAGAATGACTATCATGTGAGCATAATGGCGGTCTTTTCAGTAGTGCTGACATAAAAGGGCCCTTCAGCTGTGTTGTTTAATTGTATATATTCCAATGCTAGGCAACTCTCCAAACCTTATTGTAAACATTGTATAGGGTCTGTAAGTTCAGCAAAAGAATGTAGTTCAGGCTTTTTACAATTATCACCAGGTGACAGTTGACTTCTTTTTAGGATTTTATATATTGTTTGTCATGATTAGTGCAGACTGCTTTGTCATATCAAACAGGTTGACTTTTGGAAACTCACCCTACTGTTCTGTTCTAAGGGTGTCACTTTTTCTCCCCCACAAGCACTGAATTGGTGCAGTGTTTTGTTCCCAGGCCTATAGAAAAAGGTAATCTATTATAGATTGCTGTATTAAGGTTGGAAATAAAGAAACATATAATCAATAGCTATACTGAGCAGGTATTAATTACAGTGGTTCTCATGCTACAGCAACAGATATTTTTTGTTAATTTGATGGAAATTATAATTAATTTCCAGGCAAAAATTCACATTTCTATATACTCTTAAAGTCGACACTAGTTTCTGTACAGTAATTAAGGAGGAAGGAAAGGCAAAGAACCATAGGATAAAAGGTAGTACATTCCCACCCTTGAGTTTTATAAGAATGAGGCTCATTTACTGTTCAAAGGACATTGTTTATACATTCCAGACTTCCATCTTATAATTGCTCCAGGATTTGTAAAAAGGAAATCTCAGCAGGGCAGCAAAATTAATTCAAAGCAATAGCTCCACATAATTGGTATAAAATACCAGAACAGTCTGCTCTGAAAACTCTTTTCTCAGCAACACAGATTTCCACTCCTTCAACTTTCTTTCTATATTCAAATAAAGTTTGACTTTTCTTCTTCTATTACTTGAATCTTTTCTTCCTCAACCCACATATTTATTAAAGGTTCTATGAAGAATTTTCAACATAAATTATGTGAGAAACTTTTTTGACTCTCATTTGGTTTTACTGTTTACCTGGTTACTACGGCAACAAGTAGGCCGAACCCATATTGTACAAGAAAGCTGTTCTTAGCTTTTATATTTTCACAAAACATTACAAGTTAATTACATGTTTTATCACACATTAAAGTTAAAAATTCCATTGTTGTGTTAGTATCCACTTAAGAACTCAATTAAATCAACAAGAGAGAGGACGCTTAAGTCTGGACATTATTATACAAACTTGAAAAATACATTAAAACAAGGTGAGTCACAAAATGTGACAAATCCCATATATTCAACGACAACCTTTCTTCAGCATACCATATCAATGGTCTATAGTGTTAGTTGGGTCTCTGACAAAATTCCTTCACTGGCAAAGTGGAAAAAAGCAAACTAAGTAACTGCATCTTTAAAGTGTCATTTTAATTTTAAAAATTATTTCAACGAGTTCTTCCTGTGTATGTTGATGAGTGCCCTTACAATAGCTTTGCTAATTTAATACCACTTTAAGATGTCCTTTTAGCAGATGTTTCTTTACTGATATGAATGAGAATTTGTGGATAATTGTGTTCTTTTTGGAAGGGGAAAAAATCTCCATGAAACTCAAAAACTGAATCTCTCAATAATAAGGATTAAAAAATGTACTCGATATGAGAGTTGTATAACATTTATAATGTACTTAGTGTCATGGAATTAACTGTATGCTTAAAATGTTTTAAATGGTATGTTTTACACAATGAGCAAAACAAAAAAAAATTCTTGAGTTTGCACAAGAGTCATTTTTAAAATTTATTATAATGAAACTTAGAACCTGTTCTTTTTAAAAGTTACACATGCATATATATAATTCTAAAGTCCTACTAAAGGCAGACATACAAAGCATAATATGGAAAAAGTAGATAAAAGGTGGACTTGAATAGGAATAATCAGAAAGCAAATGCCCATGAATTCAGGTTCCAGAAAGTATTTTCAGTGCATTACAGGTAATATGTCATATTTTGATATGACCACGTTTTTCCTTATGGAATAATTATGACCTTTAAATAACTGGGTTTTTTCCCCAGATTCTAGACAAGATAATGCAAATTTATTAAAGCAAGCTAAAAAGAAGAAAAGGAGTTATGAAAAGAGTGTACAGAACTCTTAGATAAGATTTCAAGACATTTTACATAATGCTGAATATACACACAAACACGTGTACACAAAATCAAGGGGAAAAAAATGAAAAGCCACTTAATACCAAAATCTTGAAGAGAATTTATATATGTACCTTAATACATCATCAGTCATATTTTCTTGTAGCAGTATACAAATTAAACTTCCAATCTTCACGCTTTGAATATCTTCTTTGTAATCAACTGCCAATGTATGGATACAACTAGGATGGTAATTAAGACTCAAATATATGCATATTTAAAATAATAAATGCCTCATTTTTTAATTTAAGTAGATTTTTTTAATGATGAGAAACCTGGACGCTGTGGTCTATTTTTAAATACAACTCAGTCTAAATAAATATAACATACATTTGTAATGTTATACTATAGAGCATAAAATGATTCTATCTTTTGTGTTGCCTTCATTAGCCAAGCCTTAGGGCCTGTTCTACCTCGGTTGCTTTTGACTCTTTTCCCCTTTACATTCTTGTCACCAGTATTCGCAGGGCTGTTATATAACACATGGAGGTAAGCAATCTGGAAGTGTGAGACCCAATTTCTTCAAACTGCAATTAAGACAAAATTAAATCAGGAAGCACATATTTACTTAACAACTTACCATAGCAGTGTCGTCCAAACAAAGGGTCAGGAGCTAGATGTAGTTGAATTTTTTAAATACATTTCTCAGTCACACTGGCCAAATTTTTAGTGCCTAATAGCCACCTTCCCCCATGGAGTCAGTGGCCACTATATCAAACAGAATAGATACAGAACACTTCCATCATCCCCAAAGTTCTACTGGACAGAGTTACACTATAAGCTTGCTTTAAGTAGCAAACTTTCCAAACTTATTTGACAGGAGGTAATTTGGATTAATGGATAATATCTCAAAATATTTTTTTTATATATTTAAAGGGCAGGTTTATCAGGGAAAAGGACAGAAGAATAAAGGAAACTTGTATAGACACAAGCGGGCAGGAAGAGCTGTCCTGAAGGAACAGGTTTGCTAATAAAGGCCTGCATGGTTGCAGGCGGGCGGCCTTGAGGAGAGCTGCCTCTGCTGAGGGAGGTCAGTGAAGAGAAGTCCCGGCCTGGTACAGGTTGCAGGCAGGCAGGAAGGCTGCTGCCCTGAAGAGGGAGAGTTGGTGAAAAGAGGCACCCGCATAGTCACAGGTGGGCAGAGGGCGTGCTGCCTCAAAATATTTTATGTCAACACTTGTTTGGTTGTTTTCAGTATCTACTTAATAACAAAGTTGTACCTACAACTTCACTAGCAGCTAATTTTCTTAAAAAGTTGTCCACTACTAATAGTAAAAGGCCAGGCAAAATGCTTTGCACATAGTGGAGTAATCATGCAGATTTTAAGAAGGTATTGAATAACATTTAGTAAAAGGAACTAAACTATCCATTAAGAAAATAAGTACCCATGTATTTTTTCAAGGAATATTTCCTGATCCCCATACCTCCATTTGTCTCTCCACCCTCTCGACCCCCTTTCTATGGCAGGCAGGCTTAACAAGAATGCTCTGCATCAAAGGGATCCTCCTCCCTCCTGCTCCTTATAGATCCACTTGGAGGGGCTGGCAGATCAGAGAGTGGGAGGAGAGTGCAGGGTGTCTGCTCCACCTGGGTTGACCTTGGTCCTCAGTGTTTACTGCTCTTCACAGGCAGCCCTCTTCATGGGGCTACCCCTCTGTGGTAGCTGCTCCCACCCCTAGCCTGTCAGACCCTATGTATGAAGGTGTCTATCTTTTGCTAGCCTCAGGGTATGTCATTATCTCTTCTACATTTCCTTAAATACTGCCAACACATTTGTAACTATTCTTGTTTATTAAACATCTTTTCACACCTAGTTTAAGAATGCCATATGTTTCCTGAAGTCAGCACTCTTGACAAACATAATCATGCATCCTTCTAGACAGTTATAGGCCCTTCGACCTCCAATCCTAAGAAATATAGTTCTTAAAAAAAAATACTTAATTGCTTTTCAAAAACAATGCCCATCATATATTACTCAAAAAAATTACGATAGAGTAGAAATTTTCTTTTTAATGAGTCTCCCATTTCTATACACATTATATTTGTGATATTTAATGAAGATGATCACTGAATGTTTTTGTAGTTCATGAAGTGCTTCTGTACTATTAAACTGACAAACTAGTTTAATGGTAGTGATGGTTTCAAAGACATGAACAAGTAGTCTAACAGTAAAACTAGAGATTGTGAAAATGGTTGAGGTAATTTGAATGAAAAGCCCCTTTTTGTCCTCATTATGTGTGTATTTTAAGCAAAAGCTTTTCATCCCTAAAGAATTCTGGCTGTGCTTCATATTTTGCTTAATTATATTAGCAAATAAAAGATATGGATTCAATCAAATATTTATTAAGTATCCACTCAATAAATATTAAAATACAAAAATGTAAGAGTCTTGTAATAGGAACAAAAATGAACAAGATAGACTTCTTAAGAATCTTACATTCTTGAAAAGAAAAGAATCATGTATTTTTACGGAGACCACATGTACACAAATTATTCATAACAAAATGCCACACTGAACTCATATGTGTGTATGTGTATATAAAACTTCATGCTATGTTATTTCTTTCCTGATATCTTCTGACTTTTTCAGTCTTGTCATTCTTGCATGTAAATTATATCATAATGTAAATTTGTTATACAATATAGTTTAAATGATACACCATTTAGTGAGAGTTAAAATACAATGAGAAAAAGAATAACCAAATTAGTAGAATCTTACAGCTTTATCTTGCAAACATCCTAAAAATGATATTTTGCAAATGGCCAAAAGCGAGCATATGACACAAAAATTGATATGTCCTGCCTTGATTTGCAAGAATATTCCTAACAATATGGGTAAACTGTGCTGAAAAGTTTCACAACATGTTGAGAAATTTAGATGAAAGGTACAAAATCAGAAACTTTTAGTTTAGTGAGTAAATGTGGAGCGGAAGGAAATTCCCCGAATATGTGGGAATAACAATTACTCATATGCTTATTTGAACACTAGCTTTCCTTTCAGAATTTAAGTACATGAATACATACATTTTTAACTTCAACAAATAATACACATGACTTCTAAGGTGTCAAGCATGTTCATCTTTCACTGCCGAATATTAAACAACTAACAGAAATCCAAACACAAAGTTACTGTTGTGTTATGGGAGAGATTCTGAGCAATTTACACATGAACATTGTTAACAGCAAAATAAGTAGCTCAACATACTGTTCAAAGCGATTCACGAGATCCCACCTGAGAGAACATTCGAGCTCCAGCAGTATACTGAACTGTAACAAACAAACCCTAACATGTCTGAAAAGGCATGTGTCTCTCCAGTCTTTGAACCACACCAGACACCTCTGTGTCTGACACTTGTCAACTAATAATGGTACACAAACAACTTGGTTTCCTCAAAGATATTAATGATTTTTAAATCACCCACAGTGTTTTTTGTCATTTCCTCCTGTGCAGAGTTCACCAGTTAAGGTTACACACACTCACAGGAGAAAAACAAAGACTTCGAACCAATCAGTGCAGAGGAGTCCCGAGGCAGTGAGAAAGCAAACAAAGCTAGCTATGGCTGTACCTTGCTTTACTCCATAGCACATTCCTGAGAATTGGGGTGTAAATCAAGGATAACAAAATAAACTCATCCTTTCCAACTGACTTAAGAAATCATTTCACAAACCATTTTTTTAACAACTAATTGATCTTTAACAGATCATGTTTAGCTTTAAACCATCCTTTCTGTCAAAGAGTTAGTGAACTGTAATAACTTTGAAAGCTGTGAATGAACGAAGGAGGCATTTTTACTAGTCAGTCTCTCTGTAAACTACAAAAAACCATTCTCTTATTTGTTTAATGTATTCCCATTTCTCAGTACTGACTTCCAGAATGGGTGGCATACAGCCAAAGCATGATACTTGCTGCTCTGCACTAATGACCATATGATCCAAGCAGTATCAGGGAAAGCTGTGTCCAGGTGGTTGATGTCACCAACTGTTATGACTTTTGCTTTTCCAAGGTTATCCACATCATAGACTAAAACAGAGCTCCTGGAGTCTGATTATGTGATGAACATTAAAACTGCCAACCGTGTTCAAGTATCTCAGGAAAAAACAGACACTAGAGACCAGTGTCGAATAACTGGCTTTGGGTGGAAGGTGGATCCCAACAGAGTGGTGAAGGAGAGGTCGAACTCAACAAATGCAAGAAGCATTTAGTCAGATCCTCCCTGGTTCTTTGTCCCTGCCCTACCTCACCCACCCCTCTTTAGTGACCAAACAGGTTACAGCAGGTAATGATGGCAGGATAGAGACAGTTTAGCAAGAATGAAGTAGTCTGGACTCTGTCCTGCCAGTGTAGAAAGACAGCAGACACACTCAAAATATGAGGGGGGGTTTGGCCTCAGACCCAGGGCTCTAAAAATGAAAACCCTTAGGAATGTGGTAAAGGGAGACTCCCAAAACAGCACAAGGGCACAAATAGGCAAGAAGGCATGGAGGATGAGCAGGGTTCATTTGTGGGCTCCCAGCTTATATGCTGTGTGTTAGAAACAAGAGCAACACATTTCTGGACACTGTACTGACAAACCACGCTAGCAGAAGGAAGTGAAGATGTGTGGCCAGCCCTACCTGCAAGGTGAGCTCAGAGTAACAGAAATCGTCCCATGAGTCCTCATGGGACACCTGCTGGTGATATGGACCCATTCGAACCTGTCAGGTAAGTTTCCCTGAAACATGGCTGACAATGTGTGCGGCCTGCCTTTTCCTTCCTTCCTCTTCAGGCTATTGCCAGGACCAGTCACTGCAGGTCAGGTCCCTGCCCTGCCGCCTCACGCTTTCTGGCCCTCCTGCCACTTCTTCCCTCTCTATCCCTCCAGGGCACTACTTCTGTCTCTGCCCTTTGGTCACTTTCCTCACCTGTAAAATGAGTGGCTTGGATCAGATTATCTGCAAGTTCCTTTGAGTTCTAGCATTCTCTGACTCCTGGATGTTATAAATTTGCAGAATCATAAAACTTACAGTTGAAAGGGACTTCAGAAGTCTATTCAACCTCCAACTAAACCTAAGATAACCTAGCCAGAACTAATAAGCTTTGAAAGTTCTATGTAGTTGTTTTTGGCTGGCTGAATACCGCAATAATCAAAGCTTTAAAAGCTTAAATATAAAGCATAAAAAAATATAGGTAAGGTTTTTCAGAACATCTAAGAAAAAAGTTTGAAGGAACTGAAGTCCATAGAACAGCATGTTCTATTGCTTAGAAGTCTGTACCTAAGCAGTAATTTCTAATATCAGGGTCGTAATGAAAAATCATGAGATGTCAGAAAATTCTCCAAACAAAACTAATTTTCAATTCATAATTATGCTTATAAACAGATAAGACAGGGTGATGGGATGTCACAACACCAAACAAGTCAAGCTTCAAAAGGAGAGTAAGGAGTACAAAGAAGAAACAGTTAATTATGAAACACATTCAAGAAAAATCAACAAGATTGTCATCTGTTCGTAAAGGTAAGTTTTAGTTAGTAAGTTACTTTCCAAAATTAATTTTGATCTCTGAAAATAAACATTCTCTCTCCTTTTTCAAAAGAATTATTTTCTTAAGTGACTATGTCAGCTTTCATACAGTAGATCTTGAAAAAATTATTGGGTATATTTAAGAAATTCCACCTAAAAAACTAATTTTCCTTTTATGAACTTGACAAGTTCATAAATAAATTGGAAGAGATATAACAGAGTTATAGTTTGGAGGACTCATTAGTGTTAAGGTATCAATTTTCCCAAAAGGGACTTACAGACTTAAGGCCATTCCAAAAAAAAATTCCTATCAGACTTTTTTAGGGAGATCAAGATGCTTAGTCTGAAACTGATAAAGAAATGCAAACGATTGATAATAGTAAAGACCACTTTGAACAATATACACTTAATATGTCGCTACAGTAATTAACACAGCACAGTATGGCATCAGGTATAGATGGAACAAAATAAGAAGTCCAGAAAAGGAACCAAATAAATGTGCTCACCTAACTGATAACAAAGGCAATACTAAAATTCAACATTGGAAAATGAAAATGTGTTTTCAATAAATGGTGTTGGATCAATTTAGACATGCTTGGGGAGGGCAGGGTAATCTTGCCCCTATATACACCAAACACAAAAATCAGAAGTAGACTGCATACCAAATGTGAGAGAGAAAATATAGCTTTTAGAAGAAAACATTCCTATCTGTAGGACCTTAAAGCAAAGACTCTTCAAATAGACAAAAAACAATAATCAATAAGGATGGGTAAACTGTATTTCATTAAAATTAAGAATTATTTTATTAGACTCAATAAAGCTATCATACTCAAAAAAAAGACATTATTTTTAAAAGATAGGCATAAAGTTTGAAAGATGCTTTACAAAAGAAGATATCCAGCCATTAAATATGTGAAAAAGTGCTTAACATCATCAATTATCAGGGAAGTGCAAATTAAAAAGTGAGAGACCACCCACCAGAATGGCTAACATTAAAAAGAATGACAATAACAAGTGTTAGTGACATGTACCGCAATTAGATTTCTCACCTTTACTAGTAGGAGTGGAAAATTAGAAATATCTACCAAAATTGAACATACACATGTCCTATGACCTAGCAGTCCCTCCCTTATGAGCAAATGCCTATGTTGACCGGATGCTATTAACAAGAATAATTACAGCAATTTTATTTGTAATAGCCCCAGATTAAAATAATCCAAATGCCCATTAATGTAGAAAAAAAGTGGTAGTATAGGCCATGATAGAATATTATATAGTACTAAAAAAATGAACTAACAAGTGCTACGTATAACAAGAATGAATCAGACCAAAATGATGACCTAAGGAAGCCAGATATAAAACGACATATACAACAGGATTTCATTTTTATGAAATAGAATAAACAAAACCAATCTACACAGATAGAAGTCATTCCAAAATTTATCTCTGGGGAGTATAAACTGGTAGAGTGCTCCTGGGTGCTGGGAATGTGGCAACTAAGTGGCCATTACATGAGCATGTCCAATTATTTAGTTAAAATGTGTGCCCACTAATGGACGTATAAATAACAAATAAATAAACTATTCCACTGTGTGTGGGGATGGTATATGCATCATGTCTTAATTACATATTTGCACATCTTATTTACATGTATGTCCCTTGCTGGCTTAATACTATGTATGTTCAGTACATGCTGAATTTTATTAGACTGGCCAGGTGGTTTCACCAACTCCATGATCTTAGCCAGATGATTTGAGTATAGTATGTCCAAGGAGTCAAAAGAACTAGAGCTGTGTGCTCTCAATGGATTCCTTTTAAATTCTCAATGCATTCATATTTAAAATATCTGACTTTTTTTTCCCCAGAAAAGGGAGATAGGAGTATTTGCATATTGAAAACAACCCCATTTGCAGGATTTAACAAGATTGAAATCAAAGAGTCAAGGGAAGAGGAAACAAAGAAAGGTGCTGCAGTGGCTCCCCAGAAAGCTGATGTTCATTAGGCCCAGACACACAGATCTCGATCACAGTGCACTTATCTGACATGCTATCGTCAGACCACACAGTAAAATCAAATTTTGAAGGCTCAAAGGATGTGCACTGAAGAACATCATGTATTGCTGAAACATGAATAGAAATTTCGTGAGCGAGAAAGGGGTAGAAAAGAATACCAGATAGTCCTCACTGTCATTTTCACTCCTATTTATATGTTAAGATATAATCTATTTTTTATAAAAAAAAGGCAATCAAAATCAACATTTAAGATTTCTGCTACTAAAATTAAAATCTGAGAAACTATTGCCAAGTAAGAAATGACTTTTTTTAGTCTTTTGCAAATTAAAAAACAAAACACAATACTTGTGTGATGATTTTTACATAAAGAATAATCTTGTTAAATATTCAAGAAATAGAAAAAATGTTTATGTATGATTTGAAATTTTAGCATAGGTGGAGAAAAATATAAACAGCTTACCATTTCACTGTTACATTTAAGTTCCAAGCTCATAAGAGTATACACTTATCAAACTACTTTCCATTATGCTAACTATGTTCTCTTTTGTTCAAAGTATTACATCATGTCTGCACCTCTATAACACACACATTACCAAATGAATTTTTATTTAAATTTTTTATTTAAAATTCCATATTACACTCGGTAAGGAGTCAGGACAAAAATCCCAATTTAAAGAGGCAACCATTGTTAGCAACTTGTTCATCATAATCTGCAGCACTAAGAGACAGTAAAGATTTTTTTAGAAAATTAAGGAACTTGCAGTGGGAGCAGCTTACATGTGACAATGATCACCCTGGAAGATCCACCACCAGTACACCCACTTGTAGTTGGTCAGAGGGAAGTCCAGATGGCATTAAACTTAGTGTGCAGGAAGAAAAGTTAGGGACAGGAATGGAAGAGAAGAGGAAAAAAGGAGGGTGTGAGGGAAAAAGGACAGGCAGAGACAAAACACAGATTTCCCAAACTCATGAATTTTATCCCCACCCATTCCCACTTTGCAGGCCCTGGGACCCTTCTAGCTTTTTTCACCCCAGACCTGAACCACAAACAAAATACCAAGGTACCCATGACTCAAATCATTCTCGTTCGCATAGACTGATACTGGTTTTTGGTTCTCCTTCCATGGTAGGATTCTCAATCTGTGAGTCATACGCTGAATCGCAATGAAAACTTAATGGGAATTATTATAAAATGTGAATGGGAATGTGCCATCAAATTCTTAAGGTTTGGGGTTCCCTAACATTTATGAACCACTGTTGGACCATGACTTGGTAAAAATAATAGAAATGACAGAAGTAGACAGTGTTTCTTGGTCTTTGTTTCCCTTCTTGTTACAAACTTCAAGGGCTGTATGTTTGATTTAATGCTAGAGAAGAGCAAAGAAATCTGTGAGGCTGCAATAATCTAGCCAGTGATGAGCTAAGATGAAAAAGCACTACTAGAAAGCCCTGGGCTGCTTTTGCAACAAATAAACAAACAAAATTGTACTGGTAGGAAAGGGAATGAGATTACCCCCTGAGAAGTGCTCCGGAGTCCACATCTCCCATTCTTTCAAATCCTTCACCCACCAGACTTCACAAGCCACTGCCATCTCCTGTAGAAACTCAGTCCCTTGTCCCAGATGCTCCTATTGAAGGAGTGCAAGGAGCCTCTTTTCCAACTGCCTCTCAGGTGAGTTAGGGAAATCTTCCCATTCCTTAAAAGGGTCAAAGATGGCTGACTGGAATTCCAACTCTCAATACACACGCCCTCTATGCTTACTGTATGCTTCTACAGTAAAACCATGGAACAACTATCTGTGAATTATAAAGTGAGTTACTTTTATAGGCTTCTGTCGTTTAACTAGGGACCCTATCATTAAGGCTAACAATTTTTATATGAAATATAGGAAAGAAATCCCAAGTTCTAAATAACTGATAAGCGATTTTTGGAACAAAACTTGTTGCAAACACAACTCATTTGTAAGTAAAGTATACCCAAACACTGAACAAATCACACAGAGCTCTAGAAAAATTTCACCTGCAAGTTGTAGCATTTTTGCTATACATAACCAATTATTTCTGTATTAGGGATATTTTTTTAAAAGTATACAAATAATTGCATAGAATGAAACCTAAGAATTGGCTGAAATTAGGAATCTTTTTATTTCAAGATTTCTATTTTTAAAACAATGAAAATGATTAACGCTGTGCTTTGTAGAAGGCAGAGAGGACCTAGGGAGTATTTCAGTTCATGCCCTAAAAATAAAAAGTGGCAAATTTTTCTCTTCAAAAAAGTCTGTTTTTGTCAAAAGCCTCTTTGGTGACGAATCCCAATTGTTGTTGAGAAAACAAAGGTAAAAAGCTGATGGTATTTGAGGTTTCTAATAAAATTTAAAATTTCCTTATAACCTTTCAAATATTTTGCTTGAGATTTATTACATAATTTCAGAAAATACTTAACTATATTCTACAGGAAGGGTTTAGAGGTTCTCCATTAAAATATACTCCCAACTGCAATTGTAAAAATTGCAGTATTTAAAATGTTAGAGGAAATAATATAGTGTCCTTTGAATAGTTTAAATACAAAATGATGTAAATTTATAATAAAAAATTTCTATTTGGCAACATTGATTTCTTTCCCACAAAACTCAAGGGAAGAGCACACTATTACATTATGTATCCATTCAATTCTAACCATTCTGATTATTAAAATTTTTCAACTTATGAAAAAGCAAAATGGACATCATATGAAATGGGCTCACATACTTGCAGGGCTGGTGAAATGATGCATTTTTTTCTCTAAGATTAGTAAAAATAATATGTGATACATGAAATGATTTAGTTTCCCAAAAACTTTCCCTGAAATCAATCCTTATCACAGGCCCAGCAGCCAAAGGACATATGTTCAATGTGAAGGCCAGAGGGACAGGTTCTGTGTGCCAGAGGCCAGAGGGCACTGTGACTCCAGAAGGAGGTAGATCCATTTGCAGAGGTGAATACCTTATTTTTAAGATTAAAGCGACATAATGCCAAAATAATATTTTTTTTAAAAAACTATACTCAGGAATAAAAAAATAAATCTACTTTTTTCTGCAAATGCCAACTTACATTAGACAGCATCAACCTGTGTCAACACAGGCACACAATGATCTATTTAGCAGCATTAACAAAACTTCAAACTTGTGTTTTGCAATGAACAAGGATAATGTATTAGGAGAAATAAACATTTCAAACGGTTTAAAATGATAAAAGTAACATTTCTATATAACCACCATGTCATCAGTTAAGGGTTATATTCTCAGCCTGTCAAACCCTCGGAGGTTAACTTAATAGCTCATTTATAAGCATGAAACTGGAAAACTAGTAATGTAAAATAAGGTAACTGAATATGAAATGTTGAGGGAGAGGAGTTAACATAAACTCTTTAACATTTTAAATACTCAAAAAAAAGCTCATGTAAAAGAATTTTGAAACCGAAAAATTACAATGCTGATTATCAATTCAAGAAATTTTCATTCATTAGTCTAAAACCCAATTTCTTTGCAAGATTCCCAGGTTTACTAATAGCTTTTATTACTATTTTATTCTTTCTCACAAAAATTATGGCAGGATTTTTAATCCCCCATATATATTTTAGTGCTTTCTTTGTCCCTCCACCCTTAGTTAACATGCTGCCTCCTGGGTGTATTATTTTGTAAAGTTTTTCTGTTTATTTCTTGTACTATGTCTATTCTGTCTTCCCCTTCGCTGGGGAGCTACCAGAAAGCAGAAACTACATTATCACACTCCATAACCTTTCCCAATGTCAACTACAGAGAATGGTGCTTTGGGGTCACTCAGGAAATACAATCAATTAATTAGTGTTTTAGCCCTTCCTGTGCCTCAACAATTTTCCAATAAACTGCCAGCTTAAAACTTAACCTAATTCCAAAATACATTTAAATATTACGGCCAATGCAAGAAATCATCCACAGGACGTTGATTTTGCATTTGCACTACTAAATTTATAAGCAAATTAGCTGGTTCACATAAGGACCTCATCTCTTTTTCATTTTCCTATTCAACATCCAGAAGATGTTCTCCATCTTCTAAAATGGCAAATGCATCCATTTACAAATTACCTAAAAGACAATGTACGGAAAACAACAATGTTCAATTTTATACATTTTCTCCCCTAGGAAGTACAGATGTTGATTTTTTCCCTCTGTTGTTTTTGCCTTCTATGTTTCTTTCTCCCACCCACTTTCCCTCCCTTTTCCCCTTTCATCCCCATATCTTTGACATGCTTATTTTTCAGCCTTTGTTTTAAACATTAAAATATTCATACAATTGGGGCCTCCCTGGTGGTGCAAGAGGTTAAGAGGCAACCTATGAAGCTATCCTATGAAGCTATCTACAGCCAAAGCAGCTCGAGTTCGATCCCCGGCCGAGGAGCTACCCACATGGCGCAGCAGATCTCTCCTGCCTCGCCCACTGCTCCCCTCAGCAGTGTATTTCAGTCAATCTGCCTGTTCTGTTCCCCACTCTGTCTTTGGTGAATCCTCTCACCACCCGAACACCTCAGGCCTGTACCCCAGTTCCTGTATGCACAAATAAATAAATCTTTTAAAAAATATATTCATACAATTATACTAAGAACACTAGATGCATTAAGCAAAAACAAGGAATTAGGCTATGGAGGAGACATGCCCAGTTAGTTGCTGGCTTGGTTGTTGCCATGTCTGTGTCGCTATATCCGTCACACTTTTTTCCCCTTCACATCTACATGATTGAGTAATTGTTTAGTTTCTACTATCAATTATGTGTGTGTGCTCAAATTTGCATGTGTTCAGCACACAGGGTTCTAAGAAGTTTTGCTATGTATCATCTCACTGAACTCCCAGCAGTTAAGTGTCTGCATCAGCCAAGTGCTGTTTCTCATGAGGCCCCACTGGGTTCCATCAAGTTTTACTACTCATGCTTGAAAATGAGACAGCAGAGACACTAAAACAGCTGAGCTCATGCACAAAAAAATGCCGAAGCCTGATGTCCAACTTTTGAATGTATGGTTTGATTTTACATCAAATATATGGCACTCTATTTAATCACTGACATATCATTTTCCTAAAAATAGATTATTTAATACCAAATTTAAAACTTCCAATTTAAATCAACTTGGTATGTTCTGGCTTATTCCTACAATATCCCAACAATCAGAGTGAAAGGCTGGAAGGCTTATGCAACAGAGATAACTATCACTTGGAATACCTCAGTTCTAGTTTGTATTTTAGTTATTATCCACTAAATTAATAACTGTTTTTACCAACTCACAAATACATAGAAAAAAGGGATTTTCTTAAAAATTATGCAGCAAAAAATCTGATTTGTGCTCTTAGGGCCAGTGAGATGAGGCAGAGACAGGCATCACTAATTCTTCACATGTGTCATCCACTCCCTTCACATAATGCTATGAGATTTTCTTTCTGGTACCATCATCTTTAATAAAAATTGCACAAAACGCCACTTTTGATTCATTAAATTAAGCACTGACCAACTGATAGGGGACTCGTCTTACTTTCACAGATCAGATGCAAGTTTTCATTATAGGAACAAAATAAGTCAAAACACAACTCCAACTACATTGAGAATTCATTAGATATTAGACTGGGTTATATATTTGTGGACTTTACAATAATTTCCCTAGTCTAAAACATTTTGTACATACTTATTCTGAATAATAATAGTCACTAACAAGTATCTACCTAGTTAGCACCCACAAATCAAATAGGGAACTATGGAGGTGTTACTATTCTTTGAAGGGAGACTTAAGAAGGGACGATGAGACCATGCTTACAGAAAATAAACTAGGTGAGAAAGTCCACCTCTCTTAAAAGAATGAAAGGCATTTAAGCGCCATATAATTTTTTAACTAAGCACTTATCCTTTATTTCTATATCTTCCTCACATGATTTGTATTGGTTAAGCAGATACAGGGAGAAAAAAGATTTCTTTTTCTGGCAACTCCCTCTATAGTAAAAAGAAAAGGGAAAAAATGATGCCTTTGTCTCCAGCTAAAAGAAACATACCTTTAAATTTCAGTACTTATTAAACTGGGGTGATTGTAAAATTCCAGCTAACTATTAAGCAAAATACAAAGTCTGAGCAATATGTCATTCAAGTTTTTAAATATTTTTTTCTTGAAATATCCCACATTTGAATTTAAACTCAAAGCCAAGATTGCCTAACATGTAAGCAGTAACTAGTTATACTAACACTAAATGATTAAATATTTTCCTACTTCTCTTCATTTATCTTATCCCATTCCCTTCTCATAACTTAAGATGTGGTTCTCAATGTGTTAAAAAAAAATCTATTACAGGAAATTCAAAAGAAATAGCCATTGGAGAGAAAGGGAGCTACAATATTGCATTATAATGTATCTCCCTTTAATATTTCCACAATCTTGAGTCCTCCAATATATCTGATAGCAACAAGATACAAATCATCAAAGAAATAAGGTACATTCATCAGTGTAAAATATTGTGTCAATAGATTGATATATTTGAGCAAACTTCATTCATGTCATTAGTGTGACAACTTCTTACACACAAGGCACCCCAAATCTTACTGTGCCTCTGTACCTTTAATCCAACTTACTATGCCAGAAGTTCTACATATCAAATCATGACCCTTAATTCCCAGAGAAACAAAACAGATTGAAACAATATTCATTCGGCAACATATAAGTAAAAGTTTAGAAATTCAATAGAATGCTAATGCACACAAAAATTCCATTCAGAAAAAAACTGTTTTGTTCTACTTTGTTCTTAAGAGAATCCCAAGTTATGTCCCTAATTATTGTTCAGTTTTTGAAGCTAGGTTCAGATATATTCTTTGCTCTACACATGCTAAAACAAACATATATTTTGCTTTAGAAACAAATATTTCTTTAATATAGAAAATAACATTGTATACATTAAAAACCTAAAATGGTATCTTTTATAGAAATACATTTTGATAATTCAATGATGAGATCAAATGTGTCAAATTGCTTTTAGCTGGTACGAAATATTAGCTAACTAATCATGTAAAGATTATTTTGTACTTCCCTTTCTTCAAAAGAAATAAAAATAAATATTTCAATTCCATAAATACTTGCATACATACATTAGCAGTAATGTATATTATATTAGTAATATTAGTAGTATCTTTGAAAGAAATACACCATCATTCAAGGTTTGCCTTCATAAAAAGTGAAATTAACACAGCCATTGTTTGGAAATGTGTATATACAAATTGGTAGTTTAAAATACATTAAGCGATCAGAATTGTTTCTGTGCAGCAGAAAGTGGATACCAAATTTAATTTTTTATAACATAGCATAAATCATTTTATAATTCAGAAGACCTTTTCGAAAATATTGCTTTTATTTACAAAGCTACATCAAACTACATCTCAGAAAGAACGTGTCGGGTGATAAAGAGAACATATTGTAATATGGCCATCCTGACAGAGAAATGAGAAAAACCCAAAATGTAAAATCAGAATACTTGAAATCTATGTTACTCTTACGCTAAGGTATTATTTAAAAAAGTCACAATCTCTTTCCTTTCCATCCACGCCCTGCCTTTCCATCGCATCCTCAACTTTATGTTTATTGCCGATGCATTACTTTTTCTAATGAATTTGTCCTTCTGTCAAAGCACAAAGCACAGCAATATGGTCACATGGTCTAATAGCCCCATAAATGATTTCTTTTTTTTTTTTGTTAACAAAATGAAGAAGTAGCTAATATGTTTTTATGGGAAAAATAACAAAATAAACTTGTCAAAACAGACTCTGGATGATTAACATAAGGAGGAGGATTTGACATATGTTAACTATTAAAATATGGTAACAAAATCATTTTTAAGTGCCATTTTAACTGGTATCTGTCTATTCCTTCTGACAAAAGAAACCCTGCTTAGTCTTTCTCAGTTCAACATAATCACATCCACCTCTCGATCATAAGTTTGAGTCAAGTATCACTTTGCAAAGAACTGTGTGCCATTCCTCAGTTTTTGATACAGCTTCCAAACAGAAGTTTCAAAACAACTCTGACTAGCAAACATGTCACTGTACTTTAAACAGAGTGGCATTTTCTACCCCACATTTCAGGAAGGTTAAAACACACACGCCCCACACACAGAGGCAAGGATCATCAGTGCAGACAATATAGTCTAAGTGAGTTTATTAACTCCAGGTAGATTACGCAATTCTTGTTTTTAAACTAACCACAAATCAAACGAAGGCTATTTTTTTAATGACTCACACTACCCATGTTACCAACAGATACATAAGGGAGGGGGAAAAATGGGCTTTATGTTCCAAATTGAGCTTACCTAAAATCTGCATCTAGTCACTTTATATCCTATGAGATGCCCTTTCAGAGATAATCAAGATACTTTACAATAGGGAATTTGAATTTAATTATCAAACTTTAATACCATGTTATATAGGTCAACTGAGATGTGTGGCTTTCTTCGGAAACAAAGAGATTTGGAGTTAATAGGATTTCAGATTTCATACTAGAAACAGCAAAATATGTTTTGAGAATGTCAGTTACCGTAACACAAATCAATAGTAAATGCTTTATGCAGGAAGCACACTTTCAGAAAATGGGCCCTAAAGCTTTCTGGGATCCGACCCTAATTACTACAGCAGGCTCTTGCCGGCTTGTCTCTCTCTTCAATTATTTACCGGGCAAAAAAAAAAAAAAAGCCAAATGGCATTGCATTAGCTGTATTAAATGCTATGTACTTGGTTTCTAACTTACTAATGGTACACAAAATTTACTGGGGTGAATGTGCCTGTAGAAACATGGCCTTTTTTCTTTTTCACCTGAGCATATGTATTTATTATTCATATAGTTAAGTGTTGAATAGATTGTCCTTTAGTCACCCAATGCTGCATAATTTAAACAAGTACATTAAACATACATGATATCTAAAAGGTATTGCATTGATTATGCCTCCAAATTTCTTTGACCAACTTATATTTATAATGTAGCTTACCAAAAATGGGCACCTCACTCAAGTCCCTGAAAACAAATAGGTGAGAACCACTAAGCAATGAATAATGGGTAACCTTGCAGCCACCATCTAATCCAGCAGCTTTCTGGTGACCCAAAGTAAAATAAGAATTAGGAGGAGTGAAATGGGTGCTAGGAAATTTCTACTGCCTATTCTGACAAGTATCCTTTTTTACATGGGCAAATACAGACCTAAGTTGTAGGCGCAAAACATGGACCACACACTGTAAGAAAGAAAAGCTTATCAAGGTTGAATCAGAGATTCTTTGCACCAGGCCAGAAATGCCCTCTGCCAGCAAGCAGGACATAATTACAACCTCCCAGAGGAAGTTCAGACACTGCATCCATACTTGATTCTTTTGTGAGCAAGAAGGGCACCTGGAGTCTTAATAAGAGATGCTAATTGCTGATGAAGGCTGATGCATACAACTTCTGTGTTCCCCAATAGAGGAGGAAGCTTCCAAAGCAGCGAACCCCTCACTCTTCATGGTTCGGATATATATATATATATATATATTTTTTTTTTTTTTGAGTCCAGAAGGCATCGAATTCTTATTGCAAAAAAAAAAAAACAGGCTCACTAACAAAGTACCCAGGGTCCCTAGAAAGCCAGGCGCGATTTGCATGGCCCCATGTCATCATCTGTGTACCTACGAGTGTGCCAAGGCCACTTTTGAGAAAGCCCAATGGAAATCGATCTGCGGTAAACATATAAGGTAGTCTGTTTTGTTTTTCAACTAAACACAAAGTCACTTCTTTGCAGAGAAATCTGGCCATTGTCCCTCCTCTGCAAAAGCTACAGGGAAGATTAAAAAGGACCTCAATGAATGCTGGGTGAACTTTGGCCACTTTCCTACCCAAAACACGAGCGTAAAAGTAGAAATCAGTAACCAGGTGAAGTGCCACACCGCACAAAGATCAAGGCGAGGGGCGGGCGCGCCGGACCCGAGGCGGGAGGAGACTGGCTCGTCGCCCCCCCTCCCCAAACCCCAGCCCTAGCGCGCGCGGGAGGTAGAGAGGCGTCCCCGGGGGACCGGAGGCTCCCCACTCCTGCGAGGGAAGCCGAGAGTTACAGTTCGCAGGGCGAGGCCCAAGAGAAGGGGTCGAAAAGCCGCGCCGCCAGCGAGTCCTGCGGCGGGCCCCAGGCGTCTGCAGCCCAGCCGCCGACGCTCGGCCCCGCGACCCTCCCGCCTCCCGGGCCAGGAAGGGGCTGGCGGCTCTTTCCTGTCTAGTCTCTCCCCCCGCAGCTTTCTGTAACCCGATCCCCGCACTCCGCTTCCCGGGCAGCCGCCGCCCCGCGCGCCGCGCGGCTCCCCCAGGCCAGCGCTATAGTTAGCAACCTTCCATCAACTCCGCCGGGGGCGGCGGGGCGCGCCCCTCCTCGAGCCGCGCGCGCCCCCGGCGCCCCTTCCCCCGAAGCCCCCCTCCCCCGGCGCCCCTTTACCTTCGCTTGAAGATACTGGGGGTAGTAGTAGGTAGCGTACTGAGGGTACATCTGCTGTTTCCACACTTTGCCCATGAAGCTGGAAGGGCGCCTGCCGTGCAGGGTCGCGGGCAATTTGGGGTTTCCAAGTCTCGGGCTCTCCTGCCTCTCCCTTTCCGGCGGCGGCTGCCGCTGCTCCACCTCCCAGCCCGGACCAGACGTCCTCCTCCTCCTTCTTCTGCTTCTCCTCCTGCTTCTCTTCCTTCTCTCGGCGGAGAGAAAGACACTGCAGAGCGCAGAGGGCACCCCGGACAGGGAGCGCCCAAGGAGTTGCCTCCCGGAGCCCGACTGCCCCGGGGCTGCCAAGGTCTGGCGTCCGGCCGCGCTCCGCACAGCCGAGCAGGCGGAACGGGGCTGGGCGGTGATCAATACAAGTGGACAGCGCGGCGGCGGAGCTCCGAGCCGGGCGGCATCTGGGGTGGGTGCGCCCGAGGGGGAGAGGGGAGAGGGGCCGGCGTGCGGCGGCCGTGGGGGAGGGGCGCGCGGGGGCGGGGCTTGGGCCCGGGACGCGCTGGAGGTGAGGGCTGAGTTTTAACCACTCCTCACCTCCCCGCCTGCGCTTGGATGGGCTCAAGCCCTGGGAACCCAGAACGCTTTGTATGGATGTCTGGGGGAGGGAGGGAGTCTGGGTTTGGGGAGCCCAGCTTAAGAACTGCGGAGGGACATCTCGTTTGCTTTCATGAGTTTTTATCTGCGTAAAGGGGAGGGAAGGTAAGGGTAAGAGAAAGAAATCTGATTAATCCCTCACTTCCCCCGCCCAATGATTTTTTTTTTTTTTTTCACGAGGCAAGGAAAATGATTTCGTGCCCAACCACAAAGCTGGAGTAAAGACACCTGGGTTCTGTTCCCTCACCCTCCAGGCCACAGCACTAATTTCCTAGGTGACCTTGGGAGGGTTAGTGTCCTTCGGTTTGGTTTTCCCCAGATGTGAGAGGTGAAACCATGCCCTCTGCACGAGGGGAGGTAAATCTCTGTCTGTACCTCCTCTCTCTCTCTCTCTCTCTCTCTCTCTCTCTCTCTCTCTCTCTCTCTCTCACACACACACACACACACACACACACACACACACACACACACACACAACAAATAGATCGGATCCTTCCTTCTAAGGGAGAGATGCCGCACAGAGGCAAAATGTTATTATTAGAGGACACAATATAGACATCAGCTTCTCCCTGTCTCTTTCTAATGCTGCCAGACAGTCTGTCAACTCCCACTCAGGAGCAAGGAAACTCCCTGAGTTTGGAATATTTTAAGGCCATTTTGAAAGTCACGCTGGCATATTGTTGCAGTGTGCTTCGGTGACATATAAAATCAATCTCTTCCTGCCTCTCCCAATCTCCTAATTGTCACCGATCTCGACAGCCCCAGACAGCAGTGGTGAATTCACTACATAACTGTATATAATTTAATGGAGTTAATTGGTCCCTGAATCTGCCTGAAGACTTTCATATTCTAACTCAAAAGAGAGAGATAATACGGAAATGCTCATAAGTAAGAAAGCATCTCCAAAGTGGAGTTCTCATACATGTAATAAAATGTAATGCAAAATTCACTTGTTGTTAACTAGACCTCGATTCCTCTGTTTTGTCGTTTAGTCTTTCTGAGAATCTGTTTTCCAAACAGCGCAAAAGTAAATAAAATTGAAATGGAATGCATGATTTTGTTAAACAGTTACATTTTTCTATGATGACATTTCAAACTGGATTTAACATACGCTAAAACATTGAAATAATGCGTTGAAAAATTTATGATCTTTGTATGATTTAGACAAATGTCTAGGTTACGCAGTTGACAAATAAATGTAAGTTCGTATGAGAACGTTTTATATGCCAGCAGGCAAATTGTGTTCAGTTAACCTATGTGAAATTCTACAAGGAAAGTAGCATTTACTGAGTTTCTGCTACTTGGTTGGCACTGTTGAGATCAAGTCAGTCTGAAGGTTGAAGAGGTTCATTATCTAGTCAGGAAGCTTAAAACAGCTCTATATATTGTATTCCTTTGGAACCCTTTTGTGATTTTCAACAGAAAACCGACATGAACTGTGTTTTAACAACCTAGGAGGACTAGGGATGATAGTTTGGAGGAGTGATTGAAGGAAGAGAACAAGTTAAGAACAATCTCAAAAAGTTCTAGGTTTGAGGTGATAAGGGACATTACTAAACTTAGACTGTTCTACTTTTTTCTGGGTGATAAAAATTCATCCTGTTTTAGAGAGCCCAGAAGCATACCCACAATTATGAAGACATTTGATTTATGACTGAGTTGGTACTGCAGTGGGGAATGAGCTTTTCAGTAAATGATTCTGGGTCAATTGGTTACCCATATGGAAAAAATGAAATTGGAGCCCTGCCTCACAAAAGGGAAAGAAAAAAATTCAAGTGAATTAAAGACCTAGCTGTTAAAATCAAAACTATAAACTGTTAGAGGACAATATAAGGAAAAATCTTTTTGGCTTTGAGGTAGGAAAAGATTTCTTTAATAAGGTGACCAACAGTGCACGACTGATTAATTTCACTGTATTAAAATTCAGAACACTGGTTCATCAAAGGATTCCATATGAAGAGAATGCAATAAGTCCATCACAAAAACATTATTTGCGATGCATATAATTTCAAAAGATTAATATACAGATTATGTAGAGAACTCCTTGGAATTAATAAGGAAAAGAAAAATAGCTTTTTAGAATGTGAGCAAACAAATGAATGTGGGAATTCAAAGAGGGGAAATCACAAATGTCCCTATGACATATGAAAATATGCTCTCTTACTCACTTGTAGTAAAGAAATGCAAATTTTAAAATAATAAGATATCACTGCACACTTACCAGACTGGCAAAAATCAAGAACTCTGAAAATATCAGGTCTGTAGGTGAAGATATGGAAGAGGGCAAAATCTTGAAAAGTATAAATGAGTACTCCCACCTTCCACTTTAGAAAACAATCTGGCATTACCCAGTTTCACTTGCATGTGTGCCATGACTCAGAAATTCTACTTGTAAGTATATGCGTCCAAGAAATTCTTCTATGTGTGCATCAGGAGAAATATACAGGAATGTTCAAAGTATGCTGAGAATAACTTGTGACTATCAATTGTTGGATGAATAAATATGCTGTGCTGTATGCCTACAACAGAACACTTTGTAGCAGTGAAAATGAATAAATTACAGTTAAAATCGTCCACATGGATCATTTCAAAACTAATGTTGAAGACACAAGTCAACATAAAGCATGATTCCATTGTTATGAAGTTCAAAAATAGAAAAAAAAACTTGTATACCCACAATTATGAAGACATTTGATTTATGACTGAGAGCTGATTTATGACTGACATTTGATTTATGTATAAGAGCAAGAGTAGTAACAAAAACTATCAACAAACATAAGGGAATTAAAACACAAAATTCAGAATAGTAGTTATCTCTGAGGGAGAAGAAGGGTTAGATTGTCCAACCAAAAGGGACTTTGGGGCTGTTCCAAATGGTATGTACATAAAATACATTTGAATTTTATATTTGTCTTCGAGTGGTTTATGGATTTTTTTGTATGTTTGCTTTACTTCATGCTAAACATTTTTAAAACAAAAATCAGCTTTTGGGCCTTCCTAGTAGCACAAGGGGTTAAGTCTTAGCACTATGAAGCTATTGCCAGCACTGTAGCAAGATTTCGTTCCCCAGCCAGGGAGCTACCCACATGGCACAGCAGAACTCTCCTGTTTTGCCCGCTGCTCTCCTCAGCAGTATAATTTATAGATCCACCTATTCTGCTCCCCACTGTATCCGGTGAATCCTCTCACCCCCGCCCTGAACCTCTGGCCTACATCCCATTTCTTGTATGCATAAATACATAAAAAAATAAATCTTAAAAAAATCATCTTTTAATTTTAATCATGATCATTTTCAAACAAATGCAGGGCCTCCCCAGTGGCGCAGCAGTTGAACGCTGGGTTGCAAAGCTGCCCACAGCCTCTGCAGCACCGGTTCGATCCCCGGCTGCTCCCCGGCTGCTCCCTGGCCACCGGAGGAGGGTCCCGCATGGCGCACAGACCTCTCCTGCCGCCCGCTGCTCCCCTCAGCAGTGTACCTTGGTCCTTCTGCCTGCTCTGCTCCCCGCTCTGGCTCTGGTGAATTCTCTCACCCTCCCTCGCTTCTGACTGTACCCAGTGCATGTATAAATAAATAAATAAATAAATCTTTAAAAACAAAAACAAATACAAAGGCAGACAATGAAATAATGACCGTTATTCCTCACACCCAGCTTCAACATTTATCCATATTTTTTCATTCTTGTTTTACAAACACACACATACAGACACACACATTTTTATTTTCATATTTCAAATCCCAGATATTACTTTACCTTCAGTTATGTTAACATCTACCACTAACAATTAAGAACTTTTAAAAATAATATCATGATCATATCTGACAAAATTGGCAACATTTTGTTAAGCTTAACTAAAACCCAGTTGTTCTTTTTTTTTTAAAGATTTATTTGTTTATACAAGCAGTGGGTTACAGGCCAGAGGCGCGGGAGGGTGAGAGAATTTACCAGAGACAGAGCGGGGAGCAGAACAGGCAGAAGGAGACTGAAGTACACTGCTGAGGGGAGCAGCGGGTGAGACAGGAGAGGTCTACATGGCCATGTGGGAATCTCCCTGGCCGGCCAGGAATCCAACCGGCGCTGCAGAAACTGCAGACAGCTTCAGAGCGCTGAGCTCAACCGGGGAGGCCCCAGATATTTTTCATTTTTCTCTGATATATGAAAATGCTTTTAAGACTCAGCTTGTTTAATTCAGGGTGAAACAATGTCCCACATATTAAATTTAGAAAAGTAGGATAAATTATTTTTCCCCTATTTCCAAATTTCAGAATAATGAGTTGATACCATAGGACTCTCCAAAGCTAACCAATTTTAAGTAACATTGTGAACTTGTACATTTGTATATATTCGATTTGTATCAATTCATCACAGCCATTATTCTTGTTGATGCTCAGATTTTCCCATCTTTAGACAATGGAACTCTTCAAGTTGTCTTCTATCTATGTTGATGAATCAGCATTTGGGAGCAGACCCTGGGTCTGAGGACCCCAGATAGACTCTCTCTTGGTTCTTGTCTTTGGCGATGAAAGAATTCAACATCAAGACCAAAGTTACAGAGAAGCAAGAGATTTATTGGTAGGGAGGAGGAAGGACAGGAAAGCTCTCTGAACCGAGTGGTTCCAAATGGGTAACTACTGAAGGGCCAAAAAGCAGGAGTTTATATGGATACAGTGGGCAAGGAGTGGGGATTCAGTCCTTGGGTACCTCCAAGTTGTGTCTCTTGCTGATTGGCTGGTTGCTGAGGCCAACTGAGTTTCCCACATTACCTGGTCTACCTTTCTGAAACTAGCTTTGGCCTGTAGCTTTAGCATTGTGCTATTGTGGTGATGTTCTGAACATTCCACTCCTTCCTGGGCTCGGGAGCACTTTGATTTCCATCGATTGTTTCTTGTTCAATTTGATAGATGGATTTAGCCCATGTAGGCTTGGGGGCCACCCTTCTTGTTCCCACCTGTTGTTCCTCATTCAGATTGATGAATGGGCTTAGGTCTTGGGCACCCTACTCCTAACTGATTGCCTATAATGATTTCTGAACTTGTTTATTCATCACCTGACCCCAATTGTCTTTGATTCTTTTGCATGATCAGATTGTCCCAGGTTCTAGTATAGTTCATGCTTGACTTGGATTAGCTACTTCTCTAAGAAAACTTTATCAGCCAGCTCTTCATTTTTTTTAAAATAACAAATTCTTAGAATATGTTCTTCATCCTTGTCACATCTGGGTAAAGGAAGTCATGAAAGATGCTTAATGAAATTTGTTCCAAGATGATCCCTAGAATAGTATGTGCCATTTAGTGATTTTCTCCCAAACATGGTATGATCAAATGTGATTAAATTCTATGAAAAAAGCAAAAGGATAATGGGAAAAGAGTAAGTTTGTGAGAATTGGGGTAGGTATTTTAAGTAGCTTAGTGAGGGAAACCTCTTTAAGGAGACATGAATGAGGATGGGTCAGTCATAAGAATCTTGTATGAGAGAAAAGATAAGGGTTGTGTCTCTGAGAAGTAACAGCAAGTTAAAGATGTCAAGGCACAAATTATCCCACTCAAGATCTTTAATTTGGTTTCACTTACACTTTTTTTAATGTTAACAAGAGTGGACCAAACAAATTAGTATTAATTAATGCCTTTGTTTTGGTGCCATTTGCCTGGAAGTACTGAAATAATTGAAGGATAAAATTAGAAGTATTGCAACAAAAGCAGCTGTGTGAGAGCCTCAGTGAATTGGGAATGGAATCTAGATTCATGAGAAAGCCTAAATGCAGAACTTGGAGAATTATTGATTGGTGAGTACTCTTGTTTCCTCACTAGGAGACTAGGTGATGTCTCTATACATTTATTAAACACTTAACAAGAAAGGCAGCATCATTTTTTCATGGTGAAAGTATGACTGGCATAGAATTAGGGTTCTAAACAAATAAGAATGTAAATGAAAGGGGACCAGTGGTTATAATTCACTGAAGTTTTGTCATGAATAGGGAATTGTTTTATAGTATTCAGGGAAGTTTACATAGAAATTATCTAGCTCAATAGCTCTCAGATACTTATTCTCAGACCTTATTTTGTGGAGCCCAGAGTTAAGCAGCTAAATTTTTATTATCTTTATAAATAGTAATATGGTTTTAAATTCACCAAAATGAAACACAAATTTAAATTTCAAATTGTGTCTGTTACCTCCCACCAGCGTTTGAGAAGCACTGTTTAATTCATACTTTATCACAACTCCCTACTCGCATTGTGAAACACTCCCCATTCTCCAAATTTATTTCCTTCCATTGGTTTTTAGTTCTTTCCTTCCTTCCATGACTGTTCTTTCCAATCCTAACTGTTACACAATTCCAACCAGCTCTCACTTTTTTTGATCCATCTGCCCAGAGAAGCTTTTACTTTTCTTCACCTGGTCTACTCTTAATCTTTCCTTAAGATTCAGTGCCATGCTGCCTTCCTTTAACCCAGGTTGGATCTAATGCCCCTCCTGTGGCACCTAGTCTGAGCCTCTCACTGAACATCAATTATCCAGTTTTGTGCAAATTCATTGGAGGTACATGAAGAAATGTTATGGTAGAAAATAATTTTTTGAGTGTTTGGAGGTCGCTTTGGATTTAGAAACTCAGTGATCTTGTGATTTGCAAGAGTTACTTTGTAATAGCCATGCCTGTCCCAGTGTTTGAGACTAATAAAAGGAACACATATATTGGAAAAACATTCCTCCAAGGAGTGAAATGGAGAAAAATATGCATGAATTAAATTTGTTTTCATAAATTTATTAATGAGAGCCAAAATGTGGCACAGCTGAGAAACTCAGCTATAGTGAGAATTAAATAGTAATAATGTGTTGGAATACTATGTCCTAAATTCCCCGAGCTTGAAATTGGGTGCTGTTGTTTAAGAATGTGGTAGAACTAAGAGCTCAATGACCACTGAGGATAGAAATTCCACCCATCAGCTGTCTCTGAGTTGAGATTTTATCTCTTTATACCGATACCCTAACAGACCTAATCCAGATGACCATCTCCACAAAGAGACAAAAGAAATAATTTGGTAACTAATTAATTTATCCAATAAGCATTTATTAAGTGCCATTAGTGTGCAAGGGATTATTGGTCCACAGGCAAGTATATATTAACCCTGCCCTCAGGGGTAAAAGGTTGGATCATTTGTAGTCATTAACTGATCCAAGGAATGGTTTGTAAATAAATTGCTGGCAAGTATTATTACAACATTTGATGACATCAAATCCCAAATTAGTCAAACTTTTCAAAAGTTCAGGGAGTAAGTTAGTTGAACGGGAAGGGAGAAAAGTTCTCACTTCTCTGTCTGACTTTTTTCCTATAGACCAACAGTTCTCAAGCTACTTTTTGTTAGAAATTTGCATTCTGTGGAGACTAACATTTCCTAAAGATAGATTTTAATTTTTTTGCCTCTCCTTCTAGATTTTTTAAATGCTTTTCATAAAAATAATATAATGGAGTGATTTTTAAAAAATGTTTTGTGTGGATTAACAAAATTACATTATTAAATATGTCTATTGAGGATTTTTGCAATTGTAATTTCACTTTTAAAAATAGTCTGATCTGTGCAGCAATGTTTAGGTGCCTGTGTAAGACAGACTGTGATTTCATGATCAGCAGATGTCTGGAAAAGATGTCTATGCTCCAAACATTTTAAGGACCCCTTTTATTAGAGGATATTTGCAGTGCGTTCATCAATAAGAGAACTTCTAAAGAGTATCAGAATGTCTAGAAAGAAAAGAATTTTGCTTTCTTCAATTTCTTTCTTTTTTTTAAGTTCAAAAACACCAATCTCCAGCAGCTTCAATATGTCAGATACTGGAGACTCTTTTTTAAAACTTTTTTTTTTTTAAAGATTTATTTATTTATTTATACAACACTGAGTACAGTAAGAGCATGGGAGGGTGAGAGAATTCACCAGAGCCAGAGGGGAGAGCAGAGCAGGCAGACTGACGAAGTACGCTGCTCAGGGGAGCAGCGGGTGGCAGGAGAGGTCTGTGCCATGTGGGACCCTCGCCCAGCGGCCAAGGATCCAGCGGGCACTAAAGAGGCTGCCTGCAGCTTCTCAACCCAGCGCTTAACCACTGCGCCACCGGGGAGGCTCTTTTTTAGTGTGAAGCAGTGCTAAAAGCTGAGATTTAACCAGTGTATGTGCATAGAATATATTTGTATTTAACCAGTGTATGTAGTGTATATATATATATATATATATATATATATATATATACACACACATATACTACTCATATGTATGTGTATATACACATACACATGCATACTAGTCAGTGTATTATTAAAATGAAAAAAATACATATCAGGTATTTCAAGATTATATGTTAAAATTTAATAAAAATAAAAACTTAAGATTGAAAGAGTAAGACCAGAGAAAACTGGAGAAGAAAGAACACATAAAGGAAACATAATCTTTAGCTTCTTTAGCACTTGTAAATTTTATAAACCCAAATTATCGTTAAATTTTCTGCAACAGTTTGTTTACATTGTTAAGACTCTCCTATACTTTTATCTGGATTTCATCACTGTCATTGCCATCACAATTATTTTGTAATTATTTGAACACTACAATGACTTCTTAGTTTACAAGTCCTTTCACTGAAATCCCCCAGGTAGATATTGTTGTTCTAGGCACAGATTCTGAAGCCAGGCTTCCTAGGTTAAAATGTAGGCTGTTATATACCTTCATTCATAAAGTATAAAATGAGATTGTTGAGAAGGTTAAATGAGATAATATACATAAGATATGTAAAAATAATGTCTGACACAAAGTAAGCAGTAGAAAATTAATAATTAACATTAGTTATATAAATATAAAGACACACACCTCAGAGTCATTCAATGATTGGTAGTTCTTTGTGTTAAGTCAAAAGTCTAGGGCAAAACCAGAGGACTTCTGATGCTAAAGACTAAAGACACTGCAGATGAAAAGATTAGTGAGTTTGATTAGAGAACAATGGAAGCTATCCAAAATGAAAAATAAATGTGGAATACTAACTATACCAATGCGATAAATAGAAGTTGGTAATTTATATAAAATTCTAATCTAGAAAAATATGGATGCTTGTGCAAAAATTGCAATAATATGTGTTAGATGATATGATTGTAAATTAACATTCATATCATTAATAATGTGAATGTAAATAATAAATGCAGTTGTTTGCTTTAATTTTCAGAAGTTATTTATGCCATTGTTTAGCATGTGCCTGCTGGATGATCTGACGTTGTGTTAATGGACAGGCCTCTAAAGATGAATTAAATAATATTTTTCTCATCGAGTGGTTCTCGGTATAGGAGATAAAGCAGATATGTAAACATACAATCGCTATAGAGAGTGGTCAGCTGGATAAGGAGGGAACACTTTTTCTGGAGTGATGAAATACAATGATACTTTTAAGTTTTTAGCTATACTTTGTGAAAAGTTAAAAAAAAAAAGAATTCACCAAATAAATAAGAATGAAATTGGAATGGAATATAGGTAAAGTTGAAAGAGAATTGGATAATTCCAGGCAAAAAGATTAGTATGTACAAAAATGTAAGAATATGATTAGAGAACTACTAATCTTTCATTATGACTTATAGATCCAAATACATGCAGATCTGAGTAAAGATTGAGGCTGGAAAATGGGGGCCAGACCATGACAACCATATTAGAACACTACTGTGCAATAAGTAAAAATTTCCAATATTTCCTGCATAGCCAACTTACAGATTAATCACCTGGACTTTATTCTTTAGACACAAGAATAAATAGGCTTCCAGCTAAGTTACTAGGAATTATTGAGGAATTTATGCAATCTGAGTTATGAGGTCAGATTTATGAATATTAACAGCATTGTCATCAGTGTAGTTGACAGATTCAATACAGATGGGGGAGACTAGAAGAAAAAAATTGCAGTTATACCAGGAAAGAGATGACAAACTAGAGCCAGGATGTACCAAAACAGTGGTAGCAGTTCATTCTGGATACAGACAATAAGCGGAAGGATTGTGGAGGATTTAAAAACAATAAGAAAGCTAACTAAAAGTCAGTATACTTTACATTACCATCATGCACCTTCTTAATCATGAATGTTAGTGATAGTACACTCTTCTCAGAAAAAAAATCTGTTGTTAATCTAAGGACCAAACAAAAATCATGGATACAACTGAGTTTCAATAATTGTATTAGTTATCTATTGCTGCTTGACAAAATTTCCCAATTTTAGCAATTTAATGAACATTCATTGCCTCACATGGTTTCTGAGGGATAGGCATTTGGGAGTGACTTGGCTGGATGATTCTGACACAGGGTCTCATGAGATTTAACTGTCAGCTGGAACTATAGTCAGTAAGTTTGACTGGGGCTAGAGAATCCACTTCCAAGTTCACTCATGTGGCTTTATTTTTTTTTTTTTAAGATTTATTTATTTATTTATATAAGCACTGGGTACAGTCAGAAGCGCGGGAGGGTGAGAGAATTCACCAGAGCCAGAGCGGGGAGCAGAGCAGGCAGAAGGACCGAAGTACACTGCTGAGGGGAGCAGCGGGCAGCAGGAGAGGTCTGCACGCCTTGTTGGACCCTCCTCTGGTGGCCGGGGAGCAGCCGGGGATCGAACAGTTGCTGCAGAGGCTGCGGGCAGCTTCACAACCCAGCGCTCAACCGCTGCGCCACCGGGGAGGCCCTCATGTGGCTTTTGACTGAATTTCCTTCACCAATGCACCTGCGCACCATTACCATTGCCCCCTGTATTCCTCCCTCCCTCCCTCTAATCCCTCTCCCTCCTCCTCCCCTGCAGGATGTCTCTGGTTTATAATTGTCTGTTTGTGTTTGTTTTATTTCGTTGTAACACAATACTTTTGATGTCCATCCACATTGTAGCATCTATCAGTTTCATTTTTTATGGCTGAATAATATTCCATTGTATGTATGTACCACTTTTGTTCATCTCTTCATCTGTTGATAGATATTTGGGTTAATTCCATGTTTAGACTATCATGACTATCATGAATAATGCTGCTATGAACCTTTGTGTAAAAGTTGTGGATGGGGGACTGCTTGTGCAGTAACAAATACCTGAGTGAATGGGTCGGGCAGGTATTTGTCTCTGTGGATCTGAATTTGAGAGGAGAGGTGAAAAGCAGAGACAAACTTGGGGTCAGCAACTATATATGGGTTGTTTTTAAAATGAAGAGCAGATCAGATCACTTATGGAGAGCATGTAAGAAAAAAAAGAGCAGCCGATGAAAGGTAAGAATTGAGTCAAAATGTTCATAGCAGGGGCCTCCCCAGTGGTGCAGCGGTTGAGCGCCGTGCTGGGAAGTTGTCCGCAGCCTCTGCAGCGCCGGTTCCATTCCCCGCCAGCCAGGGAGAACCCCACATGGCGCAGCAGACCTCTCCTGCCGCCCGCTGCTCCCCTCAGCAGTGTACTTTGGTCCTTCTGCCTGCTCTGCTCCCTGCTCTGGCTCTGGTGGATTCTCTCACCCTCCCGCGCTTCTGACCTGTACCCCAGTTCTTGTATAAAATAAATAAATCTTTTAAAAAAATGTTCATAGCATGCAAGTCTTGGCTTAAATCTCTAGATATGCTCTGGTCTATCACTTTGAATCTTCTAAACATCAAACTAGCTCACATATGGAAAAGCTTCTCATTTATCACTTTGTAGGATCTCATAACTTATTTCAATAATTTATTCAAGAGTTTAGTCATTTTTATTATCAAGAAATCCCTTCTTTCTATGTATGCAAATTGCAATTTATAACATTAAGAAATCACATCCTGTTCTGTGGAAGATGGATAATGTTTAGTCAGTGTTCTGTGATATAAATAACTTCTCAAGCATCTTTTCTATTGGCTGGATAACCTCAGGCCTTTCATCTTTTTAAAAAATATTTTCTAATATTTAGATGCATTTTCTAGGTCTCCTGTAATTTACCATATCATGATTCAGTTGGCTAGTTTAGTAAAACATGGTCTCATGCTCAATAAATTATGTGCTCTACCATGCTCTTACAGTTCAACCTTCTTTTCAGATATCATGTTCTATTATTATAAAAAGGAACAAAACAAATCCAAATCTATTTATCAGTATCTTTACTTTGTGTTCCATTATAATCTCAAACTCATTTATTGATGTTTATGTCTAGATCATCATGTCTCTTATTATATCAGTAGGGAGTATTTTAATTTCAGGGCACATGTTAATGTTGCCTTTGTACTTTCTATCAAAATCTCTGTTTATACATATCTATTTTATAAAGAACACTTTCAATTTCCTTGTTTTTTTTTAGTGCTAATAATTTTGCCATATTTGCTATCAGATCAGAATTGAGAATTTTCTCAATTCCATTTTCTCACTGATAAGGAATATTGAATAACATTGGGTACCTAAAATTCACCCCAGTGAGGTAGTTTTCAATTAGATTGACACAAAGCTGCTCACCTGCACTTTTGGGGACATTACTCTCCATCAAATTATGCTTTTAGGATTGCATGAACCTTTTTATGTTTTTAACCTTACCACTTTAATGGATATTGGAGCATAAGCAAGATTGTAAATCTGTCTGGTGGACTTAATTCTAGCTCATAGGAACCTCAATCGTTTCCATTTCCTGATGTACCTGCAAAATACAGTGAATGTTAGCTGTCCAATCTTTGTCAGGACTCTCCAAGGTTGGTTTATATTTGATTGGCACAGCAAAAATTATCAAATGTCAGTGATCTTAGGCTGTCAAGATGCTATAGATGGATTTCCTTTTATTTGGGACTTGTCAGTCCTAAAGGAAGGAAGAAATCTTGTCTAGCATTCATAAGAATACTACTTGCCCCCTTATGTCTAGAAGGAAGGAATTAGACACCTGCATAATATGATTACAGAGCAGAGGTGTTTGCTGCTGTGGAATCATTAGGATATTCCAATTCTTGGAAAGATGGGTCAAAGTGTGGAGTTAACACTCCTTAATGAATGCTATACAGGGAGGTTAGATTATTTAGTGGGTAATTGGCATTGGTTTGAAATGTGCTTTGTCCTTAGGTCAAGGTACCCTAGCCCCACAAGAATCCAGGCATTTTCTAGCTGACTTTCTGAAGGTCATGCTTATTTTTGACTTCCATGAATCTTTTATACTTGATAGTTCTTGTGGAATGTCAGTCACTTGCTGTTATCTCACGTAATCCTCTCAATCGCCTTGCTTTGTAGGTTACTATCTTTACCTTTGCAGGTGAGAAGAACAGGGCTGTGTGAAGTTCTATCTTGTTGAAGACTTCAGAGTGGAGGAATACGGACTTGTATTTAGGAGGAGTAAGGACTCATATTCAAAGACTCATTATTTCACTTTAAACAAAGAGCCAATGGAAGATAGTTCAGTTAAACACTTTTATAATTATGAAATTAGTATGTACAGTTATGTAAATTTTCAATTACATTTTTATTTGCCCTATCTTGTAAAAACTTTTTCTGATCTTAACTCAGATATAATTTTTATGTATTTGTAATTATATCAAGTACACAATTTTGTGTTCTGTCTCCCATAACATTTCATTTACATTTCCCCATTTTGTATAATTTTTGTAGTTATGGTTTTAGTAGATACACAATACAATCAGTAAACAGTTGATCATTTAAAAAAATCTTAATGTAGCACTGAAAATTTAAACAGTACCATACAACTATACCTCACTTTGAGAAAACCAGATTGACAAACAGCAACAAAGAACAAAGAAATGGATGATTATTTTCTTAAAGAAAGGATCTACTGTATAATTCCTTGAAATAGTACGCTGCCCTGAATTACCAGTGGATTCAGTTCCTTAAAATTAAGAGTTACTTACAAACTTCTGTGAAAGTCTGCCTAAGGCTGGACAAATTCTGAGATTCTTTCTCATTCCTCCATGACTAATATGCTGATGGCAGTAAAATGATGCTACCCATATAAATTCAGAGCTTTTCACTTACAGAATTGAAGGCTGTGTTTGCTTCTCAATTCCTTGTGCTTCTATTAAAAAATTAAAAGAGTTTGTCTCTCATTTAGTCGCATAGTTCTAAGGCCAAGTATTTCTAGACTCCTAGAGTCCTTAGCGCGTCAGGGACAGCGTACTGTCTTCTATTCTAGTCCATCCTCCTGCCTCCAGGCAGGACCACACCCAAACCAACCCAGACAGTTGAGACTGTACTATTTTTAAAAAGCCCCATAGACTGGGAGCATTCTTCATTTCCTCAATAACTGCATTTCAAATCCTATCCACACTTTCATTTTAATTTTCACATAATTGTCAGAAAGCCTCCATGTGCTTCTTACAACTTTACTTGTAATGTAAGAGAATTTTTTTGTGAATTTAAAATTAAGGAAAAAATAAATATGGGTCCAATAAAAATATATATACTCTAGATTGTAACTTTAAATATGTGAATATAATGTCAAGTTAATTTATAATGTTAGGCTATGAATTAGTAAATATTATTTCCTAAAAGTTACAAATTCTTAAAGAATTCTAAGACATATTTTGACTGAGAATTTATGATTATATTCAAGAAATAAGATAGTGACACACCCTTCATTCACCAACCCCCAAAGATTTCATTCTTACTTAATGAGATTAGATTAAATTTATGCATGATTGTAGTTAAGTTGCACAATAATGAAAAATGCCTTCTTCCCTTCCATGACAAAAGAGAGTTTTGTTTTCGCTCAATGAAGGAAGATAGCTTTGGCAGTAAAATTTCTGTTTACCATTTAGTGATACTCTGCTAATTACTTTCCTTTTGCTTTCACTTTAATTCTTTTAAAAATAGACACTTGAAAATTTTAAGGAGACTTACAAGACAGAGACTAATCAAGGACTGAAGTGGCTACTTTGTTGTACCTGACAAGTATGCTTACTTTTGTTTTCTGCACATGCCCAGCCCCAAAACATATGCATCGTTAGTGTTGAAAGGAAATCTTTCCTATAAATGAAGATGTTACCCTGAGGCTGAGGGGTATCCAGGGACCCCAAACTATTAAGGGATGTATACTCTAAAAGGTGTCTGGCCATCTGTGCACACAAAGGCAAAGCAATCAGACTCTTAGTGTGAATGACTTTTAATAAAATTGGTGTGCATAAAGGGGCAAAAGAAAGAATTTCATATAGTAGTTTCAGAGTAGAGACAGAGAGCAAGGCCTATGCTGGTGCAAAGGTGCAGTGACCAGAAGAGGGACTGTTTTTTTTTCCCAAATGGCAGCAGTGATGGATGTGGATACCTTGAGCAGCACCAACAGGGGTGTGGACAAATGTATTTTTAAGTGAAAAAAATGAAATGCCGAAACCCTATGGGCCTGGGATATTCGGTTGATAACTGTGCCATTTGCAGGAACTATTACACATTATGGATCTTTGCATGGAATGTCAAGCTAACCAGTTATTGGCTACTTCTGAAGAGGGTGCCATAGCTTGGGAGGTTATGTAATCAGGGCTTTCATTTCCACTGCATTGCTTGCTGGCTCAAAACACAACAGGTGTGTCCCTTGGACAACAGAGAGTGGGGATTCCATAAGTATGGGCGCTAGAAAAAGAGAATTCTTTCGTCAAGTTTAACTGTTTTGTTACTCATTTAATAACTTGCCTTCCTGTTAATTACAAATGTGAGTCAGACCTTTTCTGCTTTGTCACTTCAGTTTGTTATTCCTGAAGCCATATGTATTGTGTCAAATGAAATCCGGTTGGATCCTAGAATAGATGCTATCACTTGTGTATGTGAAAGATGTGAACGTAAGTAGAGCCCCTCTCCAAGGTGGGAAAGCCAGCTTTTGAAAGGGATACATTGGCTTATGAGTTCAGAACAGTACTGTCCTGAGGCATAGCACCTGGTTCAATTTGGTGGCTGAAGACAAGTCCCCAATCTGATATGAGCTGTCCTCCCCAGCAAAGTGACTTCAAAGGGCCAAATGGCATCATGCAGACACAGAGAGAGACTTTGTAAACTGAAAAACCACTATGCAAATGTTAACTCTGAGTGTGTATGACACATTGCTTTCTCTCCTAAGTTTAGAAAAGGAAACTTGAAAACAGTTAATATGTAATCTTGATGGACAGAAGACCAAACATAAACTTAAGTTGGAAAAAAAAAAACAGTTTCCCTGTAAAACTCCACAAAATTACCCATTCCCTTGTAGACAAATGCCCAGTCAAATACACTTGGTCCAAAGTGAGGCTACAGAGGTCAAAAAAGCTTGCCACCTATCTAAGTTGCCTTTTAGCAAAGAACCACAAAAAAAGTGGTTAGGCAAGTTGCAGAGAGCTGGGACAGAAGGAGAGACTCAAAATTCGAAATATAGCACATAATCCACCATGAAGTTAGGATGACTGTTGTCATTGTCTCTGCTAAGGACCAGGAGCAGCCTTCCCAAGTGTGTCTCACCCCCCCCCCCGTCCCTTCCAAGGGTCTCTACACATTTCGCTCCACCTCTGTCTTCCCACGTGTCTCCCTCATTCTCCCATATGCATGTCTCCACCTTGTTCCTTCCAAGACGCCCCCCATTTAGGAAGTCTGGTTCAAGACATGCTGGGGCTTGTAATCCAAGTCAGCTGTGTACAAGAGGGGGCAGAGAAAATGGTACCTGTTCCCTGCATTATGATGCCTTTCACCCTTTCATTCTGTAATAAGGACATGCTTTCCTGAAGCATCATGCATCATTGCCTTAGTTTTGTCTAATTTATTCTTTTATTCTACAAAATGTGTTATTTTATTTATTCTTTTATTTTCTTTGATACAAACATTCTGACAGGCCTGGTTTCTTCATTTTCTTTTTCTTAGAAAATTTTTATTCTGAAGAATGTAAATAATAATGAATACCCTTTGATCCACTACTCTTTTGTCTGTTTTTGTCTGCTGATATGCAACCAAAGTGCTAGATAAGAATTCTCTATCAGATTCAGCCATTCTGCACATGATTACTTGTATTATGGGCAAAACAGTGTGCTTTTGCTAGGTCCTCTGGCAGTCGCTGTATAAAGCTATTCCTGAACTTAAATCATCTTAGTATCTACGTAGTAGAAAATAACTGCTCTCTTCCATTCATCCTGGGCATTAAAGGATCATAATTTCAATACTTAAGAAAATGGTTAATATTACTGTGACAGTCTTTTTTTTAAGATTTATTTATTTATTCATACAAGAGTTGGGGTGCAGGCCAGAGATGCTGGGGTGAGAGGATTCACGAGAGACAGAGTGGGGAGCAGAACAGGTAGATGTTCTGAAATGCACTGTTCAGGGGAGCAGTGGGCCAGACAGGAGAGGTCTGTTGTGCCATGTGTGTCACCTCCTTGGCCGGGGATCGAACTCTTGCTGCAGTGACTGTGGATAGCTTCATAGGCCTGCGCCCTAACCCCTTGTGCCACCAGGGAGGCCCAGTGACAGAGTGTCTTGATCTATTTTCATGAATTATAAAATACCCATGAAAAAGACATGATTTCATTTTTCATGTTATAACTAATTTGGAGTCTATTACATTAGTAATGAAAAGTAAAAAGAAGATAAGAGTATAAATCAGATAACAAGATAAATAAAAACAAAGTAGAAAACAAGATATCTTTTTCATCAAGCTCTAGTAAAAAACTAAACTCCTCATGTGCAATGAAATTTTGTATTTTACCAGCATTTATTAGGTATATGAGCAACAAATACTACAAAGTAGTTAATAGGTCTGGAGACTCAGAAAATTTAGCAAGATACATTTGTTGATTATATCAAACTATAGTGCAGTTTCTCTACATTGTATATACAGATGGTTTGGCAGATAGGAGTCAGTTTATAGACTTAGATTTGAAACCTTGGCTTCTCATTAAATTGTTATGTGAATTTGAAAAAATTCTTCAACCTCTGTGAAGAACAGGGACAATATTTGTTCCTATTTATTAATTATTTTGTTAAATGAGTGTGAATAAATGCATAGTTATTCATGTCATATAAATGCTATAAATTATGAATATTATTCATTTATCTATATATTGCTGAGAAGGTTATTTGGCAAATGATAACCACTATATATGTTAGTTATGACTAATTTTAAAATGTAAGATCTCATTTTAAAATTCTCATGCCTGTGACTATTATACCTACCTTGACTATTACCAAAATATTAGTCTTTAGAAATGATTGTCAAGAATATAGGAATTCTTCATAGAAATTTTTTGCAGTACAGGAAATCTTAGACAATATACAAAGATGAGGGAGAATATTTACCGTTTTTCAGGCAAAGTCTCCACTATTCTGTGACTAACTGAATCTCAATTTCATTTTGTTAGCAGGTAGAATGAGGGGCACCCTGGAACCCCCAAACCTGCCCTCACTAAATAGGTTCTGCCATCCGCCACATAAAGACAAACATACTCTTAGTGCATAAGGCCTTCAATGGAAAAGAACTTTAGTAGAATTAGTGTGCAATAGAGAGAAGAGAAGAAAGAATATAGTTAAAGGAGTTTACAATTAAACACCCAAAGTAATGCCCAGCCAAAGAGTGGGCTCTAAGTAGGGTAGCTGAGGACCAAAACCTTGCCACAAGTTTAAAGCACCTTCTGGTGCAGACCCTTAGGAAAGGGGCAGAAGGGCCAGGCAAGTCTGGAAGAAAAAACAAAAGCAAAGGCAAGATAAAGGCTGCCATTGTCAACCTCCCCATGGGTCTCTCACCCACGTCTGTTTTAAGTGTCTTTTTTCTGTCTCCCAAGTCCCTGGTACAAGTCCAGGCCAAGAAGCAAGTGTGGCTTCTTCTTCACATGTCTTTCTGCTCCTTGTGCCGTCTCCTTGTTTGCTTCTTTCTCTGTCTTCTCTTCCTTTCTCAGTGTTTTCTAGCTTACCTCACCATCCAGCTCCACCCTTCCTTAGGGTGGGGCAGGGAATTTGGAGCCTCCCCTTTCCTTGGGGATTACACTGTTACAATTTAACAGTCACAAAGTGTCACTAGAGGTAGCTATGACTTTTTCACATGGTCAGAACTTGCCTGTCCTCACCCAGTCAGCAGGTCCGCATAGACAGATCTTATTCCAAATTGAAACAGTGTGACTGAAGGGTTCCCAGGGACCCCAATCTGTTAAGGGGGGAAACTAATACTCATTCTAAGGGTTTGATCATCCGAGTGCACAAAGGCAAAGAAAGTAGACTCTCTGTGTGTTCAAAGATCTCTAATTGGCGTGTGGGGAGGTGGGGAGAGAAAGAGCGAGAAAAAGAGAGGATTTTAAATAACAGACCTTCAATCAAATTCCAAAAATTACTCATATTCTCTTGGGCAAAAACTCACCCAAACAGGCATGGCTCAAAGCGGGGTGGCTGAGACCTGAAAGCTCCAGAACAAGTCCAAGGTATATATCATCAGAAATCATAAGAAAGGGGCTAGGCAGGTCCTGGATAGCTGGAGGAAGAGGAACCCACAACTCAAAATGTACCATATAATGCACCACAAGGTCACAATAATGGCAGCCATTTTATTTGCCAAAACATTGAAGCCTCCAGGACCAACAATAAAGGAACAAGAGTAACCTTTCCACGTATCTCTCACCTACATGTCTCACCCACATGTCTCTCCCTTCTCCTGTATCACCTCAATTTCTATGTTCACCTTGCTCCTTCCTCCTTCTCAGAGGTTCCCTACTCAAGAGGTCTGGTTCACAACATGCTGGGAGTTGTAGCCCAAGGCAGCTGCATATAAATGAGGTGGGGAGGGCCTCCTCTGGTGGCCCAGTGGTTGAGCTGTTGAGCCCAGAGCTGTTGAGCCCAGTGCTGTGAAGCTGCCTGCAGCCTCTGCAGTGCTGGTTCTACCCCAGCCAGCCGGGGAGGGTCCCACATGGCCCAGCAGACCTCTCCTGTCTTGCCCACTGCTCCCCTCAGCAGTGTATTTCTTCAGTCTGCCTGCTCTGTTCCTGGCTCTGTCTCTGGTGAATCCTCTCACCCTCCTGCAAATCTGGCCTGTACCCCTGTTCTTGTATAAATAAAATAAATAAATCTTAAAAAAAATGAAGTTAAAAAAAATGAGGTGGGGAAAATGGCACCCATTCTTATGCTGCAATACTCCTCCTTTTTTGGTGGAGATGCATCCTATAATAAATCCTCCTTTAGTTTAGGGGGACCTGCAAACTGCCTTAATATCATACTTGTCACCCTGTCTAATTGCCCCATGGTGCTTGCTCCAAGTTTGGTCTGTGTTTTCCACATTTGAGTAGTCAGCTACCAAATTTCAAACCTTTGCAAATGACATCGAAACAGTTATCAAAAATTATTTGTAAATTATTTGTAAATTCTCCCTATTTTTATGCTGTCTATAATAATTGTTTAATTAAAAATAAACTTCAAGCAGATTAAAATGGTTTTTCATTTCTTTGTAGAATAAATATGCATTGAACTCTAACAATATGTTAAGTGCTTGATACATAAGAATAAATAAACCATGGTCTTTGACTATGCAGAATTTACACTGTGGGAGATCAGTGTTAATCTCTTATATAATTGACCCTCATTATTGTTTAGTCTACTCACTGAAATTTATTTGTAATTTCAAAATCAATACTTGTGATGCCTTTGCAGTTATTTGTAGAAACATGCAGGGTGGCAAAGAATTTGAACCCTCTGTTATGCACATTTCTGCCTTCTTGTTTTATCTCTCATACTATAAACAGTGTCCTTTTGCAATCTATTTGTTATCACTTTCTTTTTTTGCATTTTTGTACTCTTTGTTGGTGATTTCACTGTTTAAAATGGCCCCAAGTGTTGTGCTGAAGTTCTGTCTAGTGTTCCTAAACACTGGACTGTGATGTGCCTTATGGAGAAAATATGTGTTAGATAAGCTTTGTTTAGACATGAGCTACAGTGCTGTTGGCTGTGAGTTCAATGTTAATGAATCAGCAATATGGTACATTCAGAAAAAGGAAGAGGAAATTCACCAATCTGTACACAAGACTGTTCTAAAAAAGAGCTACGGTTACATCTACAGGGCATGATGAAGTTTTGAAAAAATGAAAAAGTAGCTGAATTTGTGCATGCATGAGATAAATTATTGTGAGGCTGAACCAAAGAAATTTACAGTCATGTTATCCAGAGTCAGGAAACTATTAAATCTGTTTTGCCTAGTTTTGCTTTATTATTAAGAGATACTAAATATAATTATTTGCAAGAAACATATTAAATATGTTGTTTTTAAACAGAAGCACACATAAAACAAGATTATGTATTGATCTTGTGACCTGAAGCTCACAGGAATGTAGCCCTGTATTTCCCCTAGGAGCAATGACTCAGTATTTATTAATTCCAGTGTTTCCAGTGACTTTATAGAACATAACTATTAAATATAACAAGAATCAGTTGTATATTCTTTGATATGCTATGCCAATGGTTCTCAACCAGGTTGATTTAGCAATGTGTATGTGGTTTTAATTGTCATGATTTAGTGGAGGGGTAAGGGTTGCAAGGGGTGCTACCGGCATTGAGTAGGTAAAAGCCAAAAATGTTGTTAAACTTCCTACAATGAGCAGGTTAGCTCCTCATAACAAAGAATTGGCCCCCCTCCCAATGTCAACAGTGCCAAGGCTGCTTTATACTGAGGATCTGCAAATTTTTTTTCTATAAAGGTCATATAGTTAATATTCTTTTTTTTTTAAATTTTTTTTTTTTTAATAGAGGCATGCTTTATTTATTTGTTTGCTGGTTTGTTTGTTTGTTTTGTTTATACATGCACTGGGTACAGTCAGAAGCGCGGGAGGGAGGGTGAGAGAATTCACCAGAGCCAGAGCGGGGAGCAGAGCAGGCAGAAGGACCGAAGGACACTGCTGAGGGGAGCAGCGGGCGGCAGGAGAGGTCTGCGCGCCATGTGGGACCCTCCTCCGGTGGCCGGGGAGCAGCTGGGGATCGAACCGGCGCCGCAGAGGCCGCGCGCAGTTTCGCAACCCAGCGCTCAACCGCTGCGCCACCGGGGAGGCCCTATATAGTTAATATTCTTGTCTTCATGGGCCTTGTTTTCTCCATCACAGTTACTCAACACTGCCATTGTAGCATGAAAGCAGTTACTGACAATATCACAGCGTATGAATGGGTGTTTTCAGATAAATTTGATGTATCACAACAGTCAGCATGCTGGACTTGTGGACTTGCTCCGGGACCATGGTTTGTAGACCCCTTCATAGCACTGATTCTCAATCTTGATGGTCATTTGAAGAACCCAGGAGTTTTTAAACAATGGTATCGTCTCAACTCTCCTCCCCCAAATTCCAATTTGATTAGTCTGGGGTGGACTCCTAGTGTTGTATTATTTAAAAGCTCTCCAGGGATTAGAATGGACAGCTAGTGTTGAGAAACATTGCTCTGAAATCACTGTTGTTCACATATTTGAAAGTTGACCCAGAGCAGTAGACCTTTATCAGCAATCAGCAGATGCTTCTCTTGCAATCTGGCTTTTGTCCCAGGCACTCTCTGAACACCCCAAATCAAAGACCGTTTATGAACACTCATTCCTCTGAATCTCAGAGGTTCTAATTTAGACACAATTCATGTTTTCTGCTACCTTGAAACTCCTCACTCATCTGGCTCTAATCCCGTGCTTCTAATTACTCTTCTGTCTATTCTTCAACCTTTTATACCTTAAATATAGCTCCTCCCCAAAGACATGTCCAAAGGTTCTTATTTGATTAATTTTCCCTAGACAGCCATGAGTTTACCTCTCTATAAACAATGTTCACACAGCTATATCTTGGTCTGATCTCTCCCACAGGAATTGTTTTTAGGAAACCACCTGGTAACCCCACTTTGTGGCTGATCATAGCTTTGGAAATTAGTCATGAAACAAACTTGAAGTCTCTTCTCACTCAACTCCCACTGCACAGGATATATCATAGAACATTTTTAGAGCTATAATCTTTACTGTGGAACTCTCTTATGAGAGGAACAATTTCACAATAAGGTCACAGGTGACTCTGTAATGTACCTTATGCATCTAGACCTACCTCACACTGAATAGAAAGTTACCAGAGTATACAAACTTAATACCATTTAATAATTTTTCACTTGTGTCATCAGAACACTCTTGGAGTTCAGAGTTGTAACACTGAGGCACTCATTCATTGCCAGATATATCCAGCAGATCTTTGCAGGAGACACAAGCAAACTGAGTAATTAGTGAGAGTTTTAAGAGGGTGTGTTTACAAAGATATGGACAGGTATATTAGTTTCTGAACATTGCCATAATAAATTACCAAAAATTTGGTGACTTAAAACCACAGAACCATTCTGGAGACCAGAACTTCAAAATGAAGGTATCTACAGGCCTGCAGTCCCTTTGGAGGCTCTGGGCGAGAATCCTTCCTTGCCTCTTCCAGCTCCTGGTAGCTCTGGGCTTCCTTGACTTGTGGCTCCATCACTCCAATCTCTGCCTCCATTTTAAGATCATCTCTGCTCTTTATATTGTTGCCTTCTCTTCTGTCAGTGTCAATTTTTTCTTCACCTATTTTGTAAGGACACTTGTTACTATCTTTAGGGCCCACCCATAATAACGGGTGATCTCATCTCAAGATTCTCAACTTAATTACACCTGCAAAGGTCCTTTTTCTGATAAGAGACATATCATATTTTTGAAAAGAGATCCATTCATTCTTTTATTTAACAGACATTTGTTGAATATCTACTACTATACAGCAGACAAAGTTCCAGAAGCTAGGACTGTAAGAGGAAACAAAGCAAGCAAAACCCCTGCCATATCTTTTTTGGATCTCACCATTTATTCCACCACTGCAGGATTAGGGGAAACTGACAAAGGGCAGTGAAATCTTATATAACTGGTCTTTGCTACCTCTAGGCTGGCAGGAGAAATGAGAGGAAGCACTTAATGGAACCCAGAACCAGTAGCTGTGACCATAGGTAGGAGGGAGGGAGCTGGCAGCAGTGTGACCTTTGAAAGAGAATTTCAGTATGCCTGAAGACAACTAGGGAAAAAATACTCACTTCATTCTCTTGCCAGCCTCCTATTGGTGCCTCTCATTGGTCAAAACAAAGTGGGTGCCAGAGAAAAGATGCCCAATGATGCGATCCTCAAGAGAAGGGGGAAGGTGGATCTGGAAACTCAAACAAGATTTGAAATTTAGGTGTACATTGTGGATGGAAATGTAAAATGACACATCCCCTTCAAAAACAGTTTAGCGTCTTTTATAAAGTTAAACAAACATCTACCATAAAACTCATTAATCCCACTATCAAGTATTTACCCAAGAAAATGAAAATGTTTGTTCTCACAAAGACTTGTACTCTTGAACCAATCCTGAGGAGGAGTGGACAGGTTCTCAAGTTAGAGGCAAAGTAGGACGCTGTCATATTTCATCCTTATCCAAGGTTCTCTCATATATTTGGATGTTACTACTCATCCTCCTACTGCAGATTCGGTACTCGCTCTGCACCTCCCATGCCCGGCCTTTAACAAACTGATGTTTCTTCACAATGTATGAATGTATATATATTATCAATATATTGGATTTCCTAGAATTTCACATATATGTGGTCTTTTGTGCCAGGCTTCTTTCACTTGGCATAAGACTTTTCAGATTTATCCCTGTTGTTGCAGGTGTCATAGTTCATTCCTGGTTATTGTTGAGTAGTTATCTAGTTTTCTTTTAATACACCACAATTTATTTATTCACCATTTGACTGGGCCATTGAGTTGTTTTCAGTTTTTGGCAATTAAAAGTACAAGTTTTTTTTGCTAAAAAAGTATAATTTAAGAGTACAAGTCTTTTTGTTAAAATGTCTTTGAAAGGGATGTGTCATTTTAGATTTCAATCCACAATGTATGCCTAAATTTCATGTCTTCATCAACACTTAGTATTTTCAGTTTTCTTAATTTTGAAGGTTCAAGTGTGTGTATAGTTATCGTCGTTTAATTTGCATTTTCTTGGTGATTAATATTGTTAGGAATCTTTTTATTATTCATTACCTTAGTGATATGTCTGTTCAAATTCTTTGCTCATTTTTAAAATTGTTTTTTTTAAAACTGGGTTTTTTTGGTCTTATTATTGAATCCTAAGAGGTACTTTTTGTTGTAGAATAAGTTCTGATTTTAGCAAATTCATTTGCAAATGTGTCACAATTTTTTCTGAGCTCCAAAAAAGAAATACTGCTTATGACATGAAGTAGTAATAAGAATTTAGTTAGGGTGGGTAATATGCGGAGATTTTGACATGTAATAAGTACTTAGTTAATGTGCATTCCCTGCCCATGCCCTTTCTTCCTCCAAATAGATTCAAATCCTCTGGAAAAGTTGAGATTAGAGCAAGAAAATATCTTTAGATGAGAGCAGCATGTTTTCAGGGTTCTAATGGATCTAATAAAGGGAACAGCAAAGGATTAAAGAGTGAATGGTAAAGATTCAGTCAAGGACAAAGATTATTGCATTTACTGAAGGATAATAGGGGCAAAGTCCACAAGGAATTCTGAGCAATACATCAGATCAGATAATTTTTTCAATGAAGTATAATGTTAAATAATCTTCCTGGAAAAGGGAAGTCAAGGTTAGAGCTGGGTATTAGGAAAAGTGAAGAAGGTGAGAAACAGTAGTTGTTGAGTTTCAAACAGTGAGTCAGCAAGAAAGGCATTAAGGGATTGCCAAAAGTCAGTTAGAATCCAGGTGAGCCCAGAGAGTGTACATTAGAAATGGTTTCCATCAACAGGTTTCTGTGACTTGCTCTAAAACTATTTATAAGACTGGAAGCAGAAAAGGGAAAAAACAGAACAAAATCTACTGAGGAAAGACAGTGTTTGCCAAAACAGCAAATAGTTAAGATGAAGTTTACTGCAGATGAACATGGTGTTGAAATGTTAACCATCTTACTGACATAACCCTACTATGAAATAGCATGCAGCTAATAGTATAGTGTATAAATATGTTCATGAGTATGCTTTAATTTTTTAAGTAGAAAAATGAAGGTTTTTTAGGCAATATTTTTTTAAAATATTTTATTTATTTATTTATTTATTTATTTATTTATTTATTTATTTATTTATTTATTTATACAAGCACTGGGTACAGTCAGAAGCGCGGGAGAGTAAGAGAATTCACCAGAGCCAGAGCAAGGAACAGAACAGTCAGACGGACGAAACACACTACTGAGGGGAGCAGCGGGCGACAGGAGAGGTCTGCGCACCATGTGGGACCCTCGCTGGAGGCTGGGAATGGAACTGGCGTTGCAGAGGCTTCAGGCAGCTTTGCAGCCCAGCGCTGAACTGCTGTGCCACCAGGGGAGGTCCTGAGCAATAAATTTTAAATGCTGTCTACATGCACCAGACAGAGCAAGATGGAGAGAAGTAGCTGTGCATGTGGTGGCTCAGATATTTCAGGCTCAGTGATAACCAAATACAGGTAGAGTTGAATTGATGGATGCGGAGATGTCAAGTAGGAGTCTCTCCTATCATGGGGAGGTGTAGGGCAGAGAGATCTGAGGTAGAGAACCAGAGGTTGAGGTTCATGAATGAACCTCTGATGAATATCAGAGTTAGAATGGAGATTGGAGAAATAGAGAATTCATTGAGTAGAGACCCTCAGGTCAGCATTAAGAAGGTTACTGCTGGTCGTGGTACATGAAGATGCTCATACACACTGAGGATAATGAAGTCTCCAGCAACAAGGAAGAGCACTTTAGGGATCAGTAAGTTATTGATGGGATTTCCCAAGTTCATTATTTTGCCTGTCAATCCTAAAAACAGTGGCAGATCTGTATCCAAGTGAATATTTGCTTGGCCTTGTCTTGTACCTAATGTTAAGTGAGATTTTATGTCATCACCTCAGTATTCATGTCACCTCAGTAGTCATAGCCCACCCTCATCATGTTCCAGAAAACATGACACCATCCAAACGCAGTTCTCCACAGCATCCTTCTCATTCTCAGATGCAACTGCCTGCTACCTTTGTCTGGGACAAAATGGGAGGACTGGGAAGAGTGGAAGACAAAGAAATCTTCCCTTAGGTTCCCTGGGGGAAACACTACGAAGGGGCGGAAAAGTGGGAGGGACAGCTCATTCATATTTCAGCATAGTTAAAAGTCCTTAATTTTTGACATAAGGTACTAACTTATATATTTTACATACTACCAGTCAGCCCCAGAGTTTCTAACTCCAAGTACAGAATCATGTAAGAGGCTGTTTAAGATCAGTCGTTGAAATCTCTAGAGGAGTCTATTCTCCTACCTTATCCACTTTTGGTGTGTTAAATCCAATTGTATTTGAAGAAGGCCCATGGGAAAAGTAGGCAACAATTTTCATAATTCAGCAAAAGCTTAGGAGACATGATTTAGCACACTGAAAACACATTATACTTGCCAATGACCACCTCAAAAAGTTTTAAAATTTATTTAAACAGGGTCATTTTCTTCTTTTTCTATGAAAATAGGCAAAATATTGCCATGTAATAACCCCATTCCAAGTAATTCTCAGCACATATGCAAATAACTGAGGGGTTGAGGTGCATGATTTGATAATTCAAGTTTCCAAAAGGAATTCTGAGAAAATGTTTTACTGCTCATGTGGTCCAGACTGACTGTCTCCATTAAATACATTCATTGGATAATTGCTTAACTTTCCACTTTCCTTTTCTGGTGAAGTCACATATAATATGTCCAAAATGGCTAGACAGAATCCTGGGATTTATGCATATAAATACAGCATTACTTTTCAAAAAGGACAGAATATGTTCAAGAACTATTTATATTCTGGATAAGTTCTGAATTTTATATATTACATACACAGAAAATAATTCACTATGAGCATATCTTATGCTGTACACCAAACAAAATGACCCTTTGAAACTGATGTAATGCTTATTCACATTAGTAGAAGTTATAGACACCAAGAAGATCAAAACTAAAGCCAAGAATTCATGGAATGATGTCCATGGAACATAATGGCACAATTGTCTGAAACAACAAAATTGAAAAGAACTAAAGGATGGGAAAAGGGTGTGGTGTCTGCAAAAAATGAAAAACTTTATTCATAGATTCAAATTTATGCTTAAAATGAATTGGATGTGACATATCATTCTGAGTTTCCAGGCAAAAGTTGGAAACTAGTTAAATAGTGATGGAACTTTCAGTGTAATCTGGCAAATTCTCCTGGAACTTTCTTTCCCTCCATCTCACATATACTAATTATCACATGTTCTAAGGTTCCTCCCTAAAAGAAGATAGAACTACCTTCATTTTAAAATCAATACTTTTGTAGCTGCCTTCCATATCCTCTTTAAGACTTCATGCCACCAGTCTGCATATTGCCTTATAAGCTGACATATCTTCCCATACACCTGAAAGGGCCTGTTGGTAGAGTTCATGACCGTAAAGAATGAAACGAAACAGAAACAGTTGTGAAAAAGTTCTTTTCTAAGGGATAATCAAAATATTTCTTTTGGGCCTCCCCGGTGGCGCAGCAGTTGAGCACTGGGCTGTGAAGCTGCCTGCAGCCTCTGCAGCGCTGGTTCAATCCCTGGCCACCGGTTGAGGGTCCCTCCCACATGGTGCGCAGACCTCTCCTGCCACGCCCGCTGCTCCCCTCAGCAGTGTATTTCCTCAGTCTGCCTGTTCTGCTCCTCACTCTGGCTCGGGTGAATTCTCTCATCCTCGCGTGCTGCGTGCTTCTGACTGTACCCAGTGTTTGTATAAATAAATAAAAAAATCTTAAAAAAAAATGTTTTTCCTGTGTCTGCCCATCACACTATTGGTTACATTTTAATTCCATTCTGTTTCCACAAATCTTCTTTTGATTTCTCTATGAATATTGAAAACCAATAAGCCGCTTTAACATTATCATGAACATGTGAATATTGGGCACTTAGAGGCTTCCCAATGGTACAATTGACTTTGGTGCCATCCCAAGGACAATTTCTTGGATTAAATTCAAATGAAATTGCCTTTCTTAAGCCACCAGTTGCTTAAAATCATTTCTCAGTTTAGTTTGCTTCATAGAGTATAGTTCAGACTGTCATCTTACAGTGACTTCCCCACTATATATCTGAATTGTCTCTTTCGTACTCCTTTCTTATTTGGAATTAATTTCATTCTTCCTTAATGTTCTTCACTTTTTGTTTTAATTTGACTAGTTTCTTCACTTATGGACCAATACTTCATACTTACGCCCATCCCCAACTCTTACCAAAGTTTTTCTTAATGCTCTTTAATCTTAACATAGTAAAATTTGGACCATTTTCTTTCTAAATTGGATGTCATTCTAGAACTTGTTTTTATTGTTTTCCTTGATTGGATGGATCTACCATTTACTTTTTGAATTCTAAATCTTTCCATTGATAATTTTGTACCATTGTTTTGCTGCAGTACATAGTTATGCAACTGTCTATTACATAGTGAATAGGATAAAATTGTTCTGAGATTTTATGCATTTAAAAAAATCTTTTAACTGCTCTCAATTCTTATTAAAAGCTTGGTTGAGTGAAGAATTCTCAGTTGCAAGAGAAGATCCTTAGAACTTCCTTAATATTATAAAAGGGATTATTGAAAAACCTACAGCTAACTTCATACTCAGTGGTGAAAGATTAAAAACATTCTCCCTGAGACTAGGAATATAACGAGGTTTTCTTATTTGCCACTTCTTGTCAATTTTATAGAGGAAGTTTTAGCTAGAAAAATTAGGCAACAAGATAAAATAAAAATGCTGCCATCCCTGTGACAAAGGAAGAAATAAAACTTCAAGAGTCACATAATAATAATATAGAAAATCCTAAAGATTTTTTCAAACTGTTTATTTAATAAGTTCAGCAAAGTTGCAAGACACAAAATCGACATATAAATATTAGTTCCATTTTTGTATACTAGCAATGAATAATCCAAGAAATTAGGAAGATAATCCATTTATAATTGCACACCCCCCCCCCCCAAAATAAAATACTTAGGAAAAAAATTAAACAAAAAGGTGGAAGATTTATTTTTTAAGTTTTTTTATTAATTTATTTTATTTTTTACATCATTGTTCATTTTTAAACAATATCATGCCATTCTATATTTGCTTTCCCCCACCCCCTCAGGTGTAGTCCCCATAGAGTTTCCTTCACCGATGCACCCATGCACCATCACCTCAGTCCCCTGTGCTCTTCTCTCCCTCCCTCTGATCCCTCTTCTGCCTCCTCCCCTACAGTATGTCTGATTTATAATGGTCTATTTTTGCTTTGTTGTGTTTTGTACTGTTATTATTTTTTTACACTGATGTCTTATTTGGTTCCCTTATATTCCTGCAATAAGTGAAACCATCTGATATTTTTCTTTTTCCTTCTGGCTTATTTCACTGAGCATAATTCCTTCTAGCTCCATCCACATTGCTGTGAATGGCGTGAGTTTATCTTTTTTGATTGCTGAATAATATTCCACTGTGTATATGTACCACATCTGCTTGATCCAGTTATGTATTTCTGGGCATTTGGGTTGTTTCCAGGTTTTACCTATTGTAAATAGTGCTGCAATAAACATAGGGGTACAGGTGGTCTTTTGAATCAATATTTTTGTGGCCTTTGGGTGGAATTACCAGGTCATATGGTAGCTCCATTTTTAGTAGACTGAGGAACCTCCAAACAGCTTTCCATAGAAGGTGAAAGATTTATATAGTGAAAGTTATAAAGCATTGGTGAAAGAAATTTAAGAAGACCTAAATGAATGGAAAGACATAATTTGTCCTTGGATTTAAAGACTTAATATTGGATTTAAAGACTTAATATTGTTAAAATGAAAACAGTACCTACCCAAAGGAATCCATACATCTATTGCAATGCCTATCAAATTTCATTAGAATTATTTTTTGGCAGAAATGGAAAGTCCAATCTTTAAATTCATGTGGAATTGCAAGAGACTCTATTTAGCCAAAATAATATCTAAAAAAGAAGAAAAAGATTGGAAAACTCATGCCTCTAGATTACAAACTACAAAGCTACAGTAATCAAAACAATGTGATACTGGAATAGGGATAGACACATATAGATTGAGGGAATAGAATTGTAAACCTAGAAATAAATCCTTAGATCTATGTTCAATTGATTTTCAAAAAAATACCAAGACCATTCAGTGAGAAAGAGGAGTCTTTCCAACAAATGGAGCTGGGACAACTGAATATTCACATGCAAAAGAATGAAGTTGGAACCTTACCTCAATCCATATATAAAAATGGATTAAAGATGTAAATAGGGCCTCCCTGGTGGCACAGCGGTTGAGCTCTGGGTTGCGATGCTGACCGCGGCCTCCACGGCGCGGGTTCAATCCCCGGCTGCTCCCCGGCCACCGGAGGAGGGTCCCACATGGCGCGCAGACCTCTCCTGCCGCCCGCTGCTCCCCTCAGCAGTGTACTTCGGTCCTTCTGTCTGCTCTGCTCCCCGCTCTGGCTCTGGTGAATTCTCTCACCCTCCCGTGCTTCTGACTGTACCCAGTGCATGTATAAACAGAACAAACAAACAAACAAACAAATAAATAAATAAATAAAACATGCCTCTAAAAAAAAAAAAATAAAGATGTAAATAGAAGAGCTAAATAGTAAAATTCTTAGAATAAAACAGAGGGGTAAGTCTTATGACCTTAGCTTAGCAATGGTTTTCTTAGCTATCACACCAAAAACAAGTAACAGAAGGAAAAGAGATAAGTTGGATTTAATTGAAATAAAAAAAAAGTTTTATGCATCAAGTACTATCAAGAGAGAGAAAAGAAAACCCATAGAATGGAGAATATCTTTGCAAAATATGTATCCAATAAAAATATAGTATCTAGAATATTTAAAGCATTCTTTTACTCAACAATAAAAGGATAAAAACACAATTTTACATTGCACAAAGGACTTGAATAAATGTTTCTCCAAAGAAGATTTATTAGTGAACAGCAAGCATATAAAAAGATGACTAATGCCATTAGTCATTAGGGCAATGTAAAAATCCAAACCACAATGAGATACCACTTCATCTCCAACAGGATGGACTTTAGTGAGAAAAAGGGAATACTAACAAGGATACAGAGAAATCAGAACCCTTAAACATTGCTATGGTGATTTTTACACTATACGTAATAATAAATAAAACAATACTTAAAAAATGATGGGACAACCAGGCTAAAGTAGGTGTCTGTGGTATTTAGTTTTATTATTTAACTTGGCTAGGCATATCCAGTTATTTAATAAAAAATGAATTAGAAAACTGTGAAGGTTTCTGTAAATGCCCTTAATATCTGCAATCAGTTGACTTTACGTAAAAGAGATAATGTGAATGGGCCTCACACAATTGCCTTAAAAGAAAAAAAAAACCTGTTTCAAGACTGTAGCATCTTGAAACACCTAATTTTGCAGCCTGCATCTAGCCCTGCAAATTTCAGACTTGCCACTTGTACAATTCCATGTGCCAATTCCTTCAAATAAATTTCTCCTTATGAAAATATTGAAGTTATTCTGACAAAGCTTTTTGTTGCAGAAATATGATTCCAGTCTAATAATCATTCTCTTACAGATGACCTTCCTTGCTTTCTCCCTCAGCCTTCCCTCCCTCCCCTCCCGAATCCTTCCTTTTTCTTCAGACACCTTTGTAATTTTATCTTTGGTTCTAAAGTTAGACAAATATACACTGAGTATTAGCCTTTATTCTTTCATTGTCAGGATAGGAGTTTTTCCAATACATAAAGACATGTACCTCCCTTTAATTCTGAAGAGCTTATTTAAATTGTTTAATTATTTAACTACTATTTCCTTTATTCTCTATGTCTAACAAGTTTATCAGATAGATAATTGACCTCTGATTGATCTTGTATGTCTCCTTTCTCATTATCGTTTCTTTTAAGAAAGAAGTTCCAACTTGGGTTTATTAATTTTGGAGGGGAAATTATTTTGAAAATTTTGAGATCTCCTGATTTATTTGACAATTGTTCTTTTTTCATATTATTTTACAAGTTAATATTTTCTGGAATTTATAATTAAATTTTGTTAAATTGATTAATCTATTTTTCTCTAAGGTCAGATTTCTGTTTATCAGGAGAGATATTGTAACACAGCAGTTTAGCAACATGGACTAGAAATTGATCATCTCCCTCCTTTAGCAGAGTAATTGCATATTTTTGTAAAAGTTACTTTAGTCACCTCTGCTGTAGTTTCCTGGGAAATAATAGTCATATTAAGTTTACATGATTATTATGAAGATTTAGAGAGGTTTTTTTTTTTATTTATTTGGGTGCTTATGTTATTGGCCTGGTAACCATAACTTCCTCTCCCTTGCCTTGCTCATCTTTGCTCTGCTCCTATTTATCTTTTCTTGAAGACAAAGGTAGAAATCCAAGGAAGAGTAACCAAAACCAAGATGGAAGTAGAAAAGAAAGGTTAAGCCAGAACCTCATTACCATGGTAAAAAAATACATCCACCAGCACCATCACATATCCTGTCAAGATCAAACTTGGAAGAAAAAAGGGTGTGAATGCAATTCCTGGAATACCCTGCCTATTTCTTTGAAATCCTGCTGACACATACCCTTTAGCCTCTTTCTTTAGTACTCTTAATGTTAAGTACTAAAATTTTTGAAATTTTATATTTTATAGCTATAATTTTCTATTACTACTCTTATTTTATTGTTGCATTATAAGATGACACAGTGACAATTATGGAGTTAACAATGACTATTCAGAAACAAGAAGTTCTCCCGGTCTGGGGAGATGGCTTTTGAGGTAGTAATCTACCAAGTCCTCAGATTTGCTGGCTCCTAATAAAATCTGATTTCTTCTCATCAACTCTTGTTTCTTGAGTTTTGGTTTATGAGTGATAAATAGCAAGGCCCAAACTCTGCTAACACTTAGACAACTCCCAGCACATAGTAAATATGTAATAATTGTGAGCTCTTATTATTAGCCTTTTCTTTCACACTGTAAATTTTATTCATATGACTAATGAATCTTTGTTGTCCTTGTATTTTTTAATGTGAGACTACAGAGTTGACTTGAGAGCCTGTTTTCGCCTGAGACATGGAGACTGGAAAACCTGGTTGTGGTGAAAGTCAGAAATAGACTTTGGGCCCTCCGCTGGTGGTGCAGTGGCCTCGAGCTGGGTTGCGAGGCTGCCCACAGCCTCTGCAGCGCCAGTTTGATCCCCGGCCACCAGCAAGGGTCCCACAAAAAAAAAAAAAAAAAAAAAAGGAAAAAGAAATAGACTTTGAATGAAGACAAATACAGAGATCTGCACCCTGGAACACCACAGTAACCCTCCAATTCTCCCTAGATAAGGGGTTCAATTTCCTTAGGAAAGAATTCTCGAATTATTTTGCTTTGCTTTATGTGCCTGGTTGCAAGTTCTTCTACAAGGGGGAAGAGGGTGGGTTGGTTTAATTATAGTGTTCATTTAGAAATGCTTCCCCAATTTTCAGCCTCTGTCTTTACCCCACTCTCAGTCCTATTTGGCCAGATCTCTCGTAGGTTTGGTGCTGAGGTTGCCTCTTTCCTTGACTTCACTTCCTTTCACACATGTTGTGAGCTGGGGCTTTCATTTTTTTCTCCTCAACAATATACAAATTTCCATCATCTTTTCATTTTACAGAAATTTATAAAAATATGTTGTCAGTTAAAAAGCTCTTCCCTCCATCTCTTCTTTTTTCTTGGGCATTTTATTTGCCTATTAAAATTAATTTAATTTCATTTAATTTATTTTATAAAGAGTTATTTATTTATGCACACAAGAACTGGGGTACGGGCCACGGGTATGGAGGCTGAGAGGATTCACCAGAGACAGAGTGGGGAGCAGAACAGGCAGATTGAGTGAAATAAAATGCTGAGGGGAGCACCAGGCGAGTCAGGAGTGGTCTGCTGCGCAATGTGCATAGCTCCTTGGCTGGGGAACAAACTCGTGCAGATGATCAAGTCTGAGACCAAAGTGGTTATTGCAGAAGTAATAAAAAGTAGTTCAATTATGCATCAGTATTCAAAAATGAAAGTTATCCATCCATCCACCCACCCATCCGCATAGCCATCCATCTACCATCATCCATTCATTCATCCCTCCATCATTTATTTGTCTGTGTTTCTGCCTATTCCCATTGTAAGATTTAGATTTCAGAATCTGGATTTGGAATATGCCCATATTTTTCTATGCTCCAAAGCAATTTAGATAGTGTGGAAATTGTACATTTCCTGAGGTTGAAAAATATTGTGTGTGTCTCTGGACTCAAATGCTTTTTTTTTTAAAGATTTATTTATGTATTCATACAAGCACTGGGTACAGTCAGAAGTGTGGGAGGGTGAGAGAATTCACCAGAGCCAGAGTGGGGAACACAACAGGCAGTGGACTCTAATGCTTTTTTATGTAGACAAGGCCTTGATAGTTTTTATATATCCTCCACATTAGTGTTCTATTCAGATCATCAGTTTCTTCTTGAGTCAATGTTGATTATTTGCATTTTTCTAGAAAGTGATGAAAACATTTAAAAATGTATTGTTTTGAATTGTATAGAGTATTATAATTTAAAAAGTCTCTGTCTATGGTTACATCCTCTTATCATTATTAGCTTTATGTATTACTGCTTTGTCTTTTGATTTTTAAAGAAGTGGGTTGTCTATTTTATTGTATGCTTCCCCCAAGAGTAAGCAGCTCTTAAGTCTATTTACCATTTCTTCCCTGTTTTTCAGGTCATTTATTCATATTTCTTTTCACGTTATTTCTTTTTTCTTGCTTTCTTTGTATTTGTTTTGTTGTTCTCATCTAATTCCTTAAACTAAATAATTTTTTCTCTTGGGTTCTGAATTTGCCTTCATAAATGCTTTAGCCATGTTGTACTGATCTCAATATGTCATGTTTTCATTATTGCTTTTAGTATATTATGCCTTCAGATTTCATTTTAGAATGTTTTTCAGTTTACATTTTTGAGATTAATCTCTAGTTATAAAGACTTGTGGTCAAAGAATATGTCATCTAATATCTGTTTTGTTAGAATCTAGTCAGGGTTTCTTTATGATTTGATCATTTTAATAAAGCTTCCATGGGACTTTAAAATAGAAAATGTATTCTTTGTTGAGTGCTGAATACAATTTATAGTTATTAAATCAACCTTATTAATTATATTATCCAGCACTCCAATTTTACAGTTTTTTCCTTGATTAATATGTCAAGAAGTAAGACAGATATTTAAATCAGCCAGTTATTGAGTTGCTTATTTACCTTTTTTACTTTATATATTTATTTGAAATATTGTTTTAAGACTTATTAACTTTGCAGATTGTGCCCTTCATTAATATAATAAAAATGTTCCTTTGTTATTGTGCAATTATCCCATTTAATGTACTTTTTGTCTTGAATGCTACCATGACTGATATTAATATAATTGCTATTTTTCTTTTTGTTTGAACTTTCATGATATAGTTTCACACATATTGAAGACTCCATCATTTGCCTACATCATATAACTTTAGCTAAATTAAAATCAATTGAGGGCCTCCCTGGTGGCACAAGCAGTTAAGCGTTAGCACTATGAAGATGCTACGGAAGCAACAAGTTCAATTCCCAGCAAGATAGATGATCCACATGGTGCTGCAGACATCTCCTGTCTTGCCTAATGTTCCCCTAAGCAGTGTATTTCAGTCAGTCTGCCTGTTTTGCTCCCCACTCTGTCTCTGTAAATCCTCTCACTCCTCTGCACCTCTGGCCTGTATGCAGTTCTTGTATGTATAAATAAATAAATTTTTTAAAAAATCAGTTGAGATAAGTCAGTATCAGTAGTTTGACATTTCTTGAAAAATGAAAATATTTCATATTTTCAGAATTGTTTTATAAAATTTATATGGTATGATCTCAAAATACAGGTTTGAAATAGAAAATAAATAATATGAAAACTAGACCTAAAAATTAGATGTGTTAAAATTTTTTTAATATTAAAGATTTAAATTTGCCTTCAATTTCTTTTTGGTATGGAATTCAAAAAGAGATTCTGTCTTCACAACTTTTGGTAAATAAAACAGAAACTATAAATAGTAGCTTAATAACTGTGGACAACAGCGTTAGGCGATTATATATCCGTATCTAGTTATTAGGTGACACAGGTAATTTTAAAGAGATCAAACTTCATTATTATTGTGTTACTAATTCTCTGTCTGTTTTCTGACATCCATTTTTCTGGCCTTTTCTTCCTGAATATGTCCTGGGACATTGACCTGCCCGCCGAATATTGATTCTCTTGTATGGCTTTGCCTACTCCACCTGCTGATGGGTTTCCTGTGAGCTCAGTCACTGGCAGGCATAGATAGGAGACTGGGGAACAAGAGAAGAAAAGATTAGAGTATTTTTTCCTACACATTGGGCAGCCCTTCCTTCTTGGCCTCAGCTTTTACTGGACTCCTGTGACATCATTTCCTCTCCTTTCCCCTCAGGCCTAGAGGTGGTAATGGTGGTGATCTCTGTGTGCCTCAGCACACTTTGTTGATCCCTTTAACCCTGTCCTCATCTCTGTGAGTTGTAGTTTCATCAAAATATCTTCAGATGAATCATGTAGGTGGATTTTGATTTTCTTCCAGGATCCTGACTGACCGCTGCAACATAAGACCAGGTTGTTGGGCCTCCCAGGTGGCGCAGCAGTTGAGCGCTGGGTTGGGAAGCTGCCCGCAGCCTCTGCAGCGCCGGTTCCATCCCCGGCCTCCAGGGGAGGGTCCCACATGGTGAGCAGACCTCTCCTGCCGCCCGCTGCTCCCCCCAGCAGTGTACCTCGGTCCTTCTGCCTGCTCTGCTCCCCGCTCTGGCTCTGGTGAATTCTCTCACCCTCCTGCGCTTCTGACTGTACCCAGTGCTTGTATAAATAAATAAATTAAATAAACAAACAAATAAATAAATCTTTAAAAAAAAGACTAGGTTGTTGTGTGTATTTTTTTAATATATATAAGCAATAGAAAACAACACAGGCACTCTTGAGGAATAAAAATGGAAGGAGAAGGCTTAGAAGAAGCTCAGTGTGCAAATAATGAAGACTTGAGAGCAAGGTTTAGAGAGTGGGAAAGAGCCAAAGTAGGGTCTGAGAGCCAGGCAAAAGACACAATGCAGGTAATACTGCAGGAACGATCAGTGTTATGTTTCTGCTCTTGAGACAATTGTTAACCTTCTTAAAATAAGTTTATTCCTGATTTAGCATTTGAAGTCCAGGGAAAAGCCAGTCATGGGCCCATCCCTGGTGTAATTGGGAGTAGCAGAGATTTTTGGATCATTTGACTTCTGAAATATGAGGTGTCCAAAGGAAAATTAGGAAAATAGGAAGGGGTGGATATCAAGCAGACAGTGATGACCAATGTCCCTGTAGATATTATCTTTAATGACATCTTAAACTTCAACATATATTACACAACTGATTATTATAATGCAATATGGGCTTAAAGGCTGAATGGGTTTTGTGACTTCTCTTAATTATGTAATTATTTGCTCATTCATTTATTGATTTTCCTGTATGTCTGCAATTGAACAAGTCATTGGTTAAATTATGCAGGATGTGTTCCTTAGATTTTATTTCTGTCAACCTACTTTATTAGCGTTCAAGTAAAGCAAATACACACAAGACAATAAATTGAGAATTTTATGAATCAGGTTCACATCTAAATACACTCTCATCAACCTTTTCCAAGAAACAATATTGTCAGACGTTGCTGATAACCCTCACAAATGAATTTGTCCTCGGTTATCAGGATCCTAAGCCTATATTGAAAATCAATGTTAATTCAAGAATTCTCAGCTCAAAATGCACCTTGTTCTGAGCTCTAGGAATTGCACAGGAGAACGAAAAAGAAATGATTTGTGATGTGAGGAATATGCTTTGACAGCCCAAACCCAAAACACATTCAAAAATTTCCACAGGGGCTTGAAAGTGACCTTGTGTGAAGGGAAAGAAATCGTCACCCAGTGAAAACAGGATAAGAAACTACCTAGAAAGATCACAGGCTAAATTTAAGGGGGGAGGGAGTTTGGATTTTACCAGATACTGGGCTTTGGGAAATACAGTTTAAAATACTGGCATCTCAGCAATAAATAAAAGGAGAATCTGGAGACTAGATATCAGATGGTAGCACCTGCCAATAAACCCACAGGAGCAATGAGAAGATTCAGCTATGGTAAAGGATGCCCGGGCTGTAATCAGAAAGACTCTCCAAACACCTCTTTGGAAGATGGTTCTGGGTGCTGGTCATGGGTATAATTATTAGATTTCAACATGCCCAAGCCACTATTGTTAGCTAGAAATAAAGGTCATCGTAGGGTAAAGAAAATGTCAGGCTTTTCTGCCCTCCCACCATCAGGATAGATGATGGATCCTTGAGGTCCTGAATGCAGGCCTGATGGTGGGCACCTGGAATAGGGTGTGGGCATAGGTAGATGGGATTCACCTGGGCTAAGACTGGGCCCTTTTTAAGGGCGGCGTCACGGGGATGCCAGCAGAAGCTGATAGAGAAGCAGAAGAAGCAGAGAAGCTGAGAGAGAAGCAGAGAACGCCAGAGAGCCCAGATAGAGTGAAGACCTGCTGGGGGCTGGGAGGCCTGCCAGTCTCCTGGCCCCCCAGCATCCCTGCCTGCCACATGCCTGGTGAACCCCAATAAAAGACCTGCAAAAACCACTGAGGACTCTGACTCTTCCTTTACCCGGTCTGCATGGGATCAGAAAACCTGCTCAGTGTCCAGGTCCTGACTCTACCGTCATCTAACTTACAGTTCAGCTAAAAGTCTTTGTCTGAGTGGAGTATGAAGGAACAGAGGTAGAGAAAGTTTTGTGCTTCTGTTCATAAACTTTTTGCTTAAAAGGAAGCACTGACAGCTAGCTAGTTGAACGTACCAAAAGAAAAACTTCAGGTTTATGTTCAAATAGAACATCTAGGCTGTAAACTAAAAAGTCTGAGTAAGCTGTGATGCACATTTCTTTTATATAGCTTAAAAATTCATACTTTCTTGTCAGTATTCTGGGACAAAATATTTATGGGACAAGATGAGACACAATGCTGCCGGGAATTAGTTAGAACTTTAAAGAGACTTGTTTCATTTTCAAAATGAAAGCTTGAGATTGCTTTCCTAGGTTTTGTTTTTTTGGTTTTTTTTTTTTTTTTTTTAAAGAAAGATT